>NW_026623111.1:7499110-10446610 GCF_023065955.2 Ursus arctos | reverse complement strand
TCTGTTCCTCTCCTTTGTAGACCCTACAATCTGGCCACGCTTCACACAATTCTCTAGTTTTGAACTTTCTGACCTCCATGCTACTGCTTACTGGGTCCCTCTCCCTGGAATGCGCTCCTTCATTCTGCTCCATAATCAACACAAAGTGGGCTGGTTACCCCGCTTACAAATGTGTCCTAATGACTATGCCCTTCTCACTGGTCATTTTTGACTAATATGCACTACACCAGTTGGACTCTCTCCTTAGAATTTGTGCACAGGAACAGAGATGTCAAGTTGTGAAATGCAGCAAATAGCTAATTATTTCTTGGCTGCATCCTAGAAAGAAGAGTCATGTGCCTCCGTTGCTGACATGTCCAGACAGATATCTCCTGGTTCTTGGCCTTCCTCAAACTTGGTATTTCCATTCCTCCTTAATGCATATTTCCAACAAACCATTTCTTTCCTTTAAGAGAACTATTATTTTTTTTTCCCTTTGCTTTGTGGTGTATACAACCAAGGAGCTTTAACTTACTTTAAACCCTATCTGCTCATATCTAGCCTTGCCTGCCATTTAAGGCCATGTTCTAAGTCTTTCTTTCTCTGTAGGGAATGTTCATGCCTTACACAAGTAGAAGCCTTCTACATCTTCTGGAATTTCACAGTCTTTTGTCTTCACCTCTCTCATGACAATCACCACTTATACCTTGTCAGAAACATATTAACATATGATGCCTATCACCCATATGGGAACAGTAGGTCATTGACGGCATGGCTTGCATTTTTTTTTCTCGACAGTGCCTTATATGATACTTGCACACAGCAAATGCTCAATAAACAATGGTTTTCATTTTTGTTTTTATTTTAACTTACATATTGGAAAAGAGTTTCCCCATCTAGGCATAAGACACTTGTCTGGGGGTAGGGAGTGGCAGAGGGAGAGGGAGAGAGAGAGAATCGTAAGCAGGCTCCATGCTCAGTGCTTGAGATCCTGACCTGAGCCAACCCTGAGATCATGACAGTCAAGAGTCAGATGCTTAACTGACTGAGCCACCCAGGTGCCCCCAGAAGCCTTTTTATTAATAGCAGCTACCTTCTTGAGTGTACCTTTATGCTATTGCATACTACTCTTTTAACTTTGCTGCAAAGTAGATAATATTGTGCCTACTTTCTAGATAAGGAAGAGAAAGTTCAGAGAAGTGGAATATATTTTCCGAGGTTGCATAGTGATTCTGAAGTGCACCTGGGCTTAAATTTTAGTTCTGATTTGTGTTCTGTTTTGATATGGCTCACAAGTTCCCTTACAAGAGACTGCTTCTGTCCCAACAATACCTACAATTCCTGGGCACTTACAGGAGCAGGAGTGCTGGAAGCAAGTGGGAGGGGATAATTTCTTGCCTGATCTGCAAGTACCCATTCCTTGAGCTCTGAAACAGACAATGCTCAGGACCAGTGATCTGTTTGTAGTGAAAGAATAAGTACAATCAGATTTGTTAGCCCTCATTATTCCATAATGAAGCAAGCTGTTACTGCAAGATAGAAGATGTTTTGAAAGATGTCACTGACAAAATGTCCCAGAGGGATTAAACCAGTGATGGGGGAAAATATTCTAAGTTATTCAACACCTTGAAATAAGAAGCAGCAGTGTTTATTTTTAGGCCTGGCCCAGTATCAGTGTCAGTATGAGTATCCAGAGGCATCTGCATGTTTGTGGGCCTATTAGATTCCAGGTTTTGAGAGTCAGTGAATTATATTTTTAAGCTATTCATCAGAGGAAGGAATTTTTATCTCCATTTTAGAGATTAAGTCACTGATACTCAGAGAAGAATGTCTGGCCCTTCTTCATACAGAGAGTGGCAGAGTCGGAATTCACATTTAAATCCTGTCTCATTCTCTGGTGCTTTTTCACTGTGTTGCATTGTGTTATCAGAAATCATGTAACTCAAGAGTAATAATGGAAATCACAGTAAAAAATGGTAGATCAACCCTACACATGTAACCAGGGAACAAGAGTGCAGGAGCACCTGACTTCAGGGATCCCAAACAGACCAGGTTTGGCCACTAGCCACTGACAAAATCCAAAGGCAGAGAGATAAGTAGTGAAGAAACAAGAAAGGAATTGATTTCAGTGAGGCCCACACCAGGAAGACAATGGAATAACATCTCAAAAACTGTCTCCAATGTGCTGAAAATACCTCTAGGTTTTTATAAGGAAAATTTGGGACAAACTTCAGTGAATACTGCTGGTGGACAGTGAAGGTCAAGTCGATCAGTGTCTTGGGGTCAACCCCATGGGTCTTGCTGATGTCAGAGCTTGAGGCAGTAGTTTTGGTTCCCATCATGGGATGCTTTGCCCATGGGGTCTTTTGCCTGGAAAGAAGAATTTAATCAATTAGAAAGTACAGACTGAGGTCAGAATGGAGGTAGTCAAAGTCTTTTTTCTATAGGGCTCTCCTGATCCCATCCTGGACAGCATTTTTTATAAAGGATGTACGTAGACATGGAGACAAGCTTGCTAAAAGGATCAGAGAAGAAGGGGTTGGTAATTTATGTGATTATATGATTAAACAAAAAGGATGAGATTAAAATACTCGCCAGAGGCACAAATGCTCTGTCCAATAGCAAAAGTGAAAAGCAGTAAAGGTGAAATTGCTCATGAGAAAATGCTTAAAGAGAAATTTCATAACTTTAGGAAGGAAGAGAACTGACCAGACAGCTGCTCACTGGAAAATAATTGAGGATTTGTTTGATTGCCAGCCTTGCGTATACCTACAGAAGAGTGATGGATTGTACTAGCAGGGCCTTACTGTTATAGCCCCTCATTTCTGCACAGTGGACAGTCTCTGGGGGGTACCCCATTCTTGTGCTTTAGGAGGAATATAGACAAACCAGAGACAGAGAGATTTTGTGCTTACTCATTTGAACATTCTAGTCACGTCTCGGAACGTCTTTTTACCTGGTGCCACCAAGCAAAGTCAGCTGGCTCTTCCAGGCTCGCTTCAAATGTTTCCTCCACTATGGGGTCTTCCTTGTCATCTCTGAACAAAAAGCCCCTCCATAAAAGGAGTGACAATAGGCTGAATTTGTGGGGTGTCTGTCTCTCTACAGGGTGGAAAGTCCTGCCCAATAGATTTTCCAATGCACATCTTATCCCACATGACCCTATGAGGTGTGAAGCATTACAAGCCATTGTCATTATGTGTCAGCTCGTGAACCAAGCAGTACACTTTCTAAAGATTTAATTAACACCGAGTATGTCAATGAGCCAGCAATGAAAGCTCGAGATTTTGTTTATGCCTTGGGCCTTTAAACCTCTCTTTATCCATGTAACATAATAAAAAGGAATGTTTTCTAAGTGTGCTACAATGCTCCGATTCAGATCAATGCAATCTGAGCTGTGTCAAATAGTATATTGTGAAATATTGGATTTCACAGAAAGACAGAGGTTCAATTTATTTCTCTGCTGCCGTGCCCATCTAATCAGAAGAATAGACCCACTGCAGCTTTTTTCTAGACATGATACCTAAGGAAGATGAAAGTGCAATTACACTCTGCTGTTGCGTGGCCGTTTGAAAGGAGTTAGAGCAGGTGTTCAAGAGAGAGAGCCCAGAGACAATGGATGCTCCCCACACAATGAATTGTGGGACACGGAGCCAGCAAGAGGGACAGGCAATGCTTAAATGATGACAAGCAGTGATGGGCTTGGGAGTCATTTCATGTGTCTGCCAAACATCGGTCAAACAATAATTCTCTGTTTGTTTGTTGGGAGTCCGTGAACTTACCGAGAAAACACTTTCAACTCGACTGAACATAATTACTTCCTGAAAATAGATTCTAGCAAGTGAATTGAGACTACTCCCTTCTAGCTGTAGCCTTTTAGAGTTTTTAGAGTTTACAAAGTATTTTCCCACACACTGTCTCAAACACCGTTTCAAGAACTCTACCAGGCACCAATAATGCTACGTTGAGCAGAATCAGACATGGTGTATGTCCTTGGGAAGGCACTAGTACAGCAGGGCAGGTAGATATTAAGCAAATAATCACACAAGGAAGTGTGCTGTGGAGATTTGCTTTATCACACTGGTATTTAAAAACATTAAATCCATTAGAGGTACTTCTGCAGCAGCTATGGGAATAAGGGAGTTTAAAGGACAGGTTCTGGCCTCCATCTCTGTTTAACAGCATGCAGATTTTGTTTGACATTCTAGTATTTGTAATAAGCTTTTCCTTGAAAAAATTTTCATTATATGCAAAATACCAAAGACTTCTGAACTCCACATTTAGGAGAATGGGTAATGTGCTAAATGCTAGAATAATTGTATTTTTTCCTGGCGTGCTGCTGTTTCTAGGCATAACACTTATGTGTTTATCTCCTTGAATCCCACTTTATTCATGCGGTGAAGGTTCATTCTCTGAGAATTCCAAATGTGACTCTAGCACAGTGTCAGTGGGGAAGGCCACCTGGCTCACCAAGGCCAAAAGGACCCACTTGTCAGTGCCCCTGCAGGCTTCACCTAGCGTTAGATGACCAGAGTGCCACTTTTCCTAACAAGAGGTAGCTGGACTTTGCAAGACAAATCCTCTCTTCTTACAAATCTCTGTGCAGGCTCAACACCCTTGCTAAGGTCAGCCATGTTGTTTTGGTCTTTGGCTGATCTGACCTTTGGCTTTCCCTGGGGCTTTTTTCAAGGTCAGGTACAAGGGTTACTTAGTAATCAGAGAGGATAATCACACTAACTAGGCCCTTGGCTTCAGTGCGCTTCCCGGATTGGCACGGTCACTGAAGAGAAGGTGTAGTGACTAAAAACTGCAAGTTTCTCTGCCTCACTCACATTCTGATCAGATTCTGCTGATTCCACAAACTTCTGAAGGATCCTATTTGAGAAAATCGAAGACTTATCTATCTGTTGTGTCAGTCCTCTGAGGAGTCGCTTGCAACACTAAACAGGTATTTGGGCAAGGTTGGGCAACCAATGAGCTCTCTCGGACATTTTCCCTTTGTCTGTAGACAGATGAATGGGCCAGCTATACCAGCAATATGATTCAGTGGCCCTTTGGCACAATCTTTAACAATCATAGTTCGCATATCTTTAGCTCAATCCATTGATATGTCTTACTTACACTCTTTGAAAATCAGTCTCTTTATCTATTAGATGGTTACAAGCTAGTTTCACAGAATTGGAAAAATCGTTTAAAATGATAGGTATGAGTTTGTCCTCCTCCTCCTCCTCAGCCTTATTCTGGTTCTCCTTGTTTTTTATCTCTTTTCACCTGCCCCTGTTACCTTCCTCCTCCATCATTAGTCACTGTATCCCTTCTCTTTGCTTTCAGTAGCTCTGAAATCCTTCCATCTTATTTGTCTCTGATAATGTTGCATTTAGAAACTGCATCACATGATTCATTATGTGACTCATAGGTCATTCATGCCTATTGTCATTCATTGGCCATTTATGTATTTTTTTAAAGACTTATTTATTTGAGCAGGGAAGGGATAGAGAGAGAGAGAATCTCAAACAGATTCTCCGCTAAGCATGGACCCTGGTGGGGGGCTCAATCTCACCACTCTGAGATCATGACCTGTACCAAAACCAAGAGTCAGATGCTTAGGCAACTGAGCCATCCAGGCACCCCTGGTCATCTTCTTCTGGTCATCACACCTGCTAAATACAGGGCCCAGAGCAAAGCCTGGGATAGAGCAGAGATTAACACTGCCCTCAAAGAGTTTACAGTCTTCCAGGAAGGTCAATTTCAAACATGCGATTTCAGTAATGAGTGAAAAAATGTTTGATAGGACGTTTAGCAAAGGAAATCTATTGTTGTTTATAGGTTGAGATCTGAATAGTTCATTCCACATTAATTCAACCCATACCGATTTAGTCCTAACTGTGTACCAGTCCCTATTTTAGGCACTGGTAATTCAGCAGTTAACAAAACAGACAAAATTCCCTGCCCTCTTGAAGGTTATATTCTATTGCCCACATGCCTCCAGGGCATGAAGAGGGAGAGGAAGAGTGGAAGAGAAGAGACAGAGCTTGCCCAGAGTTCAGAGTGTGCTGAGTTCCATTTAGAGTCCCAGATGTGTACATCGTCATAGGAGTTCCTCCCAGGTCTCCTTTCAAGTAGTTAGACTTTAAGACTGAAAACTATTTCTGCATTTGCTCTGAAATTATCATGGAGGATGGTGTCTACCACACAAATGAGTAGTCCCAGTAGAATGACCCATATGGAGATCAGTTTTGAAGTATGAGACAGGAAAACTATTATTTCCTCCAGGAAACTGAGAACTTTCCTGTACTAATGAAATTCGGTAACAGCGCATTGCCCTCTTTGCTCTCACGGCCAGAAAGCTCAGGGACAAATCAATCACCAATATTTAGGCTTCAAATATTTGCTTCCAATTCACTTGTTTGTTTTAAATTTATGTTTTGTTAACATAACTATATGAATGTCTTTTATTTTGTTAGTCTAGATCCCAAATATGGGCTCTGGTTAGAAAACTGTCAAGAATGATGACTCCGAATTTTCTGTTATTTTCACCTTGTTCTAATATATTTCCAGTAGTATATAATATGATGGTAATGCCAGGCGCCAAGAGGGAACGCATCACTCTTCTCTCTCACATGAAGATCTGACATTTCTTTTTGTTTCTATCTTTACTTTTATCTGTCTACCAGCTGAGTGTTTTGACTATTCATGCTTCCCTTGCCCTGCTAACTTTGTCTTCCTTATGGTTTTGTCTTCCTATCTCTCTCTTTCTCTGGTTCTTGCTTCTGATAATTCTAGATACCTCGTTTTGGCTTTTGCTCATATTACTCGCTATTTTGCTCCCTCTGTTCTCCTATTTTAAGTTAATGAGTGAGACATCTGATTGAAATATCTTTTCCTGTCACATGAAAGATCTGCACTTATGGTAGGTGTAGATGTCACTGATTATTCTGCCCATGGGCCAGGTGAACACCCTGGTCTAACCGGCTTCCACTAGATAAGGTGAGGCTATGTGGAACAAAATAACACTGGATATTCCTTACCACAGATGGAGAGGTATCTTTAGAAGGACTAAGGGTGGAACAGTAACAATGATATCTCTAGTTAAGTGGCTTTCGTGGTGCAGCCTAGGAATAGGGATAGGGAAATTTGATCAATCCACTCAATACTGCAATGCTCTTGCATGGGATGTGCTCTCTGCCTAGAACTTGGAGTTCTTCTTCCTCCTACACCTTTTTTTTCTGTTTTCTCCCCTGCTCATCTTGTGATCATCCTTTGAGGCTCAGTCCACCCACTGCAGGTCAAGAAAGGTGTCCTCAACTTCTGTCCCTGTGCAGGTGTTTCCATTCTGATCTCAAAGAACTCTGTGCTTGCTTCTATTATAATCTTTTTCCATTTGATTAGTTGTCTTTTTCCTTATTTGTTTCCCCTTCTAGGTCTCAACAAGGCTAACAGGGTTAGCTTCTCATTTCTGTACATCTAGCCCCTGAAACGACATCTGACCCTCACTAAGACACACTATGAGATGAAACAGGGAAACAAGGCTCTCCTTCTTCTGTCCCAGGTCAGGATGAAAGCCCATTTTCTAGAGCAGATATTAGTTTGGTGCTCACATCTGTATAGCAACACTCCAGGATGAGAGTTTGAAGTCCTAGCGCACACACTGAGACCACAACCACGTATTCTTTTCCATGGATTTTCTGGAAATTTCTTCTTTTGCCATTTTCTCATCTCTTTTCTAGACCCACACTCTGTGTCAACTTGTCCCACAATTATCACATTCTTGTAATCACTATTCCTTCCCTTCTAGGTCTTTACATACAACCCCTACTGTCCTCTGTTGAAATCTAAGCCTCTGTTGAACTCCTCTGTTGAGGAAGTTTGTTTTGGAAGACTTGGGGTGTGAGACCCAGCTCCACATCTCTAAGTAAGTGACTGCAAACAAGTCACTTGATTTCCTCATCTCTAAAGTAAGAATTACAATTCCTTTTCTGCCCATCTCAAGAACTGCTGAAATTATCCAGTGATATAAGCACAGAAGAAGGTTTCTAAGTCCTTGGCCAATGTTAGTGACAACTATTATTCAGCTTCCTTTCCTACTCCCATTCCATCTCCCATCTTTGTTGCTTATTTACAATCTCTGACTTCCAGAAAGGATTTGAGGCAATTGTCTCAGCAATATACCTTTCTAAAGCTGTGTGAATTCAATTTAATAAATATTGATCTCCTGTTATATTAACTTTATTGAGCACTTGCTATGCCCCGGGAGCTGCATAAATCGTATCACTGAAACCACACACAAAACACTTGAGGGAAATATTTTTATTTACCTTTGCTTGCTGATGATTGTGTTGAGGTTTATGAATGTTAGATAACTTGGTCCAGGTTGCACTTAGAAGTTATGGACTCCAGATTTAACTCAGATCTCGAAGAGTCCAAAGTCTATGCACTTAACTGTTACTCTATACCACCCTTCATGTCCTGTGGCCCCAAATGAATCACTTTTTTGATGTCAAACTAATCTTTCACAGTCTTTTCCAAACATTATTCTGGAAGCTGTCCTGAAACTCTTGGCAAATTAGTGGATGGTGTTTATGCTCGTAGGTACATACCACTCAAGGAGCCTGCCCGTGGGCTCTGTGTTCCTTGAGTAGGTGACTCATTTTCTCCCTGTAATTTTCATCTCACCTGTCAGTCTACCTAATTAAATTCTGAGCTCTTCAGAAAATATTAGAAGTGATATCTACGTACTGTATTCCCTGTCTAGTTCATTTTTTTTGACACAAGTTAATGTAAAAAGGTAATTACATTGTAATATGAGGGTTAGAAGTTTATTATGTCATATATCACAGTGTTTAATTTTGAAATTCAGATTCTTACATTCTTTTCCTTGAGCAGCAGAAACCATTAACTCAGAAAATGGAAACTGGAACTTCTGAGTTGTGAGGGAATGGAGAAAGTCCCCTAATCCAGAGTTTTTATTTTTGGATGTGAGAAGAGGGAAGCCTGGATCAGGGAAGTGACTTGGTTTGAAAAAGACATATATTTTGAGTGTTTCAAATTCTTATCTTTTTGATTCATCACTGTGCATCTAGTAATAGCAATACAGAAGAGTGGAAACAAGAGTAGATTAGAATAGGGGAGAATGAATACTGGTCTTGCTGTCCCCACCTGCTTCTTTTCTTCTTCTTTTTTTTTTTTTAAAGATTTTATTTATTTATTTAACAGAGAGAGAGACAGTCAGCAAGAGAGGGAACACAAGCAGGGGGAGTGGGAGAGGAAGAAGCAGGTTCCCAGTGGAGGAGCCTGATGTGGGGCTCGATCCCAAACGCCGGGATCACGCCCTGAGCCGAAGGCAGACGCTTCTTGATGCTGGCTGGGCCACTTCATTCCTCTGACACTCATATAGCTCCACCAGATAATGGAGAACAATGTCTACTGTTAGGTGATCATTAAGTCCCATCAAACTTGAATATTCTGCTGGTTGAGGTTTCCATTGTGTTCTAGAAGGTGGAGAACGCAACAGAGAAAACTTAGTAGTCTTCACTTTGAAGGAATTTCATTAAAAGTTCCATGTTGAACATGCTCAGACACAGCAACACTCACATCATGAAGCTAAAAACAACAAACTAGTTTTATGCTGAAAGGCATGAAAATGATAACTCATGTTGCACAAATTGAGAGGCATAAAGGTCATTAGGGGTGGCATTATCAGGTCATTTCCTATGATAAAAGCAAATCACTAAAGTAGCCCTCGAAGGACCACATAGAGAAAAGTGAGGACTGTGGTCCAAACAGAAATACCAGAACAGGCAAGTGTGGAGAAGTGGGAATGAGCACAGGCAGGAAAAGGATGGATAGGAGATCATGCAATGGGTGTCAAAGCCAATTTTGAGAATGGTGATGAAAATATTTAGACTGGTGCTTATATTTAACAAACAGCTATGGAGTTCCTACTATGTGTGAGGCCCTGTGCTAAGCTATGAAATGTGGCATTGAGCAGGACAGATACTGTCCTTTTCTGTCTGGCCCTTCCATTGTAGAAGGGGGGGGCACTAATTAGGATCATTAAAAATTAGATGTGATGAGCATTGTGGAAGGAGAGCCCCAAGGACTGGGAGTAAAAACAGAAGACCCCAACAAAAAGCTGTTCTCTGTAATATCTGCCACATCATCCACCCTCTCCTTTGCCTCCATATTCTTTAAAGCTCAGAGATGGCAATTGTCCTGCAGTCCTGTGCACTCTTGGTATATAGCTATTTAATTACATCTTTTCCTGGGGTGTCTGGGTGGCTCGGTTGGTTAAGCATCTGCCTTCAGTTCAGATCAGGATCTCGGGGTCCTGAAATTGAGCCCTGCATCAAGCTGGGAGTCTGCTTGTCCCTCTCTCTATCTGCCCTTCTCCCCTGCTTGTCCTCTCTCTCTCTCTCTCCCTCCCTCTCAAATGATTAAATAAAATCTTTAAAAAATAAAATAAAATAAGAAGAATTACATCTCTTCCCTCTGTTGTATTGTGAACTCATAGAGACTGGGGATGATGCTCTGCTTATGCTTAAATCTCCAACACCTAACTTAAAGCTTGTCATATACTACGTGGAATGAGAGAATGAAATATCATCTTTCCTCTTCTATGAAAAACACATCACTATCCTCAGCTTTTCTCTAAATGGGCTCTGCCATGATAGCCCCAATGCTTTTGTGAACTATCAAGCTAGCATGCATTCCCATAAGGGCCAGCCTTCTGTGTCCCAACACTGTATGTATATGGTTGCTTAGCAATTCAGTGTAGGAAATATGACTTGATCGGCAGGCAAACACTAGCTTAGTTTGAAGGCAGAGCAATAATTTAACACATGCACGATGTTTGGGGCTGCCTCGTGCAGGAACATCATTAGCTGCAAAGGGGTGCGGAGAAGCAAGAGATATCCAGGAGTCTTTGATTGTTGTTTTGGAATGTTGCATTGCTTATTTCTCCTTTCCTAACTTGAATCTTAGGTTGACAATGAGGAGTGGATGGGATTTCAGAGGAGGATTAAGTAAATAAGTCATATTAAAATGACAAAATGGGTAAATAGAATATAACATGGAATGAAATGTAAATTGGATTTAGGCAAACAGTTTTATACAGCCTCACCATCCAACCTTATCCGACCGCTTCGGATTCCTACAGTGGCTTCTGCGCACAGTGCTATTACATGTTGCCACTCAAGGGCATTTGATGTTTTCTCTCTCTGGAAATCCATTTGCATTTAAATGATTTGAAATAATCATAAAAGCCAAGTGCTATGAAGTTTGAAATTAGTTACTGTCTATAAATTGCGATGCCATTAAAAGATGATTGTGGAGAGCTTTGCTGTCTCAAATGTAGGCAGATTAAAATCTAACAAAGTACACCTTGTTACAAACCTGTTAAGAATGATGGGATATAGAGTTAAATTGATTTGTTCCCCTACCAATGCCTGTAAACTCAATGCACTTGAGTTTATTCTTGGAGTAACAAACTTTTCATCTGGCCTGTGTCTTTCCTCTTTAAATCTATGGATGTTTTATAGAACTTACGAGATTTCATTCTTATCCTTTATGGAAAAATGAAAGGAAGGGGAACTGGGTTGCATTTTCTTTTTTAACCCAGGGCTCTGGGCAACATGCTTTGGAAGAGAAGCTTGGATGTCAGCAGGTGTACGTTTGAAAGCCTCAGATCAAAGTTATCTCCAATAGAAACTCCTATTCTAGTCATCCTGGAAGACTCACATAACAATATGGCAATGGCTAAAAGTGCAGGCTCAGGGGTCAGAAATTTAGTTTTAAATGACAGTTCTGACTGCCACTATCTGTATGACCCTGGGTAAGTTGCTTGATCTTTTTGATTTCAAACTGGGAATAATAACAATATCTATATTACAGGATAATGGGTAGAGGAGAAAGAAATAAAGCACATAAACATTTAGTACAGTGCCCAGGGCATGGAGAGTACTCCACAAATGTTAGTTGTTATTTTTTACAAGGCATAACAAAGATGCTCCATCCTTGACTTTGGTTCCTAGTTTCAGTTCTTAAGATGTTTTCACACATGGCCTCAGTATTATTTGATCCTTTTTTCCAAGAAGAAGTGAGACAACATTTATGTTCCTTCCCTTTGAATCTGGCTTCTTAATTTTTTTTTAAAGATTTTATTTATTTATTTGACAGAGATAGAGACAGCCAGTGAGAGAGGGAACACAAGCAGGGGGAGTAGGAGAGGAAGAAGCGGGCTCATAGCGGAGGAGCCTGACGTGGGGCTCGATCCCACAATGCCGGGATCACGCCCTGAGCCGAAGGCAGACACTTAACTGCTGTGCTACCCAGACGCCCCAGGCTTCTTAATTTTTGACCAATAGAATACAGAGGGAAAATGGCACCATGCCAGTTTCTGTGCCCAAGCTGGAAGAGACTGGCAGTTTCTGCTTCCCTGTTCTTGGCATGTTTATTCTTGGAACCCAGCCAGCATGCCACGGGGAAACTCGAGGCCCTCCAGGGAGAATCCCATGTGCAGAGAAACTAATAGCTAGCTAGATTGCTTTCTTAGGGCTGCTGCTCAAAAGTACCACAAACTGCACGGCTTGAAGAACAGAAATGTATTGTCTGACAGCTCTGGAGATCATAAATCTGAGCTCGAGGTGTCAGCATGTTTGGTTTCTTCTGGGGGCAACAAGGGAGCATCTGTTCCAGACCTCTCCGCCGTTCCAGTAGATGGCCATCTTCTCCCTGTGTCTTCACAGTCTCCCTTCTATATATGTCTGTGTCTAAATGTCCCCTTCTTATAAGGACATTAGTTATATTGGGTTAGGAGCCCCACTAATGACCACATTTTAATTTGATTACCTCTATAAAAACCCTGTTTTAAAATAAGATCACTTTCTGATGTACCAGGAGTTAGAATTTCAACATGTGAATTTTGGGGGGATACAATCTAATCCATAGTACTTATATTTACTTGCCAGTTGCGTGAGTATGCTATCTTCAAAGTAGATCCGTCAGCCTCCATAGTACCACATGAACCTGGCACATATTACTAATTCATGAGGGAAATAAATGATTATTGTTATTTTAAGCCACTAAGTTTGGTTTGAGTTCTTATGTAGCAATACATAACTCAAACATGCTCTTCTGTGGACTGGACACTTATCGTTGATTTTCATAACATAATCTAAGAACTTTGTCTTCAGCTGATCCTTTGTTCAATTGACCCATTTTATTCCCAGCTGCCTTAGGTAGGGTTTATAATCAGGTTCTGGCCCCCAAGAGTGAAACCTCAGCTCTGTATAGAGTTAAAACTATACAATCTGCCCCCCATACCCAGTCAGTCCAAAACATAGAGTTTGGACACCTGGCCACCCACCCAAAGCACCCCTAAGGTCTCTTACAGACACAACGTGGCTTGTGACAAGGAGATGCCCATGAAAGAACTCTTGAAGAAGATAGGCTAGTGTATCAGAGAAGTGAGACTAATGTTAATTTTGCAGAGCACCTGGATGGCTCAGCCAGTTAAGCATCTGCCTTTGGCTGAGGTCATGATCTCAGGGTCCTGAGATGGAGCCCCACATCGGGCTCTCTGCTCAGCAGAGAACTCTGCTTCTCCCTCTCCCTCTCCCCCTCCCCCCGCTCATGCACTCGTGCTCTCTCTCTCTCTTTCTCTCTCAAATAAATATTTTTTTAAAAGATTAATTTTGCAAAATGAGTCACTGCTTCTTCTGACCTTTACTATCCTAATATCTAAAAAAAGCCTGTTCACATAACTATTCTTAGCAATATAGTCCCATGGAGATTGACCTCCAATGGCATCAGCATGAGACTTCTTCGACTTCATTCTTATCAATTTTCCATCACCTTTCTGGATTGTTTCTTCCAGTTCTCTCTTTCTTTTAACTTAATTTTATTTAAATTCAATTAATTAACATATAGTACATCATTAGTTTCAGAGGTAGAATTTAGTGATTCATCCGTTGCATATAACGCCCAGTGCTCATTACATCATGTGCCCTCCTTCATGCCCATCACCCAGTTCTCTTTCTGTTTAAATATCACATTTTGGAGAACCAGGTCTTGTGTGTATGTGTGTGTGTGTGTGTGTGTGTGTGTGTGTGTGTGTGTCCCTAAGCAAGAGTAATGATAGTCTTTTCTACCTGAGACAACCAGGAATGGGAAAATCAAATGACACAACTGGCCAAAGTCTTAGAGAATATCAGGGTGGAAGCTGAGAAGACCCAGATCATATGATCATATATCAAGTTCAAAGAACAGGACAAGAGTTAAACCAGAAGAAAACAGTCTAGAGGCTCATTATTCCTCCACTTTCTCTTTGGTTTTCACTGTCTTCCCATCAATTTTCTTTCCTGGAATAGACACTGAGGGAAGTTGGGAAAATCCTATTTGCTTGGAGGGCCTGGGCCTAGGACTCCAGGCAGAGGAAATCCAGGTACCTCCAGATGCAGGGACTTTGATCGTTGATCCCCTGTGACCTCTGAGTTCTGGTTCAATTTCAGGAAGTGTCACAGAGACTCTGTAAGATTGAAGACTATGGACAGGGTTAACACATTTTGCAGAGTGGCTCAAGCTACAGTTACTGATTAGAAGATATACCTTTGTACCTATGGAAATTTTTTTTTTGCAAAAAGCATTATATTCTTAAGCTCAAAGGCTGGAATCATTGTGGGAACAAAATAATTAAGTGACTCATGAGGATAGGGCTATGTATGATTATCAGCACCACAGAAATTAAGGGAGAATGTGATTTTTTATAATAATTTTTAGTATGTTATGTTAGTCACCATATCCTTAGTTTTTGATGTAATGCTCCATGATTCATTATTTGCATATAACACCCAGTGCTCCATGCAATTTGTGCCCTCCTTAATACCCATCACCAGCCTATCCCGGTCCCCCACCCCACTCCCCTCTGAAACTCTGGGAAACAAACTGATTTTCTTTTCTTTTCTTTCTTTCTTTCTTTCTTTCTTTCTTTCTTTCTTTCTTTCTTTCTTTCTTTCTTTCTTCTTTCTTTCTTTCTTTCTTCTTTTTCTTCTTTCTTTCTTTTCTTTTCTTTTTTTTTTTTTTTGATGTTGATCACCTTAGGACAACCAACCAGACATCCAAACCTAAAAACTTTCTCTTTATAGCAAGCAGGTTGATTGTCTAAGGCAAAAACCTCTAACTTAATTTTTGTTTAAAAGATCTCTTAGTTCAGACCACCATTGGCCATGTAGAATATTTGCATAGCTTTTTTTTTTTGCCTTAGGATTTATTCCATGTAGAAGATCTCCCAATTTAAGATGTAGCAATTCTTTGGTACCTGAAAAGCAAAGAAGTTCTCCATTTTAATCTGATAATTTTGGGCTTCACAGTTCATTACGAGAACCAAACTCAAGGGTTTATGTATCGACAGATGGCATGATTATACTCATTAAATGTGTTGCACTCCTATAGATTTTCCTTAAACTCAGACTTGTCAACTTATATGTGATGGAGTAAGCCCAGGGATAAAACAGAAGGGAACCAGTGAGTATGTGCCTTTCTTAAAAGAACAGAATAAAATGTATATTTTTATAATAAGCTACACAATGTGTATTCCCATTCACTGAAGAGGTAATGCCATATAAACATGCAGGGGGGCAAAGGGGAGGTTTGAAGATGCCCTTGTGTCATTGACCTTGAAAGGGAGTAAAATGAGACCTGGAATTTCAATTGTTTACTTAGTAGTTAGCCTTTCTTCTATTAAATATTTACTTACGATATTTGTAGACCTGTGTTCAGGATCAGAAGATTAAATCATCTGACCAGAGTTACAGCCAGGGCTGTGATTATGAGTAGGCTATATGGGATTGTGTAATTTGAATCCCCAGCCTCACTATCAGATAAAATGGAGTAAAAGCTACACTACTTCCAGGATAGCTTCAGCCTTCTCCTCCAGTGGAGGGAATGTATATTCACTGGCAAGACAAGACAGACTAGAACAAGCACAATAAAACAAGTATTAAAAATTCATGAAAAAATGAACTCAATCTGAGTAAGTCTTATGAGACTCAAAGGAATTTGACCACAGCCTGGAAGGATGGGATTAATTTTAACACTTAGCACCCAGACGGTGAACTCTTCCAACACATAACAAGCTCCTAAAGGGCAAGACTTAGGACAACGTTACTACTTTACTGTGTCTGGTTCATGGTCATTGTTTGTTTTAGTAATAGTGCTTTTGATTCCAACTAACAGAACACTCAATTTAGCTGACTTAAACAATAGGGACAAATATATTAGCTCACGTCTATGGGTCATGTGGCTCCAGAGTTGGTCATTCAGTGTCTCAACAATCCAACAAGTACCTAGTTGTTTTTTTTTTTCCATCTTTCACTTTTACCATCTTCATTAATTTGATTAGAACACTGCATTATCACTTTCAGTGGAAGAAAAGAGACTATTTATTCCTGTATTTCTATATAAGGTTATGGAATTTTCATGGAAAACCACCAGCAAGCTTGTCCCTCACAACTCATTGACTAAAATTGGGTCAAAGACTTCTGTCAAACCAATGATTGTTAATGGAAAAGGGATAACCCCGGTTGGGTGCAATAAATCAGGATTTGCCTCTGAGCTGTATAGTGAAGGAGTGAAACAAAATCAGGTATTCTTGTTGGGTAGGCAACCAATAGTGCTTGACCCATTGTCCAACATATTAAATTTGAACTGAGGTGGAATAGTGTATCTAGATAGAAAGTGCAGCATTAGCAAAGATAAAGAGAGCTCCCATGTTACCCTTGTTGGATGATTCCCAGCACTTCCTCACTGTCTTCAATCTCTTCCCCTCCAATCTATCTTCCAAACAACTTTCAGAATGATCTTTTTAAAATGCTAAACAAGTTGTTCTCTTGCTCTCAAAAATAAAAAAGTACTGCAAAAAAGCTTGAACATAGGTTTTCATTTCTAGTCCAATATTCTTTTCTACAAACTATGATGCTTACTTAATTTTACATTTTTATAGTAGAACCGTAGCAGGCTGTTTTAGTCTATCCTGGTTGCTATAACAAAAAATATCATAGACTAGGTATCTTATAATAGCAAACATTTATTATTCATAGTTTTGGAGGTTGGAAAGTCCAATATCAAGATGCTGACAGATTTGGTGCCGATGAGACCCGACTTCCTGGTTCATACATGACCATCTTCTCATGCATCCTCACATGGCAGAAAGGCTTAGGGACCTCTCTGGGGCCTCTTTTATAAGGGCACTAATCCCATTCATGAGGGCTCTGCCTTCCATGACCCAATCACCTCCCAAAGTCCCTACCTCCTGATGCCATCACACTGAACATTAGATTTTCAGCATAAGAATTTTGGGAGACACAAATGTTCAGACCATAGTGCATGCCAAATTACAAGAGAAAAAAGAGTTTTACAAGCAAAATATAGTGTAATCTATACAGAATTAGACCTGATATAATTTAATAGTTATACACTGTGCATCACTTCCAAGTGGGCCCTTTAATAGTGCAACATAGGAAGGGGCATACACTGAGAAGATGTCACATTTGTTGTTTTAAAACCCAAACATAAAGAGACTCTACTCTGCAAAGGGATTTTAGAACCAGTCCCATCATCATAGTAGGAACACGGTATGTGTGGTGGAGGAAAGGGCTGATGTCCCCAGTGCAAAAACAGAGAGGAGGTTTCTGGACGGAGATGATAGTCACAGGATCAGACAGATAGCCATTCCCATGGCTAATGAGTCAAGATTCAAAAATTGTTTGCTTATAAGCTCTTTATTTTGAAATAATTACAGATTCATAAGAAGTTGTGAAGATAGTACAGAAAGGACCTGGGTACACTTCATCCAAATTCTTCGTGGTTACATTATATATAATTGTAGCACAATATCAAAACAATAATTTTACATGTGCATGTAGTTTTATGTCATTTTTTCACAAGTGCGGATTTGTGTAACTACCACAGAAGCAAGATAGAGAATTATTCCACCGCCACAAAGATTTCTGTCATGGTTCTCCTATTAAGTTACATCCAGCCTCTCCCTTCTTCCAAGATCCCTAAGTCACTAGTGGCAACCACGAATTTCTTTTCCATTGCTGTATTATGTTATTTCAAGAAGGTTATATAAAAGAAATCATACATGATGTGACCTTTGCTACTGGCTTTTTTTTCCCCCCACTCAGCATAATGACCTTGAGGTCCATCCATGCTATTTCATGTATCAGTAGTTCTTTCATTTTTGACACTGAGTAGTAGTCCATGGTGTCTTATTCTGCTCAGTCTGCTATAATGGATGGAATTTCAGACTGTGTGGCTTAAATAACAAATTTATTTCTCACAGTTCCAGAGACCAGGAAGTCCAAAATCAATATGTTAGCCTGTTTGGTGTCTGGTTAGAACTCTCTTCCTGCTTTGCAGATGGATGTCTTCATGCTGAATCCTCAAATGACAAAGAGAGGAAACAAGGTTCTGGTCTTCTTCTGCTTCTGCTTCTGCTTCTGCTTCTATCAATTAATTAACAAATAGTATATTATCAGTTTCAGAGCTAGAGTTTAGTGATTCGTCAGTTACATACAACACTCAGCACTCATTACAGCAAGTTCCCTCCTTAATGTCCGTCACCCAGTTACCCCAACCCCCTATCCACCTCCCCTCCAGCAGCCCTGTTGGTTTCCTAGAGTTAAGAGTCTCTTATGATTTGTGTCTGGTCTCTTCTTAAAAGGGTATTAATCCCTTCATAAGAACTCTGCCTCATTACCTAATTGTTTCCCAAAGGCTATATCCAAGTACCATTACCATGGGGATTAGGATTTCAACATATGTATTTTAGGATGGATGCGAGTATTCAGTCCATAGCACATGGTATAGATGTACCACATACAACCACTCAGCTATTAAAGAATATTTTGGTTGTTTCCAGATTGGAGCTATTATAAATAAAAATGCTATAAACTATCATGTAAAGGTTTTTGTTCAGAAAAAAAAAGTTTTCATTTCTGTAGGATAAATGCCCAGGAACACAACTGCTTGTTCATAAGGTTGGTGTGCATTTAGTTTTTGTTTTTTTTTTTTTTTTGAAACTGTAAAGTGTTTTCAAGAGTGGCTGTGCCATTTTACATTCACACCAAAACTTATAAAAGGTCTACTTTTTCTGCATGATTATCAGCACTTGGTATTGTTATCATTTTTTTTTGTAGTTATTCTAATAGGTGTGTAGTGGTATCTAATTATGGTCTTAATTTACATTTCCCTAATGACTAGTGATGTTGAACATCTTTATGTGCTTAATTACATTGTATATCTTCTTTGGTGAAAATATGTCTTTTGCCCATTTTCTAATTGGATAGTTTTATTATTGTTGAGTTTTGAGAGCTATTTATATATTCTATGTATGTAGTTTCCAAATATTTTCTCCAATCTGTAGCTTGTCTTTTTAATTCTCTTAACAGGATTTCACAGAGCAAACATTTCTAATTTTGAAGTTCAATTTATCATTTTTTAATAATATTTTTTATTATGTTAGTCACCATACAGTATATCCCTAGTTTTTGATGTAAAGTTCCATGATTCATTACTTGCATATAACACCCAGTGCACCATGCAATACATGCCCTTCTTAATACCCATCACCAGCCTATCCCAATCCCCCACCCCCCCTCCCCTCTGAAGCCCTCAGTTTGTTTCCCAGAGTCCATAGTCTCTCATGGTTCATTCGCCTTTCTGTTTACCCCCCCTTCTTCTTCCCTTTCTTCTCCTACAGATCTTTGTATATCTTATGTTCCATAAATGAGTGAAACCATATGATAATTGCTTTCTCTGCTTGACTTATTTCGCTTAGCATTATCTCCTCCAGTCCCGTCCATGTTGCAGCAAATGTCGAGAAATCATTCTTTTTTATGGTTGAGTAATATTCCATTATATGTATATATCTGGATTAATAAGATGTGGTCCATATATACAATTTATCATTTCTTTAAATGGAATTGTCTTTTCGTGTCATGTCTAAGAACTCTTACTCAAACCTTATGTCCAAGATTTTCCCAATATTAACTTCTAATTTTTTTTATAGTTTTATGTTTTACCTTCTATGGTCCATGTTGAGTTGATTCATGCAAAAGAAAGATATGAGATTTAGGTCAAAGTGTTTTTTTTCTTTGTTTTTGTTTCATTGTTTTCTTTTGCCTG
Source organism: Ursus arctos (assembly GCF_023065955.2). Classification (NCBI taxonomy): domain Eukaryota; kingdom Metazoa; phylum Chordata; class Mammalia; order Carnivora; family Ursidae; genus Ursus; species Ursus arctos. The sequence continues at coordinate 10,426,447 of NW_026623111.1, read as the reverse complement.
TGAATGCTCAATTGTTCCTTCTGTTTAATATCCTATCTCTCCATTGCTGAGTTTCTTTTGCATATTGCATTTGTAAGTACTCCTTATATATTAGGATATTAATAATCTCTTATACAGATTGAGTGCTAAAAATCAGTTGACTGTACTTGTGTGCAGCTATTTATAGGTTTTCTGTTTTGTTCTTTTGATCTATGTGTCTATCCCTCCACAGATACCACACAATCTTAATTACTATAGCTATGTAAGAAGGTTTGAAATTGAGTAGAGTAATTCATCCTTCCTATTTTTTTCCTTAAAATTGTACCAATTCTAGCTTCTTTGCCATTCTATATAAGTGGAAGAATAGTTTTGTCTATAGCTACATAAAAACTTGTTGATATTTTGATAAAAAATTATGTTAAACCTGTTTACAAGTTTGGGACAACTGGCATCTTTACTATTTCTCTTTTGATCCATGTGTACACTTTTCCTCTCTATTTAGAATCTCTTTGATTTCTTTTATCAGCACTTTTTTAGTTTCCCCCATACCATTCCTGCACACATTTTGCTAGATTTACACACAAGTATTTTATTGTTGATTGTAGTTAGCAGGAGAAATAGGGAAGTTTATATCTAGCACATCCTCCCAGTAGCGGAAGTTCCCAGATATTGTTCTTTGAGAAACATGTAAGCAATATATAAGACTGAAAAATCAATGAATAAAAGCAATATGTGGACATCTATACTGGATGACACCAAACTGTATGGGAAAACAGCAGCATAGGATTTTTCAGAGACAATCTTTGTTGTTCAAGCCTACATGACTACATAAGATTTTGAGTGTGTGTGTGTGTGTGCACAAAACTTGACATATTATCTTTTTCACTTTACAATGTACTTTGGAAAATATTTCCAGACCAGTAGTAGAACTGCCCCACTTATTTTTAGCTGGTTTCACAGTATTTCATAGCACGGGTCCGGATCACTTACCTTTAATTGTCAAATCCCAAAGCCCCCCCAAACTTAGTATTACCCCAAATTTTGATACCCAAACTATCTAGCAACAAACTCACTTGAGTTGATATGAGAATACTTATCTCTTTGGTAATCTCACTTAGTTTCATGGAGTATGCTTCAGAAGTATGAATATATTATATTGCTGGGTTCTCCTCAGTGTCTGCTAGAAATGGGAGTATATATCATACTTGGGTTGTATTACTTTACTAAAATAAAAAAGGAGAATCTGCGTTCTTTTTTTTTTTTTTTTAATAGGATGTGGAGCCCACTGTGGGGCTCGAACTCACAACTCTGAGATTAAGACCTGAGTTGGGATCAAAAGTCAGATGCTTAACTGACTAAGCCACCTAGGAGCCCCAAAAAGGAGAATCTGCATTCTGAATCAAAATTGGCCCTAAGGATTCTGGATAAGAGAGTGTAGACATTTATCATGTTTTATTAAACCTGCTCCTATTGATGAACATTTTAATCGTTTCCAATATTTGTTCTTACAAACAATGCTAATACATACATGATTTCATGCTTGTGTGAGTTATCTGTAAGGTAAAGTCTTCAAAGAAGACTTCCATGGGCCAAAGTATTTGAGTATTTATAATTGTGCTCAGTTTGACCAAACTGCTCTTGTGCTCCCACCAGCACTATAAGAGTATCAGTTTTCTCTGTCTGTGGGCTTTTCGTATCTACAGAGTGCAATCAGCTCTCAGTCAGCCAGTGCTTCATTAGCTGAAACTCTCCATCATCCAGGGCCCTACTCTCCTGGATTGATTGGACTTGGTGACAGTGAGACCCACAAGGGTTTAATGACGAGAAGTGTAACTGGTGCTGAGGCTTGTTTGAGCATCAGGTGGAGTTGACTGCAGCCTCACTCTTGGAAAACAGGCAGCTGGTATACTAGATGAGGCTTACTGCCGAAGTCATGAGACTGATCTTTTAAACAAGCCAGATTCTAGGCAGTGATAACACTGTGCGTCACAAGGTTTGCCTGAAGGGAGATGACTGTGTCATTTATTGTTTTAGCAACTGCAAGGTTACCCTGGTCATTGAATCAGAACACAAGTCATTACTCGTCTAGACAACAAAGCTTATCATTAAAGGAACATGGTGTCAGGAAAGGATCTGCGTTCAAATCCTGCCTTTGTTTCCTAGTAGCTGTATTAATTTAGGCAAGTCACTTGACTATCCAGAGATTTGGTTTTCTCACCTGTTTAATTAGAATAATAATACATTATGATTATGATTAAGTGAGATGAATGTATTTTAGATATCTGGCATGTAGTAGGTACTCAATAAATGACTAGTTTAATTTTGAAGTTCTGAGCTAAGAGGCTCTAGATGCCTGTTAATTTTTAAAATCTCAGAATTTTTGAAATCTTACAGATAGGCCCTTCATTAGATCTTTTAAAAAGGTTGGTTTGAACAAGCTTCAGTATAAATGAGCGAATCTTAAGGAGACTCTTCCGGGTTGTGTTATAAATAAACTCATTATTTTCAAAGTTTATTCAGGACAGGAAACAAATATATAACATCAGAAATTTAAAAGTGGTAAATAATATATATGGACAGGACATTTATAAATTATAAGAGATATTTAGTTAAATTTTATACTAACAAATTTGAGTAGCTCACACAATGAATACTTTTTTTAAGAAAATATATTTGACAAAGTTTAATTATAAAGAAGTAAAATATTTAAATAACACAATACTCACAAAAGATAAGAATGAATTGAACCTATTGATATGTTAAAGGTATGATATAATATGTCCCATAAGGGTTTTTCCAAGACTCAAGAGTGGTTCAACATTAAGAAGTTATTAATCAACATTTATTGCAATAAGAGAGAAAGGAAAAAATAGGTTTGAACTATCTGATAGGTTGCTATAAGTCTGTTAATAAAATTAAATACCTACTCTTGAATCAAAAAAATTAGTATATTAATCATTAAGGAGAATAATACTTCTGTAGCATGATAAAGTATGTGTCAGAATCTAACAGTAAATATCATGCCTCCTAATCACTATCATACTGAACATTTGCCACCTGCAGCAATTGTTCTAAGTACTTGTACATGTATTAGCTCACTTAATGCCCAAAACACCCCTAGATAGGTAGTGTTATTTTCCTCTTTTTACAGATAAGAAAATTGAAGAACAAAAATGTGATGCAATTTCATCAAAATCCTACATTAGGAAACAATAGAGGTGTCCTTTGAACTCAGACAGACTGGCTTCCAAGTAGGCTTTACCATGCAATAATCTTTTATGAGTATTACACGCAACTTCCACTAAAATCCAGTACAAGAAACTTATTAGGTGCCTGGTGTCAATATTAATAAAAAATATTTTGGGAAGATTAGAGCAAAATGCAATAAGATCACATGTGTGCATATATACCTTCATTCTTGTAATTCATATATAGTATATATGTCTCAATCTCATTCAAAATAGCAATTGAATTTTATTTATTTTCTTCTCTAAAAAGATTTTTTAATTTATTTTTATTCTTATTTTTTAAATTTAAATTCAATAGCCAACATATTTACTTATTTTTAGAGAGAAAGAGAGAGAGAGCAGGGGGAGGAGCAGAGGGAGAGAATTTCAAGCAGACTCCCTGCTGAGCATGGAGCCTGACAAGGGGCTCAATCCCATGACCCATGAGATCATTACCTGAGCCAAAACCAGGGGTTGAACATTCAACCAACTGAGCCACCCAGGCACCTCATAGCAATAGAATTTTAAAATGCATGATTATTAACAAACAAGAAAGATGCAAAATTTTGACTTTGATGAAGAAAACCACAAAATTGTACCCAAGTGTACAAAGGAAAACTTAATATATTTACTTATAATGTTACTAGATAATAAAACTTGGTATCTATTATATAGTTCTTGCAAAAAATAAATTTAATCCTTTCCCAATCAAAATTTCTAGTTGCCAAGTTGTTTATTTACATAAATAAATGCACAATAATATCTAATAAACACCTGGGATAGAATATAATGGTGTTGGGAACTGTGCAGGATGACTTAGGGGATTGTTCTACCAGAGATCTGCTACAAAGATACAGAAAATAGAATAGAGAGATAGTGGCATGGATACAGATAGAAACAGATAAATTGAAAGGAAAGAACAGAATATACAGAAAGAGACTTTTCTGTATACAAGAAATTGGCCTATGATAACACCAGTCTTTCAAAATTCCTGGGGAAAGAGGGGCAATTTGAAAAATGGGGAGACAAATGGACTCAGAAAACAAAGTCAAATCCATTTATCGCACCTTCAGTTAAGATGAATTCCAGATGGATATAAAATATATATCTAAAAAAACAAATATTATAAGCCATATCATGAAGATGTGGAGATATATACAGACATCTAAGAAGTCTTGAAGGCGATACCACAAACTGAGACCTGCTTAGTACTGTCAATGGATGCATTCAGCTTGGCCAGGGGAGGGAGTTCAAGGAAGAAGGGAAGGAAGGAAGGAAGGAAGGAAGGAAGGAAGGAAGGAAGGAAGGAAGGAAGGAAAGAAGGAAGGAAGGAAGGAGTGTGGGAGGGAAGGAAAGAAGGAAGGAAGGAAAGATAATAAAAAAAAAAGAATTGAGGTGGAAGCCTCAAAGACACATCATTTCTGATTGTCTCAGTAATAAAATATTAGGAGGTCTTACATATAGTCCCTTTACACATATCTGTTACCTTCTTGACTCCTGAAGGCATTTGATTTTGTGTGACTCTCTTCCTAATCATAAAGAAATAGATGTAAATATTTTAGTTCAAACCATGTGTGTATGTAAATATGAAATAAAATGATAAAGTTAGAAGACAAATAGCACTCAGTAAAATCTTTAACGTGAATGACAAACTGAGTGGTAATATCCTTAATATATAAAAATCAATTTGCAAAAGTTAAAAAAACTCAATACAGTAATGGGTGAAGAATACAAGCAGATACAAAGGTATATGGAAGACAATATAAACAAAGAAATTTCGCAGCACAAGCGCTCTAAGAGATGAGTATATGATTATTTGGTGAGAGCTGAAATATTAGTGATCTTCCATATTAGCAAGTGCAAGGGAGAAATAGGCACCTCCAGATATTGTTGATGGGGTTATACATTTGTATGTTTTTTCTATATACAACTTGACAACATATGTCAAAATATAAAATATGCATACCTTCTGACTCAATAATCCCACTTCAAGAAAAATTCATTTAATCAACTAATAGATATTGAGATTGTATTACATGATAAATACTACAGTATATACTGGGGATAAAAAGATGGACAAGTTCTTTAAGCCTCCCTTCTTCTCACATGAATTGTCCATTTTCTTGGGAATATATCCTTAGTAGATGATTGAACAAATATACAAATATATAGGTGCAAGGGTACTTTTCCCATATGCTTGATGTAGCTAAATTTAAAACTCAAATGCCATCAATAATATGGATTAGATAAATTAATTATTTCATATTCCAGAAATGACCACTATGCAGCCATTTATAAGGTGATAGCAGAGCCAAATTATTTGACATAGAAAATGTCCATGATGTATTACTAAGGGAAAATGCAGATTATAGAACTGTACAGCAGGGTCTATCTACCAATTGAAAAGAATTATGCCTAAATATTATAGCTAGTGACCTCTAGATGGTAGAATTATAGACAGTTTCATTTTCTTTTTACTTAGGTGCATTTTCTGTAATGAAAATAATTATATGTGTTAAATATTGAAGTGAAAACTTCATTCCACTAACGTTACTCTCATATAATAAATCACCCACTTTTTTCCTGTTACATAATGTCTTCCTTTTAGAGATCTGTTAGGTACTCAGCTGGCCGTCTCCAATGTGGTGGAACAGAGAGAAGTAGTGTGTCCTTCCACCAGACCGGAGGTAGGCCAGGGCGATGAGGACAGATCATGCCTGAGCTCGATGTGCAGGCTGGCATCAGAGCGTGCAAATTGGAGTAGGGCAAAATTTCAAGGCTGATGGAAAAATCTATTGCCCAAGGAGATAGAGATCCCTGGTTCTTTGAATGACAATGCCAAATATCAGCAGTCCAGAAGCCTGAAATTTCCAGGAGAGCCTCATAACAGTCCAGATTTTTTTAGGCTGGAAAGGATTTGTGGAAAGGAATTAGCTCAACAACTTGGCTTCATCCTTAAGAAACCTGAGGCTCAGTGAAGACAGAGGGTGGAAAGGGCATGGGAATAACAGTCACCATGTATTAGTATTGTGAACTTTATGTTCCCTTCAAAACTATCATGCTGTTACTATTTTCGGCATACACAGAAAATAAAACAGAATGGGTAGAGAGTTGTTTGAGGCTACAAAGTTAGCAAGACAGGCAGCCCCATCTGCCCCCACAACTGGTGCCCTTTAATCTACCCCCCCAACCACAAAGGTCACTGGGGACAGAGAGAGGAGATGACTGACTCCCAAACCAAAGCTCCCCTGAGGGCTCGGTGCTTTGACCACAGGGGCTTCAGACCTATGCAGTGGGTTCTGCTTTCTCCTGGACATTCTCCGGGAGCGTCCAGTCCCAGCACAAATTGGATCGGAGGGCCAGAGTCTCTGACACATCTGATTCCATAGACGCACATATCCCCTGGAGCTGCTACAGCCAGGTTGCTGGGGAAAGGCCCTTTTCCTCAGTGTCCTTCCCTGTCCCCTTCTCTGGAGAGTCTACCTACAACAGTCAGGGCATGGACTCAGACAGAATGAGAGCTCCCGTGGAGTCTTCCAGTCATGATTGTGGTTTTATCAGTTCAAGTTAGGGATTCTCAACCTCGGCACTATGGACATTTTGGGCCAGGTGATTCCTATTGCTGGGGGCTTTCCTCTGCATTATGGGGGTGTTCAGCAACATTGCTGGTCTCTACCCATTAGATGCTAGTAGCTCCCTCCTCCAAGTCCAGGTCATCACCGTAAAAACGTCTCCAGACATTTGCTCTGAAGGCAAATCTCCCCGAAGTGAGAACACTGGTTTGGAGAAATGTCCACACTCTTTCTCCTCCCCAAACACCCTTAAAAAAACTAAATGAAAACCTAGGAAGGAGAATCACACACCTTTTCTGGAGGCTAATTAGGCCCTTATCTGCCTCTTGTGTGCGTATGGAGATGCCCAAATAGTGAGGGTTTTACCTGATTCAGTGAGGTAATGCCCCTCCTTTCCACTTTTTAGGCTGCCTTTACTTATTTCCTTACCATTCATCTGCCTCTTGATGTTTTTATTTTCTGAGCTTTTACATGGAGAAGACCCTTGTTTAGAATTTTTTAATTCTGTCAGCCATTGCTTCCTAGATTCCTTTAAATCTTTTCTGTACCCCTCCTGTTACCCTTCCGTCCTGTTTCCCAGCCAGTTTTGTCATTCTTCGTAAAGACAGAAGGCTGGCTGAGGTAGAGTTCGGGGGCCTGCGTCAGGTCTGTGCCCCTTCTTTGTCATCCTTTCATTGTCTCATAGTCTCGAACAACTCACACAACTCACATACCCTCTCTGAGACTCAGTTCCTCATCTATAAATAGGGGGAGGCTTGCCCGCCTTTCTTACCTCACTAGATTGTATTAAGGGTCAAATGATGGAATAGATGTGAAAGTGCTTTGCAAAGAATAAAGGGACATAATTTATTAAAATTATCATTATTATGACCAATTGCCCACATCATTTAAGTTACAGATGGGACAGATGAGCTTTTTATCACGTGGCCTCAGCCTATCTCTTCAGCCTTGCTTGGCACAGGGAAGACACACTTGCCTGGAGTCTGGGAGCTGGCTCTATGACCTAGATTTGCCCTGTGTTTGTCACTGCCCTTCTTTGAACTCCAGGTTTCTTGTCTAGTTCAAGCAGAGGATTTGGCTGGATACCCTGATGTCCCTCCCCTCTTTCTCCCTAGCAGACTAATCTGTGGGATGAGGTGTTGCCTCCACGGCAGTGATTAGAGTAACTGGCCTCTTCCAGTTTACCTCAATTTTTATTCTGTCTTCTAAACTGCATTTGGGATGCTGACACCTGGAATAACACTGAGCATTTTTCTAGGAGACCCTCGAAGAGGAGAAGGATCACCTCAGAATTCCCTCAGGAGAATTTTTCAAATTATCCAATTCCATATTCACTTCTGACCTCTTGGATGGCAGCATACTTCAAGTTCCACTAAACTAGAATACTGTATGGAAGCAAGATAAGAGGACCACCCCCAGGAGTTTCTACAGGATTATGTGGGAAGTAAGTAGAAGCCCGCTAGGACAGTAGGTGGAAGGTGTGCCCACTGTAAGCTCACTAATGCCCTTAGGATGTAAGAGCAGGAGCTAGGGGCTGGCTGGGCTGAGCTCAAGGGGTTGGTGGAAGGTCAGACCCAATCCTCAGCCCAGTGCTGCTCAAAGACCTTTCTGAGTTGATAGAAATATTCTGATCTACATTTTCTTTTCTTTATTTTTTTAGCAGCCCTCTTGAGGTGTAATTGATACACACAACGGTATATGTTTAATGTGCACAATTTGAGAGTTTGAATGTATAAAGATGTTCATGGTACCATCACCACAATCCAGGTGTTAAAACACCCAGCACCTCCTAATGAATGTTACCTGGGTCTTTTTTTTCTTTTCTCTTTCTTTTCTTTCTCCTCTTTCTTTCTTTATCCTCTTCCTTTCTTTCTTCTCTTTTCCTTCCTTCCTTCCTTCCTTCCTTCCTTCCTTCCTTCCTTCCCTTTCTTTCTCTCCCCTCTCCTCCTCCTTCTTCTTCCTCTTCTTTATTTTTATTATTATTATTTTTGTGCTAACAACACTCTAAATTAAATCTACTTTTTTAATAAAAATTTGAGTGCATAATACTGTACTGTTAGCTACAGACCCTGTGTTGTGCCACAGTTCTCTAGAACTTATTGGTCTTGCACAACTGAAACTTTGTATCCAATGAGCAACATTGGTTCATGTGCCCCTCCCCCCAGCCTCTGACAACCACCATTCTACTCCTTGCTTCTATGGGTTTTGACTATTTTAGATATCCCATGTAAGTGGAATAATGTAGTATTTGTCCTTCTGTGGTTGGCTTATTTCAATTCACTAATGTCCTCCAGCTTCATCCATGTTATCATTAATGATAGGATCTCCTACTTTTTAACAGTCTGAAAAATATTCTATTGTACTTATATACTGCATTTTCTTTATCTATTCATTTGTAAAAGGACATTTGTGTTGTTTCCATGTTTGGGCTATTGTACCCACTGGGCACATGTGATATTGGGTATTTGAAATATGACTGCTATGACTGAGGAACTGGATTTTTATTGTATTGAATTTTGATTAATTTTATTTAAATTTAAATAACCACATGTGTGTGTCAAAATTATATTCAACTTTCTGGATACCAGGGGCCAAAGGTGCTCAGTGAAGGGGGAGGATGCCATCAATGCTGTCACTGAAGGTTGGGATTCATGTCAGTCAGAGAAAGCAGTGAGATGCCAACTGGCATAGAGCTCCTAGAACACTCATGAGAAAGAAAATTCCTACCTAAGCGTATATTTTCCTACTGCAGTGACATTTATTCATATCTCCTTTTATCTAGTCCCTATAATATACCAAATCTACAAATGAAAACAAAAAAGCAAATCCATCAGATCCATCCTAGAGATCAGTGTGGAAGGAAGGAAAGAGGGCATTAGAGCATCTAGCCTAGTCTCCTGGTTAAGCTAGAAGAGAAAAAACCTGGAGTTCAAAGAAGGAAAGCGACCAGCAAGTGTAGGTCACAAATTCATGCCTCTAAACTGCCAGCCAGTGTGTTTTCCCTCATCTCCAACTTCAGATGCAAATAGCAGAGCATCATGTAGAGAGATGTGTGCTGTCAGAAGCACTGTCAGCTCCCAGTATTAAATAAATTGACCTTCTGGAATCTAAGGGTATGAAAAGAGAGGGGAAAAGAACTAAAAAAAAGAGGGGGGTAAGAAATTGGATTAAGGGGCACCTGGGTGGTGCAGTCGTTAAGCATCTGCCTTCAGCTCAGGGCATGATCCCGGCATTCTGGGATCGAGCCCCACATCAGGCTCCTCTGCTGGAAGCCTGCTTCTTCCTCTCTCACTCCCCCTGCTTGTGTTCCCTCTCTCGCTGGCTGTCTCTCTCTGTCAAATAAATAAATAAAATCTTTATAAAAAAAAAGAAATTGGATTAAAAAAAAGCAAAATTCCAGGACATATATTTAGGGTATGTTCATTCATATTTTCACCAAGACTTGAGGGATATCAAATCAGCAAAGAAAGAAAGGTGATTATGAATCAGAGTGATTGAAAACCAAGATATTTTATAAAATGGAGAGACATGATTTCAGAATTGAAGAAAAAAGTAATGGAGATACTGGGCAGAATTGGATAAGAAAAGTAAATGTATCAGAATTTGAGAAGTTGGTTCAAATATATTTCCATCGCTCAAGGAAAATAATAGAAATATGACAAAAGAGAAAATAAATGATATGTAGGATCAGATGAGAAATGAAAGAAATCATAAAATTAGAATGAATAATTAATGTTCAAATCAGAAGGTCTCACCCATGAAATTAACGTTATGAAGCTCATAACTAGGATACTAGCATATGGCCTTGTGGCATTCACAGTGAAAAGGGAAAGGAAACAGAATTTGTCATTTTAAGCAGGAAGTAAAATGGGACTATACCTACAGTGGCCAAAAGTTTCTTGCTTCCACTTCACCTCTCCACAGTACTACATGGGACAAGGCCATTCAGATGTGTCAAGCATGACACCACCTATACAAACACCTTCTATTTCCTCCCAAAGCAGTTCGAATAAATTACAAACTCATTACATATTTTCAAAGAAATAAATTCAAAGTCAATATCCCCAGCACTTTTATAGTGGATTTCCAACTCTTAAGGAATAGGTAAGTCATATGTTATCTAAATTATTCCAGACCTAAGTGTTTTATGAGGTAAACGTAACCTTGTGAACTTGCAAAAGACAGTCCAGAAACAAAATTCCAGTCCAATCCCATTTATGAGCACAGGGGTCCAAATTTATACATGCACACACACAAATTACAAGGAAATCTATCACAGTATTTTCAGTAATAATGCCCATTATTTACTTGAGAAATTGTTCAATATTAAGAAATAAATTGACAATTTTTTTTTGCAATTCTTGGCATATAATAATAATAGCTCATGCTTAATGAGCACTTACTATATGCCAGGTGTTATTCTAAATGTAATTAAATCCTCGTAACACCCTTTGAGGTCGTTGTTATTGTCCCCATTTTATAGAAAGGGAAGGATTTTGCCCAAAATCCCACAGATAGAAGAGTCGGAGGCAGGATAGGAATACAGGCAGCCTACCCCTGATCTTGAGGTTCTTAACCCTCATGCTGCCCAGCAGGCACATGGTAAATATTTGTTGACCTACATTTCTTATCTTTATTATTTGTACTAAGATTATCTCTTACTTCATGCCAACCCCCCCAATGCCAAATGTAATTTCTTAAAATAAAATGCATTATTGTGACTCACAGGTTTCTGTGGGTTGACTGGGAAAGCTCCCAGTTCCATGTGAGATTGTAGCTGAATGTGTGGCTGCACGGGACACCTGGAGGCTTGTTTACAATGTGTCAGCGTCCCTGATGCTTCTCAGCCTCGGCACTAGGCTTGGGCTTCTTACAGATGGTAAACTGTATATAAGTAGCTGCATTTATTCAATAGCCCTTAGCTTCCTAGAGGTGGGAAGTGGAAGCTTCTAGGCCAATTGATGGCATCCCAAGTGGACACAGTATCACTTCCACCACATTCCTTGGGACAAGCAGTCAAAGGCTCCCTCTGGATTCAAAAGGACATAGAGGACATAAGAAACAGGCTCACCTGTGGGTGGGGAGTGGCAGTAGCCCACGACAGAAGAGCAGGCGTGACCTGCCACAGTTACTATTCTTATTTAATAATGCAAAAGCAAAGCACTATGCAGTGATAGTGGAAAGGAAGACTCCTTCCTGCCATATTTGCCCTCATCTTTTTGGTTTGCCTCAGCTCTTTCCAACTGGCAACCACGTTCATTCCTTTGCCTCCCAGGTCCCTTATGGAAACATAAACAAAAACAAATGTATATCCTTCTCTTCCTAGTTCTTACACAAAAGGGGGCACATTGTATACACTAGCAATCATCTTAAATCTTGGAGAACTGCCTGTATTAATATGTACAAAGAGAGAAAAGGGGATAGAAGGAAAGGAGGGGGGAGAAAGAATGGGGGAGGAAGGAAGGATAGAGGATAGAACTTAGAAACTACATACCAACAACAACGACAAAAAATGCGAGTTCACACTACATTATTAATGACAGTTCTCTCTCTATGGAGCAATTAATGCAATTTTTTCCTCTTTTCTGCATTTTCTAAATTTGCTATAATGAACATATGCTACATTTGTGATAAAAATGTTTTCAATACCCAAACCACATGGTTCAATTTTTATTCTGCTCTGTATTTTGTAGTTGTCCTTGTGTGCCTGTTTTTGAGAAATTGATCTCCAACCATAGTATAGATAGAAAAAGAGGACTGATGTGGCTTTTTGGGGGGATTTCTCAAACATACCCGCACGTGCTCAGAGAGTTGTACTGTGCCGATTCCCTTTTTCTACAACCTGACCTTCTATTAAACCCATGATATTACCCTATTATAATGAGTATAATCCTTGAGTTATGTACCTAGCACATGCAAGGCAAGGCATTGTGCTCTATGTTTGGATTATGGAGATGGCCAGGAAGAGCATATATACACCTCTCTGGGCTATAATTTGATAAGGGTCATTTAGCAACCTTTTTGGGATCGAAAAGCAAAGACCCATCAATTTTGCCCATAGGCATCCGGGGCACAGTTTGCGTAGCGGGTGCTATTTGAACTGATTCATCAAACAACCCATTTTTGAAAAAGGTTGGATAAGGCAGTCTGAGTAGGAGCTGTGATCTCTGCTGGGGAGCCTGGTGAGGCACCTTTGTGGATGAAGTGGTAGCAAATGACGCTGCAAATACAGACCAGGCTCCAAGGACAGAAGGGCTTGCAGCCAAACTGAGAAGTTGTAAGTTCTGCCCTTGAGCACTGTAGGGACAGCCAAGGAAGGAGCGTGACCATGTGCCAGGCACCAGATCTGTCTTTCCCCTGTTTCAGCTGCCTTTTGCGCAAGACACAGTGTGTTAATATTTGTTCTTGTAACAGGTACTTTCTGAGTTCAAGGAAATAAATCCTTAAGTTGTTTATTTCATTTACACTCTCGGCAAACTCAAAAGAAGACATTGTGTCCCCTGAGGTTTCAGCGGAGGTGAAAACACAGGTATTAGACTGGGTTCAAAGCTCTCTTGAGACTCCTCTGGGCATCGCTGATGGGTATAACGCACTTCGCCTCCAAAAAATAAAATAAAAAATAAATAATCACACTGAATTGTAATTCTTGGTGCTCCCTCTTTCCCATGGGTAAGAGCCCTGAGAAACTAGGTAGGGACTGTTGTTGGGGTCACCAGGGCACTCAGCCCCATGCCTGGCCCATTCTAGATGCTCAAAGCAAGTTAATTAGCATACGCTGTGAAGCAGGACCGAAACACACATTCTGAACGACAATCTGCAGAAATGAGTCTTATACCAGCTTTATCTCCCTGTTGGTACTCGCGGGTGTCTCTGGCAGGAGGAAAACCAGACAGTGGGTGCACAGAGCACAGAGTAGAAAACCGTGAGAGCTGGTGTAACATTTAGGTGGTGAGGCCAAAATCGTTAGATTCCTACTTTCCTCTGTTCGCTGGAAGCCACTTTTCCCTGATGGCCCAGGGGGAGGGAGAGGAGGCTTGCCAAGCCCAGCCATCATGAGACCATCTGGGAAGACTGGTCTGTTGGAGGTATATGTTTAATGTCTGTCCTTCAGGACCCACTAGGGAGATAGGGGACTTAGAAACTGCTTGAGCTCCTCACAGTTAGAGGGTCCCCCTCGGAGATTTCACAGGCTCGTTCAATGCCTCACCAGCCAAGTTACTGCTCGAATAAGAAGCCTCCCTTAATTCTTCAGCTGGAAATGCACCCCTGTATTTTCTGAATCAGCAAAGCACTTTTCGTTTAAGGATCCCTTAGACCCCTTAGAACACTGCGGCAGGTCAGAGAGAACGCTGGTTTTTAACCCAGATGACCCTGGTTTTGATATCTTGCTGTCCCACGTGCTTGCTCTGTGACCTTGGAAATATATTTATTTATTTGAGTCCATATTGCTTTTATCATTAAAGAGAAGGTACTATTGACTATGGGATTGTTGTGAGAACGAGCCAAAGCTCTGTGTAAATGACTGCTTAATTATTACTCAGTCAGGCCTAAATTCAAAACCCCATTTCTACCACGTAATCTCTGGGTAAGACTTGAGGACAGTTTCTTAGCCGTTAGATATTTTTCCTCTTTCTGAAAAATGACATCCACCTTGTATAATGGTTGTAAGAATTAGTGGAAATGTAGATAATATGCCCAGCATGGTTTCTGGAGTCTGGCAGATACCCAAATATGACCACTCCTCTTTTTATTTCTCCGTGATGTTGCCTAGTCTGTCCCACCCTTCAGATGGTGAAAAGACTGTAAAGACTTTTTGAAGGTTAGACGCATGCCTGCTCCCAGACATCTTCAACTTATTGAATAAATAAAACACAAAGATATGCTGAAAAATTATCTGGGCAACCCTGGGGAATAAGAGGAATAAATCCACGGGTGGCTTCCTGTAATGTTAGATTACAGTTAAACTATGCTGAGTGGTGCAAGCCCAGCCTCCGGAGAGTCCTTGCCTCTGTCACCACTGTGTAGACACAATGATGTCACCATGTCCTGAAGCAGCCAGCGCTTCCCAGACTCGGGGCATTTGTGTACTTTCTTTGCCTGGGATATTGTTCCCAGGAATTTCCATCTGGCTGTTTCCTTCTTGCCCTTTGAAAGAGTCCCTCTCGTTGAAAGACCAATTCTTTGGGGAGCTTTTCCCAGGCCGTGCTCTCAGAGTGAGCATTTTCTCCAGTGTTTTTTCCTCACGTATTTTTTCTTTCATATAACTTACTAACATCTAAATTATAGTGGAGCATATTTTTGAGTTTTGCTGCCCAGAATCTTCTTGGTTCAGGATAATTTAAATTTAGCTTTTGAGAAGCTGGGAGGTGTGGGTGAAGCTGACTTCATCCCAGGGCTCCAGGACAGGACTGCACGCCGTAGAACAAAGCAATCATTAAACTCTAGCCCTCTGCTCATGGTGATGGGTTCAAAGATCTCTCTCACGCTCAAATCAGGATAGTGTAGCCAAATGAAACTCAATTCGGGGCCATAAAAAGTGATTTTTATTCCTCTTTCCTATGGACATGAATCAAGGAAGATGTAGAGGCTGGAGCTAAAGTAGTCATCTTCTAGCAAAGAAAGAGAAAGGGAGATGCTAGTGTGCGTGTGTGTGCGTGCGTGTGTGTGTGTGTGTGTCTCCTTTATGATTATCATTTAAATACCTGGATCAATCTATTCCTGAACTGGACCCACTGACAGAGTCTTCAGTTACATACCAAATATATAATTGACCCTTGAACAACGCAAAGGTTAGGGACACTGATCCCCTGTGTATTAAAAAAAAACCCATGTATAACTTTGACTCCCCCAAAACTTAAGTACTAATAGCCTTCTGTTGACTGGAAGCTTTATGATAATATAAACATTATGATTAACACATAGGTTGCATGTTATGTGTATTATATACTACATTTTTACGTTAAAAAACTGGAGAAAATAAAATGTTATAAAGAAAGTCATAAAGAAGAGAAAATGCATTTATAATACTGTACTGTATTCGTCAAAAAGTCTGCATATAAGTGGATCCACAGAGTTCAAGCTCATGTTGTTCAAAAGTCAATGGTATTTCTTTTGATTATCCATTTTGAGTTGAGTTTTCTGGCATGTTCCAAAAATCATCAAGATAGATACGCTCGTTTAGTGTCTGTCTTTACCACTAAGCTAAAGCTTCAGGAGGGAAGAATGAGGTTTCTTTCTTAGTTATATCATTCATGCCTAGTACAGTGGTAGTTACAAAACAAGTTCTTCTAAAATAAGTTCTTTGTTGAATGGATCGATATGGTATAGTGCCAAGCTCCCAGGGGGCTCCGGTCTTCTCCAGATGTGGTCTCACTCACACATTAGAAGTGTTGTAAAGGCTTGGAAATGGTTGGGTTGGATTTCATAATGGTGACAAGTGTGGAACATCCAGGATGCCAGCATTAGTTTGCAGATTTTTATCAAGTGTTCTGTACCTGGGTAGATCTCAATGAAGGCCCCGTGTTGAGGCAGTTTCTGAGCTCCCAGGGTAGGATAGGCACACTCAACTTCACCAGAAGTCCCACCTTTTCCTGCTGCTCAGATCACTCAGGGACTGCTGACGCTGAGTCCTGGAATCAGAATTTTCAAATTAAAATAAGCCCTAGGGATTCTTTAATCTTCTTGTACAGAGACAGAAACGTGTGCCCGTGTGGCTGAAGAACCGGTCCTGCAGCTCACCACACGTCGCTCCACCCCACAATTCTTTATTGCTCCTCTCTTCCTTCCCCCCTTTCTTTCATTTCAAATATCTTCACAGATGACTTTTTCTTTCCCTGTCAGCCACATCCATATGTGGGTGCCATACTTATACTGGCAAATATAACATGATCGTTGCCCTGAAGCATCTCACAATCTATTAGAAAACGGAGAAAAGCCGAAGGACATTTATAACAGCATGTGGTCGTTATTGGAAGCTGTTGAAGCCCATTTGTCAGGCAGCATAGCCAATCTGCTGGCTGAGGGGGATGAGTAATTGTGGTGGGTGGTCGAAGGAAGATTATGGGGGACTTCGAAAAGGTAAAACATGAACTGAGTCCTCACCTCTGCCTCAGGTAGAGGTCACCAAAATATTAAGATTGGAGTTAAGGTGACTTAATAACTAAACATGGCAGGAGTATGGTTAATTATATGCGCAGTGTGGAGAGATGGGAGTGTAGAGGCACGTGGAGGTTGTGTGCAAATGGCCTTGCTGGTCATGCGGGGACTTCTAACATTATCACACGGACAGCAAGCCTTTGAGAGATTATGAGCAGGGAAGAAGCATGGTGAAACGGGCATCAGAGAGTGACTGCTCTAACTGCCCAGATTGATGGGTGGATAGGACAGATGACAAGCAGAGAGTTAGGAGGCTGTGTCGGTAATCAGGGTGGGGGTGGGGGGCTGGTGAAGGCTGGCGGAGGTGTGACAACACAGACTGCTATGACAAGACACCCTGACATTCTGATGCTCTGCTAGCCTCCCTTCTCCCTCCTTCCCTCACCTTTAATGATTTCTAGATGTTCTGAAGTGGGACCTGGCAGATGGCATTTTAAGGAAAACTGACTTCACAGCCCCAGGTTCCGATCTGATTTATATATTTCTCTACCAGAAGGAGATGAGATGCGGTACCTTCTTAGGTAATTAATGCTTCAACATGCTGCCTTTGCACAATGAAATTGAAGCGGCTGGAAGCCTCATTTGCAGCCATAAGAATTCAAAGGACACAAGAAGGCTGATTTGTGATTGTTGCTTTTCCTCAATAAAAATTAAACTGATTACAAAGAGCTGACAATGAGACAATGTCTTGCGGAAGTAATGTTTCTGACATTTCGCTGAGTGTTTACCACAAATATTCAAATTTATCATTCTTGACATTCTTTAGAAAAATGGAGATAAAATATTATTTTGGTCCTGCAATATTTGCTTGTATGCACATTTATATGCATGCATAATTGACAGAAAATTAAAAGATTTCTGAGCTCCCCTCATATTCATTTTTTAAATTAAGGACTCTGATGAGAGATCATGGAATTAAGCCCGTAGAGCTTGTACTTTGGATATAAAAAGCATTTAAAGAGTGATAGTTATTTTCTGTAGAGAGAATGTACCCATTGTTAAAATCCTGGGATTCTTTTGTGAATTCAGCTTTTGGAGAAGAAATATTAACAAAAATAATAGATAACATTCATATGGACCTTGAAAGCTTACAGATATGATCTTATTTAAGTATTTCAATGATCATTTTGATATTTTTACTATCCCATTTCACAGATGGGACCAGAATTGTGCTCCCTGTTTGATATCAGACAAGTTCCTACACTCTCGAGATTTAGTTCCCTTGTCTGTACATGGAATTGATTGTCCTTGTGTCATGGGGCGAGTGTCAGGATCACGCGGTCCAAATAAAGCACAGCACAGCCACTTGTTAGTAATGCTTGTTGATACTATGATAACAACCGCTCCATTTACACTAAGCCACAGTTTAATTCTGACTTTCTTATTTCTGTTTCAATAATCTTGGAGTCATCCTAAATCAAATCATTCCATTGTTATATAGGCTCTTCTTTCACGATATGCTCTTTTGTTTTGTTTTTGTTTTCCTTTCATTCCATTCCCTCTACCATTGGCCCTGTACACAGTTTTACAAAATTTCCCTAATGCTGCTCACCTGGTCTTCCCTCCAGCATCCTTTCCATTCATTTCATCCTCCACGATGACACTGTGTGGACCTTCCAAAACATTAGCTTTGGTTATATTACTTCCCTGATGAATTTTTGTTGTCTACAAAGTTGAGAACATATTCCATCCCTGCCACTCAAGGACTCCTGTATCCAGTTACCTTCTAATTCCTCCCTAAATGTTTTTTTTTTAATGAGTACTAAAACAAGAACAGCTTTTGCTGATGCAATGTTTTATAATTTATAAAGTGTCTATGGATGCCCATGACATTTGATATGAAAACATTAATTTCTTCTGTCATAGCGATCAGAGACATGTTTAATTGTATTACATTGGAAGTGTAATGGTGTTGCCTAATGGAAAAATGCATTTTATCTCAGATTCTTTAAAAAAAAGTGACTATTTCTAAATTAGGTACACACCTGTTAAGATGGCTAAAATTAAAGAAAAACACCTGACAATTCCAAGTGTTGTGACGATGAGGGGCTACTTGATCACTCATACATTTCTGTAAAGAATGCAAAATGGTACAACTATCCTGGAAAATAGTTTGGCAGTGTTTAATAAAGTTAAGAATGCATTTCTTATATGGCCTAACAATTCCACCTCTGAGTATTAACCATAAAGTAATGAATAGTTTTGCACACAAACCTTGTCACCAATGTTCAGCTTCATTTATAAAAATTAAAAATAGCAGCTTCACTTCCAATGGCCAAAACCTGGAAACAACCTACATGTCCTTTAGAGAGTGAAGAGTTAAACAAACACTAGTATATCCATCCGATGGAATACTACTCAGCAATGAAAAGGAGCAAATTATTGATTCATACAACAGCTTGATGGCATTTAAGCACAATAAACTGAGTGAAAAACCAATTTAAACTGTGGCAGGGACGCCTGGGTGGCTCAGTCGGTTAAGCGTTTGCCTTCGGCTCATGTCCTGATGCCCGGGTCCTGGGATGGAGCCCCAAGTTGGGCTCCCTGCTCAGCGGGGAGTCCAATTTCCCTCTCCCTCTGGCCCTTCCCCCTGCTCTCTCACACTCTTTTTCTCAAATAAATAAATAAAATCTTCAAATAAAATGTTGCATACTGTATGATTTTGTTTAACATTCTCAACATGACGAAATTAGAGCAAAAGAGAACAGATGAGTGGTTGTCAGGGGTTAGAGGGAGGGTGCAACCATTAAAGAAGGAGAATGACGGATTTCCTTTGTGGTGATGGAATAGTCCTGTATCTTGATTGCGCTGGTGGTTTTACAAAACTGTGTGGGTTACAAAATGTCAGAACCATACACAGACACAAACGCAGAAATGAGTGTATGTGGAAGCCGGTGAATTCTGCATATGGCCTGTAGTTTGGTTATTATTATGTGTGAATGGTTACCATGGTCAATGAAGATGTTATCCCTGGAGGATACTGAATGAAGAGGGTGCGGGAATTTTCCTTGCTCTTTTTGCATCTTTTATGCCAACCTAAAATAATTTCAAAATTTTTAAAAAAAGTTTTTAAAATGTGAGAGAGGTAGTAAAAATATCTCCGTAGCCAAAACAAAGATTAAAAAAAGCAAATTACACAGACGGACTTTAGACACAAAACTGTCTGCCCAGCACAGCAGAGGGCTATACCACCATCTTCATTTTCACTAACAGCCGTAGCCAGCATGTGAGAGAGAGCAGAGCCTTTCAAAATGTATGTATGTATGTATGTATGTATGTATGTATGTATGTATGTATGTATTTTGGAGGTCAACTGACAAAGACTCAGTCTTTAAAGTCTATATTTTAGGCAAATGCTTAAGCCTAGCCTAAAAGCTTTATAAAGCAAAAAGTACTTGTGTCCACACAAATAATAGTTAACATAGGACCCAGAATAGAAACCAATCTGGAAAAAAGCCCGGTCGTTCTACTACAAAGATTATTTGTGAGCTGATTCAGAAGTCCTGGTCTAGGAACTGTTTTCAAACTCTTGAAATGTTAGAGAGGAGAAACAAAACAAAACACATCACGCTCACACTCTGACACAAAGCAAGTTGGTTCAATAGACTAAATAAACCTGGGCTTTACTGTGTTGATAGATGTTATAGATTATTTTTTAAATCTTTTTACAGAGAAGAAGCCTGAAGCCCTCAGGACATGCCAGATGCTCTAGAATTTGTAGTGTGTGGCTTGTCCCTACAACCCATTTAAAGGCGCAGATTTCTCATCCCAAAGGGTAAGTTTAATCTCAGTGGTTCCTTCTGCATTTATTCATTAATTTCTCCATTCATTTGTTGACCAATATGAATTGCTTCTTTATCATGTGCCATGAACCTTACCAGTAGGGGATACAACAATGAACAAGAAAGTGAGACTTCACGAAGCTATTAGAGCGGGGGAGATATTACCCAATAACTACAACAATAATTAAAATTGTGACATGTACAACACAAGAAATGGGCATGATGTT
This sequence comes from Ursus arctos, assembly GCF_023065955.2. Classification (NCBI taxonomy): domain Eukaryota; kingdom Metazoa; phylum Chordata; class Mammalia; order Carnivora; family Ursidae; genus Ursus; species Ursus arctos. The sequence continues at coordinate 10,405,505 of NW_026623111.1, read as the reverse complement.
ATAAAAACAAATGACTGGGATGCTGATCAATTCTGGACTTAGTGATAGCTTCCTTTTTTTTTTTTTTTTAAGATTTTATTTATTTATTTGACAGAGATGGAGACAGCCAGCGAGAGAGGGAACACAGGCAGGCGGAGTGGGAGAGGAAGAAGCAGGCTCATAGCGGAAGAGCCTGATGTGGGGCTCGATCCCATAACGCCGGGATCACGCCCTGAGCCGAAGGCAGACGCTTAACCGCTGTGCCACCCAGGCACCCCTGGACTTAGTGATAGCTTCCTAAAACCACTGTCCTCTACCCCGTTTCAGATTGCTGTGGAAAAACAGCAGAGATCCCGTGGGATAGATATGGGATGGAAGGGGTGTCTCCATCCCACTCACGATGCCGGATAAGAGGGGTCCCTGAAGAGGGGGAGTAAGGGCAGGGGTGTGGAGGCTGCTGATCTGGAATCGGGCTAGGTAATTTCACTCAGAAATACAGAGGGACAGCCTGCTGGTTCCTGTGAGGTTTTTGAGGTAGCAGGTCTAATACCTTAGCTGGGCATGAACAGCACTCGATTCCCTGAGGAAGAAAGAGAACTGGGGAACCCACAGAGTTGGTAGCTGGAAACGCAGCTGACGTCAGCGAACCGAGCAGAGAACAGGTATGTAGTCTCAGGAGGCTGGTAAGTCAACTGGGAAACTGGCTGGAAGGAAAAGGGTCCTCCTTAAGGCTGAGTTTGAAGCCCGTAGGTTAATACCAGCTAGCACCCCCACCTTTCTCAACTTTGACTAATCCCTCAGCCTCCTGCCTAATTTCTTCAACCTTTTCCTCCATCTGTGGGCACTATTTGATCCTGACGTGAGGCAGGAAAAGCGTAAGCTGTGTGAGCTCTCACAGCCAGCTTTCGAAGGTCAGCTTGATAATTGACTACTTCCCTATAAACCTTAAAGGAAACCGGTCCTTCCGGTGTGAGTTTGTTTGCCAAGGAATAAAAACAAGTTCCCCAGAGGGCATAAGTGGCAACACTACGACACTTTAAAATGACCTTCCTGACCAACTCTGAACTACCTTTACTCGGCAAACTGTAGTTTGTTTTTCTGCTCAGGACACCAAGAACAGGGCTCATGAAGACGCCCTCGAAAGCATCTTCATCTTTCCTTTACCACACTTCTCATCATGTTTTCCCTGCAAAGGTGTGGATATCCAGATGTCAGTGAGAGCTCTGATACCTGAGAATTACCATGATAAACATGGAGGTCAAAGTCCCTCGCCCCACCATGAACCATGTCATTCATGATGAAACTAAAATTCAGAGTGATATAAACATTGGGGAAACACAAGTTCCAGGAGTGTTCATGGAGGAAGTTACTGCCAGTGGGGGAATAGGGAGAGTTTCAAAGTGGAGCTGGCAAGTGAGTTACACATTGAAGAACTGATAGGGTAGAAGCCATGCAGTTGCATGACTCAGTGCTCCTCTCAGGAGAACCTGCCGCAAAAGCAGGTGGATTGACGGCTTCCGGCTGCCATACCTTATCTTTGAATCCATATAGCAGCCAACCTGAGGCCATGATTCCCAGCCAATGACTGAACATAATGGGGCACTGGGGCCAGGCTATTTCTTCCCAGTGTGGGACTCTTCTAATGAGCAACTTTGCTCCCAGACTCCCCTTGACCTGGTTGAAACTTTCTCAGAGTTGCAATGTGGTCTATACATATAGTTCTTGTATCTCATCTTCTTTCCTTCCTTCTTCCCGTTCGTGGGCGCAAGAGTTACATCACAGTCTGAAGGCTCTTCCCCCTTCTGCACACGTGTCTCTTTATCCTTCACGGGTGTTTCTGTGGAGGGATTTATTTCCTCAATAAATCTCTTCTACATCTAATCCTGTCTTGATGTCTGCTTCATAAAGGTTCTGATTCAGATAGGGTTTTTGAATGATTGATTTGATTAATGGATGGATTAATCAACATAATCACAGCTCTGCCTAATTTAATGGACATATCCACACCCAAGTATCAGTCATGTGTGGGATTTCCCTTGGTTCCTTAAGAACTGAAGCCGGAAAACATCTAGGCCTGTAACAGCACTCGAGCTGGTCTGAAGGGTTAACATGCTTCAAGGTAACGCACTCCTTGCCTGCTGACTTAAGGTCCTTGATCGGTAACAGAACTCATGTATTTACTTCCTTGAGATTTGAAGACCACTGGCCCTGGGGAATGAAGGACCAGAACTTTCCCAGGCTACAAAGGCCAGCAAGTCTGTTTGAAGTCCCCTTAGTTTTCTGATTAGCTCAGCAATCTTTGAGCAGAGTGTTTTTTTTAAGGTCACACAAATGACTTTACTGACCTCCCTTTGTGCGTCTGTAGGCCTTGCCCTCCTTTGCAGAAAGAGCAGGGTACTCTTGCACAGCCCCTGGGTACCAGGGAACGAGACCTTCATGCACACACAACCCCTCTGCTTCCCCCCCCCCCCCAACCCCAATCCTGGAGACCAGGGAACTAGAACTTCTTGCACAACCTCTGAGTACCGACTCTGTAGCTGACATCATGGAGTCTGCACGTAAGCAAGAAACGTCACAGACCCCTGTACTCCCTTAGCTGATTAAACCCCTTTAAAAATCTGTGGGCCAGGCAGAAACCTGGGAGTTGGCCTTTGGGCAAGAGTCTGCCTTCTCCCCAGGCAGCCAGCCTCCTGAAGAAAGTTCATATCCCCTTCCAGTCAAAACTCGTCTCTTCAGTATTGGCCTTTCACGCCATGGGAAGCTGAACTTGGGTTTCAGTAGCAGGATGTGCCAAGTGGTAAAAGAGCAGCCACACTGAAGTCATTTTGCGTTCTGAGTGGTGGCCCTTGAGGCCTCGGTCCTACTTACTCTCAGATTTCCCTCAGACCCTCTCAACCCCAATCCCATCTAACTAAGGAGCAGAATCTGCCTCCTTCCTCTAAGGACAGTTAAAAATTTTCATACCTTTATCCCCTCAGGCTTGGTGTCCTAGGTACAGGACCTCAGAAGTCTTTATCTTGGTCTCTCATCAACCTATTCGTTCGTTTAATAAATCCTACCCGAGGACTTGTAGAAGAGAGTTATTAAGTTCAGTGAAAGAGAGTAGACTTTGGAGCCCAAACGCCTGTGTAAAGAGAAAGACAAATACCAGATGATTTCAGTAATATGTGGAATTTAAGAAACAAAACAAATGAACTTAGGGGAAGGGAAGGAAAAGTAAGATAAGATGAAAATAGAGAGGGAGGCGAACTATAAGAGACTTTTAACTCTAGGAAACAAACTGAGGGTTGCTGGAGGGGAAGTTGGTGGAGGGAAGGGGTAACTGGGTGATAGGCATTAAGGAGGGCACTTGATGTAATGAGCACTGGGTGTTATATGCAACTGATGAATCATTAAATTCTACCCCTGAAACTAAAAAAATAAAAATAAATCTCAGCCCTACCATTTCAATCAACAGGACTTAAATTCTCTGTGACTCAGTTTCCTCATCTATAAAAAAGAATAATAAATTACCTGTCCTATGGAGAGAATATAAAATATAATACAAATAAACATTTAGAATAGAATCTGCTACATAGAAAGTATTCATAAAAGTGATTATTAGGCAGTATTTCTATGTGCCATAATCTGTGCCAGGATTTGGAAATGCAATAGTTAATAAAAGAGACAGCCCATGCCCTCAAGGAACTTTTGTTTTAGTAGAAAAGGAAAAAAAAAAAAAAAACCACCCAAAAACAAAAACCCAAAAATCCAAGAACATTAAATACGTTTTAATTAAAAATTATATACTTCGGCATGGTATTTAGTGCTGTAAAGGAGAAGGGGGTACTGGGCTGGTATAGTACTACATAATTTGGGGGTCAGAGACAGCCTTTCCTTTGGGGAAGAACAAAACAGGAGGAGACAAAAGCATTTGCAAAGACCCTGTGGCAGACAGGCAGGGGCTTAGAGTGTTGGAAAATGAAAGAAAAAATAAAAGAGCAACATATGCACCCCAATGTTCATAGCAGCATTGTCCACAATAGCTAAATCATGCAAGGAGCCGAGATGCCCTTCAACAGATAACTGGATTAAGAAGATGTGGTCCATATATACAATGGAATATTACTCAACCATCAGAAAGAACGATTTCTCAACATTTGTAGCAACATGGATGGGACTGGAGGAGATTATGCTAAGTGAAATAAGTCAGGCAGAAAAAGACAATTATCATATGGTTTCTTTCATTTATGGAACATAAATAGTAGGAAGATCAGTAGGGGAAGAAAGGGAGGGGGGTAAACAGAAGGGGGAATGAACCATGACAAACTATGGACAACTAGGGATGTACTGTATGGTGACTAACATAATATAATAAAAAAATATTATTATAAAAAAAAAGAGCAGGGTATCTCAACAAATATATGCATCCTAGAAATCTATGCTCACATATATTCCAGACATATTCTAGGGTGGCTTCTTGGTGCCACCTTCACGTTTTGGCCTGGCTCCCTGCTGAGGTTTAATATTAGAATCCACCTGGCCTTTTACATATGGCAGCCCCACCTTTACCCCCACATTACACCCAGGTATTTTTTGTGGTAATTGCTCTAACCATTTCCTGGGTATGAGCCATCTGCTACTCCGTGCTTGTCCCTGTGCTTATCCAACCCATCACTCTGAGAAGCATCCAACTTAGAAGATAAGAGCACAAACTCTGGATCCATTTCCCAAATTTCCCACCATCACTTGACCTTGGACTAGCTAGTTACCTGCCTGTGCTTCATATTACTCATCTGTAAAATGGCGGTTACAAATATTGTCCAGTCCATAAGTCTACTGTATTTGATGGCTTAGCATAAATGAAATAGGCCTATACTTGACAGCCTGTCAATGCTAGCCGTTATTGTTATAAACACCGTCATTATTATATAGGCTCCTGTTCTTCCTTTGGGGTTCTATCTTTGGGGACACTGCCGGTGTTTCATTGTGTCTGTGTGAGCCTCTCCTTCCTCTTCACTCGTGGACAGTCTCCCACTGACTTCCCCAGCCTGGGTTTTGGGCCAATCAGGAGAGGAAAGTTCCGAGTGGCACTGGGAATGCCTAAGTGCTCACATGCGGGCACACGGGTACATTCAAACACACCCTCTACCTCTTTCCCTCCTCGGTGCCACCTGAAACGGTGCATCTTCCTTCACTCTAGGTTCCGTCTCTTGCTGTGTTGATATTCTTCCCTATGTCCCAATAAATGATCATTTCAGGGAAAGCAACTGACGTTTTAAATAATCACGATCTTCAGTAAAATGGCACTAATTTTAATGCTTTCAACCGCTGCTCCTTTTCGAGGCACAAAGCAGCCAGATTTCCTTTTCACTGAAGAGCTTGCTAATGTGATGACATCCAAACCATCGGCTGCCTCCCACGCGGATATTGGCAGCTGGGGTGCTTTCAGCGTGCGCCACAGTTACGGCCCCTCTCCATTTGCCTCTCTTGCAGATTAGATTGAAATGGTAGCGTTTCACTCCAGTTGAGACCAGGGGGTTCTGCGGACTGACAGATATAATTATCACGTTTGCTTCCCGGCATGTGGTATCTAAGTAATAGTCTCCATATTTATCCCTCGTTAATCAGGAAAGAGTCCAATCAGTTGGAGAGGGTTTTTTCAAAGCGGGCCCTGCCTGGAGAACTCATCCAGGAATGATGGTTCTCATTTCTGATATGAGGCTGCTGTCTTGCCCCAGTTCATTTGGCCGGTGAGGGGGGCACAGAGTTCACATGAAGGAAGAAGCCAAGACATGAAGCAGCTTTATAAATGGCGGGTGCATTTGTCACAGTTATTTTGATTTATGTTGTGCTTGACTTGAGGAGATGGAGGGGGCCTTCAAACATAAGTGGTCCAACCCCCATTCTCTAACACCCCTGAGAAGGGCAGTCCAATCTCTCCTTGGATGTCTTCCATGAAGTATGGCCACCCAACTATCGCGGAGAGTCAGAGACTGGAAAGGTAAGTGACAAGGCCAAAGAGAGAGCCCACATGAGTGCTGCTCCTAATAATAGTAATTAATGGTGGTAGTAATTGTAATAATAGTCTAACGTTGGACCATTGTTTATTCCAGACCAGGCAACTTTCAAGGGCCTTACGTGAATCATCTTATTTAAATTTTTCTGTAATCCCATGAGTCAGGTGTCTTTTATTTCCTTAATTAAAAAATGTGGCTTAGGGGCGCCTGGGTAGTGCAGTCGTTAAGCGTCTGCCTTCAGCTCAGGGCGTGATCCCGGTGTTCCGGGATCGAGTCCCACATCGGGCTCCTCCTCTGGGAGCCTGCTTCTTCCTCTTCCACTCCCCTGCTGTGTTCCTTCTCTCGCTGGCTCTCTGTCTGTCTGTCAAATAAATAAATTAAATCTTTTTTAAAAAATGTGGCTTAAAATATTAAGAAAATTCCTCTGGGTCAGGCAGTGGTCGAATGACAGAACTACAATTGTCTGAAGATTTTTTTCTTAGCCACAATGCCATGCTGCCCTCCATGTACCCCTTCATGTACTCAGATCACCAGTTCAAGGAGAACATGCAGGAGAGAGGGAGTTTGGCTTGGTGTTTCCTTAGGAAAAAAGTCTGTAATAAATAGTGAAAGATCACATGAGCTCAGGCAGAAATGAAAGTTCAACCCAAACAGAAGTTAAAAGTGGAGAAACACAGCTAAGTTTGATTCTCCAATCGCTGTGTGTCTTCTGGGGAGGCTCATCAAATGGCCCACTACCTCTTTATCTGTTAATTTTATTTTGTTTGTAAGCTCACTGAGCAGAAACAAGTCTCTTCTCTGTGGCACGCCTGTAAAAGTTAAATAACGCTTCTATTTAAAAACACGGGGAGGATTCATTCCATTTTCTTTGGAGACTTAGTCACCACTATCCTACCTCTAGTGTGACCATCTTAAATAGATTTTATTCTCCCAGTGGGTATGGTAAGTCTGTTCCAATTAGTTGGGATGTTTTCCTGAAAGAAGAAAGGGGCAATCTGAGCCACACTGTATGTTTTAGGCTTTCCTGGAAAGGGGAACATGAATGCGGACATTTCTTCAAACAGTAGTTCAGTGTGTTCAAGCATTATTCTGAGTAGCTTACCCCACAGCAACCTGTTGAAGTAGGTGCCCTGACGATCCACAGCTTACAGGGGAGGAAAGTGCAGTGCAAGAGAGGATGCACTTGAACAAGGTCATAGCGCCGGTGTGCCGCGGAGCTAGGACGCTTACAATCTTGCTGTAGACCCAGATATAAGAACTGTGGGGAGAATGCCAGTTATGTGTAAAGGGGGACATAGAAGTCCTCTCTGAGGAGGGAACATCTGAGCTGAGACCTGAAGCATGGGAAGGAGCGGGGAAAAGAGCATTTTGAGCCGAAAGAACAAGTACCAAAGCTCCAGATGAGAACTACCACTTTCAAGGAAGAGCAAAGATGTCATGAGGGTTCCAGGAGGCTGTCTGAATAAGCCGTAGAGCTGAGATTCAAATTCATGCAGTGTGCTTTCCAACCCCATAGCAACCACACTGTTAACTGACTCTCTCAATCCTATTGAGTGCTGCAGGGACTCCCGAGTAAGAATAAGACACAGAACTGCCCATTGATTTTGCATTCTGGAGACCTTAACAAGAGTCATATCCACGGCATGGTGGTTGGCGGAAACCAGATAGGAAAGGTGGGAAGAGTAAATAGTAGACTGTGAAGAAGAGACAGCAAGTGTCAACAACTTTCTCAAAAAGTTTGTTTGTTTGCTTTTTTTTTTTTTTTTTCATTTTTGAGAATGCCAGAGGAGAATGTAGGGTCAAGAGAGGGTTTGTGAAAGGAGAAAAAAAAAGTGTGAATGCTGATAAGATTGATCCAGGAGAGAGAGAATGAGTCGTGATGCGTGAGAGAGAAATTGATTATGTCCAGAAACATTGGTGCATGATTTGATTCTTAGCCTTTGGCTAAAAGGGATTTATGGACATCTAGGAACTGTGGATATATGTTCCATCCTGTTTATCTTGTTTCCATACTGTGCCCATCCCTCATTTGGGTGAAGCCAAGTACGATCGATATATAATATACATGTTGCTTTTATTGGCAGTGGTTTTATTTTTTTTCCCCAAAGCTCATTGATTGATTCTCTCCTTTGTGATAATTAAATGAGATAATCAGCCAATTAACTTATTATCTCATTCTCTCAACAAATATGTTTGACCATCTTCAATATGTCAGATACCATAACAAATGGAGTGATATAAAGATGGATGATATAAACATAAAATGGCCGCTCCTAAGAAGTTCTCACTCTTAAGGGATACAATGCAATATTCTACACCACACATTAACAATGCTTTGTTCAATCAATGTAAGTTTTCTTTTTTTATCTGTGGGATTGGAAAGACACAGATATGTAAATCGATGAGTTAGAATTTCAAGCATTTTTAGAGATCTTTCCCCTTATCTTCTGTCCCTTTCTTTTTATCTCTTCTTTTCGTAAATGTTCATATATATACATATACCCATATATATATGTGTACCCATACATATATATATTCAATTATGTATATTATAATGAATATATAATATGTTATACCTGAAAAAAGTATATATACATATGTATATATATCTCCAGAATATGTAATGAGCTTTTACAAATAAATAATAAGACTAATTTCCCAATTAAAAATTGGACAAATGACTTGTACAGACACTTCACACACACACACACACACACACACACACACACACACACAAAGATATATAAATGACCAATGAACATATAAAAAGTTACTTAAGATCATTAGTCATCAGGAAAACACAGAGAGATACCGATACACATTCTCAGGAATAGCTCAGATTGGAAAGACTGATGGAAAATGTCAGTAAGGATGTGTACCAGCTGTAATTCTCATACATTACCAGGAAGTTGGAGTGGGTATGTAAAATCCTACAACCAATTTGGAATACTACTTGGCAGTCCAACATATATCTGCCTAAAAACCCAGAAACTCCTGCACCTAGTTATCTACTCAAAATAAATAGGAAGTCATCACACAAGCATTTCTCAAGAATGTTTACAACAGCTTTATTCGTAAGAGTCACAATTCAAACATCCATCAATACTTCAATCAATAAACACATTGTGGTCTGGTCATATAAAGGAATACTATTTCTTAATGACATGAACAAACAACTGATCTATATAACATCATGGCTGAGTCTCAAAAATATTATTATAAGACAAAGAAGCCAAACACAAGAGGGTACACACCATGTGATTCCACTTATATGAAGTCAAAACCAATCTATGGTCATAGAAATGAACACAGTGTTTATCTGTGGGGTTGAGGTTTGACTAGAATGGGCACAAGGGAAGTTTCTGATGGAAAATGGCCCAAATCTTGGTTGGGGTGGTGTGACATGGGTATAAAAATGGTCAAAACTCAGCAAATTGTACACTGAGCATGGTACACAGAATTTCAAGAAAATCTGTGACTTTTGTCTCTTCTGTGACTCCCATGATTTCCTTATGATAGAGGACAAAGAAGAGATTTTTTAGGTGGCCCTAATATCATCACAGGATTCCTTGGAAAGTGTAGAGTTTTCTCCACTTGGTAAGACAAGGAGAAATCAGAGAGCTTTGACACATGAGAAAGATTTAAGGTACCTTTGCTGGTTTGAAGATGGAGGAGGCCATATGACAGGGAACACAGAGGGTCTCTAGAATTGGAAGGCTGACTGACAGCCAGCAAGAGTATGGGGACCTCAGACCTACAGCTGCAAGGACTGCATTCTGCCATCAGCCTGAAGAGTTGAAAGTGAATTCTTCCCCAGGGCCTCCAAACAAGAGCCTGGCTGATATTTTGATTTTGGCCTGTGAGACCCTAAGTAGAGAATCAAGCTGACCTCATGCACATGTCTGACCACTTGTAAGATAATAAATGGGTGCGTTTAAAGCCATTAACTTTGTGATAACTTGTTATTTGGCAATAGAAAGCTGGCACATTTACAATCACCGTATGTACATGTTACCTCTCTCTCTCCATATGTGTATGTCTACTTCAAGGAATTTAGGCAGATTTAGAAACAGTGATTTTTAATAGAAAACACACAGATAAGAAGCTGAGTTTATCTCATGGTTGTAGATACAGTAAGAGACCTCTGCTTCCCCAGCTGGTGAGGAGTACAAACACAGGACTCTTAAACAGAGCTCTTTGCATTTCTAGAAAAGATAAATGTATGTTTAGGGGCAAAAATATTTTTGTTTTCCTAAAGTTGTTCTTCTCCAGTTTTCCTATAGCTAACATTTATTGAGCTCTTACTGTGTACCAGCCATGCTTTTAAGCTCTTTCCACGTATTAACTTACGCAATCCTCACAAAAACCCTTGGAGGTACACAGGCACTTTCACCACCTCCAGTTTATAGTTTACTTCACTGCAGGATAATACACAAGTTACACAGTGAGGTGGTCTCACTCTGGAGCCCCAGCTCTTAACCACAGTGCCATATTTTGCCCCATTGAAAGTAGAATTATCCCTGTGTCCTTCTCTCACACCCCAAATTCAACCCATCAGAGCCTCCTAGTGGCACTGCCTTCTAAGCATATCCCACCCCATCCAAGCCACCATCAAACCTCGCCTAGACCACTGGGAAAGCCCCCTCACTGCCCTCCCTGCTTCTGACCTTGGCCCCATCCAAGGGGGCTCATTTGGTCCAATCAGCTCTTTTCTTTCCTCTGCTTAAAACCCTCTGATGGCTTCAAGTGCAGTTAGAATAAGGATCTAACAGTAGCTTCCAGGGAACATTTGGCAGTATCTAGAGATGTTTTTGGGTGTCATGCCTTCAGGGTGGGAGTGTTCTTGGTATCCAGCGGGTAGGGGCCAGAGATGCTATTAAGCCTTCTGAAATGCACAGGTTATCCCCCAAAACAAAGAATTATCCAACTCACAATGTCAGTAGTGTTGAGGTGAGAGCCCCTGTTCTGTTGGACATAGCAACAAATTCAAAGCGGAGAGTATCGCATACCTTCCAGCCCTGGTATTTAAGAGCGCCCGGGCTCTCGCCAAACTGCCATGGGGATACAGCAGTCGGCAGGCTGGGGAAGTCAGACATGCAGCCTCACTCCAGCACAGAGCGGCGAGCTTGCCCTGAGCTGAGACTGAAATCCTGAGACTCTGCAAGTGGCAAATTGAATTCTGAAGAGTGATGACACAAAAGAGGAACATTCTTCAAAGACACCATAAAGGAATGGCTGCCGTGGCTCTGACCGCAGGAACACCTGCTTTTCTCCTGCTGCTCCTGATCGTTGCTCATCCACGCTCAGATGTCAATGACTAACATGGTAGCGCATTTATATAAGGATTGATTTTTAGTAACATTCTTTTCTCATAAGATAATACGATTTTAATGTAAAAAATGGTTGGGAGATCATTTTTTTTAATATTAAACACCTAAAAAACAGGGAAGAAGAAAAAAAATATAATTCCACTACTCAGAAATAACCACTGATAATACTTTGGGGTGTGTGTGTGTGTTGTGTGTGTGTGTGTGTGTGTGTGTGTAAAGGGCATGTTTTATCATGAACATTCTCTTGCGTCATTAAAATGTTGAAGACTATTGTATAATATTCTACCTTATGACAGTGTTGTTGATTTCAGGCTCTTCCCAGTTTTGTCATTGGGATGAATAGCACCCACTTCACTGGTCCATTGTCAGAATGAATGGAGAGACTGTTTACTCAACAAACATGAGATGTTTTCTACGTGTCAGACCTATACTAAGTGCTGTGTGTAAACCATGAATAAAATAGGACTTCTGCATTCCAGGTGAATCCAGTAGCAGTGGTGGGTGGTGTGTGGGCACAGAGCAGATGAGAAGCTGGAAGCAGCTTCTGCGGAGGCTCTGGACAATCACTGGTTTGGTGGAGAACTTAGCAAAGGAGACCATTTGCAGCCTCCTCCCGCTGATCCAGAAGCTTCTCACGTTCATGAGCCCCACTCCCTGCCCATCCCAACTGCGTGTGGACTTCTAAATCCCTGTATGGAAAACTATATTAGTCTTCTAGGGCTATTATATCACCGTAGACTGGGCAGCCTAAATGACAGATTTATTTCTCACATTTCTGGAAGCTGAGACATCCAAAATCAATGTTCCGGTCAGTTCCGTTCCTGTGAGAGCTCTCTTCCGGGCTGCGAATGGTCACCATCACGGGAACCTCACCCTTATGACTTCCACAAGCTCTAATCACCTCCCCAAACCCCATCTCCAAATAGCATCACATTGAGGGGTACGGCTGCAACATACACATTTTGGAGGGACACAGTTCAGGCCATAGCAGGTTACCTAGAGTGTATTTCTCTTGTGGTTTGTAAAACCTTAATTTCATTCTATAAAAATGTGTTCATGCACCGTGGAGATAATTTGTTATCCAGTTAGTGTATATCTCCCCTTTATCACCTCGCATGTGGCTCATGTTAAACATATTACATATAACATATTACACTTTCCCATCGGTTCGCATGTGTATTCCATGAATATTTACACATCCCCATCTTATGGTGGATTCTGAGGCTACTGGTAGAGAGTTGAATCTGACCTTACAGAGCTCAGAATCTAATATAAATTGGGGTTTTTTTTCCCCCAAGTTTGACTGTTAAACAAATGTTTCAGTGAATATTATTTATGTCTAACTCTGCTCTTAACTGACATGTGTGTTTTAAGAAGACTTGTGTGTGTGTGCCTGCCAACTAACATGGACTTTGTAATTTCTTTCAGGCATTGATAGTCTGTGTCTTCGGAGAGTCACGTCCTTGGGACTGGGACCCTTGGCCCATGAGTCCTTATGTGCCCTGCACATTTCACAGAGCTGCACGCATACTGGACGCCCCACGATGCTGACTGAATGAATGAGGAAGGCATTCGCATTCCCGTATTACTCAACTCAGGCCGCTATAACAAAACACCGTCGACCGGATGGCTTCAACAACAGAGGTGTATTTTCTCACTGTTCTGGAGGTGGAAGTTTGAGATCAGGGTAGCAGCAAGGGCACGTTTTGACAAGATCCCTCTTCCTGGCTTGCACATGGCCATCTTCTCACTGTGTCTTCACATGGCAAGAAGAGAGAGGGAGAATAAGCTCTCTGTCTCCCCTTACAAAAGCCCTAATTCTATTGGAACAGAGCCCTAACCTTCTGATCTCACTTAACCTTAGTTATTTTGGTAAAGGCTCTTTCTCCAGATATGGTCACATTGAGAGTTAAGGCTTCAGCATATGAATTTTGTTGGCGGGGGGCACAAACACTCAGTCCATAATAATTCCCATTTTACAGATAGAAAATCAGGATGTGACAGGATGTCAGCAGTGCTTTGTTCCAAATGCTGACTCCCTCTGATGAGTACTGGCTGCTTGGAGCCTGGAAGGGGAAGGATCCTGGAGCCACGCTTAGGCTCAGAGGGAAGGTGGGCGTGAATCGGTGAACTGTGTGTATGAGCAGGGAGCAGGAACGAGCAGTGGGCGTGCTGGGCACTGCCCAGCACTATCTTCCTCTTTAATACTCACACCCTGCGAGGCGAGCTTTTTCTTTCCCAGATTACAATGAGTGCCTTAAAGCTAGAGAATTTAAATATTTTTCCAGAGGGTAATTAAAGGTAGAACTTCTATTTGAACCAGTTTAAGTGCCTTTTATGGTGCAACTGACTTAACTTGAATTCCTCTAATACTGAGGATTTTGTCAGTTTCTCATTTCACAAGACATTTTGGAAAACATAGTCATCAGTCAAATTACAGTATTCAAGGAAGTAGAAGCACAATTGACTCTCAGAGATCATCTAAATTGAGTGATTTAAATATATGTATATATGTATTATATATATATATATGGAAATCTTTTTGTCAGTGGGGTGTTACTAGAACTCCACTACATGAAAAGCAGAGTGGAGCAGGACAAATGCTTCCCTTTGCCACCCGCAGATCCCTGGAACTATCTCCAAGAAACCCCAGAATTCCATGGGACAGAATTTATAAACCACTGCTCCAGCTCACCGTCTTCATCCAGTTGAGAAAGGCACCAATTACTTACTGAAGGTCACACAGCGAATTAATGGCAGGGCCTGGCGTCGAGCTCTGGCCTCTTGATTCTTAACGCGATGCTGCTTCAATACACAGGTGTTGAAATATTTTTAAAAATCATCTGTCACTTTGAGGCACCAGGCTTCTCTGGAATCATAACTGAATTAGGTAGGGCACGTGAGGTTTCTTGAAACTCCCAAAGAAAACAAAGGGAAATTGGAAAAGCACTGTGGGATTGACTGCAAACAATTGAAATTCTTCTCCGTTAAATGTCGAGATGAAAAGGCCAAGACAAGCACCGTTCTGCAAAGAGGAGAAATGAAAAGTCAAGTCAGAAAGCTTTACAGATGTCGATATTCTGCTGAGAAGACTTAGTTCCAGAAGAAAAGAAAAGCTCTGGTTACGGAGCACACACCAGCCTCTGGTTCCAGTATAAATGCCCAGTCTGACTCTGGCTCAACCTGGTGTGTGTTTAATGAATATTTCACAGGTTCCTACAGAGTTGAAGGACTTTTGAGGTCAATGAGGCCCTTCTACCACCTCCTGCGAGAATCCTCTCCACAGCAACTAACATCCAGGTAGGCTACCAGCTCTCACACCTGGTCGGATAGCTCTGAGCATTAGCAAGACCACACTTGTACAGAGCTTTAAAAGAAAGGGGAAAGGAAAATTCTTTCTGTGAAATTAAATTCACCCATTTTATTTTTTCCAACAGTCTGTTGAGGATGGTACAATAGTCATCATTGTACAGGTGAGAAAAATGAAGCTCAGAAAAGTTAGACAACGGGTCCTGGGTACGGAGCTAATTATGTCACAGCTGGCACATGGACCTAAATCTGCCTGAAGTCCTCCTACAGTTTGGCAGAGGCCACTTGTGCGTACAAATACTGGTTTCCGCTTTCCATCACGGGCAAACCACTGGAGTACGTGCTCTGGATTCTTATTCAGCTCAGGTGAACCTGGGAAACTGATTTATGGCCAATGTGATCAGAAGTGTGGGGAGTCATGTCCCAAGCTGGTCCTTAAGAGCACCTGTTCCTTTCCATTAATGGTGGAGAGGAAGAAAGAGAGTTCTGAGGATGTTGAAGGAGATAGAGCTACAGGACGGACGGAGTTTGGGTCCTTGAGTGACTTCGCAGAGCTAAGCCTGTCTGCCACGCCCCCAGGCCTGCCTCCTCACTCAGCTCTGCTTCAGATTATTAACCAGTCATTATTTCCTGTTGCAACTACAGACTAGCAGACCCTGGACATGTTTGGGAACAGCCTCCTTTAGCTGTTGCAGTAAAATGACAGGAAGGTGGCTCTAACCACAGCTCCAGGGCTATTCGAGCCAGCATTGTGACACTCCAGGCTAGAACTTTTATCGGGTCACCTGCTGCAGAATTATGGGCTAAAGTCCACATCTGGATTCCCATCACGCTTTAATAACATCGTCAAAGAGCTGTGATAGGGAGATATGCTACCAGACCCCGGCCCCCATTCGAGGATGAAAGGCTCATTCCCCCAAGGTGAAGGAAGCGTTGATAGGTCCTAGCTTGCGTTTGAGTCTCTCTCAAGAGATGGCTCTTGGATGAAGAAATCCACCTCACATAACATCATAACCCCTTCCCAGGCACATCATTTATCCAATGACTGGTCCAATGCTGAAATATAAAAGCCCTGCCCCCTTATCAAAATTCAGGACAATTTTGTAGGCTATCCCAGTTCCAGAGCCACCTACCCTCCCCCACCCTCAACCATGAGATTATTGGAAGCATTGGTTGTCACTGTGTCACACCCTGAGATCTCCTTTTCCTTGATCCTGGTGAAGTGTCCAAACCTTATAGTTAAAACAATGATTAGGAAGATCGGTAGGAGAAGGAAGGGAAGAAGGGGGGGGCAGTAAACAGAAGGGGGAATGAACCAAGAGAGGCTGTGGACTCTGGGAAACAAACTGAGGGCTTCAGAGGAGAAGGGGGTGGGGGACCGGGATAGGCCGGTGATGGGTATTAAGGAGGGGGCACATATTGCATGGAACCCTGGGTGTTATATGCAAATAATGAATCATGGAACACTACATCAAAAACTAAGGACGTACTGTATGGTGAGTAACGTAACATAATAAAAAATTATTATAAAAATAAAGCATAAAACTAAAAAATGATTTTTAATGATTATGTATTTCTAAAAGCATGGCCTTAGGATAAGGATATTCAAATAACAATTTTCTCTATAAAAGAAGGGAAATGATGGTATGCTCAAAGCCAGGTGCCCCCAGAGGATTCTGGAACTGCTTTAATTTCCTTTGTGATGTTTAGCCCACTCACTTAGGCTCTGCCTGGTAATGAAGTGTTTAGACTTAGCAGGAAGCCATTGTCCTACCCCAAATATTGTGTGGCCTGTGACCCTATCACTCTTCTTTCTTATAATCATATTTACCCAATCCCCTTCTGAGGCCTTTTCTGCATCGGGTACATACTCCTGTCATTGTTTACATCATATCATCACAGTCCACTCATTTTAATTGTGATTATCTATTTACATATCCTTCTCCACCCATCTGGGATTTCCTCCAGGACAAATAAGGACACTGGCTTTTTAATTTCTGAACTGCCCTGGTTTTCGTAGGAAGTGCTCCTCAAGAATAGTTTCTTCGGTGTTGATGGAATGAATTCACATCATAGCACTTGACACGTAAAGGCCAGTTGCAATGGCTTTAGTTACCACTGTTCTTTTGTTACGTTGTCTAAAACAAACATAAAATGGAAATCTTCGTAAAACCCAATCTGGTCATAAAGTTGAATAAGATGATATGAATGTAAAAATACACTCTGATCATCTCAACAAAAGGGAGAGGCCTTCCAAAAGAATAGCAGTCAGCCTGGAGGAGGAGTTTAAAGAAGGAAGTTTTCATATAAGTTGGTATTAATAGGTCTGTCTCCCTCCATCCTCAACATCCCCCCCCAAAGCAATTAACATCTCGTGCTCTAAACTTATAGAATCTATAATGAAGAATATGTGGTTTTCCTTCTCATGCAAATACAGGGCCTTGCACATAGTAGGGTCACTGCATAGTAAATATGTGTTTAAGGAAAGAAAGAAAAAAGATAAATACAAGGAAAAAAGGGAAGAAGAAGTGAAGGGAAGAAGGAAGGAAGAAAGGAAGGGAAGAAGGGAGGCAGTGGTGGAGGGAGGGAGGGAGGGAGGGGGGGGGAGGGAGGGAGGGGGGGAGGGAAATCAGGACCATGTTGAAGAGAGTAAATTGAGGTTTATCTTACAGCTTTCTACTTTTGTCATAACAAAGCCAACAGACTTTCTATTACACCATACAATCTCTCTGATAGATTAAATCTCTTCTGGAGGTATAATATATATAAAGCAGCTAATTCAACTGACCTAGGAATTCAGAGGGTATCCCAGTCATGCCTGGTGCTTCAGTCTTCCTGGAATCTGGCCTTCCCTTGATCTGTGGTCTGATTCCCACTCTTAAGCAGTTGGCTCCATGATAGAACTGAAGACAATCTGGATATTCCTTTAAAAAAACTAAGTAGGGAAAGATTAAAGGTCCAGATGATGGGTGTGTGAAATCAAACCAAACCCTTAAGTAAGAGATACTTTGATTCCAAGTAAAATAGAACACAATCTGCTATAATAAGGAAAAGACATATTAGTTAATCCCGAGGGCAGGGACACATTGAAGTATGAAATCTGGTATCTCACAAAAAGCTTCAAGGGTCAAAGTTATACAAACATGCAATCCTACAGAGAATGGAAAATCTTCCGACTTGATGCTCCTGTCATTAATTGCTGAACTCCGGGTTACCCAATGAAGCATTATATAATTTTTGCTCTGGGCACGGATGTAGCAATGTCTTAAAATAAACAAGATAGGCAATTAGAATTAATCTGTTAAAAAATTACCCTGCCAAGACAAACTGTGGAAAGGGGAAACAAAAATAAAACAGTGTTAAGGAACAAGGGATACGTTTCTGAGCCCAACAGTGATTACTAATCTCATAACTCATAAGGTCCAATTGCTAATATGTTCATTCATCCATCTAGTCTGAATTATTCCCCTATTCCTGGAGATGGGTTAGACACGCTCGGGCACTGGCCACTGGATTGGGGCTTGGCTGCAAAGTTCTGAATGAAGGATGCAAGTGGTCCAAGATGGTCTAAGCAAGGGGAGACAAGTTTAAAAGCCAGAGGCTGAATTAAACACTCATTTCAAAGGAGAGAATACAGCATGGGGATGAAGCCCCACAGGAAATATATCCAGACACTGGTGGGTGTCTCAGACACTCATGAATGTTTTGGCTTCTCTTTAAGGGCTATCACATGGATCTTACAGGGACTCGAGGAGGTTCATCTACTTTCAAAAGTCAAGTGTTGAGATGGACCTATCTTTTCATCCATTTTCCTAGCACCCATCCATGCTTTCGCATATCCACCAATTATTCCGTTCAGCAAGTTGGAGTAGGAGGAGTGAATGGAGACGCGGCTACATGCCCGCTGGTCGAGCCCCGTTCACCTATGTTCACGCAGCACACACCACCAAAATTTAGAAAAAGACCCACCAGTTTGTACTGTGGTATTAGCTCTGTTCTCATCATCCACATTAAGAGGTAACAAGAGCTTTCACAGTAATTAAACAGCCTGGTTGGCGTAATCCAACAGCAGAAATACTTTGATTTCCTCACCCGTAAATGGAGCTGAGACTAGAACCTACCTCAAAGGGCTATTATGAAGGTTAAGTGAACTAACAAATGTAAATTATGCTTAGCACTAGTACGAAGTTTGAGTGCCTATAGATAAATAGTAGTTTATATTTTGAAGAGTATTATCACAGACGGTATTTCATGGGATTCTCCACAAACACTTGCAAATAAAGTGCATTTCTTCTCATTTCGGAGCTTAGAAAATATCCGACAACCCCTTTCACTCTCTCCAAAATAATTGAGCTTCTTGAGGGCAAGGCTCGGGATGTTTCCTACCTGGTCTGCCCAGTGCACGCAGTACGTGGTAGATGAGCAGCCACCACCAGTGAAGCTGTCTAAGTTGCAGAATCCTCCTGGATGCTCTTCTCGTCTGTCTTGTCTACCTCTCTTTTGTCACCGCCCCGGTTTAGGTCTCACGTGTCCTCTGGATTGCGGCCACAGCCACCCACCTGGGATTCCTGCTGCCAGATACATTTTTCTCTAGTGAGTTCAGAGTCATCTGTTCAAAATTAAATTTGGCCATGCTGTTTCTAAAGCTCTCAATGGCTCACCCTTTCAGCAGGAGGTAGCCCTCAGTCCTCACTCTTGCTCACCAGGCTCTTTGCAAAGGGCAGGTCTCACCATTATTGCAGAGCTGTGAAAGTCAGCCCACACTAGTGACTGGTCACGGGGGAGCGATGGGGCCAGGAGGGGAGGGGACATCTCCCCTCCTGTCCCAGCTCCCCCACCTGGCATAGAGCATCCCCCCTCTCTCTACCCACTCTCAGCCCAGAACACCGGTGTCTGGGGGACCTGCATGGTAAAGGTCTCTGCGCTGAGCCCTGAGGGCAGAGAGGATGGGAATATTTCAGGGAAGGCGGATGCCTTCCTCTCATTCCACTGTCTTCAAAATTTTAATAAATAGGAACGTCTGTTCAAAAACACGTACATCACAGGACAAACTTATTCTTTCTGCATCCCAAACAAACCACATGGGTCATGAAGCAGCCAATCATTTTGAGAAAGATTAATGGCAACAGCTGTGACTGTACTGGGCATTTTTGCTACATTGTATAATTTCAGTCCTTGCAATAACGTGAGAGTATCATA
The DNA here is from genome assembly GCF_023065955.2 of Ursus arctos. Classification (NCBI taxonomy): domain Eukaryota; kingdom Metazoa; phylum Chordata; class Mammalia; order Carnivora; family Ursidae; genus Ursus; species Ursus arctos. Next base: position 10,385,689 of record NW_026623111.1, on the reverse strand, counting down.
GTAATTAAATTTTACAGATTCGAAAACTGACCTTCAAAATGTTAAGTAACTTTGCTAGGATCAACCAGCATGTATGTGCAGAGGCAGGATTTAAATTCAAGTTAGGACGATGTTTACAATGAAACATATAAGCATAAATCCCACTTGTGAAGGGCATCATAATCCTTATTAACCCCTGTTTAGGTGAATCCCTCTCTGTCTGTAGGCCAACCTCACCAAATTTTAGTCTACCTGTGAAAGGTGCTATATTTGAATTCCCAGGAATATTACAAAGCTCTCCAGGGGATACTGAGAATCCCCTTGTATACTCTTGCACATTCTGTTCCTCATCGAAGATTAAACACTTTGCTGGCTTAGTTTAATTGATGTTGGGATAGAGACTGTAAGAGTGATTATGTTGCCACATGAAAGACTATGACACCTGAGTGGGACTCTCTAGGTGGGCATTGGAGAGCAGAGTGACTTGGTGAGACACCTAGAAGGAAGCATCAAATTGAGCAGGAGCTGGGAACAGTGCCAGAAGGCACCTTCACATTGAAATGATTGATTTCTTTACTCATCTGCTTCCGCCTACACCGTAAGCTCCGTGGAGGCAGGGGCCATGTCTTCTTTGAGCTGGATGCATCGTTTCTAGCAATGCCCAATGCAGAGTGTTTTTATTACACAGCTTGAAACAGCTAGTGACTTCTCAGTAGGATAGAAATGCCCGAAGAGCTGAGCTGCAGTCCTCGTGGGCAGAGCTGGACTGTCATTATATGGGAATCCTATGGGATCCACCCCTGCCTCCCTATACAGCTTCGTTCCCAACACTCACCCTCACTCACTGTGCATGCCCCCACCACACTGACCTTCTGCTAGTTTCTGGAATATACCAAACCCCCCTCTGCCTTAGGGTCTTAAGGTGCTGTTGCCTGTCTGAGATGATCTTGTCCACGTTCCACTCTAAGACTCCCTCTTCTTCCATCTCCAAATATACCCTCTCTGACCCAGCTTTTGTTCTGCCTTCCTTTTATGAGCTCCCAGAGAACACTTTTTTTCATAGTATTCACACAATTGTAAGCTTAATACTTACTTAGTAGACCTTGCTTGTTACCTGTTTCTTGCACTAGACTGAAATCTCCATCACGACAGGAGACAGTCTGGTTAGTGCTCATTCTTAGTGCTCATGACAGTGTCAAAGACAGAGTACTCATTACTTGTTGAATCGTTGATTTTCAATAAGCCAGAAATTATGATGCCCAATGGGATAAGTAAATATCACTGCATTTATGTTCTTTATGAGGAAATAAAGAATATAAAAAACTCGGTGGGGGCACCTGAGTTGGTCAGTCCATCAAGCAACTGCCTTCGGCTCAGGTCATGATCCCAGGGTCCTGGGAACGAGTCCCAGCATCTGGCTCCCTGCTCAGCAGGGGAATCTGCATCTCCCTCTCCCTCTGCCTCTCCCCCTCCACTCGTGTGCTCTCTCTCTCCCCCAAATAAACAAATAAATTTTAAAAATAAATAAATAAATAAATAGCACTGGGAATTGAGTAGTGTAGAGAATAGAGGGTTTGGTAGTAGCATGCACTAGACACTGTATTAAAAGGGATGGGCATGTTTTTTACTTAATCCAAAATTTAATATGGTCCTGTGTCTAGGGCTTTATGTGAGAGCTAATACGTGAGTAAAGAACATTGCCGCGTTGACAGTGTTAGCTATTCCTGCACGGAGCCTACCAAAGCAATAGACTCAAAAATGGCAGAAAAATCTCGTTCAGAGAATTTGAGAGCCGAAGTGGTGGATGCACAGGTGAGAGGTGTTTTTTCGTAACGATGATGGGGTGTATGCACATATTACATTTTATAACTCTCACAACACTTTCCTGGTTAGTCACCAATTCTCTCGGTCCTAAGGCTGTTAAGCCATGACACCTGCCTCTCGCGAGTGCAGATCGGTGGTGCTCAGCAGCGGAGGCGTTTTGGTGAGGCCGGGGTTCTGCCGAGCGGGTCGTCCGATGATTTCACCCATACACGTTCATTAAAGATCTTAAATTTTGATTTTTTAAAAATGTTATCTACAAATAGAGAGCACTCTGTATGTGTGTTTGTGTGAACTCTTCATGATCTAGTCTTGACATTTTTTTTATCTTTTAGTATCCTGGAACCCTTAAAATTGGGGAAAGTCTATGTCATTGAGAGGCCCTGTGTCCACAGTCCCTTATAAATCGAATAGAAAGGACACGTTCAACAGGCCCAAGAACCAGCAAGGCTCAGACTTCTCCTTCCTCTGGCCCCCAGACTCCCTGGGAACATGGGTGTCATGAACATTTTTTAAATTTCAGGGCCATGATTCTCAGCTGTGTGAATACTGGTGAGTCATATCACCTCTCTGGGTCTTAGTTTCTTCATCTGTTAAGTGACAATGCAAATTTCAGCCCACAATCCCTATTCCACAATTCTGAAATCCAGAAAAAGTCCTGAAATACGAATGAAATTTTTTTCCATATGTTTGGTGCAGAAGTTCTTTCTGGCAGCAAAACTTTTCTGAATTGACATGCAACAATTTAAGTAATCGTTTGTCCACTTTCTCTCAATATTCACATTGTGAGGACAGAAATGTTAATGTGATTATGCTGGAGATGCTTTTATAGAGCTGTAAACTTCTGCAAGCTCCAGGGGCTTCATGTGAGGGACTGTGGCCCTGTTCTTCATGGTGTGAGGCTGGGGTTTGAAAAAGGTAGGGTCCTTGGCTCAAAGTAAGAACTCAACAAAGCTTAGCCCCCTTTTCAAGGTATTCTTGGGGCTCTCCCTCATTAAACATTAGCACCCCTGCCCCTTTGCTGGCCATCTGGTTGGTAAACATCAGGCTTTGGATCAAGCTTTCATTCTATTTGTGATTGAGTATAATATCAGCAATTGGTTGTTTAAGAGAGAGAAGAAGGAATAGGAAGAGGGGAAGGAAAAGGAAGGAAAAGAAGAAGAGGAGGAGAAGTGAAAACAGAAAACAAAACCAAGGAGAGAACAAAAGAATCAAGGCTATAAGAACGAAATCTGCCTGTTGCCCTAGCAGTGGGGTTTACACTCATCACACCTGTAAAACTGTTCTCTCTTGAGTCTCTGTTGATATCTGTGTTGCCATATTCAATGGCAAAGTGCTTAAGAGGAGCCCCTGGAGTCACTGTCTGTTTGACACCAAACAGATGGATGATTGTGGTAGACAGACCCTAAATGACCACCCCCTCCCCCCCCGCCCATGATCCCTGTCTTCTGGTGCTCATGACTTTGTGTAATCTCCTCCCTGTGGCTGCGGCTGGAACTTGTGACTTGCTTCTAATCAATGAAATATGACCAAGGTTATGGGTGGTCATGATTGCATTACATTATAAAAGACTATGTCTGGCTAGAAGACTCATTGTAGAGATTCTTCTCGCAGGCTACATGAGGTAAATGGCTACACTGAAGAAATTCACATGGCAAAGAACTGGAGGTAGCCTCTAGAAATTTCATGAAGCCTCTTGCCATCAGCCAGCAAAGCACTGAATGAACTTGGAAGCAGAATCTTCCCTCTTTGAACCTACAAATAAGAACACAGCCCAGCCAAACTTTGGCTGCAGGTTTGTGAGGCTTTAAGCAAAGGACCCAAACATGCTGTGGCTAGACTTCTGATCCACAAAACTGAGATAATAAATACATGTTTTGTTTGAGCTGTTATAATTGTAGTATTGTCATTATACAGCGTAGGAAACTAATACAGTGACTTAGGGAGCCAAGGCATAGAAAGCTTGGCGCCCAAAGTCACTGTGGGTTGGGTGCCAGCCTTTCCATGCCTTGGCTCCCTGTGCCACAAAATGGAAATGGCAATAGTATTCATCCTGGGGCATTGTTGTGAACAATGTGATGATAAGATATGCAACACAAAATAGTACTGACACATCAAGAGTAATATAAGCTTAGCTATTATAATTATACATGACATATTACCTTGACATGATTTAACATCTTGAAAATATTTGTTTCGTTGGCCTTTAGAAAATCTTGTCCTCTTGGTTCCCCTTTTATTTTTACTCATATTTCTCAGTCTCATTCACAAACTGTTCTTTAATCCTTCCATCAGGATCCCATCTTCTGTCTGCTTACCTTTAGCATCCCCCTGAGTGCTCCAGGGAAGAATTCAAGTACAGGGATGAATTCAAGTAAAAATAGTATTTTAGGCCCCTGGTGCACCTACGACATAGTGCCAGGCACATTCACATTGTGTAATTAATCCATATAGCCGTCCCCCAAGATTGGCATTATTTGAACCAAGGAAAGAAAAAAAGGGAGGTTCAAAGAAGCGAGTGGCAGTGTGAGTGAAGGAAACAGCATTAGCTTTGGAGATAAATCTGGATTCGAACTCAGCCCCTGCCTCTTGATAGCTGTGTGACTCTAAACAAGTTGTTGAGGCTTTCTGAGCAAAATGAGGGTAGAAATATTAATATGGATGATAGGTAGATATAAAGATAGAGAAATAGGTGATAGCTCAAAATTCCCTGGAAGAAAAATGCGAACTAAGTCTTCATGAAATATTTAAGGTGATACTTGATGATTCTGGATGATCTTCAGGGAGAATGTCATGACGGAGTTGAAGAAGTTTTTAAAGTCCTCTGGTTGGGGGGGGGCGCCTGGGTGGCACAGTTGTTAAGCGTCTGCCTTCGGCTCACCCAGCATTCTGGGATCGAGTCCCACATCAGGCTCCTCCGATAGGAGCCTGCTTCTTCCTCTCCCACTCCCCTGCTTGTGTTCCCTCTCTCGCTGGCTGTCTCTCTCTGTCAAATTAATAAATAAAATCTTTAAAAAAATAAAAATAAAAAAATAAAGTCCTCTGGTTGATGGAGAGGAATAGAGGGCTTAGGAAAAACACCTGTGCTCCAGATGGCCTCAAGAAGGTCCAGTGTTGCTTATTTTATGCATAAAGAGGCTGTGATTCAAAGACTCTAAGTGCATTTTGAAAGCAAAACTCTTGGTGCTTCATCCTTAAAGCCTTGAAGTGTGTTTGGACCCACGTGTCTACCTCAGCACCGGAGAAGAGCATCGCTTCTATCGCCATAGTGCTTTATGCCTTGCCGTAGAAACCTATGTATTCTAGGATTCAGGCACCTCTGGCTGGACGGAAAGTTGGGTAAAGGACTCTGCAACAAGGTGGGGTCTGAGAGATCCATTGAAAGAACTTATCCTAAAGGAATAGCGGCCAGAATGCCAAAGGAGAGTCTAAGGAAAGGACGTGAATGGACAAAGAAGGACTGGGGAGTCCCAGGAGTCTTAACCCCCTCCATCCACCTTCTACTGTCCACCATGCCCGCATTCCAGAGACTTTAGATATGGGAAGAAGAGGTCTTAGAAACAAAAGACCAGTCTCACTAAAATCTCTGTCATTCCTAGAAAGGAAAGACATCCTGTTTCACTTCACTGTGAGGGTGAGGGGCCAGGAGTCTGGTCTAAGGGAAAACGTTTTTGACTATCTCCGATCATGACAAAGCACAGAACTGGGAGAGAAGATGATCTCAAGCACCCCTGAAAGGCATGCTGAGGCAGCCATCAGGAATGTGAAGATATCCGTACTCTCAGCAATTCTTCCGGTAAAAGTGAAGGTAGCAAAATTTTGTTTTCTATCTATAGAAATTGTGTGTCCCTGTAGCCATTTTTATGTTTAGAAATTTTGTGTTACTACCAATCTCCCTGCTATTTCTTATGGGTAGGAGAAGGAAGGGAAGAATGAAGGGGGGGTAAACAGAAGGGGGAATGAACCATGAGAGACTGCGGACTCTGGGGAGCAAACTGAGGGCTTTAGAGGGGAGGGGGTGGGGGAATGGGATAGGCCAGTGATTGGGTATTAAGGAGGGCACATATTGCATGGTGCACTGGGTGTTATACGCAAACAATGAATCATGGAACATACATCAAAAACTAATGATGGACTGTACGGTGACTAACATAACATAATAAAAAGTTAAAAAAAAAAAAAAGAAATTTTGTGTTTCAGTAGCCATTAAAAAAAAAAATCTCTGGGTTAGAGAAATCCCCAAAACATACTGACATGTGAAGCGTTGGGCCACTTGCAGGTAGGACTGCCATTACATGAGTCAGTAAAGTCGGAACCATGGAGGGGTGTTTGCTCACTTTGTAAAATGGCGGGTAAGACAAGCTGTAGCTTCAAGCTGAATCATGAGAAACGGAAACACCTTAATGAGGGGAAGGTAGTGACTCCAAAAGCAAGCTCTGGGAAAGACCTCGCTTCAGCCGTCAGAGAGCACCTTCAGGAGATTGCACGGTGCTTGTTCAAGAATCTGGCTGTCTGGCCCTTTAGGGAAATCCCTTGTCAGCAGGAGCCCTTTTCCTGAAGTAAGTTAGGCCAGGTCTCATCTTCCCAGGCCCGATTCCTGCTTTTTAAAAATTTCTTTCTATTACCAAATTTGACCCTCAATTCTCATCGATGACTCCAACTGCCATCTTCTGCCCTGGCTTCTTTGTGCATATGCCCAGACACCTAGAAATCGGCTTTCCCTCAATGCTTGCCCCGACCTTGATCCCTAGACTGTGTTTGCCTGTGCCTCAGTCGGAACGGTGACCTCTGAACTACCCTGTAGTCTGTCTGTTCTCCATGTGGAAGCTCTGGGCTCGTGGACACACATGCAGTCCCAAGGTCAGCACTGAAACAGGGCTCAGAGACTATCCCTCCCACCCTGCGCTTCTCTGAAGACGTCCTCTGTGCTTTCCTTGTCCTTTACGGCTAATAACAAATAGTCTGTTCACCTGCGTTTACAACACACGTGCAAATAGGGGTGGAGGGCAGCGTGATTTTCCTTGAGAATAATATCCCATAGGGTAATTCTGTTAATGAAATATTATCATTACATCCATCAGAAGGAGAGAGGGAGACCTCAGGTTTAACGGCAGAAGAATCCAAGCCGGTATAGAGGGCACTGCGAAGAACGCAGAAGGACTTGTTGATGTGGTCGGAGGTAGAAGATTCTATACCTGCCAAGCTATCTGCTGTAATCAGGGCATTTTGCTCCTGAGGATGGTCACTGATCCGCACAAACACATACAGACCCATAAAGTGAAGGGTGCCCCTTTTGATGAACAGGTGTTATTACTAGCTAGTAATGAACCAATTTCAACTGTACCTAGGATCTTCAGTATTCCCACATGAACAACAGTGACAGACCTTTATATACATGTGTAAAAGCCCTAAAATCAGCCAAAGTAGTAGTAAAATAGTTGTGGTGAAAAAAAAGGGGGAAGTGACATTTCTAGTGACTCATAGAGCACTTTAAAGAAGACTAAAGACCGAGCGAAGTTTGTGTGGAACTTCCAGCTCTCCAGGGACCACTTATAACCCTAATCCATTTCAAGTTATTTCCTGAACTATTACTTCTCTACAGTCCATAAAAACACTTTTCCTCCCTTCATCTAATACCCTTATTGGGATTGATTTATGTCTCAGCAAATTAGATGGTGTTGACATCTGGCTCATGTGGCTTCACTCTCTTTGTAGGAAATCCAGAGTCATGGGAAACATCTGGCAGGTGCGTCTCGGAGTATTTTAACTGGGTGGCTATGGTGACCGTTAAGAGTTCTTAAAGGGAGGTTATAAAATTTCCTCTCTCCTGCTCATCACCCCTCAGACTGTAAACATTTTCCCATACTAAGCAAACTTTCTTATTATTGTTATTGTTATTAGTAATAGTAGTATATTAACATTAGTAGTAGTAGTATTTTATTTTTTGTAAGTGAAAAGGGACCAATATAACATTGCTCTGTGAAGGGTGTTGTAGAGATTGGGTTGAGGTTTCCCAAAGAAGATGGTGCATTCTTTCAGCGGGAAGGGGAGGTGCAATTGAGACTGTTAAAGCCGAAATGAACTAAAGAGATCCTTTAATCTAATGCATTTCTTCTGCTAACGTGGAAACTGAGGTTTCCAGACACTGTGGTATTTAACCATCATCCATGTAGAAAAAGTTTGAAAAAGTGATGTTTCAGATGTCATAATAGAGATAACAAAATCATTCTTCTTTTATATTTTTTAGATTGACCCTCAGAGTGTTTCATACCGCCTTTCTTTTTTCTTTTCTTTTCTTTTTTTTTTTTTTTTTGGTCCTCCGGTGTCCTGGCACACCCTAAGCACACATATGCACTGCACATTACGTATCAAATAAAAATTCACTCTTATGCATTTGCTCAAAACAAATTCTGAAGATCAGAATTTCACTGGTCTGAGCCACGGTGACAGTGTGGTTCTGCAAGCCCTCTTTCTGAAGCCGACTCTCCCCTGCCATTTGGTTCTCTTCGGTGAATAGTTTCTGTTGGAACACTCAGCATCCTCTGCTCACTCCGGCAGAGAGGGGCACTTTACAATCATTTTGATACAAAGACTTGTTTCTTGCTTGCATTCTGAGCTAAAAGTAGATCGATACTTTTCCTTCCTAAATTAAAAACAAAACAAAACAAAACTGCATTACGATGACATTTCCAATATTCATTCCATAAATAACCATCTCACAGGTCTTTACTGACTTGCAACAATTACAATTTCAGATATTTCCACTTAACGGCATCCTGCCTGCTGCCACGTTAAGTCCCGGGGATCAGAAGAACTGACATGATTATTCCAATTATACATGGCAGGAAAAATGAAGAAGACAGTATTTATTGAGGTTTTTTTACACCTGATATTGTGTATATCACACATCCCCACCATATGGATATTTAGTTGTTCCAGAACCATGTACTGATGTACTCTTACTTGTTATTTCTATTTGGTATTTTTTGAAAAAAATCAACTGACGATATTGATATGAGTTATTTCTGGAATATCTACTTCTCTCCATTTTTTATGTCTTCAATTATTCTCAGCATTTTTTAAAACAATAATCAGTACATAGACCTAGACATATTTTGTTAGTTTCACATTTTATATGCTTTTTAAAATGATACTGTTTTTATTTTAAAATATAAATCCTCACTGCCAGTTTATAAAAACAAAATTAATCACTACTATTAATCAAGACATTATGAATTATATTAGACAGCATTGCTAAATCCCTTATCACCTATAGTAGCTCCTGTAAATCCCTTTAGATTTTTTACATAGCTGTTTAGTCTTCTGTAAATATACTATTTAGCCTTTTCCTTTCTGATTGGTGTGGCTTTTGTTTTCCCCCAATACAATGTTGGAGAAAGATGGTGAGAGTAAACATACTGCCTGGTTTTTTATTTTATAGGGAAAGCATTCAGTCTTTCAACACTGCGTGTAATATTAGCTAGAGGTTTTCTGGTAGATGCTATTTACTAGAATGAGGAAGTTCCTTTCTATTTCTAATGTGCTGAGGGTTTTTTTGGGGGGGGGTGTTTTGTTTTGTTTTTTCATCTTAGTCTTGTAAGGTGTGGAATTTCATCCATTGTTTTTTTCCTGCAATAGTTTAGATGATCATATTATTTTCTCCTTTATTCTGTTAATATTATGAATTAGATTGATTTTTTGAAATGTGAAATTAACCTTGTATTCTCAGAATAAACCAAACTAGATAATATGTTATTACACTTTTATATATTGCTGGATTTTTATCCTAATATTTTTGTTAAGAATATTTTTATAATAGGTTTATTGAGGTATGATTAAGAAATAAAAATTGTGTATATTTAAGCTACCCAATTTGATGTTTGATATACACATACGCATTGTGAAATGATTACGACAAGCCAATTAATACATTCATCACCTCACATAATTACTATTTTCCTTTTCTTCTCTTTTCTTTTTGTGATGAAAACATTTAAGATCTTTAAGGTCAGCAAATTTCAAGTGTACAGTACATGATTATTCACTACAGTAACCATGCTGTACATTAGATCTCCAGTTTATCCATCTTTTATAACTGAAACTCTGTACTCTTTGGCCAACATAACCCCATTTCTCCCTCCCCACAGCCTCTGGCAATCACCATTCCACTTTCTTTGACCCTTTTAGATTCTACGTATAATTGAGATCATGCAGTGATAGTCTTTGTCTGGCTTATTTCGCTTAATATAAATAATCTCTTCCAGATTCATCCACGTTGTCACAAATGGCAGAATTTCCTTCTTTTTAAGGCTAAGTAATATTTCATTAGATGGATAGATAGATTATATATATATATATATACACACAAATTATATATATATATTATACACATTACATGCACATGTATATATAGACACACACACACACATATATATATATATGAGATACACATTACATGCACACACATGCAGGCACCACCTCTCCTGTATTCGTCAACAGACACTTTGTTTCCACGTTTTGGCTGTTGTGAGTAATGCTGTGTGGCTCTGAGAGTGCAGATTCTGTTTGAAGTCCTGATTGCTTTGGAATACATACCTAGAAGTCTGAGTCTATGTTGAGGGATGCAGGTCAGCAGTTTTTCTTCTTAACAATGATTTTGTCAGGTATTGTTTTTTTGGTATTAGCATAATGATGGTATCACAAACTAAGTTGGGTTGGAAAGTTTCTTTTGTCCTCTGTTTTCTGAAAGGTTTGTATAGAATTTACCTGCGAAGCTATGTGGGAATGAGGTCTCCTTTGTGTGGGAATTTTTTATATTATGAATTCAATGCTGTTAAGAGTAATAGGGATATTCAGATTTTCTGTTTTTTCTTGGATCAGTTAGGGGAATTTGTGTCTTTCAAAGAATGTTTTGTTCGTTAATGTTGTTTAAGTAACTGATATCACTTTCTTCATTTGATTCCTTTACGCTTATTTTGATTTTGAAGGAACTATATTGATTTCTTTTTAATTTCTGATATTGGCAATTGGTTTCTTTCTTCTTCTTCTTTTTTTCCATCATTAGCCAGCCAGAATTTAATCATGTGTTGGTCTTTCCAATAGATCAACTTTTGGTTTCATTGATTTTCTCCATTATTTGTTAGTTTACTGTTTCATTGACTTTTGTACTTATTTTTATTATTTTCTTCCTGCTGCCTAGTTTTTATTCCCTCCCCTTTACATTTCTAGTTCCCTGTCATAGCACTTTGGTAACTGATTTTGCACCTTTACTATTTTCTTGTATGTGCATTTCAAGCTGTAAATTTCACTTTAAAAAAAAAAAGATTTTATTTATTTATTTGACATAGAGAGAGACAGCCAGCAAGAGAGGGAACACAAGCCGGGTGTGTGGGAGAGGAAGAGAACCCCATGCGGGGCTCGATCCTAGGACCCTGGGACAATGCCCTGAGCCGGAGGCAGACGCTTAACGACTAAGCCACCCAGGCGCCCTTGTAAATTTCATTTTTTAACACTGCTTTCATGCATAAAATTTAGTTTTTTTAATTTTTTATAATTTCAAAGTCTTATTTAAATTCTCTTTGATTTCTTCTTTGATTCAAGAGCTATTTAGAAGTGTTTAATTTCTTAACATTAGCTGTTTTCTAAATATTTTTTAAAAATTATTTTTAATGCAATTCAACTGTGGTCAGAAAACTTAATTTTTTGAAATGTATTATGACTAATTTCATAGGTACATGGTCTCTGAGGGAACATTCTTTTCATTCTTGCAATAAATGTTTATTTTGCTGTAGAACTTTCTGCAAAAGACAATTAGTTCAAGCTGGTTGATAGTCTTGTTCAAAACTGCTATGTCTCTGCAAATTTCTCTCTACTTGATTTATTGATTACTAAGGGAAATTTCCAATCATAATCATGATTTGATCTATTTCTACTTTTGCTTCCATCAGTTTTTGCTTCATAAAACTTGAAGCACTTTATCAAGTGCATACACAGCTATGAATATTAGTTATACTTTATAAATTCATCTTTTTATCATTTTGAAAAATACCTTTTTGACTCCAGCAATATTTTTTATTCTGAAGTCTGTTTTATCTGGTATTAATATAGCCAGTGAGACTTTCTGGAGATTAATGCTTGACAGTTGTATTTTTTCCAATTTTTTACCTTTAAAAACTATCTATGACGTTATAGTTAAAAAGAGATTCTTAAAGACAACTGTGTTTTGGCATTGCTCTTTTACCTAGTCAGGCAATCTCTGTCTTTTAATTGAAATACATAGATCATTTACTTTTTATTTGTGTTTTATTTTCTTTAAGGTTTTATGTGTTTATTTATTTTAGAAAAAGAGAGTGTGCATGCATGCATGTGTGCAAATGGGTGCGGGGAGAGAGAGAGAGAATCTGAAGCAGACTTGATAGCTTGATCAAACCCATGCGGGGCTTGAACTCACACCCCAAGATCATGACCTGAGCCAAAATCAAGAGTCCATTAACTGACTGAGCCACCCAGGCACCCCGATAATTTACTTAAAAAAAAATTTCATGAGAGACTCTGGACTCTGAGAAACAAACTGAGGGTTAAAGAAGGGAGAGGGGGTGGGGGAGTGGGGTAACTGGGTGATGGGTATTAAGGAAGGCATGTGTTGTGATGAGCACTGGGTGTTATACGTAACTAATGAATCATTGAACACTACATCAAAAACTAATGATATACACTGAACATAATAATAAAAAAACCTTTCAATATTTTTTTAATTGAAGTATAATTAATATACAGTTATATTAGTTTCAGGTGTACAATATAGTGGTTCAACAATTCTATCCATTACTCATGATAACTGTACTCTTAATCCCCTTACCTATTTCACCCATCCCCCACCTGCCTCCCCTCTGATAACCACCAGTTTGTTCTCTATAGTCGAAAGTCTATTTTTGGGGTGCCTGGGTGGCTCAGTCGTTAAGCGTCTGCCTTCGGCTCAGGGCATGATCCCAGGGTCCTGGGATTGAGCCCCACATCGGGCTCCCTGCTCCACTGGGAGCCTGCTTCTTCCTCTCCCACTCCCCCTGCTGTGTTCCCTCTTTCACTGGCTGTCTCTCTGTCAAATAAATAAATAAAATCTTAAAAAAAAAAAGTCTATTTTTGGAAGGGTTTTTTTTTTTTTGGTTAGATAATTTAATTTTAATGTAATTGTGATATGGTTTAAATCCACTATCTCATTATTTTTTTTTTTTTTACTTTGACTCATCTAGTCTACTTTCCTTGTTTTCTCTTTCCTAGGTTTTTTCTTGAATGAGCTGATTCTTTCTTTAGTGTTTAATTTTATCTCCATTACTGACTTACTGGCTATATCTATTTGTGTTATTTAGTGACTTTTCTAGCATATAACCTGCCAAAGTTTAACTCGAAATACAGGAAGAATTTTATTAAGATATACTTCGTTTTCTTCCTCCTGTCATTCAGAAAATCATTTCATGTATTCTGTAAATCCCACCTACATTGTTATTATTCTTACACCAAAGCGTTAATTACCTTTCAAAGGAATTAAAACATGAGAATAAAAAGGCTTTGTTTTTTTTAATATTTAAGCAAATATTCCAGTGCTCTTCGTTCCTTTGCGTTCATCCAAAGTTTCATTTGGTATTACTTTCCTGAAGCCTGAAAAAAAATTTTGTTAACACTTCTTATAGTGTAGGTCTCCTGGGAATGAATTATCTCAGCTTTTGCTTCTCTGACAAATTCCTTATTTCATCTTTATTATTGAAGAATATTATCACTGGATGAAGAATTCTAAGTTGAGAGTTTTTTGCAGTACTTAAAAAAATATCTTCGCGTTAGTTCTGGCTTGCAGTTTCTGATGACTGCTTATTTGTATCTTTATTTACATACAGCTCATGTGTTTGGGTTGATATGAGATTTTTTGCCTATGAGTCATTTTCTGCAATTTGATTATGGCACATTTTGGTATTATTTCTTTGTATTTATCTTTCTTGATAGTCACTGAGTTTCTTGGATAATAAATGTTATCAAATTAGGAAAATGTTTGGCTATTTCTTCAAAAATTTATTTCTTTTCCATTCCCCAATTTCTCCTTTTGGTGTTGTGGTTCATTGTTGTTAGGATGCTGGATATTGTTCTGGAGCTTACTAATTTTTTTCTTTAGTCTTTTATTTTCTCTTCCTTCCTTTTTTGCATAATTTATATTGCTATTTTCCAAGTTCACTAATACTTTATTCTGCCATGCCTGATCCCACATTAATCCCATCCTATTTTTTAATCCTACTATTAATTTCTCATTTTATATATTTTCATTTCGGACAGTTTTTTAAATAGTCTGTATCTTCCCTTCTCTGTATTTAAATAATTGTATGTAGTTATATACTAGCCACTTTAACCTCTTTCTCTGTTAATTCCATCTTCTCTTTCATTTGTCTGCTTCCATTGACTGCTTTTTCTCCTGGGAGTGGTTTATTTATTCCCGCTCCTTTGCATGTCTGGTAATTTTGACCAGATTCTGGATACCCTGATGTTTCATTGTACATTTTCTGGGATTTATTGATTTTATTTAATGAATGTTGGGTTTTGTTCTTGAAGACTATTAATTATTTCCAGTTCAGTGTGAGTCCTGAAGCTTGCCTTTAACAATAGTTAGGACAGATCTGAACTAGTCTTTATTTTAGGGACTGTTTACTCTCACTAATAAGATGGAGCCCTTCTGAGTTTTCTCTTGAATACCCTGAGTGATCAGTACTTAGTACCGATTTGTACTTCATACTATGGAAGCATTTGATCCCTGTATTCCTTGCCCTTCTTCATGGAGTTTCACCCTATGCTTGTGTGTCTCGGTGTTTAGCAAGCAGGCATCCCTGTACAGATTTCTGGAGTTCCTTCTTTCCTTTCCTGCCTTCCTGCCTTCCTGCCTTCTTTCCTTTCCTCCCTCTCTCACTTCTTTCTCTCCTTCTCTCTCTTTCTTTCTTTCTTTCTTTCTTTCTTTCTTTCTTTCCCATTTAGCTCCACCCCTTATGAAACTCTGCAGATCTCATTTACCTCGGCCTCCTTCAACTCCAATTTTTGCCACCTAAATTCAATGAGACCAACATTTCGTGCTTGTGTTATTCCTCTTGGCTTCGTGGTCTGATATGTGCCTCCAGTTGAAATGACAGGATGATCACAGGACCCATCTGACTGTTGTCCTTCTCTCAAGAACCCCAGTCCCTTGCCGCCTTGTTTCCAATGTCTGAAAATAATTGTTTCATGTATTTTGTCTAGTTTTCTAGCAGTAAGTGTCAAAAGAATAATTTGGATTTTGTTATTCCATTATAGTCAGGAAAGAAAATAGCTCCTATATTTTTCAATTTACCCCCCTTGTGCAAAACAGTTTGACAATGGTATTATTGGGGATAAATGAATGACTGAAAGCCACCAATAAAATAGCAAGTATTGGGTGAGTACTATAATGGGAGAGTTATAATACCACAATACCAGATTTACTAAATAATTCAGTTCAGCAGTCTCCTGAAACTAATTCAGTACATTAACAGAGAACTTCAGCCTCAAAATATTCTGATGGACTTTAATTAGCAGGAGTCATCATTGTGAGATGAGAGCGGAGTCTAAAGAAACCAAAATTTTTATTCATATAAAAAGTCGATTTTCAGTAAGAGCAGAAGAGCAGCATCAGAAACAATCACTAAGAAAATTTTCTAAAAAGGCATGTGCTCCTTGAAAATAAAATATAACCTCTTGGGGCGCCTGGGTGGCTCAGTTGGTTAAGCATCAGACTCTTGGTTTCAGCTCAGGTCATGATCTCAGGGTCATGAGTTCAAGCCCCACTTCGGGCCCTGCACTCAGTGAGAAGTCTGCTTAAGATTCTCTCTCCCTCTCCCTCTGCTCCTCCCCTCACTCTTGTGCTTTCTCTTGCATGCTCGCTCTCTAGAAACATAAATAATCTTTTTAAAAAAGATTTTATTTATTTATTTGAGAGAGAGAGCATAGAGGGAGATTGAGAGGGAGAAGCAGACTCCCTGTTGAGCAGAGAGCCTGATATGGGGCTTGATCCCAGGACCCTGGCATCATGACCTGAGCTGAAGGCAGATGCTCAACTGACCGAGCCACCCAGATACCCCAACATAAGTAATCTTAAAAAAGAAAAAAAGAAAGGAAGAAAGAAGAAAGAAAGAAAGAAAGAAAGAAAGAAAGAAAGAAAGAAAGAATAACTTCTTGTTGAATTTGTGCCCCGAATTTGAAAATATTATTCAATATTTTTCATAGGACCTATGGAGCTATGTTATATATAATATATAAGGAATATGTCATATGTTATATAGGAAAAAATTAAGTGCTTTTAAAATCACCTGACATAATCTTGTGTTTCATTTAACTAGAAAAAAAAAATAGCAGTTGTGCTTCAGAAATGGAAATTTGGTTTTCAATGCACCTTTGTTAATTAGATCTAAACTATGCCACATGGACATCTAGAACCCACGAACAAACATTACTTACCAGGTGTTGTCATAAGAATGTCACAAACCACCAACTGAGGAATATTTTACCTATTTGTACTTTTACAAGGCTCAGTGGTGGGGATATGTCCCATTTACCGCACTTGCCAGCTCAGTGATCTTAGGCAAGTTACTTTTCAGAATCTCTATATGCTCTTCTGCAAAATGGTGGTGATGATGATTTATACCCCATAGACATACTAGGAAGGCTAACTGTGCAGTAAGTCTAACGTACTGACAACAGACTCCCGTAATAAGTAGTAAACCCATGTTAACTTTATTACTGTTGTTATTAAGACTAATCCTACATCTGTGTCCTGATAGTTTTATTTTCTGGGTTCTTTTCTCCTAAATCATCATTTGCCTTGATGAAATAGAGCTACCCTATGACCCAGCAATTGTACTACTAGGTATTTACCCCAAAGATAAAGATGTAGTGAAAAGAAGGGGCACATGCACCCCAGTGTTCATAGTAACAATGTCCACAATAGCCAAACTATGGAAGGAGCCGAGATGCCCTTCAACAGATGAATGGATAAAGAAGATGTGGTTCATATATACAATGGAATATTACTCAGCCGTCAGAAAGAATAAATACCCACCATTTGCATTGAGATGGATGGAACTGGAGGGGATTATGCTAAGTGAAATAAGTCAAGCAGAGAAAGACAATTATCATATGGTTTCACTTATATGTGGAACATAAGGAATAGAGCAGAGGACCACAGGGGAAGGGAGGGAAACCTGAATGGGAAGAAATCAGAGAGGGAGACAAACCACGAAAGACTCGGGACTCCAGGAATCAAACTGAGAGTTACAGAAGGGAGGGGGGCAGGGGGATGGGGTAACCGGGTGATGGGTATTAAGGAGGGCACGCGATGTGATGAGCGCTGGGTGTTATACACGGCTAATGAATCACTGAACACTACATCAAAAACTAATGATGTCCTATATGATGGCTAACTGAACATTAAAAAAAAAAAGAAAGAAAGAAAGCAGTCTCTCCCTTGATTGTG
This sequence comes from Ursus arctos, assembly GCF_023065955.2. Taxonomy (NCBI): domain Eukaryota; kingdom Metazoa; phylum Chordata; class Mammalia; order Carnivora; family Ursidae; genus Ursus; species Ursus arctos. Next base: position 10,368,375 of record NW_026623111.1, on the reverse strand, counting down.
CGTCTGTCCCCAGTCTCTCTCCTTTCTGCGCTGTGATCACCATTCTAGGATTCTTGTGCTTGTTTTCTCTGCAATCGTCTCCTCATTTCCACGTGTCTACTCTTTAATTCAAAATGTTCAGTCTTATCTTCTTAGAATCAGGGTTTGTTTTTTTTTTTTTCATTGTTAACAAGTTTTCTGATCTGTAAGAGCCATGATAATATGTCAAACTTGTCTCGGTCTCCTTGATGGAGGAGATGAAAGTGACAATAGTGAGTACACAGAGCCGTCCTTTATCCTTTCCTTTTCAGTGCACCCAGGCTCCAGCTCTGGGCCACGCCTCACCTTCCAGAAACATAGCACGCATCCCACTGCCGTCTTTACTTCTGTGCTATTTCTTCTAGCAGGAAGGCTTGTGACACCTCGGAAGAATGTCACATCCTTCAGGAACACTTGCTGAGGCGGATGTCCCTCTTCTACGTCTATCTCATGGATCACAGTGTAATATAATCTTCCAATCGTGGCTTTTTAAAATCCTCTAGTGAATGAATTTCAAGTGCAGGGATTGTGACTCCGTCGTCTTTATATTTTGAGCACTTTCCCTCAGTTTCTGGATCTAGTAAGTGTTCAATAAATGCTCATTGAATGTATGCATATGCAAACACTTTGCTAGGTGAAGTTAAAAGCTTAATATGTGTCTAAAATGTGCTGCGTTTTTTACCACCGAAATTATCTCACTCTTAAGATACTTAAGAAAGTGAGGCAAGTGTGATGAATAAAATGGGCTGAAAACTTTAGATAATTTTCTCACAGTCAGACTAGTGACCGGAGAGTGAATACGATGGGTAAAGATAACGTTTTGTCTGTTCGAGTTATGCACAAGTTTATGTCAATGGGTTCTCTGTCTGAGCAATCCCACTGTTGTTTCCGGTCCTTGCATTCCAGCCGTGTCCTTCAGAGTGATTGGTCCAAGGTTAACGGTGCGTTCATTTATGCATTTACTTATGCATCTTCTCTTTTTAATTATTTGATTTAAATTCAATTAGTTAACATATACTGTATCATTAAGTGCAGATACAGAGTTCAGTAATTCACCAGTTGCGTATAACACCCAGTGCTCTTTATATCACATGCCCTCCTTAATGCCCATCACCCAGTTGTCCCATCCCCCCACAACCTCCCCTCCAGCAACCCTGTCTGTTTCTCAGCGTTAAGAGTCTCTTAGGGTTTGTCTCCCTCTCTACTTAATGCATCTTCTATCTCCAGCACTAGATTTTAAACTTGTCTCCTCCATGACTTGATTTAAAGAGCAGACTTTGTCTGTTTTCTTCATTGCTGCCCCACCAGCACTTAGCAGAGCTCCCGGCACACAGCAAATACTCAAGATCAAGGCAAATCCTATTTGTACCTACTTTCTTTTTTGTTGCCTTTTTTTTTTAACACAATGCCATTTCTAGGATGAGTGGGAACACAACGCAAAGGACCTTTAAGCCAAATTGAGCCCAAATAGCTTTTCCACCAATTTCACCAACTACTTGGAGCAAGACATTTAATCTCACATTTTTCTTCTGCAAAATGGAGCTAACAAAGCCTAAATGTCATGGCTAGTATGAGAAACCATTAAAATAATAAATGTAAAGTAATCAACCTCAGTTCCAGAAAATGCTTTATTCCCATCCCTTCGAGGATGTTTCATCCATATATTACACTCACTGTGGAAAGACATTTCACTTAAATTGTGAAAACAAAATTGTCATTTTAAAGAACAAACAAAGTGCTGATTAAAATCATCTGAAAGAAGTTCTAGCCTTTAAGCTGAATGAATTCATGAAATGAACATTACCACGGTTTTCTGCCTGTGCTCTGGATAGAATTAGTAAAAGGGAGGAAATTTTTTTAAAAAGAAAGAAGAAATCCCAGCTGGCCAGATTTATAAGTTGAAGAGAATGCATGCCAAGAACATACAGAGATGCATTTAGCAAACATTGATGGGACGTGTATTATGTGCATAGTGCAAGTTGTCCCTCATCGGAGGGTGATTGTCATGCCTGAGAAAAGTCTGGATTTTACATTCACTTTCTGCATGCTTTAGGACGACTGTGTATACTTTCTTGACTTAAGCTTTTACATTCGTAAGAGGAAAAAAAATCATTTCCAGTCCATCTCCACAAAATTATGGACAATTCCAAGAAAGATGTATGTGAAAGAATCATTCATCCATTCATAACATAAATAGTAACGAAGTGACTTCCACATGCTAAGTATTAGCAATGCAAGGGTTGACCACGCATACAAGTTCCTACCCTTGCTGAATTTACACATTTTATGAGATGGAAAGTCGTTGACAAATCATGAGTATTTCACAAAGGCTCAAGGTGCTGGAAGAATTTAGCCTGGTTTCAATCCCGTGGTAGCAGGAGCGGAGGTAGCTTGCTTTCATTTGCCTGATGCTATCAAGCACCCACTTTGCAGCTGCACTTTTTTGGCAAAACCCAGTTCTCCTACTAAAGAGTATCAATTTATCAACCTGAGCATTTAGCTTGTATGGTCCCGGTTCCAATGAGCTGGTATAATTTCTGGGATGGTTAGAATGAGCTTTCCTATACTCAAAGTATCCTTCAGAACTACCTAAAACTAGTCATACCATCAGCACCGACTTGATTGTAACAGGAATAAAATCAATCTTTGATATTAGCCAGTTTCATCAAAGCATAGTTCTCTGGGCCTGAGGACTGTGCGTAATTATTGTTTAACGTACTCCTGGTTTGCCTCTTGGGTCAAATCCAGATCGAAAGTATTAATCAGTTACACTGTAGATAGATCTCCTCAAACTCTAAAGTTTGCATTGTAAGAAATAGCTTTATGAATCAGCCATCTAGTCATTTAACAATGGCTATGCTCATTTACACGCCGACATGTTTCCACATTTGTCCTTCTACCCGAGCAAGATCTAGTCTCTACTGTCGGCAGTTTAAGGCTCCTGGAAATCAGCTTTTGTTGAATTAATCGTATTTTCTGAAATCTAAGCTCACATAACAATCTCTGTGTAGCTCTTTCTCCAGTCTTCTCCCCGCGTATTATAATAATCCATTGTCAATGTTTGCCCTCGAATCTTATTTCCACTACTTCCCATCTGTACCATCTCCCTATCTTGTAACATGGTGGTAATAATATGTCTCTCACAGGTGTGTGGCCATGAAATGATACATACAGTGCCCGACAGAATTATCACCCTGGACATCTTTCTCTTTTATTGTTGTTGTTTCACATAAAAATGGCTGTAGTTGGGGAGGGAAGGTAAGCATGGCAGGGAGGGTTTGGAAAGAAATAATAAATGGCTCTAGCTAACTCCTGGCAGTGAGTGTCTCCAGAGGGTAGACCTGCTTCCCTCCATTGCCCTGTCATCGCCAGGTAACCCTGGCTGGCTGCTTATACCGCCAGATTTTAAACTCAGGGATTCTCAACAGAAACACAAGGAAGAACCAACAATTTGGAATCACACCCACCTAGACTGTGAGAACCCTGGGTCCAGTACTCAGAGGTTCCCCCACCTTCGAAGCTGCGTTCTAGGGTAAATATTTGTTAAAGGGGTAAAATACATCATTGCATATAATTATCAGACAAAATAGATCAAGTGTAATTCTAGTGACCACGGTGACATATTTAAGGGCGATGTATCTGAGAAACCAGCTCTTCTGCTAAACTTGTGCTTGTTATGTAATAATTGACAGTTTACAAACCAGTTCATTTCTGATGTACGTTTCACTGTGGATGACCAAGTTCGTGGGTTTTTTTTAAACAAAATTTTTGTAATTGCAAATCAAGGATGCTCATTATCATAAAAAAATTAATAGTTTGACAGCTAAATTAATTTTATTAACTTAGCAGAAAGAGCCATGGGCTTAGCGATGGAGCTATGTTTGAAATTCACTGACCTGCCAAGTGCTCCCTGACAAGTTATTAGGAAGGAGAGGAAAGTACAGGGGAAATATGGATTTTGAATTTTGAAAGGTCAGAAATGGAATTTCCTACATCTCAGTTTTCTCATTTGTAAATGGCATTAGTGATTTCTGCCTCATCAGGTTATTAGAAGGATTAAATAAAATAGTGCCCTGTTAAATGCACCGGACCTAAATAATTTATCCCTGTTTCAAGAATGATTGCCTGCATTATAAAATAAACATCTATTACAGAATGATGGGGATTGAAGTAATGTATATGAGGTGCCTTTTAAATAATAAATTGCCATTAAAATATGTCATTACTAAAATTGAAATTATCAACAGAGCTGAACATATTTTATTCCAGATATTCTAAAGGCTTCATTTGAGGCATTTTTTTTTAATTTAAAAAAATTTTAAATAATTAAAAAAAAATTTTTTAAATGTTTTAAAAATGTTGGACATTAATGGGTTTATTTTTAAAATTTAAGATCATATAAGTATCAAATTAGACCCCGTGTGCTATTTTTAGAGCCCACACAATGTACGTTCTGAGTGACAAGGTGCCAGTTTCCTACAGATGGGGTCACCATAGCTCGCTTTTAAGTCATGTGCAAGAGCGGATTTTACTGCCGAGTAAACGCACCTGACGTGGTCAACAGGGCACTCTGGAAGGAGAAGAAAACTTTTGCTTTCTTCTTTTGTTGCTACAAGGATATTATTTAATAAATTATCCCTTGAGAGTGTGCACATGAGTGGAAACCTGGAAGAATTGCCAGTGTCCCCAAAGCAGGGGAGAGCAGTTTGATTGCAGGTGACCTCTAGCATATAAAATGACAGTCACACCTCATTTATCCAACATTCCTGGAAAATGTGCTTTTTGATGCGACAATTCTGCAAACCACTGAAAGTGATCCTTTCAATACAGCAGCGAAACTTGGTTAATTATTTGAATGGAGACTTTATAAATGAATTTTATATTTCCCTACTTTATTGACTAAAACGCTGTCAATATTTGTGCTCTGATGTCATTTAGGACATCCTCCGGGATGTGAAGAGGGAAAGCTGATCTTCCCTTGCACCCAATGGCCCCAGTTTGCTGTGCTTGGAAGGCTCGTGTCTGGCCTTTTCCCTGTTTTGGCTTCTCTGGCAGATCAGTTTCAGCTTGTGCTGGTGCTTCTTCCTCCTTCTCCTGCTGCTGGTACTTGTGAGGACGGCTGAGCATGGAGTGATGGACTTCAGGTTCCCCCAGTTCCCTGGATTTAGTACTGGAAGCCCCCATCCTGGGAAACCCTTAGATTTGGGACATTGGGGCAGTTGGTCACTCCACTTACTACCTACTTCCTGAGATCACAGCAGATTAGGTCATCGTAAAGGAGGAGTAAGGAGAATCTGAAAGAGCCTGGGGTTTCCTTCACAGTACAATGACTTTTGTCACATGGATTGTCACTGTAATTTTAAGGCCAGTTTTTATTTCCATATTCATCCTGAGCTTAGTTCTGGATTGCTGATATGATATGATACGGCATACTTTTCCCTCCAGTCGGGGACCTGTGGCCCACACTATCTCAGCCAACTCCATATCCAAGTCCGCCAGCTCAGAAGCCGCTGCTTAGCTGTGCCTAGATCGTGTCTACACAATGACAAAGAACAGGCTTCAGAGTTACAAGAAAAGTGGTCCTGCTGTTTTGACAACACGATGAACCTGCAGAACATTATCCTGAGTGAATTAAATTGGTCACAGAAGGACCATTACATGAGGCGAGTAAAGTAGTCAAACTCATGGAAACAGGGAGTAGAAGGTTGTTTGCCAGGGACGGGGGGTGGGGAGCAGAGAGAAATGCGAATGTGTTCAATTGGTATAAAGTTTCAGTTACACAAGATGAATGAGTTCGAGAAATCCGCTATGCAGCACAGTGCCTGGACTCCACAATTCTGTATTGTGCACTCAAAAATTTGTGAAGACTTTAGATCTCCCGTTAAGTGTTCTTACCACACAAAAACAAACGTACAAACAAATAAACAAGGGACACGAGGAGTCCTGGTTTGGAAGCACGTATACTCATATTAAAGCGATGCGGAGATTAGCTTGGCTGGTTAGCAAGGATGGCACACAAATTTGTGAAGTGTTCCGTATTTTTTGTCTGCGTGATGAGTTTTGATTTCACAATTGGGCTCCCCATTATGAATATATTTAGAAAACTACTGCTAGAAATTTAAAACTTGAGGGATTACAGAAATGTATGGAAATTTATGGAAAAACATACATTTAAAATGGAATTGCTCATGGACCCTGCATTCGTAATGGGGAAGGGAGAGATATTGCCTCCAAAGGGGTGAAAACTGGTTGTTGGTGGAAGGGGTAGGTTTTTACTCTTTTCATGTGCAAAGCACAGATACACATTCAGTCTATAAACATATACAGTATATCCGTGGTATTGAAATTTCATGGGGATCAATTAAGGGAAAAAATGTCTGAAAAAGCTCCTAGGGGGTGTTAATAATAATAATTTTTTTAGAAGTTGAGGAAAACAGTCCTAGACACTAAAGTGATATAAGCTGTTTTCACGAAGTAATATGGCTCCAGAGAGTTAGGTAGAGGCATTTAAAATGGAACCAAACTATGTGTAAATACTTCAGAATTGCACAGTCCTTACATTAGAGGAATTTCAGTTTGTGCTTTACTTGAAAGGCAAGGAGAGAGATAAAATCTGAACAACTTTTTCTTGTGTGTCACCACATAAAACCACTCCCAAATTGCAAGAATCACTGATATAGATAATAAATTGCATTTAGTAGCGATGTTTGAGGCTTTGGAAATGCTTGTAAATACACGATCTCATTGAATTTTTACAATTTCATGAGGCCGGTATTAATTGGTACCCAAATTCTGCTTTGGGAAGTTAAGTAGGAGAAGTCTGACTCCATTCTTTTACCCTTCAAAATGTTCTCTCCCTCAGTAAGTGCAAACATTTAAAATCTGTCCTTGTTGGGTATGTATTCTAACTGTAACACCCGCACTGGCATCGTAATCACCAAAGCAACATAACTTGTTCATTATAATTTGGAAAACTCACTTCTTTCAGCCATGCATTATAATATTTCAGCACTCTGTTTTTTTTATATAGTAACAATAATACCACAACATAAATAGTGCTAATTTGAGCACTTTCCCTTGAAGTATGTGTTGAAATGACCAATCATTTTCATTAGAAAAAGTCCACTAAAATGTGGACTTTTTAATTGAAAGTTGACTTTCATTCCTATGGCATATCTGCTTCATAGGCAGTGCCTGGTGTGGACCCCACGGTGTAGTGTCTGGGGAAGTTGGGCCCTAACACACAAGTCAGATTGAACCTCTTCCTTATCACTAGGGCCGTGGCAAGGTGGCTTGTTGGATGACGTCTTTGATCAGGTGTTTCTATTTTTGACTGAATTTCTTTAATAAAGAATTGAGAGAGTCATTGAGGCAATCAAAATACTCTTATGAGTTGAAGTCATCTGATACCGCACTTCTGTGTGAATCTGTGGTGTTTCACCTAAGTGGAGGCCATGACTGTCTGAGCAGCCATTACTCAGGCTACCGTGGTTCCCGTTTTTTTCTTGTATTAGTTAGCATTTATAATTCTGAGCCTCAAGTAGGTATGGAATTGCTTCCCTGTCTGACTGGAAATTCTCTGTAGCGAGGACCCGTATCCTATCTGACCGTCCCACTGCGTATCCGTATTAGTTGTCTAAGGCTGCCCATACACAGTATCACAGACCGAGTGGTTTAAACAAGAGAGATTTATTTTCACAGTTCTGGAGGCTACAAGTCCCAGATCAAGGCACCAACAGTGTTGGCTTCTTCTAAGGCTTCTCTCCTTGTCTTGTAGATAGCTGTTTTTACCCTGTGTCTTCACACCGTCTTTCTCTCTGTGTTTCTAGGCCCTCATCTCTTCTTGTAAGGATACCAGTCATATTGGATTAAGGCCCAACCCTAATGACCTCATTTAACCCTACTTGCCCCATTAAAGATTCTCTCTCTACATACACTCACATTCTGAGGCCCTGGGAATTAGGATTTCCACAGATGAGTTTTGGGGGAACACAAAACCATAACGATGTCATAGCACCTGGTCCATAGTACACTCTTAATAAATGGATATTGACTGCATTACAATCTTATACAAAATACCAAAGAGCAGTAAGGAAGTTATACATTTATTCAGTTTTCTTTGATAAGCCTGATTCCTGAAACATACTATATATGCATAAAATGTACATTTGATACATTTTCAGATTGATCCAGTTATTAAAACATAGGCAAACTTACGCAACTACCACCACACATCAAAATATATATTACCATTTCTGCTCTGACTCTGAGTTCTAACACTGTAAGTTAGTTGAGCCTGTGTTTGAGTTTCATATAAATGAAATCATCCACTTCTTTCACTCCACAGTATGTGACATTTGTCCATATTCATGCATGTAGTAGGAATGTTTTCATTTATATAAATATATGGTATCTTCACGGTGAATACACCATAACCAGTTTCTTCTATTTATTCATTATAAATATCAAAGCTGTTTCCAGTTTGAGGCTACCATGAATAATGCCTGCTCTGTACATGATCACACATGACTCCTGCATGTAATCACACATGACTTCACATACGTGATCATATATGACCTCATGTACAGTATCATACATGGCCTTGTGTACATTATCATATATGACCCCACGTACATTATCACACATGGCCTTAGTACATGATCATGCATGACCTTGGGTACGTGAACATGTATGACCTTTTCTACATGTGTATACACATGTATGTTCAGCATATACCAAAGAGAAAACATGCTCAATCATTATAGTTTTATTTTTGGTTTCATAGATAATTACAGTTTTTCATTCTCCCAGCAGTATTTGAGACTTCCGGGAGCTTCGCACCCTTCATAGCACGCAGTATTGTCAGTTTATTATAGTGGATGTGACAGGATCTCATTGTGGCTTTTATTTGTATCGCAGATGATTTCCGAGGATGAGTGCCTTTGCATATGTTCATTGAAATTTGAATATCTTTTGTGAAGTATCTGTTCAAATCTTCTGCCTATTTTTGAGGGTTTATTTTTTCCTTTTTCTTATCAATTTCTAAGAGTTTTTGTATATTTGAGATGCTGGTCTTTCATTAATAGTATTGCAAATATTTTCCCTCACTCTGATTTTTTTGGTCTTATTTTAATAGCTTTATTGACGTATAAGAGACGTCCCGTAAATGACACACTTTATTATTTTGTATTTATTTTTATTTTTTAAAATATTTTTTTTAAATTTATTTACTTGATTGAGAGAGAGAGAGAGAGGGAGAGAGCATGGGGAGCAGCAGAGGGAGAAGCAGGCTCCCCGCTGAGCAGGGAGCCCCATGTGGGGCTTGGTCCCAGGACCCTGGGACGGAGCCCCATGTGGGGCTTGGTCCCAGGACCCTGGGATTTTGACCTGAGCCATGGCAGCCACTTAACCAACTAAGCCACCCAGGCACCCCATGACACAACTTTAAAGTGTAAAGTTTGAAATGTGTATACAACAGTGCAAATATCACCTCAGTCAAGATTCCACATGACCCTTTGTAATCCCTTCCTCCAGCCACTCTGTGCCCTTTTCAGTGTATGTATTCTCCTTTGACCTGTCTTCCAGCTCACCAACTTCTGTTAAGTGGGTTTAATCTGCTGTTGAGGATTTTTGAAACCATGGCACTATTGACATTTTGGGCTGGCTAATTCTTTGTTTTGGGGGCTGCCCTGTGTATTGAAGGCTGTTTAATAGCATCTCTAGCCTCTACTCACAAGATGCCAGTAGCACCTCCCTTCTGGTATACCCACGAATGTCTCTGAACATTTGCAGGTCCATCCGTGAAGGATCCATCTGGGGTCAAAATCCATCCGAGGTCAAAAATCATCCCAATTTAAAAAACACAAAACTTATCCATTAGGATCATAATTTTACTTACATTGAAAGTAAATGTTACGTTGTAATGTTACATTGTTATATTCCAGAATTTCTGTTCAATTCCTTTTCATACAATTTCAAATTTTCTGCTCATTCTATTTATTATTATACACTATTTCATTAATGTATAATGATTCATTATAACATACATCTGAAAACTCTAATATCAAGATCTCCAGTGATTTCTCTTTCCTATTTAATCTTGGTTTTTTAGTCAAATCTTAGTCTATCAAGCTATCTGTCTGCCTGTCATTTCTTATGGGAAGCATATATTATTAATCCAATCAAGTTTATCAAGACAGCTGTGTTTTAGTTGCAGTCCTTGTAAGGGCAGCCTTATTTCACATTCGTCCTTGTTTCTAGGGTGTAGACCTTGACAGTATTAATAAAAAACTTACAATAATTTAAGACTGTATGTTAATTATACTTCAATAAAAAGAAAAAATATATATCATATTTACTAGGAACCTTTTTCTTTTTTGCATCTTGAACTTCGATCTTTGCCTCCCAGGTCTGTGATACTGACCATCTGTGCTCAGCTTCTCAGTCTGGTAGCCTCTGCTTTAAGAATGGACACTCATCTCATGGAGAAAAGCACCACCAAATGCAGGCTCACCTCTCTCGGCTTGACTTCTCTTTCAGATTTTGGCTCAATATTCCCCACTGCCTTGCAAGCTCTGTGTGTGTTAAACAGATGTAATGTATCTTACAGCCTTCCAGTTGTTCTCAGAAGGTTGGTTGTTTCAGAACAATTCAGATAGTCAGTGTCAGATTATTTTGTACCACTCACTTATTTTTCCTTTGTTAAAAATCTATCTGCAGAATTCTGGAATAATTTAAGAATTGAATATGCACCTATTTTTTTTTCCTTCTTTACAGTTCTATGTGATCAGTTCTAGTTCACAGCCTCAGTTTTGTTTTTTGTTCATCCTTTTGTTTTGTTTTCAAAAAGTATTACATGCTGGGCACCTGGGTGGCTCAGTTGGTTAAGTGTCTGCCTTCGGCTCAAGTCATGATCCCAGGCTACTGGGATCAAGTCCCACATGAGCTCCCTGCTTAGTGGGGCGCCTGCTTCTCCCTCTGCCTGCCTCTCTCTTTCTCTCTCTGATAAATAAATAAATAAAATCATAAAAAAATAAAAAGCATTACATGCAATGAGAAGAGACTCCAAACACAAAATAAGGAATAGCTAACAACCTTCTCCCAGATCTTTACCTCCCATCCCCCTAAAATAAGTAATATTAATAGCTTGGTCTACACCGCTCCAACTTTTCCTCGTGTTCGTACACACTTATATTCACATATGCATGTACTCCCACACACAGCATCCACAGACACAAAGAATTTCAATCTTGCTCGTGTTTACAAAAGTAGGCTTATGTAAGCTTGTGTATATTTAAGTTTTCGTTCCTTGATTAAAAACATCATTTATTGTGGACAACACTTCTGGCCTTGTTGCATGAGAGTTTAGTGCGTTGTTTTTAAGAACTGCGTAGTGTTATGTACTATAGACGTGTCACACTTTTTTCAATTGCTTTCCTATCAAAGGATAATGTGTTTATGTCATATGATGCTGTAGTACCATTTATATACATGTATCTATAGAAAAGACCGACCACAAGAGGCTAACGGGGTCAAAGGAGCCGTATAACTTAACTCTAATACATATTGCTCCATCACTTCTCCAAAAATTTGAATCCATTAACATTAGCATTAGCATTATTGATGAATCCATACAAGTTTCCAAATTATCAGTTGTTCAGGACACTCTTTTTTTTTTAATTCAAGCAATCTGCAATTAAAAATTATGTTCTTTATCTTTTATTTTTAATTTTCTGACCAATAAAAGACCACTGGAACTGAATATATATATATATATTTTTTTTTTCAGTGTGTGTATATATATTTTTTCAGTATGTGTATATATATATATATATATAGAGAGAGAGAGAGAGAGAGAGAGCCAATTTTTTAAGTTACTATTAAAATCCCTACTAAGAATACAAAGTCAAAAATATCTTCTCTAAAGTGACAAGAAAATGGCAAGATGATTTCAGTGTAAATCTATAGAGAGATCAGTAGAATGTCAAAATGAAAATTTTAGAAGTCAATACATGCCGAATATACTGACATCTGACACTGACTCGCATTGTCAAGGTAAGGGAGAATGAGATTGTCAGGGGAGGTTTGGGAAGATCAGGCTGGGGAGTCAGGCTAAGTTGGAGGCACACAGATCTCCCTGTATGAGCTACATTATAAAATTGTGAGATCAGGATGAAATAAAATGTACAAGATTTCTCTCCATTAGGGATTTATTCAGTGTAATATTCTAAATCTAAATTTTTCATCTGTCACTCATCTGAAATGAGCAACCTTCTCAAATGAAAATTTATTTTGTTATCACAGAAGACTCAAAGGGAATTTTCCCTGGTCTTACTCATGCTGGACATCTGAACCTTTTTCTCTAATTGCCACATAGCATCCTCCCAAGTAGCTATATATCTATAATAATTCCTTAAGGACTGTTGAACTCAGGACTTCTTTGTAGAAGTAACCAAGTCCACACTTTAGAAGGAGAACCCTTTATTCCTTACTATAAACACTAATATATAATCTTATACTATAAATTCTGTAGGGAGTTCACATTAGCCAATTCATTTTTTAAAAAATTTATTTGACAGAGTGAGAGAGAGAGAGAAAGAGAGAGAGAGCAAAAGCAGGCAGAGAGAGAGGGAGAATCAGGTTCCCTGCTGAGCAGAGAGCCTGACGTGGGGCTCGATCCCAGGACCCTTGGATCATGACCTGAGCAGAAGACAGATGCTCAACTGACTGAGCCCCCCAGGTGCCCCATCAAATCACTTGCATTAAGTAATTCTTGATATAATTTGCAGGTGTAGCTAAAGGAATGTCCTCTGGGCTGCACAAATATGTATTTTCTTTTTATGGCTTGTAATAGTCTCATCTGACGAGTCTCATCTACTAGAATGGCTGGACTTTGTTTAATGGCCTTTATTTTTATGTTTCTTTAAACATTTCCTTAAATTTTAAATTATTTATTATCACTTTCTTTCTAAATCTTTTAACACTTTTCTCTCAACTGGAACCTTGTTATCAGCATTTAAACATTTAAACACTCTTAAACCATGAACAAAATAGAGAATCTCTAAACTGACACCTGCTTCTAATTCCTGCTCTCCCCCAGTGTCCCCCAACAATGAGCCTCTCCCAGGGGGTCTCTCTTCTTCCCTTCTTCTTCCACTCTTCCCTCTGTTCACCCCAGTGTAGCCTCACCCCCTTGAAACTATTCATACTAAGTTCACTATTGACTTCCAGCAGTACCGGATCTCTTAGAGGGCACCATTCCACACTCCTTTTGTCTTTGTCTCTTAAAAATAACCATTTCCTCCACTATCATGAGGCCACATTCTCATTTTTCCATTCTAATGCTGTAGCTTCTTCACTGTCCCATTTGGAAGGTCATTCTCCTCAAGCGACCATCATCTTTCAGCAGGTGCATGAAACAAAAGCCTCCCTGAGCCTCTAATCTTCACATTACTTTCCTTCTACTCCACAAGGTGGCCAGAATGTGATTTCCAAAATGAACATCTGATATGTTATTTTCCTCTGAAAGCTTTTCAATGGTGTCCTATGGTTCTTAGGCCGAAGACCCAATGCCTCCATCTGTTGCACGAGTTCCAGCCCTGTCTGGCTCTGTCCCCTGTGAGCCTCATGGTGCTTCAAACTCTTCAGGATTCCTGTCTGGTGAAGACCCCGCCATATCCTGTTTGCACACTCTGTTGACAACATGCACCTTTTCTTCATGCCACTCATCACAGCAACTAATTTTACATTACTTGGCGTGATTTTTCTGATTTCTGTGTATGTCCTAGAAGCATCCTGAGGACAGGATCCATTGATTGATTGATTGATTGACTGATTCGTTAATTCATTCATTTGCTTTTTACTTGTAAAACTGTCTGATCATAATGCTTTGGGGAAGTGGGAAAGAGCTCTTTAGAAATTTGCTTATTACTTTCACTGTAATTGATCAATCAACCTGTCTTTCACAAGTATTTTGAAAAAAAATTGTGAAATTTTATCTTTCTTGGTATTATTTTATCCATATTTCAAACATATTTCCATATAATCGAGAAAAGTGTAGTGATTAAAAAATCCTCAGTAACTTTGATTTTTCATATTTATAGTTTATTTGGTTTGTTTGTGTTTTCCTCCTTGATCATTGAAACACTCATAATTGCTGGTCATCTCTAATTCTTAGAGTACTGATTCTATTTGTGATATCTGTTAACCCTCCTTTATTCCATGGTTGCTCCTTTCTTTATACTTCTAGATTGTGGGCTCATCTCTAATGAACTTACTTTATACTCCATAAGAATCTCTTGAATGAATTTATAAAGCAGCTTTATGTTGGTTCTGGAGATCTCCCACAGATTTCAAAAATACTTTGGTTTTTTCATGTTATTTTCTTAGTTTGAATTACTGGTACCAAATGTAGCCAAGATTAGAATCCCATAGTCCTGAGTCGCACAAGTCTGAGATTTAGATTTCCCCAGGATGATTAATTTTTCTTTTTTATTTTTATTTTATTTTATCCATCCAAGCCCCAGATCATAGGAAAAGTTCTTTATTTTATCCATAATCTTGTAGAAGGATTTTTTCAATATCATTATTTGGGGAGGTGGTGATGCTTTAACACTTAGAATTGAGGTTCCAGTTTGTCACGATTCATAGACCAGAGGGCTTGTCTTTTATTCCTGTGAAGGTTTTAGAACCCCTGTCCCCTAGCCATTCTGGCTTTTTATTAGAACTGTCACCTCTATCGCTGTTCGTAGTGTCAGATGGTTCCTAAGATTTCTCTCCACATTTCTTCCACATGCATACTGGGCTTTCTTTCTTTTGAACTTGGATATAAACATCTATTTTCCTATAATATATTTTATATTTAAAATTATTTTTTTTCTAAAATCTGTTTTAATGTCTATAAATATTCAAAATATTCCACCAGAATTTCTACAAATTTATTGCAATATTGCAGAAAGGAAATCTGATTAAAATTTACTCTGCCATGTTACCTAAAATGGCCTCTACTGCCTTTACGGGAAAGAAGGTTGAGATCAGCCTGAATTAAGACTTTTTTTAGTAAAAGGTGAAAGATTTATACGATCTGAAGAGAAACCAGAGTGTGTTATACACAACTAATGAATCATCGAAAACCAGGGATCTACTGTATGGTGACTAACATAATCTAATAAAAAATATTATTATAAAAAAATTTTAAAAAACTGAAAAAAATAAAACTTTTTTTAAAGGTAATAATATTTTTTGAGATATATATTTATATATTTATATATTTATTTATTTGAGAGAGAGAGGGTGAGCGTGAGAGGGGTGAGGGGCAGAGGGAGAGGGAGAAAAAGAGAATCTTAAGCAGACTCGCACTGAACACAAAGACTCACAGGAGGCTCCATCTCACGACCCTGAGGTCACAACCTGAGCCGAAACCAAGAGTCCGACCCTTAACCACTGAGCCCCCAAGGGACCCCTGTTGATAATATATTTTATTTACCTTTATATATCCAAAATGTTGGCAGTCCAGCATGTAACCGATATGTAAATATTAATCATGAAATAATTTATAATATCTTCTACCCACACCGAGTCTTTGAAATCTAATGTGGATTTTACAACTAAAGTCAATCTCAATTTGGATTAACTACTTATGCTAATGGCTATCATATCGGACAGTGAAGAACTGTTGGGAATCTCTTCTACTTTCTCCTTTTATATTTAATGAGGAGTACTTGACGCATACTGCTAGTTTTAGTTTTAGATATAACACATAGTTAATTCAACAGGTCTGTACATTATGCTTTGCTCCCTACAAATGTAGCTACCGTCTATTACCATACGATGCCATTAAAATCCCATTGACTATGTTCCCTATGCTGTACCTTTATCTCCATTCTGTAACTAGAAGCCTGTACCCCCCTCTCGCCTTCACCCATTTTGCCCATCCCCTGTACCCACCTCCCCCCAGGCAACCATCAGTTTGTTCTCTGTATTTATAGGTCTGATTCTGCTTTTTGTTTGCTTAGATTCCACATATAAGTGAAATTATTTGTCTTTCTCTGTGTGTTTCATTTCACTTAGCATAATAACCTCTAGGTCCTTCCATGTTGTCATAAATGGCAAGATCTCTTTCCTTTCTGTGACTGAATAATATACCATTGTGCGCATATATATATATATATATATATATATATATATATATATACACACCATATCTTTATCCATTCATCTATGGAGGGATATTTGGGTTGCTTCCATATATTGGCTGCTGTAAATAATGCTGTTATGAACATCAGGGTCCATATATCCCTTTGAATTCATATTTTATTATATGTTTATTACAGAGGTACAAATATCTTTTCAAATTAGTGTTTTTGTTTTCTTTGGGTAAATAGCCAATAGTGGAATTACTGGATCATATGGTATTTCTATTTTTAATTTTTTGAGGAACCTCCATGCTGTTTTCTACACTTACATTCCATGATTTACCAACAGTGCATGAGGGTTCTTTTTTCTCCTCATCCTCCCCAACACTTGCTATTTCTTCTCTTTTCAATTATAAACATTCTGACGGGTGTAAGGTGATATGTCATGGTGGTTTTGATGTGCATTATCCCTGATGATTACGGGTGTTGAGCATCTTTTTATTTTTTTCTAAATTTGTTATTTTTTTTAAGATTTTATTTATTTATCAGAGAGAGAGAGCACAAGCAGGCAGAGGCAGAGGGACAAGCAGGTTCCCTGCTGAGCAGGGAGCCTGATGCAGGACTTGATCCCAGGACCCTGGGATCATGACCTGAGCTGAAGGCAGGCACTTAACCAACTAAGCCACCCAGGCATCCTGAGCATCTTTTTATATGTCTGTTGGCCATCTGTATGTCTTCTTTGGAAATGTCTATCTGGGTCTAGTGCCAATTTTTAGTTGGATTATTTGTGTGTGTGGGGTTGGTGCTGAGTTATACACATTGTTTATATATTTTGGATATTAACTCTTATCAGATATGTCATTTGCAAATATCTTCTCACATTCAGTAGGTTGCATTTCCACTTTGCTGATCATTTCCTTCACTGTGCAAAACCTTTTTATTTTGATGTAGTCCCAGTGGTTTGTTTTTGCTTTTGTTTGCCTTGCCTGAGGAAATACATCTAGAAAACATGTTGCTAAGGCCAACATCAAAGAAATTACTGCCCATGTTTTCTTTTAGGAGTTTTATGGTTTCATATCTTACATAGGTCTTTATGGATTAAAACTTTTTTCTTAAGAGGGGGAGGAGGGGCAGAGGGGCAGGGAGAGAGAGAATCTTAAGCAGGCTCCACGCCCAGTATGGAGCCCGACATGGACCTTGATCTCACAACTCCGAGATCGTGACCTGAGCTGAAATCAAGAGTTGGATGCATAACTGACTGAGCCACCCAGCGCCCCTGGATTAAAACTTTTTAAAGAATACACAGTTATTAAGCAGTAGCATCAGGACTCAAACTCACAACAGTGCCTAGAATTGTGTCTGACAAATAACAGATACTCAATAAATGGTTAATGATTAAATGCCTAAATAAAACCGAGGAAATAAGAAGCATTTTCTTCTGTTGGCATTGCCGTCAATGATGGAGACGGTGGAAGTAGCAAGGCTCTTGCCTTCTGCCCTTCACAGTGGGAGGGTGCTCAAGAGGGAGAGGTATCTTGGACCTTCTGAATTTGAGACTCTGCTACCAAGACACCCAAAGGAGAAATGATTAACCCCAGATGCTGCCTCGGTCTAGACAAGGAGAGCTGGGAAGTGATACTGGCATGTTAGGACTGCTCAGTAATTTTTCATTTCAGTCCCTTGCAAGTGCTATGCATCCCTTTCCCAAATCATTCCAATTCTTCACCTACCTAGTAGTAACATTTAGGGCACAGCAACTGTTAACAGAGGACCAGGCGCTAGCATTTTAATCCAGCTTTAAATGCCGACTGCAGGGGCGCCTGGGTGGCACAGCAGTTAAGCGTCTGCCTTCGGCTCAGGGCGTGATCCCGGCATTACGAGATCGAGCCCCACATCGGGCTCCTCCGCTATGAGCCTGCTTCTCCCACTCCCCCTGCTTGTGTTCCCTCTCTCGCTGGCTGTCTCTATCTCTGTCAAATAAATAAATAAAATCTTTAAAAAAAAAAGATCTTTAAAGAAAAAGATCTATTATAAGGTACCCCCTGCTTTTCAAAAGTTTGCGTTATGTTCCCTCACTTTTATGAAATACCTCACTTGTTTTTACTAACCAAAAGAACTCCAGAGAGTATTTTCACTTTTATAAAAAAAGGCAAAGAGCAAAAGCAACACTCAGCATTGGTTTTGCAGCGAGATGGCTGGGCCCAGAGGCAGCAAGCACCCCGCGGCAGTGAGAGTGGCACCCCCAGTGCCTTCCCCGGGAGCCGCACTCGGCATCTCAGTACCAAGTGCCCAAGCTCTGCACTGTCTGTGAACATCTGGGTTTTATCTGCATGTTACCATGTGCGTCAATGGGCAAGATGCATCCAAGGTATCAGAAAAGCCTCAGAGAGGTGAGCTTTTTGAATCTGGGAACACACACACACACACACACACACACACACACACACACACATCACCATATAAATTAATGGTAATCACTTCTTTGCTTAACACCATTTCAGCTTATGGAAAGTTTCATAGGAACGCCTTATTTTCTGATAGTGGGGAATCTGGTACCTCTATTATATCAGATGAGGAAAGAAAAACACCTTTAATTCAGTTACACAAAATATATTAAATTATTCAGTGGAGAAATCAGATTTTGATTTCTTAAAACAGGTATTTTGTTTAAAATCTCTGGAAGGAGTTTCAACTTTAATGGTACTATTTGAAATTACTGCCTCCATTGCAAACTTGTTTCAACAGTTCAGCGCTCCACTTCCTACCCTCAGTACACAGCACAGCACCCAGCCTGATGTCGCTGACATGTAGGTCAGACTGTATCCTCCTGTGCTCAACCACAGTGAATAGCTCCTTAGACCTGCAGAGTAAGAGCCCAAATTTTAACAATGACCATAAGGGCCTACAAAATCTGGCCCCACGTCCTAGTTTGCTGACCTCGTCTCCTTTGATCACCCCTGCCACTTGGCTAATTCTGCTCCAGCCACAATGCCTCCTTGATATTCCTTAGACACACCTGTTGGGCCCTCCTCTAGAGCCTCAGTCCTGCCTCTTCTCTTGCCTGCATTGCTCCTCCCCGTGACAGTCTCATTGCTTGCGCACTGTCTCTCCTCTATCTGGCCTCAGTCAGGTCAGATGTAACCCTCCTATATTCCCTGGGTGATTCACTTCTACTTGGGACCTATATTCCCTGCTCCCACCAATGCACTTTTGATTCCCCTTTCCAGTGTTGATTTTTCTCTAGAACATTTATTACCATTTAAAATGTTATACACACACACACACACACACACACACTTATATATATATAAGTTAATATAAGTTATTAATATATATATTAATATAATGTCATTTAAATTCAAGTGAGTTAATATATAGTGCCTTACTATTTTCAGGGGTAGAATCTAGTGACTCGTCAGTTGCATCTAACACCTAGCGCCCATTACATCAAGCCCATTACACATTTATTTCCCATCACCCAATTATCCCATCCCCCACCCATCTACCCTCAAGCAACCCTCAGTTTGTTCCCTACAGTTAAGAGTCTTTTATGGTTTGCCTCCCTCTCTGTTTTATATTATTATATTTTTTCCTTCCCTTCCCCTATGTTCATCTGTTTTGTTTCTTAAATTCCACATATGAGTGAAATCATATGGTATTTGTCTTTCTCTGATTGACTTATTTTGCTTATCATAATACCCTCTAGTTGCATCCATGTCATTGCAAATGGCGAGATTTCATTCTTTTTGATGGCTGAGTAATATTCCATTATATATATAAAAAACACATCTTCTTTATTCATCTATCGATGGACATCTGGTCTCTTTCTATAGGGTGCATATGCCCCTTCAAATCTCTATGTTTGTATCCTCTGAATAAATACCTAGAAATGAAATTTCTGGGTCATAGGGTAGTTCTAATTTTAACTTTTTGAGGAACCTGCACAGTTTTCCAAAATATTTTTATTTTATTTATTATCTGAATGTCCCTGCTACCATGTCAGCTTTGTGGATTTTGTTTTATTTTACTCCTAATGTATCCTCAACTCCTAGAACATTGCCTGGCACCAGTAGGCACTTCGTAAACACTGGGCAATGAGTAAGTGAATGAAAAATGAGTGAAAAATAGCACTTACAGAATCTTGAGCATTTAAGGCAGTTTTCTATGCATGTCGCATGTGTTAATCCATTTACTCTTGTGGTTAGGTCCTCATATATTCCTCATGTTACAGTTGAAGAAATGAAAGCACACAGAGATTACATAACTCTTGTAGGACATCAAATGGAATTTTAAAATAATTTCTTTGTTCTGTATCCTTAACAATTTTTTCCATTGCCTCTTGGACCAAGTACCACTGTTTTAGCTTTGCATCCAAGCCTCTCTGCGATCAGACCTCCTGGTCATCTTCCTAGATAACTGGCTTATTCTTCTCTTTCCAGTTACACTGGAAGTTCCTACAGGGGGCCTGGGGGGTGAAAATAATAAGAGGAAGAAGACATAGTGTAATGATCTTTCGCTAAGCTCTTGTTGCGGGCCAGGCACCATGCCAATTGTTACATATGCATCTCATTTAATCCTCACCAAAACCATGAGAAGGCTGAAGCTTAGAGAAGCTAACCTGTTTTTCCAAGATCACAAAGGTAGTCAAGAACTAAGCCTGTAATTTGACCTGGGTGCTCCCTGTTCTGTGGATGCAAGTCCCAACACAGCTGGGGGGCTGCTCAGTGTATCACGGGGCTGCCATCGAGGCGTTGACGGGACTGCCTTCCTTCCTGGAGGTTTTGTGGAAGCAGTGCTTCTGAGCTCATTCAGGTGGTTGAAAGGATTATTGTAGTTGCAGAACTGAGGCCTTAATTTCCTAGCTGGTTGTCAGCTGGGGGCTGCTTTCAGAGCCTAGAGGCTGCCCACAGTCCTTCCATGTGACCCCCTCGATTTTCAAAGCCAACAATCACACTTTAAATTCTTCTTATGGTTTGAATATCTGACCTCCTCTTTTTCTGGCCTCTGACCCATATTCAGAAGCCTCATGTGACAAAGTCAGGTCCATTCCTATAATCTCCCTATATTAAGGTCAGCTGATTTTAGACCTCAATTACATCTGTAAGATCCCTTTTGCCATATACTGAACCATAACCGTGAAAGTCACAGCCCTGGGGATTGTACACAGCGTGCATACTACAGGCGTAGGGATATTGACGGAGTTCTTAGAGTTCTGTCTATCATACCTTCCTCTTGCCTTCACATTCCCTTCACTCTGCGTCAAACATCTACCCCTTCTCCTGATAATTACTTTGTCTCTTTCTTGGAAAAATGCCAGTATACACACATGAATCTTGCCCATACCCATAGAAGGTTGGCCATTGGCCTTGGACCCTCCTTCCCTCCCACATTATTCTTCAGGGTCTGAGGTAGGCATAGAGGAAGGCAAAAGCCCAACCAGAAGGTTTTGCATATCACGTGTACTGATTTGCTATGTCAGCCATAACAAATTATTACAAATGGAGTGGCTTAAAACAACACAAAAATTTATCTTACGATTCTGTAGACCAGAAGGTTGATGGGAGGTTCCTTGGGTGAAATGCAAGATGTCTGCAGGGCAACATGTCTTTCTGGAGGCTGTATGGGAGAATTTGTCTCCTGCCTTCTCCAGCTTCCAGATACAGCCTGTGCTTCTGGGTTCACAGCCCCATTTCCTCCACCCTTGCAGCTCAGTGTTGCTCCTCTCTGACCCTTCTTCCACTGTCAGTCAGAGTCTCTCTCTCTCTAACCTTAGCTGGGAAAGGTTGTCCGCTTTCAAGGACACACTGGCTCAGATTGGATAATCCAGAATAATCTGAGTCTGTCCCTGTGATCACATCTAGATGGCCTTTTGTCATGTGAGGTAACATACTCTTCAGAGTGATGGTGTAGAAATCTTTCTAGTAAAGTGCGTTATTCTTCGAGTACCATATCATGCTAAGAAGTCTGGGCTTTCTTCTGAAGGTGAGTTGAATCACTGAAGAATTGTAGCACGAGATGGCTAAGACAGATCTGCATTTATGTAAGATCCCTCAGTTTCAAATTAATTTTGGGGAATGGTCGTGTTAATGAACAATAACTCACTACAGAGTACTAACCACATTCCTGGCACTCTTTGAAAGTGTTGCAGTCCTTAACTCATTTAACTCTTATAAATTAGATAGTAGTATACTAGCAATAACCCCATTCTATAGATGATAAAATAGACTCAGAGAAATTAAATAACCTGGCCCAAGAATATGTAAGTAGTGAGGGCCAGAGCTAAGATCCAGTCCAGGCAATGTGGCTTCCAGAGCCAATAGCCTAACTTTAACTGGGCAGAGCACTTCTTCCCAGACTTTGGAAGAGGGAGGAAACACAGTCAGGCATAGTGATCAGGGAATGCTTTATAGACTCAACAAGGCCTGCAAAGAGACCACAGAGAAGGGGGAGGACTTGAAAAAGTCGAGAGGAATGAAGAAGGACTTCCACAAATACCTTAATGACAGTCAAGTCCATGTCCTCCCTTGTCCATAAAATAGGATCCTGGGCCCCTATAATTGCTTGACCCTTTACATGTTTGAAAGAGTGAATCAGGGCCACTCCAGAACAATGCGTGCTGACGGGTGTAGTCTTCCCCCTTTGATTGCTGCTTTGCAAGTTTCACAAATAACTAACTACCTGAGAGCTTGCCTCTCTGGTACTGAATTCCATTCTGATTTTTTCATCCCTCTTGATTCTCATCTCTTTGTGCCAAAATTGTATTTTTCCAAAGATGTTTTCAAAAGTGTTTTTGTTCTGATTTAATAGGCTCAGTTTTCAGTGTTTGGGCTGAAATTGAGGAGGCGCTTTATGAAAAGTGAGTGCATTTGAATGGGGAAGTTTCCTGTGAACAGAAATACAGTATTGTTCTACTCTGAAGTTCCTAAGAGCCAGCTTCTGTTATTTTATTTCTAGATTTCCTTCCATCTTCTTCTTTAAAACTTTTCAAAACGACATCAAACAGCCTTCTTCTTGCTATGAAATAGAGAAAGCCCTTTCATCTGTAGGTAGGCTGGTGGTGAAAGAATTATCAAGCAGAGAAAACCAAGGCTATTGTTCTTATAAAATACATTAACTTAAAAAAAAAAAAAAAACAAACCTCCGTCTCCAACTACCCGCTGTGAAATACCCCTTCTATATCTATAATCCTTAAAACATGAGATGGTCCCAGAAAGAGACAGCCCATCAACAACTGGATAGTGAGGGCATCCATGTGCACATCCTTCCAGGAAGGAACAACCCTACAAAAGACAGAAGGAAGCAGCATGTATTCATCACCTATTTTGTGCCAAGAAACGCACTGTGTTACTTCCTTATGTACCTTAAGTCATTTGATCTTTTGAACAACCTCTTAGCAACCTACTCTGATCCCCATTCTACAGGTGAAGAAACTGAGCCATAGAGGAGATAGGCAACTTATTCAAAATTTTTGTGAGTGACAAAGCCAGGGTTTTAATTCACTTATTTCTTACATTAATAAATCACATCATTTACCTTGTTAACTTAGCATTGTTCTGAGAAATGACTATTTTTTAAAATTATGTTATGTTAGTCACCACACAGTACTTCATTAGTTTTTTATGAAGGTTTCTGCTTCTTATAAGAGGCATAAGAGCACCAAGAGTTTAGTAAACTTGTTCAGAGAGAAAAATAATCATTTGTTGAACATCAGGTGTGTTGAATATCTAATGTACCCTTGGACCTATACTTTATTTAATTTTTTAAATATTTTTTTATTATATTATGTTAGTCACCATACAGTACATCCCTGGTTTTTTATGTAAAGTTTGATGATTCATTCGTTGTGTATAACACCCAGTGCACCATGCAATACGTGTCCTCCTTACTACCCATCACCAGCCTATCCCATTCCCCCACCCCCCTCCCCTCTAAAGCCCGCAGTTTGTTTCTCATAGTCCATAGTCTCCATGCTTCATTCCCCCTTCTGATTACCCCCCTTTTCTTTATTCCTTTCTTCTCCTACCGATCTTCCTAGTTCTTATGTTCCATAGATGAGAGAAATCATATGATAATTGTCTTTCTCTGCTTGACTTATTTCAAGCAGTAGACCTATACTTTAAAGCATGGCTTAGTAACATGTTATATGAATTCTTCCCATTGAAAAGACTCACTTATTATAGGTTGAAAAGCTAGTGTTTCATATCTATAGTAGAGCTAGTAAATATCATTCTATTGGTGCTCAATTTTATAGCAGAGATACTATTCTCTAGTATCTTTTTTTTTTTTGTACTTTTGAGTTTGCAAACCTTTCCTAATGCATTATCTCACTGAATTTCCTGTCCTTCCATGAGATGAGCATTACTTGACCTCCTGTACTCTTATTAGGTCGAGGCTTAGAAGCAGTTCAGCAGCCTGAGTAAGATAACACCGGTAATAAATTGTGAAGCAAGACCTAGAACATTGTTCTTCAACCACCAACATATAATTCTTCAGGCCATGTAGGCTGACATCCTAATTAATCTATGAATAGAC
This sequence comes from Ursus arctos, assembly GCF_023065955.2. Classification (NCBI taxonomy): domain Eukaryota; kingdom Metazoa; phylum Chordata; class Mammalia; order Carnivora; family Ursidae; genus Ursus; species Ursus arctos. The sequence goes on along the minus strand of NW_026623111.1, from coordinate 10,343,692 downwards.
ACAGTGAAGTCTTACAAATGCAAAGAGAACAGTCTCTGTAGGGCAGTCTAAGTCAGCTTGCCCAATCTGGAATTTTTCTTTCTCCAGCATCACACAAGGAATTTCTGTATCTTTCTACATTATTTGTCTGATCACTTTTGACTCCAATTTCAAACTCGCTCTTTGAACCTTCAAAATTGGTGTGTGTAGCTCCTTTCCATGGTATTGGAGTTCACCTTTCTCCTACAGTTTTCAATTTGGCTTGTTCCTCTCCATATCAACATCCTCTACGGAGCGAGGATTTTGTGCTGTGGACATGGACCCTTGGGATCCGAACTACACGTATAGAGGCCAGTTGTGTGTCTCGCTGCAGCAATAGGTAGGACCAAATACAGGTAATCAAGGTAGAAATCATAAGAGGAGGCTAGTAGAGGAGAAAAGCAAACCTAGTCTGAAAAGTGGGTAGGAGACTGTGAGAAAGGGGGGTTGGGGAACAAGGGGAGGGAAAGAAGAGTCCTCAGTATGAGTAGAATGTAGGTTGAGTGAGCACAGTACATATGGGGAGAGTGAGAGGCAAAACATTGTTCATTAAATTCCAAAGTTGCTGTGCTGCAAACTTATTTTCAGCTTTTGTTCAGGTCTTGAATAATTTGCAAGCAGATAGACACACACACACACACACACACACACACACACACACACGCACATAAACATGCTACTAAAGGTTCACAGAATTTTTACTTTCTAGTTAGAAACACATGGACACAAAGGACTTTGGAGGATTTTGTAAAGATGTAATTATTCTAAATGCACAATTTTGTCAGCTTGCTTTTATAATCAAAGCACTGCATGAATTTCAAAGTAAATACAATCTTTGTTATGTTAGAAAGCTCTGAAGTCACTGTCTTAAAAATTAAAGTAGGGACAGCTTCAGCAAATAGTCGCAAACCTCAAAGGCCTACTGTTTTGATGTATGACTCCTATTAGTAATGTCCTGAAGAAGTCTTCCCTAATTGATGCCATCCATTATCTGTTTCACGCTTGGTGATACATAAAGATAAAGGAGGGAAAGGAAGAGATCCAGCAGGTATTGACCACCTACTAAGTGACAAGAATGAAGTGTGTTTCTTCATATTTTCCATGGCATTATTTCTCACAACTATTCTACATTCTAAATATTATGCACATTTACAAGATGACGAAAAGGAGAAACAGGTTAACTAAATTTGCCAAGGTCAGAAACCTAGTATTTTTTGGAACCAGGCTTTAAGTTCGAGTCAGTTTGTTGCCAAAGATAATCAACTTCACACATTTTCAGTTGCATGATATGATTAGCCGACATATATATATCACTTTCCCCTTGGAACATGTATATGCAGGTCCAGAAAATGAGTATATCATGACCTTGCTTGATTTATTCATTCGTTCCATTGATGTATTCATGAACTTAGAAGCAAGTGTTAGTTTTCTTATTTTTTCTCATTTCTCATTTTTGCTTAAGTTTGGGGATGAAATGGACTGGTGTGTATCCATAATATTTGTCATTTAAATATCATAAAACTAACTCCAGAAATTATCTTTATAGAAAACAACAATAAAAACACATTGCTCCTACTGTTTAGTTATGATAATCTAACTTATTTAATGAAAAACCCCAAATGTCAGTGGTTTAACATCATACAAGTTTATTGTTCTCTTACTTTACAGCCCAGATGAACTGGTCAATAAAAAAGTGGGTGGGGGAAGACTTCTAGTTGGTTCCATGTACTGGGAAGCACATCTAAACTCTTCTTCTAAGCATAGTTTTTAAACTTACGTTAATTCTTCCTCTTCTTCATCCACAGCATCCTGCCTCTCCACCTCTCTCTCCCTCTAAACTAAATGGTAACATAAAACTAGCAACATCTAGTGAGAAGACTACACCCTTCATCTAAACTTTCTGCAACACTGGATTCTACTTGGTCTTTGTTGCTCAAAGCCGTTCTCATCTTTGTTCCCTGCTGTTTTAAGTCTAGAAGTTGGCTTTTTTTTCCCCCCCAACTCGAGGTCTTAAATTTCTGGACTATTCTTTTTTAATGTTGCTTGCAAATCAGCTGATCCTTTCCCAAATTAATTTCACTTGTACATACTTTACAGAGTCAATAACTACAAACACACATTGCTAATATTCTGCATTACCAGTTCATCCCTTAGAACAAGTTGGTTTGTCACAATGAAATGTTTTCACCATCTTTCCAGTCCCAAAACATCCATATCCTTTCCACCCACCAAGCCACAGCCTCAAAGAGCTATGTTTTCTTAGGCAACTCCCTATTTCTGGCACCATATATTCAATCACTCAGAGTTTGATCAGGAAAATACAAATTACTCTAGGGATTTTGAACAAAATATTATTTAATACAGAGACTAAGAGGCTTATAAAACTATTGAAGTAGTTGCAGATTTGGGAGATCAACATTTTTATATATGCATTTACATATTATTTTGCAAGACTTAATCTTTTTCCAGACAATGTTAGTGGAAGTAAATAGAAAAGACAGAGTCATATGGCACATAATAAGTATTTATTGAATTAATTTGTCATACATCCATAGTTCTTTTTCAGAGTCTTTGGGATGAATTTAAAGGTAAGGATATCTGCCAACTGGATGCAGAATTCCATCCACAGACCATTTGATACAAAAGGAGTAATGAAGTAAAGACAAAACGATATTCCTTAGGATTATTTTACTGCAGGTCCTTGGTATTTCTATGGGAACATGTTTGTATTGATATATTTGTGCCAAGGGGGAATAAACATCCATGATCTGTTTTTATTCTTCATACCTAATGAGCCAGAGGGAAATTTTCAGTCTTTCTGACCCAGCAGTATTATTCAACTAAATAGGAAAATAGAGAAAGAATAGCCTGAAGCCATAAAGAAACTCTGAGAGCCCACACTGGCAGAGATCACCATTCAGCCAATTTTATGGGGGAGAGAAACCACTTTCATGTTCTTTCATATCTGTGGAAACACGATTTTGATTCAGGGTTTAAATGACTCTGTCACTTATGAGCTGTGTTAACTTGAGTAAGCTCCTTAAATGTTGGAGCAAGGTATCCTCATCCTCAAAGCTGGGAAATTCTCATATTTCAAAGGTATAAAGGGAGTGACATAAAATTAATAAAATGAGTGTTCAGTACGAGGTGGGAGATTTTACATTATTGAAGGATGAGATGAAGAGAAGTAAGAAAAGAAGAAAGAAAAGAAAAATGAGAAGAAAGGGGGAAATGGAGGGGAAAGAATAAATAAAAGGAAACAGACAATGTGAAAGCAGGAAATCATAAGCTTCAATGTAAAATGAATAGTGTTCCTAGCCAAATGGGTCAGAGGTTAAGTTTAGTGTGACTTACTTGCTGATGAATTCTTGTATTGCCTGTGTACACAGTTGTCTTGACATCACACTGCTTCAGTTCACTTCCATATCAAGTACGTGCAGTCCACGCACCATGCACTCTGTCAGGTATTATAAAGTAGGTGGGGCTGAGGGGCTGGAGTTGGGACCCAACGCGGGTGGGTTATGGCTAACTCCAGGAATCTCTACTAGGGTAATCAGAGAAAGACACCTGCTGGAACATTGTGAGCAGACTGCAGACTCAGAACAAAAGTTATTATAGGAATGGACTGTGGAGAGATTATTTTTTCTTCATCAGTCAAGAACACAGTCTCAACAAGATTGCCAACATATGGAAGCCACCATGGAAAGGTTCACTCTTTAGTAGAGTGGTAAGAACATATTGTCAAAGCTATAGGCTGCCGAGAATTTTCAATTTCTTCATGTAAGGTATTGTAGATACTGGCAATCACAAAATTAAATAAAGAAAAATAGATTGGTATTATACTTACTTCAAAACAGAACCTCAGCGGTTCCTAGAGAACTGACAAAGTATTTCCCAGGAGCCTCAAGGCATGTGTTCAATTATAATGAAAATTCCTATTTTAATAAAAGCCCTCAGAGTTCCTCATAAAAATATTCAGGAAAGTTTATTAAAAACAGCAAACATGGTTTGTTTCCAAAACAATTGTTTTGGAAAATGCTTAAATGATCCATGAACCCTTTAAAAGGCAGTTCTTCTATGAAGAAAAAAAAAATAACAAGATGTAATGAGAAGGCTTTCATTTTGAACAGATCCTGCTTCAATCCTAATTTTTCTATTCATTACCTTTGAATGCTTGGATAGTTTACTTAAACTTCACCTGCGAAGTGGGAGAAAAGATGGTATTCCAAGTACTGAATTCAACAATAAATGCATGGAAAACATCTGTTACAGTGTGTATGCTTACACACTAAACAGTAGGTCAAGTTCACGTGCATACTGCAATTCTATTGCTAGGTCACATCCACAGCCACTCCATTAAAAAAAAGAGAGAGATCAATAAAATGGCTAATGTCCCTCTTCATGGGGTTCTGTTTGTGTCTTATATTCTTACTCTCTGTCAAACGAAACTCATTTTCTTTGCTCATCCCAAACGGACAATGGAGATAAAACACGCTCAGTCCCCATGGCTCAGAATAATTTGGTTCAAAAAAGAGATCAAGAAAAGTCATGTTGTGTCATACATGAGACCAGCTTTCCTTGTTGGACTATGACAGAAAACACTGGGAGTAAAATTGAAAATGATTGATAAAAATAAGAAAGGGCTCATCTCTGTAATAAATCAGTCTTTCATGGATTTGTCAGATTCCTGGCATCGAATTGTGTCAATGAGCACTGTATCTGTTGAATCATGGAGTCTACAAATAAAGCATCAATTTTTCATTATCTTGACTGGGTACATGTCTTGCTCTTTGTTACTCTCAAGAAAATTTTCTCAATACAGACAAATTTTATACAAAAAAAAAAAATGCAGAAAATACAAGTGGCTATTCCAAGAGAGATCTATTCAGGAGGGCTGCTTTCTGTCAGTTTACAGATAGGCTATATTATATGTCCCCTTCCTCCTTTCTTTCATTAACAAACTTCTTACAAAGGCAATTTAAATTTATGACCTCAGCTGTCTCATGCATTTTTTTCTTAACTTTTGGATGAGGCTTCATTTCCATCCACTGTAAAGAAACTCTTACAAGGATTCTCGTGCTTTGCCAGTTGTCTAAGTCAGTGATTTCCCAGCTTGACAAGCTCCTTCTGACACTATCTCTTTCTCTGGCACTCATGATGTTCTTTTTGGTTCCCTTCATACACTTTAAATTATTCCCTCTCAATCTCTGCCAAACTTGCTTATTTCCTTGCCCTTTCTCCTGGCATGCTCTCATACTCATTCGCTATGCTCTTGTCTCTCAATTTCAACATATCTGAATCCCTCTCTCTCTCTCTCTCTTTATCTGAATCTTTTCTCTTTAATAAATGCTCAGCAGTTGTGTTAAGTTGGAAAAAGAGTCTTTTCTTTATCTGTCTCTATCTATCTTGTCCAAAGGATTACAGGGCCCCCCTTTATAAAAAGGCATGGGGTTCTTAGCAGTTAAACTCCAGAGACCAGACCCATAAAAATTACATTCTACTGTTTTTGAGCCATCTACTTCCTTATTCCTTGTTTGTTCAGTCTCCAAATACTGCATGACTATTCTTTGTAAATCATTGTATTAGATATTCAATACATTGGAATCTCCAAGACTCCAGAAGTCTTTAGGAACTCCTTCATTTAGTATATATAGTAATAATTGCCTTGTGTTAAAATTATTTGCATAAATGTGTAATTTCTTCTCAATATTCTGCCTTTCGGGTAGGAGTACGCCTTATCTATCCTTATATCCCCTGTAACAACTGGTTGCCCATAGTTAATAAAAAATACTTGATGGGTAAATTAAAAAATATAATATATATAACATAATATATATATGTATATAATAGAATATTGTACTCAGCTGTCAAAAAAGAAGGAAATATTGTCTCTTGCAATAACATGAATGGACTTGGGGGGCAATATGCTAAGTGAAATAAGTCAGACAGAGAAAGACAAATACCATGTGATGTCACTTACATGTGGAATCTAAAACAAATAAACAAACTAGCTCATAGTTACAAAGAACAGACTGGTGGTTGCTGGAGGGGGGGCCAAAGGGTGGAATGTGTGAAGGTGGTCGAAAGGTGCAAACTTCCAGTTACAAAATAAGTCCTGGGGATGTAACGTACAACATGGTGATGACAGTTATTAATATTGTTTGTATATTCAAAAGTTGATAAGAGAGTAGATCTTAAAAGTTCTTATTACGAGCAAAATAAGTTGTAACTATGTGTGGTAGTGGATATTAACTAGACTTATTGTAGTGATTATTTTGCAATATATACAAATATAGAATCATTAGGTTGTACATCTGAAACTAATATAATGTTATATATCCATTATATTTCAATTAAAAATTATCACTTTAAATGAACTTAAATGGCTACATTCAAATGTTTATATGAAGGCTAAACAGGTACCCAAGTAACCCATCTTCGACCTGACCTACATACACCCAGGTTTGGAAAAGAGAGAGTCTTGGTCCCCTAACTAGCAACAGAGCCCAATTTCTAAGGCTAGGAGGGTAGAAAATGTGTGAACCTAAGAAAAACACTAATTTGGATTATGTGTGGTGAAATTTATGTTTACTTACACAAGACTGGGCAGAATGCTTACTTGATAAAGCTTTTTCCTCAAGATCTCAAAGTAAATTAGTATTGCAATGTTATGGACTTCATTGCTTCCCTCTAAAATTCATATGTTGAAGCCCTAACCCATAGCATGACTGTATTTGAAAGTAGGGCCTTTAGGAAGGTAATTAGGTTAAATGAGATCATAAAGGTACAACCTTAGTCAACCCAAGGACTGGTGTTCTTCTAAGAAGGAGAGATGCTAGAGGTCTCTCTGCTTCTATGAGAGCACAGAAGAGAGTCTAGGAGAGAACACAGTCAGAAGGTGGCTATTTACAATCAAGGAAAATAGCCCTCACCATAAATCAAATTCACTAGCACCTGGATATGGATTTCTCCCCTCCTGAAATGTGAGAAAATAAATGTCTGTTGTTCAAGCCACTCAGGATGTAGTATTCTGTTATGACAGCCTGAGTAGAAAAATACATGTGAAAATAGCATACCGTATACAAGGGAACTTTCTGAACTTAAGAGTAAATGCTATTTTTAAAGTCAACATTTATGTATTACTCGTTTATTAATTGTTATTATTTTCTGATTCTAACCGATATGTTCCTTGTAGAAAATCTGGGAAAATAAGATGTATGAAAGAAAAAAAAAAAAAAAAAAAAAGAGCCAGGCTGGTTTCCCTCCCAATAACCTTCTTAAATTCCTAATAAAGTCTGCTAGGCACAGGAGAAAGATGACATGCTGTTTTAAAAACTTACCAACCTGATCTCAGAATCTGAGAGAAAATTCCATCCACTATTTAACCTGTTGAAGGGAACTAAAGTGTACAAATGGTGTTCCAGGCACTTCTGTGGTACCAGATGCACAACGTTTCCCTGCTCAGGTAGGAACGTTTTCCCTGTTCTCTTTCTGTTTCTAGGAGGTACCAGCTTCAGAATGTTACAGTGTAAGTTCCCCTTCTTCAGTCCTCCCCATGGGAAACACAAGTTCTGTCCTTCTACCAGCCTTAGGTCTTATGGAGATGGCACCAACAGGGGAAGGCTTGAGTTGGCCCTCTCTGCAGGAAACAGGATAGGGGTGTCAAATTCAGGAATAAATAATGGCAAGCCCACGTAGCTGCAAACCTAAGTCCAAATTCTCTGCCAATTTTATTATAAAAGAAGTGAGTTTTCTCAGTATGCTTGAATGTGATGTCTAATTTCCATTGATTCAGAAATCAGACAGGAAAAAAATGTTATGTAACAGCCCCCTTAAAAGAGCTAAGACGACCTCTCAGAGGTGTGGTTTATTTTGTAACAGTCAGGAAACTGGATTTTTGTCACTGTGCTGTGGTTTCTCACTGTGTTTTCCAGTTGGCATCTCCGATTCAGAAAATACAAGGCAGAAAGAATGCATCTAGAAACTAGAATAGGAATTTGTATGGTGCCGGCTGGAGTAGATTCTATCTTAAGAGGAGTAGTAGGGGAGGAAACGGTTGCATTTCATCCAAGAAGATCTTCTGGGTGAAAATCCTTTACATGCTATTTATGAGACTAAGTAATAAGATAACCTGCTCTTGATCTGAGAAGGCAACACGATTAGCGCTCAACCAGAAATGGTTGGAATCCAGGGCAGGATGCCCACTATTTATTTTGGCAAATGCTGAGCGTGGGTGGATATCTTTCTTTCAAAAAATGAGTAAAATAAATTCTTCAAAAATTGGGCAGTTGTAATAAAATATAAAATGTGCAATGATTGGAGTAATGATTTAAGGATCCTGAAAAAAATACACTGCAGAACAAAGTAAAGGAAAAACTTTTATCAAGACTTATGAATAATCTCTGAAAATTACTTACAAAGGGAACTATTTTTATTTTGGTTAATTAATTAATTAATTAATTTTGGAACTCAGCGAAGTGGATTTCTACCATTACATCCCCTGAAATAAGAACACCAAATCATAGAGACGAAAAAACAATATGGCGGAATTAAAGGGTGATGGTTGGGATATGAAATATTTTATTTCCACGTAGAGTAAGACACAGAGAAAATTCTAAGTATGGAAAATACACAATGGAAATCAACTTACAATTTGTAGATATTCTTTTGGGAAAAAACAAGATCAATTAAAGAGAAGAAAAATCAATGATACATTTCCTTTCAAGATCCTGAGGTTAAAGGGCCTAAATGTAAGAGGTTGAAAATGTTAATATAAAACAAATAGAGGGACACACATCCAGACATATACTGGGACTACTGGAGTTACACAATTAAAGCTAAAAAAAAAAAAAAATCCTACAACACCTCAGGAAGCAATAGCCACTGATAGAAAGAATTGCGTATTCTTAGACCTTTCTACATAATTAAATTTTAGAGGACAAAGCAACAAATCTTCAAAATTTTGGAGAAAATATGAGGTTTCCGAAGAATGTTGTTGTATCAGCCAAGTTGTCATTCATACTGGACAACAATAGAAACATTTTCAAATGACATGAACATATTATTGTACAAAGACTCAAAATACATGGTAAAAATGATTTTAAAAGTCACTTAATGATTTGCTTGAACTGGTGGAGAGACAAATCAAACTTAGAAATAGCACAATGGTATAGAAACAACCTAAATGTCCATTGGTGGATGGATTTAGAAAAGAAATGTGTATATATAGAAATAAATTTGTAGGTTTTTATATATTTACAATATATATTTTATGCACACATGTATATATCTGTAAAGAAATGTATATGTAGAAATACATATTTGTACCTTCATATATTTATAATATATATTTCTATATATACACATATATACATACACATACAATGGAATATTATTCAGCCTTAAAAAAGAAGGAAATCCTGTCATTTGTGACAACATGGATAATCCTGAAGGATATCATGCTAAGTGAAATAAGCCAGACAGAAAAATACAAATACTGCATGGTATCACTTATATGTGGAATATAAAAAAAAAATAAAAATAAAAAGTTACACTCATAGAAATAGAGAGTAGAAAGTGGTCGCCAGAATCCAAGGGGTGGGAGAAACAGTGAGATGTTGGTTAAAGGGTACAAACGTTCAGTTATAATATGAATAAATTCTGGGGTGCCCGGGTGACTCAGTCCGTTAAGTGTCTGACTCTTGGTTTCGGCTCAGGTTGTGATCTCAGGGTTGTGGAATCAAGCCCCATGTTGGGCTCCATGCTCAGTGTGGAGTCTGCTTGCCCCTCTCCCTCTGCTCATCCCCCATTGCATGCTCTCTTCTCTTTCTTTCTCTCTCTCTTTCTCAAATAAATAAATAAAATCTTTCTAAAAAAGATGTATATGTTCTGAGGGCCAAAGCAGAACATGGATACTATAGTCAATAACGCTGTATTATATAATTGAAATTTGCTAAGAGACTATAACTTAAATGTTCTCACCACAAAAAAAGGAGGTAAAAATATCAGGTGTTGGATGTATTAATAAACTTTATGGAAGGGGGGAATTCTTTCAAAATATATGCATAAATCAAATTATCATATTGTACACTTTAAGTATTTTACAATTTATTTTCCAGTTATAACACAATAAAGCTGGAAAGAAAAATAAAACGCCATAATGGAAAACTTGTGGTTTTAAAAAACTTATGGATCTTCCCTTGCTTCGTATCTACCCCAAATTGTACAATAATCAAGGTCATATGCCTTGTAGAGTGCTCCTGCCTCGGGGGAGAACTTGGTCCTTTTTGCTTTTGTCTTTCAATGATGTGAGTGACCGTGTTCCTTAATAAGCAAGCTTTACACGTGATGTGCTTCATACCATTTAAAAAATTATAGGAACTGTCTTTCCCATCATTTAATTGTGGCCAAATGTTTGAGAGACAGTGCCAGAAAAATTGTCAAACAGACCATGTTTGTTTTGTTTTTTTGCTTTTCTCTCTCACTGAAGCAGGTAGCATTGAACTACGTATGGCCATTTTCATTATCAAGGAAATGGGAAAATAATTTCCTGCAACTATGGAACACATTTGAATTAATTGAGTCGTAAAAAAAAATCTGAAGATAAAGAATCCATGCAGGGACAAATTCTCCTATGCCATTCACTGTTTTACTGTATGCTTTGATTGCCTACTAAATGCCAGGTATTATTCTAGACTTTAGGTCTACATCTATGAGCAAAATATGTATAATATTTATATGAGGGACTTTATAGTCTAGTAGGTGAGACAGACGATACGCTGGCAATTGCAGTAAGAGTACAAGTCAGGGGTTAGCACTAATATCTTCAGAGCACCAGTCTTTTATTGCTACTCCTGTGTTGATTTTTTTTCTTTTGCTAAACTTTCAGTATAGGGAGCCAGATTTCTGCCATGGAAAATTATGTAATGAACAGTTATTAGGAACGTTGTGAAAGGTTAATGGTAGTCATCTCTACGTATTAAAATTATGATCCATTTTTCTCTCTTCTTCCTTTGAATCTATTTCCCAAAATATTCAAGCTGGGAATAAGAAAATCAGAAAGGGATACATATAAATACATGTACATATAATCTTCATGTTATGAAGATTAAAGGAAATTAAATAAGGCGAGGTTAGGGCTGTCATTCCCACCCACCCTTTTTACTTTGATGTCTTTGCCAAGTTCCTGGGATAAGTGTATATAACTTTAAAATGAGGAGAAATATTTTATTTATTATAGCCTTAAGGAAGGAAATTTGAGATGAAAAATATTAATATTTTATTTGTAATTTTTAATGTTTTTTTTCAATCGCAAATACACATGTCTAATTTTTATACTTACAATACTTTTACATAAGGATTTTCCAATTTTTAGTACCAGCATTGAAATGTCATTTGAAGTGTCTTCATAAGATTTCTCTGTATGGATATGTCATTCTTTACTTTACCGCTGCTCCGGACATGGGGCTGTGATAGCATTTGCCTCTTACAAACAGCAGTCCCATGAACGGTTTGTACCTAAACATTTGCCTGGATCTCAGAATATTTCTTTATGATGGACTCCCAGACCTAGGTATATGGGGTTCACGGATGTAAGCTTTTAACCCTTTTGAGGTGTAGCCAAATAACTGTCCATGAATGTTTTGCATCTTTACAATCTTTGGGCTTGTGGGCAGGCTTTGCTCCAGACAGGAAATAACTCAACCTCTTCCCAGCTCACGTTCTTGCCTATAAGGTCCAGCTAATACCACCACGCAGTCTCCAGTAAAGAATAAATGAGAGGATGCTTTCATGGGATTCCACAGGGCACTCCGCTCTGAGCAGATGATCAACAATTATCACTTTCCCTCCCCTTCGCCGGGGAAGAGAGCTATGTCTGCTGCAGTCTCGCTTTTCTACCCCCATCGTCTCCAGGACCCACTTTTCATGAGGCAATCAGAATGCCCCTCGAGCTCTGTGTTTTGTAGCTCTGTCTTTGTTTGTACATTTCTTATTCCCAGCAACACTGCTTGCGTCCCATCTATATTAGAAGGAGCTTATCTTATTTCTCCACTCTATAAATAACAGAGTGCTGATAAGAATAATAATGGAAAGTCAGATTGAAGCAGAGCAGAATCAGGTGGAAATAAAGGTAACATTGAGCGAACTTCAACAGGGAGGAAAGGATGTGTAGTGGATAAATGATTCTATACCCAGAGGTAATGAATTCCAGCAAGCAAGAATTACGTAAGCAAAAAGAAAAAAAAAGGGTCAGCTTGAATAGAGAGGAGTGAAAAGAAATGCTGGAATAGCAAGAGAGCCAAACAGGGTGCAAAAAGATGGGTCTTGAGCTAAAAGAGTAAAAAAAAAAAAGAAAAATAGTCAGGGCATGCATGGACTGGGGGTTTAAAGGTAGAGGGAGCGGGGTGGGGAAGACGTGGGGAAGACGGAGTCCCTTACGAATGCCTTTCAGGCACAAAAGGAAGACCAAGTCTGTGAGACAGCCAGTAATGCCAGCAGAGAGCTGTGCTGATAAGGTGTTGAAGTGTGAGTCCCAGAGAAACCAGATAGGATTTGAATCACCTGCAGCAGGACACAAAGAACAAGAGCAAGTATTAAAAACCCATCTCTAAAAACAGCCAGAAACTCGTGTGAAGCTCCTGATTGTGTACAGCACCTGGTCGGAAGGGCTGACCTCTAAGCAAACAAATGTGTAACAAGAGAAAATAAAATTCTAGAAGTGAGTCCAGCTTTAAAGTGTGTCCACCCCTGAGTGGTCCATGGTCCTTCGTTGTCCCTGCTAGTGGGAAATCTAAGTCTATATGGTTGACTTCTTCTCTTCCTTAGAGTGTATTAAAGGGAAAAAATTCAGCCGATTCAATTGGAAGATCTAATGACTTGATTAAGCGACTCATGAACCCGGCAGCATCTTATCCAACAAGTGGAGAGATACTTTGAGGTGTTGTTCCCAATGAAAGGTTTTTATAGGCCCGAGGGTGGGCAAGGACATTATTTGCAAAAGAAAAGAAAGGATTGTTTGAGACCAGGTCATCTTTTTGGGGGGAAGACAAGGGCAGAGTTTATAACATGCAGATGACCTCACTAGGAAATTTCAAATTGATTTTTTAAAAGGTCACATTCTTGGGATAGGTTAAAACTATAATTAAGTCTCAGTTTGCTGTTGTGGGTGGGGGAAAATGACTCCATTGGGGGCTTGTAGTTTCTTTTTTAACAGGGTGAAGTCCCTCAATGATTTTTCAGTGGGTCTTTCTCCCCACAAAGGTGGCTACCTAATGAATGTTCTTGAACCCTAGCTTGAAGAATATCACCCCCTCATTCCAAAACCTTCGGTGGCTTGCCACTACCTGCCTAGTAGAGCCTACTTGCTGGTCTGGCACCAAGATCTCCACCACATAGCACTCACTGACCTTTCCATCTGAACTGCCTATATTCCTAGTAAAGTGTCTTAGATTCTGGAGTCTACAGTCCTTTCCGTTGTACGTAGGCAGACGCCACTGCTCTCTGTCACTTGAATACATTGAGAAGCAGCGTCCAAAGGCGACGCTGATGGCTTCACAAGCTTACGTTATAGAGATAAGATGACTTACCAGGCCTCCTTCATGTGAATGATCCATTAAGAGGCATGGCAATGATCCATATTGTAAGCGTGTGCCTGCATTAACTCATATGATCCTCCCAGCAACTCCGTGTGATAGGAGTCAGTTTCCCCGTTTTACAGATGAGGTGGAAATCAATATTCTTATTTTACTACAGAAGAGTTAAGTAACGTGCAGCGAATTCTGAGTCATTCATCTTGCAAAGCCTATGCTTTCATGACTATGTGTTACTTTGGTCCCCAATCGTTTTGTTCTTGAAATGTTCTCGAACCAAAGTGTTAGTTCTTCCCTAGTATTTTATACTGGTACTTTGACCCTTTGGGCATGGCTCCATTCATGTTGAGTCTTTAAGACTGATATTATCATATTCTGTTTTGGAATACTGAATTCTGTTTTAAAATGTCTCATGAAGTTCACCTCATGCTGCAAGATCCCCTGAACATGTTTTCTCTGAAATATAGAAGAACTTGGTCAAAGTTTTCTCCTTGAACTTTGGAGTCAGAATGAGCCTAATTTCAGTCTCAACTATGCCACTTTCTAGGCTGTATATACTTGAGCAAGTCATGAAAATTATCTGTGCCTTGGTTTCCTTATCTGTAAAAAGAGAATGGCAATATTTTCCCTGGCAACCCCCTGGGTTGTTGGAAGGATCAAATTAGATGATAAATGGGAGTGTGACTCCTAAGATATAAAGTGATCTTTATGATTATGACACTATCTTGCCATTGTCATTTTTGTGCCTCATAATCCAGGCACATACAAGAACTGTCCATAATCCTTGATTGGCCCTTTGAGGCACTTAGTTATTATGAAAATACCATCAAGCTTTATAATAATTTTTTTTGGATATTGAATATCATTTCTGCAATGCTTCCATCCTAGGTTGAATTAAAGCTCAGGGATTTTCTTATCTGATCCAAAGGTACATCATTATTCTAGGACTCACACATGACTTTATATTTTTCTTCACCCGTAGTGTTTCTCTCTCTATAAATTTGTGAAAAAGAAGAATGTCAATAAGGAAAGACAAACCAATGCCCTACAAAGTGATTCATTTCCAGATCCAATAGAGCCATCCGGTAATACAGAAAGAATACATTTTCACTAATTTATTGCTCTGCCAATTAAAAAGTAATTTGGTCAGGTTTCATTATAGCCTCTGCATTGTGAGGAAGGCACAGGAAAAGTTTCGATTTTTAAAGGCTGACCTTGCTGTATTTCATCTAAGAACATTGGAAAACACCAGACTTTCAAAAGTTTTATTAAAGAATCTCCAGGCCAGTTTCAATCTATTTTTTCCTCAAAATTTAAGGAGGCGTGGGCAGGGAGGGGCAACTTACTTTTTCTTGACTGATTTGTGTGGGTCAAGAAGATGAGTCGGTTCCCAGGGAGGGATATTAAGAGTAAATCTATAATCCAATGCTGGTAGTAACTGTGTTCATTTTTCAGTCCTTTCTGTGACATGATTTGAATTTCTTTTCACATCCTCCACTGTGAGGTAGATGATATTAACCCCATTTATTCAGATGAATAAACTGAGGGTCAGAGAGGTAAAATGACATGCTGAAGGATCCAGGATTAAAAACCTAAAATCTGGGGCGCCTGGGTGGCACAGCGGTTAAGCGTCTGCCTTCGGCTCAGGGCGTGATCCCGGCGTTATGGGATCGAGCCCCACATCAGGCTCCTCCGCTATGAGCCTGCTTCTTCCTCTCCCACTCCCCCTGCTTGTGTTCCCTCTCTCGCTGGCTGTCTCTATCTCTGTCGAATAAATAAATAAATTCTTAAAAAAAAAAAAAATAAAAAGAAATAAAAAAAAATAAAAACCTAAAATCTGAGCAAATACTATAAATATCAGAGAAAAGCTGTATAATGAAATCCTTTTATACACAGTATCTTACCTCCTTGACAATAGTTTGGGATAAAACCAATGCTTTCCTTTTGAAAAATGAGAACATTGAGGCTGTAAGAATTAGGCAGCCTCCCTTTGTCACCCAGCCATTGAGGGGCAAAACCAGGGGGTAAATTCAGGGCTGCCTCCAGAGCCTTCCGTGATTCATAGGCCCCATGCATTTCTTTTTTGAAAATTAGGATAAATTCAAATTGTTCTAGTCCATAGACTGCATGATTTCCTTTGAAATAGCCATTCCCCATGTATACAATAGTCAGAGTTGTGCAGCCTCGTCTGCTTTTACCGTCTCTGGAGTGGAGTGCATAGACTGGGTGCCATGCATAGCATTAGCTGATTAATGAGACATGCTTACTAATCCTTAAATCCTCGCTCATGATTCCCAATTGTCTCCAACTTACAGATGAGGAAAGGAAGGCTCAGAAAGGTTTGGGAAACTTGTCGAAGATCCCCATGCTAACAGGTGGCAATGTATCTAGTAAGCCCGTGTCGGACTGTACCTGGCACATCCTGCACTGAGTGCCTGGATGATTACAGTCTAGCTGTGAGAAAGATCAGGACAAAGGCCTTGGTCAGGAGCAGCAGACATCTTGTAGAATCAGAAAGCAGCTCAGCTCAGCAGGCACAGAAGATCCATGAGAAGGAACTAGTGAGGGACACAAGTGGAAAAGTAGGTTGGGGTTCTTGGAAGCCAGATTAAGAATTCTTGAAGATGAGGAGAGCCACACATTTTCTTTGCTCCAGTAGACGAGACATAGTGTCAGAGGTATATGGGTTCTGGTCCTGACTACTAACCACTTGCTGGGTGTTTCCAAATGAGATTCTTAATTTTTCTGCACCTTAATTTCCTTATCTTAAACATGAGGCTAATAATGGCAACTATTGATGAAGTGATGAGATATTTAAACACAATTATGACCATTATTACTAGAGAACCAATTTCAACACAGCAACTTTATATATAGGACAGTGCATGGGATATGGATCGAGAAGCCTCCAGTAAAATGCTAAGTCAACTAAATTCTGACTGTGGTTATTCACAGATGATCAATCTCTTTGGCCTCAAGTGACTCTTAGGTAGATGGAGGTGAACATAAACCATGTCTTGTCTGCTGCGCAGGCTTGTCAGGATCAGATAAAATTACAAGGAACAAAAAGTACCTTCTAAGATAGAAATTTTCACCGTCTGGCACTAATCGTCACATAATGAGTTACCTGGAATTCTTCCTACTGATGCCAACCTTCCTCATTTTCCTGAAACTGAGGAGTTTCCCTGGACCCAGGACTTTCATTGTTTAAACTCTGGAACAGTCCTGAGCAAACTGGGACAGCTGGTCACCTTATTCTTCCCCAAGGATCAGAGGGACGAAAAGGCTGTTGAAGAAGGAGTTGTTACGGACAGACCATGGGAGGCATGTCAGTAGAACCTGTGGGAGAAATGGGCTCTCCCAAAGCACAGATTTACAACGTGACCTGTTGAATCCTGCCCGCGGTGTCACTTAGTTACGGAACCTGTCCAAGGTCTGTCTGCACCCTCAGCAGACTCTGGGGCCCTGGGGTCATCAGGAACTCCTAGATTCACATGAAGCCTTGACAAGTGTGCCCTTATCAGTGAGTTCCTTGAGGTCTTCTTTCTCCAGACATCCCTTGATGATCCTGACATTTCTCTTTCTGTGGCTCATAAACGACAAGCCTGTGGAGATGTTTTCCAAAAAGAGTGCTCCAAGACTAACAGGACCCTCAAAGCCTCGTACATTTGATTCAAGGCACAAATCTCTCATTTCCTGTTCTGTGTCTTGTCTTTGCTTCTCTCTGTGCCCTTCACAGAAGCGATGGTGTTCTCAATTCTGTGCTCCCTCTTCCCTGATCTTTGGCCAAGAGCACTGCACAACCATTCAGACCCTCCTACATTGCCCCCTACTCCAGAACTACCCTCTCAACATGGAGACTGAATGATGTCAACTTCTTGAATTTCATATAAAAAAATTTAATTTCCCCCAATAATATATGTTCATGGCTTAAAAATGAAGACAAAAAAGTAAAATAGGGCATATAATGGAATGCAGCCGTTCCTACCCTATGCATCCTTATTTCCAGGCCCACCCTGCAGATGTGCAAAGCTAATTGCTGTTTGTGTGTTGCTTTCTCCTGGCTTCTCCACTGTGGCTATATTCTGCTGTTGTGTGTCTAGCTCCCTCCACTTCTCTCGCCCCCTTCTCCCAATTTTCACTTTGTCTATTTTTTTCCCCCTCAATTTATGAATGCACTTGAAATTTTGTTTCTTATTCACCAAATATAAATGTACCTCTGGACTCCCCATCTGCAGAAGAATACCAACCCCCCCCTTCAGCCTCTTCCTCCTCCCACCTTCCAACTTCCATTATCTTTTTTTTCAATGTCGAAATTGCTATCTCTACATCCTAATCTGTAACCACATTCCTTGCTTCGTCTATATGTTGATTCTAAATGTTAACAATAGGTAATTTCCATAATTATGACTGCGTAAATATCACAGAGTCAATAAACTATGGCTTATTTCCTTTCTTATTCAATGTTTATTTTACTACGCATTGCAGCTTGCTTTGGTCTGTTTATTTATTTTTCTTTCTTAAACTATTGGCCTTAAACATAGCCTTCTGGTTTTTGGTGGATTAAATCATTGTATCATCTGTTCTTTTAAGACCTCTCTTTTTTCTAAGGGCCTCCCTCCCAAAAATCCCCTCCCCCATTTTTATTTAACAAACACCAAATGCCCTCAAGTCCTGTTCCATAGCTGTATTTTTAAGATTTTCATCACGAGCTCTCCCAATTTGGTTGTACTATCCCGTTCTCCTTGGTTCCGCTGGAATGTGTTTTCAGGTATTTCAGCAAAAATGGTTTAAAGGAGATCAAATTTTCATGTCTGAAAAAGTATCTCCCTCACTGCTACCTGCGAAAGTGAACATTAGTTTGATTGGGTAATGAGCTGCCACATCAAATTCACATTCCATGTGTGTGTTCACTTCCGACGCCAACATCCACTGTCCTTCCAGGATTCAACTCCTTAGCTCTCTCAATAACAAATTAAAATCAGTAAGGTTATATACACTTAGTATTAAAAGTAGAATGGGATCTACCCTGCAGGAAAGCAGAAGAAATTTAGAAGTCCTCATTTATTCTCCATAATCATATTAAAGGATAAATAATTTTTTAAAGATTTTATTTATTTATTTGTCAGAGAGAGAGAGAGCACAAGCAGAGGGTGTGCAAAGCAGAGGGAGAAGCAGGCTCCTCACCAAGCAAGGAGCCCCATGCGGGACTCCATCCCAGGACCCTGAGATCATGACCTGAGCCAAGCCACCCAGGCATCCCTAAAGGATAAATTATTGTAAAGCCCAGACATCCGGGCACCTGGGTAGCTCAGTTGGTTAAGCCTCTGCTTATGGTTCAGGTCGTGATTGCGGGGTTCTGGGATGGAGCCCCATGTCATGTAGGGCTCCCTGCTTAGGGAAGAGTGTGCTTCTCCTTCTCCCTCTGTCCCTCCCCTCAGCCCTGGTCTCATGCTGGCTCCCGCACTCTCTTTCAAATAAATAAATAAAATCTTTTAAAAAAATTACTAAAACCCAGACATCTCCTTATAAACTTTGTCTTTATTGCCTCTATGAATTGTCTGTGGTTGTCAAACTTTAGAGTGCATAAAGAGGGCATAAGAATTACCCTGTGTGATAAATATATTATGTACTGAGCTTTAGAAAGGCAATTTAAGGGGTTTTCAGGGGTAACTCTTAACTATCGAATTGTACTGATTCTACATTGCATCTTTTCATATTTTAATATCCCAAATCAAGATGCATCTCATAAAACAATGGAATTTTACAATTTTACCAATGTTTTTATTTTGCACTTTTTATAGGTATATAAAATAACACAGCTTCCTGAAGTTAATGGTGTATTAGATACACTGAAATACGGTAAACTTCACAAGAGAACGCAAGAGAGTTTTGGAGGCATTGCTTTTTTTGTGCCATTTAAGCATTCACTCTTGCTCAACAAAAGCTAATGTCAGTCCTCTTTCTTTTTAGGTAACTTTCAGCATCTTTGTATCCTTGTGTTTGTACATTTCATGGTGCTGTTACAAATGAGAATCATTTGCTATTTTCGTTCATTACACTTAGTGATTAGTGGCCTCTTTTAACGTGAAATGCCATGTCATTCAGCTCTTGTAAATTATCTTCTGGTATTCCTTGAATAATTTCCTCTCCTCTGTTTTCAGTGACTTCTCATTCTGGAATTCCTTTATTCCTCTATTAATTAAAAGAGTAGGCTGAACAGCCAAAGAAGAAGGTATTGCGAGATCCCAAGTCCAGTTCTCTAGGGTATAGACCCAGAAATGGGATTGCTGGATTATATGGTAGTTCTATTTTTCATTTTTGAGGAAACTTCCTGCTGTTTTCCATAATGGCTGCAGCATTTTGCCTTCCCACCAACAGTATACAATGTTGCAACTGAAATTCTTCCTTACCTCCTATTCTCCACCTACCTTGGCCTTGGTCCTGCATCAGAGATGTAGTTACGTCTGCCTTACCTGCTTTTCCTTGTTTCCATAGTCGAAATCACACTGCTCATATATGTTTAGGTCCTGTGTATTCATATTTTCTTGACTTATCATATGTATTTTCCCATGTCATCAGGATCTTTCAAAACATGATATTTAATAACTGTGCGATTCTCATGAATTTTCCTAATATGACAGATTTTCCATTTTCATCCTATTATAAAAGCCTCATCTGAGGTAGAAAATAAATGTGCAAATATCTTATTTTCAAATAACTTTTAAAATAAAAAAGTGAATATCAATCATTTTATACAACAATGATTTCATAATTTTGTTTCCTGTACTTGTTGAGAGTACTACTTAAATGATTTTTTTTTTTCAAGAATGGGTCAGAGAGTTATCTTCTTATAGGAGATTGATTTTTCTATGCTTCCTTCATAAAAGACAACTTGTTAAGGTGAAGGATTCTTGGGTCATGGCCATTTTCCCTAAAAATTCACCAGCTGTTGCTCTGCTGTTTTCTCTTCTCTACTGTTGAGATGAAAAGTCTGAGACATTGATTTAATTTCTCTGGAAGTAACCTACATTTATCTGCCCTGGAGGGTTATGGAATTTTTCTTGATTTTTTAAAATTATTTTTTAATCTGATCAGAAAGTGGTCTCTTCATTGTGTTTCCTTAGAATGTAATGAGCTCTTAGCTTTCTATTCTCAGGTATTATTTCTCCTAGGGAACTTTAATTTCTTACTGATCTTAAGACAGCTTCTACCGTTCCACTAATATTCTCTTTTTGGTCAGTTTTCTATTCTCTCTTTTCCAAACTTCTAATTTTCCTTGCCATGATTTTCATCCTTTTGTTCTTTAGTTTTATTCTGGGAGATCATTTTCAGTTTTTACTGTTCAACAATAATTTGACATTAATGCAATGCCAGTTCTGTTAATTATTATATCCAAGATAGGATTTAATTTTGCACTGGGTTTTGCCATCGCCTTTTATCTCATACAGATCTCTTTCCACTGTGCTTTATTATCTGTTCCTCTTACTGTTTTCTTTCAGGGTCCAGCTTTCTCTGATACTCAAAACAGAGAAAGTACCTGAAAAACCACCAAGGCTCCTCTCCTTCACCTCTTTTAACCACAGCTTCTGAAGATGTGTGCACAGTAATAACCCTGTGAGCCTCAAAGTCAAAGGAGTACAGGCTTTAATTATGTGAAAATTTCATGCAGAGCCACCTTGGGGACTAGATTTCCATTATAATTAGTGATATTTGGGCGATATGAGTTCAGATTCAGATCAGCTGCTTAGTCCAGGAGGGCTGGTGTTGAGGAAGTTTTGCTAATGATAATGCCTCATATGAGGGTCAAGTGAGTATTTTAAGTTTAGCCAAAGAAATGAGAGATTATTAGTAAGCATTAGGGGGGGGGGAAACAAACAGGATTTAAGAGTTGAGAAGAGAAAAGGCAGGTAAAACAAATAGAAGAAAAGGAACAGTGTTTGCCAGGCCACTTTGGTCGGGGAAAAAATGAGCAAAAATGTCTCAGTGTCTTTCTGTCGACTGGCAAGGTGGGAGCTGAGCTTGGCTGGTGATGGAGGAGACAGCTGGTGGCCAGCAAGGCTCTGGTCTTCCCTGGCATGGAATTGCCATGTCATTCCTGACTGTGGGCACTGATCTACGTATGCCCTCTTCTCTTTTCCTTCAGCGATTCATTTAGTTGTCCCACAAGTCTTTTTGGCCCAATGATTACTTTTGTATTAAAGAAATGCAGTACAGTTTCCCTTCTCTGTCCAAAACACAGAGCATTCTTGTGAAACCTTTCATAAGCTAAAACGGAATCAAGCAAAGAAGCAATTACCACTAATTTATTTGAAAATATTTTTGAGTGTTCCCAGACCCCCCCCCCCAAAATCACTTCTTGTAGGCTTTTCTGATATCTTAGGACACATCTTGCTAATGGATGCATAAATGGGAGAAAGCTCAGATGCTCACAGACACAGCCTCAGAGCTCTAGCGGCTTGACGCTGAGATGCTGAGAGTGTCCCAGATGAAGGAGCCCGCGGGGGGGAGGGGGCATTCTCTCTGTCCTGCAGGGGTGCACGGGTGTCTCTTTATGGGCTCATTTCACTCTACAACAAACACTGAACACTATTTTTGCTTTGTGCCTTTTATCGTTAAGGAGAAAGTTTGAATTTCTTTTGGTTAGCAAAAGCGGGGACTAATGTATGTCTTTCATAAAAATGAAGTGGCCTAATGCTGACTTTAAAAGTGGAATATACCTGTATTGTCCCAGGGAGAACTGGGATCGATCTTTATTTGAAATATTGATTTTTGGACCCTATTGCCAGAGACTGTCCGCATGGTTTGATGAATGGATGGTCATTTCATGTGTGTATGTGACGGAAGGGGAGTTTAATATAGAAGGTGATCTAATAAAATCTCTACTGGTTTCAGTCCTTGTCTCTCCAGATATAGTCTATTATTAGTTGCTTTCAAGACATAAAATGGTGCTACTTTGGAGTCTTCTTCTCGCCTAACCTCACAGCATCATTTGACCTTGTGGACTGTGCCTTTTATATGAAATCTCAGTTCTTATCCTCTGCGGTGTTCCTAGGGATTGCATACAGCCTTTTCGACTTCTTCTCTGCCTTCCTGCTTTGTTTCCTGTCCTCTATTTCACCAGTTGTTTCTCAGTATTGTTTGCGGCACACTATTCTGTTCACTGTCTCTTAGCAGACTTAGAGCCTGCCCATCCCCCTGCCTGCAGCTATACCCAGGCAATTCACTAATGTGCATCTCAAAGTGCAGAGCCCCCTTCTCAAGTCACGACCCGCATATCTAAATGTTTACTTGACATTTCTTTTTGCATTTGTTAAATGTGCCTCCACTGTAGGGTCCAAAGTGAACGACTTTATTATTCCCCAACAAACATGGACCTCTTTTACTGTCTTTTATTTCATGATAAAACTAAACCATCTGTTGAATTAAGAAAGCCAGAAATCTAGGTGTCCTCCTAGACACCTCCTTCTGTCTCTAAGTCTCATAGATAATCCATCACTGAATACTGTCACATTTTCCTCCTCAGGACTGCGCAAAGCACCCCACTAGCCCAAGTTAACTAGATGTTACTACCGACAGCCTCCTGACTTGCTTACCGCCGTCCATCCAGCCCTAGAAGTCCAGCTGCAACTGCGTGACCATTCAAAATGTGTATCTGCTCACATCCCCTGGCTACCCAGGTAGAGACTTTCAGACATCTATCTCCTGACTCAGAAGATAAAGGCAGCACTCCTTCCCGTGGCTTCTAAGGCCACGCCTACCTCCTCAAGCTCTTCTTCCACCAACTTCTTTTCTGTAAGCACCAAGGGCACTGGCATTCTTTGTCTCTGCTGCCTGCCTTGCTGACTGATACAGAACATTTGTGCTCGGTGTTCTCTCTTTTTTCCTCTGACATAGAGCGAATTCTCCTTTAGATTTCAGCTCAAATATCACTCTCCTAGGAAGCCTTTCCTGGCCCCTCGATGACGCCAACTTCTCCACGCCCATAGCATATGGCTCTTCCTTTACACAGCATTTCACCCAGGTGAAATTATAGGCTTGTTTGTGAAAATATTTCATGTTTTATATCCTGATTCCATGAGTGCAAGAACCATTTTGCTCACCCAACATCTATCCTGGCACCTGGCTCATAGCAGGATCTCAGAAATGCTTATTGGAAGAATAATGAATGAATAATAATATGAGTGAATTGCATTTAGCACATATTGTCTCAAATCTTCAATGCACAATCACATCTTATATTGAATTCCATGTATTAATCCTAGGAGTATCTCAGAACAAAGGTAATTACCCTCACTTCTTAGCTGGTGAAGCTCAGGAGTATATTGCATTGTCATGAGGACTAGGAAAAAGACGCTTGGTTCTTACAGGCCCTGAATCTCTCTCTGTAAAAGCAAGAAGCCTGTTGGATGTGTTTCTATGTACGTCTCGCTAAAGAACTAATATTTCTAAAAATGCCTGTCATTTCAGGCATGCTGCTAGACACTTTTATATAAGTTCCATTTTAATGGCTCTATGATCTTTCGGAATAGGTATCATAAGTCCCATTTTATAGATACAGCAATTAAGAGTTAGAAACTTTAAGAGACTGAGCAAGGTCACATGGCTCTCTTGAGGAGATGTAGAATTATTTTCCATTAACTAGAGCTTTTGATGTTAAGCTATTAGGTACACAGGCTACAATAGGCTCATGTTTATTCTGGAAGATCCTATTTGTCAACTTATAATCTATTTTACCACCACTGAGATCAACCCTCACAGCTGAGTAATAATTCCTTTTCCTAAAACCAAAGTGACAGCCTTATTTGAGGTGGGTTGACAGACTTCTAATTCTGACAGAGGGTCCCTCCTCTTTCCCGCTGCTTTCTTCTCAGTTGCTTCAGTATAAAATGGAAGAAAAATAAATGAATCCCTAGGCAGTGATCATTCTGTGATCTAATGTATTTCTGATGCTACCTAGTTTATGCAAATAGACAGAAAACTCAATTGGTATCATTAAACCACTTCTTAAACACTGTGACATCTGCCCTAAGAAGGAAAGACAGAAAACAGAACAGTTGCTTTGACAAGGCAACAAGGATATAACTGAGTTTTACTAGAACAATCATGTCTCTATCGAGATGTTGCTAGAACCCCATCAATCCAGGATTGGTGCTAGTAGCTATTCCACCACCTCATGACTTCAGAACAGGTCTCCTCAAATGAGGCACCAAATATTTAATTGATTGGTCCCTTAAACACAGATCTAGGAAGATGAAACTCTATTGCATATGCCTGCTGGTCATATAGAATCAGAAATGTAGAGCATATTAACAAATCCCTTTAACAAGTGATTGTTTTTGTGGGGGGGGGGGAGATCAATCATATGGTGGAATGAGTTTAGCCTTTGACATCAAACTGAGCTTGTTTTGCCTCTATGACCTAACATGGACAAAGTGTGTGACATTGTTCAGTCACTGGAAATCAAGGAATTATATTCCCCAACGTCCCAGGGGTTGGAGAGGTGGCCATCCTAATGTAAAGGGACTAGTGCTCCCATCCCTTTCCTTGATGTACAATTAGCAGTCTGTGGAGTTTTAGATAACAATAATAACCTTAATGGCATATTGATATTAAAGCACTGCTGACAACAGTTACCCTGACTATGTTGTGGGCTGTGCTTTATCTTGTTTAATCTTCAATACAACCATGAGCCTGACAGCAGTATTTTCAGTTTTCAGAAGAGGAAACTGGTGTTAGGAAAAGACTGACATGACCATGGTCATAGACAGTGCATGGGGGAGCTGGGACTCATAACTTATCTGATTACAAAGTTTGGGATCTCAATTTCCTCATCTTCAGAACGAGGGTAGCTTAGGTCATTTATGCTTGGGTATTAAAAAATACCTCCATTGTAGGATGAAATGGACTATGGTTCTACCTCAGACCTATGCAAAGCACTCTGTGAGAAGTTCATTCATCCTGGAGAAGGACACTGCTCCCGCAAATCCCCGTTACTCACCTCTCTATGGGACCTTCTGTCTGGGGCAATAGACAAATCATCCTTCTAGAACATGGGCAGCTAGGAGCTGAGAGGTCAGAGAAGAACTTTCTTAAGGGCTTTATCTAGCTATGAGCAAGCTTCCTTCCAGAGGTGTGTGTCCTGTTTGTTATCCTGAGGTTTGTTTAGAGGCTCCAGGACTCACAGCTGTTCCCTCTCCCCACTCAGCATTTATCAGATACCTAGTTCGTGGAGCTCCATTGCTACTGAGAAGCTGGGAAGAGAAAAAAGTCCCCTGCAGCCGTTTGGCAAGCATTTATAGGGAATGTTTTGTGTGCCCCATGCTACTAGATTGTATCACCTGCAATCCAAGAGTTGAGAGCTTAGTCAGGATCACAGGAATAGCGCACTTAAGTAAGTGCCTTTCCTTTTTCTTATTTGCCTATCATTCTATAAGATTTCCTTCCACGCTAGAATTTGAGTAGCTCAACCTTCTCAACACAAGTGAACTTTAGTTCTACCTTCCTTTCAAAGACCCACTGCTATGACTCTTCCTCGAGCTATGTCAAGACCCAGAACCGCTCCACTTCTGGAATCCTGAACTTAAAAACTTCATTCAGTCTCTGTGCCTTACAACTTCCTCACTTTCTTATGCCCAACACTTCTGTTCCTTGACTCACACAGCCTTTTAGCTTTTCCATCCCTCCACTTTGTTCAGTCTGTAAGGCTCTTCTAAGCTTAGAGTTTCCTGACCAAGCTAGACATTGTTTTTGGTTACCTAAATCACTCTTTTCTTTTTTTTGAACAATCTCAACTCCATGACATCCTATCTTCTGCCACACCTACCCAGCAGTATCCCCAGGTCTGTGAGGGTTTTTTTCCATGTTGTTTTTTCTTAAAATTCAGAGATTAAAAGAAACCCTAAGAACATCAGAGCACATGATGGAGAACATGGCAGTGGTCATCATACTCCAACCCAGCCAGCTTCTGTCTCACCAAGTTCCACCCACAGCTCTTAAATAATCATCATTTTCTAGAATCTTGACTAAGTTAATTAGCACCCCCTCCATGTAAAATGGTCCTCCCCTTAGTTCATTGAGGTTATAAAGCTATAAATGACCTCATTCTCATCCTCACTTACACCCTCAGGTACACAATTACCTGCCTTTCTGCACATCTTTACTCCCTTTCCTCAGGCTCAAGCATGGATGTCACTCTGCTATGCATCACTGATCCCTCTATACTGGCTCTCCCCCTCCTTGACCCTTTCTCCTCCAGGATCTTCCTTCATCGCTGGTGCCTCCAGCTAGGCTTTTTGTGTCATCTACTGATTACCTCTAGATAATCTAAGTAATCCTCACAGTCAGAAGGATCTTAATTCTTCCTCCTCCTCCTAGGCTAGTGCTTTATTGTTCACAGAATACAGTTTTCTCCTCCAATTTCTACACCAGACCCCCAAACTACTAGATAATATGTCAGATATCCCCAAGAACTTGCTCACGTATTCTTTTCCACTGGAAAAACCTTACTTGGTTGATGGGTTTCTTAGCTATGCTTGTGTCCAACCAACCAAGGGTAAGACGCCAGGATCTCTTTTTTACAGATACATGTGTTATCAGTTGACTACTGCTATTAAACAAGCCAACATTTGGTGACTTAATATGTATTTTGATCATAGTTCTTCGGGTCAATTTTGAGTAGACTCAGCGAGGATCTTCCTCTGGTATTGTCAGAGCTCCCTCACTCATCTGTGGTCACCTATAGGCAGGCTAAAAGTTTTGCTGTTTATTTGGGATTTCTCACATCTCACTGAGACAAGTGGGCTGACTCAGCTCTGCTTTCTATGTCTCATTCTCCAATGGACTAGCTTGAGATAATTCACATGATGTCTGGGAATGCACCTTGTGACAACTTGGAAGAGTGCAAAGCCTTTTGAGATCTGGAGCAATGTCATTCCCTCAGATTCTATTGGCCAAAACTAATCACAAAGCCACTCCAGATTCAAAGGTCAGGGGATAGGTTTCACTTCTTGATGAGAGCTTCTAAGTCACTTTTAAAGGGTGCAGCAGAGATAAATCAGGCCAGTTTTGCAATAACTGAAACACATTTCCCAATTTCTACTAGTAGTTTCTTTGAACAATCCTTACTTTGTTTTCATTGGGTAAACACAGTGGGAGGAAGGGAAATGCCACATTGTTCTCAAAGGACAACTCAGGAGTCTAATGCAATCTCCTTGCAATCCTACTATTCCTTTCAGATAAGCTGAGGGGGAGGTTCGGTGATCTTGGCAAGGTGATTCTACACCTTTCCATAACTTCTCCAGCTTTAGATTTGTCTTCAGCTCTTGATTCCACAAATGTATACTGAGCATTGATTATGTGCCAGAATCCCTTCTAGGTAGTTTAGGTTATGCGAGTAAATAAAACATATCAACACATTGCTCATATGGAGATTCTTCCCATTCCATTGAGGGGGTGGATAAAGAGTGAAAAATACATGTGATAAATAAGCAAATTATAGGTTGTTTAAAAGTGATAAATATTACAAAGAAAAGGAAAACTAGAGCAAGGTAAGAGGCATGGTAATGGAACAGAAGAAGGCTAGTTTACGCTCACTGAGATGGTAAGATTTGTCTGAAATTGGAGGAAGTGAGTTAGTCGTAGAAATACTTGGGTATCTGAAGTATTTTATGAAGACAGAAGTCTGGGGGGAAGAGCAACAGGAAATTGCACGGTGTGTTTGAGGGACAACAAAATGGCTTTTGTGGTTGGAGTGCAGTAAGCAAGAGAAAGAGTCATAAGAAATGAGGTCAGGAACAGGCATGAGGGAACAGAGGCTAGATCTTCTAGGATAGAGATTAGCAAACTACGGCCCATGGGCCAAATCAGGCCCATCTCCTCCTTTTGTAAGTAAAATTGTGTTAGAACACAGCCACATCTATCTGTTTACATATGTCTATGGTGAGTTCGTACTATAATGGGAGAGTTGAGTTGTTGGGATAGTTACCACATGGCCCACAAGGTCTAAGTTATTTACATACTTTATAGCCCTTACAGAAAGAATGTCAATCCCTGATATATGACCTTTTTTTGTTATATGCTAATAAATTTTTTATTATGTTATGTTAGTCACCATGTAGTACGTCATTAGTTTTTGATGTAGTGTTCCATGATTGATTGCATATAACACCCAGTGCTCATTGCAATACGTGCCCTCCTTTTTCTAAGCCATTAAGTAGCTTTGCCTTTTACTTTGATAGAAATGGGGAGCCATTGCAAAGGAATTAAATGATCTGAATTGGATTTTTCTGAAGATCACCCTAGTTTCTAGTCAAACGGACTCTAGGCAAGGAAGGGCAAATGGCGAGATGCCATTGAGGAGTTATCATAACAATCCAGATAAGTGATGGTGATTTGGATCAGGGTGGAAGCAGTGATAAAGTGAAAAAGAGTCGAAATCTGGATATATTTGTCATGTACAACAGCCTAAAAGTTTTCAAAACAGGAAGAGCTAAAATTTGCAAAAGCAAGAATAGAATAGAAACACATGTGTAAAGTTTGAGTTGTACACTGGGACAAATACGGGGACCCGGGAAAAGGGATTCACCCAAGCTGACTTGAATGCTTTGGAACAAAGGAGAAGTAGTCTTGTGATGTCTAGCCCAGTGGTCCATTCTCCCACCAGTCCCAACATACTTTCCTGGCCTTTTCTCTTTCCCCACATCGCGGGTGGGGAACCCGGGACCACCGGCTGTTCTTCCTCCAGAGCTTTCGGTTCCTTTTCATCAAGTTCAACTCTGTCTCATTAACTCAGGGCCTTGCTTTCTGCCTATAGAAATTTACTATCTGGAACAAAACATGCATATGCAGTCAGGAGACCTGGCTGTAATTCCTGGTTCTATGACTTTGGCAAAGCTATTTAAACTCTTTGCACCTCAATTTTCTAACCAATAAAGCAGGGGCTTAATTGTATCTATTCCACTCTGTTGTTGTGATAATTAGCCATAATCCTTTCTATTCAGTGATGTCATAGCAATTAGTATCTGGCACACAGTAGAATCACTACAAATCCATGGGTGATTTTCCCATCATCGTTTTTCTTTTCCAGGGGATGTATTCTCTGATTTGTACTGGGAGGGTGTTTTTCTCTTCTCTACAGCCATTCTGGTGTCAGGGATGTCCTCAGTTCACCCTGGCTGGCGGATTATTGCTTGCACATTCCAAACTTTTGCAGACGTGCTGGGAGAAAGGATCAAGTAATATCACAGGCCTGGCTGGGAGACTGCAGGGAGGACATCCTGACTCGGGTTATTCATGAGGTACTGCATAATCAGGGTCTGCAGACAGAGACACCAAGCACTAGGAGCTGGTTCAATTAAAGAGCCGTGCAGTGAGACAGGCCCACTAGGGAGGGCTGGAGAAGAAGAGCAGTTTCCGGAAGTAGATTCTTGGGTGGCTGGAGTCACTACTGACAGGTTGGATTGGAAGTTGTATGGGATTGGAGAGGCACTGCGGAAGTGGTAGCAGGAGCGGAAAGTTTTTAATGGGAGGGAAAATGACTTGCTGAGTTCACTCCGATTGAAAATGAAATCTTTTCCAAGCTTTCTAACGACACAGCCTACACAGTAAAACCGAACCATGGTGTGAGCCTAATTGCATGGCTCTGCTCTTCCCTTGTCTCCTTCGAGAAGCTCTGGAGGTGTGAATGGGTCAGTAGAGTGTGACTTTAATTTTTATGACTTTACCACTGTATGCTTTTCTTGTTTTCAAGGCAGTGCATGCTCAAAGAAAATTCAGAATCAGAAAAAGTAAAAAGAGATTCTCTATCTCCAGACCCATATATCACCACCGTTAGCATTTTGGCGCTTTTACTCCAGTTTATTTCAGACAGATAATCAGTAGACACCAAAACTGTAATTAAAATTCCTGAGGTTTTCCACAGTCATATTTCTGCTAAAAGTCACATATCTCACAGAACTCCTCTCCTAAGAAATTTAGCCACCTGTTTACTTTTATTGGGTTTTTTGCACCTCGCTGGATGAGGCTTTTTTTTTTTTTTCAAAGAAATAAAGTCTTTACTCTTCAAAAGTTGCTGCCTTGAACAATAAGTTAGCAAAAGCACAACTTTGTGATCAGGAACGTTAGCTGGGTTTACTAAACTCTGCAGAACAGATGATTCTGAGTCATTCTTCGGCATCATCACATATTAATATGGCTGTAATCCGGGGGTTCACGTATCCACAAATAGCTACGATCACTTACACCCATTTTTAAACACACATACACAGGTATACCTAAATAGAATTGGTAATAGATATGTTCTTTTGTATCTTTTTTCCCCTTTGCCACAACAGCAGAAGAATTTTCTTGATAAAATTAATCGAAAACTGAAGTTTTTAAAACTGTATAATAGTTATCATGTCAAGCCATTACTCATTTACACAACAGTGTATTGCTAGATATTCTGAACACTTCAGATTTGGGCCACTGTAAATAGTGTTGGAATGTACATCGTTGTAAATAAATGTTCATTGTATCTTTCCTATTTACTTAGGATAGAGTCCTAGCAATGAGATTAATAGCTCAAAAGGTATAAATATTTTAAATATTTTAAAACGTTTTTCCTCTCTCCATATATGTGTGTCTGTGTATATATATGTGTGTGTGTATATATATATATATGTATATGTGTGTGTGTTCCTCTCCATATGTATATTTATAAATATATAAAATATGTATTTATCTATTTATCCATCTAGGAGTCAAATTCCTTCCCAGAGGAAATGTACAAATATTGCTCCTCTATCCTTGAGCCCACCGAGGGCATGGTCTTGGTCCCCTTCTCCACCAACATTAGTAGAGGACAAAAGCCTTTTAAAACAGCTACAAAAACAAACAAACAAAAAACAGCTATGACAACTTGACATAGAAACCTCTTTTTCATGTCTCTTCAGTTTTCACTTGTGTTACACTGGTAACGTTTAATACGATGCTTCTATTTATTAGGTATTTTTTCTTCTGTAGTGTTCTGTTCAAATTCTTTGGACATTGATTTTCTTGAGGTTAAGTGCTTTTCTAATTGATTTTTATGCGCTGTTTGGACACTAATGATATTTTCTTTTTGCGCTTTGATGGCAAATACTTTATGAGGTTGTTTCATTTTAATTTTGCACACAGCATCTTTGACATTTAAAATATGCATTTATTCAAATCCTTTATGTCTTCTTAGCAATTTTCCCTAGGGTTCTTAAGACTCTCATTCCCAGATCACTTAAATTCTTACCTGTATGTAAAAATACTTTCCTGCTGCATTTGGCCATATGGTGATGGGTCGAGGGGCTAAGAGGAGAGGGGGAGCTAGAATGGTAAGCAGGAGCCTATGCAGGAGAAGATATTGAACAACTATGAAAGAAGTACAAATGGCCAAGACCCACATTTCACTTCTTTGAGTCACTAGTAAGAGATTCTGCATTTTGGTTTTGTTTTGGTTTGGTTTTTTGTGTTATGTTACGTACCATAGAGTACATCTTTAGTTTTTGATGTAGTGTTCAATGATTCATTACTTGCGTATAACACCCAGTGCTCCATGCAATATGTGCCCTCTTTAATACCCACCACCCAGATACCCCATCCCTCACTCCCCTCCCTTCTGAAATCCTCAGATTGTTTCCTGGAGTCCATAGTCTCTCATGGTTCATCTCTCCCTCTGATTTCTTCCCATTCAGTTTTCCTTTCCTTCCCTTAATGTCCTCCATGCTATCCCTTATGTTCTACATATAAGTGAAACCATATGAAAATTGTCTTTCTCTGCCTGACTTATTTCACTCAGCATAATCCCCTCCAGTTCCATCCTTGTCGATGCAAATGGTACATATTCATCCTTTCTGATGGCTGAGTAATATTCCATTGTATATGTGAACCACATCTTCTTTACCCAGTCATCTGTTGAAGGGCATCTCGGCTCCTTCCACAGTTTGGCTATTGTGGACATTGCTGCTATGAACATTGGGGTGCATGTGCCCCCCCTTTTCAGTACATCTGTATCTTTGGGGTAAATACCCAATAGTGCAATTGCTTGGTCATAGGGTAGTTCTATTTTTAACTTTTTGAGGAACCTCCTCACTGTTTTCCCAAGTGGCTGTACCAGCTTGCATTCCCACCAACATTCCCCCTTTCTCCATATCCTCTTCAACATTTGTTGTTTCCTGCCTTGTCGATTTTTGCCATTCTAACCTGTGTAAGGTTACCGCATTACAATAAATATGGTTTTGATTTGAATTTCCCTGATGGCTAATGATGTTGGACATTTTTTCCTGTCTGTATGTCTTCTTTGGAGAAGTGTCTGTTCATGTCTTCTGTCCATTTTTTGACTTGATTATTTGTTTTTTGGGTGTTGAGTTTGAGAAGTTCTTTATAGATCTTGGGTACCAGTCCTTTATCTGTAATGTCATTTGCAAATATCTTCTCCCATTCTGTGGGTTGCCTCTTAGTTTTATTGACTGTTTCCTTTGCTGTGCAGAAGCTTTTTATCTTGATAAAGTCCCAAAAGTTCATTTTGCTTTTGTTTCCCTTGCCTTTGGAGACATTTCATGAAAGAAGGTGCTGTGGCTGATGTCAAAGAGGTTACTGCCTGTGTTCTCCTCTAGAATTTTGATGGATTCCTGTCTCACATTGAGGTCTTTCATCCATTTAGAGTTTATCTTTGTGTATGGTGTAAGAGGACTGGAAGAATAAACATTGTTAAAATGTCTATGCTACCCAGAGCAATCTACACTTTCAACACCATGCTTATTAAAATACCATTGGCATTTTTCAAAGAGCTGGAACAAATAATCCTAAAATTTGTATGGAACCAGAAAAGTCACCAAGGATATGTTGAAAAAGAAAAACAAAGCTGGGGACGTCACATTGCCTGATTTCATGCTATATTACAAAGCTGTGGTCACCAAGACAGCATGGTATTGGCATAAAAACAGACATATAGATCAATGGAACAGAATAGTCTCCAGAAATGGACCTTCAACTCTATGGTCAACTAATCTTTGACAAATCAGGAAAAAATATCCAATGGAAAAAAGTCAGTCTCTTCAATAAATGGTGTTGGGATAATTGGACAGCTATCCAGAAGAATGAAAATCTGCATTTTGTTTTGTTTTAAGTAGCAATCATTGCTTTAAACTAGCTCTTTATCATCTCACTCTGGAATTATTGCTATGGTTCCCCAAGTTTGCCTCCTCACTTCCAGTCTTTTCCAGCACCAATCCCTTCTGTGCATTAAAGCCAAGGTTAATCTTCTAAAATACAAATCTGATCTTTTCACTTTCCAGTTGAACTCCCTTCCATCTGTGTTCATGTGCAGTCTCCCAGCAGGTCATCCTGTACCCAGCCCTGGCCTCTGCCTCCCACTCCAGCCTCCCCTCCACCTCTCTTCCCTTCACACTAGGCACAGTCTTATTACTGGGCTGCATTAGACTTGCTGTCTCCGTTCATGGTGTTCCCTCTACTTGAAATCCTTTCCTTTATTCTCTTATATTTAAGCCAGGCATCATCTCCCCCAGAAAGCAGCTCCTTGTATCTACATTCTGCTGTATATTCCTCTTCTTTCTGTTTGTGGCACCCTAGGCTAAATAGTACCTTAAATGTAAACATAAACAATTCAGGGCAAGACATTTGATTAAGGAGGAAAATACAAAGTGAGAGCCTGAGTCATTCCCTCCTGGTGTTGTCAAAAAACAAGCAAACAAACAAACAAAAACAAAAACTTGGCAATGAAGATGAAGGTTGAGCAGATTTTTAAACATTAACATTTATTTTAAGGGGCACAGTGTAGTAAGGCATTTATTTGTGTGTCTTGTCCTTATCAGAATGTGAGTTCCTGGGGCGCCTGGGTAGCGCAGTCATTAAAGCGTCTGCCTTCGGCTCAGGGCGTGATCCTGGTGATCCGGGATCGAGTCCCACATCAGGCTCTTCCGCTGTGAGCCTGCTTCTTCCTCTCCCACTCCCCCTGCTGTGTTCCCTCTCTCGCTGGCTGTCTCTCTGTCACATAAATAAATAAAATCTTTAAAAAAAAAAAAAAAAAAAAAGAATGTGAGTTCCTGGTGGGCAGTGACAGCATAAAACACCCTTTGTGGTCCTGACACCTACATGAGGCTTGGCACATCAGAGACCTAAACCAGTGTTTTGATTCATTGCTCTGATTTCCAAATGTTAGCAGGTTTCCCACTTTTCCAGAAAACCAGTCCGCAGCAATTCCAGGCCACTATAAAGGGTAATGGGATCATCTCTGAACATCTTTTACACTCAAATTGTTATTGAGCAATTCATGAAAATGTGCTGATTAACAAGCCACCAAACTGAAAGAGATTGCTCTTGGGAAAACACTTTTTAAGGAATGCATTTTACAGCCTGGTAGCCTAGAAGACATGGGCCTGGAATATCTGAGAGATAGTCTTTGGAAGTGTGGATGATGGAACAACAAGCACTAGGAATGTAGTCAGGGGGAGAAAATGATTCGAGGGTTTTTTTGTTTTGTTTTGTTTCGTTTTTGTTTTTTGTGTTTGTTTTGTTTGTTTTTTAAATAGAAGAGTGTTGAAGGAACATGAAGAGAGTCATACCAAGTGAGGGAGCTACAGAGGTTGATGGTGACCAGAGGATGGAGGAAGTCTTGTATCTCATAAGAAGGATGGTAGACTCCATCCTGATGATGAGAGGGACCTGCGGGTTGAAGGTTTCGGAGTTGGGAAATACTACACCTTTTCCTTATGAAGAAATGATTCTGGGATAGCATAGGCAGTAGACAAAGGCCTGTGAAGTCCAGAGGTAAGAAGAGTCATGGTAGGCTGAAATGTCAGGGAGGCTGATCTACAGGCAACGATTCTTGAAGGATGTGTAGAACGCCAGAGAGGGAGATGACATGTGTGTAGGTTTAACACACAAGTTGTGTTTCCAAGTCAGGTAGTCATTAAGCAAAGCCATGGACAGTGCGATTTCAGATCAATCACTTGTTCACTCAACAACTATTTGTTGAGTGTGGATTATATACAAGGTACTCTTCTGGCCTGAAAAGGGTAGAAGAACTAAGACGCTGCCTTTATTCTGGAGAAGATTTTGGTTAGCTATGAATATAAACAAGAGCTCAGCTAACAGTGACCATTTAGCCACAGTGTGCTGTGTGTTGTGTTTTATGATGAATTTTCATTAGTTCTTGCAACATCCCCATGGAACTGGTGATGTTATTACTCTCTGGGCTTCATGCCTCCACACTAGTAAAGTGGGGCTAATAATAGCACCAACTTCATAGGGTGATGTGATCCTCAGGAAGTAAGAGTGGGTCTGCTCGATACCATATTCCAAATGCTCACTCATTTCCCAAAACTGCCTCCCAGGCAATTGTGGCACCAAGGGATGGAAGTGTTAAAGAGCTACATAAATCAAGTACATTGGGAACTTAAAGAGAAAAAAAGGTAAAAATATAGCCAGGGTCTTAGAGGTTGGGTTTTAGAAGGACTTCAATGCCTGAGAGAAGGTAGAGTGCTTTCTGAGCCTGAAAAAAATGAACTGGCAAAAAAAATCAATCCAAAGCAAGTATCGTATCCTCAAATCAGAGTGTTTGCCTTCTCCAAATCTTCAAAGACCAGGATGAAAGAAAATAGGAATTTTCAAGGCAATTGCGCTGGACAATGAGAAGGCAGTCATATTTTGACCTTCAACTGGGAGATAAGACAGAAAGTAAAGTCTTTGATTTAAAATATTGAGGAAAAACCAAAATAAACACCGCCACCAAAACAAAAAACAAAAAACCCCAAAACAAAAACAAACAAACAAAACACCCAGGCACTTAAAGCCACCAGGCATCAAATCACAAGTCTATAAACTTCACACAGTGGAATTTTCCAGTAATGAGTTCCATAAACTCCTAACTTGGTGAAATTTCTCCCCCTCCTTCTCCACCCACCGTATTAAACACAAAGTTGGAGTTTTACGAGCTTTGCAGTAAATGTGAGTCTTCATGGCACTCATGGTGTTGGCAAAAAAAGTTTCAGTTGTCATTATATCACAGTTAATAGATGAAAGTAAGCAGGAGAGGGGAAGTGAGGGAAGGATTTGATTTACAGTTGTCCTTGTACCAAAGTGTCCTTGACAACCTGTTTTAGGGTGCTCCTCAAATCGCCACAGAAACATCTGCCAAATGTTCTACTGCAGGGCAAAAACTCAGTGGGTTTTATGTGCTGCCGGATCAATGGCCTATTTCTTCAAACTCTAATGTAGGTTCAGAGTTTTCTGGAAACTTAAGAAAGAAAAAATAAGAAGCTCATTTGATGGCTGGTTGCATAAAAGTCAACACCTGCTACTTGAAAAAAAAAATTTTTAATGTCTGGTTAAGGGAAAATGTCAAGGGCTTTCCAAATTTGCATCCATTTGAATAAAACCATTGTTATACAGCTTGCAAAAAGTCAAAACACTATGGGAGAAGTTAGAACAGATTTTTTTTTTCCTCTTGCAGAGATTGGCATAAAAGCAAAACCTCAGAGATCTTAATCTGAAGTAATCTTGCGAGAATTGCTCAGGCCCATATTTGCCAATTAAACTTATGTTCCAGAAGATAAAGCATTTGCTGAATTAGAGTATATAATTTGATAGATAAGGGAATCTCTTCCCTTCATAAATATTTTATCAGGAAGTAAAAATATACAAGTTTATACTCCCAATAAGGCCATGAATATCAAGGAAAAGTGATCTAACTTGTGTTTCAAGGAAATCATTTCGATTGAGAATCCAAGTTCCGCGATATGTTTTTCCAGTTAAGAGAATTATATATATATATATATATATATATATATATATATATATATATATATATAAACGTTTTTTAGATTAACAAAATAGCTGCAGATGGATTTTGTGTGCAAAGTTAAAAAATAAATGTGACATGTATTTTTCATCTAGAAGATAAAAATTGAACCTGAAAAAAATTCTTAAGTATTTCTTATTACCATTAGTTTGATAATTAGGGCTCAAGCAGATTTATGTGGTCTTGGGTACTCAGAAATAAGTATCATGGTGTGTGGAAAGGGTTCCATAAGTAGACTTTCCACTCTTATTTTTTTATGAAGTGTTGGATAATGTGGAGAGCATTAAAATGAGTACTTATATTGGTAAGGGTGATTAGTAAGGAGTAATGAGATTTTTCCAAGATGTACATGAGTCATTTAGGCAAGATCTAGCTGAAAAAACTGAATTTCAACTTTCTCATGTTGGGTCATTAAATTTGCCTACAAATCAGTCCTACTAATTAATATATGAGAACTATTAATATGAATGAGTTGACTCTTAAATTAAGTTCCTCATCAAAATGAGTAAGACATCAGGATGGTTTCCAAACTTTTTGGTAGACTACTTGGTTATCCATCCTTAAGGAGATAAGAATTTAATAAAATCTTGTGAAACCATGTCTGAGCCACAGTGCTTGGCTGTGGCACTCCCACTTGTAAGACTAGAGATGTTAAATGCTCAGTCTTGGGATGATACAGCCTTCTTTGAAAGGAAGATAAGAGGAATGGAAGAAATTACTTCATTCTTCCCATCTTGATTTTTTTCTTCTTTATTGCCCATATGATAATTCAGGCCTAGGAGTCTTCCTCACCCTTGGAATAGTAGAACCAAGCAAAGTTCTAAGGAAGAATGATCATCAGCCTGGGACCACTCTGTTCTAACCCCTGGGGAGAGCCCTTTTCCATCCTGAACTGCTCTATCTTCTAGCAGTGAAACATTATTGAGTCCTTGTAATGTGCCAGACACTCTGCTAAAGGCTATGGGTTGGCTACCTTCTTCCCCTGACAAGAACCCAATGAAGTAGGCATCATCACTGTCTCCATTAAAAATGAGAAAACTGAGGCACAAAGTATTTGAGCAATTTTTTCCTGGTTTGTGAGAGAGCTAGGATGTTAACACAGGCAGCATGAACTTCCCAGCCTTCACTTTTAACCACCACACCTTATTGACTTTCAAATTTATATTATGATATGAATTGATATTTGGAACAGCATCCCTGAAGGCCAGAGCCAAGAGTTCCATATTACATTTGTTCCTATTTTCTGTTTTCAAAAATTTTAATCTATTGTCATTAGAAACAGCATTCAGATTAACCAGAACACAAAGTACCAAATCTGTCTTCCATGACATAACAATTACTGAATATCAGAAAGAGCCATCCCTTTGCATCTTCAGCTTTAGTTCTGGCCCTAAAGCAAAGTCATCTGTTTCAGACCTGGTTTCTCTGCTCATCTGCAGGATGAAGCCTCAGTGTGTCCTTGCCTCCTCCCCTGCTTCTTGATACACTAACCATTAGCTTGTCTGTCCTCCACCCTGACGTTAGAAGGCTGAGACCACACCTTATTACTCTCTTCATTTATCCCCAGCATCCAATACAATGCATGGACCAGTGAATATTGACTGAATGAAGGAATGGAGAGCCTCAGTTTTGACTTCTGTTTATGGGATGATAGTATTTGCATTAACTGAAACTTGGGAGAGATGATGAATAGGAAACTGTGGAGAATGAAAACGTGGTACAAAACAAAAGACTCTTTGAGGATTATTTGTAATCATTTTATCTGTAGGTAAACTTGACTTGTCTGAGGGTCACACCCAAAGGAAATTATTATTGGGAAAATTTTCCAAAGCTATTTCAAAAACTGAATCACTTCATTTTTTACCCCAGTAAATCCTGGTCCTTGCTATGAAAGGAAGAAATAAAAAACTTTTGGCTGCAGAGTTTCTGGATAAGGCCAAGTTTATAGAACCAGAAGAAATAAAGCCTCAAAGCTGTCATTTTCAAGGAAGATTCTCTATCTACAACTCAGAGTGGGGAATATGGGGCATCTACTATGCACAAGGCTCCATATTATGCACTTTTATGTAAAATTTCATGAAGCCTCATAGTTGTTATGTGAGAAAAAATGGCCGAATTTTATAAGTTGAGGAAATAGAGGCTGAGAGAGGTTTACAACTCTTCCAAGGTCATATATTTAAGAGGTAGGAGCATTAGGATTGAATCCATATCTGCATGACTCAAAAAGTTTTGCACTTACCAAAAGCAAGGGCAACAAAAGCAAAAATAAACAAGAGGGATGACATCAAACTAAAGAGTTCTGCACAGCAAAGGAAACCATTAACAAAGTGAAAAAGCAACCTACAGGATGGGAAAAATATTTGCAAATCATATATCTGATAGGGGATTAATATCCAAAATATATAAAGAACTTAGACTACTCAGTAGTAAAAAAAAAAAAAAAAAATTCCAATTAAAAAATGGGCATAGGAACTGAATGGCCATTTTACCCCCAAAAAAACATATACGAATGGCAACAGATAAATGAGAAGGTGCTCAATGTACTAATCATCAGGGAAAAGCAAATCAAAACCATAATGAGATATCACTTTACACCTGTCAAAGTGGCTATCACCAGAAAGACAATAGTGAACAGGTGTTGGTGAGGATGTGGAGAAAGGGGAGCCTTTTTGCACTGTTGATGGGAATGTAAATTGTATAGCCACTATGGAAAACAGCATGGATATTCTTCAAGAAATTGAAAATAGAGATGGTACATGATCCAGCAATCCTACCTCTGGGCATATAGCCAAAGGAAATTATATCATGTTTTTGAAGAGACATCTGCACTCTTATGCTCATTAAAACATTATTTACAACAGTCAAGACATGGGAACAATCTAGGTGTCTATCAATGGATAAATAAAGAGAATACTTGAATATTACTCAGCCATGAAAAGAAGAAATTCCTGCCATTTGCTTAACATAGATGGAGCTTGAGGGCATTATCCTAACTAAGTAAAATAAGTCAGACAGAGAAAAACAAACACGGTATGATCTCAATTATACATGGATTCTAAGAAAAATAGACTAATAGACACAGAGAACAGATTGGTGGTTGACAGGGCTAGTGGATGGAAGGTGAGGCAAATGGGTGAAGGGGGTCAGAAGATACAAACTTCCAGTTATAAGATAAATAAGTTCTGGGGGTATAGTGTAAAGCATGGTGACTATAGTTAAAAGTGCTGTTTTGTATATTTGAAAGTTGCTGGTAGAGTAGATCTTAGAAATTCTTATCAAAGGAAAAGAAATGTTGCTATGTGAGGTGATAGATGTTAGCTAAACTTATTATGGTGATCATACATGTACATATATCCAATCATTATGTTGTATGCCTGAAACTAATACAGTATTATATACCCATTAGATCTCAATAAAACAGAAACTTAGCACTCTTTACTTTGTTATATACCTTACTAACAGCAACAGTACTCACCTCCCCCCCACCCCATGCTATTCTTGCCTCCTGGTTTTTCTTTGGCAAAGAATAAAGGTGATGTTTCTAGGCTCAGGAAGCAAGCAAAAATTTGTGTTTATTACTATGTTTAAGCATGAATTAGGGTTATTATATCTGTAAGTAATAAAAACCCAACTCCAATGACCTTATGAATAACAGGGAAATTATTAATGTATATTGGCATACCCTGTAGTATAGTTAAGCTGTCAAAAGGACAAGGAAGCAGGTAGACCTAAGAAACATCTAGAATCAAGAATCTGAATGCCAATAGAGCTACTTCTCTGATTCCTAAGCTGCTTCTTATTCCCGGTGCTTCCTTACTACAGACAGGACCATAGACAGCTCCCATGCACCAAGAGCTTCATTATCCAATGGGAGAACAGTATGTCTCTGAGTTTCATGGCCAAACTTGGTGGAAAGGTTTCTGATTGGCCAACCAGGGACCCATGTCTCCCTTGCACCAGCAAACCAAGGCCAAGGACACAAGGCAGAGTAGAGCATTCCACAGTACTGGAGGAGGACTCACAGAGATCATTGGACACATGTTCTTTTTCTCCACAGAACCCCAGTGTATTGGGATTGAATCAGGCCAGGAGAGAATAGGAGGCATATTTGGAGGAAAGCGTTGCCTAGACGCAGAACACGCTGAAGTTCCACATGCCTCAAGACTCATTGTTTTTCAGTATAGACATTTTTTCTACCAAAAATTTTGGATCTTGACAACCCAACTACACTAGCGTTTTTGCTTGGCAAGTAATGCAAAGGTGAGAGAAGCATTTCTACTTAATGTTCATAAAATTGTCATTTAATCAAGGGTCGCCTGGTTTGGGCTCATCCAGAAAAAAGTTAAAAGCGCAGTAACAGGGTGAGACACAAGATAGAATTGCCAGAATCATAAGGTTGCCACGTTTTATGGAAAACAAGGGATTTCTGGATTTAGGACATCTCATTTAGCTATAGAAAACAATTCTACATAAAAGGCATCCCCAGTGATATCTCAAAATGGTATTTGCAGCATGTATTCTTTGTAACTCGTATGTTAGTCACACTGAGTTACTTGTTAAAGATGCAGAATTCAGACCTACTGGATCAGGATATTTATGAGTGGCATCTGGAACCTGGAGTTTAACAAGCTGCTCATATGATTTTTACAAACCACAAAGCTTAGCAGCCTCTGGTCTTAGGCAGTAACTGCTACAAACATGAGCTTGGGACTTTCATTCTTTCCTGGTAAGGGCATGCCTTGGCACAACCTTTCTTGAAAACAACTTTACTATATGTGTCAAGATCCTTAAAATGTTCATAATTTTGATTGTTAGTAATTTCATTGTGGTGATCTTTCTTTTTTTAAGATTTATTTATTTTAGGGAGAGGGAGAGAGAGAGCACAAGCGGAAGGGGCAAAGGCAGAGGAAGACAATCTCAAGCTGACTCCCCACTGAGCTTGGAGCCCCATGAGGGGCTTGATCTCATGACTGTGAGATCACGACCTGAGCTGAAACCAAAAGTCAGACACTTAACTGACTGAGCCACCCATTTGCCCCTGTGGTGATCTTTCTTGAGAAACTATTGTGAAATATGGAAAACATAAAGCATTAAGTAGAGAGAATAGTTATTACCTTATATTATGAGGGAAAAAAGAGAGACCGTAAGATGAGGGTGGTTATATCAATGTTGGCTAATCTACCTCAATGTAATATTATGCAAGGCATTAAAATGGATGTTTGTAAAAAGTATGTAGTAATTTAACAAATTGCTTAAATTATGATGTTAAGTGAGAAAAAAAAAGTATAATTAGAATTATGTATACCAAAGTTACAAAATAACATTGTAACTGGAAAACACCTGAAGGAAATACATTGAAATAATAATAGTGGTTCATTGGATTATGAACAATTTTTTTCCTTCTCTCTGCTTTTGTTTTCAAAATGTTCTACAATAAACTGTTGCTACTCTTATAATAAAAAATTAAATAAACCTATTTTTATTACATTGAAGAAAATTTTTAACACTCATAAACTTGAGAAAAAAAATCTCACTTCCTGCCTGCCTCTGGGTATAAGGATGCTGTGCAACCCCAACCCCATTATCTGGCTCCTGTCGTGAGCCCTTCCTTACCTTCTACTTTGTGTTCTGTGCCTGGGTGTCTGCATACCTGCCCTGGCTATTACTCCTCTTCCTCAAGATGACAATCTTGCCTCAGTACCTTGAGAGATAAAGCTGAGACTTCTCAATACCTGGTCCCACAAGTTAGTAGCAGTGACCTCTTGCATCCTTGTAGCTCTGCTCAAGC
This sequence comes from Ursus arctos, assembly GCF_023065955.2. Classification (NCBI taxonomy): domain Eukaryota; kingdom Metazoa; phylum Chordata; class Mammalia; order Carnivora; family Ursidae; genus Ursus; species Ursus arctos. Next base: position 10,300,467 of record NW_026623111.1, on the reverse strand, counting down.
AGTTGACAGCTTTCTTCTAGCCCAGTATTACAGATTTGCTTAGAATGATCCATGTGGCTCATTCCAATGCAGAGAAACACTGGGCAATTGAGAAAAGAACTTGAAATGAGCATTACCTGTTGTTTTTCTTTTTATGCCTCTCTCTAGGTATAATCTTTGAGGTTATTTTTACTCTTCATTCTCCTTCATACCCCATATCATATTTCCTATTTTAATACAGAAGCCCTCAATTCAGTGAGTTTTCATCACATTCCTTCTTACATCCCACAAATGTGTTTTTAAACTTCATGTTGTATTAGGTTGAGTCTGTCATACTCCTTAGTTTATCATCAATCCTACAAGGCACCTGTCTAGTTGTATGTATGTATGTATGTATATATATATATGTATGTATCTGTATGTGTATGTATGTGTGTATGTATTACATGTATCCTCATCACCCACTCTTATTCCCTTCCTCTTCCAAAAATGACCATTCTAGTGTTTTCTTACTTCTACCCTTTTACTTGTATATATCCTTGTAGAATATGGATATTTTTGTTGTGAATATTTGATTTATATTATATAGTATTTGCTATAGACCTTATTTTGTTTCTTTTCTTTTCCCATTTAACATTAAGGTTTTTTTTATAATAATATTTTTATTATGTTATTCACCATACAGTACAATCCCTGGTTTTTGATGTAAAGTTCGATGATTCATTAGTTGCGTATAACACCCAGTGCACCATGCAGTACGTGCCCTCCTTACTACCCATCACCAGCCTATCCCATTTAACATTAAGTTTTGAAGGTGTAGCCATACTATGGCTGTAGCTCCTGTAATATTCTCTGGTACACAGCCTACACATTTTATCCATTCCCCTAGTCATCAACACCTACATTGACTCCAACCTCAACAGCTATTTGTTCTAAAAATACCTATGAGAAGATACCTATGCTGCTATTATTTTCTTTAATTTTAGTAGGAATAGAAGCTGGCAACTTTTGTCACCAAAAAATGGTAAGCAGTTTCTGTTCTGTAAGTGGAGATAAATTAAGTTGAACTTTGCAACTAGTATTTTTTGTTGTTGTTCTGGAAGAAAGGAAAAGAACCCTTTCCTTTGGGTTATGAAAAAAATTGGAAAGTTCTCACTCTTTTGGGTGACTAGAGGACAGATACTGAGGCCAAAATTAACCTGATTAGGCTAGAATCAGAGGGCGTGTCCTTACTAGCGATATAAATTGGGTATCTTTTTTTTTTTTTTTTTTTAGAAGAACATAGACTTTGGAAATAAGGGTGGTTTTTTTGGACCAAAATGTGATTGTGTTTCAGTGTGATTTTAGATTAATTTAAGCTTATAATTTTTTCTAATGAATTGCCTTTGTTCTTTCTCTTTGAGGGATTGTTTGCAGTCAGTGTAAAGCTGAGATTATAAAAATAGCCATAAGGATCTGTAGGCATGGACTTTGTTCATTCATTCAACATAAATTTATTGAGATTTACTATGTTCCATGCACTAGCATAAGCAATGTGCTATTGCAGGTAATAAAACAGCCCAGCCTTCATGAATCTTGTAGTTTTCATTTTATCCATATCCAAGGATGACTAAGAAAAAATCTTGCTTTCTCTTGGTGCTCCTTAAAAATACAAGGCCATTGATTTTCCATATCTGATATTATTATTTATAAACCATTAATTATGAATATGCTAATTGCTTGGGGGAGTCATTTTACATAAACACATCAATATAAATAATTATATTTGGGGAAAACGTCTTAAAGAAATTATATACACGAATATACGAATGTATATATGAATGGCATTTGGGATGATTAAAAATCTGTTTCGACTTCCCTCTGTGGAATTCCATCCAGATGATTTTAGAAACAGTAAAAAAATGAGCATGACATCCCATCTCCAATAACACAAGGGGTAGGTAGCCATATACAAGTCACAATATATAAACAATGTCTGAAATAAGGTATTTTAAAATGGGGACAATGATAGCCTTTTCAATTTACGTATAGATGTATATTTCTCTGAAATAACTGCCACAGTGTTGCAAGACCTACCCGGTGACCTTTTACTGGATGAAGGTATATAGGAAGATTGGGTAGACAGAAGAGAATATATCCTCCGAGAGACTTCAGACCAGCTTGAGAAATGGAGCAGAAGGAAGAACCACGAAGACATGTCAACTTTATTAGCAATAATATTAGTGAAATAGCCACCTAGGGGCAATCTGGAAGGAGGGAAGAAAAGCAGATAGAAGCACACAGCACCTAAGATTTTCAGAAGTTCTCTGTTAGCCCTAAAGCCTTTTGAATACTAGGGGAATACACGTCCTCAAGCCAGAGGACATTGATTTAAGAAAGATTGAGACCATTCATCAAAATGTAAGCTGTTGACTTTCTCAGCCCTGTGCCTTCTGCCAGCTTTCCCATTGCTGGGAGCAAATAGCTAACTCAGAAGAAATGGTTCTCTCCAAGCTTCAGACATATGTAACAGAAAAGAAGTGGTTCAGAACTTATGCACAGACTCTATAATTAAAATGGCAATAGTCCTGCTGAAAAAAATTAAGCAAAATCAAATACCTAATCTTTACCAGAATTACTCTAGAAAATGAGAAAGAATCAGACACCACAAGGAACAGAAAAGTTTCTCCGGAAAAAAAAGGGGGGGGGGGGCTCAAAGGATAAACCTTAGAGATAAAAGGAAAAGAAACTGATAATGTTGAAGAAGGAAGTTAAAAAGTGAGAATAGATCAGAAAAAGAAAAACGAAGAGAAAAATAAAACCACTGTGGAGTTGAGAGTCATATTTGAAATAACAACTGCAACATGAACAAAATTAAATAAACATGACTGAAAACATGGCCAAAGACAGAGGATAGGCTTGGCTAAATCACACATAAAAATAGAAAAAAAATATGTAAAATTATTTGCCGAAAGATAACATCAAAATAAAAAATAAATTTCAGAGCATGTTTCCCATTGACACTATCTTTCAATGAAAGAATATTTCAGAATGACCTATAAGTTTTACTATGATTGCATTGCCAGAGCTGAAGAACAAGACCCATGAGGATGGATGGGATTTTTCATGAAAGAAATGAGCATTTATGCTGGGAAACTTCACGTCCTGTATCAGTAAGTCAGAACTGGAGAAGATGATCTTAGAATAACATAAGACATTACTACTTCCCTTCTCCTATGTGGCTGCATGGACTTGGGTCAGAACCAGACTTCCATTGGAATGGACCTGCTACCGAACACACTTGCAGGGAAAGTTGAGATGACAGTGGGCTGCAAGGATCCGGAGGAGTCAGCCTTGGAGGACTCCCAAAGGTGAACTGAGGATGTTAAATCCAGTCACAGCTGGCTGTAGTCATGAGTCATTTTCTATATTCTCTTTTTTTATCTCTCTTTTATTTTCAATCTCAATTTCCATGGAAGTAATTTCCAGAGGTTCACAGTAGGCATGTACTAATTGTTAAGGGCCTGAACTGTGCCTTACCCACCCCCTAATATTGAAGTCCTAACCCGCAGGATCTAAGAATGTGTATTTGGAGATTGGCCATTAAAAAGGTATTAAGTCAAAATGAGGTCGTATGGGTGGTCTCTAATCCAATATGGCTGCTGTTCTTATAAGAAGAGGAGATTAGGGCACAGGGACGCCAGTTTCCAGAACGAAATTATTGTTGTTTAAGTCACCAGTCTATGATATTTTGTTATGACAACCCTAGCAAACTGATACAATAACCAAAAAATGAGCTGTGATAGTCATAGAAATAGTAGCAGAAACATTTACTACATTCCAAATAATGTTCCAAGCACTTCCATCTATGCACTCACTTAATCTTTACCACAACTCTAAGAGAAGGATTAACGCTTGCAAAATGCCTGGAAAAATATCTGCATGAAATGAGTGTTCAGTAAACGTTACAATTAATGTTTTCTATGTTTTAGAGGTGCAGATACAAAGGCTCAGAAAGGTTGGACAATTTCTGTACGTTTTCCTAAGTGGACACGTTAGCACTCGGAGCCGCTCCTCCAGGGCCAGTTTGAGATAACACAGTGATCAGCAGGGCAGCGATCCCCAGCTGTGCTCAGCAGGACAGAAGTCCCACAGCGGGCCTCGGCAGTGGGCACTGCAAGGGGATAAGATGATGGTGGACCCACAGAGAAGACTGCAAGGGGTCACTCCATGTTAGTGAAGGATGGGGTGCGGGGGCACTGAAGGTGTATACACATGAAACCCATCCACACAAACAGGTACCATTTCTCCATTGAGCCCAAAGTTCTGAATAACCTATTTACCTTCTTTACCGTCTTAATAAACAGATGGGTCACTTCATTCCACATTTAACCCCATAGCAGTATTGGCCCAGAATCCATGACCTGGTAACCCTCTTCAGCTATCTGGTAACGCCCTTTAAGCTAGCCTTCCAGGGAGAGAGAAAGAAGAAGGATTCCAAACTGCCATTGCTTTTTTGTTTGTTTGTGTTGTCGTTGTTTTAATATCAATCAAGAGCACAGCCATCTGCTGAAGTCCAGGGGAGCCCAGCCTTGCTTTCAACGGAACGACCTTCTTTGGCTTGTCTGAGTTTCCCAGGCTATTAGCTTCAGGAGCTGTCATACCGTCTGGCATTTCTTTTACTATCTCAGAAATGCATATTACATAGAACAGGCCAGCCCATCGCTCTTCTCTAATACTGGAGTACTCGTAACGTGGGAAAATACAGGAACAGAAAGAGACCGAACTAAGGAGACAATGTGTGTCTAACACGTCACGGCCCAACACCACAGTCAGCCAATTCCTTTCTGGGCTGGTGCAGCATCTGGATCCACGTACTCTGACGAGAAGATAGGAAGTAGAAGCCCAAGCATGTGTGGGGTGGGGGTGTTTCCTAATTCCAGGAGCATCTTCATGGCCCCTGTGAGCCACCACCTGTTTCTAGCAGATGCCACCATCATTAATCCATCAACACTTGCCAGCTTATTCCTTATACACTCAGCACTCCCAGCAGGAAAACAATATGGCTTCTCCTATGACTACTTTTCTTGCTGCCTGATGCAACTGTCATTTTGAATTTTTCCTTGAACCACCAATCTATCTTCCTCCCCTCACTCTTTGGATCTTTAGTTATCTATGACTCACTAGCAGGGCACAGTGCCTGAGCAGGAGAGATGGCGTAGAGTGGGACAGTGTGGATACTGGTGGGGGACCCAGACTGCTCCCTCAGGCCATTGAGTATCTATTTTATTTTCAGGAATAAATATGGATCTGTGTGTGCATGCGTGTGTGCATGTATGTGAAGGAGAAATCGTTTGGAGAAAGACACAGGAATGCAGAGTACTCCTTGTTCCCTAATAGATGGAGGATACGCAGAAAGAATCTGAAGGGGCCATTTAGGCCTTCTGATGCTCAGAGATGTTCCTCTCCATGGACAGGTTTGCTCTTGAGTGTATGTGAGACTCTCCACTGGCTGCTGGAGGAATCACCTGGTTTAGTCTGTGTGTAGAGTGCTGGGGCAGAGAAGAGGACGAATTTCTAGAGTCAGTCTACCGTATCATATTGCAAGTACGGGTGGTCATACAGGCTCCTTTCTACTCCGCCAGCTGTGATGCCCTGAGCATCCAGGCTGGATGTGATTATCTGTGTCATCTTGGCTGTTGAGGGTGGATTGTGTGTATGCTTATTTTACTTGGGGTGTGTGTATATTTGCACATGTGTGCAGTTATGGCCTCAAGTTCATCCTTAAGCTCATGATACTTTATCTGTCCAGACACTGCAATGCCCGTCCCACCAGTGAAAAGACTGGGTTGAGCTAGTTCACACATTTTTGTGTGTATTCCGAAAATACCTGTTGAGTACCTAAAATGTGCGCCACTTGGATTACAGGCATTTCTGAAACAATGGGTCCTGCATTGCCTTAGGCTCCTGGTTAGGGGAAGAAGGGTGGTGGGATTTTGTTTTTGAACAGTAAGATTTATTTAATGCTTTCTACATGCTATGCACTTGAAAAACATACTGGGCATGCAATAACTTATTTAAAACTCACTACGACCCTGGGAGAAGACCACTGCTATTTCAACTCCTATTTTACAAATGAGTAAACCGAAGTGCAGAGAAGCCGCATAGCTAGTAAAGCTCAAATGTGAAGCAAAGCAGTCTTGCTCTAAAGTGCTTCCAGTTAGAAGCTGGTGCTTCCCGGCCTTGAACTTGGCATGCACATTAAATGTGATGCATGTTTGTAAGGCACACAGCGGGAAATAGAGTTTACTCTTGGTTAGAGGCAATTGTCCTGGGACTTCAGCTCGCCTGGACCCTGTCAAGTGGCCTTGATGGTTAAACGATTCAATGGCTCTGCTTACCTGTAACTCATTTTGGATACATCAATTAGAAAATGGCACAAAACTCTACTTCTTCTCTAAGAAGAATCACATATTGCTTCCCCCGAGTCCACACCTAGCACTCTGCTCATCCACCCACTGTCCTTCCTGGTGCTTCTGCATGTAAAGATTCTTAGAAGGATGCTGTAGCAGACGTTTGAATAACCAAACCCCGCATCTCCAACATGTTATACTGTAGACCAGGAACACAGTGATCACTAAGCTGCAGATTCGGTGCTGGACCACACAGGATTCCTTCTCTCTCCCCATCATGTAGCCACAATATACAGCTTGGGGAATTGACTCTAGAACTGAGTGGGGTGGGGGCGGATGTTTCTGATTAACCCAAGTCCTATCTGCTAATCACACCATCCTTTTTTTAATATTGATTGATGAACATACATGTGACCCAATTCTCGCCAATGGGTCACCAGAAGTTGCTAGAAATTGTAACATTTCCCCTTACTTTTAAAAGAGAACAACAGGAAAAGGGTTGCTTTTCCTGACTCCTACTAGATATAAACAAAGAGTAGCCGGTAGTCCTATGACTGCAGCCAAGTCATGAACTCTAGGGACCCGTCTTACCCCCAAGCTCACACTTTGGATGGCAGAGTGGAGACACGGATAGAAGCAGGGTCACTCGTGTCTTTGTGACCTAGGGAATCAACCCACCACCTAGTTCTGGATTTAAAGTTATCTGAGATGATATACACCTCTGTGGCTAAATCAGAGTCCAGTTTTCAACTCTTGCCGCCAGAAGCACCTGGACTATTCTATTCTGCCTCTGGAAGTCCCTGTGTGCATCTCGCTGGGTCTCCTGTAGTTCATAAAGCAAGGGGTCTTCACCTTTTTACGTCAGAGATCCCTAGATCCCTACGCCCAGAGATAATGGTTTATTTTTTGGATTCTTTCCACAAGCAATATTTTTACTACATTAGATAGAATACAAAGAATCACAAGTGAAACCAATTACTGAATTCTAGTTATCAAAACACTAAACATAACAAACCCTGACATGGTAATATATGTGTGTCTTTACTAATACATTACGTAACACAACCTCCTGGTAGAGTTAATAACGCCTATAATATAATAGTGGTGGTATTGTACACTTTCAATTTGAAATGACTATAATGTAATGAGAAGATCAGTGATTTTCATTAGTGACCTAGCCACAGCTTCTTCTATGCTGTTGTGGTTTGTGGTCTGTGGAGTTTCTTGGACCTCAGCTTAAGGCCCTTGAGCTAAGGAGAAGGTAAGGATGTTCAAGTCCACAGACTCCCAAGGGCCTGGAGCCAACTTCTGCTCCAGAAGTCCTTTGCCTTTAATCCTCCTGTAAGGCAGCTCCAGGGCCGTCTCTTACCTCACCTGCTTTTATTGTGTTTCCCCTGAATCTTCCTGCAAATAAACATTCTCTCCCTTATCCCTGGGGCCCACCATGATTTTTTTTTTTTTTTACTATGTTCTCTTGAAGTCGCAGAAATCATTCTCTCTCTCTCTCTATCACACACACACACATGCATACACACAGAGAGAGAGAGAGAGAGAGAGAGAGAGAGAGATATGCATTATCTGTTCTCCATTGTACCCAGGCTCTCTTCTTCCTGGCCCTCTGTTCTGGGCCAATGAGTTTATACCTGGAGAAGCAACCGTTGAGACCCTCGAGCTGGAAGCCTTGGAGCCCTGCTCCTGCTTGTTTGGAAACACTTTGAGGAGGGAGGACATATATTCTCCCCTTTGGAGTTCCTTCCTTTAATATTCGGATCAGGGACTCAAACATAAGTAGCAGTTATGTTTGCCTAAAGGTCAGGAGCTGTGTGTTCCCCCACATCCCTTCTCTGACTTCCCACTCCCCAACTTTTCCCAGCTGGTTTCCAGCCTCTCCAGAACAGGCCAGTAGAGGGCTTTTCAACCTGAAATCCAAGCCAGATCAAAACAAAACCTGCAGAGATTACTGAAGGGAGTAAAGAAGGCTATTAGCCAGCAAGATGTGTGTGGAGTGGGATAAAGGGTGGCTTTTGTTTGCTTCTCAACCTTTTTCTTGTGTTTTTAAATGCAACACCATGCAGACACATTGCTTTTATAATATGAAAAAAAATGTCTTAAAGCAAAATATATGAGACCCCCCCAAAACTATGTAACTCAAATAGGAGGGATGGGCATCCCTAAAACCCAGGAAAAATCCCTTTAACTTCTTTCTTGAGGGTCACTTCGCATGGATAATGAGGCCTTCCCAGTTTTCCAAGTACTATCACAGCAATTGCCTCATTTGGCACTCAATAAATAATTCAATGAGATTCACAGACCTGGTGGTTTTATTTCATTCCCATTTTACAGATAGGAAACCTAGAATCAGAGGAGTTTAAATGACTTAATTTCTGTCAAAGATTACAATCCAGAGTGCAGAGGACAAAACAGGGTGTCACAGGTGCACAGATGAAGCACAGGAGAGGACACGGAGAGGGCTCTGGGTACACTGGAAAGTGGGGAGGGCAGGAAAGGGAGGTATCAACATTCCTTTCCTCCTGGATACTCTTTGATGCACTGTCCCTCCTGCAAATTCTTCCCACAACTGCACTATCTCCATTAGCTGTTGTTCCATTTTTCCTTTTTATATGTTTTAATTGAAATATATTGACATATGACATTGTGTAAATTTAGGGTATAGAATGCATTGATTTGATACATTTATATATTCTAATATGATTGCCTTTGGGGGGGGGCTGAGGAGGAGGATGGGAGAGATGTTGTTTGCAGCTATTCTCCCATGTGCAGCTAAGGAATTAAAGGTCCAGAGAAGTTAAGTCACTTGCCCACACTTAGAAGCTAGCAAGAGTTGGAGATGGTATTCGAACAGGGGTATGCCTGGCGCTAAACCTTCCTCTCTAAACCATTTCACCCACTGCCTTCCTACAAAAGTGGTCACAGGGAAGGCCTTGATTCCTTACAACCTGCGTTGTATGGGACATCCCCGCTGGACCATAGGAGCCTCAGGACAGCAGGTGTAGTCTCATTACCCTCAGACCCTCAGTGCCAGTAAAGAATCTGGGTCAGAGCAGCCATTTAACATGTGGAAGAGCCAAAAGAAAAGGGAATTGTGGCCCTAGAGAGGCTGGTCGACCACCCCAGCAGCTGAATCTTTTCGTCTGGGTCCACAGCATGGAGGCACGGGGTAGCACATCCCCGCCCCAGCTTTTTGCATGTTCAACGTTGCCACTTTCAATCAGGCATTTGTTGTCCAAGAAACCTAGGTACGATGCCCCAGACGCAGCATTTGCAGAAATTGGCAGGGCAGGATGGGGAGTTTGGTGCAGGGGCCTGCTGTAATGAATCCCACCTTTGCCTCTCCCCATCACTGCCAGCCCCCCGCAGGGTGCAGGAGCTGAAGACTGCCTTAGCAAAACCAAAAGGTTAAAATCTGTGTTTCAGCAATGGGCTTTGTGCAAAGTGGCTGCTAGTCTGTGGATTACGCTGTTCCCTGACCTTTCTGAGATGGAGCATTCTTCACAGCTGTCATTGCATCAGGCGCACAAGCCCAGAAATATCATTAGGGGAGACGTCTTGGCTGGGAGTCTGTGCCAAGCCTGAGGGAAGGGGTCTGTACTGAGGAAGCATGACCAGAAATTCAATAAATGGAGCTCCAGCCAAACATAGATGCTGATCCAGAGATGAGCAGATGAAGCTAGGAGGCAGGAATGCTTACCTACCCTCTGGTCTCACTGCTTTGCTCTGCAATCATCCATTTCCATGTCTGTCGCCCTCACTAGTCTGTAAATTCCCCCAAGGTCAAGAGCCTGTCATATTTCCCTATCCCCCAGTACAGTGCCTGATACACAGTAGAAGTTCTATAAACTTTTTAGAAATGAAAGGATCAGATGGAAAAGGCTTACAAATCAACTCATCTTAGTTCCATACCTCCCTGAGGCAGAGCCTGAGAAAATGACTTGGGTACAGACTATTGATTTGGGAGGTATATTTGTCTCAGTTGTCCAAGAAACTGAACCAACAGGAGATGAGGTAGATGAATAGATGATAGATGATTGATAGATACATAGATACATAGATTGGGATTTACTATAAGAGAATGGCTTGGCTCATGTAATTATGGAGGCTGAAAAATCCAAGATCTGCAGTCAGCATATTGGAGAACCAGCAGAGCTGGTGGTGTAAGTTCCAGTCAGAATCCAAGTCCAAAGGCAGGGGAATACCAATGTACCTGCCCGAAGACAGTTAGGCAGAGAAAGAATTCACTTTTATTCAACCTTTCACTTGACAGATTTGATGAGGCCCAACCACATTGAAAAGGACAATCTGCTTTATTCAGTCTACTGCTTCAAATGTTAATCTCATTCAGAAACCCTCATAGACATATCCAGAAATAATATTTAACCAGATATCTGGTCAACCTGCGGACCAGTCAAGCTGACACATAAAATTAACCATCACAAAGGGGATTTCAATGAAGTAGAGACAGAGAGAGAGAAGTGAGCCCATGGAAGAATAAGTCAATAAAGGCTGGAGGATTGAGCTGGACACTAAGGTTCACAGCTGGAGCTCAACCCCACAGGAACCATCTGAGGAATCTTGTGGAATGTGCCTCAGAATTGTTTCTCTGAAGCACAAGAAGCTGGAACACTTATTCTTCCACTTCTGTCCACTACAGATGTGAGCGATGATTACTTCCATACTCCCAGGCTGCACCTGTTTCTGGGATAAGAAGCCCTACAAACCGCAGAGGGAACTGTATGGCCAAAAAAGACAGAGACTGGTGCAGCAGGGACACTTAGGATGCCCATGAGAGCTTAAATTATATGGGCCAATGGGATGGTTGGGGGCACAGAATGTGTCTGATGCACTTCTCATCTCATTTTGCAGTGTTCTGGACTCGTGAACCATTACAGCTGATACAGTGCTTCACAATATGCAAAGTACTTTCTCATTCATTGCCTCACTTGATCTCCTTGACACCCTTAGGCATTAGGTAAGGGCAGGATCTCCTCCTGACTCCCAGAGAAGATGTGCTCCTCAGAGGGCCTAGGTGCTTGCTCAGGCTTATCCAGGTGAATGATGAATTGGGCCAGAACTCCAATCTCTGTTCTCCAACCAGTTCTTCCTCCACTTCACCAGCACTGAAGTCTTTTTGTCTCTTCTCCTCAGGCTTCAAATTCTTGGAATGAGAAAAATTAACCACTGAAGGAAACTCAGAATTAAAGTAGCCCCAGTTTAGATTTGTAGGAAATTGGCTAGAAAATTTACATGTTGCAGGTGGACAAAGAAAAGCCCTGGACTGGGAATAGAATGCATGTTGCCCTGCTTTTTTTTTTTTTTTTTAATATGATGTTATCAACTGGGCAGCAAACCTACTGATCAATGTGGCAGCATTAGTCTGCTGAAAGATTGTTGGCTTTGAAATCAGTGGGACCTGATGCCATTTTGGTTTCACCAGGGTAGTATGATCTTGGGTACATGACCTGGATTTTCTGAGATTTGATTTACTTATATCTTAAGAGAGCCTAATATTTACCTTGAAGCATGAGTTAAGAGATTAGGGAAAATATATGTGCAGTTACTACATCATTGCCTTGTTCACAGAGCACACAAATGACTGCTGTTGTTATGGTTGCGTACGTTATTTTATGAGAATTATGTCCAATAAGCTGACTGTCTTATCTAACTTTTTTGACACGTTTGCTCATTAATCAACAGGTTAACCCACTTAACATCTGTTTATAGCATAAAGGTAAAATTTATCCACATCTCATCTGTGTTAGGAGAATTTAGGTGTAAATATTTGGTTTCTTTTCCATATTTCAATGGATGATATCCAGAAGTCTATACTTGCCATTCTAACTAATAAAGGCATGAACATCGACATCTTTTGTACACACTCAAAAAAGAAAAAAAAATATTAGACTGGATGATTGGTAATAACCCTTTCATCCTATTTAATTTAGTTAACATTTTTCTTCTAAACACATGGATATAAACACATGATTAATAAGTCTAAGAAGAGTCCTAGTAGTTTTAAATCCCTTGCAATACCCAATAAAAGAAACATGCCATCTGGGCTAGAGGTCATTTAGGAATCACATCAAGCTCACTTAAGGCCACAGGAATGGTTGTTATCACCTGCACCTCCATCTCATGACTTACTAATCAGTAGATGTTGAAAGCTAGTGCCACAAGTTAGACAATGAAGGAATGCAGAGTTAGAGAATATTAGTTATAACCCCTTTTTTGCTTGTGATTTAGAATCTTTATCTCTCCTGCTATGAAATGGATATAAATTCATGGGGGACAGGAGTATGGCAATCTGTGCAAAATCCTCTGAGTCCTTCACAAGCCCCTACCCTTCTCAAAGGATCACCAGGGAACTTAGGGGATTATCTTCTCATTTTGGGTTACTGTGAAAAATAAATTCATGTTTAGTCTTGTGTTCTCCAGGAGACATCAGTAGTTCTGCTTGCTTGAATTTATTTGGCTGGATGACTAAAATAATGCCCTTTCCATCCATTTTTAATATACTTCCATAAGGAATGACTCAGCTTCCAGACAGAATGATATGAATAATTTTGAAGGCCTTGAATTCCTTCAAAGTCCTGAAAGCCTCAAATCCTACATCACCAAGAGTAGCAACAGCTGCAGAGAATGAAGAGAACAGGAGAATGAATACACAAAAGTTGAACAGAAGGAAAGTGTACATGAACATGGCAGGACTGTGAACTCATCACATTGGAGACCTCACCTTACGTATCTCTGTACTGCGGGACCAGCCCAAGTGCTTTCAGAAAATTACTAAGTCCCTAAAATTACTTGAACTTTTCCATCTCCAAATGAACAGAGTTGGATATCTGAGAATCTGAATGCCACTTCTACCACAGACTAGACGAATGAGCTTAAATAAGTCTAGTTAGCTCTTTAGATCTTAGTTTCTTCACCTGTAAATGACGAGTTAGAGAGAAAAATGAAGATCTACCCTCAATAGAATGTCTGGCTACTCAGATCATTGTTGGAGGAACTAGAATATGTCTTCACAGAATCTCTACTCATTTCCCCAGTCTGTGCTCTTTCTGGGACCTACTTGACCAATGTTCTTCTGATGTCCCATGTTGGATGACTCACAGGGAAAAACAACAACAACAACAACAACAACAAAAACCAGTGCTCGGTCACATACCAGTTGGTGATAAAAGCATTGGCCCCAGTATCTAGCAGACCTGGAATGGAGTCTAGCTCCATGAGAAACTACTCTTATGACCTTGAGCAAATGCTGCAACCACTACACTTCAGATTTATCATCCATCAGAAGAGCATGAGGATTATTTGAGGATTAAATGAGAAACTACATTCCAAGCACTTAGCACAAGGACTATACTAGCAGGTGCTCAATATATGTTGGATATTATTATTGGCATGCATAATTTTAGGCCAGGAAAGCTAAGAACTCCAGGAAACCATACATCTATATTTATACAAAAAAAGTAAATATTTGTAAGGATGAAATATCAACAATTTAATTTGTTGATCAAATATAAATGAAAATAAATAACATTGAACTTAGCAAAGACTAAAGATGGAAAGATGTTGACTACAAATGAAACTTGGGGAAGGGTATGACTCTCACTTAAGGGAAAATCAAGTTTTGGGGATGCTATTACAATGATTTGGTAACAGTTCTCCGCACTGCAGGATTATATCCTTCAATCCAGGTTCCACAGAGCACATAAAATAGTCTTCCCAGAATTCAACTTGACCATATTATTCTCCTACTTAAATCCTTCATCTCATTCCCTTTCCCCTAGGATGAAGTTCAAGTTCTTCAACATGACGAATAAAATACCCTCAACCTGTCTATCTCTGCCGCCTTTCCTATTGCTACTCTTCCTCTCCTATTCCTCATCCTAGTTTTATACACCCTTTCTTCATAACCTTGAACAGAAAACATTTCTTGCTTATGGTCTTATAACCTGTTGTTTCTTCTACCTGGAAGAATATGTCTCCGTCTTGACTGTTCCTCATGCCAAGCTCCCTTTCCTCTTTCACCTATATGCCATAATTATCTTTCAGGTTTTAATTCAAATAGTTTGGTCCCCTTCTTCAAAACTTTGTGTTTCCCCATCTAAATAGTCAATAAGCATTTTTGATATTAAAAGCATCCCTTATTATTGCAATTTAATCTGTTCCTAAAACTGTTGTATAAGAAATTTTGAGACAGCTGCAGTCCACATTTTACCTTCTTCAAATTGGGAGAAGAATCATGTCTTTCCAGCTCATGGCAGATGTTGTTGACGTCCGGCCCATCTCTTACTATCACAGGTATAGTGTGCATTGATACTGTATGTACCAGATAAAATTACATTTTCCTCCTCCATTGCAACCAATGCATACTCTAATGAAAAACAAGCCATACAACATGTTAAATGCATGATTAATAAAACAGCACTTAGCAAAATAAAAGCAATAAACAACACACAAAAAAAAGTTACCTAGCCATTGAAGAATTGCCTACGTAAGCTTTGGTGATAAATGAAGGTAGATGGAGGCTGTAGTCACTGTGGCTGTTAGATGATAGTGAAGAGGAGGGGATGGCGCTGGTGAAAGACTGAGCAAAACAGGAAATGCCTCAGGTTTGCACATATCCAAATGTGAGGAACTGGTGGACAGCCTTTTTTTTCCCTTGGAGTTTGTAATTCATGAAGTAGATAGATACCTGTAAATTAACATCCAAAGTCATAGAACCAGCAAGGAGAATAATAAGGAAATCTAAATGTAAGCTTTTATTTTTGTTCCTTTTGCTTATACTTATGCAGCTAATAAACTGGACTTATACTTGCAATGTTTACCGTGGTACTGCTGCCTATGTGCTAATGGTGCTTATTTACAACAATCATTGTGTCTGAATATTCTAATTTCTTTCAAAGCTTTGGTCTTGAGTATTCGTTGTGTTTTTCCTCTTCCAGCTTCTTGGAAAATATTTTCACTTAATAATATTGGGAAAAATAGTAGCAGTAATTCACATCATGTTTAAATACCATGAACATTAAATTATATCCTTTTAAAGTACTTTTTTTTTTTTTTTTTTTTTTGGAGAGAAACAGCTCAAGGGTGAGTAGAGAGGGGAGGACCATAGGAAGAGGGAGGAAGAGAATCTTATGCAGGTCCCACACTCTGTGCAGAGCCTGACTCAGGGCTTGATCTCATAACCCTGAGATCATGACCTGAGCTGAAGTCAAGAGTTGGATGCTTAACCGACGGAGTCACCCAGGTGCCCCTAAATTATATCCT
This sequence comes from Ursus arctos, assembly GCF_023065955.2. Classification (NCBI taxonomy): domain Eukaryota; kingdom Metazoa; phylum Chordata; class Mammalia; order Carnivora; family Ursidae; genus Ursus; species Ursus arctos. Next base: position 10,284,805 of record NW_026623111.1, on the reverse strand, counting down.
CTTAAGAGGACACTTGAGATATTACTGCAGTGTGATCCACATTCTATTGCCAGGATTTACATATGATTTACATATTACATCTTTCACCTATATGCCATAATTATCTTTCAGGTTTTAATTCAAATAGTTTGGTCCCCTTCTTCAAAACTTTGTGTTTCCCCATTAAATATTTTCACTGACACACACATACAGATTTTGCTGGCTGTTTTAGGCTAAATGGTGAAATTCACATTCTAAATCTGCAAGTTCTCCTAGCAAATATTTGGATAGTCAGAGTATAAGAATTTAGTTAGGGATAACTTTACATTTCATTATCTGTTTAATTTTCAATCTATTCTATTGGGTTCTACCTTATTCTCCATGACGTTTAAGACTTTGCTTCCCTAGTGGTACCATCTATGCTACTAACAACTCAGAACCACATGTGGTGCTTTTTACACTCTCTCTTGTATCATCAAAGCTAGAAGACGAGACTACACTTCCCGCACTTTCTTGCCAGCCTGGTCCTGGTTTTGGCACTACTAAAAGACGAGGCTCTGTTATTAAAGCTAAGAGGGAGGCACAGGTTGCTCTGTGTGGGGAAAAGCAGCCACAGCAGACACTGCGGTCTTATAAGTGCTGGTTTCTGCACCAACAGTAGTGATTGTGTGGGAGAAGATCAGAAGACTGTGAGCATTTGCAGTGGGTACGCAGCTGTGTGGCTTCTTGTAGCAGCAACAAATTACTGTCTGCACCCAGCTACAGTGAGAGCAGCTTCCCGCAGTTCATGAGTTCTGGGGACGAATATCACCACCACCACCCCCTTTTTTTTTTAAGCCTCCAGACCTTCCAAAATTGTAATCTAATTCTCCATATTGTTTCTCTTCCTCTAAATACCTACAGCCATTTCTGTTTTCCTGGCCAAAGTCTGACTCATACAATCATTTAACGCTGGGTCTCTGGGATCTTAGACATATAATGATTTTCAATTAGTAATTTAAAAATCAAAAAAATATATTGAAAAAATAAAAATCAATACAGCAAAGAAGGAATGTTCCAGAGTTAGTGAGCAATCTAGTTAAGACTTGAACTCAGGTCTTATACAGATCTCTTGCTCTTTCAAATATTCCACACTAATTTTCAAATAAGGAACATTAATGAGAATGCCTAGTCTCTTGGAAACTCTTTTTTGGACATCAAAAAGAATGACAGATAGTTTGGGGAAACCCTACAAAGGAAGTCCCAGACATAGACATGGGGTTGACTATGCAAATATTTACATTTGCCTATACATATTGAGTTGAATTGCAGTCATATTCATGTAAGTATTAATCTTTTTATTAAGTTTTATATTTTCCTTAATTCTACTAAACATCTAAATGTGTAAAATGATCATATATATATATATGTATATATATATATATGTGTATATATATATATATATATATATATATATATATATATATGGCATATGGTAAAAAAAAAACTATATATATAGTGCTTCGTAAACCTGGAAAATAGCAGTCTTCTTTCAGGTTCTGTGATATATTTTAGTTAATCAGCAATGAGCAATGGAATGTCATCCCAAGTGAGGCCAGGAAGTAGACTTTAGGGATGAAGGTTTGGGGAGAAAAAAAATTTAATTTAATCAAGTTAAATTGTTTGTAGAATGCAGCTGGGATGTAAAAAGACATATGTACATATATACAGAAGAAATATATTAAATTCCATTTCATTTTATACCATTGAACTCAATACCCATGTACTGGAAGATCCATTTTGGTGGTAATACACCCAAACTACACTGGGAGTAGGACTCCTGCTTATTCTCGGAGGAAGATGCTTCCAGGTGGAAAGAGAGAGGGAGAGAGAGAGAAGCAGTGATCCCATGAGGACATTTGTAGGCAAGCTTCAGTATCAGCTGTAAGAGTGATTAGAGCTTTTCTGTCTCCAGTCTGGACCTTGGATTCAATTCATCTCAACAAATGCACACACCATGAGCCCAGTGAATGATACAGGCAAGATCTGGACACCTCAAAGGTGTTTGATGTAATCATGTCAACTTACTGCTTATAGTCTCTGTTTGCTTTTATTTGGATTCGTTTCAGGCCCAGTGCCTGTCTCTCCACCTCTTCTTACATTTACATTTCTCCTTTTAAGCCTTCCATCTTGGGATCTGCTTCTGATCTCTTCAGCTACTAACTTTTGATTCCCACTTAAGACTGGTCGGGTTGACTTTGGTTTGAAGACCATGCTAGCAGACACTGCAGTTTCTAATGGTGAGCCCATTCTTGTCTGGCCTGCTTCATCTCACAATATTGAGAGAGGAGTAGAAGGCAGGGGTTTAGACAGGTGGTAGGAAAGATATTGTACAATGTACCACGATTGTGCAGGACCTTATGAATAATCGGCCAAGGAACATAATAGTATAAAATTTATGAAATTGTTCATTCTTTCTGCTTTGACTCTAAATATTTACAAAAGACTTTACCAAGAATTTGAGGGAATGCTATAATCTTTGTGGGGAAGGAACAATTGGTCTCTTGCCTTCTACTTGCTGGGCACTCCTCACCACCCCCCACCAACCCACCGCTGAACTCTGGCTCTCATAGATTAATAACGTCCTTCTCTGAGCCTGACAATTTCCAGCATGCACAATTATCCTCAATGGAAAGAAAAGGCCTAGAGGCTTATGTGGAAAGGCTTAAGTTCTCAACTCTCCCGTTAGAAGTGGCAACAATTCTACTTCACATTGCATGTGAACAGAGATAATGTAAGAGACTACCCCACAAAATATTCAAAGTTTAATTACTTGACAAAGAGAACATTCCTTTTTTTTCAATTCAGCTGCAGAAAAATTTCAGAAATGTTGTCTTACTAAGTCACTTCTTAAATAACTTAAATTTAACTTAAGAATGTAGACTCTTAGCCCAAACTCAATAAAAATTGGTGCCTTAGGGGATGGAATGGGGGGCTATAGGAGAGAAGGAAATTTATGGGGTGAAAGAAAAGCAGCTACATAAAATAAAAATCTGTATATGCTGTTTGAGTCTTTACCACAAACATTTATTAACGGATGGGTCATTTCATGAGATAAATGGTTTGACCCAGAATAACTAGGAAAATAAAACCTATTATTGAGGACATGCATGTGTGCAAATAATCAACAAAAATATATTGAGTACCTATAACACAGCATGAGCTCTGCTAGTGAAAGACTATTACCCATAGACTAGCCAACGTGATCTTTATAGGATCCAACCTAGCCATCTTTTTAACTTTATCTCCTACCTTTGGCTCTCTTGCCAGGCTGGATTTTTGACTCAGTTCTATCTCCTTAGACAAGCGAGTCAGACAAAACCTTATGCAGCAAAGCTTCATTTGAATGTGCTCTCCCAGGGAAGCAAGAGTGAGAAAAACATGGGCCTTGAAGTGGAAAAGAAGAAAGAACAACTCAAAATGGCTTATGACCAAGCTGGCCACAAAGCCACACCATGCTAAGGCCTGATGTATTATTTGGGGTTCTCCAGAGAAACAGAACCAATAGGTACAGGAAGAGATTTTTATAAGATGTTGGCTCACAGCGCTTTAGAGGATGAGAGGTCCCACCAGCTGCCATCTGTAAGCTGAAGATCCTGGAAGGTCAGTGGCACAGGCCTGAGAGCCAGAGAGATGATGATTTAGATCCCAGTCCCAGGCTGAAGGCTTGGAAACCAGGAGTGCTCAGGGCAAGAGAAGATTGATATCCTAGCTCAAGCAGACAGGCAGAGAGCAGATTCAACCTCAGCAGATTGGGGGATGCCCACCCACACGGGGAGGGCAATCTGCTTTATTTAGTCCTTCAAAGGCTAATCTCTTGGGGAAACGCAGAGCTAACATTAAACCAGATATCTCAGCATCCTGTGGCCCAGTCAAGTGGACACTTAAAATTAACCATTGCACTCAGGGACAAGGGAGACTGAACAGATCTGGGGAAACTTACAGCCTGAGTCCAGTATATCTGCTTTCTGTTCTTGGCACAGGCCTAGCCCTTTCTCAGCTCAGGATTTCTACACTGGATCCTACACATAGGACACTGGTTGTGTCCTCTTGTGGGAAAATTATTCCCCCAGATCTTCTCATCCTTGGGTCTTAGCTAAAATGCCACTTCCTCAGACAGGCACTCCCTGACCACTGTGTCTACATTAGCAACCTCTTTCTAGGCCTTTCTGTATCCCGTGCCATTGTTTATTATTTTATTTCACTTTCATAAAATTTATCACTACCACAATCACAAATTATTTTATTTGTTAAATAGTTTACATAATTAATATTTATCTCCCTCCCCCTCCAATTATAAGTTCCATAAGGTAGAGAATTTATCTGTCTTGTCCACTGTCATATTCCCAATAAAATAAAATTTAGATAGACTATGAGCTCAGTATTTATTTATTATATGGAGGATAAATGGAGGAAACAGGGAATAAAAAGGACAGTCTCCACTGAGAATGAATTTCAGATGTTGTAGGGGGGAGACAGGTAACCATCGATATCGAAATATTGTGAGAAATGCTTGGTTTGAAATTAATTCAGGGTGACAAAGATCACAGCAGAGGCACCATTTCAGACCGAGTGGAGGGGACCCATTGCATGACACCCAGAGACAGTTAGCCGATCAGCTGTGTCCAAGGATCTTGCAGTCACTCCTTCAAAACCAGGGTAAAGATTAAGATTCCAAACTCAGCCTGAGCTTGAATCCTGCTTTTCTATCACTAGCTCTGTGACTCCAGATTAAATCCATAAACATTCTTTGCCTCAGTCTCCTCATCAATGAATGGGCATGATATTATCAGTCCCCCTAAGCTTAAATTGAAGCATAAGTGAGAACATCCATACACACTGCTTAGTTCAATACCTGGCCTACCTGTAAATGTTCAATGCATGTTAATGACAGAATTAGGACTAATGATTATTAATTTTTGGATTTTCTAATAAATATCAGGCATTGAAATACCGTGGATGTATATTGATGAGCAAAACCGACCAAGTCCCTTCTTCATAGAGCTGTCACCAACAGGTAATAAACAAGCAAACAGATCCTTTAAAAGTCCTTAAAAAATGTGAGTTGCCATGAAGCAAAGAAACAGCGATGAAGAATACCCAGGGGAACAGTCACCTAAGTCTTACTGAGAGGATGGCATTTAAGTTGAGATCTGAAGGATGCAGGAGCCAGTCACACAAAGAGGCAGGGCAGAACAATCTAAGACAAAGCCTGTTTTGAAGGTGGAGGGGGGAGCTGGGTCTGAGGCTCTGAAAGAACGATAAATGTCTGGAAGGCAGAGATAACAGTGGGGAGGTCTGAGATTAGATGGGAGAGGTGAGCATAGACAGATCCCGCTGGGCCTGGAAGGGCAAATGTAAAGGGTCTGGATTCACTTGAAAGCGTAATGGAAGTTCATTAGATGGCTGTAAGCAGGTGAATAGCAAGACCTAGTCACATCTTTAAAATACCCCTGTGGCCCCTGCGTGGAGAATGGATTAGAGATGGCCAAAAGTGGAAACAGGGAAGCCAGTTAATGGGCATGAAGCCAGCCCCCAGATCTGGAGGTTGACATCTCAAGACATTTGTCATCCACATGGTTTCTTTGGAACCTTTCCTGGGGCTCCTTCCTGCAGTTCATGTCAGGAGCAAGTGTTAGATGACTATACTCCAGAACCCTTGGGAGGGTCCATAGAGCAGACCTAAGTGAGTCTTCTTTGGGAGATTCACAGACACTGATTTTTGTGACCTTCCTGAATTTAATCATGAGTTGCTAAGTCTTAATGCTCTATAGTCATGGTGGTGAACTGCTCTGGTGGTCAAAGTGATTAATCTGTTTAATTATCAGGTGACTCTTGTTAGATTTTATTGCAACCCTCTGTGTCATCCCCTCCCATAAAACTTCACCCGAGTCCAATGACAGAGAGGACCTGGTTAAAAACCAGAGCTATTCATCAAATTGTAGTACTTCTTCAAGGAGAAGCTAATGGCTTAGTGTCAAGACTCTCAAATATCAGTTGAAATAAAGTGAAAGCACATTATATCCTATGATCTTATAAATTATATATATTGCAAAATATTTTTTAAATACCTGTCAATTGACAAAGCATTTTAATTGTTAAAACATCATTATCCAGAGATTAAGTTAAGATAAAATCATTGTCATTGTCATCATCTCAGAGCAGCAGAAGTAATAGTTAACACACACTGAGTTTCTATCATGTGCTCTAGACTGTGCTGAGCATTCTGCCTATTGATCTCATTTAATTCTTAAAACAATGCTATTAAGTAGACCCTGTTATCCCTCATTTTATTTTATAAGTGAGGAGAATGAGGTTCAGCAAAGTCATAAAATTTCCAGTGTTGCCTAGCTAGGATTTGAAGTGGATGCTCAAATTCAGGTAGTTATGATGCCAAAGGCCATCATCAACCACTATCCAATTGATTTCACCGCACTTCATTCCAACTGCATAGGACAGAATCAAAACGGGGCGGGTCTGTTAGGAGATCTAACAGAAGATCTCAGTTAAGGAAATGTCTCCAATGAAATTGCCTTTCTGATCTCCATTTTCCTCCATTGTATAGAAATGGGGGGTTGAATAAGAAGATCTTTAGTGTTCTAATTCTGAGTTGGACTGAATTTTTTCTTCTTTTTCTCCTCACCCCTAGAGGTTCCATCATCCACAACACTTTGAGAAAATGCATCGTTTTCTTTAACAGTTTAGCAGGAGCCAGTATGACAACCATAGTTCTTGACTGAAACACCAGAATAGCAAGGACATGTTTCCATCTACTCACATGTGTGGGGTGGCAGCAGGTCAGATATTAGTCTCTGGGTGTGTCTTCTGAGTAGCTTACTTGAAAACCTAGAAAAGAAGAAAAATTCTTCGCTGGGTCTATAGCTCACAATACTCTGAACAGCATCAAGTTATTTTGTGACTACTAAGTCTGGAACAGAAGACTTGTACAATTGGTCTTTAAGTTTCTTTTCTCAAAAAAAAAAAAATGCTTCTTTGAAAGAATTGAAATCAGGATCAAGTAGAGACAACTGGACCCCATGTTCACTGCAAGGTATTAGTGGTAGATAATATCAATAAACCTAGAAGGCATTATGCTAAGTGACTAAGCCAGTCAGAAAAGGACAAGTACTTCATGATTCCATTTCTATGAAATAGCTAAAATAGTCAAACTTATAGAAGCAGAGAACAGAATAATGATTGCCGGGGGCTGTGGAGAAGAGGAAATGAGGCATTATTAATGTGTATGAAGTTTCAGATACACAAGGTGAATAAGTTCTAGAAATCTGTTATTCAACATGGTACTTACAGTTAACAATACAATATTGCATACTTTAAAATATGTTAAGAGGATAGATCTCATGGTAAGTGTTCTTACCACCCACATACATACAAAACACAAAAGAACACAAGGAAATTTCTGGAGGTGATGTATATGTTTAGAAACTTGATTGTGGTGATGGTTCATGGGTACATGTACATGTCCAAACTCATTCAGTTGTATATGTTAAATGTGTGCAACTTTCATATATCAACTATAACTCAATAAAACTGAAAAGTTAATGTGTGGGGGGGGGGCGGTAATTGCTTAGAAATAGACTCCTGCCAGAGAGCATCATTGTGAGCAGGGACTTCTTACCTAACTTCCTGTTTGTCTATTTTTGTTGGGCTGAGGTCCTGAGTAGGGCTGGAGAGAGCTTTTCAGATCTTCCCATCATTGAACACTTTGCCTTCACCTACTGACACTGTCCACGTGCATTCTGTTTTCAGGTTAGTTTCAACTCTTTTATGGTATGGCTAATTCCTTATGTTCTTCATTTGTCTAAGCAAGCCTTCTTTCTCCCTGGAAGACATCTCGCCTCTTCCATTCTCAACTATACCTTCTCCTGTGCATTCCTAAAAACTCAGGTTTCCCTCCTTAAAACATTGTCTTGAAGAGTCTCTCTCTGTTCTTACAAATCTCCTCTCCTCCTCTTCCTTGTTCACTTATTCAATACACATGCAGCAAACTAGCCTTTGTTCTAGGTGTAAGGGATTCAGAGAGATTGTTATGTTGAGAAACATAACACCAAATATTGGTGTGCTAATAAATGTTTAACAACCAGCACTTAAAACAAAACAAAAAAGCCCTGATTCATACAACTTGCAGATCTCAATGGTAAAATGCTTCCACCATGGCCAATTTCAAGCTACCAATTTACTTTCATTTAACGTGAAGTTGGGAAGAACTATGTACAATGGGCTGTTGTCAGAGCAGGCCCGCTACAGACCACCACTTCTAACTTGCATGTTCCGGCATCTCCCTTAAACCCAACTATATTTAAGACAATATTGATGATGTGTAGGTATGTGAAAATCATAGTCCCCTTCGGTCCACATGCCTCAGATAGCATATGAATTCTTCACATGTGCAGCTTCAACTCAGGAGTCTGGTTAACTCCCAGCCCCTCCTCACCTGGGCACTGGAGACACTAACCAGGAGTCTCAGGAAGGAACCACCTTGTCTGAAACCTTCTCTTCCTTCTTTAGACAGGGCCCAGGTCATGTCGTGATCGGAGTTCTTGGTGTCCCTGTCTACCACTCACAGATTTCTCTCTTTAAAGCATGCAGAGACTAATTTCTGTGCACAAACATAACTGAATATCTATCGTTGTGTTTGTATCTCTCATTGTTGTTATATAATCCTGTGCAAAATAGGGAGATTTAAGCCATAGGGAGTTCCTAATCTAATCTCTGCAAGTTCGCTATTCTGATGACAAGGGTGACACTGAAGTGTTTTCTTGTCCTGTACAGACCAATGTGATCATTCAAGCAGAAAACTACTGGGAAATTTCTACCTTTTTATATTGCAGGTAAAATAATTGTTTTCTGTTTTCCAAAGCACCTCAATATCCCAGCACCTGAGGTTAAAAGGTATTTACCTATTAGCTTGATGAGAATTTTCATGTCAGCCATTATTTCTATGGTTTTTATAACATGATCTTCAGTTTTCCTGTATCCATGCTCTTCTATGTCATGAAGTTACTGTACATATTTAGTTGATTTGGAGAAACTTCATCCAAAAATGTTCCAGAATTCTCAGGGAGATCATTCTCTTCAACATGCTGATGGGTGCTTTTCACCTTCATAATAATAAATAGTTTGGGTCAGATGTAAGGAAAAAAAGTAAAACTCTTCACAGCCAGATTGAAAATCTGAGCTCACAATCCATCATTGTCCTTTCCATTTGCAGCTTTATCAGCTACACACACCTAATTTTCAGCCTTGCAGTGATTATCCTAGGAAGAAAACCTACTTAAGTCCCGGGAACACTTAACACTTACAGCAAGTTTCTCATACTTACAATTATATACTGTCTGTGCTCACACACCTATTTTGTCTGCTTTGTCACCATGGTGGAACAGAGATGATTATCTCTCTCGTATCCCCTAACTCAGTCCCAAACTAGCCTTACCTCTCCACAACTACCATCCAGACTTGAGATGGGTCTTCATCATTGTTGAATCAAGCTTAGTCTCCCTAACTCCAACCACATCCCCACTTCAGCCCATGAGCCTGCCAGCTGACAAAATGATCTTATGAGAGGCAAATCTGATCAGCTTCCTCCTCTGTTTACATTCCATTTACAGAATCCCCTCAATACCCAGGATAAAATGCAGACTTCCTAGCTGAGGTCTCAAAATGTCTGCCTCCCATCATGTGCGGCATTCCTAACCGCGCATGCGTCACTGTTCACAGACGGTCTCAGCCATGAGGCGGCGCGGGATGCGAAGGGAGCGCAGAAAGAGGACACAGAGAAGGGGAGAAGAGATAAGGGTGGGGTTTTAGAAAACAGGTGAGACGAGACATGTGCAAAAATCCTTACATGTTTCACCAAGAGAAAGGAAAGGGGTGGCAGGGAATGGAGTGCCTGGGACTTAATGTATGCACATGAGGCTACCTGCGAATGTGTTCCTGCAGGTGAGAAAGGAGCAGTGCAGAGAGGGAGAGAGAAAATACGTGTGCGCAGTTGTGCATACTTGGTAAAAGTGGTGTGAAATCACTTTCATTGAACTGCAGAATGACAGAAGGGAGGGAGAAAAGTATTGTGCGTTCCTGTCAGAAGAAACTGGAAGGCTCTGTTAATCACTTTGGCCTATTAACTCTGGAGCTCTATTAACTTGGGACAGCTTCTTGGGTGTTTATTTTGTTTTTATTATTTTCTTTTTTTAATTTGTAAAAATTTGTCCCCAGAGAGATTGTAATGCGAGGGCAAGAGCAGCGCCAGAAGTGTGGAGCCTAAGTCATGAGGCTGGGAGGGAAGGTGTTGTGAAGCTTGCTGTTACACACGGAACGTTTATGCAGGCTCCGTTCCAAAATGAATACAGAAGAGAAATGGGATATCGTCGATTACCGCAGACCTGTTTATAAACTGCGAATTTCATTTCTAACATAACCCCATTTTGCAGATGGAAAATCTGAGTCGTAAAGAAGGCAAGTCAATTAGCAGCTAGCAGAATACTCCAGAACCGTGGGGTGAGTGCTGCGGTTTCCATATGCACAGGTGGACTGCCTGGGCTCAACTCATCTAATGGACAGACACAGTAAGGCTTCCCCGAACTGGGGAACAGACCTGAGTCTCCAGAGACAGGCAGCTCTGTGAAAAAGGAAAAGGGGCAAGGGAGTTCAAAATTCCAAAGGTGCAGGAGAGTCCCTTTTAGGGACTGTCTGAAGCGGGAGTGAGGGCCTGTCACTTTCAGAATAGGGTTGAGACTTTCTGCAAAGAAACTTCAGGAAAATTAACTTTGTTCATGCATCCCTCATGGCTGCCTCATCTCCCCTTTCCTTCCTTTTAATCCTCCATTTCCTTTACTTTCGTGCTTCTTTTTGGTTCACCTCATCGTTCTTTCTCTAGTTTCTGCTTTTATTCTTTTACAGCATGGTGGTATTTAAAAATAAGACTAAGTGTGATTTTTAGTCTTAGAAAGCCTTACTATTCCGCAGCCCCCTTCTATTGAAACAGAGGTGATCATTGTTCAGGGAAAGCAGCAAACTATGGTGAGAAAGGGGGACTTATTTAGTGTTTTGCTTTTAAAAGTGAGCTCTTGAAATTCATTCAAGGACCAACACTGTGCAAACAAAGCTTTTTGCTTGAAAGAGTCAGACTCTTGTGAAAGACAATAGAATTTTCTAAAACTCAAAAGCTTTCTTTTAAACTTCAGGGACCACAGGCTGGCTGCTGAAAAGCACAGAGTCTTACCATAGAATAGGACAGATGGAAGATTCGCTACAAGGCAAGTTCCCTTTGCACAGAAGAGCAACACCTCTTTTGGGCTTGGTGGGCATGTCTGCAGAGTCAGAGGGTCCACAGCTAGAGGGAAGATGCTGCCTGTTCCCTGAATTGGGCTCACTACCAATAAATTCTGGGCCTTGCCTAAGGAGTCTGGAAGCCTTGCTTTGAGAAAGACTCTGGAAGGACAGAGCTATCATGTCCTCTTCCCTTTCGAAATGCTCAGGCAAACACTTAACCGATCTCCTGTGCTCACATGGAGAAGCTTTGGGAAAGTTGGCATGGTGCAGTGGTTTGTTTGGACAGAAAGAAGGCTAAGGTTCCTCTTCCAGTTTCCCATGGCTTGTCTAGCATGCATTCAAAGATCCAAGATTTCCTGCCCACCCCAAGGAAGGGATATGGAGATGAAAATGGTCTCACTGGGCTACTACTAAGGTGTCAACATGACTGCACTTCTTTCTTTAAGGTCAAATCTGTTTTCTTGGTATTTTCAGCTTCTGAGTCCTCCAATGTCCCTTGCTTAGTGGCCCTCTTCTTCCATCTTCAAAGCCAGCTCCACGGCCTTACTTTTATCTGTCTTCCAAGATCACACCTCCCACAGACTTTCCTTTGCTGTCACCTTCTTCCATTTTAAAGACCGTCCTGATTATATCAAGCCTACCCCAGTAATTCAGGAGAATCCCCTCCAACATCTCAAGGCCAACTAATTAGCAGCCCTGATTCCATGTGTGATCTGAAGTCCCGTTGCCATGTCAGGCAATATACTCACAGGTTCTGAGGATTAGGAGGTAGACATGTTTGCGGGACCATTGCTCTACCACAGGGGACTACAAGGCTAGAGGCTGTTACTAGGACACAAGATACCACTTATATCACCAGAGCCAGCAGGTACCCAAAAACAGGGATTCGGATAAGAGCTATGCATCCATGATGTCATATAAGCTTCCTACGCTGGGAGAAGGCAAAGGAGGAGGGAGGCAGAAAAAGTCATGAATAGACAGAATTAACCTGAAGAGAATCTATGATTTAAACTGGAAGAGACAGATAACCTTAAAATGATTAGATTGCAATTTTTTGCTGACACAAGTGGAACCAGAGGGCTTATTACCAAGTTGCTTGAGTTACAGAAAATAGAGAAAATTACAGGCATGCATATGAGAATAGCAGGCTATAAATTTCCATGCTACCACATTTTTTAAATTTTTGTATCTTTTTTTCTGCTGCCACTTCTTTTACTTGTTTTTCCCCCTCCTCTCTCCTCAGTGTTTGTCTCTTCTGTTTCTCCAAACCCCTATAATTCTTGTCTTACTCTTTCACCATCTCCCCTTGTTATTCTCACCCTTTCTAATTGCATAACCTCTCTTTTCCCTCCTTTCCCTCCTTTTTTTTTTCTGCGTTCTTACATCTAACCTGGTTATAAGAAGAGAGAAGAGAGGTCACACCATGTCTTATTCATATTTTTGTCCCCAATACTTAGCACAGGGTCTGGAAGATAGCAGATGCCCAGTGACTATTTATTGAATAGATGAATAAATAAATTAAATCTTCAGCCATGCAGTAAGGAAGGGACACTGCAGGACGTCAAAGAGCACTATTAGAATTCTGGAAATACAGAGAATAGCCAGGGTGTATTAAAAATAATGTTAATTATGTCCGCCTTTAATGATCCCAGTTTCTCCAGCTGTCAAGTGAATTATCACCTTTTAAACTTGCCATTTGGAAGAGGCTTTAAATTATAACCATAAGATGGCAAAAGAGCAGAGTAATTGGAATTAAATTTATATGGAAGAATTTTCCTTTTTTTACTGTTGTTTAAATAGGCTTATATAAATTGAAATAGCAAGAAACTTCCAAATGGATAAAGGTAACAAAATGAGATTGCCTCGCCCGGAACTAAGGGCTGGGGATGAACTGACCAGGAAAGAATTATCCTCAGAACCAGCAAGCCAGAGTGCTCTGAAATCATGGGATAAGCAGGTTTCCCCCTCTGAAAATAACCTGCTCTGAAAATAGCACACCATTCCCTGAAGGGTGGGCAATAGCTTCAAATTATAGGAGTGTCCAAATTATGGGATAAACACATCCCAGTGATTGTGTTCCTGAAAATGTCACTTAAAAGATAGGTATTTTTGATTCCATGAAGTGTTTGCAGGAAAAACACTGTACAAATAAGACTCTAGACCCGGGAAAGCAGCAATATGGCACGAAAGGGGAAAGGGGAAACCCCCTGAGTGGGGTGGGGAGTCAGGACAGCAAGGGAAACCCCTCCTTGCAGTCAGGATAGTGCCTGTGTTACCTGGTCACAGGTGAGTCGGCCAGGCAAGAGGATAAAAGTGAGTTTTGTTTTGTTTTGTTTTGTTTTTTCAGTTGACAGAGAGGACAGTATATCACATGCATTTGTTTATTTCATTTTTTTCTACATCTTTCCAACACTGATAGCACTGTGTTCATTTTTTTTTCAGGGAAGGAAACTAAAATTGATAAATTTTCAGTAACTTGACACATGTATACAGCTTAATGGTGGACCTGGGATTTGAACTGGAATCTGTATTACTAAGCCTGTGTACTTAGTCACTGTGTTACATGAGGAAATGCTGCCCTTCCTTGGTACAGTCATTTTTAAAATTTATTTGTTTGCTGCTACCTGTGAATATACAGATTATATATTGGCCCATGTAGAATTTGCATGTGTCCTCTGGAACCATAAATTAAAGCACAAATCATCCCAGTCACAAAAAGTGGTCAGAAAGTCAGGATCAGTCACAACTATGACTGATTACATTACAATTGCCTTCTCACAGCTAGAAAGCTGGTCATGGCGTATCAAATCCTGAAGTCTGGGGGCGCCTGGGTGGCACAGTGGTTAAGCGTCTGTCTTCGGCTCAGGGCGTGATCCCGGCATTATGGGATCGAGCCCCACATCAGGCTCTTCCGCTATGAGCCTGCTTCTTCCTCTCCCACTCCCCCTGCTTGTGTTCCCTCTCTCCCTGGCTGTCTCTATCTCTGTCGAATAAATAAATAAAATCTTAAAAAAAAAAAAAAATCCTGAAGTCTGGCCGATGCCTCTTGCAAATTTTTCTTGATAGCTACAAAGCAGGATATTGAAAACAAGGATACTGCAAGAGGGAGAAAAACATACCTCCAGAAAACAGCCTAGAGCAGTAGAAAAAATAGCCTCTAACTGACTTTTGCCTTCCAAATGTTGGATATGCACATGTGACTGGTAAAGCTCTAATTTGCGTTGAGAATCCCAGCTGTAAGGGAATCTTGGAAATGTAGTTTTTACTTTTTCAGACTATGGTATTTAAAAAAAGACACAATAGAAGGAGGTGAGAATAGATGCTGAGTGCCAGTTTTACATATCCAACCCATGCCAGAAATAAAGAATTTTGTTTTCCAGCCTCTATTGTGGAAGAGGAAAGAGATTAAAGGATGAGAATGTGGGATGATATGCCAAGTATAGTGTCTTTCTTAAAAAATGATATATGTCATCAAAAGAGAATTAATTTCAAGATCTTCACAGAAGCAAACTGAGGAAAGTTTTACCATTTCTCAACTGGGGTTGAACTAAGACGCATGTTGCCCTAAGCGCTTCTTTCTGGCAGCCATCTTGCAAACTCAAAAGGAAGTAAAGCTAAGAAATGGAGAGAAAGTAACAAATCCAGAATTGCATTATTCAAGTCCCTTTATCCCACCACACTTGAGGCCACATCTGCTCTTCTAATATTTGTAAGTTAATAAATGCCATTAAAAAAAAGAGAGAGGGACAGCCCTGTTACCTGCCACACTCAACCAAAAAAAAAAAAAAAAAAAAAACTTCATTGGTATACCTTCCCATAATGTTAAAAGGGAAAGAGGCCTCCGTTCTTCAGATAACCAATTATAATACAGGGTAAAGATAGTGTTAAGGCCAGGGATAGCATAATTACTCCAATAATTTAATCTCAAAAATAAGACCTGGTGAACAGAAATGGATCTACTTTTTTTTAATAATAATTTTTTACTATGTTAAGATGTGGTCCATATACACTATGGAATATTACTCAGCCATCTGTTGAAGGGCATCTGGGCTCCTTCCATGATTTAGCTATTGTGGACAATGCTGCTGTGAACATTGGGGTGCATATGGCCCTTCTCTTCACTACGTCTCTGTCTTTGGGGTAAATACCTAGTAGTGCAATTACTGGATCATAGGGTAGCTCAATTTTAACGGATCTAATTTTTAAGAAAGGCGGATAGCTAGACCGGCACACAAAGCAAGTTTCTGTTTATAGGGCTCCTGCCCTGGGAAGAAAGAGAAACCATGATTGGAAAGGAAGCCAGCAGGAAGATTAATGTCCCTACATAGAGCACTCAGTGCTGTTAAAGACCTAGAGTCAAAGGAACTGATGGACTAGAATTCTAATAGTATTATTCACTAGCATTTATTTTGCTTCCCTTCTAGGCACACAGAGGATAGTATTTCTTAGCTACTTTGCAGCTGATTAGAACATGAGAAGAGTTCCAGTCAATAAAATATTATCATAAATGACATGGGTCACTTCTGAGCATTTGCATAATTCTCTAGTGTTTTCCTCTGACTGAAAAAGCCATGGATTTTACATGGGGCAATTACAAGATAGTGGACTCCATCATCAATTCGTGTGGATCATGTGATGTGAGCAAAAAATCAACTTTTGTAGCATTGAGATTATAGGGGAGAGATTAATTTTACTGTAGCATCACCTACCTGATACTGCTAATACTGCGGTATTAGTATGAAATGAGAAATCTCTCATTCTATTACCTTTGTAGAGGAGCAATGGTCCCAAGGCATAGCTAGATCGACATGGCCATTTTTGCTGACCATGGAACAAGTTACAGGATGGATGAGACCAAGTCAAACATAGTGGTATCCCAGGAAGCTCTTCAACCAATGAAGGAGAGACATGGTGGCGTAATGAATACTAGACATCAGAACAAGACCAAATCTAGTTTCAAATACTAGCTTTTGCTACTTATTTGCCAAGTGCTATCCTATCAAATTTTAAATATTTCTGAGCCTCAATTTATTTATCTATGAGGCTGAAATAAAATTGTCATTCTTGTAAGAATATTGTGAAATCGACTTAGAACATGTGTAAAATATGGTGGGTATTCAATAAATGTCCTTTTGCAGGAAAAGAAGCCAATGTTCTCAAAAAGCAAAATTAATTAATCAGAATCAAACAGTGATTTACTGAAGAAGCCAGTAATAGAACCCAGATGCCCTGATTCCCAACCCGAGAATGGTTATCCTATTCTCTATAATCTACCTCTTCATGTAACTACAGATTCCATACAACTGAGGATGTGAACCACGCATTCTCGTTTCTGTATTGTCAGCATCCAACACAGCCAATCAGTGTGTATTGAATAACTAGCACACACAAATATGTGATCACCATTGTCTTTACTTCTCATAACCCTTCTGTTCCAGGGTTAATTTGTCCCTAGTCAGCTCAACACTGGATTCTTCAATATGCTGGGAAAAGGGAACACTTACAGTCTCCCTTTTGCTGATAGATAGATAGATAGATAGATAGATATAGATATAGATAGATAGATATAAATATCACATAGATAGATATAGATATATAAAAGTACATGTATTTAATGTGGCTGATGTGAGATGACAAAAACTCCTTAGAACTGAAGTCTTCTCCAAGAGGAATGAAATGTCCCCAGGCTAATGGGATAGAGAACCCTTCACCTGTAGTTCATTGGTTCAAATCCTCTCTGATGAGGTCAGTAATAAGTCATTACTATAGTATGGCTGTTCAGTGACCTATGTAAAATAAGTTGGAGGTCTTATTTCTGTTCATAGAGCACCATGTCTTAGATTAAATGAAAAACTATATTGACACCAAGATCACATATGACAACCTGAATGGGAAGATAATGTTAATGCTCTGTTTGGAGGAGAAAAGCAGATAGACCAAATATTGTTTCCTGGCCATCAGAGTTGGGTCGTCTCAGAGTTGGGAGAGGGGAAGCTGACATTTAAGTTGTGTTTCTTTTTAGCCTAGGGAGAAATTGTGCTCTTAATTCCTTAAACAATAGATTTATTGTACACATAGTAATAAGATATTTTTAAAAACCTTACATACTATAGTAGATTGATATATTAATTATCCCCAACTAATCACATTTCCTGGTATTCATATCTTGTACAATCCTCTCCCACATTGATTCAGTGCTTAGCCACATGATTTGCTTTGGCCCATGGGGAGAGCAACACATGTGATACCAACAGGAGCTAGATAAATGCTTGTACAGTGGGATTTGCAGTTTTGGAAACCAGACACCATAAAGAAGTTGTGATATGTTGGGGAGTCCACATGGATGTCCAGCAGCTAATAGTCCCCACCATATGAGTGAGGGTACCCAGGAGCAGCAGGCTCTCAGGCAACCTGCCATCTGATGACAATGGCATGAATGACCCCATCAAATATGGCATGGAGCTGAAATAAACTGTCCAAGCTGAGCCATAACTAATTTCCTTCTCACAGAATTGTGGACAAATAATCATTTGTTTTAAACCACCAAGTTTTGGAGTATTTTGTTATTCAGCAAACACTAACGGATATGGAAATTAATATTCTGACTCTACTTAAGATCAAGCTTTATACAGGTGTCCCTTCACAATCACGATTTACTTGCCTGTTTATTGATTCAATAAATATTTATTGAAAATCTCCCATGTTCTACTCACTATGATAATTACTATGACGCAGCAGGAAAACAAACAAACAAAAACAAACAAGCAAAATACCAGATGAGACACTTTTCTTCATGGAGCTTCAACAGCGGTCCCAAAGTGATGGCCCAAGGTGTAAGTCTGGCCTACAAAAATGTAATGTTTGGCCCACAGTTACTTTTTAAAATATTTACTTGACAATTGGAAGCTCTAACATTAAAATTGGAAGCTATAATTTCTTTTTCACACTCAGAAGAAATGGAATTATTGGGTCTGCCCTTGGCATAAGATAGAATTGGCTGAACTAAGTAATGGCTGCTCTCGCCCTCCTAAGGTGGAGTATGGTCTCTTCAGATCCACAGTTCCCATCATTGCCCGTGTTCTCCACAAATGCGAAGACTAATGTTATTTCTTTTAATTTTTGTGGAATTGTATCAACATCTTGGTTTGTTTTCTCTTCTGCTTGTGTGGTTGTCTGTAGGCATCTAAGTCTAAGACTCCCTATGTACAAGGTCTAGTGGAGCAGACAGACAAGATCATCCAGGAAAAAAAAAAATGTAAATGTAGAGATAGCATTAGACATGGAGCCTAACAATGAATAAATTAAGATAGCTGAGGTAGTCTTTCCAAAATCCAACAATCTGTCCCTTTAACTCTGCATTGAAGATATTTAGGATACTCAACATATTATCCCAAGAGTTAGGTATATCAGGTTCTAGAATAATTTTTCAGGAAATCATGTCAATTTCTCTATGTGCCCATAGATACCTATGTCACAAAATGCTTACTGCCTTTCAAATGTCCTCAGAAAATCACAGGCCTGTGCTGCAGGTTGTGTGAACCTCAGCCTGCAGAGCCCAGTCAGGCAACATGACATAGTGAAGAAATACCAAAATCCTTCAAGCCATCAAGCTCCAGAAGGAGCTCAAGTGGAAAAGATTTCATACTGACCTTGTGTTGTTAGTGCATTCAGTCTATCCTCCTCCTGGCCCAGAATCTGAACCTATTTCAAGATTAGAACCTGAAGAAAACAAATGTATATTTCATTAAAATTGATTTATAGGGTGTAGAGCATCTATTTAACAAAAAAATTGTTTTTGTATATCCCCTCAAAATCTGGGGCTCCAACTTGCTCGGAAGGCATTGTCAGCTTTCCATGGCAGCTGGCAACACTCCTACGATCATGTCACTTTCAGATAGCACTTTGACTCTATCTTCAAACCTTATGGAAGATAAATTAGGAACAGAAAATACTGGAGAAATAGTGGATATGAAATAATTTCATCATTATCCTATTATTTATAGTGCTGCTCAATGCAAAATAATCCATTATCGACAGTGCCTTTGACTGTATGCTTATAACAGTTCAGATTTTGTATATAAAAGTCATATTTTACAAGAGTGAGTTGTCATCAATTAGCATTGGAAAAAGGTTTGTTGTTTTTGTTTTCTCCTGTTAGGATTTTGTCGTCATTGTGACAAGTAGAAAAATATGTCTCTTGGCATTTGAGTGGAAGCTACTACATGCAAGACTATTTCAGAGACTGGAACACTGCAGCCTGTAGACTAAATGCAGCCCTGCACATGTTTTACATATAAAGCTTTATTGGAAGATGGCCATGCCTGTTCATTTATACATTGTCTACACTGCTTTTGTTCTACTGGTTGTGGACTTGAAAATTGCAACAATGACCTGGTGGCCCACAAAGTCTAAAATATTTACTTTCTGTCTGGCCCTTCATAAAAAAATTTAAAAATTTTTTAAAAAGTTTGCTGACCACTGAACTAAATATTTTCTTTGACTAAGATGGGGAAAATGCAGGTGATCAATGGAAGATCAAAGTAAAGATGTAGATAAAAGTGGGAAAAGTTCTCATAATCCTCTAGATGAGTTAAGACAATTTTGGGAGCAAGAAAAAATGCTATCAGACCATCTGCTACAATTCTTTCAATTACAGAGGATGAAAATGTGGCAACTTGCCTCCAAAGCTGGCCCTCCAGTGACTCACACCTCATGCCTAGAATCCAGTTAGTCTGGAGACTAGCTTGTGAGCAATAGAATGCAGCCACAGGTCAATGTGACCATGTGTGACTGCTGAGGCAGGTCCCAGGAAGCCTCGTCGCCGGTGTCCCGTCATCATTCCCCCACGCACACCCTCCTTTCAATTGTCCACCACTATCTCTTTCAAGCAACTGTCCATTCAGTTCTTCATTCAGGCGACAGATACAGTATTGAGCACCGTTTTTAACCAGCACCTTAATGGGCTCAAGCCGTATGGCCAGGACCCAGAAGCTCCGGCTGGTCAGAGAAACAGACATGCAAACAGTGATGACCCAAGATGGTGTGTAAGGAACTGTGTAAGGTAACTGGGATCTTGGCGATCTTCCTAGAAAGTCAGGGAAGGCTTTGCAGAAGAGGTGACCATCAACTGGAGTCTTGAAGGAGAAGTAGCACTTTTCCAGACAGACTGATGAGACAGGGGTTGGTCTGAGGAAAAAAAGATGACTGTGAACAGCCTTCTAGGCAGACAAGAAAGTTATGGAGAAATGGCAAAGTTTATCTTTTCATGAAGTCTTCACATCACATCCCCACATCCCCACATCACATCCCCACATCCCCACATCACATCCCAAAATTCTCTGTAGCATCTACTCTTTAGTGGTGGTTTCACTGTTGAAATCAACCAGATGAAGTCCAATATATTCTGTCCTACGTTTAGAGGGCGAAGAACACTTTTCATCCAAATATATATAAATGTGTGTGTGTAAATATATATATTTGAATGGAATTTGGATTTCACATCACAAACACTGCAGTTGGTGAAATATGTATGACATTAAAATATACATGTATACATATGAAGTATATATACACATATATATTTGTACTTCATTCAAATACATATAAATATATGTACATATATAAATATGTATGTTATATGTGTGTATATATAAATATAGTGTCATGCATATTTCACCAACCACAGTGTTTGTGACATGAAAGACCTTGTTAAAACATTTCCTGAACATATTTTGCCTGAGATAAATAATCTCTTTCCCAAAGGACAACGCTTTAGTTACTTGAAGACCCTTACCATGTTCCCTCTAAATCTTCTCTGACCAAAGAAAATTTTCTCAACTCATTTGATTCCTCCCACATGAAAGGACTTCAAGCGCCTTTCATTCAATGGTTTTTATCCATTGAGTATCTGCTGTGCTTGGACAATGTGCTGGACACTAAGGACATGACACTGAACCCGACCAAGCCCCTGAATTCAGATCTCTTTGAAATCCCGCTTGATTTTTTTCTGAGCGGTAGGCTCTAATTTGCCTGTGTCCCACATAAAGTTGTACAACTGAAGACTGGATCCCAGGCCTGATCTAAATTAATGTGCCTTATTAATTGGATATCACGTCATTTGCAAGATAAATTATCATTCATTTGGGGGTTTGGGGAATGATGTTTCCCCTTACACCCATTTATCCTAAACTCATGCACGCTATGTCCCAGGTCCATACAAATTTAGTATGAGAAATACCCTCATACTCCCAGTGACATTAATGAGTGCATTTAATTTAATTTCTACACTTAATGAAAGAAATTGTGCAAAAAAGATATTTTTATACCATTAATGAGACCTCATTAGTAAGGAGGTTGGCTTGGAAGGGACAATAAGGAGTCACTTTCTAAGGTAACTTAACCCTTTTCTCTGAGAGAGAAAGAGCATGTGGTAATTTCTTAACTGAAGAGCTCTCTATTATATTCTCCCTTTCACCTATTAGAGATCAAAAGGGCGGGTATTAATTGGTTATTCTTGGTAAGAATTATGTTGAAAAAAGCAGGAGTTTTTAGAGCCTAGATAAGAGAAAATTGTAGAAGACATTTTTTTTTTTCTCTTAAAGATCTGATGGTTTGTCAGGTGGCAAGTCACTTGTTCTGTGGGGGCTAAAGAAGTAAAATCAAGAGCCATATGCTTAAATGACAAGGCAAAATGTTTCAACAATTTTTAAAGAGGAATGAAAACGAGAAACAGAGTCCTATGCACCCCAGGGTAGAGACATTTCTAGGAGAATCCAAGTATTGCTCAAATAATATTGGACTAGTTGATTTTTAAGGCTTTTAATATCTTAAAATACTAAGCTTATGCCCATTATGTATCTTTTATGTTTACATATGCACGCATATACATATATTATATAGAAGCGTATTGGCTGAAACTGGAAAAAATGCATAAAGTACCACAAAATGAGTACACACACACACACACACACACACACACACAGTTCTGAAAATTTAGTTCCCCAAATAACACTTTACAAGAAATCATTTTTTACCTTTCCTTCTACTATTACTTGGTCATAAAATGGAAATACCTACTCTTTGGGAAGTATCGCTAAAATAACTACTCATCTTTCCACCTCCAGATGAGTTATCTGCTGAAATTGAGAAAATGGAATGCCCTTGGACTTGATGAATATACCTTTGGTTCTGCACCAAGGTAGCAGCGTGCAAAGTGAGAACCGGGACACGCCTTTCCTACTCTGTAGGATCAGCTGGTGTGAGGCTGCAATTCTTACAGCTGGCCGATTACATGCTTAGGTGGGACACGCCAAATAAATTTTGGGCAAAGGATTAGAAAATGTCTTCCGTCCACAGATCAAGTCACATCAAACACAAGCATCCTAGAACTGATGATATTCTGATAATAATTTTTTTCTGATTATTCGCCAATGGATTAATAATTTCAACCTCATCAATAAATAATAGTTTAGGATGGGTGCCATCAAAATATGAGAGAATTTTTTTAGTTATTCACTAATTTTAGATTTCTCTTGTTAAAATTAAGACAACGGACCCTAAATGGAGTTATTTATGCTAAGCCTCACATCACCAAACCAAGACTTACTTACAATTTTGTCTTCCCCAGAAATGGCATCTTAAACCAATCAATCAGAAATCCCCTGACCAGGGGCGCCTGGGTGGCACAGCGGTTAAGTGTCTGCCTTTGGCTCAGGGCGTGATCCCGGCGATCTGGGATCGACCCCCACATCAGGCTCCTCTGCTTCTTCCTCTCCCACTCCCCCTGCTTGTGTTCCCTCTCTCGCTGGCTGTCTCTATCTCTGTCGAATAAATAAATAAAATCTTAAAAAAAAAAAAAAAAAAAGAAATCCCCTGACCAGCACCGGTTGGGTAATCTGTCTCATAGACCCCTGCCATCCCCTAAAGGAAAGTAACCTTGAAATAACCAACCTGCTTTTTTTGCCTACTGTAATTTCCATGTTCCCACTCCTTTCTGCCTGTAAGTCTTTCAGTTTGTACAGCTCCCCGGAACACCTTTCTATCTAGTAGATTGGATGTTGCCGATGCCTGAATCATTGAATAAAGCCAATAAGATCTTTGTAATTTATTCAGTTGTTTTTTCTTTTTTTTTTTAATTGAAGCACAGTTGACACACAATGTTCCATTAGTTTCCTGTGTACAACATAGTGATTTGACTATACGTAATGCTCTGCTCACCAAAGTGTAGCTCCCATCTGTTACCCCACAACCCTATTATGATATCATTGACTGCATTCCCTATGCTGTACCTGTTATCTCTGTGAATTTTGTTTTTAAACACTCTGAATGAACATAAATTACAAAGATAAGAAATACATATGAAATTCGTATAGTGCACTTAAAGGTGGAATCTTAAAAAGAAAAAGAAGAAATCAAACTCAGAAACAGTAGAAAAGTGGATGACAGGGGCTGGGGGACTGAGGGAGGTAAAGAATTCTTGGTAAAAGGATATAAACTCAGCTGTCAGATGAAGAAGATCTGAGGATCTCACGTACAACAGGGTGACTATAGTTATAACACTAGACTGTGTATTTGAAATTTGCTAAGATAGTAGAAGTAAATGTACTCACCCCCCCCAAAGATAAATACATGAGGTGATGGATGTGCGAATTAATGGGTGGCAGGGTGAGGGATCCTTTCACAGTGTTTGTGTATCAAATCACCATGATGCACACTTGAGATATTTTACAATTTTAAGTATCAATTATATCTTGATGAAGCTGAAATTTATATATATATAATACATATTGTACATAGTTCTATGTTTCTATAATTCTTAGGCCTATAAGATTTTCCTTGGTGATTATGGAAGGAGTAGGTACTAGGGACAGATCAAAGAGACTTCCCCACCCCCCATCCCCGCATTATCCTCAGTGGTTTAGCCCTCTTATCTGTTAACACTGTTCACATCATGCATTGGGCTGATCATGGCCAAGAATGTGGGTGGAAGCAATCCCCTCACTCCCCACAAAAAACATGAATCGCCTAAGTCTGTTTGCTCACCTTAATGCCTTGGCTGCCTCAATAGAGTGGTATCATCTGGATAGGGGTGGGGGGACAATTTAGTATAAAGGGGAGAACGTTAAATTTGGAACAAGAGACTAGTACACTAAAACCATTGTGGTTTTTTGGTATAGTGGTTAGTTTTCTTTGTTATTTTTTTCTTTTTATTTCTTTCAAAAAAAAAAAAAAAACAAAGAGAGAAATTGCACTCACTGAGCACTTTTCTAACAGACTGGGCCCCGCACAAATGCTCAAACTGTGTCCTGCAACTCTTTCCCTCATTAACCACAGTGACCATTTCACTTTTTCTGGAATTCTATCAGCTGATTTTCTTCTTCCATTTCCTCTTCCTCAAAAATGCTTTCAAGCCCCTCTCCCCAAGAAGTATGTGGCTGTCTCTCTACCATCCTTCAGAACCTTGCTGAAATGTCACATTCTCAGTGAGATGTTCTCCTACTGTCTTAGCATTCTTAGGGAAAAAACTGCCTCATCCATGTCATATTCTTTGGGGACTTAATTTCCCCCTTATCTGTACCTTGAGGAAAATAATATACCAATGCTATGGAGTTGTAAGCTTGTATCATGATGGTGATGCATGTCTGTTATCACCATCTAATTGACACATATTATACACACAAAACACATTTATTTATTTGTTTGTTTTTGGTCTCTTTATAATAAAATAAGCTTCATGAAATCAGAGATTTTCATTTCTTTTGTTTCCTGCTCTATTTTCAGTGCCATCGACAACACCTGGCATGTGATAGGGATTTGACAAATCTTTATTGAATGAATAAATAAATTCATAAATAAAGAAGGTAAAATTTAGAATTTTAGGCTAAATAGGTCTGGCTCCAAAGCTAACACATTCTATTGCACAGTTCTGTGCTAACCTCTTTTCTATTGGTATAAGAGCCATTTGCTCCAGCACTGGCTTTAATATCTGATGTGAACCCCATTAAAAAGTATTTTAGTGTGAAAGTGTTCTTTATTCATTATGTAAGAGGTCAGAAGTTCCCCAAAAAGGATCTAAAAAAAGAGTAGATTCAAGATAATACTTGTGATCCAGACACAGAAATGTGCATTCTATCCAGAAACATCCCAGGAGATGAGTCCAGAAAAACCCAGAGCAGTAGGAAAAACAGAGTCACAGACCAACCATGCCTGAGAAGCCAGGGTGTAATATAGGTAGAGATTATTTTGAGTTACAAACCACATTTCTAATTTTGATGCCAAGAACTGTCGGTGTCAACATGGAAGAACATTATCTTTCTTCACCATTGTAAGGTTGGGTAGGAGGGAGAAGTTCAGAATGCCAACCTTTTTGGATATTGGGATTTTTACACAATCAACTGGGGAGGTAGGGCTTTCACTGTGGATTTTCACAGAAGCCCAATCAAAAATAGGAAGAATTCGAGATGGATTTCGTCACCCTTAACAGCTGATAGTGATGCCAGCTTCCACACTCAGAATGTTTTCTTAATGACCCATTGTTCATAGGAAGGAAGCATGGAAAGATCACTGGCTTTCGAATGAAGCAAACAAGGATTGAAGCAGATCTGTACCATTTACTAACCAAACATAGGAGTATTTCATCTTGCTGATTTTATTTCCCTCCTTTCTGGATGATAGAATGGTACCCAAGTAGCTTGCTTTGAGAGTCCCTGGTCTTAATCGCCATGCTAGTTGCATGCTACTCCTTTTGTGGTCAAAGGACCCCACTATCTCCCTTCCTAGCCTTTATATTGCTCAAATGCCACTTCTTCCAAGAAACCTTTCCTCGCGTCTTGGCCTAGGACAGGGTGCATTACCTACTCTCATGGCATTGGAGGCCTTTCATTATACCATTATCCATCTTTTGTAATTTTTCTTCCACTTTCTGTGATTCTTTTATTATCATCTCTCTCCCCGGTTAACTGTAGGCTTTGTGAAGGTAGGGCATTTGGGTTTTACTGAGCATTGTATGCTCACTATTGAGCACTGTGCCTTGATGAGAGCAAGGTCTGAGCAAATGTGTGTTGAGCGAACACATATACACATGTGAAAACATGAAACAGTGATTGTATTAGCAACTTAGAGGTCATTCCTCTGTGGCCTCTTTTAAGCTCCTTTACTCTCTGTGTTTCTGCTGGGACCCAGGAGGGTAACTGATTCGAATCTGTGCTGAGTCATGCTTGCAGTGAACCAGGTTTCAGCACCGCCACACCCACTCCGAGTCACTGCCCGGGCAGAGATAATCAACATGGCCAGCGTGTGGGAACCCCAGCCTCAGGTGGTGTTTAAGAGCTAAGAATTGTTGTAATTTCAATTACAAGAGGGCCTGGAATTACATTCTTCTTCACGCATTCTCCCCATTATCCAGGCCCCCCACATTAGAGATGAAAGGCAGAACCCCGCCCTCCAGCCCCAGACTCTTCCTACAGCAAAACTCAAAGATTATAGACCTTAAATGACTCTCCCTGTGGCTCCAGGAGTTAATTTATAGCTTGGTTACAGCTTAGGAGGCTGCATAAGTCAGTTCACAATAGTGAATGTAGGGAGAGATCAATCATGGCTGTTATGTTTTCAGTGTGCTTCTCCAAATGCAGGGAGAGCTGTAGTTTCTTTTTCTTTCGGTGGGGAGTGGGCACCCAGCTATCTGATCCGTTTGGGAGTTCAAGAAATGATGTAATGTGTTGTCCTGAAAACTTACTTGGCATGTTCTAAAATAACAGCATGAGAGAGGACTCATTCTTTTCTTTCTTTTCTACTTTTCTCTCCAACTGTATGACTCGAGGACTGAAACAGATTTCTTTATGAGAGTTGGTTTAAACCCAACATGATTACTTAGAGGCAAGAATCTATATATTCACCGTGAAAGAGGATTTAGTGGAAGGGCTGAGATTGGGGAGAGGTAAGTAAGGCACAAGTCTGGATGTAAAATGTAAGGAAATGCCCAAAACCTCAGTAATCAAGATAAATAATGTTTTGATGCAATACTTGAAGAAAAAAAGTCAAAATTAAACCCAAAGATCTATGATGAGCAAAATGTCAACAACATTTTTCCTTTTGCCTCAGGCTAAAGTATTGCTCAGTATATCAAGCTTTTATTTAAATGTTTGATATTTTGCTCATTGTAGAATATTGCTTTTTAAAATATTACATATCATATTATTTATCTTCTTTAAGGCATTATTTGGATTTTCCTTAAATTGTGTCCCTGAGGTGAGTGCCTTACTAGCCTCATCTTTGCCTAGACCTGGCTCTGCTTAGTGGAAGGAGAAGTTAGGAGACAAAATGGTCCCAGAGCCATCCATGCAAGCAGAGGACCTTGGGAATATCACAAAATCTCTGAGTTATCTTAACTTTCCTCTCAACAGCATGCGTAGAGGTTTGTCACCTACAGTTGCAGCCTCAACCAGTGTCTGAGTCCACCCTCGTCAACCTGGGGAGCCACAGGCTGATACCAGCAGAAGGATAGGATCTAAAATAACATCAATAATAGCTGGGATTTACCTATCATGCTTTTATGGCAGATACTTTTACATGGATAATTACAATAGCATTTGAAAAAAAAATCAAACTGATGCATTTTAACTTCTTTGTTTTCTCCATTCCTAAAGTTTCATTTTCCCAGACAGGAGGTGGCAGAGACTTGGCCTCCTTAGCAGGGCAATAAGCTTGAAAGCCAGGTCTGGAAGACCAGATTAAAGGTTTCCATATATAAGTCAAACAGAGAAAGACAATTATCATATGATTTCTCTCATCTATGGAACATAAGAACTAGGAAGATCAGTAGGGGAAGAAAGGGATAAAGAAAGGGGGCGTTAATCAGAAGGGGGAATGAAGCATGAGAGACTATGGACTCTGAGAAACAAACTGAGGGCTTCAGAGGGGAGGGGGGTGGGGGAATGGGATAGACCGGTGATGGGTAGTAAGGAGGGCATATATTGCATGGTGCACTGGGTGTTATACGCAACTAATGAATCATCGAACTTTACATCGGAAACCGGGGATGTACTGTATGGTGACTAACATAATATAATATAAATATTATTATAAAGAAATAAATAAAAGTTTCCATATAAAGAATGTAGGAGTAGTTAGAGTTAACACAGGCCCACATTCCAAGTACTGTTCTAGGTACTCTGTCTATAACTCTCACATAAGCCTTTAAAAATCTTATGAGTTAAAGAATTTAATATTTCTGTTTTCATATAGGAAACTGAGGTGTAAGAGGTTAGTGACCTCCCCAAAGTCTAATGGTTGTTTAACACTCTACCCACTTAATCCCTATACCACAGAGCCTCTCTGATATGGATATAAATATGGAGAAGGAAGAAACAAGCCCATTCTGGCTCCAGAACCAGTACAAAGAGAAAAAGGGAATAATAGTGAGGCTGTGTCGTGATATGCTACACTCACAATGAGTCTCAAATGTCTCCATTTAATTCTAAATCACAGAGAGTTCCCTATGGTCTGGTCGCTCACCAGACAGCGGCCTTTATGCAGCTCAGCGAACCAGGATGCTTCTTTCCAACATGGCTCCACCATCCTCATGAGTTCTCCATAACCGCTCACGGTAGAGAAGAAACAAATTGAAGAACGTGGGGATATTTCCCTGCCATAGTGCAGAAGTGGCTCAGGTCACTTCACTGCTGTTTCATTGTCTAAAAATTATAATAAGGCCCTACTAAATAAAAAGAGGTTTGGAATTATGGTCTCTCATATACCTAGAAAGGAGAATCTGACTAAATGTGGGAAAGCATTGGGCAAAAGACAGGAATTGCAAGCTGCTTTGATTTCTCTACTCCCAGGGTCCAAATCCCTGAAAGGAGACTTGCTGTGTTGTACTATTTTTAGGTAAATACTTTGGGAAAAGAAAATGTTCCTGCCTCTTTGCTTCTTTGAGCCCTCTGAAGGAGGCTGCCTGGCGAAACGTCCTCGCTGCCTTCAGTCCCCGCGCTGTGTGGGAGGAGGGGCACTCACACAGGGTGCGTGTGCTGCTGAGAGGTAACTGGGCAGAGGAGGGCCTGAGTTTAGCTCTCCAGATTCTTATGTGGTATGAGAGGACCAGGAAGTTCCTAAAGGCCCAGAATAGGGAGGACGCTAGTCTCTGAGAGTTCTGGCTAATGAACTTGCCAGAGATCCTGCAGCAGGAACAAAGTGGACCTCCAAACAAGACCTGCAGGAAGGACTCCCCTGGGCCAGGGGACAGACGGGAGCCACAATGATGACTTAGGACTCCAAGTTTCATTGAAATCAATGTGAGTACCAAGCAGTCACAGAGCATAAATGAGATCCATTGTGGGTGGAGTAGAGAAGACCACATGTTTGACAGCTGTCAACCTCAGGGGCGCTGCAACCCTCTGTCCCCACCTACTCCACATACACTAGGGTGCTTTTGCCAAGAAAACAAAACAAAACGAGACAAGAAATAGATTAGGTAGAAGATCCCTAACAGTTATTGTTTCTACCCAAATAAGACTAGGCATTACTCAAAAGAACTGTGTGGTAGACAGAATAATGTCCCCCACAAAGATGCCCATGTCCTAATGCCCAGAACTCATGAAAGTGTCACCTAACATGGCAAGGAAGACTTCACCAGATGTGAATAAGGGCACAGACTTTAAGATTGAGAGATTAACCTGGATTGTCTGAGTGGGCCCAATTTAATCAGGATTCCTTAAAGGGGAGAAGACCGAGAACTGACCGGTTAGAAAGAGAGACTGACGATAGAGTCAGAAAGGCATGATGTGAAACAGATGGTATGATTTGAAACTGGAGGGAAGAGGCCTCACACCAAGCCATGGAGAGCCCTCGAGAAGGTAGAAATGTCCTTCAGGGGACAGCCACCAAGAAAATGAGGATCTTAGTCTGAACAACAGCAACAAAGTGAATTCTGCCAACCACCTGAGTGAGCAGGAAACAGATGCTCTCCCAGAGCTTCCAGAAATGAACGCAGCCCTGCCAGATTCTTGAGTTTAGTCCAGCAAGACCTGTACTGGCCGTCTAACCCGTAGGATTGCAAGATAACAAATCTAGCTTGTTACAAGCCACTAGGTCTACGGTAATTTGTTACGGCAGCAATAGAAAACCAATATAAACTCCCTAAATTAGAGTAGACTAAGAGTGTTTGTTATTGTTGTTGTTGTCCCTACTACCTGGTGTTTGAAGGCTCCTGAGGAAGCCCAGACTATGTTTTCCTTATTTCCATTTTCTCTGCATATCTGAGTTGTAATAGGAACCTTTTTTGTGAACCTGCCATGTACATGTTTTCTCACAATAATCCCACAAAGCTTGTACTATTGTGATTCTTATTTGCAGATGTGAAATTGCTAGTTAATGAAGGTAAGCACGATATCCAGGATCACCCACCCCACTAGTAAGGGGCCAAACTGGGTCCATCTGATGGTAATGCTCAATGAGTCCATGTTGTTTCAGTGTCTCTTGTCTCTGCTTAGAGGCTTGTCTCTCTCAAGCACTTCCTCTCCAGTCACTGCTTCTAACATGCAAATCTTATTTTTTTTCTCTTTCCTTTGTGAAATTATAGGCTGCTGATCTTGACCCTACATATGTCTCCAGCCTCATCTCCCATCCCCCTCTCTATCACTATCCAGTTATACTGACTACTTCCAGTTACCAAACCGAGTGAACTCACTGGGCCTCAGGGCTTTTGTTTAAGCTGCCTCTTTGGAGCTAGTCTCAAGGTCCCTTGGTTGAACATATATTCCCATCAGGCCACAGCCATTTTCCCATGACACCCAGATCTCGGCCATTTCCCCCCTAGGTATCTGCTTTGGCTCCCATCTACATCCAATTATTATTACTGGACTGAGTTCCATCTTGGACCACGTTCACTTTTGCCATTCCCCTGATTTGATGGCTAATTTTGATCAAAACTCTTCCAATACCCTCAGAATAGACTGCATCTGAACCAGACTCACCAAATCATCTAGGATCCTTATCTCTATAGTTGTCTCTTTCAAGTCTTATTGATTTCAAAGAACTTCTTGATGCCACATTTCACCCATGATAACCAGCCTACTTCATGAACCTTTTGGTGCTAAGGTAACCAATGGAACTACATCAGAAAAGTCAACAGTCAATAGACTTTACCTTGTGAGACACACATTATCAAAATCTAATAATTATCACTCACCTTATAGAGTTTGAGAATGAACTGCACCATATGCTTACCAAGTCACAGATGTGAGTTATAAACACAGAAATTACCCAAGAATTCCCTTCTTTGAGCTGAGTCTTCACTTCTTCCAATTCCTTCCTTCTATTCAAAACTCATGAATTAGAGTTTGTACAAATTTTGTTCCTAATACACTGTTCCCAAAATGTGTTTCAAAGAATATTTGATTCATCAATTTCCTTGGGGTGAGGTGGTCAAATAATTTTGGGCAATGCTGTCTATTAAACTAACCCCTTCTTGGAGAGTCAAACAGTTTATTAGCAGTATTGCAGTAGAGAAGGCATTTAACAATGTTAAACAAAGCAATTTCCAAATTTATTTGCTCATAGGATCTCCTTTCTTCATGAAACCTATTTGTACTCTCCCATGCCAATATTTCATCCTTTGGGAGTCACTCGCTTTGTCGGTTCTGATCATGCTTACATCTCTGTGTGCTCTGTTGGGAGGAAATCCTGCTCCACTTCCTCCTTGTGGAGCCCACCAGTAACCCAGGCCATGTAGGAAGCCTACCTCTGCCACCTCTGCCAACCCAATAACATCCTCACACTTCCTTCTGGAAGGACTTTGCTCTCAACCTGCCACGATCAACTGTCTCTCTATGACAAGTAGTGCTCTTAAATCCTTTGGTGGAGACATTTTTTTTCCTTCACTGTGAAGGGGGGGTATCTTGAAGTCCCTTCTTTTGGGGAACCCCATGGCACTTCCTGCCTAACATGACTTTAAATCCTCCTGTCCCTACCTCTCCTACCTCCAACTATTGCTCAGGAAGATGCTCCTCCAGGAACTCTTGAAGTTCAAGAGTGGCTGGCACAGTCTTCCTGATTCTCATGTGCAAGCTGTCTTCAGAATCCCCTCAAAGGCTTGTTAAAACACCAGTTCTGGAGCCCACCCTGGAGTTTCTGATTCAGCAAGTCTGCAACGGATACCAAGAATTTGCATTTCTAACAAATTCCCAGGTGGCGCTAATTCTAGGGACCATATTTTGAGAACCACTGCTAGCTATATAGAAACCATTACACATACAGAATAGCCTTGTCTTCAAGAGGACTGCAGTTATCCTAGTTGATAAGACCAGAGCATATAATAAGAAAAAATAAAAGAAAAAATAAAGACACAGCTGATTATCAGGACACTCTAAGATCTACTGGAATGCCAACAACCTAATAAAGGAGTGCTTTGGGGCACAGAAAGAAAAACAAATGGAATCCCTGTTATATTTTTCATCTAAAAGATAAGACAGAAATTGCATGTGAGGTTAGTACCGATATGGTCAACAAGGTGTCCTGCGGGGGTGGAGGTACTAGACTTTACATAATACAGGGGCCTGAGAGGCACCTACACTGATTTGTTCACTTTTAGTTTATTGGTTAGGATGTGAGTTTCAATGACTTTTTAAACAAGCGTATTTCTAACTGCCCTAACGACATGGGCATGAGCTATCCAGGCTGAAATAGTGGCTCTGCAGTGCCATGAGCTTGCCTGAGGCTTCCCTACTGTGAAAAGCAGCAAGCTTCAGCTCTTGCACAAAGTGCAGAAAAGGACAGGGAGGGCAGATTCCTTTTCTCTTTAGGTTGCACTCTTCAGTTTGTTTACAACCATTAGCCAGAACCTACTCAAAGAATCAAATGAGCTGCACGGGAGACAAGATGCATAATCTTCCCACTAAAACTTCAATTTTTTATAGGTGAGCACAGGTATTGAGGGCGCAATGAGCCATCCTGGCAACACACATTATAACGCACTGTGATTTCGATGTTCCTGTTTAATTCCATTTACAGGTCGTGCAATCTCATGTCGATGACGCTAATAGGGTGAACAACTGGTTTGGCAGGGTTTCTGTGAAGAAAGGACTGGTGGAAGACAACGTCAGGAACATAAACACATGTGAACAAGAAAATGGCAGAACCGATGATTCTTCTGTTCCATAGTCTTTGCCAACCCCGTTAATGAACCAAAATAGCGCCAATATCAACAATTAGGACACACAACAAGACAAAGCGAACAAACCCTGAAATTATTTGGAAGAGCACTGAGAACATAGATTTATATCCACTATCACACAACATCATCTATCATCTAATCTCTTGCACTATAAGGCACATTTAAGGTAAAATGCAAGGTTAATAGTAGTGGAGCGCACACATCGTCATACATGTAACATTCCATGTGTTGTATTGTACTTGTAAAATTCTACCTGTTTATAGGTTATAGAGACCTGTACGTTATAGATGGGTTATAGATACCCCATAAATTATATATATATGTATATATTCTATAAAGTATATATACATGATATATATATTCTATAAAGCGAATGACTATAAACAATTACTACACATTATAATCCCATTTTAGTAACGAGGAAGAGAAAAGTTATACGAGAATTCCAAGTTTTACATTATGCCGTGATGCCACCACAATTGGAAACACATTTAACATTTTGTTTGTCATCTTTATCACCTCCTTTTAATGCCCACTCTTATAACACAAAATATATTAGTATTTTAGCACATACACAATTTATACATAAATATGCATGCATGTATTGGGTATGTGTGCCCAAAATATTTCATTACCAGGATCGTGCCGCTCTCTAAATCCTGCAGTAATTGGTCAGGGTGGTTACCTAACTGTAAAAGGAAGGAGATCTCGGCAAGGGAATGGAGCGGGTGCTTTCCTCTGAGAAGCCAGCTAAGTCCTTCAATGGCCATAGCATCTGACATCCTCACTCTGTGTCCACATTCTTCTATTGCCACAATACCACAAAATATTACACTCTCTGACATTTGGGGTTCGACACTATAGGTCTTCCAATGTCTCCAGGGAACATCAAAAGCACTTAAGGTTGGCATTAACACCATGGAACCCAGCCATAGAAGACGGTGGATAGCTTTGACGGAGCCCGTCGCTACAGAAATGGGGGTCCAAGTGAAGAGCTGGTTCCAACAGGGAGAGGGTCCTTGCGAAGGGATGTGAAGAGGCAGCAAAGAGGACAACCGTGTCCAAACGCAGTCCTTGCTCTAAGAAGCTAAGCCTTGAGAAATGAGGAAATTTGATTTGTAAACACGTGTATTTGTGTTTAGTGCTGAAGTTTAGGGATTTGTCACTCCACAAGCTCCCTTATTTTTCTGGGCTCAACTCGCTCACGTTCCTCTTGTGTGAGGCATAAGCAAAGCCTTGGTCACTTGCCCCACAGTGTGGGTATGGATCGAATGGCATTGTGTATATCTAAACCTCTTTGCAAACTATAAATACCTGTATGTCTTAACTTGTGTTGAAGGATGGTAGGATTTGGATAGTAAGAGATTATGGGAAAATTACTTCAGGTTGCACTGAAGAATTAATATGTGAAAACAATTATGTTCATAAGAAGAGAATTAGCGTTTATTTTATGCCGCAATTCATCAGACGCTTTGCATTCAGTGTCTCATTTAACCCTCCCTGGGACTCCGCAGGTAACCTTGTTTATTTGCTATTTTACAGATAAAGGAAGCGAGGCTCACTGAGATTCCTGATCTCTCCAAGGCTACACGGTTAGGACTGGCAGAGCATATGGTGAAGGTCTGTCTACCTCCTCAGATCTGTTGGGTAGCAGAGCTTCGGTGAAGCTACAAGCCTGTCTCACTGAGTGCACCTGTACCAGAAATCACATCAGAACTGGTTGAAAGGGATGAGATAATAGGTCCTAAATGCTAGAATAAAGGTGTTCACCTGATGTCTGGAAAATCAACATTTTGTGTAGAGATCTTAGCAGGAAGCATCTGTCTGTCGGGAGGATGAGCTGCTGGAGATATGTCTGTCAGCCTGCAGGGGCAGGAGTCAGAATGGCAGAGAGCAGTCTGACGTCTTTGGCAAGGGGTCCAAGCAAGCTGGGAAGAACTCAGCTTGAATGTTGGCATCGGCTTCAATCAGAATTGGATCATCTGTCTGGGGGCTTAGGGAGAATGAGGCTCATTGTACCCATTCTAAAGTATCTGTTTGGCAGGTTAAGTTTCTCAAGGATGGAACACGGTGTAGGCATAGAACCACACTCAGCTTCATTGTCTAAGTACTGAGGTCATGGACTGATGTTGAGGTATTTATGGAACACCATTCATATAGAGGGTGCTCTTTGAGATTCTGAAAATTAAAACAAGCAAGAGACACAATTATGACCTTCAAATGACTAGTATGGGAGACTAATAAATAAAAAGAGAGTTCCAGTACACTCTGACGGGCTACAGAAGAGGAAAGCCCAGGACACTATTGAAACAGACTGCAATGTATTTTCTCCTTCCCTGGTATTAACATCCAGGGGGGGTTGGACCATTGCTTGGACCAATTCAAAGCCCCAAAGCACGTGTGAAGATGCGACGACTAGACCCCTCATGTCTGAACATGGGATGATTCCCACATATGAGCTATGGTGTGCATGCACTGACATGCACAGAGTAATTGTCCTTTATAATTGAAAATGTGGCCACTGGCAGTTTTATGTCGCTGACAGTCAACCACCGTCAACGGGGTTTTATGGTGAATTTACAGTAGCAGGCTTTGAGTCCTGGGTTAATAGGTCTTCTGCCTCTGTGATAAGGACCCATTAGAAAATCGAGGGAGAGGAACTTCTAAACACAGCCTGATGTGCCAGCTCGGCTGCTGTGGGCTCTGGGCTATTAAATACGTTCCTGGCTCAGGAGTCACATTACAGATGATATTTCCTCGAAGAGCAGCCGTCATCTCGCCTTCCTGTCATCCGGCCCAGAACCTGCACCTGTAAATCATGATACCCGGAGCCGACCACTCCCCTCTCATCATAGATCTTTGGGGAAGATTCTTCAGTAATGCTTGATGTTTGACGAAATATTGGAAAATAAACTTGCAGCTCTGAAGCTACGGTCTGAGAAGTTTGAAAATCATGGCTGTCAAATTTCCAGCCACTTTGAGGAAGTTAATGAGCAAAAGATGGAAATGGACTCATTGGTAAGGGTTGTGATTGCCACAAACAGCTTGTGGCAGCAAGACTTCACGGTAAACATAACATCAACATGTGCATTTGATTAAAATGATGTCTATTTTTGCAGGGAGTTAAAATGCCAGACACTATGCTAAGACTCATTTATTCTGTTTAATCCTTATGGGAGATATATTGCTATTCCCATTTAACAGCCAGGGAAACAAATTTAGAGGTGCTGAACACTATTGCCCAAGAAAAAAAGAGCAGAGGGAGGTTTCGAACCCAAGTCTGTCCGATGACAGCATCTGGATTCTTCACACACTGTTGCCTGTTCTTCTTGAACCCCCAAACAAGGGGTTTGTTTTTGTTCATTTGTTCATTTTTATTTCATATCTTCTCATGTTCTGTCGTCCTGAAGATAGTTGTAATCACATGCAGCTCCTGAGAACCACTGTTCAAACCACTTACCTGAGAAGAGAATTAAGAATCCTTCTCTTCCATCTCTTCCTTTAGGGGAGAAACATGTTCTTTGGATACTGAGCACACAGCATTCCCTGAAAAAATCCCTGTTAAATGCCACAGTCAAAAAACGGTTTTAGTAAATAAAAACCTTGCTACATGTGCCATATGGCCGGGAGGGAGAAAGAAATGGTATACGGATGAGCGCAATAGATGATCACAACGGAGGCGCCTGGGTGGCTCAGTCAGTTGAGCATCTGCCTCTTGAATTTGGCTCAGGTCGTGATCTCAGGGTCGTGAGATCGAGCCCTGCGTTGGGCTTCGCGCTCAGCATGGAGTCTGCTTGTGTTTCTCTTTCTCCCTCTCCCTGTACCTCTCCCTTATTCTAAAAAAATTAATAAATGGATGCCCACAATCCCTTCTTTGAAACCAGAGGAGCCAAACATGCATTAGGGTTTCTGGATTTTGCGACCCCCAACATTATGCAGCTCTGTCAGCAGGGACGGGGGCCATACCACATAAACACATTCATATTTCTGCAGTAAAACCCATGAAAATGCACACTTTATGGAATACCTGAAGGCTGGAAACGAACTGCCTTTAGGGTCAGGTCAGGTCAGGGAAGCTAAAAATTAAGTGAAGAAAAGTGTGCTTTCCTTTCAAAGCTTCTATTTTCAGCCCAAGTCATCATCTTGTTTGATCCTCAAAAACATTCTCCAGTAGAGAAGAAACCATTCCTTCTAGTGACTTCCTGATATCCTTTGGTATCAAAAGGTAAAGCCCCTGGCCCACCACCTCATATCTCTAATTTATGTTAGGAGGAGCCCTGGAATTCAGATGTTCTGACTGTTCTACAGAGCATTTTTGGGCTGCCCGGACAGAGCCCAAAGTGGCACACAGACTTGGGCTGGAATATAGGCCCCTCCTCTTTCCCTCCAGATGACCTAGAGCAACAGAGTCTGGTTTCTACCCCCAGACCCTACATCTCAAAATGCACAGATACTCCAACTGGGAGATGGTGGTAAAGCAGGGCTCTGTGGGTGGGGGTCTCCTCTTGCCCTGGCTCGTTCCCACTTCCCCTCTCTCTTAACACAGCCCACCTCCCTGGTCTGTGAAGTCTCCTACAAGTGCCTGAGTGTCCAGTTCTGCCGTGAGTCCGGAGAGAGGTTTCTTCTTCCTTCTTCTTTCTCTCTTTTCTTTGGTCCTGGAGGTGGAAAGATTCAGAGAAAAGCATGGACACATTGATTGATCCACGAGGAGCCCTGGGTCCATGCTCGGTCCTCCTCACTGTCCAGAATGTAAACTTCCTTGCCTGTGTCAAAAAGCTAGTATCTGTGACAGTGATCTGCTTTAGTGCATGCAAGTAGGATGTACCCTCCTGACCTTTCAAGAAAGCAGCATGTATACAGCAAGTGATCAAACATGAACAGTGCCATGGAAGAACGGTATGTCATCTACTCACTCAAAAAATAGTGATTTGTCTTTTGTGTGTAAACTCTTGAGGTAAGGCCTATAAAATTATTGTAATGAGATTTATTTTTATGTTGTAGAGGTGACATAATGACAGGAGATCTTAAATACAGATTTAAAAAAAAGGAGGTGAAACTAGAGTATACGAATAATCTCACTTGTTTCTTTTTGATGTCTCCTTTCTGCTTTTTCCGATACATGCTTTCAACCACTATTTTTTAATCAGGAAGGATATATAATGCTGTGATTTTATAACACATTTTTTATAGTAATATTTTTTTATTATATTATGTTAGTCACCATACAGTACATCCCTGGTTTTTGATGTAAAGTTCCATGATTCATTAGTTGCGTATAACACCCAGTGCACCATGCAATACATGCCCTCCTTACTACGCATCACCAGCCTATCCCATTCCTCCACTCCCCTCCCCTCTGAAGCCCTCAGTTTGCATAAGAACTAGGAAGATCTGTAGGAGAAGAAAGGGATAAAGAAAGGGGGGGTAATCAGAAGGGGGAATGAAGCATGAGAGAGTATGGACTCTGAGACATAACACATTTTTAAAAAGCGTTTTCCGTGTGTGCTGTGGCATATTTTCAAAGAACGCAAAGAGGGCAGACTGTTACAGACTGAAGGTTTGTTTCCCCCAAATTCATACATTGAAGACCTAACCCCTCATGGAACAAAGCCTTTGAGAGGTAGCTCTGAATGAGGTCATGAGAGTCGAACCCCCTGAAGAGGAAGAGAGACCAGAGCTGTCTCCCTCTCTCTGGCCTACGAGCACACCATGAGAAAATGGCCATGTGCAAGCTAGGAAGAGGGCCCTCACCAGGAACAGAATTGGCTGGCTCCTTGATCTTGGACTTCCAGCCTCCAGGACTGTGAGAAATAAATATCTGTTTACATCACGCAGTCTGCCATGTTTTGTTCTAGCAGTCCAAGCTGGCTAACACACAGGCTGCCCCAACCGACCACCTCCTCACTGGGTGAATTTGGGTACATAACTGTTGTGTGCTTTGATTTCTTCAGAGATAAAATGGGGACGGAAAACAGCAGCTATCTTACTTGTTGTGTGAGATAAAGAGTTGTGGTTACAATAAACGTGTTGTGAAGATAAAATGTGAAATTACACACAAAGTACTAAGAGACTGTTTGATACATAGTAAGGGCTCCATAAATATTAACTATTGGCTGATGAGTGTCCAGTTTTCCCGTCTGTTGCCCTGAACATTCATACTCACCTCACACACTTTTTGTAAGGACAGAAGCCAAATGCCTGAGAGCGGAGTTCAGCGCCTGGTGGAAAGCAGGTTAGGAATTGTGAAAAACATAAAATCTTAAAAAAATAATAATACTTGAAAACTGTTCAAACTGAGCTATTTATTTGAAAATGCCTTAGAAATGTTCCAGATAACAGCAATTTCATGTCAAAAATTGAAGATCAAACTAATGACCTTAGCATTGTTCCACTTCTCTAGACAATTTCTCCAGAGAAGTCTTTTAGACCATGAGATGAGAAGAGTGCTGTTCAGATTACTTACGGCTGTATTACAAGTTACCTCAAATCCTAGCAGCTTCAGCCACCATTTTGATACGTCCTTTGATTCCATGGGCCGGGAATATGGGAAGGGCATAGCAGGAATGGCTGGCGTCTGCTCAGTGACAGCCCGAGCCGTGGCTGGAAAATTCAGCTTCAGGGGTGACTCAGTGGCTGGGGCTGGGGTCCTGGGTGGTGATTTTACCCCCGTGCCTGGCACTGGCTGAGACCTGGGATGTGCACTCAGCCCCTCCACATGGCTCACAGCATGGGGGGTTCAGAGTAGTGAGACTCCTGGCATGGGGGTTTTGGGAGCCAGAAGCAAATGAGCTGTGAACTAGCCCGAAGCCAGATTACATTTTATGACTCAACCACAGAAGTCACATAATGCCACGTCTGCTGCTTTCTGCTGGCTTCAAGTTAGTCACCGAAGTTGGCCCAGAAGAAAAGGGAAGAACACATAGTCCTCTCTCAATAGGGAGAATATCAGCAACTGGTTTAAAACTGCGACAGAACCTTCAGCCCTGAGGATTTCAGGGAACTGTTTGGTGAACCAATGAAATTAGAGGTCTGCTCTTGCCCAAAGTTTCACTTGGTTTACAAGCAGTTTCTGAAGGTGAAGGACCTTGGTCTTGGGTTCATTACATCTGCATTCCCTATTCTACTCAGGCCAGGGTCCTTGCAATGCTGATAATAATTGAATGCTTTCTTTACACTAAACACAGCTGCCTTTATTATTTTTTAACTGTGTTCCAGATTTTCATTACTATAATGCCAATTACACATATATATTAAAATGATTCATTTGTGCTGAATTTTACACTTGTCTTTGTTGTTGTCCCGTAAATATAGTGCAATGTTACTTTTACAACTTGGTAATTTTTTTCCTATATAAACATTCATATTTAACAAAAACAACAATGATGATAACAATACATTTTGATCAAGCAATCTGTCCTTACTTGGTCTTAGGAAAACATGGCCCCAGTTAGATTCACAAATAGTTTTCCTTAATTTAATGATTCTTTTTTCTCAAGAAACATGAAAGTAAATCCCAAGCCAGTAAATTATAATGGCAGTTCTAGTGAGCATTTAATGAATACCAACTGCATCCTAGACATTGAGCTAAGGGCTTTACACATGCTAGCTTGGGTAGTGTGGCATTAATGCATCGGTCTCTGGAGGAAGATGGAACTGGTTTGGCATTGGGTTCTGTCCTTTATTAACTATATAATGCAAGGCAGGTGACATCACGTCAGTGTTAACAGTGAAAGAGGAAAAGGTTATGAAGGTATATGAATAAATATACATATAGCACTTAGCATGAGAACAAACAGCCAGCAGGCATCCTGGGGATGAAAGATTCTATTCCTTATAAAAATCTTACTTTGTACAGCTCATATTTACTGGGTGCTTATTAAGTGCTACGCTCTGTTACAAGCCTGTTGCATTTACTAAGTCATTAATCTCCATCAAAACCTATGTGGTGAGTACAGTTGTCATCCTCATTGTATAGATGTTAAGACTGAGACTCAGAGAGACTAGCCTACTCCAGATCACAGTTTGCGGCAGAACCATGTGGCTGAGTCACAGGACCAAAATTCAAAGCCTGCCTCTGTTTCCAAATGCATTTACTTACGCTCAGGACCCTTTGAAAATCACAGAATGGTCCAGACGCACTATCATTCCAGTATGGTGACTCCATAAATCTATTTGGTGTTCTTCTTTTGATTGGACCAACCCACGGTATTAGTCAGGGCACTTCAGGGAAACATAGAATGTGTAGATAGAAAGAAGGAGATTTATCTTAAGAATTGGCTTATGCAATTATGGAGGCTGACAAGTCCAAAATCTGCAGGGTGAACCAGAAGGGTAGAAATCCAGGAAGAGCCAGGATTATAGTTTAAGTCTGAAGGCCATCTGCTGACAGAATTCCCTCTTGCTCACAGGAAGTCAGTTTTTTTGTTCTATCAGGCCTACAGCTGATTGGATAAGACCCACGTACATTATGGAAGGCAATCTTCTCAAAGTCTACTGGTTTAAATATTAATCACATCCAAAAGGAAGGAAGGAAGGAAGGAAGGAAGGAAGGAAGGAAGGAAGGAAGGAAGGAAGGAAGAGAAAGAAAGAAAGAAAGAAAGAAAGAAAGAAAGAAAGAAAGAAAGAAAGAAAGAAAGAAAGAAAGAGAAAGAGAGGAAGGGAGGAGGAAAGGAGGGAAGGAAGGGGAAGGAAGGAAAAGAAAAGAAATAAAAACCCTCACAGAAACATTCGAAATAATATTTGAC
This sequence comes from Ursus arctos, assembly GCF_023065955.2. Lineage (NCBI taxonomy): Eukaryota > Metazoa > Chordata > Mammalia > Carnivora > Ursidae > Ursus > Ursus arctos. The sequence continues at coordinate 10,242,592 of NW_026623111.1, read as the reverse complement.
CATATATCTGGGTACCATGGCCCAGCCACGTTGACACATAAAATTATCTATCACACTCGCTATCAGAATAGAAGCAAATAACAAACATCAATCTCAAATTACAAATAGGGGAAAAAAGATTATTTTAGAGGAGAAATCAGAAATGGTGAAATGGATAGTGAATACACGTCCTCATTGCTTTCTTCTGTCACTGCACTGAACACTGAAAAAAAGGGAAAAAGAAAATATCCAACAGGAAAAGTAACAGCATAGAAAATCATACTTTGGTGTACATATAAAACCATTTATAAGCTTAACAGACATGGGCCTTTTTTTTTAACAACAACAACAACAAAAAATAGGTGGATGAGAGGCAGCAGGGGGTCTCATCTCTCTCTCCTTGTGGAATCAGAGGGGCTGCCTAGACAACAGGCCAGTATCTGGGCCTACCAGGCTCACAACAGGAGAGAGCAAGGTCTCCCCCACAGTTGACACCGCAGGTGATCCAGGCATGCAGAATGCAGTCTCCAGGGTCTGCAGTCGGATGTAGGAATCACTGTGCCACTGGAAAGTTCAAGGCCCAGAATAACCATAGCACGTGACATAGGAGTTATCACTCCCTTATTATATGGGTCTGTAAGTCACATTTTTAGATGGTCTACCTAAAGTGCCTTTGGTCATATTACAAGTAAATCGAAGAGGTAGTATTGGTATTCAGAAACAGCCTTCAGTAGATGGGTGGACAAATGATCTGTGAGTGGATGGGTTGATGAATTCTCAACTTAAGTTATTTACTTTAATTTCGGTCCCCATTTCCTGCAGTGTTAAGAGACGCTTTCTTTGACTCTACTTGAAGATGGGAAAAAATGTTAAAGGTGTGTTCAAAACAAATCTTGGAAGTCCATATAATCTTTAGAAATGTATTGACTGTCAAATTTATAGCTAGACTGGCCAACTTTATGAAGGAGACGGGGTGACAATATAGATATTAGAATGAAACTATTTATTTCTGTGAGTTGCAAGTGACCATATAACTCACAAGTAATTCTGAAGTCTGTATATTCCAGGAGATTCATGCTGCATTGTATCATGGGGAATGGCTCATAATTCATGTGCGGGTTTCCTTTGGTAAGCCCAGCCCGAACATTTAGGCATAAAATTCCTTTTCTCTTTCAGAAATGGAAATGCAACTGTGATTTTCTGGTGGCAGATTTATGTCTTGGGATAACTGTTTTAAGAAAGGTTTGGATACGTGGCTCTGTGTGACTAATGACAATAGTGACAGGCAGGCCATAGGGACACACACACTGATGTCACTCCACCACACCCACCATGTTCTTCGTTTCCCCGAGAGTCCAACAACTACCCAGTAACACATCAGAGCCCCCAAACTACACTAAAAATAACATATGGTGATGCATCTTAAAATGCAAAAGTAAATACTTGGAGAAAGACTGAATGATGTAGAGTAGCCAAAAGATAAAATAAATATCCTTTCAAAGTCCGCTACCAAAATGAATTGTTTTCATTAAGGGGATAGATAGACTGTTCTATGTATATCGTAAGAGCCACGTAAACTGTGTTCTAGCTCCTTATCCAAGAGTTAGCCGGTTCAAGGCCCTCTCCACATGGGCCGAATGCTCGAGGATGACCATGGGAACTTGCTCACCACCACTAGGCACAGGGCTCTGGGTGAACTGACAGATCCGCTGTTGGAGTGAGGCAGGAAGTCAAACCAGGACTGAGCAAAATCTGCTCACACTGCTGGGTGCTGCTTCCGGTTGGCCATGAGCTAAGGCAACTTAGAGGAAGATCCCAATAATGTCCTCCCTATATTTTAATGGAGCTCTAGTCTATAAATATATCATAATTTATCTTAATAATAAACTTTTTGTTCATTTTGCATACTTTTTTTTTAATACCACATATATTTTACATTCGAAAATCATTTGTGAAATGAATTGGGGTGGGGCGCCTGGGTGGCTCAGTCGTTAAGCGTCTGCCTTCAGCTCAGGGCGTGATCCCAGAGTCCTGGGATTGACCCCTGCAGCGGGCTCCCTGCTCTTCTGGGAGCCTGCTTCTTCCTCTCCCACTCCCCCTGCTTGTGTTCCCTCTTTCGCTGGCTGTCTCTCTCTCTGTCAAACAAATGAATAAAATCTTTAAAAATAAATGAAATGAATTGGGGTGTTTCAAATATATATAATCCTCGTGTCAACTAAAATGATCCAATCTAAATAATGATTGGCCTCCGGGTGCCTGGTGGCTCAGTTGGTTAAGCATCTGACTTTGGCCCAAGTCATGGTCTCAGGGTCTGGGGATTGAGCCCTCATATTGGGCTCCCTGCTCAGCAGAGAGTTTGCTTGTCCCTGTCCTCCTGCCCCCACTTGTGCCCTCTCTCTCTCTCTCTAATAAATAAATAAAATCTTAAAAAAAAATGATCAGCCTCAAACAATTGATTTCATGACATGTGGAAGGTCCAGTGCCCCCCTCTAAATGAATGTCTGCAGATTCTCAGGGTGCTGAACTACTCAAGTTCATACACACCTCTATGTTTTTACTCTCCCTGCAGACTTATCTTGTTCTATATTAAAGTTTCTAGGTAGGCAATGCTAATCTGGCTCTGGATTTTAGTAACTACAAAGCAGCTCAAATGACTTTCATAAGGCCTCTGTGTAGGGAGCCAGCTTTACTGCGCATTTGGCAAGAGAGGGATTCAAAAGCCTGTATCACAGTGGACATTGAGTAGTAGGGCCGCCTCTTCCTAGCCAGCCCAGTAGAGATCTGTGGGTCTCCGGAAGCAAGGAATCACTGCCCCCACGCTGTGCCACCCAATGCGGTGTCCCCTCCCCTCATGCCACCTGTCCTGTGGGAATTAAACAACATTGCAAATCCTGTCCATTTCCTTGGGCATAACGATTTGGCCCTTCTTCGTTCTGAAGGCTCCTTTAGATTCTACTCTGAATCCTGTGTCTTCACATCTAAATGGTCGACCATCTGCTCATTTGCTAAATAATGATATTTCCTTCCAAGAGAAACTCCAATGCCATTTATTAAGATGACTTATCATTATAAATTTTGCTTGTATGTATTGACTTATAGGAAAACTGGGGGAAAGGGATAGATATTCATACCAGGGAACCGTATACATCCCTTCCTTAACCCCCAGGACCACCCTTCAGGCCCGTACCATCCTTCTCCCATGGTGCAAGTCCCAATTCTTACCTTGTTTTTCTTTGCTCCTTGAAGCTGCCACCACCTCTGTTATCTGTGTGCGTTCTTTCCCCTCTGCATCTTGCTGGATAATGGAATAAAGTCATAAAGACTTTAACATTCTTCACTGCTGTATAAGACAACAACATGGACAATTTCACTTTCTTATAAGTATTTCTAATCATGCAAGTGGGCATATAGATTCTATAATCACAGGAGAGAGAGGAAAATGGTTAAAAACTCACAGGGTCCTCTCTTTCGTGTTTTTCTCTCTGATGTCCCTGACTTCCTTTGGAGATGAGCCCCGACACCTGTTTGCACTTCTAGGTTCCTTTCCTGTCTCTCAGAGTACAGCTCATTTTACCTGGTTTCTTCATTTTTAGACCTTATAACCTCCCTTAAAAGTGTCCTCTTTCTAGAACATGGACCCCAGACAACCAGAGCAGAGCCATTTAGAGCAGAACAGGGTTTAGTAATGAGAAGGAAATAGATTCAAATCATAGGAAAAAATATCACATGTAGCAAAGGGTTTCACCACACTTAATTATCTTTTTTTTTTTAATCTGTAAAATGAAGCTAGTAGTATGGTGTAATAATTATATAAATCGAAGAGCCTGCGACATTTTTGACATTCAGACATTCTTGACAAATCTTGGCACTGTAGAAAAAGGAACGCCTGGCTTCCCTACAGCTTTGCTTTTAATTCTGTGACCTTGAGCAAATCCCATCACTTCCCTGAAGTCTCAGCTTCCCCACCTGTAAAATAAGGATAAGAAAACTGCTGTAGGCGTTCATGAATATGCATAGATGTCAGGTGAGGTGCCTAGGGCTTTAATAGTCAGTTGAGATTTGCTGAACCTCCCGTCAGGCGCTACAGCCCACCCATGCGTGCGTGATTCAGACTTCCTGTGACTTCCTGGGAGGTAGTGAGGGTAGGCAGACAACCACTTTCCTGGTTACCTTTGTTCCTAGAACCCATTAAATGAGTTATGTCCACCCATGATCTTATGGCCCCTTTCACGTTGATACATGCCACACAGTAAAACCCAGCCCTTTTCTTTTGAGCCCCCCAACAAATTCAGGCTCAACAAAGATTGTGGATGCCTGCTGACTTCATTGAGTTTTGGAGCAGCCCCAGAAGGATTACCCAGAACTTCAGCAATCGTCTACCGTCTGCTAAAGGCACTTGGCCTATTTTCAGTCCCTCCCTGCCCCCACTGCCCATGGTCCCCCAAAAGCTTATTTCGTCCTCTCTTTAATATGCTCCAGGATGTGGTGGCCCACCTTGCCCTGGGCTTACCCCTCAGAGGCACAGTAGATCTGGGGGGGACTTCACACACCATTCCCTTTTCTCTGCCTCTTTGTCCCTGCTAAGGAAGGGGATAGGAATACCCATGTCCCCGCTATTATGCCACCACCCTGCATGACAGAAGCAACCACTGCCATTTTTGGTTTGAAACATTGCCTCTTTCCTTGCCCTTCCTTGACACGTGTAAAGCACCTTACACTGAGTAGGTCCTAGATGAGTATTGGAAGAGAGGGCTGAGGGTGTAGATGGGACCATGTGGATGGAGGGTATTGTCGGGTTAGAAGGAAAATCAATAACGTGGAAAAAAAGCACAGAGCTGATGTGACAGGAGATAGGTTCTCAGGCCAGGCAATCGTATTACCAAACACTCCTGACACCTAATACCAAATGGTCTTAATTCTGTGCATATGAAAATGTAAGCCTTCAACTCTCTCCCTGGATCGCAGCCCCCTGCCCTTCCTGCTGATACAGAGCCCTCCCTCGGCCTCCCTCAGCACACCCCTGCACCTGTGAGTTAGGAGAACATCTCCCTTTCCTAGGTGGAAGCACAGATGCAGGAAGGCAATGATTTCAGAGGGTTTATTTTAGAAACAGAAAGCGGCTTCCTAATGACAGGCTGGCTGGAGGGGGGTTGCGTCTCATTGGTTATGCTGCCAGATCACCCTCTGCTGATCTGTTTTGTCATTTTGTTGTCTGTTGAGGAGAAAACAAAATGTTGGTGAGCAGCTGGTGGCAGAATTATGTTTTATGTACAAAATGTGGAAGAAAATTCTGGCCCGGTGCTGTAATTGCCTGATTGGGTGGGGGCGGGAGAATGCGCTATGCATTTATCTGCATTAAATGTGTTTTCTCTCTTCAAGGTTCAGCACGCTCAACTAGGATGGGAATTAGTGTGCGACACTCTCTGTGCATTTCAGATAGGGTTCTGTAAAAAATATGGCCTGAGATTTCTGGAAAGTCCGAGTCAGCCAGGAGTCTATCAGGACTACGGTGATATGGTAGCTTGGTTTATCTGCAAGGAGTTAGAGGTCCTCAGAGAAATGGCTCCAGACAGTTGACATGTTACCAGAGGAGCAGGTGCATGGAGAGCTGGGGACAATGCCCAGCAACAGGGCTTGGGGAGAAATACAGTTGGGCAGGCAGAGAAATCCAGTACAGTAGACACTTTTATAAACCTAGGTCCTGGGGCGCCTGGGTGGCTCAGTCGTTAAGTGTCTGCCTTCAGCTCAGGGCGTGATTCCAGGGTCCTGGAGTCGAGCCCCGCATCAGGCTCCCTGCTCTGCTGGGAGCCTGCTTCTTCCTCTCCCACTCCCCCTGCTTGTGTTTCCTCTCTCACTGGCTGTCTCTGTCAAAGAAATAAATAAAATCTTTAAAAAAATTAAAATAAAATAAACTTAGGTCCTGATTCCTTTTGCAAATATGATATCTGATAGGCATGGCACACTAATTTTTTGGAGCAATGAGACAGCTGCCTTGTATGTCATATTATTTTGCTTTAATCCCTTGAGTTATATGGTTCTTAGGAGTTATAAGTGCTTGTTCCCTAAACTATTTATGATAATGGTCCTTCTGTGTTAATTCCATAATTTCATAAAATGTTATCTAAACTAGTATAAATGAATATAAAAAGAAAACTGGTTTTTTTCTTTGAAAATTCAAAGAACATATCAAAGATGACTCACTAAAAATATTCACTTTGAACGTAGTGTGAGGACGCTAAATGTTGGAGGGAAGACATCAAGACATCAAGCTCTACGCTCAGATCAATTTGCAAGTAGGTACAAGACACCACTCCACTAGAAAGAAATGGGAGTTACAAGTCGAAAAAAAATCATTATGAGTGTGTTTTTTTTCAAGATAGAATAAACAGAATGCCAATCACAATATTCACATTCAAGGAAAAGACCACAGCCTTAAATAAAAAAATATTGGCAAACAAATGTATAATTAAAATGCTTATAGCATACATATCTGCATGTGTATGTCATTTCCCTCCCATATTTTTTATTAGCTTGCCAGTCTCAGGTCTGGACTGGAAGGGATCAGATGCCTTGCTGGGAGTGTGTGAAATCATTCTGGATGGGTTAGTGGATATCGGAGGACCGAACAGGAACCACATGGCAAACGAGGGGGGATGGAGGGGAGGGATACATGGAGAGTCTGCAGCAGGGAGGGCTGTCACCAGAAAGCAGGATCAAAGTCCCTCAGGTGGGTTTGGGGCTAGGACTCCAGCCCATGAGAGGTGGGAGACTGTTATGGAAAGCTGTGGCTTAGCCCTAACGATCTGGGGAGATGGGGTAGAGAATGGCATCAAGGCTCAGGGACAGAATAAGCTAAGGTCTTATGCAAATACAGAAATACTGTGGACCTCCTAGTCCAGCAGAGTGACCACATGGAACCCCCGCCATGACAACTACCTCCCCGATCCTCTTTTCCCTCATCTGTAAATTGCAGACAATCATACCTCTGTCTCCGAGTAATTGAAAGGATGAAATGTATGACATATTCAGACCATCTAACACACATTAGTTATTATTAGGTGGACAATGAGATTCTTCTTTGCTTTCTGTCATCCATTCATTCCAAAATATTTACCGAATATCTACTCTGTGCCAAGAACTCTTCCAGCTGTAGAGGAGACCACAGACAAAAACAGAGGTAGCTCCCTACTCGCGTGAAACTTAGCTTCCGTTGAAAGGACAGACACGAAAAACAAGAATATAATGTAAGAGCGATGATAAGTGTGATGAAATGAAGTAGAGGAAGGAAATGAAAGACTTTCATGATTGCATAAAGAAAAGGTGGGAGTGAAGTGAGGCGTTCACGTACACACTTTGTTTCCATTCTAACCGGGAGGAAGGTGGCAACGTGGCCATAGAGCCGTGGTGTAATTATCGATGAGTCCTCAGCTGCCTGCGGCACAAAACAGGAATGACTCATGGCCAGTAAGCTTCAGAGAGCTCTTAATTTTTAATTTTCAATGAAAATAGCTTCACTGTTTTTGTTCTGATTCTCAGTGTCATATATGGAGAAAACTCAATAGAGTAAATTGTGAAAAAGTGAAAAAAATAAAGATAAAATAAAAATCAGCAAATACAATAATTTTTTCACTTTTTTTTTTTTGGTTTGGGTTTTGTTTGTTTGTTTTAGTGAACTTTCTTAAAGATGACCCTTAGTGTGTATTAATTCCCTTGTTCACAGGACAAATATTGGCACTCACCAGGACTCTTAAATGCATGTAAATATATACAATACACAAAATACATACATCACACACATACATATACACACATACACACATGCAAACGTATACATACAGCATCAATGAGAGAGAGAAGTATGATGTGTGCATACACAGAGAGAGAGGACAGAGCAGGATACGTTTGTGGGGTGTGACTTTGAATGAGGCATTTAACCTCCAGGGACTCCCACTGACTTGTTTTGAAAGTGGGTGTGCAGGGCCGAGATGGTCATGCTCACCCACTAGTTTTTTGTTCCCTGACGTTTCCTGGCTCCCTTGTGGTTAGGCAAGCCTGTCCTATGTGACAGGTTCCACACTGACACTGGGACAAGTAAGTACGACTCCCTGGTGCTTCTCCTTCGCTGACGCAGGGACCAAAGGGGTGGACAGGCCTGTACTGAGGCAGGAACCGCACCTGCCAGGGGGCCGGTGTAGAATAGAGCCCTTCCCACTCTCTGATGGGCAAGGAGCATGAGCAGGAAGAAACACACGCAAGCCACCTTTGTTGTGTGAAGACAAGGGAACCAGATCGACCCGACCCACACAGCGCGAGAAGACACATCTCAGGCAGCCTGTCCATGTGAGGCCTATAACAGAAGCTCAGTCAACACTTGACTGAGTCTGAATGACAGGCACTAACGGAGAGGAAGTTAGTTATACTGCAAACATTTTGCAGTGACTTTTGAAGGAAACACAGATATAACACTAGTAAGAGATGTCGGATTACCTCCCAATTCTGTATTTTCTCCAGACATGAGTTGAAGTTTTCCATGCTCATTCCACTTGCCAAAGAAACTCTCCAAGATCCCTGAGCCACCAATACCCCCTCAAAGTTAGTTCTGCACCACAATTCTCTTCATCCTCTGGGCTCCCCCGCCCCCACCATGGTCTTCTGGGCTCCCCTCCTGTGGGTCTGCATACGCGGCCTTGTCCTTGTCATGTGGGTCTCCACTCAGAAATCCCAAGTGAGGAAGTCCTTGACCTTCTTCCCCCGCACCTGCTGCCCCCATGCCTCACACTGTCCACTTTCTGCCACAAAGCCCTCTTTCCTATTTCCGTGATTCTTCTCAATGCCAAAAAGTCACATAGTCATGTATCCACTTATTTACTGTCTGTACCCCGCCCTCCACTAGTTTGTGTAAGTTCCATACGAACCTCGACTCTGCTGTCTTGGAACAAAGCCTAGAACATTGTGTTCGGGACTATTTGTTGCATAAATGCGTGAGCACTTACCCGTGCTAGACACTGTGCTGGACACGCCAGTAACTACGTATCTGAATAAAATGAAGTAGGAAGAAATGAGTACTAATTAAGGCAACGGCAAGTTTCTATAGAACTACCGGTGCAAGGAGCAGTTGCTTCTTACGAAATCGGAGGCAGCAAAGAAATTTTCCTAGAAGTGGTTTTATTTAACCTCAGCTGTGGAGAATGAATAAGATTCTGAATGGCGAGCTGCCGTGACAGTGAGAAGGGAGAAGATAGAATAGACTCCTTGCCAGCTGAAGGGGGCATCAGGACCGAAGCCAGGACAACTTGGGGCCTATTTCAGCAGCAGTGAAGTGCCCTCCGTGGCCGAGCCTTGACTGGCTGCCAGGGGAGAAAACTGTCCATGGAAGACAGTGTCCCACAGCGGGCAGACCCTGAAGGCTACACTGTTAAGTGGACCCAAGCTTATGCAATCTGGAAAGTCAGTAAACGTTTATAAGCCAGGGTATTCGTTTCCTAGCGCTGCGTAACAAAGTGCCACACCCCGGCTGTCTTGAAACAGCAGAAATGTATTGTTGCACAGTGTCAGGTCTGAGATGAAGGGGTGGGCAGGACTCTGCTCCCTCTAAAAGCAGAGGGGACTCCTTTCTTACCTTGTCCTCGCTCCTGGGGGCATGCTGGCAGTATTTAGTGTTTTTGGCTTCCAGAAACATTCTTGTTCTCCCATCTTCTCATGGCTTTTCCCTGTGTCTTTGTCTCTTTGCATAGCTGGTATTCATATGTTTTTTGTAAGGAAATCAGTCATCCTGGCTCAGGGGCCCATCCCCTACAGTGTGACCTCACATTAACTAATTTCATCTGCAACACTCTCGTCCAGATCAGGTCACATTCAGATATACTGGGGGTCAAGACTTCAACATGTCTTCTGTGAGGGACACAATTGCACCCAGAGCACCATGGACTTGTGTTTGAGAAGTCACTCAGTGTGAAGGTTAATGAATGCCTTTCAGCTGGGACATTGTTTCGTTTGTTTTTGTTTTCCTTTTGTTTTGTTTGCCTTTGCCCTTGAACTAAAACATTGGCTCTTCCTGGGTGTCAAGGCTGCCAGCCTTCAGGCCTGAACTACACTATTATTTCTTCAGATTGCCCACTGCAAGATGTCAGGGCTTGTCACTGATTAGCCTCCATAAGTCCTTTAAGTCTTTATTATAATATATGATATAGAACATAATATATTATTATAATACATATTTAAATTTATATTTATATACAGTTTATACATATTATAATATAATATTAATATATTAAAACATAATGATTCATATATAATTTATATATAATATATTTATATTTATAATATAGTAACATATAATGACATAATAAAAATAATACATTATAATAATATAATATATAATATTTCATGAGTCAATTCTCCAATTCTTTATTTTACATATATAAAAAATGACCCTTGCCAGTTGACCCTTGAACAATACTAGATTTGAACTGCACAGGTCCACTTCTACGCAGATTTTTTAAATAGATACAGTACACTATCATAAATGTATTTTCCTTATGATTTTTTAAATAACATTTTTCTCTATACTTTATTGTAAGAATACGGTACGTAACTGACAGAGTATGTATTAATTTACTATTTATGCAATTAGTAAGAGTTCCGGTCAATAGTAGATTATCAATAGTTAAGTTTTTGGAGACTCAAAAGTTACACATGAATTTTTGACTTCATGGAGGATTGATACTTCTAACCCCCTCATTGTCCAAGGATCAGCTACGTATGTATGTGTGTATATATGTATATCTCTTACCAGTTCTGTTTTGTTTTGTTTTCTTGCAGAGAACCCCACCTAATACAGATTTTGGTAGAGTGAAGTGGGGTGTTGCTGTCACAAATACCTAAAAATGTGGAAGTGGCTTTGAATCTGGGTGAGGAGCAGAGGCTGGAGGAGTTTTGAAGTTCCTGCTAGAAAGAGCCTAGATTTCTGTGAAGAGACTGTTGGTAGTATATGAATATTCAAAGCCATTCTAGTGAGGTTCTCAGATGGAAATGAGGACTAGGCCATTGGAAAATGAGGAAAAGGCAATCCCTATCGCAAAGTGGCAAAAATTCAGCTGAGTTGTACTCCAGCATTTTGTAGAAGGTGAACCTGTGAGCAATTCAGTTAGATATTTAGCTAAGGAATCTTTTTTAAAAAGATTTATTTATTTTAGAGAGAGAGAGCAGGGGGAGGGTCAGGGCGAGAAGGAGAGAACCCTCAAGCAGACTCCCCACTGAGCCTGGAGCCCAACATGGGACCCAATCCCATGACCCCGAGATCATGACTCAAGCTGAAATCAAGAGTTGGATGCCCAACCAACTGAGCCGCCGAGCTAGCCCTAGCTAAGGAAATTTCTAAGGAGTGTCGAAGGATCCGTGTGGTTCCTTTTGATTATGATAGTAAAATCTGAGATGAGAAATATACTGAAAAAATAGTCAAGCAGAATGAACTAGAACTTGAAGATTTGGGAAATTCTCAACCTATCTATACTATAAGAAAAGAGAAAGCTTGTTCTGAAAAGAACAATAACGGTTTGGCTGACCAACCTTTTGATAAGAAGATTAATGTGGGTATGAAAGACACACTTAATCAACCACCTCAGCAGAAGTCAGGAAGAGACATAGGATTATACTAGCAGAAACACTGCCAGAGGGAACTAAACGGAACAGAACGTATGGGGATGGAATGAAAGAAAGCTGTCTGCCTTCTGGGATTCTACAGGACCAGACAACATAGCTATCCAGCTGGGAAAATGAATAATCCTTCCAGAAAACGAAGGAAGGACCTTGAAGGTGATCCAGAGACCTTCAGGCTGACATTCTATCACAGGCCAAGTGGGTAGGACGGCTTTCTCCTTAGTTTACAAGCATAGGCTCTCTTTCGTTTCAGGAGCTAGAATGCCACCACCCAGTGCCTCAAGGGCAAGACCATGGCCCAGTGCCATGTGGGCTGGACTCTCTTGCCAAGCCAAAGGTGGCAGGGGCCGCCCCACTGAGCTAGAGAGAGGAGGTGACACTGCCAACCCAGTGTGCCTGGAAGGCAGAGTATTGAACCAAAGAAGATGATGCTCCAGCCTTAAGATCTAATGGAATTTGCCTTGCTTGAGTTTTATTTGCTAGGGACCTGTCACCCCTTCCTTTCTTCCTTCTGATTTCTCCTTTTTGGAAAATTGATGTCTATCCTACGCCTATGTCACCGTTGTATTTTGGAAGCACATAACTTATGTGGTTTCACAGTTTCGCGTCTGGAGGGGAATTGTGCCTCGAATGAATCATACCCCATTTCACCCACATTGAATTTACATATTTATATGTAACTTTGGACTTTAGACTTCAGAGCTGGAAAGGAAATGAATTAAAATGTTGAAGGGTGCTAGGATGGAACAAGTATATTTTACACATCAGAAGAACATGAATTCTGAGGGGCAAAGGGTAGAATGTTATGGACTGAATGTCTGTGTCCCCCTGAAATTCATACGTTGAAGCTTCCACTCCCAATGTGACTGTATTTGGGGATAAGCATCTAAAGTAGTTACTAGGATTAAATGAGGTCATGAGCAGGGCTTTGATCCAGTAGGATTTGTGGCCTCTTAGAAGAGAGACTAGCAAACTCCTACTTTCTCTGTGCACAGAGGTCATGAGAGCACAGAGCAAGAAGGCGGCCATCTACAAACGAGGAGGAGAACACTTACCAGGAACCTAATCAGCCATCTCATTAATGGTGGACTTCTCAGACTCAGAACTGTGAGAAATGAATCTCTGCTGTTTGAGCCCCCAACACCCAGTCTGTGGTGTTTGAGTATAGCAGCCCGAGTTGACTAACAGGCTCTGGCTACAGAGTGGAGGAGGGCTGAGGGATGGAGAGGGAGAGGTGGGGAAACCAATGTAGAAATTGCTGCAGGAGAAAGATGTTGATGGACAGAACTAGGGCAATCGCAGTTGGAGACGAGGGATAATGTGAGAGACGATCCTTAGTGATGTTCATTAAGGCCAATTATAAACAAGAACCAGTGTGTTAATGAGGAAGAGAAATGTTATTACAGACCAAAACCAAAAGGCTTTCAGCCCTTCACCATATTAAACCCGTGTCACACTGTCTTTCCTGTGAATAAAATCTGAGCAAGAAAGGGTGAAGCTGTTTTTGTTCCTCTTTGTCATCTCTTCCTTGTCACTCCCTTTTGAGGCCTCAGTTTGCTCATCTTTCAGATGGGGATACACTGATTGCACTTTCCAACACACTGGCACCCAAGGGCATTTTGGAACATTTGGTGATCTTCTTAGGGAAGCTTCATGATATTTCTGGACTCTCTTCCGCTGTGGAGGCATGTGGAATCAAGGAGATGAAGAAGAGAAGGTGGAGGAGGAAGCGGGAGTAGCCCAGATTTCCTAGGCTCAGTGCAAGGTGAGGCTAGCACACTGACATTTCACTAGGAGCTATTAGGGCAGGGAGCCCAGAGTGAGGGGGAAAGGAGAGGGGGAAAGGTGGAGGGGAAAGCAAGTGCCAACTGGCACCCCTCCAGGAAGCCCAGCCAGTGCTGAGCAAGAAGGGGCACTTTCACACAGGCACGCAGGAGCCCCTGCACAGACATGCTGGGTGCAGGGAACAAACACGAATTGACCTGCCAGTTCCTTTCCATTTCCTGCTCCAGGTGGTAAAGTCTGTCTCTCAGAGAATTCGGCCGTGACTCACATTAGTACTTCTGACTTGTATCATCTGACACCTTTGTGCAGCTTCTGGGAACCCACATCCTCTGCCCTGGCACACACTTGCGGCTGGACCCAGTTTGAGGAGCCAAAGACTCCTGGCCATGGTCTCCAGTGGGGGAACTCTCCACGAGGGATGCTCAGGGTGACGCCTGTGGTAGAGAAAGTTGTGAGGCTCTGGACACAGGTAAGGCGCAGTGGTACCCAGCAGATGACTAACACAAGGAAAATACACAGTATCTGTGGGATAATTTACAGTGGATAAATCTTTCATACACATCCTCTCCTTTGATCTTTACAACTTCCAGTGGAGTAATCCAGGGGGGCACCTCAGCATGCCTGCTAAGCCCTTCCTGAGCTCCTGGAGCTTCATCTGAAATGCCGCTAATTGTTATGTGTCTCTGAAAGTCAACATGAAAGGAAGAATGCCTACCAAGTCTAATGAGAGAGGATTGGGCTTGACCCACACTATCACTCAAAATCAATCAGTTGGGGATGCACACCGACCTCAGGAGGCCCCGGGGGAGAACGTGGGATGGGCAGGTGACTCCCGCTCTATCTGTAACTGATCATTTCTTCAAAAATTCCTGATGCAAGGGTGCCTGGGTGGCTCAGTGGGTTAAGCACCTGCCTTCAGCTCAGGTCATGATCTCAGAGTCCTAGGATCGAGTCCTACATCAGGTTCCATGCTCAGTAGGGAGTCTGCTTCTCCTTCTGCCCCTCAACCCACTCGTGCACTCCTGTGCTCATGTGCTATCTCTCTCTTTCTCAGTTAAATAAATAAAATCTTTAGAAAGAAATCCCTGATGCAGATACGGCCACATTAATATTTGTCAGTCAAATACAAACTCTACAAGAGCAGGGGTATTTGTTTATTTGCCATATCCCAGGGCCCTGGCTTGTCCATATCAATACTTGTTGAGTCCGGTAATATGTGAAATCTGGATGTTGAGAACGTAGGGGCTGTTGTATTTTCTTTTCCTTTTCCTTTTTTTTTTTAAAGATTTTATTTATTTATTTGACAGAGAGAGAGGGACCACAAGCAGGGGGAGTGGGAGAGGAAGAAGCAGGCTCCCAGCAGAGGAGCCTGATGAGGGGCTCGATCCCATAACGCTGGGATCACACCCTGAGCCGAAGGCAGATGCTTAACAACTGAGCTACCCAGGCGCCCCTTTTCCTTTTTTGTGCTTTGTATATTTTATTAGTTTTCTTGTTGTTAAGATCTATTATCAGAAAGAAGATGGTCAACATGGAACTTAGCAAGGTGGAAGCATGTGAGAAGATAAAGTCTGACAGATTTATCTAGCACACCCCAATGAAGACAGACATTTTCCTCTTGCTATTCTTACCAGGTAAATTGAGATACTCGTAAAGGTCAGACAGTGAAAATTGTGGGTCTGGACCTCAAACTGAGGACCCGTAGTGGTAAAAACTTGAATGTTGGATTCAAACAGACCTAAGGTTGAATTTTGACCTCACATACCTTCATGTGTGGGGGGATGGGAGATGTGGAAGGAGATCAAAGGGTTTCATAGTATTTTTTTTTTCAATTAAAAAAAGTGAGTGCCTAGGCCAGATATCACTAGTTGTTCTTATGCACCATGTTATATTAAACATTATCCTTTTTAATTCTCGCATGAATTCTCTGAGATTGACAGATTAACTTTTGTTACGTCCTATAACTTGACCATGATCACACAGCTAATACATCCCCAGCCAGGGACTCTGAGTGTGGTGGTCTACGGAACTCCAAAGCTCGTGATGTTGATAACCAATCTTCCACCCACAGCCAAATTTGGAGAAGAGGCAGTGTCTTAGGTACAAACCTGAGTCTGTTGCCCTCCTCAAAGCCATTTGTTTCTCTTTTCTCTCCTTCTGTCTCTCTCTGTCTCTCTGTCTCTCTGTCCCTGGCTTCCTCATTCTGGCTCTCTCTTTTTCTGGAGGACCTGGACAGTTGAGCTGAAGATCTTTATCTCACTCATGCCCTGA
This sequence comes from Ursus arctos, assembly GCF_023065955.2. NCBI lineage: Eukaryota > Metazoa > Chordata > Mammalia > Carnivora > Ursidae > Ursus > Ursus arctos. The sequence goes on along the minus strand of NW_026623111.1, from coordinate 10,226,899 downwards.
GCAAAGACATTGGCTCAGTGTCCTTTCCATATTAGAATTCATGTGAGTAAAAGATCCTTAAATGTGTGTCAGTGCTCATTCTGCTCTTGTGCCCTGAAAGCACCACACGCTAGCTCTCCAGTGGTCTGATAGGTCAGATTAAGAAAGTACTAAGAACTCCTCAACATTTGCTGCAACATGGACGGCACTGGAGGAGATAATGCTAAGTGAAATAAGTCAAGCAGAGAAAGACAACTATCATATGATTTCTCTCATCTTTGGAACATAAGAACTAGGATGATCAGTAGGGGAAGAAAGGGATAAAGAAAAGGGGGGGTAATCAGAAGGGGGAATGAAGCATGAGAGACTATGGACACTGAGAAACAAACTGAGGGCCTCAGAGGGGAGGGGGGTGGGGGAATGGGATAGACCAGTGATGGGTAGTAAGGAGGGCACGTATTGCATGGTGCACTGGGTGTTATACTCAACTAATGAATCATCAAGCCTTACATCGGAAACCGGGGATGTACTGTATGGTGAGTAACATAATACAATAAAAAATCATTAAAAAAAAAACAGAAAGTACTAAGAACTCAAAATAAGTAAGTAAATAAATACACAAGAAAATACTCAGAATTCCAAATACAGATCTCTTAATGGTATACAAATCATCACATTTTAGATATCAAACACCCCATCTTTGTTTGTGTTTTATCACATTATAAAACCCAGACAGCTTTGTATGTCTTGGTTTTTAAAGCCTTCTAGAAAAACTGGTTATAAATATGATATTAAAGGCATTAGATTTACAGAGGAGTGTGTCAGGGTTTCGTTTTGTTTTCTCTGTGGAGTCTTTTACTTCCTAAAGCCGGAGGGGGGGTAGGAAAAAGCTGAAGTCAGCCCTAAATATTTAATTTCCTTCTTCAAATCTCAGATATCAGGAGAGCTTTGGGATGGCCACGCACCTAAGTTCGGTAACTAAAGAGGTTCCAGAGCTGTCCTCCTTTTCTGTCTTACATGTCATGGGACCTACAGTTGCTATTTATCTCCCCGGTCCAACTCCCTCTACAGGAGCTAAAACCCCATTAGTCTTAAATAGTCTGGTTTGATGTCGCCACAGCAGAGAAGTCATTATGAGTCTCCGGGGCAATTTTCTTCCTGGACTAATAATGCTCCATTAGCATCTTTCAAAGCCAGAGCAAAATCTGTTCTAGGAAAAGGAAGAGAGGTAGCTAACAGTGAAAAGCAGAATGAAATATGTCCCATTGACTTTATATAATCCTCTGCTGGCGCACAATTTCTCAATTAGACGTCCCTGGCCTCCCTATTTACTGCTGGTGAGGGACGGAGGCTTCTGTCAACCTGGGGAAAATGCTTGTTTCCTTTTGTTGGCTCTGCGGGTCAGCAAACTCGCAGAAATGTTCCTCGAGCCTCCCAACCAAGACGTGATGGAGAAACTTGGTAAAACTGAATGTAGTTTCAACAAATTGGCAGGTCACTGTGGTTATATAATATGAAATATCATTTAAAAACGTGTCTTTTTAAAAAGCCACTTAGTATTTGTGACAAATAAATCACATATCCTAGATCTATCTTAGATCTCTCTTAGAAAAGAGGTATAACCTTTCACTTTATAAGTAACACTGATTCTACATCAATATGTATGAGTATTCATATATATGCATGCAAATTGCACACATATATAGTGTATATATATATAGTGTATATATATATATATATATATATATATATATATATATATATATATATAGACACGCATACACGCAAAGACACACATCAGGGCTAAATATTTCCCTGTGTTTTCACAACTTTTTATCATCTCTCACCCTTGCTTTATCTCTACCATGCTGAATCATTGATCAGGATACTTGCTAGAGATACAAGGATCTAAGAGCAATTTCTTCTATTAAGGTCTAGGGGATACTCTCTGAAAAGGCAGAACATATCTTGGAAAATGGAAAGGTTTGGGGTTAGAATGAGGAAAGCTTTAGCCATCTGGATTCTCAGAGCTCTAGAGACTTTTGGAGACTGTGAATGTAGGCCTACGGCAGGAATGATTTCACACCACCGTTTAATTGTTTCTAGATACCGGACTAGTATGTCTTCAGATTGTTGCATCCTGCACAGCGGGACCATAAAGCAGCAGCCCGTCTTCATGGGACTACATATACATTAATAAACAGATGCCTAAGTATACAAACCCAGGTTACAGACCGAATTTAAGAGCGATGTTTACTAATGGTGGCAAAATAAGTGATCTCTGTGCTAATGGTACTATTTTCTCAACAAAATTAATTTGAATAAATAATATACCCTTGTCTTTGGAAATGATGCAGTACATATAAATGATATTGTATCTCAATGGCTAACAGACACATGAAAAAATGTTCGAAATCATTAGCCATCAGGGAAATTCAAATCAAAACCATACTGAGATACCACCTTACGCCAGTTAGAATGGCAAAAATTGACAAGGCAAGAAACAACAATTGTTGGAGAGGATGTGGAGAAAGGGGATCTCTCCTACATTGTTGGTGGGAATGCAAGTTGGTACAGCCACTCTGGAAAACAGTGTGGAGGTCCCTTAAAAAGTTAAAAATAGAGCTAACCTACAACCCAGCAGTTGCACTACTGAGTATTTACCCCAAAGATAGAAATGTAGTGAAAAGAAGGGGCACCTGCACCCCAATGTTCATAGCAGCATTGTCCACAACAGCTAAATTGTGGAAGGAGCCCAGATGCCCTTCAACAGATGACTGGATTCAGAAGATGTGGTCCATATATACAATGGAATATTACTCAGCTATCAAAAAGAACGATTTCTCAACATTTGCTGCAACATGGACAGGACTGGAGGAGATTATGCTAAGTGAAATAAGTCAAGCAGAGAAAGACAATTATCATATGGTTTCACTCATTTATGGAACATAAGAAATAGGAAGATCGGTAGGAGAAGAAAGGGATAAAGAAAGGGGGGGTAATCAGAAGGGGGAATGAAGCATGAGAGACTATGGACTCTGAGAAACAAACTGAGGGCTTCCAGGGGGTGGGGGAATGGGATAGGCTGGTGATGCGTAGTAAGGAGGGCACGTATTGCATGGTGCACTGGGTGTTATATGCAACTAATGAATCATGGATCTTTACATCAAAAACCAGGGATGTACTGTATGGTGACTAACATAATAAAAAATATTATTATTAATAAATAAATAAATAAATAAATAAATAAAAATTTAGAAAATGATATTGTATCTCATGAAATATTCTCATGAGTTAATTTGAAATGAGCACAGCAACTAGAAGCTAAAGAAATAAACTCTTGCATCCAAGTCATCACTTTGGCATACAATGTTATTGGTAAGAGTTCAGGGTATAGAGTCAGACTGCTTGCCTTTAATCTTATTTTATCACGTACCAGCTGTGTACCTTGCACAAGTGACATGGTTTCTCTGTACTTTGGTTTCCTCATCTGTAAAATGAGGATTACCTTTCTTACACTGTGGGAGTGATGAGACCATTACCATTCATGAAGTAATACTTCTAAAGCATTTAGGACAGGGACTAGCATATAGTGAGTGTGGAATAAATGCTAGCCATCATTTGCTGATGAACCAGTTTCGCTGTCCTGCCACTAAACATGATCTTACACTCTGCACAGAGTGGTTGTAATAACTAGAGAACGTGTATTTTAAAAGTCCCTAGTACGGTGGCTGCCATGTACTCCTCCGCCCACAGGTGATTTTTTGCCACCTGTTGACATAAATTATATATAAACTAACAAAGGTGTGATAATTATATGCTTCACATTTATATAGCACATTACAAATTACAGAGACGTGAACATGATACCTTATGTAATCCTTTCAAAGTCTCATCAGGTGCACATCATTAGCCCCCTTGTAAAGGTGAGGCTCAACGTGCTCGAGTTGCTTTCCTGAGGCTTTGCAACTATAAATGAAAACTAGAAGCCACGTGGGATTTCTGAGCCCCATTTGTACCGGTAACTGCAGTTGGCATTTAATCCTTATGATGCTCTCTAATCTTTCAAGGATCCCAGAAGTTAGAGCGTATTATTTGCCAGCTGCAGAGAGCTTGATCCAACACCCATATCTACAGAGGAGTCAGCATCAGTCTTTATACCGACGTCTGCCTGAAGATTCAGGGTATTGATTCTTTACCCCAAACCACGTATTCCTGGCATTTTCCTATAGGCATTTTGTTTTTATGATTTTCCATGTTAAAAGAAAGGAGAAGAATAGGATGTGTTAGCTTCATGCCTCATGTATGCAAAATGATAACTACATCTGTGAGGTCTGATCAATACATCCTCCCACCCACCATCTCTTTCTCCTGTCCCTGATTCATGTGAGTTTTACTAAGGAAATGGAAGGAGGAGAGAAAGCAGAGGGGAGAGGGAGGGAGAGAGAGGAAGGAAGGAAGGAAGGAAGGAAGGAAGGAAGGAAGGAAGGAGGAAGGAAGGAAAGAAGGAAGGAAGGAAGGAAGGAAGGAAGGAAGGAAGGAAGGAAGGAAGGGAGGAGGGAAGGAAGGGGGAAGGAAGGAAGGAAGGAAGGAAGGAAGGGAGGAAGGAAGGGAGGAGGGAAGGAAGGGGGAAGGAAGGAAGGAAGGAAGGGAGGAAGGAAGGGAGGAGGGAAGGAAGGGGGAAGGAAGGAAGGAAGGAAGGAAGGAAGGAAGGAAGGAAGGGAGGAGGGAAGGAAGGGGGAAGGAAGGAAGGAAGGAAGGAAGGAAGGAAGGGAGGAAGGAAGGGAGGAGGGAAGGAAGGGGGAAGGAAGGAAGGAAGGAAGGAAGGAAGGAAGGAAGGAAGGGGGAAGGAAGGAAGGGAGGAGGGAAGGAAGGGGGAAGGAAGGAAGGGAGGAGGGAAGGAAGGGGGGAAGGAAGGAAGGAAGGAAGGAAGGGAGGAAGGAAGGGAGGAGGGAAGGAAGGAAGGAAGGAAGGAAGGAAGGAAGGAAGGAAGGGGGAAGGAAGGAAGGAAGGAAGGAAGGAAGGAAGGAAAGAAGGAAGGAAGGAAGGAAGGAAGGAAGGAAGGAAGGAAGGAAGGAAGAAGGAAGAAAAGAAGGAAGGAAGGAAGGAAGGAAGGAAGGAAGGAAGGAAGGAAGGAGGAAGGAAGGAAGGAAAGAAGGAAGGAAGGAAGGAAGGAAGGAAGGAGGGAAGGAAGGGAGGAGGGAAGGAAGGGGGGAAGGAAGGAAGGGGGGAAGGAAGGAAGGAAGGAAGGAAGGAAGGAAGGAAGGAAGGAAGGGAGGAAGGAAGGGAGGAGGGAAGGAAGGGGGAAGGAAGGAAGGAAGGAAGGAAGGGAGGAGGGAAGGAAGGGGGAAGGAAGGAAGGAAGGAAGGAAGGAAGGAAGGAAGGGAGGAAGGAAGGGAGGAGGGAAGGAAGGGGGAAGGAAGGAAGGAAGGAAGGAAGGAAGGAAGGAAGGAGGAAGGAAGGAAGGGAGGAGGGAAGGAAGGGGGAAGGAAGGAAGGGAGGAGGGAAGGAAGGGGGGAAGGAAGGAAGGAAGGAAGGAAGGAAGGGGGAAGGAAGGAAAGAAGGAAGGAAGGAAGGAAGGAAGGAAGGAAGGAAGGAAGGGAGGAGGGAAGGAAGGGGGGAAGGAAGGAAGGAAGGAAGGAAGGAAGGAAGGGGGAAGGAAGGAAAGAAGGAAGGAAGGAAGGAAGGAAGGAAGGAAGGAAGGAAGGAAGGGAGGAGGGAAGGGAGGAGGGAAGGAAGGAAGGAAGGAAGGAAGGAAGGAAGGGGGAAGGAAGGAAAGAAGGAAGGAAGGAAGGAAGGAAGGAAGGAAGGAAGGAAGGAAGGGAGGAAGGAAGGGAGGAGGGAAGGAAGGGGGGAAGGAAGGAAGGAAGGAAGGGAGGAAGGAAGGGAGGAGGGAAGGAAGGAAGGAAGGAAGGAAGGAAGGAAGGAAGGAAGGAAGGGAGGGAGGGAGGAAGGAAAGAAGGAGCACTGAAAGCTGCTGCGTGTGTGTGCAGGCGGCCAGCTGTCTCTAGGGTCCCTATCAGCAATGCCGGCCCTTTTATCTTCCAAAGCCTTAAGCTACTATGATCTGTTCAGCCTTCTGTGGCTACACATGTCTCCAAGCAGAGTGATGGTTCCTAACAGCATGCCCTCTGCATTATGATCCCCCCTGCCTTTCGAATCACTCTAAATTAAGCAGCGGCTGTGTGCACAGGCGGGAGGAGAGACTGGTTTGGCCCAGCCCAGCTAGCCAAAGTTTACAGTGTTTTAAGATCTCTCCATCAGAAAAAAAGAGAGAGAGAGAGAGAAGGAAATCTAGCTCTCTTCTTTAAAAATAGCATGAATAATTCTGTTTCCCTCATGCAGGCTTCAGTACCGGAGAGTCGAGCTCGTAAGAGATAAGTAAAATCATTTGTTCAAACACTCCCCTGTGAGATCCAATAGGAGGAGGGATGTAACATGCTCTACAGGACAGCTTGGATCTTGGGTTGAGACACAAAAGTAAACGATAATATTGGAAAATAAGAGCTAGCAGAGAGAGAAGAAAAAATGAAGGAATGAAAGGCACTTGCTGGGGACTATTGCTAAATTGCTCCCAGCGAAAGCTGAGCGTCACGGAGCACTGGTTTGCTCAATGTTGTGCCGGCCTCTGCACCATCGCCTTTGACCTCACAACCTGATCCTGGTGTCTCTGGTGAGGTAAGAGCTGCTGATCGTGAGGTATGTCGGCAGCAGAAGTCAGGCACTCTGAGCGGTGTGTTCACTAAGGCAGACAGCTTCCCAGGACACCGTTGTCCCGTACCCGAGTCAGGTCACACTGCTGCTGCTCCTGGCTCTGGGGCTGCTCTCCTGCCATCACTTTCCTTACTCGAAAGAGTGTGGAAAGTTTGTTGTGTCATAGATTATTCTTCAGCACTTCCTATGTATAAACAGGCTCTGCTGGGCACACAAAGAGAGAAAGGAAGGTCCAAGGTGGCCAGAACGTGGTCGCCCCCTCGAGCAGCATAGTGCGGAGCGTGGGAATAAGACTCAGTCCGATAGCATTAGGGGCAAAGGAGAGCTGAGGCCAGAAGTTGCTGAGTAGTGGAAGGTCCCCATCACTGCTGCGAACAGTACAGCTGCCCGTAGGGCGCTGAGTCTCAGTCCTGACTCAGGTAGTTGGTAGAGGGTCTTGAAGGGATCTGAGATCGGCCTCCCACCTTCCCTCCCTGCCTCCATCTCTGTACAGCATCACTACCCCTGAGGCCTTCCCAGACTTGTACCATCTCAACCCTATACAGCTGCTAACATCATTGTCATGCAAATTCAACCACATTCCTCTCCCTGATTAAAACCCTTTAGTTACAGACTTTCCAAGATTTTTTCTTTAAGAGGAACTCCAAACATTTTTAACAGGATATATAAAAAATGTCATGATTAGGTCCTCGCTGTCTCTTTCCACTCACCTCCTCCCTGCCAGCTCCCCCTCTATAGAACCAATTGAGGCTTCCCAGATGGGCTATATACTCCCTGCACAAGCTCTTCTGTCTCTCCAGAAAACTCTCACCCCCCTTTCTCTGGCTTGGTACATACTATTCATATATTGGATCTCCGTCGGTCAGAATGTCACTTTCTCTAGAAAAGTCTTTGTCTACCCTGGTTGTACATTGGCATCCTAAGATTGCATCACCTTAGAAATGTTAAGAAACAAAACCAACCAACCAACCTTGTCATACCATCGAGTTCAAATCTTTTTTTTTTTTAAAGAATTCCTTTTTTTTTTTTTTTTAAGATTTTATTTATTTATTTATTGAACAGAGATAGAGACAGCCAGCGAGAGAGGGAACACAAGCAGGGGGAGTGGGAGAGGAAGAAGCAGGCTCATAGCAGAGGAGCCTGATGTGGGGCTCGATCCCGTAACACCAGGATCACGCCCTGAGCCGAAGGCAGACGCTTAACCGCTGTGCCACCCAGGCGCCCCGAGTTCAAATCTTTTTGAAGAGACAGACATCAATGTTTTAAAAGCTCCTTTGATGATTCTACTGTGTCGCCGAGTTTAAGCGCTACTGATATATACAGACTTACTGCCCCCCTTCCCAATGCTGTGAAAGGCATTCTGTCCTCCAGAGCAGGGGTCTGTAACCTCTTTCTGTAGGGGGATATGCAGGTGATACCCGGTCATGACTAGTCAACTTTGACATCATAGTTTGAAAGCAGCTGTAGACCATATGCGAACAAATGGGCATGGTGTGTTCCAGGGAAATTTTCTTTGTCAAAAGAGGCAGCATTCCAGATTTTGCTTTCGGGTAGATGTTTTCCACATTAGACAATGGTTATCTCTCTACCCGTCTATATGCTAGCAGTAACTTCCTTGAAGGCAGAGAACCTTCGTTACTCAGTTTAGTAGTTGCCATGCTTGGCACAGTGCCTGACGTCACTGGTACTCAATGAACACTTGTTGGGGGAACACCTCAGTGAATGAATGTAAGGATGGGGAAATGAGCAATGCCTAAATCCTGATAGAAGCCTGGGTTCTTATCAGAAAATGCTTCATGGCTCTGGGTGAAAGATCGGTAGGAGAAAAAAGGGAAGAAGAAAGGGGGGGGTAAACAGAAAGGGGAACGAACCGTGAGAGACTATGGACTCTGGGAAACAAACTGAGGGCTTGGGGGGGGGGATGGGATAGGCCGGTGATGGGTAGTAAGGAGGGCACATATTGCATGGAACCCTGGGTGTTATATGCAAGTAATGAATCGTGGAACTTAAATAAATAAATAAATAAATAAATAAATAAATAAATAAATAAAATAATTTTAAAAAATAAAATAAAAATAAAAAAATAAAGTAAAAAAAAGCACACTGGGCAAAGGGGGGAGAGGCCATTGTAAAAACTCATCTTACAATTAAGATGGATAGCAGAGCTTTATTTTCTGAAGTCTTTCCCGCTCTGACAATCTATGACATGTAAATCATCTAGAAAAATCCTGTTGACAAATATTCATTTAGACAAAGAGAAGAATCCCACCCCAGTTTCCTTTCCTTTATTCTCTAGTGACTTACCCCAAAATGTGCTCAAGGTAGCCAAAGAACCACACAAAGGGTCCTAACATTGTTCAGAGCTTTCAAAAGCATTATCTTACTGACATACCCATGCCCCCTCACAAACACACACACACACACACACACACACACGCACACACACACACGTCCATTGGTCTTAGGTTCAGATAGCTGATTGATTTTTCATACATGGTACCTCGGATAATATCCCTCTTCCCCAAATTGGCCCATGGTTAGCTATTTCCCCAGGCTAACGTCTGAAGAGATCACCTAGCCACACAGATGTTCCACACTCTTCCCGACTCATTTATTTTGAGAAGTCGTATCTTCAACTGCTTCTTAAAGTGCTGCCCCCACTTCAGGTGAACCAGAATCTAGAATCCAGGGTAGGTGTCGGGTTCACAGTAGTGAACATCACCTGTCTCAGCACTGATGAAGGGAGCCCCCCACCACTCCAACAAACACACATACGCACACATACGCACATTGTAAGCTACTTTAGAATTAACAAAATACTTCCCTTATGATTATATATGTGACCTTTAACACATTATTTAACCTCTCTGAACTTTAGTTTCCAATTCCTGGACATCGCCTGACTCATAAAGCTGTCATGAGCATTAAGGAATGATGCATGTGGAGCACTTTAATGCTCCATTTGGCATATAGACAGCTCCCCGACTATTACTATTACTATTATTTTTATATCCTTTGACCCTCTCCAAAACTCTCTGAAGATAGTCAAGGCAGGGAAAAGTATCCCTTTTTTTTTTAATATTTTATTTATTTATTCGACAGAGATAGAGACAGCCAGCAAGAAAGGGAACACAAGCAGGGGGAGTGGGAGAGGAAGAAGCAGGCTCATAGCAGAGGAGCCTGATGTGGGGCTCGATCCCAGAATGCCGGGATAACGCCCTGAGCCGAAGGCAGACGCTTAACCGCTGTGCCACCCAGGCGCCCCAGGGATAAGTATCCCTTTTTGGTAGGTGAGAAAACAAAAGCCTAGGGAAGTTAGGACATCTGCCCCATATAACACAACCCTGCATAACATTAAACCATACTTAGACATAAGCCCTCTGATTCCTAGGGATTTTCCCATCACACCCTACTTCTTTTGAGATTTTACCTATTTTGGAAATATTATAATAAAGTAACCCGTGGGCTATTTTAAGTGAAATTGCACTGTGGCTAACATGGGATAAGAATTCTGTTTCATGAACTACAAGGAAGAAGAAGCTGACTATCCGGAGGTCGCCACATCCACCATTAGCAAGCTGTAAGTCATTGGACAAACAAATGATCTTCTTTGGTTCTGAGTTTCCCTATCTATAAATAGAGAAGATTGAGCAAGATTAGCCTGAGGGTGCCATCAAGCTCCAGAATCCAAGAAAACTGGATTCTCAATTATTCTTGCTCATAGAAAGAGGAAGTACTGGGTAATGGAAATCCCCAGATAATTGCTCATGTTGTCTCTGAATTCTTACATATCAGGCTTCTATCGTTCCCTTCAGTGGCTGACAAGTAGATGTAAGTGACTGATTTGGGCTTGATCTTCCTTCTGATCTTATTCATCCTCAGGAGGAAAGGAATAATGAGCAGAAAAATTGCCAAATCAGGGAGGGAGACGCAAAAGCAAAGACATCAACGATCTATCTGTAAGTTGGTTATCTGCTTCTTCAGTTACCAAAAGTGTCTCTACAGCTTTGCTTCACGCTACAAAAGGTGTGTTCTTGAAGGTTCTTTGAAAACTAAATTCCTGGAAATTAAATCATGTATTTTATGCAGTGGTGGATCAGTGAGGTAAATGAAAGCAAAGCAAAACAAAACAAAAGAAAAAACAAATAAACGATGACAAATAACCTCGTGCTGACACTTTGCTTGCCTCCCTCCACTCTTTCCACTGTTTTATGAGGCCACACGAGTATCAATTCCCTTTTCTATCACCTAAAAGCCACTGGATGTCCTTCTCTCAAAGAAAAGTAGTAGAGAGTAAGCATATTCAGGTAGAAACACTCAGAGTGGCGCAAAGTTCGACGTCTTTGACTTTGATAGCAGAGTTTGCAGTTTACACAGGTACACCGCAGAGATAGCATGCGTGCTGTTCCAGACCTCCACAAGAAAGCAAGTATCACAACAATGCAAATCAAATGAGTCTTCTGGTTTCCCAGTACATATAAATGTTATGTTTACACTGTACTGTAGTCTATTAAATGTGCAATAGCACTACATCTAAAAAAAAAAAAAGGTGCATACCTTAATTAAAAAATGCTTTATTGCCAAACAATGCCAATCATCAACTGAGCTTTTAGTGAGTCATAATCACTGGTCACAGTGTTATGGTGATAACAAATATAATAATAATGAAAAAGTTTGAAATATTATGAGAATTATCTCAATGTGATGCAGAGACACAAAGTGAACAGATGTTCTTGGAAACATGGCACCAATACACTTGTTTGATACCGGGTTGCCACAAACCTTCCATTTGCAAAAAAAAAAAAAAAAAATCTGTGAAGCACAATAAAGCAGAACTCAATACAGCAAGGTGCTTGCATAGTTTTGGGAAAGATAGATTTAAAAATATATAGAATTTCCATAAACAGGGGAAAGCTGCTCTCGATATGAAAGATGGGATAGATCACAGCAAAAATAAAATATCAATTAACAGACAGGGAGGAGGAGATGAAAAAGTATTTCCTCAATAGAAGAATCACAAAAAAATTTCAGATTCCAGTTTCTGCAAATACAACAAATGTAAATTCATGTCAGGAAGCTGCAATGAAACCATCCCTCATAGTGTTGAAGGGCACTAAGTCTGGCACCAAATCCCAGCTTTGGTCCTTGGGACCTCTGTGGCCTTGGGGAAACTACTTGGTATCTGTTTACCTGTTTCCTCATTTGCAGAATAGAGACGACAAAAGCAACTACTTCACAGGGCATTTTTGTTAGGAACTAAACAAGTTAATATACATGAATCCCTCAGAACTATGTGTTCATATAATGTGTTAAACATTTATTATTCATAAGATTATATCTAAATGTATATAACATGTGCATATCTTATTCCTGTACATTTTCGTCCCTTAAACTTCAAACATTGCTGTGGAATAGAAACCATTATCATTTCTCATAGAGAAGGCCAAAGTGGGTCTCCGATTTAGGTCTTTCTGTCTGCAATAATGTGTTCTTCTTAGACACGTCTGCAAGTTCAAAGCTGAATCTCCAGTGACAAGTCTGACTTGGCCCCCCAGCCCTCTGAGGATGTGTCTTACATCAGCTTTTGTCTTAATCAAGGCAGCCACTGACGATAAGTGTTGACGTGATTCTTGCAAGGCTTTGGATGTATTCGAGAGCCAGTTCCTCAGGTTTATTTGAAACTCATATCTATTTGATTGTTTAAAAAAAAAAAGAAACGAATGTTTGGACTACTGATTAAGGCTTTATATAATTCAGTAGACTAAGAAACTCATCTAGTATGAAAGGACTTATTTTAAAAGAGCCTCTTTTCAGGTTCATGGGAAGCTTCCATTCTGATGTAAGCAATTCTCAGTCTGGCCAATGTTGAGGATGGCCTGTTCCTTCATAACCTCACCAATTCTGGGTTATTGTGTTTAAAAAATTTCAAACCCCATAGGCTAAGTAGTTTCTTATTGTGACTTGTAGAAGAGGTTGACTAGCCTGTTATGTTTAGTAGTAATTTGCTTTTCATCTTGTGAGAACTTTTCAAATATGTTACCCATGTTTCTATTAGATGATTTATTTCTTATTAGTCTCAAGGTATATTTGCAGATTAAGAATAACAACTCTTAAGGGCACCTGGGTGACTCAGTTGGTTAAGTGTCTGACTCTTGATTTCCCCTCAGGTCATGATTTCAGGGTCATGATCTCAGGGTCGTGAGATGGAGCCCCCACCTTGAGCTCTACGTTCAACCAGGAGTCTGCTTGAGGTCCTTCCCTCTGCCCCTCCCCACCTTCTAAAAATAAATAAATCTTAAAAAAAGTAAGAATAACAAATCTTCGTCTGTCAGGTATATTTCAAATATTCTTCCCATTCTGTTATAGCTTCAGCCTTTTCAAAAATATAAATTCATTATAGTCAAATTTGTTTTTAATGTGTTCTGAATTTCCTTAATTGCTTAGGACCTTTTCTAATAGTTTATTTTTTAAATATTTAAAAATTAACCCACTTGGAATGTTTTGTGTACTCATAATTGTGTTTCCTCCCAGATGAGTAATTATTATGTTTGCAGTATTTATTAATAAAGTATTATCTTTTATGGTATTAAATGTTTTTTTACCACATATTTACTATAGAGTTTCATTGATTTCTAGACTTTATATATTTCCTTTCTGTGATTGATGTGGTTATTCCTGGCCGATATCTATATGGTTTTAATTACGTGACTTTATACAAAGTTCTAATATCTGGGAAAAGATATTTCCTTCCTCACTAATCTAATCTTTGTCTCTTCATTCTTGTTGTTATTCAAAGGTATTTATTGCTATATTAATTTTAAAATTGTTGTACTCAAGTTAAAATAGCATTCTAATTAAAATTGCATATGCTCATTAATTTTTAGAATGATTGACATTTATATGATATTAGTTATCCCTATGCAGGAACAAATGTTTTCTCTCCATTAGCTTGGATCTTACTTTATGTCCAAAAAAAAATTTTGGTTGTTTTCATACAGATCTTGAGGTTTTCTTTTCTAAATTTATTCTTTGGTGTTTGTGGATTATGTTTATTGCAATTTTGTTCATTTCCTTTTCTATGCTGGATATTACTAGCATAAAGGTAAAACATTAATTTCGTATATTTATACTGGATCCAGGCACCTTGTCAGCTTACTTAATTAACTCTAATACTTGATTCCCCACCCCCAGATCTTTCCTTCCTTCCTCCCTCCCTTCCTGCTTGCTTTCTTTCCTTCCTTCCTTTCATCCTTCCTTCCTTCCTTCCTTCCTTCCTTCCTTCCTTCCTTCCTTCCTCCTATGTTGCTTCTAAAGTCTTCAATCACATAACATTCAGATAAAGGTTATTTTATTTTCTAACATTTATACTGATATTCTTTAATTACATTAGCTAAAATCTCCAAAATAATGTAATAACTGATATTTCCGCCTTATGATTAACTTTAATGAAAGTAACTGAGCATGTCTCATTTAATTTGATGTTTGTTAATGAAAAACAGTCTTTCTTATATTAAATGGTTTTCTTTTGCCTCTGTTATGTAGGTTTTTAGTATCAATTTGTAGAGTAAGTTTTTAGTTGCTTTATTGATAGCGTCGCATTTTTCTCTTTTGATCTTTTTCATCATGATAAATTATTAGCATGGATTATCTCATATTGAACCATTTGTAATCATGGTAATTGCATATTATTATTTTTGGTATTTTTTTGGACTTCGTTTGTTATTTTTTTCCAGTTTTAACATGTATATGTATAGGTAAAATAAATGTTTCCATTTCTTAGTATTATATTTATAAAGTTTGATATCAAATTTCTGCTTTATTCCTACAACTAGTTGAGAAGCTACCCTATACCATTTAGAAATTGAAATAAATCTTGGAAATATCTTCTATTTAAAGGTTAGATAGAAAGTTATCAAGGGTTTAGAGCAGGATTCTCTCTTAATTGGAATACTTTTATCTACCTTTCCGAACTGTTTATATTTCTATCTCTTTTTAAATTGATGTTAGTAGTTCATCTTTTGCTAGAAAACATCAATTTACTCTACAAATTCAAATCCATGTCCATGCAATTGAACATCTGTGTTTAGACATATTATCTCATGTCCAGTAGTTAATTTTTAAGATGTTTTCTCAATTTTACTTTTTCTTACTTGCCAGAGATTGATGTCCTTTATCAGTTTTCTCTCTCTCTCTCTCTCTCTCTCTCTCTCTCTCTCTTACCTTCTTCTGGGGTATTTAATAATTTTTCCCCTAATTTCTTGAAAAGAATGTTTATTCCTCTCTTAAGATTTTATTACAATGTATTATATAAATCAAGTCATCTATTCATTAAATCCTTACAGAACTATAAGAAACTAAAACAAATAAACATCACAGTGAATTTTACATACAGCTATTTTGTGAGGAAAAAGATCAATGAAAGCAGAAATATACAAGGAAGTGGGTAACGAGTGATATGGCCTAATAGTTGAAAGGGGAAAGAAAAGAAACAAGATTCTCAAAACTGTATGAGCTAGCAGGTACTTCCACAAAAAAAGTTTTTAGTTAGTTCATTATGGGATCACCATTTGGGTTACAGAGACGTGAGCTCTTTCAGAAATAAAGAAAGGCACCCTCACAACTCATTAAAATTGAAGAATCATTTCTGTGTTCAGACCCTGACTTTCATAAAACTTTCACTTAGTTCACTGGATCTAATAAAATCTAGGCTCCCAACAGCAGAAATAAGAAGAAATTACTATGAAGTGCAAGGTCATAAATGTAGCTCACGATTTTGACAATAACTTGAGCACTAAGCCCACAAGGATGGTGACCATGTGATACAGCTTGATTTCGTATGGTCTTGAGGAAGGGTTACACACATCAGTGGCCTGTAGGCAAAAAACTAAACTCAATGAAAGTTCTCAAAGTAAACATTCCTATTTGAAATGAAAGAGGCAAAAGGGAGGGAACAATTTCCTCTGGATAGTTCTTTTGAAAAAACAATAGTATATTAAGAGCATGTAAAAATAAGAATAGTATTTTCAAGATATGTATTTGATTTACATAAGGAGAGGAACGGACTTCACATGTTCACAAAATAACAGAACAAGTACCTTTCACCTCAACCTTTATTTGTAAGACATGTTGCCTCAACGTATGGGATGAATGGCTTTTATTCAGGGGAGAACCCAAAGGAAGCATTTTTGTCTTTAAAGAGCCTTTTGCCTTCATTCAGAGGTAAAAAGAAAATGCAAAATGAAAGGACCTTTCTATGTCATGTCAGCAGATATGTAATATTTCCAATTTTCTTTTCACGACCTCTCAGAAAAACAGTCTCAAAAGTGCTGTTCAACTGGAAAAAGAAATTGCCCAACAATTACAGATTCATTCCATATAAGGTGTGTGGTTTCTGGAAAACACAGCAACAACAGAATATTCCATGCTTTGCTACCACTTTATAGTGAATCATAAAGAATTTCTTGAAGGCCTAGTGCTTTGTAATAAACAGTAATTTTTGCTAGTATATTCCCTAGACATAAGGTATTGTGTTATATTGGATTGCATACATGAGACCAAAATGCTCTCTGTTCAAACTTTTATAATTCCAGAGACTTCCTGCAAGTTTTAGGTATGCGAAGGAATTTGCTTAGAGGTCATTACAAGCAAGTTGTTCTTTTTCTTTGTGAGGAGGAGTGTGGAGGGACTACTTTTGGAATGCAACAGGAGAAAGCCAGAGGAAAAAGAGCAGCTGAAATTGTTGACTATTTTATTCATAGGATACTGAAATGAGAAAATCAGGAAGACTGAATTTTTCTGCCAACAATTTTTTTAATGTTCACAGTAATTTATTGAGACAAATTTACTTGCAATAAAACACATAATCATTATTGTGCATCTTAAAGCCTTTTGCCAAATGCATATGCTGATATAACCACCGCCTGGTTAAGACACAGAACATTGTACTCTAAGAAGTTCCTGTCTGCCCTTTTCACTTAACTTCCCCTTTTTATTTTTTTATTTATTTCTTTTTTTTAAGATTTTATTTATTTATTTGAGACAGAGAGAGCGAGAGAGCACAAGTAGGGGGAAGGGTCAGAGGGAGAGGGAGAAGCAGACTACCCGCTGACCAGGGAGCCCGATGCAAAGCTCGATCCCAGAACCCTGAGATCATGACCTGAGCCGAAGGCAGATGTTTAACCCATTGAGCCACCCAGGTACCCCAATTCCCCCTTTTTAAAAAGCAACCAATATTCTCATTTCCATCATCTTTGGTTGGCTTTGCTTGAATTTTATATAAATGGCATCATACAGTAGGTAGGGTTTGTGTCTTCTTCCATTCAACAAGTTCTTGAGAATCGTCCATGTTGTTGCATGTGTCAGTGGTTTGTTCTTTTTTATTAGTATTTCATTGTGCAAATAGTCTATAATGTTTATCCATTTCTCTATTGATAAGCATTAGAGTGATTTCCAGTTTTTAGCTATTATGACTACCATGCTTTGGATAATATTGTACAATCCTTTTTGTGGATATATTCATTTATTTCTCTTGGCTGTATAATTAGGAATGGAATTACTGGGTCATATGACATGGTTTTTTTGTTGTTGTTGCTCTTCTTGTTGTTTTATCTTAAAATGAAGGAACAGGTTCAATGACAATAAAAATAAATTTTTCCCTAGCCTATTGCTTCCATGATGTCTACCAGCCTCAAATTCTTTGGTGTATATTTCCACATACAAGAGTATTCTCCTACATAAAATTGCAATAATGAAAATAATATTGACATTTTACTACCATTCAAAGTTCAGACCCTATTCAAAATTTTCAATTATCTCAATAATGTATTTCATAAGAAAACAGCAAAGTCCAGAATCATCAGTTGCATTTTGTTTTTATGCAGCTTTACTCCAACTTTTATCTGGGAACTTTCATTAGTTTTCTTCGACTTTCACGATTTTGACTCTTACATTATGAGCCAGTTATTTTGTAGAACTCCTCAATTTCCGTTTGATTACATTCGGGCTACATCTACACTCCTGCATCTTTGGCAGGAGTATCCCTGAAGTGATGCTTCCTATTGGGTCCCCATGATTTTGACTTGTCCTATTAGTGATGATGTTCACTTTTGATCATCTTATAAAGGTGGTGTCTGCCAAGCTTCTCCACTACAACATTACTCTATTTCCCTTTTCACTTAATGAGAATTTTGTGGAGAAAGACTACATCTACACAAATGTGTTTCATTAAACTTTAAGCTTATCCATTTATATTTTTATAAAAATATAGAGTCATGGATTCCTATTTTATTTAACGTGTTATAATCCAATTCATTCATTATTTTGATGCTGAAATTATCCCAAATTTGGGCTGTGGAAGTGTTTCCAGCTGCTTGTGTACCCTTTATTCTTTGAGGCTTTTCTTACTTTCTGTTACAGCAAGATAGTCCTCTGTCATCTTTCACTTTCCTTTCTGGCACTGGAATCAGCCAATTCGCCAAAGTTTCCTGGCTCTTTTTAGTGGAGTATGGTATTTAGAAGCTAAGGTCTGGTTCCTGGGTGTGCTTTTTCTGCTCCTAGACCCTCTCAGTTGGATAGATGAGTTCGTATATATGTTCACACACATACATATGTGCACACATTTATATCTATGTATTGCTATCTATAGATACTTTTTCATGAGTTTTCAATACCTCTGACACTAATCTAACATTACAGGTTCAAATCTAGTTATTTGTATTTCAACATTTGTAAGTCCTTTATCTGACAATGATAAATCTGGACCCTACTACTTTTAATATTTACTTATTTGAGCAATTTTTCTATATGCAATTAATATCTCATGGTTACCATTGCTGCCCCTGTATAGCTATTCTCTTGACCACTCAGGGTCCAACAACACACACTGGGCTGCCACTGTTGTGTCAATGCTTGGATATACCATACTTATACCTTAGTCACTTTGTTGGCTGCCCTTCTATGGGAGCTCCCTTGCACTGACTTGTTTCTGATGCCCCAAGAGGGACTACCCTCCTTAATAGACTCAGGATCTTACATCCTATACTTTGACACCTCTTAGTGTCAACGATGTGGGAGGCTCCACATTCTACTTGGGCTCCGAAGTGTCTGAATCATCCCCTCCAGAAGGATACCTCCTTACGCAGTTTAGGCTCCACGAGCTTTCTCCAGACTCCCACGGACACACAGAACCACCTGCCATGGCCACCAACCTTGCTTGACACCACTTAATACTTTAGGACTGAATTCTTCAGGAAAGGAAGGAAAGAGAAGAAGGAATGAGTGATGACTTTCAATAGTAGTACACATTAACCATTTTAGCCAATTGATTCTCACAAAATTCATTTGTTGACATTGCCAAACTTTTGTGCCCATAGGTAGTTGGTGGTTACAATTCGCTATGATTTGACAATTGTAGTTGCCGCTAAATCCATTAACTGTTTTTGCAGTAAATTTATCATTAATCTAATCTATGATCTTCTATTAAATTACTTCTCACCCTGTACAAATTATAGTCAACAAACTGAAAAGTCTCTTGACCTCAGCATTAAGTCAAGCCCTGATTTACACTATTTAGTGATTATTGTGGCATATTTTCTCTAGGGCCAAATTTAAGGTACCAACATGATATCAGTGAACATGGAGCTGGTACAAGAAGAAAAGTAATGTTTCTATCATGAAGGTAAAATAGATATGCATAACCTCAAGAGTATACATAAGAGTAAAACACTATACAATAATTAGGAAGTAGTCAGTTTTGATTATTTATTACATTTGTTTTTATATAATTTATTTAATTTTAAGTTTCTATGACTTAATTTTTATTAATGGCTATTTAACCATTAATTTGCAAAATTCCTGAAAATGTAACTACTATATCTTGCAAACCAGTCTAGGCCAGTTCCAGCATACCACTGAGTGTTTTTCAAATTATTTAACCCTAGGACACTTGTCTGAATATAGACCTAATTGATATTCCTAGAGACTTTGAAAAATTATGAAAATTAGATAATCATATTTCCCATCTTAAATAAGACCAGTGGTTTTTTTGGAAAAAAAAATTCCTGAGAATTGCACAAATCCTCATACTTAACTAAATATTTGATCTCAGATAACTTCTCTGGCAATAATTTTTTTGTTTTTATCTATAACCTGAAGAGCTTGGATTATACCTCAGCAGTTCTTATAGATATGTTTAAACGTAGATTCTTTATTCATAAATGGGCACAACATTTTACTTGTTTTATGGAAAATCATTGAATGCTTCTTATATGCCTAAGCCTTGGCTAAGATCTGAGTTTATATAGAATATCCCATAGATCATATTCTGAAGGAGCTTCAAGTCTAATGTGATAAATACATTGTACTCAGAGAAGACTATAATATAAAGTGATATCTATAATACAGTTGGACTTGATAAGGATGATGTGCAGGAATAGGGAAAGAAGCAGACCAGATAAGACAAAGAACATACTAGAAACACAGTTTTTTGCTGGTGCTTTTTATGCTGTAGGTATCATTGGGTTAGCCGGATTCTCTTATACTTCTAGACAGCTCTGAACATTCAGCACTTCCAGGTAAATCATCAGTGCCCTTTTAAGCAATATCCCTAAAGGCACAGTCCTGGCCTTGACATTTTCAATGCCTATACTAGAGGATAGAACATCTTCAGATTTGTTTCTTACTTTTTAGTTCTCAACTCCATAGTGATAGAATATTAATTTTATTTCAGAGCCTTCAAACAAGTAAATAGGTGTGTTACCGTGGTTGATGTTTTTGATGCAAGTTGTTGCCTTTGTGAGATGAATCAGTCCTGACCAAGCTGTAAACAGCGAGGCCTGAACTCTGTCAGCCCTGAGGACACTGCATTTCTCTCCTCCTTCAAAAGGATGATAAAAGCAATATAAAATGTCTGCTTATGACTACAGAAAAAATGTGGAGGAGTCTCCACACTATAACCCAAGCTGGGCTAGACCCGTTAAGGGATACAGAGCCAAAGATGGCATTACCTCAGCACCCCAGACACTTCAGATATGGTCAACAATGGCGATGTGTTCCAGTTCAGAAGGGAAGTATTACAAGATAGGATTTGGTTAGGGATGATTATAGAAAACAGAGTGAGAGGTACAGTGTTCTGGAAGCTCAGCAAGGGGAGGAATTAAACCAGCCAGGATGCAGAGAGAGTAGAATAGGGGACATCTTTTTGAAGAGATGAATTTAAAGTGAGTTTTAAAATATATAGATAGAAATAAATCAGGTTTAAAAATTGGGGAGCAAAGAGAAGCATGTCTGCCAGAATGAGCACACCCAATAGATGCTTGGATATAGAAAGGCCATGTACAAGTAGGGTAAACAGTTCTTTGTCAGCTATGAGTCCTCCTACATGGAAGGAAACGTGAAGAAAATGTAGAATCATAGGTGATTGGTAATAAGTATGGATGTCATTCTAAAAAGAAAGGATTAAATGAGATTTTCCTTTCATTTTCTAACCTTTTTTTTTTATTATGTTATGTTACCATACAGTACTTCATTAGTTTTTGATGTAGTGTTCGATGCTTCATTGTTCGCAAACAAATAACAAATAACACCCAGTGCTCCATGCAATACGTGCCCTCCTTAATACCCATCACTGGAGTAGCCCATCCCTCAACCCCCTCCCCTCTGAAACTCTCAGTTTGTTTCCCATAGTCTGTAGTCTCTCACAGTTTGTCTCCCCCTCTGATTTCCACCCCCTTCAGTTTTCCCTTCTTTCTCCTGATGTCCTCCATGCTATTCGTTAAATTCTATGTATAAGTGAAATCACATGAAGATTGTCTTTCTTTGCTTGACTTATTTCACCTAGCATAATCTCCTCCAGTTTCATCCATGTCGATGCAAATGGTGGGTATTTATCCTTTCTGATGGCTGAGTAATATTCCATTGTGTATATGAACCACATCTTCTATACCCATTCATCTGTTGAAGGGCATCTCAGCTCCTTCCACAGTTTGGCTATTATGGACATTGCTGCTATGAACAGTGGGGTGCATGTGCCCCTCCTTTTCACTACATCTGTATCTTTGGGGTAAATAGCCAGTAGTGCAATTGCTTGGTCTAGGGTAGCTGTATTTTTAACTTTTTGAGGAACTTCCTTACTGTTTTCCAAAGTGGTTGTACCAGCTTGCATTCCCACCAACAGTGTAAGAGGATTCCCCTTTCTCCAAATCCTCTCCAACATCTATTGTTTCCTGCCTTATTAATTTTTGCCATTCTAACTGGTGTAAGTTGGTATCTCAAGGTGGTTTTGATTTGAATTTCCCTGATGGCTAATGATGTGGAACATTTTTTCATGTGTTAGCCATCTGTATGTCTTCTTTGGAGAAGTGTCTATTCATGTCTTCTGCCCATTTTTTGACTTGATTATTTGTTTTTTGGGTGTTGAGTTTGAGAAGTTCTTTATAGATCTTGGATACCAGTCCTTTATCTGCAATGTCATTTGCAAATATCTTCTCCCATTCCATGGGTTGCCCCTTCATTTTGTTGACATTTTCTAACATTTTTGCAACTTCAATTCTAAATAAACTATACACAATGAGAAAGTACTGAATGTTTTTAAGCAAAAGAACAGCCTAATCATGCTTTAGGGAGATTAACCAGGCAGCAGTATGAGGAAAGGACTTTAGAATAAGTCGGGCAGTTCTCTAGGCATTTGTGAGGTTATTGAAACAATGTGGGTGAGAATGAGGGTTGTGGCAGTGGGGGCAGGAGGTAGAAATGGAGATCAGAGGTGGAATTTGCGAGCATGA
This sequence comes from Ursus arctos, assembly GCF_023065955.2. Lineage (NCBI taxonomy): Eukaryota > Metazoa > Chordata > Mammalia > Carnivora > Ursidae > Ursus > Ursus arctos. The sequence goes on along the minus strand of NW_026623111.1, from coordinate 10,204,427 downwards.
TGAGATAGTGTGGCCAAAACAATAGAAGGAGAAGTTGAAGCCCCCAGATACTGGAGCGTGGGTCATAGGAAGATGTTGAAATCCTTAACCATAATACCCACAGTAAAAATGTGGACCAGAGGAGGAATAGCTTCTTGAGCTGTTTTGAATAAACCAAGTTGGAGATTACCAAAGTTGGAAGTGGAAACTCAAAATCAGGGCTGCATATATTGATGCGGCTTTCTCCCTACAGAATGAGAGTCATAGCATAGATGAGATTTCCAGAGGGAGAACACAGAGAAGGTCTAATGTCTCCACGATCCAAGAAACTTTTCTGTTGAAGGAAATGGGAATCAAGTGAAAACTAGAAGCTGCCTTCTGTCATGGATGTTTTAAGTTCATTCTCACCATTAGATTTCAATGGGAACTTCAGTCTTCCTCACAGAGCCACTTTCTTGGCCCATCAGAGCTATCCTTAGTCCTGTATGTTTAGGATCTCATGATATTGAATTTGTTTTATGGGAGATGAATAGATGAAGGTGAATGTCAACAGGCTCTGAGGGTTGCTTATTGATTAGTCCAACAGATAAGAGTGTACAGAACATAATACCCAGTAGTCAGTGACAATATATCGGATACCTCTAATTTCCCTTTTTGCAGTTCTATGGTGGAGTAATTACAGATGTCTGTCTTCCTATGCTTCTATTGTGTTACCTTTTCCTACCAGTATTCTCTTTGTGTCATAGTCTTCAGGTCTATTTATATCAGTCTTTTACATTCCAAAACACAGGCTTGCTTGAAAATGTCAGAGAAAAAAATTGAAATTCTTCTAGATTTTATCTATACGTATGAGTGTGATTGTACATGTGACATTGTGTGTGTGTAGCCCTATCTATGTATATTGATAGATAGTGCATGTATATGTAACTCTGTATCTCCTGATGATAGGTTTTCATCTCAATGATCAGACTTTCAGTATTTACAATGGGAATATACAGGATATAAAAACTTGCCTTGGGACACCTAGGTGGCTCAGTCAGTTAAGTGTCTGCCTTTGGCTTAGGACATAATCCCAGGGTCCTGGGATCAAGTCCCGCATTGGGCTCTTTGCTCAGCAGGGAGCCTGCTTCCCCCTCTGCCTGCCACTCCCCCTGCTTGTGCTCTCTCTCTCTCTCTCTCTGACGAATAAACACAATCTTTTTAAAAAAACAAAAACACAAAAAATTTGCCCTAATATTCTGTAATTAAAGGTATAATGGATGTCCCAGGATATTTTTTGATAGGCAAATTGATTGGACTTTTATTACTAAAGTAAAATGCACATAGAAATGGGTCCTAACAAACATAGTTAATGCATTAATATATTTGCTTTAGAGCATTCTGAAAATGGCACATTATCTTAAACCCTTCTTCATGGCTTCTCACAACTAGCCATCATTCCTTCCAAATGTCACACTGGCCATTGCCTGGTGATATCCAGACCCAAGTCCTCACCTCACCCTGTTCTGTAGTGCCAGAAATTCCACTTCCCAGGGTCCCTTTCTTTCTGCCTTCTAGGTAACTCTAACCAATGGCAACAACATTGCCAACTGGCCAGAGCGTGGAGGGTGGGAACGAGGGTGTCTCTACCCATCTTCCATCGCTTCCTGGCAGTAGCAGCCTCTCTTTTGTGGGTCCACATCCCTTTGGCCAAGCCTTCCCTCTATATAACCATGATGATTCCACTTTCTTCTAAATGATACCAAATTCCAGGCTCTGATAAGAACAGGTCATTTCTTTGTCCCTCAAGGCTGAGTAGCACTTCCATATGTGGGTAATCACTGAGTTGCCTCACAGATCTCAGCTGGGATTTTCAGCTCTTCCATCACCCTATAATCAATTCTTTGCATTAAATTCTTTCAGTATGAAATACCAAAACTGGTTTCTGTTTTTTCCTCAGACTCTGACAGATACAAATGTCTTCTTTAGGATTTCTCTTTTGCTCAGTCATCTGAGAGGTAAGAAAGGTTGAAATGATATGTTCTATCCTAGGCAATTAACCCAGAGTGGAAAGGCATTTGACTTAGTTTAGAAATCTAGATTCAGATTTTATCTATACATCTTTTTAAAATTTCTGTGACTGTGGAAAAATACTTAGCTATTGCTCAACTCAGAAATAATAAAATAGATAGCAAACGTTAAATAAAATACAACTAGCATTTATCTTTCTAGATGTTTTTCTATATCGTTGCAGTGGTATTCATAGCATATATATAGAAAGAGAGATAGAGAGAGGCAGAGAACATATTGCATATGAATTATTTCCCAGAAATGATATAATTACACATTCATCTTGCCCTTTTGTTTATTTAACAATCCATCTGAGACATCTTTTCAACTCAGTGCATTTGAATATACCTCATTCTTTTTAAAGGTTATATTCATTCATTCATTCATTCATTCATTCACTTATTCCTCAAATATTTATTTGCTGTGTTCCTACTAAATATAGGCACCATCCCAGGAATTTCAGATAAAACAATGATCAAAGCAAAATTCCTTCCCTCGAGAAATATACATTTTAGTGGATATAGAGAAGTAGTAAATATGTAAACAAATGAATATATAGTTAATTTTGCAATTAACTTCTTGATAAATATATTTATGGGCATGTGTTAAATATTTCTATAAGGTAAACCCCCAGAAATGGAACTGTTGTATTAAAATACATACACATTTTAAATTTTGAAAAATATTGACAAATTGACATTCTTCCAAAATGGCTAAAATCAGATACTTAGCGTAATAGGCAAAAGCATGACTCTACGAGGATATCCACGTTGTAAGACTTAGAATCTGTTAATATGCTACCTTACATAGCAAATGAGATGTTTCAGAGGTGATTAAGTTAAAAATCTGGAGATGGAAAGCTTATTCTGGATGATGCGGATAGGTCCAATATCAGCACAAGGTGACAGAAAAGCGGCAGAGTCAGTATCAGAGTGAGGCAATGTGAGAAAGATGAGAAAGGCTACCCTAGCCATTGCAAGCTTTGAAAATGGAAAGAAGCCACCACCCAAGGAATGTGTTCAGGCTCCAGATGCTGGAAATGACAAGAAAATGGATCCTCTCCTCAAGCCTCCAGGAAGGAAGTCAGCTTTTACTGTAGTCCAGTGGGACCCATTTCAGACTTCTAACCTCCAGAACTACAAGATAATAATTTGTGTTGTTTTAAGGAGCTAAGTTTATGATAATTTGTTACGGCAGCAATGGGAAACTCAAACATCGGGCAAAGGCTTTTGCTCCCCACACAGTATGAGGTATGCATTCTGGAGCTGGGAGCCCTGGGTCGGAGCCCCTGCGCTGACATTTATTAATTGGGAGAGCTTGATCATGTTAACATCTCCATCCTTGCATTGCCTCATTTTTACGGTGGATATAATTTCAGTAGTATGTATCTCAGAGTTTCATTTGTGTTTCTGCAATTTTTTTCTTTTCAGAATAAAATTAGTGTATGAAAAAATACTTTAAAAATCTGGTCTACAGAGCTTGTTATGCAATATATATACCAGGTACATATCTCTTCTGCTCTTTCTTGCCACGCATGTGTACATATGGGTTTGTACACACATACACACGCACACACACACAATACATACACATAGAGACATAGATACAGATACAGACACACACACACACACTGGGCAATAAGCATGGAACAATGAGGGTACTCAGTAAATGTTATTTTGATCTGGCTTAGGGTTGATATGGGATTCATGCTGAGTCCAGTCTACCAAGGGCCAAGAAAATCTACTTCTTTTTTCTCTGAATTTTATCCAGAAAAAAAAAATGAAGAAAACACAGCGAGGAAAAGCAGTACAACTTGGCCAAGCCCAAGGGCTAATTCATTTCTCAAAAAAGTAGCATTCAGTAATGCTTGTTTTTCTTCCCTTTCTTTGGAAGCAGGGAATTTCCCTAAAGACATCAGAATGGTCTTCTTCACTTGTGTCTTGAAAGGCTTTCAAAAGACCCTCCCCCAGACTCCCACTAAGCCTGTTTCCATTTCCTTTGTCTCTCGCAAGGTGCTAGGAAGGAAGGTGCAGTCTTATCGCCTAGTCATAATGAATCACAGGTTTCATTAAGGACAAAGAATTGTGGCCACGCTTGGTCTGGATTGCAATAGATTTAAAGTAGGTAAATGAGATAGGGGGATTATTAGCCATTCTTTCAAGTTCCCTTGATGGGAAATGACAGCTGCTATCTTCTGTGTTCTCGACCTTCTGTTGATAGGCAAGACCACATCCTGATAAGCACCAGGCTGTTGAAAGCAGGCAGCTGGAGAGGAAAGAGAGCCAGGGGAGAGTCCCAAATAGCTGTTCTAGCCCAAATTTGGCTACTTATAGGCTTTCTGACATTGGCCAAGCACTAACACTGTGGGTGGCTGTGTAGTAAAAACTGTGAAGAACAGGATACTGGGGGACCAAATGCAATGACCATGTTTAACTCATTGTACTTCAGGTAGGTCTTTATTCTCCACTGGGGTTTCCCAGTGTGGAGCACAATGTCAGATGCAGAATAGGAACTGAATAATTTATTGCTGATTGATTAAATGAATCACATGGACATGTGTTTTCAGTTATGGGGCACTGGACAGACATAACACGGCATTATATTTTTTATGATGTCTCTAAATATCTATCCAGATCATCAGAAACAAGGAGACTTGCAGTGAGAAGAAGTATTAGAGGTTTTATTTTCTGTAGACACTTTGGCAGAGTCATCCAGAATCTTTCTATATCCTGTTGGCATATTGCCAGAGACAGGACGCTCACTATGCCCCAAGCAGTCTCTTTCCTCAGAGGTCCCTTCCACAAGGACTGTCTGGTGCCTCCACTTGAAGTGGGACCACGTGCCAGAAAGCTGTGTATACAGCTCCTGTAAGAATCTGTGCACAACATATGAAAATACTTAACAGGTGTTATTATGCATTGATGATTTTTTTTAATTCCACAGCTTTACTAAAACAGTTTAATTAGAAGCTATTAAAGGTGATAATGAATTTGCCAGATTTCTGCAAAACTACTGAGTATTTTAAAAAGAAGGAATCTGGTTCTCTGAGGGCTAGCATGTTATTCCTTAGGGATAATCATTCTGAGGGTCTTACCTAGCCTGATGAACCTTCTCACCTGCTTGCTTTTGTGTGCAAAATAAAATCAGTTATTCCTTTGGATATGTTGTCTACATACCTCAAAATTTAAAACATTGTGCAACTTTAACTCTTCTTTAAAAGGATAAAAATAATGAAAAGTTTCTAAGGATTTTACTTTTCTGATCATCTACCCAGGAGTCCAAAAATGACCTCTTAGGCATTATGTAATCCTTTTATCTTTTTTTCCTAATTCCATCTCTCTTCCCCCCTCAAATCCCTTTTCCATCCCATTACATGTATGCATTGATTGATTGATTGATTGGTTGAAGTATAACTGACACACAACATTATATTAGTTTCAGGTGTACGGCATGATGATTCAATATTTTCTATATATCATGAAATGATCACATTAAGTCTAGCTCACATCTATCACCTCACATAGTTATGTATTTTTTTTTTCTTGTGATGAGAGCTTTTAAGATATACCCAACTTTCAAATATATGTACAAAGTATGGTCTTTATATAACCAGGTGTGCTTTTGCCCCTTGTCTTCAAAACCATCTCTGGAACCCCAAAGTCTAAGAAAGTTCTTCCATGACTTTTTTGTAGAAACTAACAATATCAGTCTGACACTCAGGGACAAACTTATAAGTCTGCTAGCGGCCAGAGATGACTGACAGCATTCTGGTGCACAAGGTAGGAAACCTTGAACTGAAGAATGTTCTAATTCCTTAGCATGGCACCCAAGCTCTTTTCCTGTAACTAAATCATCCTAAGACTCCACTTCTGTTTCTCTTTCTGCTTCACCTTGTTGTTGTATAACTTTCAGAGATTGCTGTCTTTTCTTGCCTCATGTCCAATGGCTTTAAAACCATTGGTTTCCGTATTTTGTGCCTTATATACTTAGTTTATTTGTGTCAGGCAAGAAGGTAAATCCTAGCCCTGTGGAGTACCTGGGTACCAGGTACTGTTCTCTCTCATCTTCTTCCCTGTAACCTTCTTTCCCTGGCCTTAGACAGTTTAATTACATCTTAGAACAAACCTAAAGAATATTTATAGGAATACAAAACTAATCCATTATTCAATAAGGAAAAATTCACAATGTCTAACACCCAGCTAAAAATTATCAAGAATGCAAAGAAACAAGAAAACATGACCCATACTGAAGAAAAAAGACCAATCTAAACTGACCCAGAAATAATATAAATGTTAAAAGTAGCAGAAAAATACTGAAGAGAAGGACATTACTACATCAGTGAAGTACAGACATGGGAGATATATTTTTTTTAAAAAATCCAAAACTAACTTCTGGAGATGAAAAACAAGTATGTGTGAAATGATCATGAATGAGACCATTGATAGATTAAACATTTTAGAAGAACAGGTTAGTGAACATAAAATCATAGCACTAGAAACTCCTCAAAATGAAACACAGAGGGGAAAAAAGAGACTCAAACATAAAAATAAAGCAATACGTAAATGAATGGTATGGCCATATTTCAATAAAACTTTATTTACAAAAATAGGTGGTGAGCCCACAGGCCATAGTTTGCTGACCTCTATTTTAGATGAAAGCAGAGATAAACTGATGTGTCCCATCTTCCAAGTTGAACCGAAAGTACACTGTGACTCCCCCCAATGAAATGTATCTATTTGATTATTCTTGATAAGCAGGTGCTGAATGAATTAATATTTGTTTAAGGAATGAATGAATACACCACAAAATTGTGTTGTGTGAATGAAATAATGAATCAATCCAGTTGTATAAATCCTCAGAAAACATCAACCCTTCTGATAAAATAGTTTAAACCTACCATCTTCCTTTTGTTCAAAGGGTAGAGCCTGGTATGAAATATTCACATCTGGTTTAATGTTTTTACGGGACAAGAAAATAGTTTTGGAGCACATTCTACAATCAATTTCTGGAAATGGAGAGAGAACTTTCTTCCATTTAACTTGAGTGAGGTAGATGCCCTTTATTTGAAATTCATCAATGTTGCGAAAGCCATTCGTGGTGAAAACACAGGTGCTGTTTTTCCATAAATTATTTGGGCCTCTGTGGAGCCCAAGCAAAACAGAAGCGGCAGGGAGTTTACAAAATTGTTTTCTATATTTGAAAATGCCACCTAAATGGAAAATGAAAAGGAGAAGCATCTGGCCAAGTACAAGTTTTTGTGGAGAGAGGAAGAGGGAGGAGGCAGAGCTCAGTAGGATTTTGTCTCAATTCAAAATATTTCTCTTCCCACAGGAAAGATTTTGGGTTATTTGATAAGATAGCAAACATTATATTATGGAATCATAAAATTGCAAACTTTCATGAATGAATGGCCCTTAAAGACCGTCTATTCTCATCCAAGCCTCATGCAGCGTTGGAATCCTCTATTCCATATTCCACCAAGTGGTTAGTATTCTCGCGTTTGAGCACGTATCTGAGATGTTATTCTATACTTATATAGCTTGCTTGTTCTTTTTAATATATATGAAGACACTATCTTCTGTTTATTTAAATTCATTTCCTGTTTTCCTGTCACACACCCAAGCAATGGAGGGTATTGATAAGGACAGATTTCGGAGGCAATCACAGCTAAAGGTGGGCACAGAAGAAAGAACCAGGAAGGTAAGCTCTTTTTAGCACAGGACATTTATTTTGTTATTTGCAAGTTGTTTGAAATGGACAGTCTGAATTTTTTTTTTCTTGAGATTTTGTTTCCTCACCTATAAAAGCGTGGTACTGAGCAAAATCAATGCTCATTAAACTCTCGTGTGTATCTGAATCCCTAGAGGGATTGTTAAAATACAGAATGTTAGGACCCACACTCAGAATTTCTGATTCAGAAGGTAAGTCTGGGCCTAGACTTTGCATTTCTAACTAGTTCCCAGACGATGCTGATGCTGGTCCATAAACCACACATTGAGAACCACAGAACTAGGTAATCCTCAAGGCAGTTCTTTAACATTAATCTGAGAACCACATGTTTGGTAAGTGGCTCTCCAAGTGAAGACGACATGCTTAAATAGATTTTGGAAACTGTTGATAGTCCATTCACCTCTTGGAAATGCATATTTTACATTGGCATGATACAGGTTCTAGGAATATCTCATAGTTAAAAGAGAAAAAAAAACTTCATTTTACATAACGTTCACATTTTTTAACCTTTTTTGACATATTTGCTGATAATTGATCTATGAATGCCATTATGACTGTGGAGAAGAGTGAATAAATGTAAGCTTCCTCCAGGTCTTAAGCTGGTCGAGTTCTGTGTACTCTGGAAAATGTTTAGGCTTTATAAAGTCAGTATGTGGGAAGGTGAACTCTCAACTCAGAGTTGCTCTTGAACTCCGGTCCTTAGATTGCTAATATGTAGTCAGGGTCCAATCTGGAGAGAGAAACCTCATAGTAACTTAAACAGGGTAAGTTTCATGTAAAGAATCATTTATCCTAAAAGGGGATTGAAGAAATGAAGGATTGGTAAGAAGTAAAGAGAACATTGATGAATACAGAAGTTACAGATATTAAGAAGTTGCTATCCCTAGGGCTGAGATAGAGGGCAAAAAGAACAGCACTCCACGCCCCAGGGCTGAGATGCAGACCTTCTTAGAAAAGGCATGCTGGGGCACCTGGGTGGCATAGTCGGTTAAGCGTCTGATTCTTGGTTTGGGCTCAGGTCATGATCTCAGTGTTGTGAGATTGAGTCCTGTGTCGGGCTGCATGCTCAGTGTGAAGTCTGCTTAAGACTCTCTCTCCCTTTCTCTCTGCTCCTCCCCCTCCTCTCTCTCTCTTAAATAAATAAATCTTTAAAAACAGCGATGCCTGGGTAGCTCAGTTGGTTAAGTGTCTGGCTTTGGTTCAGGTCATGATCTCACGGTCCTGGCATCGAGCCCCCCATGGGGCTCCTTACTAGGTGGGGAGTTTGCTTCTCCCTTTCTCCTCCGCCTCTCCCCCCTGCTTGTGTGTGCTTACTCTCTCTCTCTCTCTCTCTCTCTCTCTCAAATAAATAAATCTTCTTAAAAAATCTTTAAAAAAGCACACCAATCAATGACTCATAGATGACAGAAAAGTCTATTATACTGCCATGCCAGAGAAACTTCCTGGAAATCTCTCTTAAAACTTGCTAAAAATTGGACCTCTAAGGTCCTAGAGAAACCAGTTTATGGGTATGTGTCTCACCAGAGGAAAGCCACTATAAACCTGCCCAAGACACCTGGCTAGAGGGGTTGTGGACCACCCTGTGCTGCACGGCCAGGTGTGGGACACGACAGGGGCACTGCAGGAGTCTGCCAAATGAGCAAGCCAGAACCAGGAAGGAAAGTCTCTTCCTCTTGTGATGTCTTTCCAGTGCCCTCTACTAAAAAAAGTTTAGCGTTGTGCCAGGTAGCAAAGAACTATTTACAGAACCCATTTCTATTGTCATAGAGCAGTCAATGGAGGAGAGATTAAGAGCTGAGAAGCAATAAATTGAAAACTGGCGTTTGTGTCTTTCTCTTCTGACATGACATGATATTCAGCTTTCAGAAATTCTACTCAACAAATAACTGATTTACCATGAGTCAAGAATTGTTCTAAGCACTTTGGGTGATACCAAAAATTATTTTAAATGACTAATCCACAGAGGTATGTTTTTCCATGGGAAGGCAGTTGTCTGTACAACTAAACAACATAAACTAATTTATTTATGTGCATATGTATTTATTGCACAAATATTTAAGGAGCGTTAATTATGAACACGGCATTGTGTTGCATGATGGTCACTGTCCCTTTCCATAAAGAAATGTGATCTAGAAGATAAAATAAACAAGTAAACAGATACAATCCAAACACTGCTTTAAATTTAGATGAGGTTGAAACCCAGCGCTGGAGCTCCTGTTACCATGGTCACCTAGGAGTCTGCGCTCTTGATTTCAATGAATTTGATACATTAATGGATCAACTTGTTACCTGTTCTACATTTTGTTAATCCAGATATGAACTTTTTCAAAAAAAAAATTACCATGTAAAGAATCTGAATATGGCAGGCTTTAATGGATACTAAAGATGAAGAAAATTTATGTAAGATAAAATCGATAATGTAAAATTGCATGTCAAATATCCTTGTTACTAAAAAATAATTTCTTCAGCCAGAATTTTTCCAGTGGCTTGATCCACCCCATGTAATCCCTGTGGGGTTATCCATTTTCTGATTTTTTTCTGCTTCTTGGGTCTTCTGTTTTTCCTTCTCGTCACTTTTTCCTTTTAAAATTAACTCCAGGAAGTCTCACCTTTTCCAGCTATTTTAAGTTGGGCCAACCGAGCTATCTCCACACCCATTCACCTGTAGGATTTGAACATTGAAACTAGTCTGGGCGGTCTACACAGGAAAGTAACCATTCATTCACATCTACCTGCCACAGGTTGGGTTCCTTGGGAAACAGACTCGGACAGTGTTCAGCGAGCAGAACATTTATTACAGAGTGTCCTTGTGAACAACGCCTGAAGAAAGAAGGGGAAAGAAGCAGGAGCAGACAGAGGGGCAAGTAAAGCTGAGATACAAGCTCCACAATGTCAAATCAGCCCAACCCACTGGGAGTTCTGGGGATAAAATGGCCTGTTAAGGTTGTCCCACACCGGACAGAAATAGCTGGATCTTTGTACCCCCACCTCACTAAGCCATTAAATATAAGCTTCTCTGAGGAGAGCAACTTTCAGCAAGCTGGATCTCTTGAGGTAAGACCTGAAGGCTCTGACACTGAAGACGATCCACCTACAGCACTTCCAGAAGCTAAGGCAGTAAGTCCTTCTTTGAAGAGAGATCTGATTCGTGCTTCACCGTGTCTCCCAAAGTACATCCTTTGTGCCACTCACATTGACTTTTTCATATTCTTTGGCCAATAGCTCTTCTGGATTCCTGAGAGGCGAAGTAAAAGAGGGATTTAGTGAGATAAGCTGCTGCCTTTGCCACAGCAAATAGTCTCAGAAGCACAACCAACACCCATAGTCTCCAGCCTCTATCATTCAGTCTCTATCACCTTTACCTTCAGCTACCACCTGTGCTGGTTTTGGAGGCTTATGTTATGATAAGACCCAGCCCCTCTTCTGGGGGATATGAGCCCCTAGTTACTCTGCAGTTTCTGCCCTTCTTCATTTACCAGCAACACTGGGTTGATCACCTGGACACAAAACGTATTCCTACTTATCTCCATTGTGTAGAAGAGCACTCCTCCTCCTCATGACCAGGGTCAGTTATCTCTATGAAGACAATGACTCTCTTTGCCCCCTGGTCCCTGGACACCTGAAGGGCCTAGTCAGAGCCACGGTTCGATATACAATTCTTGTTTTGTCCCCTGTGGAAATTTCCCCCTTTGGGGATTAGGACCTGTAACATTGCAAAGCCTAGAGCTGCAGGGATAGGAAGGTCAAATTCACCAAGTGGATCATTAGGAGTGATAGCCAGAGTGTCATACTTGCTCCCACCCCTTGGTTCTTGGACCCATGTGTTATTCCTAGGAGGATGAAGTACCATAGAAAGATCTTTGATTCTATAGAAATCTTGATTACATGGAAACCTTTGAAAACATATTTTAAAAACTCCAGTGTCTCCTCATGTCACTCAGGGTACAATCCAGAATCCTTACCACATCCTCAGTTTGACTCCTTGCTATCTATCTGATCTCATCTCCTACCCCTTTCTTCTTTTTGATATTTCCGTTCCAACTACCCTGGCTTTCTGATGTTATTGGAATATTCCAGACTTGTTTCCATTTCAGACTTAGCACTTGCTCTTTGTTCTGTCTGATATGTTCTTCCCATGATATTTTCTGGTTCACTTCTTCCACTATTTCAAGTATTTGTTCAAATGCCCTCTTCCCAATAAAGCTGTTTTGGTCATCTTATGGTAAAATTAATACATTCTCCAGACTCTCAGGACTTCTTATCCCCTATTTCTTTACTTTTTACCCTTTCCCATGGTACCAATCACCATCCAGCATCCTTAACCCATATTTATTTATCGTATGGTTCCCCCCACCAGTATATAGGCTCAATGAAGGCAGGTGGATTTTTGTTTGGGTATTTATTTTGTTTTGTTTTAGTCTGTTTGGTTATTACTATTCCTTCAGTCCTTAGAACATATACATAGTAATGCTCAATAAATATCTGCTTAATGAATAAACAAAAATGGAAATTTTCATTATTTTTATCATTACTCACTAGTGCTGATATAAGAAGGTAATAATGAGGTCTGAAAATACACAGACTGAAAAAGGGTCTGTTGGATATTGACATGGGGCACAAGATATGATTAGATGTAAAGGAACTGCACTGTGTTGGCCTTCTCTTCTCAAGACTGTCTTCATTAAATTCCTCGCTGAGGGAACAAGACAAAAATATAAAACTGAAATGTAAAACTGAGGATAATATTGAGTGTTCCGTAGCTTCTTAGAATTACAGCCTGTTAGAGCCTCAAGGAGCTTGTAGAAGGACCAAGTGATTTATGGAGGAAAGGCATCTATTTTTCATTAGGGATGCCTTCCCACTAAAATCAAAGACAGCTATTCAACTTGGCTGATACTGAAAAATTTAAGAAGTTCCAGGTGTTACAGATTCCAGTCAGTCAAGCAAAGGAAGTTCAGATGTCCCAGCCTGAGTAATATTGTGGCTTCTTTTATATTTGTATTGCTATCAAATCAACATAATGCATAAGTACCCATTTTCTCAATACATTTTTTAAAACTTACCATGTTAACCTCTGAAATGGGCCAGATATTATATCTATGTTACGTTTGATCCTCATCGTAATCCTATAAAGCAGGCACTGTTCTTACATGTATTTTACAGATGAGATAGATTAGTCTAGATCCTTTGAGAAGCAAATGCCAAAACAAAGTTAAAGATGCAGGAGATTAATTAGGGGAAATACCCATGAAAGAAAATGGAGAGGGACCAGGGAAGTGAGAAGAGCTGTCAGACCACAGCGCAAGTCTAACCTTTGGGAAGGAGAGAAGGAAGGAAGAAATGTTGAGTGAAAGAGTTTAAAATCACAGTGATTCTGGGGAAATCCCATAAAGCCAATGGGAAGCCCTCAGACCAGAGACAGAGCAGGCAGCTATCACCGGAGTCCTTTGTGTCCCAGAAAGGTGTCTGCATTTGTATCTCTGCTGTCTTCAGTCATTTCCTGCAGAGCCTGCAGGAAGCATGGCCACAGCATGAATGTGGCAGTATATTTCAGAGCACTTCTGGGGCCCTTGGTCCATGTGATGCTCCCTGCAGTCAGAGATCTGAGAGGACCATACTTGTGGCCCCCACATGCAGAAACTGAAGAACTGAGAGAGAATTTCACTGAGCTCACAGAGAAAAAAAGTGGCAGTCTGTGTCAGGCAATTTGGTCCCAAACTCATGTTAAACATAGTACAACTTCAAGTAGGAAAGAGTTGTGTTAGATTTCTATTTGAGAATATTCATTCTGATAACTAGGTGACGGATGGAATAGCACAACGGAAAGAACTTGAAATGGGCAAGTCCAGAAAGGAGGCTGATGCGATCATCCAGAAAAGAAACTCTGAAGACCTAAATTTAAAAAGTAGCAGCAGAGAGTGGGAGCATTTCAAAGTCAGTAGAATCAATGGGATTTGGTGACTGACAAAATGTGGGGAAGGGGAGGGAAGAGTGAAGAACATCATAAATGTTTCTAGTGTTAGGAGATTGAGTTTATTTGCTGAAATTGAGACTGTAATAGTAGCTTGGCAAAAAAAAAAAAAAGAGTGAATTCTTGCTTTGAATATTCAAATTTGAAAAATTCAAATTTGAATTTGAATGTATTGAGTTTGAGATGTTATTATGTATTCAAGACTTTGCTAGGCAAGTCTTGGAAACCTCTAAGGAAATATAAAGCTTATTTTTGTCTTTCACTAGATTTTTATTATTTACCATTATTTTGTGTAATTTAAGAAATAACACCAGACAGTAGGTATGTTTATAAGAGTAAGTACTTTATTGGTGTTGAGACTGATGCTCAGAGGTGTTGGTCAACTCTTCCAAGGTCACATAGCTTATGAATGATAGGATCCATTGGGATGGATCATTGTAAATGACACTACATTCACAATCATATTATCATTGTAACAGATCACTGTAAATGTCATTGTAAAAGACAGTTGCCTAACTCTGCCCTCCACACAAAGTTTTTTCTGTTGGATGTAAAAAGATGAAAATTAGAAGATACAAGTAGGAACCTAACCGCGGCCTTAAACAACAGACTAGAAGTTTGAGTTTCATTTTATGAGAAGAATCACAACTTACAGTAGCATATTAGAGTTTATAAGCTTTCACATACTTCCAAAGTAGATCTGCATGATAAACCTATAGGATACTCAGGGCATGTGCCCATTTTACAGAGAAGAATACTGAACTTGGTGATGTAAGTGACTTGCCCAAAATCACATGGATCTTGGATGAAGAAGGCAAGACACAGTGCCAGATCTTTGGGCACCATGTTTGGTGGGTGAGTTATGAAAAGTTTTTGAATTCGGAAATGGGAAAATCACAGATAGCTGTGCCCAAGGAGGATTTATCTGGTGCCTGCAAATACAAAAGACTGGACGATGGGGAGGCAAAGACTCAGGTGAGTAGGGTGAAGGCTGACATTTCCTTATGGTAGATACACAACTTTACAAATATAATGCTACTGCCATCCTTACCTGGGACAGCACGAAACCAAAGGACAGACTTGTCCCAGTCTGGTACATTAAACTTGACGGCTGAGTCACATTGGCTCAACAGTGCTGTAATTCACAAGGCAGTTGTAGGATTTTTATAAACTTATCTTTATGCCAACTTGATGAACAGTGAGGTCTTAGGTTCAGTCAAAGGCATCAAAGCTCAGCTTTGTGGGTAAAACAATAAGAACAAAAGGATCACAGTCGCAAGGCATTTATCTAAGGACAGTATTTAATTTCCCCCCAAAATACATAAAAATATATGAAGAGGTGGTAAATGAGGAAGGAAGAAAGTCAAGCCAATGACAAGAGATATAGGAGGGAACAAACTCACAACATTCAAGGCTGATTGCAGGATTCCTCCTGGAAGCAAAAAGCTCTCTGATATAAGAGCTCAGTTAATTAGGCATGTTTGGGGACATAGTCATAATGGGCCACCCTGCATCAGAGCTACAGAGGAATTATATAGTTTAAGAGGTGCAAGAAGAAAAGGAAGGCACAGGGTTAGAGAGGGAAATGAAGATGAAAGTTTAAAGCCAGATGATAAAAGAGAGAAAGAAAGAAAGAAAGAAAGAAAGAAAGAAAGAAAGAAAGAAAGAAAGAAAGAAAGAAAGAAGAAAGAGAAAAGAAGAGAAAAGAGGCCATTGAAAACTACCTGTGGCAAGTGTGAAGGACAGAGTTTGTAAATAGCCGTACTATTTAGTATTTGATATTCAATGATGACTGGCTCTCCTCTGGCTTTATACCTCATACCGGCTATTGCCCCTGAATCTCCTGTAAAATTCTCATCCACGTGAATGCCTTCTGTGAAAGGTGTTTTAGGAAAATCTAGGCAAAGAAGCAGTGTCCCATGACTGAGGCTGACAGGGACAAAGAGAGAAAGTAGCCACAGGAGGACATACATGTTTAAAAATAGGGAATCAAATCTTAGAAGCAGAGAGTCTGCTTTCCCAGAGACTGGGACGGGGTGAAAGGGGAAGTGGTAGTAAAGGGTACAAAGATTCAGTCATGCAACATGATTAAGCCCTAGAGATCTGTGCAGCACAGCGCCTACAGTTAACAACACGGTATTGTATGCTTACAAACGTGCCGAGAGTGTGCATCTTGTGTTTTTATATACAAAATATAAAATAAAATAAAGATTGATGGGAAAAAAATTGGGAGAGGTGATGGATATGTTTATGGCATTGATTGTGGTGATGATTTCATGCGTGTATCTCCAAACTCGTCAAGTTGGTACATCAAATATGTATGGCTTTTTGTACATCAAAAAATTATATATATAAAATTCATAGGGAATCCATTGGAGAGACGATAATGAGCAGTGAGCAAACATGGCCCTGAGACTTGCCAAAATTTTAGGGATGGCATCAGATTTCTGAAGAAAATAAAATGGCGTTTGAGCCAATCCCATTTTCTCTTAAAGAGAAGAGAGAGCACGCTCAGGTCTGGTTGACATGAGGTTTGAGTGTTATCCCCTGTCTCTGTGGTATCTTCCCTACTGACTTGTGGTTAAGTCATTGGTGGTTATTATGGTAAAAACAGCCACTCATTTTATGAAAACCTCCTGTAAGCAGTCTGAATATAGCCACTTGCTAACACCATGACCTTAAACAAACTACTTAACATCATTAAGCCTCTTTTTTCCCTAATTTGTAAAATAGATGTAATAATCCATAATAAGAATTATTCCAAAAGAGATGGCTATTCTTTAAGCATCTGTTATAAGCAAGACATTCTTGCTGCAGATCATTGCATATCCTGATGCCCTTCTGCATGAAATTTGAGAGGATTCTTGGATCCTAGATGAAGATTGAATGAAAAATGGTGATCTTCTAAAGGCTGGAATTACAGTCTTACAGGGCCTACCCTACACTTTGGTATACAGAAGTGCAAAATATACATACTTATCCAGGCAGAACCTAAGAAACGGACAATAAACAAACACTTAGACTCAAAGAAGGGCAGCATAGAAAAGGAACATGAAGAACATCTAAACCAACATACCATTTTACATGTAAGGCAACCAAGGTCCAGAAAGGAAAGCAATTTATCAAATGTCACACAGATAATAACCTGCAAGGCTACTCGTAGAATCGTTTCTCCTGACTCACGACCTGGTTCTCATCTCAGAACTCAGGGTGTTTTCTGTTTCCTTTTCCATAAACCAGGTGAGTTGAACTAAAGCCTCTAATATCCTTAGCATTGCAAAACTAAAGTTTTTTCTTTTTAATGAATCAAAGGCAATTAAAATTTGTATTTTTTAAAGTAGATGATGTGTGATCTTCCATAAACTTGAAAGCATCTTTCTTTCTCAAATCTGAGATCTAAAATGAAGTCAGGGGTGCCTGGGTGGCACAGCGGTTAAGCATCTGCCTTCGGCTCAGGGCGTGATCCCGGCGTTCTGGGATCAAGCCCCACATCAGGCTCCTCCGCTATGAGCCTGCTTCTTCCTCTCCCACTCCCCCTGCTGGTGTTCCCTCTCTCGCTGGCTGTCTCTATCTCTGTCAAATAAATAAATAAAATCTTTAAAAAAAGAATGAAGTCAGAAAGACAAGAACAAGATGGGCAGGGGAGGTAAGGCATTGATTCTAGGGTGTGACTCCATTTGAGATTTAAAGCAGCTCAAGGTTGAGGAAATTTCCAGCTTTCTTTTATCAGATATGTTCAGAGAAATAGAATTTCTCTCTATTTGGAAGGTTTTTGATTTCTCCTGAGGCAAGCTAAAATGAAGACAGGATTTCTTAATATGACCCACAAAATCGAGAGAATGGCAAACTTGGGAATATTCTCTGCTAACTTCGTATTCTATGCCAAAGCAGGTATCTTTAATTGCTGAGGGAGAGAAAAGAAAAACATGCAAACAACCCATTCTTTCTGTGAATGATCCATTAAGTTCAATGAGTGAACTGAACTTCTGTGAAAAGCCCAGGAGCAAGGCAGCATTCTTCTCTCTTAGTTATTTGCGTGAGTGTAAACATTGAACTGGGATCACAGCTTGCAATTTAAAACTAGATCCCCCCTTTCTTTTTCCTGCCCAATCAGAATGTGTAATTTCTGTGCATCTTCATACATTGAGTGAGCAGATCTTTATGTAACGTGTCTTTAAGAAAGAAAAGCCGATCATTTTAATGGTGTCCATGTTTTTACTTTTTTAAACAAGTTTTCTACCCATTTTCTGTATCACAACCATCCACTCATCTCTGATCATCCAGTGAGGTTGTAAGACTGTAAATGACTAGCATTTCAGCCCATTTATCATCCATGACTTTATTCCAAATACATTCTCCCTTAAAAATTGAAATTGAGGAATTTCAAGCTAGGGGTATGGAATGGTTAGTATATTGACCTGTAATATGTGACCTTAAATGGTTAAGGGACAATGGTGGGGGTGTTACTGACTCTGCATTCATTCAAACTACAGGATAAAATCCAAATCTGTTAACATCACACATAACAGCCTTTACTGTCCCCAACATCACTTTGCCCCAGTACCAACTTTGTTTCATCAATACTTAAAAACTAAAATTTCCCCCCAAATATGCCATTATATTATGTGTCTGTGTGTCTTTGCACATGCTAGGCCCTCTGCCTGAGATTCCTTCCCTCCATCTCCACAACATGTACTCATTTTTAAATATCCAAGTAAAAGGTTCGTCTTCCATGAAGTTTTCTTTTTTTATTATTTTTTAAGTTTTAATTCCAGTATACTTCACATACAGTATTACGTTAGTGTCAGGTATACAATAGTAATTCAACAATTTTATACATTACCGAGTGCTCATGTAATAAACATAGGGGTACATATATCTTTTTGAATTATTGTTTTTGTACCCAGTAGGGGAATTACTGGATAATATGATAATTCTATTTTTAATTTTTTGAAAAACCTCCATGTTTTCCACAATGGCTGTACCATTTTGCATTCCCAATAACAGTGAATGAGGGTTCCCTTTTCTCCATACTTGCCAACACTTGTTATTTCTTGTGTTTTTATTTTAGCCATCCTAACAGGTGTGAGGTGGTAGCTCGTTGTGGTTTTGATTTGAATTTCCCTGATAATGAGTAATGTTGAGTATCTTTCCATGTGTCTGTTGGCCATCTGTATGTCTTCTTTGGAGAAATGTCTGTTCATGTCCTCTGACCATTTTTTAATTGGATTATTTTAGGGGGTGCTGAGTTGTATAAGTACGTTATGTATTTTGGATACTAACCCTTTATCAGATATGTCATTTGCAAATATCTTCACCCATTTAGTAGGTTGTCTTTTAGTTTTGTTGATTGTCTCTTTTGCTGTGCAGAAGTATTTTATTTTAATGTAGTCCTTATAGTTTATTTTTAATTTTGTTTGCCTTGCATGAGGAGATACATCTAGAAAAAAATGTTGCTAAGGCCAATGTCAAAGAAATTACTGTCTGTGCTCTCTTCTAGGATCTTTATGGTTTCAGGTCTTACATTTAAGTCCTTAATTCATTTTGAGTTTATAGTTGTGTGTGGTGTAAAAAAAGTTTCATTCTTTTGTATTTAGTTATCTAGTTTTCCCAGTAACATTTGTTAAACGGCTGCCTTTTTCCTGTTGCATGTTCTTGTCTCCTTTGTCTAAGATTAACTGACCATATAATTGTGGATTTATTTCTGAGCTCTCTATTCTGTTCCATTGATTTATGTGTCTATTTTTGAGGCTGTATTGTTTTGATTACTACAGCTTAGTAGGATATCTTGAAATCTGGGATTGTGATACCTCTGGTTTGTTTTGGTTTTTTTTTCAAGATTGCTTTGGTTATTTGTGGTCTTCCGTGGTCCCATACAAATTTTAGGATTGTTTATTCCAGTTCTGTGAAAAATGCTGTTGGTATTTTGATTGGGATTGCATAGGGATTTAATAGGGATAAATCTGTAGATTGCTTTGGGTAGTATGGACATTTTAACAATATTTTTTCTTCCAATCCATGAACATGGACTATCTTTCTACTTGTTTGTGTCTTCTTTCTGTGAAACCTTCTTATCAGCTTATAAGCTGCTTCCTTTGTACTTCTCCATATTCAGTGGATTTCCCCATTACTGCATTTATAAAATTTTGCATGCTCACACCCACATAGCCCCACCTGCCCCTGCACACACTTTCATGAAGTGCCCTCATTGAGGTCAAGGCTGTGTCTTATTGGTCTATGTCACTCCATTGCATAATACATTGTCTGGAGCAGGGTAGCTTCCAATAAATAACTGGGTTTCTAAGGCCTCCCCTGCATAACCTGTGCATGAAACATAAAATATATATGAACCATCCTAGTTTCAGATTAGAAATCTGTAGAAAGTTAGGACTGAACAGTACTAAAAGAGAATGATTCTGGGTATTAGGATGGAAGAGATTGTAGGGAGAAAAATATAGCATTGTGGAGGACCAATGGGAATATTTAGAGGGAAACATAGTTAGAAAAGAAGAAAGAGGATCAAAAGATAGATGATGCAATGATGGAACTGAGCCTAGCTTCTCAAATGATGTGTGTCACATGAGATAGTAGAGAGAGGTGGTGCCAGGTAGGTGGCAATGACCTGGAGAAAATGGTGGCTGCTAAGCTTCCAGTAGGTTCACTCTTAAAGAAAAAGTATTCTAAGAACCAACAGTTTCTAAAAAACAACTCTTTAAGGGGCACCTGGGTGGCTTAGTTAGTTAAGCATATGACTCTTGGTTTCTGCTCAGATTATGATTTCAGGATTGTAAGATCGAGCACCAAGTTGGGCTCCCCAATCAGCAAAGAGTATGCTTGAGATTCTTTCTCCCTCCCTCTCCTTCCTTCTGTCCCTTTCTGCTCTTCTCCCTACCCATGCTCTCTCTCTCTCTAAAATAAATAAATAAAATCTAAAACAACAAAACAAACTCCTTAAAATCAGGTCAGTTGAGCTGCTGCCCAAGTCCCTGATATGCCTCATAATCCTCCATCTATGAAGGCGGAAAAAAGCACAGAGAAATGGAGGAAGAAGGAGTATGAGAGAAGGGAAGAGTGAACAAAAGGAAGCAGGAGAAAGAAGGAAACGAAAGAACAAGGAAAAGGAGAGAAAGGAAATGAAGAAATAAAAGAAGAGATGGAGGGGGAAAAAATCTCATCAGCACATAAAGTTGAGTTTTCGTAGAGATTTTTCTTGCCTGAACAGATTTTATTTCTTGTTCAATTGATCATCTCCACATATTTCAATGTTCAAAAGAGATGGCCATGTGGAGGCAATCAATGAGGCCACATTTCTTCTGTATCTATATTGTTTCTGAGATATTTCATAAATATACAAACATGTCTATATTTCCTTTCTCCATTTTTATTTAAATGGTAGTATATTATACCTGCATACTATGCACACCCTTCTGCATTGCCCTTTTTTTCAAAGATTTTATTTATTTTGGAGAGAAAGAGAGCACGTGCACTCGTGCACCCACGTGAGCAGGGGGATGGGCAGAGGGAAAGGGAGAAAGAGAATCCCAATCCCACTTAGTGCTGAGCACAGAGCCAGATGCAGGCTCAATCTCATAACCCTGAGATCACGACCTGAGTGAAAACCAGGAGTCAGAGACTTAACTGATTGATCCACCCAGATGGCCCTGCATTGCACTCTTTTCACTTAAAATACATCTTCAAATTCATGAACACTGCATAAACAGCCTCCTTAATTTTAATGGCTACCTTGAATTCCATTGAATGCTTTTATACTAATTATCTAACTAGTGTCTCGCTGATGGATACTTAGGAGGTTTCAATTTGTTGAAATCTAACAGTGAATTTGTGTATAAAGATACATGCACACACAAACACAAAATTTTAAACATCTAGTGGAACACTGGCTGGATAAGGGAATTGCTGCATCAAAATATGTAGGCTTTCTGATTATGATGACTATGTAAAACCCATGCAGGTTCGATCCCAGGACCCTGAGATCATGACCTGAGCTGAAACCGAGAGTCAGTTGCTTAACTGAGCCACCAGGCGCCCCTCATTTTACATTTCCATGATTGTATGATCCATGTGCCTTCTTTCCTATAGTCACATCAAAACAGTATGTTACCAGGCTCTTGGCCCTTTGCCAGCCTTTCAGGTGATGAACAGCATCTCTGTTCAGTTTATACTTCTAGACATCAGGTTCACATAACCGAGTTATCATAATTTTTGGTTCATAAAGTACTATTATCATAAAACTTTGTATGGTTCTCCTTGATTATATTTTATTTGTTAACCAATTAATTTGTTACTATAGTGACACCATTATCCTCACCACAAAATCCCAAACTTACAAAATTAGCTGCATATACATTTAAGTAAACAGATGAACTTGGGGTTTACTGGGTTTCCTTTGTCATGTTTTCAGGAACTAACATGCTCTGTCCTAAAAAAGAATACAAGGTAAATCTTACTGCCTGCAGAACTACCCAGCAGAATACCTCTGCCTTGCCCCTGATGTCTCACTCACCCACCCTCATACTTGTTGCCATTAGCTGCATTCACTCTAATTCACCCTCTTGATAACCTCCCTGGAAGTTTCCACTGCTAAGGTAAGAGAAAGAGACTAGAATTCAAGGACAGGGCATATTGTATTTGTCTGCTGCCATGATGAGGAGACAGGTACCACCATCCTAACAACAATGACCAAAGCTATTTCTCCCTTCCTGACATATGTCTGGTAGGATAGGGGCTCCTTTGCACTCACGTCAGTGCTGTCTCTATGGAGAGAGACAGAGGATTTGCCAACACACGATGGAGAGGGAGAGCCAAGGAAAAATGTACAACTCCCTATTCATTGAAGAATTTGGCAAACAGTCTGCAATATTTTACTTCAACTCATACTCTGGAGCAATGTCTGTCAAAGGACATAGAAAAATATCTACACGAACATACATTTCTGCCTCACTCTCCTTTCTATCCCATCTCAAATATCATCCCCCAGGACCATCTGGCAGCATGTTGTACTTGGAAACTACACTGCCTCTGCACTTGCTAATAAAGACCCCACACTTTCTATTTATAATCTACTAACTCTGCAGTCTGCCTACTAATCTACATTTAACTTGTTACCTTGTGGAAGATCTAATCCCTTGAAGTCCACCAGAAACCATTACATCTACTATGCTTTCCCTCCAGATTATATTTTAAAGCCCCTCTCTTTATACCTGTGTTCACACTAAACTTTACAGATAGGTTTTTGGTTTTTTTTTTCCCATTTGGTCAAATTCATTATATACATCTTTTTGAAAAATTCTAAAGATGGATAAATTCTAATACTTCACCTTCATCTAATCTATGGAGACTCCAACCAGATGAGTTTTGCCACTGTAAATCCAACGAGCCTTATCTTGGTTAGAATTTAAACCCTGCCTTGGGGCGCCTGGGTGGCTCAGTCATTAATGCTTGCCTTTGGCTCAGGTCATGATCCCAGGGTCCTGGGATCAAGCCCCACATCGGGCTCCCTGCTCCGCAGGAAGCCTGCTTCTCCCTCTCCCACTCCCCCTGCTGGTATTCCCTCTCTCGCTGTGTCTTTCTCTGTCCAATAAATAAATAAAATCATTAAAAAAAAAAAAAAAGAATTTAAACCCTGGCCAGAAATACTTTCACATGAATTTCTAGTTTTCTTGTTCTTCCGATCTTTGCCAAGTAGAACACCCTTTCTCATCTCACTCTTAAAAGATGTCACGTTATTCTACTTTACAA
Organism: Ursus arctos; assembly: GCF_023065955.2. Lineage (NCBI taxonomy): Eukaryota > Metazoa > Chordata > Mammalia > Carnivora > Ursidae > Ursus > Ursus arctos. Next base: position 10,180,939 of record NW_026623111.1, on the reverse strand, counting down.
AAAATTAGAAATCATCAAACTTAAAATGTTTGAAGTTTCCATTATTAATTCACAAACCCACCTTAATCAGTATTGCTGGTGCAATTTCAGTAGCGCAGTGGATGTGAGGGAGTAAAAGTTGGACCAGGTTTAAGAAGCTATGAAACAAAATTTTCACCCAAAATGTTTTAGAATGAGTAAAAAAGAAATAGAATGTAGAAAATAAGAAGGAAAGCTGTCTTTCTCTTTCCTGTTATGAGCAAAAAGAAAAATGGGTGCAGATTAAGGTAAGGGTGTATAACTTTGTCAGACCTCATCCTGCTTGACCTTTTGGCAGCATTAGACAGTGGTGATCTCGCCCATCTCCAAACCCTCTCTTCCCTGGTTCTTGATTTGGTCCTAGCTGCCCAGTTCCTCTACCCAGCCATCAAATGTTGGAGATTCTCAGGGATCACTCATAGACTCTCCTCTGGTCCCACAATACTTCCTTGGCAGACAATTATATTTATTTCTTGAGATTCAATAATAATCTCTTTGCCAATGATTTTCAAGTTTACACACCCTATACAGTCTTCTCTTTACTTGTCCAGGCCCAGTTGTCAATAGATCATCTTCACCTGGGTATCTTACAGATGCTTAAAGTTGCCCAGAGCTTTCCCTTTGTGGTTTGGACATAATCTAAGTTCTAACTTGCATCATCTGGACTCTGCCCCACCCTTCCTCCCCACCTAGTGCCATGAATCCTCATCATCCAGTCCCTAGCCATACTTCAGCTCTCCAAATAAGCTACAAGCTTTTCCAATTTCCTTCAACCCTCTTCTCCCCTCACTAGCTAGCTCTTTGTCTCATTCTTTTTCATCTTCAGGCCTCTGGTCATACATCTTTTCCTAGAAAAAGATTTCTTTGACTTCCTGGAGAAATAAGCTTCCTTGCCTTATGCTCTTATAGCATTTCCCTATTTCTACATTACACCCTTACCCCATTTCAAGCACTGTTTTCTTCACCAAACTATAATTCCACAAGAGTCACAGTCAGAGCTGTCTTATTCATTGCCACATCTCCAGTCCCTCGTGGTCATGTCTTCAGTTCCTCGTGGTGGTGGATGATAGAACCCCCCCCCCCAAACACATACTCCTTATGTCACTCTGGGGCAGCACCTGCATCAGTGAACACCCTGACCTTTCTGTTACCCTCTTATCCATGCCACTCCCACACTTCCTCTTTCCCAAGGGCAGAAAAGGAACTCAGACGATTAAAGAATTTGGGAGAATGATTTGGGGAAATGCCACTCTCCCCCTTTGGGCACTTGACCGACAGACTAAAAACAGCATCTTCCAACAGCTTCATGAGGAGGATATTTTGATCTCTACCTCTCAGTTTCTTTCATTTATCTCTCAACTGGTTTCAATCTTAGACAGAAAATGGGAATTTTATTTATTGGGCCCTCTAAAACCACATAATAACCTGTTGCCCAGCTCACTGTAGCTATGTATTTGTGAAATCAATTTGTGAAAGAATTTACTAGTTAATTAAACTTGAGTTTGTAAAATAAAAATCAAAGGGGGCTTTGGAATAGAAAGAAGACTAGAAATAAGGATAGGTTAGAGGAAAAGGAGAAGGAAGAATAAAGAGATTATTAAAAAAAAGAAGGGGGTTTATGCTAGATATACAAAGCAGATTAATTCATTAATCTTCAAAACAATCCTAGGTAAAGAAAACACAGAGGAGAAGGGGACATACTTCAAATACTGGTCAAAATGAAAAAAAAAAAAAAGAAGGTGGAGAAAATATTCACTTTTCAGAATAGAATATCAAGGGAACAAAGCTTTAGATAAACATCAGGAAACATGGGGAGCTAGGGTTGCAAGAAATTTAGACCATGTGGATATTTTGCTTATTGAAAGGAGAGAAAACAGGTTTTGAAAGTCACAAAGCAAGTTGAAAGAAAATCTGAGACCAAGGCCAGGTTTTGTGGCTCTCAGCTCAAAGCCATTTCGGTTCCCCATGCTGCCTCCTTTAAAAGGTACGGAATCTTAAGAAAGGTCAAAAAGAAGGATGTGCTGGGAGATTAGGAAAACCAGATGAAAGATGAAAAATGTAGCGTGGGATGAGAAAAGTGAATAAAAAAAATGAAAAGGCTCATTTCTAATTCATACATGTTTTACTTTATTCAACATTTAGTATCTGTGATTTAGTGGTGGTTTGGCACATAGAACAGGGGAGCAAAAAATAATGAAAATATGATGCGGGCAATATCGTCCATCAATCTGAGTACAGAGTCCTAGCAGGTCTACATGCAAGATCAAAAGTCTGTGTTTGGAACAGCACAGTATACCCAACCAAATACCAATATTTCATAGTTCTTTCATCTAAATTAGAAAAAGAAATGTCATCTGTCTATAACATACACTCTATTGTGGCCTGTCTTCCAAAGAAAAATAAAGCAGCCAAAAGTTGAAGGGACCAGAATGTTATTTTGGGGGAAGTTGTTCTTTTCCCATTTTCCAAAAGAGGTAGTTGAGTGGGAAGTAAGGGTTAGTGATTTTCGTCAAACTTACTTTGGCATTCACATTCTTTAATGGCCTTATTTATTGAAGCTTTGAGATAACAGCTAGGATGGAGCCATTAAAAATAGGAGAGACCTTATACCTTTTTCCAGGTTAAATGTAATTGTATTGCACATATAGTGTATTAGAAACTCATAATGTACCATGCACGGTCTTTAGACTTATGGGAATCTGCTCCTTTCCATCACATTGCATATGCTGTTTAGGGAAGGTGAACAACCTGCCCAGGTGCATGGGACTCTATGTCATACGAGCTTATTTAAACAAACATGGAGCAAGGGAGAGAACATTTGTTAATAAGAATAATTAGCTTTTTTTCTAAGCTGTTATTTACCAGATATTGTTCTTAGATTTTTGCATAGATGTCCTCGCTCACTCTTCATCAGAATTTGTTCAGGATTGCTTTGTGACCAAACCTGTGGCCCAGGTGAGAATTCTGGGGCAGAGAGAGGATAAGTGACTTTTCCTCATTTCCAGGGCTATGGAGACACTGATTATTTCCCAAGAGCTTCACAAACATGATTTGTTTACACAGAAGTCATGCAAGTAAATCACAAGCTTTCTCTTACTGAAACTAGAGCTATGATACATGTGCTTTAGTTATTTGGTTTCTGAAGACTAATATAAAATAACAAATTAGGTATTTCTGGAGCTAAGTTTGCACTTCCCCTAAGTCATCCACAGGCAATGAAGAGAAGTTTTGTGATGGAGTCGATAATTGAATTTAGCCCCTGAATTTTGAAAAGGTAGTTGACAACGAGTAGAGGGAGGATGTTTCAGGCCAGGAGAAAGTAAGAGACAAGACAAAGATAATGGGAATGCGGGGACATCTGAGTGGGGAGTGGGCAGATTAGTGTGGCTTCTGTAGGGTGAAAGATGAGCTCCATAAAATAGGCAGGGACCCATCAGCAAAGGCCTTGAATATGAGGCTAAGAAGCCAGGGAACAATTGCAGATTTTTGAGGCTCCAGTTTGTGCTGGATTGATGACCAGGTCGTTCTAAATTGAATCCAGACTTCCCATTGTTCAGAAGAGACCCACTCTTGGCAAAGCTTCAGTCTGAGAACCTTTTAGAAGTTCATTAAAAATCTCAAAGCTTTTTCAAATACCAAAAGGCCCCAGCACTTCATTTAAATGTAAATATGCTTGAGAGTTTAAATTCTAAGACTTAAGAATGAGGGGGAGTAAATGCTTGGAAATAAATGTTTTTGTTCTTGTTTTTGTTTTCAGAAACAGAAATGGAAAGTGATGAACAGGGAGGACCCAGGAAAGACAAGAATGCATCCAACGCTGTGGGTGGGTTTTTGGAAATCATTTGAACCATCACTGCAGTTCTCTGGTATGGATCATAAGTCAGGGAACTCAGAAGCTGACATCAGAAGAAAGAGCTAAGGGACATCGAAATACAAGAGAAGAAAACCACAGAATGAAAGCTCAGCTGGGTTTGGGCAGAGTTTTGCTTCCAGGTGGCTGTTTGTATTAGAAATCTGTCAGGTCTGGGTACATAACAAAGGGGTGTCTGAACTGAATGGTCTTCAGAGAAGCCCTGGTCCCATCCATATGGCACTCATGCTTACATGGTGATGATCACCATCTTTCTTTCTTTTCCCAGCACCTTCCCTGTCAGTGCACCCTTCTAGAACTTCAGTAGGAAATCATGGTTATAGAATAGTGTCTCAAAAACAAAGAAAGTATTGGATGCAGAGCTTTTTCGTATTGCCATTTTGGAAAAAAAAAATGCAAGAAACTATGAAAACAAGGTTAAAGTGTAAACTTACGATTGTTTATAACGAAGAAATATACACAGTAGGTATTTCTCACCGTTAACCTCTTCCTCAAGCTCTACATCGGCTTATGAGACATTTATTTTTTATTTTACTAAATTCTATATTGTTTATAAGATATATAAGAAATAGAGTTTTTTGTTTTTTTTATAAAAATCATATAACACCTACACTGTATGTTTCTATAAAAATCATTTTATAATAAAACATAAAATTATTTAATAATTTTAGGAATTACAAAACGAGCAATAAAAATGTATCTATAAACTCACCACAAAGAGATAATAACTGTTAATGTTGGTTCAGATTTTTTCAGTCTTATACCATTAATAAACACAAAATTCATACACACAAAATTCTTGACAAAACCGGAATCATGCCACATGTAAATTACATTTAAAGATAGATATTATGTAAATGTTTCTATAAAACAATAAAATATTTAACATTATATTTATAATTTTAAAAATAGAAAAAAACTAAACTCTATTACAGCTGGATTAAAATTTAAGTTCTTCACCTTGCTGTCCTAAGGGTTTTAGAATATTAAATATGATGTTTGTATCTTTCTGAGAGGCTTGAAATGATCCTGAGTATTATTGAAAATTGCTTGCATAGTATGGAACTAAATTAAAAGGTCATTTTTTTACCTCATATGCCCATTTGAGTTTGGCTGGACTAATTAGACAGTTTATGAAAAACAGAGGTGCCATTTTGGGGGTTTTCAAATATAAAACAGAAGTTTTTCTTTATTAAACAGCCAAATCTATGTATTAATTAAATATAAATAAGTATCATATTGTGACTTTAAATTATAATTTCCAGTCAATGTGATATAGTCCTTAGGTGTTAAAGTAAATCCGTAGAGAATGACATACCCTTCACTTGAGAAATTCATAATCCTGACCTGATGGGCATGAACCATGGTGATCAGGGAGCTGTTTCCCAGATGATGCTTAACCTAACCCCAGCCATGTTATTTCCCCCAACCCTTTAACTATCCCTACAGTTCATCCAATACCCCTCATCGCCAAGCATTCTCAGTGTCAGGTGGATAAGGCTAGGGAGAGGTTTAAGACACCTGCCATCTTTATAAAAACTGAATGTTTAATTGCTAGGTGTTTTGTCCATGCAAATCACATGGCTTCGTGTAAGAAACACACCCAGCCTTGGGACACAGCTTCATATAGTGGGTGAGTATGACGTGGGAGAAAGCCTGAGCTTTAAAGGAAAGAGCCCCAGGCTTTCTGTGCAGGTCACATAACATCCTTGATCTCAGTTCCACAGCCTCATTTTACATGTTTCGGGAATCCAAAAACAAAGAAAAAACATTATGAAAGAGTAGTAATATTTCCAATAATTCCATAAGGCAGAGATAACCACTTTTTGGGTGTTGATATATTTCTGTCCAACTAAATATACAAAATTGGAATAACATGAACACTGTCTTATTTTTTAAAAAGCCATGAGGTCTTTATTCTATTGTGAGAAAAATGCATAGCATTTGTCATATCTATACAAGATAATTTGTTGAATTCTTTCCCAAGTGTGGGACGTGTGGGTTTACCATCATTCATCATTATAAAAAAAAATATTCTGGTACGCATAACATCCTTGTCTGAATTCCAAATTAATCCTAGGATGGAATTCAAGAAGGGTCTTTACCAACTTAAAAAAATATAAGTGAAGACATTGACATATATTGCCAAATTGGTTTTTTTAATATTATATAATTTTATATCTTCACCAATCATGAATGAGGCCTGTGTGAAAATATACCATTTTATGATTATTTCATTCATATTTATTTGGTTGCTAGGGATGACAAAGCATTTATTTCATATGTCTGTTAGTAATTTGTATTTCTTGTGCTGCAAAGTTTTTGTCCACATACTTTGTCCATTTATCAACCTGGGTGCTAGAGTCTTTAATAACATTTTACAGTGTGTGATTATAAAGCTACTGTGAATAATGTGTTCAATAATAAATAATTAATTGACTAATTTTAGGACATGTAAAAATAAATCAGCAATAAAATCTCATCTATAAACTTACTACATGAAGATGAGAACTGTAATAAGCCAGTTCCCGCTTTTCCAGTCTTATGCCGTAAACACTCACTCAAACACACACATTCTTGTGCACATGCAATTCTTGACAAAGCTGTAAGCATGTGTGTAAAAGTTTATCTCCATCCACTTACTTTTAATCTGCATGCATGCGTATATTTATGGTGGGTTTCTTACAAAAAACGTTTGTTTAGGTTGTACTGGATCCCCTCTGACAATCTCTGTCTCTTAAATGGTGCATTTGAGCTGTTGATATTCAAGGTGATTATTGACGTAGCAAAATTCACACCAATCACTCTTGTTACTGTTTTTTATTTACTGCCCTTATTCCTTGCCCTTCTTGTTGTCGTTCATTCTTTTTCTACCTTTGTGTGTGTTTTTTTTTAAAGATTTTATTTATTCATTTGACAGAGATAGAGACAGCCAGCGAGAGAGGGAACACAAGCAGGGGGAGTGGGAGAGGAAGAAGCAGGCTTCCAGCAGAGGAGACTGATGTGGGGCTCGATCCCAGAACGCAGGGATCACACCCTGAGCCAAGGCAGACGCTTAACGACTGAGCCACCCAGGCGCCCCATACCTTTGTGGTTTTAATTGAGCACTTTATATGAATCCATTTTCTCTCTTAGACTATCAGTTATAGTTCCTTTAATACCTTTTTAAGTGGTTGACCTAGAGTTTGCAATATACATTTACAACTGATCCAAGGCCACTTTCATATAACACTATGCACAGTATGGGTAGTGTGAGTACCATATAATAACAAAATAATCCTAACTCTTCCTCCCTCCTGTCCCTGTATCATTGCCGTCATTCATTTCATTTATGTGTGAAATATATATGCATCTACATATATATGTACATATACATATATACATATACACATATATATGCATCTACATATATATGCATAAACATATATGTACGGATATATATGATATGTACATAAGCATACATAATCAAATACATTGTTGCTATTATTATTTTGAGTAAACCATTACCTGTTAGATCAACTCAAAATAAGAAAAATAAAAGTTCTTACCTTACCTTACCTATTTCTTCTTTGATGATCTTCCTTTCTTTATATGGGTTCTTGTTTCTGACATATCATTTTCCTTCTCTCTAAATAACTCCTTTTAATATTTCTTGAAGGCAGGTCAACTGGCAACAAATTCCTTTAATTTTTGTTTACCTGAGAAAGTCTTTATTTCTTTTTCATTTTTGAGGATAATTTCACAAAGTACAGAATTATAGATAGGTAGTTTTTTAGGATTCATTTACTCTCAACAATTTAAATATTTCACTCCATTCTTTTCTTGCTTGTATGGTTTCCGAGCAGTCAGATGTAATTCTTATCTTTGTTCCTCTGGCTTATTTCAGGATTTTTTGTCTTTATCATTGATTTTATGTAGTTTGAAGATGATAAGTCTATGTGCAGTTTCTTTTAGCATTTATCTTGCCTAGGGTTCTCTGAGCTTCCTGGATCTGTGGTTTGGTGTCTGGCATTTGGAGAAAGTCTCAGTCATTATTGTTTCAAATATTTCTTCTGTTCTTTTCTCTCCTTCTTCTTTTACGTTAGATGTATGTTATACCTTTTGCGGTTGTCCTATAATTCTCAGATATTCTGTTCTGGGTATTTTGGGTTTTTTTTCAATCTTTGTTTTATTTCCTTTTCAGTTTTGAAGATTTTTATTGCTACATCCTCAAACTCAGAGATTCTTTCTTTAGGCATGTACATTCTACTAATTTCTTTAAAGCTTTCTTTATTTCTGTTACAGTGTTTTGATCTCTAGCATTTCTGGTTCTTTCTTAGGATTTCCATCTCTGATTATATAGCCTATCAGCTCTTGCATGTTGTCTCCTTTATCCATTAGAACCCTTAGTATATTAATCATAGTCGTTTTAAATTCCTGGTCTGATAATTCTAACATCCCTGACATGTCTGATTCTGATGCTTCCTCCATCTTCAAATTGCAGTTTTGCCTTCTGGTATGCCTTGTAATTTTTTTCTTGAAAGCTTGCATAAAAGTAAAGGGAACTACTGTAAGTAGGCCTTAGTAATGTGGTAATATAGTGTAGTGGTAGAAGCATTCTATATCTATGGTTAAATCTCCATCTTTTACTGAGCCTATGCCTTTAGTCTATGAACTCCATGACTGTTCTCCGAGTTTTTTTCTCCCCACATAGGTGCTATAGGATGGCTAGTGTGGACTAGAATTGGTACTTCCCTTCTCCCACATGGAAGGCTAGAGCTGACTGGAGTTGGGGATTTCCCTTCCCCCAGGTCTTAAATTCGGATAATAGCCCAGCCGGTAAGGCTCTGATTAACTAATTTCTCCTGAGGGCAGTCCCTGTTAAGAACAGAGTACTCAAGTGTACTTCAAAATGGATCCTTTTCCCCACCCCCTGCCAGAAGCTGAGAGGATTTTTCTGATATTTACTATGAGAACCTGTTTGTGCCATTGAGTACTTGTTAAGATGCAGTGGCAAATTCCAAGTTCCTTATACGTGAAACCATAAACCAAAAGTTCATAAAAATGTATATAATTTTTTCACTTAAATTTTTGAGCATTTCTTTTATGATAAAATACTTTGCTAAAGCAAAGTTATGAATAATGTTACTTTGTATGGGAGTGTTACTACATATTTAATCAAATTATCTTGTATATTTGTGTTTTCTGCCCTTTCTCTGGATGAAAATCCTTGCACATAGATGTTTAAGTGTAAAGCAGCGTAAAACATTGTTCCTCCTCTCCAAAAGTCAACAAGCTAGTTTAATAGCATTCAAAGATTTGAATAACCTTTAGAGACAATCATGGAAGAAGTGTTACAAAGCAGTGTTTTGAGTAGACTGTGTTTGGAGAGTTCGACGGAGAGAAGAAGCCTTCTTGATTCTGTGTGTGGTCTCTATAGAATTGTACCAGAGGCATTCCACTTGAGAACATTTCCCCCACTTCATACTCACTGTTCTCCCTGACTCAGGACTCTCTCTCTTACAAAATGTCCTCTTCATCATGAGAGATCTGACCTTGAGACATTCTACTTTTATCAAGGCTTAGTTGTATAATATTCATTCAATCTTAGACAATATCCATTTGTAAAATACTCCCTACATCTTAACACCCTCATTCCTTGGTCATGCTTTCTTCTTTTTCACAGAATTTATCACTACCTGACATTACATCATATGTTTATTTGTTTACAACTACGTGCTGTGTTTATTTCCTACTGGAATACTAGCTCCCAGAGGGTAGAGCTGACTCATTGGTTTTATTCATCATTGAATCACCCAAAACTAGAACTGTTCCTAACACAGAAAATGTAGTCAAAAATATTTTAAAATATGCAAATGAATAAATAAATGTAAAACACCTTGCGTGTGTAATAAAATACTTCTTTGTATAAATAGAAAATTTCATTTTATCCCTCCAATATCTTCGTGGTATGAGTAGCTGATTCCCAATTGCATGCACTGTCTGCTACACATTCAGCCTCTAGTAGGAGTGTCTTTGATGGGTCTGGCAAACGCTGTAATGTGCCAGCACCATGAGAGGTACTGAGACTCCACTGATATCAGCAGTGCTTATCTTCATCATTTTCACCAATGCCCCTCCCACATATTACTTTGGACCCTCAACCCCCAGGTCTTTGACTTCTCAGCTTTCCCTACCCTTTGACTACAGTCATCACAGTTCCCCATACCCACAGATATCTTATGGGCACCCTTGTCCTTGGAATCTCGTGAGTATGTTTTATGTTGTCCTCATAGGCAACAGTCAGCCATATTTTCTGCCATATTCTGCCATGCCTTCCTTGCTTTCTCAGATGTGATATTTAGGAGATCAGCCCTCTTTTTCTAACCATTATACCCATTTCAGTTTGCATACATGTCTCATTATATCTTCCATCAACTTCAGATAGCCAACATTATTAGGAGTCCCTATTAAAACCAAAGTAGTGGGAAGTGCCTAGGTGGCTCAGTCAGTTGAGTGTCTGACTCTTGATATCAGCTCAGGTCATGATCTCAGGGTCCTGGGACTGAGCCTCATATTGGGCTCCATGCTCAGCATGGAATCTGCTTGAGATTCTCTCCCTCTGCCCCTCCCCCCCACTTGCATGCTCTCTCTCTCTCTCTCTGAAATGAATAAGTAAATCTTTTTTAAAAAGTAGGATTAACCAGGGGTGCCTGGGTGGCACAGCAGTTAAGCGTCTGCCTTTGGCTCAGGGCGTGATCCCAGCGTTATGGGATCGAGCCCCACATCAGGCTCCTCTGCTATGAGCCTGCTTCTTCCTCTCCCACTCCCCCTGCTTGTGTTCCCTCTCTCACTGGCTGTCTCTATCTCTGTCAAATAAATAAATAAAATCTTTAAAAAAAAAAGTAGGATTAACCAATCATAGCTCAACATATATTTTTAAATTATTGAATCATAAACTATAGGTGAATGAATGAATGAGCAAATAAATACATTTTCACATAAGATAATTCCTTTGACTAAAAGAATCCTTCATTACTTTTATCAATTTTGGTTGAATTTCAAAAACTGGAGATTTGGGGGGATGAGTTTTAATAATGTAAAATCATTATTTTATCATTTTATCTGCATTTTTATAAGAAAACTATGCTAAAAGGAGACTTTGTATATTTTATAATTATCTTTCTGGTCCTAGATTAAATTTTCAAAACTTGTGGTGCCTGGGTGGCTCAGTTGGTTAAGCACCTGCCTTTAGCTCAGGTCATGATCTCAGGGTCCTGGGATCGAGCCCCATGGTCCGGCTTCTTGCTCAGCAGGGTATCTGTTTCTCCCCCTCCCTCTGCTTGTACTCTCTCTCTCTCTCTCTTTCTATGTCTCTCAAATAAATAAATAAAATCTTAAAAGTTTGTTTTCAAAACTTTTTTCCAAAGGTCTTTGTAAAGCATAAAGCGTAACTTAAAGAAGTATGAATTTTTTATATTAGTATTTAGCATTTGTGGAACATAGGCTGCTTGATAGGCATTTCACAAACTCATTTCCTTCTCACAAAAGCTCTATGTTAGAACATTGGTCAGAATGGGCTAGATTAAACTACGGTAACTAACTCAATATGTCAAAGGTTTAACACAACAAAGCTTTATTTCTCATTCATGATGCATGTTTAATGAAGATAGGCAAAGGACTCTGAACCATAGTCACTCAGAGGCCCAAGTTTATAGAAGTTCTGCCACATTATATAAATTCCAACTGGAAAATGTGTTTCCACAGTCACGAAGCAAGAAAAGAGAGAACATGTGCACTTTTCTCAGAACCATCCAACTTTATAGAATTTGAGTTAATTCCATCTTTGCCATAGAAATAGGGCAAGTACACGTTCAACTAAAGGGTCATTTTAAAGCCCGTCTGCCGTTTATTTGCACTGACATTGCCTTCCGGCTTTGATATAATATGCAGAGAAGAATTGAACTAGTAGGTCTTTTGATGGTTATATACCTCACAAAATTTTTATAGTGAATTATTGGAAATTACTATACTTCCCCAAATCTTATAACTTTGGTTTTTGAATCAGTAATGATATATTCTGCTTATCTTCTCTTTCAGGACTATGTGGTCTCGAGCCCTATTTCAACTACTCAAAAATTGTGTGACATTTATATTTTTTTCTGAATGAATTTCATTTTTCCCATATGCAGTATATGAAAATAGTAACTACTTTATAGGACTGTGGCTAGAATTATATCTTTGCAAATGTATGTACTACATGTACATAGAATTATGTATGAAAAATGTAATGTCTAGAATGTATCTGACACATAGCTGATGTTTAATGATGTTACCTCTGATGATAGTGCCAAATATTCATGGATTTAAGAGTGTTTGAGGAAAGGAGAGAATGGGTCAGAACCACTATTTTTAAAAAAATAATAATGGCTAGAGTTTATAAAAACTTATTAATATAGTATCCCATAGATTCCATAGTTCCGTAGTTCAGAAAACCCCAAGCAGGATATAGAAAATGAGTCTTGGGTACATTGTGGCCAAACTTTTCAAAGAATAAGATCCTTTTTTAAAGGACTCAAAAATGAAGGAGAAAACTGTTCAAGTGTTCAAGGTATATTGGTGCTAATACACTCTTAAGTTTTTAGATTCCTGTTTTTTGGTAAAGAGTCAAAGGTTTTAGTATTTTTACATTGATTATGTCAAATTATCCTTATATTTGGAAATTATAAAGCTGAAGTAAGAGTTAGTTTCTGATGATTTAGGTAGAGACTTTTATGATTTTTCCAAATATATTTTGAAATACTAGGACAGCCTTAAAAAATGAATGTTGGGTTAAGGTAAAAAAATGAGTGGCCCATTCTAAAAGCAGCATGTTGAGTTTCACCATATTCTAGCTTGTTCAATAGATCTTGATAATATAATCTGGAGAACACATTGCTTAAGTTCATTTTTTAAATGTCTATCAAATTGCAAGTGATTTCTTTTTTTATTCTGTGATTACACATCTGGAATTTATGCAATTTCTGTACTAACACACTTTCAAGATGATATTATAAGGAACTTTTTGTATTTTGTTTAAAGCAAGATCGTAGAAGTAATTTATTGTCTATCAATATGGTACTGATTATGCTGCACCTAAAAAATAGAAAAGTAAAACAATTTTATTTAATAGTGTTTTGGATAATAATTAGTTAATCCTGCTCCACCACTTCCTAAAATAGTGGAAACGCTAGCATTTTCTACTCCATCAAAAAATATATCTTGAAAAAATTTGTATCAAATTTAAGGTCTACCAATGAAGCATATGGTATGAAAATGCAGAATATATTAAATTTGAGGTTTCAGGGAAATAGCCACATAGAAACACCTCAGGTTCTTTGAGCGTGGTGTCACTCTACCTGGAATTCTCTGATCCTCAGATCTTTAAGTGGCTGATGTGATGCCCGTTTAAGTTTCAGCTCACATACCATTCTCAAAGTAGAGCTATTTTACATTGCTGGTAGAGATACAGAAGGGTACAACCAGTTGGTGAAAACTTTTTGGAAATTTCTAGGAGAGTTCTCACACTAACATTATGACTCAGCAATTTTACTCTTCAGTGTCATGTTATTTCCTCCTTCGATGACAAAATGAGGATTTTTTCCCATTCTATTTACTTAAAAATTTTCACTTCATTTTTGTGTTCAAAAGTTGGCCACAATGTACCCAAGACTCATTTTCTATATCCTGCTTGGGGTTTTCTGAACTACGGAACTATGGAATCTATGGGATGATATATTAATACGTTTTTATAAACTCTAGCCATTATTATTTTTTTTTAAATACTGGTTCTGACCCATTCTCTCCTCTCCATCTAGGTCTTTCTTCACATATATGTAAAATATTTTGGCTGTGTTCCATTTTTCTCTTGCACTTTTTGTTTTGTTTTTTCCTTTTTTTTTTCTTTTTGTGCTTTAGTTTTGGTACATTTTCTATTAATTTATTTTTGAGGTTATCAATCCTGTTTTTTTCAGTGTCCCGCCTGCTGTTAAATCATCTAATGCGTTCTTAATGCTAACTTTATATGCATTTTCTAAGTTCTAGGGTACCCATTTGAGTTTTATACAGATTTATTCATCTATTGAAATTCTTTGTCTTTTTATCAAATTTATCCACCTTTGCCTCTATTTTCTTTAACCTAATAATTCTAGCTTTAAAATGTTTTTTTTTTCTAGTTGATTTCTATTAGTATTTTTTAAATTAAGGCTTTATTTTTAAAGCAGTTTTAGATTCACAGTGAAATTGAGTAGAAAGTAGACAGATTTCCCAGCCACCTGCCCCTTGTCCCCACACATTCATAGCCTCCGCCATCACCAGTACCCCCAACCAGAGTGGTACATTTGCTATAACTGATGAACTTACACTGACACATCATCGTCACCCAGAATCCATAGTTTACATTACAGTTCACTCTTGGTGTTGTACATTCTATCAGTTTGAACAAATGTATAATGACATGTATCCATCATCATCAATACACACAATGACATGTATCCATCATACATTTCAACATGTATGAAAATACAGAATATCTTCACTATCCTAAAAATCATCTGTGCTTTGCTTATTCATCCCTCTCCCTTACCCTCAAAATCTGGCAACCTTTGCTCTTTTTCCATCTCCATAGTTTTGCCTTTCCAGATGTCACATAGTTAGAATCATACAGAATGTGGCCTTCTCAGCTTGGCTTCTTTTACTTAGCAATGGGCGTTTAAGTTTGCCCCATGTCTTTTGTGACTTGATATCTTATTTCTTTTTAGCGCTGAATAATATTCCATTGTCTGAATATACCACAGTTATTGATCCGCTCATCCAGTGAAAAACATCTTGGTTGCTTCCAAGTTTTGGAAAGTATGAGTAAAGCTGATATAAACATCTCTGTGCATATTTTTGTAAGGATACAAGTTTTCATCTCCTTTGGGTAAACACCAAGGAGTGTGATTGCTGCATCTTATAATAAGAGTACGTTTAGTTTTGTAAGAAACTACCAAACTGTCTTCCAAAGTGGACATGTCATTTTACTTTCACACCAACAGTGTATAACAGTTCCTATTGCTCCACATCCTCACCAGCATTTGGTGTTGTCAGTGTTTTGGATTCTAGCCATCCTAATAGGTGTGTAGTGGCATCTCATTGTTGTTTTAACTTGCAGGTCCCTTTGACATATGTGGAACATCTTTTCATATGCTCATTTGCCATCTGTATATTTTCTTTGGTGAAATATCTGTTAAGGCCTTTATTTATTTTAATTTTTTTAATCAAGTTGTTTATTTTCTTATTGTTGAGTTCTAAGAGTTCTTTGTATATTTTGGGTTTATCAGATGTGTCTTTTGCATGTATTCTTTCCCAATATGTGACTTGTCTTCTCATTCTCTTGACATTGTCATTCACAAAACAGCAGTTTTAAATTTTAATGAAATCCAGCTTATCAATTATTTCTTTCATGGGTCACACTTTTCGGTGTTGTATCTAAAATGTTATTTTCATACCTAAGGTATGTTGAGTTTTTTTCTATGTTATCTTCTAGGGGGATTTAGAGTTTGTATTTTACGTTTATATCAGTGATTCATTTTTAGTTAATTCTTGTGAAATGGGTATGATGTGTGTCTAGATTTTGTTTTTCATGTAGATATCAAATTGTTTCAGCACCTCTGGTGAAAAGATTATCTTTGCTATATTGTACTGTTTTTCCTCTTTCATCAAAGATGAGTTGGCTATATTTATTTTGATCTATTTCTGGGTTCTCTATTCTCATCCATGGATTTATTTGTTTACTCTTTGGCAATACTATACTGTCTTGATTACCAACACTTTGTTTTAAGTCTTGAAGTTGGGTAATGTCAATTCTCCAACTTTGTTCTTTTTCTTCAGTATTGTGTTGACTATTCTGGGTCTTTTTGTCTCTGTATATAAACTATAGAATTAATTTGTAAATATCCATAAAGTAACAAAATGTTGGCATTTTGATTGGGATTACATTGAATCTGTATATCAAGCTGGGAAGAATAGAATACTTGACAATATTGAGTCTTCTTATCCATGAACATAGACAATCTCTTCATTTATTTGGTTTTTCCTTGATTTTTTTCACCAATTTTGTAGTTTTCCTCATATAAATCCTGTATGTATTTTGTTAGACTCATATCTAAATATTTCAGTTTTGGGGGTGCTAGCATAAACAGTATTGTCTTTTTAATTTCAAATTCCACTTGTTCATTGTTGGTATATAGGAAAGCAATTAACTTTTTTAAAAAAGGTTTTATTTATTTATTTGACAGAGAGAGAGCAAGCATGACCAGCAGAGCAGCTGGCAGAGGGAGAAACGGCTCCTTGCTTAGCAAGGAATGGGGGCTTGATCCTGGGACCCTGGGATCATGACCTAAGCCGAAGTCAAACGTTTAATGACTGAGCCACCCAGGCACCCCAAGTAATCAACTTTGTATCCTGCAACCTTACCATAATCATTTATTAGTTCCAGGAGGGTGTGTGTGTGTGTGTGTGTCTTGTTTCTTTTGTATTTTCTAAATAAACAATAATGTTATCTGTGAACAAAGAGGTTTTACTTCTCCCTTCCCGATCTGTATAGCTTTTATTCCTCATTCTTATCTTATTGCATTAACTAGTACTTCCAGTACCATGTTGAAATGGAGTGGTGAGAGGGGATATCCTTGCCTTGTTCCTGATCCTGCTGGAACCTTAGCTATTTTAAAATCTTTTTCTATTAACCTCACTATTTGGATTCATATATAGATCTGCTTCTAATTTACCTTTTTATGTCTTCATTATCATATACATTTTCATACATATTTATGTGTCCAGTCAATTTTTTAAATTTTACTATCTGTAAATGCTCTGGATGATACCCTCCATTAGAGAGGGATTCTCTTTGCCTTCTATTAGGCAGAGGGAATGGGGGTTTATGACTTCAATCTAAAGAGCAGCTGATTGTAATTATGCCTAGGTTGCCTTCTAAGTAAGATTCAGCCTACCTCAAGTTCATCTCTG
This sequence comes from Ursus arctos, assembly GCF_023065955.2. Taxonomy (NCBI): domain Eukaryota; kingdom Metazoa; phylum Chordata; class Mammalia; order Carnivora; family Ursidae; genus Ursus; species Ursus arctos. The sequence continues at coordinate 10,164,027 of NW_026623111.1, read as the reverse complement.
TACCTCAAGTGCGGCCTTTCTGGGATATTGGTAGAACCTGGAAGGCTCTGTCTCTTCATCTCTGAAAGAAACTGGGAGAGACAGTTTGCCCTTTAGATTTTTTAGCTTCTTGCCTCATACAGTTTCACAAGCTGAGAAGTGTAAGGAGGAAAACAGCTCTGTGCTTATGGCAAGAATACACCCTCTATCAAGACTTTGTGTCCCTTGTTCCATGAGACTGCAGGGGATTTGATTCGGCCTTTTGGAAGCTTTGGGCTCAGCTTCCCATGATCCCCAAGAATGGAACAAGTGTTCCAGGGGAATCAATGCTATGAATTTGGACTTCTGGTTTCTAATTTGTCACACAGCACTGTACAATTGCCAAATGTTCCACAGGTTCCTCTTTCCTTAAACATAATCACCTCTTGGATTTTCTTTTATTTTATAGAGTCTCTTTTGTCTTAACATGATTCTCAGGCTGCACTCAGAATTAGTACATGACCCAAGGAAGAAAATAGCCATAAATCATCAGCTTACTTGTAAAGTGCTCCCTATTATATGAAATTCTATTTCATCTCGACTTTATTGCTTCTACAACTCTCCACTGTCTTCAAAATGTGAATTTTGAAATTTTTTTTGTTTCCTAATTTGTGCAATGGGAGCATTGGCATATCATGAACTGTTTTATCCTAAGAGCACAAACCTGAGACCTTATTTTGGTTCATCAGATTGTTAAGAAAATTCAAATTTGGGGAGGCTGGTGGCTCAGTCAGTTAAGCATCTGCCTTTGGCTCAGGGCAATTCCAGGGTCTGGGATCCAGCCCCATGTCAGGCTCTCTGCTCAGTGAGAAGTCTGCTTCTCCCTCCCTCTCTCCCCCTCCCACCTGTTCCTGCCTCTCTCTCTCTCAAATAAATAAATAAAATCTTTAAAAAAAGAAAATACAAATTTTCCATAATTTGTTACATTTGCAAAGCTGTGAAGAAAGATATGTTAATAAGTTGCTGGTATAAGGTGCATGAAGGATAATTTTTCTGTAGCTGTCAATATTAGAAATGTTTTTTTCTTTGATTCATAAATTATATTTCTAGGAACTTATACCAGTAAAATAAAATATTACAATATTTGTTACAACATCATAGCTAATAGCAGAAGGTTAGAATGAATCCAAATGTCCATCAATAGGATTATAATCTAAAATGAAATATTAAGCTAATTCAAATACTTATGGAGGGTTTTTGTTTTTGTTTTTTGCCAAATGACATGGAAGGATAGCCAAGATATATTGCCAAGTGAAAAGATCAATGTGCAGATTGAAGTGTAAGGATGTCAGTGTTAGTAAAAAATGGGAATTCTAGGAAATACATATTTGTACTTAATCTTATAACAAATAGCTGGAGATACATAAGAGACTAATAATGTTGAACATTTATTGAGGTATGAGAGAATAACAACTGAGTGGATGGAATGTGGAGTATAGGAAGAAAACGCCACTGTATGCTTTTATAGATATACATACACTATGTGAATGTGTAACCCATTCACAAAACAACATATCCATCTAAAAACCAATGAAGTGGTAAAATTCATTACTCTTTTAAGAGAAAAGGTAACATCACAAATCACATTTAAAACAGGACAAATTTATCACGACTCCAAAATCTTACAGTATATTTTACCCAAGGCAGACCAAAATCTGGGAAAAACACACAGAATGGGCTATGAGCCAAAGAACTGAGGATTGAAAACACACAGATGATTGTTGGCTTCTCTCAGATACATCAGCAAGCTTAACTTCCAAAACTACTTAGATAATGACAACCACACTCATTGAAGGGAGAGAAAAATCTTTTCTGACCCCAGGAAATAAACATTTAATAACCCAAGTCTCAGTGAATCCCACCCACATGACCAAATGCATTTTTCGGCATTGGTAAGTGTGAGCAAAATCTCCTAGGAGACAAAAACATTTCGGAATAAAATAGATACTATTCTTTATCAAATTAACAGAGAAGTGTGGCTGGAAACTTAATGGAAGCTCTAGGCTTTAGACCAGCTCACAGAAAAAAAGAAAAGATGACATGTCCAGGGAATTTGTATCTTAGAAGCAAAACTTGCAAAACCAGTCTGTATTCTGATATTTCTCAGAGGAAAAGCAAGATGAGTGTCTTTGCCATTGTTCAATGAAGAACGTGCAACTACTCATTCTTAATATTTGACAGCATCTCAGAATCCAATTATATGTCCTTTGGAGTCTGAGCATCCTCCAACTATTCTATTTTAGTGGACAGAGAAGTGGTTTGAAAGTTAGGGAGGCATACATTCCAATCTCAGCAGTATCATTAGCTGACCTTGGGGCAATCCATTTCTTCTCTGCATGCATTCATTTCTTCCTCTGAAAAATAAGGTCTTGGATCTAGATAATCTCTATAATGCCTTCGGGCTTCGCATATGATGATTCCATATATTGAAAGAAATAAAGGTCCTTAAGAGTGAGACATTCAAGTGATTCCATTCTTTATATTGAACTGCACAAAGCAGGTCACATAGATTATCTGGTTTATACTCTCAGCAGCAAGCTGGCTTAGGAGTTTAGCTAAGTCCTTTTCCCTTTGGGTTTCAGAGGCCTCAATTGTAGAATAAAGGAATTGAACTAGATAACCTTAGTACATTTTAAATGAGCCACGTGACTGATGAGCCCAAGATAAATGAGATTGGATACCCTGATGTTGGAAAGATTTTTGGTTTTGGTTAGCTTATGATCTTATTCAGATATTAAATAAACACTGTCCTGACCAAAAGTGCTTGGCCTAAATATTTAGGGCACTTTTTCTCTGTTCTTTCTTCTTTCTAAGCCAGCCAATCTTGACCATACCAGTGCCTACAGAGTGAGAGAACAGAAAATAAAAGAAAGAAACAGAGCTAGGGATTCCAACATTTCTCAGGATGGATCTAAACATGGGCAGTAATAGGGACTATTGTATTTTCAATGTGATCTCTTTTCACCAACCAACAGCTTTTCGGACTTAACACAAACATGTTCTGATCAGGTCACTAGTATGTGGAAAAAACCATCTCTCACAATGCTGTTTTCCTTTTTATTTTTGCTATCATTTATGGGACACTTACTAGTTGCCTACACATTACACTAGCCCCTGTCTGCATATCACCCTATTTAATCCATATGATGATCCAAAGATGTTAATATTATACCTCCATTTGACAATGAAGAAGATTAAGACTTACAGAGGGAGGCTAAGCTTCTAGCTGAGATCACACAGGTAGTCTCAAGCATCTAGTAGCAGAACCGAGCTTCAAAGTCAGATTTTTAAACTGCAAAGACTACATTGCCATTACATGTCCTTGCCTTGTTTCCATTTAAAAATATTTTCAAACGTGAAACATTATTGTTGTTTCCATTCACTTTATGTGTCTCCCTCACTATCCGAGCTTTCACTATCCAATATTTGCTGTAACAATTGGCAAAAATCTTTTATCAAAAAACTCACCATCCAAATTGAAAACCCACTCTAACAAATCTGTCATGCACACACACACATTTATGTTGTTTTCAAGTCTAGGCTAGAGGAAACAGAGTCTGCTGAAGCTTTATCTCAGCTATTCTTCTCATGGGACCACATCAAGGGCTCATGTCGCTAAATGGGTCATGCTTTACTAATATCTTCCTCACATTATGAAGTGAAATATTTTAAACAAAGTGCAAAAGCCAATGAATAAAATAAGAAAATGAATGGATAATTAACTAATTAATTAGAGAGCCTAGCAAAGCCCATGGTTTACAGAAAAATTGGAAGAGTAAAGTGAATTGAGGGAGGAGAAAACCATTATTATCTTCTAAACATATTCCAGTGAGGCCTCCAATCTATCCCACCAATGTGACAATTGTAATCAATGTCACCAAAGACTCCACATTGCCAAAAAGACAGTTGATGTTCAACCACTATTTTATGCAACTTCTCACCAGGATTAGACACAGTTGTTGGTCCAACAATACTCTTTCCACTTTCAACATAGCATGTTCTCAATTTTCCAACATCTGAATGCTGGAGGGACTCAGATGATCTTTTTTCTGTCTAGTTTGTTCCCATGGTAACCTCATCTAATTTAAATTCCACCTATAAAGAGATTAAGTCAATCTTTGGTCTGACTTCTGTACTTCATTGAAACTCTCTGAACCTAGTATTCCTAACTTCTCTCTAGATTAAAAAAAAAGAAGAAGAAGAAGAAGACTGATTTGTAGCATTAAATGACTGGTGCAAATGTACCCAATGCATGGCCAATTTTCAAGACACCATTGTGACATTAGCTCTTTTGAACCAAAAGTTTTTGTTTCCACACATCACCGGATATCTCTAACTGTATACTTGAAATCTCTCCTTAGATGTTAAGTACTCTTCTCAGACATATGACCAAAGCACAATCTTTGAGTTCTCCCTTCCCAAACCTGATCCTCCACAAATCTCATATGACGACATCATTTACCCAATTTCTCAACAAAATTTCTCAGGGAAAAGTCTAAAACTTTCCCTGTTAACTTTTAGCTTAAAATGTTATGAAAAGTGGGGTCCCTGGGTGGCACAGTCATTAAGAGTCTGCCTTAGGCTCAGGGCGTGAGCCCAGGGTCCTGGGATCTAGCCCCACATCAGGCTCCTCCTCTGGGAGCCTGCTTCTTCCTCTCCCACTTCCCCTGCTTGTGTTCCCTCTCTCGCTGGCTGTCTCTCTCTGTCAAATAAATAAATAAAATCTTTTTAAAAAATGTTCTAAAAGGAGTTTACCAAACCTCTACAAACTTGGAGGTAAGATTATTCTGGGACTTTGGAGACTGGTGCAGATTAATCTCCTGAATAAGGACGTAAACTTGTAGACTCAGAACTTGGTTTTAGACAGACAAGGATGGCTCAACACTGAAGAATATCTCTTAGAAAAAAAGCACATATAATGTTACCTGAAGTACTTTTAGAATCAGGTTGTAAGGTCATACCCAAAAAGGTCAATGATGTGTTAAGAATCGAACTTTATACATACTTGTAAAGAACTTTGGAAATTGCCACTTCCATCCTTAGAAGAAAAACCTGAACAAAATGAGTATCAATGACTTTTTCTGAATTCATCATTGAACAGAGGTCATACTACTACCCCAAAATTCGGAGAGACAGACAAATTTAGAATTCACAGCTGAGACCTCCTTGTCTGGAGCAGAAGCCACTATAAACTGGAGCTATAAACTGGTAAAGAAACTTAAATAATGATTTTGACTAATTGTTAGAGCTAAGTATGAATTAATATGAGAAAGAAACTCTTGAGGACCCCAGAGTTAGAGGGAAAACCACAATTTCCTGAGTTCTCCCTCCAAAAATCCCAACACATTCTAACAATCTGAGAAAGATTCCCGTGTGGCTTTGTCAGAAGGAGGGGAGAGTAATCATTATGAAATACACATGGTATTATTTTCCATAACAAAGACCCATTCTCCAAGGGTAAAGACTGCCTAGTAATATTTACTAATATCTAATGATAGTCCTCAGGGCACATTTTGGGAAAGCTTTGGCAGAAATGATGTATAAAGTTCATCTGGCACAGAGAAGGTATTTAGTCCTGGTAGTTATTATTGTGATTATTGGTATAGTATCTCTTCTCAACTCCCTGGTTAATAAACTTTGAACAATAGGTATATTGCCCTCAATTGCATAATTTAAAATATATACTTTGGGCAAAAGCATACATCAAACATTCTTCCAAGAAGAGCTAATGGGGTAAACACTACAATATCAAAAGATCTGGGATCACTTGTGTTCCCTGACAAAATATCTTTCCCAGTTGTTTGTAGGTATCAAAGTCAAATAAAAATGTCTTTAAGAGAAGAAAAAAATCAGCAAGCTTGCTGATTTACCTTTTTTCCTGAGAAATCAGTTTTGTAGGAGGAAAGGAGCTGAAAATGGTGCCCCGGTGCCTAGACGGTGGCATGAGAGTAGTAGGAAGCATGAGACATGGAAGCTGAATCTTCCAAAAATGTGTTCTTTCAATTTCCCAATTTTCTGTAGGCTCAAGGATTTCTGCTATAGCTTGCTTAAAACTATCAATCACTTGGGATGCCTGGGTAGCTCAGTCAGTTAAGTGTCTGCTTCCTGCTCAGGTCATGATCCCAGGGTCCTGGGATGTAGTTCCACATTGGGCTCCTTGATCCACGAGGAGCCTGCTTCTCTCTCTGCCTGCTTCCCCCTCCTCCTGCTGCTACCTCTGCTTGTGCTCTCTCGCTCTCTGTCTCTGACAAATAAATAAATAAAATCTTTAAAAAAAAAAAAACCCAAACATTTAAGAATCAGTGACTTGGGGGCACCTGGGTGGCTCGGTTGGTTGAGTATCTGACTTCGGCTCAGGTCATGATCCCGGGGTCCTGGGGTCAAGCCCTGTATCAGGTTCCCCGCTCAGCAGAGAGTCTGCTTGTCCCTCTGTGCCCCCACCCCTCGGCTTGTGCTTGCTCCCACGCTCTGTCTCTGTCTCAAATAAATAAAATCTTTTTAAAAAGCCCAACTATCAATCATTTTAGTTTTTGTTGTTTTTTTTTAATATTTATTTATTTACTGATTGATTGATTGATTGATTTTAGAGAAAGAGAGAGCTGGGGCAAGGGGCAGAGGGAGAGAGAAACTCAGGCAGACTCCACACTGAGTGGGGAGCCCACTGGGGGCTTGATCTCACAACCCTGAGATCATGACCTGAACTGAAACTAAGCTACCCAAGTGCCTCATTATTGATCATTTTGGAACAGACCAATGACTCAACTCCTCAGAACTGCGACCTCCAGGAACAATCTCTGAAGAAATTTCTCAGTTTCTTGGAACAGTAATGAGCTTACTTATCAAGAACCCTCACTTCCTGGGTCAAAAGAGTGAGACACAGTGTTGGCAGGGGATCTGATGATATTTCCTTCTTTTCTTTCCATATCCCTCTGCTAGACAACAAATGAGGATGCTGGTTTTTCTCAGGCACATGTATTTGCCTTTTCGATACCAAAGTATGCTTTGGAGAATAGCAACATGGGATGAATTAGGCCCTTGTCAATTTGCATGAAATGCCAATGACACGTTCCAGTTCTGTAAGCGCTCATTTTATTCTCCACAGCGATCTCTTGCATTAGAAAAACAACCAGTTGTGTGAGTCAGATTCATGTTTGTTTATACCCCATGGAGAGCTGGGGGATAAATAGAGTAAATCAAAGGCTGAGTTTGTGCAGAAAGGATTGGTGTGTGGGGGGGAAGATTTCCAGGAGCACCACCATAGTTGGGTTTAGTGTTTCTCCATGAGATGTGTGGTACAGCGTCCTTGTTTGGTTTCCTTATAATTATCTGAAGTACCATCCACCAATTCCCTCATGTCAGTCATATCTACCCATGCTTCATGGCCACAGTCATGAATCCTCTCTTTCAGGAAGCCTCTGCAGATTTATTCAGTCTATGATACTGCTTCCCCTTCATGGTATAACCTAAAGTAAGGAATGGGCTCCTGACAGAGCACACTGACCCCACTCTGTCCAGTGGCCCAGGATTTGATCTTATTGTAATCTCAGCCACTAAACCTCTGCAGCAATCATTGGTACTCGGCACGTGCCAGTGACATGGCTAGCTGCTGGACTCCATGTCTGTAGCTCTGGCCTCCTAACTAGTGTAAGAGAGAAATCTGCAGAGAGGGACCACCATCTTAGGGCCCAGTGACAGCTTCCTGCCTTGTCCCCCTTCTCTCCCACATTTATTATAATTTTTTGCCTTCAACCATCCATATTCTTTCACTGTCATCAACTCATTGAAGCTATATAATCGTTCCGCCAGGCAGTAGCTCCTCATTGTCATTGTCACCTTGCTGAAGCATGCTCTCCTGGGACAATAGTGAAGCCAATGCTTTCACCCACAGTCCTCTCATGAGAACAAGTTTGTTCCACCTACTTCTGTTGTTTCTATTAAAACCAAGTTATTTTAATGCTTTGCGCAGAATGATTAATGGAAAGTCACTAAAAACATATCAGATTAAATTTTGGCAAGATTACCATAAAAGAGTGGAAAACAAATAGTATTAATCTAAGAGAGTCTGAATTCAGATTACCACACAAATGTCTTTAAATCTTAGTCCACTTTAAGGAAAATGGAATGGGAAATCCTAAAGAATTTATCAGGAATGAACTTTACATAGGAAATCCAATGTGGAAATCCAATCAAAAGACTCATATTTAAGTAAAAGTTCTTGCCCTTACACCAAAACATTGCTGAATGGGTGCACATTATTCTAAGTTTAAATGAAATATTCAAGGTAACCATATATAATTTATTATGATTCTTTCATTTAATTAACCTTTCTGATTAGTCAGTCAGTGGACTGTTCTCAAATAAAAGGATATCTACCACAATGTAAAAAAAGAAAAAGAAAAGGAAGGAAGGAAGGAAGGAAGGAAGGAAGGAAGGAAGGAAGGAAGGAAGGAAAAAATTTCCAAAATTGGTGCTAAAGGAAAGGGAGGTGAGGTCAAATCCAAGATAAGGACAGATACATGGTGAGGTTTGGATTGTGGCTGCACTCACTGCGTCCTTCCATTTGCTCTTCCCTTCCAAGGTGCTCTCGCATTTCAAGGACTCCAAAATGCCATTCAGATCAGCTGGGTGCGGAGTGCTCTTGCCCTCTGAGAGCTCCATTACAGAGAGCATATACTTTTTCCTTGCTTCTGCGATAAATCATAATTCCATTGCAGGTACTGCATTGGAGAGTCCATTGAACTGCAGCAAGAGTGGCTAGAAGACCCACAGTGTGTTTGGCACCCACCACTCAGCCTGGGCCCAGATGCCCAGAGCAAATCCTCGTCCATCATCCAGGGCCAGTGAAGCTTGAAAGTGAGAGTCCAACCCACAGACACCATCTGGGGAAGTGGAAAGCATCTGGGAAGCAAGAGTTAGAAAAATTGGCTTTGAGGCTTGGCTGTGACTCTTTCCAACAGGAATTTTCTAGGCAAGTCACGAAATTGCTCTGAGTCTAAATTTCCTTCACCTATAAATTAAAATGGGGTTAACATAACAATTCCACTCTGTCTGCCTCAGAAGTTCTTTGTAAATATAGGAAACAGAGACCTTCCCTGCATCTCCTCCAGAGGGAAGTTCTGCCCTTCTCCCCATGCTTTTTTCTCTCTACACTCTTCCATTAAAAGCTTCTTCAAAGTGATGTGAAGGTGATAATTTGCCAATGTGGGGCATTTACTGAGTCATGTTTTACTAGTGGGACTTAAATATCAATATCTGCATGTGGTCTTCATCCTTGCTGGTAGTAAATTGACTTACAGTTTTTCTCTTCGTAAAGGCAGATCTCTGTGGCCTCATTTGGGGCCCTGACATTTCTATCTACTAAGGATTAAGTATAAGGGAATAGATTCCAGCGCCAACCCACATTCCACATTTCACTATATATATGGAGCCTTGAATCGTGAGATAAAAGTCCAACTATCAATGCTATGCATTTTACATATCACTTGATAAAGGGAAGATCAGAGAATATATGTCTTAAGAAATAACTTATTCAGGTCAAAACAGAATAACAAGATACAAAGGATAAGTATAATTATTTCAGTGTCATGAATTGTCGCAAAAGGGATAGGAGGAGACATCAATTTCCAATAGAAATATGGAGTGTGATCTTGACCCTGTTGGCTTGACCCCTGTAGAGTTGTATCTACCAACCACTGCCTCCGAGTTTTGTCAAGGAGGCAGCATGGCTTAGATGACCACTATGTTTTTTAGTGAGCAAATATGAGGTGTTTTGTTGTTGTTGTTCCATCAAGAGATCTCAGACAATACAACTAATTATCTTATGCCTCAGTTTCCTTATCTGTAAAAATGGACTTCATTGGAGCAGTTCTTGCTTCAGCAAGGAGTTTGGTGGAACAAATGAGATCTTAACTAGGAAAGTTCTTTGTAAAGTACAGAGCAAAAATGTAATTTCTGAGACAGGATTATAATTTTTGAGACAGGATATGTGCCCCTCTTCCTTTCTTTAGGCATGCGTTTTCAGCAAGCATACTGTAAGCTTTTGTAGCATGTGTTCTTTCGCTGAAATCTCACACCAACTCTTTTGAGATAGAAATTATTGCCATCACTTTACAGACAAGCAAAATAAGGCAGGGTGGGGGATGTTCTTCACTGGGCATGAAGCCAGATGTGGCCATTTCTCAGAGATTCTGACCGAGTTGCAGTGAGTAAAGTTGGGGGGAGTTATCCCTAAACCTCCTACCACCTGTTTTAACCATATCACCTTGAGTGACGTATGATGAAGTTAGATGTAGATGAAGAGAGAAATCAAAAAGACGTTTACAGTTTTATTACACTCATCATGCCTTGGCGAGAGCACAGCACAGTGTGAAGGGCCACATGGGGAAGGACCAGGGTTAGCCACGAGACAGGGGAATGGTGAGAAAGTACTTCTATTGTGGCTTCTACAGGAAGGACTGGGCAAGGCAAGGCAAGCAGGCTTCTGCTTGGCTAACATACATAGTGTAAATAATTTCAGCAGACTCTGCGGCCTAAGGGCTGCCCTTGGTTGTCTGGTATATGACTTCGGGGCAATTAAGGCAGGCCTGAAGTATGAGATCCTGATAAAGGAAGAGGTTAGGGTTTTGAAATGGACACTCAACAGGAACAACTGATTAGCTTCCAGCCAGGACCTCCAAACCGGGTCAAGATCACACACACACACAAACTATATCACACCCCGTCATATTTGGAAGATACCCTTGACAATTTATTACAAGCTTTTCTTCTTTGAAAGAAAATTGAGAAGATAGCATATAGGGTGGCAACATAAAAAAAGAAGTAAGTGATTTGGTCTAGGGTCAAATCTCAGCTGTCCTGCTTACCAGCCAAATAAACTTGGACAACATATTTAACCTCCTTATGTGTCTGTTTCCGTTTATATAATCCTAGAACTTAATTGGATGTGCCCTATAGTGAGTTCTCAATATACATTAGTTTAAAAAAATTCAGCTAGATAAAGCTGCATAAAGCAGCATTTGGTCCTTCAGAATAATTTGTGAGATCTTGCCACCCTATCCTACCCAACTGATAGCATTTAAATGAGAAATTATAGCTGTTGATTATAGAATCTAAGATCAAGTTTATTAGAATGATGTAGAAATAAAATGGAGTTATAACATTTAAAAATCTTGGAATCTCTTTAAATAATAATAACAATAAAAGATTCCTGTTGGAACCAACAAGTGTCTTACCATATCCATCTTAAAGATAAAGTCACTGAAAATCAGTGCAGGTGTATCATAGAGCCAAGATAGCTTTAATGTATTTAATTCACTCATTGTCTCATTACTAATGCAGAAATAAATGCAAATGAAAAGTGTTAGACTAGAATAGAACCCTGGAACTCATCTGGTCCAGTACCACCATTTTAGAAATGGACTTCTGTGGTGAGAGAGGAGCCCCATTTAATATCCTTGAAGAAACTTGTCCTCAAGATTGCTGGAGCAGAGCCAACTCAAGTTCATTTTCCTTAGTCAGGCTTTGGGTTTTCCAGAAGGCCAAGCATCAGATATCCATTTGGAACAGAGTCAGAAATGGCCCCATTAAAGCAGAAGTCTGTGACTTCTACTTCACTGCACACATTCTGTAGTTCCCCATTTCGCCTGTGATCTTCCTCATGATAGAGACCTGGAAAAGAATATTGCATGAGGCTTATGGAAACTTCATGGGCCTGCAGAAGTCACTCCTTGCTCTGATCCTCATTATGAAAATGGGCAGTACAACAATACCCACCTCCCAAGAATGTTGTTGAGTGTCAAGGCACCTGTCCAGCATGGTGACTAGTGCATATAAGTTCTTATTTGATCTTGATTTTCACTTAATGTTTAATGTAACTTCTCTTGTTTCATCCTCTTAAGCACCATAATCCCTTTTGAGGTCTTAATGGATATTTCTATTAGTGTTCCAAAGCCCTTCGCCTGTTTCTCAGAATGAATAAAGATAGTAAATAGGGAAATATCTTCTATTTAACAACCATCCAACCTGTACAGAGAGACTGTCTACTATGTTTTGTGCCTCGTGGGATGTTCTCTTAGATCTCTTTCCTCAATTATTTGTCACTTTATGTTTTTGTGTTGTCACTTATTAATATCCAAGTGCTTATGGGGCGCCTGGGTGGCTCAGTCGTTAGGTATCTGCCTTTGGCTCAGGGCATGATCCCAGAGTCCTGGGATCGAGCCCCACATCAGGCTCCTCCACTGGGAGCCTGCTTCTTCCTCTCCCACTCCCCCTGCCTTTGTTCCCTCTCTCGCTGTCTGTCTCTCTCTCTCTGTCAGATAAATAAATAAAACCTTTAAAAAAATATCTAAGTACTTGATACTTATCATTTTGGTGGGGAAAACAGAAGTTTCAGAGAGAGAGAAAAATGCAGTGCATCACTGAAAGCATCTTTTAGGACAAAATGCTTTGAATGACAGGAATGATGATACCATTCTTTCTTGTCAAACTCCTAGGATCGGGGTAGGTAAACCCGCCACTTGCCCCGAGCCAAGCTGTGTAGAGATCAATGTTTACACCGCGCGGAAGCACACACAGAATAACGACGTGGGAAGAAGGTTCACCATCTATTTTAAAATGCTACCTTCTATTTTAGACTGAACATGTACAATTTCTGTTTAGCAATTTCAGCTAATTGTTGGATTAACATTTTTGGGAACAGATTGCAAACTTCAAAATGGAAAAGATCATTTTAGGGAGGGAAGCTAGGCAGCTGTCAGGGAGTCGGAATTAACATATATTTGCATAACAGATGTACAGTAAGGTGTCTATGACAGACAATCACTGAATATTAATGCTATAGACCACGACATCATTTGCGTAAATGCTGTCTGCTGGGTATTGAGGTTGGTGTGCTCTTTGCAGAAGACAAAGGGCCAGAGATTGGAACAGATGCACCAGATACGCTGATGCATCTTAATTTATGACATCCTCATGAAAGACCTTGTGGTGTGATTTCAGATTTTATTACAAATAATTTGGAGATAAAGGAACTAAGTAATTATCTTTTCCCCTACAGTTAGTCTCTATCAAAGGAAGAGGGTTCATTTGTGGACTGCCATTGTGACGCTCTCAGGAGAGTGGCATTCTTTTTATGAAGTGGGGGTGGGGTGAGGAAGAAAAAGAAAGCATTCCTGAAAGTCAACATTGTGCATTGAATAGATTTGGCTATTAACATGTTGTCGGACACCTGTCACAGAGCAACTCACCCCCCACTTGAATGAAGCAGCAGGTGATTCTATGACAGGTTTCAAATGGTATTTTTTAAAAAGTGAATTAGTGTTGAAGTATAAAACCCATTTTGTTAAGTCAATGTTATGAACATATGTTGAGCTTGTACTTTGTGCAAGGCACCAGGTTTCCTTTCTTTGGTATCTTAATCAATCCCTTGCTTTCTTATGGCCAGTCTCTACTGGACACCCTCCCCAGTAATTACACTCCACAGAATTGCTTGCCTTGTTGACCTCCCAGTGCATAACCAGTTCCTGATTGGCTAATTAAAAATGTCATGCATTTGATTGGTATATATTTTAGCACATAACATGAGACAAACCTTGTATTAGGTGCTCAGTATGCAAGGGCACAGCTTCTGTCCTAAAGAATCGCTGTCTACTCCTACCGATCTTCCTACTTCTTATGTTCCATACATGAGTGAAAGAAAGGGAAGAAGAAAGGGGGGGTAAACAGAAGGGGGAATGAACCATGAGAGACTATGGACTCTGGGAGACAAACTGAGGGCTTCAGAGGGGAGGGGGAGGAATGGGATAGGCTGGTGATGGGTATTAAGGAGGGCACGTATTGCATGGTGCACTGGGTGTTATACGCAACTAATGAATCATGGAACTTTACATCAAAAACTAGGGATGTAGTGTATGGTGACTAACGCAATATAATAATAATAAAAAAAAGAATCGCTGTCTAGTGGGGATGACAGTCAACAAGTGTTTATTGAGCAGTTACTGTGCATTAGGCATTGGTCAAGGTGCTGGAGGTGCGGCAATAGATATACCTGATGATCGCTACCCTCAAGACGCTTTCTGGCGGCAGAAAGAAAGTGAATTGGTAACCAAATAAATGAGATGAAATCAGGTACAGGTAAAATAAGGTAGTGTAAGAGAGAGCGGTAGAGAGTGCCTGGGAGTGACTGGGGGTGGGGCAGGTCTGCTTTATTTTAAATTGTAAAAAATCTCTCTATAAAAGTTGAAAATTGACCTGATACCTGCATGCTGAGAAGGAGGCAACCATACGGAGCATCTGGAGTAACACTGTTTTAGTAGAAGAAATAGCAAATGCAACGTTCCCGAGACAGAGCTCATAAACATGCAAATGACTTGTTCACAAGGAGATAACTTCTAAGTAGTTACGTAGTTTGTACATGTAATGGATGAGGACAAGGGAGACAGCTCCTGATCCAGTTGCTTTGGAGTGAAGGTCAAGGGAGTTGGCAGAAAGAATTCGTTTCTGTGTTGAGTCTCTCCTGCATTGAAACCCAAAGCGTGGAAAGAGACTAAGTACTCCTAAAAGAGAGCATAGCATATGCAAAGACCTTCGAGAGATGCCCAAGAGTAGGACAGTTCCCCAGAATTTCATTGTGGATACATACGACTACTTCATACATTGTTTGGGGGCAGTGTCACAGTATAAAGCTATGAAGGCAGGGTTAGGGCTAGATTGAGAAGAATTTGTGTCAAATTATGGAGGTTTTGAGGCAAGGGAATAAGACATCTAATCCAGAAATCTCATCTGGAGACACTGGAGCATCTGGTAGAGAGGGCATTGCAACATGAGAAATCACGTACCGCCTGTTTTCTGGTTTTGTCTTTGAAACCTCTCACTTATGGGGATAAGTGAGCCACTTTAATCATAACTCAAATTCCATTGATTCTCACCACAGTGGCTTTCCTAGGATTGGTAATGACCCCCAAATCCACCAGGGAATCAAGAGAGAATGTCCACATGGATCTGCATCCTTCTCCCCTCCCCCCTTACTAGTGTTATTGTCCACAAACAGTTCAGAGTGCTCATCCCTGCCAATGTGGGCAGGGCTCTCTGAGAGAACACCAAAGCCTACCCCCACGGAGGGGTTTCTCCTGGTATTTCTGATGATGTCTCCCTCTGCGATAGAAGAATTGAGCTATGTTCCCAGGGCAGGTGTTGAAAATCCTCCTCCCTCGCAATGTCAACTTTAGTACTGACGTGGTCACCACCATCCCTCTACCTCTTAGAGACTCTCTTAAGAACCACTTCTTTGGTTTGTGCTTAAAGCTTCTCTCTCCATAATCCCTAATGCTAATTGCTAAGGTACGTTATGTATATACTCTGTTGTAAGCTCTATGCTACATTCTAAACATGGAAGATTTTGTTTAGGCCTCAAATGCCCCTGTGATATATTATCTCTGTTTAATGGACAAGGAATAAATCTCAGAAGGTAGAAACTATTTTTTCCAGAACTCACAACCAGCCAATAACTGGGGACCCAATTTGGTACCCAGGCAGGCTGACTGCAGAGCCCCCATTTATAACCACTGTACTATACGGCCTTTCCAGAGGTCTCAGGGAGGAGTTCCTGGGATTGGTGTAAGGCAAAGACTTCTACCATGCTTGTCATTCTCACTCTGTCTTCAGATGCCTGCTCAAGTCCTTTCCTTCAAATACAAATAGTTCCTGCAAGTCCATCCCCCTGTTACTATAACATGTCCAAACATTCTTAAGTCATAGGTTATCTAGGCTCAAGAGAGGATTTTCCTGCACATCATTCTTAAGCTACATCCTGTGTGTTAGTTAGGTCTGTTTAAAGTGGTTGCAGACTTCTAGGAGGCACAGATTACAGAATAAAAGAGCCTTGTTTTTTATAATGCTTGTCCATCTAGACTGGCTTTACATTTATTGTACCTAATCTGGTTTTTGAGCTCTTTTGGTGGCATTTTCCTGACAATATCAATTATAGGAGATACTTACCAAGGAAAGAAAGAACTCATTAAGATGCTTACCTGATGAGGAACCATAAGATGTAGTGACAGAATTTTAATTCTGCTGTACATTCACACTGCCTTGATTATCATGGAAATGATTAAAGAGATGAGACAATAGTTCAACTGGGAGATAAGAGTCAAAGACATTTGTGACCTAGTCCCTTCTCTCCTTTAGTTATCTATAGCTCCTCTCTTCTATGCCAACCAATATTACCAAAGTCAATATCAGTAGCCAAAGCCAGATATTTAACCTTCTGCCTGAAACCCAGCCAGTAACTAGCATCATTGGTTTTTCTTTTCTAGCTAGCATTTGTTTAGTTTAATTTGTCCAGTGAGTAAGTAATCCAGGTGCCATTTTGAGTGATAACGGTCTTATTCTGCCAATGCTATGAAATTGCCTCTGAGAAACAGCGCTGCCAGGGTCAAGGACATCTCTATGTCACTTCACTGCCAGAGCACCAGACTCTGAGTTCTTTTTGTCTTTGATTGCAGAAAAGGAGTACTTGATCTCATCAACTATGCATCAGTGGCATAAAGGAGGATGGTACAAACTGGTACAAATTAGTAGGCTTCCTCCACAGGTAGAAGCCTAGCATTATTGAGTTCTGTGATATTCCTGCTGAAACAAGTGTTAAGAGTGGTCTTCTCTTAGAAGGGCCATATGCACCCCATGTTCATAGCAGCATTGTCCACAATAGCTAAATTGTGGAAGGAGCCAAGATGCCCTTCAACAGATGACTGGATTAAGAAGTTGTGGTCCATATATACAATGGAATATTACTCAGCTATCAAAAAGAACGATTTCTCAACATTTGTTGCAACATGGACGGCACTGGAGGAGATAATGCTAAGTGAAATAAGTCAAGCAGAGAAAGACAAATATCATATGGTTTCTCTCATCTATGGAGCATAAGAACTAGGAATATCGGTAGGAGAAGAAAGGGATAAAGAAAGGGGGGTAATCAGAAGGGGGAATGAAGCATGAGAGACTATGGACTCTGAGAAACAAACTGAGGGCTTCAGAGGGGAGGGGGGTGGGGGAATGGGATAGGATGGTGATGGGTAGTAAGGAAGGCACGTATTGCATGGTGCACTGGGTGTTATATGCAACTAATGAATCATCAAACTTTACATCAAAAACCAGGGATGTACTGTATGGTGACTAATATAATATAATAAAAAATATTTTAAAAAATAAATAAATTTTGTAAGTTCTGAAAAAAAAATAAAATAAATCTGAGCTAAAAAAAAAAAGAGTGGTCTTCTCTTAGAAGTGACTGGAGCTTAGGAAATTAGAGAAAATTAAAGATATTTGGGTGCCTAGAAGTTAGAGTACATGTAGGAGGAAAGAGCAAAGCCGTCTTGAAAGAGAAAGGACAGATTTCAGGTACGACTGGTCAACAATAGTGCAATAGGAAGTTATTGAAGTATTTTATGGAAAGAATGACATGCTCAATTTTGCTTTAAAAAATCATTCTAAAAACAATGTGGAGGACTGATTGGAAGAGAATAAGAGAAAATAAAGAAAACAAAGAAAAGTTGATAGATGGTTTCAATAGTTCAGATGAAGAATGATGACAGTAGTCCAGACTAAGGTGGAAACTGGAAATGGAGAGGAGATTTATGAAATATTTAAGAGGTAGAATCAAGAAAATTTGGTGACTGATTGAATATAGATATAAGAAAGAAAATAAAGGTCAAAATCTTTCCCAAATTTCAAGCTTGGGAAACTGGATGGAAAGTGAGATTGTTTTCTGATGGCTCAAAAGATGATGAGTTTACTTTTAGACACTTAAACTTTTGAAGTAAGAGATGTCTACTAATACTTTGATTTATGGACATAGAACTCAGTAGGGGTTGGATTGGATTGGATCTAGATAGGCAAAAGATGCGGACAAAGAAAGCTTGGAGAGTAAATTGAAGCCTTAAGAATAGGACGTGTAAGAGTGCCTGGGTGGCTCAGTCAGTTAAGCATCTGACTCTTGGTTTCAGCCCAGATCTTGATCTCAGGATCATGAGTTCAAGTCCCACACTGGGCATGCTGAGCATGGAACCTACTTTAAAAAAGAAAAAAAAAGAAGAAGAAGTTTATATAGGGTAAAAAGTACAAAAAAAAAAAAAAAAAAGCATGTGGGATAGTTTCCCATGCAACAACTGCACTTATACGGCGAATTGAACCAAGAACTCTCTCTGTCCTGACATTAGATCTATTTACACAAGTAGGGAGGTAAGTAGGACATAAGAGGAAACCAGAGAAGAACAGCCAGGAAAACAAAGTAGAGTGTGTGAGTTCACAAAGGGGAACATTTCCTAGAAGAAAAGGTAGTAAATAGGGCATAAAATGGCATCTACTCCTCTAAGAGTTCATTCAGAAAAGGACCAAATGTTCCCTTTTGATTAAGAATGTACTGGTGTTTGGTGTCATTGGTGAGAGTAATTCTAATATATTGGTGCTATTAAATCTCAGTTGCATTGAGTTGAAGAAGGAGTGTGAAATAAGGATATAGAGGAAGCCAGTTTGGGCAATGCCTTTGAGAAGATTAATGGGATGCTGAGGAACAGCAGACTTATAAGTTGGAGAGAGATGGGTGGTTGAGAGAAAGTTTTGAGGTGCGTATGTGGGGGTATGTGGGTGTGGGGTGGGAGGATGTTTCAAATGAAAGAGACTTGAGCAGGTTCAAAGTTTGGTGGAATGTGTCCACAAAGGGGGAAATATTGAAACTAACAAGGGAGAGGATGTCAAATCAGCACAGTGAGGACCCTGAGAAAACAAAAGGGATTACCCTTATGAAGAAAGAGGTAAGCATCATCATTTTAACAGGAAGCAAGATGGAAAGGCTCAGAGAATGGGTTTGTATGTTCAGTAACAAATTCTAGAAGAACTTCTAGTAGCTTTAAGAGTTCTAGTCTCTCTTTGATGTAGAGAAAATAGCATCTGTTAAGTGTGATGGGGTAAGATGACAAAATTCCAAAACTTGAGAAGAATCAGCAAGGTTTGAAACAGCTGTTATAAAGAGAGTACTGAGCATGGGAATCTAGAAGTGTTGGGCAGAGCTGCATTTTCTGACCCTGGTGTTGAACTCTTTCTGCTGAAACATTGTGTCTCTCCAAGTGGTCTCTTACAGAGCCATGATGGAAACCGCACCTTCCACATTAAGGGGGAATAGTATGTTTGTCAGTAAAGCAGAATGTGCTGGTTCTCTTACTGAACAACTACACAACTATTTTTCCAGGCTAACTCTCTTTCTCTGCTCACTCCCTTACCTTTTATTTGAATTAACCTGTAACTCTGTTTTCTGCCAAGTGTGTTAGTCATAACAGGAACACAGTCATAGGAGTGAGTGAGTTCTGCTCTAACGAAATGTCCTAAAATCAGCACACACCATCATCATAAATTTCCTGGGTTGGCTGCCCGTGGATCTGACCCTTGCCACACTCATCACTTCTTCCCCACTGTAGCCTTCTCAGCAGCTACAACATAAGATGGCTCGTACATGCTTTTGGCTGCTGAATAGTGATGTTGATGAGCTGAGGAGGCATGGTCTTGTAGCTTCATCTGATATTGGCCATTTACCTTGTGACAATGGAAGTGATTGCAGTTTAATACACAATAAGGCAGCACTTTAATAACCCCATAGGTGACACTATGAGGTCACAAGTCACCTGACACTGGTGGTATTTGGGAAGAGGTTGGAAGGTCACCTGTGGGAAAATAAAGAGAACGTTCCCAAGTTAGAAAGGAACTGAAATAAGCTACTTCTCAAGTCTTTTCCTAGATTCGATGGTTATGGTCTCGGGGGAGGGAAGTTACTCAAACTAAATGCACATGAGGGACTGAGATATTCATGAATGTTAACGCTCTCAGAAGCGATGAGGACAAGAGCAAGAGAGACAAGAGCATGGACAAGGAATGGATAGACTCATATCCCAGCTCATTTATTTGCTAGTTGAATAACCCTAAACTACTTACCTCACATTTCTGACACCGTTTTCTATTTAGGCACTCATATATGATAACTAACCTTTAGGTAATTATAAGTAATCTTTAAGACTATATGTCAAAATCCATACAAAGTGTGTTACAAATATTATTTGACATAATTTTTACTCCCATTGAGGTTGGGAATGCCAATATTCATTTTACAGATGAGGAAATGAGACTTAAAAAGGTCAAATCATTTCCCAAGGTTGCAAAAATTATAAAGCTTGTATGTTTAGGAATGTTAAAAATAGAGCTACCCTATGACCCAGCAATTACACTACTGGGTATTTATCCCAAAGATACAGATGTAGGGGTGCCTGGGTGGCTCAGCCATTAGGTATCTGCCTTCGACTCAGGTCATGATCCCAGGGTCCTGGGATCGAGCCCTGCATCAGGCTCCCTGCTTGGTAGGAAGCCTGGTTCTCCCTCTCACACTCTCCTTGCTTGTGGTCCCTCTTTCGCTGTCTCTCTCTGTCAAATAAATAAACAAAAAATCTTTAAAACAAAACAAAACAAAATCCAAAGATACAGATGTAGTGAAAAGAAGGGCCACATGCACCCCAATATTCATAGAAGCAATATCCACAATAGCCAAACTGTGGAAGGAGCTGAGATGCCCTTCAACAGATGAATGCATAAAGAAGATACGGCCCATATATGCAATGGAATATTACTCAGCCGTCAGAAATAATGATTACCCAACATTTGCAGCAACATGGACGGGACTAGAGGAGATTATGCTAAGTGAAATAAGTCAAGCAGAGAAAGACAATTATCATACGGTTTCACTTATATGTGGAACATAAGGAATAGCATGGAGGACATTAGGAGAAGGAAAGGAAAATGAAGGGGGTAAAATCAGAGCAGAAGACGAACCATGAGAGATTATGGACTATGGGAAACAAACTGAGGGTTTCAGAGGGGAGGGAGTGGGAGGATGGGTTAGCCCAGTGATGGGTATTAAGGAGGGAAGGTATTGCATGGGGCACTGGGTGTTATATGCAAATAATGAATCATGGAGCACTACATCAAAAACAAATGATATATTGTATGGTGACTAACATAGCATAATAAAAATTTTTTTAGAAAAGAATGTCTTCAAAATCACAGAGGAAAAATTTCAGTAAAGGACTCATTTGCTTGAGCACTAACCTGCATGTTCTATGCCTAGCAGTGTGCTTTTATCTGCACTGAGAACGGTGGAAAGCCCCATCTGCAGTGAAAGGGACGATAGACAATCTCGAGGATTTCATGCAGGAAAGAGAAGACCAGGGTAGGGAAAGCCCTTGCATGTAAAGAAAACAAGGGCTAAAGTAGATAGCCTCTAAGTTCTACGACTTTGGACTCTTGGATTCTGAAATGCCTCATATTACATGCTCTATTCTGTTGGAGACAATCAGGAATTACAGTTATTTATTGCAAGAAGTAGAATTATTTTCTTCTGTTGTCTCTGCCAATCAATACCTGCCTCTTTGAGGAGACCTATGTTCTGATGAACTTGTAGAGAGGAGCAATTTGTTCTTGAAAATAAAAAAATAGGTTGGGAAATAGGTCCAAGTAGTGGAGGGTAGGATCTTATCAATAGGACAAATTGTGCTTTTAAGAAGTGTTGTCTGTCTGCCCAAATCCTATGCGTCAGACCTTTATCCGTTGTTTTCTAAAAGAAATAATCAAGACATGTAAGTAATAAGCGCAATAGTGTCTTGTTAAATACTTTTCTGATTTAAAAAAACAAAAATATGGGACACGTGAGTATCTCAGTTGGTTAAACATCTGACTCTTGGTTTCAGCTCAGGTCATGACCTCAGGGTCTTGAGATGGAGCCCTCCACCCCGCGGCACCAGGCTCTGTACTAAGCAGGCAGTCTGCTTCCCCTCTCTCCCTCCCTCTACCCATCCTCCTGCTCACACTCCTTCTCTCAAATAAATAAATCTTTGGAAAAAGAAACAGAATCAACAACTATAAAGCAAATAATAATAATCATACTGAAAGTAATAATAATTGTTGGATGAATATATTATGAGTAAATTAATACAACATCTTACCAGTGGTTATATTAGGACAAGCTAGATTCTGTGACAATAGCAAATACCTCAATAAATCTCAGTAATTTAAGCCAAAAAGAAGTTGTTTCTCACTCACATCATAATGGAACTGAATAGCTGTATCTCTTCTTGGAGGCTACCTTCCTGATGGTGATTCAGGGACCCAACCTGGAACTTGTGTTCTCCAAGGGCTAGAGAGTCAGGTGGCATACTTCCCAAGGCTGGAAGGAATTTACATTACTT
The DNA here is from genome assembly GCF_023065955.2 of Ursus arctos. Taxonomy (NCBI): domain Eukaryota; kingdom Metazoa; phylum Chordata; class Mammalia; order Carnivora; family Ursidae; genus Ursus; species Ursus arctos. The sequence continues at coordinate 10,141,732 of NW_026623111.1, read as the reverse complement.
CTGTCCACTTTCCCTTTCCTGGAACTCAGTCACATGGTCCACAACTCAAGTCTAAAAGATACTGGCATATGTTGCCTTGTTAGGAACCCAAGCGTGAGGAACACATGACCTTGTCTCTGAATCAGAGGTCATTAAATAAGCTCAACCTACATGCATCAACAAGCCATGTGCTTTAAAAAAAAAAAAAAAAAAGCCTTTTTGCTTTTTAAATAGTTACTCATTTTTCTTTTTTCTCAACCTCCGTTTCTACTTAAATGCTACCTGCCCCACCCTCATCAGATAGACTTGATTCCTACTTCATTGGGAATATCAGCCCCCTCAGACAAATTTTGCATTCTCCTTTTCAGCTTGTCTTTCTCCTTTCACGGGGGCAGCTGTCCTCTTAAATAAAGCCAAATCTTCTATAGGAAGCACTGAGCTCCTTTGCTTCTTCCAGCCTTTGATCTGTTAATTATTGCTTCTGTTTCCTATGTCTTTACTCCCATGTATTTTTGTTCCTTTCGTCTATAAACTCATTGAGATCTTCATCCCAAAACCCTTCCTTGACAATCAGATTGCACCCCATCTGTAAGTATAGTTCAGTCTTTACATTTATTCTTCATTACAGTCTTGGAAGAATAATACATACTCACTTCCAATTTACTTCTAAATATTTGTCTTCATAATGCTTAACAATATTTAATGATATATTGTTGTGTGGGACCATTTATTATCTGTATCCCACATTCAATTTGAAGCTATACAAGGACCTGATTATGTATTTTTTATTCATCCTGATTCTTGGTACTAAGCCCAGAGACTGTTACATGGTACTTGCTTCATAAATGTTTGGTGATTCAAAACAAATAAATAAATATTTGGTGATCCACTGTAATTGATGCAGACTAAAAGGATCAATTACATGATCATTATTAAGTGTAATGGATACCACATCTTTATCCATTCATCTATGAGCAGACATCTGAGCTCTTCCCATATTTTGGCTATTGTGGACATTGCTGCTATAACTATTGGGGTTCAGGTACCCCCTTCAGATCACTGTTTGTATCCTTTGGGTAAATACCTAGTAGTGAAATTGCTAGGTCATAGGGTAGCTCTGTTTTTAACTTTTGAGGAACCTCCATACTGCTTTCCAGAAGACATGGTATACATATACAATGGAATATTATTCAGCCATCAAAAAAAAAAAACCACAATGAAATCTTACTAGTTGCAACGATGTGGCTAGAACTAGAGGGTATTATGCTAAGCAAAATAAGTCAATCAGAGAAAGACAATGATCATATGGTTTCACTCATATGTGGAATTTAAGAAACAAGAAGAGGATCATAAGGGAGGGAGAAAGAAAATAAGACAAAATCAGAGAGGGAGACAAACCATAAGAGACTCTTAATTATAGGAAACAAACTGAGGGTTGCTGGAGGGGAGGTAGATGGGGGAATGGGGTAACTGCGTGATGGGCATTAAGAAGGGCACTTGATGTAATGAGCACTGGGTGTTATATGCAACTGAAGAATCACTAAACTTTACCTCTGAAACTAAAATAATAATAATAATAATAAATGTAATGGAAACATTCTTATCTTTACTTTCATGGATTATTCTACTGCATTTCATACCAATGGATGACACACGTTCTTTAGATAATCTAATCCCTTGAATGTTCTTGACCCATCAAACTCTTGGTGGTTTTCCTACTTCTGTGATGAGTCCCTTTCAGTCTACTTAATTGTCTCTTTCATATTCCACTTTGCACCCCTCAAGTGGTGGTGCTCCCTGAAGTTTTATCCTTGGGCTGCTGATCCCCTCAGTATTCATATTTCTAAAAGGATGACTTATCCACTTTGGAGATTTCTACTGCCACACATCTGCTGATACCTTCCAAAATACATAGTAACCCTAGACTTCTTCCTTGAGTTACAAAATCTGGGGCCAAACTGCCTGCTCAATATCATCATCAAAATGTCTCCTGGCATCTCAAACTTGACTGGTCCTAAACTATTTCATTATTCCTCAAGATACCCTGTATGTCAGGGCCATTATCCATACAGTGATCAAACTAAAAACCAAGGAGCTTTATCCCTTTCCCTTTATCACTCTTTCTTCCATCAACCACTAAATAAGTCCTACCTTATACTTCCAAATATTTCTTGTATCCTTCCTCTCCTATCCATCCTTCCTAGTTTTCTTACTCATTTCTCCACCCTGGATTATGAAAATCTATCAATCTCCTTGCCAGCTAAATCACTCCCCACAATGCTGCCAAACTGACTTTTTCACCAGCAACCACCTGACCATTTCACACTTCCATTTAAATTCCTTCAAAGACTCCCCATCGTACACAAGGTAGGATCAAAACACTGTGAGATGTCTTGGATTTTCCAAAATTTGACTCCTTCCTCTCTGTGTCTCTAATTTCATGATTAGCAGTATTGCTGCTTTGCACACACCCTGTTCTTTTCTGCTTTGGTACTTCACTGAAGGAAAGTTAAGCAAACCCTAGCTAATCCCTCCTCATCCTTGCACTCCTATGTCAGGCCTCACAACCTCCAGAAAGTCTCTATACCTCTGTTCAATGTGAGTTAGGCATCACTCCTCTGTGCCCATCTAGTGCCCTATAGATATTTGTGCCTTTGAATAGTATAAAGCAAAATCCCTTGGTGAAACATGTTGGACATACCCTGTGAATGAGAAGTAGCCTTTTGTGGCGTGAAGTGACTGAGATTCAGGGGTTCATTGTCACCCCAACATAACCTAGCTAATTCTGAATAAACTGTGGTTAGCATATTCCAAATGAAGACTGAGGCATGAAAAAGTTAGGTGCCCACTCTGCTCATACAGACAAAGCACAGATCTGCCATCATCTCCAGCCCTAACATTCACTAGAGCTATTTTACTAGGAACTGTTCAAAGAGAGCCAATTTGACTCTAGAAGGAAATGAAGAAAATTATGGAAAACTGCTTTCTCTAAGTACAGCAAACATTTGTAGAATAAATGAGTTTGCAGTTTATAATCTATTTTCCACTCTAGCAAAGCTGGTGCTGTTCCATCTGAGCTGAGAAACTACTGGAGCTTGAATTATCCATGAAGGCGCTGCCTATTTGTCATGCAGGCTGGCCCGCTGAGGGCGAGTTTATACATTGAAATGCAATGAGGTCAAGTTGGAACCCCAGCAAACACTGCTGCACTTCGGCAGCTGGAACATCATGTGCCTTTCCAAGCTCAGGAGCCGTCTCAATTCCCCTTGGGGAACAGCGTCAAGGAAATGGGCCTTGCAGTGCCTCTCCAGGGCTTACTGGGTATTCGCAGAATCACGGTACCCATCCCTCACCATGTCTGCCCAGAGGCAGTCAAAAGAAGGAAAGGCAGGACAGTGAAGCTCAGTTTGTGGAATGCTATTTGCAGATGAAAAGACTACCAAGTGCCTCTTGGAAAGGGGTAAATACCACATCACATCAAATGTTCAGTCCTTCAACACAGGAGAAAGATCTGCGACTGGCTCCATTCCATTGTGAACGTTTTTGATCCTTGCCGTATTTTATCTCCTGATTAGTGCATATGATTTGCTTTGGGGCTTTCTGGAATCTAAACGCTTTTCCTATGCTTTGTGAGTTTCCCACCATGTGGTCCTGGTGAAAAGCAGAACCTGCCTCCCACCTTAGAAGCCAAAAGGCCAGATCACACTTTTCTAGCTTCTCTTGCATATTAGGACTTGGCACATGTCTCAAATAATCAGACGCATACAACACTCATTCTGAGCTGGGAAAGAGGAATACAAAGAAGCAGGAGCCTCAGCGATTGCATTCTGGGGCAGTGGTGGTAGAAATTTCTGTATGCGAGGATAGCAGTACCTAAGATGACCACAGGAGGGACTAAAGAGGGATGTGGAGCATTTGTGGACTACGGCTGCAGTGGCAGGCCAAACTCATAGTGAGCATGCATTTGGCTGGGGTTCTGGTGGCCTAGCCTTCCTTGTTCTGGGCCACCTTCTGCCCCTGGTTCTCCAGCCAAAACTGGCAATTTTGTCATATTCTAACAGCCTCTTAAAGCCTTCTTCCTACATCAGTCAAAAAATGTTTCTGTTATTGTTATTACAATTCTTTCCTGATAAAGTCCCTCACTTGCACAGCAAGATAAGGGACATTCCTAAAACAATCATTATAAATAGTGTGGTCAGTGAAATCTATTCATAAAATAGGCAAAGAGAAATGGTCTCAGTGTCAATGTAATTATAATGCGCTTGGTTCAATTTGTCATCTTAGATCCGTGATTCTCAACCAGGTGCCATTGCGTCCTCCAGGGACCATCTGAGTAAGTTTGCTATTGTCATCTAGTGAGGAGAAGTCAGAGATGCTGCTAAGTGTCCTACAATGCATAAAGCAGCCTCAATGACAATGAATTATCCGGCCCAAAAGGTCAATAATATGAAGGTTCAAGAACCCTGTCTTAGAGTGAGTTTCAACGGACCTTAAGGCCAACTAATCCCATGGCTGAGACAGCTCTATTTTCTGGGACTGTGAACTCCAGAGGGAGCTTCTCTGTCCTCCTGTTAAGACAATCAGCCTGTTGCTTGTTTACTCTTTTCTTTGCACTTAATGATATGCTTATTATATTGTTTTTATGTATCCAGAAAGGTAATTGCTTTAACTTTCAGAATTCTTTATTCTTGCTGGGGTGTCATAAATGGAAGGTTCTGTAACCTCATCACTAACTCATTTGGGGTGTCCTTGAAATATTAAAGTTTGACCCTCAAAACAAAACCAAAAACTTCTTGGAGATTTTCAAAGTTCGTAGAGGAGATGCCCCAACTACTTTTCATGTTTTATAGAGTTCCACGTTTTTCTGTTTGTTTGCTTTTTGTTGTTCATTTTTGAGTTGAGAGACAGAGAGAGAGAGGGCACGTGCGCAAGTAGGGGTGGGCGGGGAGGAAAAGAGAGAATCTTAAGCCAACTCCACACCCAACTCCACACGCAACGTGGAGCCCAATGCAGGGCTCAATCCCGTGACCCTGAGATCATGACCTGAGCCAAAACTGAGAGTCTGATGCTTAACTGACTGAGCCACCCCGGTGCCCTAAGACTTTCATGTTTAAGTCTTTCTCCATCCAACAAATAATTACTGCCATTTCCGTACCAGGTACCACAGTAGGTAAATAGGTTCAAAATCAAACACACAAAAATACCCAAAGAAACCTGGTACTAGCTTTCAAGATTTTTCATACAAATGGGGAAGACAGACAACAAACAAGTAAATCAATGGATAAATCTATCAATTTAAACTATTAGAAAGATAATAAAGGAGAAAAAGCTGGGTTAAGTATTAAAGATTATCAAGGGAAAATAAGCTTAGAGAACATGATCATAGAGCCCTCTCTGAGGAGGTGGAATTTTTTAAAATTTTAATTTATTTATTTCTAATTCAAGTATAAGTAACATATAATGCTATATTAGCTTCAGGTGTAAGAGATAATGATTCAACAATTCTATGCATTTCTCAGTGCTCATCACAAGTGCCCTCCTTAATCCCCATCATCTATTTCACCTATCCCCCCACCCACCTCCCCCTGGCAACCACCAATTTGTTCTCTGTATTTTAGAGTCTGTTTTTTTGTTTGTCTATCTTCTTTTTTTCTTTGTTCATTTGTTTTGTTTCTTAAATTCCACATATGAGTGAAATCATATGGTATTTGTCTTTCTCTGCCTGATTTATTTCATTTAGCGTACTCTCTAGATCCATCCGTATTATTGCAAATGATAAGATTTCATTCTTTTCATGAACGAGTAATATTTCATTGTGTGTACACACACACACACACACACACACGTATGCACATATATATATACTACATCTTCTTTGTCCATTCATCTGTCACTAGACACTTGGACTGCTTCCATAATTTGTAAATAATGCTGCAATAAACATAGGGGTGCATATATCTTTTTGAATTACTGTTTTCATATTCTTTGGGTAAATACTCAGTAATGGCATTGTTGAATCATATAGTTCTATTTTTAATTTCTTGAGGAACCTCCATACTGTTTTCCACAGTGGCTTCTCCAGTTTGCGTTCCATCAACAATGCACAAGTTTCCTTTTTCTCCACATTGAGGAGGTAGCATTTAGATCAAAGCTGGAGGAAGAGCATATTAAGCACAGAAAACAGTGTGAATGAAGTCTTAGGATCGGAAAGGACTTAATGACTAAAAAGTTGAAAGGAAGCCACTAGGATTATGGGGCCCTGAGTGAGGGAGAGTAGCAGCAGATAATCTGGGAGGTACAGAAAAAGAGCTTTGGGTCTGTCCCAGTCTATTGAGGGTGATACTCTGGCTTGGGATGCCTAAGGCCCTCACCTGGGCCCGTATTCTGCACAGCCAGGCCCTGCAGACATTTCCCCAGCAGGGCCAAACCTGTCACGGGACCAGCCCTCGTGGTTCTCATTACGACTGCAAAACAGACTTCAGCGAAGACCCTCAGGGAACCCTGAGAAACAAGACTTGCTAATCACAGGTCCCGGAGGGCACGTAGCAAGGTCACAGGTAGAGAAAGAATTTATACCTAAGACCCTGCCTTTATTTATTCTGATGGTGGGGTGTCTATGGTTTTGTGGGCTCACTTTTATTGACAAATTTAAAGCATAGAGCAGGGATTAGAGTATGGGAAGGGAGAAATGGGGTCGCTCAAGCAGTCAGTTATCTAGGCCACACAGGGCCTTCTAGAAGGGGACTTTCAAGGTGAGGGCTGCCTGGTTTCTTATCTGGTTGTTTTGTGAGTGGCTGTGTCATATTTCTGGCAATATGTTTATTCAGAATGGATGTCTTGAAATGGATGCCTCGGCAATCAAAAGCTTAATGTCAGGCACTGACACTACAATCAAAAAGCTAATGTCAGGCACTTGGACTCCAAGGTCATATCCTGCGGAGCTCTGTAAGCTGGGAGGAAGAAGTGGCAAATCTGCAAAAGGATTCTTCTGTTGACATACCCTAAGGATTCTTGGACTATCTAAACATGGAGTTGCTTTGCACTTGCCCACAATGATTTAAAAAAGGAGGAAGAAGGAAAAAGCAATTCAATCATATGAGTTATTTCACTATGACCAGAAGCCCAAATCAACAGTTTCATTTATGCCTTATTAATAAAAACATATCAGTTAATTATGTGTTAGTGTCGTTTACTTAATAAACAAAAATCTTGAAATGGCACACGGTCTGTGAGGGAAAAGTTCAAAATCCTCCAGCCAAGTCCAGCTACTTCATTTGACGCAAGATGAAACTGAGACACACAGAGTAACTATGACTTGTCCAAAGTCACACAATTTAGAGAACCAAGTTTAAGATCTCGATGTCTGCATACCTACCCTGACGCTTTCTACCAAACCACCCGCTTAGATGACATGCAATGGGAGTCCATGTAGAGGTTAAACCAACTTAAAGGAGAGACTCTGGTTCCCTTTCTATGATAAAAAATCTCCCTTGAATTCTGAACTCACTCAAATGTATGATGACATTTTCCCCATTGCCCAGATAGATAGAAATTTACTTCAAAAATTACCCTTTTCTTGTGCCTCATGAATAATCATTGCCATCAGATTAGAGGCCAGATTAACATTTTCTATATACTTGATCCAGATGACTGCCTGGAGGTTTTTGGGTAAATGAACTGTGCGGTAGGTAATCATTAATTTCCATTCTATCACCCATGCATGGAAGCCTGTGCCAGTGTTCAAACTGCTTTTCCTTTAGCTGACAAATACATTGTTCCCACCTTGATGCCTCTGGATTGCATTTATAATGGCTTTAATTAATATCATGTATTTTTCTATACTTGATGAGCACAAGATAAATAAAAGTCCCAAGGAGACCAATATGGGCAGGGAGTGTCGGTGGGAGACCTCTAACTACCCGGGATCTGCTGGTGACAAGCAGGCTGTTGTTGCTCTGGTTGAATTCTGGGAAAAGGCTGTTTGCCTAGTGTTGGAGAGAACGGCTTCTGATTGATCTGAGATTAAATCCTAACATTTCCAGTTACTACTTAGGAGACTGTAAAACATTTCTTAAATGCTCTAAATTTCCATTTCCACATTCATAATGGAAAGATGATAATACTCATAGCTAACATTTATCAAGCCCTTACTATTATACCCCTGACACTTCTCTGTGCAGTTAATAGGAATCAATTCAAGGTACGTATTAACATCTTGATTATAAAGGTAAAGAAAAATAAAATCCTTGAATAACCTGCCCAAGATCTTAAAACTGGAAAATAGCAAAGCAATCATATTTCGAAGCTTTGCTCTTTTACCTGCATAAATCTATGAAGTCCAGCTACTGTGTTCTGTTTTTCTGAAAAACGAGTAAACACTGGATTCCAGAGAAATAAAAATGGCAAGGCTGTTCCATGACCTTGCTGGGCATGTAGCCTCTGCTTCATTCTTCACCCCAATGTATTTTCATAAGAATCCTGCTGCCTCACAAGGAAAGTTCTCTGTTATTTTATTTTTTAAACTATTGGAGATTAACGGAGCTTCGTATGAATTTGCCCAGAAATGGTATATTCTACAAAGCTTTGAGTAGGCCCTGAACTCTGCAGCACTCCTTTGGGTTATGGGACAGTGGGCACAGCTGCTGTCACACCCAGTAATGTAGCTGTCTCCACTGCACCCGTCCTGCCCTCCCCCTAAACTCCTATTGTGCTTTTGCGAGCAATGCTCTTGCAGCATTGTGCACAATGCTGTCCATTGTAAGTAGGCGTTCTAGAAAATAAAGACCATGTGATCTGTGAGCAAGGCTTTAGTGTAGAGCCTCACTGCATTCATTGCATTCTGTTATCACAATAGCAAACCCAAATCAGCTCAAGAAAGTTAGATGCATCCTCTAAATAAGTAAGACAGGACCCGGAAGGCTCAGAACGTTCTGTCCTAGCGCCTGAAGGTATAAAAGATAAGGAATCCTATAAAGCAGCAGAAAACAGCCTGTTGGCAGACTGGGAATAGTAAGTGGCCAGATTGGAGCCCTATTGTCATTCTCATCTGGGTCTCAGATATCAATGGCCCCAGAGGCAAAACCAAGGCTAGCCAACTGGACCCCCTGGAGTTAGTGCTTATCATTTGTTTACTTATGCTTTAAATTTATCCTCAAGTTTGAAACTTCAGAGGTGTTCTTACAGTTAAAAGAAAACAGAAATAAGGTTTATCCCAGTTACTCAAATTTTGGTTCTGTGTTCATAGTTCCATATTAAGTCCCGATCCCCATCGTATCTTTGTGGCTTATTATCCTCTTCTTTCTTACACTTTGTATACTTTATATGTTCTGATCTTCACTTTCTGGGTGTGAATAAGCATCCTTGAGATTACATCTTGCCAACTGGGCATCTCTACTTGAATGTTGCTGTCTGCCCACCCATAACTAAACCCATCAATCCCCACACCAAATCTCCTCCTTCTGGGTTTCTCATCACAGATGATATGTTTTTCACGTTTTTTGATTACTAAAGACTGAAACAAGACGTTGTCCTTTCTTCCTTCTTTGTCCCTTCCCCTCACATCCAATTACCAAGCCATATTGAAACTACCTCTAGCCAAGTCTGAAGTCCACCCGTTTCTCTCCTTGTTGCTGTCACCATTTTTTCCCATCACCCATTTTCCCCATCCCCCCAGCCCCTCCGCTCTGGTAACCATCATTTTGTTCTCTATAGTTAAGAGTCTGTTTCTTGGTTTGTCTCTCTCTTTCTTTTCCCTTTGCTCGTTTGTTTGGTTTCTTGAATTCCACATACGAGTGAGATCATATGGTATTTGTCTTTCTCTGACTGACTTATTTCGCTTAGCATGATACTCTCTAGCTCCACCCACTTCTTCTCAAATGTGCAGCCCCCATCTTGCCCCCAGTTGCGTTACCTCTCACCTACGATGCACGTCTTCTTTTTCCCTTTCAACCCTTCTCTACACTGTAGCCAGGGTGTTATTTCTGAAGTTTGCACATGATCATGTGTGCTCCTAAGTAAGGCCATCCAGAGGTTTCTAACTGCTCTTAGATCAAGTTGAAACAGCTTATAGAGAGTTCTAAACTGTGTGTGTAATCTGGGCACTGCTTGTTTCTCTAGCTCCCTCCCCTCAACACCCTCCTCTCTTACTGTCTGCCCTTCACGCACACCCAGAAGCATTACAGGATTTTACTATCAGTGAGACAGAACCTATAAAAATATGCACGTTTACTTTACTTTGATTACTTTCTTTTTTTTTTTAAGATTTTATTTATTTATTTGACAGAGAGACAGCCAGTGAGAGAGGGAACACAAGCAGAGGGAGTGGGAGAGGAAGAAGCAGGCTCCCAGCAGAGGAGCCTGATGTGGGGCTCCATCCCAGAACACTGGGATCACGCCCTGAGCCGAAGGCAGACGCTAAATGACTGAGCCACCCAGGGGCCCCTACTTTGATTACTTTCTTTACTTGTTTTAACATACGGAAAGTAACTACTCTTGAAGGATGTGTTCATTCCTGCTGCCTCCTGGATATACCACTGCACAGATCATTCTCTCTTCCTAAACATGACTCCTCAGCCGCTACACACATATCAACTCTTCTTACCCTGTCAATTCTGTATATTGGCCGAGACTCTTTGATTTATAAGTCATAGAAATCCATCTCAAAGCATAAGAAAAGTAATAGCGTCATATCAAAGTTACTGCCTACTCCTCTCAAGGAGTTGCCTACCACCCATCTCTCTACCATAGTGGTGGACTCCTAGAGCTACGTTTCCTATGTATGATGCCCTCCACTCGCTCTGGGCCATAGTAGATTGATCCAAGGTGGACATCTAACCCAATGAACCAAGAACTCTCTCTTTACCAAGAAACTGGAATTAGAGCCAAAGTGTCTTTACATTTGGCTGGGCCCAAACATAAAATCTCTGGTGTGGTGCTGCAACTTCTGGCTTGTGTACCAGGAACAGAGAAAGAGAATATAGAGAAAAGAAAAAAATTAGACACACTGAAAAAACAAATAACTAATAATAGTAACGAGATACAGAAAGGATTCTCATATCTTTCTAGTTCCTTCCTCATCTTTCCTGATAGCTAGAAACATTTTTGCACTTGTGTTCCATTAGATATCCATATGTCTCCTTCATTTTTGTCTGCTTAAGTTTACTCAATTTTATTTTTATTACATTATAGTAAGAGTCCATAATAAAATATTGTTTGCTTTCTATGCAACAAGTAATATGAATATATATTATATATTTACACATATAATATACGCATGAATATATGTGTGTGCATGTATATGCATATATGAGTGTGTGTATGTACACAAACACACAGTCTCAAGTAAGTATCACCATACTCCAAAGTGTTTGTTATGATTTTCATTTTACAGATGAGAAATATGAGATTCATAGAAGTGACGTAAGCCATCCAAGATCCCACAGACAAAAAGTAGTGAACCAAGTAGGAAATTGAAATATTTTTGATTCTCAAGAGCATGTTTTTTCCTATTTTACTATGTTTCCCACCCTCATTCATTTGGATCCCAATATCAGTCAATTTTTCATTCATTCATTCGTTCATTCATTTGCGAAACACATATTAGTTTTCTTCTCCATGGCAGATGCTATGCAGGCAATTTTCTCGTAATTTCTGTGATGATTTGATGATACTGCTCACAGACAGTTCTCCACGACATCTCATGTTTCTTCATGTCTTGTGTCAGCCATTGTTCTAGATTAGCTTCTCACAGGTGGGTGTACAACAAACATCCTTGGAAGATAACGTCTCCTTCCAGAGCAGAAGGAAGATTTGTTTTCTGACCAGGATGATAATGACAATCTCTCCCTCTGGGGTGAATGTTGGGTACATTTGTTAGCAATCCCTTTTAAAAGAATTGGATTTTCTAAGTTTGGAGTTCCTCAGCTGTGTTGCAGGCTCATTGAATACATAGCATCCATCCTGGCCCTCTGCATCACCACATGGGACCTGGGGACAAACAAAATCAATGTGAACATGAAGCTCATGTTGCTTCCTATTCCATGAGCAATAAAGTCCATTACCTATGACCAAGGAGTCTCATATCTCCCACCAACAACTACCTGTGACCAATTTACTTGTCAGTTTACAAATGGAAAAACCTTAGATCCTTCACAACACTTGACAAATATAACTGATAAAATAGTTATAGGAAGACAGATATGGACAAAACAACTTGATACACCAGTGTTCATGCAGACTTATAAGTTGTAGAGTCAATATTTGAACCAAGGTCTACCTTTCTTTCAGACCATCGAAGAAGGTATAAAGGAGTTAAAGGAGCGGAATAGAATTAATAAAACAGACAGACAGCCTCAACTGGTCAGCTGTATGCTGCCATTTAATAGGCGTGTGATAAGAACTTTTGGAATGGTTAGTGTTGTAAAATGTATCAGATACCGGCACAGGGACGGGTAAGTAGCAAGTAGAGAAGACAAATGGTCTTAGAGGTTAAGAGACTTTGGAATCAAACAGCCCTAGGTTCAAATCTGACACTCTGCATGACACAGAACAATTTATTTAACCTGTTGGAGCAGTAATTTCTCTATCTCTAAGGCAAGAATAATAGATTCTATCTCACAAGAGTGTCATAGCATTAAACAAGGTGATGTATGGAGCATTTAGCATGAAGCTGCACACAAAGAAAGTACTCATTAAATGATAGCTCTTAGTGTTACTAATAAGCCCCCAATAAAGTTTGCATGAGTGATTGATCAATATCTCTACATCAATTTACCTGCCCCTTAACCATCAGATCATTTACTACTAGCATTGCCCTAGTAGTTAGCCACATAATCAGATTTACAAATACAGATCATTACCTGAACCTCTGCAGCTTTAAGTGCTAAAGGGGACCCCGATTTTAAGTGTGGTGGATACTAATAGTTCCTTTTTGTAACAAAAACATCTTCAGGCTGCAATTTTGAGATAGCATTAAGACTGAGCACTCACTTTGTACATTTCCACAATGGTATGAGAAATTATAAGGCTGGGGTTTTCCTGGTTATCCATTTGTCTCTTCCCCATCTTGCAAGTGGAACGAGTACTGCTGTTGCCAAGCAACAGCGCAGAGGTGGGAGTGATGGTGCATGTGTAATGTGGCACTCTGGGAGTGAGGGGCTTAGTTCTAGAGCTGGTCCAAGGGCACTGAAAAGGAACACTGAAGAGTGTACTTTTTCTCGACAGCTGGACAGTCATGTCATTAATGCAAATCCTCCAATAATTAAAAGAGCTGCTTCCACTGAGCAATCCCATCACCAGCTTTCTGTGAACTGTGGAAAATCCCAAGAACCACAGGGCGTACTAGCCCTTGAGAGTCGCCATTTGCCATCCTCGTATCTTGGCCAAACACACAGCATAAGTACAGCAATCTTTCGCGGTGAATAATCAGAACTTAAACTAGACTCTGAAAGAGGGGTTGGAAATCTCAATCCCAAACATGCATCCATTCTACGGAATTGATAGGAAGATGGTTCTTTCACTGAAGTAATAAGGAAGAGATCTTGAGAAGGGGAGTGGGGAGCACAAGGGGAGAATGAGAGACAACACATGATTTGGTAACCGGCAACCATCTGTTTTATGTCATTAAAGAGGGGGATAAAAGAAGGTTGAGAACGTCTCTGTTACATTAGTAGCTAAGGCCTCTCTAATTAATTGTACTCAAATATCACTAATATGGGATCATTGTGTTCAAGCTTTCAGTGCGGTAGGCCGCATTACAAAGCAGTAAAGCACAGGCTCGGGAACAAGGCTATCTTGGTTTGGATCCCAGCTCTCCCCCTTACTGATGGACTGATTTTGGAAGGTCACTTGACCTCTCTGTGCCCCCCCCCTTTTAATATATAAAGTGTGAATAATTATGGTACCTATCTCATAGGACTGTTGTCAAGATTAAATGAGTTAATACATAAGAACAATTCAATTGAAGTGGGTATAGAGTATTAAATAAATGCTAGCTGTTATCCATAGCAGTTTCACACGTTGTTGTTAAGAAAGCAACCTCATCTTATTCCCCTTTTTATTTTTATCATCCCAAAACTATTCCAGGCTTTTAGCTGGCACATGACATATGTTTGTCAAATAAGCTCTAAAAACCTAATCACCTCCCTTTACTACAATACATTTTTAAAGCTGGCTAATGAAAATATAATTTCAAGTCAGAATAGGAATAGTATCAGGAGTTTACAGAATAAGTTCACCTGGATTTTCCTTGCCTCACCCCTGCAAATATATTGTTAAGAATGTTCAACTCAAAATTAGAAGCTAATGTTGACCTCTGTGCTACATTTTCTTCTTCACAGATGGATATCTCTGCCTTGCAGAGGCAACAACAGTGTCCTGGAGTTCGCTTTGGATTTTTAAAATATTGTGTCCTTGTCTTGTATTGAGCTGTAATAGAAAAATCATCTAATCTCAATGGGAAGTGAGAAAAAGCTTTGATAAACTATGGCCCCCTGTGCCCCAGAAAAAGCCCGGGGCCCCGTTTGAATTCTATCCTGGTGTCTCACTTGGACAAACAGCTTTAATTCTTGGTTTCCTGGTTTCTTCATCTTTAAAATGTAAGTCATAATCTGACCTCTTCGTATTTATCAAATGAGACCGTCCTAGACAATGTCTCATTTTGAAATCAGCCTTTTAAATGAAGGAAGTTACAGCTTTCCAGATTAGTTAATGGCATAAATACTTTTTCCTCTTTCTTCTGCTATCTCTGAGATTGTTTTTCATTTGCCATATAAGGAGTGGAGTTCTTTGAGCAACAAGCACAGCAGAAATAGCTGTTGTTCTAGCAATCAAGAAAGCAAACAGAAAAATAAGATATATGTTCACAGAAACCAAGGGACAATCAGCTCTTGATTATTGGAGACTTTAACCATTTTATAGGAAGTAAAAGTTGGGGACCCCAAATATATATGCAATCATATCAAGGAAGTCAAAATGATTCCATAAATATTTTCTATTTTGAGCCAAGCAGTATCTAGGTTCTAAGATAAGGCAAATATATACACAATTCTTAGAACCATGTCTTCCATATCTTGGTAGATGGCAAAAATTTCCCCAATTCTTCACCCATTGCTAAGTTCACTTTCTTTGCCATGTGGATCTTCAGTATCTTCCAACTGACTCAATTAAGTTCAAGAATTAGAGGTGATAAATGCATATGAGTGTCTGGTTTCTTGCAGATCATATATCTGTAACTTATGCATATACTGCTACTATAGGGTGGTATTTGTTTTCTGTAACTGCATAATAAACTACCACGAATTTAATGACTTGAGACAATACCCATTTATGAGCACATAGTTCTACAGAAACTCCCCATGGTATGGCTGGGTTCTCTGCTCAAGGTATTACAAGGATGAAATCAGTGGCTATCACGCTGAGTTCTCATCTGAAGGCTCTTGAGAAAATACACCTCCAAGCTCATTCTTGTTGGCAGAATTCAGTTCTTTCCAGTGGGACTAAGATCCTCATATCCTGGCTGGCTGTCAGCAAGGGCCCCCGCTCAACTTTCAGACTGCTTTAAGGTCCTTACCTGGTGGCCCCTTCTATCTCAACAATGAAGAATGTCACTCTTATTAAACCCCTTTCAAGCTTGGAATCTCTCTGACTTCAACTTCTGTGAGCAGTCCTACTTTTAAAGAGCTCATGTGATTAGGGCAGGCCCATCCAGATAATCTCTACATATTGAGGTCAACTATGCCATAAAATATAACCTAATTCTAAGAGTAAAATCTCTCCTAATCACAGTCTTGCGGATTAATGCAGAGCATATTAACACCAGGATCAGGAAATCCCGAGGGATATCTCAGAATTCTGCCTACTTGAGGTCGTAAGATTGATTCTACAGAAAAATCTTTAGAGAAATAAAGTGGAAGAGAAGGAAACCCAAGGAAAGCTTAAAGTTAATTTAACAATACATGACATTAAATCACTGAATTCTACTCCTGAAACCAACATTACACTGCATGTTAACTAACTAGAATTAAAAAAAAAAAATACATGACATTAACAGGCATCCCAAGGCAAATTTATTCCTTTTTCCTTTTTCTAGAAGGCTAAAGATTTCTAAGAATTTAGTGAGAATGGCACAAAAATTTTTTCTGGAGTGCTGGCAGTGTTTTAGATTTTGACCTGGATATAGCTGGTTGCATGTAGATGCTTGTCAAAATGCATAGAATCATATGCTTCATATCTGTGCACTTTACTGTGCAAAAATTATAATTCAATAAGAGAAAGACACCAAGGGAGCACATTGGAAGCACACCTTGAAAGAGGTCTCGTAAGTGACAGAGTAGCTCTAAATTATAGAAGATAGAGGATGCAACCCAAAACTGGAACCCAGAGGAAATAACCAAAGAAGATGTTCTGCCCCCGTAGTCGCTTGCTGGCATACACACTTTCAAGATCCACTTTGAGGAATCTACAGTTTTGACTTCTGATTAAATAGAGACCACGTGTATTTTTTATGGTATTTCCAATGACTTATTCAATCTCTCTCTCTGCTTCTCTTTAATTAATTTATTTATTTGAGAGTGAACAAAAGGGATCTCAGAGGCAGAGGGAGAAGCAGACTCACTGCTGAGTGGAGAGCCAGATGTGGAGCTTGATCCCAGGACGCTGAGATCATGACCTGAGCTGAAGGCAAATGCTTAACTGACTGAGCGCCCCTCAATGTCTCTTGAGATAACTCTTCAAGTAGAGTGCCTCTCACATATTGTCTATTGTATATTTCCGTTCGTTTCAGGAGAGCTCTGGACTTGTTAGAGAAGACAAGTTGCCTTATTCATCATTCCATACACTAAAATACCTAATGATAGCACTAAACCTACAATGACAAGGATGTTAACAGACACCAGCAACATTCCAGTGAGAAATTACTCTGGCAGAATTTTACTGCTAGAACTGCTATTTAATATTGCTCCTGAAACTGTCCTACTCACGTACATACCTCAAATGTGGCAATGTGGTCATGATGAGTGGTTAACACTCACGTGATCATTTTTCCTCTAAGACGGATTTCAAAATGGTTGAAAATAATAAAAGTTTCAAGGAGGTAAAGCCTCTGTGCCCTCTGATCAAGTGGGAGAAATTTCCTGATCTTCTCAGGTATTTATAAAAGAAGACCAGTCTCACACGGAAAATCTTAAAACTAGTGCAAATTTAGTAGGAATAAAGGAAACATAGGGAAGACTTCTGAGTCCTCTCCTAGTTCCTTAGTAATGTGAACCTTCTGTCCCATTGCTTATTTGGAAAGAAACCACTTTGTTTAGTTCTGGACAAGAGGCAACCAGAAAGAGCTCAGGAGAGGGTGGAGAAGGCTTGGAGAGGCTGGGTAACTTTTAGAACAGCTTCTGTGGATAAAGAGAAAGAGTCTCCAATTAAAAGGAGTAGGTGGGAGAACCATGCTTCCAGTTTAAAATGGAAGTGATTAATGGAACCTTCCTTTCCCCAGGCCTCACCTGCTTCCAGGTCCAAAAGGGTGTTGAAATGACAAATGAAATGGATCCCAACATTCATATGGCTGGAGCCCAGCCTTCCCCACCTTCTGTGCCATTTATACAGAACCGTCAGTCTCACATCTTCCCCTGGAAGAAGCCCTTTCCAGGTTCCCTCTTACCTTGTACCACCACCCCCATCATTCTGATTCTCCTACAGTGAGTTACCTAGTCATTGTGTTAATACTATTTCCTTCAGCTGTTTAATATTGCTCAACAACAACAACAACAACAACAACAACAACAACAACAACAAAAGATACACATGGTTAATGCCAGTATATGATCATAGATTTGAAAATGTGACTGATGGTACAAAACACTGTCAGGCAAAAATCAAATAAGTAAAACAAACAAGCAGAAAATCCCACAAGGGGCTTGTCTGAAGTCCAAGATTAACTCTGTCCCTCTGGTATGCCATTTATCTTCAAAATAGCTTTGAGGTCTAAAACTGTTAAAAGGCCTGATCTTATCTTTCTCTATTTCTTTTTCCTATTTTTTTCTTTTTTCATTTTCCATCATCTTGCCCCTTAAGAACTTAAGAGGAACGGTGAAAAGACAAGCTGTGATTTACGGAATATAAATCTTTTTCTTCAGTGCACGCGTCAGAATACTGAAAAATAAGATGCTCACTAATGACCTGGATGAAATTGAGATTCTTAAATCAACTATTAAACCAAGAATTTAATTTAGGTCTTTTGACCACCTTAACCCAGAAATGCAGGAATGCACCACTTTATAGCTGAAAGCAGATGGCTTGTGTGTTTTGATGGAGCTGGATGGAAATACTGGTCGCAACTCTACCTGCAGGTATTAAACTGGGTAAATTAGTTATACTCTCTGAGCTTCAGTTTCCTCATCTCTAAATTAAGAATAATAGCACTTATTTCATAAGGACTTGTGAGTCTTAAATGTAGATGAAGATTTTTGAATAGCTGTGTCTTTCCACTATAGAAAGTTGGGATCACTTGAGCTTTAGGGAAAAAGCACAGGTATGTTGGTTAAAGTGTCCCTCAAACTTCCCTAAACATGGAACTGTTGTGGGAAACTGTGTTCGGTTCTCCCCCCGATCCTCTGAGACATCACGTGAAGCACATCTCAGAACTACCTTACCAGAGGGTGGGAAGGCTGGAACATTTATCCATTCGTTTCCATCCCCCATCAGTTGACATTTGCTTCCTGGAACATTCACAGGGTTATGCACTTCTGGGTTGTGCCCTCTTGTTCACAGAAGAACACCATCATCAGAAAAGAGAAAAAAATGGGCACTTGAGGTGGTTGCTGAAAGCATGCTGCACATTTTTTTTTAATTGAAGTATAATTAACATACAATGTTATGTTAATTTCAGGTGTACAACATAGTGATTCAACAATTCTATGCATTACTCATTGATCACCATAAGTGTAGTCACTATCTGTTACCATACAACAGTATTACAAAATCATTGACTATATTCTCTGTGCCGTACTGTTTTGTTCATTGTTCTGTCCTTACTGCCTAGAACATTATCTGGAATTTAGTAGGTGCTTGAATAAAATTTATTGAGTTAAGTTAATCATATTTAGTTTAGTTGGGATTTGTCTGCAGGTTTTCTGACTTTCAACCTAGCATAATACTACCTTGCCGTATAGTAAATGCTACTGATAGTCTGCTCAATATACCCTTAGCCCACCTGAGTTTACAAATCAAAACAGCTGACATGTAAAAGATGATAAAGTCCTCAGTGACAAAAGGGTTAGGGTTGGGGTTAGAGTTAGGGTTAGGTAGGGTTAGGGTTAGACAGAGGGTGAGACCCTGGGATGAGACTAAAGACTTCTTCTAATTATATCCATCAACTGTACTTAGGCCAGGACATTGGCAGAGTCTACCAGCTTCTGATGGAACTCAGCAAGCTAAGGATAGACCAAGCCAAGCACCAGAGGCCTCCCACGACTGACATAGAGCCAGTTACTTGGACGTCCCCAAGTTCTACCTTATACACCTACCTGCTTCAAATCTGAAGAGAGAGGGGGAGAACACTGTAGGAGTAAGACCATCATCTTACCCTTTGCCTAGCCCTTAAATCCATAATCTAACAGGCCATGATGGAGAAGAAAGCTTTAAACTAAACATGACAATAAGAGTTGGGCTGACTTTTAATAAGATTACTGAAAAATGGCCATAAAATTATACAAATACCAAAATGACCTCAAGATATACAAAGAAGAATTTAATATAATACAGTGAAATCAGTGGCTGGAAATATAGAATGCCATTACATGTTTACATGTAACGGCTGTGGACTGACTTGTGTCTCTCCAAAATTAGTAGGTTGAAGATGCAGATTGGCGATGGGACCTTTGGGAAACAAGCAGATTTACATGAGGTCATGAGGGTGGGGTCTTCATGAAGGTATCAGTGTTCTCGTAAGAAGAGACACAAGAAAGTCTGTTCTCTCTCGCTTGCTCTCTCCTTGTTATGTGAGGACCCAGATAGAAAATGGCTGTCTCCGGGGCGCCTGGGTAGCGCAGTCGCTAAAGCGTCTGCCTTTGGCTCAGGGCGTGATCCTGGCGTTCCGGGATCGAGTCCCACATCAGGCTCCTCCGCTGGGAGCCTGCTTCTTCCTCTCCCGCTCCCCCTGCTGTGTTCCTTCTCTCACTGGCTGTCTCTCTGTCACATAAATAAATAAAAATCTTAAAAAAATAAATAAATAAAGAGTAAACATTAAAAAAAAAAAAAAAGAAAGAAAGAAAATGGCTGTCTCCAAGCCAGGAGATATCAGCCATGCTGGTATCTTGATCTTGGACTTCTAGCCTCCATAAATGAGCGAAAACAAATAGCTGTTGTTTAAGTCACCCAGCCTGAGGTATTTTGTAATGATGACCCAAGCTAAGACAGTATCTAAATATAAATTTCAATAAACCCCTTACACCCACAGCAAGAATCCTGAGTAGTCATTTTGAGCTCTAGTAGTAGCTCTCACACCAGAACCTTCTTCTAACAAGCCTCTTTCTTTCTCAAAAGTGGTCTTTAAATACCATCTTCTCACTGAATTAAATCCTAACTCTTCCTCTCTTGTATTCCCAATAGGACGCCAACCCATCTCTTCAGCTTTATTCATATTCTCTTCTGGGCATGCTCCAAGCTCCACTTGCCTCCTCCCAATCTGTGCTTCCCAATCTCCATGTGTATTACTTTGCTAGAGCTGACATTAAAAACTAAAGCAAACTGGATAGCCAAAACAACAGAAATGTGTGGTCTCAGATCTGGAGGCCAGAGGTTCATATAGTCAAGGTGTCAACAGGATCGTTTCCTTCTGATGGCTGTGAGGGAGACATCTGTCACAGGTCTCTCTACCTGGCCTGCAGATGGCCAACTTCTTCTTGTGTCTCCTCACATCATCTTCTCTCTCTATCTCTGTGTGCAAATGTCACCTTTTTCTAAGTCAGCAGTCGTGTTGGATTAGGGCCCATACCAATGACCTCATTTTAACTCGATTACCTCTGAAAAGACTCCATCTCCACATAAGGTCACATTCTAAGGTACTGGGGTTAGGACTTCAACATATGTATTTATGGAGGTGGAGGGGGACAGAGTTTAAGCCAAAACACTATTTTTACTTGCTTACTCTTCACTGCTCCCCAAACTTATTTTCTGTTTTCCTTTCATGGCTTTGAAATTGTATCAGGTGTTCAATGCAAACTTCTTCATAAAGCCTGTTTTCTCCTGATCTCCCCTGCCTCCCAACTAAATACACTCTATTTCTTCAAGTATCCATTATACTTAGCTTTTATTTTTCTCATGACATTTACCTCCTACTTCACATCACACACCATGTGTACTTTTTTCCTTCTGCTAATAGATAGTGGAGAGCCTAATGGATGGTTTAACTCTAACCCCATGCAGTGCCAAATGCATGTCTTAATATTTGGGAATTGATAGGGGAATATTTGTGTACATGGCTATTCATTTGAGCAAACAATCAGAACAACCAGTCTGGACTGCGATGGTTATAATTCACTTGTATCTGCATCTTTAGTACTGGGCACAATGCCTGGCACAGAAGCATGACTTATTAAAGGGAGTGAATGATTTTTCTAAAATAGTATGTGCCATGGAGATGGGAGGGAAGCAGCTAATGGAAAAGGTCAACAAAGCTAAATGCTTGCTACATAAGGCCTGCCAGCATCTCATTGCCACGTCCCTCTGGACTGTAGATGTGGACTGTCAGTCTTGGATTAAATGAGCTCCTTTCAGAAAAGGCATCCGCAGGGATCGCTTTGACTGACAGAACGTCACAGGAAGTGAGGAGTGTGCTTCTATAACAGGTTCTTATAAGTTTCACGTTGGCCCATATAGAGTGAAAGAATAAAATGACCAGGAAAAATGATTTCATAGCAGGATATCTTGACCTGTCTATAAGAAGCCCACTGGGGAAAATGGCATCAATGAAGAGAACGGTGAAGAGAAATGGACTTCATTAACCATAGTGGTTGTGACCAGTCACAGGGGATAAAGCAAGGAGGACAGGATTCCTGTTTGCTGGGCCTAGTGTACGTCCTTGCATCTGCACATCACTTCGCACTCCCTTCGTGGTTCCAGACGGGGCCGCAGTGGTTAGGTGGTAGTGGGAGCTGAGATGCAGGGGGGCTGAGCTGTGTTCTCATATAGGCTTTATTATTATTATTTTGCTGTGAAAGGCCAGCAGACTGGGAGACAGCTGCCATTGAAAAAAACCTTTTATACTGACAGATTCCCAAAAGGAGAGGGCATGCCTGGGGGAGCACTAAATTTGGTCAGGAGGCAGCAGAGAGGGGAAATTATATCAAGAGTCTTTACTGTGGTTTCTGTGGAAAGGAACAGGGAAGGCAGGCCCAACAGGTTTAGGATTAGGACTGGTCAGTTTGGATCATTTCAGCGGGCTGTGGGGGCTTAGGTATTGTCCCTGGTTGTCTGGTATCTGGCCCTGGAGTGATTTGACAGGTGATAGGGAGACCCTGGTAAAGGAGGTGCCTGGGGTGTAGACTCTAGACTGGTTGGCTTGCATTTGTAAAAGCTCAGTGGGTGAGCATTTGCTCTCCCTAGGAATTGGCTAGCCCGGAGAGGGGCAGTCCTTCCAGAGTCAGCAAGGTCTCAGATGTCAAAGCCTCAGAATACAGAAAATAAAAACAAAATAGAAGCAGTCAGGCATTGAGCCACCTTCACCCTTTCAAATACAGCATCTAAAATATGAATTCCATTGACCTGCATTGTTTCCCTTAATTCCCATAATGACCTTTCCTGACAGGTTTTCATTTTCCCATCTGACAAATGAGAAATACAAGGCTTACAGAGCTTTTTCCAAGTTCAGACAGTCAAAATAGTAAACAAAGTGCTTTACTTCAAGTGTAAAGATCATTTTGTTTTCCACCTTACAGTATTATGGTCACTCGGTTTGCTGACAGTTCTGAGGGGCTTTTCATATCAAATCTGTGTGAAAACATGTGTAACAAAGTCTTGGGAAGTATGACCTGGCCAACCATTAATGGCTACCTTAAGATCTCTATGCTATTAGGACCGAGGCTTCTAGAACCTGGGTCAGTGGTCCTACATCTGTTTTGTTTGTTTGTTTGTTTTTAATTCCAACCTCAAAGACTTTAAATACTTACCTTTTAATGATCTTGGACATAATCAATACTTCCTTCATTCCCACCACCCTTTGGCCACTGAATCAACCATTACATTCAGACACCCAGCAGCTTCCATGCTTCCCTAGGCTTTGGTTTTACTTCCATCATTAGTCATTACAAAGGTGAGTTCCAGCAATCTTGCAGATGAGGTTGGCTTTCTCTCCAACCTCACCTCTTACAAGGATCAAATATTGACAAGGTGAGGCAAAGGAAACACTTGGAGTTCTCTGAATGGCCCTGGAGTTACACAGATCTGAGAGTATACATTTTCTCTTTATCCACCATTTCCAGAGAGGGGACACAGAGCTTTCAAACAAACTGTAAGAAATTTTAGGATGAATTTCTGTGCTTCGCAGCCCAAGCCATTACCTTTCTCAAACTGTTCAGCATCGTTATTTGTAAAATCTAAAAAGGTGTCACAAACACAGAAAAGAGGCAAGGTAGGATGACAAATGGAAGGGCTTTCAGGTGCCTCCAGATATAACACTTCACACTGTTTGGAAATTTTAATTTCTTTAAGGGAAGACCACCGTGTCTCAACTTTACGCAAGTGTTATACGACCACAGGACACTCGGTTTAAAGAGACATCAAAGTCAGGGAGACTGCAGATAATATTGGTAAAGAGCAAAGACTTTAGGTGCAGAGATTTCTAGGCTCTAGTCCAAACTCTTATTACGCTTTCTAGCCACTGACCTCAGGCAAGTTTTATCAGTGAGGCTCAGTTGACGCAGCTGTCAAATGGGAATCATACTTTCCAGGGCTGATGTGAGAATTAAGTGAATGTATGAATGTAAGGAGCTTAGTTCACTGCCTGGGATAAATCAAGACCTCAATAAAATTGAAGCTGGTGATTGACCGGGGGTCAATAAGAATTATTTTTGTTTCTTGATTTTTTTTATGTATTGTTTTGTTTCTAAAGAGTCCCACCATTATTCAGAATTATCATGAATTTTAGAGCTGGAAGAATCTTCTTTGGTTCAGCCTCATCATGCAACACAAATGTGAACTAGGGTGCATGACCCAAAGTTCCTTTAGTTTCCATTGAGATACTATCGCTAAAACAAAGATGCAGATGTTGGTTTGGTAAAGACAAATTTTTGACAGGGCACAAAGTCTAAAAGCTGATCTGTCCTTAAGCTAATACTTTAGAATACACAAGTACAGATACTTAAAAGTAGCAAAACTCTGAATAGTGTCATAGCCATCTACCTCACATTTTACTTAGAGAAATGTTCTTCCGTTAAGTAAGATGATATTATTATCTTAACATGCTGTTGCAGTTATGGTATATATGGTAACAACATATATGGTAACATATATCGTAACAACACTGTATTTGTCATTTTTAGAGAAAAATATTTCATTCATTCTCAGGGTAGCTCTGCTGGGTCTGCAAGGTCTTGGCATAACGACTCTGTAATGTTTGCAGGTGGAAGGATTCTTTGTACTGGCTCTGTAATTGGCAAGACACTGAAGAGAAATACCTTCATGGTTGGTCAGTGAATCTCTTCCATACTAGTGCTTTTGAAATTTGAAATTGTGCAAGTTTTTCTCCGGGCCAACACCCACATTGGTCTCTTTCTATATTTTCCATTCAAACTATACAATAAGTAAGACACCAGATTTTCTGCAGTCTAAGAAAGTATTTAATGGTGTTGCATAGGAAGGACAATGAAACCCGTGTTTCAGTGTGGACTCCAATGAAGATATGAGGCTTTCTCAAAATAGACTCAAAACTTCCAAAGCTAGAGCATTGAATAAACAAGAGAGGTACTATTTTCAGAAGAGTAAGTAAAACAAAAGCCACGTGTTTACTGGGGACAATTGGGAGAGGGGTGGTTGGAAAACAATGTTTCTATAGTAGAACAACTGGGGTATTGTGCACAGAAATTATAAGGATGAGTGTCCTAATATAAGAAATGCACAGAACAAAGCTGAAACTTTCCCCCTTCTCCCAACAAGAGAACATGACAGCACAAAGAAAACATCTTGATAAAGGGTTTTTGGCAGTTTCTAATGAAGAACTAGACATTTCTATTGGTTAATATTTATATATTGATTACATATTGATTACTAACTAATCACATAGCAAAAGTTGTAACATTTTCATTCCAAAGTACATATGTTTTCTACTAAAGCCTTCATATTGGATCTTCATAAGTCCTAAGGCAAAGAGCTCAGGCTTTCATTATCAACAATTATCTAAAGTGAGTAGCTCTCTGAATTAATCTTTAATATTCAGTCCCAAATGAATAAAGGCATATAAATAGCCCAAATAGCCAATCTAGTCACCTAGCCTGTGGTGTGTGTGTGTGTGTGTGTGTGTGTGTATCTCACATCTCAAAAACTGCTTCACTCTAATTTGATGGAAAACCATGGCAGAGGTGCTGCAAGCAGAGAGAACAGCACATGAAGGATCTGGGGAGGGATTTCACTGTCTGGATGCAGAGTGTGTGCGAGCAGGTGGGTCAGGACTGGTCAAACTAGAGATGAAGTCAAGCCACAGAAGCGTCTCACGAGCCATCCCATATCACGATGACCAGAAGAATCTCTGATTCTAACTGTCCTTTTATCACGCCCACCTACAGCATTCCCAATCTCTCATGGAATCTCCCTTGACTCCAGGCTAGGTCTTTAGTTTTTCTCTACAAATCACCCAAGGATGTCATGCTCAACCTTCCTCCTAATCCCAGGGACCCACAAGTCACCCTTCACATGCTGCAGGAGCAGTATCCTGAGCAGTACCCTGTGGGGCAGGGGCAGGAAGATGTGCTCAAGTTTTGTTAAATGAATAGGTACCGTATCAATGAATAAATAATATCAACTATGCTTTGAAGTCATCACAGTAGGTCTTGTTGCTAAAATGTCTCCTGTCATCCTAAACACACACCTTAGCTAATCCAAGAGTTTTCAACCTCAATTTTAACATTATGGATCAAATGATCCTTTGTTGTGAAGGCTGCCCTGAATATCGTAGGACATGTACAAGCATTTCTGGCTTCTACTCACTAGGTCACTAGCACCCCGCTCTTCGAATTGTGAAAATCAAAAATGTCTCCTGACGTTGCTAAATATTCCCTCTGGGTCAAAATCACCCGCGGTTGAGAATCATGGACTTAATTCCATATTTTGGCTAGTGTATTTTTTTTTATAATTTTTATTTTGTTAAATTAGTCACCATACAGTACATCCCCAGTTTTTGATGCAATGTTCCATGATTCATTATTTGCATATAACACCCAGTGCACCATGCAATATGTGCCCTCCTTAATACCCATCACCGGCCTAGCCCAATCCCCCACCCGCCTCCCCTCTGAAGCCCTCAGTTTGTTTCCCAGAGTCCATAGTGTATTTTATATATACTGATGGTTTCTTCTTACAAATGGGATAGATTTTTATAGAGCCTCTAATATTTTTCCGTAGTCATAGGTGATATTAATTAAATACTATTTTCCAGGCACACTATGAAGGCATTTCTGCTGTGAACACCATTTTACAGAGAAGAGAAGAAATGTAGGGTCATGGAGGTTAAACACCTTCCCTATGGAGTGGGTCCGGAATTTGAATCCAAGCCACCTGACTTCAAAGTCAATCTTCTAGCCCCTCTGAAACATTATCTCCCAGGCAAGGAAAAGCTTAGCCTCCTAGAATATAGCTGTGTAAGGATGGGGAATAGCAGGCAGATCAGACAGTGCATCAACCTATTAAAACCTAGTCTACCACACTCACTTTCCAAAACAGAATCCTCAGGATAGTAAATGATTTGCCTACTTGAATATCGAGTGCTAAGATAAAAGGACTGGAGGTCAACCCAGAGACTCATATGAGGAAATGGCTTCTTTGACAGCTAATCCAAACCAGGCTATGCTGTTTCCATTCTTTCTAGAGGGTTCTGCATGTCCATCATCATAACACATCACATATTATATCGCCAACGTTTCCTGCCTTAAATGCCCGTTCTATTAGACTGGGAACTTCTTCAGAGCAAAAACAGTTTCACTCACCTTTTTTGCAAAGAGCATTTTCCCGTTCACATAGTAAGAACTCAATAAAGCTGACTGATTGGATGGATGGATGGATGGATGGATGGACAGAAGGACAATGAATCCTAGATATAGGAAGAACTGTAAACATGCAGGATGGGAGCTACAAGTGACTCCTGGAAGCCCAGGTACAAATGAAGGCCTGTCAAGTTAACCACTTACAGAAAGTGTTTTCTATTATCCAGACAGGAAGCCGCTGGGAGCAAAGTACATAGATTCAATGCAGCAAATAAAGTAAGAAAAATTGGCCCTGAATCAATAAAAATTGTCCGTCCTCTCTTTTCAGTTTTATAATCCAGGCCGTGGCTGACCCAAACCACCCAACTCAATTCCACCCCCATTTAGGACTATTACCTGCCTTGTTAAATATTCAGGGGCACAGCCCCTCCGGAAAGGACGCAAGCACTTTAGCACCGCAAATCGATCCACAGCGCCTCTGTGTGAGCAGCCTGCTAAAAGAGATTACAAAACACAGCTCCGGGTTTGACAAGTTTCCCAGACTTGGGGTTTGGTAGCTGGAGACAATCAGGCGGGCTTCTCTGTCCCCACCACCCACAGTGCTGGACATGGAGCATTGCTTCTCTATTCCCAGGGTGAATTACTGACTTGGAAGATTTCCCAATGCAACCTTCTTTTCACAACTTCCATTTTGTCTCCAAAGATGATCTTCAGAATCCTATTTTGTCAGAGACTCTGGGATACAGAGTTACACTCAGATTCGATGAAGCAGCTAAAGCCCAAGCAGGGGAAATGACCTGCCCGAGATCCCTGGGGGAGTTAGCTGCAGAACTAGGATGAGCTTCGGAAAGGTTGATGGACTGAACGCACTGGTTAGACTAAAGAAATAATGGGTTGGAACCCCCATGGATCCAAAGGAAACTCCCTAGAGACACTGATCAAGTAGCTTGGAGCCAGGTTGGGGAAACTTTTCGTAGTTATTCAGGGTGATTGGAAAGGATGGAGCAGGCAGACAGGAGCAGAGCAAACAGCCTAGCAGAAAATAGATAGACTGTAATATAGTATTATGTAGTCGGACGATCTTTCATAATTTATATGTGATATTATATGATATCTATTGTCTTGGTTGGCTTGGCTTGCAACAACAAAATACCATACACTGGGTGGCTTAAGCAGCAGAAATTTATTTTGTCAGGTACGGGAGGCTAAACGTCCGAGAATAGGGTGCCAGCATGGTCGGGTTCTAGTGAGAGCTCTCTTTCTGGCTTGTGGACGGCGGCCTTCTCATTGTGTCCTCACAGTGGAAAGAGATGTCTGTCATTTCTTCTTGTAAGCCCACTAATCCCATCACGGGGAAACCACTTCAGGACCTTATCTATATCTAATTATCTCCCAAAGGCCCTATCTTCACATGCTCTCACACTGGAAGGAAGGGCTTCAACATCCGAAGGGGGGCACAATTCAGTCCATACATATAACCAAATATGGTATATGACCTGTTACCATACGATATAAAAATACAGGCTAAGAACTGAAAGAGGAAGGAAAAGACCAGAGAAAGTTTCTTGCAGGTAGTAACATCTAAAGCCAAGTGTATTGTCAAGGTCAAAGGGAAAACACAGGGCCAGAGACCACAGACTGAGGCAAAAGGCCCTGAGCGAATCAAGGAGTGGCTCAGCAGGCAAGAACAAAGGCAGGGAAGTCCAGCTGCTGACTCAGGCTACGGAGCCAGATAGACTTCAGGCACCATCAGCTATGACCATGCACACTTCATTCAAACCTTCTGAGTCTTATCTCCACGATTATAAACCGTGGAGGACAAAAATAGCTAACGTCCCAAGTCCTTGTGCAAGTTGGCATGAGGTAATCTTCTTCAAGAGCTTAGCCCTGAAACCGGCATATTGTGACTAATAAATGGGAATTATGATTATTGAAATACTGAAAATATTCCATAAGCACAGCCTGTTGGCTCTGCCTTCAGGATGCATCTTGCATCCGAACAACCTTTGTGGCCTTGGCCGACTGCTTAAAAACTCTCTCTGCCTCAGTTTTCTCATCTGTAAAATGGATACATTATTAGTGTCTACGTCTCAGAACTGTTGGAAGTACTTATGAATTAACACACATGTAAAGACTTGAAAAGATGCCTAGACGACAGCGCATGGTGAGTGCTACGTAAGTGGTTCTTCCCGTTGTCCTCTTTTGTCTGCATTGCTGGGGTAGCAGGCTCCTATTTGCTCTCTCTGCTTCCACCCCTTCTCCTTGCATCTCTTCACACAGCAGCCAGAGTAAGGCATTCAATCAATAAAGCATGGTAGCCTCCAATGTGTTACCATCTTACTCAGCAAAAGCAAAGGCTTCACACTGGCCTGGACCCCCTTGTCTCTCAGACCTTATCTCTCACTGCCCTGCTCACTCACGCTGCCTCTACCTCCCCAGCATGATGTGCTGTTCCTCTGACATAGCAGGTCAGTGTGTTTTTACTTGCGGTTCTCTCTGCCCGAGAATTCTTGCCCAGGTATGTTCACAAACTATCCATTCAACTCCATGCAGGGCTCTGTTTAAATATCTCATTAGCAGGAAGACCTTCCCTAAGGTCTTCCCAGTGGACCTGAGTAGCAAATGCCGCCCAGCACGTCCTATCACCTGACCCTTCTTTATTTTCCTTATCATCTGACATATTATGAATTTATACTAGTAATTGCTTATTGTCAACTGTCCCAATAGAAAGTGAGCTCCATAAGGACAGGGACTTGGCTTGCTTACTGGAAGCAAGAAATGGGCTAGACACATGGAAGGGGCTTAATGAATGTTTTCGGTGATAAAGGAGTGTAAGAGTTATGGCCAGGTGTCCTCTCTGATTGAACACTGGCCGTACGGGGCAGGGGTGGCCCCCCTGGCTGCGAGGCACACAGACTGCAGTCCTGAATGAAAGACTCAGGGGCCTTGAGCCCCTGATTGCCTGTCTAGTGTCTTTTCCAGGAGCAACCTGGAAAATCTGCCTGGATAGTTTTCAGTGGCAGAAGGCAAGCAATCTTCATTATTTAGCAATTCTAAGCATTACCTTAATGACCTGGTAAATCATCCCGAAAATCTGAAGGTCTCTAAAATATGGTGATTCTGAGAAACTGCTGACTCAAGCAGCCTCACCGGGATGCAGTTAGTGATCAGTTCGGATGGGCTTTTTGCAGGTACTGTGATGTTCTTCTTAGGTAAGGGTGCAAGGGAATGAGGTATAGTTCTCCTGCCTTTTTTCTCCGTTTTTCTTTCTTTCTTTTTTCTCCTCCTTTCTGTGCAGCTGAGTATAATCTGCTCACAGTCCAGGCTGTGCTGTAAATCCTGCAGTGTGTGTGTGTGTGTGTGTGTGTGTGTGTGTGTGACGGTAGCATCTGGGGCATTATTTTAACCGGAAACTTCAGTGAGGTGGGGTCATAAAGCTATGTTGATATTCATGTCAACTATCACTGGAGCCACTTCTCTAAACAAGTTGGCTTCCCACAGTTTTTCTTCCTTCCTTCCTTTCTGGCCACACTCAAGATGAAATTGAAGACGAGCACTTATTTCATAGTGAGTGTGGCCACCATCCAAGCTGACCCTGTGCGGCACCACCCTTAGATCTAGGCGACAAGGCCTCCATCCTGGGCCCGAGGCTCTAGAGGGACCTTGTATCACACACACATTAGAAAATGCACTTATTGAAGCATCACCCCTGCTTGTTGCAGCTGTCAGCTCTGGGGAAGCATGATCCCTAAGCCTGAACCTACACTCCTGTGAGTGTTCAAGCCCCCAGGAAATGTGTCTCTACATCCCTTGCCCCAGGTGCTCAAAACAAAAGTAAAGTGCATTCAAATACCATGGAGGTGGGCACCTGGGTGGCTCAGTCAGTAAAGCATCAGCCTCCAGCTCAGGTCATGATCCCAGGGCCCTGGGAGCAAGTCCTGCATCAGACTCCCTGCTCATCAGGGAGTCTGCTTCCCCCTCTCCCCTTCCCCCCGCTCCTGCTTTCTCTGTCTCTCTCTCTCTCTCAAATACATCAATAAAACCTTTTGAAAAAATAGCATGGAGGTTTGCAGGTGGGCTGATGCCAACGTCAGAGATAGAGGCTGTCAGATTTGAGCAACGGGAACAACTTAGGCAACAGAGCAGAGAAATTGATAATTTTGTGAAATCTTTCCTTGCAAGTAGTACAAATGCAATAGGCTTGGGCATGGCAAAGTAGTGCAAAACATCCATTTTCTTGCTTTGGGTTCATATTCCATCTCACGGTTCCAGAGGTAGAAATGAGCTGGCGAGGTGTTCACGTCAGTTCCCCAGGAAAGCTAAGGAACATTTTGCTACCATTGAACAATTCATCTTGCTCTGGGAGTTTCGTATGTTTGTATCGTGGGCATAATGGGCATGCAGTGTGATGCCGATTCTTTCCATGGGTAACTAGATGGACATTATGTACTAGAATCATAAATAGTATTACTGCTAAAAAAATGAATAAGATTTAATTAAATTTGCGAACAATCAAATAAAATGTTTCCACTTTATTTAGATAATTTAAATGCAAGTTTTGATGTTTTATGTAATTATAATTTGAATTTTTAAATCTTAAGTTATTTGGCATATTTCAGAAGAAAAGTGAAAAATAAACAAAAATAATTTTCATCTTTTGATTTTTTGCATTTACTTTACATTTTTGATGAACATCTATTAAAATTTTGTAGGCTTTGAATCCAATTATATTTTATTTCCCAGTACTTTAAATCATTTAGAATGAGTGCAAATTCAGATGGTAATAGAATCCAAAAGGATGGAAACTTAGCTCAGAGAAGGAAAAAGCTAAAAGGAAAAGAAAAAAGAAAAATTTTTCAGAAAGGGAGACTGCTTAGAACTAGAAATAATAAAAGTGAATACATTTCATGTGATAGGAATCACATAGAATTAGTGACTATTGCATTACAAATTCTCCATGTAAAGATTTAATTATTAATGAAAATAATGAAAAATGAGCAAGGAAATTACTGTCATCAAATCTACAACCTGAACAAGTCAGATGAAATCAAAGCAATGTTGTGATCTTTACTAAATTAAAACATAATTCCTGAACAAAGAGAGAAGGTGTGGGCCTCCATTTTACCATTGCTATGGGTCAACCTTCCCCAAGATTCACTGCAAGATAGGATGCTGCAGCCTCAACCTACCTGCCTTCCGGTCCCTAAATACAAGACCGTCAAACCTTCCTTTATCATTAGGGGGGGGGGGGGGGGCAGCACACGGTCAGAATAACAAAAATGGGGGAGCCACAGATGTTTAGGCCAAGTGCCAGCTTTTGATGGTCAATTCTCATAGTAAGAGAGAAAACAGAACTCACTTTGAGCTTCTTCCCTTCCATTTTACTCATTTATTTTTAAGTCACACGTGTGGTGAGCACATGTTATGTAGAAGGCCTTTGCCAAGTGCTCTTTATGCTCTATCTTATTTCATGTTCAAACAACATTATGGAAGAGTTAATGTTACTTTCTTCATTCAAAGATGAGGAAGCAGGGAAGTCAGTGCCAGACCCAAGGTGATCTGTAAAGCAAGGGAGATGCTGGAATTTGAGCCCAGGTAGTCTGGCTCAAGATCCCATAAATAATCTATGCTGTTTCCCCCTTAAATTAAACTACCTTGGGATTGAGGGTGGAAGAGTGTGTGGTTCCTCTATCCCTTCTGGATTATGCTTTAGCAAAAGGCCATGTGGACTCCTCCCCAAAGATCTTTCACTATAAAAAATAACATCAGTGTGTCTTCTCTTCCCATAGTATGTCAACTACTGGAAGCACAGACTACATCTTATTCATCTTTGTATCCCCTGTGTCTACAGTAGAGCTTATATGTTTTAAGCTTCTGATAAATGAATGAATGAAGACAGTGCAATGAGTGACCCTTATCTCAAGTGAATAGTTGCACTTAAATATCTCCAGAGCATATGATGTCTGCTTGGGAGACACACAATCTTCCTCTCACTGTGTTCCTGCCATGCCCCAAGTACAGGCATGAGCCCTTTTGCAAGTATCAAGTAGAAGCATCCTGCCTTCTCTCTGCCTTTCACTCTGTCCTCCCTATTGGATTAGAAGGGATTTGTCTTACTGCCAAGATTGGGATTGAGGACCAAGAATGCCTGGTGTACCCCTCTGGACTCTCTTTTTGCCTCATGTGCCCATAGAATAGAGGCCTCCTTTTCTCCACCCCTTCATCCATATGAGAAGTACACCTGATTAAGGAACCAGGGACACCCTCTAAAGGCAGATCAGGAGACTCACTTCTGTGCCCACTCTCAGCTTCTTTGAGGCACAGAGCTGAACAGATCATGACTTCCATGCAGGACGCTGG
Organism: Ursus arctos; assembly: GCF_023065955.2. Lineage (NCBI taxonomy): Eukaryota > Metazoa > Chordata > Mammalia > Carnivora > Ursidae > Ursus > Ursus arctos. The sequence goes on along the minus strand of NW_026623111.1, from coordinate 10,108,211 downwards.
GCAGACATCTGGTCTACAAACCCTATTCTTTCCACATGTGGACCCTGCCTCTGAGATTTAGGAGAAAGGCGCCCAAGGCCAGAATTGAACAGCAGGTCCAAGCCACATTCTCCAGTCCATCTTAGCCAATAGTAAAGCTGATATTCTCATCCCTATTTAACTCCTTTGTATGCTGAAATTCCAAGAGGAAAGGTATTGAGCAAAATCCCTATCTTAAAAACATTCTTCTAAGCAGTAATGATAATTTTGGTCAAGTCTTACAGTTTTAGCTATAAAAACTGAGTGCAATAGATCCTACTCTTACTTACCCAGCCCACTTTTCAGAGAGGCCCTCCTTTATTCCTATAATAAGGTGGCCTCCCACTTCACTCCCATGACCTTTGCCCTTAGTACCCTAGAGAATACTCACCACAGTGAGTGTCACGCTGTGAATGTTACTTGGTTTCATAGGCTTTACAAACCTCACACTAAAAACTCCTCAGAAATAGGGAAATAAAGAGCCTGATTATCTTACTCTTCACTGTATTCCCTGTAGCTAGCTCAATGCCCAGCATTTAGAGAGCACTTAACAAATAAATATAAATAAATACTAATAAGTGAGGAAATTATAAGTTAATTTAATATGAAACTCTGGTGCCCTGGAACTTGAACTATCTTGTTAATGTTTAGAAGAATGATTTCAAAACACTTCAAGAATTTAATCTGACATTTTAAAATGTCGCTGTAGTGCACAAGCTGGTGAGAGGCTAGGGGCCAGACAGGGAAGTGGCTCAGGCTTGGGAGCGTGAGGGCTCAGAGGCTGCCTCCAGCTTGCAGCATGAACTCAAAAACACGAGCTCTCTAAGTGGCATTTTGCATTTCTTTTTTTTTTTTTTTAATGTTTTTTAATTATATTATGTTAGTCACCATACAGTACATCCCTGGTTTCTGATGTAAAGTTCGATGATTCATTAGTTGCGTATAACACCCAGTGCACCATGCAATACGTGCCCTCCTTACTACCCATCACCAGCCTATCCCATTCCCCCACCCCCCTCCCCTCTGAAGTCCTCAGTTTGTTTCTCAGAGTCCATAGTCTCTCATGCTTCATTCCCCCTTCCGTTTACCCCCCCTTTCTTTATCCCTTTCTTCCTCTACTGATCTTCCTAGTTCTTATGTTCCATAGATGAGAGAAACCATATGATAATTGTCTTTCTCTGCTTGACTTATTTCACTTAGCATTATCTCCTCCAGTGCCGTCCATGTTGCAGCAAATGTTGAGAAATCGTTCTTTTTGATAGCTGAGTAATATTCCATTGTATATATGGACCACAACTTCTTAATCCAGTCATCTGTTGAAGGGCATCTCGGCTCCTTCCACAATTTAGCTATTGTGGACAATGCTGCTATGAACATTGGGGTGCATATGGCCCTTCTCTTCACTACATCTGTATCTTTGGGGTAAATACCCAGTAGTGCAATGGCTGGGTCATAGGGTAGCTCAATTTTTAACTTTTTAAGGGACCTCCACACTGTTTTCCAGAGTGGCTGTACCAACTTGCATTCCCACCAACAGTGTAGGAGGGATACCTTTTCTCCACATCCTCTCCAGCAATTGTTGTTTCTTGCTTTGTCAATTTTTGCCATTCTAACTGGCGTAAGGTGATATCTTAGTGTGGTTTTGATTTGAATTTCCCTGATGGCTAATGATTTTGAACATTTTTTGATGTGTCTGTTAGCCATTTGTATGTCTTCTTTGGAGAAGTGTCTGTTCATATCTTCTGCCCATTTTATGATTTGTTTATTTGTTTCTCAAGTATTGAGTTTGAGAAGTTCTTTGTAGATCTTGGATACCAGTCTTTTATCTGTAGTATCATTTGCAAATATATTCTCCCATGGCATTTTGCATTTCAATGGCATTCTTGGATTTTCATAAAATTATACGATGCTTGATTAGGGAGAGAAAGCACAGAGAACCTAGTTTGTCTTTCATTCTATTGAGTGAAGAGTCTGAAACTTGAAGAGATGAGCTGTGCTTTTCAATCACACAACAGCAGCACCAGACCCAGAAAATGGCAGTCGTTGCCTATCAGGTCTATGTGTCTCCTTGCATTTTTTTTTTTCCTAAGAAGCAATCCTGTTTCTCATTAAACACTCTTTTGCCAGGATTCAGTAGGAACTGAGGATTAAATAAGACTCTGGAAGTCTACTCTCTAGTGGAGAAAGGAGATTAATCAATCAAAGACCGTAGATAAAATTGAAATGGTTATGGTGTGGTATGCTTGAGACCCAGGGTTAGGAGGCTGTGCACAAAAGCCTTCTAAATTGAGCCAAGGAGGAAGGATGTCAGGTTATTCGTTCTAGGGTGATTCATGACTTGTGTTTCTATGTTTGAGTCAGGATGCTGCGTGAGAATGGAGGCACAGGAGAACATTTAGGAGGGGTCAGTACAGAGAAAAGGGAGATCATGCAGAAAGAAGCCCTTCTCCCCATTTCCCAACTCACTTTCTTAATCTCTACTTCTAGTTCCTTCACACGCACACTTTTCTATAGTGCTGGCCTGCACATATGCTGGTCCCTCCACTAAAAAGCATTCCTACTTCCTCTCACATGATGGTTTCCTTGTTCTTCACTCTTGACCTTAAATGTAATTTCCACAGGAAGCTTGCTCTGCCTGCTCCCAGTCTCAAATAGCACCCCCTTTTATTTCTCTCATATGACAATACATTTTTATCCATGTTCTAAATGCAATTTTTGATGTTAGTTTCAATATGAGCTCCATCATCAGACTGTGAGCTCTGAGATCTGGGATCATGTCTGTTTTGTTCTGTACTGCACATGCTGTGCTTTACACAGTATTTGGCACATAATCAATCCTCACTAAGATATTTTGAATGAATGAATATATTATTATATTAATCATTTTTATCAATACCTTTCCTGAACATGTAATTTGAGTGAATGAATTCATTGTCAGCTGACATTCACTGAATGCCTACTATGTGCTGGACAATGTTCTAAGGATTTTACTAATTGTTACCTCAATTATTTCTCTTAGCTTCTTGAGGAGATAAATACTAAGGTAACCCTCATTTTATAGATAAGGAAATTAAAGCATAGAGATGGTAAGTAACTTGCTCAAGTTTGCATGGTGATAAGTAGCAGAGCTGGAATTCAATCGGGTGGTCTAACTGGAGAGTCAGTGCTCTTGGCTTAGATGCCAAGTGTTTCTCATGACTAAGTGAGTGAATCAATGAAAAAATAAATTATAAACAGCAAACTGTGTCCAAGAAGCTGCAGGAGCTTAGAATGACCGAGTACAGGGTGAGTGCTGGGCAGGATGTATGTAACGGGGCAGGGGACTGGAGGCAATGAGACTTGAAGCATGGAGGGCCTTGGGTACTAAGGAATGGGGTGCCCCCCTTTGTTGGCAGGTGCACTGATGAATCTGCAGCAAGATTTCATATTTAAAAGAGATCCCTGGCTTTTCTTTTAAAATGATAACTCAACCTCAGATCAGAATCAGGAATCCTAACTTCAACCCTTACACTGTATCTCCATCCCATTCCTCCATACCAGCTGCCTTCTCCAAGATGAGCCTGTCAGTGGACTGCCTACCTATTTGAGAACAGCCTTCCCACCTGCTGATGTTTCTCCATTCTTCTTTGGCTCTTTGGTTTACAGCCAATTGAGTGGCACTATAATTAAACCCCCTCCACAGCCCATGGGCCCAAATCCTCCTGATACATCCTAAGTTCTTGGTATTATCTGCCATGTAATTGGCACTTACTTAGTGGACTGTGAAGGCAGGGAGGTAAGTTGATCCATAGATAACAGTACACATGGTGTTAAGGAGGAAGAAGGAAGAGGAATGAAAAGACTAGTACAAGCTGTGAAGCTACTGCAATAGTCCAAGTTGAGTTTAAAATCCTCTTTCTACCATTGGTGCTTACAGGACAAGAAAGGGAAAAGATGCAAGATCAGATGCAACAGGACTTAGAGAATGATTAGAGAAAAGAAAGACAGTGCAAAAAATTAGAGGTCTTTAAAGTTTTGAGTCTGAAAGTCTGAAAAAATTTGTCATTTAAAGAATAGAAAAAGAAAGGGAATAGAAAGGCTGATGAGATTCCTCTGGACGTGTTGAGTTGGAGGCACTGAATAGGCACCCAGTGTACATGTCCAGCCAGAAGCCAGCAGAGAGGCCTATGGACTAGGAAAGACCATGGGAATGAAGACACAGCTGTGAGAGCCACTCCTGTTGATGTGGTCATTGAAAATGCAGCTTGAGAATGTGTAGAAATAGGAGAAACCCAAGGATAAGCGCCATAAAATAGCCACCACTGTATGAAGTACTTAATCTCCTATTAAGGGCACAGAGCATGGAGCCACAGAGACAAGCCGTGGCGGAGTTTGAATCGTGCCTGCAAAACTTTTTGGCTATGTGACTTGGGCAAGTTTCTTTATTTCTTACAGCTAAGCTTTCTCTTTAGTAAAATCAGGGTAGTAAGCTCTATCTCCTGGGGTCATTGTGAGAAGTCATTGAACAAGTGTGGGAAGGACCCAACACAGTGGACAGCCCATTGTGGTTGCCAGAAAACACCAGCACCCTTGCCCCACCTAAGGAACTATTACTGGTGCTTGAAAACCACTGCACTTGCCCGATGCACGTATTTCCTCTTATAATCCTTACTACAATAGCATATATAGGATTCATGCCTCCATCATTTGTTTGAAGAAATTTAGGTTCACAGGTAAGTAGCTAAACTCAAAAAAACTAATAATAAGCAGCCTCCAAATCTCAGCCTCTTGACACAGCAAAATTTTATTTCTTGTACAATTTACAGTCACCACTGGTTGGGCAGCATTTCTGGGTAACTGTTTTCCAGGGAGACACTCGGGGATTCAGGCTCCTTCCAGCATGTGACAGCCCCATCTTTAACACGTGTCCTATATGGTCATTTATGTAAGAGGAAGAGAGCAAGGAGGACCGTCAAGCCAGAAACTGATAGCTAGGACTGAAAGAAGCCCACACACAGTCTATTGGCAGAACCTAGTCTTATGTCCATCCCTAAACCAGTTTCAGTGAAAGCTTGGACATGTACTCGTCTTGCCCAGGAAAAGAAACGAGCAAGACTTTGCCCTGTCTCATAACTGGTGAAGGTGGGATGTGAAAGAAGCCCTAAATATGGAGGTTGGAGGAAAAAGAAAGACAGTAAAGGGAAAATTTGACAGGTGAAAAAATGACCTGATATAGTTTTCGTGTTCTGAAAGCCAAGGGAAGAGGAAGTCTCTCCATTTAAACAATACCTACTATGTGCCAGGCACTGTGCTGGCCCAGTGTTACCTTATGAAGACTCAGTATCTGGGTGAGGATATGGAAGAGTCTACTGGGTTTAGCAATGGTCCCTATAAGGGATTTGTTTCAGGAGAGATGGGTAAGGAGCAGAGAAGAAGGAGACAGATTTTTTTTTTTTTTTGTCAAGTTTTATCATTGCCAGAGGCTTGTTATATAGTCCTCTTGAGATTATTGTTGGAAACTTGACTCTCTATCTTTGAGGAAGAATTCCGTGAGACACTGAAGCCTTCTCAGGGAATAGCAGTGATTTAACCTCAGGGTGAGGAGACTGACAGAACTAAAAGTAGGCTATGGAGTGGGAGGAGCAAAGAAATTATGGAATGCATGCTTCATCTCTTTAAACATTTGTGTTTCTTCTCCCATTTGGTGAGTGGCCTTTGAAGGAAAAGAACAAACAACAACAACAACCAAAAAAAGGACAACCAAACAAAATAAAAACTCGAGAAACAAAACACACGCCTGGGAGCTGGGGCTGGTGGAATCTTTGATTGGAACTGTTCTGATATAGATGAATTGAGAGAAGCAATGTAGTCATTGGATCTTGCCAGAGTCTCAAAGCCCCCTGCCCTGCACCAGGCAGGACTTCAGAATCTCTAAAATAAACAACAGCAGGAAATCGATCAGTCCTGTGGGTTTCTCAGCACTTCCCATTGGTCGGTTTCAAACCCTCAGCCTCTGGTAGCACTGCCAGTTTCTACCTCATTGCCTTTTAACCTCACTCTCCCTTTTGAATTCATGTGAGATAATGATTCCTTCCATTTGTTTACCTGACTTCTGACTCAGCATGTCTATAGGATGCCACCCTTCAAAACCCCACCAAAGCCAACTACACACTGACGTGCTACACCCACATCAAACCTGGACTCCGAGATACTTTATTCCATATGTAACCCAGTACCCTTCTCCTAATCCACCTCACATGATCGGGGAAGCTCAGGCAGATGTGGCTCAAGAGAGACAGCAAGAGAAGGTTCTAGATGAGTATTCCTGGCTCTGCCCTGGGCTTCAGGGAAGAAATGAAGAGGCCTTATAGATTTCACGTTGTCCAACCCAACTTTCTTAAAGGGAAATAAATTAACTGGTTCATTCAAAGAACACACATATGTAGCAGAAACTTTGCCGACAGTGCAACACTGAGGAACACAATCCTGCCTGCAAGGAGCTCACAGTAGATAACAGGGAGATGGATGCCCGTGCACGTAATCGCAGCACGTTTGCAGGGCTGGAGACCACAGTGGGTGATGAGGTAGCCCAGACTCCCGCTCCAGCTCAGGGGAGAAAAGTCTTGAATGCAAAAGCACCAATGAAAAAAATGGAATCACCTCTGACATAATCTGAAATCTGAGGGGAAAACTGACAAGCAAACAAAACCATAACAGAGAGTGGCAAGTATCTGAGTAGCAATGCAGGAAGAGGAAATCCTAACAGCTAAAACTACAAGAAAGGAAAGATGTGCTGACTTCACACAGGAAATAGAGCCTGTGGAATGTCTTTCTGAAGGAAAAAGAAAAACGTATATGTGAGCTAAAGGCAATAACTCAGTATATAGAGCAATGCTGAAGATGCCACAGGGTATGGGGTCAGGAATGAGGCCCCAAATCTGCCCACCGGATCGTCACAATTTCTTCCAGGGAAAGCAATTGTCAGGAAGTGAGAGAAGTGGCAGCATAGAGTAATCACAAAGCCAGAAGACAATGAACGTGCGTAATCTTCGCTACCGCTAATGAAATGAAAGAGGCATTATATTCAGAATCAGCAGATATGATTCTGCCCCAAGCAGAGTCCAGGAATTTTGACAGCTTTCTGAGTTTCTTTATCTTCTTTTGGAAAACGAGGGAATTGGAAGGAAGGATTCTATGGTTCATCTTTCGGGGCCAATAAGCATACCCCTTTCCCCTCTTTGAAAGTTCCTGTAGGATGCAATTCTTCTATGAAAGCTCGCATCTAGAAACAAGTTATTTTTGATAATCTAGGAGACTCCAAATAACACATATGCATTTTAATCCAAGTGTCATGCCTAATCCAGAATCACCCCATCAGGCACGCCATTCATCCATTTAGATTGGATCAAAGACATTCTCGATTCCAAAATCCTATGGTCTATCAGAGAAACAAATTTGTTTTTGTTTATTCCATTGTAGTGATCATTTTCATCCTAATTTTTAAAAATTCCATCACAGAGTTCTGTAAAACTCATCTTGGTGCTCAAGGGACTGAATGAATTTGGCATTTTGTTCTGCTGGTTGTTGAAAGTGAAGTCTGTTGACTGGGAAAATGTTGACTTCTGTTGCTCTGAGTATAGGTGTGTGTATTTGTGTGTGTGTGTGTGCTCCCAGTTCGGTAGGTAATAAAAAGATTAAATCTGAAAATGGCTCCATTCTACAAGATATGGCATTTCACATTGAGTTGTATTTTACAACATTTTCAGGTAGAATTTGATTACTGTGAACAATTGACTATTGATTCATGATTCTCAGAACTCAGCAGGGCATGGGGAGAAGTCTCAGCCAATTGCAAATACTTGGAAAGTGTTCTCAGGCAGCAAGGCTTACAATCAAAAGTACTGGGAATTTAAACAAAATCTTAAAAATTCTGCCCTACTTCTTATTAAGGAAAAGTTTTACTTCTCCACATTGAACTTCCCTGGGTCAAGTATAACTCACCCCTCCTACATTAAATGGCACAACCATATAAAATCTTTTCAGTGTGACCCCAGCATCTTCAATTAATAAAGTCCAAACTGAAAAATATATATATATATATATATATTAGATATTATCTTACATTTAAATTAAAGCCACTTGAATGCAATCTTAGCCTTTTCTATCCCAAATCAATTCTGATGATCATCAAAAATTAATATGTTAGGAAAATGTAGACAAAGCACAAGAGATACATTGAAATCTGATAGACCTGAAGTTCAAATTCGTAATCAGGAAGACTTAGAAAATTCTGTCAACCAGTATGAACATTATAAATACAGTAAGGATAACCTTACAGGTTTATTGTTAGGTTTAAACGAGATTACATACGTGAACATGCAAAACCATCATTGATAATTTACTGTGTATTGGCTCACTCTGTTCTTACTGTGAGCATTTACCAAGTACTTCATGAGTATTCACTTTCATAATGTTTAACAATACCTTATGAGTTTGAGGTGTGTGGGTGTCTCAATTGGTTAAGCATCTGACTCTTGGTTACAGCTCCCATCATGATCTCAGGGTCATGAGATTGAGCCCTGTGCGGGCTCTGCACTCAGTGGGGAGTCTGCTCGAGATTCTCTCTCTCCCTGTCCCTCTAGTTCTCCCCCCTGCTCTCTCACTCTCTCTAAAATATATAAATAAATCTTTTAAAAAAATAACCCGATGAGTTAGATACTATTGTAATTCCTGTTGATAATAACCAACTACTTCTATAAAATAATTGAGTCCAAGAGAGGTTAAGGAATTTACCAAAATAAGTGATAATTCCAAGCTTTGAATATGCCAGCATCTATGTCCCAAAATATCACATTATATACTGACATTTTACTATAATCTTGTGAGCGTGATCCCAGAATACAATTATGATGTAAAGCCTTCCCTGGTTCTTGTGCTAGATAAGGTGAGTGTCCTTTCTATTTACTCCAATTATATTTAGATATTTACTTAGCTATTTTTAATGATATAACTAGCTTATGACCACCCAAAATGGAAAAACAAATTGGAACCTTGACAATATCTTACAACACAGTGCAAGTTTTTCCCATCAGCTCAGATCTCTTCTTCTACTAACGATGTAAATATCAATGGGAATCCTATATTTATAATTCTCTTGCTCTCCATTTTATATAGTGCCATCTACTTGGATTCCTACATGTTATATGCAAAACACACACATGCACATAAAAAAAAATAAGTAGTAAGTAATTTTTGAAAGTTAGTTTTATTCTTTTGTATTATGGCACTAAAGATCCATCCAATTGCTGTAGCATTGACCCTGCATAATATTACCGTGTGACTATTCCACGGATTATTCATCTACTTCCCTGATGACAGACTTAAGGCTGCTTCCAGGTTTTTATTATAGCATTCATCATAGTATTCATTATAACACTGCTATAAACATTTTCATAGGCGTCCTCTGCTATGCATGAGTAAGACTTTTGTTTTCAGTATTATCCCAGGAATTGGTTTTCTGGGTCAAAAGGTTTAACAATTTTAGGAAATAATATCAAGCCATTTTTCAAAGTGATTTTACCATCTTATGTACCCGCCAAAAATATATAAGGTTGCTCTCCAACACTTTGTATTGTGATTTTATTTCAATTCTGCTAATCCAATAGGTGTAAAATGAGGTGCCATTGTAATACTGATTTATTAACAAGGATGTCCATCTCCCTTCCATTTTTCATATATTTACTAGTATATGTTTCCTCATTTATGAAATACATCTTTGTGGTCTTGCATATTTTGTCTTTGAGTTATTAGCATTCTTATTGTATAACGTTGATACAAATCCTTTGTTATGGTTAAAAGTATTTCTACCCTCTCTCAGTGTATAACTGGGATTTTTACATTCTTCCAGGAGTCTTGATAAAAACTTTACTTTCTGACTTTTAATAATGTTCAACTCACTGTATGGTTTGCCCGACCCTGATTGGACCCAGATGGATACGTATGCACTTTAATATTAAGAAAGACCTAATGCCACAAAAAATTAAATAAAATCCAAATTGATTCACACATACAAAGAACTCAAACAAAAGAAAATTACAATAGGAAGAGAGACCTGGAAGAGGAGACATAATATCAATACCGTAAAACTCTAATTAAGAGTGTTTAGTACTGATGAAGGTGGAAGATGGAAATTTGACCAATGAAATAGACTGGGGGTCCAGAAACAGATCTTTATTTATACATGGAAACTTAATATATTACAGACTTAATATGTCATATAAGTGATGAAAAATAGGACTGTTCATTACTTGGAATTGGAAAAAAGCATACCCATTTAAAAAAGCCCTGACTTATGCCATATGCTAAAATCTCATTTACTCATGCACATACCACTTGCCTAGCTTTCCTTGCCTGTGGTCTTCCATCCTTCTCCCATCCAGTCTCCTATATCACTAGTCAAGTCATATGTCAATATTAGGAATCGATATAGGTATATAGCATAATAATAATAACCCTCACTCTATGGGACAGAAAACCAATATGAAGACTTTGGCTGTTAAATGTACCGCTCCTACTTATACTCTCAGAAACCAGGAATGTAACCACAGCTAGGTCTGCAGATTCATTAGATGCAATAAGAAATGGGCTCCATTTTTGCTCTGACTCTATAAGCTTCCAATCTACCCAGAGGACCATGGGGACACTTCCAGGTTGGATGAGCACGAGTATCATGCAAGCTTTGTATCCAATAGTCTTAAAAATCTGAATATTTTAAGTACAGTTTCCCTGGAAGTTAAAAGGGCTTTTGTGGGGTGGCTAAGTGGCTCATTTGGTTAAACATCGTACTCTTGATTTTGGCTCAGGTCATGATCTCAGGGTGTTGAGATCAAGTCTGCATAGTGGACTCTACCCTCAACAGGGAGTCTGTTTCTCTCCCTCTCTTTCTGTCCCTCCCCCAACTTGTGTTCTCTCTCTAAAATAAATAAATCTTTAAAAAGGTTTTTGTAAAATTATAAGATAACTCTTATTATATAATTGTGATGACATTACAGGGTCTTTTCCTAAAGGGCTCTGGCTCTGCTTTCAACTACTTGTCTTGGGTCTATGAACCAACTTTTTTTTTTTTTTAATTTATTTATTTGACAGAGAGAGAAAGCCAGCGAGAGAGGGAACACAAGCAGGGGTAGTGGGAGAGGAAGAAGCAGGCTCCCAGCGGAGGAGCCTGATGTGGGGCTCGATCCCATAACGCCGGGATCACGCCCTGAGCCGAAGGCAGACGCTTAACGACTGAGCCACTCAGGCGCCCCCATGAACCAACTTTAATCTGGAAACTAGAAGAGAAACTATAATTTTTCATTGCCTTAGCTGATGTTAGACTTTGTCACTCTCCATTAACTTCCATTGATCAAAGTTACACTCAGAGTTTGAATTGTTCTGCACTTCCAGGTTGGGTGGGCATTGAGTCATCTCTCACATCTCAGCAGGAACAGGGAAACCCCAGGTGAGGAGGTGAAAAGTGTACATTGCCAGCCTGAGGTGGTATGCTTGCAGGTTGTGCTATATAATCATTTGTCATAGGGCCTAGAGTAAAGTTAGGGTCCCAGAAATAGGCGTGACCAAGAGACTATGAGAAGAATCATAAGAAGCAAATAATATAAGTGGCTATTAAGTCAATGATGAATGGAAATCCTCTTCATAGGCAAAATTATGAGCAACACATCTGTTTTTTCCCCACTTTGTCCATTAAGAAAGATGATGTAATAATAAGTCTATACCACCTTATAGTAGTGGCCAATTTGTTGGTTTTCTGTTTTTAGGTAATGTAAAAGACCAAAACTGCAAGATTAATGACAAGAAGATCTGAGAAAGAAGTGTGTGCTTAGATTTCTTGGACTGAATATATATAGTATATATTCTGCACTACATAAATGCCCACAGGAAGTCATCCACTGTGGAAAGGTTTTTGGTAAGATAAGATCATCTATACTGTGGATGTCAGCCCCTTTTCCAAGATATACTAATGCCTTTTCTGTAGCTCATTGTACAAGTCTTGGCAGAAAGAATCCCATGCATGAGCACAAAGATATGATTAAATCCCACCAAAGCTGATCCAGGTACTGAAACAACTGAATGCCTATCTTGATAACAGTGGATGCCAATTTTAGTACCAAATATAACACCATTTCCTGAGGTAACTAATGGCCAATGCCTACTTAATTACATTGGATCCTTACATCACGAGATGGTAGTAGTTTGTATTCTTGGGAATAGATATTTGGGAATCCTATTCTGGATAAGGATGACTACCTCCTATGCTCTGTCAGCACAACCATTTGTAGACTTACAGAATGCCATAATCATCACCTCAGTGTCCTATATAGCATCTCTTCCAACTAAGAAACTATATGGCAAATTAAATAAAGCAAAACTTTTGCATATGCAATTTGTTTGTCTTACCATGTAATCTTTCAGCCATAAACATGTAGTTCAACAGAACTGTAGAGCTCACACACAGCTTCCTTCCCTGCAACCAAGGCAACTACCTAAAGCTTACGTATAGCATTAGCTAGAAGAAAACACCCTTGAGTATTAGTGTTGTGCTACATAAAGTAATACATGATTTAAACCAATAACTATCCCATGGTGTCATTTTCCCCAAAGCCAGAATACATGGGTCTGGGAACAAAGAAGTGAAAGTAGGAGAGACCAGTCTCACTGTTATATCCCATAACTCACTTATAGAATTTCTGAATTTCAGTGCTTGCATTTCTTAAGAAAATAATGTTTCCCTCAGGGAAAATAGCAACATTTCTATTAACTTAGAAAACAAGAAAATACCTTGATCATTTGGGTTACTCTGCTACTGAACTGACAGACAGAAAAGGTGATTACTACATGGGGCTTGATTTTATTTACTAAGGAGAAATTAAGTTGCTTCTAACCAATGGAGAAAAGGGGAAATCTGATTGGCAACCAATGAAGTCATTAGGGTAACTTTAGTGCTCTCTTGACAATAGCCCTGGTCAATGGAAAACTATGACAGCTCAATGAAGATAGAATATTTAGGAATAAATATTTGGGTCACCCTATGAGGAAGAAACTATCCAAGGGGTTGGCAGAAAATAGAGGAAACGTGGATTGTGGTCTAAAAAGGAAGTTGTAATATGATAAGTTGTACATAACTTATTATATTTTTTCTTCTACCTCACCCATTATTATACCTTTTTTTGAAAATTACTGCTGATGATTTATATACATTTATATTCCAGGTATCAGTATAACAAAATAAGCATCACTGCCATCAGAGCTTGCATGAGGCTGAGACAAGAAAGTTTCCTAAGATACAAAATCAAGAAGTCACCCTCAAGGTTGCACGAGTACAGGGTGCCATCTGTATTGAATTATAGTACCTGTTGTGCCTTTCCTGATACATGTCCTGTGCTTCTATAATAGAGTGATAATATTCTCTGCCTTCTCATATTTATTTGAGCTTTTAAAGATAAAGGAATTCTATCTTGTTCAACACTATATTCTGAGAGCTTATCACAGTGCCTGGAACATTGTAGATGCTAATTAAAAGTTTATTTAGAAAAACCATGTGGTCTTACAAGGTAAATTTTTGTTTTTTTTTTTTTATTTTTGTGTTTTTACACATATTTTATTACACAAATGTTCACAAATGAAGACCAGCAGTATTCTTGCATTCTTGACAAGGATGGCAGATATTGTTGATGATAAACTAATAACCAAAACATCTTAAGCTAAAATGTGGACAAAATATCACAGAAGGGCAATATAAAAAAAAAGAAGGCATAGAGTGAGAAATATTGATAGTAAGATTTATATTTCAGAACCAAATCTCTTATATACTAGCTCTGAAAATGCAGACAAGTCATTTGATCTCACCAGTGTCTCTTATTTGTAAAATAGGGTATGACATCTAAGATATAGATCTTACAGATATAAAGATTTAAAATTAAGTTTTAAGTATAGATGAAAATAATCTGTAAGTTTTAACATGATATATAATTGTAATGGATTCATATTAGCAACTTCACTGTTTTTCTAACTAATCTAAATGAGTGCTTTTCTAGCACTAATTACAGATTATCCAGTATGATAGATAATTTTACACATGTCAATCTTATCTTTATAATAAGGTTTCTTGCTGTCAGTGGAGATTGAATCTTATTTCTCTTATCCCTCTCCTGCTCCATCCCTCATTAGCTCCCTCCCCCCTTCCATCTTTCTTCCTTTCTTTCTTCCTTCCTTTCTTTCTTCCTTCCTTTCTTTCTTTCTTTTTTCTTTTTTCTTTCTTTCTTTCTTTCTTTCTTTCTTTCTTTCTTTCTTTCTCTTCCTTTCTTTCTTTCTTCTTTCTTCTTTCTTTCTTTCTTTCTTTCTTTCTTTCTTTCTTTCTCTTTCTTCTCCTTCTCCTCCTCCTTCTTCTTTCTTCTTCCTCTTCCTCTTCCTCTTCCTCCCACTCCCCTTAGTACCTACCCTTAGAACTTAGCACAAGTTAAGGGCCAATAATGTCTATTAATTAAATAACATTTCTCATTGCAGACTCATTTAGCGTTTTCCTGCCAAGATTTGTACACTTTTTTTATCTAACAAGTTATGATCCAGCAAACTTTTGTGAAATTATAAAACATAAACAATAAAACCAAACATGTGCAATTAAGTTGATAAGACATGGCTTTAAACTATGCTTACATTTTTGTGTGGTCTCAATGACGTAAGCTCGAGGGAGTACACACTTAGAATTTACGTGAGAGGAGAAATAGAATCAAGCGAAGAAGAGAAGAATGAGATGAGTGAGGTGGATTGGTCCAACACAACTAAATGTTAAGGCCATGGTGTGGGCTGTGGTGCTGTCCATGGTGCTGTCCATGTGTTCAACTTGGGAAACAAGCAATTCCTGTCCAGTTTCTGCCAAAATTTCCTAGCCAGATAGAGAAGAAATAATAAATGGGAGAAAAGAGGGATTAACCATAGAGAAAATGGGTAGAGGCTATCAGTGATGCAAGATATCGATTCCCTAGTTTATAAATGAGGGAAAGTTAACTAAAATAGAAAGATCATTATTTTTTCGTTATTTTAGGAAATCCAAAGTTATGGAGAAAGGAACCACAAAATACAGTATTGAAATATGATAACACCTATAGAACAAGAAAAATGTGATCTAAGGAAGTAGGATCTGTACTTGTGTTAACATAAACCAACTTATCTGGATACCAAGACTGAAGTTACATCATCAATATAATAGTTTTTGTTTGTTTTTTATTTTCTATCTTGATTTTTCAAGTTACATTTTCTATCTTATTGCAGAGTGAATTAAATCATTACTTATATTCTATAATATTTTTCACTGATTTTGCATTAGTTTGATGGTTTTGTCATATTCTAGATTTCTATAATTCCTTATAAATCTATAATTTATTTATATTTGGGTGGAGTATATTAGAGACCCTGGCTTTTCTTCTTCTACCTCCTGCCTGATGCTTTGTGGGAGTTGTTATCAATAAATTGTTCCTTCTTTTCATGTGCTTCCAGCATCTATTATTATTAAACATCAGCAAGAAAGCTAAAGGTCATCCTCAACTTCTCCTTCTGTTGAAATTGTTTCTTGCAACCATTTCAGGTACTTTTAACTACCTCTCCTATTGAATATAAGCTACATTCTTTATTTTTTTATAATAATTTTTATTATGTTATGTTAGTCACCATACAGTATATCCTTAGTTTTTGATGTAATGTTCCATGATTCATTATTTGCATAAGCTACATACTTTAAAATTAAAAGAACATCCAACTTAATTTGGCATGGTATTTCACTCTTATCATTCACTACTCTGATCAAACAACTGTAGTCTACTCAGTGTTTCAAAAACATGCCATACCTTTCGTACCTCCAGGTCTTTGCTGATGCTGCTTTCTGTGCTCATGATCTCCTTCTACCTGGTTTCCTCCAATCAAAAATCTGTTCCTTTTCCAAGACCCAGCCAAAACATCATCTCAAAATGTACCAATCTGAAACACGCTTTCCTTGATAATTCCACTACATTGTGATAGTTTTTGGATAGCCTGGAGAATTATAGCATGTAATATGGACTGTTGTACACTAGGAGAAAGTATGGACCATAGAATTAAAACAATTGAGTTTCAAGTCAATATTCATTTATTCAGCAAATACTTAGTGAAGTCTTATTAGTTCCAGGCACTCCCTTAAGCTTTGGGAAGTGGAAAGAATAGAAAGTCTTTGCTTACATAGAACTAAATTTCTAGGCAGAGGTGGTAGACAATAATTGGGTAAATGAAAAAAATACATGTAATATGAATATATTCATCATATTTTGAATATAATAAGCCAGAATTATAGCCTAGAGAAAGGTAATTAGGGAGGGCTACTTTGAGAAGAATGTCTCTCTCCCTCCCTCCCTCCCTTCATCTCTTTGGGAACCTGAAGGAGCCAATGATGCAAAGATTACAGATGATGATGTGAAAGACAAGGAAGAGAAGGAGGATAGCAATTATGATAACCAGCATTGATTGAACCATTATGTCTTCTAACCATTTATTTAAAATAATACAATTATATAAACTGAGTACTAGTACTATCTCCATTTTGCAAATGAGAGAGAAAATAGGTTTACAAATACTGAAAATTCAACATCAGTTAAAAGCACAATAGGGATGCTTAAAAAGCTATTTGGTCCCCATAGGGCCAGAAAAAGGGGTTAATATCCTAGTTCTCCGATGTTTCTCACTTATAACCAAGACCTTTATAAACAATCTTTGACAGGCGATCTTAGCAGAAAGGGTAAAAAAGTGGGAGGGGGATACAAAGATATCAATAAGCATTCAAGGTATAAAAAATTATTATAAATTATGTAAGGGTAGATTTATGTGTACATACCCTTTTAAAAGTATGCCTCTGTGCATTTTATATGCAAAAAGGGCTCAAGCACAGGTACAAAAAGATAGAATTAAATAGGAAAACAAAAATAATTAAATAAAAGTTTAGGCTGAGAAAGTTTATAATAATGGATCCAACAAAACAAATAGATATTTAAAACAAGGGATAAAGCATAGCAAAAGAAAAGCCAAGTCAGGAAAGATTAGAGAGAGAGTGTGTGTGTGTGTGTGTGTGTGTGTGTGTGTGTGCACGCTTGCGCATGTGTGCACGTGTGTGTGTGAACAGATATTTTACATGTAGTTGTGCATTTTAAGACATTCTCTGCCTAAAATTAACTACAAATAAAAGGTGCTGAACAGATAACCTTAGCAGAGAGTTGTGGGTGTTTTTAAGTTTTCTATCAGTCTTGAATATTACTATCCTAGATCTAAGGAAAGTTATTTTCAAATCCTAAAGTTTACCAAGGTTTCTTTTTAAAGAATTGCTTCTCCTGTGAGTCATTACCCTAGGATTCTATTTCCCAGAAGGGGTCTCAGTCCAGGTTTTCAATCCCTGGTGGCTGTTATTTTTGTTTGTTAACAATTAAGTGGTTGATGCAAAGATATACATTTTTGAGATTTTTTTTGCATAGTCTTGGAAGTTGTTGAAGACAAGATTGTTTTCCCTCTGTCTCTGAGATGCATGTGGTAAGAATGCAGTGTTATCTTTTGTGCTTGTTGATTTTAAGTTGAACTGCCTGAAGATGTTTTTTTGTTTTTGTAAATTTTCTTCTCAAATTTGAAATATTGGTTTAAAATCATGTAAAACCATCACTTTGTAGTCTACTTTCTTATCAAAACGTGCGTATAGGGGCGCCTGGGTGGCAAAGCAGTTAAGCGTCTGCCTTCGGCTCAGGGCGTGATCCCGGCGTTCTGGGATCGAGCCCCACATCAGGCTCCTCTGCCATGAGCCTGCTTCTTCCTCTCCCACTCCCCCTGTTTGTGTTCCCTCTCTCTCTCGCTGGCTGTCTCTATCTCTGTCGAATGCATAAATAAAGTCTTTAAAAAAAAAAAAAACATGCATATACGTTCAGTGCATCATACTTTACTATGTCTCCCAGGATGGAGAAATGTAGAATAAATGAAATTACTCAACAATATTTGAAAATCAGAACTATATAGTAAGTCCACTGATCAATGTGGCCTTTGGGCCATGTGATTCCATCAGAGTTAAAAATCTTAAATTGATCATGTGTTAACTGATACCTTTGACTAGCATGCTTTTCACATATAGTAGGAATATGGACTTTATTCCCAGTTTATACCCGTCCAGAAACAAAAGTCAAATATTCACAAATAATGCCTTCAGATTTATTATTCTATTTCTGACTCCGTCAGAGATAGATATAGAGATGATTTAAGGAAAAGGAAAGAGGATATTCTTTAACTTCGAGGACTGATATTTTGAGTTCAGGAAGCCCTCAAAATAATGCATAGAAAGGCTGATATTAAAAAGGATTGTCGAAAAGCATACAAACATTTATACTGTGTGTCCCATGACTTTGCCTAGATCTAGCCGGGCTAGACTGGGATATGTTGGAAGAACAAATGACCCCCACATCTCAATCTTTAAAATAACAACATGTTTCTGACTCACACTAAATACACTGAAGATCAACAGAGGTGGGGAATGTGGGTGGGGACTTTTCTCATTAGAATCACTCAAAATCCTGGGCCAATAAGCAGCCACCACCTCAAGCATTACCGGTAAATTAACTGGACAGAAAGAAAGAACTGGAGAGTCTTGCACTAATAATTGCATGATTGTCCCTCATCACCTCTGCTCGTGATCCATTGGCCAAAGGCATTTATTTTGTCCTACCTAACTTCACAGTTATCGGAAGTTCTATTCTTTCATGTACCCAAAAAGAAGAGAGCCAAAAATACCCAGAAAATAGAACTAGACCCTACCACAGCTTCCATGCTTTGCTTTTGTGATCACTCCATTTTTACCTATAAATAAACCCCTCCTTTGATTTGTATTACAGCTTTTGTGTGGCAAGCACTGATTCCCCAAATGAAAGGAAGTGGTTTTTCTTTGTTAACATTTATATTTAGCAATGAAATATAAGACATCTCTGCTAGCACACTTGTCTTTATTTTCTGCTCTATCCAGAGTCTGATCCAATTATCAATGATATTAGCCGAACCAAAAAGAAAAAGACCAAAGCTTTTGTAATCATATAAAGCTAATCCCTTGATTTTCACTGCTGCCTGCCATCAGTCTGCACAATGACATACATTTAGGAGGAAAAGAGGAATTTAGTCTTTGTCCTAAGAGCTGACACTGCAATATTTCCGGATTCCCAGGAATAACCTCCCCTTCTGCTGTGTGCCCTTTTCCAGGGCTAGCTGTGTTGAGTGGTGGGTGGGGGTGAAAAGGGTCTGAATTTCACTCCTGACTGTATCACGTACCATCTATGAAATCTTGAGAAAAATGGTTTACTTCTCTGTGCCTTCTCTTTCTCTCTGTAAAATCAGAACAAACCAAATATCCCGTGCATAGAAGACTTGCAATAAAATTTTATATTGTATATTTTATTTTTTTACCTTCATCTCTTCCTTCCTTCCTTTCTTCCTTAACTTGCCTCTGACTACATAACACTTTAAGGACACTGTTTTGTTGTATTTTTAACTCTATGATGGTAATTTATGGGTATGTACACATGAGATTACACTGGACCAGAAGTAAGGTCTGCTACTTATGGCAGCATATGGGAATCCTGTATTAGATACTGTACCAAATGGAATCCACTTTCCAAATGAGGAAACTGAGAAACTTCAAAGTAGGCAGAAAACACCAGTTCTTATCTACCTCACAAGGTGATTAGGATGATGGAATTTGATAATATAAGCCATTTGGGGGCCATATTTTTGCATATATTTTTGGCCATATGACTTGCACATGGTAAAGTGCTATCTCCTTCCCCATTATAAAGCCCTTGTAGGCAGGATCTGTGTCTGTTTTCTCTTTCCCTTCATAGCGGCAAGGCCAATGCCTGACAATGGTAGGAGCTCAAGGAAAGGATCTTACTACCCAAATGCTAAGAGCCCCCTCATGTTCAAGAAGACCTATGAAAGGAAGATCCGTATAGCAATGGTTTAACTATCTCCACACTGATAAGGATTATAGTGAGCCAGTGTGACTAGAGGAAATAGAAATCTGTAGTCACCTACACACTCGTGGTCAAATTTTAGCTCTGCCCAAAATATCCAAATGTCCTTGAGTAACTTGATCTGATTTCAGGCTTAGAAGAGTAAATATAAGCATGCGTATAAAATTCTTTGCATATTCCCTTGTGCATAGTAGGACATCAGTAATGGTAGAATTCATCCTTTACACCATTACTTTAAAATTGCTTAATATAGTGAAAATGATTAATATAAGGCATTAAAACAAGGAATTCATAAGTGGTGGCACAGCCACGATTCTACAATGTATTAGAATTAGTGATTATATCCTATCTTCCTGACCCAGAATATCTATATTCTTGCATTTGTTATGTAAGTGTTGATAGTTTTTACATATTTAGCTCAGACAATTGAGGAAGAAGATTTACGCAATTGTCATAACTGAAATGTATTCATGGAGATTTAGGAAACTAGTTATATTCCATCAACCAAGGAAACCTCCGACAAGAAAGAGAAAAGGACTCACTTTTAGGGTGTCCATTTAGTAGAGTAATGACCCATGGAAATCCATTCTAGAGAGAGCAGTCTGCATTAACTTGTTTCAGGTCTGCCTAGAAATCTGTATCACATACATTCATCCTTGAGTTTTTCTCATTTCAGTGAGTCCTCTCCCTTCTCCAAGAGAGACAGTACCCACACGGGGTGGGATAGAAGTGCTAAAGATATTTCAGGTCATGTTCCTGCCTGGAGGCAGGCATTACACTGGAATCCTCTATCCAAACTCCAAATCATACTTTTAGACACAAAACTACTTATTTCCAGTGAGCTCCATTCTGTTGATTATGTTGGCAGACAATGGAAAGCATTAAGCATTGAGGTAGGAGGACACAAGCATGAGGTCAGAACTGATGAGTGGGTGACTCTGCCATGCCTTCAGTGTGGGGACTGGAGCACCCGATGCGAATTTCTCTGGAGCAGCCCCTCCATTTGTGTCCAGATGAGAGGAGGTTTTAATCAAGACCCAAGATTCAGATGGGACAAGCACAGAGATTCTGAAGTCAGGGGGTCCTAACTTCAACCTCGATTTTGCCCATCACCATGTTAATGACTTTGGGAAAGTCACCTAATTTTTGTAAGTGATCAGGCTATAGCCTCGTTAAGGGAAATGACTTTGGCTTTTTAATACTGACTGTCCCTAAATTTTGCACCTTTCCTGGAAGAGAACAATGTCGATTAGTTACTTTTTGAATGAGTAAACCTCGTTTTTCCTGTCCGCGATATAGAGCCATATGTACCCCTTCTGGACAGGGAGCAAGAGAGGTGACATGTGCTGTGTAAGACACACTGAGTGACGGTGACGGAAGGACATGGCTGTGTTCGAGATGAGCAGTGTGGGACTTAAAGCAGGGGAGCTCATGTGGTTTGCCTAGGTGACAGGGACACTGTGCGTGACAGCTGTTTGGTAAATGGTACTCTAAGCAGAGCTGTGGACTAGAAACCGTAGGCTTAGTGTTCTTCCACTTACTAACGAAACTTCAATGTCACTATCTTTAAAATAGGCCTAATAAAAGCACCTTTCTTATAATTTTATTATAGTAATTTAAAAAAAAGAATTCTCGCAAAGTTACTTTAACTCATGACTATACACATAGTGAACTTTCAAGAACTATAACTTGTTATTATCATGCATGTTTCAAGGACTGTCCCAGCAGGCAGCCTCACCCACCAGCTCCCTAAAGGAATCGCCTCTGCTACAGAGGGCATCTGCCCGAACTCACCTCACCCTCCTGGACTGTCTGCACTCACGACTGCTCAATGTGAGGCTATGAACTGGATTTGGACTTGAATCCCTCACTCTCAACTTGGCACAACTCTGAAGGGTCATCCCTGCCTCTGAAGGTTGGCTAAATTTTCTGATGAGATTGTGTCACTAATCACCATCTCCCTCTGCCAAATTCTGCTTCCTTCCCACCCTTGCCACAGGTGTGGACCCTGAGAACACTCCCGCACGCTGATCTCCAGCTCAGTTTGCTTCGGCGGGGCGGGGGAGGGGGGGTAGGGCATCATGACAGTGCCCGGGTGTCCATCACTTTTACATCAGCCGCCAGCAGAAGCCAGATTCAGAAAATGCAAACCTCATCCAGGGCCTGTGGAAGAAACCATTTATCCTCACATTCTGCTTTCTGGCTGATTTCCTCTATCTTTGGACCTTGAGCATTCCCTTCCCTCCTGCCTCCAACCTACAACGCAGCACGTAGACATGATTCTGGGCCAAAGATGTTGAAGTTTATTCCGTTCTTCCTGTTCTAGTTCCCACAGTTACATAGTTTCTATCAAAATAATAGGAAAAAGTGTTCATTAATGAAATAGCCATGTTTCCAGTGAGTCACTGCTCACACACGTCTCCTTTCTAACACTAACATCCATCTCAATTTATATCGGTGTCCTGTTGCTTAGACTTTCAGGGACGGCCAGGTGTTATAAACGCATCCGCTGCTTTGATATTGTATTCCCAACTTGAAGAATACAGTGCAAAGTAACGGCATTAGAGCTGCAACATCTGCAAACAATTTCATTAAATTGATGAAAGTGATAACACTGATCTTGGAGAGGGTCCACGTTCTCCTGTAAAACCAGATACACAAGAGGGTGGCAATTAAATCAGTTAACAAAGAAAAGACAACCTTATACTATTTCAAGAGAGAATAATTTGATCCAGAAGAACACCTGGAATAATGAAAAAAATATTAATTTTTTATAAGATTTTATTTACTTATTTGTCAGAGAGAGCACAAGCAGAGGAGCAGTACGTAGAGGGAGGAGAAGGCTCCCCACCGAGCAGGGAGTCCGATGCAGAGCTCGATCCCAGGACCCCAGGATCATGACCTGAGCCAAAGTCAGATACTTAAACAACTGAGCCATCCAGGCACCCCCAAAATATTAAATATTTTTAAAACCATGTTCTTGAAGGTCAGGATATGAAAGAGAGTTGGAAAGTGCAGGATATATTATCCTAATACCATGTGTTTATAATAAAAATCACGCACCCACCTCCAAAACAATGAAATTCACTTGATCCCTTTTTTGCTCACTCTAAGAATTAGGTCCTGATTACATTAGTAGCTAATATTTTTAAAGAGAAGATAAAATGAACTTATTTTCATAATTGTTAGTTTCATCTGTCATGCCTTATCCCAGTCAAAATTGCTTTTAATATTTTCTCCAAAATATGTGTCCCACTTTTAGGAATTCACTTTAGGTGATCTTATCTCCGTATGAAATTATCCTGAGCTAATGAGGCCTTCCCCACCTGCTGCCCTGGGGTTGACCTCTGACCTCCTCCACATGTCTCTATTCCTACTGCACCTCTGGCCCGAGCATTACACCTGTTATGGCCTCCTTGCATCTTTCCATGTGGGCACACAGCATCCCAGTAACCCCAGAACCTGCTATCGATGCTCCTCTCCACATCTGAAACTGAGCACCAGGATCTAGATCTCGTCTTTTATAAATAAACAAAGGACATTATTATTTTCATAAATATGAATAAGAAGTCATTGTAGAAGCATAGCAGCGAAATATACAGACACACACACACACAGGTACGCCCATGTACGTACATATGCCTGCATCTGTATGTGTGCACATGTATGTAGATACATAAAAAGAACAAGAATCTTTGCTATTCTTAACCATTCAAAAATGTGTTATAGAGATGCATTCATATGGGTATGTGAAAATGTTTTGGATTATGAATTTAATGAATATAATCAAAGTGGTTTTACTTCCCCCAAATCCTGGGCTTTACATAACAGGACTAAATGACTAGAGTAACTGTGGGAATGTGGGAGTTACCAGAGTTGGCTAAAAAAACCGTTCTGCTAGCAAGCTCTTGCTTGCATGACAAACAACCAGAACATCCATCAAATTAAAATCATGTTTGAAGCGAAATCCTATTTGCATGACAAACAGCAGAGCATCAGTCAGAGCAAACACCAGTGTTTAGGACTTGGTACACATTTTGCAGGAAGAAAAAGCAGCAAAGGAACGTGGGTACCGAATTAGGGATGAAAAGTGGAAGCCAGAGGTGCAGGACTTTTGCATAGAAAGAGCCCTGAGTGCAAGTTGCAGCAAAAAACATCCAAAAGAGGGGTTTTTTTGGTTTGTTTTTTGGGTTTTGTTTTTGTTTTTGTTCTTGTTTTGTTTTTGTTTTGTTTTGTTTTGTAAAATGAGAACAAAGTCCAACCAAAATGAAAGAGGGAAGGGAAGGAGAAAGGGAGAGAAAACTCGAGGAGGTGAGAAGGAGAAAGAAAGTGAAAGAGGAAAGGTGGGAGAAGAGGAAGAGAGGGAGGGAGAGGGAGAGAAGAGAGAAGTGCTCCTTTTTTCCGTGGAAAGAGAACGCAGGCCTGGGGTCTGCAGGGAGATAATCGCGCAGCCCAGCAGCCAACAGCTAAAGGGTTTGGCAAGCTGCTGGAGCAGGTGCGCCTGGCTGCTGAACCAGCATTTCCTGCCAGGCGCTGGCATCGGCCCAGACTCATGGGTACCACATGGGCATATGGGGCTGGTGATAAATAGCCACAGGACTGGGGATGCAAGACTCCGATCAGGGCAGGACACAGAGCCCAGCCATCTCGCACAGGCTCAGGCTGTCTTCGACCCTCTCCTCCTCCTCAGGGTGCATTCCATCCACACCTCTGCCCAGTTTTAGGGAGTCTGTCTTCTGTCCCTGAGAAGGGGAGCTCTGCATTCAGGCAGAAGCGACCTTGTTATTTCCCAGCTCCGTGGCATTAGGTTGTACTGAGTCTCAGTGTTCTCATCTAACAGGGAAGCCCAGTGTAGATTTCTGAAAGAATTAAAAGAAAGAACACGTGTGAGCATGCTCCGGACGCCGTATGTGCTGAGTGAATGGCAGGCGGTGCCCCTCCCCTCGGTGATTGTCAGGCAACCTTCCTCTCTCCGTCTCCTTAGGGTTAAGGCTGCCAAAGTGAGGTCTCATCTCATCTTGTGACAAAGACCCCTCATCTGCATTTCCTTCTTCTTTAACTGTGAAGTGCATTTGTTACTGGGACACAGCGGAGTGAAGAATTCTACAGGAGGGGCCCGGAATCAGGGACAGGAGAGCTGGCAATGACCTTGTCTTCTCTCCTGGGTGCTAACATAACCTTGGAGAGATGCCATTTCTATACTTCAGCATCCCCAACTGTGTTGTCGAGGTTCTTCAGAGACATAGAACCAGTGCTATTATACACAGTATAGCTACACTCTGTAGAACTGTATTATATGTTACATAACTACAGTTGACCTGTGAACAGCACGGGTTCGAACTGCACAGGTCCACGCGTATGGGGGCTTTTTTTATTTTGATAAACACAGTACTATACTCTTCATGTATTTTCTCTTCCCTTTGATTTTCATAAAACATTTTTTCTCCAGTTTATTTTAAGAATACTGTATATAATACATATAATATACAAAATATATGTTTATGGGTTTCTGCTATCAGTAGGGCTTCTCATCCACAGCTGACCGATAGTGGTTAAGTTTTACAGGAGTCAAATGTGATTATGTAACTATAGTAACATAATGATCAACTTATATTGATATATGATTAATGATTAATGTGCAATTTGATTAATGATTAATATACAATTATATACTTTAATACAATTATTATAAAATACATATCATATAATAAGTATAATTATATAATATAAAGTATATGTAGTTTTATTATATAATTACATTATACATTACATGTCAGTATATATCATTATATATGTAACTGTATAATATAATTATTTATATGTAATTACGATGATAGATATAGTATTTTGTGTTATATATAGATATATATTATAAGGAATGGACCCATGCAACTATAGTGGCTGAGAAATCCCAAACTCTGCAGTTAGCAAGCTGGAGGTCGAAGGCTCCATGAGAGCCAGAGTTCCAGAGTTCCAATTCTGAAGGCCTGAGAACCAAGAGAGCCATTGGTGTAAGTCCCAGTCCAAAAGCCAACAGGATCAAGAACCAAGAATGGATGTTTTAGTTCAAGTCCAAAAGCAGGAAAAAATTGATGTCCCAGCTCAAGGGAGTTGAATGGGAGGACTTACCTCTAACTTTCAGGAGAGTCAGTCTTTTCCTTCTATTTAGGCCTTCAACTGATTAGCTGCGGCCCACCCACACCGGGAAGGGCAATTTGCTTAACTCAGTTACTGATTCAGATGTTAATCTCATCCAAAAACACCCCCACAGTCACACCCAGAATGATATTTTATCACATGTCAGGGTAGCATGTGGCCCAATCAAGTGGACACACAGAATCAACCATTACATCAACCATACTCTGTGGAAAGAAAGGAGGCGGAGGAGTGAGTAGAGCCTGGAAACATGGAATTGAAAACTCAAGAAATCCATTGATATGTAGCGTCCTCCAGGAAACAAGGTGAAGCATCTAGATTCTGTGGAATACTTAGGAGACACAGAGGAAGATGATACCTTATGACATCGTGAAGAAAACTGGACACAGGTTTTCTAAGGAGAATAAAATCCTTAATGATGTGTAGAAATAGCATTACTATTGAAATGTGTGCCTAGCATAAGCCAGGCATCTTCCGTGAATTGTCTTATTCTTATTTACTCCTCACATCAACCCTCAGAGCTGGGCTTCGTTAAGTCCATATTAGATAAGGGGCAAAAGCTCAGAGGGGTTAGCTAACATGCCCAAGATCACTTAACTAGTCAGTGACAGTGCTGGGACTTGCTTACCCCCAAAACTTCTGCTCCTTCTAAATTACAGTTTTGTTCTCTGCTGCATGTGCTGTGTCCCGGTGCTTAGGACGTTGCCTGGCATACAGCAGGTGCTCAACACCCAGACAATCTTCCTTCTCCTGCCTCTGTTTTTACCAGCTCTCTCTCACTGGAAAGCCTGGGGGACCCTACCCACCTGTCTCCATTGTTCTGTTCCTGAGTCAGTCAATCCTAAATAGAGAAAGAAGACAATTCTTCAACCTAACCCCTTTCAGTGATGAGAACTGGATATTTCCTTTCCAAAAGATGAAGGTTTCTCTATGATAGAAAAGAACCCTGAAAATTTTAGTGCTTCAAATCCATCTCCATGTAGGACGCTCCAGAAACATTCACACTTGTTCTCTGTGCTCCTTTCCAAGGAAGCACACCACTCACTAGCAGGTACTGTGACCCATGACACACAGTAACAGTGCAACAGCAAGTGGGTCTGATTTTGCATTCTGATCTGATTTGGCCACTTTGGGCTTCTGAATTGGGGCAAAGAAACTACATTTTTAGTGTGTTTCCCCATCTGTAAATTTTTTTTTAAAGATTTTATTGAGAGAGAAGGAGTGAGCAAGAAAGCACAAGCAGGGGGAGCAGCTGAGGGGGAGGGAGACCCAAGCTCCCCGCTGAGCAGGGAGCCCCCCCATGGGGCTTGATCCCAGGACCCTGAGATCATGACCTGAGCTGAAGCCGCACGCCCCTCCTCGTCTGTAAATTGTGTATGCTTTTCCCGAGCACATAGGGCTGCTGCGGGTATTTAATGTGCTAAGCCATGCAAGGTACTTAGCACGGTGCCTGGCATATGGGTCAGGAGGATGAAGGGTGACCTATTCCGTATTATTATTGCCCAACCTCAGCCTCCAGTTTTATTCTACAGGAGATTGTCCCCCTGCAGAGAAATGCCCAGTGCTAATATTATTCGAAATGAGCTGTGTACAGTTCTTGGACTCTGCATTTGAACGGCTGCCCTTGCCAGGCCTGTTTTGCTACTTGAGTTTGTTCTCCCTACTTCATCCCCCTCTTCTTGGCTTCTTACACTTACTTCCTGACCACACAAAATACTCAACGTCCTGTGCCCCCCCCCCCCCCCCCCCGCCTGCCTTGTCTACCATCCTTAGGAGCGGTCCTATCCACATTTAAAGACGTGTCACTTTCCCTTTTAAAAAGTTCCCTTTTATTTGGATTAACAGCCCAATCCTCCAGTTCAGCACTTCCAAAGTGATTCCAATAAATAGAAACCAGAACATTTGGAAATTGCCTCCAGCCCTCTCTGTGCCCGTCTCACTTGGAAATCTCTGGCAGCTGCATGTTTTCCTAACGACCTTCGGTTGCTCAGAGAATGTATAATTCATTCCCCACCTATCTTCACTAATCCCACTTTCCTAAAATAAATATTAACTGAACTTATCTGCTAAAACAAGCCCAAATCAAGTCTCTTATCAAATGAACTCAGAGACAGAACAGAAAGCTGAGAATCTGGTGGAGAGGTAATTGCCTTTATTGGGAAGGCAGATCTAAAACTCCCTCTGGCCTGCCGTTCCATTCAATCCCGTTCAGCAAACCTTTATTGAACACTCTCTATGCAGGCAGCAACAGAGCTGGAGAGGACAGGAAATTGGATTCAGAGCGAGAAGGCCTGATATCAGAGGAATTGGATTCGAATTCCATCTTTACCCTTGACCAATTGTGAACATCAGGAAAATCGCTCTGAGGCTCATTTGCTGTGGAATAATAACACGATTCCTATTACCAGAATGCCTCAACACCTCTCCCCACCTCCCTGACACACACAACGTTCAGCAAAGTCTCCCTGGATTTGTCAGGGATAAGACAGTGAGTGTCTTGTCAAATATTAGAAAAAAAATATTGACTTCCTGATGCACGGATGGATCATGGGAGTAGAAGTTGCACCATCTCTAGCTCAAGTCAAAGGAGAAAGTTATTTATTTCATGAAAATTTATAAACCTCATTGCCCATGAAAATATCTTTCCCAATCCAATTCTAGTCCAGCCCAGTACAGTTCTATTTCCATCACAGTACAATTGCTTGCTGCTAGCATGTGAGATTGAGGAGTGATCTAGAAATGTGACTTGTACCTTAAATTCAGAGGCGTTGGTTCCCAAGGGACTGATCTGATGATGTCACCCTTTTGAGCTTTTGGATGGGACTGTCCTTGGAAACCTCCCTCCTCACTAGTCTGCAAAGACCAGCGCTGGATTAGGCCACCCAGCCATCATGGCACGAGGGACGCTGTGTTGAGTCACAAATCTGACCCATCATTTAACCTCAATAGGTAAGGGAAGCACCGAGATTACACAGACCATACATAGCAAGTAATTCCCGATTTGTGCGACTAAACCACAGCTACAAAGGGCAATTTAAAATCTTCCACCAGAGAAGGTATTGTCTAAATACATAATAGATCCTTTCTGATAAACAAAAGATGAGAGGAAAGCAAAGCACGGTGGTGAGAATGCTTTAAGACAAACGCCAGGGCACCTGGGGGGCTCAGTCAGTTAAGCGTCTGCCTTCGGCTCAGGGCATGATCCCAGGGTCCTGGGATTGAGTCCCCCATGGGGCTCCCTACTTAGTGGGGAGTCTGCTTCTCCCTCTCTTTCTGCCCCTGTCCTTGTTCGTGTGTCCTCTCTCTCTCTCTCTCTAATAAATAAATAAAATCTTTAAGACAAATGCCAACTGACTTTTACTTTCAAACTGGCTTCATGATATCATTCCAAGTACTCGGGTTTCCCCTCTGTCCCTCTCCCCAGTAAAACCCCCTCCTGCTTCCGTCCTGGGGGTGTGATGATAGATCGAGCAATGGTTTTGAAAGCACCAGGTAGACTGCCAAATCCTGAACATGCCAGAGGTTGTCCCCATTTTTAGCCACTGGGACAGGTGCTATGAGGGGCACGCTGATGAAAATCTCATGACCCCCACCACTCCTGAGTGCAGAGCCCAGTGAGAAGTAGTAACAGGCACCCCAGCAAGAAAGGTCACTGAGGGTTCAGCAGAGGAAAGGTGGTAGGCCAAACACGCACACGTTAGGAAAGCCCTTTGCTGTTAAAAGAACATCAAAGCCGAATGGGGCAATTACAGAGAAGAGGTTACAATTGCCTGAGAAATCTTCAAGGAAAACAATTCCTTGTCCTCTGCAGGGACCTTCCAATGCACCCTCAGCAAAGCATCATTAAACCTGCACGGGCCTAATGAGGGTAGCTCAACATCACCCAGTTACTAAACAAACACAAAAGCCCTGCTCTTATTTCTCAGAGAGCTCTCCAACCCACACACCTTCCTGGAGTTCAAATTAAGGAATTAAATATTCTGGCTTTTTGCACCAGCCTGGACTCCTATCTTTAATTTACAGAGCCGGGGACAGAAAAGGGAAGAAGAAGGGTATGCTAGCGAGTTTATTTCTCATTGGCATTTACCGATCAATATCTCTTTGCCAAAGGAGGATATCAACTAGAAACACACCTCATTGTTCTAAACCCTTTGAGAGTAAAATGACATAGTAGAAAGATAAACACAGAAAGAAACACTGGGAAGAAAAACACAGAATAAGATGACATAGTAGAAAGATAAACACAGAAAGAAACACTGGGAAGAAAAACACAGAATTACATATGTACCTCTCGGGCTATAGGTGGTTGTTTTTTTTTTTTTCCCTTTCCTCCATCATTTGCTCTTAATTTTTTTACAAGTTTTGATAACATGAAAATGTGTTATCATAAAAAATACCCCTCAAAAGAGTTTTGCGTGAGCAACTGGACCAGACATGTGTGGCCATTTGGATTGTAAACTGAGGACACTAATGCACGAAGGTTTATTCCCGGGAGCGCTGTAATGAACAAGAACCAAAGACAAGGACATGGGAAGGTTTTGTCCAAGTCCATTTCCCTGAAGTTGGAAGTCTCCACAGTGTGTCTCAGCCTCACATTGTAACTTCAGTGGAAGGGCAGGGGAGAGCCAGATACAGTAAATTCAGCCACACACCCCGACCTCCCTCCCTCCCCTGCTTCGTTCTCAGGGGCTAGAAACCATTCCCTCTTAAGCCCTTTCCAGGACTGCAGATTGCTGAGGGCTGGAAGTGCCTCCGTTTATCACCCTGAGACTGCTTGAGCACAACACAGACGCCATAGCTGCTACTCTGTCCAAATGCATGAAATCAAAGTCTTCTCCAGGGGCGCCTGGGTGGCGCAGTCGTTAAGCGTCTGCCTTCGGCTCAGGGCGTGATCCCAGCGTTCTGGGATCGAGCCCCACATCAGGCTCCTCCGCTATGAGCCTGCTTCTTCCTCTCCCACTCCCCCTGCTTGTGTTCCCTCTCTTGCTGGCTGTCTCTATCTCTGTCGAATAAATAAATACAATCTTTAAAAAAAAAAGTCTTCTCCAAAGAACCAAACAGTAAAAGCTCCCAATTTAAATTCTACCCACAGGAGCCATTTTTCTTTTTGTCCGCTTTTCCCCTATTAGTTTATTTTGCTGTTGTTGTTCTAAAAAATCTTTGGTGGGTCCCATTTGTCCTACCAGCTTCTGCTGCCTGCATGTAGCCTTCCCGTACACGGATACAAAGTCACAAAAGAGGGAAACTATCACCTTGAGACAAGTGGGCACTTGAAAAGCCCTTACCTTGAAAGTTCTCATTCTGCCCAAGCATTTAGTCAAGGCACGGGTGCTGGGGAGATGGCATTCCGGACGGTGTGACTTCAAGGAGACCGGCCACACTGGTGCTGAAGCCAGCTAGCACGGGCTCGAAACCGGCCACACTTGCTAGCGAGAGCCCGCTGAATACACCTCTTCCCCAGCCCCTGTTCAACGGCTTCTGGATGGTAGCTGAGAATTAGCCCCGTGGGAGTATTTCCACCACTGAAGTCCGCGAACGCTACAGATCTGAGTGTTGTGTTTTGCTTTGCTTTGCTTTGTCCCAGAGAGGCAGTTAATAAACTTCTTTCTAGCACAGCATTAACCACAGGCCTGTGAAAGGTCAATGTTTTAAAGAGCCATCTGGCTCACAAGCGCCTTAGCAGAAAGGCCTCTCGATTCTGTGATTCCTCAAGGAAGTGCCAGCAAGAAAGGGAGACCCATCCCTGTGACTTTTTCTCTCAGTGCTTTACAACGATCAGGACCAGAGCTCTGGCCAGTCGCCTCCTGTCCCCTTCGCCCCCGGCCCCCCGGCTTTGTGTCGTGTCTGACTTGAAAGTCCTTCCATTACTTAGGCCACACAGCTTTTTACACCCTTACTATGTAATAGAAGCCAGCCTGTCTTGTTCTGGAACCGTCCTGTAAATGCGTCAGCTTCAATTTTCCTTTCCTTCTGCTTCACCCTCGGGCTGTAACTTTCATTCCTTTCCAGACAAATCTTTCCCTCAGTGGTTTTCCTTCCTGCCTCCACTTGCTCATCTTCCGTCACCTCTCGCAGCCTGCCGCGGGCCTTCTGCCCCCTCAGCTCACAGCCCTCCAGCGCCAGCCTGTCAACCGCGGTGTCTCTCCTGCAAGGCTCATGGCTGCTCACATCCCTTGTCCCTCCCTCTGACCATGTGCCCCTGTCCCTAAAACACCTCCCTTGGCTGCCACAGCTATTCCAAATCGTGGTTCTCAGGCTTCATTTCTGACTAGTCTTCTGTCTCTTCTTGGCTACCTCAGTCCCTACAGGCAGGGCTTCTCCATGAGTCTGGGGTGGGCACCAGTCACTGCATTCTCACAACCCTTGGAACCTCGTCTCCAGCCAGCGGTATTTTATGTTCTTGTATATATGTAAATGTGGTATTTCCTCTAATAGAATATAGAGGACTTAAGAGCAGAGAGTGGGCCTTATTGAACTCTAATTCTTTACAGATCCTTTTCAAGTAAGAAGGATTATGGAGAAAATGGACTTCCATAGCTGGACCTCCCCAATGTCTTAAGTTATCTGATAGAACATAGGACAGTGGTTCTCATGCAAGGATGATTGGTCCCTTGGACATTTGACAAAGTCTGCAGGCTTTGCTTTTTGTTTTTTTGTTTTTGTTTTTGTTTTTCATTTTTACAACTAGTGAGGGCATACTACTGGTGTTTAGAGGCCATGGATACGGCTCAATGTTCCATAATGCACAGAACAATCCCCTCAAGAAAGAATGATCAGGCCCAAGATGTCAATACTGTTGAGGATGAGAAATCTTAACTTCTAATGACCATCCTATTGCTGTCTACCATTGCCATTCAGCAGCTAATGGGAGTAAGAGTTGGGTTGAGGCTCTAGTCATACTTGCTTAACCACCAATAACACTATCATAGGGTTTGCTGCACCCATCTGCTTACCTCAACCTGGCAACAGGAGGGCCCCCTATTGGGTCCCTATAAGGTCTTCGTTCTGACCCTTGGTCCTCACTGAATGCACAGCAGAGCACTTCACTCTCAATCCTTGGTTGTGTTTCTAATATGCAATAAATAAGCCAACGTATCAGGACAAACTATGTGTGTCTCAGCAATCTGCATCTTTACAAGCATGTCAAATATTCAAAATTTATGCACATTTGACAATCACAAGTTTGGGGGAAGTATCAATTAGTGGTTAGAAGCTAAGAGACCCAAGGCCAAAGGACAGTTAAGCTCCTGCCAACTTGAGTGATTCTGAGTTGTTGCTAATTTTACTCCATTTTCTGGTCTATAGAAGGAGGATAGCTAACAGTAAGACACTCCTCATGGGGTTGTGATGACAACATGTGTTAAGGCAAGCACAGTGTGGAGAAAACACCCAGCAGCTAATAACCACTTGGCAACTAAGAGGTGGTGTTAGTAAAACAACTTTAGATTCCTTATGTTTAGGAAAAAGAGAGAAGCCAGGAGACTTTTTTAATATTAGGGGGATTATGGATTATCGTCCAACTAATAACCGACTTTCTAGAAGCGCTCCTTCGACTTCGACCTTTCTTGTGTTGAATTGAAATGAACTGATTTCACTAGAGTGTACATGTACCGCACCATTTGTATCCAAGCAACAATTCAAATAGAATAGAGTATTTGAAAGGAATAATTCATGGAGCTTGAAAACAGTGAGGAAAGATAAAGGAGAATACAGTACATAGACCATAAGATGCACTGCTGTGAGCCAAGTCTTGAATATCCTCTATTTCTACATCAGTTTGTGTCTCAAGGATCCAAAGCATCTTGCTAATCTAATGACTCTCCATAACATCCTGGTATTATCATTCCAGTTTTTTAAAACCTGAGTAAACTGAACTGCAGAAACATTGAGTGAATTGCTCAAGGTCACATGGAAGTCAAGCCCAGAATAGAACGGTGCCTGCTGGTTTCCCGTTCAGCCATGACCCTTCTCAATACACCTTATTTGAAGCAGTCTGGTGAGAGGGGCTAATGGCTTTGATATTCTTGAACCACCAATATATTTTTTTTTAACTGAGTAATACTCTTGGCAAACTTGCTTATTTTCTAGAGTGAGAGATATTTCTGAAAATAGAGTCTCTGAACAAGGTTGATTGTCAGCCTAAAAGAATAATCAGCCTAAAAGCCGTGAATTAATTTTAACCTAAAAATGTGGGTTTGGAGACTGTAATCAAAGAGGAAGATTTTATACCAATATCAAGAATCTCGAAAGACAGAGAGATTGAATGAAATATACTGAATATCAAAGTAAGAGTTTTGCCAAGGCTAGAAAACCTGGGTTCAGAATAAGAGCAGGCCTTTAGCAATGCGTTTGAATTCCTGCCGAGAAATGTGGTGCACCTTGGCACCCTTCCCTGACCCCACAATCCTGAGCATTGGCTTATATCTCATGCTGCAGCCAACTCATTTCCTCCAGGCCAATCGATGGCTTCCTAATAGCTGAGCATCCGGCTCTGAATCACTTGCAAACCACTAAGATACACTTTCACTGTTTATTTTCTGACTTGAGACAGAGAAGAGCAAGGTCAGTTGATTCTTTCAATGATTGCTCTTAAAATAAAAACTTTCACTGCCGTCTTCTGAACTTTTGAAAACCAATATCCAATAATATAGCCATTTTAGCAAATTCAGTTGTTCATGACCATAGTGTTTCTGTAACTTTATTATCTCTACCTACATCACATATATTAATGCACTGGCATTATTAACGGGTGTGTGTTTTTACATTTGTCAAGTACAGTGCTTTGTGTTTCCTACGCACTCAACTAATATTGGAAAAGAAAAAAGAAAATACACAAAGATAATAAATGGTCCTTTTTAATTAGGGGCTTATTATTCATGTGAGATAGAGCTCTCCTAGTATAAGAATAAGCATATATGGATCGTGTGATGGTGCAGAGAAAAGGCTCACTGGTAGGAAAGGGGTATGTCTAGGAGCTGGAGAAGACAAAATTGCATGGGTGTGTCATTTAGGCAAAGAACAGAGTCTTGATGTTGGGTGTAATAGCGTGGACAGTGTGAGCAAAAGAACAGAGAGGTTCCAACCACAAGATGAAAGTTCTAGCGTGTAATTAGTGTAGGCAATCAATTTGCCGCCCACATTCCACTTGGTAGCCAACATGCTTCTAAACAGCTGCATCGCCACCACGGCCACCATCAGCATCATCAGCACCATCTTATCACTGCGAGTCAGAGAAAGGAATTCATCAAAGTCTAGAAACTGGAGCATACATAGTATTATTAATCATTATTACTAGAACACGCATGCTCTCCTAGAGTTTACTTGAGGTCACGTTACACTTTCACACCAGCTGACATGAGATTGCTCACTTTCTCAGGATTTGAGAAATCGTAAACTACGTGGCAGAGAATTCACTTTTGTTGGTCCACATCCAGTCGTACGTACTCATCCGCAGCTCATGTGAATATAATGAATCAACAGAGGCCAGAGGCTGGATGAAATTTGCTAACCGACTATCAAGACAGTGGAAAAGCGTGTGGCGAAACCAGTTGATTTCTGTCTTGTAAAACTATGTTGTCTTCACCTTCATTCTGACGCAATGGAAGATGCTTCTTCTAGATGCTGGCCGCTTTGGAAAAGTGACCCAATTAATTCAGGATTTTTTTTCCCCAAACCCCAAATTCTATTTCAGATGCTAGTTGCTAGTTGCTAAGGGAACCACGACAGGGCAATTATCATTAAAACAGGCTCTGAAACTAGGTATCTGATAGAGGGGGAATTGTTCTCTGGTCTTTTAAGAGCAACAGTTGGGCAAATCCTTTCTCATGTCAGTAAAGCCCATTCACATTCAGGCTACTTTTCCTTTTCACCCCACTGCCTGGGAAAACAGTGGAGGACAGAACTTGTATTAAAAGCCTTGGAGAAGAAGACTCATGTATGGATGAATCTTGAAATCAGTTTGAACCCATAAACTCATGATGGCTGTGATATAAAGAAATTGTATTTAAACTTGGAAAACGGCTTTTTTTCTTCTACCTGTTTTATGAACAGCAGTATAAATTACATACCATAAAATGCAGACTTTATGTACATTTTGATGAGTTTTGACAAACATACATTTGTGCAAACACCACCCCAGAAATGACACAGAATGCTTCCAGCATTCCACAAAGTTCCTTCCTAATACCTCATTCCAGGCATTCCTTGCCCCTTTGACATAGCTATTGCTCTGATACCAGTCATCATAATTCAGTTTCTCCTGTTCTGGAACATCATATAAATGGAATAATGTAACATTTAATCTTATTTCCTGGCTTCTATTGGCCACATATAAGGCTTATGAGACTAATTGATGTTACTATATTTATCAATAGTTTGTCCCTTTTTATGGCTGAGTAGTATTCCACTGAACAAATATATATGCCACACTTTTGTATCCATTCACCTGCTAGTGAACATTTAGTTCGTTTTTTGGTACTATGAATGAAGCTGTTATGAATGCTCTTTTAAATACCTGTCTGCAGACATGCATTTCCATTTCCATTTTAGGATTACTAGTCACAGATTTGACTTAATGACTCTTTTTAATTTTTATTTTTTAAAGATTTATTTATTTATTTGTGAGAGAGAGAGAGCATGTAGGAGGGAGGGGCAGAAGGAGGGGCAGAGGGAGAGAGAGACTCAAGCAGTCACACACTGAACTTGGAGACCAACCTCACGACCCTGAGATTAGGACCTGAGCGGAACTCAAGATTTGGCTGCTCAATCAACTGTGTCCCCCAGGCGCCCCTTGATGACTCCTTTTAGAAGAAGCTACAGTAGGAGCAGATCGTTCTGAGCAAAAGGGCCTTTTTTATCCACCTTTAGCCCCTTGGTGGTCTCAGCCCAGGGTTTTGGACCACCCCCCTCTGCCACCACCACCCATCCCCAACCTTTAATAACCATTGAAGGTATATGTCAAATTCCGTATTTCCTAGGATATCACAGCCAAACAGTGTAATAGAGTCAAGGCCCCTTCCTCATTCCTATTCCCATTTAAAAAACTGGGACCTACTTTTAACATCTCCACACTTTGTAGCTAGTGAGGAGACACACGGTAGCCACGTCTCTTTTAAGACTGAAAAGCGGTCTGGCGTTTTCAGAGTAATTGGCTTCAGAAACTCACCTGCCCAACCCAGAAGTCTCCCTGGGTAGTGGCTTTGAATCCCAGGGGTGACCACTTTGCATACATTTTGCACTCATAATGAAAACACATCCAGGATTCAACATTCCACGTTCTGGGAGGATTCTGAGTGCCTCCTGCTTTTTCCGAACTAGAGGAAGAGATATGTTAATAAGACCATATTTAAAGTTCACCCCAGTGGTGCTTCAACATCCTTGCTGAGAAAGATGTACTGAGAGGTTTGCTGTAATCCACACTAAAACCCTTCTAAAGGTTTAAGGACTTTGCTACAGTGGAGTACGCTTCATTGGAGGACGGGGGTCTGGCTGTGGGATCACCAGAGCTTTTGTTTAGCCTGCAGTAAGCCCCTTGTCCGTGCTTGGATGCTCGCACACACAGGTAGGTTATGCCCGAAGCTCTCACCCATTTCTGATGTTTCTGAGGGTGCCGCATCTCTAGCTGATTTAATCCCATCAGTTTTGTTTTGCTTTTGTTTTTGTTTTTCTCTCCGAGATGGGCTGATGTACAGGGGACACCATTTAAACATGATTGTTTCATCTCCTGATTTTTTTTTAATTTCTATTTTTTGGTTTTGGTTCCAAATGTTATATGATTTCCCAACCACTTTCTGGATTTTTTTTAACCAAATAGGCATCGAGTACCATGCCCATTTTACAGATGGTAAGAATGAAATAGAGTTAGGTGGCTTGCCATGTTGCGTTATAAATTACCCGCTTCCTCTTCCTGCTGTGTCAGGGCAGCACGTGGTGCAGGCTGGCGGTGACGCCCCGGCTGCGTCCTCAGGACGACCTAGTGGGAGACAGCTGCCCTTGCAGCCGCGGAGACCTCTGACATCAAGCTCTTTGGAAAGTGGTGCATCCATGATGTGCAGATCGATGGCATTTGCTCGCAAGATTACATAGCAGTGAAGGAGAAGTATGCCAATATCTGCCCCATGGTGCAGGGCGCTTCCCCAAGGCACAGTGCCCCTTTGTGGAGCGCCGCCCCAACTCAGTGATGATGCACCGCCTTAAAAATGGCAAACGGCTCACGACCATGCGCACTGCCAAGCACGCCTTTGAGATCATCCGTCTGCTCATTGGTGAGAACCCCCCACAGGTCCTGGTCCATGCCATTAGTAACAGCGGTTCCTAGAGGACCCAACCCGAATTGGGAGAGCTCGAACATGGAAGCGTCAGGCCGTGGACGTGTCCCCACTACGCCGTGTGAATCAGGCTGTGCACAGGTGCCCGTGGGGTCATTTCGGAGCATCAAGACCACCGCCCAATGTCTAGCAGATGAGCTTACCATGCAGCCAAAGGCTCTTCCAATCTATGCCGTCAAGAAGGATGAATGGGGAAGTATAGCCAAGTTCAAGCTTTGATCGCCTGTGTCCCCAATAAACCTGTTTGCCCTTCGAGGGCAACCTTAAATACACACACGCGAATTATATATATATTATATATATTTATGTTTTTTATATATATTTATATATGTGTGTGTGTGCGCGCGCGCGCGTGTGAGTGTGTGCATAAGGCCACTTTAAGCATTTCCAACATCGCGCCAGTACCCCAGTCTGGGTGAAAGCAGCAACTTATCTCTGTTCTGAGAGAAATCCCTAGAATAATTCTTAATTTTTTTCAGTGAAAGAGAAGTAGATGCTTGTGTAGGGGAGGGGTTTGACAAGGTAGCCCCTCCAAATTCCCCTAGATATGCCCAGGGGGCACTGAGGCAGGGGCAGTAAATTTGCACACGAACGAAGAAACATCCAGAGAGGAAAAGGATCGATTCTGAACCCTTTCTCTCTTCGGGGTCAGAATTTGAGAGTGTATCTGATAAATTAGGATGGTTGCAAGAAGGCTACTAGGCATAGAGGACTCAAAGGCCCCCACAGGGGAAGTCATCATAGAGGAAGAAAGGGTGTGCAGAGTAAGCTGAAAACACCAAAAACTAAGCTAGCAAAATCCAATAGAGATACAATGCAAATCATAAACATAATTTTAATTTTCTTTTTGCCACATTTAAAAAAATAAAAGGAAACGTACATAATTTTGATACATTTTATTCAACCTAATGTATCCAAAATATTATCATCTTAAGAAATAATTAATATAAAAATAATGAGATGCTTCATATTCCTTTTTATGTATTAAATCTTGAAATCAAGGATGTATTTCCTACTTGCAGTGCACCTCAATTTGGGCAAGCCACATTTCAAGTGTTCTTGCCTTTAAGTAGCTGCCATGTTGGATGGTGTGAGCCTGGAGGCTCATGGGAGAAAGACAAACGCCCTCTAAGCAGTGATTCTTACACAGTTGCTGTGCTTTTTAGAGCCATGGTGGGAGTGTCAGCCAGAGTTGTAACCATAAAGTTCTGGGAGCTATACACTCAGGGACACAAAAGGTAGCAAGGAAGACAACACAGAGCAGCAAAAGAACCACAACTCGACACTGTGGGCCACAAGTGGACTGAGCACGTTGCTTTACTCTCTCCCTATTGTTTGGAAAAAGAGTTGATCCTGTAATTCTTGGCCAGTTGGTGTAAGGAAAAGAAGAACTCAAGAGAGAATTTGGTTTTACACAAATGGAAGCAAAGGAGATGTCAGCCAAGAATCTGAAAAATAAGAGAAGCCTGGGAAATGGGTCAGACCAGTAACAATGATTTAGTTGTGTGTCAGCCTTTCTCATCCCCCTCCCTCCAATATAGTGTGAGGGCCTTGAGGGGAGGAATTAGGATTTACTCTTTTATGGTAGTTCCCGAAGCTTATGCAGCACCGCAATTGTGGCAAACTGGGCAAGTCTAGTCTTCTTCAACCTCCTTCTAGGACCTAGAATAAGACTCATCATGGCATTCAAAAATTGTTGAAGGACTGACCAGAGAAATCGGAGTTCCTTCCCTCTCCAATGCAGCTCCCTCCTTCCAAAATGGACATAACCAGAAGGCTCCCCCTGCTCGTGACTCAAGTAAATTACTGTAGGTGTTACTTTTTACCTACCTACCTCAGTCAATGGGAAGAAAAAAAAAATACAAGAAAAATGATAGGAATACAAGGTGTTGTGTTTATATGAAGTTTTAGATCATAGAGAAGGCTCTCGTTTGCAAATCTCATTTAAGCTTTCACATGTTACACGTTCAGAAAGGGTTCAGTCAAGTGATTAACAGGTCATTCACCTGGAAACTGATCCTAAGATGTCTAACTCCAAATCCAAATAATTTTCAGTCTTCCTTCCCCTGCATTACAGCTGCCTACAAACACAGGACCACCTGTGCTGAAAATAAAATGCTCTGGACAAATGCATGGTATTTTTATCATGTTCTTATCAGGAGGGGCTCAGTTAGCCCTGACTAAGAAAATATTATTACTTGAAACTGCCTTTGACCTATTTTTACATATATTAAATACAACTATTGACCCATCGGAAAACCCAGAGTGGTTCTAAATAAAGATTTTCATTTTCCAGGTTGTACCATGATAGTTTGTCTTCCAGAATAAAATGACTTCTTTGGAAGCAGGGGAGAATTGATTTCTTAAATCTGACCCAGACGTCAGATTGGTGTGCTTTATTGTATGAGTCTAACTGAATGTTTTCTTAGCAGGATCTCCTGTTACTGGAACAAGGAGATTTTGCACAATTTATTCATTGAAGCAATGGGAGAAAATAGGCCAGACCGTACAGCTGGCTTAGAAAACAATGTAAATGCATTTTTGTTCAGTAAACAATTGAAGAGGGAAAATAATTTCCTCCCAAGCCAACAGAAAGTGGGAAAGGACAAACATTTGCTCTTGCCAAATTCAGTCTGAATTATTTATTACCTGCTACAGAACAGGGTATGTGAATAATATTGTAAGAAGCAGCAAAGTTCTGACACCTTCTCAAAAAAGAGTTTGTAAATAGTTTGTAAATAGTAAATTACCACACATCACTCATTGCAAGGGGGTGGGTCATGGGCAGTTGTGACTATCATTATACTCTCCTAGGTTCTGCATTGTGGAGGGTGGGGGAATCTAAACACTTCTCAATATACTATTAAGAAATGAGTGCACTTGGGGGCGCCTGGGTGGCACCGCAGTTAAGCGTCTGCCTTCGTCTCAGGGCGTGATCCCGGCGTTATGGGATCGAGCCCCACATCAGGCTCCTCTGCTATGAGCCTGCTTCTTCCTCTCCCACTCCCCCTGCTTGTGTTCCCTCTCTCGCTGGCTGTCTCTATCTCTGTCGAATAAATAAATAAAATCTTAAAAAAAAAAAAAAAGAAAGAAAGAAATGAGTGCACTTGAAGCCCAAAGACCTGACTTCATTCTGTAGCTGTGCCGTCTTTTTCAAATCACTGAAAATTTCTGAACTTCCCCTCGCCTGTTGTTAAGCAGGCTGAAAATATCAACTTTGTAGGGCTGTACTGAGAATTAAGTGAGCTAATAAAAGTGAAATCTTGTGCAGTACCTGACCCATAGTTTTAACACCCACAGATCATTTATCCCTAGTGGCAACATATATTCAGAAATATCATTTTTCTGATTTAAATATGGCTGAGAAATAGGTGTTTCATGTCTAGGAAGCTGACATCATAGCTGCTCCTACAGTGGACTTGAAATAATGTAACAGTAATGCATCAGTCATTCATTCATTCTTCCACTCCATCATCATTAAGAAAGCTTTAATTTATTGCCCACAGTGTGTACGGCGCTGTACCAGACCCTGAGATATATCAGTTCACAAGGCAGACAATAAATCTATCCCCCATAGTCTACAACCTATAGGCTACTGTTGAGGGGCCGTGGGGAGGGGGATGTTGTTATACAGGAAGGGCCTTGGCTTCCTAATGTGAGAAGGATGGTTTTGATGGCCACTGTGAACAGCAAAGGACATTCTTAAAAGGGTGTTTAAGATACCCATCCGATCATTCCAGCTTGCAATCCCAGAGTACCAGGCTGAGATACTGAGACAGCCAGGATCTGACAGCCTTCCCTTCCTATGAGCACCACGGTAAGCTGTCATGTTAAGGAAAAGCAAGTGTTCATTGGCAATCAGATTATAAAAGTTCCATACTTAAAACAGTGTTCTTCAAGCAAAACCAAATGGAAAGTATAAGATCTCACTTCTATTAATGATAAAAACTCTACAGCAGAAAGTAGATCTGAGAACACGGTGATCAAGACAAACTCCAGACAAAGATGGAGTTTTAAATACATGGTGCAAGGGGATTGGGATTTGGGGGGGGGGAGATAAAATTACATTCATATCACACCATACACAAGAATAAACTCTAAATGGATTAGGAACCTAAATATAAAATATGGAACCATACTTGTACTATATGCGTGAATTCCTTTTTAACTTCAGACTAGGGAAAGGCTTTCTAATTATGACTCAAAAGCTAGAGGCAGGAAAGAAAAGATTGATAAAACTGACTACAGAAAATTTATAAAAATACATAACACAAAATATCATAATCAAAATCAAGAGTTAACTGATGAAAAAGAGTAAATATTTGTATCATGTAATGTATCCAAAGGATTAAGATACCTAATATATAAGGAATTCTTAAAAAATTAAGAACAAAAGACAAAAATAATAGAAAAATAGAAAAAAATCATATGGACAGGCAATTCAGAAGAATATATAAACATTGTTCTGTAAAATATGTTAATTTTTTTATACTTTATTTTTTATTATAATATTTTTTATTATATTATGTTAGTAATTTCAAATTAGTAGTCAAAGAAATGCAAGTTATGACAATGCTGAGTTATTATTTTTCACTTCTCATATTGACAAAAGACTTAGAAGGAGGAAAACACAAATGGTATTAGAATGATTGGACATCCACATGCAGAGACGGAATCTGGACACAGACCTCCACCCTTCACAAAAATGACATCAAAGTAGATGATAAACAAAAATACAAAATACAAAACTGTAAATCTCCTAGAGGATAACATAGGAGAAACCCCACCTAACTCTGGACATGGTGATGACTTTGTTGGTCCAACACTAAAAGCATAAAAGAAACAATTGAGAAGCTGGACTTCATGAAAATTCAAAATGTCTGCCTTGGGAAAGACGCTATAAAGAGAATGAAAAGACAGCCACTGCCTGGGAGGAAATATTTGCAAAAGACATATTTGACAAGGGACTGTTATTCAAAGTATACAGAGAACTCTTAAGTGAGAAAAAGAACAGCACAATTTAAAAATGGGTGAAAGACCCAAGCAGACGCCTCACCAAAGAAGATAGGAGATATATGAATGGCAAATAAGCATATGAATAGGTGCTCAGCATCATATGTTCTTAGGGAATTGTAAGATAAAACAACAAAATACCACTACTCACCTATTAAAATAGCCCAAATCCAGAACACCAAATATTGACTAATGAGGATGTGGAGCAATAGAAACTCCCATTCATTGCTGGTGAGAATGCAAAATGGTCCCACCACCTTGGAAGACAGTTCAGGAGTTTTTTGGTCTTGTTTTTTTTTTTTTTTTTTTTTTTTTGCAAAACTAAACATACTCTTACCATACAATCCAGTAGTCATGCTCCTTGGTATTTATCCAAAGGAATTGAAAACTTGCACCCGTATAGCAACCTAAGCACAGACATTTATAGCAGCTTTGTTCATAATTGCCAAGACTCAGAATCAACCAAGATATCCTTCAGTGGGTGAATGGATTAAAAAAAAAAAAAAAACTACATCCAAACAACGTAATATTCTTCAATGCTAAAAAGAAGTGAGCTATCAAGCCATGAAAAGACCTGGAGGAACATTAAATGCATAATACTAAATGAAAGAAGCAAATCTGAAGAGACTATGTAGTATGATTTCAACTATATGACGTCCTGGAAGAGACAAAATTATGGAGACAGCTAAAGGATCAGTGATCATCAGGGGCTAGAGAAGGAGGGATGACTAGGCAGAGCATGGTGAATTTACAGGGCAGTGAAAATATTCTATATAATACTATATAGATATAGTATATAGATACAGATATAGTATATACCATATAGTATATAGTATAATATATAATGATATGTATATATTTGGCAAAACCCATACAATATACAACACCAAGGGTGAGCCCTAATGGGAACTATGGACTTTGGTTATGATGTGTCAGGGTAGGCTCACCAATTGTAGCAAATGTAGCCCTCTGGTCAGGGATATGGCTAGTGAGGAAGGCCACCTGTGTGTGGGGCCCAGAGTATACGAACTCTCTGTTCCATTTCAGT
Source organism: Ursus arctos (assembly GCF_023065955.2). Taxonomy (NCBI): domain Eukaryota; kingdom Metazoa; phylum Chordata; class Mammalia; order Carnivora; family Ursidae; genus Ursus; species Ursus arctos. The sequence continues at coordinate 10,063,602 of NW_026623111.1, read as the reverse complement.
GTGAACCTAAAGCTACTCTAATAAATAAAATTGATTTAAAAAGTAGAATAATACATCCTGTTGGTAAAACTGTGAGACAACATTCTCTTCAAACGTTACTGGCAGACATGCAAACCAACGCAACCCTTCTTGGGGGTAATCTGGCAAGACCCAACAAAACTCCCTACACACTTACATCTGGAGCCCACAATTCCATCCCTAGCAATCTACAGCATGGAATACACACGGAGAAGCACAAGATGACTCATTACATCATTGCTTGTTATGACAAAGTATTAGAAATGACCAAAATACTCACTCAAAGAAGAATTATTGAAAAAATACAGTACATCCGCACAATGGAATAATATGTAACTATAACCGAAAATAAAGGAAGATCTCTTTTGATTAATAGGATGTGGTTTTCAAAAGTTACCATTAAATGGAAAAAGCAAAGTGCAAAGATAAAAGAAAAAAAGAAGATATAAGAAAACATAAACACATTATTTTTGCAAAAGTTAAACAAGGAGGATAAACCAAAAACTAAAGAGATTGGTTACATGCAAAGGATAGTTAAGAAGAGGCTGGACAGGAGCTTAGAGCAGGAACAAGTGGTGCTCTAAGCAGAGATGGCCACTTCTCTGGGTGAACCTCCTTGTGTAGCCCTTACTCTTAGGAGCACAGGAATTTTTCACAAACCCCCAAAATAAATCATTAAAATCAACCAGAATGCAGAGGAATCCAAAGCGAAGTAGAAACAACATCAAATGAATTTACTCACATTACAACAGATAACAAAATCACACTGAAGGGGCTGGGGAAGCAAAGAACTGACCTAAGCGACTTCAAAAAAACTGAAATTTGGACAAAATGTTTGGTAAAGCAGGAGATAATAAGAACTGCGCACAAATGTTGCAATGCAGCAAAATTATTTCTCATAGAGTTTGGGCTAGCATTTCTAAAATGACGTTACGTGTGCAACAGGACTGTGTAAGGATTATATACTGTGCATCATGAGAACCAGATTTCCTGCAGCCATAGAACTGGGGGAGGGGTGGGCACATGGTACCTCTCCGCACTACTGTTGCAATTTCCTAAGAATCTACAATTATTTCCAAAAAAGTGAAATAAAAAAGAAGGACCCTAAGGACAGGGTTGAAATGTTTATTCTGATTAGTCCAAGGGCCTCTAAGGCATTTATAACTAATCGCATTTGCTTTCATAAGGGAATGTGTGTGAGTGGGAGTGTGAGTGTGTGTGTGTGGGCACACACATATACACTTTTACATATGCATAGATATATATATAAATAGAAAGATGGTAATTTCACATGAGTTTTTTCCCCCTGAAGTTTCTTTTTCTACCATGAACATATGTTATATTTAATAGGAGAAAAGAGAGGGAGGCATTTATAATAATGTTAGAGAAAAAATGAGGAATCACTTGTCCAACTTACACAATTTACCAGTGGGGAAACCAAGGCCCAGAGCGATGAAATGTCAGGGCCAACTTCCTCAGCGACCCCATAGAAGTGCCAAGACCACTGCCATCTGTCCAAAACTTTATCCCCAGGGCTTGTGACATCCTGCCCTCAGGTAGAATCAATACTTTTCTTCTCCCAGAGTCCAAGTCACTATAGGAAATGTGAATGGCAGGGCCAAAGTGAACAATAGAGATATAGTTAATATTTCAGAAAGAAATTTGATTGTCGAGGAGAAAACAAAGTTGGCAACCAGAAGTATGCAAACAGGGTATCTTTGCCAATAAAATTCTAGCAGAATTGTTTAAAATTCTCTACTGATGAACATTCTTTCCACATAAGGCAAATAGTAATTGTAAAGACACAGAAACACAAGTCTTTTAAAAGTCTCTGGTGTACTTTCATTTACATAAGACTGTTTTTTTCCCTAAAACTAAAATTATCTTAATTATCAATTTCTAAAATTAAATACAAAAATAAAAAGCCACTCTCTCTTTGAAATTCTTTAAGTTAGAGTTCTTGGTTATTCCTTGAATGCATGAACAAAGAGAATTTTGGAAATAAAGAAAAAAATTTGAGGCAGTTTGGAAACCCCAGTTTTCTTTAGAAATGACTGAGAGTATTACCATGATAGGATAAAAATCATAAAAGTATGATTGGAAAACAGCTATTTTTAATGTGTGAAGAAAATTCTATTTTATAAAAACTAATGAGCAGAGGATTTTCTGAAAAAATGTTATTTTCCTTTCAGATTCCATTTATCAATATGTGTTTTCAACAAAAATCCATTAAGCACCTGCTTGAAACTGGCCCCACTCCCACTCTGGTTCTGAACATACATCAGTGAATGAGACCAACAGAGCTTAAACTGTAAGAAATTTTTACAACTCCAGCCCTAGGAATTTGGAAAGAAGCCACATGTTTCTCCCGTAGTGAAAGAGGGATTGTAATGAACGTGAGAAGAGCCAACACCCTACTTTATTCTGCACACAGAGAAAAGGGTACTCATACTGGCTAAAGATTCAAGCCCTTCACAGATAGCACTTTGTCATAATCACGACCACGCACTATGGTAGGTAATTTCTCTATTTTACAGCCCTGGAAACTATGATTCAGAAGCTTAAGTAACTAAATGGGGGAGGGGGACAGTAATTCTGAGAGAGACATTTAAAGAATGACAGGTTGAGCAGGTATGGAAAAGATTCTTCACTTCCATTATCACGTTGAATGAAATGAATGAATGAATGAATGCATGAATGAATAGGACATAGGGATTCTCATTCTACAGCTATCTTTCACCCACACAGTGGTGAGTTTCATGTTCTACTTTAGAGAGTCGATGGTGGCCCTTTTGGTTCTGGGAAGGGCTTTCTACAGAGGTATCGAGCATAAGGAATTAGAAAGAAAGGATAAGACCGTGGCACAGCTCCAACGGAGCGGCAAGGAGGCAGAGAACACTTCTTACTTCCAATTACTATCTTTGTCACCTTGGCTGAATAGTTAACATCTTGGACTTCAAAGCCTCATCCCATAAAAAAAAAAAAATAATGAAATGTGTCTCATTGAACAGTTGTGAGAAGAAAGAAAAAAAAGCACATAGTGATTTCAATCGCCTGGCAGATATTTGGATCCTGGTTAACAGAACCTCCTTTCATGAGTCCCCACCTGAGGCCAGAAACAGACTTGACTGCGGGCTGCTTGGCCTGAAACATGTTCCCGGGGTGAGCGGGCTGTGGAGAGAAGAAGCTGAGGGAGTGGGATCTGGGTGGGCAGAGTCCACACAATCAAGGTTTTTGAACAGTGCCACAGATGTCACGATTGAATTTTGGAGTCGTCCTCTGAAGGTCTTCAAAAGTCCAGCTGAATTTAATCCAATGAGGCTTCACCTAGAAAGAACAGATGGTCTTGACGGGTCTGCAAGGCCCCTTTCAGCCCCCGGGTTCTGTAATAGAATTATCTTTAAAGTAGCCAGCCTTTAATTTTTCTCCAGTACCTTCTTTTGTAAAGTCAGAGATATAACTGATTGCTTACCTTCCATTGCCTCTCAGCGGGCTTTATTTATAGAATAATCACATGACAGCCAGAAATACCTTCAGACCAGGAGGGACACCGGCCATCTGTTCCTCTGATAACGTGCTTCGAGTGGTTTCTCCGGGATTCTGGTACTTAACAAAATGTCGCCACGGCATCATCCAATCTGTGTATTTATAGGAAGGAGAATGTGTGTACGTTACATATTTGGACTTGTTTCTTTCAGCGGGAGAAATATAGCCTCCGCCATATGTTCGCCACACACGTAATTACCTCAGCACTCCGTACATCTAATTTAAATATTTCACCATTCACAGAGCAGCAGGTTAGATCTTCCCCTTGAGTCCAGATACACTTAAACCCATCATCCTGGAACAGAAGCCCTTGGTGGGAGGGTCATTAATCAGATAATTACTAACTTTCAAGCTGATCCTCTGAATAAACATTCCCTATTTTGTGATCTCTCCTGGAGCTAAGAGAGAAGGCCGAGGCTCCCCTGTGGGTCTGGAGGCAGGTGCCTTCACTCCCCCGGCATCCCCCGACCCCCATGTTCCTCTGGTGTATATAGAGGGCTTGTTGGTAAGAATAAAGATCGTAGCTTCATTAAGTAAGCTTGTGTCTTATGCCATGCTGTGCTCCACATTTTACGTGTGTTATGTGATTTTACTTCTCACAACAGCTTTGAAGGGCGGGACTCTTATTATTTCCTCCTTACAAATGGGCACACGAAGGCTTAGAGGAGTTCAGTATCTAATAAAAGACAGATCTGTCTCTCTCTGAAGGGGCTGCCATTTTGCTCAGTAGTTTCAACATTCAGGGATTTAACCAATATTATGGAACATCTTCCCAGCACCTGCTTTGACTCTGGGAATACAGGGTTCCTCAGAGAAGGCAGAGTCCCCTCTCTCATGGGACTAGTAATTCTGACAGAAGAGGACAGACAAGAAGCAAACAAGAAAATGACAGGAACTCATAAAGGCTGTGATGGAAGCAATGCAGGACAACACACAGGGAGAGCCCTGGGCCCTGAGGCCACTTCAGCTTTAGGTTTACGGAATGCGCTGAGACCAGAATGAGAAGAGGCTGGGCAATGAAGATTCCGGGGCAGAACATTCTGGCAGAGGGAACAGCCCATGACCAGAGTAGGAACAAGCTCATATCTCTACAGGTTCAGGTGGAAGACTAGTGCGGCCAGAACCTCTGTGCAGGAGGGGATCCATGTCTAGAGAAGAGTCCCAGAGGCATACACGGACATGTCGTATGGGTACTTCCAGAGCGGGGCAGGGAGATTGGCTTCTATTGAGGTGTTTGAGGGGCTACTTGTGGAGCAGGAGGTGTTTAAGGGGAGATTTTCATCATCTGATTTACAGTTTTCAGAAATCAGAATGGTGTGTGCAGTGGGGTGGGGTTGGTGGGAACGGAAGCAAGAAGAACCACCGTGACACCCACCCCAGCAAGTGGAGGGAGAGTTACTTCTACCCGTGTGAGGAGTGGCCAGGCAGGGGACAGAGCGTGCTTCTCATCTGAGTTCTATCGAGAAAAATAAACAAGATCTCATCAGGCAGGGAAGAGGGACTAACTCCAGTTAGAGGGAACAGGGTTCACACATGTACGGAGGTTCTGAGTGCAGGGTATGTCAGGGAAACAGTAAATGTTTGTCTCCAGACTATGGTGGGACCACAAATGTTGGGATCAGGCTATGAGGGGCCTTGAGCATATAAGAGAGGTCTCTTCACAATGACAACGATGGCCCTTCCTCCAGGTGGACAGAGCCCACGCCAGAGCTCATGGGAAAGAAGAGTAGGAAGGAACAACATTGACTTCTGTTCCTCCTTCCTGATGAGGCCGGGAGCCGCATCTAGAACAGTGTGCAGAAATGTCTGTCCTTCCTGCTCCCTCACCTCACTCCTGCCAGCCTCTTACAGCATCGACTTTGGATGCTTGCTCAGTCCGCTGGTGTTCCATGCTGAGCACGCCTAGTGAAAATAGTACGAGGCCCACATACGAAATGGTGGTCCCGACCCAGGACTGGTGTCAAGATTTTCACCCTGGATGCTTCTGTTCTAGATGTTTTTCATAGGTCCTCACTCCTCAGAGTGGAACAGCAGTATGAGCGTCATCTGGGAGTCCGTTAGAAAGGCAGGCTCTCAAGCTCTACCCTAGAGCAACTGAATCTGACTCTGCGTTTTAGCAAGATTCCCAGGTGAGTTGCATGCACATTTGAATGTGGGAAACACAAGTCTAGATGAACATGTTACTGCCAAAGAGAAGTCATGGGTTAGAAAGCCAGAAAGGGTCTGGAACTGTGCAGAAACCCACAGCGTGATGCCAGCTGGGGCCTGGGATTGGCAATGCTGGGTCAAGGGCATGGGTGGGCATGGAACCTTCTGATTCCCAATTCCAGTTATGCCTCTGACACAGAGTTGTAGGCAGAGGAGTGTTTTTAGGGCCATGCTTTCCCTTCTTTGCCTGTGTCTACTTCTGTCTACTATCTGTGAAGATAGTGATGGATGCAAAGACAAATTTGTAAGGTTCTACTAATAAACAAATTAATTTCCGTGAAGAAAACCATAAGAATTACCCTAGATTGTCATCAGAGGAACTTAAAGTGCACTAAAAAGGAGAAGAAGAAGAAGAAGAAGAGATTTATAAAGAAAGCGAGAAACTGTCTAAATCATAAAGAGATGACTGCAAGACATGTCCAGTGAGTGATCTGTTCGTAGGGAGCATTAGTCACTCTTGGGCGTTTGGGGACTCTACTCTTTTACTCCGCTATATTACTGATATGCAAGTAGACACCCTCTTTCCTTGCATTATTTTTTATAAACTTACCATCTTTTAACACACTATATAATTTCTTTTTTTTTTAATATTTTATTTATTTATTTGACAGAGATAGAAACAGCCAGCGAGAGAGGGAACACAAGCAGGGGGAGTGGGAGAGGAAGAAGCAGGCTCATAGCAGAGGAGTCTGATGTGGGGCTCGATCCCAGAACGCCGGGATCACGCCCTGAGCCGAAGGCAGACGCTTAACCGCTGTGCCACCCAGGCGCCCCAACACACTATATAATTTCTTAGTTTTAATGTTTGGCTCTGAGTATTTAGTGTGATCTCAGTCTGAGGTGGACTTGGGTTTGAGGTGTTGGGTCAGAAAGAGAAAGATCAAAAAACCCTAAAATATTAAATTACCACTCGGTATATGTGAAATGTATCTTTGAAGCTCATGCAACTTTTTTTTTTATTTTAATGCTGAATGGCATGTCACTCTGTCTTAAATCTCTGCAAGAAAAAATCAATTAGCATCGTAGAGCTGGTAATTCTACACTATATGCTGCAACGAGAGGAATGACAGAGAAAGAGCAATTTAGGCTGATAGCTACATCAACCGCAGTACAGTTGATTAAAAATTTAACAGTTTTTTCTGATGAATGTCCTAGCTCAGATTTGGAAAACACTGACGGATTTAATTTTCCACTGACTAAATAATCATTTTATAAGCCATGTATAATTCATGTAATGGCAGTGTTATGGGCTTGTTAAAAATGACTGCTACTAAACAGTTAACACTCTCTAGCAAGCAGAGACTTGTAAAGGATTATTACTGGAATTAGTTGGCACCCTTTAACTGAGAATGAGTTTTTTGCCTTCTGAATCTTTAACATTAAAAATAGGTTCAACCTATTAGCACAAGTAACACCCTGCCTCAGCCCACCCCACCTCTCACCCCAACCCCCAAATATTCACAAATACTTATTGGGGAAAGCATGGGATCTGCTTAGTTATCGCTTTGCTTCTCAGCCAAGTAACACTAAACAAGATCTTCAGCTTTCCCCAGTTCTGTTTCCTTCCCCAGATATGGTGGTAGTGGTGCCTATCAGACAGGGTTAGTGGGGGAAGTAAGTGACGTAAGGCTTTTCTTTTAAAACCACTTAATGGCATTTTTTTTTCGCAGAAATAGAAAAACCACTCTAAAATTCATATGGAACCACAGAAGACCCTGAATAGCCAAAGGAATGTTGAGCAAAAAAGAACAAAGTGGGAGGCCTCTTGCAATTCCTGATCCCAAAACATACTATGAAACTAGAGTAATACAAGCAGCATGGAACAGCAGAAAGTCCAGAAACAAATCCAAACGTATACAGTCAACTGATCTTCCACAAGAGAGCCAAGAATACACAACGTGCCAAATGTGATGCTCTACTTGCATTGTTAAATATAGTAATCAGCACACCTGCTGACGTTAAGGGAGTGACTCATTTATCTTAAAGTTTAAGACTTCTCTTGCCTATCTGGAAAAGAATTATGGGTTCTAGTTTAGCTGGACCCATAAAACTAATATAACCAGACAATTTAAGTTTGTGCTGAAAAATCAGCTAGCTTATAGGTCTCTTATTTCTCTTCCACACCCTGTGGTAGAAAGAAAAAGATACTTAGGCAACTCATGGTGTGTCAGATAATAAAACTAAATTGCTCAATTGGAATTTTCATCTACTGTGTGTAGAGAAACCACAGAGGAGAAAGATAATCCATCTTTCTTTCATTCAAGGAAGGCTTCCCAGAAGAAGGGACCTTTTTTTGGGCATTACAAGATACACGAGGATCTTGCAAATACGAAGAAGGGAGACAGAATGGTATCTTGTGCAGACAGCACTGTGCAGTGGCGATGAAAAGCTCCATGTTGCCCCAGCTTGGTGCGAATGCTCACTGAAATTTTTCTCATTACCACACATTGAAGGAGCTCGGCCACGTATCAGGAACTATTCCTGAGAAACAAAAGGATAAAGTCAGTTTTGATCTGTGCCCTGGAGTTCACGGTTGAGACAGATAGAAAGTCACACATGCACATGGGGCGTGGAATAGAAAGTGCAATCCCAGCAGTGGGCATGCGTTGCCATGGGAACACAGAGACACTGAGTGACTAACTCTGCCTGAAGAAGAGAGAGAAAAGTTGTGCAGAGAATGACCCACGAGCTGTGATGAGTTCACGAGCAAGGGGAGAAGTAGGCAGTGACATTATAAGCAGATGAGGCATCATGTGGCATCAAGCCTGGAGGTGGGGCAGCCCACAGCTTCGTAAGTCTTAGAGGATTGTTTAAAAATTATTAAGAATTACAAGATGATGACAAAAGAACATTAAAGCAAGGACAGGGCTCTTTTAAGTGTGACCTTTGTAACGGCACAGGCTGCACACCACAAAGTCACCCTGCCTATGGAGGAACCTGCATGAAATTTACCCTGTTGTTTCATGTCTGGGTCCTTTGTCCAAATCCACCCTGAGGTCACTGGAAGTGACTACAAGGTTGTTACTTTTCCTCATAATGAAACTCTGATGTTGGAAAACCTTCATTCAAATGAGCTTTATTGCTACAAAACCAGTCTAGGTGAACGGCATTGAAACTGACTGCAATAAACAAGAGAGAAACACAAAGGAAATGAAAACCACCACAGAGAATTCAAAAGAAACCAAGAGGGTAAAAAACCTAACCCGAGAAACTCCTGTCATGCAGAGTGATTGTCTAAGATCAGAGGAGCTAAATGACTCCGTGAGTCCCAGAATTCACTCACGATAATTGAAAAACACTTTAGACTTTCCTGAAATCATTGCATTTTCCGTCCCAAACATGGCTTGAAAGTAGATTGCAGGATAAACAGAAATACCATGAAAAATTGTCTAGGGATTAGAAACATAAAACCTTTTATGTTTCAGAAATAAAGGCCATAAAAACAAAGTATCTATATTTAACTATTCCTGTGGATGGTAATGAGATATTTTTAGAAGAGAAAAAAGCTTAGATGGCATATGTGCACTGCCTTGTTTAGATCAGGTTAGATTGCAATGTAATGACTAACCAACTTCAGATTTTATGGTTAAACAAAGCTTCATCTTACTTATGTGTGTATTCTCTTTATTGCTCTGCAGAATTCCTGCTTCTTTGCAGTGAGTATGGACTGAGCACTTGTCTACCGAAGATTCAGGAAGCAGGGTCAGATTTTTTTAAGGGATGTAGTATATCAGTTAAAGTAAATTGACATGGCAAAGTAGTCTTGAGAATGTCAGAAGAGGTCCCGGTCTTTTCATTCCGCTCCTGGGAGACGTGCTTATTAGCTAAGACAACAGAACATCTTCTGCTCAGGCCTCAGTTTCTCTTTGATTCTGTGTGATGCTCTGCCCTCATATCCCAGGCTCCCTTTGGCATGTCTATGGGTAGATTCCACTGGCACAGCCCTGTGCCTACCCCAATTGAGCCCTCTGTTCAGTGGTGCTTAGAATAAGAAGTGCCAGTTGACAGAGTGGTGGTTATATTATTATAGCAATGATTAATAATCATCATTTACTGAATATTCACACGTGTCTGATACAGGGTTTGGCATTTTACATGGATTACATGTTTCATATTTCATTTAACCATATAGCAACCCCATGATGTAGGTACTATTATTAGCCCCATTTTTAATTAAAGAAATTCAAGTCCAGACAGCAGTTTTCCAAACTCACTTAACTGGTTTGGGTCTGAACCAGGATTAAAACCCAGCCAGCTAAACTATACAATTTGTATTATTAGCCACTGGGTCAGTATTTCCCAAACTTTGATAGTTCTGTACCTCTGTTTTGTTTTGGTTTGGTTTGGGGTTTTTTATTGTATGTGTACCACTGTTGAAGTTGGTGGTCTTGAAACTTAAAACTTTATTCATTTATCCATTTAAGTTATATCTCTCCTAAAACATTAAACATCAACATATTAACTATCAGTTGTTCCTCCACATTCCCCCTACGATCGTCTTGCCCACTACCTGGGTTCGTTTGATCAGTATTTACCAGGTTGATGCCAACGTGCCAGGCAGAACACATAGCAGGGAAATTGGGAAGGCAACCACCTTAGGAGAAGACAGAACAAAAGTTTCTGCTGATAGCCCATGACAGCCCCAAGGAGATCGCCACTCTAGGACAGCACGTCTGTGTTGGGTGCACATCGGCTTTCTGGGGATTGAGCTAGCGCCGTCTCAGGTGTGTTATGACTGGTCAGAGGCTTTCAGGACAGGACACCGGAAACCCAGAGCAAGACTCACTCTGTGCCAGTAGAAATCATGCCCAGCTGGGACAAGGGAGGGTCCCGGGCTCAGCTCACTGGTGGAACTAGGGATATGGACTCCCCTTCACGTCTCCTTTCTGGTAGCTGGATGGTTAGCAGGAACCAAGAAGAAGCTCAACTTCACCTATTTTGCTATCAAAAAAATATTCAAAGGCAGTAAGTATGTGGAAAGGCTTAAAGTCCTCACCACCCAGAGAGAAAGTTAAACCCATTTTCCTTTCTCCAGCAATTCCACAACAGCCAGGAAGCATAGAGATGAACATTAACAAGTATTCAAGTGAATCCCACTAGAACTGAAGCTCCCTGTGGGCAGAGAATTCTGTCTACTGTATCTCAATGCTTGGAACAGTCCATGGCATAGGAGAGATGCTCTAAAACTATTTGTTGAATAAAAGATAAATTAGAACAGGTGCCTGCCTTCCCCTGGGACAGTAAGTTGGAGCGTGAACTAGCAATCTGGGTAGAAGATTCGCTAATATATTGTAAATTCTTAATGTCATGTAAAAAAGTCCAGACATTTCCTATAGACCCTGAAGACAGACATATCTGTGTCTTATGAGTGTGACATCCAATCTAGGTTTCTGCTGGTGGAAGTTACTATGTTTTCCCAGAACGTCTCATCCATTAGAGTGCCTCTCCCAAAATAACAAAAAATTATTGGGGGATTGCTGGTCTGAATGAATCACATATATTGCATAATTATTTTAAATTAAAACTAGGACTTTTTTAAAGTTTAAAAATCTCTTCTTTAAGCTAGGACTATTTATTTTTACAACAGCCCATGAAGTAGGTACTAACTATATTATCTCAATTTATAGAAGAGAAATTAAAATCATTCCACAAAATTTTTTCAAAGCATGCAGTTGGTGAGTGATAGAGACCAGATTCAAACCTAGGTAATCTGTACTCACAACCACCATATTTTATCGCCTTTTCAAAGCTCAGGAAGACAAGTCCAAAGCAAAATTGCAAGGTTGGCATCATTTACCTTCAGGGACTTGCCCCCATTCACCTGTTATCTTTTGTCCATTTCAGCTCTTAATATCCTTTATCAGCCTCAGGTCTTTGTCTAGAAACAGTCCTACCAACCTATGCTTATTTCCAAACAGAGACATATGCCACTTATCAACCCATACATTTTTCTGGGTCATGATCCCCCAGGTTCACTTCCAGGTATCAACAGATAAATAGGAATAAAATGGATCATTTTTTTGATTAACAATTGATATCCCCTCTTCTTTCTCCTGTTCTGAGCACTGCATCATTAAGATAGAAACAGCACATATGGAATAAACTAGGACTTTTCAGTTACACCCAATCACCTGGGTTCAAAGTCATGTCCACTAGATCCTGTCTTGACTGCTTCCTCTAAGTCTCCTGATGGTCTCTCACTTCCAACTTAATACTCACCTCTGACCAGGTCCATCTTGTGGCTTGGGTCGTACCCTGGCAGTCTTTATTTCTCTTGGTTTGTCGACCAAGAAAATGACTCCCCTTTCTGGCTCAGGTCTCTGGTCTTGGCACCTGTTTAGTTAAACAGTTGGATTGAGGTCCTCAGTCTCCCCAGGAGCTGATGCATCAAGGCCTCACTACCTAATTCCCCTCCTGAGTCAACAAGCTTTCCAAGGTTATGACCAATTAGCTAGGATCACTTCTGGTGCCTTCTCCCTTTTTAGGATGCCTCATTCTGTCCACCAAGGGACACCTATTGAAAGGTTACTGATTTGTCCCTTCATTATCTGGATCATCGGAAGCAGCAATGAGTCAATGAAAAGGTCACTGAGATTGAAATCAAAGGACTAAATTTGAATTTCCACTTTATTACATCAAGCTCCTTAGACTCAGTCATGTAATCTATGTAAATGATAATAAAAACTAATTTGCTAATATTTTAAGGCTTCAGTAAGATAATGTGCATGGAAGTAACTGTTAATTATTATAAGCTGCAAAAATCTCAAATCTGTTTTTACTACTTTCAGCTCCATCCTATGCTAATAACATTTACCAAGAATCATTTGAGCTAAAAAATAAAAAATAAATAAAAAGGATTGCTTCAAATCAACACACATTTCTTGTCATTTGCTTCTATGCAAGCACTGGCTTGGTGCTGGGTACAGAGGTAAATTGACACATCAGGAATTCCCAGTTTGTTCAGCACCACAGAGATGGCACATGTCCTGCCTTAAGATTTGGAACATACCGTGGGGCGCCTGGGTGGCACAGCGGTTAGGCGTCTGCCTTCGGCTCAGGGTGTGATCCTGGCATTGTGGGATCGAGCCCCACATCAGGCTCCTCCGCTATGAGCCTGCTTCTTCCTCTCCCACTCCCCCTGCTTGTCTTCCCTCTCTCGCTGGCTGTCTCTATCTCTGTCGAATAAATAAATAAAATCTTAAAAAAAAAAAAAAAGAGATTTGGAACATACCAAACTGTGTCTGAAGACCCGTGAAGATTCATTTGTCATTTGGAGAAGTAAGGCAGGCATGAGTCCCCCCAAATGAAAAGCTTTTTTTTTCTTTTTAATTTTTTATTATGTTACGTTAGTCACCATACAGTACATCCTTAGTTTTTGATGTAGTGCTCCATGATTCATTTAATCTGTGTAAACCACCTTTGGGAAGAAGTCTGAGATCACTTCATGAAAAAGATCTGGTTTGTAGGGAGCCCTCTAGAGGTCAATTGACTTTATCGCTTGGATTTTCTGGTAGGAGCCTTTAGATCTTGCTTTAATACCTAATTTCCAGATGTGGATTGCTGAGTCTCAGAGAATTTAGCAGTCAATGTCAGCTTTTAAAGAAAGACCTTATTTTTATTAGAATTGTAAAAATATTAATTAACTTACGATATTTGCACTGATATTTTCAGAAAAAAAAAATCCTGAAGCAAAATTCAAAGCACAATTCTTGTGTCCTCTGGTATTTCGACCCTAGTTTGCAGCTGTTTTCACTCCTTGCCTAACTAAACCTTTATTTCCCCCACTACTAGTTAGGAAAGATATAAGGACTCATGGACTTTGAAGTCTGTGAGAGAACACTCCTTGTTAGACACTTGTGGATGTTTTTGATAGACTCATATGTAAATGTTCTTTCACTGTTCGGGAATAATCTTTAATTAATTATTTAGAGTTTAGCAAATACTGGGGTCTTTTATGCCTCTTTAATTACCCCATAAATTCCAGTGCTCCTGGAATATAAGTTTGTGCTTATTTTGCAACAGGTAAAATTTTGCACAAGGAAGTTTTTGTTTTGGTTTGGTTTGGTTTTTGTTTTTGTTCTCTCCTCTATCCTGATATATTGGTCATATAACTTATCTGGAAGTTGAGCCTGGGCCATCTTGTGATGTTCTCATTTTGTGCTCTTAAATGTCTTTTTTGAAAATATATGTATAAATCCAAAATAACTTTACACTATGAGAGATAAATCATGTTTTATGTATAGTAGAAAGTCAATGAATATCTGTTGACTGAGTTGACATAATTCTAGTTTCCTAACTACTCTCCCGGTTGTAAAACCCAGAAAAAATAAAAAGATTTTAGTGATTCTTATATTGATGGGATGGGTCGCCAGTGATAACCACAGATTTCCTCTCATCCACATGGTTTTGAAACTGTTTAGCAATTATAGCTAAGTTGGGATAATAGCTGTTTGAACTGGCAATGATAGATAGGCTTGATATCTTTGCCAGTTTTTGCTTTAATGTTTAAATGTCACTTGTCCCAGAAAGAGAGCAATGGTATTAAGACACTGGGACAGAAATCCAAAGCCAAGATAGGAAAGAGAACAGTTTCCAAAGTAGAGAGAGATAGGGTTTGGGGAAAATGAGGTTTGCCATTGATGCTAGCTACCTCAAAGGAGTAGCCAGATCAGATCTTGGTTTTGTCTTATTATTCTTCTCTGGCAGATTTTTTTGTTTCCTTCCTCCCTTCCTGCATTTCTTTATACCCGTTAGGGAAGATTTTCCATCCCCCTGTAAGCCTTAGTTTCCATGTGGAGAGACTTACAGTAGACAAAGAGTGTTGATCTCTCTTCTGGTGATTTGCCTGAATAGTGAACATGTGAGAAGAAACTGAGAAGGCTGTGCTTGGCCCCTTCCAGGGGATGCCTGGCTTGCCCACCTGTAGGAATAACTAGGTTGACAAGTCTATGAAATTCTAAGGTGAAGTATAAGCAAGTCTACTTGGCTGCAAACCCAAAGTCATATTCTATTCCACACTTTCTCCTGCATCTTACTCTCAATGGCTCTAAATTCAGGATGGAAAGGGAAGTATTATTATTTATGGCCACCTGGAATCCCAACAATCCCCTTCCTTGTCCTTTTGAATTGAGGTGGATTTCAAAATTACATACATAACAACAAGACAAAGTACTAGTAAGTAAGGAAACAGAAGAATAAAATAATAGGAAAACACAGAATAAAGCCAACTGTTTACCTATTTATTCATTCAATATACGTTTGTTGAGGCTTCACAGCCCCAGGTTCTATTCTAGGGGGTGATGTGTAGTGATGAACAAGACAGGAGGGGTTCCTGCTTCATGAACATTACAGAGCACACAAATAGTGCACCATGCAGTCTTACTTTTTCTTCTAGAGGTAGGAGCCAAAGTGTGCACTAATCTTAATAACAGTCAAAAAGAGGGGAATTCGTCTTCCATTCCATGATGAACAGGAGTGCTTGCCCACCCAAAGGACTGCCTTCCACCCCAGAATCCTGTGAGATGCTCTAATTTACCACGTGGCTACCACAAAGAGAAACAGACATTCTCTGTATCAGGATACCTAACTTTTAGCTCCAATGATTCAACCAAGACTATGTATCTAACTGGACCAGATCATTCAGAGCCCTAACCTAGTATTTTTACCTATTTGATTCAGGGAATCCAGGTAGTGTCTTGAAAGTGGACGAAACTCAAGAGCTGTCAGTAGCCGGAGGGGCAGCTGGAGCTGGATCCAGCATGAGTCTGGATCTGCAGCAAAGAAAGGAAAGTAAATGAGAGAAAGTACTTCCATCTTGTTCCAGCTGTGCCCAGTACTGTGCCCATGGCTTGGCAGTTGAACAACTCTGAAGGATGTCTGCATACCTCTACTAAGACACGGAGTTTTACAATAGTTTAACCGCAGTCACAGAGAAGGAGAACATAGTTATTCACCAGCTCTCTGCTCTTGAGTTCCACATGACATTTTCTACGCATCCGCCTGTCTCAGGCAGCTCCTCCACTTTTTAAAAAATCTTATATCTGTACTTAAATCTATGACAGTTTTGACACAATGAGAAGCAAAACCCTAAAGTAAATACCAAATCCTCCTTCTGGCTTACTTTCAATATTCATTGGAATACATCCCTTGATTTTCTTTTCTTGTCCTGTCTTGTGTTAATTGAAAAAGTGATTTCCATTTATTTATTCCTCAATCATCCATCCCAGACCCTCTCAAAAGGGTACCAACGGAAGCAAGGAAGTTATATGACTTTTCAGAACACACTGGGGGCTTAGAATTTCATCTTCCTGTGTCTAATTTCTGACGGTCATTAATGCTGATTCTGAATGATCTCTCCTTACCCCCAACAATCTTCAGCATTTGGAGTAGTAACTATTTCTTGCTTGTGTAATTTAAACCTCACTGGAGTCCAAGGATGAAATGTGGTCAGCTGCTCCCATAACTTGGAAGGATAAGAAGAAAGATATTTACATTAGATGAGATGTTATAGTTCACCCAGTTGGTGCCATTGTAGTTGAAACAACATTCTTAATAAAAGAATGAAGCAGGCTCTGAAATCCAGATTATTCTCCCACTCTGAGATGCTACGTTTCCATGGCAACACAGGGACTATTTCACAGTGACTCTCTAAAATGCTGATGGTGGCCTCTGAATGGTTTTTGCTTTGAACTTTCCAGAGTTATTAGGAAACCAAGTAAACTTTTGTCAGGTCTATGATTATGAAAACTGAAACGAAGCTAAATAGGGAATAGATATCTTCCTTCCGATTAAAAGCAAACAACAGAAAGAAAAACCACAGATTCTGAACTCAGAAGAAGTGGTGAAGTCTAGTGCACAGCTCTGCCGCAGCATCTAGGAAGCCCAAAAACTCTCAGTAGGTGGCAATATGGGAAAGTTCAAGTACAGAGCAGTCGGCATTGTAAATTCTTCAACAGTGATGGTCACCGGTCTTGGCAATTCAACAAAATCATAGCATTTACCACAAATGTACATTCTTTTCTCAATGGTAGCTCTCTGGATCAAAAATCCTCATGAAGTTTTGATCAATAACAATGGAAAGTAGGAGGCTGTTTGCTGTTTAAACAAATAGATTTCGTAGCAGTAATACAAAAACAGTCTAAATAAACCTAGTCAATCTTATTCTTAAAGGAGTGTGCTTGTTCTGTAAACCTAATGATTGTCCTTGATCAATTTCGATCAAGTCCATCAGAATACAATTATTGAAAATGACATATTCTGTGAGGCACTATTACCATGCTAATTCCAAGACTGTATCATTGAAGGTGGCTCAAAGTCCCCATGTCAGTCGTTTCATGAAAGGGAATATATTCTCAAAAATGCAATAGACCCAACATTTCAGAATCTGGTCACATAACTACAAATTGTTGGGTATTTCTGGGACTTTTGTACCCATCTCCCAAATTTTTGCACTATGCCATCTTCTTGACAACCATAGTTCGCTTTTGGTCCAGTGAGATTTTCTGGAAGCTCAGCCTCAAAGGTGAAGCCGTTGCTAAATGACTGATACATCTTGAGATTTGGAGTCTAAACATAAGACATAATTCACGTCCATTAGAACTACAAATTGTTTCTGAAATCAGGTTTTCACTGCCACTGAAGAGCTCTATAATTCTTTGACAGCTGTGATTCCACTGACTTCAGCGTAAATTAGTGACAGGAATTAGGTACAGTCTCCAGTCTCCTTGTGCTCAACCCACATGTCCAGCTTGCTCCTGAGTGGCTGTACTTCCTCAAAAAAAGCAGCAGAGTTGAAATATATATTCTCCTTTTACAGCCATAAGTTGGTGAATGCATATCTCAGCCATAACAATGTAAATATGTAATTGAGGGTTTGGAGACTTGGATTGTTCAAAACCATCTGATTCCCTAAACTGCTTAATCTGAAAAAACAGATCAATAACCCTCTTCCAAGTTTCTCCCTGACTTAGTCATCCATCTACATTAAACAAAGTTGTTTCAACTTCTTTCCAAATAAATAGTCCCAAACATGCATAAAATTCAGTCTTAATCACTTCCTCCATTAAAACCTGCAGTGAAGTAGACTTATAAAATTTAGAGCTCTAGCTGTTGTGATGTTTGGGATAATAGAGACTAAGTCCACCCGTACACACCTGGGATCCACATTCATTTCATACATCTTCTTCTCTTTCACTGTGGATTCCCTTAGAATAACAGGGTGCAGCTTGTTGTTGAGACCCTCCCCGCATAAGCTCTGGTCGCTTACAGGAAGGGAAGTTCACATATTCTACTCTAGATCACTAGGTCCTATGTATGTTTTGTAGCATCCACTAGATGAATGCCTTTGACCTCGCGCTGACCATCCCCCCAGGGTGATCAGACCAGCAAAGAGAGAAGAACTATCCATTGAAACTGGAATTCCCAGAAATGACTTTGGTTCACAGTACACAATAGGAGATGTTGATACCTTCTCCTTTATGAGCTGCTTCTTTATGAGAGAGATTCCGGGGACATATAATGAAGCCAGAGGTCATTCACAAATGGCCTCTCCGAGGGCCCCTCCTTCTTTCTGTAGCCTCTTCATCAACACTTGTTAACCTGGATTTCTGGCCTCCATTTTTGAGTTTAGATATATGTTATCTATTGCCCATGTTGATGTTTGGCAACTCAATCACCTGATTCTCCACCCTACTTTCCATACTTGAGTTTGGTCACTGAATGTATATTGTGCTTTGGTGAGTTGCTTAAAATCCTCCTCTGACTGAAACTGAGATGTACCCCATTTGGAACTTTGCTATTTCTGGGTGCATATGGTTGCCCAGGGGTCCATTCTTCCACCCAAGAGAAGCTCTGATAGTCACAGCTGCATCATGGAGAAGAGCGTGAGCTGGACTGAAAGTCAAAACATATGTGACATCCAGGCTCTGTCCATCGCCTGCCAAGGAAACTCAGTCTTGTTGTTTAGCTGCTTATTTACCAGCTTCTATTTTACTACTGTTTGAGGGGTCACATGGAAATAAACACTTTAAACTTAGACTCACTTTTTTCCGTCTGATGTTAAGCTAGAACATATTGTCTTGTATTATCTAAAATAATACAACATATTAAAGAGGATAAGGAGATGACCAATAAGGCTTTGGGGTCAAACAGGCCTGGACTGAACCTGCCCTTGTCCCTTTCCTACTCCTCTGAAGCCATGAGTGCTTGAGATAGCTTCTAAACCCCCATGTCCGTTTTTTCAGCTGTAAAATGGGGATGAAAAGTCATACTGACCTCATAAAGTGTTATGAGCATTAAATGTGAAACCACACACAAAGCCTCGAGCCTGAAATAACTTTGACCACAGAAACCTACTCATTCCTTATGTTATTGTTTACCAGGCTGTATTCTCCAATATTTTACATAAATTTGCTCACTTAATCTTCACAGATGCTATTTTTAATCTGTGTTTAATAGATGAACACACTGATGCTTAGGGAGGTTAATTTAAGTTTCCCAAGATCATGAAGCCAGTGAATGAAGGGGTTGTTGGTCTTTGAAACCAGCTCTCTTGGTCTTATATCATATACTCTAAAGACAGTGCTTCAGAACAGAAAAGTAAGGCATCTGGAAGACTTTTCTTTTAGGTGATACACCTGATAATGGCAGACCACTGCCGAGAACTGTGTTTGGAAACCAATGTCCAAGGTGAGTGTGCTTTAGAGTGTACTAAGAAGGGAGTTTAAAAATTAATGATAAGATACCTGATTTCTCAAAATAATCCTTGATATTCAATAGCCTTGAGGCTCTGTGCAATTTCATGCAATTGTAGAACAGTTACTGAGTGCGTACTTGGTCCCAGGTATTATACGTTACCAAGGATACGAAGAGGAATAATTGTGGTCCCTACCCTCATTTTCACTGGCCCATTCTCTGAAACATATATCATAGCCTTTCAGGGAAGCCCATCAGTATTAGTGAGAAAGTAATTTCCCAGGATGATAGAGTGGGAAGAAATTTATTTGTATCTGGGCCTGGCATCAGATCGTGCCAGTGAAATCTGGTACTGAAAATCCTGTCTTGGTTCTTAGTTAGAAAGTCTAGAAAACTGGCATATGGGAAAGCAGTGATCATCACATTCACTAACGGTGCTGTTAGGACTTGAAGCGTGTTCCCCAAAAAAGACATGTTGAAGTCCTAACACTCAGTAAGTACCTGCACAGTAACCTTATTTGAAAATAGGGTCTTTCAAATTTAAGCAAGTTAATAAGGTCTCCTTAATGAAATATAGCCGGTGACCTTATACAGTGAGGGAAATCCAGACACAGACATAAAGAATACCATGTGAAGACACAGGGACACACAGAGGGAAGCCAACCACGTGATGATGGGGGCAGTCATTGGAGTGATACGTCTTTGAAGCACTGCATGCCAAGGCAAAGAGAGAGTCCTGGAACAGATTATCCCTCACAGCCTCCAGAACATTCCAACTTCACCAACACCTCCATTTGGGGCTGCTAGCTGACACAAGTGTGAGACAGTGTTTCTGTTGTTGTAAGCCACCAGGTTTGTGGTTTTGTTACAGCAGGCCTAGGAAAGAAATTCATCTGCCAAGTGACAAAGTTGGGGAAAAATTCTCTAAGAGCCTAACTTTCCGGAAGCAGGCAAAGAGAAGCAACATCAAGTAATAGAAGCCAAGCCACAGTCCACTGAAGTCCAGGATCAAATGGGGATATTAGATCATGCCTCCCTATATAATCCATAGCTTGTGAGAGGAACATAGCCCCACACCCACCAGCCCACTGCTCCCAGCTTTTTCAATATGCACGGATGTCTTTACCCACCTACTTTTTTCCTCAGAGTTGTCTTTTTACCTTTTGAAACTACTTGGAAGTCCACCTGTACCCTCAGTAAAACCTTGTCTACTATATACTAACCCTCATCACTTTAACTGGAGCACACATGGGCTACTAGTGTAGTCAAAAATTCACTTTATTCTTTTCTATTTGTCCTTCCAAATGGCATGTCCAGGGTCCCACCAACTCTTCTATTTCACTCCCTCCTAGAAATGTCTGTTTTAACACTTTTCTAGTTACAAGAAAGCAGGTGGCTTACTTTGATATCTCATGTGTCTTAAACAATCCCGGGATGTTTCTGTCCTTGCTAAGAAAGAAGTTAATAGAAAGGGGACGTGTAAGCTGCTGTTTCATATTAGGTAAAGACTGAGTTGGATGAGTCCAAGACTCCTTAAGGCAAAGAACAATAGCAGGACTCCGACAGCCTGGCTCTGAATCCCTGTTCTGCACTGACTAGCTCAGTATCCTGGGACGGATTACATAACTTCCACGAGTCCTGACTGCCTGTAAGACGGGGTCAAAGTGCCTTTTAACTTAAAGAACTGTTGTAAAGGTAAATGATTAATAATACATATGTACCTCATGTCTGGTACTTAATAGAGACCCAGTAAACATTAACAATTCTTATTCGTTGCCTCAGTTTGGGGTAAATAATTCATGTTTACCATGACGCATTCACAGATTTGTGCCTATCCCTTGTTTAAGTGAGACCTTTGCATAAAGACTTATTTTTATGCAATCTCTTAACAAGAAATTGAAGTGGTGAAATTGAAGTATAAATCTAATGAAAAATAAAATAAATAAAATAAAATCAATGCCAGTAAATCTTGGTGGAGTGCTTTTTTAAAAAACTTGGCTTGCTGCGATTGATTTTACACCTGCATTTTATGAAGCATATTTCATATTTTAAGTATTCAATTACACTAAATAGGTGTACTACTACAGGCGGATAGCTGTGTCATAACTAGAAACAGCAGTAAATCTGCATTTAAGAAAGCTTTCAAAGCGACTGGTGAAGCATTTCCTTCTTGACTGGGATTCTGCATCTTAGAAAGAAAAGGAATTAAAACTCTGAAGAGTATATTGGAGGCCAGCTGTATTCATTGGCATGGAATATAGGCCATAAGAATGGAAGAAAAATGGTCCAATATGCCAAGGTAATTCTAGCTGTGGTCGCTATAAAAATTCAACACATGTTATGGAGATGAATTTGTTAAGTGAGTAGCTGGCCCTTACTAAGATGAAGAACACATAAATGGGGGCTATATGCTTCAAGAAGATAATTCTTCATCTTTTTTTTTTTAAGAATTTATTTATTTATTCGACAGAGACAGAGACAGCCAGCGAGAGAGGGAACACAAGCAGGGGGAGTGGGAGAGGAAGAAGCAGGCTCATAGCGGAGGAGCCTGATGCGAGGTTCGATCCCATAACGCCAGGATCACGCCCTGAGCCGCAGGCAGACGCTTAACCGCTGTGCCACCCAGGCGCCCTGATAATTCTTCATCTTAATTTGAATATATTAAGCCCAGAGGGGTTTTACTGATTTTGTTTGTTGAGGTTTTTTTTTTTTCTCCTTTTTTTCTTTCTTTGACGGGGGCCCTATTACATATGATGTCACACTTAAATGATTTAAACTGATCGATGATAGGATGAATGGATGGATGCATGGGTGATCGGATGGGGGCTGGATGGGGGGATGGACGTACATATTCATAAAAGTCTGATTTCTCCAAATAGTCCCACAGGCAGTTTACCAGATGCCTGACACGTAGTAGGCACTTAATAAAATATTTTGACTAACTGAATCTTATAGCTCTTTCTATCTTCCTAGATGCATACTGAATTCTGCAACAAATAGACAAAGTTGGCTGCTTGTTGACTGTCATCCGGCATGTATCTGACTATCTTCTGTGAAGACGCAATGACATGAGCTGGTGTCAGTGTGGACAGATTCTGCTCATCAAGGTCAACCCCCCAGAAGAAGTGAAAATGAGAAGGAGGAACTACCAAAAGAAAAAGGAAGCTCTCCCTCTATGCCAAAGGCACTTTAACGAAGTAAGACAAGTATGGGATTTGAAATAAAAAGATATGAGCTGAGTGTCCATGTCTATCACCTGCTTGCTCCATGATGCTAGGTAATTTCCTTAGCTACCCTGAGTCTCATTTTTCTGACTTGTAAACTGGGAAATATGCCTTCTCGGAGATTTTTCATCAGGATTCAATAAAAAAAAAAAAAATGCTTGTGTGTTAAACCTTAAAATGCTTCACAGATTCAGTCAACCTCCATGCAATCGGGAAGGTCAACTTGGTAAATTGTAAAAGTATAAACAGTGAGACCTTGCATAGACAATGGTTTTGCTGAACAAATCTTTCAATCTTTTGTTCTCGAAGCAGTTTGTATAAAGCAAAATTAATCAGCAAACCTTGAGAGCAAAAGCAAAAACAAAGGTATATTTCAACGTATCTAACATCTTGCAAAGTCATTCCTACAATCCAAAATTGCAAATGGGGGAGGTGCTTTTTTCCTGGGGAAAAAACCCCATCAGCCCAGTCTGAACTGTGCCTACAATCTCAGATGCTGTGTAAGACATAAATACATTATAAAACATGAGCTTGCCTCCCCTCAGTGCAGCTTTATTGCATATTTATGCCCGTGGCTCCTATGTGCTTCTGAGACAGGAGATAGGCTTGTTTGCTGTTTGGACCGGCTCCATTGCCACTCACCTGTGCTGTGCTTAATCTGGCAGCCCCCTTCTGAGCGCAGAAAGCATTTTTTTTTTTCTTAAGCCAGAAGGAGGCTGGGGAGTCTGCATAAATTCAAAGACTCCACATCAGGCATTGGCAGGATGAGCGTGCTGAGCTCTGAGGCCTTTCTCGAGCTTGCAGGATCAAAAACACGAGGGCAGTACTGCAGGTGCATAATGTCACAAAAGACAGCCGCCAAACCACACATGTTAATCAGGACGCCTGAAGGCTGGCAGAATTCGGGCAGCAATTTCTCTTCCACTGATCTCCACTCGACTTTTCTTGGGAACCAACAGGGAGATGTTGGATCTGACTATTAATGAATCAGGACACACTTTATTGGTCCTAAAGCACATTTGTCATGGCAATTTACATGAGTTAGCACCATGTTTCTAAAGCTTACTACAGAATCTAGCAAGCATCCATTTTAATGAGCTAACACACCCAGAACGACTTATACTTTTTTACGGTATTTATTACATATTGTCATAAACACTATTAAATTAAATTATGGGACCATTTGCAAACTGAAAAAAATAAATTGCTCATCCTTAAAGCAAGAAAGAATCTTAAGAGTCACCCACTCGACCAGTTCTCATTCTGTGGGATATAGAAGAAATTCAGGCAGTATTCTTGGCCTCATCTTAGCTAAATGAAAGTCCAAAGGTTTGCACCTCAGCCAGGCTACTGGAAGTCTGTGATGGGGAGGGGGATAGAATCCAAGAGAAAAACCAGCTTTGATAAACTGGTCGCACACGTTATTAATCCTTTGGGGCTGGGAAGGAGAACCAAAGTCATGGGCAGAATTGGGGATAATGCACCAGAACGAAAGGATTCAACATGAAGGGTGTATAGAAGTTTCTGGAGTGCCCCTCGAGTAGGTGAAACACAGCACTGAACATAATTTGTATGAGATTGAACTCTTGGATATGTGGAAAGAGGCCACAGATGTGGATTTAAGCTTTAGTTAATAATTATTAATAATTGCTAATAATCATAATAACATCCACTGTGTCTCGATGTACTGGAATAAACCGGTTTTACAGGCCCTTCTTCGATGTGAGGTGTTCTCTCTCTAGGACTTTCTGGAATGCTGAAATTTGCTCTCCTCCAGATTTTCACTAATCTCCCATATTCTGAGCTCCTTCCTGGTGATGCTGGCTCTCTCAGAATTAGCATAGATGATGATTTTAGAACATGGACTCTTGGTTCAAATCATAGGTCTACACTTACCAGCTATCTTCCCTGGGAGACTGACCTCACCTCTGTGACATGTACAGCTACAAGATGGGAACAGTGATAATAAGTATCTTTAGAGTTAGTGTGAGGATTGAGTACAGATATGCCAGGTCCTTAAAACAGTGCCTGGTACCTAATAAATGCTATTTAACTAATGGATGTGATTTAGGTGTCTCTAATACTTACCACTTTTCATTATATATCTTCCCTTCCCTTCCTCTAGTGTCCAGGGCTAGCCACACTAGGGAAGGCAAGAATAACAGACTGAGATTTTTTTTAAGTTAGTATAATTTCTAACTGAACACTGTTGGCTTTTTAAATATGTGCCATTTTGAAATACGGGATAATGAGACACATGGTTATAAATAAGTAGAATCCTTTTCAATGGAGACTGACACAGGTGTGTCAGAGACAAATTGTACAAACAACATTGCCACCGTTAATGTGATTTTTCAAAATGTGATCAGATTCACTACTCAAAGGCCAGAGAAAAAGAAAAGTACAATTACTTTTCAATTTGCCCATTCATTGCATTCCTGGGAATCCAAAGTATACTAAAAATGAACAAAAATATCCTTTGGGATTTTTTGACATATGTTCTGGGTCCACACAATTACAATCAGGTTTTTTACTTACGTGAATATCAAAGTGGACATTCAAATCATGCAGAACATAGATGGTCCTTTATTATGTGGGAGGGACCATCTAATGCATTGCAGGATGTCTAACCTCCCTGGGCCCTGCCTTCTAAATATCAGTGGCTCTCTTCCTTCATTCATCACGAAAATAAAAAATAGACCCACACGTGTGTTTCAAAATGCCTCATACGGTAAACCATTGACCAAGAGAGTGATCGGGACTGGGAGGAAGTTTATTGGTGGGGTGAAAGCCACAAGCATTTCCCCCAGGGAGTTCGTACAGAATAGTAAGGGACCAGGGACAAAATCCAGAGAAACGGATTAATGTTAATGGACAAGAAAGGGTGAGAAGCAGCCCACCACAACTGGGACCAGATAGAAAGAGGACCAGGACCACTGGCAAAAGAGGAAAGTGAAAGAAGAGAGAAAATAAAGTTTTCTGAAGAAAAGAACATTTAGCGGTGTTAAACAGAGTAGATGAATTAGGTAAAATGAGGGGTCGATGTAAGTCAACTGAATTTGAAAATAAAGAGGTCATTTCTGAACTGTCCCAGGGCCCTCAGGGCTGCTTTTTTGAGTAGAGAATATATTGCAGCCAATTTAAAACTGGAGACACCAAGAACCAGAGAAGATGTGCTGTCAACTCTTTCTGCTGGCCTAACGAGAAGGGAGGGAGATGAGGACTAACAACTAACACGGCCCGTGGATGGAAGCACCTGAGTTTTAACCCCCATTCCTTCACATTTCCTTCCAGAAGTACTTTACCTTTCCATGCTTGTATAAAATGGACGGGCAACGTCTGGCCACAAGCAAACCCTGAAGATCCATTCTGGTTTGTCTGTTTTTAAAAACCAGTGACATTTTAGATTTAAACAAGGGTGAATTTTTCTTGAACAAGTTCTACAGTGGGAAAGTGAACATCGATGGACCTTATCCTCTTAAAATCCCCACCAATACCTTTAAGCATGTTCCATGTATAACTGCAGAGCATGTAAACACTAGCCTGTTCCTTCTTATTTCTCTACCAGTTGCCAATATGGCACTTTTTCTGCTTCTTTCCAGGAGGAAAATGTCAATATTGTCGTGTCTAAAACCAGTAGGACTCCTTCCAATAACTGTGCATCCCCTCAAAAATGTCAACAGTTTCTGGGCTGTGGATTATCTGTTCCATGATTTGTCTTTAGTCTTGTAGTTGAAGTGGTGAACGAGAGCATCATTTGGGATTTCATGTTTAGGGTGGGAAAGCCTTGAATATGTTTATATCCTGAAGAGGGCAGGTAAAGAAGGAGAGGAGGATAGAAAGGGAGGAGAAATGCTAATTGACGGAATAAGAACTTTAACAAGGTTCTAGAGGGAAGGGATCTAAGATACCCATCTTAGACAGAGGGAGGGACTCTCTATCTCATTTAACAGGAAGAAAGAAAAAAAGAACGAAAAAAAAAGTGTAGTTGTGGTTGTGATCAGTGTGGAATTGAGGGTGAAATGGGACTTTCCAGAAGCTCATAGACAGGCCTGTATTACTTAGGATACTTTAACAAATGGCCCGGATAAATTTGAGTTAAGCAATGGAGATTATATATATATATATATATATATATATATATATATATATATATATTCTCATTTAAGAAGTTAAAATATGCAGATTAACATAATAGTGGGAGGCAATGAATAGAATTACGTGAAGATGACCCTCAACACTCACTCTGAGTTGCTGGTAAACGGATCAGCTGGGATGAGGAGATGGGGTGTGGTTGCTACCTTCTCCAAGTTGGAAAAGCAGCATCCAAGCTAAGCGTCCTGTGGGGATGCTGATTCTGCTGGCCCATGGACCATGGATCATCTATTGAAAACCACTGGTTTATAGAAATTGACCCCTTCTCCTAGAATTCCCAGCCAATTTCTATAAATCAGTGGTTTCTAATAGATGATCCATGGTCCATGGACCAGTAACATCAGCATCACCTGGAAACATGTTAGACAAGCCATTTCTCAGACCCCCATCTTAGACTACTGAATTAGAAGCCCTGGGAGTTGGGTAATTTGTATTCTAAAGAACACTACAAGTCTATGAGAAAGCTTCAGAACCACTGTTGTAAACAGCCGATACCCCAAATCTAGATGAAGGGACCAGATCATGGAACGTTTCAAAGGCAATTATAAAGACTTTATAGAGATAAGCGGGAGGATAGCTCTGTGTGATGCCCACATCGTGTTGCTAGTAGCCTCTCTCCTGGAGCCATTTCAAATTAATCCTCAAATTTAATTAGGAAAGTGGAAGTTTCTGGTTTTCAGCAAATGTAGCACAAATCTGATCAACCACAAGGGCATTCACAAGAATATTGCAGAGACAATGTTCTAAAGGTCATGCTGATTCAGGTTAACCTGATTACTTGCTTCAACATTCAAAGATCAGACATTTTCTATAGTAGGAGAATATGAGACGGACAGAGGCTGGCCTCCCAGCTCTGTCTTTGACAATCTGTGGAACCTGGTGTATCTCAACCACTCTGAACATCACTCTCCTTGTAAAGTTCTAAAAGTTACTGGAGGGAAAGAGGATAATGTATACTGCACTTAACATGTGTTTGGGGTGTCCTAACATCTCACCTAACAATACCCTAATAACTCACTTCCCTGTGGTTTTTGTTGAGATTCTTGTGGTTGTTGGTGCTTACTCTGGGTGTTGATATTAGAGATCAAGGAGTGATGGCAACAGTTGAAGGCGGAGCACAGAGAATTGGTAAGAGGTGCAGCATGGGAGAGAAGGATTCCAAAAAGCTTCTAAGAACATGATACCTGAGGCCAATCTTGCCAGATGAGTGAGAGAGAGAAGAAGGATGAAGAAAGGGGACTCAGAGCTGAGGGCACAGCATGGATGCAGGCATAAAGACTGAAGGCAGCTTTGCCTTTTTGGGAATGTTCAAGAAGTGCAGCTCAGAGTCATGCAAAAGAGAGGGATGAGATGAAGCTGCCAACAAAGCCAGAGACCCCGTCATAGAGACCCTATTTGGCCTACCTGAAAAATTGGACATATGTGAAGAAAATGGGAAGAGATTGGTGGGTTTTCGATTGGGGAGTGACACCTACTTTAAAAACCCTACCCAGACTACAGGGAGGAGAACGTATTGAATTGGAAAAGAATTTGTGGGGGGTGCCTGTGTGGCTCAGTCAGTTAGGCATCTGACTCTTGGTTTCGGCTTAGGTCATGAATTCACGGTTGTGGAATTGAGCCTCACGTCAGGGTCTGCGCTCAGCATGGAGTCTGCTTCAGATTCTCTCTCCCTCTCTCGCCTTCTCTCTCTCTCTCTCTCTCTCTCAAATAAATGAATAAAATCTTAACCAAAAAAAGAAAAAGAAGAAGAAGAAAGAGGAGGAGGAGGAGAAGAAGAAGAATTTGGAATTAAGGGACTTGTTTGGAACTTGTTACCATAAATCACAAGAGCACAGATGAGGGCCTGAGTGAAGCCACACCAGCAGAGAGAGAGATCAGTTTATGAGATTGTAATTAAAAAAAATGTTTCCTGATAGATAATGGGAACCTCATGGTCAATACTTCCCATGTTAAGAAAAAAGAATACATGCAGTGGACTCTTTGAACACATGTTATGTGACTAGGGGGGTGCTGGGAGTTTGAGACCTCATGGCATCCCAGGGAGAATGTCCCACGGGTGGGACCCTGCTAGAGCACACTGAGGCAGCAGTACTAGCTGCTGGAAGGTATGGCGGACAACCAGGTAAAGCAAGGTCTTGAGGGAACCACTCCTGACCCCCAACCCACAGCCCCAAAACCACTCTATGAGAAAAGCGGTATTCACAGTGGTTGAGATACATTACCTTAAAGGGTGGTGATCTTGAGAAAATCACTGCCCCTTTCTGGCCTTAGTGTCCTCCCCTGTATAAATGATGAGATGGGAATTGTAGATACCAGGAAATGACCCAAGGTCATGATCTTCCAACCAAAGCTTATGCCTACAAACTGGCATGCTGAAAGTTGTAAGATAAACAAGGTGCATCTCCCTAGGAAAGGCTTTTTTTCTGATAATAAATAATTCAGAAACATTGCCCTTCTGTTAAAATAAGCATAGACATAATTTAGCATAAACTTAAAATATGCATACATTTTAAAGATAAAACACAAAGCTTCAAAAACACATTTGGCTTGCAATCCATCGATGGCTGATTTTTGGGATAGTCCTCAATGATCCCCACCTCCTGGTGTTTACACCCTTGTGTGATCTCCCTTCTAGACCTAGTGACTTTCCTTTAAAGAATAGAATGCAGCAGAAGTGGTGGGATACAATTTCTAAGGTTAGATTATAAGACACTGTGACTTTCTTTCTCTCCTCATATAATTATTCTGATGAAGCCAGTTGCCATGTTGGCGGCTGCCTACTGAGAAGTCCACAGGGCAAGGAGCAGCCAGCGGGGAGCCAAAGAACTCAGTTAGTCATACCACCCACAAGGAATGGAACACTGATAATAATCACACGAATGAGTCTAGAAGCACACCCTTCCACATTCAAGTCTTGACAAGATTGAAAGCCTGGCTGGCCCATTAATTATGAGAGACCAGATGACCCCAGCTAAGATGTACCTAGATTTCAGGGCCCCAAAAGCTATGACATAGAAGTTATTGACATAATTGGTAATGCAGCAATGGATCACTTTGGGCTACATCCAGAAACAGCTGCTGAAGTAGACTGACTTTCTTACCTCCGCCTTTAATAGCGCTTGGTGGAAATGTGTACCAAGCACCCTTCAGAAGGTCCACCTTTAATGAGGAGGAAGCCAGAGGAGGGCTGTTCCACTCTACGGGTAAACCTTCAGATTCAGATCTCTAGAATGCAAAGTTCTCTGGGTCAGAAGAATGTAAAGGAAGCTAAACTATTTGCCCAAGTTTTCCTGGCTGGTGAATGCTCAGCGGGACCTAACTCCAGGTCTTCCAATACCCAGGTAGTGTTCTACCAAAGGACTCTGAGCTCGAATATATGTAAATATATTTAAATATGCATTATTACACTAATTATTAATATTTTATATGTTATAGATATATACTTATAGTCATTATCCTTACTGGGTCCGCAAAATTATTTTCTAAACATTTGCTTGCTTACTTGTTAGTTCGAGACATCTGAATGCAAGGTTGTTTCTTTTCTTTTTTCTTTTTTTCTATCTGTTTGTATTCAGTGACTCCTAAAGGACACTACCAAGAATCTTTGGACAATGATCACAGAATGTTGAATTGAAAACATTTCCCAAAGCCCCAAGACATATTTCAACACTCACCTCCAGATGCCATTGTTGCATGGCTGCCCAAGATAAGGCTGGCCCTATTTTATAATTCAACTTCCCTTCAGGGCAGAGGGAGTGAGGCAGAGCATCATAAACCCAGCCAATGGAATGTGTTAATAAAAGCCCTTGTTCTTCCACCCTAAGGACAAGCTGCAGAGAAATGATACAGTAAATGTGGATAGACAGTCCCTGCTTTTAGAGAACAGTGAGTTGGAAAAGCCAATGCAATCCTCACGGTGACTGTAATTGCCACGGATGCCCAGAGAGCAGGGAGGGTAGAACTTCCTCTGGTTTTGTTGCTGCTATGCTTATTGCTGTGTTGCTGGGGGGTTTTTTTGTTTTGTTGTTGTTGTTGTTGTTCTTTTAATGTCCCTATGCACTCGGCATGGTGTCCTTCCACCAATCTGGAAATGTCTCAATAATGGGGATCCTGATGCTCTTTATTGTATGTTGCATCTGTCAGGATGATCTAGGTGATGCTGGAGTAACAAACAATCCCCAAATCCCAACAGGTTAAAACAACAAAAATATATTTCTTGTTCACACTAAATTCTCACCGTGAATTAGCTGGAGATTGCTCTGGGTCATTCTCCCTCCAGAGCCCAAGCTATCAAAGCAACCTGCTCGAAACCACTGTAGAGTACGGTGGCAGAGGGAAAGGCGACATAGCAATTGCGAACTGCTTCTAAAGCGTTTTCCCAGAAGTGATACGCTAATATTTCATTGGCCAAAGCAAGTCACACAGCTGAGCCTGACTGCTAGGGAAGAGAGAAGTGCAATCGTAGCATATGCCCAGGAGGAAGAGAGCTGCAACACTTAGAGCGGTCCGAATAAACATCAGGCACATACTCTCCAGTCAAGGTCATATTCAAGGCTAATGAGTGGGAAGCATTTGAACATATTCATCAACATTAAAACTGCAGATTTCATAGCAAGGCTAGGTAGCTTGCAAATTCCCCTTCTTTCTGATCAAATGAGATTTTCTCCAGTCTCAACCCTACTTAGCGGTGAGAATGCAAACAAAGCAGTAAGGCTTCAGTTCAAGGGTGATCTCTTCTGTACTCTTGGGCCACGTTCCCAGCCTCCTTTCCCATCCCCATCAGGGTCTGGGTTTCATCAAGTTTCCTCTTCCTTCTGTGTCTCTAAATACATCCCAAATCTAGCACCTCTCCCATGCATTCTCTCTCTTCTCTTCATCTTTTCACAACCAAGAATCTTAAGAGTGGTCAGTGTCCACTCCCCCAACTCTCTAACCCCACATTCATTATATGTATAGGTTCTGCCCACACTGGAAGGGGAGGAGACTAACAAGGGTGAGGGTGATTGGGGTCATCTTACAATTCTGCCTGCTACAGCTAACAAACAGCCAAAGATCAAGAAAGGTCAACTACAGATGGGAACCATATCTTACTCGCTTAACACCTCTAACCCCATAGGATAACGCCTGTCAAATGAAAAAGTAAGTGAATCCCAGAGACCTCTGCATCATTTTCTATGTAGTTATCTCTACCCCTAACAGCTACTACCATCATGGAGGTCTTGATTATCTGAAACATCACAAACCAACACTTCTCCCTTCTTTGCCCTCAGAAGAGTGTAACGCGTGGGCTACAAAAGCTGGCCCAGGTAAACCAGATGGCCCAAGTTCAAGTCCTGCCTTTTCCTTTTACTGCTTTGCCTGACTACCCATGTGTCGGTCAAGCTAAGCTTCCTTCTATAAGGAGAATACTAATGGCTGCCTCCCAAGGTTCTCACAAGGATTAACCATGATGTGCGAAGCACATACCCAGGCACACACCAAGTGTGGAGCAAGTGTCGGTTATTGTTGGCATCACTTCCACGTGCTCCTTTACGCCATCACCATCTTTCTCTCCTCTCTCTCTTTTTCCTCTCTCTAGTGTTCTCCTTTCACAGAAGCAGCCAGAAGCCTGTTTCATTTGCTAAAGTACTGATACCAGCAAAAAAAAAAAAAAAAAAAAAAATCCTTAGCAAGGTGACTGGTGGCTCAGTCAGTTGAACATCTGACTTGTAATTTCAGCTCAGGTCATGATTTCGGGGTCATGGGATTGAGCCCCACATTGGGCTCCACACTCAGCGGAGAATCTCTTCTGCCCCTCCCCTCTTGCACTCGCTCATACTCTGTCTCTTTCTAAAAATAAATAAACAAATACTAAAAAAAAAAAAAAACCCTTAGCTAATACCCTCCCCCAAGAGGTGATATGAGTAATCAGTGTTCCCTCCCTCCCACCTCCTGCCTGGACATGGACCACAGGGCAGAAAGTTGGGAGTTTAAAACAAGGGGTCTGAGTATCCCTTTTTTTTCTCTCTATTTGAATACAGTGATGTGAATGGAAAAGTCCTAAAAAGAGGCTAAAGGTCTAGAAAAGAAAAAAACAGATGGCTTATTAGAAATGGCTTTTCCATTAACCATCTGCATGACCTTGGGCATGTCGCATTTCACTACTGCAAACCTTCGTGCCCTCCTTGCAAAAAGAGTAGCTCAGCCCGTGAGATCTGACTTCCCACACTGACATTCTGACATTTCGGATCTGAGAACAGCACTGCAATCAGCCAGAGCCTCCTGCACAGGAATCAAGGACACGCCGGGCTGACGGCTGAAGCAGGCTCAGCTCACGCATTTGACCAGCCTGCGGCTGCCCGCACACAAATATGGAGCCTCAGTGAGGTAAGACTGAACATCAGGAGGCAGAAAGGCAGCAGAAATGGCAACTCACATCAATACTCTATAGGTCTATGTATGACACTGAATTTTACACAGAGTTTCCAGGTTCATTGTCAATATGGATTTCATAAACTATGCCATGGGTAGGCAGGGTGGCTATTTTTACCTACATTTGTGAAAGGGCCTCAGGTATACGTTTTTCCCAAGAGGAAAAAACAAGGCCTAAAACCTGATGTAGCATGGTAAACAAATTAAAAAGATTTCAAGTCTACAGTTCCAGATTTATGGCTATGGTCCTTCTGGCCTTGGAACACGGCCATTAACAGATTCTCCTCTCTGAACCTTACACTTTCCTGACACATAAAAAAAGAATAACAATAATAATAATGACTCAAATGTCAGAGAGTAGTTTGCAAGCCCACATCAGATCATGTGCATGGTTTCACTTAACAAACTGTAAGACATGTGTTTGTCTGGTTGCGTTGGGTTGTTCTGGCACCTGCCGACCATGCTACCCACGCTTCCATGCATGATCATTGGGAGAGGGGCAAAATAATCGACATAATCTGTGGAGCAGATTCGCCTTCCTGAGGGCATCCCTCCATCTAGCCTCTCTGTGTGTCACAGCACCCGCTTTGCACGCCCCCATCACTCTTCTTCCCAAACCTATGTCCATTTCTTAAAAGCTGTCAAAACCTTCAACCTCACCAAGGGCCGTTCTGGTGATTATACCTTAATTCAGCCACTGACCCCTGCTCTGAGCTTAGAACTGGCTAGTCCCCTCAGTCTGGCCAATTGGGCACCTTGTCCTTGGCAGGTCACAAGTAGCAAGAAGAACACAGAGCGACTGTGGATAACACGACATCCCAACTCAGCTGGGAGACTCTGAAGAAGTCACTGAATTCACGTTTCCTGATCTGCACAGTCCAGAAAACAATCCCCGTCCTTCAACCCCACAGATTTCCAAACATCAAGAAAGGAGAGGTTGGAAAGCACCCTGTGATCTGTGTATTGCTGGAGAGAGAGTCCTCACTCTCATCATTTAATATTACAAATTTTATTTAACTTCTTAAAATCGTCTCTAAAAACTCCCATCTGAAAATGATCTCTGACTCAATGAACTTTCCTGTTACTTTCTAAAGACAGATGAAAGAAAGCAAGTTTCTTAAGACCTAATGGAAGCCAGGTGCCCCATTCATTGTATCTGTTCGCCTCCTGCGTGTTCTTCCCACCACAGCTCTCTGAGGAGAATACTCCTGTCCCCTCACAGGACGTGAGCAGCTCCCCCCGGGTTTTCGGCGGGGGTGGCGGTATGTGCAGTCCTGCCAGGGACAGGCGTACACGGAAGGAGGAGAGTCAGGCTCTGAGCGGAGGCTGTTGGACGCGTCTGCCATCGCGCAGGCGCACTGCCCAGACGGAGGCAGAGCTTCAGGTCTGCGCCCACAGGGGGTCTTAGCTGTGTCTGGACACCTGTGGCCCCTCTGTGAGGAGGAAATGGAGGTTGAATGTGTGAATGTGATCAACCAGGGAAAACGAACAGACTTGAAATGTGGAAACCA
This sequence comes from Ursus arctos, assembly GCF_023065955.2. Lineage (NCBI taxonomy): Eukaryota > Metazoa > Chordata > Mammalia > Carnivora > Ursidae > Ursus > Ursus arctos. Next base: position 10,028,837 of record NW_026623111.1, on the reverse strand, counting down.
TGATGCAAAACATTTTAAACATGGGCTGACGAAGAAGACAGGATGGGGATGGCTGGGGAGGGGCCAGCAGGCAGGCGAATCGTGATGACACCCTGTTGCAGAATTCAGAAGAGGAGAGAATTCCCAACTGGAGCAAATGTTCGACAGTTGCTTCATTTTTGTTAAACGAGGATTGAGAAGGGCCCAGTGAATTTGGCAGGCCGTTCTTTGTTAACCACAGGGAGGCCATTTTCAGTGGCATGGCGGCAGCCCCCCCTCTCATCTCAGGGTGACGGGAAGGAGGAGGATGCAGACAGAGTGAGCGCTGACAGCTCAATGTGAAAGTGAAGACAGATGAGTGACAATGGGGGAGGACTGCAGCTCTGGGGAGAGATTCAGGCACGTGAAGGGCCGAAAAACTGGCAGAAACCTAGCGGTTGTTCACCGAGGAGCCAGTGATTCGTTCATTACCTCAGGGCTCCTGCCATCTTCCGCGCTGCTCAGAGAGAGCTGCAGAAATGGGGTCCCATCCGGCCTCCGAAGCTGCAGAGACAGGCAGGCAAGCGAGAGCACAACCAGCACAGGTGGGGAACACGAGAAAGGGACCCCATGTTCCTGATCTCTCTCTCTCTCACACACACACACACACTGAAACAAACATGCACAACACATGCCACACACATAAACACTCACATAGCACACATCACCTGCGTATCACACACACAAAACACACAATCTGTGTCATGCACACATCGCTCAGCACACAACACACATTGCAGACAACACACCTACATGGCACACATGTGTGCACACATATACAACACACACGCGCAACATACTTAGGACACACAAAACACCTGGATAACACACATCACATACACAACACGCACAACACACATAAACGCTCGCCACATATACCAACATATGATACACATGTACACACCACAGCATGTGTTTACAGACGCCACATGTATCACACAGTCCTGTAACACAGGCACACACACACACACATCCCACAGCTGAGTTGCCTAGCAACCCAAGGCTGTATACACCACAGGCCCGCGACGGGTATGGGATCAGGGGAAGAGAAGCAGGTGTGCAAGTCCTCAAAAGACTACAAGATCAAATATTTAACCAAGCAGAGAGGAGAAGAAAACGAAACCAAGGGAAAAGGGCAGAAGAACACGACGTGGCCTCCTCCACCCCATGGGTGCAAACCACACGCCTCCTTTGGGAGCGGCAACTGTGAGCCCCTGACCCCACCCTCAGACGTCCAGCCCCTGAGGCAGAGCAGACCCAGGCTGCTTTGAAGGACAGAACCTCCCCCTCCTCCTTTTTTTTTTTTTTCTTTTCTTTTCTTTTTTTTTTTTTTTTTTTTTTTTTTTTGCCTGGCAATGCCTCTTTCTTTGAAACTCACGCACACCCACCTCAGAGTGGCTCTTTGAAATGCTGAAGGCAGAGAAAGTGCAGCAGGGGGACCGGACTGCCGCTGATGGGAAAGAGAGGTTCAGAGAACCAGGCCCAACCTAGCTGCAAAGACTGAGGTTTTCTATCGCATCGGGCACCTTCATTCCGCGTTAAGATGATCCCACCAGGACCAGGCTGAAAAAGTGTTTTTGGTTCTTCTGCCCGATTTCTTTATGTAGGAAGAATCCCAGCCAAATGGGGACTATTCACTCCTTTCTCTTCTGCCTCCACTGACAATGAATAGGAGTCCAGAAGAAAGCTAACCTTCAACATTTTTCTCTTATCTCCCATTTATCTCTAAGGTAGAAAATTCTAGAAAGTATCTCCAGACTCTCAGCAGTGGTATTCTGGTTCCACTTCTTAACTGCTCCCCCTCGCTCTCCCAAGTCTCCTCTGACAGTGCCAAGCTGCATGCTGAGCTGTCATAGAATGTTCTCAAGCCCTGCAAGAGGAACAGGCAAAAAAATATTTCTCTTAGCCTGCTTAAATTAGTCCCCTCAGTCTGGCCAATTGGGCCAGCAGGGATATTCATTCCCTCTCACTTTTCTTGTCTGGCTTCTTTTTCTTCTCCTTCTTTTTTTTTTTTTTTTTTTTCCTCTGCAGTTATTCTGATGTGAGTTCAGTATACACATCCGCCCCAGAAAGGCTGCGGGATGCTGAGAAAGATCCCACCACCTCACACTCTTACCGTGCTCTTCCAGAGACAGAGGCCTGCCATTGTCTGGATGGCAGCAGAACACCTTACTCACGTCTGTCTCCCTCTGGATGTCTGTGTGGTCACAGCCCAATAATGCACAATGATAAGGTGTCCCAACTGACGCAAAATTAGAGTCAAAAGTCTCTCAGCTGTCAACTGCTAGAGGGATGGCTCAGTGACTGCCTCAGAGTCTGCCCTGACCTCGAAGAATTGGCCCAAAGTTCATCCATTGTTTGAACAGACATTTACTGAGCAATCGCGGGCCCAGATGAGGCTGATGGTCCAGGTGCAAATATGAACAACACCGGTTTTGTTCTTAAGGTTGCGCAAGTTTGCAGGTAAGTGTTCTGGCCATTCTATTGCAATGAGACTGAACAAGGCACTGCGGACACAGGATACAAAGAACAGGGTCCTCGCCTTGGAGGAACTCAGCCTCCTAAAAGGCAGGCACGTAGACAGTTATAATAAGACATAAGAGCTAGGATAAAGGCATGCGTAGAGTCATGTGTCTGTGTCCCTGTTTCCGACACTGTGCCTAGAGCAATGAGATATGAGACACATCCTGTGGCTGTTTTGTTTCAACCAATGACAGTGTTCTGTAGGTAGCGTGTTCCCTGTAGTGATCTACTCTTCCTTCCTCTTCTCATCTCTGTCCTTGCTGCCTCCCTTCTTCCATGACTCGGGTCTCCTGGACACATATGTTTAGGGAGATGGTCAAGGGAGGGGGTGACAATCAAAGGTAATGATCATATAGTCTCTGTGTCCCTCCTCAACACCCACAGCAAAATCACAGGGACTGATGTTGCCACCCCTCCCCACACATTCTCTGTCTTTCTCTATTTCTTAGATCCTAGATGCTCTTTGGAAAGCTCTTTTGGCTGGGTCTAATCGGCTTCCTGCTATGGCCCTGAGTGCCAAGGTCCAGCCCTTCCTGATGGTCCTTTTCCTACCATTTCCACTCCTGCTGGTTTGACTATGTGAACAGAGGCAGGTCTCGCTAACAAGTGCTCGGGACCAGTGCTGTTGGTTTATCCCAATAGAGTCAAACCTGGTGCTAGGATTTGACCTAATGGCTCCTGTTACCCCAGGGAAGGCTGATGCCTGCTGACATCACTGACTATGGCCCGGCCCTTCGGTGGTCACTCATGGGGCCCCACTGAGGTGAACAGGGCAGGCTCTCCCCCATCTCAGCTCCAGCTCTTCTTTTTCCCTGAAGAGCATGATTTCACCCACCACTTTCTCGTAAGATTCTCTTCTCTGGCACTTCTCGTGTGACTCCCACAAATGAATCACCCAAGCTGGGAGTGTCCATGTGAGTAAAAACGCAGCCTCTAACCACAAATGTTCAGTGTCCCTGGGCTTACTGTGTATGTTTGATTTTTGTCAACTTTTTAATTAAAATGTCACCACAAATTTAAGAGAGAAAGAAAGGGCAGGGGAGAAGCCAGGATGAGAGAGGCGTGCCAGGACATATCAAGCTCTGTAAGCCATTCCTCCGTTTCTTTCTCCTCCAAGTGTTCTGAATTTCTGACATTTCTGTATTTTTAGTAGCTTCGAATCGTGAAGTTTATGGGTTGCAAAGCATGAGGCACTGCCTTGCCAAGTGGCAAGGATATAAAAACAAATGATAAACAGAAAAGTTAACTGAACAAGAGCAATGGAGGCTGAGAGCACAGGATGTGTGTGTGTCTGAGAACCCTGGGGACAGGAACGCACCGAACAGGGATGGAGGCAAGGAAGAACATGGGACACAATCATCTCTCTTACCCTTTCCGTACCTGTCTCCTGAGACATCATGTCTCCTAAGAGCCCAGCTTCTTCCGTGGGAAGGCCGATGTTTTATTTTTCTGCTACATTTGCCCACATTCCACAACAAGGTGCTTAGCACTCAATGAGAGGAAATGGGATCATCTGGAAAGGTCTAAAACCAGCACACTTTTGCCTCCAAATCTGCAGGTAAATCTCTGCGTGACCTTGAAGAATCATTTACCTCCCCTTTTCTTCAGCTGTAAAATAGGTGTGACCGGATCATCACCAAGCTGCAGACCTTTGTGAGTGCATAATCATGACCATTGGCTCAAGTTAGGGGAGAAGCTCTAAGTCTTGATCATGTGTGTGCACAAGTTGTTTCAAGGGGTGAATTTGGACCTCAGTTTCTCTCTCTACAAATCAAGGACGTTAGAATAGATGGTCATTTTTCATTCTGTTTTTCTCTAAAATGCACAAAGTATATCAATGCAAGAAGTGAATCAAAATGCTGAGCCTTCGTCCTCAAAGATCAAGCCCCAGATGGCACCTTATCAGGGCTCAATATAAAGAGGAGGGATAGACCTTATCCACGTATAATTCACTGGCCCGTTGATGAGAACCTGTATTTTCAATGGGTTCATTTTTATCTCAGGCATAAAATCTCAATCCTGTCTCAAACATGGTATTTTCCCTTTCAATATAAGAGGCAATTTATTTTATTGTTACTTGAAACTAAAGGAATCCAATAAACTGGTTTGGAGCCAAAGAAGACCATAATGACAAAATGATTGATCTTTTTTTAATGCATTGCGTTGCTATCCTCAAATTGGAGAAACGCAATATAGAAGATATTCATTTATACCACCGGCTGGTATTTATTTCTGTAATAGAATGCAACACTCCTTTGTATTTATTAAGGACCTGTCACCACTAGAAATACAAACTAAAAGGGCTTCACTGTGAATTCTCAGGCACGGTCAATTTTGGCTGTTTTGCCCCACTGACGTCAAAGATCTATAAAGGAGCCTGAGGCAGAAATATCCACACTATTGCGTAGTGAGAAAAATAGAAGTATTGTATGCTGGACCCATTGTTAGCAGTGGAGGTTAAGTAAACAGACACTATTCAACAGGCCAAAGGAAAAAAAATATTTTAAAACAACTAGAGCTGATCACCAACAGGAGCTGACAAAAGGGCATTAACCCCAGAGGTCGGGTTCTGGCCTGGATGAATTACCTCCCACCTCCCTAAACCCTCAAAGCACCCTCTGAGACATATCTTATTACTTCACCACACAGATGGAAAGGCAGGGGTTCGAGAAAGGTAAACTCTCCTCCTTGGGCCATTGAGCGATTACATATCTGAGCCAAGACTTGAAATGCATTCTGACTAATTCCAAAGCCCACGCATTTTCACTGTATCACAGTGCATCTTCGTGACATAGATATATTCTCATAAATTGTCTCATGGCCAAAGAAAGGCCAGCTGACAACAACATATGGAATAGTGAACATGTGTTGAGTTCTTAAATGTCTGCCATCTTTTGTCAACAATAGTCTTGGATGAAGTTGTATTTGAACCATGTGAGGTCCTGGGGAACACATCCCTCCTGAGTATTCTATACTAACTGGAAGAGGAGGGGAGGTGTGATCATTGAGAATTGTCACCAGGTTTTATGAATCCTGAGGATGGGCAGACTTATCATGGAAGACTGCCAAAGGAATAGGAAGACGGAGGAAGGTCTAGTCTCTGTACCATGTGTTGGCCACTATTCCAAACCTCTGCTCAGATTCAGTAAGACTTTATGATTCTCAAACTCCTCCTGTCACCTACACAGCCGATGTTCTGATTTTCCCACAAGTGGTCATGATTTCTTAAATCCTTGCCGTTAGAGACGACTCACCACATCTCCACATTTGCTCACTAAATTTTGAACAATAACGTGATGACCCATTCCATCGTGGTACAGCTCCGGCTCTCAAAAAATGTTTCCATATATTCAGCTCAGTTGTCTCTTTTATAACTTCCACATTTTGGTTCTGTCATTTTGAGTCAAGTAGAACAGACTCACACAATCCTGTGAAGTACTTCGGAAAAAGACATTCCTCCTTCAGTGTGTGACAGTGAAGAGGGTGATAGTGTCACCAGAAGTCACAAGTCCACTCTTAGTTTTACTTCTCACTTGTGCTTTGAGCATTGGATGATGAGTAGATTATTTCACCTCCTAAACCCTCCACTCCAAACTTCACATTTTCCCTCTGAAAAATGAGTAAATTGTAGTGATGAGTTGCTAAACTTCACCCACCTTGGATTCTAAGTGATTTTCTGATCCCTCAGAATAAACACTAATAATGATTCCATGTTCTTTTCCTGCTGGTCTCCCAGAATTTCACTGGGGGAGGAGTTCAATTCTGGTATATTTTTCCCCATATAACCTAAAGATCTTTCTAGAAACCCCTTCCCATCTGGCTCTCACTATCGGATCTCAAGGATCTGAAGCAATGAAATCTCCTCTCGTCCCACAAAGATATAACATTTCAACCCATGTAAACCCCAAACACACATCATCACTACCTATGTCACCATCACTACCACCATCACTGCCATCAGCCTGGGCCTGCAACGCTCACTAAGAGTTCCAGATACTTTCCTACCAGAGTCCCTTTCAACAATTAACCCTTCAGTGAGCTTTATATTTAAAAATATTTTGCTTATCACACTAAATGCAAGAATACACATTTTAGGTAATAATACTTAATTTCTTGATTACTATTTGTATTAATCAATGGCCCATGTCACTCCCCTTTGGAAATTCTGATCCGCTGGAAGATTGTACATACCTGGAAATTGCTACAGTTCCAACCACAAGCTAAGGTGGCCATTATGTGCACTAATCATTTTTACTTTGGTGCTGGCTAATGTCTGATTTATGTAAGACTTTTTGATGCACGTAGGGGTTAGCAAGCCTGACATATTCCTTTACTGATGGTCAGGGGGATGAGGACCCCAGATGGACAGCTTCTCTTCAAAGCCCTCCATACCCCACTTTGAGTTCCAATCTTACAATAACTTTGTTTTATGGAGGCTTGGATTTAAACCACTAAAGCAAATCACAGATGGGCTTGGGAGAGGGTGGGGAGGGGTTACTATGTGAGACAATTACTTATCCTCGATAGAGACCAGGAAGGACAAACCATCCAGTGTAGATTTTGTCCCATGGAATGGATGACTCTTGGACGCCAAATCAGAGTGCATTTTTCCTGATTGCTCACAAATGAAGAAAGTTGGTTTCATGCCCAAGAAACAAGGTTTCTTGGTAGAGGAGTGTACAGTTTGCAGAGGGAACTGGTTTTCTCCTGTCCTGTACTGACCAGCTTCTGGAGACCGTTGCAGAAGCCTGATTCTCCTTGTTTGAGGGTCAGCTTGGTTTTCTCAAAACCCAAACTCTCAGGTGTTGCATTGCCCAGAGAGACTTCCTTCTTGAAACTGTTGACTTCTTATACTCTCCTTGCCTTTCATGTTTATTTGAAACAGAATTCAACCTCCATTCATAATTGTGCTGATTTTTTTAAGTTTACTTTTCTTTTGTGTAATGAAAGAGATTAATTTTTTTTTTCTTCCCATCCATTATATATGATGGCTGGGATGGCCCTGGGATTTGTTCTGATAAGTATGCCTCAGCTTAACCAATAAAGCCTCCAATTTTGATAAGTGAGAAGCTGAGAATCATACTTTGAATTTTACCAAATCTTCCTACAGTGGACACGTAATATTTTAGGACCACTACCACCTCCTGGGGAGCCTGAGTGGCTCAGCCAGTTGGGCATCCAACTCTTGATTTCAGCTCAGGCCATGATCTCAGGGTTGTGAGTTTGAGCCCCATGTCAGACTCTGTGTTAGGCATGGAGCCTGCTTGGAATTCTCTCTCTCCCTCTCTCTCTTTCCCCTTCCCCTGGGTGCTCTCTGTTTCACTCGACTAAAAAATAAAAGATAACCACCACCTCCTTACATTCTAGTGATAGATCTCTTTTCCCTTTTCCCCCTCTCCCAAAATGGGCTCAGGGTCTAAGCTGGGGTAATGATAACATCTCACTACTCACATAACAAGAATTAGTCTGTGGAATAGCCCTAAGTCAGGCCAATTACAGTCCTCCCATAGTAAGGAAAGAGTTCTTTCCTCTCAGGTGATGAAGATGAGAGAAATTTCCAGAAACTTCTGGAAGTTGGGAGTCCAGTCTTGTGGAGAAAGACAGTCTGCAAGAGGAAAGGTTGAAACTAGATGAGAGAGAAGGTAGAGGTAAGATCTGTCATTATAGCTTTCAGCTACAACCTGGCCCTTCCCACTACAGAGGTCAATAAATGGCCCTATATTTTTCAACTAGTTTAAGTTTGGGTTGTCTCTTTTGCTACTAAAGAGAGTCCTGAATAGAAAAGCTCTTGGACAAGAGAAGTTCTTGATATAAAGCAAAGGGTACCACTGTGGCTGACAGAGGTTGCCCACAGTGGGTGGGAAAGGAGTCTGGCAGTCTGAATTCTACTGCGTTTCCTCTTTCCTGCTGTTGGAGCCTCATCGAGCCACCTAACCTCTCAGAACCACATCTTCCTGGGCAGAAAAATCTGAATCAGCACTACCCTGTCCTGCCCATGCCTTTTTTTATTTTCTGCATTTTCAATGATTCATCATCTTGGGGCCTTGCTGACCCTGGAGCGACCACCCCTCCCAGGGCTGGCCAGTTCCTGGGAACAGTAAAGGGCTTTCCTGGGAACATGCTTTTAATATGCAAGCCAATCAATCTACAGTGTGTGCATCCAACTTCCTCCTCGCTCAAGGCTTCACACTCCAGACCCCTATGTCCTGCTCTATTCACCCCAAGGCCAAGTACCAGATGACCAGGAGTAATTCCAATGCCCTAGAGTACCCTGAATTATTCACTAGCCAGTCCTAAATTTGCTTACCCCGCCTTGCTTGTTCCTTCCCAAGGAGACCACAGTAAAAGCTCCTGCTCACATTTTCCCCTCAGTTCCTCCGCTTCCTGACCAACCCTGATGCTGTCACGTGTGGGCCCCCATGTTGTGGTGTCTCCCTCCTCTTGGGAACCGTGAGTAACAAACTATCTTTCCAACGGCAGTCATCTCCTGGTCTGTGAGCTTCACAATAACTGAATAATAATAAAGCCTATATTTTAAAAGACTACCTCCCAAGGTTGGTTGGTGAGATAAAGCAGCTCATGCAGGGCCAGGCATGAGGAGCCTGGATCATTTAGCTGTTCAATGAATGTTAGAAAAGACTCACTTACTGACAGATCTGAGGGCATCGTGAGGGTAACTAAAGCTGCCGCACTTTGGAACCCAGTGGTTGATGTGCAGTCTTTCCTTGCAAACCTCCAGAGAAGTAGATTCCGTGACAAATGTGCGCCATTATTTTTTATCTCACTTATTCCGTGGACATCCATGAAGCACCTACCCCCTGCTAAGGGGGTGAGCAAATCCGGTATCATTTCTGCCCTCATGGAGCTTAATCTTACAGCTGAAAGATACCGAACAAGAATAAACAACCACGATATATACTGTGGACACTAAGTAAATATTGTATATGACCAGGAAAGCTCCTTGCAGCCTGCCTGTAGAGGGAAGGGAAGAAGAAGAATTGTTTAAGATGAATTATTACACTTCAGATAGCTTATTTTCCTATTTATCTCATATTTTCCTATTATTTAGATGATTGTAATAATTACATAAATAATATCACAGTCATCTAAGTAATAGTAAACCAGATATATTCTAAATAATAATGCCTCAAATGTGTACAGTGCTTTACAGTTTACAACGCACTCGCATATATTAACAATTACGCGTGTGGAATACTCGTTTACAAGGTGCTTTCATCTGGCCCTCCCCTAAAAGCTTGATGCTCAGATTGGAGGTAATCAACCCAGAGTGGGTTAGAGCCAAGGCTCTGAGGGCCTCTGACTCCAAACACAGAACGTCTGGGGTTTGGGGGGATTGTACTGTTGCTGCCCTTGAGTTAGTAGATGACAAATCGTGACATCCTGCTTTGGATGCCTCTGAAGATGAGACCGATAAGGCCTACGGCCACACGACATCCCCGTTCTCCCTCACACGCTATGATCCTGGGGATGTTACACATCATTCTTGGCCCCAGCACAAGCTGAGTCCCCAGGATGGATGCGGAGCCCCTCCAGCTACGACAGAGGACAATGGGAAAGGGCCTCACGCGGATGCCCAGGTCACACAGTCCAGACCAGCTTTGCTCCAGGGAGGGGAAATGGCAAAATCTGGGTGCTGCAGCTACTGTCTTGTGAAAATCAAAATCCTGGAAGATGAGAACTTCTCACTTGCAAAATCAAGTTCCTTTACAGGTTCAGGATTCATGGTGAAAACATGGAACTTTCTGCTTGAAGCAGAGCCCTTCTGTACAGCCAGCCAAAGTGGCAACCGGCAGGGAAGTACCCCCGATGCTCCAGCGCCTCCCAGACGGCTCAGTCTGAGAGCCACGCAGAATTCCACGGCCAGCCTGCATGTAAGGAGCCCTGAATACTAGGAACCAAACACCCGGGGCCGCCCTTGACCTGTGTCCCGGGCATTGATGGTGACTGCTTCCATCTTGAGTCATGAGTGCATTTACCGCTAAAAAACGGATGCTGACCCGCCCCGCCTGCAGAGCACGGCCCAAGGGATCACAGCTGGAGGAAATGCCTGCAGTAGCTCAGAGCAAGAAAACCACGGCTTTGGAAAATCTTGATAATCAACACATTTTCACACAAGGTAACTTCATGCACATTGAGCTCAAGTTATTTGAAAAGGAAAAAAAAAAGTGCTGATATCAAGCCATTTAAGCAACACTTGACGGCACCATGCTTGATTGAAAAATAAAATATGGTGTCTCCCGTGGGCACGCCATGCTGACTTCACAAAACTGTTGCAGCTGGAAGCCCAGGGAGCCTTGCCGCTCGGTGACAGGCGAATCTCCGGAGGTTTAGAGTTCAAGTTCAGTTCGGGTAATAGCTTAGCTGCTTTTCTGTTTCCAGAAGCTTAATAGAGTCTGGGGGAGGAAGAAAGGGGTTGGGAAAAGGGAATTGCTTTGAGCAGCTGATTGCAAATGCACAGATCAGAAGAACAGGAAGGACAGCTGGGGAGGCATGATCTCAGCCCAGACATGGCACGTGGGGGGTACCAGGAGGACAAGTCCTCAGCTGCATCAAGTGACAGTGGGAGAGAAAAGGTGTCTGCTCTCTTGTTTTCTTATTCTGAGGTCTTGAGTTAACTTAGAAAGATAAAGGTCGTGTGTGTCATTTTCTTTGAGCCACCCCCATCAGCTATAAATGTGCTCATTTCTGCCTGCACAGTACTGAGTTGATTTGTCTAGAATAGTATTGGCTTATGATGCTCAACCGTTCATCAACTCAACAAGCATATGTTAAAGACCCACTAGGGTGGGTCCATATGCATCACTGGGAAGTAAGTGAAGGGGTCAGAATTTGAGCCTCGAACAGTCTGCTTCTAAAGCCAGCACCTGGAACACCAACAATGCATGTGGACAGTGATGTTTCCCAGGGACCTGGGGCAGGTTATCTCAGGTTCCCACTGGTAAAATGGAGGTCATAATAACACCTACTCGGTAGGGTTGTCAAGAGGATAAAAATGAGGTAATATATGTAAAGTGCTTAGAATAGTGCCAGGCACGTAATCAGGGCTACATTAGTGGGGAAAACAGACACTAATCAAATAATCACCAAGAAAATGGATAATTATAGAAACTGTGATGTGTGTTATGAAAGAAAGGTATGTGGGTCAATGAGACCTAGATGAATCTGAGAGAGGGAGAACGAAAGGTTATTCAAACGTGGTGACACTGGAAGGGAGAGATCCAGTTGAGTGAGGCCTTACTGGAAGGAAAGGGAAGATTTTGGACAGCATTCCAAGCTGGTCCACAGTGGTCTACCTCCCACTAGCTCAGTGACTGGCAACCTTTTTCCATGAAGGGCCGGACCACATGGTCATGAAGTCCTTGTTGCAACTGCTCAACTCTGCTGTGGTTGTGCAGAGGGGATTGCCAACCCCTTCACTGAGCTCTCCGCTTGCCCAGCGCCCACACCTTGTCTTCATCACCTTTGTAGCCACGGTCCCTGAAACTTACAAGGTGCTTGATAGATGCTTGTTGCAGGAATAAGAGCAAATAAGTAATGCAGTAAATATCTACTCAGAAGAACACCTTCACTCTAGGATTCTGTTAGGTATCTAGAGGGATTGAGATACCATATAACTCAGAGGGCACCAGGTGCCACAGTAAGTTAAGCTTCTGATCTTGATTTCAGCTCAGAGGGGGATCTCAGTGAGATTAAGACCCACCTTGGGCTCCTCGTAGGGCTCCTCGCGCAGCACAGAGCCTGCTTAAGACTCTTTCCCTCTGCCCCCCACCTCAAATAAATAAATACATCTTAAAAAAAGATACACTATAACTCAAGTCTCACCGATTAGACCACGTTTTCCCTGGTAAATCCACCCTGCAGGGGCCACTTTAAATGAATCTTCTCTTTAAGGGCCCCATCTCCAAATACATTCACATTCTGAGGTGCTGGGGGTAAGGGCTGCGACATATGAACTTGGTGGGAACACATTTCAGCCCCTAACAGACAAAGAAAGCAGCTGGAGTTCTAGACAAAGTATTTTCACAGCCTACTTTGAGCCCAGGACTCTGAGGAAAGCCACGCTCTGGCAGGACAGCCATTTGTCCAGTCCATCGGTGCTCCCGAGAGGGACTCCATCCCTCCATCCTTGGCACCCTGCACCACCTCTAAGCAGTTTTTCTGAGAAGCAGCCCCAGGCTCCGGTTGCGACTTCACTGCTGATTTCCCCGGGCCTCAGTGCAAAACTCCTGCTGGGTGAATCTCCCAGAGCGCTCTGAAGTAGGATGGTCTTCGGGGATGCTTTTCTGTGGTTATGCTCTCCTTCTGGGGAAAAATAAAATAAAATCAGGTCCTCCAGGGACAGCCAGTTCATCCAGTTGTCTCAACAACATCACGCCCAGAGCCTTTGGAACCTTTCAAACAACTCGCACGGAAGGTCTCCTCACTGCATTAAGGAACCAGGCTCTTTTTTTTTTTCTTTTCCTCAGTCACTTCTGAGTCATGTGTCTGTTGCTGTACTCAGCTCCCTCTTTCCATGTCTTGGAGCAGAAAACAGCTCTTCCAGGTGTCCTTTAGCTCAAGATGAGCTGTTACTACTCCAGAAATGTATGTCAATGTGTTCCTTTCTTCCCCATCCCTGTGACCTCTGATCTCATTAGACCTTCAGCTCTCGGTGACCTCTCCTACGGTCTTCTCCCATCCAACCTGTGCTCCACTCAGGTCATCAGAATAATTGGTTTGCAACTCGAATCTCTCCATGTGATTCCCACATCTGACCTTGCTCACTTCCCCATGTTACTGAGAAGGTGAGGATTAGCTCCTCCCCACACGGACTCAACCCCTCTGCTCGCCTGCCTCACCGCCCACTCACACACCCATAGTCGGGAGCTTCTCAGCATCACTGGTCCACCCTAGGGTTACTTACCTCCACATCTTGCTCACCTGGCCTCCTCTGCCTGTGATGCTTTTGCTTATATCCTTGTCAGTCTCTAGACCCAGTTTGGCATCATCTCTTAAGGAAGACTTCCCTGTTCCCTCCCATGCTGGGTTAGGTCCTGTCTCTCACCATGATTCCCTATTCATACCACTGTCATTTAGTCTCGGGATTGGATGGTATATCCCTGTTGCGTATCCATCTTCCTGACAAGACCGGGAGCTTCTCAAGAACAGAAGTTGAGAGTCACTGTTGAAGCCGTAGGGCTTAGGAGAATCCCTTAAACAAAGCAGATCCTCAGCCAACGCTGAACCGAGGTCCTGGTTTTCGAGGCTTCACCTTATGTCCCCAGCCCGTAAACATGGGGGTATCAGGCTGAAAACCACCACACCCTCTCAGAAGTCTTTAAACCAAGATTTGCAAGGAACTTGGCAATAGTCCCAAATCCCTCTTCATTTGTCATATCTGTTGGCTCAGGGGCACAAATGCAAATCAAATCTTAAGGACAACTCAAGGTAGTTCATCATTCCCCAAGGTAAGCAAGTAAATTAAGCTCAACTAATGTCTCTGGATTTTGCCAACCGTGGAATTATGTTGGAAAGACAGAGAAGGATATACACCTCTCTCTGCCTATAGCTTGTCTCCAATGACAGTTAGCATGGATTCTAGAGAAGCCCCACACCCTACTCCTCTGTCGACCTTCCACCAAGGTATATCATCTCTATGACCTGATCTTTGGCTTAGACTCGCCTGAGAGATAAAGTGGAACTTTGTTGCCCAAATGCAGCTTGGACGGAGGTCTTGTTCTCTCTCTCTTTGTGAAACTCTGAGCTATAAAAAGGGAAGGTTCTCTTTTAGACAGAAATGTACTACGAAAATTTACCTCATATCCAAATTATGACCATAAAGGAGCGAGACATCGCTTTTTCAGCCAGGGCAACCCAGTTAGTGGGTTATTCCAGCTTCCCCTTGCCTCCCTGGGAAGGTGATTTTCTTCTTACACGGGAAATATGGGCTCTGAAAGTAGAGAGAGAATGCATGTTGCTTCTCGAGCACCTGTGCAAATGAGATTTGCTTCTCTAGAAGCAGAAAAGTCCCCAAATACCTGCATCAAAGGTGTTTCCAAAGAAGATTCTCACTAGAGACTGAACGTTTGTGTCCCCCCAAAATTCATATGTTGGAATCCTAATCCCCGATGCAATGGTATTTGGAGGTGGGGTTTTTGGTAGAAGATTGGGTCATGAGGTGGAGCCTTCATGAATGAGATTCGTGCTTTATAAAAAGACCTGGAGAGCTCCGTTTGCTCTCCTCCGTGTGAAGGTAGAGTGTGAAGCTGACAGTCTACGACCCCACGGAGGGCTCTCATCAGAACCCGAACATGCTGATGCCTGTGCTCAGACTTGCAGCCTCCAGAACCACGAGAAATAAATTTCTACTCACAAGCCACCTGTTCTGATGTACTTCTGTTACAGCACCTGAGCTGCCCTAAGAGAGTTCTGGATGCCAGAGGTTCTCTGAGCTGTCTAGAGGTCCAGGGAAATGCCTAATCACCTCAAATGTCCGGGGGTACGTGGAGGGGCAAAATCACCTCATCACAGAAGGCACCGGCTCTCCAGCCCACAAGCCGTCTTGTACCTGCATAGCAACAATCTTCCAGTCTCAGAGCCCGGGGATGGGTCTGCTGCAGTGCACAGCTGTGCCATCAATCTAGCCTGGGAAAGTCACTTGCATTCTTGGGCTTCATCTTCCTCACCTCTAAATGGTAAGGTTGATACTCAGTGCTGGTCAGCGTTTTTATCAGAGGGAGGTTTGAGGGGGCACACTATCACAGACTTGTTTGAGACTCAGAGGAATCTGTACACTCAAGAAAAATGCCCATTCTGTATGCAATATCACTGGGGGGAAATCTCCTAAACCTATACATCAATCCCATGGCTACCCCTGGAATCTAGGTACAGAATCCCCATCTGGCAGTAAAATTCTATGACTCGGGGGTTGGGGGCGGATATTGCAGAATTAAGCAATAACACCAATGAACAAAACCCCAGGAAGCCTGCAACACAATCCCATTTTTCAAAAGTCTCTGATTTCTGAGCAGAATGACTGGGCTTCATTTGCATGCCATTTCCAAATATGTTTCATGGTATAAATTCTGAGCGATTTAATGGGTAGTAATCTTCCCAGTGTCTGCCTGTCCTTCTCCACAGCTTGTAACGTTCTGCATGTTCCCCAGCAGCCCCTCCCTGCTCTGGGTGCCATAGTGAAGGGAGATGGGGTGGGGCAGGGGGTGGCTGTGGGAGGTATGGGGCAGGCAGACCTGTCCCGTTTCTTCCTGAAAGCTCTCCAGACCTCAACCTCATCCACCTTCCCTTATTCCCATCCCCATTACTATTCAATGTCTGCTAAGCAGATAGAGCCCCACTTTTCAAATGTATTCATTTTACTTATTTCTTACCTCATTCTGAAACATATCGGGAGTGACTTTAAGGATTTGAGAAAATGCTAAATATATTCTAAACATTGAAAAGCAAACTCCAGATTAAGAAAGATGGAGAGGGGAACATTTGAACCACAAGTGTCAATAATGTTGCTTTAATTACGTGTCAGATTCAGCTTTGCAATTCCTTGCTGCCAGGACACAAAAGAAAATCTAACATAGTCCTCTTCATAAGAAAAATAGAAATGAACAAATTTCTCATGAGACAAAATTACATTTTTTTATCCTGCTACTAAATTCTAAAAGAGATTTCTCATGTGAGCCCTTTTGAAAATAATAGCATAGCGTAATAGGCATCCTTGTTGGAATATTAACAATTATATGCACACACATTTCCTGGACTTGTATCGAGGGCCTGACAAGGTGCTGGTTTCTGGGGATCCAAAGTGAAGAGGGGTTCCAGACTTCCGTGGGATTCATGAATGAGAAGGACTGAAAACTGATCGATTTCAGAACAAGTGCAGAGATGGGAAGGGAGGATTCCGCAGAGAATGGTACCTTCATTCAGTCATTCACTCATTCGCAAAATATATGTGGACGTCCCAGTACTGGCGAAGCATTGCTTCCTCTAGGATACGTCAGTGAGCAAGATGGACAAAACCCTTGCCCTCTGGGAACTGAGCTTAGAGTAAGAGAGACTAACATAATATAATAAAAAAAATATTATTATAAGAAAAAAAAAGAAATAAATCAATTAACATGTGTGTATCCATGAGGTCAATGATGAAAAATCAAGAAAGCAAGCGAGAGAGAGAAAGGGAGAGAGAAACAGAGACCAGAATTGCTTTCTTTTTTTAAAAGATTTTCTTTATTCATTTGAGAGAGAAAGAGAGAGCAGGGGGAGCGGCAGAGAGAAGCAGACTCCCTGCCGAGTGCACAGGCTGACACCTCGCCCAGGGCTGAATCCCAGAACCCTGGGATCATGACCCGAGCTGAAGTCAGACGCTTAACTGACTGAGCCACCACAGGTGCCCCCAGAATTCCTCTTTTAACAATGATGAGCAGACAATTCCTCTAAGGGGAATGTTTGAGCAGAGGCTTAGAATGGAAGGAGGGTCAAGGCATGTAAATATCTGAGGCATGAATGTTCCAGGCCAAAGGATCAGAAATCACAAAGACACTGTGATGGGCTAAGTTGTGTCCCCCCAGATTTCAGGTTGAAGTCCTGGCCCCCAGCATATCAGAATGTGACTGCATTTGGAAATGGGGTCTTTAAAGATGCAATGAAGTTAAAATGAAGTCATTAGGTTAGGCCCTAGTCCTATATGACCGGTGTCCTTATAAAAGGGGGAATTAGGACACGAACACAGAGAACAGACCAGGTGAGGACACAGGGAGAGGCTGCCATCTGCAAGCCAAGGAAAGAGGTCTCCGAAGGAACCAACCCGGCTGACACTTTGATCTTGGACTCCTAGCTTCCAGAACCATGAAAGAATAAATACATTTTTGTTGCTTAGCCTCCCCATCTGTGGTACTTTGTTCTGGCAGCCCCAGCAAGCAAGGACAGGTCTGATGTGGGGATTTATTCGGCATTTTAATGAAGAGGTTGGTCGGCACAAAATCAGGCAGTTTTTGAGGGACTAAGCCATGACTTCTCCTTGTCCTTCTTCTGCACCTGCTCTGTGTAGGGCCGCACGGGGTGCTCAGGAATACTGCCTGGCGAGTGAATGGAGGGATGGATGAATGAGCCAGTTAGGAACAAGGATCCCAGGCCACGCTCCCATTCTCGATACCACATTGCTGTTTGCCGAAGTTCCAAGTATTTGTCCATTGCATTCTCCAGCTCTCCTGCCCCCTATGCTCTATTTGGAGCCCTCAAGTCATGGAAGTCTATTGCAAAGGTTTTCCTTCCAGAAGGAGACTATGAAGCCTCACTGCGCAGATACGCAAGGGGGCCTGGAATCATTCCAGGGACTCACTCGACGGACCTTGCTCAGTCCTCCGCAGTTTAGAGATAAAGAGGCCACAGCAGTGCTATGGTAAGGAACGTGCTCAAGGACGCAGAGCACACAGAGCAGAGCTTAGAACTGGGAACCAGCGCACCTGCCTCCGACGGTCAGTCCGGTTCACACCAGCACATATGCTCCCACGCTCTCACACACACACACTGAGAACAAAGTTGCCGCTGAACGAAGACGATGCAGCTCGCATAGGACTGAAGCGGCTTCCAAGCCTCAGAGAGCTAGTAGGGGGGAGGCAGGTCTACTGAGGGCAGAGGGTAAAGCTAGGAGCAGGCGACCAGTACTCCAGTCCAAACGCCTCCTGCCACCATAGTAAGCCAATGGAGAAGTGACTGCGGTCCTCTGAACCTTTGTTTCTTAATCTGTAAACGGGAACTATAATACCTGTTTTAACCTTAGAGGGAAATCATACTGACCAACTAACACAGTGCCTGAGAAACTGCTTTGCTGATCAGAAGGCAATCCCCTAGCTAGAAACGGGGGTCCCCTGCTTGTGTACCTGACACTGTGCTCAGCCATTGTTTTTTAGAAGACCCCACTCCCTCCCGAAATCATCCATTTCCCTGAGTAACAAGTCGGTGCCTGTTTGGAAGGTCCTTCTGCTACTGAGCTGGTATGTCTTTATCATCTACACACCTGCCCCCTTGATTGTTCTTATTATTGCTTTCCTCACGTGTAAAAGGAGCGTTTCCTGAGGTGTTCTCCAAGTATCCCATCAGCTCTGAAAGTCTGTTGCTCTGTGGACAGAGAAAGAAAGGGGAAAGTTTGAATGACATTGCTGTCCCAGTCTCGTGTCCCACAATAATCGGGGCCATCAGATGTGCAGTGGCATCCGTGGCTGAGAAGCAGGTTCATTATCTGTCAGTGGACAGTGGGTTCTAGCACTTTCTCGGAGGGTAATTCAGGGGCTTTGATATGATCGATAGAATTTCTGTTTCATGAAACTCTTAAGTGAATGAAACACCAATTTATGAGGATTTTGAACATGGTTTCGTCAAACCCAGCTTCTTTCCTGCCACTAACCCAAGATCTCCAGGCAAAGGAACTCTTGATTGTTCTAACACATGGAGAGAGCACTGGAATAGAAGGGACACCCAAGATTTCATTAATTCACTTAAATGGTGCCTGACACATAGTAAACTCTGGATTCTTCTCCCTAAGCTTCAGTTTTGTCATCCGTAAAATGGGACCATGATTCTGCCTGGTAGGGCTCATACAGCTTCCAGGTAGGTTATAACAACAGCCCATGTCTGCAACTGGTTTTACAGCCCGGGGTACAAATGAAGCAACCGCCCAGCTTCTGGCTGGTGTTCAATGGCACATGACTGTAGTGTGATGAATGCATTGGGAGGACTGATGGGCAAGGGGAAGATACGACATTCGAAATGTTCATCAGGCACCGCCACCTTAGTGAGAGTAAGTTTCTGATCCTTACATGAAGAGGAGGCCTCAACAGCAAAAGGTGAGGAGGTCTAAGGGAGGGAGGGAGGAAAGGGAAGTGCAGGCTGGGTGTGGAACAGCGCCCTCTTTCTGGGAGCCCTAGTCTTGCAAGCTGTAGCCTTTCAGAGTTAGACTAATCTTTGCTTAAATGCCAGGTCCCCTGTTGCAGAGTGTGCATTTTGGCTACGAACGTAACTCCCCTGAGCCTCAACGTCCTCATCTGTCTAACAGGGCTGTCCTGCAGGCTGATGGGAAGAGGAGATGAGTCTATGGGCGTGGCATGCTGCCCGGGGCTGGCAGTGTAGACAAGCGCTGGTACGCGCTGCTCCCTCCCGCTTGGAGTGCTGCCCGGGCCCAGGCTGCTGTAAGTGGCCTTGTTTCTAGGTTGTCAGAGAACAACAAGTCAGGCAAGAATTCCAACACCACGCAGTTTTGTACATAGTTCTAGCCATGGGTTTGAAAAGCTGCATCCTGGCCCTGGCCTTGCTCCTAACTTGCTCTGTGCTTTGGGCAAGTCGCATCCTGTCTCTGAAACTCCGTTTCTCCATCTCTGAAAATGGAGACTGGGTCATTTCCCCACTAAGATCCTGTTTGCTTTAACAACGTAGGAGACGTTGTGTGTGCTAACATGGCCTCGTAAGAGCCAATGCTCGTTTGGTGTTTCCCACAGCACGCTCGAACACTTGCTGTGTTTAAACATATTTAGTCCTCACAGAGCCCCATGAGACAGCCCCTCTTATCATGTCTCACAGAAGGAAGCAGAAGCACAGAGAGGTTAAATAACCAGGTTAAGGTCACAAGAAAGTAGAGACTTTCAAATTCAAAACCAAAACAAAGCAACCTGGCTCTGGAGCTCAGACTCCATTTTCCATAAATGCTCCCTTTGAGACAGATGTCCATCTAGCCTCACTTTACAGATGAGAAGACAGAGTCTCAGTTGTTCTCAGGGTCTCAGACAAGGGGCCCAGAACTTCCACCTCAGACCTCCTGCCTCCAACACCTGAGGTCTTGGGCACAGTGCGAAAAGATGTCCTTTCCAGGAATTCTGCCCCAGCTGAGATCCCACTGTCTCCTCCTTGGAGTCCGGCCTCTCATCTCCTGGCTTAGGTCTACCCTGCCTGGGGTTTTGCTCGTTTGGGCAGCTTCCCCTCCTACCCAGCTCCCGCGCTGGCTGCGAGGGAGGACGTCTGCCAGTGAACAAGCACACGCCTCCCTTTTAGATTTATGAGATTCTGGATCAAGTCCCCAAAGAGGCAGATTAATCACAAGAAGTTATTTTCCTTTTAATTAAAAAATATTATCTACAGTGGCTCTGGCCCTGCTGATTCTCAGAGCAGACAATAAGGGTGAGCAGAGCGAGTGAGCAATATTAATTTTCCCCAACTAATTTAAAGATAATATCCCGCACATGTGCCGACGGCTAACATGCTTGTTTGTGCATTGGGTCGTCTGTTACCTCTGGGCCCTGAGCTTCCTCTGCCTTCTTATTGACTTTGGAGGCATCCCCAAGGAAGGGGACGTGCAGAACACAGTGAGGGATGAGACCAGATGCAAGCGTCCCTTTTAGGAACAACTGTCATCGGGGAAGCATAGGGAATGCAACTTTCAGCTAAATGCCAAGAGGCTACAGATTTCATGGAGAAAAGCCCAAGCTTCCAGATTCAACTCCGATATTATGTATCCATGGTGTTGTGGGATGAATTGTATCCTCCAAAATTCATGTACTGAAGCCCTAACTCCTAATGCCTTGGAATGTGAGTGTATTTGGACATGGACCTTTTAGAAAGGTGATTAATTTAACATGAGGAGCTTAGGCTGGACCCTAATCCAGTCTGACTTCTATCCTTGTAAGAAGGGGAGATCAGGACCCAGACCCACAAAGGGGGAAGACCGTGCGAGGACAGAGGGAGAAGATGGTCGTCTGCAAGATGAGGAGAGAGGTCTCGGGAGAAGCAAAACCTGCCTACACTTTGCTCTTGAACTTCCAGCCTCCAGAACTGTGAGACAGTAAGTTTCTGTTGTTTAGGCCACCCAGGGTGTGGTATCTTAGCATGACAGCTCTACCAGGCTAACATACAAGGGCAGACCCCTCTACCCTAGAGGAAGAGAATGAGAATTCAGCTCCAGGTTCCCTGTTGGTTCTGTTTTTCTCGGTTGGGATATCAGGGTAGCTGTGTAGCATGCCTAACCAGGAAGCAGAGATAAAGGCCTTGAACACTTGGTATGCTTTGAGGCGAGACCAATGTGGCAAATTTCTGTTTTCTAGGCAGGCTCAGAAGACCACCCATCCATTCTCAGTGTCCACACTTAAGTGAAGCTTTCCCTGATCCGCTTTCATGCTACTTCCCACTTCCCATCCCCTTCGGATGCCCCGGGGTTCATAGAGTATCCTTCCTTTGCATCCCATAGCCCACCACAATTACCACACTGCGTTGACGTTGATTAGTACCTTTCGTGGATGGATTGCACAGTGGCCAAAAATAATAGTCGTTCTGTATCCCTGCCTTTTGCAGTGTGACTTTGTACCTTCTCCCATAAAAACTTTGTCTATTTATTTCCTGGCCTCTTGAATCTTGCCTCGCCTTGTAACTAGCTTTTCCCAATAAAAAGCCACAGAAGCGACTTCGTGCCAGCTTCAAGTCAAGGCCTTGAGAGAGGAGATGGTGGAAAGCCTGGATGTCCTGCCGAGGTTATTCTAGACTAGCTTACAGCTTGTCAACCGCAAATAAGTAAGAAAGCCCAGCTAGGATCAGCAAAGCCGCCCATCTGAACAAAGCTAACCACGGACCGATGAGCGAGCATGACTGAAGTTAGAACAACCCAGCAGAGCCCAGCCGAAGTCAATAACTCACTGAATCATGAGCCAAAGAAACAGTTCATTTTAGGCCACCACATTTGGAGGTGTTTTGTTACACAGCATGGCCTGACTAATAAACCACTTCTCTTGCCTTTCCTGCCAGAACGTAGCACCTTGAAAGCAGGAAGCCAGCCTTCATCACTCGTGGAATGCATACATCACAGTCGCGGTGTACAGAAAATTCATGGAATGAAAGAAAGAGGAAATTTTTCTTTCCATACATTCAGCTACTGAATATATGGTTTGTGGCAGATTATATTTTCCAAACTTGATACTACCCCCCATCAAAAGCGAGAGCCTCTCTCTTCAACCCCTTGAGTTTGCAAGAGCCCTGTGACTGGCTTTAAGCGACAGAATCCAGCAGAGGTGACCCTGCGCCAATTCTGAACATAGCCTTTACCTGTCCTGATGCTAGAAGACATGGCAGCCAGATGCACTAGAAGACAGGATGCCGTGCTTTGATAAGCCCACGCCATGTGCGGAATCCCTAGAGAATGGAGAGAGACAGGCACCAAGGAGCCCCAAGGCTCCAGACGTGAGAGGGACATGCCATTCAGGAGGGGATGCTCCAGCCTTAACTGTCCCCACTGGTGCCAGGAGGTGACCTCCCTAGTCCGGTCCTCCCCAAAACCTGACCCACAAAACTGAGGGCAAAATAAGTGGTTCTTTTAAGCCATTAAATGTTGATTGTTTCTTTTGTCACAATGTCTTAGTTCATTCAGCCTACTATAAACCGAATACCATAGCCTGGTTGGTTTATAAACAATCCAATTTTATTTCCCACAGTTCTAGAGGCTGGCAGTCCAAGATCGAGGCATCGGCATATTCAGTTCATAGATGGCCACTTTCTAGTTCATCCATGGCCGTCTTCTTGCTGTGTACTCACAGCGGCCTAAGGGGCAAGGGAGCTCTCTGGGGTCTCTTTTATAAGGGCACTAATGCCTCCCAAAGGTTGCATGTCCTAATACAATCACATTGGGAATTAGGCTTTAACATACGAATTTCAAGGGGACACGTTCAACCCACACCAAATAAACTAAACATGGATAGCATGTTGCAGGAGAAATCTGGCTCTGGAGCCATTAAATAAAGATTTATATCCTGCCTTGAATTCTTATAATTATGTGATGATGGGAAGCTCACTTCAGTTTTCCTGTTTGCAGTGTTCTCCTGTATATGATAGGGGTGCATTTACTCATTCAGTAGAGCTCTATTGAGTGTGTGGAGGGAACACACTGAATGATACACAGTTTCTGCCTCGAGGGAATTAATAGTCTGTTTGAGGAAACAAGGCAAGAGGCCAGCAATTCACAGGGCAGAGCTATCCGTTCTCCCATTGCACTAAGTACAGCGAACCCTGGAATACTTGGGAGGGGTGAGGGGGCAGATAGTAGATTCACTCAGGACTGCTACAGTAAAGAATAGATAAAGTAAAATATAAACTGGGACCAGTGGTGCAGGCAGCTGATTAGCTCAGGTCGAGGTTGTTTAAGAGAAGGGAGCAGCCTGTCTTTGGAATTCAGAGATAAGGCAGACATGGGGCCTTCCTAAGAAATAACAGCTGGATTAGGAGTAGCAGTGAGTGTGTGGGGTGTGTATTTCCAATTCAAGTCCATTATAGCAGATGGACCAATCCAGGAGAACCTAAAATGAACTTCTCAGAAATGAATCATTCAGTCAATTTTAACCTTTAGGGAGGATACAATTTGATGAATGTGCCATGAAAAAGGGTTATTTTAAGCATTCCTGGGAGGAAAAAAAAACAATTCTAAAAAAAAAGATGGTGTTACAATTCAGAGAAATGTTGGGGGAAGCAGTGGAGAACAGGCAAGGAGATTAAGAAATATAAACTTTTGGGTTTTTTTGTTTGTTTGTTTTAAATAGAAACACTACAACCCAAATAATGCCCCAAATGGAGGATTCTGTTTGATTTGGAAAGCGTAGTTCCCTGAAACAACTATCAAAGAGAATGAACATTATTTGATGTTGTTTCAAGCTCTGTGCAAATTATATCAGCTTCTGTGATATAACTATTTAATACAGGCACAGAGAATAAAACAGTGGAACATTAATTGAATCAGAGGTCAGGAGGTTTCCATAAAAAATTCTAAGCATAAGAAGTATGATATCCAAACCAAGGATGGGAAATTAATGTTTCATCTAAGTGGCAGGGGTTCCAGCTCCAGGAATGCAGTCCTCCACCCAAGGAAAGTAAGGTCAGAGGGAACCTCTCCCACTTTACTTGGAGGCCTTGGGTCAGGCAGGTGGATAAGATTACTAGCATATCATCAGCACAGTAATGCTGGGAAGTAGCCTGGACCTCCACCCTGGGTCAACTATAAATCTCTCCGGAGGAGAAAATATTAGGAATATAAACCTGGCATGTAAATGATCTTTGGGAAATCCATGTTCCTTTCCCAGGCATGTGGGTTCCCTGCCTGCACATTCTCTCCTAGACCACACTGTGAGTTCTAGGCATGTGGTTCCATTCCCAAAAGTCCTGTGCCTATTTCCAAGGCTTGCACGGTCCTCTTGCTTTGGTCTGTTCTAATAAAAAATGATTTGGCAATGAACTAAAAGTGCCTAACAAGAATGTTTTCATCTCAGATCCTCTAGAATTGAACCATCTATTCCAAAGTAAGCCATTGACTACAAAAAAGAAAGTGCAGGGAATGTCCCCTGATGTCTGAATACTCCAAATATGGACTGGTCCTAGAAAAATTCAGTAGGTATTGAGACCCTAAGTCTCAAGGAAGTTGCTTAGAACTTAGGAAGAACCAAAGCATAGAACAATGAAATCTCTTCAGGAAAGAGAAATACAGAACAAGTATCTTTGTTTAGGTATGTATTTTCATGAATGTGTGAGAAGTGATGTTTGCACAAGTATTTGCGAAGTGTGTGATGCACATAAACAAAAAATTAGAACTGGTTTACACTGTGCAAAGAAGCAACGACCATGTCACCCTTCCAAGTGCTTAGGTCACCCTTTGAGGATTAAATGTGGGAAAATTGCAATAGACGAGACCAGCTATAAAAGTAACTCAAGATTAACAGTCAGGTTCCCCAAGAGATTTAGGGAGTCTCGGGTTGAGACTTAGAGAAATGTGACTGGAATGGGATTATTCCTGAGAAAATTTGAGCCTCACCCGATGAAAGATTCTGTTTTTGAACTAACAAATGCACAGAGAATTGTTTTCAGGACAAAGGAGAGAAATGGAGAGGTGAGAAGGGCATCCGACACAGATAAAGCACTTACTATGCGCTGAGCACTTGGCACAGCCACCCAACAATTCAGTGAGGTGGATGATATGATTCCCATTTCCTAAGAAGCAGAAGCTTAGGAAGTTCAAGACACCAGCTGTTAACACAAATGACACAGAACAAGAGTCGGATATGTCTCACTCAAAGAAAAGGGCATCTGGATGAAGGCATTTGAAAATAAGGCATCTGTAACAGGCATGTGGCAAAGAGTGCTTTAAACTTCATAGCTTGAAGACATTGGTCATGATCACCCTCTCACTCCCATTTCTTGGCTTTCATGATTGCTCAGCAAATAGCAGTCTGAGTGCCATTTGGGTGCCCCTAGACTAGCCAGTAAGGAAAGAACTGGCTTCTCAGTGGAAGTGACTGTGGAAGACACAGTCAAAGATGGCGCCCAATGAGTCATGCCCTTATACATTGCCTGCCCTTGGGTGTAAGCTTATAATCAATACTTGTGGCTTGTTTATAACCAATGGACTATGGCAAAAATAATGGATGTCACTCTTAAGTTTTGTTAGCTAACACTCTGCCTTAGCAGACTAGAATTATAAAGATTCCCCCGTTGTCCTTAGAAAAGCAAACAGTCATGTTGCTCTGAAAAGGGCTGCATGGCAGGGAACTGTGGGCAGCCTCTAGGAGAAGAACATGGCCTCCAGTCGACAGGGTTGGGGCGCCTGGGTGGCTCAGTCAGTTAAGGGCCCGACTCTTGATTTCAGCTTAGGCCATAATCTCAGGGTCTTGAGATAGAGCCCTGTGTTGGACTCCATACTGGGCATGGAGCCTGCTTAAGATTCTCTGTCTTCCTGGGGCGCCTGGGTAGCGCAGTCGTTAAGCGTCTGCCTTCAGCTCAGGACGTGATCCCGGCGTTCCAGGATCGAGTCCCACATCGGGCTCCTCCGCTGGGAGCCTGCTTCTTCCTCTCCCACTCCCCTGCTGTGTTCCCTCTCTCGCTGGCTGTCTCTCTGTCACATAAATAAATAAAATCTTTAAAAAAAAAAAAAAGATTCTCTCTCTTCTTCTCCCTCTGCCCCTCCCCACCCTCCTCCCTCTTAAAAAAACAAAACAAAACTCAGAGCCTTTAGCCAGATATCCTCGAGGAAATGAATTCTGCCATCAACCTGAGTAAAGTCAGAAACAGAGTCTTCCCCAGTCAAGTCTCCAGATGAAAACACAGACTAGGCGGACAGTGTGATTGCAGGCTGATGAGACCCTAGGGCCGAGGACCTTCAGCTGTTTCAGACTCTTGACTTCCAGAAGCTGTGAAAGAATAAATATGTGCTGTGTTAAGCTGCTACGTGTTCAGTAATCTGTTATGCAGCGATACAAAAAAAATACACTGAGTTTCAAGTCTACTTGTTAGAATAACGAGTGGTAAGTATACGCTCCCTGTGTACTCATAACAGCAACTGGCAAGTGTAGGACGTGTCCATGTATGGGCATGCGTGTGCTGACAAGCTGTGCTTACAGAGTGAAGGGAGCCTAGTCCTTAGAGAAGCTGACAGAGTAGATAAATGCATGCAAGAAAGAAAAGCAAGGTAAACGAGGGCGAGCACGTGGCATTCATGAATCTAAGATGCTTTCCACCCTGATGCTGCATGAATCTTAGAGCAATGGTTAAGAGCCTCACGTCAGAAAATCAATTATTTTTATGCTGTGTGATTTTAGGAAAATTATTTAAACTCTGTGGCTCATTTTTCTCATCCACAAAATGAAAATGATAGTAGTACTTACTTCATAGAGTTGATGAGCACATTAAATGAGATCCTATAGGTTAAATGCTTAGAAGCAGGCCTGACACAAAGTGAACTCTATGTAAATATTTGCTATTGGGAATCCATAGCTAAACAGTAAGGCGTCAGTTATGAAATCAGGAAGTAGGACGCACGCTTTCCATAGTCAACCTTTATGTCCCAGTGCCTACAAGAAGGTCCAGGATGAGGCTCCCCAAGCTACAGTATTATAGGTGCAGTAATTGGTCCTTTGACTTTGCACAAACCCAGATGTAAAACCACACAGCTATCACCATTGAGATCTGTTTCCTAACTTGTTCACTGTGTACCAGCAAACAGCAAATAAAAACAAAAAATAATGTAAGAATAAAACAACTTTGTCTCCCATGCATAATAGATGGTAATAAATCATTCATCAGCAAAAAAACAAGTGAGTGGTCATGCATTTCAGCAAATAAATCACCAGCAACATTTCTGGAAACTGAAACAAGAAACATCTGCAGGGAATCGAGCAAGCCTACCAAGATGGAAAAGTCAGACGTACCATTAGTCTGAATTAGAGTCTCACTGATTTGGGGGTAAAGTCCATCTCCTGGCTGATGACTCTAACCTCAGGTGTTACTATATAATTTGACCTTGTATGTCTGAAATTAGAGTCCTAAATAGTCTGTTTCCTGGAATGTAGAAGGAATTTATAACTGAATGAAAAATCAAGCTTCCTGGTCACCAGCAAAGAAACTGGTATTTCAAAATCCGTTTGGACCAGAGATATGCTTCTGACACATTTTGATACAAGCTGAAAATCAGGAAAGTGATTCTGACAAACCCAACACAACTTTAATGATGAAATCTCTCATCCTAAGGGAAAGATTTAAGAAATTGCCTATCAAAGAAAGTCATAAAATCTTGAAGCTGAAAGGGACTGTAGAAATTAATGAGCTCAGTGTTGGTATGGTAAGATTAAGGTGGTTTTTCTCAAGAGCAAAGCTAGTGAGAGTGAAAGCTAGGAGCGGCGCCCAAGTCTGTAACTTTCCAGCACAAGCTAAGATGGGGGCCTACTTCTGTGTGTACAGGAGGTAAAGCCCCATGAAAAACAAGGAAAGACTCAGAGTGGTTAGGTAACTGACCCGAAGTCAACCCGTGAATAAGAGGCACATTTATGGTCTTTCTAATCCTAATATACTTGTTCTTGATCTCTTCATTGTAATATCTCCATTGTGAGGTTGAGAAATAATGTTCTCTGTGCAGGACATGGCTAATAGCATGTGCTCAATAAATTGTATCTAATATTAAAATTATAAAAATGAGAGAGTAGGATCACTACACTGAGTTGTTATTACTTTCAGTACTGTTGAAATCATAGAATGCCTGATTCATTGACATAGAACTCCACAAAATATGACATCTAACCAGGAAACACACAGTACCTCTTTATGGCAGAAGAGGCTATGGGGGTAGGTTCAGGACCATGGGCTCTACTGGTTGTATCACCCAAATTGTTGGAATACAGTGCTAAAGCCACAGCTGGTACACCGGCTTGGAGATAGTACCCTGTGAGGACAGGATGCCCTCCTCCTGTTTTCAGCCCACACCTTGAATCAGAGGCCTTTAACATGGCTCTGTGTCCCCGGTAGAGAAAATGCACGGATCCAGAAAACAAGAGGTGGAAGCAAGAGTGGTCCCACATATCATCATCCCCAGTGACCTCCTGGTGGAGGTCATGCTTCCCCGATCCATAGCTCTGAGCTCTGCAGCATTGGAAGTCCGCTTCCCCAAAAAGGTGCAAGGATCCCAGGGAACTCCAAGCTACCACTGGCTCTTATTTTTTTTTTATTATTTTTTTAAATTCAACTAGCCAACACATAGTACAACATTAGTTTCAGATGTAGTGCTCAACAATTTATCAGCTGCATATGATATCCAGTGGTCATCACATCATATGCTCTCCTTAATGCCCACCACCCAGTGACCCCATCCTTCACCCACCTCCCCTTTAGCAACACTCTGTTTGTTTCCCACAGTTTAGAGTCTCTCGTGGTTTATCTTCCTCTCTGATTTCTTCCCATTCAGTTTTCCCTCCCTTCACTTATGATCCTCTGCACTGTTTCTTATGTTCCACATATGAGTGAAACCATATGATAATTGTCTTTCTCTGGTTGACTTATTTCACCACTGGCTTTTGGGCACTTTGGTTTCCTTGTGTCTAGGGCTCATCCAACAAGAAAGAGTCACTGTCTTATCATAGGTAATTGACACTGATCTTTAGGAGGAGGCAGGACTTGTCAATCTTGGGCAGTCCACTTGGGCATCTCTTGGGGCTCCCTTGCCAAATGGTGACAATGATTGGGCAAGTGGAGCAATCCTGACCCAAGAAGGGAATGGTTACCAGGATCTGAGGAATTGAGGGTTTGGGTCGGATACACCCAACCCACCACGACCAGCAGAGGTGATTACCGAGGGTAAGAGAGATTTAGGATGGGCAGTGGCAGAGAGAGACAACAAATACCAGTTCTGGTCCTACAAGGAATTGCAGCAAAAGGGTCTGTAGTTCATCTCACTAACCTCCTCATTGTAAGTTTCTCCTCAGATAGACAGGGCCACCCCCATAAAATCAAAGAGTAGACTGTGGTTGTCAGGGGCCGGGGGGAGGGGGGAGGGGGGGTTACTAGTCAACAGGTGTAAAGTTTCAGTTAAGCAAGATGAGTAACACTGTACCTGTTGTTAACAATACTGTGTCATACACTTGAAAATTTGCTAAGAGGGTAAATCTCATGTTAAACATTCTTACCAAAATAGAACAAAATAAATTTTTAAAAAAGTAAAAAGAGAGAGAATGAGCTACGAGAACCCCTGAGAAGTTGTTTTCCACATGTATAGTGAGAAATGAGTCTGCAGGGTACAGGGGTGCACTATCACAGACACAGATACGGACTGCTCAGGTTCCCACTTCAAGAATGAACTTGCTGTGGGGTGCCTGGGTGGCTCAGTCAGTTAAGTGTCTGACTCCTGATTTTGGCTCAGGTCATGATCTCAGGTCCGGATATCAAGCCCCGCATCAGGCTCTGCACTCAGCAGGAAGTAGTCCTTTCTCTCGATTTCCCTCTCTTCCTCTTCCTCTCCCCCTCTCCCTGCTCATGCCCTCTCTCTCTCCCTCTCTCTCTAAAAATAAATAAATGAATCTGAAATAATTTTTTTAAAAAAAGAATGAACTTGTTGTCCAGATGCTGCCAGCTATTAGCCCCTCAGCATCCACTTCAGCTGAGCTCAAGTTCTTTGCAAAGCTGTCCGTGGACAATAACTGATCTTAGGTATGGTAGCCAAGACTACATTCCTGTGGGGAGTCGTCAGTTAGTAGCTGAGTAGGACAGTGCTGTTAGGGTGTCCCATGTTCATCCAATGTAAGGCCCTTTTTACAGGCAATCTCTGCTCCAGAGCTCACCTTTGGGTCATTGAGGACTTTGTCAGATCCCGGACTATCTCTGACAGTTTCTCCTGCCAAGTCCTGCCTCCTCCTCTTTTCCTCTCATAATAGTAAACCTTCTGCAGCCCTAAGTCCATCTCTCTGCCTGCTTTTCAGAGAACCCAACCCACAACTCCTGAATATTTACCAGAAAAGATCAGAGACTTTGCTTTCAATAGTATTTACGAATCTATCACCAAACTTAAACTCTGTCTCTGCCCTAGATTAGCTGATTTTTCTCTCATCTGAGTGTCCATTCATTCGAGAGTTTAACCTCCTTTCCCTCATGTGCTTTAAGCTCTTGTGAGCCTTGGAAATAACCTGTATCAATCAGAGGAAATACAGAGGGAGTCAAAATTCCAGCATTTATATAAGTCACACTTATAAGAAATATACATGTGAGCTACAGAATATATGTTTATAGTTATATTCTTCTATATATGAGAATACTGTAGAAATAGAACATTTGACTACTCATTTCCGTCATAAAATGACCCAAATATAATGGGTGATGGGCTCATTCCAAATGGCCAGCTGTTTCATGAGAACTTGACATATTCATAGGATACCATTGGTCTTTGGGAGAACAACGAAAGTAAGACAGTGTCCATGACCTTAAATAACTCACAGGCCAGGAGAGAGAAGAGTGTTAACAGATTATTTCAGTTTACTGGGGGTTTGGAACTGTTTGCCAGTGGGGAGATTCCAATTTATTTTCACCCACCCCTTCTCCTAGGCGCATACTTTGGCTATGCCTGTAGGGATAGCAGAGCTAGCGAAATCTGAATGACAAATGTGAAATAAACTTTGCTGTCGGGCATCATTTAGTTACCCATATTTTGTCATCCTCATCGATCAAATATTGCACTTGTCACCAACTCACACTTGTTTAGCCCAGTCAGCTTTCAAGACAGAGCCCTCTTCCCAGAATTATTTGTTTCTAAGCAGCAAAAATTACTGGTATCTATGATGATTAAACCTGAGAGCTTCCCAAAGCAAGGTGGAATGGAGATGCCTAAGTTCAAGTCCCTGTTTTTTGTTTGTTTGTTTGTTTTTGGTTTTGTTTTTTAAATTTTGCCCTAGAACAGAAGAACCGGGACCAGAAAGGCTAACCAGAACGTTCCTTTGTCACATGGGTCGGTACTCTAAGGGTGTTATTTGGCATCATAGACAAGAGTCCCCTGGGCCAACATCGTTCTCCTGCTGCAAGGGCTGCAGGAGTCTCACTAAGCTCTTTGCCAGCTTCCAAGGGAGCACATGGGTCCTGCTGAAGCCTGGGCCCCTTTTGTTTTTTTCTGAGGCAGGAAACTTGCGTCTGAGTGATGAGTTATCAGGCTCCTTTGCTTCCAATTTTTGCATTCGTGTGATCTCATGGGGTCGATGGGGTTTGTTATGAGGCTTGTTCTGTGAAATGCAAAGTGAAGCCCCTTTAGCAACCACCATCCTTTTTGATAGAGTCAAATAAATATTTCCCTAGTTTCTTTCTTCTCTCAGCTTTGTAAATGACCCAGAGTTGCCTGGGGGAGGCATATAACACTGCTCATACATTCCCCACTCACTGCAGTTTTTCAAAGGAGGAGATGAGGAGAGAGGCGGGGAGGGGAAGGAAGATGAAGAAGAGAGGAGAGGGATTTATGATGATGTCGTTCCAGTATGCCCCAAGGACGTAGTCACCGTGCAGTGGGCTCTCTAAGGCAACAAGCTAAAGGGAGTTTTCCATTCATTAGGTATACGAGTTTCGTTATTACCATTAGGACTCCACTACATTTTTAAATAATTGCCTTTGAAAAACAATATTCAGAATAATGAAATAAGGAATTTTGCAATTTTTCAACTCTCGGAAAACAAATAGGCTATCTATTACTTTTCCATTCCAGTGGAATTTTCAGGAAAGCTTCACACATAAATAAACACTTCTTAAACTTCCAAAAAAACTTTGCGTCATGTAGGAAAATAAATAAAAAAGAAAGCAATGTCATCATTGTCTTTTTAAAAGTATTCTTCAAAATTTTAATGTAATTGCACTTCTCTTTCCCTGTGACTGGGCTGACATAGGACTGGAGAAGCTGTGGGGGGAAAAATTGCCAAGAAGAGATCCTCAGGTCAGGGTCCAGGAGAGCTGTGATGCAAGAGCAGTGGCATCCAGGGAGAGGAAAGCTCGTCCTGAGCTATCATCCCTCAGAGCTGTTTACCCCTGTTGCTTGGGTGACTCACCCAAGCGTAAGCTAATTCTTGCAAACCTTGGCATCTTCCTGTGCAGTCTCAGTTCCCAGGCCTGACCTGGTGTTTCTGCATGATCTTGTGTGTTGGCAACAGCTAGTGCTAGAAAGGGCTTGGAGTCAAACTTTGGTGCCCCAATCCCATCATCATCCCTGCTTCCAAGGGCTCCCTGTCTCAGGAGGTGCCCTCAAGCTCATAGTGGCCAATGAAACAGGACTTTTCCCAGAAAGGGGCAAGAATTCAATAATTACAACTTACTACAGAGCTCCTAGGGTCAGCGGAAACCAAAAATCATGGTTTTCTAGGGCTGCCTTAGCAAGATACCACAGACTGGGTGGCTTAAAAACAACAGAAATCTGTCTGTTGGGGAGGCTGAAAGTCCAAGATCAAGATGTCTGCAAGGGTGGTTTCTTCTTAGGGCCCATTCTTCTCTGCTTGCAGATGGCCATCTTCTTCCAAGCCTCCAGGTGGCCCTCCGTCTGTGCATGTCTGTGTCCATTTCCTCTTCTGAAGACACTAGTCGGATTGGATTTGGGCCCACCCCGGTGACTCCATTTTGCCAGAATTCCCTCTTTAATGGCTCTATATCTATAGACAGTCTCATTCTGAGATACCGCGGGTCAAACCTCAACACAGGGATTTTGAGAGAACACAACTCAGCCCATAACACCAGGATCAGGCTTGGGCGTCGAAGTGGGACTCATGGAGGTTTCCATCCATACAACTGTATGGTTAGATCCACGTGGCTGACTCCAGGAACTGGAAGGGAGAGAGCCGGAAGCTTGTCTCCACCCAAAGGACAGGTCTTGCCTGACCTGGAGGCTAAAATCTAACATCTTGTCCGGAGCAAATAGGCCCAGGATGTCCAGGAAGTAAAACGAGGCCACGTGCCTTTTAAAGCATAACCTCCTGTCCTCTAGGAAAGGGGAGCTGGAGTTAAATCCTAAGTTCTGAACAATCCGATGAGCAACTTTGTCCCTGCGAAGGAAGAGCTGGAGGCTAAAGGTGGGCTGAAAAAAAAAGAAACATTTTTAGAAGCTCTCTCTTCTACGGTCAGAGGCTAAATTAATGTGGGGAGTAAGACAGGAGTCGCCTTTCTTCTGTTCCTTGGTTCCTGGCCACGGCCCCCATGGCCCCAGGGCATCTGCATTCTCATCCCATCTCTGCCTTGGCTTTGCAGCCCCAGCACCTGCCAGCAGAGCCTGGCTGTTCGTGCTCGCTGCCCAGCAGGATACTCTCAGTTACACAATGTAGGAGCACAGCATCCTTATCAGCCCCTCAAGATCCAAGCTCTGCCAGAAACTCACTCTACATGAAATGTATAGATCAAAACCCCAAGGAGTTTGACATTTATATTTTTAATAGATTTTTTTTCCCCTTCTTAAAACACCCACAGGCTGTGACTGAAGTGGAAATGTGTTTGCTTTAATTGCAACGTGCGCTCCATCGGCTGGGAGTCCTCCCTCTCCTCCGAAGCGTAGCGTTTGTATCAAGCAGAGCTGGGAATGCAAAGAAGAACAAAAGGTCTGAAATGCCATGTGATAAGAACGCTTCTTTTCAAACTCTTCAATAACAGAAATCTGGCAAGAGTTTAATTCATAGAGGAAGCTGATTTAGAGGACAGGGCAATGAGAAATTCTATTATGATTGTTTCTTGCCACTCCAAGCCCGTGTTTGGAGACCGGCTGCATTCCTCCTCATCTGAAAGGTAAATATCACCAAGGTTGTGACAGTTTCTTTCTGTAACAAACACTCACTGGGTGTCGCGTCGCTTCTGAGGGGCATGCAAACACGAATGACTCATGGTTTTGCTTCCAATTGCTCAGAACCTGGTACGTCCGAAGTGGTTCTCCACACAGTGTAGACTCCCTGGAGAGACGAAATGAGAAACTTTTCTCATCTGAGTCCAGGTGGCTTCATGACTAAAGTTCTCCTAAAGGTTTTGCTGAAAACATTTTCAAGCAACCTGTTCACACATCTGAATCTAATACTCTCCTCCGTGTGGTGAATCAGGATTAGTTACAAATATTAAGAATCCTGCTTTCTCAAATAAGAGGATTATAAGCATTCTTCAGAGAGCTCAGGGTTCAATTACTATCATCTCTGCATAATAATAAGTCTGATTCCTTCACCGGCAATATTTCATAATGATGAGTAAGGCTGGGTTGGAGGAGCTCAGGAGAGAGATATTTCCAGTCCCAACCACTTCATTTCAACCGGCTCTGAACAGCACTTGCAAAAGGAGCCAAAGGCATGCAAGAGACTCCCTCACCCCCACCTCTCCCTCCCAGCTTCGGACCTTGGTGTTTCTTTGCCCCTCCTCCCTGATACACAAGAATAAATTAGGGCATCTTTGCATCAGGGAAGCCTGAACATGTATCCATAATTCAAGGTTGGCTCTGCTTTGCATTCAGACCGACTAAGCCCTAATCTAAAACGACACAACTATCCCAGCTGGGTAAGAGTTGACACTTATTTCCACGTAAGGCATGGCCTCAAATCCGAGTAGAAACAAGTTCTCCCACCTCTCGGCAGCACCTTGTACCGCTGTCACGCAGACACGTCTGGCCTCTGGTACAGCTGGTTCCTTCCTTCCCAAATCCCAGCATTTGCTCTCTTCCCGTCCACGTCCCCCCCACCGCACACTCACCACCTGTGTCAGCAGATGTGCTTTGCTAATACTGTAAGATACAGATCACTCTACATGTAAGCATATTGTTACCATTTTAGAGATGAGAACACTGAGGCTCAGTGCGTCTAAGTGACATATGTATGCACACTCTAGTGAACAGTTGAAATAACTTCAGTCATCCTGTCTCCAAAGTTCATGGCCTTTCCTCTAGATTAAGAATCAACGGTATCCTAGTAATATCTTATAATTTCAAGCTTTGTGGGAAATATATAGATTTTAGGAATATTGTTTCATTTTGCTGTTACCATAGTCGCTGTCTGGGAAAGGTATTACAGCCCTCCCATGAGAGATATCCATGTATGGGCACTGGAATCCAACATTCCTGCATCCCAATTTGGACTCAATCTCTGACTAGCTGAGAACACTTGGACAATCCCTTATTACATCTGAGACCCCTTTTCTTATCTGGAAGAGAGAGAGGTGGGGGCATAACCCTCCCTTGATATGCTGACATAGCAAGTAAGCAAGAGTGGATGGACAGGAAGCTCATTACCTGGCACTTGGTAGTGGCCCCACTGAGTCCAGCTCTCTTTTCACCTGCCTAGATTCCACATGGGGTTAAACTGAATTAGGTCATCTATGAGGGTGTTTTTTTTTTTCAGCTTTAAAATTTTATTTAAAATGTCCTTAGCCATTTCTTATTCCCATCCTCCTCATAGCTATGTGACAATGTTTTATTCACAGACGAGTTCTTCAGGGAATTTGATCGAGATTGATAGGCTGGGGTTTTAATCCAAGCATACATCCGTGGGCTACAATTGTGCTGATTCTAGATGAGTCTAAGTGACATCAGAGGGAACTTCCCTCTCCCCATCCACTTCCACCTCCCAGGCTAATATTATTAACATCAGCCAGAGGCAAGGAAGTGCTAGGTACAAGCAACAGACACGGTAAATGAATTATCTCGAGCTACTTATTCCTTGGCAGCGAGGCAAGCAACCTAGCAATTCATCATCAGTAAAACTCCCCGTTTTCCCGAATGAGTTGGCATAGTGCCCCCACTGGCTTGTGTTTTCAGCCTTGTTTCTAAAGAAAAATTAAGGACATTCTGTTCACAGTTTCTTTCTCCTTTCTCCTTCCTTTCCATTAAAAAATAAGCGCTTATTAATTCCAGAGATCAATTAAAGAGTAGACAGAATCTTGATAGTCAGAAATAGAATCTGAAGTTAAAAACAAGATCTGCCCTAGACCTGCTTTTAAATATTGATGCCAGAGTCACCGAGGTTACGTGAGGTTAACAGTTGCTGATGGAGCAGCTCAGCTCTTCCCTACTTGGAGATTAATTCTCTTCTTTGCAAAGAACTCCACCATTTAGTTAGGGCTCACTCCACAGGCTTGTTTTCTCTCCTTTCATTTACTCTAATTTGATGAACCAAACCCTCTGCACCGAAACACCTCCAGCACCCACCTCCCCAACCCCACAAAAAGGAAAAATAACAATAGTTGAAAAATGTATCCAATCAACCAGAAGCAAATGCATTTGTAATTAAAGATTATAAATGTGGGTCACCCTTCAGAACAAGCAAACACAAGTCAAGCATCATTCTTCTTGATTTGTTCCGGGTCATTGTTCTCCTCTGCTTGGCTGCAGAGCACTAATGGATCATCTTGATAAAAATTCATTTTTTCATCCATCTGTTATATTGCACTTTTAATGTCAATTTCTCCTAATGTATCTTGATTTCACCCCAGCCCCAGCTGCAAACACCGTGCCTTATTAGAATAAAGTCTCATGTCTCCAATCCTCTAAATGAGGGAAGTAGCTACAAGACCATTTTCTCCTCCTGTATTTGCAGTTTTAAGTTTCAGCATATGTTAGTATAATGCTTTCATTCAATACCATTTCCAAAGGCAGAGGCCCTTCTGAATCGATTTCTCAATTCAGAACCAGGTCAAATCAAATAAGCAGTTTATACACAAAAAAATGGAGATCTGATAGCAACAAATGTCAAAGGCAATAGAGAAGAGAATATTGCATTTGGGAAACAATTCTTAAAGCATAGAAAGCTTTGTTCCATCTTAATTAAATGGAAAAATACAAAAATCCTCTAATTCTTCCACCGCTATCTGACAAATGATGAAAGCTTTTAAAGTAAGGAATATGCACCCAGATGACTTTCCAAATTCGTACGTGAATTATAAACTTATATTAGAAATGTGACTCTAAGTAAACCCAAACCTCAACGTTCCTGTTCTGACTGTAACTCCAGACGCTAGAAGCAAGACCAAGGGCAACTGGGCAAAGTGTCAGAAGATGTGACTGAAAAATGAAGGATAAACAGTGATATAAGAGGAGAGACAGTGCAGATGAATGAGACACAGTTTACAGATGAAAGAACTAAAACACAAGGAGTTTAAGTGATTTGTTAGCAATTAATATCAGGAATCACAACAACAACAAAAAACCAGACTGTTGGAGTTGGGTCATAACTTGTGGACTTTGTGACATATTGAAAGATTTAAAGGAGCACATAATGGGGTCTGTGAAAAGCAGTGTTTTAGGACAATGAGTGAGTCAAGGTTCTCCAAAGAAATGGAGTCATTAGGATAGATAGATAGATAGATAGATAGATAGATAGATAGATATAGATAGATAGATATAGATAGATGATAGATAATAGATTGATCTTTAGCTCTCTCTATAGAGACATTTCTATATAGATAAATACAAATGGATATATCTTTTATTTTTAAGAGTTGGCTCACATGATTACAGAGGCTAAGAATTTCCACAAGCTGCCATCTGCAAGCTGGAGACCCAGGAGGGTCAAGGGTGCATCTCCAGTCCAAGTCTGAAGTCCTCAGAACGAAGACAACCAATGATGTTCAATTCCAGGCCAAGTGCAGAAGACCAATGTTCCACCTTGAGAGTGGCCAGGCAGAGAGAGCGAACTCTCCCGTACTTTACCTTTGTTCTGTTCAGGCCTTCAGTGTATTGGATGAGCCCCGTCCACATTGGGAAGAGCAATCTGCTTTACTTAGTCTACCAATTTACATGTTAATCTCATCTAGAAACACCTTCACACCAGAATAATGCTGAACCAAATATCTAGGCCCTCCATATCCCAGGCAAGTTGGCACACACAATTTACCCCCATAGTGAATATAGTGCATTGGTTCTCCAAAGCACTGAGTCATATTTACTTTGTACTTAAGTACTTAGGAGAACAGCCTATCAGTTGCTATTCATTCTGGGATTTGAGAACCCCAAAATTATAAATCTAAAAATAATTCCAGTATTTCTTTGCTTCTTGGAATATAGTTTCCATGCCTTCTAATGATCTATAAAATCTCTGAGACTTTGGCCCCTCCCCTTCCACTCCACTTTGCCCACCCCTCCCTCAGGGCTACTCCACCAGCACTGGCCTTTTCCCAACCAGAGGATTCTAGCTATCCCATAAGTCCAGGAAGCCTTTCCTCCTGATCTTTGCACAGCAAGTCTCTTCTCATCATTCACGTCTCTTTCAAATGTCTCTTCCTCACATAGACCTATTCTGATCACCTGATACATGACTTTTCGCCTGGGAGTCGTTCCTTGCACTGGACTTAACTTCATCTGATATTTTCTTGTTTATTTGCTTGCCGATCCTTGCTCCACACAAAAACATACTTCTACTGCAGTCTCCTAGAGCAGAAAACATATCACTGATGCCTGACACATAACAGAATTTTCATAAATGTTTGTTGAATGAATAAACTCGTTAGAGGCAAAACAAGTGAGCACCCGGACAGGCTCACAACAAACACAGACCAACTAATCAGAAGGTAACATCCTCCTTCAGGGCTGGTGCTCATTCTGACCGAAAGAAAAAGGGGTGACAGCACATTCTTCCCTTCCCAGTATCTTACTACGATCCCCACCTCCATTACGTGCCTGCTCCTCCAATGCGGTCAATGTTCACCTTTTCGTTTGCATGAGTCCTTTGCAAACAGTAGCGTTAGTATACATTTAAATATTGTGCTATTTATCTCATTTGATTTTTTACTTCTTTCTTTCGGTGTTATTTAAGATACAAACCTTTTTATACTTGCATATCTAGCTCCTTGCTTTTAGCAGCTGTGGGGGTTTTCACAGCACACATCCACAATGCCTACATCCCCATTCCCTTGTTCTGGGTAAGTCCCTTTTGCCATAGGCGACGCTGTGACAAATCTCCTTAGGGATGATTTATTTCAGGCCCGAGAAGGGAATTCTCTAGGACACTTGTCCAAAAGTGGAATTTGGGGGTCATAGGGCATCCGTATGCTTAATTTGAGCTAAGTTCTGCATGACCACTGAGTTTCTGAATGTTGACTTTCTGGGTACACCTGGAATTATTAGTTTTCTAATTTGTACCAATCCGATAACTGTAAAATAATAAATCTTTGCTGCCATAATTTTTAACTGCCATTTACTAGTAAGTTTAAGCATTTTGTTATGTTCTTCGTATGTGTTACCTTTATATTTTGGTTCTAATTTCTTCTCTGTTAGTATTCTTGTTTTTGCTAAGTGGATAATTAAATCACCTAAGAGAATGTTGCTCTTGTCCCTCACTTCTGATTCCTACTCCTCTGATTTACTTCCTTTTAATGGATGACAAAACCTCTGAACTATGCAAACAGTTGT
Source organism: Ursus arctos (assembly GCF_023065955.2). Lineage (NCBI taxonomy): Eukaryota > Metazoa > Chordata > Mammalia > Carnivora > Ursidae > Ursus > Ursus arctos. The sequence goes on along the minus strand of NW_026623111.1, from coordinate 9,988,639 downwards.
TGTGATAAGCTGGTCTGAACTTAGGAGGAATGTGTCAAACTTCTGACCTCTTTAATTTTAAAGTTAGCTTGTTTGTTGTTAATCTTTCTAGTTTTCTATAACTGTGTTCCAAGTTATAATAGAGTAAAAATTGTTATATATGCTTTAGTTGTGTCCCACTATGTTTGAAATGTGCTGTTTTCATTGCCAGTTATTTCCCAGTATTTTATAATGTCTTATCATTTTCCTTATAATCCAAAATTATTTAGTAGTATGCCACTTATTTTGTACACATATGGGATTTTAAGCTATATTTATACTATGGATTTCTAATTTTACTGCATTGTGACCTGGAACACAGTCTATATAATATCGAGATTTAGTTAATGACCTAATACTTGGTCTGTTTTAGTTAGGATAGGACATGCTTGCTGTGGTAACGAATTAACCTGACATCTCACTGATTAAGCAGAACAGAAATTTATTGCTTGTTCAGGTCAACAGATTGCATCTGATAAATTAGTGAAACCATACGGTAATTGTCTTATGGAACATAAGAAATAGGAAGATCGGTAGGAGAAGGAAGGGAAGAATGAAGGGGGGGGTAAACAGAAGTGGGAATGAAGCATGAGAGACTGTGGACTCTGGGAAACAAACGGAGGGCTTCAGAGGGGAGGGGGTGGGGGATTGGGATAGGCCGGTGATGGGTATTAAGGAGGGCACGTATTTCATGGAGCACTGAGTGTTATACGCAAATAATGAATCATGGAACATTGCATCAAAAACTGGGGATGTACTGTATGGTGACTAATATAACAAAATAAAAATTATAAAAAAATTGCATCTGATAACTCAAGAATCCCTCTTATCTCACACCTCTTCCATCAACAGATGACCCTAGTGTTCCCTCTAGTTTTTAAAATCTACATACAATTTGAATCTTTTTTTTTTTAATCACTGCACTTCACATAGAGTTTTTGATCAAAACCAGCTCTATAGGGTCGGGTTTGTAATTTGGATTCAAGCCAATCAGACTTTTAGGATGGCTTCCCCATGACAAGATTATATCGAGGATAATTCTACATATTATAGAAAACATTTTCTCTATCCCTTGTTGTCCCTTCTTCTGAATCTCTTAACTTCCCCAATCATTCTAATCCTAGCAAATGTCGCAGCTTGCCTTTAACATCTTCCGTTGGACTCAATCAGCCTCAGGTTCTGACCACCATGAACTTTCTGTTTTGGTGGCCATCTGGGCTCTCCCTCCTGCTCTGTTCCCATTTAAGTCTTGATTTCCATCTACTTCCTGTTCCTATCATAGTCCTTAGACAGGAAATTCTCTCTGAAAAATTCTGTTAATCTATTTCACATACCTTGCCCAAGTATGAGAACATCTTGCACTCTCTGATTTGTTTTCAAATCACTGGCAAGTATAAACACTGTATATTTATCACTTGTTCTTCTATCTCCCAGCCACCTTTTGCTGTGATATGAAAATGGTAACATTGTATAATTTGATTTTGTGAAGGATTTAGCAAAATTATGTGAAAACAAAGATAAATATCAACATGATTAAATTACTCATTCAACCAACATTTATCCTGGCCTTGGTGGTAGGAATTCAAGGAGGAATAAGATACGATGTGAAAGAGCTCTCGATCTATAGGAGAAAGACCTATCAAGAGCCACTGATTTTTAAAATATGTAAGTCCAATGGTAGATACTTACACATGGTTTTATGAGAAACTAAACAAGAACATCTAACTCATAAGGGAAATGGTAACCAAGATGGTTTTTAAAGATAGCTGTGTTGGGTGAGTTCGTTGTAGAAAAAGGAAAGAGCATGAGCGAAGACATAATGATGAAAAATAGTATGACATGAACAGGGATTACCCAGCGTGAGGTAATAGGAAGGTTAAGCAAGAAGGAAGAACTGATGACAAGTGATGCTGGAGATGTTAGGTTGATATCATTCGGGACCTTGAATGCCATGCTAAGGCTCTTGGACTCAAGCGGACAGGGACTGCAAATCCTTAAAGAGAAGTAAAAACAAATACTGGTCCAGACAAGGAGGGCCATAGATAAACCCTATGCCCTTCACTCTTCTAACTACATGTGTGCAGAACATTTATTTTCAGGAACAGTGATTTTCAGAAATCATTTCCTCAGTACCCCTCTGTGTTAATATTATCTGCTCACATTTGTCAGCCAAACCAGAGAGGAGTTTCACTCTGAGTGAACAAGCAACCAGTGCTGCTTGATAATAAAAAGACTGTCTGGAGCATCCTTCTTACACCTGTAGCACATCAGTCAGGCCAGATCACCTGCAGAGAACAAGAGGAAAGCTCCTCTCTATCAGACCGCTCACGGTGAATCCAGCTCAGGATTTGGCATACGTATATCAGACCTGCCCATAGTTAAGGCAGGCACTTGGGTATTTGCCAAGTTTCTATATAGGAATATGTTGTGAGTTTCCCACTCATTTATTTCATGAGCATTTGCTAAGCCCCTATTATACCTGGGAAGATGAAGATGAATAAAAGAATGCGGAGCTTTGTCAAATTCTCCCGGAGCGGACCCTGAGACAAGATTCCTGTGCATGTGATTCTTAAGGAAATGCTCTTGGGAGAAACCAGTAAAGGAGTAGAAGAAAGAGAGAAGGGAAAGGAGCGAAGTCAAGCAAGGATGTGATTTCAGGCAAAGTCCCACAGGAGACAGCTACAGCCTGATCCCGCAGAGCTCTAAAGTATATACATCAACTTCCAGAACTGATCCCAATTCAGAGCAAGGGAGCTGGTCGTTCACGCTCCTGTGCAAGTCGGTCATTGACAAAGCCCTCCCGAGGGAGTTGTACATTCCCAGGGACTTCAGGCTCTCTGTGCTGCATGCAAACCAGCGCCAATAACATAGGGTCTCAGGGGTAGGTGCTTAGTAGCAAAGGCACACAGAAGCTGGGGCAGTGATAAAGACAGAGTGTAAGAAGGATCTGAGTGGATCTGTGCAGAACAGGGTCCTCTAGCATGCACAGCCTGACAAGGAAGACATACGTGATCAGAGAGGTGTAATCATGCATTTTAGATACTCTGAATAGAAATGAGTTTACTATAGCAGGTGAACAAACACTGAAGTGACCAGTTACTGTGTATTTGAAGAAAGCCTTCATTATGATGGAGATATTAGTTTGCTCTCTGCGCTGCTTTGTTTTATTTTTTCCATGTTTGTGCTCTATGAAACTTGATCATTTTATTGACTACGCCTTTTAGTTTGCAGTCAGGCATGCTCCAAAGGAACTCCTGAAATTTGGGTGATCTATGATCAATGCAACCAGCAGGTGTTAATTATCTGTCTCTTTCTTCACTTGCTAGAGACCCTTTCTGTCACCAAAAAACCTTCAAGAACTGCAAATGACAACTGGTCATCAACATTCAGATCTATCTATGAAGTTACTTTGAATAGTGCTCCGATTAATGAAGACTTCCAAATTTGCAGTAGCACCAGGGCCTTTTCTCTATCTTAGTTTGATGTTTATCGATGCCAGATTCGATTTACTGACCATAACGGAAATAAATCCTTACTGACTTTCACTAGTTTGTGGGTCTGCTTTCGACCTGGTCTAGAGCTTCTTATCATCCATGTATAGCACATGGCTAGAGATGAAATACATGTTTACACGTGTAATATGAACATCACCATGATACTGTTTTCTTTCCCAGTTAATTGACTCCGTCCCGAATAGAACCAGACAAGATTAAATGACTCCCCCTCAAACAGTACCTATTTTAATTATGTATCTTTTGACTTGGAAATCAAAGGAAATAAAAGGAAGGGCATAAAATAAAGTTGTATTGCATTTACTCATTTATCACAGAACACAGGAAGTGGCAGTCCTTCAGAAACTCTAGAAAATTTGAGTGAGAAATTTAGACTAATATTTGTTACAATGAAAATTTACGATATCTCTGGAACAAATAACATTCCTCCACATGGTGTCTTTTTATGGGCCAAGATATGCTTATCATTATTCCCACAAATTTCCAGAATGATTTTGGGGCAATGTAGAAGGTAACTTAAGAGCTGATAGGATTGCAAACACTAAAGGTAGGAATAAAGACAGTTGGCAAACAAAGGCAGGGACAAAGTGAAGTTGGTAAAAGCACAAGGAGGCATATTGTAATGACCTATGTAACTGTGAGGGTAAAACTAACGAGAAAACATATCAGTTTGCTCAAATTAGAATAATTCTTTAGGAGAAGAGAGACTGATGTGGGAGAAAGCAGACTTGCAGCAAAGGCAATAAAAGAAAAGAAAATCAGTGTCTATAAGATATAAGAGAAAATTAGCATCCGATGCTTTGTATGCCTTTTATCCCACAGGCATAACACGCCTTGCACACACTTGGAAGAAGACCAAATTCTATGAAAGTTAATGCTGGGTAAAGATTAGCTGAGGACCCCAAAGAACTTTCAGCTTTAAAAGGCATGGGAACTTTTTTAAAGTCTGAAATAGGCAGTTTTGTGGTCCCCTGAGAAGGTGGCACAAACCACCCTGAGGAAAGTGAGTTGAGCCAAAAAAGAAATCAAAACAGGAGAGATTTGGGAGTGGAGACAAATATGCTTATCTTTGCATGAGTGATTGAAATCTTCAGTTCACCGCATGCTTCCCTCCTGGCCGCTGGGTAGGTGAGGGGTTTAGGGATCAGGTTGTTGTAAACAGCCATAAAATGACAGGCTTTGTAATGTAAGGAGTAAACTTAGTTGAATGAGAAAAGGTGGAGCTTCATTCTCAGGGAGCCTTGGAAGAATTTGCTCCATAAGCAAAACCCACTGTGAAGGAATCACAAATTTAGCTCTAAGCTTTCTAGAAAGCAACACAAAAATAGAAAACTTACGTGTTACAAGATTTGAAATGGCCATGAAATAAAAATAAGCCAAGAGCTCAGGAGAATTGTAACTTTCCTTGATACTAAAATCCTATAGGAATATCTCCTAGAGGTACTCCAAGAAAGAAAAAGAAAGAAAGAAGAAAGAAAGAAGGAAGGAAGGAAGGAAGGAAGGAAGGAAGGAAGGAAGGAAGGAAGGAAGGAAAGAAAGAAAGAAAGAAAGAAAGAAAGAAAGAAAGAAAGAAAGAAAGAAAGAAAGAAAGAAAGAAAGAAAGAAAGAAACCTTGTGATGAATGCCGTGACCTGTACAACATCCTTACTATGAACCCCGCTAATATTTCAGAAAGTTGAATCTTATAATATCAAAGTAAACTAAACAGATATTACAGCAAAATGAAATTCAATTTAAGAAATATCCTTCCAGTCTTGGGTTATTCTATGTGACCCAAGTGTATATTTAAGGATATCTGAAACAGAGGATAGGCTGGTGTACCTCAAGCCATCCTCCCTGAATATCATTCTTCTTCTCAGCTGGTTTTTGTGCCAACATGGAGAAGTAATCAGCTTGGGATAGTTTCTCCGTGTGAAATGCTTTGAATTCAACTTGTCCATGCTCTCTGCAGCATTGAGAACTCTGTGCCTGAGAGGCCAGCAAGCCAAGAGCAGGGAAGTAAGCTTTGGTGGGAATTGAGGAGACGGATTAGAAAGAAGGGCCTGAATGTCCCAGAAATGAGGTGAGGCCATGATGAGGACATGAGATGAGGAAGAACTGGCCTGGGAGCAGGATTCACTCAGAAGGTTGCTTCCAATTTGCTCATTAAGCACATATGACCAGCTAAGTAAGGACCCCAAGTTCCTGTCCACCTGCATTGCCGAAATAAGACAAGACTAAGCACCCACCCAGGACAAAAACAAATGAACAAATGTTCAAAAACACTTCAGTAAAGCATCAGCCAAGCATCTAAATTTCAGCTCTTCTACAATTCAAAGGACTGCCCCTAATAAACAGTCGAGGAGGTGCGCAAACAAGAAATCCCATAAGGCAATTTACTGAGGGAATTATGATTTATAAGCAACTTAAAATGACCCTCCTGGAATTCCACACTAATTTACATTCCCTCCGTCAGCATATGGAAGCATCCAGTAAGTCCAGGTCCTTGCCAGCACTTGGAGAGTAATTGCGCCATTTTTCATACCACGGAATTCTGCACCACCACCAGAGGGATAAGTCTGTAGTGGACTGATATGGAAATATTTCTTAACTATGAAATGACTGAAGCAAGGTATACAAGTGTGAATGGTGTAACTATTGTGTGTATGTGCGTGTACATGTATGTGTGTTGAGAAATGATCACAGCCAACTATAAATGGAGAAGAGATGTGGGTGAATGGCAAATGGCAAATAAATCTTAGAGTCGTGCTTGCCTTAGTGACTTACATGGTAAGAGGAAAGAGGAAAGAGGAAAGAGAATTGGCTGAAGGATAAGCAAATTCACTTAAGGCACTTGGGCTGATTTGGAATTATTCTTCAAAACCCTCAAATGTTTTGGGACACCTGGGTGGCTCGGCCAGTTAAACATCTGGCTCTTGATTTCAGTTCAGGTCATAATTTCAGGGTCATGAGATCAAGCCTCATGTTAGTCTCCACACTGAGTGTGGAGCCTGCTTAAGATTCTCTCTTCCTCTGCCCCCCTATCCAGGTGCACATGTGTGCACTCACTCTTTCTCTCAATAAATAAATAAATAAATAAATAAATAAATAAATAAATAAATAACTAGCTCACGTTTCTACAATTCAGTTGTTGATGAGCAGCGAAGAGCAAGACTCTTTGCACTGTAATGCTAAAGTCTTTTCTCTGTGCATCAACATCTTTGTCCCAAAATTAAAGTTGCAGTCTAATCTAAATGTAATCTTTTCAGTAAATTTTAACACCTGGAGCTTCCATTTTGATTGGTAGACATTCTAGGTAGTTCAGATTGCAATAACTAAACACCATAAACTGGGTGGCTTTTCAATGATGGAAATGTATTTCTCACCGTTCTGGAGGCTGGAAGTCTGAGATCAAGGTAGCAGCATGACTGGTTCTGGTGAGGACCCTCTTCTGGGTTACAAACTGCCATCTTCTTGTTGTATCTTCACGTGGTAGAAAGAAGACAGGAAGTTCTCAGGGCCCCTTTTATAAGGCACTACCCTATTCATGAGGCTCCACCTTCATGACCTACTTAGCTCCCAAAGGCCACACCTCCTAACTGTCACACTGGGGGTTAGAATTTCAACAGAATTTGAAACTTTGAGAGGACACAACAGTAAATTCATTGCAGTAGAATATTTAAGCTTGCTTGGATGCAATTATGATTATATGTACCCAATCGCAATTCCATATTCATCGTTGAGCCATAGATTTCTTAATTCACCAAGAACATCACGTATGTAGGATACTAGGTTCCATCAATATATGTATTCATATTATCACCACGATTTTTCTTTTAATCATATTTACAGGAGCACTTATAATAAGGTCAGATATGTCATCTTTGACGGAATGAAATTCCCAAAGCTTTACCCTGATTTACTAAATAAACAGTTGAACAATTGTTGGGAAGATCTTAACTGATTTTTATTTTGCTTGAAAGACGAGATGATATCCTTTAACTGTTTGCAAAGATCTTTTTCTTCTAAGAGAAGAAACACATTCACATCTATAACTTTCATTTCTTTGGTGGGGGAGGCGGTCCATATGCAACAAACAAAATTAAAAACACGGAAAATAAATCTGGAACAATACTCAGTTGATCTAAATAAAAAGCCACGTTGCACACCGTCTGCAGTTACAAGTGTTACTTTGTCACGTGGGGCAGAGTCTGCAGTCAGTGACATCACCGCGGACTTCTTGATGGATGGTTAAGTGTCAAATACTTTGAGCAGGTCCCACCATCATCATCAGCTTTCTAGAGAAATGAAAATCTAGTGCCTAATTTCTCTTCAAACATGGATTTTTGCTTTTTGAGCGAATGGCTGCCAAAAATAGGGTTTATTGTGAAACAAAGAAACAGAAAAGGAGAAATTATCAAACAATAAAATAAATAAGGTAAAAGATTTACACCACAAAATAAATGACAAAGCTACTGTAGCGAGAGAGTCAAAGTACTCTCTGAAGGATCCATGCGCTCTATGGCAGGGCTGCTCAGCCACTGTAGCCTAAAAGTATTGGAGGAACACACAACCTATAATTTTCCATGTTCCCATTGGCCCGGCTGACTGGTAAACACAGTGGTTATCAGGAGAAACAGCTACAAATACTTCTCCCACCTCTACCGGAGAGCAGAACGAATTAGCTCTCCCTACCAGCATTCACATCCAAACACCATTTCACCAGCAAGGGCCTGCATGCTGCCTTTAGAAGAGAGGAGTTTTTTTTGTGACTGGAGAGGATCAAGGGAAGAGAGACAGGTTATCACTGCTTGTCACTCGAATTTAGTCACGTGTTAATGGGAGAACTCTGTTCACCACAAGTAGTTTAGACGTCATGGCAGAAAATGTAATTTTTCACACTAACTGAGCATGATTATCTGGAGGTTCACAGAGTGACGCATATACTTACAATGTCACCTTTTGGGGAGCCAAGGAACCCCCTTTAAATGGAATGCAGCTGTAGTCACAAGATCCTTTGGTCCTTTTGCGGAAGCTGCTAACCTGATGGAATGATGGGATAGTTTCTTAAAGATGGAGCTAATGGTCCAACTTAGAGATGATCTCTGAAAGGATGAGACACGTGCCTTAAATCAATGGTAGATGGTGTCGCGCTCTCCGCTGGCCCAGGAACCTAGGCACGAAAGGAGCGCTCTTACTTGCCAGAATTCCCAGCGACTCGGTTGGGAAATTTATGTTTCCTCTGCTTACAAATCTTGGCTCTATGAGTGTAAAGTTTTTTCCAGATAGGGAAAAGTTTTACAAGGGACATCAGAACTATCACACCCAACTGAAAGCCTCTTGTCACCTTGTGGTCCTCATGCCTGGACATAGCAGACAAGGAAAGGAATTCCCATGCTGGCATGGTAAAGGATCATGACCATCCCAAGAAGATAAGATTGCTGCTACATAGAGGAATAAGGGACGAAAATATTAGGCAATTCACTGGTATCCACATGCCCAGATTCATTATAATTGGACAAGTAGAGCAACCAGGACTAAAACCTCAGAGCAAAGACAGCAAAGGAATGAATAATTGTGAACTATTAATACCATCTATCACAGCAAGTTAAACCAAAAAATCACTTTGATTTGCTCTGGATTGGAGCAAATTTCCTCCAGGTTCAACTTTGGGCTTTTAATTACTTTCCATTATCACTAATAGTTGCCTTACCAGAAGCATTAATTTCCCATTTATCCTCTTATAATGCTAGGACAATGGCAGATAATGCTGCCCAGGCTCCACAGAACATTGTAGAAGGAGATTAGAATGCTGCACAGATTATTATTTTTTACAGAATTACTTTCAAGACAAATTGAATTTCATTGCTTGAAATGAATTTTTATGTTTTTGCAGACAGGGGACAAATGGGTGTCAGCCATTACAAAGTACATGGCAATGACATAATTGAAAGAAATCAAACAGATTTTTATACATGGGATTTAATGCTATCTTTGAATGAGCTTTAGGAGTTTTGTGTCAAGGACCAAACACATGATTCATCACTGCAAAGTACAAGTGACAAAATTAAGATTACTGTGTTTCAATAGAGAGATAAAGAGGCCAATTCTCATCATCACGGCTATTTTTCAAACTCAAATGCCAAGACTGCTTTGAAGTCAAGGGAATTGAGATGTCTCCACCAATGATTCCACCCTGGAATCCATAAGTGTTCAACAATATTGGTTATTACCAATATCAAACAGGGTTTCATAAAACCATAAGACTGATGAAGATATACTTAAAAAAATAGGAAGTGTCTTTTCACCGTGGAGGCTGAACAAGTCCGGTGACACTGGGTTAGTCCTCTCTGGGCTGTATCCTCCTACAGCCTAAGGGGCACGAAGGATGGTTGAATGTCTCTCACCAGGACAAATCAGACTCTCTCAGCCCTGCCAGTGTGAATGGGAGGAGGATTGATTGTGGTGATGAAGGAAAAAGAAGAATTAAGAATTTCTCCCAGGTTTCCGGCTTGAGCTCCTGAGTGGTTATGATGTCATTTGCTCAGATAAAAGGGACTGGGGAGACAAGGAATCATAAATCCCTTCATAAAGCTTCACAGATATGCCTTTCTGCTTCTTACTCTCCTGAGAGCTAGAAGTTGTGCTTTTTAGTCAGGTTTTGAAGATGGACTGTTGCAAGAGAAAGTGCTTGTCTTTCTCTTCTGCAATTCTTTAGATGGGGCTGTCCACCTGCAGCACCCCAGAGAGTGCTTCAGCAGCATGTTTTTTTCCCTTCTCTGCCCTCACCGGTGTCTCTCAGGGGTTCTAAAACATCTTTCCTTTGAAGAAACTTGCAGTGATATTGTTGTCTCATGCAATCCGAACAAACTCCTCAAGCTGAAGTGGGTGCATAAGTTTGCAAAATGGTGTTTCAAAGGCCAGATTCACTGATGGAAGACAGAAGACAACACACAAGGTTTATTCTCATACAAGAGAAGTCATACAAAAACAGGTGACATACCCAGGACCAAAAGTGGCCTGATTTATGGTCAGGGAAAAATAAGATAATTAGTAGATAATTACAACACCTGACTTTTAATTCCCAGATCGCAATCCTATTTCCTGCCCTTCGTTCACTTCAGTTTTGTTCCTTTTGATCTTCAAATTTGTTCTTCGATAAATGGGATTTTTCTCTTCCTTGGTAATCTCTTCAAAGACTATAGTCCAGGAAACTGAACACACTTGGCCTGGAGCATGAAGTTAGGCCAGAAGACAGGATCTAACCTTTCCTTATTACCTAAAACAGTGCCAGGAACAGACTACTCAGAGGGAAGGCGAGATGCAAGACCAAGCAAACAAGCGCTATGATCCGACCATGAAGATATTATTGAAATTGGTCTTAAAAGATTTCACTCTTCCCAGGAATTGGCAGCCCTTCACATTCTTCTAAGGTTTGGCAGCACTTCAAGAATAAGAAAGGGAGAGAAGAAAGCAAATATTTCAGTATTCTAGCAAAGCAACAGAGGGCTAATATGGTTCACGAAGTCCTTTCATATATGTTAACTCACTTGAACTTTACAACAACGCTTTGAGGAAGGTGTTAGAGAGAGATCACAAAGGCTAGAAGAGTCTCCCACTTAGTAGTGGGGTAGGTAAGATTAAAACCCAGATCTTCCAGTATCCGAAGATCATTATCTTATCACTATTTTAAGAGGCGAGCAGGAGCCACAGACCTTGGTCTTAAAGGTTTTGGGGAGTAACGAACTACAACTAGTTTCACAAGAGACGGTAAATTAATCACAGATATGAGAACTAATCCCTTACGTACAAAATACATTTATTGAGAGTGTGTTAGGATCTTCCGAAGAAATAGAACCGATGGGATGTGTGTGTGTAGGTGTGTATGATTTATGATAAGGAACTGCTCATGGTATTATGGAGACGAGCAAATCCCAAATATGCAGTGTGGGCCAGCGGGCTGGAGACTCAGGAGATAGGAAAACCAATAGTCCGGATAAGGTCTGAAGACCACCTGTTAGAGAATTCTTTCTTACTCCGGGAGATCAGTGTTTTGTTCTATTTGAGCCTCCAACTACTTGGATGAAGCCCACACCTTATAGAAAGCAGACTGCTTCACTCAAGTCCACTGATTTAAATTCTCAGCTCACCCAAAAACACTGTCACAGAAACACCCAGAATCATGTTTCACCAATTATCTGGGCACCCTGTAGCCTAGGGTTTTTTGGGGTTTTTTTTGTTTTTTTCTTCTTGACTTTCTAAAACTCAAGGAGATAAACATTTTTAAAAATCTCAATAAAACATAATTCAAGGAATAATTGTTCAGATTTGATGGGGTATTTTTTAAAAAAGGGAGTTGGCGGTTAGTGGGAAACATGCATCCCAAACCTGAGGACTTATAAACTGACATGCAAATGAATTTCGACTTTATTTGGTTGGCAGTAAGGTATTACTGAAGGGTTCTAGCCCTCTGATGACAATGGAAAGCATGGAAGGGAGATGAGTGAAGGTAGAGAAAGAGAGATCAATCAGGAGGCTTCATCTTTGACTGGAACCAGAAGATAGGAGAACACATGCTACCTTCCCGGCATGGCAAGTCTTCTCATATATTGATTCATTTAATTGGCAATAATCCTGTGAAGGAGGTTCCATTATTATAGTTTTCCAAATTCACAGAAAACAAAGCACCAAAAAGTTCTGTAGCTTGCTCAAATAGCAAGACTAAAATATGGTAGATCCAGAATTTCAACCCTGGTAGTCTAACTGCAGAAACCACACTTGTAACCGTTAAGCTATGATAAATTCTGGTCATTATGATGATGATAAGAAAGGATATAGAGACTGATTCAAATAGTGAGGGAGGGACAGAGGACCTTGGCTGTGTCCCAGGTTTCTAGGTTACATGTCTTAAAGAATTAGTATCATTACCCTAAAGGGACTAAGTGGGAGGCAAAGATACTATTGGGGAGGAGAAGAAGGCAATGAGCTCAGTTCTGAAAACTGAACATTCTGTAAGACATCGAGGTAGAGGTGTACAAAAGGAAGATTGGTGTACAATTCTAACTAGTGAAAGGCATCAACAGGGGACACTTGGGCTTAGAAATAACATAGTCTTGGCATGTGAACCAACTGTAGGTAACATGTTCAGTCAATTTTCAACCTGATGGCCATTCATGGAAAAATATAACCATTAAGCGGAGCGAACTCATGTAAGCTGATTAGCACATTCTCTCCCTGTAGACTTGCTCTGTGGGAAGCTAAACCATACTCAAAAGATTCCTTGGTAAGCATAGGTTTATAACAAAAGGAATTACTTATAAAATATTATTAAAATATTCAAGGTGAGGATGCAGAGAAAGGGGAACCTCTTACACAGCTGGTGGGAAGGCAGATGGGTGCAGCCACTCTGGAAAACAGGGTGGAGGTTCCTCAAAAAATTAAAAATAGAACCACCTTATGACCCAGCCATTGCACTACTAGGTATTTACCCAAAGGATATAAACGTAGTGATCCGAAGGGGCATTTGCACCATAGTGTTTACAACAGCAATGTCCACAATAGCCAAACTATGGAAAGAGCCCAGATGTCTTTTGGCAAATGAATGGATAAAGAAGATGTATTTATATACAATGGAATGTTACACAGCCATCAAAAAAATGAAGTCTTGCCATTTGTAACCATGTAGATGGAACTAGAGGGTATTATGCTAAGTGAAATAAGTCAATCAGAGAAAGATAATTATCATATGATTTTATTCATTTGCGGAAGTTAAGAACAAGACAGATGAACATAGGGGAAGGAAAGGAAGAATAAAATCAGACAAAATCAGAAAGGGAGACAAACTATAAGAGACTCTAACTCTAGGGAACAAATTGAGAGTTGCTGGAGGGGAGGCGGGTGTGGAGGATGGCGTAACTGGGTGACAGGCATCAAGGAAGGCGCTTGATGTAATGGACACTGGGTGTTATATGCAACTGATGAATCACTGAACTCTACCTCTGAAACTAATACTGCACTATATGTTAATTAATTAAATTTAAATTTAAAAATGTATATGTGGAAAAAAATTTGAAAAATGAAATATTCAAAAATAGTAAGGTACCACGTTGAGGTATTTTGTCAGGCCCTGGATTCTGACAAATCCCAGTTTTGATACATACTGATTGTATTGAAGTAAAAAAGTTATAGCAGTTTCCTTATATGTTTGGTGGCAATAATAATTATAACTTGTAGGTTTGTTGTGATGATAAATGGAGCTCCTATATGGAAAAACACCTACCCAGACTCTGTTAAAAGTATTGAACAATGTATGTTGACCATTATTATGATAATGATTAATAAATTATTACCCATCTCTACAAGGGGTATGTTGAAGGAACACATCCTCCTCTTCCCAACACCAGGTTCCAAGAAGATCTGTGAAGCATTCCTATGTCTATTTTCTAATGGATATCTCTCTCCTTAGCAATGCTGAGAATTTCAGCCAAAGTCAAGATGAGCTTGGCATGAAATATTCTGCAGCCATCAAAAATGATGGAGATTTATAATTGTTTTTACAAAATAACATGTTTTTCTAGTAAAAAATTAAATTTAAAACAGCTTTCACTCTTAATTATAATATTGTGTATTCTCTAATCTTTTCAAATTAACCAATATCCATTTTGGATCAAAATTAATGGGAAAAAATAGAACTCCAAGATGTGTTTATTAAAATATCAGTGGTAGGACTGAGCGTTTATCTATCTATAGAGTTCTATGCATGAATATAATGACCAGCCAATATTATGAACTAACACTTAGAAACTATCCAGAGAAAACATGCCGGTGTATTATTTGTGACAGGGGTGTTTTGCATACTTCAACTTATTTTTTCTTTGTGACAATCATATGAGGTCCATACCATTATTAACTCAAGTTTATGAATGATGAAACTGAAGCATGGAGAATTAGTATAACTTGCCCATGAGCACACAGACCACTGGCAGAAGCTGTCCAAGATCAGTACTCACCTTCAGCCTTCATGGTAGGTGGCTTGTCAATGAAAAATGCATAAAACCCAAATGGTGAAATATCAGTACGCATGTAATGAGTTTAAAACTGTCTTCATTTTTCCCCCCAGCTTCACTAAGCCTGATTCACCCTGGAATGAACAGCCATAGCTTACAGTAGAGAGAAGAAAGAAGGGAGACAAAGAAATGAGGAAAGAATACGAGGAAGGATCTCCATCAAAGCTGTCTGTGGCTTCCCAGAAAGAGAGGAGGAAAACAAAAGCCTCCTTTTCTCATTAGAGGTCAGATTGCTCTGCTGATATTAACTGGAAACATTTGTTAAATTTCACAGACTTACAAAGATAAATAAATAAAGGGCTGGAGAGAAGATTCTGGGAAGATGACCAAGCAAGAAGCACCAGAAACCCCTCTCTCTACAATTGCACCAGCAGAATCTGTCTGATGTAACTATTTTGGAACTCTGGAGCCTCCTGAAAGTCTGCTACTTCCTGCAGAAGGCTTTGATGGTAAATTGCAGTTGGTATTGGTCAAGTTCAACGCCTAGAACAGTAGCAGCTACCCACTTCCCACCCTTCAGCCCTGTGACTGGCAGCTGTGCCTATTGCTCCTGGAGCAGCTTGTCACAGCTTACAGGAGCAGGGTGGGCAATAAGGATTCTGTCTTCCAAATATCAGTGATCTGTGCTCTGATTTCTGATTGCTTATTCTGAGCATGGGAGTGCAGTTAAAGAGGAACGGCCATTGTTACTGCTCCTTCTCCCATTGTTGCAAGCCCTTACGCCTCCGGCTGAGGTGACAGCCTGGGGATGTAAAGGGCTAGAACTTTTATTTTGTCCTCTTTATTGTTCTCTTTTTCTCCTCTTGAGAGACAGACATCAAGGACTGTAACATTCAAAGCAATTATAAGGGGAGATCTAGAAAGTTCTCATGCATACCCAGAAGGTATAGGCTCAGAAAAGATCTGAGATGTAGAAGTCCTTAGGTTTACACCTTAGGCTTATCCTTGGGACAGAGATAACCTACAACAGCCAAACAAACAAACTAAATAGCAAACCCTTCAGGGGAAGCGGAGATCTGAGTTTCTAGAATTATAGATATAAATGTCTAGATTTCAAAAAAAAAAAAAAAAAAAAAAAACACGAAGCATGCCAAAAACCAAACAAGGAAACAAGCATATAGCTTATTCAAAGGGGAAAAAAAAATTAATAGATACTGTCCCTGAAAAAGACCTATTGGAAGATCTACTAAACAGTATTTTAAAATAACTATCTTCTTGAATTTATTTATTTATTTGTTTTAATTCCAGTATACTTAACATATGGTGTTATATTAGCTTTGGGTGTACAATATAGTGATTCAACAATTCTCTACATCCCCTGGTGCTCATCACAAATCCACTCCCATCCCTATCTCACCCATCCCTCCACCCACCATCCCTCTGGGGACCATCAGTGTATTCTCTGTAGTTAAGAGTCTGTTTCTTGGTTTGTCTCTCTCTCTCTGTCTTTCCTTCCTTTGCTCATTGTTTCATTTCTTAAGTTCCACAAATGAGTGAAATCATATTGTTGCAGGATTTCTCTGCCTTTAGTGCCTGCGGTTCTCCGTCATGCCGCTTCGAAGAAGGAAGAGGTGGCCCAGACGAAGGGCAGCAAAGCAAAGTTTATTGAGTGATAGTACAAAGCTCCCGAAAAGGGAGGGGACCCAAGACGGTTGCCATTGGAGTTTCTAAGTTTAGGGGGTTTTATGAGCTCTTTTGTGGAACTATCTTAAGCAACCAGGGTGTGCTGAGTCGTGCCAATCAGGCCTTTGTCATGTTTCTGTCTACCTATTAGGTTAATGTGTACGTGCTGATGGTCTTTTCTTGGCTGACATCTGGGGGCTTCTGTCTTAACTGCCCCCTGTTGTGATGGTGAAAAATGCTTTGTGGTTAATTATTTTATTTTAGGGACATCTTGCAGAAGTCAATTCTGCAAAGGCTACAAAACAGAATGCTAGTGTGGTCCTGTCTAAGCTGCAAAGTAGGATGTTAGTGCTGTGTTCCTTTAATTGTCTTGATTCCATATTTTCTTTACGGGGACCCTGGCCCTGACGACCTAACTGTTCAACTAACTCCTAACATTACGGTATTTGTCTTTCTCTGACTGACTTATTTCACTTAACATCATACTCTCTGGCCCCCTCCACGTTGCTGTAAATGGCAAGATTTCATTTTTTCATGGCTGAATGATATCCCGTTAGATATATAGATATCTATCTATATAGATATCTATCTATATATATCTATAGATATATATATCTCACATCACATCTTCTGTATCCATTCAACTCTTGATGGACACGTGGGCTGTTTCCACAGTTTGCTCCTGTAAATAAAGCTGCAATGAACACAGTGTAGCATGTCTCCGTTTGAATCAGTGTTTTCTGTATTTGCGGGGTAAAGCCCCAGTAGTGCGATTACTAGATCACAGGGTAGCTCTATTTTGAACTTTCTGAAGCTCCTCCATACTATTTTCCACAGTGGCTGCACCAGTTTGCATTCCTGCCAACAAGGCACAACCTCGCCAACACTTTCTCCACGTCCTCACCAACACTTGCTTCTTATGTTGTTGATTTTAGGCATTCGGACAGGTGTGAGGTGATACCTCATTGTAGCTTGGATTTGCATTTCCCTGATGACGAGTGATGTTAAGCATCTTTTCATGTGTCTGTTGGCCATCTGGATGCCTTCTTTGGAGAAATGTCTGTTCATGTCTTCAACAAATGGTGTTAGGAAAACTAGTCAGCTTCATGCAAAAAAAAAGAGAGAGAGAGAGAGAGAGAGAAAGAAAGAAAGAATCTGGACCACTTTCTTGCACCATACACAAAAATAAACTCCAAATGAACTAAAGACTTACATGGGAGACCCGAAACCATAAAATCCTAGAAGAGAGCACAGGCAGTGATGTCTCTGACATCGAACATAAGAACATTTTTCTAGATATGTCTCCTGAGGCAAGGGAAATGAAAGCAAAAAATCAACTATTGGGACTACATCAAAATAAAGAAATGGAAAATCTAAGTCAATGCATAACTAGTAAGGAGATTCAATCAGGAATCAAAAATCTCCCAACAAAGAAAAGTCCCAAACCTGATGGTTTCACCAGTGAATTTTTCAAACAGTTTAAAGGATAATAGCGAACACCAATTCTTCTCAAACTTTATCAAAAAAATTGAAGATGACGGAACACTCCCTAACTCCTTTTTATGAAGCTAACATTACCCTGATACCAAAGCCAGATGAAGACACTATAAGAAAAAGACCAATATCCCTTCTGAACACTGATGGAAAAAAATCCTTCACAAAATATTAGCAAACTGAATTCAGCACAACATTAAAAAGATTCACAACATACCAATATTTAGTGTGATTTATTCCTAGAATTCAAGGATGTGTCAACATATGAAAATCAATCAATATAATACACCAGATTAATAGAATGAAGGGGAAAAAGAACATGATTATCCCAGTGCAATAAGAGCATTTGACAAAATTCAACATGATAAAAAACACATGCAACAAACTAGAAATAGAAGGAGACTACCCCAGCATATTAAAATCCATATAGTAAAAAACCCACAGTGAACATCATACTGAATGGTGAAATACAGGAAGAAAATTCTCATACACGCTACAACACGTAGGAATCTTGAGGACATTCTGCTGAGTGAGAGAGCCAGTCACAGGGAGTCAAATACTGCATGATGCCACTTTCATGAGGTACTTAGCATAGTCATAATCGCAGACACAGGAATTAGAGGGGTGGTTCCCAAGGGCTGGGGGAGGGGAGGAATGGGGAGTTGTTGTTTAATGGGTATAGAGTTGCTATACTGCAAGAGGAAGAGAGTTCTGAGATGGATGGTGATGATGGTCGCACAACAGTGTGAATGAACTCGGCATTGCTGAACTGTGCACTTAAAATATTGAAAAAAGTGAAAAGACAAACGTTTGGAGCCCTGAGAGCTGTCATGAGTAGGTGAAGTAACTTTCCCAGTTGAAACAACAGAAGTGACTTTTATTCAGCTGTTACTCAATGCTTATTGAGACCCCAGAGCCACACTGGAGATACAAAGAAGAGATGCCTTCAAAGGGCTCACCGCCCAGTGGGTAAAGCCAGAAATCCTGGTGGAATGAGGACAATAATAGGAGTTTGTGTAAAGTATGAATACAAAGGAGAGGTGGGATAATTCGCATTTGGAGATGACCGAAGAGGGTCAGGAAAGTCCTCCTGGCAGAGTGTTAACATCTAGAGCAGGTCTAACATGCACCCAGGATTTCAGCAAGAAGCACAAGGTCAGGGGCAGTCCAAGCAGAGGGGAGAGTCCATGCCAAGGACTGCAGGATCGAAGGACCATGGTAGCCACCTGCCGTGCAGAGAGAACGCTAGTGCGGGGCACAAACACGTAATCTCACCTCGGGTGCGGACTGTGTATTGTAGGGTGAGCCGCTTCATCTTTCTAAAACGTACCCCCCTCATCAGCAAAAGGAAGATAATAACCCCTACCTTGTATGGATATTAGGATACTTCGCGGTGCTTAGGGGATGTCTGTAGCTTGGCACCAATGCGGGCCAAGGGAAATGCCCACCGACTTAGAGCTCTTACAGGGACTGTGGGTTCCTTGCAGAATATACATCAGACCAGCCCCCAGGCTGAACCTCACCACGTGGCCACCGAGCCACAGGACCACAGCTGGAACGGAGATGCTGACGCGGCCCCGTGGAAAAGCCAGTCCCCAAACTGTGCGAGTGAAAAGTTGGTGAAGGGAGCTGCAGGCTGGCGAGGCCTGACCCCGGGGACTGGCTTCTCCCAGCAGACTTCTTCAGAGCCATAAATCAACGCTCTGCCCTCCAGCCACGGAAACTTCATGCAGGAGGCTGGAGGCAGTTTTCTTTTCTCCAAACCAGTCTCCCCACCCGCGCCCCCCCCCCAACCCTGGACATGCGACATGGAAATAAGTTACTAATTCCAGTTGGTGCAGGGCCAGGTGACCTTTCACACAGCAGGGGGCACTGGCCTGGGGGGAATGTGCATTCAGGGGGGAGATTCTTAGTCAGGATGATGCGGGAAGTGAGCTCAAAAAATAACAAGACCTCCAGATGCAAATTCCTCCCACGAACCATCAACCTCAGCCTAGCCTTGGTGTGAACCTTGCAATCTTCCTGACCCCATCCCCTCCCTCTCCCTTTCACACCATGCTTTCGAAACTGCCTCTAATTCCTGGTGTATTTACTTCTATTTCACACCTCCAAATGTTTGCACAGGAGAATCCCTTGGCATGGAATAACCCGTCCACTCCCTTCAGCTAATTAACTTCTGTGCACCCTTCCAGAAAAAAGGGCTCAGCTCAAACTTAACTTCCGCCCTAAAAAGTTTCCTTGGCCACTCCCTTCCCGCTCAGATTCGGATACCCCCAGATTCTGATACTTGGCAATCAGCCATGGCCTGACAAGCCCTACAGTCTCATGGAATTCTGTCGGTGCTATCAGATAGAATCACAGGGTTTTCAGTCATTTATTTATCTGCCTTTTCCCACTTGAAGGAATGTCCTTTAATGGTAGGGACCGAATTTGATTCTTCTCAGCGTCCTCAGTGCCTATAGTAGTATATTCAATATATATTTTAATGAAGGAAGCAATGAATGGATAGATGAAAGGAAGGGAGGGGGCGAGAGAGGGAGGAAGAGAGAGAGAGAGAGAGGGAGGAAGAGAGAGAGAGAGAGAGGGAGGAAGATAGAGAGAGAGTGACAGAGGTAGGGAGATGAAGGAGGGAGCAAGAGTAGGAGGGAGGGAGGAAAGGAGGGGAAGAGAGAGAGAAATGAAAACAGGAAGGGAGGGGGAGAGGGGGAGGGAAGGAAGGAGGGAGGGAAGGAAGGAGGGAGGGAAAGAGAGGAATGAAGGGGGGGAGGGAAGAAGAAAAGGATGAATGTCCCAAATCTCCCCTCCCTCCCACCACCTCCCACCACAGTGAGCAGATTTCTTCCCCAGCCAGTCGCTTCCTATTGAAGGGGTCTACACCTAGCCTTGGGTGCCACTCTCTCGGAATCTTTCTCAAGCCTGTATTTGCTCTAAACGAGCACCTTTCGGACACCTTTGATATGAGCTCGCAGAAGGAGCATGAGCTCTGGACTCCTTCAGACATCTGTTTACTCCCTCTCTGCTGCTGCAAATCTCTCTGAAGTTAGGAAAGTTATTTTACATCTTTGTCTCATTTTGCTCATCTGTAAAAACCGTATTTATTATACCCACCTTGAAGGTAAGAGTAAAAGGACTTGAGGAATGTTTGAGTTGTGGGGACTTTTATTAGAGCCTAAAGCAATCGACAGGGGATCTCTCGGCTCTCAGAGTTATTATGAGGTTTTTCTCAGTTTCATTTACTTTTTGAAAACCCAAGGAAGTTTTATAAGTAAACATTGTAAAAATGTCTCCTTCTGCTTCTCGCAATCACACACCTAGTGCACTAATAAAATTAGACCTCCTCTTGGCTCATCATATGACTCCCTTGGCTTAAATATTTCCTGCTAAATGGATCTTTCAAAAGTCCTGGGGAAAAATATTTGCATTAACTATGCCAAGAAAATAAATACATACCTACAGCATAACAAGAGCAAATTCAAATTAGTGAGAAAAACCTCAAGTTTACAATAAATAGAGAATGCATATGCATGCCTGCTGGAGGACAGACAGGGAGCAGGGGGTCCAGCACAGCCGACTTCCACACGTGGTTACCCCTTCCCGCACTCACTGACCCTGAGAAAGCTATTCCATTTCTCTGGGCCTCAGTTTCCCCATCCATAAAATAGATGCAACAACAATGTCTTTGTAAGAGAGGTAGGGTGTGGATTAAATGAAAATTAACACTAGACCCGTGACCAGCTGCCTAGAACATAGTAAATGTCCAATAAATTGTCGCTTGCTTCTTTTTCATACAAATCCTCAATTTTCCTCATATTCAAGGATAGGTAAATTTCAATACAAATGAGGTGTCATCCATACCTTCTAGATCACAAAATTTATTATCATGACAATACCCACTGCTGGCAGTGTGGTTAAGAAACTGATCTGTTCTATGGACTCTGAGAAACAAACTGAGGGCTTCAGAGGGGAGGAGGGTGGGGGAATGGGATAGACTGGTGATGGGTAGTAAGGAGGGCACGTATTGCATGGTGCACTGGGTGTTATACGCAACTAATGAATCATCGAACTTTACATCGGAAACCAGGGATGTACTGTATGGTGACTAACATAATATAATAAAAAAACATTAAAATAAAATTAAAAAAAATAAAGAAACTGATCCGTTTACAGT
The DNA here is from genome assembly GCF_023065955.2 of Ursus arctos. Classification (NCBI taxonomy): domain Eukaryota; kingdom Metazoa; phylum Chordata; class Mammalia; order Carnivora; family Ursidae; genus Ursus; species Ursus arctos. The sequence goes on along the minus strand of NW_026623111.1, from coordinate 9,966,779 downwards.
CTTCTGGGAGCAAAGCAAATTTTTTCAACCCTTTTAGAATATGCATACATATATGAAAGTCATATAGAGATTTTAAGAAATATGTATAACTTTTCATCCAAAATTCTACCCCCGGCTATTTATCCTATAGAAGGAATATTCAGCTCTCCTGAGAACCTCTGGGGTTGCGTCTTGGAGGTAAAGGAACAAGTAAGCTTTATTTCTGACTGTTAAATATCTTGTAAGTCTATATAATATTTTTGGCGGGGGAGGAGGGATTGGTTTTTCTTCCCCCAAAAGTAAAAGAGCTTATCATTTGGAAACCAGTGTTCAAAGGCAATGATCCAAAAGAAAAAGGTTGTAAACACAATGAATTTTAATTAAACAATAACTTATATGAGATTGGAAAAAAAGTAGACTAAATATCCAACAGAGTGTAAAACAATTTTAAATGGACTGTTCACTTGATCAAATGCCCGGCAACTTTTAAAAATAATCACTATAAAGACTGAGTTCTAACACAATAGCAGAAATAGATGGAGGAGGGTGTGTGAAAGGAAAGCCAAGGCTTCAGTGTTTATTGCTGATTATTTGTCAGACACGGAATCACGGGCTCATGGAGAATGTGGGAAAAGCCTGTAGCATCCATTGTGTGAAAGGAACAGAGCCCCAATACACTATACATCTGTCATCCTGACGACTTTAACCAAACTCTTTATGCTCACGGTCAGGGACTAGAAGGGAACTTTAAAAAGAAAAAAAATTGATTTTCTGAGATGGACAGGTGAATCGTTTCCTTTGTTTCTTCTGTTTTTCTTTTTCTTTTCTCTTTTTTTGTTTGTTTCTTTAAGATTGGTCTTGTAATAAAAGAAAATTGTACCCTACTTGAAGAAGAAATTTGTAATAAAATCCATCACTTCCAGTTTGTAAGAGAATAACCAAGGAGTTCTCCAGTTTAAAAGAAAAAAAAAAAAGAGCCTCATAAGCAGATTGCTGAAAATAAACCATTTTATATTAAAAATTCTTTTTGTTATTGTTATTTTTTTTTTCAATTTATGGAAGCACACCAATTCCAATCTCCAAACAGATACTGAGAATGACTACAGCCTCCCAGCGTCTGCACTGGTCCTCCTCCAATTGCTTCTGCCCAGCACCAGAGTGATCTTTCGAAAATAGAAATCAGATTGTGTCACTCCCGTGATTTAAAAAAAAAAAGAAAGTGTCCAAAGGCTTCTCATTGCCTTTAATAAAATAATCCGGGCCCCTTACTGTGGCCCGTGGTATCCTACCTGATCTAGTCCTCCTGTCGCCCTCTGGATGCCTCGCTTTCCAGCCCCCTTTGGATTCCAGCCCCTCCTTCCCCCATTCTTCCTTCTCAAACAACCCCACGCATCCATCTCTGAGTCTTTGTACCTGCATTGCTTTGAATACATTTTCCCCTCGGTTTTCTCCGAACTGGTCAGATCTCCCCAGAAATTATCAGAGAACTGTGGGACTCCTAGGATGCACCAGGCCCGTTCTCAGGGCTAGTGGTCAGCAGTTTACCAGACCAGCCCCAGCACCGAGGAACTTCCAACTTACGGGCTCACTCAGGAAGTAAACAGGCAAGGACAGCTCACAGTGACATGTGTGGTAGGTGCTGAAGACACAAATGGCAGGGCCCCTGGAGTTACAGAACCTTGTCTTGCAGAAATTGGGGTGAATTCCAGAGGAAATAGCATCTAAGCTGAAAAATGAGGAAGGGCTAGCTAAGGGAGGGGTAGACAAATTGTTCCAGCCACAGGGACCAAGAAAGAGCGTGTCTCGTCTGGAAACTGAAGGTGTTTTTTGTTTTTGTTTTTGTTTAAGATTTTATTTATTTATTTGACACAGAGAGACAGCCAGCGAGAGAGGGAACACAGGCAGGGGGAGTGGGAGAGGAAGAAGCAGGCTCCCAGCGGAGGAGCCCGATGTGGGGCTTGATCCCAGGACTCCAGGATCACGTCCTGAGCTGAAGGCAGATGTTTAACAACTGCGCCACCCAGGCGCCCCATGAAGGTGGTTTGCTCTAGTTGTTATAACCCAGTGGATTCATCCAGAACCCTGCATACACTGGTAGGGGAGCTCTTAGTCGTCTTATTGAAGAGGTAGGAATCCAGGGATCTCACCAACAGTACTGCGTATGCGTATGGGTCAATTGCCAAAATCAATTATGTCCTACTTTCCTCATAGCCCTACAGACATGCCAACCTCACTTCCCTCCCTCCTGAGTTCTCAGGATAGTGGTGGGTCCTCAGGCCTCTGAATGGGATCCTGACAGACGCCCTTCTCTTTCTAGCCTACTCAAGAGTGTCTGGGTCACTCCACTCACCCAAACTGCCTCTGGGACAAGGAAGCCCAGCAGCTCCAAGAAGATTAGATTTTATGCTTACAGTGCAGGTTCCCAAGAGGCAGGAGAATGAAAGTATGATCATGAACTCTGAAAGGCTCTGCCTTCCACCCTGTGGGTAAGGCTTTGAGCTGTGCAGGAAGGGGGATTGCATATAGGAGGCCTGATGTGTTTTCTTATGTTCTCACCCCTCTTGGCTAATCCCAACATGCGGGGCAGATTAGGATGGAGTGGAGAGCAGAAATAACCCCCATTCTCAACGATCAGCAGCCCCTGGAAAGAGTCTGAGACGCCAAGAGACCTGGTCTCTGCTCTGCTGTTAGCTCGGGCTGCTGAAACAAAATACCACAGATTGGGTGGATTAAAACACAAGCATTGATTTCTCACTAATATGGAAGCTGACATGTCCGGGATCAGGGTGCCAGCATGGCCGGTTCCCGGTGAGAGCCCTCTACCTGCCTTGAAGATGGCTGCCTTCTTGCTTTATCCTCACAAGACTGAGAAAGAGAGCGAGAGAGCTCCTTGCTGTCTTGTTCTAGGACACAAATTCCATCATGAGGACTCCCCCCTTGCAGCTTTATCTAAACTAAGTGCCTCCCAAAGGCTTCATCTCCAAACACATCCCATTGGCGGTGACGGCTTCAACATATGAGATTGGGGAGACACAATTCAGTCCATAGCATCTGCTGACTCTGACTCTCTTGGGAGTTGGCTGTCATTTCCTTTTTCTGTCCTTTCCATTTCCCTGCCAGATGAGCAATGCCAAGAAAAACAACAGGCACCTATAATTACAAAACACTGTGTACTAGGCACTGTTCTAGAAGTTTGGCATGTATTAACTCCTTCAATCCTTACACAACCCAAAGAGTCAGGCTCCATTATTTTCGAAGCTTGACAGCTCATAAAACCGAGACACAAAGGGGTTATGAACCTAGCACCAGGTCAACTAAATAGCACTTCGAGGGAAAGAACCCTAAAGATGTAAAGAAAGGACAACTAGGTTTGAGACCCCTACTGAAAGGAGGAGGGTGTTGCTGGCAGAAGGAAGGCAGTGAGGAGGGGTGCAGCCACAGGGAGGCACAAAGTGAGTTGGAGGAGAATGGGGGTGAGGCGAGCCGTCCAGGCCTCCTGTCCTGTGAGAGCGCATCTCACCACCTCGTACAGCCTCGGCACAGTCCGTGCTCAAATGATTGGGTCGCCAGATAGGACATCCAAACTCTGTAGTTTCAAAGCTCCTTTAGGAGGTCTATGCTTCTGTGCTCCCCAAAATAATTTTCTCTCATGTCACTTTTAAGGTATCTGAAAAGAGAAACCTATTAATAAAATGAATAAGGAGGAAACCAGGCCAACTCGAAGCTCCCATCCAGGGAAGCTTTGTGCTTTTTCATTCAACTTTTAGGGGGTGAACCCACATTTGTGGAAGGGAATTGGGTGGCAGCACTCCTGGGAATTGTTGCTGTTTTCTGAAACAGGGTAATTGGCAAAGGAGCATTGTGCGAACGCTGTTCCAAACAGGATTGTGAGGGGAGGAGCCCCTGCAATTATGGCCACTGTAGATAAAGGGTCTATATTCAAAGACATCATTGTGAAGATTCAGATGAAGGGGTAGAATTAGTGAAATAATAGAAGTTAATTTCTATTTTCCTTTTTCTGAGTGAATGAGGCCTATAATTAAGTCAAATCATCACCCACTCACACGTATGCAGAGCACATGTACGCATGCGCAAGTACCCCCCCACCCACACACACATACTCTCCTTCTGTGTCTCTAGTCATAGCCACTCACACCAGAAGAGCATTGACACCAGAATAACGAGTTCTACATGGACAGAATCCCTTTCTATCTACACTCGCTACCATCTTGGAGCATGGGCCGCTTGCTTTGTTGGGACCCCGTCTGTTGTACGGGTGTGGTGGTGATTTCGACTGCAGACCCGGATTCCAGTCCCAGCTACAGCAGAGAACTGTGCAAGCCACCCCGGGCCTCAATTCCCTCACCATACACTTGCCATGATAACAGGGCAAGGGGCAGTGTTCCTACCTTGAGGACGTGGATTTTCCCAGTGAAGAAACTACCAGCTAAGGTCAATGGAAACATCCTCTATCCTTGCTGTGGAATTTCCTAGACTAGAACACCTGCCCCCTGAAGAACATTTGCTTCTTGTCTGCACATTTGTTCAGTTGGACGATCAGCCCAGCAGACTCATGAACCAAAGCATCTGGCAAAGCTGCCAGATCCTGAGCCCCAAGAGGCTGAGAAAGGCCGAGAGCTCTGCCAGGGCCACTCAGGCTCCAGTCTTTCTCAGGGCTGGGATTAGCGTGAGGCCAGACAGGTACCTCAGGTGCCCCATTTAAGGAGGTGCCCCCTCTCAGGACATGGAAGTACCAGGTCCTTACCTTTTCTCCCCTGGGCGCGTCACTCACCTTGCCCTAGTCTCAGCCCTGGTCTGGTTCCAGGTTTTGACAGGTGGAGACCGTGACTCATGTTTCTTACTGCAACAACGTCCTTCTGCTCTCAGAGGACATGGCACTAACATATCATTTCCCCCTACAGGGTCCCTCCTCCTTCCCAAAAGGTTCAGCTACATTTCCAGCATGTTAGCCCACATCTTATGCAGCTCCCTTCTCTTCTCCTAAACTATTAGGGCTGGCACAGTTGGCTGGATAGGAGTGCCTTCCTTTCTCTTTGTTGCTGGCTTCAGAACTTTCTGGGGCAAGAACTAATGGCACATTGTGGTCCCAGGCAGACACACATCACAGCCAAGATTAGTATTAGGGAAGTGTTTCTCAACCTATTTTTCATTATTACTATCTTCGGGGCTAGCTTCCTCACACATATAGCCTCCCCCGAGGACTTTAGAGACATTGTTTTCTCCCACTTGACCCTCTCTCCATGGAGTTTTAATATCAAAGATACACTGTGTATCTGTTGACCTTGCCACATAGAGTTCAGCTTTGGCGGGTCACAGGCTATTATAAAACCTAAGATGTTTCACCCTCTTCACCTCAAGAATCACCCTGAGGGGTGGTTTTGCCTGCACTGAAAATTAAGGTATTAGGGAACTGGCCTAGGAAGATGGTAGCCAGACTCCCCTTCTGTGCCGTTGATCTCCCACAGGTGAGACAATGTGAGCCTTGATTGATTATAGGCTTAGTAGTGGAGTTCAATAGGTTAAGAGAACTAAAAATTCAGGGAGATTTTAGAAGTAGGGAGCTTTCACTTTTTCCTATTTTCCCTGTGGGAGCTTCCCTGGTTTATCTTCCCAGCAGGTCGAAGACATCACAAGGGCTTAAGAGTCACGGGTCCACCTTTATCTCTCGGTGTAGCTAATCCATCTGAAGAATCTGCCAGTCTTGGGGATTCATTGTCCCATTTCCTATCTACCCAGAGCTGGCGTGAAATAACGATCCCACGTGCTGTGTCTGCTGGCAGACCTAGACTTTCTTTCCAGACGTGAGGCAGAGAACATCAGCAAGCTTCTCCGGCCACAGTTCCAAAGCCACATTCTCCAGTCACTCCCCAGTAAGTAGTAAAACTGACCATTTGGACTCCATCTCTCTCATACCTTATTTCTCACTTGGTTCTAAATTCAGGAAGGGAAAAAGGAGGTGTTATTTATATGTCCCCTAACGCTCCAACATGTATAGTCCTCGTGTAAGTTGTGGGCTGTCAAGAGAACATTTTGTGGGTTATATTTCATCCACTGTCCTGGAATCTATTAATAATACATTGTAGATAGTTTCATTAAATATTTTTGGATAATGAGTAGATTGATGAGTCAAATATTTCTCTGAACTTTGAACTGTCATTTAAATATGTTTATTTCAATTTTGAGTCTGCAATAAATTTGCTGTGTGCTCTTGAATGTCACTTCCTCTTCCCTGATCCTCAGTTTCTCCATGTGAAAGAGAGCTCTGAAGTTTCTTTCAGCTCTGCTGTTCTAGGATGCTGGCACAGATATGATGTGACCAAGGCATTTAAGGGGTTGGGGTCTCAGGCAAAGGAAGAGATTCCATGGAATGTTCATGGTCCTGAGCCATAATTGTTCAGTGTGGCAATATTGTTTTTCAATTTCTCTGGACCTGGGTGACAACCATTCAAAATTTCCAGGTATCCTGGAACAACTACGAAAGAACAAGGTGGGACAGAAAGGATGAATGGGAGAGGGAGGGAAGGAGAGAGTATGAGGCCGAGAACAGGGAGATGGTCAGAGAGACAGAGGCAGAGAGATAGCCACAGAGAGTCAGAGAGAGAGAAACATAGCAGGAAACTGAGTTAGAGAGAATGGCAGAGTGAGATAAGGGGAGAGAGAGAATCCTAGAGAATCCGAGAGACATAAACAGACAGAGACACATACAGAAACAGGAAGGGAAGGGGAAAAAAAAGAGACCAAAAGACAGACTCAGAAAAAGATAGAAGTGAAGAAAGAATCGCAGAAAGAACCAGAGACAGAGACAGAGAGACACAGAGATAAAACCAAACAAAAGAAGAGCAGAGCTCAGAAGGTGCTGACCAGACACAGCCACGGGGAGACTCCCAGGGAAATCTCTGGCTCAGGAACAAGGGGGAAAAGAGAGTATTTTTATAACCTTTCCCAATTATCACCATTACCGAGATTTTTCCCCTTTCAGGTATCTTGGGTGGGGGCCAGGCCCCCCTTCTCTTTCCTGCTCTCCTCCTCCAAAGCTCTGCTTGTGCACAAAAGACAAAGTTATTTGAGTCCCGAGTGCTGTTAAACGCTCTCTTGCCTTCATTTACAATGTGCTGGAACATGATGTCCCTCAGGAGATTCCGTGTGGGAGAGAGTCCCTGCAGCCAAGAATAGCAGGGGCCGCCAGCCATCCTCCTGAAACCACGGCACAGCCAAGAGTGGATGTGTTCACACTTCAACTTCATGAGTTTGCAACTTCAGTTTAATAGGCCCAACAGTGCCGACACCAAACAAATCTTTCCCTGGCCCAGAAGCAACCCTCCTCCCAGGCTGAGCTCCTAGGAAAACACTTGCTTAAAATCCGAAGCCTGCAGCCTGGGCAGGAGCCCACTTACTGCAGGTACTTGCTGATTTGTGTGTATCCTTCTGGGAGTCGAGGAAGTCTTTACTCGGCTTCTGCTTCTGCAGACGGCAGGGGCTCACGGTCGGAAAGGTACGGGCATCATTCGCCCCCGGTGGTGGTCAGCATCAACCTCGAGCCGCCCGTGACTCCGCTTCTCACTGCATTTTTAGCCCCATCCTATTTCCCAGTCTTTCCTCCCGATTCAGGCATCTACTCACCTGTTTAGGGGAGATTAGGAGAAAAAATAAAATAAAATAAAATAAAATAAAATAAAATAAAATAAAATAAAATAATAAATATAAAATAATAAAATAAAATAAAAATGCCATCACCTTCTAGGCATTTATCTTTATACACGTGCATCCATGAAAGTGGACTGTATTATTCCATAGGTGTCACGCTTTGACCCCGGGGATACCGTGCAGTACGATGCAGTCTACTCCTCGTCTCATTGCTTCTCTCTATTAAAAGTACCCAGCACGGCTTCTACCACTTAGGAGACGCTGTACAAATATTTTGAATGATATAATCAGCTTTGACCTCCGCTTGACCACTCTTCCTTACCACATGTGGCCAGTGAGTGAGGCTCCCATGCAGGGTTTCGTGGGCTTCCTAGAGGGAGTAGCAAAATAGAAACTGCCCGTCTGACTCTGGGTGTAGTCAAGGAGGAGTTAAATCATCCTGGGGCCATGCAGAGTAAAATGAAAAGACCATGGGAGTTAGAATCTGGGAACCTGGGATAACCTCCCGGGTCTACACATTTGTTACTTGAGGGATCTTGGTTTCACCTTTTCTAAAATACAGGCATCAGAACCTAAGATGCTTCCTTCTCACGAAGGTCAAACGAACTACAACAGAGACGGGTTTTTGTAAACGGCAAGAATTTAGGTCTTTACTCTTATTTTAGGTTGTCTATACTATCATTAAGCCGGAGGCCAATGAAAATGAGTTTATTTTAAGCTCCATGGGGAACAGTGCCTGACTACTCAATATTTATTGACTAGGGGAATGTTCTTGATTCCTGCTCTCATCATCTCTTTTACTCTTCATTCTAATACCTTCCTGACTTCTGGATGTACAGCTTTGTCTTCTGTTTCAAGCCAGACCCTGGGCCCTGGGCCTAGAGGACAGAAGACTTTGCTCCCTTCTCATGCCCTCCAGTGTGCTCCACTGGACATGGAGGTACTCACCCAGCGAGCTCACCCACATCACTGTCCCTAGAACTGAACTTCTTTGGGGATCTTGACCACAGTATCTTTCTCACTTCAAACACACATATTCATAACGAATCAATAGCTAATCGAAAAAATCTCTCCCTGTGCAACAGGCCATGAAAAAGGAAGGCGTTTCTAATCCATGTTGGTAACAGAGACTTAAAGGGAAACACTCTGCCCCTGGGGTCTCAGAAGGGTGGGAACAAAAGTGAGCCGAGTGGCCCCCAAGGAGGGGACAGAGCTGAGGTCACCTGACCAATTTCTCATTTCCCCTAATAGTGTCCCTTCCCATCTTTCTAAACTCACATCTGGGGCTCAGAGGTCAATCCCTCACTCTGCAAAACCAGCAGTGCTCCCTCTACAAGGATGAAGGGGCTTCCTAAATACCTGAGAAATCTCTAAGGAGCAACAGCATAGCTTTTGTGTGCATTTCCACTGGCATACTCTGCTCATAAAAACAGCCTCAAAATTCAGGCTACATCTAAGTCCAAATTTTCAAGCCTTCACTGTTAATCCTTTTTTAATTGACATGGGATGTATCCCCAATTATTAATGGAAAGTGTGCTTTCTGGAGTCTAATTAAATGCTCTAATCACATTTCTACCATTAAAAATGGTTTCAGGTTGTTGTTTTGGTTGCTGTTGTTTCTCTAATGAGCTGTTTACTCTGCTGCTAACCGCAGTGTGGGCATAAGGGGGGATTCAAAAACAGCTCCAAATACTCAAAAGGAAATAGCTTTGCTATTGGTAAAAATATCAACCTCATGTACAGCAGGGGGTGGTAAGAAAGCCTAAATTTATTGCTGCTGTGTTGAATGTGCAAATGTCACTTCCTTAAAGAGGGAAAATTAGTTTTTAAGCCTGGTTTAGCAGCCAGAATCTCTGGCTGTCTGCATAATATTGGATTTTTCAAGGCTTCTATGATGCCCCGGGGTAGGGTGTTTTGCATGCAAATTGCAAATTATATAATGCTAAAGATGTTATATAAGGAAAAAATGAAGACTGGGTTCTCTTCTTCTTCTTTTTTTTTTTTTTTTCCAGTCTTCTCTTCAACCCTCTGGTCCTTTGATTTCAGCCAACATTTATTGGGCTCCTACTGTGTGTTAGGTGCTTTTATATCATTGAAAACTTCTGACAATGATTCGGAAGACATAGAATTATTTGATTTTTGTGGATGTGAAACCTAGGACTCTTGAGAGTTCAAATGACCAAGCATCCCATAAAGAAGAGGTATTGTTCCCCTGGTCTACACTAGAGCTTCTTAAACTCAGGCACATATCAGAATCCCCGGGATTCTACGGTGGGGCCCAAGAAGGTGCATTTCCAGCAAGTTCCCAAGTGCTGCTACTGCTGCTGCTGGTCAGGGGACCCCACTCTGAAAAGTACTGCTCTCCAGTATGCGAACTCATTGACTCATTGACCTTAGAGGAAGAAGGAGTTCCAGAAGGTCATTCACTCAATGCATATCTCTGCTTTAGATAGGTTAAATATTAGTTATGCCTGTGTTATAGATGAGTCATTGGAGAATTGCTGGAAGCTAGAGAAGGAATGTCTTGCCCCGAGTCAGCCAGGTAGAAAGTACCAGGTTATTATCATTGTTATCATTGGGTTGGCGTCTAGCAGATAGGACACTTTTAAAATGTGGACTCATCCAATGAGCCAGTTCCCCCCTCTACGCCCTGATCTGTGAGCCAGGTTTTAGAAGGAAGGTACCTGGTTAGCTTCTTCCAGACACCAGGGTCAAGGCCCATCACCCGTGATGGGGATATAAGGAGTGGGCCAGGCAGGGGTGGGAGGCAGGAAGGACCCCTCAGTCTAGACCTCAACTTCGACCTCAGCTTCACCGAGGTTCTCGTCTGCTCCAGAAGGAGCTATTCAAGTTCCTCACACAGTTCTAGTGAGAGCCCATCGGGTTGAAGGCAAAATTTGTCATTTTATCTTTAACTTGTATATTCTACCTGTAATATACTATGAACTCTTTTTTTAGTAATCTAGTAAGTCGTTGTCTCCCTTTGTACTTTTGCACCTGGAAAACAGCTTAATTGAAAAAAACAGGTTTAAATATTTAAATATAAACTTTTAAAATATGTTTTTTATAACCTTATTATCACATTTCTTTCTTTTTTTTAATATTTTATTTATTTATTTGACAGAGATAGAGACAGCCAGTGAGAGAGGGAACACAAGCAGGGGGAGTGGGAGAGGAAGAAGCAGGCTCATAGCAGAGGAGCCTGATGTGGGGCTTGATCCCATAACGCCAGGATCACGCCCTGAGCCGAAGGCAGACGCATAACCGCTGTGCCACCCAGGCGCCCCTCTTTTTCGTTTTTTTTTTTCCAACTTAAAGGGAGCTTCCGAAAAGAGTGACTTGGTCTCCCTCAACCTCAGAGAGACTCTAATCACGGTGCCTGTGGATGTGTAGAAACCACACCTCAGAAAGCAGCATTTAGCAGACTCTAAATGAGACGACAGTTGCAGAGAATGCCGCTAAGTGTTCAAGCCCACACCTCTGGAGGCAGCCTGTCTGCCCTGGTGAAGTAAGAAGAGCAGAGCCTGTGCCAGGCCTGGCTTTCAGACCAGGAAATCCCTGTCTGCAGAGCCTCCGATCGGCCTCCCAACCCAGCCCCCAGCCCCTGAAAACCTGGGTGCCACAGGACTCCAGGGTGGTGGCACTGAAAACCCAGGCCTGAGCCTTCCAATTTCCCGTAGCACCCTCCCCGGGGACTCTGGGGTAAGACAGTGTTCCCATCCCCATCCCTGAGCCCTGGAGCCAAGGCTGAGGCCAGGTGGCTTGTCTTCTTGTCACTGGGGACAGTGCGGCTTTGGTTGCAAACCATTGCAAGGTTTTCAGGAGAAGAAATAGTGTAGGAAGTCACAGTCAAAGAAAGAAAGACATTCATTAAGGATTTCATGTCTATTGTTTGGATACGATTGCAAGAAACAGAGGGAAGTTCAAATCTAATCTTTACGGAACCATAAGCACTTTTTAAAAATTAAGTCCCAGTACTCCGCCTTGCCTGCTCGTTGAATTTGAGCTCACACCTTCATAAATGCCAGCACATCTGTAGATGGGAAAATACTTAATCCAGAGAGAGATGTGCACATTCTAGAAAACAGGGGAGGACCGGCATTTACCAGGAAGCACACAGCTGGGGAGGCGCGAGACAGGGATCCACCCCCAGAGCCCTCTCATTTCAATCTGTGCTCCTTATTGTCACCCCACAGGTGGGTTGGGGGCAGTTATGGCAGGATGTCTCCAGAAGGCCAGGACCCGGGCAGCGCCCCCGCCATTCACAATGAAGGTGTCCTGAACTCCCTGTACCAACTTGGTCAGTCTGTTTATCCAAGTTTGGGACTCGAACTCCTTCTTATCTTTTTGTTTCCTCCAACTCTGAAATTCGGAGTCAATAAAATCCACTGGTCTGTCTTCACCCTTATAGACTTCACAGTCAGGATGGAAAGAAAAATAATCTTTTTAATTCTTGCAGATCTAAAATACAGCTTAATTCCTCTAATTTTACTTAGCTTTTCTCTCTCGGTGGTTCTCTCTCCTCTTTCTCTGTCCTTTCTTACTTTTCTTTCTTCCATTCTGCCCCCTTTGCTGTCCATTCTGTCATCTAGTGTCCTGTGCGTGGCTACATCTTCTGCCCCTCACTGCCCCTCCGATTGCTAAGTGGACAGAACTACTTGGACAAATGTCTCAAGGATGCTGGGTGATCTGGGACAAGCCATGCATCCTCTTGGGCCTCTCGTCTCCATCTATTGATTGAGAATTTGGAGCCAAATGAGCTTTTATTTTTTTTTTTAAAGATTTTATTTATTTGACAGAGAGAGACACAGCCAGCAAGAGAGAGAACACAAGCAGGGAGAGTGGGAGAGGAAGAAGCAGGCTCCCAGAGAGCAGGGAGCCCGATGCGGGGCTCGATCCCAGGACCCTGGGATCATGCCCTGGACCGAAGGCAGACGCTTAATGACTGAGCCACCCAGGTGCCCCCAAATGAGCTTTTAGATTCTTTTCTTTGTATAGCTATCAACCTATCCCCCCCGAGAAGATAAAGAACATTTGATGGCAACCGGGGTGCTCCTGCCCTCCTTCCCCAGCACCACCTTATCTTTTGTCCTGTCTTTCTCTTTGGGAAATGTGACATTTGCCAGGACTGCTGAGTGCCCCCACTCTACCTGGGATGAGAGGAGACAAAGGCGTCAGACACTTCCTGGCAAGTGAACAGACCAGCTCAATGGTGCCAACGGTGACTGATGATCAGTTTCCGATTCAGCAACCAGAGGAGCTTAAGGGCACTTGGACACTTCTCAGACGACGGGCTCAAGAGCAGTGAGCACGATGAATCTATTCATGACAGACTGTCTCATGGCAAATGGATGAAGATGGAATGAGCTTTGTAACTGAGGGCATGGAAGGGACAGAGTGGCTTTGATGTGGACCTGGGGGACACTACTGGTCAAATCATGGCATGGACAGGGAGCAACTTACAGGAGAACACAGTTAGAGTGGAGACACAATTGTGCAAAGAATAAAATTAACCATGAGCTCCGAAGTGCGGTATGCTGCAGTTTTACTGCTTTTATGTGGAATAATTTTTGGTGACCATGTTCCCCACTTAAAGTCTTGGTAAGTTCTCTGTGGAGCGACAGCCCCTTGCTGGAAAGGTAGGCAGGGGCCCTTCTGATTCTGTGTGGGTGTGATATGAAACCTGAAGCCTCAGATTACAGCAGGAACCCTCCGGTGCTTGCTCGCTCCTCAGACCTCATCTCTGTAGGGCCATCTGCCCATAGGAAGCAGATATGCACTGAATCAGTCATACCAGTGGACAGAAGACTGAAATGCTTCTATATTATTTGTTAAATAGTCACAGCCTGAGCTCCAGAGTGCCATCACCACCTACCTTAAAACTCCCCCAGCGCCTCCCAAGGTCCATTAACTACTGTGACTGCCTGACCCCATGGGGCTTCTCCTGCTCTTCCAATTGGTTGGACTTTATGGCAGACAGAGATGAGCTGCTCAGATCTGTCTTTGATGAAGGACTTACCATTCCATTGCAAGGAATCCACACAGCAGACACTAGGCAGGATTTGATTCAGCCGCAGAGAGCCAGGGTCCTGCTCTTCTAGAAATGAGTAAGATGTGGTCTGAGGGCCTGGCCACTTCAGCTCAATGGGACTTTTCCAATAGGCGGTATTTTCTCTAGACCTCCCTGTGGGATTGGCCATCTCCCCCTGCCCAACCTTGCTTCTTCTCTTTTCCTGCCACAAGTCAGCACCTAATAAACCTTTGGCACACATCTGTCTCAGCATCTGCTTCCAGAGAACTCGGTCTGCCACAATATCAATATTATGGGTGGTTAAGTATTTTTTCTGCCAGCCCTGTTTACATAAACTGAGTTGTTTTTCTTTTCCAAGGCACTTCGAAGTCTCTCATGCTTCTCCACCTTAGAATTACTGTTCCTTCATGTTGGTATAACCTCTAGGTCATGATTCTACACCTGGATTATTTGGCTCTCTCTTTCAGATCCCATCCCCCTAAATCAGGAGATATCAATCCTGGGAATCTTCTAATGACTATAGAAGAGTTCTATTGCTGTGTAAGAAATGACCACAAACTTAGTAGCTTAAAACAGCAATATCTTGTTTGCTTTCTTTTGGGCCAATAGGAAAGTGTCTCTTCAGACATCACCTTTTTTGAAGGGGATCACCTGATTAGGCGAAGCCCACCCAGGATCGCCTCCCTTTTTATCGACTCAAAAGGTGTTGATTAGTAATGTAATCATAGGAGACATGTCCCATCTTATTCACAGGTTCCATTTATACTCAAGGGGAAGCGTCTCTACCTCCATCACAGCCAGCCACCATGGCAAAGGAGCCAAAGAGTTTTGTACTAACAATTGGATGTTCTAGCCTGGAATGACGAAAGCACTTTCATTCACAACTCATTGGCCAGAACTAGCCTCATGACTCACCTGACCACATAGTATCCAGGGAGTGGCTGGAAGCAAAACAATTGGAAATATTTGACAACCATCACTGAAGACTATCACAAAGGGTCATTTTCTTCTATTTCTTGGTTCCTCGTGCTTGCCTAGCAAGTAACTGAACCATGGCAACAAATATGGATGTCAAGAAAAAACATCCCCAAGGTTCTCTTTATCAACCATTTTTTCCTCCCTTCTTCTACAAACTTGAAACTCAGAAAATGACAATTCATTCAACTGTGTTTTCAGGGCAGTTTTGTATTTACAGTTGGCTTGACAAAAGTATTGTTATTGAAATTAGGAAAAGCAAAACCCATATTTTAGAAACAGAAGAGCATAAAAATATTTCAGTGTTACTATATTAAGAGAAATGTGGGTCTCTAGTATATACTTGACCCTTATCAATGTGTTTTGGTTCTCAGGAGTCTTCAGGGGACTGTCACCTAGCCTGTGAACTGAGGGTAGCTATTCCTTCTATGATTCTGAAAAAGAGATGTTAAAATAAGGTTAGAAATTAAGTGCGGTGTGAGTTAAATATTCACAGTGAGCATTTTCATTATCCTTGTAAGAAAATGCCCTTGAAGAAGCAAATTCAGAACATTCCCTACATTGTAGTATTTTTTAATCTCGTTATCGGTATGATACAGATAAACTTCAGAGCAGTGATGCACAAACGTCCGTTCAAGCAGCCACAGCACTGGAATGATGCATTTGGGAGGAACAATAAGCAGACTGAAGCTGTATCAGCTCTTCCCCAAACCACTGGTTTAAAATAGAACACTGTAGTTAGTCCAACTTTTTGTATGCCTGAAGAATCATCATCACTGACTTCACTTTGGTTCTTCCCATATAGTCGGAGATTTTAGACGTAATTATCAAAGTAATGAGTTTTAATACTCTGCAGAGATGGAAAAAGTGGGATCTTAGATAAGCATATATGGGAAATGTGGCCTCCTCTACTAGTGGTAGACAAGGGTCCCGGTCTATCATCGTACTGTCCAATTCTAGTTCTGTAAAAGGGATTCCAGGCATGGGGATGGGAATAGGGTTAAGGGGTTGTCAAGAAACCTGCCCACCCAGTGCCCATCCTTTGGTTTTGAAGCAACAGAAAGAAATAGCATTACCCTGAATTCCAAGTGATACAGGAGCAAGGGAGCTGCAAGTATTCAGATTCTAAAACTTGGAGATCTCAGTTCCAGACTGAGACAGGCAGAGAGAGATGAGTCAAGTCGGTCAGCACAGGGCATCTGGGTGAATAACACAAAGCCAGGCTTGTAGGAGCTACACAGACAGGGCCTGGGGTAGGTGTTTGCTCAGCCCACCATGCACCAAGACCAAGCCATGTGTAAGTAAGACAGTCTATGGGAACGAGAATAAACCAGTGTAGGGTCAGGGCTCAGTGAGTGGACCAGGGACAGAGAAGCTTATCAACAGCCAAGAAGAAAGAGAAAAGAGGAAGAAGAGAAAGAGAATTGGTGCAAAGACCCAGGGTTAATGCTGAGAGCAATGATAAACAGGGATGCCACAGGACCTAAGATTCCGTTGCAAACCCAAGTATACTTCCTCCCTCGCGTTATTTTCCTCTGGTTCCCTTCTTGAAAATGTGGAGATTCTTCGTTACTGGGCATCACTTATGAGCCATTCCCTGTGTGAGGGGCCAAAAGGACAAACTCAGCATATATAGTAGATACTCAACAAATATTTTTTTGAATGAAAACGTATCCCCGTATTTGCCACCAGGGAGTTTGCAGGCTAATGAAACAGAAGACACAGCATGAATAGATGGAGCTTTAGCTGCCCCCTCCACCTAACACAGAAAGAAGTTGGAAACCATTTCAATGGCGGTCTCTCAGCTTCCCTGGTCAGAAGCAGGAGCCGCCTGGCAATCGTCAGCAAGATTGGTAACCCCGTTGCAGTGACAGGAAGATGTTGGACAAAAGTGCAGAAGTTTCTTAATGTATTACAAATTGAGTCACTGGGACACTGAGGGAGCTCACACATCCAAAGGAGAACACCCACATTCCCCAACGCTGCTGGATTTCACAAGGGGGAAAACTCCCAGGCAGTAGCTACCACTTGGTTCAACAGGATGGTGATAGAGGCACGGTGAACAACCCAGCAAAAATTTGAGCAGGTAGTGAAATGGGCTGTACAGATCTGGTGGGCTGTTTGGCAGGCGGTTACTTTAGGGAAAGGATATTCATGACATTAAGAGGAAAGAACTTTCTTCCACTCAACTTCTCTTGAAAAGAAATTCATTTGTTAATCGATACAGGCTATACAAGGAGCCCTTTGTTCTCAGTTTCCTAATAGACCAAGAGGCTTTGAGTGGGGGCTTACCACTGATAGAGGAGTTTGCAGCCCCATCTGATACTGGCCCCTTGACCCCAAATTCAAATTACCTTTTCTCTACTGGTTGCTAATATGGAAGCACAAACAAACCATTAGCAGGGACTGCTGAAGTCCAGAATCTAGTCTTGGGGCCATGGGCCATATGACCTGACTTATGGGGCATGTTGGGGGTACTGGACAAAAAAGGGGAAAGAGCTGAAATCCAGAACAAGAGTATCTGGGTGATAGGAAAATCAGCCATTTGAACCATTCAATACCAGAGAGATAAAGCAACCTGACATTCCACCTGAACCAGCTAGCACCTTAGAGAATTATCAGATGGTAAGGCTGGAGAATTACTTTTAATAGTAATAGTTCTCAACATCAGGATGAGTATGGAGGACCAGATACGATGCAGGGGTCAATAAGGAACCAAACTCATTGCTCCAAAGGAAGGTGGGGATGGAAAACACAAATAGATTTCAAGAAGCTCAGAGAATTAACACAAAGTTGCCTTGAATGAATTCCCATCATAAACCGTTAACAATTAAAGGCTGGGATGGGAACAGGCCTTTCCCAAGGTGGTACTACAGTCAAGTAGAAAATCAATTCTGGCTATCACCCCTTTGTAGACTCTGATTCTTGTCTAAAGAGACCAAATCTAGGGAAGGTTGGCCTGAAAGTATCTCTTTATGGTGATGTCCTTGATTGATAAATCTTGCCTCTTCCCTTGGCACCCTGGCACCTGACTTATGATCTGTCCATAAGGAACGACTGCATGATGAATAAACCATCTTCTTTCACCCTAGTTCCTCTTCTGCTCTTGATTTTCCAATCTTTTGACCTGGATTACTCCTGAATATCCTTCAAAATCTGCCTGCGAGGTTTCTCTTCCGGGTACCCCTGCCTGATCCTCCAGGATGTTAAGGGTCCCTTCTCTGTTTTCTGGAACACCTTGGGCTTACTCCTCTGCACACATTTTTCATCCTTTGCTATTGATGTTTACTTATTTGTATCACTAAACTGTCAACTCCTCCAGCCGAGACTGTGACATCCATCTTCAAGCCACAGGGTCGGGAATAAGGCCTGACACATTATTAAGAGCTGAATAAATATTTGTTGGGTGTGTAAATGAAAGAATGAATTTAGAGTTACTGGGGCTGAGATCTTTGAAACATCATGACATTTTGAATGTAGAAAAGAGTTTCTAAAATCCTTCGTTTTACAGCTACAGAGAAGAGTATGAGAATATTCAGGATTTTTTAATGACTTTGTATATTTCAGATTGCGATGCAGTTCATCAAAGTTGTCATTGCTGACATAAGACCTCAGTTTCTCAGGGCAACCACTTGGAAGAACTACATTGATCTGGACGCTTGTGTTTGCTAAAACCAGTTTCACTTCTTAGACACTCTCTTCTCTATGAGTTTGTTTTGTTTCAACTACTATAAAAGTAGTAAATAGAATCTGAGATCTCCAAAATTATAGAACCACTGGCCACTGGGGTTGTATTATGAGAAGCAAAGAGAGAGAGTTCCACAGCCAAGGACGTTGCTCTAAGAGATAGATCTATCTCACCACTATTTTTGTGCCGTTCTGTACTTTGAACTTTTTTAAGTGATGTATAAGCAACATAGAGGGGGAAATGGCACGGATACCATGCTGTATATAACTTCCATAAAGCTATTTCAACCATTTCCTCATCAAAGAGTCCATTGCCTTTTGGGTCTAGCCAATCTTTAGACTCCCCAGGAGACCAACATTTCATCATGGAAACAGTCAATAATGTGTCCCAAGGTTCAGAACCTCAATTTTTACCCAAGGTCCCAGGCACAATTTCTTGTGACTCCCATGACTTCCATTGACTTGTGACTTGGGAATCTGAGAACCAAGTTCAAGCTCTTTCTAAACATACTCTCAGAATATTTTCCTCTCACATCCAGATCCAAAGCCCAAATTGTTTCTTTAAAATCAATGTTTCCTTCTAATGTGAAATTTTGAAACTTGAAAAATTATCTAATTAGCCATGTTATTGGAGGACACAGCTGAGAAAATAGTATAAACGAGCAGAAAACCCCCAAGTAAGTTTCTTTTTCTATCCTTTTCCCCTAGCAACCAGCCTTCGTATTGTATATGGTGCCTGCGTGGTACTCAGAGGCAAGCAGGAGAGTGGGCAAGAGGTTCTAAAACAGATTTATAGAGATGATGATGATGCAGAATGTTTAAGATGTTAGAATTCATAACACGTTTTCATGTTTTCATTTCCTTTAACTCTCATGACAGCTGTGTAAGAGTTGGCTAAATGGATAAGCAAGATCATGTCCTGAAAAAGCAAAAATTATAAAATTAGGCAGCTTGGCCTCCAATTCCAGTAGTGCCATTCATTAGCTCTGTGATCTTCCTCTGGTGGCATTATGTGCCCCAGAACCAATTTCTTTATAGCCAAGATAATGATACTAATTTTGTGCCTACCTCATTCAATAGACATACTGACCATGCGCCATGTTCCAAATGTCTATATAGGTTTGGGAATGCCATGATAAAAAGATCAATTCATAAAAGCTAAATAAAGGGCAAATGAACCAACCTACATGAAGTTCCTAGCATATGATTGATGCTCAATGAACGTGATGATCTTCTGCAGCTCTATTCTATAGATGGAAAAAATTAAGTTCAGAAAAATTATATGATTCATCCCTAGTCACACACCTGGTAAGTGACAAAAAGCATCACTTGAAACTAGACATACCAGTCAAGGTCCTGGCAGGAAATCAAACCCCGAGCTGGGATTTTTAGAAGAGTTTTTGTAGGGATGTAACTATTTACAGAAGTGTCAATTGGGTTAAGGAATCCCAGAAGGAATGTTGAGGAACCCAAAGATGAATGTGGGCTGGATGTCTTTACCAGCCCCTAGTCCTAAAGGGAAAAGAAAGGGGGTATGTCACAGAAAACCCACCCGTAGAGCTATATCTATGAAAGGACACAGCCTTTTCCCAAACCACTCTGAAGCAAGGAAGAAGCAGAAAGAGTAAAGCCTTAGCCCTATTCTTCTAATCTCTGGTCTCCTCCTGGCACCTCCCACTGGCCAAACTTAAGGAAAGCCAGAAAACAAGGGAGCCCTGATGCTACAATCTATAAAGCTCGGTCTCTTGATGCTCAGAGAAGTATGAAGAAGAGCGTAATTTGCCCTTTTGTCCCAGTAATTCACACCCCCTGACATACAAACTATACTTTATCCTCCCTCAAGGCTCCCCAGATCTCATCCGTCATATGATCTGCTTCAGTGGGATCCGTGATCTCATGCTCTGTCTCAAGTCCAGGTGTGGACAAGGTTACCTGGGGGCAGTCCTTGTGTGAAGATCCTCTTGAACCAGAGATCCATAAACAAAAAGGCAAGTTACCTGTTCCCCAGTCACCCAATATGCAATGGCGAGGCAGTGCCTGAGTCCATTCAGGCTTCTATAACAAGAACACCATAAACTGGGTAGCTTATAAACAATATCCGTTTATTTCTCAGAGACCTGGAGTCTGGGAAGTCCAAGATCAAGGCCCAGCAGTTTCAGGCTGGATGAGAACCTGCTTCCTAGACTGCCATCTTTTTGCTGTAGCCTCACCTGGTGGAATGGACAAGGGATGTCTCTGGGGTCTCTTTTATATGGACACGAATCCCAGTCATGAGAGCTTTGCCCTCGCGCCTTGTGATCTAATCACCTTTGTGATAAAAGTTAATTTAAAAAAAACTCCAACAACCCAATATAGACAGAAAAGTGAATAGTATAGACTCTTGGGAATAAAGGTTCAAAAAAGACAGCAAGGGACCATGATCACTTGAGGTGCTTACTGAGAGCAAAGGCATATGAAATGAGGCAGTGGAAGAAGTTATGAGTGCCGGCTATGAACTCTGTGACCATTTGTAGATCTGAGGACTATGCAGTTTCTTTTTTGCTTTGACACAAATATATTTATTTGATAAGTAATTTTTTGTTCTTTTTTCTTTTTCCCTATCCTATTATCCTACTATATGATATAAAATATTTTAATCGTAGTTAACTTTATATCTCAGTATTTAAGTTTTCAGATACCAAGGGGACAGTGTGATTCAGCGAGGAGAAAAATGAGCACCACCAAAAGGAGGATAATGTGGTATAAGAGACTTTGTGCATCTGATTTAGGGAGATAGACTTAACATAGTTTTAGTTGTACAAAGGAGAGCTACAATACGTAAAATCGAAATGTGATTTTGGTATTAACTTTAAAATTCAATATGATTTTTTATTTTTTATTTGTTTTTGTTTATTTAGTTTTTAATCCAATTTAATGGTTTTTTCTCTTTAAAAAGGGATCGTACGGATGCCAAGTTGACAAGGGGTCACTGTGCTTCATTTTGCTCCATCAACTAAGCTAGAAACTGTTTCCTCAAATCACCTTCTCTGTGAAGTACTATGTTAGAATTGGCCAAAAGAGGAGCTTATGTGAAATTTGAAAGAGTATTACTTTTGAAACTCTTTGTGGTCAGAAGTAGAGATGGTTGGTGGGTTCCATCTTGTCCTCAGTGTCTTCTCTACATCTCACTCTTCCTCCTATCTGCTGGTCTAACTAAAGTCAACACTAATGGCTAGATATTTGAGGCCTTAGACCACCCGACATGAATCTAGTGTCCAGAGGACTGTTATCTTTTGAGTGGCCTCAAGTCAGACCAGAAGGTCCACCAGTATGGACCCAGACAAAATTGCAGATCCGCCCGATTTGTGAGCAGAAAACAGTGCTTTGTTTTAATGTTTAAACCAATAGGTTTTGGGGTGTTTTTTTAAATGTAAAAATAGATAATACATTCGGTATTAATTATTGCAGATGTTACTAAATAGATATGATAAATACATAAAGGGATATTTAAATGTATGTTTTTAAATTTGCTTCTGAGATAGTGGCAAAATAATAAGATTTATAATGACACTATAAACCCCAAAGGATCCGTTTCCCACCAGCTTACTGACAGCCTCACATTAGGCAGGGTACATGTGTGTGTGTGTGTGTGTGCACACAAGCTTGTGCACGTGCACATGTGTGTTGGTGAATGTCCAACACCTACCATAAAGTCTGGAAGCTAATACACCAGGAAGCTAATAAAAGTTTTGAATTGAATTGAGTTGAATTGAATTGAATTGAATTGCTTGAAAATGTTTTCAACCTCATGGAATAGAAGAAGATGAGGAAGCTTCAGATTTGGGATGTTCCATCATGTAGCAATTGTGCCATCTGATAAATTGGTGTCATGATGACGCAAGTTTACTACGGAACCATATTACATGGGCTTAACTCCCAGCTACCGATTTACCAGTTATTTCACATTGGTCAAGTTTCCTGGATTCTTCTGCCCATTTCTTTATCCATGATGTACCCATAAAGCTGTTGTGAAGACGGAGTGGTTTAGATCCAAAAAGTCCTTAGAATAGTAAGTGTTCAAAAATTATGTACATTGTAAATTGTGTAACTATCCTCAGCCTCAATTCCTTCATCTATAAAAATGGTAAGCATTACATCAATTTCCTAAACTGTGAACATTGCAGAGAAAATATGTGCAAAGGTCTTATCACAAGGTCCACCTCACAAAGAACTTTAATCACTTTTTCCTCCCTCCTGTTCTTCTTTTATTCTATATTCAACCTTTATTATTTTATGTTCAGTTAGCCAACATATAGTTCATCATTAGTTTTTGATGTAGTGTTCAATGATTCATTAGTTGCGTATAACACCCTCCCTCCTGTTCTGACATCTCCTCTTCTTCCCCTCCAACACAAGCCTGAGAGCCCTTGGGCCTCACAACCAAGGGAAGCCCATTCACATTAAGGTTAAGTGAGGATCAAGTCAGAATATACGCACATTCTCCGTGGAATGTTCTTCACGTGACAAAAGCTCTGCACATGTTTGTTTTTCTTCCTTCCTCTTCCCAACTTAACCAAAACAGAGACTTAGATGCTGCTGAAGAGAAGGCGGGGCTCCCTCCAAAGCACCGATCTTTAAGGCAAAGCATTAGTTGAACCACTTGGTCTCTCTGTGCCTTAGTTTGCTCATCACAAAATGACAGGTCTAGAAGACCTATGACATCACGTGGTTCTGGATGGATTTGACTGGGATGAATACCACAAAAACGGAGATGCAAAGGGAGAACGCAGAAGCCGAGCTCTGATCATGTCACTCCTGTGCTCCAAACTCCTGAGAGTCCCCTCACTGGGTAAGGCAGGGAACAAAATCCTGAAAGCTGATCTCCCAATGCCTTTTGCAGTCTTGCAAAACTGCATGGTCAGCCCAACTCTCTCCACGTACTACATTCTTCATCAGCACCAACATATCTGCTATGTTCTCAGTGTGTGCTGGGCTCCCAGTCTTCCAGGTCTTGGCTTCTCACTTACTTTATTCTTTGAAGACTCTTCTGAGATTTTTCTCCTGTAGAAAATATATTGAAGTCCCCCATACACCAGTTAAAAGACTGTGACCCCCTTCTATTTACTCCCATTGTACCTGGTTTGTGCCATCATCCTAATACAAATTATATTCTACCTGAGATTAAAGTGTAAGGGAGCTTCTCCCCTAGTTTTCCAGCTCTTCTTTGAGGGCAAAGGTGATATCATATTCATTCCTGATATTCCCTATTGCAGCTAACATTATTGCCTTGCACATATTACATGTTTCATATATTTTTCTCTATGAGTAGATGAATGAATGAATGGATTTGAAGAGAGATCTCACAGATAAAATATCATTGTGTTTAGGGACAAAATCTTAAATCATATACAATTTCAGAACTTGTTTTAAAAGGGCTGTGGTCTGGAACCTCCACCTAATCCAATTGTAGAAAAATGAATGCAACTGAGAAATCATAAATGATAAAACAAAGGCTTTCATTTTGTTTTTAGATTGTATGGTTGCAACTTGACTATTATGGACAAATAAACAATTACTGTCAGCCATGGTAAGATGTGAATGCTAACTAAGTATAGCTATTTGAATGGGATTGCACTATGTAAATAGTATTGATTTTTTTGTTTGTATTAGAGTAAATCACTGTTAGAAAATAGCCTTCCAAGTCAATGGCTCTAATTTAAGCTTAATTATTTTAATTATTCCCCAAAGCAATCAAATTATATTTTCCCATATATCCCCGGCGAGTATACCGAGCATATATGTACACATGCACACTAGAATCCCAAACACAGAGTCTGCGGCTTATCACGTCTGCTGGTATGAACCCTCTTCAGGTCAAATCCCACCCTCTCATGGAACCCCCTGCCCGTCCCCATTCAAGCTCTCTCCTGGAACACTTCTTTCCCCTACCACGGTTGGACCCAATATCTGTATTTGTATTATTTGATTAATGTGAATCAATTCGTTCAAGCAAAGGTGAGGAAATGTGATGGTGGCAGACCGGAACAGCTTGCCCTGTGTGTTAGGAGTCCCACTTGGACCTCTGACTGGGTCAGATATATATGAGCAGATGGGCGGGGCAGCAAGAAGCAACCCTATGAGCAAAACAAGGAAAATAGGTTTGCACATACATTTAGGGGGAGCAGGGGCAGGAAGGAGTGTCCTTTGCAGTTCCTGGTCCCCCAGCCCCATGGATGTCTGTCAGCCATGAAAAGAGGGAGGTCACCACCGTTTAACCTGGAGACACAGCATCACTGCTTTGGTGCCTGGGGCGGGGGGGAGATGTGGCTGAGTGGGGCCTCCACAAGGGGCCCAAAGTGCTTGGATGCCCCGAGGCAGGAACAAATGCTTCATAGCCCCCCACAATGCTGGCAGTTTCTGAAGAAGCAGCAGTTTTTGCCAAGACACCAGTGTTCTGTATTCAACTGTTGCAGAGGGAGGGGCGGCCCTCATTGGTTTTCAACAGTGGACACTGATAAGAGAGAACCAGACCAGATGAAGGATGAAGGACCAGCTGGAGAGCTCGTGTGACACAAAACTCTGGGGGCCCCGGGAATGCAGGGCTGGGAATGAGCCAGAGAAATTGTCACGGCATGATTTTGGCTTTATTTGGACGGATCCAATGATGAGTCCTGGAGAAATTCTTCACATAAGGAGCAGTTGAAAGCGTATACTCTGTTGACTTGGAGAAGACAAGAATGCCTCTCTCTCTCTCTCTCTTTTTTTTTTTTTTAATCATAAAGCCCATTTAAAGAAGGGGAGCTAGAATTTTAAGCAACTCTAGGGGAGCCAGTGGGTGCAAGTACAAGGACAGGCCAGTTAGTCTGGCTGCAGGAAGAATTTCTAATCATCAGAGGTGACCAATGAAGGAGAGGAGGAAATTTTCCTCTGTCCAAGGTTCTTCTACTAGGCTACGAATTAAATTGACATGAGATAGATTTACAGGAGAAAAAAAACAAGGTTTAATTACATGTGCATGGAGGCCCAATAATGAAATTGAGACCTAAAGAAATGACCAAGGCAGGCAGTTTTTATACTTTTTAGACAAAGACACAATGAATCTCTGAGGAATTGACAGGACAAAGAAAACTTAACTTTGGGAGGTTCAATTAGTAAGGAATTCTAAACAGAATTTGGGCTTGGGGAGTAAATTAGTAAAAAGTAACAAGAGTTGTTTGTACTGCCTTCTAGGCTCTAAATTTCCCACCTCTGGTGATGAGAATTCTCTATACCTTCCAGCACAGGGAGGGCCCCTTTCACATGGGAGATTTATTTCCTGCTTTCAGAGGGACAGAGAGCCTGAGTGTCCTTCTTGCATAGACTGTCTCTCTTTAGTAACTTTTATTTAAAATAACCAATATGCCAAAGTGGCCCATTTTGGGCAGCCTGCCCTTGGCCCCTACCCCGACAGCCAGACAAGCTGCCTCAGGAGGTAGTGAGCTCATTCCCATTGGAAGCATGTAAGCAAGGACACTGGATCCCATCAATGATGTTGAGCTCATTCTTGGGCCAAGTGAAAGACTAGCTGTCATAGGGAAGTAAAAGAGATTAATTCCGCATGATTCCAGAGGGGAGGAAAAGGGCTCACTGGTTGAAGCTACAAGGAGATAGATTTTAGCTCATTAGCAAGAGCTTATTACCAACAAAGCGGGCGGCCATACGAGTTGATGAAATCGCTCTTTATCACCAGGCGTGTTCAAGCAGAGTTTAGCTGACTGCATTATAGGGCTTCTTAGCACTGGATAAAATTAGCAAAAAACCGGAGTATGCGTACGGGTGTGCAAAGTATTTTCTTAACAGTTAAACCTTCTCATCAGCTGATGTGTGTCGAATTTCAGTGGCGATGATGATGTAAACCTAGTAATAACAACAGAAGAGATTTCCATAGCACTTGACATACGACCTCCGCTGTTGCAAGTGCTTTAAGTATATTAGCTCATTTAATTCCCACACAATCCCACGAGGTAAGCATTATTATTATTATTTTATTCCCATTTTATAGATGAGTAACTGGGGCACAGAGTGGTTAAATAGCTTGCCCTAGATCTTCTAGCTACTAACCAGAATCACACCCTGCAAACTTGGCTCTGCCATCCATGCCCTTAACTAACCTGCCATATTGGCTAATGTGGGGTGGGAACTCAGGGACCCATCCATCGGCCTCAGTGGCCTTGAGACACCCCAAATAATCTTGCTCACCTTTGAGAGCATTCTGGAAAGTCACTGAGCCTAAAGGACTGTTAGGTCAGTTCCAATTTAATTTCTAGGCAGAGGAATTCACAAATGGAAAGCTCAGAGGACTTGGGCTTTGCTGAGGGGAATGAATTTGTTCTCTTCTTTTCCTGGATGGTGTGAGCCAGGAGCAGCTGTCCCTCAGTGGAGAATAAGCTCTGGCCTGGCTAGAGAAAGAGTCACATTACCTGTGGCCTCCCTTCTTTTCAAGACTTGCCAGTAAAAGAAATTTGTCTCAGAAAATTCTCTCTTCATCTAGTGGTCACAGATTACCCGCAAGGAACTCATTAGCAAAAAAGAAAGGAAGGGAATAAGGGAAGGAGGGAGCAACAGAGGGACAGAGGAAAGAAGGATACAAGAAAGACACAAAGAAAGAAAGGACACAGAGACAGATAGATATAAACAAAGAAAAGGAAAGAACCTGATGAAGTTTCTGAACGCTGAACATCAACACCCCCCTCCCCGCAGGTGAAGAGCAAACTTCACTGATGTAACGCCCCGCACTAGAATTGCATTCTACTCTCTCTTCTGTCATTTACTAGAACTGGGAAGACAAATGAGCCAAGGATATTAACAAGAATCTGAACTTTATTCCAAAGCTGCCATATGCTAGCTTGAAACCAAGCTCTGTAGCATATGTGCCCAACAGCAACTGAATGTGAACGATTTCACGGAAACGTCAAGTACAGAGCGGCTTCATGCATTTGTCTTCAGGAATTCCCAGAGCCTTTCTGAGCATGGCAAATCCTGCAGCTCGCCTTGGTCTTCTTTGCAGCACATCTCAGCTCATAGACTCTGGGGCTAAAATGCTTTAAACTCCTTAGGAATTCCTCATGAATGAATACGACCCACCCACTTTAGCAGCATTAAACCAACACATTAGAAAGAATAGCGCCGTGCCAGAGAGATGAAGGGAGGAATTTCAGAGACCATCAAATGTAATAGTGTCATTTGCAAATGAGGAAACTAAGCCCCGTGATACAAAGTCAGGACTAGAGGTTGAATATCTGGTCTCCAATACGGCATTTTGCATTGAGTATTTCCCCCCTTTCATTGCTCCACATCATATCTGAGTCTTTCCAAATAATTTCGTGTCTCCTGTTTTCTTGAACCCCTCCATCCTCTATAGGCTTACAAGAGAGTCATTCAATGTCACTGGCCAGACCTCTGTCCCATCTATTCTGAAAGGACAAAATCTCTGGTCTATTTGGCCAGAGATAAACTGATTCCAAAGGAACCCCCAAGTATTGGTCATTATTGTATGTTATATATTTTTTGCTGAAGGTCTAAGCACTGTTTTTCAGTAATTCCAGGTCCTCCCTACTCCAGGATAGCATATAGAGTATCTGATGCATGTCTCAACTCAGTAAGGAGTTCTAGATGGAGCCACCCTGTTTTCCCCCCTTTCAGGTTCCATGTGGCCCTTTGGTGCTCGCTTGCTCTCACCTCATTCTCTCTGTCTCTCTCTGTCTCTCTCTGTCTTTCTCTGCCTCTTTGTCTCTCATATTCTTATGCTCTGTGCTCTATTTCAGTATCCACAAGCCAACCCAAATATGCTGATATAGATATTTCAATGCATAATGAAAGAGAAGGCTCAGCTTAGCCCAGACCTCCAATCAGCCTTTCCTGTGCTCTTTCCAATACCACCAGGGCAACTGTGAAGAGAGTGCTTTTGTTTACAAGATAGTAATGGTGGTATTGAATTTCAACCCATAGAATTGCATTAAAAACCCATGAGCTCTATTGATATAATGAAATCAATCAATCAATAAGAGATAGCTCTTCCACACAGTAGAATTCCAATCAATAAATGCAGTAGATTAGAAGGAAGTCTAGGATCACCAGTAGGCAAACACCACAGTAAAAAAGCATTGCAGATGCTTTTTTTTGGTGAGAGTTTGAAGAGAATCACGATTTCCACAATCTCAGAACATCTCACCCAAATATTTGTCAACAACAAAGGAAAAAATAATTTTACAATGGAGAAACTTGACAGATGTTAACTTAACCAAGAGATCGAGGTAAGCATGACTAGTTATAAGACACTGACGTATAAACATTGATAAGGAAACAAATCCATTCTTGGCACAAATCCAAATTGTGAGATAAACTACAAGATAATCAATCCGTGCTCTTCAGAAGTGCCAGAATCATGAGCGGCGAGAAAAGACTGAGGAACTGTTATAGAGGGGAGACAGCGAGGAGAGAAATGCAACGTGGGATCTTGAATTGGATCTTAAAGGAGAAAAAGAACACTTGAAAAATTGGTGAATTTTGAAAAAAGTTTGTACTTCAGTTCACAATATCGCACAATGTGAATTTCATGGTTTTGATAATCTCACTTTAGTTATATAAGATGTTAACATTGTTAACATTTGGGAAAGTATGGTCAAGCATATAAGGGAACTTTTGTACTATTTCTGCAACTTTTTAAAAAGTCTAACATTAGTCCAAATAAAACAAAGAAAAGAGCATGCTACTTTTTTATTCTGCCCTTGTACCAAACATGTACCTTCCTGAACTATGACTGTCCCTGTCATGGTACTAACAAAATAACAACCAAACCCAACACTGATTCCTTGGAGAATTCATAACAAAAATAACAGTAAGGAGTCATTCAAATCGTTCAGCCAATCCGCTCTTAATAGATACCGTGGAGAAAATGAAACACATAATGGACCTTACAGTCAGCCTCGCTACATCTGTTTCCTCACCGATTTGATTGTCATAAAGCAGTGTTTGTAGGGGGAACAGCAAGATTTTAACCTTTTTTTTATTATTATAATTTTTTATTATGTTCTGTTAGTCACCATACAGTATATCCTTAGTTTTTAATGTAACGTTCCATGATTCATTATTTGTGTATAACACCCAGTGCTCCATGCAATACGTGCCCTCCTTACTACCCACCACCGGCCTAGCCCAGTCCCCCACCCCCCTCCCCTCTGAAGCCCTCAGTTTGTCTTGCCAGACCAATTGTGTTTACTGTGTTTTGGAGTTAGATGTCCTCCTAACATTTATTTGCTTTTAAAATACATGCAGGTGCGCCTGGGTGGCACAGCGGTTAAGCGTCTGCCTTCGGCTCAGGGCATGATCCCAGCGTTATGGGATCGAGCCCCACATCAGGCTCCTCTGCTATGAGCCTGCTTCTTCCTCTCCCACTCCCCCTGCTTGTGTTCCCTCTCTCGCTGGCTGTCTCTCTCTCTGTCAAATAAATAAATAAAATCTTTAAAAATAAATAAATAAATAAATAAATAAAATACATGCAATGCCACCTTTATTGTTTATCCCTTAAACTTATCTTTTTTTGTTGTACCTTGATTACACTAGTAATAATCTTTACCAACCATAACATTTTCCAGAAATGTGGTTGGCAAGCATTATTATTTCCAGAAAGACAGAGTAGCATGTGCAGATGGACTGTTTCTTTAATAAGCTACACTTAGGATCATCTTGTAAAAAGAGGTTTTATGTGTGAATAATGGGAACTAAACTGCAGTTTCTCAGAAAGGGACCCGAGAATGTTCTACAAGGACAGACAACCTTATGATAACTACTGTTCATTGAATGCCTTCTGGATTCCAGAGACATGCTTGATACTTGACCTGCATTATCTTAGTCAATCATGTATCAGATCTTCAAGGTAGCTTTCATTATATTCATTTTTTTAAAAAATAACAAAATTGAGATTCAGTTTTCACACAGCTCATAAGTAGTGAGAACCAAGAGCCAAATCCTTGTTCCGCTGCCTTGAAAACCACACACGTTTCTTTTTCTTGTAACAGGCCCAAGACACCAAGAGTTGAACATCTTCAGGATCAAGATGATTTGACCAAGTGCGTACCTTAAAAATATCCATCTTGTCTGAGTATTGATGATGTTGTTTGTCTGGCTGTGTCAGAATGATCTGAGCGCTTGCTCTCTGGCTGATGTGACAGTGAGCAGTTCCGCTTCCTGTCCAGGAAATACCAAGAAGACAAACTTAACTAGCCATCCTTGGGCATAAGCAGCCCTCTTCCAGAGGAGGTGACATTTCAACTGAGTCTTGAGAAATGAGCTAAACAGCCAGACAAGTGTGGCAACTGGTTCCCAGCAGAGAAAACAAAGGTACAGAGGCATGAACTGGAAAGAACTGAAAAGTATAGCTCGAGTAGAGGGATAATTTACATGGTGCCCATGTACACATAAGAAACACAAAGAGAGTTCAGTCATAATTGGTACCTGAATAGAACTTGTAGTCTAGCCAGGGAGACCCAACTTCCACACAAGAAGCAGATGTGTTTTCGAATGAATAGTAAAATTCATCTCTTGATACACAGCAGAATGGCTCTCAAACATCTTACCTTTTCCTCTACCTTCTTCTCACTCTTGCTATGTTGACAACACATAAAAATTCTACTTGAAAAGTAAGGGGAGAAAAGCTGTCTACTTCTCAATATTTATTACTTGGAAAACCCAATGGTAGACTTAGTATTTTTTGTGTGAAGATAACATATAAAATTCTTATCCCTACCGATCAGGTCCCTTAATAAAGAAGCTGATTCAGGTCAGTGGATTTGCCAAGTTTATAATAAAAGCCATCATCGCACTTCACCCATATATTATGTCACCTTCAGCAATGACAGAACAAATACCAACCAGGCAATGAGCACATTAGCAGTGAATACTTAGTGAATGGTTGCCCTGTGTCAGACAGAGATAATGCTTTTGCAGGAATCTTCTTGTGTAATCTTCGCAACCAACTAGGTCTTAAAATATTGTCCTCGGTTTGGAAGAAGAAACTGAGGCATAGGGTGAGTAAGTAAGCTGGCCAAGTACACCAATGAGTAAGTAACAGAACAAGAATTTACCCCAACTGTATCTGACACCATGAGACTCATTTTATCTGTCTAAAAGTCTTATAATTTAGTGAATGATTCTCCTGGGGCAGAAGTGTGACCCTTGACTCCCCCAACTTCATTGCTTACAGGCAAAATTGAGGTTCACCGTTCTAAATATACCATACTCTAGCTAGCCCCATCCAATTTTGTTGAGTACTCCAACTTTCTGTATGAAGAAATGTGGTCAGGAAAGCCATGGGTAACTTGAGCTTTCATAAAAAGAGAAGTAGGAGCTCTAGTGGTATATCTTTCCAATATGCAGAGGCCATCTGGCTGGTGGCAAAAGCCATCTGGGACCCAGGCATCATTACATGCTGGGAAAGAAAGCTAGATCTCATGCCTTCCAAAGATATCACAGGAGGCACGCTATGGGGGAACAAACTGAATGTGGGGCAAAAGAGACATTTCAAGTGAAGTGCCTGAATTCTATTTATCTTCCACTGGGTGTCCAACCTTCACATTCCCACACTCCCATGGTGTTGTCTAAGAAAGTGTTGGAATAATTTGCCCAGGATACACACAGTTGGTAAGTAACAGAGCAAGTGCTCCAAAAAGCTGTCTGTTTCCTAGTCCATTGTCTATAGTCTATAGTCCTGACTATCTGATTTGTGCTGACTTTCAACTGATGTTTGCAACCTCATGGGAAAGATACTTAGGAGCCGCCCTGCCCTGAGCAAGTCCTAACATGCTTCAGACTTTAGTTTCTCTCCTCCTCTTTCTTTTCATAATAGAGACATCATAATCTCTTTCCAAACTGTTTGAGGAGATTAAATGAGGTGATGTATGTGTTAGCATGATAAACATCACAGAGCACGCTCAGGACAAAAGGGGCTCAAACTGATGTTTAGATTTCAGTAGAGCTAAATATCCCTCAAATAGCCCTTGTCTTCTGCTTGGAGAGAGGACAAAAGAGTGGGAATAGGAGATAAAGAGAAAGACAAGGATAGAAGGTGGAGAAGATTGCAAGGAGAAAAATTAAGTGCGTTGTATAAGGACCTTCAACCAGTCAAAGGTCTCCTAGACCTGTCCCCCTGCTCCTTGATATTCATCATGCTCCTCTCCACTCTGCGAGTCAAATCTAAAACCAGCTCTCTAGGGAATCGACAGTCATCTTTACTATTGCATGAAATAGTTAAGCAAAGCATTGTTGAAATAATGGCTGAGCAAAAGGGTTGAAATTATGGGTTATACTTTGACAATATATGGTTTTAAAAAGGGGGAGTGGGCCAGAACTATGGTTATTTGAAGACAGAATATGTAGAAACACTGTGAAGCTTCTTTGCACACAGTGTTGGTGGAATATTGTACAGTCAGCATTTTCAGCTATAAAGAGTGACAGAACCAGACTCTGGCTGATTATTAAAAAGTTATTGGGAAGATCATAGAATTGCCAGGAGGCTGTACAACCAGAGTTTGAAAAGGGACAAGAACAAAAGATGGCAGCTCTCATCACGACCGTTGGAAGTCTAGTCAGGGTAAATCTTGCTGCCAGGAAGCCACGTGGACTTGACAAAAGAGTTTTAAAGCTAGTGAAGGTAGAATATTAAGTTCAGACCAGTTTCCAGCCTCATTTCCTTTGACTCGGGGTGGAACCAAAAATGGCAGCTGCCATTGGTGTGAAACCCTCTATCTTCTAAAGCACAAGTCACAAAGCCAGCCACTAGCCACTCCGCTAGTGACCTTGGGAATCACATAAGATCCCTCCAGTTCAAGTTCTGCATTCACCAGATAGAGCTAGTAACCCCCAGAATGTTCATGCACAGGACTGCTGTGACAGGTAAGGGGGTGGGGAGATATAAATGGTCTCAAAAACTCATAAGTCCCTGCAAAATACTAAGAAGACTCTTCATAATCATTAATTTTTAATTATTACTGGAAGGTGATATAGCACATGTAAGAAGCAATGTCTGGAAATAATTACCCCAGGGTCAAGCACCTTTTACCATCTTGATGGCCTCAGAAAAGCCCAGCTGACTTTCTGAGCCTGTTTACTCATTTAAAAGATGGACATAAAGTTGTCTATCTCCAAGAATTAGTGTAAAGATGAAAAGACATGTCACATGCAATGAAGAGTTCCTAGAACTTAAAAAAAATGGTAGATAAGAATAGTTAAACCAAGAACTAGTGATAGTAGTAATACTAGATCATGCCTCATCTTCCCCTGGATATTACTAACTCTCTGACCACCTATAGCAATGAATCCCATATAATTTCACAGCACCTCTTGAATTACTAGTATTTGGACTGATAATTAAATTTTTATTTACATTTTATTGTTGCTCTTGATGACATGCCATTTCTTACAGGTCAATTTGATGGAACTCACCTTAACCTCAGCCAAGAAAGCTAAAAGTCCTTCAAGAATCCCTGCTTTTCTGTGTGTCAGCCACAGCAAGGAAGAGGTTACTGAGGATTTGGAACACTTGCTGAAGCATAAGGCATCCGACCTTGTCAGGAGCCCTCAGGTTTTTGCCAGCACTTCTGCTCTTCCCTGAACACAGCCCTCAGTGGAAAAGTACTGCCCAGACTCTGTGAATTATTAATCTCTTCATGACATCAAATACCCACTAGATGAAAAGAACCAGTGGCCTCCATGAGGATGTCAGAGAAAACCAAGAGCCAGTGATATCCTTTTGACCACAGTCAGGATTTTCCCTTCTCCCCTCATGAGTGGGAGACAACATCACTCATTCTCATACACATAACTTAAACACCATCAGGCTGAATAAAACACTGCTTGTTTCTTTGGGGGCCGATATGGAGAAATAGGCTTTAAATGACTCCTCATTCCATCAATGATGTCACACCAATTTTAAATGAATTTATGTTTTGAGTTCACAACTACTGGAGAACAAGAGAGGGTTCAAGGTCTTTTCAGTTTTCTGTTTTCCCTTCAAGGATCAGTTGCTGAATCCAACCAGATCAAAATCACCAGAGGGTAGAAAATTATTGACACATGGAAAATTCCAGTAGTAAAAGGTCCATAGGAAATACATCTGTCATTTTCTACATTACTTGACAAGGCTTTGAGCCAAGTTCTTAGTAAGGCTAACCTCTAAAAGAATGGATTTATTTTTAAGTCAGAGAGAGAAAATGGCAGGACAGAAAGATCATGGCTCAAGAGATTTGAGTTCTGTAGCCTTGAGCTTTCTTTCAAAAGCATTTACTGAACACAGGTACTCTGGAGTATATAGACGTATCTACCAGCGAAAAACATCTACCATCTACCAACACCCAATATGTACCAGACACCCTGCCAGGTGGTTTATTCATTATAGCTAATTTACCCTCACGACAACCAAAGGATACATCATTTTGTGCCCCTTTTGCTTTTGAGGAAATTGATGCTTAATGAAATATGCATACTAAGGTCATCAGAGTTGAAATTCAAACCCAGATTTATCTGGATCTAAAATTCTTGGAAACAAACTGAGGGTTACTGGAGGGGAGGTGGGTACAGGGTTGGGGTAACTGGGCGATGGGCATTAAGGAGGGCACCTGATGGAATGGGCAGTGGGTGTTATATGCAACTGATGAATCACTAAATTCTACCTCTGAAACTAATAATACACTATATGTTAATTACATTGAATTTAAATAAAATATAAAATAAATGAAATTCTTAAGAAACGTCATTTGGCAGCAGAGCTTTATAAGTAAACAGCTAATGACAGAACAATATGCAATTAGCAAGACCAAATTAAACTTTTTTTGAAAGATTTTATTTATTTATTTGACAGAGAGAGAGGCAGCGAGAGAGGGAACACAAGCAGGGGGAGGGGGAGAGGGAGAAGCAAGCTTCCCGCTGAACAGGGAGCCCGATGCGGGGCTCAATCCCAGAACGCTGAGATCATGACCTGAGCTGAAGGCAGATGCTTAATGACTGAGCCACCCAGGCGCCCCCAAATTAAACTTGTAATAGCTAGAAAGCATCTAAAACCATAGGGAGGTAGTAGACTGAGTAGCTGCCTTGGTTTGTCTAGGACTGAGAGGTTTCTCAGGATGCAATAATTTCAGTGTTAAAACTGGGGGCTGTCTGGCCCACGGAATGGGAGAATATATTTGCAAATGACACTACAGATAAAGGACTGGTATCCAAGATCTACAAAGAACTTCTCAAACTCAATACACGAGAAACAAATAAACAAATCAAAAAATGGGCAGAAGATATGAACAGACACTTTTCCAATGAAGACATACAAATGGCTAACAGACACATGAAAAAATGTTCAAAATCATTAGCCATCAAGGAAATTCAAATCAAAACCACACTGAGATACCACCTTACGCCAGTTAGAATGGCAAAAATAGACAAGGCAAGAAACAACAATTGTTGGAGAGGATGTGGAGAAAGGGGATCCCTCCTACATTGTTGGTGGGAATGCAAGTTGGTACAGCCACTCTGGAAAACCGTGTGGAGGTCCCTTAAAAAGTTAAAAATTGAGCTACCCTATGATCCAGCCATTGCACTACTGGGTGTTTACCCCAAAGATACAGACGTAGTGAAGAGAAGGGCCATATGCACCCCAATGTTCATAGCAGCAATGTCCACAATAGCTAAATCGTGGAAGGAGCCGAGATGCCCTTCAACAGATGACTGGATTAAGAAGTTGTGGTCCATATATACAATGGAATATTACTCAGCAATCAGAAAGAATGAGTTCTCAACATTTGCTACAACATGGACGGCACTGGAGGAGATAATGCTTAGTGAAATAAGTCAAGCAGAGAAAGACAACTATCATATGATTTCTCTCATCTATGGAACATAAGAACTAGAATGATCAGTAGGGGAAGAAAGGGATAAAGAAAGGGGGGGTAATCAGAAGGGGGAATGAAACATGAGAGACTATGGACTATGAGAAACAAACTGAGGGCTACAGAGGGGAGGGGGGTGGGGGAATGGGATAGACCGGTGATGGGTAGTAAGGAGGGCACATATTGCATGGTGCACTGGGTGTTATACACAACTAATGAATCATCGAGCCTTACATCGAAAACCGGGGATGTACTGTATGGTGACTAACATAATATAATAAAAAATCATTATTAATGAAAAAAAAAAAAACAAAAAAAAAACTGGGGGCTGTCTGGAACAAACCATGACAGGTAACTACCCCAGAAGTAAGTAGGGATCAGGTACTGAAGGACAGTTTATGCCACGGTGAGGAGTTTGACCTTTGTCTTATAAAGAACAAGATGACGGAGACACATGACTGTTCTAGAAAGAGGAGGAGGAGACAGAGAGAAGCCTGGCTGCTGGGTGGATAATGGATTAAAGATGGTGAGCATGGTGGTTGGGAGACTTAGAATAAAGGGAAAGATGTGGGAAAGGGGGCATAAATAGGGAAGAAGTGAAATAAACAGCATCTTTCCTTTTGCTCTAAGGCTGCTATTCCAGGATTGGACTTCTCAGGCAGCAAAATCCAATCTAAGCTAAACAGAAGTCTATATGATATATCGACTAAATAGACTAGAGTATATTAGCATAAAATTTAGTACTTACTTATTATTGGTTGAATTGTGTTGTCCACATCCCCCACTCCCTCTCCAAAAAAATATATGTTGAAGCCCTAACCTCTTAGTACTTTGGAATGTGACCTTATCTGGAAACAGGGTCTTTGCAGATGTAATTTAGTTTAGATGAGGTTGTATAGGTGGAGGGTGAACCCCCACTCCAATACAGTGAGGGCCCTTGTAGGAAGACCAGCACGTGTGGACAGAGAGCCCAGGGAGAGCGTCACGTGACACCCGAAGCAGGCACTTTAGCTGATGCAGCTGTAAGCCGAGGAATGCCAGTGATTCCTGGCAAACCACCCGAAGCTAGGAAAAGGCAAGGAAAGAGTCCTTTACACGTTCCAAAGGGAGCACAGCCCTGCTGACACCTTGATTTAAGACTTCTGGCCTCTAGAACTGTGAAACAATCAATTTCTATTGTTTTAGGACACCCGTTTTGTGGTACCTACGTACAACAGCCCCAGGAAGCTCACACACTAGCCAAACTCTATCCAAACTTTCTTTTACCAAAAAGAGATAGAATGCAGATAGGGCAGAATGTAAACGCTCTGTTACAAAACTTCTAGGAAGCAGGCACCAAGCTGAGTGTTTTCTTGGGACTTTTTCAGTGAGTCATCTCAACAGTCCTATGACAGTCCAGGCAGAGGTGAGAACCTGAGACTCAGAAAGAGGTCACGGCTCAGCCACGAGGACACAGCTCCGAAGTGGCAGATCCAGGGCTTGAACTCATGTCTCTCTGAATTCAAAACAGAGATGCTTAGCTTTTCCTCCCTTGAATTTCCTAAAAGGAGTGACAGAGAAGCCAAGGCAGTGAGCCAGATGAAACCCAAGAAACTGGCAGAACCCTCAGCAATTTACAAAACATGAGAAAGCACCATCTTGAGGGAGCTGGGACTGAGGTGGAGAGGGACAAGTGGAAGGGAGACTTCTTGCCCCACAGCCCTGAGACACCATAATGTGATGACGTTCTTATAAGCAGGACTTGCCTCTCATCTTCCCTTTGGACTCTGGAACACAGGCGGAGGCAAAAACAAAGTGTATTCAGAGCGATCCGAGAGTGAGGAAGTCTTTTTACAAGTCTCCGGGGCCTTACAGGGAAGACACTTTCCTAAAGTTAATTACTTTTTGGATGAATATCTGATTAGAAATATCATTTGCAAGCCCCACCTGCTGCGGATGTCTCCTGTTTTTAAAGTAGGTGTTCAAAAAATGTTAAAATCCTAATATATATCTTCATCTCCCATGGAAAACAGAACAGTGATTATTTTGGTCCCCAGGGAGTTGGGATCCAGTCACGGAATTCATCTCACCCTTATGTAATCTAGGAGAACAGGGAACAGATCGGATGAGAAATCTCAAAGGAAAACATGCCGCCCACAAAATTAGCCTGAGTCATCGCTCCAAGTGAGAGGCTGGGTTTAAATCAGAACTGATTTTTAAAATTTCAAGCAATGACCCCTTGACCCTGGCAACGAGGCTATTGTCTTTGGAAATGAGCCAGTGTGTTTTCCTCTGTGTGTTAAA
Organism: Ursus arctos; assembly: GCF_023065955.2. Taxonomy (NCBI): domain Eukaryota; kingdom Metazoa; phylum Chordata; class Mammalia; order Carnivora; family Ursidae; genus Ursus; species Ursus arctos. The sequence goes on along the minus strand of NW_026623111.1, from coordinate 9,928,271 downwards.
AATATACTTGCTGCAGTATTCACAATATAAAGGAAAAGCGCAGAGCCAGAAGCCATGAAGGGAGATTCCAGTCTCCACTGTGTGAGTTAGGTACTCTGAGCCTCAGTTTCTCATCTATAAAATAGTTTTGATTTTCATGTATTTATCTCTTTCCTGGTTACTCGTCCCTCTTACTTCCCCCCTCACCCCATCTACTTTCTTTCTCAATTCCCCACCTACTTATTGCCACGATGAAGAGACAATGTAGCAATGTAAGCTGAGGGGTTGGTGAATGCACTTGGACAAGACACAGGAAGGGGCCATACCATGGATTCATTCATTCATTCATTCATTCATTCATTCACTCATTTCACAGAACATGTATTCTAAGTTTCAGTCAAGTGCTAGGCTTTAAGGCTAAGAGACTAGGGTATCATCCTTGGATCCCAAAATCTTGGTGAGGAGAGAGAAAAATAAATGGTTAATTACAACTGAATGTTACAGACAAGGAAACATTCAAGATTGAACCCAAGCAGGTATTAGAGGGCCTTATCTAGTTTTTCTTTGGTGGAGGGGATGGAAAGATTTCCAAAAAAGGCAAATCTGGGGGGAAAATTAAGAAAAAGAATACTCTAGAAGGAAAGGGTACTGAGCAATAAGCAAAAGTTCAGATAGTTATGTATATCTATAATTTTAGGGCATGAGGTTGAAGCAGAAAACAAAGAGTCAAGGCCTTATGGGTGTTGTTGAGGGAAACAATTGACTTAGCGCTCATGGTCTGAATGGGGAGCTGGAAGGGTCCATAATCACTTTGCTGGCACTAGCATATGCGGCACTGAGTCTACAACTGTTATCTCTCCATGCATGAAGGACATCACTTAGAAGAGTGATGAGACCATTGTGTGACGCTCCAGAGAACCTAAACTGAAGGGCAAAAACTACAGCAAATCACAAACTTTTAGCAGTCAGTGCTATTAAATTGGAAGAGGTTGCTTGGAGTAGCAACAATACCCCATCAATGGTCGGCCTACCACTTGCTAAAAATGTACCGTAGTTGGGCAACATAAGCTTTAAAATCTCTTCCAAACCAGTGAAGCTTAGCTGGTATCCACATTTCCTCCAAAGGACATCTGTTGAGTCATCTATAAAAGAGAACATGACAACAAATTGGTGATATTTCTGAGATTATTTTTTTTTTACCAATAATCTTTTTTTAATGAATTCTTTCTTCCCCACTTACCCTAATATGAACCCAATCTTGTGAAGCTTTTTATTAGACAAATTGTATTTATCAAATAATAGTTGTCCAACTTTGTATTTCAGCAGTACAAACCAAACAACAGTACTGTGATTTAAGCAGAGCTTTTTGAATATTGTAACTCACTTGAAATCTGCCACCTGGGGACTCAAGATTGGAAACCTGCAGAGAAAATAATCTCCAAGATCCCCACCAGCAATGGAAGTCTATGACTCTAAAGATCAGAGTGAGAAAAAGGAGGGAGATGTTGGATCCTCTCAAGAATTTGAAGACAAGCTCTGAGGAGAGAAAGCAAATGTGAGCGTGTATACACATCAGTGAGGAGGGAAAACCATTGAGAGGGAAAATGCCAAGAACAGTCTAAAGTAGCAGAGAAGCAGGAAAACGGAGGGAGCATCGGGTGTGTGGGTATGAAGATCTGGCATAGAAGTTCACTGGTCTGTGGGTTGGCTACCCACTGACTTTGACTTTGATTAGGGGCAAGACTCTGTGTCTTCAGTTCTGTATAAAGAGCCAGTGATTCTTAGCTTGAAAGGGTCATTGCAAAGATTAAGTGAAATAGTACGTAAAGCAAGTAACCTATCCTTAGCACACAGTAGGTTTTCAAGAGACAGTAGTAATCATAAGACAATGATGCTTTAATCAAGAGGTTTAGACACCAAGGAGCAGTTTAATTTGTTTACTGTGCAGAAAGATGAGAGTTTTTATTGCTCTAATGACAGTTAGATGGCTTTAGAGGCCGCCTAGGGATAGTGTGCAGTTGTCATTGTAGATAATAAAAGCAGAAATGAGAGAAGAATTAATGAGGAAACCAGACAAATCCAAAATGCTGGGCCATCATCCGTCTGGACCGCATCAATGCAGGGGAGGGAGGGATGACGTAAGTGTTTATTTTCAACTCTCCCTCTCTGAGAATGCTGAGTGTTTTCAGTCTGACTTCTGCTTTTAGCACTCCCAACACACCTGGACTCCGAACAGCATTCTTTTTAAATCTTCGGTTGCTATTGTTGCTGTTGTCGTTGGCCTGGATCCCTAAAGCACCTGTGTGCATGATTATGTGCTTGGTACATGGGTAGGAAGGTAATAATGATATGCTCCCCAAGAACTAGGAAATGAGGCAGAAAGCGCGTCCTCCCAAGAGTTAAACAGGGAAGTTAATCCAGTTAAAACAAGATACGCAAAGTCACCTCCCGAAGACCATGACCCCAGGCCAGCAGGACTGGGGCTAGCCTCAATGAAGACATTAAGGTATCTACGGAAAAACGTTTTTGGAAATTCGAAACGATCAATGTGGAAACATAGAAAAAGAGAACCAAGCCCTGTTCAAGGTCATGCCACTTATCCAGTGCACTGGAATCTGTCATGGATGCCAGTCGAGTAGAGGACAAACCTGCCAAATCCCTCACGTGGCTGCTGAGACTCTTCATGATTTAGCCCCCGCACCTCTCTCCCTCATTCAGTCCCCTCCCCCTTGGCCTTCTTGCTGCTTAAACAATGTCTGTCCTCTCAGCCTGGATTTCCTTTCCCCCTAATTTTACAAGGCGCTCTCCCTTGTTTCACGGCTCAAGCTGTACTCCACAGGGAAGTCTCTCCAGACTACCTTGTCTAAAACTCATTCAACAGAGAGCCAGGGTCCCACGACACGTTTGCAACTTGTGACATGACCAGACACCATCCCGAACCTTATGAAAACAATGCATGCGGAAACACAATTCAAGTGCAAAAGCCAATAAGTATCATGGCAGAAGAAGCTGATTTAAAAAGTTGAGAGAGGTATACTCTGCAAAACAGAAAGCTGGTGAAATACTTGGCCTTGTGCATTGCAGTGTTGCAGCAGTATTTTCTGAACAAGGAGGAGAGTCCTCCAGAAGAAGGTATTTATTGGAGCAAGGTTTCATCGTCATGAATCTGGCTTGCTAAAGCAAGTGAGAATCTTCTAGAATACTTATTCACTCTGTCATTTAAATGTATGCGGTGAAATTTTTAAATTGTTTTCCCCAAAGCCTCCCTTCCTAAGACCTTGATCTTACCCAATGAGGTTTATGAAATCATGGATCTTTAAGAAAGGGAAAATGAGAAATTTTTTTCATTCAAATTTGGCAAAAGAATTCCAAATGGAAGATGGAGATGTCAGACTATCTTAAGATATCACTACACTCTCAAATCCAATCCATGCCTTTTGCTCTGATTGCATTCACATTAAGCAGGGTTCTGATTATGACTTGTCTTTTCATGTAGGTCTGCTTGGGAAAGAAAGAACTAGAAATGTGGACCCGAACTTTCTGTCTTCCTATGTCAATTGTATTTCTCACTGTTAATCAACATAGAGCACAAATGGCCTCCGGAGTACTTAACTTGTGCTTTTGTATTTGTCATCCGTGTCTTTTGTACTGTGGTAAGATTCCTACTTGAGCATTCTGGTAAAGGTGGGAGGGATGGGTCTGCAGGTGTTTGTATCAGAGAAGAATGGAAGGAGAGGATAAAGGCTTTTTGGTTACCATCTCCTGGGTCCTTCCTAATTATTACCTGACACTACATGGACCAATGGGAGAAACATGAAGAATGTGTGTGAGGTGTGTGTGTGAGTGTGTGAGTGCGTGTGTAACTCTTTCAGAATGTTGCAGGGAGCCACAGGTGGGAGGAAAGTGTAACTGGAAATCTGGTGGATCCCTTTATACATCCCTTCCCATGAGGAAGTGGGGTTTGGAGAAGGACGGCCTGGACAACCAGTCTTGTGACCCAAAGCCCAGGACATGTGTGGTCAAGCATGTTGCATAGGGAACACAGCCATTCTCTTCTACAGGACCCTGAGAATCTGAACAAGGAACCAGGCAAGTGCAACAATCCAGTGGGTAAAGCTTGAATCAACTCAAATAATTTGAAGATCAAAAATGGATGGTGATGCAAGCGTCCTGTGAATCTAAAGACCTTTCCTCCCATTACAGATGAAATGGCATCTCATGTACCTTTCTCTGCCCTCACTTGACACACAGACAAATCCGGATTCTGATTTTGCACAGTGCGCATCCAGCATTACGGTGATGAACACCAAGCTGGGAGGTTGTTTTACCAAGTGCTGTCCATGCTCTGGGAATAACACGTACCACTCTGTGGTTTCTTCTCTGAAATTTCAACTGCAGGTGGGGGCTGGTCTTAGAAATTATACAAATAGATAACATTTCTAGGAGTGACTTCTCAAATTTGCTCCCTATTTGCTCTGGATATGCTTTTATTGGGGAAAAGGACTTTCCACCACAAAAATAAATAAATAAAAAATAAATTATGATTATGTTATGTTATGTTCTCCATATCACAAGTGAGCATACTAAAGGCTCAGAAAATTTAAGAAAATCATCACAGCCACTCAGCCAGTAGATGACAGATCTGGCACTCAACCCTGAGTGCCCAAGTCCAGTGCTGTTCTGATAAAACTAAGTCGTTTTGCAGTCATAAGAAAACTTGAAAGTTACACAAAGACACGATCCATTTACTCTTTAAAAGTAGGCACATATTGCACGGAGCACTGGGTGTTATACGCAAACAATGAATCATGGAACATTACATCAAAAATTAAGGATGTACTGTATGGTGACTAACATAGCATAATAATAATAATAAAAAAGTAGGCACTTACTGTGTACCAGACATCACATTAGGTCCTGTTAATTAAAGTCCCAGTTCTGAGTAATGTAATTGTCCTCAGGTGGAGGTAAGCACGTGCCTTAGGCTTACTCATGACAGGTGCTTATGGATTCTTCCATGGGGATGGGAAAATGGGAGGAAAGAATGGGAAGCTGCTCCCAAAAAAAGAAGCTGGGTTTCAAACAAAGACATTTAAAGCAAATACAGGCATAGAGGTTTGAAACAGGCTATGGGCAAGGTCAGGGAACAGCAAGCTGCTTATTTTGCTTAAAGAATATGGGGCAAGTTTCTGGAGTGAAGAGGTAGGAGAAGATTATGTACAACTGGGGAATAAACAGTGTCAAGTCCTTGGGACTGCCGGGACCGTCCCAGAATGAAGCCAGGGTCTAGAGATCAAAAACTGAACTCTTCAGAAGTCTAAAATTCTAAAACTTTAGTGACTTTCCTACTGTTGGGAGGCTCATTATGCCTATCACTTTCCTTGTAGGAAGTGACATTCAAATCTTTAATTCAAAAAAGATCCTGTGGACTCTCATCCTTGGCAGCACAAAAACAGGGAGCCAATTTGGCTGATTCAGAAAGCAAACTGGTGCACAGTGATGACCGTTTTGAAGATCAGAAAGAAACTGAGTCTGCAGGGCCTGTAATAAGAAAACCAAGATAAGCACAGGAAGTACATCGGGTTTGAGAGGGAGCCCTGGGGATGAACAGCGGATAAGCCCGGGGGCTCCTGGATAAGACAGAGAACTCCTAGCAAGTCCCCCTCCCTGGGCCGCTACAGAGCTCGGAAGAGATACGAGTGAAGTCCCAACCCATGTGCTCTGATGATGTTCTCTCTTGGGCTCTGGGCAGGGTCTCGGGAATCCTGCCATTGAACTTCTGCCTCTGGATGCTCATGCTTTGGTTTCTAATCCAACATTCCTAAAGCCTTTCATCTGTGTCTCTGGACTCAGCCTATTGCCGGAGCACAGCCTCGTTGGCTGTTTAATGACAGTCTAATGAGGTCTCAGAGTGCCCTAAAGGGACACCTCTGGCCTACTGCTTTCCCTTTAAGGAGGGGCCTTTGAATTCTGGTCTGCATTAAGTATAAATCAACTTTCCATCTGTGTCTGGTGCACACATGGGTGAAATCCACCTCCATACCCCTCGTTCCTGGAGGGGATTTTCTCTCTGCATTACACCTGCAGAACGCCATCCTCTTTTCTCTGGCAAGCCTGGATACGTGATTAATATTTTAAGCCTCCCAAGTTCCTCTTTCCCTAGTTTCGAAAGTGCCTGAATGTTGGACTTTTAAAAAATGTATTTATCTCCCCATCCAGACCACTGAGGAAGAATTGCAAGTAGAAGGCACAGCCATGGGGGCCGAAACAAATCCGGGCAAATCTTTAAATTGCTTCTGCAGTCATCTGGGTTTTCTTTCATCAGCATCTCAGATGCTACTTCTCTCCCCCGCTGACCTTCGTTTTTGAAAGGAAGAGAGAACAGTTTTAAGAGGGCATTCTGTCTTTTCCTTCCAAAATGTAAACTTGAAATGTATGGTGAGCGTTCTCAGCTCAGTTCAGAGAAAAATTGGTCCGGCTTCTCCTCCTGTCCTGGGCACGGCCGTCCTCCCCAGCTCAGCTCCCGGGAGGTTCTTCTAATTTCCCCTTTCCTTCTCTCCCTCCTTCTCTGCCAGCAGCTCTGCTGGAGTTTTCCCCACCAGGCTTCTTGCATTCACCTCACGACTGGCTGCAGGCACCCGGTTACCTCCTCATCCGCAGTCTCCTTACAGCTTGGCTCTTCGGCTCCAGAAGCAGAAAAAGCCTTGGATATGGAGGCAAGAAGGGCTGACCTCACACCCAGGGAACCTGGGATCGGAGTGTTTGCGTCCAAGTTCAGCTCTCACGCTAATTCCTAAGCCGAGGCACATATGCTGACCACATTAAGTTTCAATTTCTTTACCTGTAAAATCAGGGATGGTAATAACAGTAAATGAATCGTAAAGAGTCAATGAATGATAAATGAGAACACAGGCAAGCTTCAAATGTCACAAAACATGGGCAACTTGTTCCTTAGATCTATTGTGTGTGTCTACTGCACGGGTGGCTGGCATTGACCTTAGTCTGGAAAGATGCTCACTCAGGTCCCTTGCATCCCTAAAGTCCTAAGCCTTGATCCATATAATAGTAACTATTTATTGAGCGACCGTGACTGTGCTGGGTAGTGGAGACACAAAGACAAATGAGGAGCAGTGTTTGTTTTCGTGGTGTTCACAGTCACCAACAGCCACAGGGGAAGCTCTGGTCACTGTCCTCCACTTAGCCAAGAGCCAGGACAAGGGAAGCCCTTCGCTCATTGGGACACATAGACTGACTTATTCCCAGAACACACTGAGTGTCTGCAACTAGTAGACTCCTCTTCATACACTGTGTGCTTCTGCCCTCACCAGCTTTTGATGGAGCACTGCTGTCCTGATTTCATCGAATCAAACATCTCGATGCATTGACAATGTAATATGAGGACTTGGAATGGTACAATGAGTGCCAAGTAGCAGAGGCATCGGGCTTCAAAGAGCAGGGCCGCAGAGCAGGCCAATGACAGGACTTGAAAGCCAAGGACCCCATAGGAGTCAGGGTACTCCCTGGTCCTATGAGTTTGGGCAGTGCGCTTGACGGAGACCGTATCCTTATTTGTAGACTGGAGATAAGTCTGCCTGCTGGTCAACAGTGCTGTGAGAAATAAATGAGATTATGTACATGAAAATATTATTTAGATTGTAAACTTTCTCGTAATGTTAGTTTCAGAGCCTGGCATAAAGGAAAGGCTAAAGAAAATTCATGGAAGGAATAAGGAAAGATGGGGAGGAGGGAAGAGACAAGATGCAGAGGTAGATTTTTCCAAACTACGAGATAGAAAAATACCTGCCAAGGGCCGATAGGCTCTGGGAATTCTGAGTAGGACTTGATGACAGAAGCATATTAGGAGCTGGTGTGCATTTTAGCATTAATATAAAAATACTCTAGTAAGTTTAAATAAGGTAATCTGTGAGGGGCAATATCAGAGATAGAAAGACCAGCTGAAAAACAGCTGTAATAATTAATAATAAACTAACACAACATCAATTGGAATGGACTCAATATATGAGAGGAGTCTAAGGAGGAAGACATTTCAAGATGTGGGGAGGAAGGAAGATGTTAGAAATTAATTTTTGGATTCCTCACTGGGCAGCTGGCTGGATGAGCATGTCATTTAACTAGGACAGGAAATACATGTGAGAAAGAAGGCTTGAGGAGGCAATGATGAATGCGGTTATGGACAGGCTGAGTGACAGCTTCCGAAGGACAGTCAGGTGAAATGGCAGCACATGGCTGAACACAGGGGTCTGAAGCTCAGAATCACACGTGCAGGATTGATTCCGAGGGAATGACTGAAGTCATCCCCTGGCAGCTGTGTCGAGTGAGAATAATAAAAATGGGTTCAAGACAGAACCATGAAGAGGTCTAATATTTTTATGTGGTTCTAAAAAGTTGTCATCCATCAAAGCTAGACAATTTATAGACAATTATCAAAGATAGGTTTAAAAGCACCGAATCCAGAGTCAGACTGACTGGTCTCCAATGCCAGCTCCACCACTCCTTAGGCTGGGCAAGTCAGGTCAGCTCTCTGAACCTCAGTTTTGCCATTTGTCAAATGGGAACATGAGAGGGAGCAGCTGTTGGGAGCATTAACCAAGATAATGTGGGTCAGATAATGTGGTTAGCCCAGCGCCTAATTCATAAGCACATAAATACACCTAAAACGTTAGGTGTCTTAAGGGATTTGGGGGCAAGGTTTTCATTTGTGTTTTAAGTTTTTTTCTATCCTTTGAATGAGAGTTGTTTTCCAGGCCACCAGTCCACTGAAAGGGGCATTTGTCATTTCCTCCTAGATTGGTCTTTGATCAGCCTCCGGCCTCCCTCCCTCCCTTTCCCCTCTCTCTGCAACCTCCACCCCCCTCAGGCATCAATGCTTGTTCTCCTTGCTAGAGTTCTCAGTGCTCTTGGCCTCTATGTATACTGCCTCTGAGGCCCACGGTGGTACCACTGGGGGTCCCGGGCAGGAGTGTCTAATGCCCGCCATGCAGGGGCCTGCTGTCAAGCCCCCCCCCCACACACACACACCACTACTACAAACTCCTGGTCCCAGCAAACCAGAATGCCCACCCCTCCCATGCTAGCGGCTCTGCCACTTCCTGCCGCTGCTCCATCTCTACCCAGGTGCCACTTTGTGCATCGGTGGCCCTATTACCATCGCCTCTGACCACCAACACTTCTGAAATTGGGGGATTCATTCTCTCATTCAAGAAATATTTATTGAGTTCCCATTATGAGCGACTGAGCTAGGTATTGGAGATACGGGGGTGGGGGGATAAAACTTTCCCTTATGGAGACTATCCCCTGAGAAAAGACCATATTAATCAATCAACCATAAATCAAACAATAAAATCATTTCAGTGATGAAAGTGATGAAGGAAATAAAACAAAGAGATGCATAGGATAGAATAGGGTAGGATACAGTAGGATAGGGTAGGATACAGTAGGGTAGTGTAGGATAGGGTAGCATAGGGTAGGGTAGGGTAAGATAAGGTAGGATAGGATAGGGTTGGATAAGGTGGGGTAGGGTAGGTGAGGTAGGATAAGATAGGGTGGGATAGGGCAGGATAGGATAGGGTAAAATAGAATGGGATAGAACAGGATAGGATAGGGTGGGGTAAGGTAAGGTGGGGTAAGATAGGATAAAATAGAATAAGGTAGAGTAGAATAAAATGGGATTAAGTAGGGTAGGGTAGGGTAAGATAGGATAGCATAGGGTAGGGTAGGATAGGGTAGGATAGGATAGGATAGGATAGGGTAGGGTAGGATAGGATACCGTAGGGTAAGGTAGGGTAGGGTAGGGTAAAATAGGCTAGCATAGAATAGGATAGAATAGGTTTGAGATGGATCTTTAACACAGTGACATTTAACTGAAAGCTGGATCTTAATAATATTGTGTGTGTGAATGTGTGGAGGGGAGGGGAGATTTTCTTATTCGAGCAGTTATTAAAGCCAAGCACGTTGCTGGATATCTTCTTAGATTTACATTTCTCATTTGCAACTCTCTTTCTCCCTCTTGAATTAAGCAAGCTCGACAAAAGAAATATTCTCCACCCCCTTTCCAATGAAAGGAGGATGCTTTGAATTACATGATAGATTTTTCTGTTTCTGCCACTCCGGGTGCCTCCATATTTTAAGGTGTTTGATGAGTGAGAACATGAGGTTCAAAGACGCTACCACATAGAACATGAGCTTGAAGAATTTCTTCTCACCAACTAAAATCCACAGCAGCACCAACTAGTTGGAGATAATATAACAGCCTTTCAAACCTGTGCAGAGCCTGACAGCTTGCAAAGTGCCTCTGTAGACTTGATTTATGTAAGACCCACCGTCACCACGTGAAATAGCATTTTCCCTAACTTACCAATGGAGAAACTGAGGCTCAGAGAAATCATGTGACTCTCCAAAGATGCCACCTGTAAGTGACGAAGCTGAGATTTGAAGCTGTTGCCCATCCGTCTTTGGGCACATTTCCTACCGCTGTCATTGCAGGGCTTCTGACATTGTCTCGGGTCAATTTACGACACTGAGTCTGTCCTAAATTGCAATGGTTAGTTTTTACTCAGCCATGACTTAGGTTTGTGTCCTGTAGTTTTGCCTCCCTGAGGTCAGGACAGACACCACTGCTTTTCTGGCTTACTCACATGTTGAAAGCCAAGACTTAACTAAAAGCGTCTCCCCTGCTCTCCTGGCAGTCCCAGGAGGGTGTCTACGTGTCTCCCAAGGCAACAGCTCTGCTGTCCTTGAGGCTTCCGTGTGCAATTTATTCTTGCCTCTCACACCTACAAGCTGGCTCCATCAGCCCCTTCCCCTGCTGGCCTGGAACATGCAGTGGCTCCTGGGGGCCCTACAACCCCTATTGGCTCTGGCACTGTCGAAACTTTCCCTCCATGCCCATCTCAGGTCCCGCGGGGTCAAGGCACCTTACCCTGGAGTGGAGAGAACTCTGATCCTCCTGACAGTACTTCATTTAGGCCCCCCAGCTGCTCTCTGCTAAGGTCCCACTCTGAGCGTCTTTGTGTTAGAGGTGAGGAAGCCAAGACACAGAGACGTTAAGTCAATTGTTCAGATCCATATGGGTAGGAAGGGGTAAAAGGGGGATTTTTAAAATTAATTAATTAATTTATTTATTTATACAGTACATCATTAGTTTTTGATGTAGTGCTCCATGATAAAAGAGGGATTTAAGCCCAGGCATATCTGACTGCCGAACCCCCATGAGGAATCCTTGTCCCCCCAAAGGAAAGCACTCAGCCTCTGAGAACAGATGCTGGCGCACAGGCTTTGTCTAGCGAGCCTCTGCCATCTTATAAGGCATGCGACTTGGACGTGTCCCTTGGACAGGGACTCAGGTCAAAATGCCTGGGATAAAGAGGTTGCAGATACATAACCAAATGAAACAAATGGCACGCAGTCCTCAAAACGTGAGGGATGTTTTCACATTCGCACGCACACACACACGCAAGCTTGCACACGCACGCAGATATGTCAACGGGATATCTGGAGCGCAGGCAACAGCATTCGAGCACGCAGAGACACGCTGCTCCGCTAAGAAACCTGACAGTATGTCAGAGAGCCGGCAACTCTCCAGCCCTAGTGCTACAGAACCTACTAGCCTGTCAAAAAATTCTTCTGAGTGGATGAACAGAATCTGGAGTGTCTAGATATTACTGCCTATTATTGAAGCTTTTGAACTAATTATTTTGTAATCCCACGTATGCTAATGAACAAGCAGTGAGTTTTAGAGGCAAGAGCCAGATTTAGCATAGACCTAGGTGGGAATGTGACCTTGTAGAAGCTGTTTAATTTTCTGAAGTGTGACGCCCCAAGCCGCAGTACGGGGCTGGTAACGGACAAGGGTTACAAATGCAGCTCCCCAGCCAGCCCCGAGCTCGCCGGGCACAGCCGGCACTGGACAAACGCTTATTCCTTCTTTCAGCTTCCTCAGGGGTATGGGCGCCTGCAACCCTCAGTGACTGCTTCTTATCTGACCCTTCAAGGTATGAAGAAAGGGAAATGGTCCTAGGAGTCAGGACACATGATCTTGGAGTGAGCTCTCAGGGCAGTCGGTTAAGCTATCCAGACTGGCCTCATCTCACATTCTAATCAATCAACTAAGCCAAGACTGGGTGTCTCCGCATGTATTTGTGAGGAAATACAACAAATGCCATTTCAGCACTATTGGCATTTGGGGCTGGAAACTTCTTCGTTGGGGGGCTGACCCGTGCATTAACAGCACGCCCAGTCTCTACACACTAGAGGCCAGTCATCGCTCTCCTCCCAGTTGTGACAACCAAAAATGACCCCGGTTGAGAAGTACTGAGCTCAACCAACGGTGGGCACTGTTATTAGCCTTTTTACAGCATAGAATTAGAATAGGAGTGCGTGACCAGCCCTGTCCACAACTTCTCTTTAGGTCACTTTCACCCTGTGACAGGCGGGGTTTAGGCCAGGAATTCCTTACTTCTGATACGTGTGTGATAAACTCTGGTTTGCCGAATGAACGATATATGACTTGGCCCCTCCTCTCGTTGTGTTAAACAGAAGATGTTGTAAGTCTTTATCCTTACCTCTCACTAATAAGCAAACGTATACTCCATTTAGAAAAAGAATTAAGAGCAAAACACTCCTGGCTACCGACTGATTCCTCCTCACATTCGTGTCCCTTTCCGTCTGAGGACAGACAGGAATCCTCCCTCCCACTTCCATGCTCGCCCAAAGCCCCAGGCTCTTTCCGTGGCCTCTAGAGGCTATTGGAGAGCAAGAACCATGCTGCCTCCCCTGTAACTCTACATTGTGGCCCTTAAAAACTTAGCACTTTCACTCCCTGGGAAGGCGGCTCTTCAATCCTTCAAGACCCAGAAGATGTCCTTCCTCCGCACGCCTGTAGATTTCTGGCCTCCAACCTCTGTTTAGTCTTCTTCACAGCACTTTGCTTTCCTTTGTCAAAACTGAGAGACCCTGCGCCAGCATTTCCACTTCTGGGTGTATATCCGAAAGAACTGAAAGCAAGGTCTCAAAGAGTGAGTTGTACACCTATGTTCATAGCAGCGTTATTCACAACAATAAAAAAGTGAAAGTAACACGTGTGAACGCCTAAGGATGGATGAATAAACCAATGTGGCATTCAAATAAAATATTATTCAACCTTCAAAAACAAGAGAATTCTGAAACAGGCTACCACATGGATACAATTCGAGGACATTATGCTAAGTTAAATAAGCTAGTCACAAAAACAAAACAAAACAAAACAAAAAAAAAACTTGTATGATTCCACTTACATGAAGTCCCTAGAGTAGTCAAATTCATAGAGACCGAGGATAGAGTTGTGCTTATCAGGCGCTGGGGAAAGGGGGCAATGGGGAATTGGTGGTTTTAGAATTTTAGTTTTACAAAATGATCAACTCCTGGACATTGGCTGCTTAACAATAGGAAGCTACCAGTGAACAGTACACTTGAAAAAATGGTTAGCACGGTCAATTGCAGGCTATGTATACTTTGCCACAATTTAAAATAAAATTTAAAAAAAATAAATGAAAATCCTAAGGGACCTATGTCCTCTCCCCATCTCTGCATCAGGGATCCCACCACCTCCTTAGCAGCTCCACACATCTGCAAGTTTCCTTGTCTTGCCCCTATTTCTGGAAGGTGCAGGAGAATCTTTTCTTCCTCTGCATGATCCTTCCTTGGCCTTTAAAATAAGAAGGGTCATCCTCTCCATTCCTTTCTCTTCACTTCTCACCAGGATGTAAATCTTCTCTCACTAGAGGGTTAAGGAGTGGGCCTGTCTCCCTCCCTTCCCTCTCTCTTTTCTGCTCCTTAACTCCGTCTCTCTCCACCTTCTTCTGGGTCATACCTGCTCTATTTCCTAGATCTTGCCCCATGGGGCGTGAATTTTCCTGGCCTTTCAGAGTAGCTTAGTTCATTTCAGACACTTGAGTCAAATTCTATTGTCCAATTCAAGTTTTAATGGCAATAAAGCTGACTTTTTAATCGTTATCTGGCTCCTGGGTTATTTTTCAATTGGGTTGGAACCCACAGAGGAGGGCCTGTGATTAATAAGTGTCTTCAAACTCATGCCAAAGGTCCAGAGACTCTGAGAGCTTTTTTTGTTTGTTTGTTTTGTGTCAACCTTGAATGACATGAAGAGTAAAGACCCAAACTTGATCCCCAAATTACCTAGTATGCTCCACGACATAAGGCAACATAGAAGGCCCTTATTCCACAATTCTACAGGTGGCTGCCACTGTGTTAGCATCACAAAAAGTGATGTTCACCTCACTGAGAACACTGCAGGCCCCTTTCACAGCTCCAAACTCTGTCAGGTGCAGAGTGGAGCTGCTCCTGCCTGTTTGCTGACTGACTGACTGTTATCACAACACAAAAGGGAAATGGCTCTCTAAACACTGTTCATTTGGGTCATTCTCCACTTGGACGGACGTCGCTCTCAGTAGCACGAGAAGACAAAAATGATGGATGACTGGGGGTAAAGAATATCTCATCTTACTGATTTGGATGAGACATACATCTAAATTTGATGAATTCGGGCATCAAACTTCTTGGCAAATTGCTTACCCTTTTTGAGTTTCCATTCTCTTGTCTACAAAATCAAGGTCTTTGCGCTGACGTCTAAGTTCCCTTCTATTTCAAACATACTCTTAATTCTATGGTTCAGTTGTGTTTTCAGCCCAGCATTAAGAGGTTAAGGCAGAAACACCCCACCCTTTCCTCCCTACTGTTTCTGGGCAGTAGAAGTGTCCAGCAAGCATTTTCCTTTTTGCAGACACGGGAGGATCCAGCAGGCTGTTGAACCACAGTATCAAACTCCCTTCAGATGGTCCCCCACTGGGTTTTTAAATCAACATGGAATGGTTCTGACCCAGCATGAGGGCAGCTGGAATTGACAATCCAAGCGTGGCCATGGAGGTGGCCCAAGGGGTACTCGAGATAATCAAAATGAACAAAGTTATTCCTTTCATCAAGTTATCAAAAATAAATCTAAGCCATGGGTTGTTTCTAGAGGAACACCATCCAACCCTAATCTTATTCATCCCCACAGTCCACTGTTCTTCCCTCCCTGGCTTGGCAGCTTGCCGCAGGGGGAGGTGAGCTGCCTGGGGTTATAAGCTGTCAGACTCTGCATTTAAATATTACTCACCCAGCTCAGTTCAAGGTACAGGTCAGCTCATAGTATTAAGTTAAGTACACTAGGAAATACATTATCTTTTGGGTCACAAGGGTACAATTCAGTGAACAGCAACAGGATTTCCTGGTTGATAGATGATTCCACAAGAGGTTATAGCTCGCCTGCCCTAGAAATAATAGCAATAATCCTCTACATTCATATTCTGCTCTGGAGTCTGTGAAGGATTTTCACATCTGTTATCAAATAGGATATTCTCAGTGGAGTCAGCCCAGCATGGGAGGGGGCAGGGGTGTAGACATAGGCTGGAGCCTCCATGCTGTGTTGCCTTGGGTAGTCACTTCACCTCTCAGAGCCAAAATTCACTAGCTATAATGAGGAAATTCTACTAATGTCTGCCTTGTAGGGAAATCAAAGAGATCAAATGAGGTGCTGTTTCTGCATATATTTTTAATTAAATGTCACAGAAAAGAAGCTCTCAGCCATGCTCTATAGAAGCAAAATTTAAAATTATGAAAATAAGCCCCAATGTGCCTTCTAAAGCCTTAAAAACACAAACACAGGAGAGCTGAAATAGTTTTTAAATGGTCCTCTCTTTATCTCTTTCTTTTGATTGGCATTCATTCACTGGGTACCTTTGTACAATAGCTATCAAGCTTAGTCACTGCCTTTCAGGAACTTGGAAAATTAAGACATACATAGATACAACTACAGTCATGGCTTTAAGTAAAGAATAGAAATGGAGAAGAGATGTCAGTCTCACAAAGCTAGGTGTCCATGACCACCGTTGATATGATGCCATTAAAAGACTCCTGAAGAGCAAGATGATGCTGGACCACAGTACTGATATGAAGGAGCTATCAATGTCATTGTCTCACTATGGGGCGGCTCCTAGACATATCTTCTTTTTTAATTCTGACCTACACCCCACAAGGCATTATCATCATTATCATCATCGAGATCATCTCCCATTCAGGGAAGAGGCTCGGGAAGGTTAAGTAATGTGTCTACATCTGGTAAAGTGTCAAAGCAGGGGTGTCTGAACCCAAAACCAGTGTAAGAGTATTACCTTACACTGCAGAGTATATCTTCTCGGAAATCAGAGAATAGGGGACCCCTGAAATCAATTGTTTTGCTGGACCCAGAAAGGCCAAGAGAGAAAGAGAGAGTACGAAGAAAGCCATTTCAGGAGGAGGTCACAGCATGAATAAATTATGAATGTGTATTTTTGGAGACATTGAGGAGTCCAGTCTAGCTAGTCCTGGTCATTTCTAGAATTTCCAGCATGGTTTGGGTTCCACCTTCTAAAGACCAAGTGACTTTAATATTCTTTTTAAGGTGACTTCTTTTTTTTTTTTTAAGATTTTATTTATTTATTTGCCAGAGAGAGAGAGAGAGTGCGCGCACACAAGCAGGGGGAGCAGCAGGCAGAGGCAGAGGGAGAAGCAAGCTCCCCGCTGAGCAGGGAGCCTGATGTGAGACTCCATCCCAGGACCCTGGGATTACGACCCGAGCCGAAGGCAGATGCCCAACAGACTGAGCCACCCAGGCGCCCCTAAGATGACTTCTTAAGATTCCCTCCTCAAAGAACACCCAGCTCCCTGCCTCTGCAGCCCTATCTGCTGTCACTTCAATCACTCTGTTGCTTCCTATTGCCCCTGCCTTCTCCAGACTAAGCCCTAATGCAGACTCCATATTTAGAATAAGCACGTAATTATTTATTAGATGGTGAACGAAGCCATCTTATGGCACACCAGCACTCTGACCCGGTTTGGTTCTGTTTGATTTCCATCTCTACCTCTATGGTAGAAGTGGCAAGTTCAAATCTCAATGTTGGCAGACCTCTGTGACCTCCCACTGAAAAATGTTAAGAAGACCATCATGCTTCCCAGCCGGCACCAACAGGGAACCAGCAGGTTTTTCATTTTAAGTATTTTATGTTGACTTTGATGCCCTGGGGATTATTAAGTTTGCAACATTCATGTATGATAAAATACAGTTGTGGAAATTTCAACTGAAATGGACAAATGCAGATAAGCATGGCAAGGAGATGTGGTACAAAGGCTCTAACTAGTAGCAAATATAGGCATACCCACGAAAAAGAAATGCAGTGTCAATAAGCAGAGTCAATGTCATCTGCTTGCATCACTTTGGGTACCCTGGCTGGAAACAGGCGAAATTGACTCTTTCTAACTTAATGGAAGTATTCTAGAAGCTCAGACAGTCGAAGGAAGATTTGACTGTTCAAGCTTCAGGCAATACATGAACCAGGGACCCTGGGAGCATTCTTCATTTGTTCATTCCACAAATATTGTTGAGCACCTGCTTTGCCTGGCATTGCTCTCAGTGCTGAAAGCGAAGTGGAGATGGAGTCTAGATGTGATTACAAAAGCTAATGAGCACGTGTTCCAGACACAGGTGCTAAATGTTCAAATTCCAGTGCCTGCCTTCCATGTCAGGCTCTGCTCAAGTTTCAATTCCTATGCAAGAGTCTAAATAACCTAGCTTGGATCAGGTGCTCACCTCCTTGGTCAGTGTCTCAGGGGTGGGGGAAGGGAGGATTCTTCTGAAGAAACTTGATGAACAGCTCCACCAGGAACATATACACAAATGATGAAAAAAGGTATTACCCAAAAGAAAAGAATGGTGCTCTCACAAGAAGGGGAAAGGGATGCCAAGAAGGAAAAAGAAAAATTGTCTAATCTTTTACCTCACAGGACAGAATGAATATGAATATGAAGACATTGGCACAGACCCTGGCAAAAAGTAAGTGTATGGTGGATAAATAAATAACAACAGGAAAAGTAATTTTATTTATTTATTTATTTATGTTTTAAAAAGATTTTTATTTATTTATTCGACAGAGATAGAGACAGCCAGTGAGAGAGGGAACACAAGCAGGGGGAGTGGGAGAGGAAGAAGCAGGCTCATAGCGGAGGATCCTGACGTGGGGCTCGATCCCATAACGCCGGGATCGCGCCCTGAGCCGAAGGCAGACGCTTAACCGCTGTGCCACCCAGGCGCCCCAGGAAAAATAATTTTAAAAATCCATTTTCTATATGACTAGACATCAGAGTATGGTAAGTAATTATGCAGGGTTTTTTAAAAATCTAAATATATATTCAGTGTGTCAGAAGTAAGATATCAGATTTAAATTATTTATGAAATTTGGTGGAGCATTAACAAAAGTATTTAAAATGAAGAAGTGTTTAGTCCTGATTTTCCCTGTGCTTGTCAGACTTCATTTCAATTTGGTTGAACATTTAAGTAAACACATGCTATAATCCAAATCCTTGGAGCAATATACAGATTTTAAGAGATATCTCAGCACTCGATAACCTCCAGAAGAAACAATAGATTAAAAACAGGCCTGAGAACTATGACATATGTGAAAGGTTTGAAAAGATGGGGCATCTGACCGAACTCACAGCTTTATGCACGTCAAATTGTATACAACCTAGTTGGGGCAGAACGCTTCTCCAGAAAAGGAGAGAAAGTTTCTGGTGAATATTTTATGGCTTCTGGAAGAGAAGACTTGGAGACCAGGGCAGGAGAGAGACTCGGGCATGGCTAGTTTTACCGTTTGCTAGAACATCAACTGTGTTACGTCTTTCACGAAAGAGCCCCGATGTATCTTCTCTTTGGAATGGCAAGAAAAACAACTCTTGCCTAGTATCTCCGTTGCTTTCTAAGAGATTAGGAGTGAATTTTCTTCAAAGCTGGAGAGAGAGAAGAGAAAATCCAAAGCACACATGTGGGCAAAACACATACTTGCGTCTCTCCCTGTGGCTTCCTCACAGCATGGCAGCTGCGTCCAAGAGCAAGGGCACCAAGAGACAGCCAGGTGGAGCCGACATTGCGTGTTGTGATCAAGTATTCCAGTACTAGGCATGGGGTGTCACTGCCCTCACATTCTGTTTGTTAGAATGGAATCACTCAGACCAGCTCACATTCAAGGAGAGGATAATCAGACCCCACACCTCAATGAGAGAAATGTCAAAGACTTTGCAGATCTGTTTTTAAAACCACCACAGTCCATGTTCTATATCTGTACATGTTTACATTCCTCTCCTTGAAAATTGCCTTCATCCTCTCCTGATACATCTCCTTCCTCTAAGTTTTGTTATTAATTACATCAGGCCCAAACTCCAGACCTAGGATCTAACCACCAAATTCTATGAAGTGGAAATGACACTTTCTCCAACTACATCACAAAGGATCATGTTAAGTAGATGTACACACACACACACACACACACACACGCACAATCTATACACACACATACAATCATGATGCCTTTTCCAAACCACAGATTATTAATTATACATAAAACACCTCCATTCATGCAATTTTTATGTCCCCTCCCAGGTAATTAATTTTATGGAAATTTACAATCCTTGTCTTCCTGCTTGCACCCCCCCCACACACACACACACACTACACTCTTATCACCCTTGGGCATACTGGACAAACACTCTTACTAAGGAATGACATTAAGAAGTTAAATTAACATTAAACATTGTATGACACATGCATCAAACAAGAAGTGCTGTTTTTAGATGCTGAGATTTTCTGGGCAACCTCCAAGTGCTAATATGTTTAACCTCAACCATTGATTCCTTGCTCTAAGATGGCATTTAAGACATTGAGCTATGTCTCCTTCTGAATTCACCCTCCCAGCATTTCTGGAAGGCTGTATTTTACTGAGTTTGGGTATTAGCCAGGAACACGTCTCCTATGAGACGAAGATGGCTGGTTATTTCCCTGGTATCTATTCTCCCCTTCACCTGAATAATAATGATTTTAGCTGGGCACATGGCCATGTAGCAAAAGACTTTATTTCCCAGTTTCCCTTGAAGCTAGATGTAGCCATGTGACTACTATATTCTGGCCAATAGTATGTGAGTGGAAGTACCCAGTTGTTACTTCTGGGTCAGACCCTTAACACACAGTAAGCATACAGTTCCTTTCTCTGCTCTGCCTCCTGGTTTCTGGAATGTGAGTGTGATAGTGGGAGCCATTTTAAACCACAAGGTAGAGGCAACACTTCGAGGATGGCAAAGGAATAAGAAAGTCCATATCAGCTTGACTTGATATGGTTGCCTGCTTGTACTCAGACAGTTACTTCAGAGAGGAACAGCTTTTAACTGGCTTGATTGTGTAATAGGGGGAAAAGGTACTGTTAACTAACAGACCCTTTCAGACCCAGGCCCACGATTGTCTCTCAGATATGCCCAGCATTGGCCCTACCTCCATTCCTTCACTATAATCTTTCCTTTCCAAGAAGTCATGGGCCATCCAGTGGCCGCTGTCTACACTCTACCTGACCCAATTTACCACCAAACCCCACTCAGATTCCCCCAGAGGGAAGAAGCTTAATAACCTTCTTTGTCCGCTAACCCTTTGCTTCTAGTTTCTTGTATCTAATGTTTCCTCCAAAGTCTTGTTGACAGGAATAAGAGTGCAAATACTTAAAACTGGAAAGTTCCAGGCAATGAGCAATGGGAATGAACTGCCCATAAGCAACTACGTGAGCCGTAGTCGTCAGCAGCAGCCCAGCCATCGGCGCCTGCCTGCTGACTCCTGCAGGTGATCTGGCCTGCCTCCTGGCCTGCTCAGCCCCGCAGGGCCCGTTCCTCTCTACAGCACAACAGAGTAGTGGAGACTTGCTCGAAACAAACAAAAAAGACATTACAATTAGAAGAGGGATGTCATCCTTAATTAACAATCAAAAAAACGTGTGACCTTAGAATGGCTGACAAGGCAGAAGAGCCCCTCTGGGTTTTCATTTATCCCTATGGAGTCACTTTAGCATGTGTGTGTATTCACACTTGCTACAGACCACTAACTATAGCTTTTGCACTCTTGGCTTTAAATTGTGACCGGCGCATCGAGAAACAACGCGTTGTGGACACAAGCAATCCTGCAATTAGCAAAATATTCCAACACTCGTGTGGGAATACAGTGTTTGCACAAATGAGGCACCTTGGTACGGCGAGCAGTTACGGTAACAGCAAAACGAAGAGACCAGTAGCATAAGGAATGGATATCTCGACCTCAATGACGTGAGAGCTGTTTTGAGTCCCTCAATGTAAAGCAACTAAATATTCACTGAGTGCTTATCGTGCACCAGGCGCTGACTCTACCAGGGGTTGGGAGACAAAGGTGATGAAGACAAGGTCCCAGCTCTGAAATGAACCAATTGATAAACAAAAAGCCTGTAAGTCTCTGTAAGTACCATAATAGGAAATGTCTAGAAACGTGTTATGAGAACACAAATGAGGCAGCAATCATCTCTGACTGGCATCGGGCTGCCTGGAAGTGTGCAGAAAGGTCACGCTGGAGTCAGATCATGAGGCTGAATCGGTGTTCATCAGGCAGACAAAGAAGGGAGAGCATGCTAGCAGCAAAAGCAGCAAAAGCAGCAGAGGCAAAAGCTCTGTCGGCAGGAAGAGGCATAGCGTCCGGGGCAGCGCTCGAGCAGGTGATGAGGCTGCAAGACGTCATCCTGAAATGCTGGCTCAGGTTAGAACCCCTGAGAAGCTTATGGGTACTGCCACGCCAGCACCCGACAAGAATTTTAAATCAAAATTTCCAGGGGTGGATCTGGGCATCGGGACTTTGTAAAAACTCCCCAGGAGATGCTGATGTGCAACCAGGGTTAACAACCACTGTCCTGGTCCAGAGCCGAGTGGGTCTCCGGATATCATCCTGGAGAACTCGGCTGCCCTCCAGGTCATGGGAATCCTTGGCAGTCCTGTCTTCAGCTCTTTTTTAATCCAAATCCTTCAGATTTTTGATGACAAACACCTGTGTGAGGTTGTGTGCTATCATACTGTTGGGGGGGGTGCAGTAGACAGGTAACTATTCACTTCTTAGAGGAAATGAAGGTATCTCAGTTATAGGCAGAGCCAAATTCCCCTCAAGGGGATGGGTGCTCCATCCCAGTCCTGTGAATCTGCCGTACTCCTATCAGAGTACACGCACCTTAGATTTACCTAAAATATACATGTCTTTCCTATAGCTTTGTTTCTCACCCTCTCCTAGGAAGTTGGGGAACTCTCTCCGGGCTGGCTCTGTCAGAACAGCACGGAGCTCTCGATCTCGGGGTTAAGAGTTCAAGCCCCACGTTGGGTGGAGAGATTACTTAAATAAATAAAACTTAAAAAAAAATATGGGAAACTCTAGGTAGATGGGAACCATTAAAACAAACAGCTACCATATCAGCAGGGCTTCCTGTGTGTTGGAAAGCGCTGAGCGTGAGGGATGGGGTAACTCTAATTCTCATAACCTCAGGAGGCCGATGCTGGAGTTAATACCATATTCCAGATAAGACACTTGAGCTACAGAGCCAAGTCCTCGATTGTTTAGCCCTCATCCCAGCCCCAGGTAGCAAGGGACTGAGAGCAAGAAGTTAGCCGAGGTGAGAGCCAAAGTCAGAAAATCGAACCCAGGACTTCCACTCAGGAGCACTGAGCTGCTGCTTCTGTGCTTTTCATGTTTGCGGAACCTGGCCCAACATGAACCCAAAGCCATAAAAGGTGGAAGTGGGGTGAGCTGAGAAGGAAAGCAAGGTAGAAGCGAAAAGGACAGGAAGAGAAGGAGGGAAGACAAAAAAGGGAGATGCTGCGAAGACTATTAATTTGGCAAAAAAAATGAAAACAAAAACAAAACAAAACCCCAAACCCTTCTCACCTTTACAGCACATGCACCAGAAAATATCTCTGGACCGATATTTTGGGATGGAGTCCCAGGAAGCGATGATGGGTAGGTCTCTAGGCTGTGCTCTGCTACCAGGGTGGCAAAGAAAAGGGGGGGGGGGATCTAGATGTGCTGTCCACTGGGTCCAAACTCCCTTTCCATTTGGAAAGTAATCACCTCACCCCATCCCCCCCCACCCCAATCAGTACCTGCAGCCCTTCAGTCTTGTCCACCTGGTCTTTGGGCAGTAACATCCCCTCCCCATCAGTCCCTCTTATTGACATGCACCCCAGTGTTACAGAGAGGAAATGTAGGAATGTGGGATTTCAGAAAGTCCCAAGACCACCCTCAGGTTCAATAATTCACTCCGTTTTTGTAGAACCCAGCAAAGCTGTTGTACTCGTGGTTCTTGTTTGTGACAGCAAAAGGACACTTAAAATCAGCAACAGGAAAAAGCACAAAGGGCAGGAGAGACCAGACATGAGCTTCCAGTTGTCTTCCCAGTGGAGCTGTGGTCAGAACTGCTTCTCCCAGCAGCCATGTGTGGCGACATGCATGGAGTATCCCCGGGAAGACCACCTGAGCCTTGGTATCTAGGATTTTTATTGGAAGTTGGTCACAAAGACACAACTGGCTGCCCATGTGTCTGGCCTTGATCTTCAGTCTCTCCAAGAGATTAAATTCAAACTGTGTGGCCCAAAACTCCCATAGCAGATCACACTGTTAGCAGAGACCACCTGGTGTGCTCCAAGGCCTCCAAGTAAACAGAAAGCCCACTCCAAGGGCTTAGAAGTTACCTCCCAGAAGCTAGTCAAGGCCCAGTCCCTTCGTGGGCAGGGTTAATTCTTTACGGCACAGAACTGGTCCCACCTCAGACCTCTTAGAGAGGATTTACATCCTACGGCTACCACTTCCTGGCTGAGTGACTTTGGGAAGATTCCTCATCTCTCTGAGCCTCAATTCACTTGTACCACAGACACGACATCTCAGATGACTGTTGGGAAGATAATATGAGGTTAAATGGCACCAGGATGTCATAAACTTTAATAAGTAGTGAAAACGATTTCCATCCTGCCTCAATCCAAATGAACCAGAAGTTATTCTCAGGAGACGGTCCGAGAAATTTCACTACCTAAGACATGTGCCTCAACCGAGAGAAATATCACTTCTATAGGAACATAGCCATCATTTCACTCAGCAGGCATTTATGGAGTGCCCATAGGGGCTGAATCCTAGAGATGCAGGACTGAGATGTCTATATCTCCGAGCATGTCTATATCTATGATTTGAGAAGTAATAGATAGAAGAGTGTTAGTTAGCGTGTATACCAGCTGGGGTCCAAGGAGATGAGAAGCAACACGCCTCCCCAAACTTCCCCAGCTCCCAGAGTTGGCAGATCTCACCAGCACACCTCACTGATGTGCTCTGTGTGCTGGAACCATCTATGAGCTGTTTCTTTTTCTCTGCTGAGCTACAGCTTTAAAAAAAAAAAAAAAATACCCTAAATAATGTAACAGCAGCTCACACGCACACACTTTTTTAGATACACTTAGGACACTGCTGTCACTCGGCATATTCAACACATGGCATCAACAGCTTGGAGGAGGTGTTTAAAATACACCAGACTCCCTTGCAGATGTTTTGAAAACTGCTGGATTCCAAAATTTAAAAGTAGCAGAATTTTCTTTTGTGTTTTATATTTCATGGAACCCCAAATCTCTAGTCCTCGAGATTGAAGGCTTGTAGAGTTCAGTGGTATTACTTCACTGATCTGACCAGTTTCTACTGAGCACCTACCATGCGCCATCAGTAATGTAGGCACTTAGGAAAGAAATCAATGAGCAACGTATTTTCAAAGTTCTAGTTCTGTAGAACTTACGTTCTTGCAGACTCTGACAGAATGTCAACTTCGGAAAGTTATGAACTGAGCACGAATCACTTATCTGCTGTTATATTCTGAGTATATGACCAAACCCATGTGAGCCTGTTTCATCATTTTGAAATGGAGCTAATAATTCCAACCTCCTAGGATTATTGTGAAAATAAACTGCACAAGCACAGCAAAGCACCTAGAACAATCTTGGCTTATAGAGGCTCCTGGAGGCCCATTAAGTCCCCTTTCCCTTCTACCGTTTATGTCTAGGACCCCATGCTATCTCAGATATAAAACCAAAGGAGAGAAGACACTATTAAATACCGGATTAATTAGAGGCACAAAATGCTCCTCACTGGACAAACTCAGAAATAAGGTCTAAGTCTGGTGTTTTGACCAGGATAACTGCTACTCCACCTTTCCTCATACAAACTTCGTGAAGGCAGCGTGAAGTAGAGGAAAATACCACAGGCCATGGTCAAGAGACTACATTTTAATCCAAGTTCTTCCAACAATAGCTACGTGTCTTTGGGGAACTCACTTTCCCCCTCTGAGTCTCCATTCCCTGAGCCGCACAAAGAAGGGCCATACTGTAACAGTGGTCTCAACCCAGCCTCCACAGCAGAATCCCCTGGGGAGCTCTTGCCACATATTAATGTCCAGAAAATTAAACAAGGACCCCTGGGGGGATTTTTTTTTTTTTAACTCTCCTGATGTGAAGCCAGGATTGAGAATGTCTGGTCCTGTGTCCTCTTTGAGTTCTAATATCCTAGGACAGGGCTTGCAAATTCAGATGCTTTCAGAGCCGACCAGGTCCTGTAAGTGAATGAAGCCAGGCAGTACGTGATCCCGGCCAGACCACTATTTCCATAGGGGAGCTGGAGGTGGAGAGCTGGACTGGGGGTCCAGGGCTGCCAAGTATTTCATTATTCAAGAGAAGCTGGATATCGGTTGTGTGTGCAAACATGCATGTGCTCACAGGCAAAATCTCCAAAATTTAAAATGGTAACCCAACTGGGATTTTCTTTTCAGTTTCATGTGAATGTTGTGTAAGCAAAACAAACAAACAAACAAAAATCAAACAAAACCAAAAAGTGTCATATCCCGTGGTAGTACTAAGGGCCACCAATGGTAGACTCCTGTTCTTTAAGACTTTCGACCAACTCAATTCTTGGAACACAAAAGCCATGATAAAAACCTAGGGTTTAGAGATTCCTTTTCTCCCTTTCTTTCTATTCTGTTAAACATTTTTTTTTCATTATTGCTACTCTTCCAGGAGCCATTTTAGACATTTTTTTCCCTGTTCACCTCCCATTAAATTTTAACACCACAGATAGGCTGTGTATCTACGTATGTGTTCCATGTGCTTTATATATGAAGAGAATACAATCTCTTCACTCCTCCCCCTGCCCCAGGGACTCACTTTTACAAATTGCCCTCATCAAGAACACATGCCTTTTCTAGAAGAGTTGATGCATCTTGACCTATCTATTCATCTAGCTCAATTCTGGTTTTGGTTCCATGTTCTCTACCATGTGCAAGCCCATGCCTATTTCTAGGGGAGGCTGAATGAGGCAGGAAAGCCATGGTCTGGGTCTGAGCACCCAGCTGATCAGTGAGCAGGTGTGCAGCCTTCAGTGAGCCTCGTACCCTCCTTAATCCAGTTCTCAACCCTGCATTGACTTCAGAGTTGTTTTAAGCATGCAGTGAACCCAAGGCTGGGCCGAGATCAAGGGCTGGTGAACACCATGTTGTACTATCCAGATCCTCCATCTGTGAAGACCTTGTCCCTGGGGGTGGACAGCTTTCAACTGTCAGCCTCTTTGGACGCAGCCTCTGGCTGCCCACATTCAGTGATCAGTGAGGGAGTGTGAAGGGCTGGTCATCTGAGCCCAACAGGGAACAGCCTTGACATGCCACCCTAGCTAGCTCCAGGGTGTCCTTGGGCCTGTCCACAGCTGTCACTGGCCCGGGCCGACATCCCAACTCACCTTCACCCTCTGCCCACTCCTGTTTTGTTCTCTCTTTTACGGGTCAGGAGCCCAAGGACACACTTGCACAAATAACAGACTACACACATAGCTCCATTTCAGAATCGGCTTCCAGGGAAGCCAACTACCACAATGGGCAATACATAGTTAGCGCAATACTTGTTGGCATTGTTCAAGAATCACTTCTGAAATTTTAAGCATTTTCACAAGAAGTTGTCAAATCAGTTTGCAGCTAGAATTTTATATCAGTCTTCCTGGCACCAGGGATGCTGTGAAACATGAAAGTGAACAAAATGAAGAGCTCACAGTCCTGAGCCAACCAAAGACCTGAACTCAGAAGAGGGCTTTATTTAGTGTACTTTCCCCATTCTTTGTGATCTACCTACCCCTTTTCATTTCCGCTCTGGGAGATCTGCATAACTCTCAACTAAGTGGTGTGTCTCTTCTTGTCAGACAAGTAAATCAATTCAACTTCGTGTTGGATCAGTTTGTCAATCTTGGTTCCCTACTATTGACATCACAAATCCCTGGGGTGCTCACCCTCTTCCGAAGCCCATTGTCTCATGCCCACCCTTGCGCTCTCCAGGGCTGCTTGCTGGGGAGCTCAGTGCACCCTTCTCAATACCTCACCCCAGATGTTCTATCTTGCCTCCATCGTAATCACAACCAGAATAATGGTGATTATTAAACTAATTATAAAGCTTTCTGAATTCTTTATGTATATTACCTTATTTAATCCTCAAAATCAACTTATGATGTAGTTATTACTATCACTAGATACAGGTTAGGAAAAGAGACATCAATGCCATGCTATAAGATACACCTCGTAAGTGGTACAGCTGGAACCTAAACGCTTTAGGACTAAAGCCCATGCTAAGGATCTACTGCCTACAAATCATCTCCATCTGGCTCTTGCTCCTGAGCTGCTCCTCTCAAGATGGTTCTATAGATAATGACAAATAAAATCTGGCAGGTGCACAAAAGAATAGGCACAGTTTACATCAGGGGACCCAGCAATGGCAGAGACCTGGGTATAGCTGGTCAATGGCAGCAGCCCCAGTCTGCAGGGCATAGTATGGTTCTGTTTTAGGATGAACTGTCCTCTGTGCATTTTGACCCTGGGCATCCCTCCTGCCTCTCTCCTTGGTGATTCCAAACCCAATTTGACTTTCTGACTTAGTTTGTGATGCTCCTAGACCAGGGTTTCCTAACCTCAGCCCTGTCGACATTTGGAACCAGTTTCTCTTTCATTGTAAGGGCTGTTCTGTGTATTGTAGGCTGTTAAGCGCATCCCCAGCCTCTAGCTACCAGATGGATGCCAATAGCACATGCACTTCCTCCCCCGTCATCACAATCAAAAACATCTCCAACAATTTCCAGAGGTTCCCTAGGGGAGATAAAACTGTCCCAGGTTTCGAGAGCCACAGGCTTAGTCTCCCCCCATGACTGGGCATTGCCTCCCACTTCTGGAGCAGGTTTGATTTCATGGTGATGACCCAGCACCCCCATCTGGGCAGGTACCCCCTGAGTGATTGTTCATCTTAGCATCTTCCTTAGGAGGCTGGCCTCCTAACATCTCAGAAACAAACCACAGTATTCTCAGTTAAGAGGAATTCTCCCCTGGTGGAAGAGTGAGTCCCCTGCCCCAGACCAGCCCTGCATTTTAGCTAGCGCCTCCTACCCAGTGCTGGTGGGTAGGAACTCCATCCTATTCTCTGGAAACTCTGGTTAGAGAATGGGACTGAACATGGACCTGTAATACTCAGTGTTTCTCCAAGACAAACCCACTACTTTCTGTCTGACTTCAACTTTTCATTTTGAAGAAGGCATCAGGCATGTGCCATGTACACGATTTTATTCCTACTGAGTCTGTCAAGGACTTTTTAAAAAGCCAGCACCAAGGGCCAAATAATAGGCTTAACTTTGTAAAGGGTCATGTAAATGGCTCATTGACACATCTCCCGGGCCTGGCAGAGCTGGTAGCCAAGCTCCAACAGAGCCTGAAAATGAATATCCCAGGACTCAGGTTCCAGGGCTGTGAGCCACTGTTTTCCCCCGTGGCAATCAAGCTACTCCCTCAGCCCAACCCCCTTTTTTCTGCACCAGTACCCTCATCTAAAGGATAAGGAAGGACAAGTAACACTTCAGCCTTTGGCTTTCTCAAGGTGTGACTGTTGATAAGACTCTTGGCCTGGATTTAATAATGCAGGCAGTCCATTCTTTACTTGTTAACCCACGTTAGACATCAGTTCTCATGGCATGCAGAATGGAAAGGGAAAAACGCACTCTGCAGTCATATTGACCTCGGTTTCACTTTTGCTGTGCGTCCTCAGCAAGTTTCTTAACTTCTCAAGACTTGCATTTCACTTTTAGATGTGGAAATTTTAATAAAAACTGGTTTTTCTGTGTGTCATTGAAGAGATAAAGTTAATAAGTACAAAGTATCTAGGAGGTTCTCATTGACTGATGGCTGCCGGAAGTGCAGGTGATGGTTTTGGTATTAAAATAACAGCAGAAATAATGCTGTGAATGAATTCTTCTCCCCCTTGGACAGAGAGGCTACCTAAATTTCTGAATCCTCTCTGACTCTAGGAAGCTAGGTGGTCCTAAAAACAACAACAACAACACAACAACACAACAACAACACAACAATAGCACAACAACACAACAACACAACAACAACAACAAAACATAAGCATTAATTAGCTTTCCCTCTTGAGATTAGAGTTCTTCTTTTGAGCCGGTCTTGAACATCTGGTTCCCTGCCCCCTCTTGTCTGTTTATATATATATATAAATAAATAAATAAATAAATAAATAAATAGCTCCACTCTTTCCTTGCTCCTGGGAAAGGTTTTGCCTTGGCTTTGGGATGGGGGTTGAATAGCTTCACTAGCTCCTCTGAACATTGTTTTGAACTTGTCTGAACACAAGAAATAAAACATTAACTGAGAACTTACTACTGTCAGTGCTGGGGCAGTATATATTTTACAGCACACTGTTTAATCCACGTGAAAACCGTGTGAGGTAAAGATAATGTCTCTTCTCGTTCCGACGTCCGTATTGAAAAACTAAGGCTCAGAACAACAAAGTAAATACCCCCAAAGGGGTGTCAAATGTCAAATGTCAAATTCCGATCTTAGACCCTAATTGAAAGTCCAATATTCTTTCCATAATGTCATAT
Organism: Ursus arctos; assembly: GCF_023065955.2. NCBI lineage: Eukaryota > Metazoa > Chordata > Mammalia > Carnivora > Ursidae > Ursus > Ursus arctos. Next base: position 9,898,390 of record NW_026623111.1, on the reverse strand, counting down.
TGCTTCTCAACCTTGTTTCTCCCAAATCTCTTTCACATCGATTTCACAGAGTTTAGGAGTCTAGAGCCCTGCTTGGTGCAATAGGCAGTGAGGGGATGCTTGTCACCTGCTGGATGGAGGATTTGATGTTAAGTACTGTGACACCTGCCTCAAAGTAATTGGGGTTTTTTAAGACATTATGGGAACAAAGTTCACAAAAGAAAAACTAGAAAAATTAATTAAAGTTCTATTCCCTTGTCAGGATATGGCCAAACCTCTTCCCAGCTCATTGGCCTTATATCCTTTGCTAACACTTGACTTTTACTGCATTTCTTTGGTTGTACGTCTCTTTCTCTCTTCCTTTTTGAGCCTTAATTGGCTTTGATTTCGAGTATCCAATACCCAACTCGGACTAGCTGAAGTGAAAAGGGAATTCTCTTGTTTTACATGACTAGAAAGCACAGGCATGGATAGGTCCTAGGCTTTGTCTTTCTCTCCATGTCTTAGCCCTACTTGGGGTTATCTGATGAAAGGTCTTTATATACCTACCCCCATCTCTAAACCCACATCTTCCTAGTTTGACAATATCAGTGGGACGAGGGGAGCTCTACTCCCAAATTCCACATATTAATTCTAGGAAAGACACTGGCTGATCCTGCTTGGGTCATGCATTCACACGTATAGTCAGTAACTCTACCCAGAGGGATGGGGTGTTCTGTCCAGCCAGCGCCACATGCCCTCTCTTTAGCTGGAGGTAAGAACAGAATGATTACCATACCCTAACGAGCCCACATGGACTGAGGGAGGGGGTCCCCATAGGAATCAGAAGAAACAGAATTGGAAAGCATGCTGGATACACACAAAATTACCTGACTACCATGGTCCACTATAATAATTAAGTAAAACAATTTCAGGATCTTTAAACCTTACCTAAGCCCTCCAAAACTCTCAAAGATGTTGCCACTTGTGGGACACAGGAATGTTTCCTCTATAGTACAAAGTTGTCCTGGTGACATTCTGGTGATATTCTGTCTCCCGGCAAGCCTTTCTGTCCCTACCAACTTTCCTGTTATCTGTGAACATTTAAAAGACTGGGAACATTCCCATCCCTTATTCCCACCACCTATGAGCAAATTACTGACAAATATTACCTCCTGTTGTGCCTTCCCCATCCTATGTCCCAGATGTCAGTCTGTCAGATAGGAATTTTATAGGTTGCTGCTGCTTACTCATGAAGCCTCTTGGCAGGTTTTCTGGATGGTGTGACACAACAGAGCCTCTTTCTTACGTCCCTATTTCATTTTGTGGGTTTAAAATAATCACAAAAAGTGCATCTGAAATCCTTTGCCCAAGACGCATTGACTTGATGCTGAGTAATAAACTGCAAAACCAGAGGAGCATTGCTGTATAAAGGATTGCTCATTCCTTTAGAGTTGGTTCTGGTGAGATATTCTAGAGAGAGTTATGTCAATATTCGACATAGTGAGCAGGATACGGGAACTGAAGTGATGTGACAAAGAAAAAGTCCAATTATTGTAGAAAGAAAATGAGGGAAAAGTTGGTCCTCCTGTTCTAAGAAAGAAACGATCGTTAATGAAACTGTGCCAAAGAGCCATCCATCCCATTGCTATGGACTCAATTCAAGCATTTCAACTCTAGCTTCTCAGGGATTTCAAATCTGCTTTTGTCCTCAATTTTTAAACTTTACCTACAAGCGGCCTACAAGGTGGCCTCTGCCCTAACCTCCTGGATTGGCAGACGTGCTAGACTGAGCTACCATATTGAGAAATACCAATGGGCTACCGCATAGAATCAAGATTTTTGGAGCTTTTTAGCATCAATGGTGTACTCCATTGTTCAAGTACTAAGCAACTCTTCAGCTGTCATAAAGGCTCCGTGCTTCAGTTCAGTCTTCCAAACGTTTATTGCATTGGGTAAATAGGCCCAACTCATGCTTTTCTGGAATATGGGTTTTATGTTACTAATACTGGAGGCTCAAAGGCAGCTCCAAAATTAGTGCTGAGGGGAGGTCAAAGAAATGACTCTTTGGACACTGCGCCAGTTGCATGCTCATTACCATACTAATACTGCCCATGCGAGGCCTTCAGTGCATCCTCCAATATATGCAAATAGGCATTGGGAAAAATGGAAATGTATGTAAATGACACAGAAGTTATACTGGCCTATTAACATTACAAATCCCCATTTACAGCCCACTCTTAATTTAAGTGATCTTTCTATTAGGAGGACCACTTATGAAGTTAATCTGGAACGAAATCGCAGCATGTCAATTAAGACGGTGTGACAGTGAGACCACCATCAATTGGTAACTCTTTAGCAGATGTCTTAATTAGGCTTCTCAGTGGCAGGTTGACCGACGACACTCTGTGAAAGTCATTTTCAAGTTTGCATCTGAGGGTTCTCTTCTCCAAACTTTTTCTCTTTTTCTTCTTTCTGTTTAAATCTTAGCTATTATGAGGTGTCCCTTTGTGCACGTTTTTCCAAAGACTTGATTCTTTTTCTCTTTTCTTCTTACTGTGGGTAAGAGTATTCCAGAGAGAATATGCCATTCCTAGGGGCTCAGGCACTGCAAGCCTTAATTTATTTGAAGTCTTTTGTTTTATCTTAAATATTCATTTGAACTTGGCATTCTCTTTCTTAAAATATCCAGGCTTATTTTAATGTAAAACTTTGTTTAAAATCATACACTGTCTATTAAAACTGAAACCCTGTTATTCTGCATCTGTGTGTGTTCTTGGCTCACGCTACATAAGGAGTGTGAAAGGTGGGGCTCCACATTCCTTAGTTTGGAAAACACAAGTATCATATAAAGAGAGCTTTGGAATCATCCAGACTTGAGTTTAAAACTTCAGACTGCTATTTATTAAATGTATAACTTGGGGTAACTTTTGTAATTCAGACTGAGCTCTCCAAGGCTAGGCGAGCTCTCCAAGCATTCTTATTTTTCCCCAGCTTCATTGAGATATAATTCATACAGAACATTGTATAAATTTAAGGTACACTTCTGTATTGCAAAATGATTACCACCATGGCATTAGCTAACATCTATGTCACGTCTCAGAATTACCGTTTCTTTTTTGTGGTAAGAACACTTAAGATCTACTTCTTAACAATTTTCAAGTATTTACCATAGTACTGTCAACTATAATCTCTATGCTATCCATTAGATTCCCAGAACTTACTCATCTTATGCTTGGAATTTTGTGCCTTTTGACCAACATCTCCCATTTCCCCCATCCTCAGCCCCTGGCACCCACCATTTTATTCTCTGTGTCTATGAGTTCAGATTCCACATGTAAGTGATATCATACAGTATTTATTTTCGTCTGTCTGACTTATTTTACTTAGCGTAATGCCCTCAAGTTCTATCCATGTTGTCATAAACAGCAGGAGATCTTTGTTTCTTGTGACTAAGTAATAGTCCATTATGTATATATACCATATCTTCTTTATTCATCTGTTGATGGACACTTAGGTTGTTATCATATTATGGCTATTGTGAAAAATGTTGCAATGAACATGGGAGTGTAGGAATCTCTTTGAGTTCCTGATTTCATTTCCCTTGAATATATACCCAGAAATGGGATTGCTGGATCAGGTGGTAGTTCTATTTTCAACCTCCATATTGTTTTCCATAGTGGTACACTAATTTACATTCCCACCAACATTGGAAAAGAGTTCCCTTTTCTCTACATCCTTGTCAACACTTGTTATCTCTTGTCTTTCTGATGAAAGCCATTCTAACAGGTATGAAGTAATGACTTACAATGGTTTTGATTTGCGTTTCCCTCATCATTAGTGATGTTGAGCATCTTTACATGTACTTGTTCACCATTTGCATGCCTTCTTTTAAGAAATATTTATTCAGATCTTCTGCCCATTTTGAAAATTAAATCAGTTTTTTGCTATTCATTCGCATGAGTTTTTTTCTATATATTCTGGATATTAACACTTTATCAGATAGATGATTTGCAAATATCTTCTCCCATTCCATAGGTTACCTTTTCATTTTGTTGATTGTTTCTTTTGCTGTCTGGAAGCTTTTAGTTTGATGTAGTCCCACTGATCTATTTTTTCTTCTCTTGCCTGTGCTTTTGATGCCATATCCAAAAAATAGATGCCAAGACCAATGTCAAGGAGCATTTTCCTTATGTTTTCTTCTAGGAATTTTACTATTTCAAGTCGTAGTTAAGCCTTTAATCCATTTTGAGCTAATTTTTGTAAATGGTATAAGATAGGGCTTGAATTTCATTCTTCTCTACGTGGTTGTCCAAGTTTTCCTGGCACCATTTATTGAAGAGACTGTCCTTTTCCCAGCGAGTATTTTGACTCCCTTGTCAAAACCATTTGACCACACATGCGAGGGCTTATCCCTGGGCTCCCAATTCTGTTCTGTTAGTCTATGTATGTATTTTCATGCCGGCATCCTACTGTTTTGATTACTTCAGAAATCCTGTCTTCTCGGATCCCTTCTCATCTCGGCCATCTGACTCAGCACCTGACACCATGATAGGCACCCAGACTTTTTTTTTTTTTTTAATGAATACTGTCTCTATACCTAAATATATTTCCTTTCCAAAGTGGAGATAACAAGTTCATCGTGGTATTTTGGTGAGAATTTTAAAGAAATGTTTCTACTTCTTTAAAAAAATAATAATAAGCTCCTTGTGGATGTAAATAAGTATTTGGTGATGAAGAAATGCCCAAGCAAATTCAGATGTTATAAGCAGGAGTTTTATAATTTCTCTTGAATAGGATGAGGTGCCATGTGTAGAACCTAATTAGAAATGTAGCATTGATAGGGCACCGGTTAAACGTCCGACTCTCAATTTTGGCTCAGGTCATAATATCAGGGATCTGGGATCAAGGCTCTGTGCTCAGTGGGGAGTCTGTTTGAGGATTCTCTACCTCCCTCTCCCTCTCCCTTTGCCCCTCCCCCAGCTCAAGTTCACTCTCACTCAAAGAAGTAAATAAATCTTAGAAAAAAAAGAAAAAAGAAAAAAGAAAAGAAACGTAAGGTTCAAGTATCTCCTGCTGACCAGGAGTCAGCAAACATTTACTGAAAAGGATCAGATAGTAAATATTTTCAGCTTTGTGGGCCCTACTGTCTTTGTTCCAACGACTCAACTCTGCCACGTATCACAGAAACAGCCACAGACAATACTAAATGAATAGATGTAGGTAGCTATGTTTCAATAAAACTTTATTTATAATAATAGGTGGTGATTTTGATCTGGCTCAAAGCCGAACATACTATACAGACCCTTGTATCAACTACACAAGAGTTATGACCTTGAAATTATATTAGACATAAATGGTTTTTAATTCATAAAATTAAGATAGCAGATAAAATTAAGTTAAAAAATAAACCACTAAATTCTACCCTGAAACTAATAATATACTATATGTAAATTGAATTTAAATAAAAAATAAAAAAAGAAACATAAAACATAAAGCAAAACCCAGAACACACAGTAGGCTATCTCTAATACTGATGACAATCTTTTTCTACCTGTAAGACATGGTATTCAGCACTCCCTCTAAATAAAATTGATCCCAGAACAGTTTGCATTGACTACAGCAATGTCTAGTCTGAGGTTTCAGGATTGTTTCTGTAAATTTGAAGCCCTAATCCAAAATGATGTGGTGTTATATGCAAATTTTGAATGAATGAATCGTTGAACACTACATCAAAAACGAATGATGTACTATATGTTGGCTAACTGAACTAAATAAATAAATAAAATTTTAGAAAACTAAAAAAGAAAAAAAAAAAAAAAGATGGGTGTGGAGCTCTTGTGTGATGATGAGAAGAAATATCCAGACTAGGGAAAAGTTTGGCACACTGGTGACCTTGGTTAAGTCACTAATCCATTATCCCAAATGGAAGACAGTAACAATGATAGAATAAAAATGTTTTTCTTGGGCCTTCAGGGAGCCAGGGTAGAAAATGCTTTGTTAAAGAAAAGGCAATGATATTAATTTTCCTGTAGTGACATAGTTAGTATCCCAATATATATCCCAGTCAGCAGTTTGATGGAATAGAAAAAGCATGGACTTTGGAGACAAAGATCCAAATTCAAGTCTCATTGTTTTCCCACTTATTTTGTGAGAAGTACAAAATTCCTTAATCCCTATAAACCTCAGTTTCTTCATCTGTAGAGTACAGATGATAAAACCTGTCTTTGAAGGATGTGGTTGATTAAGAGGTTTCAATGAGTTGCATGTATGAGTTAATAATATATGTTCTTAGCATAGCTGGTAATGCACAGTATGAGCTCCATGAATGTTCATTTCTTTGCTTTACCATCTCCTTTCCCTCAACAACACATACAATAAGACCTTTCTATTGCTCTCAGCCAGACCATCCATTTCCCCTGCTAATAAATGAGAGTTTTATCGCTCCTTCCCAGATGTGGAATTATACTATTGGTATCATGCCTACTGTATCTTAATCCCTTTGCTAATGTACCATTTTACCTTGAATTGTTACACAGTGTTCTGCCCCTCCTACTCGTCTCCTAGCTTGCTGCAAAGTCATGAGTCAATTATTTTCAAATATTATTCTTCTAATAATAGCACTCGCTCTCAAAACATCTCAAGGACCCTCACCTCATCATAGTGCACTGTTTTTAAATCATCTAGCTATCTGTTTACACTTGTTCCTTTTCTTTACATAATTGTAGTAATCCATTTAAAGCCTCAATGCTATATGTACACACACACACACACACACACACACACACACTGTGTGTGTGCGTATGTTTTTTTCTACTTTTCTGAGACTTTGTTTTTGCAATTAATTTATTACCAAACAAGATTTGAGAAAGACACATTAATATATTTAAGACACTGCAAACTCGCAGGCATAGTGAAAAGCATTTTTTAGCAACATTCATCTGCATTCTCTTGATGTTTTAAATTCCACTTGTTTCTCATCTATTCATGAAAGCATATCAAATAAGACTTGTTTTTAGCAAGTTCTGACTTTCCTACTTCATTCACAGCACACAATAAAAGCTCCATGTCTGAAGATTTCACCTTCAAGGCTGATATCTCATACAAGCATAAATTTGAACCATTGGGCTGAAGACCTATGAAATGTCAAAGAGAATCTCTCAGCTGAGATATGAGATTAGTTGACTGAACGTTCAATTTTGAATATTTGGGGACTCACATAGGTGCTCAGCAATATCTGGAATGTGTGTGTCAAAAGTTCACTGAATTTTTAGAGATGGTGATCGTCCCATGCAGGACTAGAAGAGATTGAAGAGGAGCAGACCTCAATAAAATAGTTATCTCTGCAAAGAACAATTTCAGTCTAGCTTCTTCTTCTTTCCATGCTACAATTACATGAGATTAGGGACATTAGAATGAGAGATTTCTTGTTTAAGAGCAAGGTCCAAGGTGGGCAGCATGGAGAAGATTCCTGGTTTCTAATTGCTTACATTCTATAAAATTGATGCAAAAATGTGTGTCTTGCAGCATCTCAACCTGCTGAAAACATCAGCTTGCAGAAGGGCAGAATTGTTGACCTGGTCATTCAAGGCAGAAACAGGGAGGCCATTCTGAAGTTCCTCTTTTCTCTCACCTCCTACAGTCAATGTCTTCTGAATCTTTGCCAAGTGGTTATGTTAATGCCATCTCTCCAACCTACTTCTGCTGCTACGTCAGGTGCCCATCTGGTCCTGCTGTCTCTGGTTCTACCCTTTTCCTGTACATTTTTCCTACTGTGGCCAGAATTATCTTTACAAATGTCTAATTTGGTCTTATTGTTTCCTTGAATAACATACCTCAATTGTCCCCTATTATAGGCAGCAAGACATTCAAACCCCTTAGGATGATTTATAAAATGTTATTAACCTTGCCTGTCTCTCTAACTTCATTTCCTAATGTTCCTTACATATAGGGTTGCCAGCATTAGCAAAAAAAGAAGAAAGAAAGAAAGAAAGAAAGAAAGAAAGAAAGAAAGAAAAGAAAAAGAAAAAGAAAAAGAAAGAAAAGAAAGAAAAGACACCCAGTTAATAATTTTTCCTATATATGTTCCATGCAATATTTGAATGTACTTATACTAAAAATATTATTCTTCATTTATCTGGAATTCAAGTTTAACTAGATATTCTGCATTTTATCTGGCAATCTCAACTTACACAGCCAAACCAGATACTCTTGCACTTTCTTGAATGTGCTCTTCCATCTTTCTCAAATATAAGCTTTGTGAGGTCAAGACAATGAACTCGAACCCAAATACTTAACACGTTATTGATATAGACACTCAATAAGTATTTGTTAGAGGGCAGAAGACAAGCAATGAAGGAAGGAAAGGAAGAAAGAAGGGGAGAGAGGGAAAGAGGTAAGAAAAATACCTGTAAGTGTGCCAGACTTATACCCTCCCTAAAGTAAAGCTCTTTTATTTCTGCCTTCCTCTGGAAACCCTTTCCTGTCCTCTCCGGGAGGCACATCTTTCTTCTTCTGAACATCTATAGCACCATGTAAGAGCAGCAGTGACTACTTGCATTATAATCCTATTATTATTTACTCTTCTGAGCTTCTTACTAAACCCTGAGTCCATCGATAGCAGAGAGTAAATTCTCTTTATCAATTACCCAGAGATCCTTCAAAGAAAAATGGAGCATTGATAAAGTCTTCCTGGTCCTACACCATGAGAAAGCAGGTGCTTTAGGAAACTCAGGCCAAGGAGCTGTGCAAAGCTGGCCCTACTTTGAATGATACGCCATAAGAGGATCAACTAGGGCCACCCAGTGCCCTCTGTATCAGATGGGTTCGTGTCAACAAAATCCAGGCATCTTCACAGAATTAAGCCAGTAGGACACAGAGACTGGCATCTGGAAACACAAGTACATCTCATAGATTTCCCCCATGAGAGACTTCCTCTATAGGCAAATAGCTCCTCTTGAGGTGTTGTGAGTGGCCCAATATCTGAGGCTTTTTCTCCCCTGAATAGCTCTGTGCATCTCCTTTATGGCCATGTGGAATCCCAGGCCCAGTCATCAAACCCAGTGGGAAGCTGAGGGGTGGGGGTACTTCCTATATCTACGTGTGCAGCAGAAATACCACAACATGGTCCTAAATGAGCAGCTGCCAGATGGATCCTGTTAACATGTGAGTCTGATTTTAACATTCCTTTACTCGAAACCCTCTACTGGATCTCCATCCTACCCAGAATAAAACCAAGTTCTTGAATGAACCTTAAGGACATACACAACCTGGCACCTTGCTACCTTTCCACATCCCAACCTCACACTGCTCCTACCACAATGGCCTCTTGCTGTTTCCGAAATTCTCTAGCATCTCCAGCATGTTCTCAGTTCAGGACCCTTAAACTGGCCACTCTCTGGGCCTGGGACACTTCTCCCCAGGATGTCCACATGGCTGGCGTCCTTACCTCTGTTAGGTTTTCCTCAAATGTCATCTTCTAAGGGAGGCCCTTTTCTCTGCATAGAGATATATTAATGTGTCTCTCTCATATTTTTCTGCATAGCCATTTTCCCTTTGATCATACTATGTCATATTACAATATATTTCTCTCTCTCTTTTTTTAAGATTTTATTTTTATTTATTTGACAGAGACAGAGACAGCCAGCGAGAGAAGGAACACAGCAGGAGGAGCGGGAGAGGAAGAAGTAGGCTCCCAGGGGAGACCAATGTGGGGCTCAATCTCAGGACCCTGGGATCACGACCTGAGCCAAAAGCAGACACTTAACGACTGAGACACCCAGGTGCCCCTACAATATATTTCACTTTCGTTTTCCTTCTGTAGAATAGAAACTCTGCAAAGGTGGAATTGTCAGCTTTATTTACTGCCTAATCCCTAGAGCCTAGAATACCTGGAAAAAGAAGGAAGGAAGGAAGGAAGGAAGGAAGGAAGGAAGGAAGGAAGGAAGGAAGGAAGGAAAGAGGGAAAGAAGGAAAGAAGGAAAGAAAGATGGAAAGAAGGAAAAGATGATAGGTATCAAAATGCAGAGAAAGATCAGATCTTCTTGGCTTTGCCTCTCAAGTTAAGTCTCCAGAGCCTTTATAAGTGTCAATTTCCTCCTGAGTAAAATAGGAACACTTCTTGCTCTATCTACCTTAATTACAGGTCTGCCTGTCCCAACACTTCAAAGCTGTAGGTATTGACAATTCTCACTTTAGGTGCTGAAGCATCTCTGAGTCTTGGAGTGGGGTCTTCCCAGAAGGTAGCATCTACACGTGGTCTGGCAGCTGCTAGCAGAGTGCCTGACGTGGCTGAGGCTAGTCGCTGGGATCCATGAGGCTGAAAACTTTCTCAGCAGCCCCTCTGTGCATCTCAGTTTGTAAGATTTGGCATCAGTCACAGTGAAGAGCGCTGAGGCCCATCAGGCTCAAGTTCTGAAATCCCACCAAGCTGTGTCAAGTTTCTCTATCCAGAGACTAACCCTGATCCTATGAACCCACTTACATGATAATTTCAATCCCAAAGGCACCAAGATGCGTGTCTGCTTCTAGGGAGCGGTAGAATATGAGGTGCGTCAGAGGCTGAGAGGCTTGGCCTCCTCATATCCCATCAGGATCGCCCTGACCTTGTCGCCCCCCTGCATCTTTGTTCTCTTAGTTATTGATGGAAGTTTTGTCCAGATCTCACTGAGGACTAACTAAAGTACTACAAGTAAATCCCTCGATGCAGTGTTAGCACAGAGAAAGCATCCAGTAGATGTGAGGTCCCTTCTCCTACTTTTGAGAAAGACAACCTGTTCTTCCCTGACCTTCCTCTTCCACCACCTCCTGGTTCCCCTTGGTCATCAGTCCCAACCTTGTTCTGTGCAAAGTTCAGCGTTGAACTCTGAGATGAAGCTCGCTGGGCACCCCTCTTGGGAGCTCCCTCTGCTTCCTGCTGAGCCATCATTTATCCCAGCAAATCTTCTGACATGTCCTGCTACTTGAGGAATTTTGTGAGACATGAGGATAGGGTGTGTGAACTGGATTGCAAACTTGAAAGTACTGCACCAAATATGAAAGACAATTATTTTTAATGTAAATTTAAAGATAAAGACAGGGCACCTGGATAGCCCAGTCAGTCGAGCGTCTGACTTTGGCTCAGTCAAATGATCTCAGGGTCTTGAGACCGAGCCCCACAGCAGGCTCCATGCTTAGAGGGGAGTCAGCTTTTCCTTCTCCCTCTCCTTTTGCCCCTCCCCCCACTCATATTTTCTCTTTCTATCTCTCTCAAATAAATAAAAATCTTTATTTTTTTTCTTTCTTTTCTTAATTTAAATTCAATTAGCCAATGTATTGTACATCATTAGTTCTTGATGTAGTGTTCAACAATTCATTAGCTGTATAACACCCAGTGCTCATCACAACACGTGCCTTCCTTACTACCCATCACCTGGTTACCCCATCCCCCACCTCCCTCCTTTCTTTAACCCTCAGTTTGTTTCCCAGAGTCAAGAGTCTCTCATGGTTTGTTTCCCTCTCTGATCCTTCCCATTCAGTTCTCCCTCCCTTCCCCTATGATCCTTTGCACTATTTCTTATATTCCACATATGAGTAAAACCATATGATAATCGTCTTTCTTTGATTGACTTATTTCACTTAGCATAATCCCCTCCAGTTCCATCCACGTCAATGTAAGTGGTAGGTATGCATCTTTCCTGATAGCTGAATAATATTCCATTGCATATATGAACCACGTCTTCTTTATCCATTCATCTGTTGAAGGACATCTCGGCTCCTTCCACAGTTTGGCTATTGTGGACATTGCTGCTATGAACACTGGGGTGCATGTTCTTTTCACTACATCTGTTGGATAAAAATCTTTTTTAAAAATCCTGCAGATAAAGGCAAAGAGAGAGGAAATCCCCATGCATCAGAGATCAGTGATATGCACTTTCTCATACTTCACTTGATTCACAATGACAACCAGTTCAAAATTAGTCTCCGCATTTTAAAAATGGAGACACTGGGGCTTGGACAATTTAATTCCTGGGTTTATATGGCAAACCTGGAGTGAGGGGGACACTCAAATACAGGTCTGGGGGTGCCTGGGTGGCACAGCGGTTAAGCGTCTGCCTTCGGCTCAGGGCGTGATCCTGGCGTTATGGGATCGAGCCCCACATCAGGCTCCTCTGCTGTGAGCCTGCTTCTTCCTCTCCCACTCCCCCTGCTTGTGTTCCCTCTCTCACTGGCTGTCTCTGTCTCTGTCAAATAAATAAATAAAATCTTTAAAAAAAAAAAAAAGGTCTGACTTTCTAGATCATGCTTTTAGAACTTTGCCATGCTTCCCAGCAGGTATGTTTAGTAAGGCAGATAGTATTCCAAGCCAATTCTGACTGACTAAAGAGCTCATCATACAGATGTTCTCCACCAGTTAGAAGTGACCCCTCTCATCCCTTATTTTTTATCTGTACAATTAAGAAAACATTAGCTCATGAGAATAAAACTCCTGGCATAAGGTGTCATGCCTTGTTCATGTCTATTGTCACAGTAATCCTGTCACACAGTAGGTTATCACAAAAATTTTTGTTGAATGCATTCTTTATACTTAAAATTTTCATTGTTTTTTATAATTAAAAATCATAAGGCTCTTTATAACATATAAAGAAAGGAAAAACAAAATCACTCCTATTTTTACTATGCAGATGTAACTGGTGTTAATATTTTGGGGTATTTTCTTCTAGTTTGAAATGTGCATGTTTTTAATTATTCTGTTATGACATTAAAATTAAATGTAGCTATTTTTACTACTGTCTATTTTCATTTTAAGAAAGTAAATTTCATTCTGTAGAAAATTTGAAAATTTAACAAGTACGAAGAAAGAATAAGATATACAATGTGACTTTTCAAAAATAATGATAATCAAATATATAACTAATGACAATGACAAGTAGCTCCTTTTGTTTATGTCTTCCTCTTTTTCTATGTATTTTAATGTGCTTGAAATAATGGCATATATACTGCTTTTAAGCATAAAGAACACAGACATGTTCATAGTTCCTGAATGGAAGACAAAATACAAAGTGGCTTAATGACAGATAATATCTGCCAGTGGGTGGTATATTTCTTTCCAAAAACTCAGGCTCCTCATATAAATTTTAAAGATGCAGAAAATCACTACTCACGTTCTGTGGTATTGAAAATGGTTATATGTCACTCTCTGCCGCTCTACATTTATAAAGACAAAATGGATTTTTTTCATTGTTGTTTATCAATCTTCTCAGAGGTGTTTTAAACATTCCCGTATTTTAGCAATAATTAGCCAGCCTTTGAACAGAATAGTAGGAATTGTTATTTAAGTGAACATCAATCATGCACAGATTCTAACTGAATGATGCCAGTTTTGAGTGGGACTAAGAACAAGAAAAAGATTCTGCAGTAGGTCCAGAATGCAAGCCACTCTGCCATGTGCACCCTATGATCCAGATCCAATGGTGCTTGGAGTGTCAGTGGCAGACAGGGTCGCAGGCTGGAGACTTCTGTAGGCCTGTATAGGGTGAATCATGGCACCGGCCTTAGGATTTTGGAGAAAAGCCCTACCATCCTCTGCAGATAACTATGCTTCTTTTGAGAAACAGCTCTTGGCTTGCTGCTGGACCATTAGGAAAGACCAAATGCTTAACCATAAGCCACGAAATTATTCTGCAACCTGGGCTGCCCGTCACAAACCAGGTATGATCTGACCCACTGTGTCATAACATTCAGAGTACACAGCAGCACTCCATCATCAAAAAGGAGTGGAATATATATGATTGGGTCACAGGAGGTCCTGAGGGGCACAAGTAAATCACATGAACAAGTGACCCAAATGCCCAAGGTCCCTGTTCCTATTACAATGCCCTCCTTCTCCTAGTTTGCATCTATAGTCTCATGCGTAGTTCCCTACAATTAGTTAACGGAGGAAGAGAAGACTAAGGCCTCGTTTATAGATGGTTCTCCACAATGTGCAGGCACCACTCAAAAGTGGACAACTCTAGCACTACTGTCAATTTTTGTGACATCCCTGAGGATGGTGGTGATGGAAAATCTTCCCAGTGGGAAGAACTCTGAGCAATGCCCCTGGCTATTTACTTTGCTTGGAAAGAGAAACAGCTCAAGATGCAATTATATACCAACTCATGGGCTGTGGCCACTGGTTTGGCTGAATGGTTAGGGACTTGGAAGAAACATTATTGAAAAATCGGTGTCAAGGAAATTTGCAGCAGAGGTATACAGGTAGGCCCCTCCACATGGGCAAAAATGTGAAGATATTTGTATCTCATGTGACTGCTCACCAAAGAATGACCTCAGCAGACAAGAATTGTAATAATCAAGTGGATAAGATGACCTAGTTTTGTGACAGTCAACCTCTTTCTTCAGCTACCCCTGCCATTGCCCAATGGGCTCATGAACAAAGAGACCATGGTCTCATGGGTGAAGAATATGCATGGGCTCAGCACCATGGTCTTCCCCTGACCACAGACAACCTGGCTATGAACACTTCTGAGTGTCCAGTCTGCCACTGATGTGGCACCACTGGCGTGATCACCCAGCTACCTGGTGGCAGGTTGATTACTTGGACTGTTTCCATCATGGACTGGGCGACATTTTGTTCTTACTGGAATAGACACTTGTTCTGGATGCAGATCTGCCTTCCCTGCATGCAGTGTTTCTTCCAAAACTACCACTTGCGGACTCACAGAATCCCTTATGCATCGTCATGGTACGGCACACTGCATTGTTTCTGACCAAGAAATGCACTTCAGAGCAAAAGAAATGCAGCAATGGGCCATGGTCATAGAATTCACTGGTCTTACAATGTTCCCCCCCCTTTTGAAGACTCAGCTGCATTGCCAGCTAGGTGACAGTATCTCTCAGAGCTGACACAGGATTCTCCAGAAGGCTGAATATGCTCTGAATTACAAGTTCAGTCTATGGTGCTGTTTCTCCCCATAGGCAAGATTCACAGGTCCAGGAATCAAGGGTGGAGGTGGGAGTGGTACCACTCACTGTTATCCCTAGTGACCCACTAGAAAAAGTTTTGCTTTCTGTTCCCACAACCTGCTATTCTGCTGGCCTAGACATCTTAGTTGCAGAGGGAGAAATGCTTCCACCAGGAGAAACAGCAGTGATTTCATTGAAATGGGAGTTAAGACTGTCACCTAGACACTTTGGGTTCCTCCCAAGTCTGAACGAACAAAGAGTAAAAAGCAGTTACTACGCTGGCTGGGGTGACTGAGCCTCACTACCAAGAGGAATTTGGATTACTTCTCCACACTGGAGGAAAAAAGAATATGTCTGGAATATAAAAAATCCCTTAGAGTGTCTCCTAGTATTACCATGCTCTGTGATTAAGTTTAATAGAAAATGACAGCAATCCAAATCAGGCAGAATTGCTAATGGCCCAAACCCTACTGGGGCTGAAATGAAAATTTGGGTCACCCCACCAGGTAAAGATCATAACCGGCTGAGGTGCTTCAGAAAGCAAAGGGAATACAGAACAGAGAGTAGAAGAAAGTAGTTATAAATACCACTACAACCATGTGACCAGTTACAGAACCTAGAACTAGAATTGTCATGGGTATTTCCTCCTTATTGTGTTATCTGTGTGTGTATATGAGTGAGTGTATACAAGGCATCTTGCTCGCTCTCTCTCTCTATATATATATCAATTATATATATGTAATGCAATTATATACCAACTCATGGACTCATATATATATAATCTCCATTGCTTTGTTTTCTTTCCATTCGTATTCCCTTATCATGTAACGTAAAATGTATTGACTTCATGTCATAGTACTTAAGTTTTGTTAATTTTACAGTACAGTATTTGAGTTATGGGACACCAAGGACAGGAGTAAATATCACTCAAGGATTTTACCTCCTCTTCCGGCAGAAGGAGTTAGCACAATTTTGGTTGCACTCAGCTCAGGATAGTTGTTTCATGTCAGGCAGAATTATGACCCTGCTATTGTCTTTATTTGGAAATTAATGATGGTTTAAGGAGACATACATGACTACCAAATTGACAAGGAGTGGGTTTGTGATGGTTAATATTATGTGTCGATTTGAAAAGGCTATGGAGAGCCCAGATTAAATATTATTTCTGTGTGTGTCCATGAGGGTATTTCTGGATGACATAAGTACTTGGGTGAGTAAAGTTAGTAGAGCAGATGACCCTCCTCAGTATGAGTGGGCATCGTCCAACCTGTTGAGGGCCTGAGTAGAACACAAAGAGGAAAAAGGGACCGGCTCTGCCTGACTCCTTGAACTGGCATATGGATCTTCTCCTGCCCTTGCCTGGAACTTATATCATTGAGCCCCAGAACCACACCAAGGATTTCCTGGGCCCCTGGTTTGCAGATGGCAGATGTTGCAACTTCTCACACTCCAGAATCATAGGAGCCAGTTTCTTTTTCTTTTTTTTTCCTTAAGATTTTATTTATTTATTTGACCGAGAGAGAGACAGCCAGCGAGAGAGGGAACATAGGCAGGGGAAGTGGGAGAGGAAGAAGCAGGCTCCCAGCAGAGGAGCCCGATGTGGGGCTCGATCCCAGGACCCTGGGATCATGCCCTGAGGTGAAGGCAGACGCTTAACGACTTAGTCACCCAGGCACCCCTATGAGCCAGTTTATTATAGTAAGTTTCATATATATACATACATATATCCTATTGCTTCTGTTTCTGTGGAGAATGCTGACAAATAGAGTGCACATTAGTTTTTTTCCCTACTTAAAAATCCTCAAATGCAATTCTAGTAAAAGACACCTTGACATTCAATGCTCCAGAAGTTCTAAAATTTGTTTCATGTCACACTGATTTTCTGTAATTTCAATTATGTTCTTAACTGCTTCTTAATGCTATCCGTAATTCTACTGTTGAAACTTTAGTGTCCTAGAAATTCTTCCTTATCTCGCCCAGCTCCATTTATATATCACTCTATATTTCTTTATGACATTTGTCCTATTTTTAAGAAGCTATTGTTCCTTGCATCTCATCTAAGGATGCCAAAAATTTCCTTAAAAAAGCAAAAGCCATTTCCTGCCGCAGATCTTTGGCAAAGGTTTGTTCTTCCTCTGACTCTTCATAATAATCTTTGATAATCATGGTTCCAAGTTCCTGCGCTGTGGTTGTGGTCACTGTTGGCATTCATATCCTTCAGGTGTTATGGCTTTCTCATCCTTAAATAAAAGATGTATCGAAGCCCAGTGTTTGCCAGAAGACCTCTGTATGAATGTTTCTTGACCTCAACTTCCTTCTGACCAAGTCCTCTTTTGTTAGGTATAACTATATACCAGTTGAACGTTCACAGCTCCTAGATAAATTCCACATTCTAACAGACTTTATTAACTGTGACTTTAATAGACTGAAGTGGAATTCTTCCCCAGGTGTTTCTGGATTTCTGCCTACATGAACCATTGTTGAATATGAAAAATAACCGCCAGTCCCCTACATGTACTGCTACCAGGGACTTCCTATATTACTTTGCCTCCACAAAGGTGTAGAGATTAGATTTTTTCCACCTCAAGATGCTATGCGTTACTGCCATTGAAGCTCTCCTTCTACCCCCCAGGCCCTGTCCAACTGACTTTCAAGAATAACCATATCTGAAGTAGTAAACTAAATTATGAGAAGGGGGAAAGACCAGAACTTGCCTCATAAAATAGAAGAGCCACACGGCATAAAGGTGGCTCTGAAGAACAGACAGGAGGTGGCAAGCTGGCGGCCCACAGGAGGAATCTGACTTAGATGCATTTGAAATAGCACCATTTTTAAAATAAAATTGGTGCAATACTAAACAAACAAACAAACAAATAAATAAATAAATAAATAAAAGCACAGAAACAAAATCCAGATTTCCAGCTTCTCTTGAATTATGGAAAGATTTGGCAAATCTGTGTCTGTGTTCTTGCAAGACAATTTGTTGTCTTTATATAAGGAGTATCTTCACTAGTTTGCCTCAGTCTTCTCCCTGGACAACTCACTCATTTTTGCTACCTTAGGTGTTTGAATTTTTTTTAATTGAAGCTGACATATAATATTAAATTAGTTTTGGGTACAACATAGTGATTCAGCAGCTGTATACATTACAAAATGTTCACCATGATAAGGGTATAAAAATATTATTGACTATAGTCTATATGCCGTACTTTCATCCCTCTGACTTATTTATTTCATTAAAAAAAAAAGATTCGTAAATATGGAGAAAAAACTGGTGTTTGTCAGAGGGCAAGTGGTGAGAAGATGGGCAAAAATCAATGCTTGAATTTTCAACCCTATAAACTCGAGTTTCCCACTGTATTTTTTCCTAAGGCTGCCATGACAAATTAGCACAAGTGTAGCAGCTTGAAACAATAGAAATTTATTCTCTCACAGTTGTGACGATCAGAAGTCCAAAATCAAGATGAGACTTTCCATGCCTCTTCCAGCTTCTGGTGGCTCCTTACATTCTCAGCTCGTGACCACATTACTCTGATCTCTGTCTCAGTCTTCACATAGCCATATTTTCTCTATGTGCCCTGTTTTGTCCTTATAAGAACACTCTAATTGGATTTAGAACCTACCTGAATCCAGTATGATCCCATCTCGATCCTCACCTCAATTATATCTGCAGAGACCCTATATCCAAATAAGGTCACATTCTGAGGTTCTGGGTAGGCAAGAATTTCCACCAGGGAAGTCTTTCGGGGATACGCAATCCCAGAATGTAGATAATGAAAGAAGGATAATGACCCTTTCCACCTCTTCCCTATTGAAAAATTCCCAAAGAGTATACACAAGCCAACGGACAGTGCTCTTCTCTTCACTTTCATTGACCTTAAAGTTGGAAGAAAAAAAAATCCTCCTGGATCCAACCTTTAGTTGATTGTCAGTACAAGTTTATGGCTGTATTTGGAGTTTATATCTTCTTCTAAGCCTTCTTAGGTATTTTACTGCACATTACAGACACGCTGTACCAGGGGCTGTTAGCAGACACCATCTTAAGCCAGCAGTCAGTGAATCAACTTTATAAGCTGCAATTTAGAAAATAAGGAAAGGATGAGCTTTTTTTTCCCTCCAAGTATACTCCTCATTTCCTCCACCTCCTTCTGCCTCCGACTCCTCTCCCCAAGTGCATCAATCACATTTGTGACTTTAGAGTACCATGGGAAGAAGGATAGCATTGCCCTGCAGGTATAGGGCTAAAGACTCCGTGGGGCCGAGTGAGACACCATAATACAGCTGATGAGACCTTTAAAGTCTCAGCTCTAAAACTTTCATTTGCTAATGTTGCTTAAATAATGAAAACAATTCTAGGTTAGGAAAATGTTAGTAATCAGCTCCACACAATAGCTATTGTCACTGATTTGTATATTTAATGAAAAAACTAATTACTACATATGCATTATTTTATTATGATTAATATACCATATCAAATGAGTAAGAGTGAAAGCTTTTAAGAACAAGAAAAATGTCTTATCCTAGGAAAACTGAAGGAAAAAAAAAAAGAAAGAACAAGTATCTTACAATTTTCAAAGCCCAGCTCTGGAAACCAAGGTTTAGAGCAGCAAAAGGACTTGCCCTAAGTCACCCCGCTGATTGGCAAGGAAATGGGAACTATAACCCAGGCTTCCAGGCTTCTAGATCATTGTTCTCTACATACATAACACAATTAAGTCATTTAAGCAAGTCGGGAATGTATCATTTTCCATACTAATTCCATTCATTCTTATGCATCTCTTTTCCGAATACTTTTACAAAGGACATTACGTCATTTGATTCCCACAATAATCGTGATATGGAAACGGTAGGTATCCTTTTACAAGTAAGGAAATAGAAGATAAAACCTTCCCAACCTGACACATTAATTCATTGAACACCACTCACCTATCCGACACGAGGCCTCCAAAAGCAAAGATGGCTCAGAACCCTGAAGTTAGTGTAGTCTGGGGAAGGAGAAAGATTGACCAGACACTACAGGCAAAGTGTCCTAACTTCTCAGGTGTGCCTGAGATGCTAAGGGGGTGAAGAACCAGGTAACAAGAGAGCAGAAGCTAAAAGAGGATTTACATCTAAACTGAGGCTAAAGGATAAACGTTCACCAACTACAGAAGAAAAGAAATAGAATGCCAGCTGAAAGGAGGGAATCACAGTGGACAGAAGACACATGGCACAGCCTTTCAACATGGCTTCTGGGAAGGGCACAATTCAGAAAGGAGAGCCACAGAGAGATTGAGACCAGGTGAAGAAGGCCTTTCTATGCTAGGGTGAAGAGTTTGAACTCAATTAGCCAAACAGGTGCAGGTCCGTAAAATAAGAGTGTGACATGATCAGATTTGCGTTTGGAATTCAAATGCACCCCGGGTTCAGGCAGGTAACAAAAAGGAAAAGTGCAAAACCACAGTGAGGAGAAGTGATGACAAACTGGAGAGAAGTCTGATGCCTGAGAGAAAACAAACAGAGGGTTTTAGAGGTGAGGGGAGTGGGGGGGTGGGGGGATGGGCTAGCCCGGTGATGGGTATTAAGGAAGGCATGTATTGCATGGAGCACTGGGTATTTTATGCAAACAATGAATCGTGGAGCACTGCATCAAAAACTAATGATGTACTGTATGGTGACTAACATAACATTATAAAAATAAATAAAAATAAATAAATAAACATACATAATCTCCTCCAGTCCCATCCATGTTGCTGCAAATGCTGTGTAATCATTCTTTCTGATAGCTGAGTAATATTCCATTGTATGTATGGACGACATCTTAATCCAGTCATCTGTTGAAAGGCATCTCGGTTCCTTCCACGATTTAGCTATTGTGGACAATGCTAGTATGAACATTGGGATGCATATGGCCCTTCTCTTCACTACGTCTGTATCTTTGGGGTAACTACCCAGTAGTGCAATGGCTGGATCATAGGGTAGCTCAATTTTTAACTTTTTAAGGGACCTCCACACTGTTTTCCCAACTGGCTGTACCAACTTGCATTCCCACCAACAGTATAAGAGGGATCCCCTTTCTCCACATCCTCTCCTACATTTGGTTTCCTGCCTTGTCCATTTTTGCCATTCTAACTGGCATAAGGTGTTATCTCAACGTGGTTTTGATTTGAATTTCCCTGATGGCTAATGATTTTGAACATTTTTTCATGTGTCTGTTAGCCATTTGTATGTCTTCATTGGAAAAGTGTCTATTCATTTCTTCTGCCCATTTTTTGATTTGATTATTTGATTCCCATGTATTGAACCATGAGAGATTGTGGACTCTGGGAAACAAACTGAGGGCTTCAGAGGGGAGGAGGGTGGGGGAATGGGATACGGTGGTGATGGGTATTAAGGAGGGCACGTATTGCATGGTGCACTGGGTGTTATACGCAAATAATGAATCATGGAACATTACATCAAAAACTAAGGATATACTGTATGGTGACTAACATAACATAATAAAGAATTATTATAAAAATAAATAAATAAACATACATAAATACATACATACATACATACATACATACAAACATAAAAAGAACTGGCTCCTATGGGGCCTCACCCGCCTGTTTCTCTGTGTGAACCAGTGTGGTCCAGATCATTTGAATTTTCAAGAGAAACTGACAATGTGTATTTTTATGTAAAATCATCTGATTTTTCTATTTCAATATCTTATTGCAAAAAGTGTTTTGGACCAAAAAGAAAAAGGAAATGCAGCAGTGGGCTGCTTTTACCCAGTAAGCCATCATTTTGTCACTTGATCTGCATGCATGGTAAGAGTCTAGAGGCAGGGAGAACAGTTAGGGATCTATTGCAAAAGTATAAACCTAAGGCAGGGCGGCGAGGAAGAAAAGAAGGGAGAGAGACGGCTGACGTCAGAATGCAGAATCTAGGGGCGCCTGGGCGGCTCATTGGTTAAGCATCCAACTATTGATTTCAGATCAGATCAGGTCATGATCTCAAGGTCTTGAGATGGAGCGCCATCTTGGGCTCCGCACTCAGCGGGATATCTGCTTGGGATTCTCCCTCTCCTGCTACCCCTCCCCACTCTTGTGCATGCACGCTGTCTCACTCTCTTTCTCTTTCTCTCTCAAATAAATAAATAAATCTTTAAAAAAAAAAAGGGGGGGGGGGGAATGTAGACTAGAAGAAAGCCACCAAGCGGTAGATGGAGCAATGTGACTAGATGTTTCAACTCTGGTCTGTGATTTAGTCCTTGGTGAGATTGTTTGAAACATAGGCATAGGTTTTACTTTAAAAAAACACAAAAAATACAAAAACAAACAAAACATAGAAAGAAGTAGCAAAGAATGAGTTCTAAAAAGCAAGCCTCTAATACTACCCAAAACCAACTTCCCGTGAGCCCTCCAAGTTGAAAATGGCACACAGCAGCTCCAGTTTGGATTCAGAGCTAGGTTGAGAAAGAAGACTAGGGTTCTCTTTGTTTCTTTGCTTCAGCCTCTGAGGTATTCAGTTAATGTTCTCTGCCATAAAAAAAGAAATGGTTGGTCTCCTTTCCCTAACTATGCTGTCTCTCTGATTTAAGTACTTTTCACCTGTGAATGTCCTTGGTTACTCCTAAACTGTATTCTGTCCTATAAAAGGCACTAAATTAAAGACTGCTTTGGCTCTATGTTTTAGTGAAGTGATTTTGAAACGTGCTATAAGGTTGCTCCTCCCTTTAGAGAGCCAGTGAAGTTCATCTTAAATGTCACCTCCTTTCTGCAACTTGCTTTACAAACCCCCACCCCCACCTTTTTAAGACTCAGCTCAGACGACTTCTCCCCGATGAAGCCTTTCACACCACACCAGCACCCCCTGGCCACCTCGGATTGGGTCAATGCACCTTGACTATATAAATCATCATCATCTGTCACCATCTAATTAATTTCCACTCTTGAAAACCTATAAGCCATGCCCAGTACAGCAGCTAGACTGGTCTTCTTAAAATATGTCAAAGCATTTCATTGCTCAACTTAAATTCTCTGCTGGCTTTCCTCTGCAGTTAGAATAAAGTATAAACTCCTCTAAATGATTTACAAAACCCTGGATTATCATCCTGTCTGCAACTTCTGCCGCTCTTTTCTTTGTTCTAATGCTGAAGTACAACTGTGTAAGGACCTCAGTTGTCGCTCTCTCAAATCCACACATACACATGCTCTGAGGCCATGCTTCCCATGGGCTGCTCCTAGCCAATGGCTGAGCGGGAAAGATACTGAGGCAGTCTGTTCCTGGAGACATGGGAATCCTCTGGCCAACAGTTTGGGCTTGGGGACCCACCATCAACTGAAACTCTCTTAGGCTACATGGCACTCGGACTTTTCCTACCTGCCTGCCTTCCTTCCCTCTCCCCTCCGTTCCATGAGGAATGGCCTAGTTCCCTCCAGCCCCTTCCCCCATACTCCTTTAAAGGTCTGATTCTTACTTTTTCTCCTCCCAGAACCTAAGCTGACACTACAATACTTAACTAAATCTTTGTCTATTTTTGTGTATATATGTATATATTGAGTTTCACCACTAAAATGCTATCTCCTTGAAGGAAAGGCTCTTGTTAGATTCACTCACTGCCACGTCCATAGCACAAGCACAATCCCTGCACTGAGCAGGTCCTTGTTAATATTTGTCCAATTTTGTACATAGGTCTATCAACACACTGACACATTATATTGAAATCATCCAGGGGCGCTTGGGTGGCTTAGTCAGTTAAGTGTCAGACTCTTGATTTCGGCTCAGGTCATAATGTCAGGGTTATGAGCTCGAGCCCCACATCGGGCTCTGTGCTGGGTGCAGAGCCTGCTTAACATTCTCTTTCTCCCTCTCCTTCTGCACCTCTCCGTGCTAAAAAAGAAAGAAAGAAAGAAAGAAAGAAAGAAAGAAAGAAAGAAAGAAAGAAAGAAAGAAAGAAAGAAAAGGAGGAAGAAAAGAAAGAAAAGGAGGAAGGAAGGAAGGAAGGAAGGAAGGAAGGAAGGAAGGAAAGAAGGAAGGAAGGCAGGCTGAGAGAGAAAGAAAAAAAAAGGAAGAAAAAAAAGAAAAAGAAATCATCCATGTGCCTACCTTTATCTCTCACTAGGCGGTAGAATTTCTTGAGAATATTCTATTGATGGGGTTTGTAGGCCCAGCGTGTAGTCCAGATCCTGAGGCACAGCAGAAGCTCAACTCATGTTTGTTCAGTTGAGATAACAACTCCTCCTCCCTTGCTCACTCGGCCCACACGCCCAGACAGCATGTGCTGAATCCCGTCTTCCACAATGCTGTCTAGTTTCCCTCACGTAGCACCTCCTGTGTCCTACATCTCTGCGAATGTGCCCACCATTCCCCCCGAGTCCATGAATTCTTCTTCCCTGGCCTTCTACCTCCCCTCAGCATTCCAGCCTACTCCATCACCAATTCTGTCCTTTTTACCTCCTAAGTATTTGCTCATTTAATGCACTTTTCTCAATTTCTAATGCAAGCACCTGGATGGAGGCCACCATCATCTCTCTCCTTAACCAAAGAAACCCCCCTTCCTAGGCCCCTCGTCCTCCACATTTGCATCCCTCCCATGCATTTCCTATCCAACAACGAAGGTGTTCTTTCTAAAAGGCAATCTAATCACACCCTGCTTACAGCCCATTCCCATTTCAAAGTCTGCTGAGGAGGACTTTCCAGGCAGATGCACATCTCACCTGATTTTTCAGCCACAGGAGCAGTTTGCTATGCCCAAACTACCTCCGTCTTTCAGGAAAACTGTCTTTCTCTAACTCACTCCCACCTCCACCACACTAATTTCTGCTGATGTCTCTTCAAGAAGCTTTCTAGAGACAGGTCCAGTCGGGGTAAAGTGGTTTTCTGTTGAATTCCTATAGAAACCTTAACTACTCCCAACATGATGTTTGTCTTAGTCAATGTGGGCTGCCATAACAAAAACACCATAGACCAAGTGGCTTAAACAACACACATTTATTTCTCACAGTCTGGAGTCTGGAAGTCCAAGATGAGGGCAGATGCGGTGTCTAGTGAGAGCCCGCTTCCTGGTTTACAGATGGTGGTCTTCTTGCTGTGCCCTCACATGACAGAAGAAATAAGAGATCTCACTGGAGTCTCTTGCACAGGGGCATTAATTCCATCCCTGAGGACCCCACCCTCATGACCTAATTATCTCCCAAAGGCCTCACCAATACCAACACACTGGGGGGGGTAGGATTTCAACAGATGAATTTGAAGGAAGACACATTCCGTCTATAATATCATTTATTACACTGACTTGTTTAATTGTACCTCAATTAAGCTGTGTGACTCGTGTTTTTAAAACAAAATTAAGGGGCGCCTGGGTGGCTCAGTCGTTAAGCTTCTGCCTTTGGCTCAGGGCGTGATCCCGGTGTTATGGGATTGAGCCCCGCATCGGGCTCCTCCGCTGGGAGCCTGCTTCTTCCTCTCCCACTCCCCCTGCTTGTGTTCCCTCTCTCGCTGGCTGTCTCTCTCTCTGTGAAATAAATAAAATCTTAAAAAAAATTAAAATAAAAAATAAAACAAAATTAAGATTTGACCAAGTTACCCCATTTCTTCAAATCCTTTAAAGATTCCCCCATCGCTTCCAGATGGGAATGTGCTCTCCTATATCTCATCTCCCCACTCCTTCCAAAGCTCTTAGCATTCCCAGCTATAAACATAGCCTCACCCATGCAAACTAGCTCACGATCTTTGCACATATTGCTTCTTTTGCCTAGACTACCTTTCCTCCTCTTTCTTCCAGGCACTTGGTCCCCTTTCAATACCCATCTTGAGTATCCTCTCTTCCGTGAAGTCTTTTGATACCTCTCTCCTCCAGGTGGATTTGACCACCTCTTCTGTGAACCCATGTTATTTGCTCAAATTCCTATTACTTCATGGCATTTCTTGGTTTATAATTTTAACTTTGTGTCTGCCAGTGGACAACAAACTTCTCAAGGTAGCGTCAAGGTTTTTATTCAGCTTTCTTTTCCCAGTCCTGCTGCATGCAAAGAAGGTGGTCGATAGAAATCCATTGAGTGAACAAATGAATGAACAACTTCATCCATTCTTCAGGGATGTACAGTGTTTCCCCTCTCCAGTTATTCTATCTCCTATGAATTACAACAGACAGGATTGCCTTATTTTCTGAGCTCTATACATACATAGCAATACAATCTTTCTTAGTAGGTTCTACACATCTAAAGAGCAGGGGAAAAGCTTTACAGCCTCTTTGTTTCCGTGCCTTGCACATGGAGGAGCTCAGTCTGCTTTTACTGACTGATCGTTATTGCTAGATCTATTCCTTTTTGATTCAGCAACTTACCGAAAAAATTTAAAAAGAAAGCCTTCTCAGAAATCAAACAACAAAATCACAAAATGTTCTTTTCTAAAAATAACACATCCCCAAAACACTCAAGGCAAGAGCTGTGTGTTTTCTCCTCTCCCATTAATGAGAGAAAGATACGACTTCCTCAGTTTTCATTTTGTCTGCGTCATGTCTGTGTTGCCTGGAGATTTGTGGCTGTTGTTTCAAAAAAGATCAAATGACAACAGGAGATGGATGGTCTCCTTGATTAAAAAGTGGCACTCAAATACATCAGCTTCCTCAGATTCAAGGAGGAGAGGGTTATTTCACAGCTAGTGCCTACTCCAGAGGCACGAATCCCTGGGAGCAGCAGAGGCTGGCCATCCCCCATCCAGATCTGCTCGCACAGGACTCTTAGTGTGATGCCGTGTAGAGCAGAATCACAAGGGCTTAGGATTTGCTATTCGCTGACTCAAGATCATCTGCGTTCAAATCCCAGCTCTGAGGGTTACTAGCTCTGTGACCCTGGGCAAGTTCCTTAGCCTCTCTAAACTTCGATTTCATCACTGGGAGAGCGGGGGGGGGGGGGTGATAATACCTAATGCAGCTGCTGGTGTGGTTGGACGAGATAACACAAAGCATTTAGCACTGCCTGCTTCTTAGTGCTCGGTAATGGCAGCCATTATCATTTTGTAGCCAGAACTGCATGTGTCATTGTAGCTACCAAATGTTGGACACTTACTAGGTGCTGTATACACTATGCTAGCTGTTTTTATATTGATGAATTTACTCACAAATCTCAAAGCAGTCTTTAATCGGGTTTTATCCTCATTTTATAGTTGGAGAAGCTAGGTTTCCATGAGGCTAACTCACTTATCCAATACCATGCACCTGTTATGGTGGTCTTTGTGGCAGAATGAGTTGCCCACTTTTCCAGAGTCCAAAGTTTCTGTTTTCTGTCCTCAATGAGTGGGCGGGAGCCAGAACCCTGAATCCCATACAACTCCTACAACTTCTGGAAGGATTTGTGACACAGCAGCGGTCTGGCCCAGCGGATTCCCATTAGTACCACTAACTTAGTAGTAATTTGGACTTTAGCCCCATGTGTCTCCTACGCTGGGCCCACATTTGAGTTTCAATGGTTCCTTTAATCACTTCAGTTGAAGAGTATTGGTCCTCAGATCTTCCCACTCTAAGGGAGGAAAAGGGAGGAAAAAAAAAAAAAAAAGCCAAAGCAGAAAATCCTTCCCTACCGTCACCACCGACCTAGAAGGGAAATGGCCTCAGCTGTCCTGCCTATACTCCTCTCCCACGGAAACATGATGGCCACAGGTTTCTAGAGACCACCCACGAAGCTGGAAAGACCCTCCCCCTCGGCCTTGTTTTGTCCCCACAGGACTCATAAAGAGTAAACCACTGGCCCCCCTTCTCTCTCCACCCCCCTAAAAAATATCTGACCTCTCCTTTTTCCTTCCTACTAAATATTCCCATCCACCTAGCACTGTAGCTTTTATGTATTTGTCAATCAATCCCTAATCTATCAGAGCGTCCTCTCCGGGAATTGTGGGAGACAGAAAAAGGCCTTGAGCTCCCTCTAGAGGTTGATATAATGTGACCAACCCACAGGATTCTTGCCTTGACTTAGAGAGCTGCAGGTGGTGGCCAGGGGCAATGTCGCATTCATCTGTGTGTGCCTAGAGCCTTACAGGAATGAATTCAAACTAGCGTATTTTCCCCTGGAAAAGTGAACCAGGGCCAAGGTGTCAATTTCAACAACTCCCTCCAAGTGAGCAGATACAGAGACAACTGCTCTCTCCCACGGGAAGGCGGGTCACTTTGGCCCCTGGAGCCTGCTGCGTCTCAGCAGAAAAGTGGAAAGCAACAGAGGGGCCAGCCATCTAACCCCCAGGCTGTGAGCTCTGGGGCCCTACCTGGCCTCTAGAGACAGGAACGGAGAGAGACAGGGGCTTCCTCCTGGCACCAAACACTGACCAGTGAGAGGCACCCAGGGTGATCACCTGCCTAGTGCCAAGCCCTGGAGCTGCACAAAGGCTGCCTGCCTCAGACAGACAAAAAGCCAGCCACTGCATAAAGCACGCTTGTGTCTGCAGCACCACTGGCTACATTTCCTGCTCCTGTGCTCAGCCCGTGCTTGGGAAATATTTGGTACTTGGTAAATATGTTTTTGGAATAATGTTGAAGGAGCACACACCTAACAGCTGTCCTGTGACTGTTGGCCCTATCTAGCGTAGAGCGCACTTGTTGTGGGTAGAAGTATGTCCCCCAAAAGAAATAGATTCCATTTCTAACTCACAGTACCTATGAATGTGACCTCATTTGGAAGTAGGGTCTTTGTAGATGTAGTCAAAGCGAAGAGAAAGTCATATTGGATTCAGGTTACCCTGAATCCAATGACAGCTGTCCTTATAAGAAGAGGAAATTTAGACCCAAACGCACAATGGCATAGGGGGGAACACCATGTGATGGCAGAGGCAAAGATTAGAGCGATATATCCAAAAGCCAAGGGACACCACGGATTGCTGGCAACCATAAGAAGCTAGGGAGATGCATGGCATGATCCTTTCCTGGAGTCTCCTGAGGGAGTCTGACCCTGCTGGCATCTCGACTTCAGACTTGTGGCCTCCATTACTGTGAAATAATACATTTCTATTGTTTTAAGTCATCCAGTTTATGGTAATTTGATGTGGCAGCCCTCGCAAACTAATGCAGCACCTTACTCTTTTCTCAGCGCAGTGAAATGAAAATTTCAGGGCCCCCACAGAGGGAGTATTACATCTCTTATTCTCCCCGAAATAGCCAAACAACACCCAGTTGTTATTTTCACTGCTTCCAGTTCTCTGCCTGAAGATAAGGCGTTCCAGTCATGCAAACAGTTTGGGGCTTAGAATTCAAGGACATACCATAGAGGGGTTGCTGGTAATGTCAGCTAAAGCTCTGTAGTTCCCACAGGGCTTCTTTTCCAAGCAAGAGGAGAGGAGAACAGGAACAGAAATTATGGACACACTTCAATTCCCTCATGTGGGACACCGAGCAGCAGCTTTTCCCTAATCTCTTTGTAAAAATATATTTTGAAAAAGAAGACGCATTTCCCAACAATACAGGGCATTACAGACATTACATGCTCTCTGGCCTAGTTGCAGAAATAGCTTATCCTCTGCTTAAGGACAATAAACAATCGTCATGGTGTGTTAATCTCATATGCTTCCCAGGAGAAGGGAAAATTATCACATGGAAATAATAGAGGGTTTCAACAGCCTACCTCCCTGCAAAAAGGGATTGTTCTCAGAGCCCTCCCTTCAAGGATCCCATCCCTCTGGACTGAGAGCTTCCCAGGAGAGGAACAGCCCCTTTTTGTCCTCAAATCCGTGATACCTGGCACCAGGATGGGCATCTTGGAGGTTCTCTGAAAAAATTGGGATGGAAGGGCTGGAGATGGACAGGGTCCACCAGTTGGAGGGATCTGAAGCCTCTAAGGTCTCCTGGTCCATCCTCTTCCTACCAAAGTCTGTAAAGAGATAAGAAGACTCTTTGATCTGAATTTTCTTTATCGGTTAACATTAATTCAAGGTTAAATCTTCCATAAAAACCCATTCATGCAATGACTGGGCTTCAGTGAAGCCAACTAAAGTGCCCAAGACAACATGTTTAAAAATCCTTTCCATTTAAGTCAGTCGGAACACAGCATTGTTCAAACCTACCTCGTTCTAGGATAGTTGCTTCTAATCGGCCTGACTCCTTGCAATCCCTTCTGTCAGCATTGACCTTGGGTCTCTACATTTGCTGACTCTCTTGACAGACTGTTATGTTGTCTTCCCAACAGGGCTCCTGGAAAGCCTCCATCTGGCCCAAGCCCCAAAATTCCCTCTGACTAGCTCTCTTGGAACTCATCCTGCCGAGTGGGATGGCTGCCCCTACCCATCCTGATTCTGGGAGTTGGAGTCTCTGCTTTGACTGCAGCAAGGAGTCCTGCGAGCACAGCCCTCCCTGACCTATGGGTTCTCTGCAGGCTGTGCTTGGTGGGTTCATTAACCAGCCACGTGAGCCGTGAAGCTCAGACCACCATTCGGAAACAAAATCTTCTCTCATTGCATCATTTAGGTTTTTGAGGCAATAGGAGACTTTAAGAGAACAGACTGGGCCAGATTCTAAAGAATTGTTTTATATTATCTTTTATTATTATTATTATTACTATTATTATTATTATTATTATTATAATATTATGTTAGTCACCATACAGTACATCCCTGGTTTTTGATGTAAAGTTCGATGATTCATTAGTTGCGCATAACACCCAGTGCACCATGCAATACATGCCCTCCTTAATACCCATCACCAGTCTATCCCATTCCCCCACTCCCCTCCCCTCTGAAGCCCTCGGTTTGTTTCTCAGAGTCCATAGTCTCTCATGCTTCATTCATGTTTTATATTATCTTGACTAAACATTGGTGATGGTTAGAGGAAGGAATCGGAATGAAATGAAAAGAGGAAAAATGGGTCAGAATATAGGAACAGCTGCTTTTGCAAAGCAGCTTTAGGAAAGATCCAAAAGCTGAATTTCTATCAATTAGGGAGAGGGTTATTCAGATACTAGCAGGAGGGGGGCAGGTGGTAGCAGGTCCAAATATCCTGAGATGCTATCATGGAAATTTAAAGATCTACACACACACACACACACACACACACACACACACACACACACATTTTCCTAGCCCAAGCACCCAAGTATTTGGATCTCTAGGGTCTAGAAAATGAGAGTCAACACAGTGACTTAGAAAGGAGGCCAAGCTGAGGTTAGCAGTAGGAGCCCCGCTGGAGGAAATGCAAATGGACCTTTTGAAGACATTTTTTGAGAATGAGAGGTTCATTAGAGCTCCCCAACAGTGTACACGGTCTATTACCATGACGGCAACATCAAGGTCTCAGAGGAATCTTGGGTCAGGCCACTCCTGAATCTTACTCAATTTACCTAAAAAGTGGCAGTAATGACATCTCTATACTGCAAGGACACCTGGAAGGATTTTATGAGGCAATTACTGTTAAGAACTTTTGAAAATTACCAATTCCAAACAAATAGAAGGGTTATAATTTGTCTAAAAGAAATTCCTCTAACTTCCAAAGGCATGGAGCTTGCTTATGGGAGGAAATGGGGCATTAAATTCCGAGATGTGGTCTGGGTTGACCAAGGTGCTTGTAGAATGAATCATCTCACAATCAGGCGACCTTGGTGGACAACTTCAGGTGAAAGTGTATTTGGTGCTATTGGGTGAATTTCCCTGAATATTGGGACTATGAGCAAGAAGAGCATGCAGTGAAATTGGAGTCACAGTGGGGTCCAGTGAAGAGCCTTCAGTGGGAAATCAGGACAATTGGATTCTCATACCAGGTATAGCTATGCATGGGCCTGTGTCATCAAGCATCATTGTGCCTATTTGCTCACTGTAAAATAAAGGCGACATCTCCTAGTTGTTTCCACATGTGATATTGTGTGTGTGTGTGTGTGTGTGTGTGTGTGTGTGTGTACACATGTAATGCTTATGAGAGAAGCATTAACCTTACTCGTGCTAAGCCCTGGATTTTGCTCTACTTTTTCCCATCAAGATATTTTCATGAAATTCTTAGAATGTGTTTAAAAGAGCCCATTTGGGTTTATAAGAGCAGGCTCCAGCCAAATGGAGAGCAACTCTACATGCATGCCTTCATTCATGTGTTGCTGTGTTCCTTAAACTCAACACCGGCTGATTATCCTTCTGACCTTATCCAGATCCACTGGCATCTCAACGGTGCACTGGCTGACCCACCAGGACCAACCAGTCCTGCACTGGGGGAAAAGCGTGAGCCTCCATTTGGTTTCCAATGACACCCAAATGGCTCATGAGAGACAAATGCTGGGGCTCAGGGCTAGTCCTGTTCTCTTCCTGAAAGGTATGTGTTGGGTGGGAGACCCACCACCAGTAGGGAAAGCTATGAAGACGTTGAAGTCATTAAGAAAGCATTTAGGGTCTTCAGTGGTTTGAGAAGAAGCCCAGAGTGGCTTGGGAGGGAAATGGGTTCAAGTAGACATTATGGGACTACTTGAAACTCCTTTAGACCCAAAACATGTTTCTTTCCGTACTCAGAACATTTTTATAATCAGATTTCACAACAAAGCCAGCTGGAAATAAAATAAACCAGAAAAGGGTGTGTGTGTGTGTGTGTGTGTGTGTGTGTCCAACTCCTGCCTTATGCCAGTAAAGATGAATTTCCTTCCATAACATACACTCCGAGATTCATTCAGCTCCCTAATCCCTGCAGCTCCCAGGTACACTCAAAGGGATAGGAAGCATAGAGGCATCATCCTGATTCCCAGGGCTAGGCAGGGCACCCCCTTTCCCCATACGTTCCACCAGGATGGATTGTGTCACTGTGGACAAGTTACTAACCCTTTCAGGGTCTCAGTTTCCTCACTGTAAAACAAAGATGGTAACTGTGTCTATCTGTGGGGTTGGGATGAAAATTCAACAAGAAACTTCATGTAAATTAGTTACTATGGTACCTGAGTTTTTAAAAGGGCTAAAACATCATCCCAGCAATAAATAATAGCACTATTATTATTATTGTTATTATTATCCTTGCTGTTTGTACTCTCACAGCCCTACACAGTCCCAAACTGCATTTGTGTATTTACCTGTAGGATCCTCCCGATACACAGAGAAACCCTCTGAAGGCAAGGACAGAGCCTGTCTCATCATCACTCTGCCCCCAGCCCTTTGCTGAGTGCCTGACTTACAACAGGGGCTTGGGATGTGTCCTGCAGAATGAATGAAGGGTTTGAAGCAGTGGTTCTCAGCCCTGGTTGCCACTGGCATCACCCCAATAGCTCTAAAAATCTTGACGTCCAGCCCCCTCTCCAGGAGTTCTGAGTGAACTGATCAAAACTGAGGCCCGCCATGAATAGTTTTTCCAAATCTCCCCCGGGGGCTCCAGGAGGCAGCAGGAGTTGAGGACCACTTCGGAGTCTCAGTGATCAGCCAGGCCAGCCCTGAGGCTCTCTCTCCGGCCGCCCGCCTCCGACGTGGTTGGCAAGGCCCAGGAGCCCCTACGGACACAGCTTGCTGGGATCAGAAGGGTCCCGTCCTGATGGCTAAGTGGTGTCTTCCCGCTACCCAGCGCTGCTGGCCCCGCCGGCTCCCCGCGGAGCACAGGGCAGCCCTCATCCTGCAACGTGGCCCAAGACAAAGTGCAGCTGCTTTTCTTTTACAGCAAATTCAGGCATCTCAGCTCTCAGTGAAAATCATTTGCAGGCCTTGTGGA
The DNA here is from genome assembly GCF_023065955.2 of Ursus arctos. Classification (NCBI taxonomy): domain Eukaryota; kingdom Metazoa; phylum Chordata; class Mammalia; order Carnivora; family Ursidae; genus Ursus; species Ursus arctos. Next base: position 9,864,885 of record NW_026623111.1, on the reverse strand, counting down.
ATAGAGGAGAGAAAATAACGTCTAAAATATATAAATAATTCAAGGCTGAGTTTATTCATGATGCCGTGTTTTCTGCAAGCACTGGTTTGTATAATCTTTCTTACACTGCCGGTTGGGCTGCCTCCATAGCATTTATTACTGCAGACAACCCGTTAGAAGCTGTTTTGATTTATGCATCTACATTCTGTTATGGAGGTAAGCTTACAGCACACTGCGGTTTCTGCTGCTGACATTGTAGAAAGAGAAAAAAAAAAAAAAAGAAAGAAACAAAATGACTGAAGGAAAGAATGGGGAATAGTCATTCTGCCAGTCTTCAAAGGGCAAAAGAAATGGGCTTACGTACTTTCATGAAATATTTAATTAGTTATCGGGAACAAACACTCACACTCACATACCTGTGTAAGACAAAAAAACTGTTAATCAAACTTTTTCTAAGGGACAGCTTAGTCTTCTAGGGGATGGGAATACATGGGTGAATAAAGTAGACAGAATCCTTGCTCTTCATAACATTGTCTTGTTCCACCAATATCCTCCTGGGGAAAATGACGCTGCCACCATCTCTGTCTCCCCAGTAATGCTCAGCACAGGGTTCATGCATGGGAGACATTCCATATCTGTTGACTGAATGAGTGGATCCAAGATGAGGAATAAAATGAAGTTACACTGTCAAGATCCCTTTGTAGGTAACTCTCTGTGTAACAAGGTTAGAAAAACCACCCAAAGCCTCACCCAATAAGCATTTATTGTCTGGGTCTCAAAGACGGGATGACTGGCTGCCCACGGACCAAGTCAGCCTCTGCTGGAACAGTTGGGGTGACTCAGCTGTGCCCCATGTGTCTCTCATTCTCCAGGAAGCTGCACACCATGTCCTTGTGGCTGCAGCAAAAGAACCGAGAGTAGGTAGAAACACGCAGATCTCTTGAGGGTTGGGCTTGGAACCAGGAAACCATTACTTCCGATGGATTCTATTGGCTGAAACAAGTCACAAGACCAGCCCAGATTCAAGGCATAAAAGAGTCCATCTTTAGTGGGAGGATCTGGACAATCACAGGCAAAGGACAAGGCTAAAGAGGTGAAGAACCGAAGCCACCATTGCAACAGGCCACAGGTACCCAACAAATTAGCAAAGAGCTGTGACTGGAACCAACCTCCTAAGTGAGGTCTACTGTCCTCTCCAGTAGCACCCAGGCGCATTCCCACCCACACCCTGAACAAGACTCCCTGGTGAGGTCAGGGAGAAAGTATGTGTGTGTCTGAAGATAGGACAGTGTGTCCTGAGTATCCTCCCACCTGTGTCCCTGATCTCTTCGCCTGGGCCCCACCTAGCGCTGTCTCCTGCCTCTGAACCGCTGCCCTTGCTCCCACTAGTTCTTCCTGCGCCATCTTAACCCACCACCATAGGAGACAGGATGAGTTTATAGTAAAACAATGAGACAGAATTTTAGCTACAATGTATTGAGGGCTTACCACATCCCAGACCCTCTAGAAGCTAAAGGACTTTGCATATGTTACCTCATTGAATTCTTACAACTACTCTATGAGTAAGTTAAAATTATCTCTCATTTTACCACTGGGGGGGGGGGGTAAAAAAGAAATACTAGGGGAGATTAAGTCACTTGTCCAAGGTTTTAGAATTAGTAAGCAACTGAGTCAGGTTTCAAATCTAGCTTGTCTCGATCAGAGCCCATGTTTCTAACCATTATACTATGTCGGCCGCCCTTGAACCCACTGGGTCTCCTTCACTAAACCATGACACCCGCCTGGGTAAGGAATTTCCACTCTCTTAAAGCAAAAGACCATGATCTTCTGCCCTCTCCCATCTTATCAGATATTGCAAAGAAAGAATCCAAATTCATTACAACATCTTGGACTATTTTCCACTGGGGACAATGGTTGGGGGCAGGTTGTGAAATGTCCTGTCTTGTATAATTTCTACTGGCTCCCACAAGAATATCCCAGGCTTTGTTAGTCAGAGTGATTGCAAATGAGGCCATAGATTCAGTTTCTCCTTGGGCCAGTTGGAGTCAACATAATGCATGATGTAATTTGCTTGCCCACACAAGCACCAATAATTCTTTGTGTAATTTCCTATTGTCGGTTGGGAAGGAGGCTGGTTTTGAACCAGACAGAAAGTATAAGAATCCCATGCACATGTTGCAAAAGCATCGGGTCCCAACACTGCTCTGATGTGAACAGTGGGAGAGTGTGACCAAGGGAAACTGCGGCAGCTCATTCCAACGTTGAGCTGTGAGAGGAAACTGAGTTCCCCATAAGTGGAATGTCTATCCAATCCTCACCTCTGCAAGCTGCATTTAGCCCCCCCTTTAACCTCTATTTAATATTGACACCCAAAGAGCAACAGACAAATGGAAACCCACCACCTGATCCAGAGGTTTCCAGGCTTGTGAAAGTTTCAATGCAGAACCCTGGTGAAAGCTGGATTCAAGATCATGGCTTAGGTTTAAAGCCCTGAGAGGGACATGCCCAGAGATGCTGGAGAAAAAAAAATATGACTGGTCAACAAGACTTTTGGTACATTTAACCAGCCAGCTACATAGGTAAGAATGACAGGCCTCCTTCACTACACTGGTCAAGGGGAGTTTGGTGGGCACGACCTGCACTGGGGAAGGAGGATACAATCCTCAATAGGGGGGCTTACCACACTAGAGAAAAAGGTGGAAGAGAGTCTCCTACGCCCAAACACAGGAAAGAGTGGAAATCAGAGCTCTGTTTTTAAGGCACTGTAAACATCCCAGTGAGTGTTAAGCTGGGACCAATCACACTGACCATTCCTCTCCGCTTGGAACAGAGTGGATGAAGTACTGGGGAGAGGGACATACTCCACCTCCTTAGCATTCCCCACATGGGAAGAATGGCATTCACCACATCATCTTTGAAAAGAGGTTATAATATAAAAAATGGACATCAGCATGCCTACTCTCAGAGAAGTCAAGTGGAGGTTGGCTAATTTTGAAGACTAGTCAAAAAAACCAGCAGAGAGTGTGAGAACGTGGCTAGAGAGAAACTAAAAAGATTGAGAGGCAGCCTGTTCATTGCAGCCTTTGCTCCTGGGAAGCAGACTCATCCCTTAGGCACAGCTGTGATGTGCGGGGCAGAGCTGGGTCCACGAGAAAATGCAGAGGCATCATCAGAGAAGCAGATGCTAAATCGTTCTTAGAACGAGGCAGGGGCTGAGGTGTGAGCCAAATGGGAGGCAGGGAACCAGAAAAAGGAGGGAGGAGACCACCAGAGAGGACAAAAGGGAGGTGGCAGGAACCCACTCTGGACACGGCTGTCTTCCCTTGCAGGTGGACTGCTACCTCCCCCAGAGGGCGCAGGCTCGGGTGGGATGGATGCTGTCCAAGGGAGGCTTAATGACCTCTTCATGTTGGTTTCTTTGTTCTAGAAAGGCATGTACAACTGCATTAGTATGCTCAGCAAAGGGCCTCCTTTATTGTGGCAGGTGCTGTAGGAATTCAGAACAGCTGATGTTTCATAAAATCATGAGCCTGCAGAGAGCCTTGGGAGGTCAGAAAGCCCAGGCCCCTGCCCCTCACATCTGGTCCCTCTGTTGAATGGTGCTGCAGCTCAGAAATATTTTTAAAACCATGTTTATTGTACTTCATCTTATTTCAAGAGTGATACGCTTTCATTGGGAAAAAACGAGGAGCATGCAGTAAAGCAGAGAAGAAAACAAAAATAATTTCTAGTCTTACCACCACTGAATGAGAGCCACTGTCAACATTTTAGTGGAGAACCTCTTGTTCTCTCTCAATCTCTTACCTGCGGGATACAGGTATGCGTATCTGTCTGTGTGTGGAGGGGGGGGGTATTGTAAATGTACAAAAAGGAAGTGGGACTTTTCCTATTACTACAGAATTATCAAATGAAGATGGGAACAAAGAGGCATCAAGTGTCACACACTTTAAATAGAGCCAAATGCCTCTCTCAAGCCTTGCCAAAAAGTGGTTAAATTTGCACGGTTACCATCAGCCATCACCCAGCACCACCATCACTTGCCTTCCCATCTATGAAAGAAGACGAGAAGAGAAAGGTCTAAACAGGGATTCTATGAGATATGGAAGGGGCTTTCCAAGAAAATAGGTCTTTAATATATGGAACACTGGCAAGAAGAGAACACTGACACCACACCCTCCAGCTAGCCATCGGAGTAGACAGCAGTCTTGATTTGCTTGGTTCCTGCTTAGGTAGGAAAATAGAGCATTTAGAGAGAGAGAGAGAGGAGCCGGGGTACATTCACAAAGCAGCCTGTTCCTTCAGCTGTCCTGGCAAAGATGCACCAACACTCGGGAGGTCAAGCGGACACTGTAGAAGATAGTCGTGACCCAGCTTCCTGCCAATCCCATAAGAGAGTGGGTTGGCAAGGAAAAGGAGCTAAGAAGCAAGAGGGGAAGCTGTGGGTGAACAACCAAGGGAGCATCTGGGGGAGAGTCAGAAATCATCAGCTGGAGTTCAATCTCTGCAGCTGAAAGGCCCCTGACGAGGAACTGAGAAAACTGACATGCCCACCAGAAGAGAGCCATGGGGAGGGCAATCTGCCATAGAGAGGGCCCTGAGGTCCTATCGGTGTGAACCAAAGCAGCCACGACTGCCGACAGAGTGAACCTCAACGGCAGCCGGCTCAATGAGCAGCGGTGTCCTTGTCCTCCTTCCCGCCACTCCCAAACACCGCAGAGGACCTGTCACCTCCGCGAGGGGGTGAAGAGACTGCCCCCAGAGATGGGAAGGGGGGAAGAGTAAAGAGCAGGCTAGGTCCCTCCTACTCACGTGCCCCAAGTCTCAAGCCCCGATTGCACTGGAGGGAGAAGAGGAGATGAGATTGGTCTTTAATGCTGGAAAGACCTGTTACAACCAAAGGGAATAGGAAATTATGGAATCTGCTACCTGTTAGGTAAGAGACTTAACACCACATCATTGGGAACAGTGACCGGGGAAAATCTTTGGATGTTTGTAACCTAGGAGGTTAACATGTCCCTATAAACTTAGAACACACATACACACATACACACATGCACACACAATACATATATGCATATATACATATGTATACACACATATACATACACATGCTTGTACATGCACACATATACACACATGTATAGATACACATATACATATATACACAAGCACACATGCACACGTACACATTTGTGCATGTAATACATATATGCACATGTGTACACATATACATACATGTGTACAACATGCATGCATGCCTGTACATGCACACATATACACATGTGTATAGATACACATATACATATATACACAAGCACACATGCACACGTACACATTTGTGCACGTAATACATATATGCATATGTATACACATATACATACATGTGTACAACATGCATGCATGCCTGTACATGCACACATATACACACGTGTATAGATACACATATACATATATATGAACACGCATATGCACTTGCACACGTACACATATACATACATGCACGATACATATTTAGATATATACACACATACGTGTACATGCACACGTGCACACATAATCCATGCACATACTCGTGCGCTCATACAAATACACATACACACATCTAAGCACACATATACATATGTCGACGTATACGTATGCACACATACATATATACATGCACACACATCAAACTATACATATATCTTTTAATCTGGACAGAATAAAACACAGCCAAAGCGACTTTATTTTTTCACATCCCTGTCTTTTCTCCCTGATCCTGTGACCCTTCTTTCTCAGCACCTGCATGAAACCTCACACAGTTTCCATCATTTTTCTATTTACTGTCACATAGAACAAAGCCTGGTCTCATCTCACACCATCTCGCATCCTATTTAAAGTCCCTCTCGTCCCCGCAGCTCACATCTGTCTCAAGCTGGGGAACCTGGGTGAGGAAGGACATGGTGGTGTCAAGGCCAGCAGCTCTTACGCTGTGGAATCACTACGTTGTACTCCCGAAGGTAATGCAACATTGTGCATCGACTATACTCAAATGAAAAAATAAAAATGAAAAATCTAGTGTAACACCCAACATATGTGCAGTTGTCAAGGAAGTAGTCTAATCTACTTACTGCTGGTGTCCGTAAGCATAGTCTTTCGTGATGACCAAATAACAAAATGTACGAAGAGTCGAAAAATAAAATATTGAGAAGACAATAAAGAGATTAGAGGGTATGGTGGCTTTGTTATGTGGGAAGTTAATTCCCAGGATTCCGTATCTGTGAGCTTGCAGGGTGGGAAGAATAGAAGAGAAGTGTACATGAAATGTAAAAGGCTGTAGTGGAGCACTGACCATTTTTTTTAATAATAACTTTTTATTATGTTAGTCACCATACAGTATATCCTTAGTTTTTGATGTAATGTTCCATGATTCATTATTTGCGGATAACACCCAGTGCACCAGGCAATACATGCCCTCCTTACTACCCATCACCAGACTATCCCAGTCCCCCACCCCCCTCCATTTTTTACACCCTGAAATTTGGCCTGGGCACCAGGGACTGGGACAGCTTGTTCTCGTGATTACCGATTCTCCAGCTCCCCTTGTGGGTGTGGGGCAGACCCAGGGCCCGCAGCTCCTCTAGCCCCCACTAGATTTCTTCTTTTGGCTTCTCCAAGTCCTGAGTCAGGAGCATGCACAGCTCCACAGCAAAGGCCACCAGCTGCCCCTGCATGTCACCAGTTCATCAAGGTGGGAAGTGGTGAGAGATACACAATGGTTCCAGTTTGTTCTTGTGGGATACAGTACATCGTCACGTGTTCCAGTGTTTCCGGGTCCTCCCCACTTCCTGCCGATTTCTCCTCCCAACTGCTGGCCAGGCTCACCTATAGTGACTTCAGGCCCAGTCCCAGACGCAAATCACCCGCCTTATGACTTCTACACCAGCTCCCACAACGGAAGCAGGTCTAACCCCTTATTCTCTATCACCCATAGTGGTTCTGCTTCTCTGATTAAACCCTGACTGATGGAGGAAAAAAAGAACCAATCCCTACTGCGTCAGTGAAGGCATGCCCTGGCCTTGCATTACTGTCCTTCAGTGCATGGCTTCCTCTCTACTTACAATTCCTCTCTTTTTGGCCACCTCCTCTGTCCATGTAGTCCTCTTCTCTGATACCTCTTTCAAGGTAGCCCATAGCTACCCCACCTTCCATGGAGTCCATTTCTGGCCCACAGAGAACATGCATAAAAAGTAGACCCGCCAAATTCCAGAACTAGAGTCTCTTTTCAATAACGCCCTCTATAAATAGTTTCAAGCATGGGTCAGGTACTAGTCCTTATGTTCCCCAATACCAAAGGAAACACATCAAGTTCTCCAGCTGATTTTCTCCATCAAATTGCTTTTATTTAATCAATACACCCTCCCCACAAGGTACAATATATTTCTCCACTCCCACTGGGTTGAAGTTTGGCCATATGACTGGCTTTGGCCAATCAGTTATGAGAAAAAGTATCACTGTATTAATTCTGAGTCAAGATATTAAAAAGCATGGGGTGCCTGGGTGGCTCAGTTGTTAAGCATCTGCCTTCAGCTCAGGTCATGATCCCAGGGTCCTCAGATCAAGCCCTGCATCAGGCTCCCTGCTCTGCTGGGAGCCTGCTTCTTCCTCTCCCACTCCTCCTGCTTGTGTTCCCTCTCTCGCTGGCCGTCTCTCTCTGTGTGTCAGATAAATAAATAAAATCTTTAAAAAAAAAAAAGATATTAAAAGGCATTACATTTTTCAGTTAATTTTTGTACTTCTGCCATCACTATTAAAACTTGTCCTGGGCAATTGCTGCTTTGAGAATGATGAGACACACGGGAAAAACTTGACTCAACCTACAGCTAGAAACAAACCTAATCCAACCACAGTCTGAAGCAGAACTTCCCAACAGAGCCCAGCTTAGATCATCCAAACTGTAGTCAATCTGCAAATCCATGAAAATAAATGTTTATTGTTATAACCTAATGAGATTATGAAAGCTTCTCTTTTGTTGTTGTTATGTGGCATTATTATTACAGCAATAGCTGACTGGTACACTTGGCTTATAGTGAAAAGGAAGTATTTGCCTTCATTAATTCTCTCCAAGACACTTTCCCATATATTCAGCCTCCTGATAATTCTTACATACATGCCAGTATATAGAGGTGCATGATGGGGTAATGCTGACAGATCAGCTTTGAAATGTTTTCTTTGCAAGTGTTCAGTTGATGGCTTAGCATATCACTTTAGAAATTGGGGGTATGTGGACACTTGTTTAGTTTGGGAATTGGAGTCAAATCTGAGATGATAAAACAAGTCATGTTTCTTATTCTCCTTTATACATCTTTATACAAAATTTGGATCATATCGTACATGTAGATTTGCAATCTGCTTCCTTTCTCTTAAAAATAGATTTCAACATTTTTCCGTGTCACTCACTTTTCCTCTACGTTTGTACAATCACTTTGAAACAATATCAGAGCGTAAAGAAGAGCATCAGATGGAGGAGGAGGCATGGCAGATGACTCGCTGGGGCCTCTTCCCGTCTACATCTGTGCTTTCACCCCATCACGCTGAAGGCTCCTGCAAAGAATGGAGCCTAGCTGCTATCCAGTGACCCTCAGTCTACCAAGGATTGAGGTTGTGTCACATCCTTCACTGGGGCTAAGATTGTCTGGGTGCATTTAAATGCTTGATGAATAAGAAATAAATTAAAAGTTATATTAAATTCAACTGAAATAACACATTGAATTGAAACAAGGAACTACATGGGGTGCCTGGGTGGCACAGGGGTTAAGCGTCTGCCTTCGGCTCAGGGCGTGATCCTGGCGTTGTGGGATCGAGACCCACATCAGGCTCCTCCGCTATGAGCCTGCTTCTTCCTCTCCCACTCCCCCTGCTTGTGTTCCCTCTCTCTCGCTGGCTGTCTCTATCTCTGTCGAATAAATAAATAAAATCTTTAAAAAAAAAAAAAAGAAACAAGGAACCACAGAGAAAACAAACAAAAAGAGTTCATGCTGATTCCGGCATGAAGGCAACCCCAAAACCAAATGTGGCAGGAGATGTTTTTAAACGATATTTTAAAACTTTTCAACAAAAGCATTAAAAAGAGAAAAAAAAGTTCCTTCAACTTTTTCGAGGTTTCACGCCCAAGGTTTAGAGGTTTTTACTTCCAAGCCAGGCCTTTAGGTCTCCAAAGAAAATGAATGAACAACACAAGTTATATGACAAATGATTTATTTTACTAAACAATAAAATCAATTTTGATCTCTAAAGGGCATTATAAATAAAGTTTTCGTATTTCCACTTTCCCAAAATGTTCATTCCCCTTCCCATTCTACTGTTATCACCAAAGAAAAATACTTGCCTTAAAATTTTCTCAAAATGCCCCATTTCCTTATCTTTGTCCTTGGTTCTCTTCAAACCCACAGGGTTCTTCAGGTTCAGGGGTATTACATGAACTATGGACTCTGGGAAATAATCTGAGGGTTTCAGAGGGGAAGGGGGTCAGGGGATGGGGTTAGGAGGGCACGTGTTGTAATGAGCACTGGGTGTTATACGAAAATAATGAATCATGGAACACTACATCCAAAACTAATGATGTTCTGTATGGTGACTAACATAACATAATTTTTAAAAAAGAAAGAAAAAAAAGAAAATGCATGGCTCTTCACTCATATGCAGAATTTAAGAACCAAAACAACTGAACTAAGAAAGAGACAAACAAACAAATAAAAACACTCTTAAAAACTGAGAACAAACTGGTGGCTGCCAGAAGGGAGGTGGGGTGGAAGGAGAAACAGAGAAAAGGGATTAAGAGTACAATTGTCTTGATGAGCACTGAGAAATGTATAGAATTTTTGAATTGTATTTTACAACAAAACTAATATATTTGTATTTATATATATGTTAGTGACACTCCCATTTAAAAAAAAAAGAAAATGCATGGCTATTCTCAAAAGATTTTTTCCTAAGCATACATGTAGTTGGCCATAAAGCATCCCAGAACCCTCCGGAATGATGTTAATAAGCATAATGTAAATAGAATTGATGGCCTTGAATGTCTGACTTTCTACACTGATTCTGAGGGATGATGAGAGGGAAGCACAAAGCTCCCTTCAACAGCTACCACACAATCATGATTAATATTAATAATAAAAGCTATCAATGATTGATCAATTATGCAAGCTAGACATGGTTCTGTCATTTACCCCTTATACCAAAAGCGGTCTATGAGAGATACTCTTAGTATCTGCACTTACAGATGAAGAGACTGGACCAAGAGGGTTTAGTGACTTGCCCTAGAGTCCCCGGATGGTAAGCGGTGGAGCCTGTTCTTGCCCTGACCCCAGGACACACACTCTCAACCAAGTCGTATGCCTCAAACTCCATCTCACTATCAGAAAGAATAAAAATAGCATTGGCTCTCATTCATTAAGTGCTGCTGATTATGCCCTACCTTGCTTGGCACTGACGCATGTGTGCAATGTGAACTTATTCCACACTACTGTACAAAAAAAGTCACATGGTTTTATTTGTCTAGATCAAGTTCAGTTTACCTGTGAGCCCCCAAGGGGCAGACCGGCAGGAAGCTCAACAGCAGCCAATACTGGGGGGACCCTCTTCTTCTCTCGTGTGGTACAAGTGCGCCCTCCTCCTTCCTGGTCTAGAACATTTGGGGATGGGTCCTGTAATCTTCACGCTGTCTATGTGATCCCTAAACTAAGCCACCCAGTGTCTAGTCTCCCTAAGTTTATAACTGATCACACTTCACCCAAGATAATACATCAAATAATGCCCAAGCCTCTGCCATTTCCAGAAGCCCCAAACTCCTTCTCTTCACCAAGTCATAGAAAAATCCAGTGCCAGCGTATAAGCCAGTGTTTGGGAAATCATTTTTCCAGAGGTGATGCTTAAGCATTAATACCCTCCACTCTGAGGAGCTCAAAGAGCTGTTTCAGGAGGTTGGACGCAGCAGGGGGATCTTCAATCAGCCATGGATAGAGAAAGGAAAAAGGAATGTGTTGGGCAGTTACACTATGACAGACACTTTGCCATATAATCTTCTATTTCCCCTACCAAACTGCAAGACAGAAACTATTATAATTGGTTTTTTAGATGAATAAACAGAAGATCAGGGGTGTTTTTATAAAGTCTCCAAATCATACAGCTATTTTATTCTTCAGAGATGGCCTGGTAAACACTTGTAGCAGATCTGAATAATAATGATCATTTCTTTTTTTTTTCCCCAGAAAAAATGATTTATTATGTTTAGATATGTTATATACTGTAATCAGGTTAACTACCCTTTCCTCACTAATGCCATCAGTTGTGTTTGCTTTATTTCTGTGCAGGAATGTGAGGAATCAAGAACGACAGTCATGAAGGCCAACTACGTTCAAGGTCAGCTTCGTATATGTGTTTGTTAACATATTTGAGTCTAAGGAGCTCAACTCTGATAATATTAAATTATTATGTTGCTTCACAACTGCTTACTCACAATGTTATAAAATATTCTGTATAAATAATACTTATTGTAATCACTATTTTGAAATGTATATGAAATATAATCAATACATATCAAGTATAAGTAGATATTTTTGAGCCGTTTGGGTATTTATTTTAGCACTCTTATAATCAAAATTCTCCACCAGTAAGATCGTGAATACCATAAATTTAGTGAGTATGTGACTAGAAGTTTGGTATGAATGCAAGCGTACTTATGTATTTTATGTTCACTCATTTATTCAACAAGTATTTATGAAGTATTTATCTGACATGTGCCATTTAAAAATATTTTAATGTTTGTTCTCATACATTTACTCTATGTCCCTTTATAGTTCTTAAATAAATAATGATCATTTCTTAAGTTTCCATTCTACCTAGGATTCACATAGGCACCCTACATCCATTAGTGCCTGTAACAACCCTATAGCTTATTTCGTCATCTCTGCCCAAGAGATGAGAACGTCTGGAGCTCAGAGAAGCCAAGTCCTTTGCCCAGGGTCACACATCCGGGGGAGGATGGAGCCTGCATGTGAAGCGGCCATATTAAAACCCAAAGTGATTCTCAGTCCGTGCAGAACACAGCTCTTCTCCAATCTTGAAAATGAAGTTGCGGCCCCAGTGGGGCTGGAAACTGTGGGAGAGTTGAGTGGATGAAGCGGGAAGGGACGGAGTAGTCCTGGTGCTGTTCTGCCTTACCGCTGAGTATTTTGCAGGATTGAATCACAGAACAAAAGGGCAGAGGTCTTGCTTACTTTGTTTTACAAACCACACACTGTAGAATGAGAATAATTATTAGTCATCTGGGAGGCTTGTGATGCTGGTGGCTTAGTCATTCAAGAAGTATTACAGCTCAGGCATCCGTAAGCCTCTAGGTAGAGCCTCAAGTCACTTACAGAATATTTAAGCAGGCGCCAACTTCTCAGACTCCTTGGGACAGGGGGGAGGCAACAGACACACTTCGCAGAAGCTCTGCGGTCTTCCTCTCAAGAGATGGAAATCTTTAGGTCAATAGCATTGTGAGAAGTTCAGCAGAATGCACAGCAGTCCCTCACCGGCTTCCAACCAATTTCCTTTTCGGCAAGACAAGATACTCCAAGCAGTTTTATGTCTCCCTGGGGGCACTGGAGTTTCAATCTCAATTATGTTTGCTTGGCATTTATGAGAGATGCTATACGTGTGAGAGACGTAGGAAAGGAAAATACAGCAGGCACATAAATGGGTAAAGAAACCCAAAAAAGCACTGAAGTTGGCTTTAGGATGGAAAAGCTGAAAAGTACATGTGACCTTTAACTTGGTAGCACCACTCCAGGAAATCATTTACACCGTCAGAAAATCTTTGAGCACAAAGATGTTCATCACAATGTTACTTATCCACAGCAAAAGCACAGAACACCTACGTACCCAGCCCTCAGGCCTTGTTTGCAAGCAACGTGCTACATCCAAATAGCGGATTCGAATCTTCAAAGTGTATGTTTTTAAAAGCCTTATAACATGCAGAGAGTTATCTCATGATACCAAGCAGAGAACGGTACCGAATTTGATGTACAGTATAATCATAATCATATAAACCAAACAACCCAGTTTTTTGAAGGGAAGGGAAAAAAGACTGAAAGCAAACAGGCCCAACAATGTACAGTGGTTGCTTTGGGAACTGACTCAAAGGTCAATTGTTTTTCTTTCTATTTTTTGGCGTTTTCCAAAATGTTTATAATGAGCATAATTGCTCTTATAATGGAGAAAAGCAATAAAAATTGCTGATGGATTATTTGATTGATTCTCCTTATCAACTCAGTTCTACCTATAATTAATCCATATTATCGTTGGTGACAGCAATAATCCAAGTGTTTAAAATGAACCCCCATTGGCATAGCTTGGCATTCCAAGCCTTGCTTCTCATCAAGCCCACTTCCCAGTTCAAAGTTCTTTCTTGTTATGGCCCCAAAGACAATGATACACAAATCTTTGCAGAACCAGTCCTGGTCTGGCTGCCTCCCTGCTTCCGTCTTACCCATTCCTCTTCCCAACGTGCCTTTTCTCCCTCACACCATCCCTCCATGCAGCTGATTATCAAAAAGCTCAGCCCAAACACCTCAAATCTTCTGGAGTGACCCTAGGCTCTTAGGAAAATTATTTTACTTCTCAGAGTTTTGATTTCCACATTTCTTTCTCTTTTTTTTTATTGGTTAATAACGTTTGAGACCTTTTATTTTTTTATTATGTTCAGTTAGCCACTGTATAGTACATCATTAGTTTTTGATGTAGTGTTCAATGAGTCCTTAGTTGCGATTTCCACATTTCTATTAAATGGAAATAAGTTCTACCTTGATTTTTGTTAATATTCCATAAATGTATCTATGTCGAGTATCTGGCACATAGTAGGGACCCAAAATATATCTAAATGGTAGCTATTATCTGTGTTTGATTTTCCTCTGAATCTTATCCCCAACCAGCCGCTAGCTCAGTGCCGGGCCCGAAGAAATCACCTGATGCATGTTCATTAGTTGAATAAGCACCACTGTGACGAAGCATCTCCCACAGACAAGGACATGCGGCTGTATGATTTTGGATGCTTTAACTTCATAAGAAAGCACAAATTAAAAAGCTAGTCAAAAAGAGAACATTCTTCCTACCTAGAGGATGAGTTTGATCAGCATTGATCAGAGAGAGGCTCTGGAAAATCGCCTGCAGGCATCACCGGAAGTTCTCACTCCCAAAGCAAAGAATATCAGAAAAGAAGATGGAAAATTTCCTCATCCTTTTCCCTCCCACCCCCCATCAGGCCCCGATCTCAAAAGGAGGATTTGGCTGTTTTCAAACGAGCTTTTGCATTCTTTCAAAAATCAGCTAGATACCAATGCATCCCCACAGCTGAATAAGCACAATTAAGATGAAAGCTGTATCCTGCGGACAGCATAAACTGTGATCCAGCTGCCCCTCGGGCTTGTGTAACTTCTCCTGTTTGATGAGAACAGAAGACAAGTGGAGTGTCTCTATCCTACGTCATGCAGGGTTAGCAGCCTCAAAGTTCGTTTTGAAAGGAGAGTTTCAGTGCCTGGGGACTGAATTTCATCTGGATCTTGTCTACTCAAAAAATCCACGGTTATCATGGTGGTGAAGCTCCTTCAGCTCAGCCCTTATAGAGAAACTAGCCTGATCCGTAGGCAAGTGACGTAATCTTCTTCAATCTGCAAAAGCTTGAAGCAGCTCTTTAGCATAAAGCAGTCCCTCTTAAAGAAATAAAAACAAAATATTGTACAAGCTATGCCATTTTGAGCATAGGTGATTCTAAGGGAGGGGTGCTTAAGGGGATGGTGAGTTGAGGAGAAACCTAGAAGTTTCAGCATAACATTTGTAAAACATCTTTTGGTTCAGTGAAAAGCAGTGTGCTTGACCAATTTTCTTCCAAATCCATTAAATTATTCATTCATTCGACAAACACTCAACAACAAACTACTTTCTGTTTGTTTTTTCATTTATTCATTAAATAAACATTTACCGAGCACAGAATGGATATCATGTACTGTCCTGTATGTTATGAGGAATATAAACAGACACTTGTTGAGTGATTACAATACACCAGCAATTGTCTAAGATCACACAGCTGGTTAGTAGTAGATCTGGCTTGTATCCGGAAGCCATGGAAGAGTCATCCAGAATACATGACCTGGAAGCCATGTATTTGACTTCATGCTCTATTGCTTCCAAAGATGTAGGATATCCAGATGTTGACATGTAAATCCTGGCCTCAAGGAGCTTAGAATTTAGGAGAGCTGACATGCGTTCTAAAGTTCAGGAATGAGTGTCAGTGACATTTGGAGAAAGAAATGATTTCTTCTTTGCTAGAGAAAGAGAGATGGCTCCTTAAAAGTGGTGGGACTCTTGATGGGCAAGCAGGATTTGAACAAGCATCACTGGGCAGAAATAGTATTCTAAGCCAAGGAAACAGCATCCGCAAATTACAAGGAAGGAAAGCAGGAGTGTGGGAGGGTGCAAGTAGCTCAGTTTGGTCAAAGCACCAGTGCGCGTGAAGAGCCACAGTGAGGGGAAAGGATGCATCTGGAGATTAAGCAAGTGTGTGCACCATATTAGCTTTTTTGGGGTACCTTCCCAGGTAATGTTCTTCTAATAAAATGTATCCTGCAAGCAGCCTCTAGCCCCTGATGAGGGTATTTGATCCATCAGAGTGAGTATTAAGGCACTCCTCTAAAAAGTCCATGAGAAAGATTCCACTTTAAAGACTTGCTAACAGGGGCGCCTGGGTGGCACAGTCGTTAAGCATCTGACTTCGGCTCAGGGTGTGATCCCGGCATTCTGGGATCGAGCCCCACATCAGGCTCCTCTGCTAAGAGCCTGCTTCTTCCTCTCCCATTCCCCCTGCTTGTATTCCCTCTCTCACTGACTGTCTCTCTCTGTCAAATAAATAAATAAATAAAATCTTTTAAAAAAATAAAATAAAATAAAGACTTGCTAGTAGACTCAAGCAAGACAGTCATTCTGTAGTTTCGAAGACATTCTGTCCATCTTGGGGAACTGTTGATATAACGTCAACTCTGCAATTTTGGACAAGGAATTTGAGGAAAGGCTCCTCTCTCACTAAAAAATTTGCCTATAGGGTCTGACCCAGGGGAAGTATCTGTTGGGTTCATTCCCAGAGTAGAGGAGGGAAATAGTGCTATTCGCAATGGGTACCCACTTCATTTTGTTCTTGTCCTGTGCTCATTGAGCAACATTCGCAGACCTATCTGATCCCTCCTGGAGTGTTATGTGGGGCAGGGGAGACATGCTCAGAAGATCAGGATTATATCTATCAACATACATGAGAGAATTGGCCTTTGAGTTTGCTCAGCATGCATCAGTCCCTTCCTGCTGCCACACTGTCTGATCTGTGCTCCTACTTCAAAGGGGGGCATTGGGACTTCAGATGGCGAAGGAGTGCACATCCAGTTCTATGATCAAGAATGGGTGTTAAGCCTGTATCAGAGAAGACTAAAGAGGGGCAAGAGGTATCTTCACATGTTTAAAACATGATCATATGTAAAGAAGAAGACTTTAAAAGACAGAACTTAG
Source organism: Ursus arctos (assembly GCF_023065955.2). Lineage (NCBI taxonomy): Eukaryota > Metazoa > Chordata > Mammalia > Carnivora > Ursidae > Ursus > Ursus arctos. The sequence goes on along the minus strand of NW_026623111.1, from coordinate 9,848,331 downwards.
ACTAATAGGCAGACTGAAATTCATACGTATTAGGTACTGGGTATTGCAGTAAATAATAAAACACACAATGCTATCTAGCTTTCACAAAACCTCTACACTACTACAGGCATTAATATTTTTTGTTTTTCAGCTAAAAATTCACATTATTTAGGAGTCTCAGAAAGATTGGGAGCTCATTTGCGGTCCCACAAATAACAAGTGATAGACTTAAATCTCAAACCTATATCAGCCTAATTCTGTCTTCTAGCTCCCTAAGTTCTGTCCTCACTATAACATGCCTTGAAGATCTTTTCTGTTAATTACCATAGGGAACAAACAGGAAGAAACTAGAGAGGCAAATTTTAGCTCATCATAAGTACTTCTGTCACACTCAACAGAATCACTTTGGGCAGGAATATTTCCCCTCTCGAGACCTCAGATTTCCCTTCTAAAAAATAAATAGTACAAATGAGTCCATCACATTTTTTTTCTTGCAGTACTCTCCATAATCTAAGACAGCATTGAACAGACAGACATCTACCTCCCTTGTATTTCTCATACCCATCGACTCTATTGGGATCAAGAGGAAGCTCTCTACAAGGCATTCAGTCACCTTCCTGCCCCAGCCCCTTCCTGTCTCTCCTTCTACCCATCCTAAACTCACATGTTCTCCTCCATCTCTACTGAACCACCTGTTGGTCTCCAAATGGAGGACCATACCTCTTAGTCTTCACACATTTCATTTCCCTCACTGGGATAAAACTAGGCAGTTGACCTTTCTACAAGTAAATATTCTTAACTATTATATTAATATTCTTAAATATTTAATATCTTAAATATTAATTAAAATATCAAGTACATTCTTTTTTTAAGATTCTATTTATTTATTTGACAGAGAGAGAGCACAAACAGGGGGAGCAGCACGCAGAGGGAGAAGCAGACTCCTAGCTGAGGAGGGAGCCCAACACAGGACTTGATCCCAGGACCTTGGGAACATGACCCGAGCCGAAGGCAGTTGCTTAAAAGACTGAGTCACGCAGGCACCCCTACATTCTTCTTTAGGTCAGTAAATAGCATATCACTTAACTACTTCATCTTCTTCTTTAAGTTCCTTTAAAATAAGATGCCATTCATGTAAGGATATTAATGACCAAGGAGAATCTACTCAACATTTCATAAAGAAGATGGAAGAGGGTGTTTATATCACATAGAACACAACATGCCATGGGAAATAGCACCATTCTCTAAGTCTTTCCTTACAGGCATCTTCCTCAGCCACAGCAATGCTGGGTCTTGTTCCAGCTATTCCCCTGGTCCCCATTCCTGTGACAATAGCATCCCTGGCTTGCTCTCTCTTTCTAATGCAGAGCAATGAACTCTGTCTACCTGATATCCTCCAAATATCCTCACCCCCTATTTCTATACTATTTCCATAGGTCAAAAGCTACTATATTAAGAATGAAAATTTTGTTTATGACTAACAAAGAGGAATTCTAATTTTTATTATATATAAAATCCAAAATAAGGATTTTATGATACATATCAAATAAAAGAGCAAGTTACATTCTTTTAAACACAGTAGGAAACACATGTAGAAATCTAAGTCAAGTTGCATCTTATTCCATTTTTTTCTAGTTATTTTGTGCCCCTCACAGAGTAGGACCCCAGTTAGCTGCCCAGCTGCCTTATATCTTTGCCCTGGTCTATGCCTGGCAAGCTCCTGCTCACATTACAAGATTTAACTGAAGGCAACACTGTCTCTCTGTAAAGTCTGTACTCACTCCACTCACCTTCTTTCAATGTTCTCCAAATTTCATATACTTCAGTACTATAATTACTATGCAGGATCTACCAATATTTAGCATTTATCAATAATCTGTCTCCCCCCACTAGACTGTGAGCTCCTTAGCACAAATACCTTGCCTAATCAATCTCTAATTCTGCGTAGTCCCAGAGGAGGGAGTATAATAGATCCTGTTGTTTAAAAAAGTGTTTGTTATAGTAAATTGAACAATTAAGTTTTTTCCAACTGATATTTAGATAGATGGCTTGCATGCTTACCTACACAAATAAGTACATACATACATACCTATGAGTTTATACACACACACATACACACATGATCTTGATTCCAGCCAAGTCAAGAGCAAACTGACTTTGAAGGCAAAGCCTACCCAGTCCTTCTCACTTCTAACCCAGGAGAAAGAAGCTGATCTTGACCTAGTACTAAGCACAGAATTCTCTGTAGGTAGGAAAAATATGAAGGTGAAAAAACAGGAGGTGATTTGCAAAAGAAAATGAAGCACACAGCAAGCTAGATTCCCGAAGGTTCCTAAAATGGTAGTTAATTGAATCCAGTGTTCCAAGACCTTAATTTCAAACAAGATCTTTGGGAGAAACAGTCAGTTGCTCTCCCTCAAGGCAAAATGTAAACCTTTCCCTTAACTCTGAGACCTAACAAAGCTCCCAACTTCTGCCTTAATCCTTGTGCTCCCTGGGTAAGGCTGTACCTTAGGGCTTTCCAAGGCAGGCTCTGAGCCTCCCTTCCTCCTGTCCCTCCTGCACACCAGCTTCTTAGTAAAACCCTACAGGTATTACTTAATCCAAAGCTCTCTGCATAAAAGCACCAGACTTCCCAGACATGAGTCCCTGCCAACCTGACCCAGGCCATATGTCATCCTCAGGTCTTGATTCGGAGCCACCAACCAGAATGAAATCTCTCCCTCTCTTCTAGCAGTTTGGTGCATCCTTATTCTCATTTCCTTGTTCCCTCTCGTGCTTTCATTCACTCATTCATTCAAAGGAGATATTTATTGAATATTTACTCCATTAGGGCTGAAGATACGCAGAATAACTAATAATAATAACAACAACAGTCGCTGAATTTATTGCACACTGTAACAAAAATTAGATAAAGAGAAGACAAAATCTGGATTATTCTCTGTCTCACTGAATCCTCACAAAGATCCTTGGCATTGGTACTGTTAGCAATGCCACTTCACAAATGAGGAAACAAGGGGTAATGAGAGCAAATGACTTTCTGTATCCATTTAAGATTTTATCTGCAAGTAACAGAAAATCAACTCAATGTAGCTTAAACAATGAGGGAAATCTTTTGTCTAAGGCAAGAGTCACAACGGAGGAGGTAGCCCAGGATTGGTGACTTCATATCTGCCAGGCACCCCACTTCTCAGGTGGGGTCTCCTCACAACTGCAACAAGGCTGTAGGAGTTGCATGAGATTCATCCAAACACAATAGTTCAAAGGAAAAGAGCAAGAACACAACTTTTCTTAGTGTCTTTGTTAGTTTCCTAGGACTTCTATAACTAAGTACCATAAATTGGGTGACTTAAAACAACAGGAATATAATTTCCTCATTGTTCTGAAGGCCAAAAGTCTGAAATCAAGGTGTCAGTAGGGCCATGCTCTCTCTGAAGGTTCTAGAAAAGGATCCTTCCTTGCCTCTTCCTAGCTTCTGGTGGTTGCCAGCAATCCCTGGCATTCCTTGACTTGTAGATGCATCACTCCAATCTCTGAGTCTGAGAGACTGTTTTCCTTGTGTATGTCCCCTGTCTCTTTTTCCCCTCTTCTAAGGACATTAGTCATGTTAGATTTAGGGGCCACCCTGATCTTAACTTGATTACATCTGCAAAGATCCTATGTCCAAAACAAGGTTACATTCATAGGTACCAGAAGTTAGGATTAAACATATCTTTTGGGGAGACAAATTCAACTCACAGCAATGTCTTATTGTAAGAACTAGAAAACCTCCCCTGAAAGCCCCCTCATCAGTTTCCCATATCTCATTGTTCAGAAGTGCATTAAGTGCCCAAGCCTAAGGCAATTAGTGCATAGCGGAAAAAGGGCAAACCATGATCGGCTCAGACTAGTCATAACCCACCATAAGGCCTGGGACACAATCTTCCCCAAAGAAGTATGTGGCTGAAAGAGACTAGATACTTGAACATCATTAAGGAAGAAGGAAATGCAAATTGACGAAATTGATGTCTCTAGGAAAAGCAACCAACAGTGTCTGTTGCACTTGTCCATGGTCCCCCGTGAGTGTCTGATTCCAGAGCTTCAGGTCTATGAGCTCTCAAACCTCCATTTGAACATCTGCTATGGTACCATTCCTTACAGTCTGCAAAGCTCTGTACTATGGGATTTGTAGATACCCTCTCCTTTAATCCATACGACAATCCAATGAGATACATTGCATGATTACCCTTATTTTAGAGATGAAAAACTGAGGCATCGAGCCAAAGGTTGCACAGCTCTTGGAGGTAAATGTTTATGAAATGCAACAGTGTACCCCCAGACTGTGGGCAATTCATGGCCAAAAACTATATCAAACTCATTTTTATGAACCCAACACCCAGTACAATGCCTGGTACAGAAAAAAGGTGTTTGGTAAATATTTCCTTACATGAAAAATCCTAGCTCTTCCCTCCCAGGAAGCCTTGTTGATTTTCAAGAGGACAGTTGAATCTAATTTCTGCAAAACATTGATTTCTCTGTTATCAGGTCCACCATCATGACTAAGAAATACTTCTTTGCACACCTCAATGGAACTTGGTTATTTTGATTATGGAAGTTAACGTAGAAGGTAAGGTCCTTTGTTCCCTTTGGCTTGACTGAGACTTACAAATGCCTCCTGCCTCCTGCTTCATAGATAAGCAGCCAGTTGTCTTTTTCTTGGGAAAGAAATGCCCACCATGTAATCCATCCCCCAAATTCTTTACGATAAGTGCTCTGATTAGAAAGTCCTGTATCCCATGATAGGGAAGAGACAGGAAAACCTGGCAAGGGCAGAGCCTGAATAGAAGTGTCAGATGCTTCTTTTGTCCAGTTAGGTAGGAAAAAGAGCACTGGTCTTAAACTCATACTGAATCCTTTCTTAGTTCAGCGGCTAAGTAGCCTGACTCATGCACTTGGGTAAATCGCTTCCCTCTGCAGAGCTTAGTTTCCTCATTTGTCAAATGAAGGTGTTAACTAGATCATGTTTAAGTTCACTTCAGCCATGACATTAAAAGCTTGGGAACCATGTCTTCCTAAGTTTACTATGAGTATTACAACTCTGTTTCTCTCTCTGTCTTTATTTCCTATACCTGTTTGTTAATTTATGGATCTGGGGAGCAGGTTACAATAACATGGAGGATAACAAGTTAAAATTATGCTTCCATTGAATAGTTTGGTTTAAAATTTCTCTCATTGTCATTATCTTCTTTCTTATGACGATCTTGTGAGGCTACTAACTTTCTCACTTTTAAAAATAAAAAAACTGGAAAAGTATGATCTTACCAATGTAAGTCAGCTAACAAGTACCAAATCCAGACTTGAAGTCAGTGGTTAGTTTCCAGTTAGTACACTATGTCTTCAACACACAGACTCTCACAGCCAACTGCTACAACAATCGTAGGAGAATCCCAACTTAACATTTATCCCAAGGAGAGGACAGAGTGTGGGTAGAATCATTAACCTGGATCACAAATGCCTTTGTTATTTTAGAATTAAGCTATAAATCATCCACAAGGAATCTAGTATAAGGAAAACTGTCTACAAGCAAAGTTGTCTGAAAGACAATGAGTTGCTTTGAGAGATAGTGAGCTTTCCATTATAGACAATATTTGAGCATAGGATAAATAAATGCCTGGTGAGACTATAGGAATTGGACTTTGGATAAGAAATTGTGTTCAATTTTCTGTGAGATGTCATTTGTACTGAGATGATTTGGAGACTTGTGAGCTTGTCTGGAGTTGTTTTTCTGATGAAAATAAGTAAATCTATGTATCTGCAATGAACAATTGGAAGTTGAAATTAAAAACACAACACCATTTACATTAACATCAGAAATATATTAAATTTTTAAGTACAAATCTAACAAAGTATATGTAAGTTCTATGTGAGGAAAAGTACAAAATGCTGACAAAAAAAATCAAAGATCTAAATAAATGGAGAGAGATTTCATGCTCATGGATATGAAAACTCAAGACTGCCAAGATTGCAGTTTTTCCCAACTTCATCTATAGATTCAACACAATCCCAATTAAAATCCCAGAAAGTCATTTTATTGAGACCAACAAACTAATTCTAAACTTAAAGTGAAAAGGCAGAAGACCCAGAAGAAAAACAAAGTTGGAGGACTGATCTGACCTGATGTCAAGACTTAGTATAAAGCTACAGTAATCAAGACAGTGTGATTTTGAAAAATCACAATTGTGAGGGAAAAAAAAGAAGAAGAATAGATGCAAAAGTTAATAGAACAGAATAGAAAAGCTCAGAAATATAACAATGACCCAAGCAAATATAGTCAACTGACCTTTGACAAAGGAGCAAAGGCAATTCAATGGAGAAAAACAAATAGTGCTAGAGCCAAACAGATATATAGAGATGAATCTTACACCTTTTACAAAAATTTTATAAAAATGAATTCAAAATGGGTCATAGATCCAAATGTAAAATGTAAGGCTATAGAAAATAACATAGGAGAAAATCTGGGTGACCTTGAGTTTGGTGATGACTTTTAAGATTCAACACCAACAGAACAATCCATGAAAGAACAAATTGACAAGATGGACTTCATTAAAATTAAACACTTGTGCTCTATGAGAGACACTGTTAGTAGAATAAAAAGACAAGTTGCAGACTGAGAGAAAATATTTACAAAACACATATCTGATAAATGACTTGTAGCCAAAATATACAAAGAACACTTAAACCTCAAAAATAAGAAAACAAATGACCCCATTTAAAAATGGGGAAGTGATCTGAACAGATACCTCACCAAAAAGATATGCAGATGGCAAATAAGCATATGTCATTAGAGAATTGCAAATTAAAATGCTAGGAGCAACCGCATAAAATACCTACAGACCAATTAGAATGGTCAAATCTAAAATATTGACATTTGTGACAACACGGATGCTAAGTGAAATAAGTCGGATTGAGAAAGACAAATACCATAGGATTTCCTTTATATGTGTAATCTAAAAAAAAAAGAAAAGAAAAAAAGAACAAACAAAACCAAACTCTTAGATACAGAGAACAAACTGTGGTTGCCTGAGAGGAGATGGGCAGGGAGATGGGCAACATAGATAAAGGGGATTAAAAGGTACAAACTTCCAGTTATAAAATAAATAAGTCATGGAAATGAATAGTACAATAGTCAATAGCCAATAATATTGTCGTAACGATGCATGGTTACAGATGGTGACCACATGTGTGGGGAGCATTGAGTAGTGCATGGAACTGTCGAATCACTATGTTGAACACCTGCAACTAATATAACATCGGATGTCATCTCTGCTTCGATAATAAATTAAAAAAAAATAAATACATAAATGAGTAAAATACTAACCACACCAAATGTTGTCGAGAGTACAGAGCAATGGGAACTCTCATTCATGGCTGGTGGGACTGCAAAATGAAACAGCCACTTTGGAAGATGGTTTGGCAGTTTTTAAGTCTACAACCCAGTAATTATGCTCCTAGGTACTTCCCCCGGATGAATGAAAACTCACATCTTCACAAAAACCTGCACGCAGATGTTTATAGTACTTCATTCATAATGACCAAAAACTGGAGGCAGCCAAGATGTCTTCAGTAGGTAATGGGTAAATAAACTGTGGTCCGTCCAGACTCTGGAATATTATTTAGCACTGAAAAGAAATGAGCTAGCAAGTTAGGAAAAGACATGGAAGAAACTCAAAGACACATGGCTAAGCAAGAAGCCCGTCAGAAAAGGCAACCTACTGCATGATTCCAACTCTGGTATTCTAGAAAAGGCAAAACTCTGGAGACAGTAAAAAGATTTCTGGGTGTCACAGATTCAGAGAGAGGGAAAGAGGGATGACTATGTGGACCACAGGGAATTTTTAGAGCAGCGAATCTATTCCATATGAGACTGTAATGGTGGGTACATGATTATATTCACCTGTCAATGCCCACAGACCGGACAACACCAAGATTAAATCCTAACATAAAGGATGGACTTTAGTTAATAATAACATACCAATGTTGGTTCATCAATTTTAACAAATGCACCACACTAATGCAAGATGTTAATTATAGGGGAAATCATATAGAGGCAGGAGAGGGAGGAGATAGTTAATGTGCTCTGGGGTGTTCTAGCTGAAACTGCACGCATACATGTTTTGAAATCCTGACAGCTAGAAGCATGCCCCTGACATTTGCAAGCTGCCAGCAATTCTGCTTCGCCGGAGGTAGAGGCTTGAATTTCTCCATGAGAGAGGACAGTGCCTTCGTTAAGGGAAAAATGCGTATAGGACATTTTAATTAGACAAAGGGAAAGTGGGACCTCTTCTGAAATAGAAAGTCCCAAAGCAATGAGACACCAGTCACCTCTGTGAGACATGTTCCCCAGTCAAGGGTTTACAGGGAGCCCCCTGGGGATTCTCCCTCAATGTGTCCAGAAGGTTGAGGGCTGGATCTGGGTTAGGAGAATTTCCCTTTTCAGAGCACTCCCTCTCAGGACAATAAACTGGGCATGTGTGTGGAGACAGGCTAGGCTAAGGGGAACGTCTTAGTGCAGGTCGCCCCCAGGGAGAGACTTGGGCCAAGGAAGCTGGGAGCTGCCACACCTTATAACAGTCACCTGCACTGCCAAGCCCTTCTCATTTCACAAGCCTTCGGTAATGTTTTAGGAACAGCATTATGGAGAATTAACGGACAAAGCTTGAGTTTGTGCTTAAGGGAAAGCAGTATGGAGGGAGTCAGCCCTGAGGAAAGGCAGACTCGAGTAAGCCAGAGGCAACAGGAACGTTCTCAAAACCCCAGAAAGGCAGGTCAGTGTTTGTTTAAACAGCACAGACAATAGGGCTATGGAGGTTCTGAAGAGGGACAATATGGTCTGTGAGCTGGGGGGATGGGGGAGAGCTCCCAGCCACAACCTGAAATGTGGACTATTGGAATACTGGGGGTGGGTTGGCGGGGGGGGGGGGGGGGGGGCTTTCTCCTCAGAGCTCATGTGAGCAAATGTCAGAGGGACCCACTTCATAAAAAGTAAGTTCCATCCAGAAACATCATTTGATACATTTTTTCTGGTCAATTTGGTAACAAAGAAATTGTCCCCTTGTGCAAAGTTTGGAACCAGTTTGTCAGCCAGAAGATGACACCACACGCACACACACAAACTCACTCACTCACTCGCTCACCATATGCTGTGTAGCTTTTGAAGGAGTCACAAAGTACGTCTGGCTCCCTCTAAAGTTATTTTTCCTTCCCAAGCTTAAATGCAAAATTGTGCTTTCATATTTCTTTCAGTCCAAGTCCTGTGGATCTGCTTAATAAGATTCAGACTTTCATTCTTTCTACCTCAGGAACTGAAGAAATGAAGTCTCCAGGGGTCAGCCCTGCTTGAATTCTCTGCAGACTTGACAATGGAAAAGTTCAAACATTATGGCCTCCAGTCATTTTCTAAAACAAACAAAACCAAAGCAAGCCTTGTAGGCTCTTTCATGGTTTACATGACTAAAACTCTCTCTTTCTCATTTTTTTTCTTGGTTTAATTTTTTCCTCCCTCCTCCACACAGTCTTCAAAAATATGTGAGTCATGTATACACTTGGACCTCAACTGACAATCCCCCATGTATCAGTGTGAAATGGCAGTAAGCAAATTAAGCAAAAGTTCTGGCTGGAGAGATAACTCGAGGTGGAGGGCTGCCGGAGAGCCGCCTTTTCAGTTCTGGTTTCTCCTAAGGAGGGAGGGCGGGTGGGAGGCCAGAACCAGAGGAATGAGGCAGCTGACAAGGACAAAGCTCATGGCCAAATCCAGAAGATGATCTGAAGACGGAGGAAGCTGGAGCAAAGCCAAAGCTGTCAGCACCCCGCATGTGGAGACCTTGGTGGTGGAGGGAGGAGAGCACCTGAGAGGAGGCAAGAGGCCATCACAGGGACTAATCTAGCCAAGGGGCTGGTCTGTGCAGTCTTTGCAGTGAGGTTAATCAACTTCCGCAGACCCATGACCTCTTCCCTGAGTAGCCCCACCACCGCCCTGCCTTAACTGAGGATTGGCTTTTCGCTGGTAATACCAATTCCTTTGCAGCCACCTCAGGTGGAATCTGCCCGTTCTCAACACATCTCTCCACATTTCTCAGAGCTGGGATCAGCATGCTGGCCCCCACTGCCACCCCCACCTGCCTATGCTCTTGTGTCAAAATCCCTTTCTTCCTGTGACTTAGGTCCCCCGGGTACCACAGGCTCTGACCCCCCGATGCTGTTTCTAACCACCACCTGGCCATTAGTCCTTCTGTCAGAGGTCTAAATGATGGTTTGATGGTGTTGGTTGTATCTGGCCCACAGACTTCACTTCGTCCCATATCACCTCAGGGGCAACATCTACAACGGCCAGCCTATATCATGGTCGAACTTCTCAGGTCCATGTTCCCCCATCTCAAAGTCTCTCTTCTCTTCTCCATACAGCATGTATTTCCACTCAACATTCAACAAATAGTAACCAGCATCTACCAGCACCTACCATTCACTGTTCACTGGGTATGGTGCTGGGGACGCTTAAGTGAACACAGTCCTTACCCTCAAGGAGCTTATAAACTAATGGGAGACAAAGTCATTTAGAAGAAGAACACAGAGACATCCAATCTGGCAGGAAGGGTGGGGCAATAGAGCCCCCTCTCAGTAGAAGCTGGACCTACAGTATTGAGATGGTAGATAACCCATCTGGGCTAGAGAAAGACCCCGACAGTGAAGCCCATCAGAGGGACCCAACTCCAGTAGAAAATAGGGGGAGATTAGTATTAGCTACATTGTGTCTCACAAAGCCTGTTAAGGTTCAGATTAAGTCTCTAAATGAGGGGGGGCTGATTATTAAACAGAAATCAAGGCAGAAGCTTAGTCATAAGCATAGGATCTTATTCATCTCTGTAACCTGGCACCTAATACTATACTAGCTCATGGCAGGTGCTCAGTAAATGTTTTTTAGACAAAACTCATTCATCATGAACATAATAAGCAGGATAAGAGATAGAGGGAAAAGCTACAGAACAATCTACAGGGCACGAAGCAGTCAGGCTTGATTCCTAAGCAAGACCAAATCTAGATCCCAGTTACCTTTGTATGGGGCTCCTAAAATACTCCACCACTTGGTTTCCAGGGACCCAGCCTGGCTGAGACTACAGGTGGGAAGTGATCAGCATCAGGAACTGGATGGCCATGGGACGACCAGGGCTCACTCAGGCTCAGTCTAGATTGGAAGCAGTATGTGGCAGTAAGAGGAACCCAAAGCCAATCCAATCCATCTTCCGACTGAAGCCTCTTCTACACCTTTTGTTGTGATGGGAACAAACCTGCTTATTGGAATATGGACCACCGCACTCTAAAGCAGCACCTGCCCAACCTGGGCCCCCAGCAGAGCCCCCAGACCCACGGAGGTCTTCCAAGGTGACAAGAGGATTCATGAGGCCATTTCTCCCATCCTTAAATCCTAACTGAATTTAATTTAAAGCTGTACAGGCTAACCAAAGTATCCTTGTTTTTCACTCAAATTAGAACCAACTCAGAGTGCTAATACGAGTCATGTAGATCAGAAACTATGATTAGAGGTGATACGTGCATTTGATTAAATTTAAATGGAAAAGCAAATCAAATATTTATCATTAAGTACAGTTTGCTTGACAAAATCTTTCGAAACATGTTGTACTTTGCAGGGAGTTAATAAAAGAGGCCTCTTCGGTGCAGAAAAGTTGAAATCATTTGACAAAAGACAAGAAAAGGCTCATATATTTCATCAGCTCATTACACGAGGCCAGAAGCATCTCATTCCTTGCCTGAGGAGATGCTGAGATCTTGGTCTCTTCTCCAGAGAACAGCATAGTTTAGACAGGGGGAGGCTAGGTTACAAATCCAGCATATATCCTGTCTTTTCTATACAAAGCATATCTGAGGGTAATCAGAGAATTAATGAAGGGTCCACTTCATAGAAGTATTCAGCTGTAGCCTTTGCCCATGGTTCTCTGCATCATTTAATAAGAGAACATGAGCTTGAGATATTAAAAAACCTGGATTTGAAACCCAGCTCTCCTACACATTATGTTCCCGACTTTCGACACATGCATCATGGAAGACATGCAACCGCAAGTAACAAAAATGCCAGTAAACGCTGGCTTAGAAAACTGGGGTTTGTGTATCTCGAATAACAGGAAGTCAGCTACAGTAATCTCAAAATGGAACAATTCCATGAGAGCATCATCGAGAAACTGCCTCCGATCCAATTTCTGCTCCTAGGTGAATATGAGTGTAAGTGTTCCTCTTCTTTTTGGCATGATCATGGTTACTCCTCCAGCCATTGCATCCGCATCCCAGGCAGGGAGCAGATATTTTTTTCTTCAAATAGAAATAAAGACCTAAAATTAAAAATTAGTGAATCCTATTGAAACCCATCTAATATGTTAAAATAAGTTCAGATGTTTTGGTTATAAACATAGTTAACAAGACATTTAAATGGGTTAATAATGGGGAGGAGAAGAGGGGAGGAAACATAGAACGAAAGAAGGGAGCAGAAGTAGAAGAAGGAATAAAGAGATGACGGCAGAAAGGTTAAGGAGAAAAGTCTCCTTGATTGCTTTTGCTGTTTTGAAAATTGGTAAATAAAAGTAAAAGCAATCAAGCATTTATCCTGCCTTTTCTGTACAAAGCATACCTGAGGGTATTCAAAGTCTTAACGAGGGGGTTCTCTCTATGGCAGTATCACAGCTTAGAGGAAAAGCGAAGACTGATAAAATTAGAACCTCACATTTTGTGGGGCACCTGGGTGGCTCAGTCAGTTAAGAGTCTGACTCTTGATTTCAGCTCAGGTCATGATCTCAGGGTTGTAAGATCGAGCCCCATGTTGGGCTCCGTGCTCAGTGGGGAGACTGCTTAGGATTCTCTCTTTCCCTCTGCCCCTCCCCACCTCTAAAATAAATAAATAAATCTTTAGAAAAAGAACGTAACATTTTGTGAACTCAAAAGAAATAATGGATCCAGGCAATCATCATGAAGCACTGCTAATGTCACAGAAAATCCATTACATGCAAGGGGAAAAATACATCATCTTCTAAAGATTGTGGTATTCTTGCTAAAAACTCCAACCTGAATCTATCAAACTTCAAAATCTAACTTTACTGGAAATAGAGAGGCAGAGAAATGTGATAAATAATGCCATGGGGATTCAATCAGCAAAGTCCAGAACATGGGAAAGGCTACATAGGAAAGGCTACAGGCCAAACAAGCAGTTTTCAACAAATAAATTACATGGGGAATAAAAAACTAGAGGAAGAGAAAGAAGAGGGTTTTTTTTTAAATTGAGGCATATCCAGCAATTGCACTGTATGACACTTATTGGACTGTTGATAGAAAAAAACTATAAAAAGAATATAAAATAATTGGAGGAATTTGAGCACTGACTCAGTATTTCATGATTATAAGCAATTATTTTTAATTATTTAGATGTAAATATAGTATTGTCATTACGTTTCCTTAAAGAGTACTTCCCTAAAAACACACTGAAACCTGTATGGATTAAATTATACAATGTCTGGGATTTCCTCCAAAATAATTCAGGGGGGAGGAGGAAAGTGAATGTAGGCATACATGTAATAACATTGGCCATGAGCTGACAACTTGAAATTGCATCATGGATGCAAGGGAGTAATTTATGACATTATGCTTTCTACTTTTTATGTGTCTGAAATTTTCCATAATAATTTTTAAAATGCTAACCAACCTCAGAATGAATAACATTAGGCAAAAATACCACTGAACTTAGCCCAAAGTGAATAAACCATTCCGAGCCAGTTATTTCCCTCAGAACTGGCAGAGATGTTTCCCCAGTGCCCTGGGGAGCGGGAGGGGGGGGGATCTTGAAGTCGATATCAGAACCAGAGAGCCCTTCAGCAGAAAGGAACAGTATAATAAAACCTATGATTTCTATGCAAGAAATTTCTATGAAAGAAATTATCTTTTCTGCGTATCCTCTTCACAAAATCCGAAATTTAAAAAAAAAAAAAACCCTCTAGATTTTATTATAAAAACCTGAACCGTATGATCTTACCTTGCCACAAAAATCAAAGTAGGATTTCCCCACATGATCAAAAGCAGGTAAAAAGCTCCTTGGTAATGTTGACTTTGCAAAGCATCTTTTTTTTCTCTCTCTCTCTTTCCAGCTACGCTCCCAGTTACACATTCACATATATTTTCACATAATTACAAGGTTTTAAAGAAAAGAAAATGTGACCCTAGAGAAGTCAGATAGTTTTCAAGATATTCTAAATTAAATTTGTGCATTCACTTAGTCCACAAATATTCGAGTGCCTACCCTCCACTGAACATTGTCCTGGGTTTTAAGAGATGGTACTGAGGAAGAACAAGAGGTTCATTTTTTGTCTGGTGGAATTTCCCACATGGAGAGACCTCAGGAGACAGAGTGTCCACCAAAAATGCCCTTGAATAAGTATACCTGACAACCTACGTTCATAGCAGTATTGTTCATAGCTGCAAAGTTCATAGCTATTGTTCTCAATAGCAGAGAGGTGGAAGCAGCCCCAGTGTCTATCAACAGATGAATGTGTAAAAAAAAACTGTGGTAAATACACACAATGGAATATTATTCGGCCTTAAAAAGGAAGGACAAGGGGGCTGCCTGGGTGGCACAGCGGTTAAGCGTCTGCCTTCGGCTCAGGGCGTGATCCCGGCGTTATGGGATCGAGCCCCACATCAGGCTCCTCCGCTATGAGCCTGCTTCTTCCTCTCCCACTCCCCCTGCTTGTGTTCCCTCTCTCGCTGGCTGTCTCTATCTCTGTCGAATAAATAAATAAAATCTTAAAAAAAAAAAAAAAAAAAAGGAAGGACAAGGATGTTCTGGCACCTGGTACAAATGGATGGACCTTGAGAACAAAGTGAAATAAGGCAGTCACAAAAGAACAAACACTGCACGGGTCCACTTACAGGAGGCATCTAGAATCGTCAAGTGTATAAAGATGGAAACTAGCACAGTGGTTGCCAGGGGCTGGAGTCGGGGGAATAGGGGCTTATCGTTTAATAGAGTTTCCGTTTCAGTTTTGAAAGATGCAAGGTGTTCTGCGCAGGGATGATGGCGGTGCTTGCACGACAATGTGAATGTTCTCAGTGCCACTGAAACTGTACCCTTAAAAATCGTGAAGGTGCTAAATTATATGTTATGTGTATCTTACCACAATTATTATTTTTTTAAATTACAGCCTGCAGTGAACACCACCAAGAAGAGTTACATAGCTGTTCAAGAGAACACTATGGGCTGCCTCCCAGTGTTTCGTCCCCATGCTGTCCTTCCCAATATACCTTATATTTGCTTAAGGGTCTACTTCTCCCACACATAGTCATACCAATACCTTCTCTGCCTCTTTTGGTGTATACAGATTAGTCCAAGCCAATCACACCATGATGCTGTTCCGACAGCTATCACTGATCTGAAGAGTGCTTTGGCACATGAACTACATGGGTCCAATAATATTGAAGTAAAACATTTATATTCCATGGTTGGAAGAGATGGAAACAAGGAAGCACGCTGGTTCCATTTGCTGCTGGCAACCATTTTGTAAACATGAGGGGAAGCCACTTTGGGCTGAAGGTAATGCAGGAAGCAAATCATAGAAAAACTCAAAGGACCTGGTCACAGAGAGAAGTCACTGACATTGCTAAGCCACCAAAACAACCAACTCCGTAGCCATTCCTACCTCTAGACTTAGTGTTTCATGAAATAGGACATATTCCTATTATAAAAGTTTAAGTTAAGTCTCTGATAGTTCAACCCAAGTCATCCTTTCTGAAGTAATACTACCAAAGAAGCAACAAATAGGAGTAACTGTTCTAGTTGTAGAATTCAAGACAAGTAACATGCAGGCCCAGGCAACAGCATATGCAAAGGCCCTGTGGCAAACGGAACGGAGTTCCTGTCCTGGAGTTCCAAGAAGGGAAGGAAGTCCAATCTGGCAGAAGCTCAGAGGAAGGGGGTGAGAAGTGAACAATGTTATCAGAAGAGGTTGAGAGATGGGGAGGAGGTGCCAGATTCTATATGTTAAGTCATACAAAGATTTGGGTTTTAATCCTAATATCAGGATCCTGTGAAGTGTTTTATAACATCATGAGGACATGCTCTGATAGGCGTTGAGTAGACACTACAATGTGTAGAACTGATTGGAGGAAGGTCAATAAGAACACGGAGAAATGAGTATCTCAGGCCACTGATGGCAGCCTAGGCCAGGGCAGTGTGAGGAAGGTAGAGAAGTGTGGACAGATTTGCAAGATTTCGAAAGGCAGTGTTGGTGGAACACATGTTGTGGAAGAAGAGGGAGGTGTCAGGGGTGATTTCCAAGTGTCTGGATGTAATGGGATGAATGTGAGTGTTTTTGTTATGGCAGGGGACACTAAGAGACAACCAGATTTGGAGACAAAGATCTTGAATTATAAACAAGGATAGAACTAATACCTAACAAACTTGACTCACTAAGGTAGCATTCTTATTTTTTTTTTAAGATTTTATTTATTCATTTGAGAGTGAGAGCGCATGAGAAGAGGGGAGAGGCAGAGGGAGAGGGAGAGGGAGAAGCAGACTCCCTGCCAAGCTCGGAGCCTGATGCTGTGGGACTCGATCCCAGGACCCGGAGATCATGACCTGAGCCAAAGGCAGACACCTAATCATCTGAGCCATCCAGGTGCCCCTAAGGTCACATTCTTAATTAATTATAACTAATAGAAATCAATAGTAGTAGCTACCATTTACTAAGCATGTATTCTGACTGGGTCACACAGTCACTGCACTGTAATTATAGTCGTCATTGCAGCAGACTGTATTTTCCCACGAGCCCCTCAACAATGTCTCATACTCCACGGTAACGCCACCTTACCCCTGCTCCCATCCGGAGGTGATGTCTATGTCCCCACCTTGAATGTGGGCAGGCTTGTAACTACTTCAACCAATAGAATAGGTCAGTAGTGCTGCTATTTGATCTCTGAGGTTAAGTTCTAAAAAGCCACACATTCTGACAAGTGCTTTTGGGACACTTATTCTAGGGGAAGCCAGACCATATAAGTGGTCCAACTATTTTGAGACCACCAAGCTGGGGAGTTCACACCCAGGTACTCTGGTTGCCAGATTTCATTGAGCTCTTGGCCAACAGTCAATGGCAGCTTACCAGCCAGGTGCGGGGGTCACCTTGGAAATATACCATCCAGCTCCACTCCAGTCACCACCACTGTCGCCATGAGGAGCAGAAACAAGCCATCCCCATCGAGCCTTTCCTAAAAGAAAATAATAGCTAACTGAGCAAAATAACTGATTATTGTTGCTCTTTTCTGGCAAGTAAGTTTTGGTGGAGTTTATAAGGCTCTCTCCACCATGATATAGGTGAAGAAATGAAGACTGACAGAGATTAATGTAACTTGCCCAGGGTCACAGAGTTAGCGAGCACGGCAGCCAGAATTAAAACTAAATCCCTCTGGCCCAGAACCTGGGTTATTTCTTAAATCTCATTGCTGTCCCACTTCTGGTCACATCCCAAAATTAAACTGCTATTTCCATTTTAAATCTTGTATCTTATCCCAAAGCATGTCTTTGAACCCAACCTCAAATACATGCATTTTGAAAGCAATCTATTCCGCTTAAAAACAACAACCTGTCAGTAAACCAGAGAGATTTGCAAGTGCTTAAAAAGTTGTGTGTGTGTGTGTGTGTGTGTGTGTGTGTGTGTGTGTCTCCCATCCCTCTTCCCAAGCAGTAGGGAATTGATAGGGAATTAAAACAGACAACTTCCATTTTCTTTCAAGAGAGATTTATGACCACTGTCTACAGAATTTCAAGCTGTGAAGTGACCTGCAAAACAAACTGTTTTAAAATAATATGTTTAAAGCAAAGCAGTGTTACGTACAATTAATGTAAAAATTATCAGAAGTGATAGTTGCTGAGAAAAAGTGAAAGTAGAGAAATATGAGTTACGAAGGAGCTGGCATTTCAAGAAGCAGTGATCCATCAGCAAGGAGCACAAATCAAGGGGGTAATCAGGTCTGTAAATGACTTCAGAGTAACTTCTACTAACCAGACATCTCAAAGTGGAACTCAATCCCTTTGTCACTGCCTTTGTCCAGCCCTTAGGATTTCACCCATATCCCCCAGAAGCTTCCATTAGGTGGTCGCTCTGTCCCCCAGCCTCACCACCAGTTTTGCACAAACATCCCACACCCCACTCCCTCTGCTGGGAATGCTCAACGTCTGCCCCTGGCCAGGATGAACCTTTCTCATGCTACAGATTCCCATACGCCAGTTCCTCAGCGCTGCATCCCTGCTGGGATCCCATGAAATGATATACAGAAACTGCTGTGCCAGGTAAACCTCGTCCTGGTCTTGCTATGTGCGCTCAGACGACAAATTCTCACCTTTGTTCCCCAGACCGAGCTTTAGCCGTCTTCGAATCCTTTCTGAATGGCATGCTGTATTCTTCAGAGTTCTCAGATGCCTGCAACGGAAACAGACATTGGCTGCTGTAGACAGAAAAGGAAAGTATGAAAGGATATAAACAGCTCACAATTTCAGGGAGCACTGGAGGACCAGGCTTGGAGCTACATAGCCAAAGCTGTACCTCAGAAGGGAGACTCATAAGGAAACCTGCAGCTGTTTGACCAAATAGGGTGTAAAGGGGGAACTAATAGGGTAGGGAACAATACCAGAAGCTTGGGGGACCAGGTGTGACAGTCCAAGAGGTGATGCGGGTCTGAACACAGGCAGGCGTTATTGAGATGGAGTGAGCAGACAGGTTCAAGAAACTATTGAAGGGTGGGCTGACAGAACCTGCAGATTGCTAAGAGGGCTAAGGGAGCAGGGGCATTCTCAGACCACTCCCGAGCTGCCGGCCAGCTCCTGGGATGGATAGCAGTTTCACCAGCAGCAGTAGGGAATGAAGAGATGGGTGTGGGGCTGGATGGCAGAGGGATGGGCTGAGAGCTGTCTGGGACACACTCAGGTAGAGGAAACAGTGGTTCTATCAGTGAGCACGTCCATCACGCAGACGGACTAAGCTAAGGGAAGACACTGGGAACGGTACACAGAATGGGTGCGTAAGAACGTGCTGGTGTTTGAAGTCAGCGGAATACACGAGACTGCCCAAGGAGCGTTTGTGGTGAATAAAAATGGATCAGTGCCGGAACCGGGGTGGCCAACTCATCCCAGTGTGCATGACATTTTCCAGGTTTTAGAACTAGAAGTCCCACATCATAGAAAACTCCTCAGTCTTGGGCAATTCAGAACCCACCGTGTAGGGAGCAAGAAAAAACATGAGAGGAAGATGATTTGCCCAAGGTCATCTAGCCAATGGGCTGCAAAACCATGCCTAGAACCCAGACTTCCTAACTCCCAGGTACTCTTCAGAGTCTGCTGGACAAACACTAAATTGAATGAAACCAGGAAGAGAGTGAAGTACTCTGGTCCGAACCCTAGACTCCTGACTCACTAGGTATATGACATCAGGCAAACCAGTGACTCTGAGACTTAACTTTCCCTACCTAAAACGACAAAGTTTATACATGTATATTCCCTAACCCCAGAAAGAAATGTGAGCTCAAATAAAAACACAGAGGCGATGAAAGGCGAAGACTCTGCAGGCAAGCTGACAAGAAAGGGAAAGAACCATGGATGAATGTACCTGTCCCTGATTCAGGAATCTAAGCCCAGGGGCGCTGGCCCTCTCCTGGCCCAGCCCTTGCACTGGTTTGAAAAGTTTAACCCTCACTAAAGTGTCCTCATCGCTCCTGTGAAAAATATGGTCCCACTACTAAAACTGTCTGGAGTAAGATATATGTCTCCCAGAAAATGCTAGTGGATTTATCACAACTGGGCCATTCATCTGTTAAAAAGCAGAATGGCATTTATTGCCAATTGCTCCCTTTATAGGAGGAAAGAAACAGGGAGCCTAATAAGCTTGCTTAATTTTTTTTCTTTTATGGCTCCAGCAACTGCACTAAATATTCCGTCTGCTTTTCTTACGCAGTTTGGAGGCAGCTCTGAACTTCGGAAGTGTTACGGGGAAGATTCCAGCAGAACCACATGCGGCAGCCTTGGGAGGAGACACTGGCTGGAAAGAGGCTCTGAGAACTTGTCCTTGCTGGGGGTTTCGTGATCACTGAGTTAACTTTTTAAAAGTTAACCGATGTAACTTTTAAAAATCCCTCAGGCAGTGGGCAGGCTATCTTGCAGTGATTTGGTTGAAATAATTCTGAGATACAGGGGGCTTTTAAGTCAAATAGAAAAACAGCATAGGTTTCTGAAGGAAAGGGTTGGGAGGTTACACCCAGGTCTGAGCCCTGATACTGGTTAACTCTGTTAACTTGGTTGACATCAAGGGACCTCAGAAGGCCTATTTCGAGTGCTCACCCCGACATCCCACAGCACGCACGCATCCACCCTGATACTCCTGCTATTTCATTCATCTCCCACTTAAGGAGTTTGAAAGCATCTGCTTAGATCACACAGTGCTTTTTCTGGAGCACAGAGCTGCACAAAAAACACTGAAGTCCTGGCTTTTAGATCCCAGCTCTACCATTTAAATGAACTTCCAGGCCAGCGCTATCCAAAAGAACTTCCGGAGATGAAGGGGATATTGTCATATGCGCTGTCCAATATGGCAGCCACTAGCCACAGGTAGCTAATGAGCACCTGAAATGTGGCTGGGGTGACTGATGAATTGAATTCTTAAGCTTATTCAATTATAATTAGTGCAAATGTAAATCTAAATAGCCACATGTGGCTGGACAGTTCAAATTGAGCCTGTTTGAGCCTCAGCAACTTCATCTGTAAAATACATCCTAAGCAAGACTGCTTTGAGGATCATACGTTATAATGCCTGGAAAGCTCCTAGCCTTGTGCCCAGCATGGAGTCAAGGTTGGTAAGACAAGAAAGTGGGACCTTTCATGGATCTGTCTTCGTTTGGCCCTAGATTCAGGACTTTGAGGCCTGATACTAACCGGGGGTGTCAGGCAGCATAAAGATTCCAACCAGCAGTTGTCCTGAGGCCACAGGAAAGCAATCCATCTTTTAGTGAACTTTCCATTGGTGGCCAAGAATGTTCTGCATGAGGAAATCTATTAACTGCTTCATGAGTGAATATTTACAGGAAGTTAGAAACTGCTGACTTTAGCTAAGGAGAATGCCCCTCTGTGGAGTTTCATGGCCGATTAAAGCTCTGGAATTTCATTGAGGGGATTTATAGATAAAGGTTACTAACTATACAAGTGCATTTTTAAATATGCTCTCACAAAGTGGAGGTTCTACTCAAGATGTGGCAGTGGGGCTTCCAGCGGGCAAAGGAGAGCTCTTTAAATACAATACTGAATAATAACAGAACTGTGCTGCTCCACGGTTTTCAGCCACAGGCAGCATTTCCCAAAGGCTCGGACTCCCAGACTCAGAAGGATCTTAAAGACCATCTCATCCCAGCCCTCCTCCAATGCTCAAATCCTCCCAACACATTAGCTTCATCTTGAACAACTCCTGTGATAGGGGATCTCCCTGTGTCCTAAGGCAATCATTGCATCATTGGACATGTGATACTGTTAGAAAGAGCTTCCTCTGGTGAGCAAAAATCCAGTGGAGAAACATGGTGTCTTAGAAGAGCACTGAACTCTGCCATTTTCATGTTCCATCCCACTCTTTGCGCTGGCTCTGCTTCTTCAGCTCCGGAGGCAAGCTCAAGATGGCTAATCTCTTGCAATGCCTCTCCCCACAGTGGGAATAATAGCAGTATAGTAGAAGTAGTTGCACAACTATTGCTGTAATTGTTTTTTTTTTTTACTAATATTACTCCTAATAATTCCTCCACAGACTTGTAAATACGTGGACATTTGCCATCTCCCTTCACCTGGCTCAGCAACGTTACATGCATTGATCTCTCTCCTGTGTTAGAATTCCAGATGCCCCACGGCCTTAATAATTCAACGAGCCTGGATTGCTGTGTTGGAGACAAGCTGACACTGGAAACTATAACGGGAGTGACATCTAGAATCAGTCCATCCCTCCAGCTTCACTTTCCGTGCAGTTGCTGGTGGTGGTGGTCATACTACAAGCAACACTGAAAACACTGGGTTTCTAGGATGACCATGAATCAGGCACTATGCTAAGTACTTAGCACAGATAATTTCATTCAATCTTTAAAACAACATTGGGAGGTAGGTATTAGCATTATCGTCTACAGATAGGAAAATGGAGCAAGACAAGTTAAGTAACTTCCCCAAAAGTATGTAAGTGAGGCTAGAAATTAATCCAGACAAACCAACCCCAGACTGTGCTCTTTCCCACAGCAAGAGAGAGGTATTAAAAGCATAAGCTCTGAAGCCAGCTATGAACCGTTCCTATCCCAAAGGCGGAGACACTCTCAAGAGATTATTATATAATAACAGTCCCAGCAAGAGACCAGGGGACCTCACCGGAAAATGGAGAAAGAGAGGATCAAGTGGACGGCTTCATGGGACTTTAGGGCTTGATGGGATGGGAGACGGCAGAAACTTTCTCGATGGAGGGCCCTAGAGAAGGATAGGAAGAGATAGGAGGGCAGTGTCCATCAGGTAATAAGGTCCCTGAAAATTTGCAAAATGCTGAAACATCAGTCCACTAGACAAGAGAACTGAAATGCTTTTAAAAAGAAAGGATACAAATTAAACATACTGTTATCATGTTACCTGGCAATCATGTGCCCTGGCATTTAGTCAAAGGAGTTGAAAACTTATGTCCATACAAAAACTTGCATGTGGAAGTTTATAGCAGCTTAATTCATAATTGCCATAACTCTGAAGCAACGAAGATGTCCTTTAGCAGGTGAATGGATAAACCGTGGAACACTTAGACAATGGATTATTATTCAGTACTAAAAAGAAATGAGCTATCAAGCCATGAAAAAGACATAGAGGAACCTTAAATGCATATTAATGAAAAGGATACATACTGTGTATTTCTACCTATATGATATTCTAGGAAACGCACAATTATGGAGACAAAAAAAAGATCAAGGTGGGGGGGGGACACCTGGGTGGCACAGTCGGTTAACTATCTGACTCTTGTTTTTGGCTCAGGTCCTGATCTCAGGGTCATGAGATCAAGCTCTGCATCAGGCTCCACACTCATTGCAGTTTGCTTGAGATTCTCTCTCCCTCTGTCCCTCCTACTCTCTCTCTCTTTGTCTTTCTCTCCAAAATAAGTAAATAAATCTTTTTTAAAAATCATTGGTGGTAAGGTATGTGGAAGTGGTGGGGAAGGGAGGAAGAGATGAATAGCCAGAGCAAAGGGAATTTTAGGGCAGTGAAAATACTCTGTATGATATCACAATGATAAATATATGCCTTTATACATGTGTCCAAACTCATAAAATGTACAACACCAAGAGTAAACCCTGGACTTTGAGTGATTATGATGTCAGTGGAGGCTCATCCTTGGTTTCAAAAATAAAAAGCCCCTTTCTGGTGAGTGATGTTGATAAGGTGAAAGGCGATGCATGCGTGGGGTCAGGGGATATGCAGGAAATGTCTCTATCTTCTCTCGATTTTGTTATAAACCTAAGACTGCTCTAAAAAAATTAAGTCTCTAAAAATTAAAAAACAAGAACAACAAAGAGAAAGAACGTCCTCATAAAAATAAATTTGACCGTTGAGCCATCAGAATGATCATTATTCCCAGAGAACTGTTTCTCAAGCTCCGACATCTTTAACCATTTTTCATTTCACAGCCTTCCATCTGCCCTTCAAGCGTGCTTATCTCCAAAACAAAGTTGCAAATTCTTCTAGTGGTCCAGAGACTTCCTTTTTTGACCCTCAAGTCTGGTCCTGTCTTCTGCTCAGTTCTACTTCAGACCTCAGTATCTGAGGTGGATTTCTAGAAACCATGGATACACATCAGAGTTCTGCATTCTATGTGAAAGTATGTTCCAAATTTCTTTTATTTTCTTTTTTTAATTTAGTTTTGTTTTATTTACATTCAATTAATTAACATAGAGTGTATTACTATTTTCAGAGGTAGAGTTCAGTGTGTTCCAAATTTCTTAACCAGCCAGGAGCCACTGGCATTTCTTGAGCACCTATTATGAGCCACAAACTGTTCTAGCACTTACATGCATTAACTCCTCTTTGATTGACCCTGTGAGATAGGTGCTATTAATCATCCCAGTTTAACGGTTGATAAAATAGAGATCGAGTAACTTGCCAAGTACTAGATAGTTTGGGTCTCAAATCAGATAGGGAAGTTGATACCCAAGGAAGGACAGTGACTTACCTAAGGTCACCTTGCCATGATAAAACTGAATTCAAGCTTCAGTCTCTCATTTCACCGCACTTTCAATGATACAATGCAGTACATGAAAATACTTTGAAAAAAATCTGCTGTACAAGTTCTATGATATATTTATTATTGTTAACATTCCTCTCCCACAAGGCAAAATGTTTTTCACACAATAGGTGGCCGACAGATATGTTTAGGCTATAAAAAGTGGACCCAGGAATACAATTTAAAATACAAGGTCTTAGGTAAGAAAGGCCTTTTTGGAAATATATAGAAAGGCTTTTTTGCACGGCCAACATTCCATTAGTACTCCAAATCATTAATCATGTTTCGTGCTTCAAGTCAACCCAATGCCTTTGCCTGTAAACTTTTAACAGATTAGAAACAGGTGACCTGCTTCCTGGACTCTCCTTCAGTAGGAAAGCACTTGGGAAAAACTACAGGGGTTAGAAACTCAGGTCCAGACTAATGAGGCCTGCACTGCCCATAAAATAGCATTGTGGAATTGGCTGATTGTCACAGGAGCTCACAGCTCAGACCCAAGAAGCCAGTCAGAGAAATAAGATGACCACTTTATAGAGTAGAGAACTAAAGTGCCCCGGGGGCTGTGCGTATAGTGGCATTAAGTGAACTAAGGCTGATGAAAGTGGAAAACAAACTCACACCCTACAACTCCAAACTTCTAGAGCATTAACCAATTATCTTCATCTGAAAGAAATAATTCCATTATGGAGGGAAAATAATCAATAGCTAATTGAAACACATCTATTGAGCAACTGCCTTTTGTCTAGAACTAGACTGAGTATCTTGAGATTTCATAGTAAGTGTTGGACATGATTTCAGCCGCTCAGAGTGTCTATATCAACAATTAGTATTAGAAATATTTTGAAGAAAGCTCTAATGGCCCTTTCAATTCTTGAATGATCCTGGTTGATACTAAAGCCACATAGAAGAATGGCTAAAACATAGACTTGGGAGCCAGATTGTGGAGGCTCAAATTCTAATTTTGACACTTACTAGCTATAACATTTACTAGCTTGATCTTGGGCAAGTCACTATCTTTCCGAGCCTCAGTTCCCCCTCTGTAAAATGGGGCAATATTTGTACATACCTCATATAGTTGTTGTAAAAATTGAATGAGTTAGCATCTGTAAAGCCCTATGTTACAATTGGGCATGTACTAAGCATCTTGTCTATACTCATTATGTCTCTATAGATTGGAAAACCAAGGCTATGTGCCCAGAGGCAGTACAGGCAACAGAGAGTGTCAGAGTGAGAAGGCCTGTTGCTGTGATGACATGTCAGACAGGATGTGTCTTCCTTTGACCCCTTCAGGATTGCAGAAGGAATCCTCAAGCTATCCTGCCAGCACTGGAAATGGGCAACTTTACTCAAGCTGTATGGCGTAGGTTCTTGTTTGGATGTAATAATCTGTTTTTAATCTTGTGTGTAAATGAACACAGAGGTTAGTCACTGGGTGCATATTAATCTAAAATAAATGAATACATTTGAATTAATCAGATCTTCAGTCTATGTAAATTGATGATTTATAATGATATTAGCACAAATTGCAACGATAAATCATTTTAAAATTAGATCCAATGTTCCTTAAGGCAGCAAGGACTCCAGAGATTTGAACATAACTTGTGACAACTTTAAAATGTAGATTGGTCTGGCTGTAGCTTGGGGGCAGAAGCAAGGGGCCAGAAGACCAGAGGGCAATGTGGAACCACATTTTATGAAGGGACAATGGTAATGGGACCTGCAAGGTCACAAAAATAAGAAAAGAGCAAGAGAAAGTCAATGACACAGACACATTCTGCATTTCCCAGTTTATTTTCTGTCTTGGGACTGAAGACTTTGAGCCTTTGATTCAATTCAAGGCAACAAAGAGGAGTTAAATTGAGGCAGCTTAATGAGAAGGAAAGATTTCAGGGGGTTCTTCCACTTGTTGGTGATTTAGGGCAAACTAACTTTGCTGAGGCTGCTGATTTCATCTGAAAAATGGACTTCATTATCCCAACTTTAAAGTACTGTTATGAGAATTAAATAATATTGGATGTGAAGTGAAAATCCCAGTTTATGAAGAATAGAATAGTAATTTTAAAAATGGAGTCAGACTGCCTGGGTACAAATCCTGGCATTGCTACTTGCTGGCTGTGAGACTTTCAAATAATACTGTAGTGTTTCTGAGCCTCTGTTTTCTCCATTATGGAATGGGGATAATATTAGGGCCAATCTCTTAGGGTTGGTGGGATAATTAAATGTAAACATGCAGGTCTTGTAACCAAGGAGGTACTTGGTGAGTGTTAGCTATTAGTATAAATAATTGTCATTGATGTTACCATGAACTCTGGGTGGTGATACTGTGTGTAACTGGCCTAAGAAGAAAGGAGGACCTATGATGGACATACCAATGGAAGAGAGAATATGTAGCCAGTGAATCAAGGGGACGAGGAAGCAAGTAACTGTACAGGAAGGAAGGAAGTGAGGAAGACATTGTTGAACACATATAGTAACTTCCCTGCTAACCCTAGACTGTCACTTTTTTCGTATGTTCACAGTTAGAGAGCTGCAGGAAGAGAGGATTGCCTGAAGGTTAGAAATTGAGCAATAGTTTGCGAGACAAAGAATAAGGGGTCGCAATCACTCTGGGCTTCCTCTCCTGGGAATGAGCCTTGTATAGAAAATAATAAAGGTCTGTGATGAGCTTTAATTTGCCCTCGTGTCCAAAACGGTGATTCTCATCTGTAACTGTTTATAAATAAAAGTACCAATGCCCTGAGATCCCACCAGAATTTTTCAGCCACCTGGCTGATGGAAACATTTTGGAGCCTTAAGATGGAAATTGCAAAATGATTGTAGAACACTGCTTCATAAACATCACAGGAGGTAAGGAGATGAGTAAGAAATAAACCGTGGCAAGAAAGCATCATTAACTATAAGTTTGTGAATAACAAGAAAATCTTTGTACACATGTCATAGAAGGAGGTACTGAGGCCACTCTCCCAAGGGCTTCAGATGAAGTAACCACTTTTTTATGAACTGAGTATTTGTGTCCCCTAAAAATTCATATTTTTGAACTCCTAACCCCCAATATAATGGTTTTTTAAAATAGAGTCTTTGGGAGATAATTAGGTTTAGATGAGGTTATGAGAGTGGGGTCCTCATGACAGAGTTAGTGCCCATATAGGGAGAGGTCGTTATAACTGCCCTCATAAGAAATGTGTACCAGAGCTCTCTCTCTCTCTCTGCCATATAAGGACACAGCAAGAAGGTGGCCATCTGCAAGCCAGGAAGATCCTCACCAGGGGCTGAATCAGCCTCCACCTTGATCTTGACCTCCCAGGCCCCAAAACTATATGAAATAAATGTTTGTTGTTGAAGCCACCCATTCTATGGTATTTTGTCAAAGTAACACACAGTTATTCTATGAATAGCACTTGCAAGAGTTAGGGTAAAAATTCAGGAACATCACACCTCATCTTTAAATTACAATCCTTCTCTTGTGTGTGTAAGTGTGCCTGTCTGTATGCAGGCAGACACACACACATTCACTCATGAAATGCGCAAACCTTTGACCGTACGTTGCAAAATCACAACATTAACCGTTTATTCTTTCCCTCTCAAAATCATACTTTCCCAGTTATCTTACAACTTACAATCAACAAAAATAGAATGTTTTCCTCTAGCCAAAAATAAAAGCTTTATCTCCCTGGTGGTCAATTGATAGACAACCCATCTATCACCAGATTGTTCCTCTTACTGCATAACTGCTATAACTTTGAGGCACTGATTCTAAATCATCCAATCATCACTAAATAAACCGTTTCTAAGAGGGTCAAATGAAGTGATTGAAAGGACATCGGAATGTTCAAAGGCACACAGATTTGCTCAAAGATACCCTCTCTAGAGAAACACTCAATGTGGGTCCATGCAGTCATGCACTCAGATGCTCATTACATCGTCATTTGAAACAAGAGCTAAGGTTAGGAAGCAACCTACATGTCTATCAACAGGGGAATGGGTAGGCAAAGGTGTTTTGCCTTGTTTTGCTTTTAATGAGGTACCTCTATAAATATTAGGGCTCAAAAAAATATTGCTGACTTAAAAAAAAACAATTTAGATGGATACACAAATATGACACTTTTCGTGTCAAATAAAATGCAAACACAAAATAACACTGTGTGTTGTATGGAGACATGTTGGCAAATGCACCAAAAGGACTGGAAAACTGCATAACAAAGTAAACAAAGTGATTTACTTCAAGAAGAAGGGAAATTAGATGGAGAAAGGCCATGTCAACATGTATAAAATTCCAACTTTAATAAGGATGTATATATACATTATTATTAGATAATAAAAATACTAATATTTTAAAAGAAAGCACACGAGGTCACCTAGGCCATTTGCAATACTGTAGTGCAATTCTTTTTTTTTTTTTTTTTAAGATTTTAATTATTTATTTGACAGAGAGAGACAGCCAGCGAGAGAGGGAACACAAGCAGGGGGAGTGGGAGAGGAAGAAACAGGCTCTTAGTGGAGGAGCCTGATGTGGGGCTCGAACCCAGAACACTGGGATCACACCCTGAGCCGAAGGCAGATGCTTAACCACTGCGCTACCCAGGCGCCCCCTGTAGTGCAATTTTAATGCTAACCATGCAGAGGGAGTGTCAGACTCCACAGATTAGGCGCACAGTCTCCAATAAGACTGCCCTCACTTCAGACACCTGCCACAAATTTGGGAGTTCCCAGGCCACCTGCATTTCTGACCAACTAGTTACAAATCCAAAGATTCCCATGACACCGCTCAGCTTTGATAATTTACTAGAACAACTCACAGAACTCAGGAATGTGCTATCCTTATGATTACAGATTTATTATAAAGGATATCAATCAGGACCAGGCAAATAAAAAGGCACAAGGTAAAGTCTGGGAGGGTCCTGAATACAGAGCTCCCTGCTCTCAACCTGTGGAATCAGGATATACCATCCCTCTGGCACACTGATATATTCACCAACCAGAAAGCTCCACTAAGCCTCAATGTTCAGAGGTTTTATTGGGGACCCATTACGAGGGCATGGTTGAATGAATCATGGGCTACATGATTGAATGCAATCCCTAGCCCCCCCCCCCTTTTCCCTCTCTCCCTGGTTATTGAGAGATCTAGCTGATCTCCCATGGCTCAAAGCCTCAACCCTCTAATCACATGGTTTGCCTTTCTGACTGTACCAGCCCACATCCTGAGTCACCTCATTAACATAAACTCAGGTACGTCTAAGGGGCTCATAAATAACAAAGATGCTCCTAATTCGATGGAAATTCCAAGGATTTAGAGTCTCCTTCCCAGAACTAGAACAAAGGCCAGCCACATTCTTTATTATACAATACCAATCCTCTGGTGACAAGCACAACAGCACCAAACTCATTTCAGGCTGGTGGAACTATAAAGTGTCAAGGAGGCATACCCTATTAAATTTGGGCTCACATGTTACAAAAGAAGTTACACATTAGACAAGACTACAGAGGAGCTGCTCTGTATTACCTATGTAGACTTTATAAAAGTGATTTTGTTCTCATAAGAACAAATTTTCTTTTTCTTTCTCTCTTTATTATTCATTGTTGTAGTTACATTTTGGTTAACTGTAAGTTTATTCTGCAATATTTCTTGGCAATCCAATCTAATGCAAAAAAAAAAAAAACACCCACAAAAACCTTTCTTATATCTGTCCCTAAGTTTTTCCTGCAGCAGTACTAATACTATGAAGACTAGCCAAGTGGAGAAGAGATCTAGTTATCAAGTCCAATAGATCTGGACTCAAATCCTAGTTCTGCATCACACTCTATGACCCAACCCAGCTCCACATGTCTCTCACCTGCACAGCAGCTGCATGTTTGCATTGTGATGATAGAGATCCAGGAGATTTGGAACTGGTACACTGTCATTTCTGCCCCATTATATCGGTCAAAGTGCGTCATATGACTGAATCTAGACACCTAGTGGAAGTCACGACAAAGTTACATGGAAAGGGTATCAATATAGAAAAGGAAAAGAATTGGGGCCTGTGTGGAATCTACCACAATAGTTAAAATTTTCTGAGAACTTATGCTATACTAGGATATATGCTAAGTATTTTACATGCATTAATACTCAATGGCATTTCAGGATTTTGCAGATCAAGAACTTTGGACTTACACAGCTTAAGTAAATTAAAGGTCACATAGCTACTGAGAGTCAGAATTGGAGTTTGAACTCAAATTGTCTGACTCCGTTCTTAGCCGAGAATTATGTAGTCTTTATCAATCCCCCATACCTTGATGAAACCAGAAAAGTTGGCAGAAACCACAATCATGTGGCATTAGAAAGCCTAGCTTCTATGTTGTAATATAACTTTCCATGGGATGAAGTGTGACATTTCCCTCCTTATTTGGTACTCTTTAGATTGCCTGGTTTTGAATTCCAGTTCTATAAAATTAAATATGGTTAGCTGGGATAAGTCACTTAACCATTCTGCCTTAATTTCCTCATATGTAAAAGGGTAATAAAAGTGATGTGCCTACCTTAGAGGACTGTTATATAAATTAAATGATGAGATAATTAGTCATTATTTATAACAAAGCTATCTAACATTTACATAAGGCCTCCTATATGCCAGACATTATTCAAACTCTTTTTTAAAATTTTTTCTCATTTAATTCTCATTATATTAGCATTATTCTTCTCAGTTTGTATTCAAGAAGACAGACATGAACAGTTTAGGCAACTTTCTTCAGGTCACAGAGCTAATAAATGGCAAGAGTCAGAACCTAAGGGGGCAATTTGCTTCTTGATACCTACTTTCAAACCAAGAATACTCAGATTGCCGATAGTATCAATGATTTTTTTTTTTTATTGTGGTCAGTGCTGTGTTATTTTAGAGAAGGTACTCAGGGATTATGCCTACACAAGGGTTCTGTCACTGGGCTCATTAACCCCTGCCTGAAAGGACAACCTAATGGTCCACAAAGAACCAGATAATGAACCTGGAGGACTCCCATTTCCTAAAGAGGACAGCTGAAATACTAGGGCTGCAGGGCTCCCACCAGGCTGTTCCTCTCACTGCAGATTAAAAACAGATAACTCTCAAGAGATCCACTCATAAGGCCTTAAACTGGAGCTTCTGGCAGAGAGCTAAGGAGGCACTTAACAAAGTCAGGACCCTGAAGTGTGACTGCTTCTATGAAGATTGATCTGAATGGCTCCAAATAAATAAAAATGTGCTGGAGATGGTGTCTTTAGCTTCGAGGCCTGAGACATTCAGGACATTTAGTGTGAGCACCAGATACACACACACACACACACACACACACACACACACGCTACCTATGACTGCCTTAAGACTGCCTGTCTTTCCCAAAGCCAAGCCCTGTCCTTTCTGATGATTTTTCTAAATGGAGGTTGGAGAATTGTGATAATGTGGCTTCCGTTTCATCCCACAATCAGAACTGTGTAATACAGCTGGGAACACAGACACACAGAAAGACTGACTAGCTAGCCCAAGGTCTAATTGCTGGATGTAGGAGAACCAATGTTCATCCCATATTTTTCTGCCTTTCTCAGCTACGCCTTTGCCTTTGCAGCTACAATGGTGTTTGGCAAGAGATGGCCTCAATAGGCATGATCATCTCTACCCAACTGTAAACCAGAGCCCCTCTTAATCCTTCACACCATCTCACTCTATCAATAAAAAAAAATAAAAAATAAGTATCAGGGCAAGATGATGAGAGAACTAGGTTCAGAAACATAAAACAACAAACTGTCATTCTTCTAGTTTCTTTCTAGTTTCTTTCACTTAATACATTTGTAAGAAGTCATGAATTCATTCTCTAAGTAAAGGGAAGACCCTAAAAGATTTTGATCTACTTGTGACTCTTGAGAAGTGGTATTTAAAGATAGTAAGTCAAGTGCCAATATGGTAATAACACATATGGGTTATAAAGGAAGAGTCTAGAGTTAGAGAGAATAGTTAGGCAGTAGTTAGTAGCAAGACAATGCTGCATCTGTCACGCCATTTACTCTTCCTGTACATACAAAAAGTCTAAATTTCCCAGTCCACCTTGCAATTACACTGAAGCCAAGAAACTGAATTCCAGCCAATAGAAGATGGGCAAAAGTGATGTAAGCTATTTCCAGCCGTTCTCTATAAGCAATTTATTTTACTTGTAAAGTTGCATGAAGTTATATTACAAGAATATTCATGTAGCATAGTTCATAATAATGAAAGCTTAGATCAGAAGCCCAATGGGGCATTAAATACCTGAAACTTGGTATATCTGAAACTTTAAATTGTGTGCAATCTTCAAAATGAATAAAATAGTCCCAGTAATTATGACTATTTTATGTCATACTAACCCTACTATTGAAAACAACCTAAAAACTGGTTAAAATACTTTTTAAAAAGATACTTTTTGAAGGTATCAGAGAACAACCAAGACAGATAAGAATTTAGGGGTCAGAATCCCAAAAGCAAAGAAAAAGTACTAAGACAAACTGTACTCCATTGCCACTTTTATCCTTTGGGGCTTTTCCAATCTGTAGGAAGGGGCACTGAGGTTAAACAAAAAGCAAATAGAGTTGCAGCAGTCTCACTGAAACAGAAAGACAAAAATTGGAATTAAGAGTGATGAAAACAGCCAGGAGTGGAGGGGTCCAGAGAAAAGGGCACTACAGAAAAGTAAGCCCAAAATTGCTGATGTAATTTTGCCCAATTACTCTCTGATTCTTAACTGCAGGTTTATAGAACTAGATAATGGAAAAAATCAAGCAAAAAGCAGTTGCTAAGAAGTTTAAAGTCTAAGCAAAGATTTAGGCATTCTTACAGTAGTAAGGCAAGATAAACTGGAGACTAGAGACCATCATGGAAGAAGACCCTGATAGAAGGCCCAGGTTTTAGACTGAGAACAATATAAGACTATGCCCAAAAAGTAAGGAAACACACAAAGACATAAGCCCTAATAAAGCCAGAAACTTAGCTTAATTAGATCAGTTCTCATATGTTATATAACTACAAGAAGAAAAGTAAATCCTCTCTCTAAGAAAGTAATGTCATTCAGAGCTTCTAAAATTTTCCATATACAATGTTGGGCATTTAATAAAAAATCATAAGTCATGCCAGAACAAAATAACAAGTGATCAAAAACCAAAAGAGAAAAATAGATAATAGAAACTTACCCAAAGGTGATCATGCAACTGGATTTTCAGACAGACTTTAAAGAAATTATAATTAATGAACTCAATAAAATAAAGGATAAGATAAACAATTTTACTCTCTGTAAACTGATATCTATAAGAAATATCTCAATAAAAACTCTAAAATTAAAAAATGTAATAACTAAAATTAGAATAAAAGGCAGATTAAAGAAAACAAAGAAGAAAATCAGTGAACTGAAATAAATCAGTAAAAAATGTCCATATTTATGCATAGAGCAGAGAGATGAATATAGAGAAAAAATTGAAAAAAGATGCATGGAACATGGAGGGAGAAGAAAAAAGAGAGATAATTGATCAGAAAAATATTTTAAGACTGGCTGAGAACTTTCCAAAACTGGTGAAAAACAACAGCCACAGATTCAAGACTATCTCAGCACCCAAACAACATGAATACAAATGAAAAAAAGTGACAAAAAGAACATCATAGAAAAACTATTGAAAAACATAGACAAAGTAAAAATCTTAGAAAAACAGGAGGAAAAAAAAGAATCTCTTCTAAATTCTTAGCAGGAATTATGGAAGCCAAAGACAATATAATGAACTTTAAAGTGCTGAACTAAAATAACTTACCAATCTAGAATACTTTGCTCAGAAAATTTTTTAAAAATATTTTAAAATAAAGGCCAAAAACATTTTTAGAAAAACAGAAATGGAAAGAATTTGTAATTAGTAGATCTGTAAAAAAAGAAATACCAAGGGGAATCCTTCAGGCAAAAGGAAGTAATTCGAACCCACAGTTAACATCATCCTCAATGGGGAAAAACTGAGAGCTTCTCTCCTAAGATCAGGAACAAAACAAGGATGTCCACTTTTACCACGTATAAAACAACAAAAAAATAAATAAAAAATAAAAGACATCTAAATTGGCAAGGCAGAAGTAAAACTTTCACTACTTGTAGGTGACATGACAATATATATAGAAAACCCAAAAGATTCCACCAAACAACTGCTAGACCTAATAGATGAATTCAGTAAAATCACAGGATACAAAATCAATGCACAGAAATCTGTTACATTTTTATACACCAATAATAAAGCAGCAGAAAGAGAAATCAAGGCATCAATCCCATTTACAATCACACCAAAAATAAGATACCTAGGAATAAACCTAATTAAAGAAGTGAAAGGCCTGTACTCTGAAAACTATAAAACACTGTTGAAAGAAATTGAAGACGACACAAAGAAATGGAAAAACATCCCATGCTCGTGGATTGGAAGAACAAACATCATCAAATGTCTATACTATCCAAAGCAATCAACGCATTTAATGCAATCTCTATCAAAATACCAACACGATTTTTCACAGAACCAGAACAATTCCAAAATTTGTATGGAACCACAAAAGACCCTAAATAACCATAGCAATCTTGAAAAAAGAAAAGCACAGCTGGAGGCATCATAATTCTGAACTTCAAGTTAAATTACAAAGTTATAGTAATCAAAACAGTAGAATACTGGCACAAAAGTGGACACATATCAATGGAACAGAATAGAAAAACCAGAAATAAGCCCTCAACTATATGGTCAATTAATCTTCAACAAAACAGGAAAGAATATCCAATTGGAAAAGGGCAGTCTATTCAACAAATGGTTTTGGGAAAACTGGACAGCAACATGCAAAAGAAAGAAACTGGACCACTTTAATACACCATACAAAAAGTATATTCAAAATGGATGAAAGACCTAAATGTGAGACCTGAAACCATAAAAATCCTACAAAAGAACACAGGCAGTGACCTCTTAGACATCAGCCATAGTAAATTTTTCTAGATATATCTCCTGAGGCAAGGGAAACAAAAGTAAAAATAAACTATTAGGACTACATCAAAATAAAAGTCTTCTGTACAGTGAAGGAAACAATCAACAAAAGTAAAAGGCAACCTACAGAATGGGAGAAGATATTTGCAAATGACGAATCCAATAAAAGGTTAGTATCCAAAATATATAAAGAACCTATAAAACTCAACACCCAAAAGCAATGATGCAATATACCTGTAAACAACCCAAAGGTAAAAAATAAAAAGCATAATGGAAATGAGAAAAAATTTTGAACCGAATTTTAATATATAACTATTATAGTGTCTAGAGAAAAAATGTATATCCTTAAATGCAGACACTTAAAAAGAAATAAAAAAGGCTGAAGATCCATGACCCAAGAAGTCATCAGGTAGCATGACAAAGAATGGTAAATGAAATTCAAGGGAAATTTTAAAAAGTAAAAATTTTTAAAGATTAATACAATTTATAAATTTCCTGCAATTTTAAGAAAAAGCAAAAAGGAAAGGGCACAAATTACTAATATCAAGGAGAAAAAGAGAACACCCTCACAGTTTCTACAGTCATAAAGATAATAAGAAGAGTATCAATGACTTTTACGAATAAGCTTGAAAGCTCAGAATAAATAGACAAATTTCTTAAAAGTATAGTTTACCAAAACTGGCACAGAATAAATAAAAGGTCTGAATATCCCTGCATCCATTAAAGAAATTTTACAAGTAAGTTTTCCCACAAAGAAAACTTCAGTCCATAATAGCTTAACCAGGGAATTCTTTCAGATATTCAATAAGAAATCAAGCAAAACTTACATTAACTCTTCCCAGGAATAGAAAAAAATGATCTCTTGTTAGGATATTAGCATAACCTCAAGCCCAATATCTGTCAATGAAATTACAAAACAAAACAGTACAGACCAAATTCTGTAATGAACACATACTCAAGAGTCCAAAGCAAAGTAATAGCGAACCAAATGCAGTGACACATGGAAAGGATTTATTCTGCTAACAAAGATTCTTTCCTTGGCCAAACTTTAATCAAGTCTCTATGAGCCCTGTGCTCAAGAAGCCCAAGCCTTGGGCTTCTCCCTCCATCCTGTTGAATCCAATTTTAGCAAGAATCCTGCTAAATCAGTTTAGCCAGAATCCCCTACACACCCTCATTATCTAAGCAAATTTCTCATCTCCCATCACCCCAGGTAACATCTGGTCATCCTGGCCTGCTTTCAGAGCAAGAATCCTACTAGGTCAGTTTAGTGAAGAACTGCCTTATACTCTTAGCAATTTTTTTTCCACTGTTCCCCTCCCCGCAACCTTGTTCATGGCTATAAATCCATATTATTCTTTTTTGTATTCTGAATTGAGCCCCATCTCTCTCCCTTACTGAAAAACCCCATTACAGTAGTCCTTTCTCCTATCATGACAGTACTAAGTAAAGTCTGTCTTACTATTTTAACACAAGTCATGAATAACTCTCTCATTAATGCTGCCATCACCTCTTCTATTCATCATTTCTCTAGAAATTTTAACTAGTGCTGTAAGATAGAAAAAAATTAAATTAAAATGTTATTATTCACAAAACTATAACATAAATAGAAAAATGCAAAAAAACTACAAATAAATTATGAAAATAAATTAGTTTTTCAAGATTTCTGATTACAAAGTCAACACACAGAAATTAATTGTATTTCTACATCCCAATATCAAATAATATGAAATGAAATTTACAGAAATATAAGTAACAATACCTACAATTCAGATACATCAATACCTAGGAATAAATCTAATTTTTTAAGTGAGCAGAGCTCCTCCTCAAAAAAATAAATACAAACATTAATAAAAGAAAGTTAAAGAAGAACTAAACTGATGAAGAATTATACTATTTTCATGGATTAAAGGATTCAATATCCCAAAGATATCAATTCTGCCCAAGTTGATCTATAGATTCAGTTCCAACAAAAATTTCATGGAAATTTATGAGATGATTCTAAAATGAATGTAGAAGTGAAAAATATTTAGAATAGTAAATATAATGCTGAGGAAGACCAAAATTGAATGACTTACATTACCAGATACCTACTACTCTTACAAAACCACAACTCTAAGTATGGTGGTGAAGAAATGATAGACCACAGACCATAGAAGAATAGAATAGAGGCTCCAAAAACTGAACCATCCACATACACACTTCTGATATAGCACAAAATTTGCCCATGAAATGCAGTGGAAGAAGCACAGTCTTTTCAATAAATAATGCTAAATCAACGAACCTTACCCCTTTCCTCACACCATATACAAAAACTGGTTTCAGATACATCATAAATCTCATTGTGATAGGTGAAACAATAACATTTATGGAAGATAATATAAGACAACAGCTTCAGGCTAGGCAAAAATTTCTCCAACAGAATGCAGAAAACACTAATAAAAGAAAATACAGATAAATTAGACTTCATTAAAAGATACTTCAGAACGGAAAGTGAGAGCACAAAGTGAGAGAGGATATTTTCAATACATGCATCCAAAAGTACTTATATACAACAAGTACTTATATTCAGAATATATAAAGAACTCCAATACATCCGTAAGAAAGAGAAAAACAACCCAATAAAATAAAGGCAAAAGACTTGTCCAGGCACTTATCAAAAGAAGCTAACCAAGTGGCTAATAAGCATATGAAAATGTGTTCAGTATCCTAAGTCATAAGGAAAATGCAAAATAGAGCCACGATGAATTACTATTTGATAGCCACAAAATTGGCTTAAATTTAAATTTTAAAAAAACTCCTACTAAGTGCTGGCAAGAACATAGAGCAACTGGAATGCTCACCTGCTGCCTATGGAGACACAAATTCTTACAATCACTTTGGAAAAACTGTTGGCAGTAGCAACTAATACTGAGTATGCACAGGTCTTCCGTCACAGCAATTCCACTCCCAAGGGTGTGCCTAAGAAAAGTATATATCACCTATCACGTATCAGAAGATACATATGTATAAAAACATTATTCATAGTAGCCCAGAACTACAAACAATCTGCAAGTCCACCAAAAGCAGAATGAATAAGCAGATTATAGTACAGTCAGACAATAAAAAACTCTGCAGCAATAAAAATGAAATACTACTCCACGCAATAGTGGAAGAATTTTACATCCAAAGCAAGCAAAAGAATCCAGACACCAAAAAAGTTCATGTTAAATGACTCAGTTTTTATTAATCTCAAGAAAAGGCAAAATGTATCTATGGTGACAATTCAGAATAGTAGTTACATTCAGGGAGAATGGGTAAAATGACTTGGAGGGGTAAGAGGGAGAATTTGGGGTACAGTTATATTCTATCTTAATTTAAATGGTGGTCACATGGCTATATTCACTTGGGAAAAAACTATAAAGAGCTGCACTAAAGTTCTGCACAATTTACGGCATACTTTAAGCAAATTTTTTTAAGTTTAGATTTGCATACATAATTGCCAAAAAAAGGGAACAACTTAAATGTCCATCAATAGGGGAATAATGTATAGTAAATTACGATGTATCAACATAATAGAGTATTATGCAACCATTACAATGATAATTATGACAATGTAGCATCATGAACAAATGCTTACAATTTAATGTGAAGCGAAAACATATAAAATGATATATACAGTACGATTGTAGCTGTGTAAAAATATGCATGCATATTGGCAAGTACTAGCATCTTATATACAAACACTGAAATAATTATGTATGGGTGTACACTTAAAGATTTGTTTTTCCTTTTTATAAATTGTTTTTTAATATTGCTTTGAAACCATCTATTCAATAATAAACACATGCAGCAGGGGAAAAGAAAATAAATAAAGATTTGCATACATAAACATAAAAAGATGTCCAAGCTATAATAGTAAGTGAAAACAGCAAATTGTAATAGTCCCTATAGTCCAGGCCTATGTTGGAAAAATAAACTTAAAAAGCATAATGTGGGGGGGCGCCTGGGTGGCACAGTCGTTAGGCGTCTGCCTTCGGCTCAGGGCGTGATCCTGGCGTTCTGGGATTGAGCTCTGCATCAGGTTCCTCCACTGGGAGCCTGCTTCTTCCTCTCCCACTCCCCCTGCTGTGTTCCCTCTCTCACTGGCTGTCTCTATCTCTCTGTCAAGTAAATAAATAAAATCTTTAAAAAAAAAAAAAAGCATAATGTGGGGCACCTGGGTGGTTCAGTTAGTTAAGCGTCTGCCTTGCACTCATGTCATGATCCCAGCGTCCTGGGATGAAGCCCAAGTCAGGCTTCCTGCTCAGCGGGAAGTCTGCTTCTCCCTCTCCCTCTGCCCTGCTCATGCTCTTGCTTTCTCTCTCTCTCAAATAAATAAATAAAATCTTTAAAAAAAAATTTAAAAAATAAAAAGCATAGTGTGTGCGGATCCAGAAGACTCTGCCACCTAGAGTGAAAGCTGAGTGTGAGAATAAGAGACTTCCCCTCCAAGTTTATATTCTTTATTATTTTAGGGCTTTTTTTTCCCCGCAAGAAGCATGATTACTTAACTGATGGGGATATTTTTTTAATAAAGCTTCTGAAAAGCAATTGAGAAAATGAGGCCTTGAAGTGAACTATAATTCAAATAAAGACATGGCATCGAGAGACATTTAGTATAAAATATAATTTGAATTTGATCCTTTTGCCCTGAAGAATGCCTGAGCACAGGAAGTGGGAGAGGAGTCTAGATGTCTGTAATGTCTCAAGCAGGATCATAACCCCTGTATCAAAGTTACATATTTTAACACAATGCCAAAAATCAAAGGATGTTCAGGTCTACTATCGCCCTTCTTCTTCCATCCTGCTTCCAACCCTTTCCTATATGCTGTATTTTAACAAACTTTATTTCCCTCCGAAGTCTTCTATATTTTCTCCCACAGGAGTAGAATGTATTCTGCCGTATTACTTTCAATTACCATTTAATAATTTATGAAATTAGTCGGCATCATACCTGCAGTATTTCGGTCAGGCCCCATTACATTGTAATGAGGTTTGATTTAACATGGTCATTATAAATGCTGCTAAAGGTTAACAGGGAAAGAAGTTTCATTCCAATGCATTTTATTTCAATCATTTAGGAATAAAATAAGCATCTGTCACTAAGCATGGAAGCTCCTTTTCCTATAAGCATCAGGGTATGATTATTTCTCTCACAAAAGTTTAGCAGAATATAAAGGAACATGGTCTGGCAGAAAGCCAACTTGTGGGAAGCATGGTGCAGAGCAGAAATTTCCAAGGATTGTGCCATAGATTTTTTGGGCAGAATCATCCTTTGTTGTGCAGCACTGGCAGGATATTCAGCATTCCTGACCTTTGCCCCACTAAACCCCTATAGCATCACAGTCATTGCTACAGCCAAAAGTAGCCTCCAAATCTCCAAATGCCCTTTTGGGGGCCATATTTCTCCCAGTTCAGTACCACTGGTTTAAAGGGTTAAGCACTAGTTTGCAAGTTTAGGAAGTTTCATTCTGAAAGTCTAATTTACGAAAGACATAATTTTTGATGTAATCAGAAAGGAAAAAAAGTAACTGTGATCTCAATCATCCTCTAGGGAAGGTAGATCCATTGTTTGGTGAGCCCTTACAGTGACCTGAAGGGCCAGCTTATATCAGCTCTTGAGAACTGTGTACCTCTCCCCAACCCTATGTTCGGTGACCCCACATAGCTATTTTGAAATCAGCCATGGTGGGAATTTTGGGAAAGCCAGTTGTTAAATATTCACCAGTATACATTTTTCTCGATGTATATGACTAAGTTTTGGATAGGAGGTAGGGAAAGAGAAAGAAGAACTTAGAACATGGATTGAAAAAAGGAACAAAGAACAAAAAATTGCAGCCTTACTTTGTGGTGACCGTCAATATTCAGTAAATTCTCCTCAACTTATGAAATGTTTGAAGCAAAGGAGCAACAAGTGAAGTTGCTGAGTTTTGCCTGAATGTTGGTCTATTCATTCATTCAACAAATATTTATTGAGCACTAATCAAGTGCCAAGCACCAATCTTGCCATTAAGTTGGCGTGACCATTCAAAGACAACACACCTAATTACAGAAACATGAGACAGAGGAGATCCACAGTAAAATTTCAGTTCTATTATGTACAAACTTTATGGAGGACTTTGAACATTTCCTTGGAATCAGTGAAGCTCCGATCAAATCATACCTGGATGTGAAAGGAGTAAGGAACTGAATTTCATATGGAAAACACCAATTTAACAGAGGTGTAGTTGGGGCAAAGCATCCAATTTCTTGGCATCCAACACTGAATTGCTTTCCCTCCCTCAACCCCAAAAGCAGTAACCTTCAATCACTGAACCCTGGCACTTGGAAGATGCCGAACTCAAGAGGACCCCAGATGGTGACCACTCTGGAGGCCATGTAACTTGAAGACATCACTCTTGGAGAAGCTCAGGGAGACATGAGATCTGTCTTCAAATATCTGAGGATCATCAGTTTATAGACAAGTTAGATGTCTTCTCACTAGGTCTAAGGGAAGCACTAAAAACAGTGGACAGAAAAAACAGGGTGTCAGATTTTGTCTCAAAAAGGGAAAGAACTTTCTAACAGTCACAGCTGCCTGGCATTGGAGCAACTAATAACCCTACTCCGCTATGTCAACAGGATAAAATACAAGTTCTTTTATGGCTCCTACAGTTTTCTCATGACCTGCCTGGTTCCGGCTGGTCACATCAGCTCCAACATCTTCACTCCTGCTCCGCATGTGATGTTCAGAGAAGACCAAACTGCTTGTAGTTTTGGCACATGCCAAGTTGTCTATTCTCTCGGTTCCTGGCTCCTGCCTGAAGAGTCCTGTCACCTCTTCTTCATTTGGCTATATGTTGCTTATGGGCATGCCCCTCTTATCTACTCTGGTAACATTCTATATACATTTTCACCATTGGCCTCCTGCATGCATATAAAAAAAGAATAAATCTCTGTGAGTGTACCTATTACCATTGAAAATAGTTAAATGGATTTTCCTCTAATTTGGGTACTTTATGGAATGCTCTGTATTAAAATATAGACTATTCAGCAAACATAAAATTCACTTAGGTGGGCCTTGGTGTCACTCCCAAATGGAGAGACAGTCATCTTCCAAAGCAGCTAAAGCTGAGGTTCAAGCAAAGGGAACGAGGACTGCCAGTTGGGACAGGAATGCCATATGGATGGCAGGTCTACTTGTGGTTACAGAAAAATAAGGAAAGCTTCAAATATGAATCCCAAGTCAAAACTCACAAGGATAGGCATTCTAAGTTGCAAATGTAATTTGAATTGGGCTGATTTTCACAAGTATAACTTTTACCCATAGTTGAGAAGTGTTTCTCATCATCACTCTGTAGACTAGCTGGTCCTATTTAACATGTCTGATTACTTCCTTTTCTCTCCTAAGCCAGTGACTTGGTCAGAGTCAAGAGATGTGACTATGCTCTGTTGACCATTACATTTCCCATACTTAGCTGGAGGGGAAGGAATTAAAGTACCTGGTCTATGATTCATTTGTCTCTCAGTTATCAGAGAGAGAAGAAAACGAAGATAATCTAATCTAATCACCTGTAGACATGCTGATAGCTGGACCTCCTGGAAAATAAAAGCATGATATTTCCCAGAAGAGGGTCATTATTTACCGAATGTTCTTAGCAGGATGTCTCTGGTTTAGAATCGCTTGTGGTAAACAAACCTAGAATCAGTGGATTTATATGGCATAATTTCCCAGAGCATGTCATGTAAGTTGTACAAATATCTGGGGGTATACATGGAGATGTCTCCTAACCCAAACCCTCTCCTCTGGGTGCAGTAACCCACAAACCTCACTTAGGGACTTCACCTACTATGCTGGGCTGGAGATTCCATATGTGATACAGGAAGGAAAAATCTCGGAAGTCATATAGGATGTCCCAGACCTCTCCCTGCTTCTCCTGTGCTATCTGATTGCTTGCATCTCTGAATGATTAGCCAATCTTGGTAGTATGTAAGACCTTCGGTCTGCTCAAGTCTGATTGGACGATCCAATCCTCTGTGTTAGCTAATGCAGACATTTATTGAGGTAGCTCAATAAATACCGGCTAAACCAAATACCCAGATAGCATGTGCCTTCTTGTGCATAAGTTAGCTCCCGTTGCTAGAATTATTACAACTGGAGTTGAAAGACAAACTTTAAAGATACCCATCTAGTGGGGTTCTGTGTTAGATGACTGCTTGTACTAGATTAAGCTTTAAAGGCCTCCGACGTTAATATTCTATAACACAACGATCTGTCTTTGGAAGCTTGAGTCTCTGCACTCAAGTCTCACCCCAGACCTCAGTGACAGGATAAGCAATCTGCAACAACAGGAAGTTCAATTCACATGGCTCCTGCTACCACAGACTGACTCGAAAGACAGAGCCAAGAATTATTCGCTCTTAACAAAGCCATTAAAAACAACAACCACCTTGAGATACTTTTGATATATTGATTCTATGATCCTCATAATAGCCCTGTGAGATTATAAAAGGGGAGAAGCTATTTTCCTATCTAATTAGGAAATAGACTCAGAGAGGAAGTGATTTTTCCAAACTCACACAGCTAATATTTACCAGCGATGGGCCTCAACTGCAAGTCCTTGGCCTCCAGAGACAGTGTTCTTTCCCTAATGTTCTCATACTACCTGTCTCATTCTTTCCAACCTTGGACAAAGAAGTAACCACAAAGCTCTCTGAAGCACAATTTTCTCCTTTGCAAAATGGCCATAATGGCCCGACCTCACATATAACACGGTGAACCTTACATGACAGTGAATGCTTGTTTAGTATTCTGGCAAAATTGAGAGTACGAAACAGTATTACAGTAATGATTCTATGTGTCTTCATCACATTTTATAATAGTATATCCCTTCCACATTCGTTGCCTCGTTTACTCCAACCATCATTCAAGATGGACAGGGTGGGCATTTTTATTCCTTACAA
Organism: Ursus arctos; assembly: GCF_023065955.2. Taxonomy (NCBI): domain Eukaryota; kingdom Metazoa; phylum Chordata; class Mammalia; order Carnivora; family Ursidae; genus Ursus; species Ursus arctos. The sequence goes on along the minus strand of NW_026623111.1, from coordinate 9,804,081 downwards.
GAATGTAACCAGGACTTAAAAGTTTAAATGAAATGACTAAAGATGAGGCCGTGAACTGGAGGAGATAATGCTAAGTGAAATAAGTCAAGCAGAGAAAGACAACTATCATATGATTTCTCTCATCTATGGAACATAAGAACTAGGATGATCGGTAGGGGAAGAAAGGGATAAAGAAAGGGGGGGTAATCAGAAGGGGGAATGAAGCATGAGAGACTATGGACTCTGAGAAACAAACTGAGGGCCTCAGAGGGGAGGGGGGTGGGGGAATGGGATAGACCGGTGATGGGTAGTAAGGAGGGCACGTATTGCATGGTGCACTGGGTGTTATACGCAAGCAAATGGATCATCGAACTTTACATCAGAAACCGGGGATATACTGTATGGTGACTAACATAATATAATAAAAAATCATTTAAAAAATAAATAAATAAATAAAAATAAAGATGAGGCCGTGAAAGTGGAACTCCTCGTTGTCTGGTTCCAAAACCCCATCCTAAATGCCACAAAGATTTTATAAAACGGTGAGAAATTTCACTCCCTCTCCCCTTGACAAACTTACAGCTTTGTGAATGACTAGGACTTTTTAAAATGTCATGTATATTATACAAAAAATTCAACCCATCTAGGAAACAAGGTGTGTGACTATGGGTTTCAAACAGTGTTTAAAGATCAAAGGCGAGGAAGCTTCATTCTCCATTCAGCATGTGCAGAAATCAGTCCTCAGGGGGAAAGCCAAGAAGAGCTAGGACCACCACTGAGTTGCAAGCATAGAATGCAGGTGCAGAGTTAGGCACACTGCATGTGTTCTCTGAATCCTTGGTCTTACAAGTAATTAAATTTGCGGTTGAAGTAAAATAGAGAGATAATAAAATGATCTTGAATTTTCCCTGATTCCTGTAGCCAATGTTTTCCTAAGAAATTCACTTAACCAGAATTTCACTGTCTTCATCTGTAAAATAGAAATCAGAGTACCTGTTAGATCTGCTATGAGAAGACAGCTGTCTGCTAAGATCTGTTTGTCCTTTCTTCAGAGGTACATTTCATTTCCCAGCCTCCTTTGCAATTTGGCATGGTTGTGGGACTAGGTCTGAGTCAGGAGGATGTGAGTGGCAGCCATGCGTTAAGCTGGGCTATAAAAACCTCCAGATTCCTCCATGTCGTCTTTTTTATCCCTCGAGACCAGTCATGACAATTGGAATAGCCTTGGAAGCCATGTGTTCAAGATGGCAGAGCCATAGTCAACCGAAGTCCCTGAAAGACGGCATGGGGCGGAAACTTGTCTCCCCACCACCCACCACCTCTGCTGACCTGGGACATCCATCCCTGCTAGACTCAGGTGAGAAAAAAACAAGCTTGCTCGTGTTTGAGCTACTACATTTTTAATTTCCTTCTTGTAGCAATTTAGCTCACATAAACTAATACAAGCGATAATGTGTGTTGCAACTGTAAAGGGTTATTTTTCTTCAGTGTCATTATTCTAAGCTCAGCTCTTCCCCAGTTTAATTTTTATGACATATGTCAGCTTTAAAGTCAACCTGTTCATTTTAATTATATGTTGTTCACAATAATGAAAATATCTCTGTGCCACCACTCTACGATCTCTCTCAGACGGCAGCTTTTATCATGGCAATTCCAAGTCAAGAAAACTCAGTTGTTCCTAATTACTCCAAGCTTGGAATCATCTGCTGCAGTAGACAAACTAGTCGCGCCTTGTGGCAAGAGGCACTTCCTGGAATTGGTTAATTCCCATTCACAGCTAAGCAAACTGAACCCCAGAGAGGTACTTAATATGGTGTGATCTGGGAGCCCCAGGGAGGCCCTTCCCTTCCGGCTTGTCTGCCATTTACAGAGCAGTGCTGGAGAAAGTAATTTAAGCTTTAAATTGAAATTTAAAACAAAAAACATGGTCATTTGGACTGCTAATAGGTGTAATAAGGGCTTCTAGTCTCTCCTACCTGAATCCATCTCAAATATCACTTTCAAATTATTGTTTGTAAAGCACCACTTTATCTCACTCTTCCCAAAGTCAAGAACTTGTGGCGGCTTCCTGTGGTCATTTACCTTGGCCTTCAAGACTCCCCTCCAGGCTCTGGCCCCACCTTGCCCTCCGATTCATTTTCCACCTCTGCTGGTCAATCTCCTCCCATGCTCTGCACTCCCCAACCTCCTGGGGTCCTAGTACTTCCGCTGATGCCTGACAGCCACTTGTCTCTGCTCCTTCACCCATCTAAGTCTTGCCACCCTTTCAGGCTCAGCCCATTCTGCCTACTCCATGACGAACATGTTTATGCCAAAGACTCCAGATCCCATGGATCTTGATTTCTGAAATCCATGGCCTTCTAGTTCAATACTACGCAACGGATATTTCATTCTTTGCTACTTGGTTTTGTATGTTTTCTTTCTGTTGTCTTTTAATTCTATAGGAATTAACATTTTAAATTTTATAGGAAGAAAAAAAATTTTTTTAATTCTATAGGAAGAAAAACTTCACACTAAGAGACATCATAGTGGAGGCATCAAGGGAGTGGGATACTAATCACTGAACATGGGAAAGTTCCTTGAAATCCCTGGCCCGCGGTTTGTACATCATTAAAAATGAGTTTAATGAACTATCCAACTCCAGCATTGAGGAAATGCGTTTTGCATCCCTGTATCACTAATTCAACAAACACTCATTGAGCCCCTGCTAAACGCCACACGTTTCTCGGAGCTGAGAATTCGGTGACGATTAATCTTCCCCCTGAAGAGGTCTGCGGTTAAGGTGAAGAAGCTTGCTAGGGAACATAGTGAGGCCCCTGTTATGAACGGCATGCAAGCAGAGGCTAAGGAGGTAATTGCTGCCAGGGCTGAGAGTGTTTTAGCAAGGACTCCTCTAATCAGCAGAGGCCCACGGGTCCTGTCAGGAGGCTGCAGGTCACACGCACTTCCTGCCCTCTGGAATCCAACCCGTAAGATAGTCACAGGGTCAGTTTGCAAAGGTCAAACAGGAAGCAAACTATTGATTCATGTATTGATTTGGGCAGCTTGTCACCAGCTAGACCCCAAGACCTGACGTGTACTGCCCACCGGCTCGTACTTACTGACCTCTGTTTTACATTTTTCTTTCAGCTCTTCTTTCCAGCTTACCTCAGTACTCAGGCAAATGAAAGCCCGAAACCACCCACCATCCCAGACCACCCAGACCTTGGAGCCAATCCCCTGGCTCGTGCCTGCATGATGGACCACGGAGTGACTTCTGGAATGACCTACCGTTACCTTTACCTCATTCCAATACTAAAATCCCCACCCAGGGAGGATCCGCATAACACGAAATGTATGGATGCTCACGTTTCCTAAGGCACTTGTGCGACCTTAAGCCCGCCTCTATGTACAGTGACAAGACTTCCTGATCTAAATATTTATCCTAACGCTAAACCAAAGGAACCCATTCACCCTCTCTAGGGAAGTCGTGGCTTTGCAAGCCATTCCCTGTGATCTCCTTATTTGCTGCAAATAAGTTTTGTTTGACAGCTCAACTGGGTACAGATTCTGATCCACTGGGAGCAAACTCCTGTTGATTTGGTTACAAGCTCACACTGCTAGAACAAAATATCACAGGCTGGGCAGCTCAAACAATATTCCTCACGGTTCTGGAGCTGGAAGTCCAAGATTAAGGTTCTGGTTGACTCCGTTCCCTGTGAGGACCTTCTTATCCTTGCATGTCAGAGAGAGCAAGCTCTGTTCTCTCTATCTCTTCGTATAAGGATGGCATTCCCAACATGGGGAGCCCCCCCCTCATTTCAACCTCATCTGAACTTAATTACCTCACAACGACCCCACCTCCAAATACCGTCACATTGCAGGTTAGGGCCTCAACATACGAATTAAGACTGGGGGCTGGGGGGGGATGTACAAAAACATTCAGTCTATAACATGTATTAATTAATTGATACAAGTTAATTACATTTGCATTAATGTATTTATTAATTACATATGTAGTAATTAAATACAGATGCAAAAATTAATAGCCATGCAAGCGTCAGATATTCCTTAACAGAGTTCTGGTAAAATATGGGATAGAGAATATGGCTAGTCCTCAGGCTACCCACTTCCTACCTAGAAAACAAATCTTAAGGGAGGTTGGTGGAGTGGGAACAGGTGGGAAGCAAGCCTGGAGAACAGCCCCTGAGCAGCCTTCCCAACCAGCTGCAAGAATTAGGCCAGGGACTCACCTCAGCCACTCAGAGTCATGCCTTCTCTCCTAGGAAAGGGGGGGACACCACAAGTGTTCTCGCGTTCCTTCTCCCCTGTGGTTGCCGGACATAGGAAGAGGGCTCACCCACAGTAGTTCTCAATATCCTCTCGAAAATGCAATATTAAGATCCAATCTGTTGTAGCATCCAGAATAGCAGAGAGCCCTGGTGAGCCTTTTAAGCCATCAGACCATCCCCATGCCAGAATGCCAGCCCCACATATAAACGGACCTCATTTACCATCCACAGCTCACAGACCTGGCCCCGAATGACTTACAGAAACCTGCCCTGCAAACTACATCCCCATCTGTCAGATTCGGTCATCATCACTCATCCAACACTCAGTCTCGCCTTGTAGGTTCTATGTTCCTAACCCCGGGCTGCATGCCTCTTCCTGAATACAGCTCAGTGTCCCTCCAGCTCTGCCCCCCACGGCCGCTCCAGAAAACGCTTCTTCCCCAGTGCCAGCCCTCCCTGTCATTACATCACCCATCATCCTGTCCCATGCCTACAAGAGGATCCCACTACACAGACCAGGGCCTGTGGCAGGAGCTCAGTGAATGTCTGCTGATCTTATCATTTTGATAAGGGTTGAGATGTGCCAGTCTTGACCTGCTTTTTAATTCCTAACGATAATAATAATATAATCATTAATTAACTCCTGGCTGTGATCGAAGTATAGGTCAATGAATTCACATGCATAATGTTCTTTGACTCTCAAAAGAGCCTCTAAGGTAAATGCTTCTATTACCAGCCCCATTTTATAATCAGGAACCCAAGGCTCGGAGAGTTGGGACCTTGGCCAAGCTGGTAAGTGGTGGTAGGGCTCAGTGTCGCCTTTAGCCGAAGGGGCGTGGCTTTCTAATGTGGTTTTAATTATACCTGGAAGATTATGGGAAACCTCCCTTTCCATGTTCTGCTCCTGATTCTGGGCTTTTGTTCACCCTGGAAGACTCATCTTTGTCTTTGCACCCTGAGTTGGAGTGCCCTGGACATGGGAGGACAATTTCTAGCTCCAACAGGTTGGGACGCCCTCAGCCAGTTGTGTAACCTCTATAATCTTTACCTTGCCGTCTGCAGAATGGGGATAATGCCACCAGCTTTGCCTTTTCCTACAGGTTTTCCAGGATTGTGGTGAAAAGCCAGTGGGGTGTTGCATACGAGAGCATTCTGAAAGAACAAAACAGTCAAGTCAAAATATGGTTGAGCATCAGAATGACCCAGAGAGAGCTTGTGAAACCCAGATTCCTGGAGCCCATTTGCAGGTTTTCTGACCCAGTCGTCCAGCGTGGGGCCTGAGAATCAGTATTTCTAACAATGTTCCAGGTGATGCTGGTTTGAGGACCACATTTTGAGAATCACCATCCAATGCTAACCCCAGCTCTAAGCAAACTGCCCCCAGGGTACTCCCAAAGTCATCTTCCTTCTGTGTCAAGAAGGGCGACAGTGCAGGCTGGATTTCGGTCCCTATCAGCCATCCCAGGGACATGATGAACAAAGAGACAAAGGGAAACTGTCTTTCTTTCTCAGATAAGTTCTTTGTCAGGTCAGGCTTTTGATGGGTTAATGCTAGGGTAGGGGTACCAAGCCAAGGAGCTGTGGTGAGGAGCACAAGACTTACAGGTAAAATTATAGCAGCCACCAAACAGGGGGACATGAGTCACGGCAGCGGTGTCTGGGAAACAATAGGACGACGGCGCAGATTGCAAGGCCCTGGATGCCTGGCTCCAAGACGGCTCTCCTCTGCACAGGAACAAAAGTACACCGTGTGCTCCAGTCAGCCTCCCGGGAATGCTTCAGCCCAGATCTCCTGACAGGCTAATAGGAGTTTTTCCTTTTCCTGACGAGGGAGCCGTTCTCTCTTGATGCCTTTCTGAGTGTGTCTGTGGTTGATAACGGCGTAATTTCCCTCGGAAAATGTCCTTTTCTTCTGTCCCTCTCATTCCCCATGCAGTGCCTGCTATAGGGGAGAGGTGGTGGGGAGGGAAGGAAGAGCAGGTTTTCACCGCTCGCTCAGCCACCTCGGGCGGATGGGTCCAGAATAGGAAGGTCAAGGCCAGGGCGCAGGCTTCACCTGCCCCAGGCCCGTGGGCGGGGACTGCGTTCCCTGGTGAAGCGGGCACCTGGGCAGCCTCACACACCCCTGCTGGGGGCACTGAGCTGCCATCGTCATGGGGATCCAGCCCTCTCTCCTCTCGATTACGGGGCGCCCGAGGAGCTGCCGCCGGACGCCCGGAGGTCACCTGGTGGCTGGGGCCGCGCGGGAATCTCCGTGGGAACGGGCAAGGGGCGGGGCCGTCCCCCCAGCGGCGGCCGCTCGGTTTCGGCCTTCAAAGTCCTGCGGGTACTCCACCACCCCCTTGCCCGCAATAGTCTGGGCTCCTCAGATATGCAAGTGACTCATTTTCCATCCATCAGAGATGAGACTTAAATAAATAAAAAGGTACTTCGTGGGGCGGCTGGGCCTAATGATAAGCAATTATGGGAAGCCAAATGAAGGCAGTGCTTTGTGCGAGGCCTGTGAAATTGGTTAAGCAAAAAAGAATAATGACCCGTTTCAGTGATTCATCCCTTTGCTCATTTCAGAGGGAGCATTATCTCAGTTAAGTGATGCAATTAATATGAAAATGAGGGAATCATTGTTTAAGGAGATGAGAGGAAAATGGGGAGGGGGCCGGATGCCACAGTGGGGAAGCAGAAGGACCACTGAGATGAAAATTTGCATAGGTCAGTAGCAATGTGAAGCCTTCCGCGCGTATTCAAAGCTTAGCTTGCATTGTAATACTTCGCCATTAAATTCTCATTATAGTGACCTGTGTCCAACACAATTCAATTTTTCAGAATCTTAATGATAAAAAGTTAATTACGTTAAGGTGAAAACCTTTTGTACTGGGCCCTAAAATAAAACACAGAAAGGGCACCGTGAGTATCTCAGGACACCGCAGGCAGTGCCAGGGGGGCTTAAATTACTGTTTTATTAACCGTAACATGATTTGCAGGTTGATTTTTTTTGTGAGCTTTGCAGGATCTTTTGTAATGAAGTCAAGAGTGATAAATAAGGTGTTTGCTTCTCCTCTTCACTTTTTTTTTTCGTTCCTCGGTTCTCTGGTGGTATTTTTCCACTCTGTAGCTAGCAGACTGTATCCCAAGGACTGGTCTACATCCTTGGACACGGAAAAGGAAGAGAACGGGGATCTAGGAGGCTGCAGGTGGCAGAGAGCACAAAGGATCCAGAGTCAGGTGCAGGGCTGTTACCAGCTCCCTCTGTGCCTTGGGCATGGCATTTTAGAACTAAGGATCTCCAAGCAGAGAAGAAGAAAAGAGCATGGCCTGGTCTTTCCAGCATGGAGCTTCTGCCACTTACCGGCTCTGTGTCCTTGATCCAAATACCTAACCTCTCAGAGTTTCAACATCCTCTTGAGCAAGAAATGGATGATGTTGCCTTCCTTGCAGGAATTGTTGTGAGGATTTGGAATCAAGTATATACCGTGGTTGCTGCCAGTGGGGGGAGGGGCAGCACTGGTATCAGTAGGAGCATCAATGTGCTGTTAGAACCCATGCTTCACACGCAACAGGAATACGGTAAACATCAGCTCCCCTCCCGGGGAGAGCCTCCACTTCTGCCATTAGGAAGCCAGAGAGTGAATCATGGTTTTAAGATCCTGACAAGACAGAAAGGTAGCAAAGACTGCCGGTCCCCTCCACGTAACCCAACACTGGCAACTCCCAAAACAGGGAAAGGATGGCCCACAGATCTCTGGAACTAGGGGAAGGTATATGAGAACCCAAGGAGCAAGAGAAGGTGATCGGGCCGCCTGGAGGTAAGGTGGGAGGGGGTGGCAGACACAAACCCCCAGAGGAGGAGGTGTCCGGGGCAGACCACTGCAAGGCAACTGTAATAGGGTAGCATCAGAATGGCACACCGGCCAGCTGAAGGGGGAGTGGAGAATTGCGTCCACAGGCTGACCAAAGTCTTCTTCCTCCCACACCTCCAAACCCAAAGCCACGTATTTGCGACAGAAGGAGAAGCAAAGCCACAAGAGACTCAGTGCCCGGGCAGTGGCAGGGGTTGTAACTGAGATGCGGCCACTCCTCCTCTTCCACAGGAAATCGTCGAGAGAAATGATAGCCAAGACCTGGAATTCGCCCTTTAATGCTGACAAAACCAGGAAAATAGCAGCTCAGAGGGGAAATTAACACAATATCTGAAGAGTAAAATGACTCCGGTAATAATAGTAAGAAATAACCTGTCTGGCACTGAGTGTGTGTGAGGCATGGTTCCACGTGCAACAGATATCAGTCTCCTCAATCCTCACAACTACTCTGTGATCCCAGTTTCAAATAGGAAAGAAGGAAAGCACAGACAGGTTAAGGCATTTGCCTAAGATCACACAGCTGGCCGTTGGCAGAGCTGGGCTTTGAAAGTAGGCAGTTTGCCCCCAAAGCCTGTGCTCTGACCACCTCACTTGACTGCATTCCTGGCAGAAATACAACAAACTGAAGTATCTGTGCCAGATGAAGAAAGTGAATATATCAGCTAAAACTAAAATTGAAGAACAGTTTATTGAATGTCCCCATAAGAAGGGTAAGGAGGATATACGAGACATAAACCAGGTACAAAGTCATTTTCAAAAAATAACAAAAGACACTATGCATGAAAAACATAATACTTGTAGTTGAGATAAAGAATTCAGTTGATGGGGGCGCCCGGGGGGCTCAGTCAGTTAAGCATCTGCCTTCAGCTCAGGTCATGATCCCAGGGTCCTGGGATCCAGCCATGTGTGGGCTCCCTGCTCAGCAGGAGTCTGTTCTCCCTCTCCCTCTGCCCCTCCCCCCTCATGCTTTTTCTCTCTCAAATAAATAAATAAAATCTTAAAAATAATTCAGTAGATGGATTGAATAATAGAATGAATATAGCTGCACAGTAAATCAGTATGTTGAAAAATTAAACCAAAGATGCTACCAAAGGTTCAGGAAGGGACACAGGAATGAAAAGTATGGAAGAAGACAATCCGTCAGGGTAAGCATCAGCGTCAGCATCACAGGACCTCTAGCAAGGGAGAAAAATATGAGGGAGAAAACATGCAACTAAATGACTGATAACTTTTTCAAATTAGGGAAACATATGTGATTGAAACATTTATAGAATCCAAACTTACAAAAAACCAAGCATATTTTAACCCAACAAAGAGAAAAATAACATCAATAAACACTTGAAAAACGATTTAAAAGCTTCCAAAGGAAAAGGTCACCTACGATGAAACAAAGATCCAATTGACATCTGATTTCTCAGCAGGAAAACAAATGCACAGAAAAACTCTGAAGCTAAAATTTTACATCCATCAAAACTTCTTTTTGAATGCCAGAGTATTTTCAGGTACATAGGACTTCACTGGGGTTACCACACAAAGACTCTCTTTGAAACATACTTGGAGAAGTATTTCTATATGAAAAGAAATAAATAAAACCTTACAAGATAGGGGACATATAGTAAGCTTAAAAACCAAACAATAAGAAATGTGGCTGAAAGATGTTTGAAAATGTGTAATAACTACATTAAATATTAAGAGACTAAACTCACTTCCAGAAAGGCAGAGACCAATGGATTGGATTTAAAAACAAGATCTACGGGCGCCTGGGTGGCTCAGTCGTTAAGCCTCTGCCTTTGGCTCAGGGCGTGATCCCAGGGTCCTGGGATCCAGCCCCGCATCAGGCTCCCTCCTCTGCTGGGAGCCTTCTTTTTCCTCTCCCACTCCCCCTGCTTGTGTTCCCACTCTTGCTGGCTGTCTCTCTGTCAAATAAATAAATAAAATCTTAAAAAATTATAATAAAAACGAGATCTAGTAATTTGTTGTATACAACAGACCCACTTAAGGGAGTATTTCAAAAAGTTGAAAATGAATAAATTAATGAGCTATAGCAGGCAAGTATGAAGTGAAATGACAATTTTGATACCAAAAGAAAAAAAATAAAGTAGGAGGCAAAAAGAAATCAGAAAGAGGAACTCTATGTGCTACTAAAAGAAACAATAAATAAAGGAGATGTAAAAGGCATGAACATAACTGTACCCAGACATACAGCATTTAAAAATCTGTTGATTTTAATGTTATATGTTTAGGTTCCTGCAGTCCTTGAGATAGTGATAAGGTCCCCAAGTGTCACCCTAATACCCCACGTTGTTTCGTTAATCCTGCCCGTACCTTCATAAGTCATCCCTTCGTTAAAGTTTCTTCAGTCGAAACATCTGACTTGAATTCTGTTTCTTACCAGACCTTAAGTGATCTAACTTTACAGGGTACAACCCTCTGGAAACAAAAGTCTACATTTGTATCAAGAAAAGGACAGGAAAAAAGGATACTATATAGGTTCTGGAGTTAGCCAGACAAGGTATGAGGGGTCTTAGTTCCACTGCTTACCATTTGTGTGACCTTGGGCAAGATGCCCAAATTCTCTGAGCCACAGTTTCCACAAATATAAATGTTATGTAGTAGTTCCCGCTTCATAATGTTTTCGGAGTATTCCCAACAAAGCAATCACTCAATACATTTTGGTAATAATAGAAATAGTAGAAGTGATGATATTAATAATAACACTGATGACAATGCTAAGAATAAAAGACATTGTGGTTCTTGGTATTATCATTGGGCTTTTTATAGTGTAAATTGTCCTCCATGGTCAATTATACTAAGTACATAAAAGCAAGGGATATATTCTTTCTTCAATAACAAGAAAACCAATTTATATTTCTGATATCTTGGTGAGTGTGCAGAACACCCATAGACACCTACCCTGATGTATTGCTTCATCTACCTTTGAGGTGAAATACTTAATGTATGAAACAACACTCCCAGCAGGTCTTCCTCTGAATGGATTCACACGAGGTTTCACAGAACTGGCTACACTAGATGACACCTGGATGTCAGGAAAAATGCCAAGACCTGGATGACAATGGATCAAAGGGAGAAGGCAGGAATATGAAACCAATGAAAGGAAGACTCTCTGTACAGGAGGAAGGAGATGTGTTCATCAAACAAGCAGTTTGGTGGTATTTTGGGGGTAAAAAAAAAAAAAGGATATGCAAACATGATAGGCAGTAAAAAATCCAGAAGACTCAGGAAATCAAAAGGATGAGGTGAGAATCAGGAAACAGGGAAAAGTCAAAATAGTGAGAAGACTGAAATCAAAGCTTCCTCCTGCCCCCATCAGGAAAACACTTACATTCTTCCTGGTGAGACACAACACTACAGAATCGGTTTTAAGCCTCAGGGACTCATGGCTAAGAAAAGTATCCAAAAATAGTAGTTCCCGTCTCATGAATGAATGTAGCCTATCTATAGCCAACTTTACTTATTTTGCAGATCGAAACGTTCTTAAAGCCTCACACATTCGGTACCAGTGGCTCCCAAGCATTGTTTAGCAGTCACCTGGGCAACCTAAAAAGCTCTGGAATAAGACCCCAGGAATCAGTATCTTCAACTACTAGTCCAGATCGTTTTTCTGTGCCAGAAAGGCATAGGGCACAAGCAATGCGTGGAACCGCGGCTCTGTAGAGTCCCAAGGGGTCCATTTCTCTACAAGAGCAACGCTCAATATATTTGCTTGCTTGTTGACTTTCTTGGGATATTGGCATGTCCTATTAATAAATTTCTTCAGTGAATAAGTGTTCCCTGCATATCTACCATGGGCATGAGTGAAGAACAAGATGATTCCTGACCTCCCTCTAAGAATTCAAAATGTAAAGAAGTTCAGGCCAGGGCACTAGGAACTGGAACACAGAGTAGAGTAAAACAAGACTATAAGGCAGTACAGCAAGAAAAAAGAAAGGAGCTATTGATTTTGACTGCAGTAATCAGGGAAGACTCTATAAAAGAGGCAGCATTTGAACTGAACCTTAAAAGATGAGCAGGATTTAAACTAGAGATGAAAGAAGGAAAAGTGCTCCATGCTGAAGGAATAGCACAAGCAAATGCTTGGATAGATAAGAAGGTAGAAGCTGTGTTTGGCTAACGATGAATAACCGGGCATTGCTAGAGTATCTCTGGTACGTCATCTGGGACCAGATTGCCAAAGGCTCTGAGCATCTCCCAAGGATGTTGGACCTTTGGTAGTAAGCAGGATGTGGGAAGATAGTAAAGATTTTTAAGGAAGCCAGCAGACATGATCTAAGCCTTGTTAAAGGAAGATGACCCTACGGAAGTGTACATCAAATATTAGGCAAAGGACTAGAAGTGGGGTTGTAATACAAATGGCTAACAGACACATGAAAAAATGTTCAACATCATTAGCCATCAGGGAAATTCAAATCAAAACCACACTAAGATACCACCTTACACCCGTTAGGATGGCAAAAATGGACAAGGCAAGAAACAACAATTGCTGGAGAGGATGTGGAGAAAGGGGATCCCTCCTACATTGTTGGTGGGAATGCAAGTTGGTACAGCCACTCTGGAAAACAGTGTGGAGGTCCCTTAAAAAGTTAAAAATTGAGCTACCCTATAATCCAGCCATTGCACTACTGGGTATTTACCCCAAAGATACAGACGTAGTGAAGAGAAGGGCCATATGCACCCCAATGTTCATAGCAGCATTGTCCACAATAGCTAAATTGTGGAAGGAGCCGAGATGCCCTTCAACAGATGACTGGATTAAGAAGTTGTGGTCCATATATACAATGGAATATTACTCAGCTATCAAAAAGAACGATTTCTCAACATTTGCTGCAACATGGACGGCACTGGAGGAGGTAATGTTAAGTGAAATAACTCAAGCAGAGAAAGACAATTATCATATGGTTTCTCTCATCTATGGAACATAAGAACTAGGAAGATCGGTAGCAGAAGAAAGGGATAAAGAAAGGGGAGGTAATCAGAAGGGGGAATGAAGCATGAGAGACTATGGACTCTGGGAAATAAACTGAGGGCTTCAGAGGGGAGGGGGTGGGGGAATGGGATAGTCTGGTGATGGGTAGTAAGGAGGGCACGTATTGCATGGTGCACTGGGTGTTATACGTAACTAATGAATCATCGAACTTTACAACAAAAACCAGGGATGTACTATACGGTGACTAACATAATATAATAAAAAAAATTAAAAAAAAAAAAAAGAAGAAGTGGGGTCGTAATGATCCAAATGAGAAGGAATGAGGCTCAAACCAGGACCATAGCACCGAGAGTGGAAAGAAAGGGGGTGTGACCACTCTAATCGCAGCCATATCACTTACTGAATGCATGTCCTTGGGCAAAGCAGTTACTCTCTGGGTCTCAGTTTCCCTCTTTGTAAAAGGAGATTAATGACGAGCTACTAATCTCCTTCCCTGGATTATTACGGGATATGTAATCATTAAAATCTTTACAGGAATAAGGAGTTATTAACGTTAACGATGATGATAAGGTCTCTTTTCAGCAGAAAAGCAGGCAGTTAGAGGCAGGTGAGACCAGTAGCACTAGGAGGGTGGGCAGTCCTTGCCCCTTTCTTGAGCACTTTCCCCTTTAAGCCTTTTGGAGTTCTCATGAAATCCCCTAACACACAATTCCAACAAATCCTAAATCAACCACTACAGCTTTGTCTTCCTCCTTTTGGACACTAACCAGCCCTTAGAAGCACCAGTGCAACTTAGCTCATGTTTTCCCCATGGGCACCCATCCCAACAGCTGGACATATTTAGAAAGCAACAGAAACGCCCACATCTCACCTGAAGCTTCATATCTGTAGGCAAATGAGGAATGATATGAATTTCCTTATTAAGCAGATGGGCCATCATCCCTGACAGGAAAGGAGGTAACAACACAAAATGTAGATCCCTGGGGACAAGACAGGGCTGTTATGCTGAGTGTGTATCTCCTTCTTTTCTGGCAGGCAAAGGTGGCATTGGGGGTGACATTATTCAGCCTTTCAAGTGATGTATTTGGCTTCAGTGGGAGACCTTAGGGAGGCTTAGGCAGGGACCCCTGTGGCATTCTCCACTTGCCTTCCGTTCCTCTTTCTCCCTCATCTGCCCCAAGACTCCTGCCAGACCCCTCTCCCCCTCTCCCAAGCTCCAGTCCTGATGATACATTTGCTCATAAATACCGCGAAGAAGCATCAGATTCCAAAGGCTCCATACCACGATTTTTGACCCCCAAACCTGCTTCTCCTTTGTCGCCTCTCCAAAAAGCCCATATAGAAACCCACTCTCCCAAAGCCCACCTGGCCATTAGGGGATGTTGGCCCCCAGGTTGACCCCCGAGCCCATGTGGATGGTCAGAGCAGGGACTCGGCCAGGACAAAGGTCCTGACTCACACCCTTTGCTCTTTTTTTTTTTTTTTTAATTTTTCTATTTCCCTATAGATGCCATGCAACAGTTACATGAGTTTCAGGTGTACAACACAGTGATCTCACAAGTTTATACATTACACTGCGCTCGCAACAATTGTAGCTTAGCTACCCTCGCTCTTTTTTTTTTTTAAGATTTTATTTATTTGAGAGAGAGAGGGACTGAGAGAGTACAAGCAGGGAGAGGGGCAGTGGGAGAGGAAGAAGCAGACACCCCACTGAGCAGGGAGCCTGATGCGGGGCTCGATCTCAGGACCCCGGGATCATGACCTGAGCCAAAAGCAGATGCTTAACCCACTGAGCCACCCAGGTGCCCCTACCTTCTCTCTGTTTATGCCACACCACAGAATCCCTTGAGTAAGGAGCAAAGCGAGTTCCACCTAGCTCTGATTCAGACCTGATACTAAAACTAGGAAGGCAAAAAACCTATGTGATAGCCTACTGATTTATGGAAAGCCCAGAAAAGCAGGATATTAATTAGGATCATTTTATCCGTTAATAATGAGATTCAGTTGACTTATAACCAGTTATAGGAGCACTGTCTTTCACTCTGCATTGTTAATTGTACTTACTCATTTTTACAGTTGCTAAATTATAAAATTCGCTAGAGTTGTGAAGGAGAAGGAGGGATTTATGTGTGTTCTGTGCTAGGCTGTGTGATAGAAAGGAAAATTTAAAGTGTTAACGAGTCCACAAGAGAGCCAATGTTATTCTCCCCGACCCATAGTCCCTAGATCCCCAGATAAGAAATCCTCCACAAAGGAGAAGGTCAGGGCAGTAGTCTCCCTCTGCAGCCACCGCAACCAGCCTTCAACCTGTGGCTCAGGTCTCCTAAGCACTTTGTGATTCAAGGAGTAGCTCCAAATTTGTGTCACAAACACCTCCCAGGAGACCCATGCCTTATTTTATTATTTTTTTTAGAGGGGAGGGGGGAAGGGCAGAGGGAGAGAGAGAATCCTGAGCAGGCTCCATGCTCAGCACAGAACCTGACACGGGGCTTGATCCCACAACCCCAAGATGATGACCTGAGCTGAAATCAAGAGTCAGATGCTTAACCGACCAAACCACCCAGGCACCCATGGACCCATGCTTTCTTAACTACCTAGACTCTGTTATGATGGAACCAAAGTTATCGCCATCGTCATCATTAATTTTCTCCAACATACTGTGTGACCTTGAGCAAGTTACTAATAACCTTGAGCCTCCACTTCTGGTATGTGGTGTGTGAGTTAGAATAGCTTCTATCTCCATCACACAGGGCCCCACGCACAGAAAGTGCTCAATTCATATCAGCTGCTGGTGGTACCAATTATAGTAGCATGTAGAGCCAAACATTACCCAAATGCGAATCTTCTACTTGACCAAAGGATGTCTCACCCTAGTGTAGTTGCTGTCTCTCAGGCAAGCCTCACCTATTTGGTTCAGCAGAGAAGATGGAAATAAGCAATGATTTCACCCCTCAGGTAGAACCCTCTCCACTCCATATAGGAAAGGCGTCCTGCCTCATACGTCATAGACTATCTCTCATTAATCAGCTGCACATACATATACACACCGCATTATACACAGAGACAATGACCTTGGAGAAAGGGTATCTTAGCAGATATTATAAGACTCTCCCCTGTGAAAGATGCTGAGTTTTGTTTTAGAAGAAATAGCGGACAATGTATTTCAACTAAGGGGTGAGGTCCCAAGGAGCAAGTACAACTAAAAATAGATGCTTGCTCTGCTGCCTTCGAAAAAAGATAGATTTTTCTGGTTGTGGGAACTTTGTTTTGTTGAACTTCCGGGTGTCTTGGCTTTATAAATCCAGGGACACAACCTGGGAAGAAGAACTTGGTTTCCTTAATAAAGAGATGAAGAATTGGAGTTCCCCCAAAGAAAACCTAGCAGGAAAATCGCCTGATGGAGGCTTCACCTTGGATACAGAGAGAGGGGGGGAGTCCCAGAAGTGATGAGGATTCAGTATATGAGACTTCCTCTAGTGTTGAGATAGAATGTGGGAGAGTCAGTGCTTCTGTCTGCTGGCAGCCTGAGGCAGGGTGAGACCTGGTGGACCAAAGTGAAATCTACAAAACGTATAGTGGGCCCAAATTGAAATAGGCTTGGTGAGGTCTTTGCACAGCTTAACTAATCGACAACAATGTATCCATTACCGCTGTGATAGTTTATCCATTCTAAAATGCACATTTTTTTCACATGTTAGTACCTTCATGGTCAGGATTCATCTTACGACTGATGGGGTATTAATAGTCATTGACAATTTGGGGGTTTTTCTTTCTTTCTTAGAGGTAAGGAGAAGCATGGTGTGTCTTACAATCAGTAGTATCTCAGATTTTTTGGAATATGGTGGTTTCTTCGATAGATGTACCAATGACTCCCACTCTCTTGACCAGGATTCTCAAATACTGACATTATCATAGTCCTCAGGGTTACCAGGTTAGATCCTGGCCAGCTAAGACAAGCTCTGTTAATTTTTCATTTAAACTGACATCTCCCTGAGTTCAGAGACTTCTTATCTGATCTCTAACATGTGAGGGAGCACAGAGCAGAGGCAAATTGAATTTTCCCTGACACCTTTGCCACGGGCTGATTAGCCAGCTGACAATGTGCCTTGATTAACTCACAGGGTCATAAATATTTTGGATCTTTCCATTTTTGGATTACCACAAGGAAAGGCCACTTGGAGCACTGCTCCACCCCAAATGAGTACTTTTAAATCCACTTATTGTGTTCTCTCTCTGCAAAACTCACTGTCCATTCTTCCCATTCAGTGAAGGAAACATACACGATTTTTATTTCATGTATCACAAAGAATGTGTTTCTTTGTGTTTTCTTCTCAAAGAAGAGACTTGAGCTTTCTGATTTCATTTCAGTCTGGTGGAGACTCGGGAGACAAAACATCCAACACAAGGTCTTTTGTAGATTAAGGAGAACAGCACAATGAGACTCTTCCTCAGTGATGGTATAGACCTTCAGTAAAAACTCCCAGACACACAGCATGCACACACACACACACACACACACACACACACACACAGAGCACGCCTACACTCACTCACACACTCACTTATACACATGCTCACACGCACATTCCTTTCAAGGATCACAATTTTTTGTATCTAGATAGAGACAGAACACCCAGCATGCATGTGGAAACTTCCAGCATCTGTAATACACAAACATTAACTAGAGTCACTCACATACAAACGTTTAAAAAGATAACAAATAGAAAGGGGGCTACAAGAATTTTCACTGAACCTTGTAGCTTGGGCGATGGAGACTGGATCAGCAACAGCTGGACTCCCTGATCACTCACTGTGTCCCAGGCACTCACGCACAATATCACTAACATCCAAGACAATCCCGAAAGGGAGGTTCCATGGTTGGAGAGGCAACGTCATGAGCCTGAGGTCACAAGATCAGCAAACACCAGGGCTGGGAGTCAGACCCAGGACCATCAACCGCCAAAGTGCTAGGTCTCTCCTTCCACCAGGTTGCTTCTCATTGTCAGCCATTGTCTCCTTTTCCCAGCCCTTGAAAGAGTTTCCCTGCTCTCTCAGTTAGCCCTGCTTCTCAGAGTGAGACTATGTTGGCAGCATCGCCCATCTCCAGGTGGTGAGTAACCTTCTCACTTTGCATCTAACCTTGTGTTCCCCATTCAGTGCTGACAGGTAGTAGCAGGGCTCCTTTCTGAAAATGTCACCGAGCCATCTTCAAGGAAAAACAGGCGATGCTGACATTCTACTTTTCCTGTGACTCCCCGGAGAACGTTTAATCCCCGTGACCTTGTGGCTATTTAAAAAGAGCCAATCCCCAGACCTTGTCAGTTGGTGACAGCCAGCATTTTGTCTAATGGGCCCGAGGGTAGGCACAGTTTGCAGTGGGCAAGGGTAACATCTGGCTGGTGTTTAAAAAGCAAATGGGGTTTCTCAATGATTATTATTCATGAACAGTATTCAAAGGCATGTTGTGTCTGCACTGTTGTTTATAGAGAAAAACAAATCCCAAGCACAGATACTCAAAATCTACATTGTTTTTATGATG
Organism: Ursus arctos; assembly: GCF_023065955.2. Taxonomy (NCBI): domain Eukaryota; kingdom Metazoa; phylum Chordata; class Mammalia; order Carnivora; family Ursidae; genus Ursus; species Ursus arctos. The sequence goes on along the minus strand of NW_026623111.1, from coordinate 9,785,490 downwards.
AGCTAGCAAGATGCCGCTTTCTACTAAAGAATCAGAGGAACTCCAATTTGGGTTTTATGACACCCAAAATTAAATATTACAGTACTATTTAGAAATATTAAAGCATAATAACCATGGACATTAATAACCACCACTTAGTAAGCCAGACAATGACCTTGGTGATTTGCATTATCCAATCATCTCCTCATTATAACTCTCTATAAGAGAAAGGATTTCCCATTTTACAGATAAAAAACTGAGACTAAGTCAGAGAGACCCAGGATCAAGCCTGCTCTGAGAAAAGTTTTGTCATCTGCCTATGACAAGGTTAGTATAGAAGTATACTAACTTTAGCAAGTTTTACAGGCATTTAACACTGCCATGACCACCAAACAACATTTCATTTTTTTTCTAGTATTTTGTTTTTACTTTTTGTATTGTATAAAATTATCAGTCTACAATGGATTGGAAATTAAATAACAATTTGTCCTTCACCACAGATGGCTTTAGAAGCACTGTTCCAAAAAAAACAAAAACAAAAACAAAAACTCTTGCTCTGGAAGGATGGTCAAATTAGTAGGGGGAAAAATAGATTCAAATGATTCTAACTTGCCATTTAACGATTAGTCATCCTTCATCATCAAAGTGGCTAGGGTGTCTGATGGGGCTCCAGCATCTATATTATTCAATGCCCTACAAAGATGTAAGGTCTAGAAAAGGGGCATCCGTAGTCTGTCTTGTTCACTGGTCTGGTATTAAGGAGGTGCTTCATAGACACTGTTGAGTGCGTGAACAAATGAACAACTTCTGATGGACAGACCTGCTTGAGAAGCATTATCTTCCACATTCCCACCCACCCTCAAGATTTTACGTACGTCAGCAGGCTGAAGAGTCCCGTGAGCTTTCATCCTAGTAGGTAAGGAAAGCAGGTGAATCAGAAGGGTAATGAAGATTGTGAAAGTCTAGTGAAGGATGGAAGCTGGGTGTGGAAAGCAAAGTACTGGCCCCCCAAAGATGTCCACATCTTAACCTGCAGACTGTGAACATGTTGGGTTACATGGTAAAGGAGGAATAAGGTCGAAGACGGAATTAGGGCTGCTAATCAGCTAACTTTAAGATAGAGAGGTTATCCTGGGTTTTCTGGCTGGGCGCTGTGTAATCATAGCATCCTTCAATGTAGAGGAGGGAAGAACACTGAAGGAAGAAGAGTCCAGGCAGAAGAATTGATTACTGGGTCCCCGAGAAAAGACATACCTTGACATGTTCCAGGAGTAGAAAGAAGGCCTGAGTGGCTGTGCTGAGGGAGTGAGAGGGAGATCAAATGAGATGAAGCTGGAGGGAGAAGTGGACAGAAGTCCATGAGGGCCTGGGAGGCCACCACCAGGGACTGGGGTTTATCCTACAAGCAGTAGACTGCCATAAAGGTTTAAGCAGGGGGATAATACAATACTATAATGAGCTGGTGTTTTATAATCTCCTGCGTACTTCACAAGGAGCCCAGACTCAATCAAGTTCAACACTGAAGTCATCCTTTCACATATATCCCCGAGTCACTGTACAGAGATTCACCAAGTCACCCACCCAGAAGCCTGAGAGTTATCCGAGACTTCTCTTTTCCAACCAAGCTCATCAACTTCCCCTCCTAACCAGTTATCCATACACATTCTCTGTGCCATGCCCACGCATTAGGGAAGAAGATCTCACAACCGCCCCCCAGCTGGAGGCCCTGCCTCTGCCATCTCCCACCTCTAGCTGTCCTCCATCCTGCAGCAAACCCACGTGCCCAAAGGCAAACCTGGTCATTCCCTGCTTTCCACCCTCCAAAGGTTTCCTACAATCCACAGGATAAAGTCTACTCCTGGGGTCTGCACAAGGGTAAGGCAAGTGACACTTTCCCCAGAGACAAAATTTAAGGGAGTGACAAAACACTCAGAAATCAAGATGAGTAATATATAAACAACTTTATTGCAATACCATTTACAAACCAAAAAAAAAAAAAACCTTTGCCTGTTTGGTCTTGTTGTTGTTGTATTTTTTAAGATTTTATTTATTTATTAGTCACAGAGAGAGAGCACAAGCAGGGGGAGTGGCAGGCAGAGGGAGAAGCAGACTCCCCAGTGACCAAGCAGCCTGATGCAGGACTTGATCCCAGGATGCTGGAAACATGACCTGAGCCAATGCAGACGCTTAGCCAACTGAGCCACCCAGGCATCCCACTATTTGAAGTATATAATTCAATGGTTTGGTATATTGTGCAACCATTACCACTATATTCTAATTTAGAACAGTTTACCATCCCCAAAAGTGGGCTTGTACCTGTTAGCGCTCACTCTCCAACACCCTTGCCGCTCGCTCCAGGTCTAAACAATCAGTAATCTACATTATATCTCTATTTGCATATTCTGGACATTCATAGAAATGGAATCACAAAACGTGATCTTTTGTGACTGGCCTCCTTCATATGGCATCCTTTCAAGGGTCATTGTGTCACAGCATGGGTCAGTAGTTCCTCCCTTTTTTCATGGCCAGATATTATTCCATTGTATGGATGTGACACATTTTATTAGTCCTTTCATCAGCTGATGGAGATCTGGGGGGTTTCTACCTTTTGGCTACAATGAACACTGCTATCTATATTCATGTACTAGTTTTATATGGACATGTTTTCATTTCTCTTGGAGGGATACCTAGGATTGTAATTGCTGGATCACATAATATCTCTATGCTTGACTTTCTGAGGAGCTGCCAAACTGTTTTCCAAAGTGGCCATACCATTTTACGTTACCTCCAGCAACATAGAATGTTTGAGCTTTTCCCACATCCCCACCAATATTTATAATGCTCTTTTTTATTATAGTCATTCTAGCGAGTGTGAAGTACTACCTCATTGTGGTTTTGATTTCCATTTCCCAAATGAAGCTAAGCATCATTTCATGTGATTATTAGCCATTCATAAATCCTCTTTGGAGAAATGTCTACTGAAATCATTTGCCTGGTTTTTGATTAGGTTATTTGTCCCTTTATCGTTATTGGAAGTGTTTCTTATATATTCTAAAAGTCCTTTATCAAGTATATAATTTGCACATATTTTCTCCCTTTGAGTTATCCTTTTCCTTTCTTGATGGTATCTTTAAAAGCACAACAGTCAGAAGTCCCACTTACCACTCTTTTCTTTTATTGCTTATGGTTTTGGTGTCATGTCTAAGACATCATTGCTTAACCCAAGGTCATGAAGATTGATTCTGGTGTCTCCCTCTGGGAGTTTTATAGTTTTAATTCTTACAGTTAGGACTATGATGTACTTGCAGCTAATGTTTTTTTAATGTATGGTGTGAGGTAGGGGTCCAACTTCATTCTTTTGCATGTGAATATAGAGTTGTCCCAGCAATGATTATTGAAGAGATAAATAATATTTTAATGCAATAAAGACAAGATCAGTAAAGACAGTGCCATGTTGAGCCATATCAGAGTCTGAGGCAAAAGGAAAAAGAAATCAGTAAGACTGACTCATTATTATTAAAATTTTGATATTTTTATCTTGATTACTGAGTTTTTAGAGCCTCTTTAAATTTGGCATCTGAAGTAAATGCTTCACCCACTCACCCTTGTCAAGGTCTTGATGACTCCTAAGCTTAGCCTACGAAGCCTTCCCCGTCCTCCCTCCTATCTGCTCTTTGAACCACCTGCATCTCAGCCCACCATGCCTCAGCTTTTATCAGTAAAATACAGTTTTGTTCATGCAGATTTGTTCAAATACAGATTTGACCATGCTATGTCAGGCTTCTCACTTTTATACTCTCCACTTGGCTTAGAAAATATTTCTCACTCTCCATTGCTTAGCTCTTTCCCATCCTACAAGATCAGGTACGACCACCACCACCTCCAGAAAGACTTCCTTGAACCGCTAGGTTGGGTTAAATTCTCCTCATCTCTGCTTCCACACTGCCTGGTTTTCCTACAATATAGCACTTATCAAACTTATAATAATTACTTGTCTTCGCTCCCTCTAGACTGCTGTTCTTTGTCCCTTGTGTCCAACTATGTCTTATCCACCTGAACGTTCCCAGGTCTTAGCACAGTGCCTACAACATGACAAATGAGAAAAAAAAAAAAAAAAGGATGTTTAGCAGTTCATCTAATGGGAGTACAGCAGGGAGAAAGTGATCCCACCTGCCTAAAGTGAACAGAGATTATTTTCTCCAGGAACCTTGAGGAAGGGCAAGAACTAAGTACCTGTTGCAGAAGTCCTGGCTGCTGGAAAGTGAGGCATCCCAAGAGCAGAAGCTGTGTCCCACACAAGAACTCCTTGATGACACTCCTATGATAGAAGTTAATCCTCCCAAGACCTCATTAGAAGGTCAGTCTAGGTACAGGAGGGTGATACAGAAATTCAGTAACAGGAACTGGTCCTAGGATCCCACAGGTGAGACAGGAAAGTGGCTGCCTCAAGAGAGCACAGTAGTGAGAGAAAAATGAAGACAAATTCACATTGAGATCACTTCATCCTATTCATTCATTCATTCACTCACTCACCAAGCATCCCATAAACATCTGTTAATCATCTTTTGGGGACTGGGATCCAAAATACAGGAGTCAAAAAAAATACAGGAGTCAAAGGTCAGGCTCTTACTGAGAGAAACTCATAATCAAGTGAACTTCTACAAAGCTACTATATGCAGGTGAGACAGCAAAAAGATATAGATATTGACCACAAAGTCCAGCCTTCAGTGGTTTTACTGGATTATTCTGGTTGCCCCCCTGAATCCACCCTTCACCTTTATCCACTCTGCCATACCCTCAGAGGCTGAACTCCTTAGACAACACCAATGGGCTCCCTTGCCCACTGACTTACAACTGGCCAGTGTTGCACACCAACAAGAGTTTGAAAGAAGAGAAGCAATCAGAAGTGTAGTGTTTATTACCATTGTTATGGGACTGCCATGGACTGGTTTTGTCCAATGTCAGAGGTCCTGATATGAGCTTAATTCCACACAGTCCCTCTGGGTCCTGATCCTCCCTTCTCCCCACACCTTCGGACTTACGATGGCAACTAGATGTCATAGCACTGTAGTATTAGACTTTGTGCTTTCCCTAAACCCTGCTTCCAGCTTTGTAAATAGTCCTTCATTAAATTCTTCTCAAATTACCCTAATGTGAGTGTGCCATCTGTTTCTTACTGAGATCTCAACTGATACAATGAGCTCCTAGGGGAGATGTGACAAGAACATCAATAAATAGAGGATGGAAGGAGGAATCCCTTCGGACATGTGCATGAATGCATATGGCCATCCACTGGGAAAGGGGCATGGGGAAGAGTCAAAGCCAATGCATTGGGATTATTTGCATTCTCACCCAGGAGGCTAGACCAGTGCAAGGCACTGATTAAGGGTATCCGGCAGTCTACCCTTAAAGGATAGCAGATTTGGAGAGCAGGGAAAGTTCCTTTCCTCCAGAGAAATGCCAGGGGTACAATGACTTTGAGTTTTCTAGAGGTAGACAGCAATGAAGTATTAATGAGCTTAACCCCTCTGGGTCACTCCCTCTTCCCATGCCACCCTGGAGCCTCAGAGCAAAGGAAAGGGCAAGCTGATGCACCCCAGCTCTAGAGGAAAAAGGAAATAAGGTTGTTTCTTAAGAGCTGTAGAAAATATCAGTAAGTAAAAGAACAAAACAGAACTCAGCCAAATCATCTTAAAGAGACAAAATTATTTCCAAGGCCGGTAAAAGTTGCTTGCAACCTGACATATCTTGGGGTTATCTAGATGTTTCCAGTGTGGGAACATCCACATTAGAAAGAAGCATGCATTAGCTCTTTCAACGTGACATCACTGAATGTTCAAATCACACTACTCACATCCCTCTTTCCATTCCATCTCCCTCAAAAAGTATTATTTGATTCCCCATGTTGTTTTCCTGCAAGGAAAAGGATATTTGATGTTAAAAATCAGTACATTTGGGGCGCCTGGGTGGCACAGCGGTTAGGCGTCTGCCTTCAGCTCAGGGCGTGATCCCGGCGATCTGGGTTCGAGCCCCACATCAGGCTCTTCCGCTGTGAGCCTGCTTCTTCCTCTCCCACTCCCCCTGCTTGTGTTCCCGCTCTCGCTGGCTGTCTCTATCTCTGTCAAATAAATAAAATCTTTAAAAATAAATAAATAAATAAAAAATAAAAATAAAAATCAGTACATTTGGCATCCGTTTTTATTATTCCTCAGTTTTCTGTAAGCATTGTTAGTATGAGTTGTTCTCCTCAAGGCTAGTAGGCTCTGGAACATTTGGAGCATATGATTCCCCAAAGCTGAGGTCAAACCCCTGGGCTGGGGAGAAGTTATGAAGGTCAGTCTTGGGCAGACACATCTTGGCAGCTCACCACCTAGCACGCCTGCACACACACTCACTCACTCACACACACACACACAAAATCGTACCTTGGTGAGCCCTGTCTCCTTCATACCCTTCTTGACCAATTGATTGCTTGACCAAAATTCAGGACTTTACATTAATCCATTTTCAGTTTCATAGGTTGACTTTGCCCCATTGTTCTTCTTGACTGATTCTGTCAGTCACTGTATTTGCTGCCTCTGTCAGACTAGAGTAATCCAGAAATTTGATAAACAGGCATGACCCAAGTGATTGATTAAAACGTTAAACAGACAGGCAGGGTCCTTCAGTCCCATCCTGGTTGCTCTTCTTTTAAAACTCTGGTCTGTCACGTTCCTTTGAAGTGGAGAGTCCAGAACCAAAAGCAATATTACAGGTGTGGTCTAATCCGTGCACAACAGAGCATGGCTGTCACCTCCCTCACTTCAGTTCTTTGCTCCTACTGACAAGAGATCATGAACAAAGTATCTCCCCACTCCACGATGGATCATATTGCTACCAATGAAAGCACCTCAATGGTTCTTTATCCTGCTGGTATTGAGTCACATCAGTCTATCTTGTTGGTTTTCTTTTGGACTCAAGTGTAGGCCATTTGATTCCTGTTCATTTCTGCTTCGTTATGCACCTACTGTTGCTTCAGTACGTTGAGAGCTATTGGGATCCTTGAACAATGGATCAGACACATTCCTTGACTTTTGTCTGACTCCCAAGCACCATCTCATCCCTAGTTCTGTCTCTGTAATTTAATTCCAGCAGTATAAACCACTTCTGGGTCTCCACGTTGTCCTTTAGACTGTGAATACACTGGGACCTCTTCAACACAGATGGTCTCAGATTAACACAAAGGTCCACACGCCAGGCTCTGACCCCTGCCACTCAAGCACAGGTCCACGCTACAGAAGGCCCAACGGCCAAAGGATCTGAGAAGTCTCTGGGTCATATGGGCAGGAGTCTGGGGTCCAGCCCTGTCTCCATACTTATAAGGCTATTTATCCCAAAGATACAATGGTACAGCAGACTGAGGACACACTAGGAATCTGTCTGCCTCTTTCTAGCTATGGCAAAGGCTGTTTATTGCTCTCCTGCATCATTCTTCTCTTCTCTTAAGAACAGACACCCTTTTTAGTAAAGCACATATGACCACGTGGAATCAAGACGCTATTTCCAGCTCCTTTACACCTGGGAGTGGTCATGAGACAGAGTTCTGACCAATGAGATGCAAGAGGTTGTGTTATGAGAGGTTTTCAGGAAGGTTTCTTAGAAAGATCTTTTGTCCTTGCTTGCCTGTGCCTGCTGCCTGCCTGGAATGTGGACGCGATGACTGGCTTCCATCCACTGGCTTTTCTGGAAGCCATCTAGGACCAAGTAGTGAACTTGAAGTTAGAGGCGGCTCTAGAGGCTGATGGAGGAGAAAGATTGAAGCCTGGTCTCAAAGCCACCATCCCATCCCATCCCCAAAGGCCTAGACCTTCTCTCCACAGCTTCTTCTATGGGTGAGGCAAAGAAGATTTTGTTAATATAAGCCCCCTTCCAGAAGCTGCCTTCAGCTGTATTCAGTCAAAATTACCCTCACTGTTTGACTCTGGAAAAGGCTCCTGCTCTCTGTTCCTGTTTCTCCAACTGCAAGATGGAATTGCCAATATGACATGGAGGGGAAAAGTGCACTAGACACCCCACTCCTTCCCATTTACTTAGCACGTTCTTACCTTGCACCTGTCATAGGTCAAGCATTGACAAGGTGCTAGGAACACAAAGGCAAAAGATACAAGAAATTCAGTCTTTTTCAGGTTTTGCTTTATGACTATTTTTCTTACTATTTCTTTCTTCTTTTTATTTTTTCTTTTGACAAAAACGTAGCAAACACCAATGAAGGTGCCAGCCCTGGGACAGCACTGGGCCCAGGGCTAACATATTCAGCAAATAATAATATGAAGACAGCAAATACTTTTTCAGTGTAAGTATGTCACATGCTGTTAGTTTTTATACTGAAAACATATTCATTGTTTATCTGAAATTCGAATTTAACTGGAAGTCTATGTTTTATCTGACAAACCTATCTGGGGCTACCACAGTGAATAAGACTGAATATTTGGTCCTTCGAAGAGCACCCTTTTTCGTGGAGGGGATGGCAAGTAAGCCAGTGGGAAGCTCAGTATCGTCACTGAAGGTAGGGACGAGCAACATGAAGAAGATAGAGCAGCTACACTGTTAATGGGTTGTCAGGGATGCCCCGCCAGGAGTGAGCATCTCACCAGAATGTTGCGATGAAGCCAGCCAAGCCCGAGGAGGCTAAGTCCAGGCAGAAGACCCAGCAAAAGCCCTCAAGGGAGAACATGTTTCGAAATCCTAGAATCCCAAGGCCAGTGTCATCAGGGTCGAGGCGGGAAAAGTGGACCCTAGCCAGGCCACATAGAACGTGTAGGTGATAGAAAGCAATTGCACTGTTAAGTATTTACCCCAAAGATACAAATGCATTGATCCAAAGGGGCACCTGCACCCCAATGTTTATAGCAGCAACGTCCACAATAGCCAAGATATCCATCGACAGATGAATGGATAAAGAAGTGATCTATCTCTACGATGGAATATTACTCAGCCACCAGAAAGGATGAATACTTACTATTTACATCGACGTTGATGGAACTAGAGGAATTATGCTAAGCAAAATAAGTCAATCAGTGAAAGACAATTATCATATAGATTCACTCATATGTGGACTATAAGAAACAAGGCAGAGGATCATAGGGGAGGGGGGCAAAAACTGAGTGGAAAGTCATCAGAGAGGGAGAAAAACCAAGAGAGACTCTTAATTCTAGGAAACAAACTGATGATTGCTGGAGGGGAGGTAGGTGGAGGTATGGGGTAACTGGGTGATGGGCATTAAGGAGGGCATGTGAGGTCATCAGCACAGGGTGTTATATGCAACTGATGAATTACTGAACTCTATATCTGAAACTAAAGATGTGCTATATGTTGGCTAATTGAATTTAAATAAAAGAAAGAATAATGGGACACCATCAAAGGGTTATTTAGCAGGGGAGTGATAATATCTAATTTATTTATTTTTATTTAGTTTTTTTTTTAATTTTGGTAAGAACACTTAACATGAGATTTACCCTTTTAATAGACTTTTAAATGCACAGTACAGTCTTGCTATCTATATACACAATGTTGTAGAACAGACCTCTAGCACTCACTCATCCTTCACAAGTGAAACTTTGTACCTGTGGTTAGCAATTCCCGTATTCCCTTCCAAGCCCCTGGCAACCACCTTTCCACTCTTAACTTGCAGGAGTTTGACTATTTTAGGCACCTCGAATAAGTGAAATCATGGAGTATTTGTCCTTCTGTGGCTGGCTCATTTCGTTTCACAAATGACCTTGAAGTTTATCCATGTCATCACAAATGGCAGGATTTCCTTCTTTTCGTTCTGAAAGAACTTCCTGCCTGTTGGGTGGAGGTGACACGGGGCTGATGACATGGTGGCAGCTGCAGGAAGAAGAGCAAGGAGGCTTTTCGGTACACACCTGAACGGATGGGGTCATCAGCAGGGGCTGGCTGCGTGGCTGGTGAGAAGGACCCCACTGGGTATGCATTTTGGAGACGGAACAGACAGGACTAGTAAATAAATTAACTAGGGGGCTGCAGGAGAGAGGTGAGTGGACTTAGTCCTGAGTAATTGAGGAGGGAGGGTCTCACATCCCCAGTTGGGAGCTCTCCTCCAGTGAGGAGGGTGGGTCAGACAGTGGGTCTGACTTGGCTGGGTAATTTCCATTAAATATTCGAATGGAAAGATTGCCCATTCACAGTTGCTTTTATTACCCCCAATTTACAGGAGGGAAAACTGCAGGACACACACTCAAGTCTGTCCAGACGTAGCTTGTTTCACTAGACCACATAATTTCTAACCTCTGAACCTGCAGAGGTGAGGCGTGCACCAAATGAGATCATAGATTTTAAACCATAATGATTATGAATGTGGGACACTGTCTGGAGACAGGCCCAGGCATCAAACCCACAAGTGTCAGAGAACAGATAAAATATGCCCAGCTCTGCCGGGAGCTGTGTCCACTGCATGCCAGGGTCAATCACATTTCCCAAGACAGGCTGCTCCAAAGCCAGGCTTCACACCATCACCTCTGAATCATTTACGCCACCATTGCTAAATAATTTACCTCCACGTAGACAAAATGGGTCCACAGGCTCCCCAAACATCGTGGGGCTGGTGCATGATTTACAGAGCAATGCTCAGCCTCCCCGTGCAGGGAGAACAACAAGGCTTGGATACCTGCCAAAGTCGAGAAGGGCATCAGCTGGAATAGATAGAAAAAGCAGCTCATGGAAGAGTGTGTCAGAGAAGCAAAAGCACCTACTGAATCCTAGATTCCCAAGGCAAAAGCAAGGCAGGGAAATATGAGGGTCAGGCTGCCTCCACACAGGGGTTGGAGCTGGGGAGGCAGAGCATGGGGTAGGCATGTGCTTTGGAAGTCTGAGGAAAATATTATCAATGCCACAATTTTCCTGATGGCTGTGAACCTGAGACCCAATTAATCAATGCTGTCCTTTGCAAATCTGCATTGCCTCTGGCAAGAAACATATTTAGCAAATACCCAAGCATTTTGAGATGGATGGGAGACAACAGTGTGTTTGGCAAAAGAATAGTAGGAAGTGCAATTTTCTGTCCCTGGAAGTCTTTTCCTCTCCACTCCTTAGGCGCTGGAAAAATTCCTCCTTTTCTAAGAACCATCTCAATGGCCACCTCTCCAGGAAGTCTTTTATTCCCTCAAGCAGAGCAAGTTTCCATTCTCATAAAGAACTACATTTTGTGGGGTGCCTGGGTGACTCAGTCGGCTGAGCATCCAACTGTTGGTTTCAGCTCAGGTCATGATCTCAGGGTCATGAGACTGAGCCCCGCATCAGGCTCCATGCTCAGCGGGGAGTCTTGCTTGAGATTCTCTCTCCCTCTGCCTCTGTCCCTCCCTTGCCTCTCTCAAATAAATAAATAAATCTTAAAAAAAAAAAGAAGTACATTTTGTAAATGTTGGTCTCCTACACCAGACTGTGAGCTCCTTAGTGACAAGAACTCTGTTTAAATCTGTAATCCCAGTACACATTTGGATCCTAGCACATAGGTTAAATGTTTGTAGAATGAATGAAGGAAACAAACAAGACAAATGCCATGACTTATAAAATCTTTTCCCCAGCCATTGCATGGAGGATGGCTGCTTTGAAGACCAACATTACATCCAAAGAGGATGTCAAATGTGTATGAAAGGAGAAAATTCAAATTCACAGAGGTTGCACAGCATCTTCAAGAAACAATCTGCACTTCCCTCTCTGTGAACCAATACTTCCATCTCTGACACCTTTCAGCTTCAGCCCTTTGAGTCTGGCATCTGATTGGTGCTCTAATGACCTGACTCTTCATTGTGTGGTTTGGTTCCTAAAACAGACAGACATATTTTCTTTTTTTTTTTAAGATTTATTTATTTATTTGAGAGAGCAGAGAGGAAGGGCAGAGGAGAAAGAATCCCAAGCAGACTCTATGCCAAGTGCAGGGCTTGATCCCAGGACCCCGAGATCATGACCTGAGCCAAAACCAAGAGTCAGACCCTCAACGGACTGGGCCACCCAGGCACCCTGACATATTTTCAATGAGAATTTCCAGCCCTGTCACTTAGAAGCTGTGTGACCTTGGTTTAGTAAGCTAACCTCTCTGGGCTTTAGCTTCCTTATTTATAAAACAGGCAGATTAGTGATATAGGAATATTAATAGTATGGGGCACCTGGGTGGCTCAGTTGGTTAAGCATCTGCCTTCGGCTCAGGTCATGGTCCTGGGGTCCTGGGATCAAGTACCGCGTCGGGCTCCCTATTCAGTGGGGAGTCTGCTTCTCTCTCTCCTTCTGACCCTCCCATGTCCATGCTCTTTATATCACTCTCTCTCAAATAAATAAATTAAATTAAACCTTTTTATAAAGGAATATTAATAGTACCTACCTCATTATGATGTTGTGAATATTAGATGAGATAACACATGCAAAGATCTTAGCACAGAATCTGTCACGTAGCAAGCATTGAATACATGTTGGCTGTTACTATGGTTTTCACTCTGTTCCAAGATGTATAATTTATACTGTCTCTGCACACGCCTTCTATTATGTCTATCAACACCACATATCTTCAGCTTGGCTCTGGGATTTGCTATCTGAATACCTAAATCCCAGAATGTGTTTGCCAACCACAGTCTCCATCCTTGTGGTGTTGACTTCTTGCCTATCTCTGGAAACTTGTAAAGATCAGGATTAAAGATGTGAATTACCTTGAATTATTTTTAGGTTATTAATCTATGCTATTTTGAATGCAACTCCTCACAAGGCCTGGGCCATACAAAGTCCCAGCTTACATCTGGGCTGTTTCTACTTAATCCTAAAGATATAATAACACTTAGAATTTAGATAATATTTACTATATGCCTGGCATTTTCCTAAGTGTTTTACATTCTGTCCTCAAAACAACCTACTCAATTCCAGTTTAGTTCCGTTTTGCAAATGAGATATTGGGGCACAGAAAGGTATCCATTGTAGGAAGTTTGCTCTTGTCGTATTGTGTTCAGGAGAGCTTGCTAACTAGGGACTAGGTAATAAGTTCACACCCACTGGAAAAGGAAAACATTATTATCCCCGAAAGCTCTAGTCTTTCCCAGTTTTAGACATCACGGGAAAGGAGGGTTCTTGATATAAAACCAAGCCTTACAAGGCAAGGCTTAGATGGGCAGGAAAGAAGAAATCTCATTTTCTTCTGAGCTCACTTTTTAGCTAAGATTTTGACATAGCTAAATGGATTTGAAAGAAGGTGGGAGAAATTGACCCTTGCCTCAAGAAGTGTGTGGATGAGGTAGACAGCCTGAGGGAGACCCAAGGCCGTGTCAGGTAGCAGATATCTTAAAAACAAAATGCCAAGTAGTACACTGCTGTCTGGGGTTAATTCCTGTCAGTGATCTGGGAACCCTGCTCTCCGTTCTTGCCTGCCTCAGTTGTACTGTGGGGAACGAAGGACTGGATTTAGATCCACCTTGGACACGTGCAAAATTAAGATCCACAGTTTCTGGAGACAGCCTTGTTGGCAGTAGCAATCACGGAAGTCCAAAGCAATGGGTGTGTCTCAGAGTAAGAAAGAACCCTCCCCTGTCCATGGGAGCTCCCCCATCCGTTGCTATCTGAGGCAGAGGAAGATTAGATTTCTTTGGCATATTTCTTTACCTGCCCCAAAGTGGGCAAGGCCCAGAGGAGAATGAAAATGGAGGCTCCTTTCAGCCAAACCTGGAGGCTGCTGTAGGTCAGCCAGCTGGGGTCCCAAGGGAAGAAAGAAAATAAATTACACTCCTTCATCTGGAAAATAAATACCGAATGGCACGTGATCAGATGCACTGCATGACTGAGGAAGGGAGCTTTAATTCTCTAATTATTGCCTCTAGTTTCCCCATGGAGATAAATAGCAAGTTGGTGGGGAGAGATAATCAGGGCATAAATAGTGTGTCTCCTTGTCTTCTCTTACTTAATGAAATAATAAAAATATTTCCCCTTAAGTATTCAGTTCCAGCAAAAAAATTCTTGAGACAATAGTTTCATCTTATGCTTGGCTCAAAACAAACCCACAGAGATTTACTGAGCAGCTACTATGTTCAAAACTGGGGCTGCAGGGCTCAATGTGGCGAGCTCTGCCCAGAAAGCACCAACTCTGGCCTCCCCGGACACTCCCCACAGCACACATTCACACACTTCTAAGATACTTTAGATCCCAAATGGGTTTTTAGAAGATGCCTTTGTTTACAGTATTCACCACCAAAAGTCTATGATTTCACCAATATTTACCTATGTTCTATTTGAAAATTGTGTCTGTTAAGCAAACTATATATATTAAAAATTAATTTCCATATGTTGCATTTAAAACTTCCAATAAGAGTTCCTTTCAAGAGATGGGTGCCTGGGTGGTGCAGGTGGTTGGCATCAGACTCAGTTTCAGCTCAGGTCGTGATCTCAAGGTCATGAAATTGAGCCCCATGTTGACCTCTGTGCTCAGCACGGAGTCTGCTTGAGATTCTCTCTCCCTCTCCCCCCTCTCTCCCACTCATGCTCTCTCTCTCTAAAATAAATAACTAAATCTTTTTAAAAAAGAGTTTCTTTCGGGGCACCTGGGTGGCACAGCGGTTAAGTGTCTGCCTTCGGCTCAGGGCATGATCCCAGCATTATGGGATCGAGCCCCACATCAGGCTCCTCCGCTATGAGCCTGCTTCTTCCTCTCCCACCCCCGCCCCTGCTTGTGTTCCCTCTTTCGCTGACTGTCTCTATCTCTGTCAAATAAATAAATAAAATCTTAAAAAAAAAAAGTTTCTTTCAAGAAATAAAATCATAATGAGTCAATAGAATCCCAGCCAAAAGTTATATATTCATTTAACAATCTTGTACGTAGTGAGTGCCTGCTCTGTGACAGGCATTGTTTGGGGTATGTTGGAATAAGACAGTGAGCAAAATGTTAAGGGAAAAAAAAATTCCATGTCCTTGAGTAGCATCAACTCTACTGGAAAAGTAGGATCAAAGCAAATTTATAAGAAAATAATAAGTAAATTATATTGTGTATTATAATATGATGAGAATTGTTAGAAACACAGCATAAGAGCCACATCCATGGAGATCTGCAGAGGGGGTGGTGAACGTGAGGAGGGTAAGCTATACCTTAAGATACTTGAGTCATCAGCACAGGATTCATGGAGAAAGTGCCAGTCAAAGGGGATAAGAGTGAGTCACTGGGTATCAGGGGAAATGAGCATTCTAAGCAAAGGTGAGAACAGCAGAAGTACCTGGAGTGTCAGGGGGACAGCCAGGCTTGGTGCAGCTGGACGGAATCCAAGGACAGGGTTGTAGATGACCCAGAGAGGTCGCTGAAGGAGACACGGCAGAGGAATGTGTGGACACTGGGAAGACACTGCCTTTACTCCAAGGGAAATGCAGAGCCTCGGAGGATTTTAAACCAAGGAAGGACATGATAAGAAATGTGTCAGATTTCCTAGCTTTTTGTTTAGCTTACCTATAAAACAGCTAGCAGGCTTCCTAGAATATCGAAAATACCCAAAGCAGCTTCCAGGATCACCTCTGAGCTACAAGAAAGGTACAAACACCCAGGTTGGTGCCAACATTGGTTTTCTAAAGGATGAAATGGAAACCCTGAAGGAGCAATGGGCTAGCGTCTGGCCAGCCTCTGACTGAGGAGTAGACCCACGGCTGGACACAGGACTCTTGGAAGCCAGAACAATGCCTCTCCCCACCCCCATGCAGTAACCAAATGAATAAGCAAGAAGCAAACAGGCTTGGTGCATTTATTTCAGTTTTTCAGCTCACTTTTGTTGGGCAGGCACCATGCTAAGTGCTTTACAAGTGTTACCTCTCTTAGGACCCACAGACTCTGCAATGCAGGAGTTGTTCTTCCCAACTCATGGACCAGATCTAAGGCCCGGAGCGTTTACTGCACTTGCATGAGGCATACAACTACACACAGGGGACCCAAGATTCAAACCTGCACTCCCCTCCTGACATCAGAGCCCCTCTCTTTGTCACTGCAGAGGGAGGGTTTGAAAAGAACTGAACCCAAGTTCATATTTATTTATTTGCATTTCTGCATCATATTATTTAGCTCCTCTTTTTCTTTATGAATCTCACTGAGACTTTCCATGTATGTTGATTTAAACTTATAGGCTTTAGAATAAATTCTAGTGAGGAAGTGAGGTCATTACATAAAGCACTCAGGCTTCAGTCAAGTACCTTCCAACAGATGGGGAAGATTGTTTCTCAACAATGGAACTAGTCCCAATGCCCAGTTCAAAGCAATCCCCCCGCCAGGAGCTTCTCTGCTCCCTTCCTCAAGGGGGAAGAGACCTCTCCCGGTTCCAGACCTGCATACTTGTTGGAGCACAGTCCTGACACCTGTCCTGTGTGCAGCCCAGATTCTGGGCCAGGCATTTCATCTCCATAATCTCTCAAGTTCTCAACAACCCCTGAGACAGGTGCAATCATGATCTCTATTTTACAAATGTGTACATGGAGACTCAAGTAAGTTCAGGAATCGTCCCACAATCTCACAGCTAATGAGTGGCAAAGCTCCACCCCACAGAGCCTTGGAAAGCTGCCTGTTGCACTGAGCAGGAAACCTGCACTCAAGCCCATTTTTGGGTTTGAATACATGCCAGAAAGGCAGGGAGTTCATCTCTTTTGGTCATACTGGATCCCCAGCACTGAGACTAGTACAGGGGTGCTTGGTGGATGTTTGCTGAATGAACGAGGTCCCCTCTGGGGCTCAGATTCCTAATGTGTAAAACTCTGATTCCATGCAGAGATGGAAATAGGAAGAGGGGGAAGGGCTTTGTGAGGCACAAAGCCTTAAATAATAGTTACTCCGAATCATGATGCTACGATTTGACCTTTTGCTGCTGTTATGTCCGTGCCTTTTTTTCTCCTGATGGCCTGTAAGCAAGCTGTGGTGTCTGAGGGAACATTGTGTCATCGTGTCACCCAATGATTAACCAACTAGGAAAAGAGTTTCATTTGGGGAATGACAGAAAAGAATAAAAGAATCAAATCAGAATAAATACGTACGCTCAAAGAGCACCTGTGTACTGTAGGCTGTGGGACCTGGCCCTTTAAAAAGAGAAACAACAAAAACTTGTCCCTCTCAGAAGTGACAGGACTCTCTCAAGGTCGGCTTCAGACTTGTGGGTCATTCTCCTTTACCACCTATATCAGCTAGCAGAAATAACTGCAAAAATCAATGGATGCTTCATGCTGGATGGGAAGAGACTGCAAAACAGAGGATTATCCTTCCTCAGGAGGAGAAGAGATAAAGGGGAATTGATTGAGGGTGTCAGGCCCATCCTTTCATCAGGGCCTCGGGAGGGAGGGCTCAGAGCCGGCAGGAGGGCAGTTTGCCATTCTAGCAGCACAGGGTCCTCTGGGAATGCTTTCTTTGGACACCAAGCTGCTTCGGAGGCCCAAATTGGTTTTCTGTTCTTCTCCAGAGACCTGGCCTGTTTTCCTCTCCAAAGTCATCTGTCAGCCTCCACATTCTCTCTGAAACCTGCTTGTGGACAGAGACCCTGGCTCCTCAGCCCCAAGCCACTCACCCTTTATTGTGCACAAGGGCCCTTCCCACCACTCGTGGAGAAGCAGGGGCTTACGGCAGTCATCTGTGAGCCAGCCTGAGGGTCTGCACCCCAGGCTGGGCCTGAGCAATGCCCGGTGGCCCAACAGCCTCTGGCTCTCCTCTCTCATCCCTGCCCTGTCCTCTGGAGCCCAGTCCCTGTCATGCCCACATCCCCTCCCTCACTTCAGCCTCCTCCCCTCTGGCTCCACCTTCTCAGGATTCCAAGCAGTTCCCAAACCCCTCTTTTTTAATGGGTATCCAGGAGTTTTCTCATCAGACATGGTAAAGCCTGCAGTCATAGAAATGACTGTTGTGAAGAAGGAAGTTTACTCAGTTCTCACACCACGCCATGCAGGGCCACATGGGGAAGCACCAAGTCAATCAGGAAGCAGAAGGGGTAGGGGTGCTATGGACCAGAGCCTGTACTGTGGTTTCCACAGGACAGACCAGGAAGGGGGTGCAGAGCAAGCAGGCATAGGATTGGCTAGTGTGAATAATTTCAGTGGGCTCTGGGGCCTAGGGGCTAAGCCCAGCAGTCTGGCACCTGACCCAGAGTTGACTGGGGCAGAGAAGAGTGGTCTGGAGTGTAGAGATGACAAAAAGGTTGTTGAGGTATGAGCTGTAGGGGGATTGGTTTGCACATGAAAGATGCACTCACAGGCCAACTACATCTAGGAATCAGCTAGCCGGGGGCAGGGAGTCCCTCCAGGGTTAGCAAAGCCCCAAAATGTCAAAGCATCAAAAATACAAAATAAATGTTTACAACTACATTTGTCAATTATTCTTCAATAAAGTTGGAAGAAATACAGAATAAGAAGACACGATTAACACACCCTACACTCTCTCGGACATCCAAAAACAACTGGCCTCAGACCTCTGGGCACCCCAAGAAGGAGGCTAATTGTTTCACACCCCTTCACTTGCAGCACCCAGCCCACCCTAGTCAGCAAGCAATAGAGACTTCTCTCAATTGAACCAGTCCTCTGAGCCAAGTGATCCCTTGGGCTCTGCAAGGGGGACTTGAAAGTGAGCAAGAGGAATCCTTGCCCCTAAAGAACGGTCCCCAAATTTCACTGTTCAGTGGATGTCTCTAGAGGACCATGAGCCAGACACTGCACGGGCTTTGGAGGACAGAGTAGAACAGACATGGCCTCCCTGTGTCAGTTTCCTGAGGTTGCCTTAACCAAGCCCCACAAAAGAGGGGGGCTGAAAATAACAGAAATTGATTCTCTCGGTTCTGGAAGCTAGAAGTCTGAAGTCAAAGTGTCAGCAAGGCCATCCTCCCTCTGAAGGCTCTGGTGAAGAATTCTCCCTGCCTCTTGCAGCTACAGACGTTCCTGGTGATCCTCCATGCTCCTTGGCTCGTAGCTGTGTCCCTGCAGGCTCTGCCTCTGTCTTCAGGTGGCCACCTTCTTTGTGACTGAGTCTATGTCCTCACATGGTGTTCTCCTCTCTGTGTGTCTATGTTCAAATTCCCTCTTCTTTTTTTTTTTAAGATTTTATTTATTTATTTGACAGAGAGAGAGAGCCAGCAAGAGAGGGAACACAAGCAGGGGGAGTGGGAGAGGAAGAAGCAGGCTCCCAGCGGAGGAGCCTGATGTAGGGCTCGATCCCAGGACTCTGGGATCACGCCCTGAGCCGAAGGCAGATGCTTAACGACTGAGCCACCCAGGTGCCCCGGAAATTCCCTCTTCTTATAAGGACACCAGTCATTGGATTAGGACCCACGCCACTCCAGCATGATTTCTTCATCTTAACTCAATTACATCCACAAAGACCTTATT
Source organism: Ursus arctos (assembly GCF_023065955.2). Taxonomy (NCBI): domain Eukaryota; kingdom Metazoa; phylum Chordata; class Mammalia; order Carnivora; family Ursidae; genus Ursus; species Ursus arctos. The sequence continues at coordinate 9,766,158 of NW_026623111.1, read as the reverse complement.
TCCAAGGAAGTTCATATTCACAGGTATTAGAGATTGGGGGCAGTGGGGTGGGGGACAAAACTCCACGCACAGCACATCTCCATGATGTGTTCTCACACTAGCCAGAAGAGAAAGACACATCCAGAAATAACCTGTGGTATTTCGGGGGGAGGGGGATATATTTTGAAAAGATTCCAGCACCCTTAGCTTTTAAAATGCCAAGCTCTTCATTCATTCCTTCCATCTTCTTTCTTCCCTCCCACTGTCCTCACCCATGTCAGGTGGGTTTTCTGCCATGGCTAGGTGGCACCCACCGTGTCCTCAGAGAATGCCAACCAAGGTCACTGTGGACCAAAGAGAAGAACAGCTGATCACGTCTCACTTCTTAACAATGCTGCCCTGAAAAGAAAGTACCAGTGAATTCTGTTTTAAGATAGCATCTGTCTTGGGGCACCTGGGTGGCTCAGTCGGTTAAGCATCTGCCTTTGGCTCAGGTCATGATCCCAGGTCCTGGGATTGAGTCCTATGTTGGGCTCCCTGCTCAGCGGGGAGTCTGCTTCTCCCTCTGCCTGACGCTCCTCCTGCTTGTGTTCTCTCTTTCTCCCTCTTTGACAAATAAATAAATAAAAGCTTTAAAAAAAAAAAAGGCATCTGTCTTAGTCTGTTTGAACTGCTACAACAGAAAAATAAGACTGAGGGCTTATAAACAACATTTAGGGTTTTTTTTAATTATTTATTATGTGATGTTAGTCACCATACAGTACATCATTAGTTTTTGATGTAGTGTTCCATGATTCATTGTTTGCGTATAACACTCACTGCTCCATGCAATACATGCCCTCCTTAATACCCATCACAGGGCTAGCCTATCTCCCCACCCCCCTCCCCTCTGAAGCCCTCAGTGTGTTTCCCAGAGTCCATAGTCTCTCATAGTTCATCTACCCTCTGATTGCACCCCCTTCATTTTTCCCTTCCTTCTCCTAATGTCTTCCATGCTATTCCTTATGTTCTACATATAAGTGAAACCATATGATAATTGTCTTTCTCTGCTTGACTTATTTCACTTAGCATAATCTCCTCCAGTCCCATCCATGTTGCTGCAAATGTTGGGTAATCATCCTTTCTGACAGCTGAGTAATATTCCATTGTATATATGGACCACATCTTCTTTATCCATTCATCTATTGAAGGGCATCTCAGCTCCTTCCACAGTTTGGCTATTGTGAACATTGCTGCTATGAACATAGGGGTGCATGTGCCCCTTCTTTTCACTACATCTGTACCTTCAGGGTAAATACCTAGTAGTGCAATTGCTGGGTCATAGGGTAGCTCTATTTTTAACTTTTTGAGGGATCTCCACACTGTTTTCCAAAGTAGCTATACCAGCTTGCATTCCCACCAACAGTGTAAGAGGAGTTCCCCTTTCTCCACATCCTCTCCCACATTTGTTGTTTCTTGCCTTGTCCATTTTTGCCATTCTAACTGGCGTAAGGTGGTATCTCAATGTGGTTTTGATTTGAATTTCCCTGATAGCTAATGGTGTTGAACATTTTTTCGTGTCTGTTAGCCATTTGTACGTCTTCTTTGGAGAAGTGTCTGCTCATGTCTTCTCCCCATTTTTTGACTTGATTATTTGTTTTTTGGGTGTTGAGCTTGAGAAGTTCTTTATAGATCTTGGATACCAGCCCTTTATCTGCAATGTCATTTGAAAATATCTTCTCCCTTTCCGTGGGTTGCCTCTTAGTTTTATTGACTGTTTGCTTTGTTGTGCAGAAGCTTTTTATCTGATGAAGTCCCTAAAGTTCATTTTCACTTTCATTTCCCTTGCCTTTGGCGATGTGTCTTGAAAGCAGTTGCTGTGGCTGATGTCGAAGAAGTTACTGCCTATGTTCTCCTCTAGGATTTTGATGGATTCCTGTCTCACATTGAGGTCTTTCATCCATTTAGAGTTTATCTTTGTGTATGGTGTGAGAGAATGATCTAGCTTCATTTTTCTGTATATAGCTGACTGAAACAGGAAGAAATTAACAATCTGAATAGACTAATAACTAATAAAGAAATTGAAGCAGTGAACAAAAACCTCCCAAAAAAACAAGAGTCCAGGGCCTGATGGATTCCCAGGGGAATTTGACCAAACATTCAAAGAAGAAATAATAAGTATTCTCCTGAAGCTGTTTCAAAAAAAACGAAACAGAAGAAAAACTTCCAAACTCATTCTATGAGGCCAGCATTACTTTGATCCCAAAACCAGGCAAAGACCCCATCAAAAAGGAGAATTACAGACCGATATCCCTGATGAATATGGATGCCAAAATTCTCAACAAGATCCTAGTTAATAGGATCCAATGGTACGTTAAAAGGATTATCCATCACAACCAGGTGGGACTCATCCCTGGGATGCAAGGGTGGTTCAACATTCGCAAATCAATCAGTGTGATAGAACACATTAATAAAAGAAGAGACAAGAATCATATGGTCCTCTCAGGGTCCTGAGATCGAGCCCCAAATTGGGCTCCCTGCTGAGCACTTCTCCCTCTCCCTCTTGTTCTCTGTATCTCTTGCTATCTCTCTCTCTCAAATAAATAAATAAAATCTTTTTTTAAAAAAAGAGTCTCTTATGGTTTGTTTGTTTCTCTCTCTCTTTCCCTCCCCGTATGTTCACCTGTTTTGTTTCCTAAATTCCACATATGAATGAAATCATATGGTACTTGTCTTTCTCCGACTTATTTTGTTTAGCCTAATACACTCTAGCTCCATCTATGTTGTTGTGAATGGCAAGAGTGCATTCTTTTTGGTGGCTGAGTAATATTCCATTGTGTATAATATACCACATCTTCTTTGTCCATTCGTCAGTCGACAGATATTTAGGCTCTTTCCATAATTTGGCTATTGTTGATAGTGCTGCTATAAACGTCAGGGTGCACATGCCGCTATGAATCAACATTTTTGTATACTTTGAATAAATGCCTAGTACTGTAATTGCAGAATTATAGGGTAGTTCTATTTTTAACTTTTTGAGGAATGTCCATACTGTTTTCCAGAGTGGCTGCACCAGTCTGCATTCCCACCAATATTACAAGAGGGTTCCCCCTTCTCTGCATCCTTGCCAACACCTGTTGTTTCTTGTGTTATTAATTTTAGCCATTCTGACAGGTATGAGGTGGTATCTCCAAGTAGTTTTGATTTGTATTTCCCTGATGCCCAGTGATGTTGAGCATCTTTTCATGTGTCTGTTAGCTAACTGATGTCTTCTTTGGAAAAATATCTATTCATGTCCTCTGCCAATTTCTTAACTGGATTATTTGTTTTTGGGGTGTTGCATTTGATAAGTTCTTTATAGATTTTGGATACTAACCCTTTATCAGATATGTCATTTGTTAATATCTTCTCCCATTCCAAACACTGCCTTTTAGTTTTGTTGATTGTTTCCTTTGCTGTGCAGAGGTTTTTATCTTGATGAAGTCCCAATAGTTCATTTTCGTTTTTGTCTCCCTTGTCTCCAGCATATCCAGTAAGAAGTTGCTATGGCTGAGCTGAGGTCAAAGAGGTTGCTGCCTGTGTTCTCCTCTAGGATTATGATGGATTCCTGTCTCACATTTACATCTTTCACCCATTTTGAATTTATTTTTGTGTATGGTGTAAGAAAGTGGTACACTTTCATTCTTCTGCATGTGGCTGTCCAGTTTTACCAACACCATTTGTTGAGGAAACTGTATTTTTCCCATTGGTATTCTTTCCTGCTTTGTTGAAAATCTGTTGACCGTACAGTTTAGGGTCCATTTCTGGGCTCTCTATCCTGTTCCATTGATCTGTGTGTCTGTTTTTCTGTCAATACCATACTGTCTTGATGATTACAGCTTTGTAGTATAGCTTGAAATCCGGAATCATGATGCCTAGCTTTGCTTTTCTTTTTCAGGATTGCTTTGTCTATTTGGGGTCTTTTGTGGTGCCACACAAATTTTAAGATTGTTTGTTCTAGCTCTGTGAAAAGTGCTGGTTGTATTTTGATAGGGATTGCGTTAAATGTGTAGATTGCTTTGATTAGTGTAGACGTTTTAACAATGTTTGTTCTTCCAATCCAGGAGCATGGAATGCTTTTCCATTTCTTTGGGTCAAGAGGCACTGCTCTTGAGTAATGCTGAGCAAAGCAGCTACTCACGCACCATTTGGGAATGCTCATTCAACGTACCCATTTGGTGCATATTTATTTATCTGGTATCTCTCTATGCCGGAAGATATGCTATGTTCTAAAGGGGCATGGATGAATGATATGATCTTGTCCTCAAGGGTCTGACCGTGGAATGAGTGAGGAGACCATCACAATGGAGTGGTGGGATTGACTGAGCATTAGAACAGAGCTGGGTATGTAACATAGTAGGGGAACAAAAGGAGGGTCAATCTTAAGGACCAGGAAGGACCTTGAACAGGAGTGAGCTCTTGAACTGAGTGCTGCAAGAGTGATAAATAAGCTGGATGAGTACAAAGTCGGGGAAAGTAGTCATGATAGAAAGAACATCTCATGCCAAAGAAGAGAGGTAGGAGGTGCTGCACAGAGCAATGAGGGATGTAAAGAAATCCTGGGAAGAGGGGAGAACTGATGCATTTGAGAAACCATCGCACATGCTAGAGACCATGGCAGGAAGGGCCTGGGATGCCATGAAAGGAGTACAAGATTTCTGCTGGTGGGTGGACAGCATCCTTGAAAAGCTGTCTAAGATCAACAAAAGGAAAGTGTGAAAAAATGTTCAGACCCGTAAATGCAAAGTATTTACATTGGTATTGTGTGCCAACTTATACCAATAGCAAGAACTGATTGCACTTCACCTCATTCATTCGATCACCCAACAAGTACTTATTGGCCAAGCACCACTGCAGATACAGGGAATAAAACCGTGAAGTCAGAAATCTCTCTCCTCGTGGGTTTACACTTCAGTGAAGGAGACAGAGAACTGACAAAATAAGTAAAATAGTGAATTCGATGCTGACATGTGCCATAGCAAAAATAAAACAGAGATAGAGAATAAGGGGTATTGGAGATATGATTCTCCAAGTCTGATGTGTCAACACGTCTAGGCTACAGTCCCCATAATTCCAGAAAACACACATCTAGGTGTTCCTGGGAAGGTCTTTTGGGATGTGATTAGAGTTCATAATCCGTTGCCTTGAAGTAAGGGAGATTATCCTTGATAGTCTGGGTAGGCCTGAAGAGTAGAGCTGAGGCTTCCTGGAGGAAGAAGAAATTCTGCCTGTGGACTTCAGTGTCAGCTCCTGCCTGAGAGCTCCAGCCTGCCCATCCTGACGGCCTGCCATTTCACACTTACCAAGCCAGCTCACACAATTCTATAAGCCAATTCCTTGCAAGAAATTATTTGATGTATATCTCATGCTACTTCTTTTTCTCTGCTTGAACCCTGACTGATCTAGTAGGAAGCTGTTATTTTAAACAGAGAAGTCCTGATAGACCTCACTGAGAAGCTAATATCTAAGGAAAAACCTAAAAGAGGAGAGTGAATGAGTGAGCAAACATCTGGGTGGGGGGAAGGAACATTCTGGACAAAATAAGAGGCAATACAAAGGCATTCTTCCTTTTAATCCTCATAACATTAAAAATTAGAAACTAACATTATTGTCAAGAACTAGACAGAGTCTGAGGTTTTTCCTGACTGTTCAGCTAACAAGTCAACCTGCCACATACAGATGCTGTCAGAAGTTTCAAGACTCCCGGATCAGAAGCAAAAGACATAGTTACTCACAGCACTGCAGGCAGCATGAGTTTCGTGTGGGCATTAGTTACCCCTGCTGTCCCCAAGTCCCACCGCATGATATAGGTGGGGCCACATGGTTGCTGTACACACTGTGGACCCATGTCACTTTTCAGGAAGCCGAGCCTATAAAACCCCCAATCGTTTTGTTTTTTTATTTTCTTATTATGTTATGTTAGTCACCATACAGTACATCATTAGTTTTTGATGCAGTGTTCCATGATTCGTTGTTGGCGTATAACACACAGTGCTCCATGCAATACATGCCCCCCTTAATACCCTTCACCGGGCTAGCCCATCCCCCACCCCCCTCCCCTCTGAAACCCTCAGTTTGTTTCCCAGAGTCCATAGTCTCTCGTTGAAACCCCCAATCTTAACGGTGAAGGTGTCAAACCTGCCCAAACTTCACCTCAGAAGAATGTTATCTTTGTTAAACTGTCAGGAAACCACTCTGCCCTGACACTGAAGGGAGATGCAATGCTTTCCAAGACTATTTGCAACACTAATATACTTGAAAAGTTGGTCTAAAACAAAAGCTGTTAGTAAGACGTAGAAAACATGAGAGACCCCCAGAGAATTATCTCTCATTTTGCTGATGAGGAAGTTGAGGCGCAGATAGGTTGAATAACTTGCCTGAAATCATACAGCTAGTACATGGAAGAGCAGGGATGTGTGATCATCTGTCTTCCCTCCTTGGAATGAAGCACCAAAAGCCAGAGATTTTTTTTTCTTTAATGGCCAGATACCCAGAGCCTAGAAAAGTGTTTGGCACTTAGCACCCAAAATTAAATGTAAAGTAAATAGACAAATATTTGTAGGTGCTCACATACAACAGAGAACAGAACAAGAATGCCTCTTGCTTACCTAAAGCTTAGAATTCAGATACACAGTCAGTCATTAGACATATATTTAAATAAATCACTACATAATTACAACTGTGATAAATCCTGCAAAGGAGAACATCTAAGTGCACGTTCGTATGTTGAACCCTAACCAAGGTGGTGGCATTAGGAGGTGGGGCTTTGGGAGGTGATTACATCATGAGGGTGGAGCCCCAACGAATGAGATTATCGCCCTTAACAAAGGGACCCCGGGGCGCCTGGGTGGCACAGCGGTTAAGCCTCTGCCTTCAGCTCAGGGCGTGATCCTGGCGTTATGGGATCGAGCCCCACATCAGGCTTTTCTGCTATGAGCCTGCTTCTTCCTCTCCCACTCCCCCTGCTTGTGTTCCCTCTCTCTCTGGCTGTCTCTATCTCTGTCGAATAAATAAATAAAATCTTAAAAAAAAAAAAAAAAAAAAACAAAGGGACCCTAGAGAGTCCCTTGCTCCTTCGACCACGGGAGGATTCAGTGAGACGCCAGCCATCTATGAGGAAATGCCTTCATCAGACACTGAATCTGACAACCTCCAGAACCATGAGCAACGAATATTTGTTGTTTATAAGCCCCCCAGTATCTGGTATTTTGTTATAGTAGCCAAATGGACTAAGATAATATATGTTTTTATATATGTGTGTGTGTCCCTCCTCAGTTGCAGGGGAAAATGCAATCAGCTATATAATTTGACTAAAGAAGCAAGAAAGCAAAACAGGCAAAAATGCAAGATGCCAAAATTTTGTGACATAAACACACTTCAAGATGGACATTATCTCTGTTCCACATGTGGGGAAACTGAGGCTTTGAGAAACGCTCTCCTGGGTCTTTGCAGTCACAACCAGCTTGATGCTTGGATACCCTCTGAATGATAGGATTTTATGTACAAGAGTGAAAGGTTTCTGGATACCTTCAATTTGAAAAGTTTTGCCTTTACTATGCCTGAAGTATCTTAAGGGAAAGAAAGAGTCCTTTATTGACACTAAAGAATGAGATTTACACCTTAAGTGGTATTTTTACACCTTTCCTTAAACTATTCGTGAGAACGCATAAATGACAGGGTTTTTATCCCTGATAAAAGTGGTAAAGCATATGAAGGCCAAAAGATGGCTTTAGCATAAGACAGGTGAGCACTGGGCGGGGGTCGGGGGAGGGGGTGGTGGCATCTGAGTGTCTCAGTTGGTTAAGCAACCGACTCTTGATTTTGGCTCAGTTTCACAATCTCAAGGTCATGGGGTCAAGCCCCGTGTCAGGGTCCAGGTTCAATGGCGGGGGGGGGGGGGGGTCTGCTTAGAATTCTCTCTCTCCCTCTGCCCCTCCCCCCGACATGGTCTCTCTCTCTCTCTCTCTCTCTCTCTCTGAAATAAATAAATAAAACTTTTAAAAAAGAAAAAATAGAAAGGAAGGTGAACATGGTCCGCTTATGGTTATATCTGCCACAATCATAGTTTTCGCCACGTGAGAACTAGAGAGCTCTATGATCTCAAGAGTCATTTCACTTCTGAACCTCTGTCTCCCCTTCTTCAAAGGAAAAGTGGAATTAGATGAACTCCAGGCTCCCTCTGACACCATTATTCTATCACAAATGAAAGGAAGCCCTTGCAAAACATATTTGCCAATATTTGCTTAATGTTCTCCTTTTTCCCAATATTTCCTTGAGGTACATATACAATAATAATTTCTACAGGGAACATAAGCAAAAGGACTTTTGTCTTTCTGGCATCCTGACTCTCAATTTTTATGATGGGCTGACTTTTATAACACACACCAAAAAAGTGTTTGACTGTAGACTCTCTTGCCAAAAATGATTGGCAGTGAGGAAGAGGTTCAGTGATGAGTGAGGTGAGGTTGTAGAGAAAGAGGTAAAGGTCAAACCATGCAGGATCTTGCAGGTGGTGATTAAAATATTGGCTATTGTAGCAACAACCACTGAAACCCAACTGAAGGATTTTAAGCTGGGGAATAGCATAACCACTTGGCATTTCTGGAATATCACACACTGCCATGTGGAGAATAGAATCGAGGACAACAGAAGGAGACGTGGGAAAACCAGCCTGGAAGTCGGCCCCACAGTCCAGGCAAGTCACGGTGGTAGTTTGGACTACAGTGACGTCAGTGGATCCAAACAGAAGAGAGCTAACTCAAAACTATTTTGGGACGTGAATTCACAGGACTGCGCATGACATTTAATGTGAACCTTGAGAAAAAGAAGGTATCCAGAAAAACTCCCAGGTTTCAAACATGAGCAATGGGTTGCTCGCTGAGCTGGAAAAGCCTGGGAGAGAGGCATATTTAGGGGAAAACCATGGCTTCTGTCTTAAACATGTTCAGTTTAAGATGCCTGGGAGATAGTCAAGTAGAACTGCTGAGATAGCATTGAAACGTGAAACTGGCCAAGAAAGAGGCTGGGAGAGGGGTGATTTCTGATGCCTAGTGGGGAGTGTGGACAAGGAAGAGAAAGGGTCCAGAGCTGCTACCAAAGATGTTCCAACATATAGAGGTCGGGAAGAAGAGAATAAGCCATCAAAAAGGACGCAGAGGGAGCTTCCAGGAGCTGGCAAGAACACCTAGAGGGTTTGTAGTCACAGAAGCCCCAACAAAACTGTCTGTTGGACTCTGTGATATGGTGACCATTTGGTGAACTTGGAAAAGGCAGTTTTCAGGGAGTGGTAGAAGGGGAGGGGGTGGAAGCCATGCTAGAATGGCTTGAGAGGCTGTCCAGAGGGGAATACTTGAAGGCAGCTTCTGTATATATGCCTTTCAAGAATCTGGAATATGGAGTGGACAAGAGAGTTGAGTGGTAACTGAGGGGCAACTTGAAGGTCAAGAGATACTTGAAGGCTCCGTAGAAGGATCCAAAAGCAAACAACAAATTGAAGGAATAGCAAAGAGCAGAAACAAACAGTAGAATGAAAACCAACAGAAGGAGATAAATCCAGGCACAGGTCTAGAGCAGATTGGGAAGACTTGCCTGTGGCCGGAGAAGCAACACAGCTCAGTTACGGGAGAGGATGGGAACAGATGGAGGACTGCGTGGGCCTACCGCCAAGGGAGTGGGGAGTAATAGCCTCCATCACCCTTCACAGCCGCACCCCGATCAGTCCTGTACTGTCAAGTCTGGAACCCTTGGTTCCATTATACATATTTTAAAAAACCAAGGCTCAGATTGGTTGAAGTTATCTGCTTGATATCTTCTAAGATGTTACTGGCAGAACCAGGGTTCAAACCCAAGTCTTTGGTCTCTCAACAATCCCTCCTGCCCTCCTCTCTCCCTCCTTCCTCTCTCTCTTTCTCTCTATCTCTCTCTCTGTCTCTGTGTGTGTCTCTCTCACTCTCTCTCTCTCTCTCTCTCTCAATCTCCTTTCTTTCTTCCTGCTCCCTTTCTTGCTGCTTCTTTTTTTGAATGCCAGTCAGGTCCTTGCACAAAATCAATCTTGGAGTTAGTGTACTGAAACCCTTAGGCACACTCTCCTCAGCCTGGATTTTACATACTATCAAAGGACAGATTCACCAGCAGATTAAAGCTGTTTGAAGCCTTCTCTGAGTTTTATGCCTCAGTTGTTTGGAGTTAGGGACCTCTCAAGTTCTGGGATTTTAAAATATGCTTTCTTTTTTTCTTTTCAATTTTGTTGACAATTTCCATTAGAGCCCTGTTATCCCTCTGGATTGCTCCAGTATAACTGCTTCAGAGGTTAAAGAATGCATTTGCCAAGGTTGGAAGCAGACTGGAGCCTCTGGAGTTCAATGTTTCACCTTAAATTCCAAACTTGTTCATGGTTCAAATTCATTTACACTTGGCATCAAAATCAACACATTCTATTTCTTTAAAAAGGGGGGAGCGTGCTTCAAATGGCCTTTAAGAAAAGAACATAAGCAATGGACATTAAATAATTCATCCAAATAGCTTCTACGAAGTAAATGTGTAAATGAATAAGAATCATATAGGCTACATTTTACTTGAAATCCATCAAAAAATAAAAGGTTTAAAAGCTAGTCCAAAATTTCATAAACCCTAAATACACCGAGTTCCAACTACCTCATTAGTATAAAATAATACATTAGTCCAATTCACTTTGGGTGCTCAAGTGGAAACCTTTGGTGCAAATAAATTATTTGTATGAAAAGATGTCTGCTTCATTGCACTAAACGGTACTCTTGCGGCCCAAAGTGTTCATGATGCTCCCAGCGGCTCCTAATGACATGCAGTAAAATCACGCTGTTGTTTAAATAAAGATAGAGGGCTAATAGCAGCGCTGGGGACCGCACAGCAGAGGGGAAGGAGCGCGCCTGAATTCGAAGTTGGATGTGTGTTCTCGTTCTGGATCTGCCATATTCCAGCTGTGTGACTTTGCACACATTATCTGACCTCGGTAAGTTCCTGTTTGCTTGTTTTCTAAATAAGGATGATAAAAACAACAAAAGGCGCTCTCTCTCTTAGACTTGTTGTGAGGGTAACTTCCCTGAAAGTGACCAGCATGGTGACTGGCATCCAGCAAGTCCTAGGTGTTATTTCCCTTGAATCCTTAGCTTCTCCGCACCTACCCCGATGTTGCTGCTCAATCTACACGGGACTCCTAGCTGGTTGGCAGAGTAGAGCAGCTGGCTCCGTAAGACAACACATCTCATTGCCTATCCTTTGCCTGTGCCCTATTCCCTCCTCCAACTGCCTAGATTTGAAAGAAAAGTCTTACGCAGCATGGAGAGAACTCAGAGATCCCACTGCCTTCCCTCTTGTTTTTATAGATGGGCAAACACCCTCCCAAATAAAGGAAGAAACTAGCTCAATGTCTTTTAGCATCAGCCCTTAGCCCTGTATTTCTGTGACTAAGTATGAGATGGAGGGAACACGTGAAATGCATAGTGTCCTCTATAATTTAGGCAAGTTCGCAGGGACAGACCAGGGAATTGGTAGGAGCTCATTCGGGAGAAAACAGCCAATATCTGATCATCCTTCAGTGCTTATTAAATTTCCCTCCAGCACAAACCAGTGCTAGAATTGTTGAACAGAGGGGCTTAAAATAAACATGGTCATAAGTCTAGGGAATGTGACAGATATCTAATCACTAAAATACATATGCTGTACGATGCAGCCAAGTCAACGTGACCTACCTGAGGAGTCAAATTAGAAGGCTGCTGTAAACTGCATGTACTTGTTTTCTTCAAAAAGGGAGAAGTCATTTTAATCCTCAATTAAACAAACATTTATGTAAAGCCTAGTTCTGTAAGGGTATTATACAAGAATAAAAGAAAAATAAAGTTCTATGCTATCGCCAGTGACTTCAAGGACTTTATGATTCCTTGAAAAGATAAAACACAGCCTTGCAAGCAGGTTATCAGTGTAGTAGAAACTAAATAGATAGTCATTGAAGTGAACAGAAGGGGAGACTATGTGGGTTATTCCGTCAACAAATGATCTATGTTTTTAGCAGCTATGGTATGCAAGATACTGTATTAAGCCCTTGAAATACAATGAATTAAAAAGCATTCTCTTTGTCTTGAAGGTAATGATACTGTGCTCTCTAGAAGGCAAGTAAATAAACAATAAAATACATCCATACAACAATAGCAATACGCATAAAGTGTTGTGGGAGCACAGAAGAAGGGTACCTACCACTGGCTAGAGTCAGAAAGGAAAACTTCACGGAAGTGGTGACATACTGAATACTGAGCATTAATATTTTGAGAGATCTCAGCCAGGAGCAAGAGGCTTCTACATGCATGAGCCTCACAGGGAGGAGACAGAGTTGAGAACAGAATCAAACTCTTAGATTTGAAAAGTCACTCTTCCAGGGAGAAAACTTTGAAGATTTGGCTGGCTGGTTGTGTTTGAGGGAATTTCAACAACTTGTCTTTTCATCTCTAGGGAAAAACTGAATCATGCAGAGCATAGACTTTACATCATAAACCAGAGAGTAGGAAAGAATGAATAGCAACAGACGCACTTTCTTGCCCTAAAGAAGACAAAAGTCCTATCGGCTGGTGAGAAGAGAAAGATATGTCATGTGTAGACTCTGGAACCAGAATCAAGAGCAAGATCACAGACATCAGCAACAGATGCACCCTCCCAAAGAAGGAGGCAGCCACCAGAGAGAAATGAGACATGGGAACCAGCAGACGCACTCCCACAACGGCAAGAGACACATCATCCCCTGGCAAAACTGATCCCCTGAAGGACAGAATGGGAAAAAGAGTCTTAAGTTGACCATGCTGACCTTCTGAATGGACCATGGTTAAATCCATAAGTGACTGAGTTGCCATAAAATGACGAGAGAAACTTTTTCAGCATGAGCAGAAATAGGGGGTCCTGAGAAAATTGGAAATAAGGAAATGGGCTCATAAAAAACATAGATAAAGAAGGAGAGTTGCATCCTTGTACATCTGAGTGCTGCGAGTTGACATCACACTGAGGTCAGAGTTATCCAGGTGAAGAAGAACCCATCGCACAAGTCTAGGGTGTGCTCAAAACACTTAAGGTGACCAGAGTATCAGGTCCAAGTCGATGAGCACTGGGGAAGTACTGTAAGCTTATAGGGCTTTCTCTGTTGGGTAAGGAGCTCAGACTCTATCCCACAGATAATGGGAAGCTGCTGAAGGCTGTTAATCAGAAAGCCACGTCAGACTTACTTTGGAAACTGCCCTTACGTGGCTGGGTATGCAGGGTGAAGCTCAGGATTAAAAGCCAGGCTGAAAGACCCTTCAGGAAGGATGTGAAATGCGCACTGAGATTTGAGAGATGGGCATATGGAGTGTGAAGGTGACTGGGAGAACCCAATCGAGGGCACAGACTGGGGACTTCACACAGAATGTCCCAGAGGGAAGGCAGCCATAGGATGCCCATAGTCATGAACTCGAATAAGAAAGTAAAGGACTCAGGGATGGAGTGTTTGCCGTAAGTTTCTCTTCTTCAGAATCCCGAATGCCAGAAAATTCAGATGATACACCTTCAGAATCTTGCTTTGTTTAGATCAGGATTGGAAATTTTCTATAAATGAAGTTTGACACAGAGCCCGTTCATCCTTTTCTCTCTCTCTCTCTAGTCTGTACATAGTGTGTGGCTGCTTTCTCTTCAAGTGCGGAGGTAAGCAGTTACAACAGAGACTGAATGGCCCGCAAAGCCAAAAATATTTACTATCTAGCCCTTCTCAGAATTGTTTGTCAACTCCCACTTTAGATCCATGATTTCGGTTATCACCTGTCAACTTTCCGACTACATCACCAGGTGTGTGAACCGGGTAGTCTCTCACACCCGTGAAACGGAAGCCAGCATTGGGACACTAGGTTCTGAGAACTGGGTATACAGTTGAGCAGATGTGGGCTGGAGTTCCACATCACTTCCTGTCAGCTCTGTGACATCAGGCATCTCTCTGAACCTCAGTTTTCTCATCTGTGCAATGGTTAAAATAATAGTATTTACAATATAGGCTGTTTTGAGGTTGAAATGAGGTAACAGACGAGGTAATACAACCTCATGAATAGAGTGATTGTTCAAGAAATGTTCATTATGATTTTTTGTTGTATTGTTTAATATTTAGCTCCTGTTGTAAACCTGGCCAAAAGAGGAGAGATTTATGAAAGGTCATTTAAAAGACAAGCCATCCATCTTTGCCCCAAGTTTGTGTTCTTTAAATTTTGCCCAGAATCCACCCACACCAGCGTCGTCTGCAGTAGTCGTATACAATGCATATGTCCGGGCCCACGTAAGGACTACTGAATCAGACCTTCTGGGGTTGGGGCCCAGAATATGCATTTTATAAGCTCCCTCAGTGACTCCTATGCATGATAAAGTTTGAGAACCACTGGTCTGAATTTGTGCTTCTCAAACTAGGGGATGAAGCATTTCCTATAAGGGAACATGGCTCCCCTGTTGGTGGCCCCAGTTTTAATATTTTGTGTTAATGTTAATGAATACAAGAAATTGAATAGCATGGCTTGGAATTTGTCATGTTATGGATACTAGGGCTTAGTGTGAGGCTTAGTAAGAGCAATTAGACTGAAGGATGAAATTAGGTTTAAAATTGTGTCCATTTCAAAGATATAAAGTAAAAATAGAAAGTGTAAGTGTTGCATATCTGTGGATGAACAGAGATGGTAGTTCTAGAATGACACAGATATATGGAAACCATGCAAGTGCTGGGGCTCTATGAAACCAGAGCATAAGCACAGTGCACCTGCCCGAGCCATTTATTTCATGCCGAGATTTGTGGCAATACCATATTTTTCTATTAAAACATACAGGGCTCTACTAATGAGTATAATATAAAGTATATGAGAATCTTGAACATAAAAATACAAGACTGCAAAGAAAGTTATGTTATTCTCCCAGATCCACCCATCCCACAGTCCTCCCAACCTTCCCTCACCCCCTCCACACATACATTCTCTGTCCTCTGTTGTTAGCATACTGAGATGGAAATGTCTGAACAGAAGTACGAACAGCACAGCTCTAGGACCCCAGCTTGGACCTTCCTCCCCAGAAGGCTGGGCCTGGACCTCAGCCCTTTGGCTCTAACCAGTCACCGGCTCTGATGGAGCACACGACCGCTTTTGTGGCATGTAAGGATCTCATTGGAAACCTTGTCTGCTCTATCATTCAATGGTAAATCTGAGTGGAATTCCATGTAAAGTCCCATGTGAAAATTTTCTTTAGACTTCACTCAAAGGGTAAACTGTGGCCTTCAGGGTCTTATGTATCCCTTTCTGAACTGAAAAATATGGTATTAATGTAAATTAACATATGTATCATATTACATGTTACACTGTAAGTAAATACATACACACTGACACAAACACACACATGCAGAAAATGCACCTCTCTGAGCGAAAGACACTTGCTGCGTGGTGAAATACTGCAATGTGAAATACTGCAATGCTATGATTCCCACACCCACCTCAAGTCCTGCACATGACCTTGGACCAGCACCTCCCACCTGATTCAAGGTGTCCTGTGCTCCACGAGAGTGTGGTCTGCTCAGACTCGAGCTGACTACCTGGATGGCTAGAGCCACTCAGCCCTGGAAGGAAGGATGTGCCCTGGGGAGGGGCATGGGCTCTAAAGCTAAATTCTGCCATGATCTAGACATGAGTCTAGGCAACATAAGTCCTTTGTCCCTCCATCCTTAACATTTCTGGAGGCTAGAGGTCCATAATCAAGGTGTAGGCAAAGCCTCTAAGGATGGTCCATAATCAAGGTAGGCAAACCCTCCTCTTCTAGTTGCTAGTAGCTTCTGGTATTCCTTGGCTGTGGCAGCATAAGTAAAATCTCTGCCTGTATATTTCCACACCACCTTTTTCCTGTGTGCCTCTCTATGTCCTCTCTTCTTACAAAAATATCAGTCATTGTATTTAAATATCCGCCTGAAATCCAGAATGATTCCATCTCCAAATCCTTAACTAAATGCATTTGCAGAGATTTCCAAATAAGGTCACATTTCGAGATTCTGGATGGACATGAATTTTGAAGGGACACTGTTCAACCCACTACAGCCCCCTCAGCTTAAAAAGGGACTAATTCTAGGCACCTACCTCACCAGATGCTGTGAGCAGTAAATGAGACAACACACATAGGGGAGTGTTTAGCGTGGCATCCAACATACAGAAAGCACTCAACTAATGTTAACTGTTAATAATAGTGTGCCCAGATCTACCAGGCATTCACATTCTGTCCCTAGGGAAGTCACGGAACCTCTCATTTCTCCATTCTCCCATTTGGTAAAAAAGGAATATTGATGTTCAAAAGTCATGGGACCCAGGGTTCCAGTCCAGGGCTCAGAAGAGCTTTTCTGTCGAGAGCCAGATTGTAAACCTTTTTGGCTTCCTGGGCTATGTAGTCCCTGTTGGAACTACTTAACTCTGCCATTGTAGTGGAAAGCAGCCATGGATAATACACAAACAAAAGGGTATGGCTCTTCTCAAAAGCATTTTATTTACAAAAAATGGACAGTGAGCTGGATTTGGCCAATGGACTGAGGTCACCCGCCCCTCTTCTGGTCTCTTTGGCCAGCCCTCCCAGGCCTTCCTGGTTGACAGAAGAGAAGAGAAGAGAAGAGAAGAGAAGAGAAGAGAAGAGAAGAAAGAAAAGAAAGAAAAGAAAGAAAAGAAAGGAAAGAAAAGAAAAGAGAGGAGAGGAGAGGAGAGGAGAGGAGAGGAGAGGAGAGGAGAGGAGAGGAGAGGAGAGGAAGAGAGGAGGGGGAGGGGAGGGAAGGAAAAGGAAGGGAAGGGAAGGGAAGGGAAGGGAAGGGAAGGGAAGGGAAGGGAAGGAAAGGAAAGGAAAGGAAAGGAAAGGAAAGGAAAGGAAAGGAAAGGAAAGGAAAGGGAAAAAAAAAGAAAAGACAAAACTCATCCATGTTCAAAATCCCAATGGGTCAATACCCAGAAAATTAAATTTATCCTGAAGAAACTCAGATTTGCTTTGGTGACCAATGTATCTCCAATAATAAATGTTGTCCTAAAAGTCACTGTTCTCTCTCCCACTGAGATCAAAAAGGTCTTGGAGAGGCAGTAAATCAGGTGGTTTGGGTTCTGTTTTTGAATCTTTCCTCTACATAGCCCTCACTATCTACACAACCATGTGAAAAGTATTTGATGTCCCTGAGACTAAGTTTTCTTACCTATAAAACAGGTATAATAAAAACACCTCCTTCACAGGTTCTTGTGGGAATTAAATAAAATGGAGCTTCCAAAGGCCCTTGGTACCAAGGCTGACCAAGAGAAAATACTCAGTCTGGGTCAGGTAGTATCATAACTAGCATTACCACTTCCATAACTATTAATAGTGCCAAGCACCAGGCCTTTTACTGGGCCTTTGCTGTTTAATTGGCACCTTTATGTTTCTTATGCATCTCCTGCCTGCAAGATTCTCCCAGGAATCACCATGGGTTCGTCATCACCTCTGCCAATTATATTGAATTTGCATGTCCTTCCCAGTCTCCTACTACACTGAGGTCAGCTGTGGGATTCAGTAATGTCTCAGGCAAGCGTTTCCTCCTGAGTCCCTAGCAACTTCCTAAATCGAAATATGAATAAGCTGGAGGTCTTCTGGCCCAATGTTTATGGCCACTGCTCCCTGTTTAGAACTCATTTTCTTAGGGTCATTTCTGCATAGTTACTGCTTTTTGATCAAATTACTAGCACAGGGATAATAACACTTACCCAGCACTTTTTATCTCCAAAGAGATGTAAAGGCCTTCAAGTCCATCTGTCTATTCAGTGAATTTTCCGTCCTTAATAAAAACAAGTTTCAGGCACTGACTTCAAATGCTGATGCAGGGGAATCCGCCTTCTGGGGAGCAGGTGCACCACATGCATGTTAATGTGCAAAAACCGGAACTGGGAGGCAGAGACGATGCTTCAAAGGCACAGGATTTGGAGCCAGAAGATAAAGGTTCTCTTTAGAGATTTCTGACTTTGGGCCAGTCATTTAACCTCAGCGTCTCAGTTGCCTAGTATGTGAAAATGGGGATAATAAATAGGCCTCCCCCATCTCACAGTTTGTTGCAAGAAATAAGGGAGAAAATGGATGTGAAAATGATTTATACTATGATGTAGATGGTATGCATTCATCATTCCTTCCCAAAGGGATCGTTTTATCCACTTTTGGGGCCCCTATGAATAAATCTAGAGGTTTGCCTCTTCCACTTCTCAAACAAAATGTTTCAAGGTCCCTTCTGTCCCAAAGAGAAAGGGAAGAGAAACTGTTGTTCATTCACTGAGGAGTCATGCCAGCTGCTAGAGCATTCACTCAGTTTCACACACACTACCCTAAGAGTACTTACCTAATCCTCAGAGCGTCCTGCACAATAGGTGGTATTAGGAGTTCCATTTTCCAGATTCGACAACTGAGGCACGGATGCGTTTCAAGTCTTGTCCATGTTTACTAAGACAAGAAGGGGCTATTTTCTTAACCAACAGTTTTGCGTATCAGTCCAGGAGCCCTGAGAGACACTATGTGAGGAGTCTGTGAGATCGGAAATGTTGTCATAACAAGACCAAAGCAGTTTTCCTTTGGTACTGTCATTCCTTCACGAGTGTACAATGCGGTTTCTGGAACCTACATGTCATATAATTTCACAACAGATTGAATGCCTAAACACCTAGGAAAGTCCTGCTGTCTCCTATTAAACCAGGAGAGATTTGCAAAGATGTAAAATGATGTAACTCTTTTCATTATTTTTTGTCTTGGAAAATAGAGTTATTTTTCATATAAAATGTGATTTATTTCAACATGCAATGCATTTTATTGTCATTTTTAGTGAATTAACAAATGCATGCATATTATGATGCATATTAATACACATATTTTCTAATTTTCAGTTTTAATTTTTAATATGGTATCAGTTGCCATAAAAAATGGAAACAAAAGCTCTTAGGAGTCCTCAATACTTTTAAGGGTGTGAAGTGGCCCTGAAATCTAAATCTTTGCAAACTACTGCTCTTAGCTAGACATAGTGCCTCTCTCAATCCCTCACGAAAGCTGTGTTGTTATTTCTTGTTTTTGATGAAGAAATAGAAGTTTGGAGAGGTTAGCTAAGTTGTTCAAGGTCACATAACTCACAATAAAAATTTTCAAGAAACAGGAGTTCAACAGCTTTACAGTGACTCAAATTCTTATCTTTTTCAACTTACTGTAACTCTCCCTTCCTTATATGCTACCAGACACTCCAGCTGGTATAAAACTCTGCGGTTCAACTGCCTCTATGTGCATAAAAGACCGCAAAACCTAAACAGTTCAAAAAAGTCTTGTAATTGGCTTCCAAATCTCTACTTGTTTCAAGTCTAGATAACATTAGGGGTTGCACACATTGCTCATGATTCTCCCTCCTCCCTCCCACCAAATTTCCTATAACATGCAGATCAAATGCCATTCTGATCATGAACCTGACATTTTGCCACTACAGAGCATGGACAACATCATTTGTCTCTTCCTCCACTTTCATCTCCGTGCTATCAGAGCTCCAAACAGTTTAGGAACCCAAAAAGATTTTTCATTGGTTTAAACCAATTATGGTAATTCTGTTCGACTTGACAGGTGGTTAGTCTAGAAAAGATTATGTGACCCCATGCTGGCCAATAACATGGAAACCAATCATTGGCTTGAATTTTTAGGAAACCACTGCTTTCAGGGAAAAAATAGATTTGAGGTATGGTGTTTTTCCTACTTAGAACAACTGTCATGTCTGTAGGTTTTCAGCTTTCTTGAAAAAATGAGGTTACCAACTATAAGAAAAACAACTAAAAGAATCACAATGATCTTTACGTTATTTAGCTGTTGAATTAGAACCAGCAATTACTTAGCTTCAGATAGTTTATGAGATAAATAAGCCTTGATTTAGTTAATTTACCCTTAGTTCATTATTCTGTTACTTGAAGCCAAACATACTACCAACTGAAAGATACAGAGAGGTTTTCATCAAATTTCAGAAATATTTCCCTACACAACAATCTCTTTGCCAATAAAAGTAGATCCAGAAATGACATAGAAAATGGGATTCGCAGACAAGTACATTAAAATAGTACATACGTATGTGTATTTTTTCAAGAGCTTACAAGAAAATATGAAAAAGATGAGGAGAGAAATTGGAGAAATAAGAGAGAACCAAAGGGACTTTCTAGACCTAAAAAACACAATATCTGAAATGAAAACTTCACTACATGGGATTAATAGTAGATTAGACAGCAACAGTAAACAAACAAACCAAAAACATCAGTATGATCTGAAAACAGCAATAAAAACTACCCAAACTGAAGCTCAAAGAGAAAAAAGACAGTAAATAACTAACAGAGCCAAGGAAAATGAGGGACAATATCAAGTAGTCTAATATAAATGCAGCTGAAGTCTGGGAAAAGGAGGGAAGCAGAAAAGAATGTTTACAGAAATAATGGCTAAATTTTATTCAAATATGATGAAAACTATAAACACACAGTCAAAAAGTTCAACAAGCACCAAGAAAAATAAAAACAAAGAAATCTGTACTGCAACCCATCACAATCAAATGGCTACAACCCACTGATAAAGAGAAAAATCTTAAAAGAAACCATAAGTTAAAATGACACATTATATTCAGAGAAACAAAGATAAGAATGACGGCAGATTTCATATCGCAAACAATGCAAGACAGAGGACAATAAAACATCTTTAAAGTGCTGAAAGGGAAAAAAATGTCATTCTATATCCAGTGAAAACATCTTTCAAAAGTGAAGAGTAATTTAAAATGTTTTCAGATAAGCAAAAACTGAAAGAATTTATTGTGAGGATATCTCTGCTACAAGAAATGTTAAAGGAAGTTCTTTAGACAAAAAGAAAGTGATACCATATGGAAACTTGGATCTACTCAAAATAATTCAGAACAGTTTAAGTGATAACTATCTGTGTAAAGGAAGAAAGTTTTTCCTCATGCTTTAACTATTTAAAAGGGAATTATTTAAAGAAAAAGTAAACACAATGCATCATAGAGTTGATAACATGTAGAAGTAATTCTATTACAATCAGAATATAAGGCCTGAGGGAGAACAGAAGTAGATTGTTTTTAAGAGTACTACATCATAAAAGTAAAAGGATACAAAATGATACACAATACAAACCTAATAAGAAAACTGAGTGACTCAGGACGCCTGGCTGGCTCAGTTGGTAGAGCATGTGACTCTTGATCTTGGGTCATGAGTTCAAGACCCAGGCTGGGTGTGGACCCTACTTTAAAAAAAATAAAAAATACATATTTTAAAAAGAAGAAGAAGAGAAAACCGAGTGACTCTACCCACAGACAAAGTAGACTTTAAGATGAGGAGTATTGCTTGTGAGTGATAAAGAGGAACATCTCATGGTAAAGAGTCAATATGTGAAGAAGATCTAACAATCCTAAATGTGTAGATACACAGAACTAAAAGGGAAATGGACAGATTCAAAGTTATAGGGAAGATTTTAACACTCTTCTATAGTTGATAGACAAATTAGACAGGATAGAGTCACTAGAAGATGTAAACAACATTTACCTCTAACTAAATTCCATAGTTGTAGAGAAAAACTGATAAAATTAAAGGGAGAAATAGACAATTCAACAATACCCCATTTTCAATACACAGCAAATAGCAAATACACAGATCAACAAGGAAATAGAAGACATGAGTAACTCTAACCATATTTAATAGACATTTACAGACTGTTACAGGTGCCCCTGGGTGGCTCAGTAGGTTAAGCATCTGCCTTTGGCTCAGGGTCCTGGGATCAAGTCCCATGTTAAGCTCTCTGCTCAACAGGGAGCCTGCTTCTCCCTCTCCCTCTGCCTGCTGCTCCCCCTGCTTGTGCTCTCCCTCTCTGCCTCTTTCTTTCTCTCTCTGTCAAATAAATAAATAAAATCTTAAAAAAGGGGGGGGGGGCCTGGGTGGCTCAGTCGTTAAGCGTCTGCCTTCATCTCAGGTCATGATCTCAGGGTCCTGGGATCGAACCCCGCATCAGGCTCCCTGCTCAGCGGGAAGCCTGCTTCTACCTCTCTCACTCCCCCTGCTGGTGTTTCCTCTCTTACTGTGTCTCGCTCTCAAGGAAAAGAAAAGAATGTTCCACCCAACAATAGCAGAATACACATTCTTCTCAAGTGTAATATAAAATATTTTCCAGAATAGACCATAGTCAATCCATAAAATAAGCCTCTATAAATTTAAAAGAATTGAAATTATACAAAGTATTGCTCTTCTACCACAATGGAGTAAAACTGAAAATCACAAAAAAGAAACTTGAGAATTTCAAAAATATGTAGAAATTAATCAACACATTCCTAAATAACCAATGGGTCAAAGAAGAAATCACAAGGAATATTAGAAAATACTTTGAGATGAATGTAAACAAAACCACAACATACAAAAATTTGGGGGATTCAGCTGAAGTAGTGGTTGGAGAACAAATATAGCAATAAATGCCTTTTTTTGAAAAGAAATATTTCAAATTAATAAACCAACTTTTCATTTTAAGAAAAAAAAAAATAAGAACGAGCTGAAACCAAAGCAAACAGGGAAAGAAAATAGTTGGAAATAGAGATTTAAATTACTAATATTAGGAATGAAAGACATCACTACCTACCTTATGGTGACTAACATAATATAATAAAAAATATTATTATTTAAAAAAATGAAAAAGAACATAAGGGAATATCATAACAACTTTACCAATGAAGTATATAACCAAGATGAAATGGACAAAATCCTAGAAAGATACAAATTACTGAAACTGACTCCAGAAGAAATAGAAAATATTAATAAATCCATAGCAAATTAAGAGATTAAATTAATTGTTTAAAAATTTACTACAAGAAAAAAATCTTTCCCCCAGCTGGCTTTATTAATGAATTCTACAAATGTTTAAAGATGAATTAACATCAATCCTCAATCTTTCACAAACTCTTCCAAAAAGTAGAAGAAAAAGACATTTCCCAGCTTATCCTATGAGGCCATTTCTATCCTAACACCAAAACTAGAAAACAATATCACAAGACTGTGAAACTGTGGACCAATGTCCCTTATGAATATAGATGAAAAATACTGGAAAAAAAATACTAGCAAACTGAATCTAGCAACATATAAAAAGGATTATACATCATGACTTATCCCAGAAATACAAAGTTGGTTCAATATATGAAAATTAGTCAATGTAATACACTATATTAATAAAATAACGACACCCACATGACCATCTCCATAGAGAAAAAAATTTTTGACAGAATTCAAAATTCTTTCATGATCTAAAAATGAGCAAATAAAAACCTCAAAAAACTGGAAATAGAAGGAAATGTCTTCAACCTGATAAGGGTCTATACAAAAATCCCACAACTAACATGACACTGAGTAGTGAGAAACAAAGATTTTCCCCTAAGAGTAGAACACAGATGTCCAACCTTGCCACTTTCATTTCAATGTTGTACTGGAGGGTGTAGCAGAGTAATTAGACACAAAGTAAGAACAAAGGCACACAGATTGGAAAAAAAAGAAGTAAAATTATGTTTATTCACAGATTATTTGACTGTACATACAGAAACTCCCAAGGAATCCCCTAAAAATTGAACTCACAAGTAGGCTCAGCAAATTTGCCTGACATAAAGGCATTTATTAACAAGGCCTATGAGACATAGAAATATTGTCTAATTTTATCCAATTTCATCATGCCTTTTCACCTTCCACAGTAAAATGGAAATAATCTTACCTACTTCCCTGGTTTAGATGGATTCAACAAGACAATGTATGGAAAAGTCTAATTCAGCGCCTGACACATAATACATGCTCAAAAATATTAGTTCCATCTTTCCTTCATGATTAGCTCACTATTTTGCTACTTAAAGATGGTGCTTAATAACAATAATTTGATGAAATACAAATGTCCTAGTTCAGTTGGGTCACTTGACATTCATACATCAGCATAAAATAGGCTAATTTAAAACAACTATCTCCTAATATCTGAGCTGAGCTGAGCTCAGCCAGAATGGGAGTGGCAGTCCTGGTCCTGGTTTCTTTCCCCTGCTCCAGCCTTCACGGGGTGCTCACCACATTCCATTTCTGGGATCAATTAAACCTAAGGATTAAAAGCCCTCCGTTCCTCTGGTTGAGGAAAACAGGGTCAAGGGAAAGGGACAAACAGGAGAGTAGGGATGAAGGTTTAGACTTCCTGCCTGCTCCTCATTAAATTACACTCACTACACTCTATTCCCCGGGAGAGGAATATGACTTCTTCCTTCCACTCTACATGCCTTCAACCATCAAAAAAAAAAAAAAAAAAAGAGTGAGAGAGAAACCCTAACTTTTTAAGAGAAAGCTCTACAGCATGGGCCAAAAAGAATATAGAGTTTAGGGGCGCCTGGGTGGCGCAGTCATTAAGCATCTGCCTTCGGCTCAGGGAGTGATCCCGGCATTCTGGGATCGAGCCCCACATCAGGCTCCTCCGCTAGGAGCCTGCTTCTTCTTCTTCCTCTCCCACTCCCCCTGCCTGTGTTCCCTCTCTCACTGGCTGTCTCTCTTTGTCAAATAAATAAATAAAATCTTTAAAAAAAAAAAAAGAATATAGAGTTTAACATTCACATGAAAGGAGCCAGAAAACTGGAAGATGACATTGATGAAGGAAGACAGAATTATACATAAAACTATCACTGACCTCTTTCCTCTGTTTTCTCCCAGTGCTGCCAGACCCTAGATGCTCTCAAGTTTTCTTCATTCATTAATACCCAAAGTGTCATGCAGGACAAGATGCGGGGTAGGGACAGGAAGGGGCAAAGGGGACTGTTCCTATTGACTTCCAGTCAAAGACTTACATTCATGGAATACACAGCTCCATTGATTTCATATGGTCCAACCTAGTTCATAGAGGGGTTTGGGACCAAAGCCCCAACTTATAATGATTGTATTTTTTACTGGGCTGCCCCCTCTTATGGGTTCAATTGTGTCCCCTTGAAAATACTAAAGCCCTAACTCCCAGCACCTATGAACATAACCTTATTTGGAAATAGGGTTTTACAGGGGGACCTGGGTGGCTCAGTCGTTACGCATCTGCCTTTGGCTCAGGGTGTGATCCTGGTGTTCTGGGATCGAGTCCCATATCAGGCTCCTCTGCTGGGAGCCTGCTTCTTCCTCTCCTACTCCCCCTGCTATGTTCCCTTTCTCGCTGGCTGTCTCTCCCTCTGTCAAATAAATAAAATCTTTAAAAAAAAAAAAAAGGAAATAGGGTTTTACAGATGACAAAGTTAAGACACGGTCATTAGGTTGGGCCTTAATCCAATACGACTGGTGTCCTTATAAGAAGGGGAAATTTGGGGGGCACCGAGATGCCTCAGTCTGTTAAGTGTCCAACTCTTGATTGCAGCTCAGGTCATGATCTCAGGATCGTGGGATAGAGCCCTGTGTCAGGCTCCACACTCAGCAGGGAGTCTGCCTGACATTCGTTCCCTCTCCCTGTGCTCCTCTCCCCCCCCTTCACACTGTCTCTAAAATAAAAAAATAAATCCTTAAAAAAAAGAAGAAGAAGAAGAAGAAGAAGGGGTAATTTGAACACAGAGACAAAGACAAAGGGAGAATACCATGCGAAGATGAAGCCAGAGATGAGGGTATGCATCCCATAAGCCAAAGAACACCGAAGATGGCCAGCAAACACCAGTAGCTAGGGGAAAGGCACGGAACAGATCTTCACAGCCCTCAGAAAGAACCAACTCTGCGACACTCTGATCTTGGACTTCCAGCCTCCAAGAGCTGTGAGATGCTAAATTTCTGTGGTTTAAGCCTCCCAGTGTGTGGGACTTTGTTATGGCAACCCGAGCAAGCATTCCTTCCCATAGGCAATGGGACAAGGATTGGGGTTTCAGGACCTTTGCTGTGTCTTCTGTGGAAGGTATATAAGCCAAGAGGTCCCTGTTCAGCATTAGCAGTTGTGACCAAGGGCCTCTTCTTCTTCTTGGTGCTACCCCAGGAGAATGGTTAACATAATTTTCTGATCTACCTTATCCTGATCCTTTAAATTAGGCCAGCCTTCCCAGGTCCCGGTCCTAAGAAGCATACCCTGCTCTGAGAGTAGTACAGACCTCAGTGGTTCATGTCCTGAGCTCTGAGATTAGACAGACTACATTCCCACACTGACTCTTCCACATTCCAGCTGCTTGGAACAGATACTTAACCCTTTCTGCCTGTTTCCAGGATGGCCGATCCTGCTTCATGGGGTTGTTTTGATGGACACACAAGCACAGTATCTGGTTCCTAGCTAGGCCCATTAAATGTTTGTTTAACACGTGCCTCATGGGACAGCTATGTTACACACAATTGCCCCAGACTCCTTCCCCTTGCTCTCGTGTCCCCTATCCAAGAGTGTGGCTCGATATCGAAGTTTTGGAAAAACCCATGGCCTGCCTTTCTGATTTTGATTTTTGGCTTTCCCCACTGCCCTTTTCTGCTGTTCCTTCTAAGGTTCGGGCTTGTCCTATAGTCCAGGCCCAACCTCCAAACTCCTCCTGCGGGACCTACTCAGGGTCCTTCTTCTAAAGCCCTAAGCGAGAGACATTGATAATGCAGCTATCCCACTCAAACCTCCTCTGGAAAGCCCTAGTCATCATGGAAAATGCCTTGAAGAAGGTTACATAAGTGTTGTCTGTGGAGGTGGACCCAGAAAATGAAAAGATGAACAGGTGCACAAGCTAGTGGGTTTGTAGCGAATGGAATATATAATCAATTTCACTACTCAGTCTAAGGTTCAAAACTTCTAATGCTGGTCAGAACAACACAAGCCTGGGATCAAGGTGTTCCAACTGTCATGCTTTGGCAAGCACAATGCAGAGATGTAGTTGTGCACCCAGCATGCTTTGATGAGTCTCATGCCCCCACCTCCTTCAAACACACGAGGGGCCTTGTCAGAACAGATAACCAACTGACTCCCACAGACAGGGTTGTGTGAGTCACCTTGCAGAAATCAAGACCCCAGCTGCTGAGAAGAACAATGTCAATACTGAGAGTTTGCCGGAGACAATTTTGTGCCCAACAGACTGAATTTCAGCTGGCTTCCGCTCTGTTTATTCAGAGTGGCAAACCCAGTGCCTTGCATGAGCCTGCTTATAACTGCAGTTCCCAGCCAGGGGAGACTTTGCCTCCTTGGGGAAGGTTAGAATGCCTGGAGACCCTTTTGGTTGTCACAACTGGGAGAGACAGTACTACTGGCCTCTAGTGGGTAGAGGCCAGGGACACTGCTAACCTCACATTGCATAGAAGAGCCCTGCACAACAAAGAATTACCCAGCCTAAAATGTCAACAGTGCCTCGGTTGAGAAGCCCTGTCCAGGAAGAAAGGACCAGCATTATCTCCCTGACTTGTATACATGGCTCCTCACTGCCCATAGTCTGGCTCCAATCTGGTTGACCAGCCTTATTATCTATGTTTGCCGTTGGCTAAGAGCATGAACGTCTGAGTTCAAATCCAAGCTACCCCACCAGCTTGAACAAGATACTTCACTCTGGGTGCTTCTGTTTCCTCAAATATAAAATGGGGATATTAATAAAATTTGCCACCTAGGGTTGTTTAAGGACTAAATGAACTACATGAAAGAATCCATGCAAAGTGTTTCATTATCAAGCGCTTAAGAAGCAATGTTAACTATGATTATTCTTAATCACTGCTTGACTTTATTTATTGTTAATTTTGAACCCACTCTTTTGGCCTTGCCACTGGATGAGAAGCCCTCTCCCTTCCACTGTCCCACCTGTGATCAGTCTTATCCTCTCTCAAAGTTAAGTTCAAATGTTGGTTCCTCTAGGAAACCTTCCCAGACCTGCATGTAGAGATCAACCAGTCCTTGCTCTGAGCGCCTCAGCATGTCATTTACTCCTGTGTCCACCCTGATGACCCACCAGTCTGCCAGCTCCTGCATGGCAGGGAACACATCCTACCACCCTGCCTGCCTGGGCTCATGCCACAGTGAATAGCCTTCCAATTAACCCTCAGGCTGCCTTTATCACCATTGTCAGCATTTGTTATGTCCCTTACCAGCCTGAGAGCACTTCCTTACTCTTTTGATTTGCTGCATGAATAATGAACCCTACAACATGCTAAGGTCATCTCTGGTGATGAATGTCTCTTGGGCATGAGCATGAGTCTGAGGCTGTAAGAGTTTCTCTGGGTGGGACTGGGAGCGCAGAGGGTAGAGTTCTAATGTAGATACTCGGGTGAAAAGGAATGAAGACCTCTCCCCAGTTCAGATCCAGGGGACAAAAATAGTGGTCATTGCTGTGGCCACTAAGATCTTTATTGATCAAGCATTGCGCAGACCTTTTCCATGAACTGTCTCCCTGATAGATCCCATAAGGGAGGTGTCGGAATGATCCCTATTGTTATAACTACGTGACCAAGGTCATCTCACAGGTGTGACTGCCCAGGTAGGTTTAGCTGCCTCAATGTCTATGTTTTAATGATCTTGATTTACTGTTCCTCAAACATAAGTCAATCAGCATCATTCAAAGGACAGTAGAAAAATCTGGCTTCAAGTTAATAACCTTCTTTAGACCCACAGTGGCCATTATAAATGCCAGTTGGAAGGTTTTCTAAGCTTTTTCTTTCCCTAACAGCAGAAACCATTCTTCAAAGAAAACTTCAAAACAAATCTGTTTTGTAGAATACGTAACACAGAACTGTTCTAGGTTGAAGGAGACGGGGAGACCTCTGGAGCCACACCACCTGCCACCCCCTCCCTGCTCCTGGTGCCCTTGAAGGAGTTCTGAGGAAGCAGCTAGTTCCACCTTTACATTTTGCAGATGTGGAAACAGAGACTCAAGAAGAGGAAATTATTTGCTAGTAGTTACACTGCTCAAAAGCAGCAGGATCAGGAATTAATTCTAGGTCCCTTGGCCCTGAATTCAAAGCTCTTTTGAATTCTTTATGGATATGTTTTGATGCCTCATTTATGACAACTAGATTTTCTTACTGAGAAGTATAGAAATACAAAATAAAGCTCAAAAAAATCACAAAGGATTACTATGTCTCATCCAATATGATGCCTTCCATTACAAGATGCATCCAAATTTGAGATGTCAAGCGTTCTGGAGCTCAGAGGCATGGATCATATGAATCTGGTATGTCACACTTGCTGGCCTAATGCTATGCCTACTGCAGACCCACTTCCTATGACTGCTGATGCAATTTCACATCAGACATCTGTGGGGTACCATCTATTAATGAACAACAGACAGAGAGAGAGAGAGAGAGAAACAGGACTTGGGCCACTGAGAGGCAGAGAGGAAGAGCGCAAGGAGGGCAGGCTGTCTGATGCTCCCTCCCCAGTGCAGAGGAATTTACGTGGAGAAGTATCTCCCTGGCAACAGTCTCCAGCTGGTCCCCATCTGTCCACCAGGTGGGTCCTGACCAGTCTGTTCTCAGTCCCCCTGCCAGGTAGAAACATTCAGAAGAGGCTGGGAGATCCAGCTCCACTAAAGCTCAGAGCTGGAAGCTCTAAACTGAGAAGATGGTGATGTCTTGGCCACTCCCCCAGCCCATCTCTATAAAATTCACAACAAAATGACATTTTTCAGAATAACACTGAAATTACATTAATGCTGGGGGAAAGGGGAACAATTCTGGACCTCAGAATCAATGAAATGTGGCATATGTGTCAAGAGAATGTTTATTCTTTTGAATTTTGGTGGAAGACACTTCTAATGGGTTCTTTCTGTCCTTCAGCACTCTACATTCTAAGATGCGGGTTCTAATCATTTTTTTTTTTATTATTTCTTATTTCTGGCACACAATTCTTTTCCACTTACTCTGTCCCTATGGAAAGGAAAAAGGAATCTACTATTCGTCCTTAGATAAAGTAGCTCCTGTGATGAAGAATGGAGCTTGTTTTTCAAACACCTTTACTGAGGCATAGTTGATAAGTAAACAACTGAGCATAATTAATGTATACAATTTGATGAGTTTGAACATATGCAAACACTCATGAAACCATCACCACAGTTAAGGTAATAGACATAGCCATCACTTCCAAAAGCTTACTTGTATCCCTTTGCTTTTTGTATTTGGTTTTGTTTTCGTGGTAAGAACACTTACATGAGATCTACCCTGTTAATAGATTTTTAAGTGCACATGACAGTATTGCTATCTATCAGCACTTATCTCTGACATAACTGAATACTTATACCTTTTAATTAGCAAATCCCCATTTCCCTCTAACCCCAGTCCCTGGCAACCATAATTCTCTTCTTGATTTCTATTAGTTTGACTATTTTAGATACTTCCTGTAAGTAGAATAATAGAGTATTTGTCCCTCCATGACTGATTTATTTCACTTAGCCTAATGTCCTTAAGGTTTAGCCATGTTGTCACAAATGGCAGGAATTCCTTCTTTTTTAAGGCTGAATAATATTCCATTGTATATCTATACCATATATGTATTGTACCATATACATATAATTCCATAAATGTATATTTTCTTTATCCATTTATCTTTGGATGGATATTGGATTGCTTCAATATCTTGGCTACCATGAATAATAATGCTACAATGAACATAAGAGTATGAACATCTCTTCAAGATCCTGATTTCAATTATATTGGTTATATATATATATATGTGGGGGGGGGGGATTGATGGACCATAGGATATTTCTACTTTTAATTTTTTTTGAAGAATCTCCATACTGTTTTCCATAATGACTAAAGGATGGGGCTCTGGGATGGAAAAAGGAATCAAAATTCTCTCCTGGCCAAGCTAACAGACCAAGTTCCTTCCCAACCACCACTGTCATAACTAAAAGTTCTTAAATTTTAAAAATGACAAATCCAAAAAACCAAAGCAAAATGAAACAAACTATGTTAATTGTGTTTGGAGTTAGTGGCTTAACCATTCAGAGAAAAGAATTATTTCAACTGACTCCTAGAATACAATAATTTGATTGTACATCTCTCTGAAGACAAAACAACAACCAGAAAGGAATCTTAAAGACTTTTCAGTAATTATATTGTTAGTAGTAATATTTATATCGTTGTTTTGAAGCTACAAGACCTAAGCCAAGGGTTATTAATAATTTTTTTTTTTGCCTAGATTTCCATAGGTTTAAAGTAGAAAATCATCAAGGTGGTCTCATGAGTTGGGGAAAGACAGTGGATGTTCTGAATCTAGGCCAATTCCCCCACCACATTTGGCTGTGGCTAGTTAATTATTCAAATGCAAGCATTCATTATCACAGTAATATTAATTTTCTCCCAAAGAAAACAGACTTATTTCCAATTATAAAAGGATTTATCCACCCACATGATTTGGCCTTTAAGAAATGTAAACTTGATCTTACTATCAGGTGACAATGTGTCCTGGTTTGCCTGGAACTTTCTTGTTTTAAGCTGGAGATCTCAAGTCCTCAGTCCCGGGCATACTGGGACAGTTGGTCACCCTACCAGGCAAACAATTCATTCACCTTTTCCCTGGTCTGGCTTTCTTTTTAAAGCCCTTTATATCAGCTGGTAACAGTTCTGGCCATGTCGTCTAGAAAAGATGGCACCATGCCAAAATCTCCTACCCCCCCATACTTCTCTCTTGATAGAAGAAGTGGCAGACAGTTGGAGATAGGTAGGATGAGGACTTTAGGTCATCCCACTGTAGCTGTCTTCCCTAGCACTTTATGTTCCTCACTGCTCTTAAAAGTCCCACTTGCCTTCCCAAAACTGCCATAGCCCCAAGGCACCATTTTACTGACTACATGGAAGGGAAGAAAAAAGAATAGGCAATTCCCAAACCAACTTGAGTGGAGATCTGAGACAAAGGAAGGGGATAGTGTCATAAATTTCTAAAAGCTTAGGATCTATGTGTGTGTGACTGTTTTGAAGGGGGCAAGATCTAGGATGAGGGTGGAGGTGGCTTCTGAAAAGCAAAACAAGAGAAACATCATTTGGTGGCAAAAAGAAAATTAAAGTCAGACAGTTCATACAATGAAGTCATCCACCTGCAGGGTCTGGATCGAGAGGATGTGACCAGCCGATGGAGCCAAGATTGGCAGAAAGGAGTGAGGTTTTTAAGGAGGAGCCTAGGGAGCAGACCATGGAGAAATCCCATGAAAAGAGAGTATGGCCACCACTGCTCTTTCTTTGGCTTTAAAATACTTATTAAGGAGAATTATAAACATATATAAGAACAGAGAGAAAAATATAATGAAACCCCATGTATCTATTTCCAGCTTTCAACAATTTATCAATTCATGATGAATCTTAATTTATTTATCCCTCCCCACTCCCTAACTACGGATAATTTCAAAGCATCTCAAGTATATACATTTCAAATTTCAAAATATAGACGTTATACTATTTCATCTATAAATATTTCAGAATATAACTCTCAAATAGAAGACCTTTCTCTCAAAGCATATTTACAATCCCGTTATCATGTCTAAAAAAATCAACAATAACTCCATCCTAGCATCAAATATCCAGTCTGCTCAGAGTTCCTCCATTTCCTTATTACATTGATTGATATGTCTTTTAATTTCTTTTTATCGCTGTGCTTCCTCTACCTC
This sequence comes from Ursus arctos, assembly GCF_023065955.2. NCBI lineage: Eukaryota > Metazoa > Chordata > Mammalia > Carnivora > Ursidae > Ursus > Ursus arctos. Next base: position 9,733,547 of record NW_026623111.1, on the reverse strand, counting down.
TTTTGTTTTCCCTTACAACGTATTTATTGAAGTTATGTATCATTTTACCTTTACCAGCAAAGTTTCCCACATTCTAGATTTTGCTGAGTTTCAGGATTGTGGTGGTATTTAATATGTTCCTCTATGTCCTGCATTTCCTGGAGACCATTAGTTAAATGCAGAGGTTTAATCACATTCAACTTCAATTTTTAGTCATTTTTTATGGTATGGTGAGGTTCCATCAGGAGGCATCTATGTGTGTGTGAGTGCATTTTGAAGTGTGTTTGGTTCTATTGAGGTAAAGGGAATAAGGACGAATGTTATGTTTCCTTCGATTTTCCTTTACTTTTTAATTTTCTCAATAATTAATTCAGTCCCTAGAATCTTCCAAAAGTAACCAGCGACTCTCTTGTTTATTTAAAATATTATTATGAGTTATGGGTTTCTTGTATATTTGATGTACTTAATTACATCGCAGCTATTATCCCTTTTGATGTTTACATTTTTCCATCTTCAGCTATGGGAAGCAACTTCACATTGCTCCTAAGTCATTTTATTTAATTTTATTTTTTTTTTAATTTTATTTATTTATTTGACAGAGAGAGAGACAGCCAGCAAGAGAGGGAACACAGCAGAGGGAGTGGGAGAGGAAGAAGCAGGCTCCTAGTGGAGGAGCCTCATGGGGGGCTCGATCCCAGAATGCTGGGATCACACCCTGAGCAGAAGGCAGACACTTAACGACTGAGTCACCCAGGCGCCCCTCCTAAGTCATTTTAACATGACTCCAAGAGTTTGATAGCTTCCTTGTTTTCTGGTGTGACAAGATGTCCCACACTCATCCTATACATTCCCTATCTCAGACCTGTACTAATGTACTTCTCCAAGAAACCCCAGTTCTTTTGTGAGAAATGTTATTTGGAGACCAAAATTAGGATGTGAAGGTCCTCATTGCTACTGGATGGATCATTCTTTCTAGGTTTTTTCAATGGACAGAACTAATTTTTTCTTTTTAAGAGAAAACATATCAGCAGATCATTTTACTTGTATCTTCTTTTTCTAATAAGGAGAACCTTAGTTGCCAATGACATTGAAATTATTACTTGTATTACATATGTAAGTACATGTTTGTGTGTGCGTATGTGCGTGTGCACGTATATCTACACCTATATGTGACACAGAAGGGACATGAGCGGGGTCTCCATTCTCATGACAGAGGGCAGTGGGACAACACAATTGTGTGTACTTAAAGAAGAGTAGCTGGAAGAGGACAAGGAAAGAAGGGAAACACAAAGACCATTAAGGAGTGAGGGAGACTTCACTAGCACACCACGCACCAAGCATTGTTCTAAGTAATGACTATGTAAACTCATTGAATCTCACTACACCACCAAAAGATAGGCATTAGTATTATTAGCATCATCTTATAAAAGAAAACTAAAGTACAGAGATTTTAATCCACTTGTTTAGGGTGAAATTGCTATTGAATAGCAGAGCCAAGATCCAACCTGGATATTCGGACCTTAGAGTACCATCATGACGCCATATGCCTCTCAAGATAGAGTTTTAATGACCGACACACAAACACACGCAAACATTCACACACACATATGCAGATATGTGATTTGCAAGGTTAACATTAGCAAACCCGAAATTATAAACATCTGATTATATAATGGGATTTGGAAGCCTGTAAGATTTTTACACAAACAGCACCACTCATAAGGGTAGAAGGCCAGGAGGGGATTAGAACTGAAACTCTCTCTTCCTAGGTAGATAAATGATCAACAGATGATTAGATAGATAGAAGGATGGATAGATGGATAGATGATGATAGATGATGATAGATAGATGATAGATAGATAGATAGATAGATAGATGATAGATTCATCCATCCATCCATTTATTCATTCTTCATTCTGTAAATAAAGATACTGAGAGAGATAGGGAGGTTAAATAAGAAACTTCCCAAAGTCACTCACCTACTAAATCTATGAATCAGAATTACGTATTCCAAAGAGCTTGTAATGCCTCTACTTTGAGGAACCCAGTGTGACACAGGTGATGGATGGATAGTCTTCAATGTGGGATCCACGTTGTCTGCTCTCAAGGTACAGTACTAGCATTATCCAAGAGGCTACCCTTCTGAACAGAGAATTCAATCCAATTTCCCCCCAAAATAAGCTAGAAATAGTCCATTTGTACTAAGCTGTCTCAGCGTAATCGGTGAAAAGGGGAAGTCCCCAATGCAAGCCAGAGCAGGTGCAGGAAGCCATCCACCTCCTCCCTGCCTCCCAGAGGGCCAATCATCACAGACTCGGTACCAGGAGGACCAGGAAGCAGGGCCTACAGCTGGGCAGCCCTCATGCCAAGAATGTATAAACCCAGAATGGAAGCTGGAGGGAGAAAGAAGGCAGGCTTAGCACATCAGTTCCCCGACTTGCTCCCCGTTGGAGTTGGAGCTAGGGAGAGCAGACGTAAAAACAGCACCAGCTGGTGTGTTTCCTGGCAGGGACACCAGCCGCAGACTTGTCTGCCCCCAGACACATGCGTGCAGCAAACTTCCATCTGTAGCTCCATTCCCTTTGTTTACCAGGCCTACAAGGCAGGAGAAGGGAACAAACCAATGTTTCAGAGGCCCAACAGGACCTGGTCTCTGCCTCCAGTGGAACGGGGTTGATGGATGGTAGGCTGGCAGTCAACAGATGAAGCCTCATTATACTTGTAAATCCAAGTACGAAATAAAAGAGCTCTCCAGGCACCTCTGCTGTCGTGCCTGCCCTCAACAGCTGCCCTCACCCTCCTGCCCTGCCCACACTTTCTGTCTTTCAGCAGCCCTGGCCGCTCCACAGGGTTGGGGCTGGGAAGTCCAGGACCAGCCGAGGCCTGCCCCACAGGGTTGAGGGCAGGGTGAGAAGAGCCAGCCTTTTGTGCTGCTTGGCCTTCTGTCCTGGTCTGTCCACCCGACATGCCGGCCCCTTGTCTCCCATTGTAGGAACTGTAGCTTCTTACTTCTTCTTCCTCGGATGTCTCTGAAATGGGCATCAAGGAAGAGAGAAGAGAGACTGGGTGTCCATGCCTGACTTCTGACAGGGTTTTCTTCCTCTTTCAAGTTTACCCATGCCTCTTCTCTTTGCTTCTCTCCCTTGATACGGCCACACACCGTCTGCCACCATGAGAGCTGAAACATCCATGGCCAGTTCTCTCAGAGGACTCCAAAGATCAAGGAGAAAGCTGAGACCCAAGGCTCTTTTCACAGTTCAGCTCAGCAAGACTTTCTCAAGCACTGATCCACAGTCAAGGCCAGGGAGAGGCAAGATGAAGAACTAGGATCTCTGTCCTCGTGAGATCACCTCAAATCCAGCACCGACACAAATAAGAAACAACTGACGTGCTGGGCATCTATTCATTCCATAAACACTGAGCACCTCTTACTGAAAGAACCCCATTCTGAAGGAAAGTGGACTCTCTCGTGACACCAGTGGAGGCAGGCAAAGTGTTTTCCTAACATGACAACTTGAATTAAAACTATTTCAGACTAATATGTATCACTGTCTCATCCAACCATATATGTGTGGGTGGTACTGAGAGGTAGAACCATGGGGGGTACGAACATAATTGAGTCTCAGATGCGGGGCTTAAGTGGATCCAGGTCTTAAAGTGTATAAAATCAAGTGGAGAGACAGAAACAAGTAGCAGTAACTTCAGTTCCGGGTACCAAGGTACAAGTAAGGAAAAGAAAACTACAATTTATCAAGTAGCCACTTACTATGTGCCTTGTGCTTTACACACAAAATTAGTGAAGTGTCTTGGGGAGTATTTTCTAATCATCTACTCTATGCGCCAGGCCTGGTGATAGGGCCTTGAAAGAGATACAAACAAGCAAACACATCATTACAATGTAACAGAAAGTAGTGACAGGGGAAGTAGCGGCCACTTGAACCCAATTTGGAGAATCAAGAGGGCTTCCAAGAAGAAGTGACTCCTAAGCTGAACCCGAAGAATGAGTCAGCCAAGCAAATCAGAAGAAGAGATTGTTCCTGGCAGAGAAAATGACACAAAGTCCCCCAAGGCATGGCAGGCATTTGGTCTCCTCATTTAATAAGAGAGGAAGCTGAGGTGAATCTGGGGTGTTATGGAAGTTGCTCAAAATCACACGGCTGGTAAATGATGCAAGCAGAATTTGGATCCGCATCTGAGTTCCTTCCACCTATAAAAGCTAATAATAGAGAAAGAGAGAGAGGGAGAGGTCCCCACTGAAGTGATCAGGGAGTGCTTTGATAAGAGGGTTAGAAGTGAAAGGCAGTAGATCCAAATGGAGGGAACAGGTAAGGTAAAGGGAGGGTTACGAGACAGAATCGTGGGTTGGCCAGAACGTAGGGTGGTGTAGGGGTTAGGAGGAAGTTTTTTGGAAGATAAAGTTGGAAAGTAGGATAGCTATATGCAAAAGAATGAAACTTGACCACTCTCTCACACCATACACAAAGATAAACTCCAAGTGGATGAAAGACCTCGATGTGAGACAGGAATCCATCAAAATCATAGAGGAGAACATAGGCTGCAACCTCTTTGACATCAGCCACAGCAACTTCCTCCTTGACACATCTCCAAAGGTAAGAGAAACAAAAGAAAAAATGAACTTGTGGGGCTTCATCAAGGTAAAAAGTTTCTGCACAGCCAAGGAAACAGTCATCAAAACAAAGAGGCAGCCCACAGAATGGGAGAAGATATTGACAAATGAAACTACAGATAAAAGGCTGGTATCCAAGATCTATGAAGAACTTCTCAAACTCAATACACGAGAAACAAATAATCAAATCAAAAAATGGGCAGAAGATATGAACAGACACTTCTCCAAAGAAGACATACGAATGGCTAACAGACACATGAAAAAATGTTCAACATCATTAGCCATCAGGGAAATTCAAATCAAAACCACATTGAGATAACACCTTACGCCAGTTACAATGGCAAAAATGGACAAGGCAAGAAACAACAAATGTTGGAGAGGATGTGGAGAAAGGGGAACCCTCTTACACTGTTGGTGGAAATGCAAGTTGGTACAGCCACTTTGGAAAACAGTGTGGAGGTCCCTTAAAAAGTTAAAAATTGAGCTACCCTATGACCCAGCAATTGCACTACTGGGTATTTACCCCAAAGATACAGACGTAGTGAAGAGAAGGGCCATATGCACCCCAATGTTCATAGCAGCATTGTCCACAATAGCTAAATCATGGAAGGAGCCGAGATGCCCTTCAACAGATGACTGGATTAAGAAGTTGTGGTCCATATATACAATGGAATATTACTCAGCTATCGGAAAGAACAAGTTCTCAACATTTGCTGCAACATGGACGGCACTGGAGGAGATAATGCTAAGTGAAATAAGTCAAGCAGAGAAAGACAATTATCATATGATTTCTCTCATCTATGGAACATAAGAACTAGGAAGATCGGTAGGGGAAGAAAGGGATAAAGAAAGGGGGGGTAATCAGATGGGGGAATGAAGCATGAGAGACTGTGGACTCTGGGAAACAAACTGAGGGCTTTGGGGGGGGATGGGATGGGCTGGTGATGGGTATTAAGGAGGGCATGTATTGCATGGTGCACTGGGTGTTATACACAAGTAATGAATCATGGAACTTTGCATCAAAAACTGGGGATGTACTGTATGGTGACTAACATAATATAATAAAAAATATATTATTATTAAAAAAAAGAAGAAGATGTGGTACATATATAGAATGGAATATTACTCAGCCATCATAAAGAACGATTACCCAACATTTGCAGCAACATGGACGGTACTGGAGGAGATTATGCTAAGTGAAATAAGTCAAGCAGAGAAAGACAATTATCATATGGTTTCTCTCAGTTATGGAACATAAGAAATAGCAGGAAGATCAGTAGGAGAAGGAAGGGAAGAATGAAGGGGGGTAAACAGAAAGGGGAATGAACCACGAGAGACTATGGACTCTGGGAAACAAACTGAGGTCTTCAGAGGAGAGGGGTGTGGGCGATTGGGATAGGCCTGTGATGGGTATTAAGGAAGGCACGTATTGCATGGAGCAATGGGTGTTATATGCAAACAATGAATCATGGAACACGATATCAAAAACTAATGATGTACTGTATGGCGACTAACATAACATAATAAAAAATGTAAAAAATATATTTATAAAAAAAAAGTTGGAAAGAAAGATGGTTGGAAAGATCCATCCATCAAATGAAAGATACCTCACTCCCACCAGCAACATTATTGAGTCTAAATGGCATTGGATATTTTAAGGGAAAGATAAAAGAAGACAAAACTTTGGGTACTGTAATACAGAGACAGAAGAGCTCTAGGTATGGACCGAATGCTTGTGTCCCCCCAAATCCATATGTGGAAACCATGATTCCCAGTGTAATGGTATTTGGAGGTGAGGCCTTTGGGAAGCAATTGGGTTTGCATCAGGTCATGGGGGTGAAGCTCTCATGATGGGATTTGTGACCTTAAAAGGGAAGGAAGAGACCCAGGAGTCCTCTCCATGCCAGGTAAGGATAGAGCAAGAGGGCATCCATCTCTGCCAGGAAGCAGACCGTCCCCAGGAACTTCAGCCAGCAACTTGATCTTGGCCTTCCCAACCTCCAGAACTGTGAGAAATAAAGTTCTGTTCTTTAAGCCACCCAGCCTATGATATCCCAAGCTGACTAAGATAGCCCTGCAGTAGGAGACACTCCTCTGACCTGAAGGGGTAAACACAGAATCTTAAACTCATCCAAAGAAAGAGTACAGGTACTCCATGCCCAGTGGGTCCAGAGCTACTGGCGAACTGTCACTCCCAGAATGCCTTGCAGTGGTCCGCCATCTTGGCCCACACTTCCATCTTTTCTTCTTCTCTTTCCTTCCTTCGTTGTGTCTACCATCCCTCCCTATGAAAAGCATAGTTGAGTCTATTATTTCTTGAGGTAAACAAACCCAGCTGCAAACAAAAAGGCTTTATGACAAACTCATCAAAAAGACATCGCTTCAGAATTTACATTTGATGGAATATCTGAACATGTGCTGGATTTTTAATGATGGCGTCTGGCTACCAAACAAATTATAAATTAATAAAAATTCTAAAACTCATTCCTTCAAATTCAAGTTTCCACAACAAATTGATAACTATAGGTTTCTTCACACTACAAAAAGGAAGGGCTTTTGTTTACTATTAGTATTTGTATCTTGTCTTACTTTGGTGATCTCCAGTAAAAATCAAAGTTCTTGTGAGAGAAAAGAAAAGGTACAAATAGCCCAAAAATTACTAAAAGGAGACAAGAGTTTGAGGGGGTCAAAGGCAGAGTAGGACTTGCTAGCAGTTTGCAATCAACCCCAGGGCAATGGAAAAGTACATGGGCATTGGAGCCAACAGACCCATGGATGCCACCAAATTCTCTGATTGTGGCAAGTCACTCCTGTCTTGGGAAGGTGAGGACACTGCTGCATGTCCTTCCTCCAGGATTGGTGTAAGTATTAAACAAGATGGTGCATACACATCTCTAGTGCAGGGCTGGGAGCATGGCAGGTGTTCAACAGTGGATCCCTTCTCTACAGTCAGCCCCTCTCCTGTAACACTCATAACACTGCCTTTTCATTTTCTGTTTTTTGGTTTTGGTTCTCTCTCCCATTAGATAGGAGCCACTTAAGAATACAAACCATGTCTTTTACATTTATATCTGGTAAATAACAGAGTGAAGAGTAGCCCCTCCATTAACCATTTCTCACATGCTTGAGTTTTTAAGCTCTCACCTCAGTTAAGGATCTGAAACAGACACTTCAAAAAAACTAAACCCAGCGGTACAGATTGTTCAGGGGTATTGAAGTTCAGGGGAGAAGCAGCCAGGCTGAGGCAGGAATCATCAGGGAAAGTCTTGGAGGGATATGCAACTTGAGAGGAATCTTGAAGACTGGGCAGCCCTGTGTAGAATTGGGGAAGCCACTCCAGAAAGGAGGTAAATGTGTAAAAGAATGGAGGCAGAAAGAGCATGTCGCATTCAAAGGACAAGAAGAAGATAGATGCCCTCAGTTTTTCGCGCAAGCTATGGGAGGAGTACGGAACAACCATGGTGCCCAAGGAGGGGAGTAACATGGTGTTACTGATATTTGAGTAAGGCCAGACCCAAAGTCCCCCAATCTCCCAATATCCAGAAGAGGAATATTCCTGGAAAATATTTGTGCCTTATCTGGGGTTGTTGGAGAAGGAAGTTCACGGAAAGGAAGTGAGATCCCTGGAGCATCCTACATGAGGCATTAGTACTGGTAGGTCCATTCCCATCATGCAGGAGCTATGTTGGCAGCAGGAGACTGACCGGGGGTCATCATGCACCAGCGTCCCAGCCCAGTATCCTGATGGACCAGACAGCTCTGATGAAGGGCCATGGCTTCTCAGCTCAGTGCCAACCTTGGAAGGATGCTGTCACAAACCAGCCTGTATTAGTCAGGGCTGTCCAGGGAAACAGAACTAATAGTACATGTATATATGTAGAATGAGATATATTTTAAGGAACTGGATCACATGATTGTGGGGGTTGGTAAGTCCAAAATCTTCAGTGTGGGCCAGCAGGCCAAAGACCCAGTAAAGAGCCAAGGCTATAGTTTGAGTCTGAAGACCATCTGCTGCAGAATTCCCTCTTGCTCTACGGAGGTCAGTCTTCTGCTCAATTCAGACCTTCAACTGATTAGATGAGGCCCACGCACACCATGACGGGCAATGTGCTTTACTCAAATCCACAGATTTATATGCTAATTTCATCCCAAACACCCTCATAGAAACATCCAGAATAATGTTTGGCCAATTTTCTGGGCACCATGGTCCAGTTAAGTTGACACATAAAATTAACCATCACAGAGCCCCAGGCCTTCCAAAAAAGAAGGACAAAGAACAAGCTGAAATGAGTTGGAGGAAGGAGCATTTGTTGGAAATGGAGGGTAAGTTTCAAAAGAAGAGGTAGAGCCATAAATGCGAAAGACATGATAACTAAGAAGATCAATTTTATGTGCAAAGTATTTATCACAGACAGTGTTATATTTCACTCACTCAACCCTCCGAGACCGGTCTTATTCCCATTTCCCAGATGAGGAAAGTAAGGCTTATAAAATGTTTCTCCCAAGATCATAAAGCCTCTAAATGGTGGCGCTGGTGACCAACCCCAGATGCTGTTTTCTAAATCCACTATGTGCTTCCTTTAAACCAAACTGCCTGTCTTCAGAGGAATCAGGATTCCCTAAGCACAGAATAAAACTCAGAGAAGGAGAGAGGACAGAAAAACAAACACCACCGTTGAAACCCACAGAAACATGTAATTCTTGGTGAGTGGTCAGCTCAGAGGGAAACTGTGTCCTAGTGCCTTTGGGTAAAAAAAAAGAAAAAAGAAAAAAGCAAGATGTGCCTTCTGGTGCCCTCAAGGGCTGCAATTTTAGATGGATACATTAGAAGATCAACAAAGAACTTCTTGGGTGGGGAGCTCCTTTTAGAACAGGTTAAAGTATCATAATTGCTCAGGTCTCTTGCAAATTGCCTGACTCAGAGTCCTGTTTATTACCATTTCCAAATGACAGAAAAGCTTTTCCTTCCTTTGTGATGGTCTGGAAATCGAACAAACTGAGAGGACCCCATTATCTGCTTCTGATTGCTACCCACAACTGGGTTTTCTTACAAAGCACAAAGGAAGAAAGACGAAAAGGCATCTTTCCTTTCCAACAGGAAAAATAAATTGTGAGCTGTTATGAAATTATGTTGTTACTATTTTAAGCCTCACTATAAATCTGTGTATCTGCTGGGTTAGCTTGTAGTTGGCATACACATGGTCAGTCTAAACCGAGAGTGTCTCATGATTCTACATCTCACTGGACAAAGAGCAAGAAGACCAGATTCAGCCAGGGCACTAACCAGCAGTGTGAGCTCGAGTGATGGACCTAAGCTTGCTGACCCCTGCCTTGCCTACTTGCCAGGAGTGTTGACACGTGGACAAGTGTTTTGCCAGCCATAAAGCACCATGTCAGTGTAAGCCACTATTATCACCGTGGTTAAAAACAACAACAGTACTTATTTTATCTCCAGTTTGTAATTTCATGCCATCATCCATCTGGGGTCTGTTCTGTTCTATAGCCTTAGGGACCTCTGTGGTCAGTGACAGTGAAGCTGGGTAAAGTCTGACACCAGGCAGGTAGGACCTGGAGACCCCAAATTATCATGGAGCCTTTACTTATGTAATATCACTGGCAGGGCTTTTTGCATCTATTATGACAGTAATTTCTGCAACTGTAGAAAACACATAGAAATCGAACAAGCATAATCTTTGGAGTCAGAACGATCATGATTTAAATCGGGTCTCTGCTACACAATAGCTAAGTAACATGAAAGAGTTACACATCATTTCTGGACCGCCTTTTCTCAATTTAGAAAAGCAGGCAATTAAAAAGAATCATATTAACAAATGTATTTAAGGTACCACAAAATTACATAACAAATGTTATATAATAAATGCTAAACAAATGTTAATTCCCTACCACTTATGCTCTTCCCTCCACAATGCACCAAAACAGAAATGACATTTTCCAAACTGCACCTTCCCAAACTGGATTTTCTTTCCGATCTTATTGCGCACCTTGTACGTGCCAGGAATTATGCTGGACACTGAACATACAAATGTGGCCAAAATCATCTTCCAAGTACATGGTATTTGATGACTAGAATTCAGCTGAGTCCAAAACATTAAGTGAAGTATCAAAACATACTCTATTGGGAAATGAAGATCCTTTTGGGGCTCCTTTAGTAAAAACAAGGTCATGATGCCCATTAACATGGGGCTAGATCTGTCTGAGTGATTACCAGACTTTTAGCACCTAACAAAGAGGGACTTCAATAAATGTCTTATTTTTTTTTTAAGATTTATTTGTTTTAAAGAGAGAGAACATGATGGAGAGGGGCAGAAGGAGAGGGAGAGAATCTTTTTTTAAAGATTTTATTTATTTTTTGAGAGAGAAAGAGATAGCAAGAGAGAGAGCACGAGCAGGGGGGAGAGGGAGAAGCAGGCTCCTGGCTGAGCAGGGATCCTGTTTCAGGGCTCAATCCTAGGACTCTGGGATCATGACCTGAGCTGAAGGCAGATGCTTAACCGACTGAGCCACCCAGGCACCCTGAGGGAGAGAGTCTTAAGCAGACTTCGTGCTGAGTGCTAAGCCTGGCTCAGGGCTCGATCCCAAGAGCCTAAGATCATGACCTGAGTCGCAACCAAGAGTCAGACCCCTAACTGCCTGCAAAACTCATGCACCCCACAATAAATGTTTTCTTAAGCAAACCTATTAGGAAACAGGAAAGAACAATAGGTAATTAACAATTACCCATTAATCAATTAATTACATTAATTCTGATGTGTTGAGAGACATCCTCCTGCCAACAAAATCTCCTTCCCTACACCTTCAAGGTGCAAGTAGAATCATCACCTCTCAGGCAAGAATGACTTTGTGAGGTTCTTGTGTTGCAAGCGGTTGGAGAACTAGATGAGAAATCAACTGTCCAGACCACATCCCTCTTTTCCTGATGCTGGCCAAAGGACCAAAGTCACACAGTTCAACACTAAAAGAGCCAGGGTCAACGCTATATTCCGATCCCCATCAGAATTTTTGGCAATGTGTCTTCAGACCTGCTTTTGACTAAATGTCTGTATAATCTTGAGGAACTGAAATCTGCCCTCCCATAACTACAGATACCCTGAAAGCCAGCACCTCACACCTGGACCACCTGAAAGAAAAAGCCAGTTGAACTCCAAACCAGTTCTGCATTAAACAGGACACATCGTGCCATGGTTCAAAGAGGCAACCTGCCAAACATGCAGCACAGTCCACAAATCTGGTAACCAGAAAACGGGGTTTTGTTTCCAGTTTCCTAGAACCCCCATGCCATTTGGGGGCTAGTTTCAAGAAGGTGAGAGATTCAGTCCAGTCTCCATCATTTGTATCAACCAGGACAAGAACAGTCTGAATTTTTGCCCTTCATTCTCAGTTTAAATCACTTTCACCTGCTGTAGCCCTTCTAGAAGGATGGGGGTGCTGGCAATCATTCCTTCTCCATCCTCCGGAGCGGCTCCTGCAAACAGGTGGTCTTCATGACCCAGCCCAATACCACCTCACCGAGCAACTGGGGGACTCAGCGTGAATACCTTTGACTTCCCACCTGTAAATGCAAACCTACATTCATTAACACAGGATAACCTCGTGTTTACTGAGCTCTGTGCTGAGTGCTCTATGTATCTCATCTAGTCCTTATAATAGTCCTACATGTGGGTGATAGTATCATCATTCCCACGTTACCAGTGAAGAAAATTAGATTTAAAGTGTTCTATCGCTCGTAAACAGCAGAGCCCAATGCAAACGCAAACCACCTGGCTTGAGATCACATTACAGTGTCATCTTCCCCCTGCCACTTTCAGGAAATAGCATGCTTCTTCTCTACCCTCCAAGCAGAGGACATCCCTCCACCCCATCTCCTCGCCCCCCTGCCTCCTCAGTCATGTTATTTTAGTTTTCCTCTCCTTCATTTAGTTTTGACCACTACTTCTGTACTAATTCCTTCTGCACAGTATGCCTCCCTCTCATCTTATAAAAAAAAGTTGCTCAACCCTCTATCCGCCTCGAGTTCTGCTTCTTCTGCCTTTGCTCTCCTTTCCTTCCCAGCTGAGTTTCTTGAAAGATTCGTCTGCATTTACTATCTCCAACGTCACTTACCACTGGCTTTCCAGTTCACCAAAATCAGGAGTTCTGATTACACCACTCCTGGGTTAAATCTCCCAGCTTAAGTCACTAGGCAACGCAAGTGTGCGTCGATAGACCAGACTCCCTCTCCGTCCCGGCTCCAAACTTGTATCTCAGGTGTGCCTGTTGACATCATGTCTCACAGGCATCACAAATTGATGCGTCCCCTTGACTCCCCTCATGACACCGTAGGCTTCCCTATCTCCACTGGCACCATCATCACCCAGCTGCTCACTCCACACGTCCTCCTTGATTCTCCCCCTTCTTTCAGCCTCTAATTAAATCCACTTGAACAGCAAGTTCTGATGTGTTTGCCTCCAAAATGTATTTCAAAACCATTAGCTTACCCCCATCTCCACTGAAGCCCCGGAGGTCCAGGTGCCAGCACCTCACACCTGGACCACCGTCAGAGCCAACGAACTGACGTCTCCCCCAACCACGGCTGCCTTCTCCTGACCTACTTTTTATCCAACAGCTAAAGACTCTTTAAAATGGAAATCAAAGTATGTCACTTCCCTGCTGGAAGTGTTTTGGTGGCTTCTAATTTTTTGTAGAACTAACTCCTGGTTTCCCCAAATTCCTGCATGACTTGACTTTCTCGCTTCATGTTAGGAGTATGGACATTGCTGTCAAAAGGATTTCTGTCACTTTCCATGCAATTTTGGTCAAGTTCCATATCTATATATATATATCTATCTATCATACAGATTTTTTCAATTAATCTATCATTAATTAAAATAATAATTACCTTCAGAAATGTGATACACATCAGAGTTGGTATTCAGATTACATGAGACAATATGGAGCACTCAATAAATGGTGCTGTGAGAATCAGTCACCTGTTTTGAAAAATAAATTGCAGTGGATACCTGCATCATGGATGTAAACACATACATAAACAGTGATTCTAAATAGTTTATATATTTAAATATTAAAGCCAAAACTTTAAAACTATTTTTACATGTGTAAAAGAACATATTCTTATGATTCAGGGTGGAGAATATTTCCTCAACAAGATACATCAATAAATAATATAAAATGAAAAGATGAGGGGCACCTGGGTGGCTCAGTTGGTTAAGCATCTGACTCTTGATTTTGGCTCAGGTCATGATCTCAGGGTTGTGGGATGGAGCCAAGCCCCCAGTCAGGCTCCATGCTCAGCAGGGGGTGTGCTTGGGATTCTTTCTCTCCCTCTCCCTCTGACCCTCCCTCCACATGCGTGCATTCTCTCTCTCTCTCTAATAAATAAATAATTTTAAAAATAAAATTAAATAAATAAAATAAAATGAAAAGGGGTGCCTGGGTGGCTCAGCTGTTAAGTGTCTGCCTTCTGCTCAGGTCATGATCCCAGGGTCCTGGGATCGAACCCCGCATCGGGCTCCCTGCTCCATGGGAAGCCTGCTTCTCCCTCTCCCACTCCCCTTGCTTGTGTTCCTTCTCTCGCTGTCTGTCTCTGCCAAATAAATAAATAAATAGAATAAAATAAAATAAAATAAATAAAAAATAAAATAAAATAAAATAAAATGAAAAGATGAGCCAGAGAATATGTATTCGTAATATATATATATATATATATATATATATATATACACACATATTTATTATATCTGAGACCATGTAGTAGTTTATATATATTATATATGTATTTAAAATGGGACAAATTTAATATATGTGAATTATATATAATAGTCTATTATATAATAGATATATAAATACATATAAATAGATATATATAATTTATGTATATGATTATATATAACATATAGGAGATATATAATAGACATAAGTACATGAGAATAAATATCCATAGAATATATTTGTAAAACAAAAACCAACAAAGGATTAGCATTTGGAATATATGAAAATTCCTGTATGTCAATAAGAAAAATACAAGCAACCTAAATAGAAAAATGGGCGTAAGTCATGAACAGGTACTGCACAGAAAACGTAAATTGTCAATAAACATACATAAAGATGCTGGACCTCCTTAGTGATTAAGGAAACACAACTTAAGCCTGCAATGAGATATTTTACACCCACTAGTTTGACAAAAATTAAGAGGATAATACCAAGTGCTCGTAACTGGTACAACTGTTTAGGAAACCAATGTGAGTTAGGCTGAACATGGACATAATTCTAGGTCTTTACATACACTGTGGCCTCTGCTTAGAATGCACCTCTTCGAATCATCTGTCTAGAAAACTCTTACTCGTACTGTCAAACCCTGCTCAGAGAAAGATAATTATCATATGGATTCACTCATACGTGGAACATAAGGAGTAGCGTGGAGGACCACAGGGGACGCGAGGGAAAACTGAATGGGAAGAAATCAGAGAGGGAGACAAACCATGAGAGACTCTGGACTCCAGGAAACAAACTGAGGGTTACAGAAGGTAGGGGGGTGGGGGGTGGGCTAGCCGGGTGGTGGGTATTAAGGAGGGCATGTGATGTGATGAGCACTGGGTGTTATATGCAACTGATGAATCACTGAACACTACATCAAAAACTAATGGTGTACTGTATGTTGGCCGAGTGAACATTATAAAAAATAATAATAAAAAAATAAAAAATAAATAAAACCCTGTTCAGATGGCATCTACTCGCTAAAACCTCAGAATCCCAGGTGTGAAATGCACCATTTCTTCTGTGCTACCTGCACAAAATCGTACCATCCCATAGTGCATTGTGATAGAAGTCTGTGCTTACACTACTGCCTTACTAGCCTGGGAACTCGGAGAAAGCCACGGCCATTGCAGCTGCCTCCGGGCTCAACACTCAAGAGATGAACTTAAATGAACAGGCCTGCAAGTCCTCCAGGTCCCGTTTCATAATCACCGCACCCCGTTATTCGGTGGCAGCCACAAGTGGTGCTGTGTGCTTCCTTTCCTGGAGAGCACTGGGCTCCTGCACCACTTCTGGCTGCTCTCTCAGCTTCACGTTCTCAGCACTCGGAGCTCTGGTGCATTTTCCCAGGACCCAACCCCAACGCACATGAAACAATCTGGAGAACCTACCCACATGTACAATAGAATATCGATCAAAAATAGCTCACTCTTCAGTGATTTCAGACTCCAAAGCCAGTTTTGATGTGAAAAGGACATTGAATTCCTAATTCTATGGACCCCTGGGGGAACCATTTTCCCATCAAGGATTTGGACGGAGGTGACCGCCTGTAACCAAATAAGATGTATGTTTGGTGTTTGGCAGCTCCCTGACCCACGCCTTCTGTCCCTTCATCCCCAGGGGCCTTGTATCGAGTGGCAGATGCGGGCAAAGCAGCAGTGACTGGGTTAAGCTGCAGCCTGTGTCATTTGGCTGTGTGTACAGTCAGCCCAGCTGCGGTCAGTCAGTCACTCTGACACTTGGGGGACCACAGTAGCTTTTCCAAGTCCATGTAGGATGCTTCACGGCATAGCAGAAAGAACATTATAGAAGAAGCATCGAGATAGATTTCCAGCTCCACTGCTGTGCCATTCTGTGGATTTTCTCCCCCCAAAAATAACCTCCCTGGACCTCACTCTCCCTGTTTGGAAAATAATAACTATTCTGCCTATTTTCCCAGGGCAAGGAGAGGTTTTAAGGATTAAATGCAGTGATGAATTTAAACTCTAAGTTAATATACAAATATTATACATACAAATTATATATACAAATATACAAATTATATACAAATTTGTAAATATACAAATATACAAATTAATATTAGCCAACATTTTAATGCTTTTTATATGCTAGACATGATTCTAATTTTTTTTTATGTGTTGAATCATTTAATCTACTAGTAATTTTATGAGCTAAGTACTATTAGTCCATTCTAAATATTTAAAAAAATAAAGGCACAGGGGTTACTGCACCTGTCTCAGTCGGTTACATGACTCACTCTTGATTTCAGCTCAGGTCATGACCTCAGGGTCCTGGGATCAAGCCCCATATAGAGCTCCATGCTCAGCAGGGAGTCTGCTTGAGGAGTCTCTCTCCTTCTCCTTCTGCCCCTCCCCCCCATTTCTCAAATAAATAAATCTTTAAAAAATAATAATAAAGGCATGAAAAAATTTAAGGATCTCACTGACAGAGCCAGTAATGGCAAGATCCAGGATCTGAGACTAGGCTCTTCACCACCTGGTTAAGGTGCTACAAAGAACACCCTAGGAATTGTTTTCCTATTGCTTTAGTTTTACTTTTAGTAATATCTATTATACCAAGAAATTTGTATCTTGTCCATGCTTCTATAAAAGCACTCGCCATTTTGTTCTAATTTAGTTTTTATATGCCTGTCTCTCCCTGCTCGAGTATGAGGGCAGGGACTATACTGTCATCTGTAATCGTTCCAGCACTGAGAACCAGGTCTGACTTATCGTGGGTAGGCACTCTAGAGATCTGTGGGCTGGATAAACAGAAGAAACAGGACAATGGACAGACTGGATGGATGGATGGATGGATGGATGGATGGATGGACAGACGGACAGAGAGACAGATGGATGGATAAATAGATGACTAGATGAGTCCCAAATTGTCAGTTTTTGTAGAGTGGTATCTGATCATATTGAAACAACAAAATTATGTATTTTCTCCATCCTCACTGAGTTTTTTTTATAACTTTAAATTATTTTCTACATAGAAAACACATTTGCTATTGTCATAGTTTATTTAAAAAGAAAAAAAAGAATTAAGTTTTGAAAAGGACACAAGAAATGGAGCTAATCCAGTGAAGGAGAAAGGATTTGCTGTGACCTCTCGAGGCAGGACTGATTCTGTCATTTAGGCACTTTTGTACTTGCTTTCTCAGAGTGCTTCAGGAGTCTTGAATATCTTTGAATCCAGAGCACACCTACCGCAGTCCAGAAGCAGCCATGCGGTACCGTCAGACTGACACGTGCAGACCGGCGGGTTGGCCGCGTCCCAGCCTCTCCTCTTGCGTGCCCTTCCAGTCCCACCCAGCAGTTATCTCTGCCTATGCTCTTCCCTCCTTCCTGAGAAAGGTTCAGCTGCTGGTCCTCCCTCCTCTAGGGCAAACGTATTAATGAGAGAGCAAAGTATTAACTTTACCCTTACTTTTGTATGGAAAACATTTCCTGCTTAACAGAACAGCTCTTCACCGGAGGAATCAGCAAATTTCCCTCTTGGGAGAGTCCCACAAGCGAAGCGGCTCAAAATCTGTTCTGCCAAAACGGAAGTATGACCCTCCAGCCAAAACTTCCAGCTTCTTGTGAGACTAGGCTCTTTCTCTCTCTATTCTTTATTCTATGGAGATCCATGGGCTCTTTTCCTTACCATCTTTGGTTTCATCCTTCAATATACAGAAGGGAAAAAAAATCAAGGTTACTGGGGGGAAAAAAAAGAGGGAGGAGAGATGGGGAGGAGATGCCGGATAAATAGTGTGGCCAATATTTTTCGAGCACCAAGGTCCCAGTTATTAAACTACTGCCTCTCAACTCCATACCCCCCCCTTCTGTGCTCTGCTCTGATGTTGGGATTGAGGAAGCAAACCGTATTTCTTTGTTGCCAACTCTTCCCTTCCATGCCCTGCCCATCGGGCTGCTAGAGAGACAGAGATGGCGGAGGAGGAAGAGGCAACAAGCTCCCTCCTGCTTGACTCTCTGTTCCTGTCTGTGTCATGCAGGCAAGAGCTCTTTACCTGGGCAGCAGCCATTTGTTTTTGTTTCCAGCTTGTTCGTTTCCCACACTCTCAAGATTGGTGTCACTGTGCCTTCTCAGAAACACATGGTGCTGGCCAGTGTCCCCTCCTAGAGGCCTGGATCCCAAGCTCCTCCCCCTAGAATCCACATTCTGATACCCCCCCCCACATTCCTTCATTCCCCAGTCACTATCTATATCTAAGCAGCATCAGTGGGGATTTGGGGCTTTTGTTTGTAGATAGGGTTTTGTTTTGTTTTTTTCCATTTATTCCTCCAATCCCTGTTTAATCAATCCCCTATATTAAATTCTCTTCTGTTAAAATGTCGGTTGGAATTTCTCCTTTCTGAATGAACCCTGACTGATTCAATTTCCTATGTGCCAGACACTATGTGCCTTTCACACCTATAATTGCATTTTCCTTTTACAAAACCCTATAAGGGCATTATCCTCTTCTTTATGGATGAGCAAACTGAAACACAGGGCAATCAAGCTCTTGCCCAGGCTTACACAGGCTTGCTTGTGGTGTTGGAAGCTTCTAACTCCGAGGAGGTCCTATCTAAAAATATCTATTTCCATGCGACTTAGGCTTTCTGAGAGTGAATCCACGTCCTTAGTGCCAGGGTCCTTCTTAGAACTAAAACCGTACGCACAGTTCCCTGAATAAAGAAGCATGCCACAGATGGCAAACACAGAGATTTATTACCACCAGATGGCTGCAACGTAGGGATGAGACAAGAGGGTACCTGGAACACGGGAGACCAGCACAGCAATCCAAAGTTATTTCCCACCTACACAGCTACAAAGGAATCAAATTCTAATCAAGAAATGATTATGCCTTTCCCCAGAGTTTCTGATGAAAAAAGCAAATGAAGTTCGTAGAGTTGGCCAGAAGCCACCCCAGACCTTAATGTTTTCTTTTTCCTTGTAATACATCATGTCTCTCTCTCTCTATTGGCGTCACTCTGTTTTCTCCTTTTGTGCATCTCTCCATCTTGCCGTCTCCTTCAGCCATTTATTCCTCTTGTTCCATCACTTCATCGCCCTACCTGTCTCTTCTATAATTAAAATAAATTGTTGGACGACAGCTTCATCCTTGGAGGGAGAGATTCAGTTAACTTTTTGAACTTGACGCAGAAAAATATTTCCAATACTGACCTTCTCATCGAGAGGTTACGTGTAACCCAAAATCTTTTGAAGCCCTAGTAATGCCTCCTATTTGTTTTGTTGGTGATTGAAAGGTGGGTGATGACAAAGTTACTCTTACTCAGATCAGTGGGCCTCAGGAGATTTGTGGTGCTTTCCTTCCACACAAGGAACCATGACTGGCCATATCTTTATCTTTGTCTTTAACAAAGTTCTATTTCATTTCCAATTATTAAAAGCCAAAATGAGGGACACCTGGGTGGCTCAGTCTGTTAAGCCTCTGCCTTCAGCTCAGGTCATGATCCCAAGATCCTAGGATCAAGCCCTGCACCAGGCTTCCTGCTCAGTGTCTGCTTCTCCCTATCCCTCTGCCCCTCTCCCCTGCTCATGCTCACTCTCTCGCTGTCTCTCTCTTTCAAATAAATAAATAAAATCTTTAAAAAATTAAATAAAATGATGTGTCTTACATGTCTCCCTCCACTTTTTTACTAAATATATACTGCTTTTTAGTTTTCGAGAGTCATATCTAATCTGAGATTCTTGGACTTGACATTCTACCCAGTATGGCCTTTTCTAACCATTGTTTGAAAAATAGCCATTTTTAATGGCGCCTACTGATATCTCAAAAAGAAAGAAAATGACCTCATTTCTTGTTAAAAACTTTATCACTGAAAGTCACAATTACTCTTGGGAAGAGCCTGTAGTGGGTAGCTATTCTGCTGTACCTTAAAAGGCATCTTGCTGTCTGACAGGGGCATTCTGGGAGCGTGCTGTGGGATGGCACCAGCAACAACCTCAGTTAATTCTCCATGCTTGTGGGTGACACGAAGGGCCCTCTGTGCTGAGCATGTAATGTAACGGGAGTAAGACAAACGTGGGTGTGACTCCCAGCTCTGCGGTTTACTTACCCACTCAGAATCTCAGCCATCTCATTTTATAAGATGTGGATAAATGCTACTGTTAAAGTTAGTAAGAGGGAGGTGATACCCATGCTAATATAACTAATTGTGCCAGAGACAGCATTAGATACTGGCGAGAACATTCAATCCACACAGCAATTCTTCAAGGTGGGTCCAAGTTGGTGTGTTTTATTTTATATATGAGGAAACCAAATCTCAGACAGCTAATGAAGTTTCCCAAGTTCCAAAACAAGTAGATAGTCAACCCAAGTCAAAATCAAATTGTCCATCCCAAAGTTATATATTTTCCCCAAACCACGCTGGTTTCCAAAAAAGAATAGATGGGTACATTTGCAAACAGGCTGAATGGTAATGAGGTGGGAAGTCTTTTGCCAGAGCTCTCTAAATTACACCATATATCTCCTTCAAGGCCATGACAGTCATGGCAGAAGGATGTGGAAGAGGAGCAGAGGAGGGCACAGTGTCAATGGCAGGGAGAAACTCTCAAACAGTGAGGGAAAGACAGGCAGCAGATGAATGTGGTGGACAAGTCTGCCTTCACTGGCATCCATGAAGGGCATCACCCCAGTGCATCTTGGTTTGGTGCTATATAATGTTGTTGAAGCTTGATGATACCAATATACCACTTTATTCTCTCCTAAGGATTCTGGTCCAGTTGGAAGGAAGACACAGGTGCTTGATAGGAATTAAAAGACAGTGTCTGCTTTATCACTGGTAGAGATTAGTTATAGAATGATCCTTGAACTCAAGGCCAAAATAGATCACTGAAATGACTTACTTCTTTCCTTCCCCCATATTTCTCGGGAGATTCTACTTCCAGAGGAAACTAAGATGTTGGCCAAATGAAAGAATCGCTTTCAACACTTCAAACTGGACCCTAGTTTTTCCCTAAAAGGAGAGAGATATTGGTGTAATTATGTATCAGCTAAGCTAGCTCCAGAGGGAAGAGGAAACAATCCTCCTCCAAATATATTAACATAGTATTATAAAATGTACAACCCTTGTTATTAAGACAAAACAAAATAATACTCTTTAGTTTGGGTTCATTATGAACAAAAAGACTTACCTAGGAACCTGACTTTCCATATATAAAATTATTTCCATGGGAAAATACATTTCACCTACCAAATAAACCAACCCCAAAAGGTTGGGAACTCAACCATTTATCAGTATAAATACAGTCCTGCTTTCTCACAGTACCCACTATTTCTTTTGGGGGGGGACATTTTATTTTATTTTTTATTTTTTTATAGTAATTTTTTATTATGTTATGTCAGTACCCACTATTTCTAAGGGAAGGTCAGCTCCAAAGTTCTCACTTTTTATTGGAACCAAAAAGAAAAAAGTGCTAAACTCTAGGGACCATCATAATGATGGGGAAACATGCAAATTCCGTTGGCTCTTTTTCCCCTTCATCACCTTCTCTGTACACAATACCCTCTGCTTATGTTTGTCTTCCTTCCAAAGACCTAATTATATAGAAATAGAAACATTTTTAAAGATAAAAGTGCTTGTTGATGTTATGTGAATTCATTCTGTTAGTGTTTGGGAAGCTAAGTGTTTGCAGGGTCCAGGGAAAGAGAATTTGCCAAGTAATTCCCCCAAAGAGCTAATTTGCTATACTCTGTTTTTAGAGATTAGTATTCTCACTTTGGCTCACTGTGAAATAGTGTCTACTTATTTCTGCCTCAACTGTGCACACAAGAAACTAGTCTGAATTGCAACTTGATTGTCATTGTGGACCAACATTTCATTCAACAAATATTCCCTGAGAATTTAGTGTTTAGGGAATCATCCTAAAAAGTAGCAGTATAGAGAGTTTCAGCAGTATAGAGAGTTTCAACATCAATATAGATGATCCATCCAACACTCAAGCTTCTCAGTTCTTTGACTTTCTCTCCTACAATTGTGTCTTCCATCCCATCTCACAAGCCCATCCCATGTCGTATCCCAGAGGACCACATTCTACTGCTATCCCTCTAAAAGATCAACTGGAAGAATCCCAAACTTACAACCAACTCCATCTCCAGCTCTCTCCTGCTGTGCTCACGTCCCAACAATCCCTCAATCCCAACCAGATTAAGATTCATTCAATTTACTCTTCCTCACCCCTCACCCTTTTGTTTTTATTCACGCAAAAATCCACAGCCTGTCATTGTAGTCAGTCCTCTACGTGGACTGGCAACTTTTATCCTCCCCACTCTCACTTGGGGAAAAAGAAAAAATGAACAAACAAACAAACAAACATGCTTAAAACTAATCCTCAGCTTTCTTTTGTGCCTGCAAACATAGCAGGAGGAAAACACACAAGCACATGGGAGGTTCCACTCTGAATTCCCAAGTACTGACCTCCAGAGAGTCTCACTGCCGCTCATGAAATGCACCACATGCCCCCCTTCAAACAGCTCTGCCGCCTTCTTGGCTGCCTGTTTCTCACCTTCTTATCTCTCCTCAAAGTTCTGTCATCTTTTTGTACTTCCTTACTCTTAGTGGATGGCCTTGCATCTATTTAATTGAGTCAGTAGGGCCATCAGAAGATAACCTCCACATGATCCCACACAAATCTACCACACTAAATGCACCGGAACCATACGTACTTCATCTCCTCCCATGTAATAATGGCGTGCTCCCATCTACGGCCAACCCTCCCACGTGTGCACTAGATCCTATCCCATTTCACCAACTTAAGGAAACTGCTCCATCAATTCTCCATATCCTCTATCATCAATCATTTCCCCTTCTGGGTCATCACCAGCAGCATACAAATATGATATAATGTCCCCCACACTTTCAGCTACAGTCCATTTCTTTCACAGAAAAGCTCTTCCCATGTCCTGTCTCCACTTTCTCTTTCCATCTTCTCTTGAACACCCTCCAGTTAGGCTTTCAACCTCATGTCCTCACCAAAACTGATTCAGTCAGGGTCACCAATGGCCTTTACTCTGCCATTCAAAGCCAATTCTCAATTCTTACCCTACTCAGCCTATCAGCTACATTTGACATGATGACTTCTCCCTAATCTTTGATATATTTCCTTCACTCACCTTCAGGATACCACTTGGCTTTCCTCCTAACACACTGGCCACTGCTCAGGCCCATTCACTGGTGTTCCTGACTTACAAATGTGGGAGTGCTCAAAGACCTGTTCCTTGGATCTCTGTTCTTATTTATCTACACTTACTTTCTTGGATAGGTCAACTCATCCAATCCCATGGCTTTAAATATCACTTATATGCTGATGATATGCAAATATTCATCATTAACCTGGACATATCGCCTAACTTTAAACTCTTACATTCAACTTCCAATTTAAAGTATTCCCCTAGATGTTTCATAGGCATCTCAAACTTCACATTTTTAAAACTCAGATCCTTCTCTTTTTCTCCCAAACTGCCCTTACCATAGTCTTTTCCATCTGAGTAAATGGTAGCTCCGTCCTTACAGTTTCTCAAGTTGAAAAGTTAGAGTCATTCTTCACTCCCATCATACACCTTGTTTTCAACAAATCCCCGTTAACTTTAATTTTGAAGAATATCTATAATCAGACTACTCCCCACAACTTTCCATTGCCACCCTAGTCCAAGCTGCCATAATTCCTTTTTTTTTTTTTTTTGGATTATTATCACAACAGTCTTTGAACTGTCAGCTGAACTGTGAACTGTCAGCTACCCTTCCTTTGTCTGTCCTTGCCTCCTTACACTCTGTTTCCCATATAAGAACCAGAATGACCTTCTAAATTATAAATCAAATTATTCCTCTCCTCTGTTCAAAACTCTCCTATAGATTTTTGCATCACTCAGAATAAATTCGGAGTCATTACTCAGTCCTGAAAGGCCCTTGGTGTCCAAGGCTGACTCCCTCTCTCTCTGACCTCACCTCCTACTGGGGTCCCCTCTCACTCTGCTCCTGCCACATGAGCCTCACTGCTGTTCCTGATCCATCTAAGCACATGTCTACCTCCAGGAATTTGTCCTGACTGCTCTCCATGTCTGGGAATTGATTCCTCCTGACACCCTCTTAGCTGCCACCTGCATTTCATAGAGGGTTATAGTGCAACGTTAGTATAGTAGAGAAGATTCCCCTAAGTAACCTGTCCAAAATATCACTGTGTTCTCTTCCTGGGTTTTATTTTTCTTCTTAACACCTATCCCCATCTGACATAGTAGATAATGTCTGGAGCCTACCCTCCCAACTAGAATGTCAGTTCCATGAGATTAGAAACTCCTTATCTTTTCTACTTTTTTTTTTTTTAAGTAGGCTCCATGTCCAGCACGGAGCCCAATGCAGGGCTTGAACTCAAAACCCTGAGATCAAAACCTGAGGTGAGATCAAGAGTCGGATGTTTAACTGACTGAGCCACCCAGGTGCCCCATCTTTTTGTTTATTACTATACCCCCAATGTTTAGAACAATGTCCCTAGAGGCTTCCAAAAATATCAGCTGAGTGAATGAATGAATGAACAGATGAGTAAACTCTTAGGATGTGGGCCTGTAGAAGCTTTGGCAGAAAGACCTTTCACACAGCCAGGCCACAGCACAAGTGGAATAGAAATCAGAATCCGCTTCCACCCTGTGTTGCTAGCAGGATTCTCTATACCCTTAAAGAGAACTTTGTGAGAAATGCTGAATTAGGAATCATCCTGAACGGATGTGGTTCACAAAAAGACTTACGATTTTTAAATCAAGTTCGATAACAAATACCAACTGTGACTTGAGTATCCTACCCCCAAAAATATTAACCTTGCTTGATGATGAGCAAAAATCAAAAGGATCGGGGATGCTTTTGATTGTTCCCTCCTTGCATGAAGACAATGCCCAGCCTTGAACTGTTCCTAGCAGGTCTGTCCCACCAGGAAACATGTGTCTCATCCATCATTCTGGCACTGTCCTCTTTTCTTTGCCCTGGGTCACTAGGAATCATCCTCTGCACATGACTGATATGGCCGTCATTCAGACAAGTGGCACTCCAGAACCATACATTTTCTATACAGGTGCAGAACTGAACGTCGTACGGGCAAGGAAACACACGGACTTAGAAATTACCAACGCCTTCCCCACTATGTGGGACCAAGCGCACAGACCAACACCTGGGCTAATCCCTCATCTCCCTAAACTAGAAAGCATCAAGTGGACAGCTGTGGTTCTCTGCTAACTAACAGGGGATTGAACATCTTTCGTGTCCAGTCCCTGGATCCATCCACATACTCAGGTCAACTCCATTACTCTATTCAGAAGGCATATTTCTCCTCGAAGTAGCTGCTACGTGAGAGGCACCTGGCTGACTCAGTCGGTAGAGCTTGCGACTCTTGATCTCGGCGTTGTGAGTTCGAGCACCACGTTGGGTGTAGAGACTACTTAAAAGATAAGTAGCTGCTACATGAACCACAGATTAGACCACAGGATTCAGGTCAGACAGAGATATGTCTGAATCCTGTCTCAGATCCTTATTGACTATGAGACCATAATTAGTTACTTCACCTCTCTGTCTGTTCATTATCAGTAAGGTAGAAATAATACTAATGTCGATTTCATAGGCTTGCTCAGAGATTTACTCGGCATGGACACAGAAAGCCTCAGCACAGTGCCAGACGTATACGGAGGATTCAATAAATAGATTAATTTTTTTTATTTTTACTTTTCAGGGCTCTTTTCCTTCTGTGGTAGGTTGTTTCCACAAACGGCAACAATGATCTTTCATCCCACATGCCCATTTGCAACATGACTTTCACTCCTCCTGTAAAGCAAAAGAGTCTATTTCCCACCCACCCACTCCTTGAATATTTTGGGCTGGCCCCGTGCCTTGCTCTGATGGAAAGAACACAGCAGAAGTGGTGTTGTGTGACGGCAGAGCCTAGATTTTGAAAGCCTTGGTGCTTCATTTCGCCTTCTTGGAAGCCAGCTGCCGCGCACAAGCTTGGGCTAAACCACAGGATGACGGGAGAGCACTTAGAGAAGCCACATGGCAGAAGACAGGTGCCCAGCGACAGTCGGCACCAAGGCCCCAGATGTGTCCCACAGGGGGTTTGGAGCCCGATGGTATGATTAGTCCTCGATCTCTCTGGTGCAATCAGATCTGAGCACTCACATACTAAAATACTGTACATATTACTTTATCTTCAGTTACTCTCCTTTTACTTCTTCCTTGGTTATATTGAAGCATTATGTTGATTTGCTTTGAAATCATATTGTGGATGGGTTGTATTATCTTCTGGTAAAGTGAAGAATGAGTTATGAAATATTAGGTACTAAAAGGAGGCATAAGGTAGTAAATCACTGCCTCTGGGCCATCTCGCCTAGATCCAGGAGCCCCCTGATGGATATTTGGTTACCCATATGTTATCTATATAAAAACTAGTTATGATTTCTCACAAACTCACTGATTCATTTCTTCTCTCATGGATCTTTCTGTCTAGGCCAGGGGTTTTCAACATTATTTAATCCAAGACCTTTTGATTAACATGAAAATAATCTCTCTCTCTCCCTCACACGTGTGCACACACATGCACACACACACACACACACACACACACACACACACACCAGATTTTACTGTGAGAACATCCTCTGCCTCCAGCAGAAACCCACCCCATCTAGTCCTTGCACTAGACAGTAGACAGCAGGCTCCTTGAGAAAATCAACAGTGTGGGTCATGTCCGGAGCCCACCCCTTCTCCCAGAGGGCCTAGAACATGGCTGAGCACTTAATAAACATTTGGTTTATTTCTTCCATGTTGGCTTCATAACGCAGAAGAAAATATTGCCTGAAATTAATATCAACTTGTTCAAATTCCTGACTCACTGTTTTCGAATCTCCAGAGGAAGTATTTACTTCAACACCTCCCTCCACACACATACAGAAATCCAAGAACCCTAGGAATTCTCCCATGCTACAAATATCTCCACATTAAATGATTTTTGTACAAAACCAAGTGCCTAGAAATACTCAGGGAGGTCATATTAAATCTTTGGATAGCAGCGGTTTACAAAACATCTTTAGGTGTGGGGAGCACCAATATTTATTATACCAGATTCTTTACACAATTTGTCTCAATGCTCCCACAGCTCCCTGAGGTGCTATAATTATCCCCATTTCACAGATGTGGAAATCACGCAAGAACAAGTGTGAAGTGGCTTGAAAGTCAAGGTCATACCTTATCCAGTGGCAGAGCCCTGTCCTTGAAGGCTGAGTCTAGTGTGCTTTCTGTTACACCCCAACCAAGGCTGTAGAAAGGCTACAGTGGCCTCGAGCAATTACTTCCCTTTCTGGTCCTCACTTTTCCCATATGTAAAATAGGGACGACACTATCACCAGCATCACCCACTCGTTGCAGATCACAAAGTTTGCTACAAATCAACTGCTTGGACCCACACTGGGCAATAGTAAGCACTATTATTATCAAACAGCCTTTTAAAACAGGAACCCAAATTGGTAATCATGATTTCGTGGCCTCCGCTGTTTCCTACAGAAGGGATTTCTGCGAGTTCATGGGAGATTCGGCCCTGACGAGGATGGGGAAACAGGAAGTACACTGCCTGTGTCACATGCCTCCTGGAACTACCTGTTTTGTATAGCCCGTTAAAAGGGGCTTTCAACACTTGTGATACCCAACACCTATTTCCATTATTCATTTATTATACTTATTGTTCTAAATCCTAAAAGCATGTTCCCAGCCCTGAGGCCATGGAAACCCACAGGATGAAGCCCCAGCATTGCTGACTTTTTTACCAGGTTTCCCCTCCAGGGTTGCAGGGGAATCACAGAATGGATGTAGCCATTGCAAACCATATGTGAACCCCAACATCCCCCCTAACCTCACCCCCGTGCCTCTCTGCCTTGCACGTGCACCATCCTTCAGCAAGGAATCCTTCTCTCAGTATCATCCACCAGGCTATTTCCGGCATGTCCATCCCACTCAGCTCAAGTCCCCACTAGGTCTCAGCTGGACTCTGGTAACAGACTAGTCTCCCTGCTTCCACTCGCCTTCCTACAGATCAGCTTCATTTTTTAAGGTAAATCACACCATGATGCTCTCCTGCTTAAAGCTTCCAATGGCTTCCTGATACCTTTAAGATAAAACCCAAACTTCTTGCTCGGCCTCCCAGGTCCTGCAGAATCTGGCCCTGTCTACTTTTCATCTCACTTCCTGCCATGCCCCCTGCCCTGTGTTCCACCCACACTGACCTTTCTTCTCTCCCTAAACACTCAAATTCTTGCTGGGGGCCACTTGCTCTTCCTTCTCCTGAAACTCTTGCCCTCAGATCTGCACAGAGGTAACTCCTTATCATTCAGATCTCAAGCTCTTTTCACTGCCTTGGGGTCTTCCCATTACCACGTAATTATTCAGGTTCCCATGCCCTGAGTATTTCTCTGATCACATTTCCAAGCGTCTAGAATTATGTTTGTGTATTCACTGTCTGTCTCTCCCACTGGATGCTCTATTCTATTATGGAGAGAATAGGCTCCTGTTTGCTAATAATCTTTAGAGTCTTTCACAGCACGTGGCACAGAGTTGGTGCTCAATAAATATTTCCTAAGTGGATAAGCGAATTAACATCCAGTCCTGCAGGATACGCGAATCAACATCCAAGGCCAGGGTTTTCAAAAGCTACATAATGGCGATTAACAGGTATGTCAGTTCTCCATTTTTCTGCTTTCTACTGTCTGTCAGCTGAGATTTCCCATGAGAATCCCAAAATATTGATCTCATCATAAAGGTCTCAAGCATTGCTTTTCTCCAAGGGATTCATCGTTCTACCCATTCATTCCGAGTGAATGTCTACCCGCCCCCACCCAGGATAAGACTTTCATCCTCACTTTCCAGCTTTATCCTCTGCTTTCTCCCAGAAGTGTAAGAAACCCCACTCCCTGTCTCTTCTTGTGTCCCTGATAGATGTTTTGCCCACCCAGTGTTGCCTAGAAACTCCCTGTGCGTTGACTTCCCCACCAATCACCACCAATCAGATGGGGCACAGGGTCAGCAGTAAAAATGAAGCCACCATTATATCTACAAAGAAAACACATGGGTTAGATTCAAGAGCCAGGCATTAACCTCTACTCTGCCACTCACTTGGCATGACACGTTGAGAATGCCTCTTAACTTCTCAGGATCTCAGTTTTCTTATCTCTAAAATACAATGTGGTCACCATGAGAATTTTCCTCTCAAATCTCCCACCGCATGGAGTATAATTGACCGAGGCCCCAGTCGTGCTGTCTAAAATCCTTCACCTCACTGGCACCACCAGCCAAAGCCTGAGAGCAGCAAGGCCCCTTCTGGGAGAGGCAGGCACATTTCTGGAAGATGTGGGACTCCATGCACCGGTGACTTCGGCCCAAAGACTCTCCATCAGCTTTGCTCAAACTTCCTTTGAACTGCACTTCCATTGAATACTTCTGCTACTCAATCCTTCCTTCCCTCCTCTGTGGTAGTAAGACCTGCATCATGGTCTGATGGCTCCCCCATTCTCCACTGCCCCTTCTCCCTTTTCCCTGGAGGGTGACTTCCATAATCAATCTCCTGCACGATCAATCCAATTTTAGTATCTGCCTCTTGAAAGACCTGAACTAACACATTGAGGCAATACCTCATCTTCTTTCCTCCTCTATTGTTGTGAGATGGTGTCCGTGAAAATGTTTTACAAAGTACATGAAGTTTTATAAGGTGTAAATCATCATATGAAAGACATAGCATCATTCATTCATTCATTCATTCATTCAGCAGTTAGGTACTGAACACCACCATGAGCTGGGCAAAGGATCTGGAGACACAGGGGAATAATGTTCCTTCTGGAGCAGATCACAGGCTAGAGGAGCTGTCCAGATCTTTCATGACCTTGCACTTAGGTAATAACACAGTTTTAGCAGGGAAATGGAAAAGAAAAAAGATAGAGTAAGAAGGAAGGATGTCGGAAGGAGGCAAAAAAGAAGTAGCTATTATTCCAAGGCACCCGAGTGTTAGATCGTGCCTGTTCAAGCGTATGTGAGCGTTTTTTAAATTGCGCTCAACTAAATGCAGTCCGCTGCTCCCCTCCCGCCAGAGCCTTGCAGCACCAGCGCAGCTTGTTGGGATGCAATGGTTGTAACGCTTTTGCAGGGAAACTCTTCAACTGTTGTCACCGTTTCATGGCCCAGAATATTCAGCTCAACAACAGACCTCCAAGAGAATATGCTCTGTGTTGTAATTTTCCAAAGGCGACACGATTATAAAACCCAAGCAGATGGAAAGACGATTACAGTGGACGGGAAAAGCTGTTAACAGTTTCCATTTGTAGACAAAACCATTATTTTTTAACAGATCGCTGCCAGAATTTGATGAATCTGGTACTCTTTGCACCCTCCGCTTTGCAGAAAGCACCGTAACTCTGTCAGACTTTGAAAACAGTTGCAGGGTGCTATTTTTGGACATTTGTTTATGTCGAAGGCATTAGCTCATAGGGTTTCACATTTAGCTTGCTGTTAATCTCTAAACTGCCATTAATGTATACTTCCCAATTCTGAAAATTGGACTTCAAAATAAATGACTGCACGATCATCTTTTATTTAAAATATTACTGCATCCCATCACTCTGTGTCAAGGCCAAGCTTGTTTATGGGAGTGCTTGATTACATAATTACTTATTAGAAATCATTTGTAAGGAAAATTGATTGGTGTACTTTACAGCAAAGATTTCACCAGAAATAACCCTGTCTCTAGCTGCAGGAGTTGAGCACCAGGTTAGAAATGACACAACAACTTCAGGAGCCTGTCACCATCTTGTTTATTTCTCATCACAGGAAGGAGTCATTGCCCAAGGAGCAATGAGGGACAGAACTGTTGGCTGTGAATAAATGTGGTCCATAGATCAAGCTTTAGGCAGTGTGGTGGGGTACTCAACAGGGATTCATGGGGCTCAAATTCTAGCTTCAACCTTGCTGGTGACTTCTAGGCAAATTGCTCAGCTCCCTCAAACCTCCACTCCCCCATCAATAAAATGGGATTGGAACAGTTGGCTCCTAGGGCTCAGAAGTGGGCAATGTCTGCACAGATGCATTGGAAGTTGAACAGAATCTCAAGCCTCAGGTGAGTTTCACCCCAGACCAGAAGCCTGATGGATGAGAGGTGGATGGCAGTTCCTCCTAGATGGTGACAGGATCACTAAGACCTTGGCCACTCAGCTTCCGTGCAGCCCTGGGGGTCCCAGACTGAGGCTCTCCATTCCATTCTATCATGATTTCCTGTCTGCCCATTCCCTTCTCCAGCCAGTGACCACTTTTTTTTTTCATGATCTCTGCCAATAGGAAAATTTGTTCTGCAAAATATGCATCCAAATCTGACCGTGGCAAGTGTTTGCAGACTGTGTTTCTAGTTCCGCAGAAGATTATCTGTGTCTTGTATGATCTGGGAGTGAGGAAGGCACACCAATGAAAACCTCAAATATTACCAGACCATGGAAATAAAATAACAATAACAGCAATAATAGTAATGATGCTGTCCTTCCAACAGTATTGGTTCTTCTGGGAAACAAATTCCATAACCATAAGGATTGCCATAACCCTAGAAGTGTTTATTTAATTTAAAGGATTTTTTAAATTAACCTTTTATTTGCTTGTTCTTTCATTCCTGAAATAACTCAGGTTTGTTGCAGAGAAAGAAAGGAAATGCACACAAGGAAAATAAAAGAGGAAGAAGAAGAACGGGGAAAAGGAAGAGGAAGAAGAGAGAACTATTCTTAATTCCTCTTCATAATCCCTCCATCCAAATGGAACCGCCATGAACATCTTCTTATATTGTTCCCTGCGAATGTACACCTAAAAACTTACAAGAGTGAAATCACATTGCATATACTGTATTACCACTGCATTTTTAACTTAACTATATATCATAAATCACTTCTCATGTTATAACATATTTCTCTGCACCATGTTAAACAGTTGCGTTGTCTTCCATTGCAAATATGCACCATAATCCCGAACATACCAGAAACTTCTTTGTTACTACGTCTTTTCTGGCATTTTTCTGAGAATGTTGTTGCTATTCTGAGGGTAAACCTAACACCTGTACCCGGAACAAAGATTATCTTAGAAAGAAGATATGTTGATCGAGATTGTAGATGAAGCCTTTCCTTGTCAATTCATTTGTCTCTTTACCAGGTGACAAATTTCTTCAGACTGTTACCTCCACCTGCTGTATGACACTTGTGAGCTTCCTGAGGGCATCCACGATGCTGTGCTTGCCTTCTCAGTGCCAGGGACCACCCCAGGGTCCAGCACATAGTACACCTTGATAAATAATTGTCAAAATGAGCTAAGACAAACCTTCCCCCATCATGAGTAAATGCTTACTTATCGTGCAAGCCCCAACTCAAAATCACCTTTTTCCCCATGAACGCATAGCTTGAGTTTCCTTCCACAATAATTCCACAGAATTTTATCCAGCTCCTTTAGTATTTACCACAATAAATTTTCTGTGTGTCAGCCTATCTTTCCCTCTATATATGCTTATTCCCAGCACCTATCAGAGTCTGGCATGAAATAAAATGAATGAACAGCCAGAGACTGGGTTTTTTTGGCAACTGGCATGAAGTCATACACAATGTTGGCACTAAATAAATGTTTGTTGAATTGAATAGAATTGAATTGAACAGAACTGAACTGAACTGAATTGGTGCTAGGATTTCCAACAGCAGAACTGAACATACCGCTACCTCTTTACTCTGGTTTGAACCTTAATGATCTTACTGAAGTCCAATGATGGATGAGTATGGCATAAACTCTTTCCCCTTTCTCACCTCTCAAAACTCAAAATGCTGACACTTTTCATGCCCTGTTGATTCTTCTCCTTCTTACAAAGGATAAGGTCGGACACGGTTTACTTGCAGTGATTGTATCGATATTCATTCTAGAGATGCAATTGGATCTTTCCCTTGCAGGTGAATTGTCATTGACCTTAACTTGGAGAGACAGATTCTGACCATGGGATGCTTTAGGGAAAGTCAAGACTCAGTATTTAAATGCGACCAGCCCAGTAAGCTAAAATTTTTACCCTGGCAAAATTAACTCTCATCATCATGTCTAAGGAGCTCTTACGTGTCACTTCCAAAAGAGTTCTATACAAACATGGATTTGAACACTAAGCAAAGGAATATGACATTGTTTAACCTTTCAAATCAAATAAAATCTGTATCCTTTTTAAGCTCATCACTGGTGTTATAAGTCAGGTATGTAGCATTCCAAAGGATAGTGAGAACAAGAGCTAACTGAGTGAGCAAATCTGAGCTGTGTAGGAGTATAATTCCTTACCTTGGAACAGGGCTGCCCAATTTATAAAATGCTTTAATAAGTATTAACTCAGTTGTCCTTGAAAGCACTCTTGCAAGAAAAATATATTCCTCCCCATTTTACAGAAGATAAAACCAGGGCTCAGAAAGAATAAGGAATAAACTAAAAATAACAAAACTAGTAAGAGGTCTGTTATCAAAACCCTTGCTCTTTCTACTATATTTTGTTACTATGTGATTTTGTTTTTGTGAAATAAAGCTGTTCAGAAGCGAGTTCCTATGCAATATGTCATCTGATACAAATCCCTGCTGCTGGGAGCATTGGCCTCTGATAGTTCACACCTGAGTCCTTCCCCAAGACCTTTGGCAGAGATGAGCTGCTTCACCCCATATTACACTGTGTTCTGGGGGACAGCCAACACCCAGTAACTGGGAGATGTGGGGGATACAAAATCCAGCTTCTATCTAGATTAGGACAATTCTGTAAGGCCATCCCAGCTCCAAAACTCCCCCATGAAATCAGCTGAGACCTCTGTTACAATGCATTAACTCCTCCCTCTCACCTCACTCCCTATCTGGTGTAGTTTCCAAAGGTACTCCTTGAGAACCTCCTTCCCCATAAATCTTTATTTCCAAGTATTTCTCAGGGAACAGAAACTGAGAGACTTATTCCTAGGAGTGGCCAAAAGAACGGATTTTTAAAGTGGGACTTTGGAGCTGGGACTTGCCAGCTGGTCAAAACTGGGAAATCCATCACAAGGAGTAGAGGAAGTCCTAATAGCCCAAAGCATAACGTAGCAGGAGTTGTTACAGTTTTGCTGGTGGAAAACTGAGGCAGAATGTTGGTGAATGGGAATGAACCAGCAGGGCAATAGCTCAAGTATTGCTGAGATTTAGGGGAAAAAATAGTAACAAGGACCATGGAAGCAAATGGTTTTTGTTGGGGGATGCATTAGACAAATGCAGTGAAAGGCTGAAAGTGCTCAATCACGAATTTAAGGCAAAGTGCAAAACCCAGAGGGCCTCCCTGGCAGCATATAGACTCTTCATCTTCTGCAGCCAAAGGAGAGAAAAAACACTAAGGATCAGACGCAAAGCTTAAGTATGGAGGTTGTGGAGTTCAGAGAAGATTGAATTTTAACCCTGGAAAGTCTGCTCTGCCTTGGTGCGGAAAAGAGTACGACCCCAAGATGCTGGATAGAAACCTTGGTGTCAATGCCTCAGAAGGAATCTGAAGATTCTCCCAACCCCTATGGCCCTAGAGAAGTGACCATTCCTCCACGTTAAAGCTTAGTTCTCCTAGTTCTTACTTGAAAACATTGCAGAAGTTTCAAGATAACATGAGCCACCTGCCTCTCCCAGGTTTGTCTCCATCTTCAAGCCTGGCCACCAGACTAATAGCAGGGTCAAAGCACAATATCACCCAGCCAGGGAAATGCTTGGCCTGCATGGAGGAGGAAAGGGACCTGGTCAACATGTACCAGCAGTTTCTGGGCAAGTATGCACAGGGCACTGGATCAAGTGCATGTAGGTGAAACATAATTAGATAAAAGAGATTTTGTTGATATGGGAATCTACTAGTAATAAAAGATTTTACCAGGATTAAGACAAATTTCAGGGCCAGGGTAGAGTCTTAACTTCCTATATGAGCATATGAGATGCTCATGTCACTAAGGAGGAAATGAAAGTTATTGCAGCTTTTCAAAATATCGATTAGATAATGGAGATGTGTAAAATAACACAAGACGCTACATGTCTATATATTAAAAGGAGGTCCAAGTGACTGCATGGTAGGAAGACCAGGTATGGACCAAGAAATCAACCAAAGACAACTTATAGCACACCATGGACACAGAGTTCTCAAAGGTGATAGAAATTTTAGAGAAGCAATCTAATGCTTGTATTCTTTTTTTTAATGATTTTTTATTATATTATATAGTTAGTCACCATACAGTACATCCCCGGTTTCCGATGCAAAGCTCGATGATTCATTAGTTGCATATAACACCCAGTGCACCATGCAATACGTGCCCTCCTTACTACCCATCACCAGCCTATCCCATTCCCCCACCCCCCTCCCCTCTGAGGCCCTCAGTTTGTTTCTCAGAGTCCATAGTCTCCATGTTTCATTCCCCCTTCTGATTACCCCCCCTTTCTTTACCCCTTTCTTCTCCTACCGATCTTCCTAGTTCTTATGTTCCATAGATGAGAGAAATCATATGATAATTTTCTTTCTCTGCTTGACTTATTTCACTTAGCATTATCTCCTCCAGTGCCGTCCATGTTGCAGCAAATGTTGAGAATTCGTTCTTTCTGATGGCTGAGTAATATTCCATTGTGTATATGGACCACAGCTTCTTAATCCAGTCATCTGTTGAAGGGCACCTCGGTTCCTTCCACGATTTAGCTATTGTGGACATTGCTGCTATGAACATTGGGGTGCATATGGCCCTTCTCTTCACTACGTCTGTATCTTTGGGCTAAACACCCAGTAGCTAATGCTTGTATTCTTATCACTCAAGTACAGATTAGAGCAGACAATCATAATCCAGAAGCAGTAAAAATTCCTGGAGGAATTTCATTGGTGAAAGAAAATTTTCTTTACCTGGTGCTTAAAAGAAGACAATTTAATGAGTAGAGAGCTTTAATTGTTTGTTTTTCACTTTTACCTTTGACCAAAATTTGTATATTTGTAACCACATGAAGAAGTTAAAAAATTAATTGGTTAATTAGTTAATTATGCTATTGGATAAATACAGAAATAAAGATTGCAGGAATGCCTGGGTGGCACAGTCAGTTAAGCATCTGACTCTTGATTTTGTCTCAGGTCATGATCTCAGATTCATGAGATCAAGCCCCACATCAGGCTCCATGCTGAGTGTGAAGCCACTTAAGATTCTCTCTCTCCTCCCTCTGCCCCTCCTTCCTATTCTTTCTCTCCCTCTCTCTTTCTCTCTCTCTCTGTCTAAAGAAGAAGAAGAAGAAGAAGAAGAAGAAGAAGAAGAAGAAGAAGAAGAAGAAGAAGAAGAAGGAGGAGGAGGAGAAGAAGGAGAAGAAGGAGAAGAAGGAGAAGAAGGAGAAGAAGGAGAAGGAGAAGGAGAAGGAGAAGGAAGGGGAAGAAGGGGAAGGAGAAAAAGAAGAAGATGGCAAAATGAAGCAATTTGAACAGATACTTTGACCCAGCAATTCCACTTCTGGAAACATAACCTACAGATATCTTACAGACATCCATGCCCACGTGTGCAAAGATGTATGCAGAAAGATGTTCACTGTAGAATTGTTTGCATTGGCCAAGGGGAAAGATAAAACAACATAAACCTGTGGGGCTAATTAAATAAAGGATGTCATGCTAATATTATGGGATACCAATGAGTCATCCCTTTTAAAAAGTGAGTTATTGGGGAGCCTGGGTGGCGCAGCGGTTAAGCATCTGCCTTTGGCTCAGGGCGTGATCCCGGTGTTATGGGATCGAGCCCCACATCAGGCTCCTCCGCTATGAGCTTGCTTCTTCCTCTCCCACTCCCCCTGCTTGTGTTCCCTCTCTCGCTGGCTGTCTCTATCTCTGTCGAATAAATAAATAAAATCTTTAAAAAAATAAATAAATAGATAGATAAATAAATAAATAAATAAATAAATAAATAAATAAATAAATAAAAAGTGAGTTATTGCGTTAGATTGTTGATTGCACTAATAGCTCCAAAATACAGTTTTAAATGGGAAAAAATGTACAGAACCATGTACCACCACTCTGTCTCAATTTTTTTTCAAGTTATATCCAAATGTTTTTGCATGTATTTGCCCAGAAAGTTTCTGGACTAATACCAAATGAATATCGCTGGTCACCTCTTCTCCAGCAAAGGAGGTGGGGGTCTGGGGGTGGGGAAAGAGTAACGGATGCACTTCTCAAATGAGAACACTGATATTGTTACTTTTAGAACTGTGTACCATTCGCACTCTCAGTGTTTCATCCTGTTCATTTATTAGGTTATTTTTATATAATAGAAAGGATTATGTTTCAGAAAAAAAGGAGAACCAAGAATTCCATACTAGCTTTAAGTTGTAATATAGAATTTTGAATAGCGTTGGAAAGTAACTCCCAGGGCTGAGCAAAGTGAGCAAGACTGAGAAAATTGACTCTGAAATTCAGACTCCTTACAAGGAATCAACCAGCCAGCAGTCACTGACCTTGATAGATAAACATCGTCTGCAAAAAACACTGGTCCTCAGCTTCATCACTGGGAATCACAGGATAAAACAAGAGTATATTTTGGCCATACCCCCAGTGACACTCAAGTGTCTGATGAAAACAAAAACACTCAGGTAAGAACCAATAACTCTTTGCCCTCGTGACACACTGTCTCAATCTCAAGACATAGTATAGACTAGAGACTGGTTTTTAAATTTCCACGTAGGCATCTAGAATGGGGAAACATTACTTTTATCTTCAAAAACACAGATGGACATAGGCAATTGCCGAGAATTCCAGTAATAATATGGGAGAATGGTATATTCGGGCTCTTGATTATAACAAAAATTGAATTGGGAGAGTGTTTCTACTCCCCAGAACCATTCTAAATTTACCTGTGCCATGGTTATTGCTTAAGTCCCCAACCAGGATCAGCGTAATGTGGCAGAAATGCCAACAAATTTGAGATCAGAAGAGCTAGATTCAAGCCGCAGGTATAATAATAACCATTAATTAAGTCACTTAAATTTTAGCCCTTAATTGTTTGCATATCCCGAAGAAAAGTGAAAGAGGACTATAAAATTTCACAGGTATTAATTAGAAAGCAAAAGAGTCTGATAGTCATGTCCACTTACAAAATGAGACAGACCGCAAACACACACACACGTGTGCACACATACACACATACACTTTCAACAAAATTTTAGAATGTTCTTAAACTCCATAAAACCTATATTCACAGACTCTGGATGAGAGTCTCTTATCTAACGTCATATCATCTGTTTGTTCTTGTGGAAGATGCAATGTCAATGTTTGATCAGAGCAACACAAGAAATAGAGCAGAGGATCATAGGAGAAGGGAGGGAAAACTGAATGGGAAGATATCAGAGAGGGAGACAAACCATGAAAGACTCTTGACTTTGGGAAACAAATTGAGGGTTGCAGAAGGGGAGGTGGGTGGGGGGATGGGACAACTGGGTGATAGGCATTGAGGACGGCATGTGATGTGATGAGCACTGGGTGGTACACGGAACTGATAAATTGTTGAACACTACATCTGAAACTAATGATGTACTATATGTTGGCTAATTGAATTTAAATTTAAAAATAAATTTTAAAATTTTAAAAAGAACAACGTATTAACCCCCACCCCCCCATGTGGCCAAAAAAAAAAAAAAAACTTTTTAAAACTCTATTTATTTCCCAAAGGATGGACTATCATCTCATTTTAGATACTCACATAACAGATAGTGAACATGGCAATTTCTGTTTTTGAGGGATTACCTATAATTTTCATAAATTGTCTTCCCTATACACATAGCTAGAAAAGGTAGATCCTGGTGTCAAAACCAAATATGTCCAGCTAAAAAGCCTGTTTCTTTTCACTGCATCACTTGGACAGGTAAATATCTGAAGACTGGTCAATTTCCCAGGACCTCTCAGATGTTTGCAGACAGACTCTAGGAATCCAAATCACACACTTAATAACATTTTCATATGTTGCTTCCCTTTTGAATCAAACTGTTGAAAAGAGAAGATCCTGAAGAAGCCTACCCAAGGAATATACAAGAATGAGTGCCCTTTCAACATTTTGGGACTTCACTTAAATAACTGTATTATAGGATACTTATTCCTCTATCCATCTTTTACATAGTATTCCCATCAGCCACAGGGCAATTACTAATGGATACATTTCTTTTTATTTTCTCTTGCATTTCTTTCAGATGAAATTAAGCCTTGCAGACCAACATCTCCGATCACATTCATACTACTTTTAAGACTTGATTTTTTTTCTTTCCCTGAGTTTTACTAAGTGATATTTACACCCAGTTTCGATTTCAAAGAAAAAAACTCATAATGCCTCTTCTCATCTTTAACATATCAGAATGCCATACTTGTCTTCATGGCCTGCCCTCTGCTTCTAGTACTCTCTCGCCACCTCACCCTGCATACACTCTGCTAACTACCAAGCTCCTAGCCCATTAAAATGAGCCTCAGTGAAAAATCCCATGGGGTCCCCTCTCTTTGGACTCCCCTGTCTACCACAAGAACAGCTCCCTCCTTTTTTATCCTTTTTTCATTGAATGGAGGAAATTATTTTGACTAAGTATCAATGATGTTCTTGAGCAGAGAGAGAGAGATCAGGAGTTGGTTTTGTTCCATGCACGCCAAACATAGCTATGGAATTTGAGTGCTCATACCGCATCCCTCTGGGGTAGACAGCTGGTCTACCCCAGAACAACAAGGGTGAGAGAGCCTGCTCTTCCCTCACAGAGGGCCATCCAGCCCTGGCACAACCACCCTCGCCACACTTGCCATGAGGAAGGGGATAAAGCCTGCTCCACACACATCTTTACTTATTCTATTTATCAAGAAAAAGGGAGAGATTAAGGAGAGGCTTCCCTGCGAGCCACATCTCCACACTCTGGCTCACACCTTCCATCTGTCCTTCCATCCAGAGGAAAGCTTTTGTTGCATGAGCCCTCTTCCTTCCAGTTTTTCTTCTGCATGTGAGAAAGGAGCAAGGTGCCTGGGGTGCGGATGGTCTAACCAGCAGACCGCTGTACCCAAAAGCAACCCAAAACACTCATGTCAAAACCTTCCACCTTTGGGTAATCGCCTCTAATGAAGCTGCATGTGCCAGATAAGGTCCATGAGGCTCCCACTCCACATATGATTGATCCACCATCCCCATATCTGGCCCCAAGGCACCACACCTCTGATTCATCCTTTAGAACTCAGTTCAAGCCGCCATCTTCCCAGAAGCATTTTCTCAGACCTCTGCCCCCACTGGAACTGTGCTTTTCTTTCTGGGGTCACCCTTCATGTTCCCTTTGCATTTTCTTCACACCAGGATTACAACCCCTGTCATATTACATTGCAATCCTGCCTTTTTGCTCCAATGAACTTTTAGCTTGGTTCTGAATCCCAGTCAAGAAAATAGATCAATTAGGGGCGCCTGGGTGGCTCAGTCGTTAGGTGTCTGCCTTTGGCTCAGGGCGTGATCCCGGGTTCTGGGATCAAGCCCCACGTCAGGCTCCTCCGCTGGGATCCTGCTTCTTCCTCTCCCACTCCCCCTGCTTGTGCTCCCTCTCTTGCTGGCTGTCTCTCTCTCTGTCGAATGAATAAATAAAATCTTTGAAAAAAAAAAAAGAGAATAGATCAATTGAACTGAATAATCACCGTGTGCTAGGCATTGTGCAGAGCACTTTATACAGATCAGCTCATCGATTTCTCCCACCAAGCACTCTACTATCCCCCGTTTTACAAACCACATCACTCAGGCTGGGAAAAGTTAAATAATCTGTACAAGGTCACACAACGAGAGTCAGAATTTGAACCCAAGCAGTCTGTTGCCTGAGCCACAACTTTAACCACTATAATCTGTCACCTCCCTTCAAGACGCAGAATCCCAAAGGATGAAGATCAGTCCACCAAGTAGACAACAGAGAGCAGGCATTCTGGACTTAATAACCTCCAGATTTAAAAGCTCAAACTACAAAATAATATGGTGTCTAGGAAGTGGAAGGGAGTGTAGTGGCCTCACCTAGAGAACTAGGTGAGAACAAAACCTTGACGGACTGGTTTTGTCAAAATGAAGGATTCAGAATTTGGACTTTATCCTTTAGCCAGTTGGGAGTCATCAAAGGGTTTTAAGTAGAAATAGGACAAGATTATATTTGTATATTAGAAAGGTATTTCTGTTGGCAGTATGGGTGATTTAAGGGAGTAGAATTAGAAAGTTTAAACTTGGCAATAAAACTGAGTGACTATTATGTGTCAGGCATTATACCTGGTTCTGGAGTGGGAACCACAAGATGAGGGATAATACAAGAATGAAGAAAAACCATCCCTAGTTTTAAGACATTCACAAAATGGCAATGGAAAGAGACATATACAACAACCACAGACAAATCGTGACTCTACATTAAGTAAAGGTACCAGTTAAAATTTGACACACAAGGATGAAATGGTCAATTTATGTCATCCTTTCTTGCATTTCCCTCCCATGTTCCACCAATATCTTATAAGAAGGTCAAAGGTGGAGGAAGGAAGTAGACATTATGGTTGATAGCCAGCTGAAGGACAGATAAGATATGGAAAACATGTGGCCCCGCCCCTCCACCCATGCCCACAGAAGGCATCATAAATTAATCAGGGCTCTCTTTCTGTGAAGTGCGGATGTGAGCTTAGATACCTTCTCAATAAAGCGTCATAGGTACCCACAACCAGTTGACAAGACTGGTTTCCAAGTTAAAACTCTTTGCCTCTCTTGAGGGCTGAGGCTTCCAGTGTGGAATGAATGGGAGGTTGTATTGAAGTGTGGCTATACTGGTGGGTGAAAGAAGACAGGTTTCCCATCTTCAGTGTATCCTGGTATTACCATAGGTAACCACAAACTGGAAAGTGGTTGAGAATTGCCATTTCAATCAGGAGTTAGAAAAATGAATATCCTTTCTCTATCCCAGACAAGACAGCTAAGCAGATGTCCATATATATCTTTACAGTCACCAAGAGTGGCCTTGCTGCTATGAATTGAACCCAAGACCTAAGAGCTTGTAAAGCTGTCCAATCATCTGAGAGTGATTGTGCTGTAAAAAAGATAGGAAAGTGATCTTGTGATTAAAGTGTTCTCAATAAAAGCCCTTTTTGCCCTCACTTAACTTCTATGAGTATAGTATATAGGATGCAATAGTACCAGATTTCCCCTAGGTTCTGCCTCCTCCAGGAACCTCCGGGAATGTCCTCCCATTGTGAATGGCCAAACAAGAGATAGAAACTCCATTTTTTTAATTTTTTTTAATAATAATTTTTTTATTATGTTATGTTAGTCACCATACAGTACATCGCTAGTTTTTGATGCCAAGTTCCATGATTCATTACTTGCATATAACACCCAGTGCACCATGCAATACGTGCCCTCCTTGCTACCCATCACCGGCCTATCCCATTCCCCCTTCCCCCTCCCCTCTATGGACTCTGGGAAACAAACTGAGGGCTTTAGAGAGGAGAAACTCCGTTTTTAACA
Source organism: Ursus arctos (assembly GCF_023065955.2). NCBI lineage: Eukaryota > Metazoa > Chordata > Mammalia > Carnivora > Ursidae > Ursus > Ursus arctos. The sequence goes on along the minus strand of NW_026623111.1, from coordinate 9,690,625 downwards.
CTCCAGGGGCTGCAGGTATAACCCACCCAGCGACCTCATGAAGTTGGCAAAAACATCCCCATTTAACAGATGAGCGGAAGCAACCAGCTCTGTGGCAAGCCCAGCACGTGAACTCAAGTCCACGCACTCCAAAACGTGCTCCAGCCATGCACCTGACTCTCCTTCTGCGGCTGCAGCCACACTTTGACAGGCTCTGTCGGGGAGGTGGACCGGGAACACTGGGCCCACCCACCTTCAGTTAAACCACCTTCAGGGAGTGGAAACGAGGTCGGCAGGAAATCTTCCCACACTGACCACTTTGTAAGGGAAAGGAGACAGGAAATCCAGACTTAGCCGTTGGGAACAAGCAGTTGGCAGAGAAGGCCAGGATGTTCTTTATCAATAATCCCATCCACTTTCACCCCAAAGGACCCACATTCTGTTTGTTGCGTTTCTGCCTAGGAATCTAACATTGGCTTTTTTTTTTTTTTTTTAATATGGTGAGCCCAAATAACACTTTATGGCAGAACTGAAACTTCAGCCAGTATAATCCTATTTGGTTAATGCCCTTATCTAGGTGCACAGGGTTAGCACGGCCTGCTGGGAAGACTGAGAGGCCTGCCTCTGGAAGCAAGTACCACCACATCCTTTCATTTACAGTCATGTTGAGCAGAAATGAAATGAAATTTTCAAAAGGGGAAGGTCCTTATGGACTTTTCCATCCTTCCCTCTGTCAAAAAACCGGCTTTGGTCCAGATAAAGGATGGCTTCAGTTGGGAAGGCAAGACAAGTAACAGTTTATTCTATGGTTTTGAGTTTTAACTCAAAACTCAGGTCAGGCGATTGAAGCAAAACTTATGGGGTTTCTTCCCCATGTTTCTCTCCCAAGACTAATCATTCTATCTACAACTGATCTCATATATGCCAAATCTAGAATCTTTAACTTCTTCGCACCCCTACCCCATTCCCGTGGGGACTAAACTCCACTCTTGTCTAGGCAAAAGGAGGAAGAGAAGTGGATGGATTCAAGAGCTGTGCAGAGATAGATTTCAGGACTTGGTGACTGATGAGGTGTTGGAAGGGAGAGGAAAGAATCTAAGATAACTCCCAAGCTTCTCCACAGAGCCCCTTATTGTTTCCTTGCTTGGCATATCAAGACTGAGCAATGGCTCTGCTTCTGCACAGGAAATTGGCCTCAGAAATTTCCATTTCCCTTGATGATCCAGAGACTAAAATTGCACACACCTTCATGTGACCAAGTAAAAGAAGAATAATGTAAATATGAATACAGGTCTGTAGCAGAAAATTGTAAAGGCAGACCCTGGCTTGCAGCAGAAGGACTCTACAAACCATAGTCCATGGTATTCTCAGGTCATGTAGATCCCCAGTATTTCTTAGTTAGAAAGACTTGTGTAGGTAAAGGTAAACGTTGTGTATTAGCCCTTAGTTTAAATTCTTCTTACTTTGATGTGCCCAAAGGGTTTGCCAGCTTGAGAATCATCAAGCATCCCTTGCCATGTGTACTGCTCCTAAAAATATCCTCCCTGTATATGCTTTCCTCTTTTGTTTATGAAAGCATGTGCCAAAGCAGTCCAAAATTCTTGCAAGAAATGCGTCATAGGTTTTTAACTTTGACTATTATAAAAGAGTGAAAAAAATGTTTAACTTGTGCCTCCTATATGAAGGGGCACGGGCTATAGATCAGAAATGATGAAAATGTTAGCCAGTCCTTTCTGGGTCGTGTACATCCATGCTTCTCAAACTTTCCAGGTGTGGAGATGCCTACATCAGCACACAAAGTGGTGTGCACTGCTGGGGAGCTCTAAAGACAGCCCGAAGTAAACAACACAAAAGGAAAACTTTCTAAATCGTCTATTATAGATTATGCATTCACGGAAATTTTGCCTTATACTCCCAAACATATGTCTGCTGTTATATTACAATGACAGAAGGAGAGGCTCTGTGCTTGTCCTATAGTTTTACATTATTCCCGTCACATCCCCATGTGTCCAGATGCAGCCACATCTCCAGGGGGGAGCCCTGACTTCAGTGTACGTCCTAAAGACCGTAGCCCTGCCACACACTGGGCCCAACACAGAAATGGGGCTCTGCCCCTCTCACACTGATGACGGCCTTATTTCCCATTCCCCATCTTACTCTCAGCTTGCCAAGCCAACTACAGTTGAATCCGTTTTGCTCCATTTCTCTTCACCTAACACCAATCCTTGGCACTGTTTTCTGGCTCTGACCTTTAGCCTGCTCCTTCATTCTCATTTTGGAAACTCCCACTGACTACCTTGTTTCGAAACTCTTTAACCCCTCCGAGAGCCAGTCTCTACCTTTGCCAAGACCATCAGTGTGATACACCCTTATCAGATTCTCCCTGGATCCAGGATTGAGCCCAAAAAAAAAAAAAAAAAAAGAAAAAGAAAAAGAAAAAAACACACACACATTAATATTTGTCTCACAAAGTGTTAAGAAGACCAAGTCTGGCTCAAGGAAGAGCCAATGTATGTTTCCTACGGCAAGATGGCTTGTAACAGCGGAAATTTATTCTCTCACAGCGCTGGAGGGCAGAAGTCCGAAATCACGGTGTGAGGAGGGCCATGCTCCCTCCAAAGGCTCTAGGGGAAAAAACTTTCTTGTCTTTTCTAGCTCCCGGTGGTTGTCAGTCACCTCTGGCATCCCTTGGTTGTAGCTACATGACTCCAGTCTCTGCCTCCATCTTTACACATGTTCTCCCTGTGTGTCTCTGTCTCCGTTTCCTCTTCATATGAAGGACACCAGTCATTAGATCAGAGCCCACCCCAATCCAATACGACCTCGTGTGAATGTATTACATTTACAAAGACCTATTTCCAAATAAGGCCTAATTCTAAGGCTCCAACCGGATGTGAATTTGGGGAAGACGCTACTAGTCCCGCTACCCCAGTAAGCGCTGGTTCTTTTCTCCGTAAGGTGGGAAAGGCAGAGGGGATGGGTTACATGATTTGTATCAGAATTGGATTTCCTTAAATAGTTTCATAGGTGTGTGAAGTCCTTCAAGTCTGGAGCTTTCCCTGAGACACCTTCTTGTCACTGGATAGTGTGGGTGCTTTGGGGCACCTAAGGCAATTGCCACAATTTGCCATGTCCCAGCAATGATCTGGAAGCATCTCATCTTATGTTTGTTGTAAGAATACGCACTATGCCAGGCACACCCTGGAGTTCGCAGGTGAATCAAGTGCCACACACTCCCGATGACTTTGTTTGCCTTCAGTAGACTCTAAGCACTCCGTGTGACCAATGATTGATGTTTCCAGCCCTCCCGCACGTGCTCACTAGCTGCTTCTGAATTCAACACATAAAACAATAAATAAATAAATAAATAAATAAATAAATAAATAAACCCATAAGACAATACCAATAATACACTTAACATTCACTGAGAGTTCACTATGTTCTAGGCCAAGACTGTCCAATAGAAATATAATGCAAGCCATCTATGTTACTTTTAAATATTTTGGTAACCACATTTTAAAAAGTAAAAACAAATAGGTAAAACTAATCTTTACAGTACATTATGTTTAATCCAATATGCCTAAATATTATCATTTCAACCCAGTATATCCAAAATTCTATCATTTCCGTAATTTAAAATTCTTAAAATATATCTTACTTTTTTTTTCATCCCAAGTCTTCAAAATCCAGGGTGTATTTTCTGTCTACAGCACATCTCAATTCGGACTGGCCACAATTAAAGGTCAGCAGCTACATGTGGCTAGTGACTACCGTATTAAACAGGGCAGTTCTGGGAACTATGCGAAATACTGACCAAGTATCAATTATTTGAATGTCATGGCAATCTGCAAGAAGATATTATATGTGTCCCAATTTTTCAGATGAAGAAAATGAGACTCACAGAGGTTGCATGATTTGCCCAAAGTGACGGAGTAATGACTGCACAGCTAGGAGTCAGCTGTGTTTTTGATGGGATCCTATGCTCGGAACTATTGGGCTGCATCACCACCGCACCTGGAGAGATGGATGGGTGGAGGAATATAAGTTCTTTGGAGGTTATTCCTTGAATTCTGGGTTCTTCATCCCCACCTTTTTTTTTTTTTTTTCCTTTTTACTTCCCTCCAACAAGCAAGTATATGCAGACACATACACTCACGTGCTGGACCAACAGGTTTCAACTCTCCTCAAATTAGTTACCACCTGCATCAGAATCATCTGAATTCTCCAGATTCCCAGGATCCACCCCTATATGATTCTCACCCAGGAGATCAACGAAAGCTCAAAGTTTATGCTATTAATTTTCCAGATTAGTGATTTGGATGCCCACTAAAATCATGTTCACAGTGTTGGCTGGTAATAGAATTACCTAGAACTTTAAAAATACCATGCTTGTTAAGGAGGGCACATATTGCATGGCGCACTGGGTGTTATACGCAAATAATGAATCATGGAACATTGCATCAAGAACTAAGGATATACTGTATGGTGACTAACATAACATAATAAAAAATTACTATTAAAAAATAATAAAATTTAAAAAATAAAAAATGAAAATACCGTGCTTGGGCTCCATCCACAAGCACACTCATATAACTAGCCTGGGATAGGACCTGAGCATCAGTATTTCAAAATGGACAGCTGGGGTTGAAAATTCTGCACTGAAGTATGAGATTCATTCTTCCAAGCCAGTCTGGATAATTATGCATGATAACGTTTAGAAGAATCCAGAGAAAGGAATTTAAAGCTGCTAAGCTTCCAGGGGTCCAGGTGGTCAATTAGGACAATGAGCCAACCTGAAAGTAACAATTGAGCCTTTACTTACCCACTGCAACAATGCAAGCAAGAGACAAAAAAGAGGGGCCGATTCCCCACTGCTTCACTTTTCACCCTGGTACCAGGTAAGGGTCAGTGGGATGCAGCACAGCTGGGGGACGCCCTGGTCCCCTACCTTTTTATGAACATGTAAGCAAAGGGGATGAGGGGAAGGGCTAGAGATAGAAAGACACTGAGTCAGAGTGGAGAAAAGAGCCTCAGCCAAGGCCCCCAATAAAGAGGCCTCTGGATAGAAGTGCCCGTCCAGAGTGCAGGTAAACATTTATGAGTGCGGCCGGCCAAGGGGAGGATCCTGAATCCTTGCGTCTCCCTCCAGAAAACAGCAATGCAAGTCTAATATAAGGAGGGTAGCTTCCTTCCCATGAGACCCGCCAGGTAAAGTCTTACAGTTGCCTTTGGTCAGGTCTAAAACATCACGTGTAGGGTTTTGGTCAGCTCCTCAAAACATCTATTATCCTTATAGCTGTGTTGGACATGATAAGTCAATCTGTACATCCCGAATTCTCCGTACAAGCCCGCTTGAAGAGCAAGCCAGCTCCTGACTGTCGTGAGTTAGGCAAAGCTAGTCATGAATGACTCACTTTAACACCTCGACTGGCTTCCGTAGGACCCCTTTACTATATGCTTCCGTAGACACCCAGGACTCTTGGCTCCTCCAACTATTGCAAGGACTCTTTCGGATTTTTGTCAGTTAAAAATGACAGAAAACCCATTTAGACTAGCTTAAACCATAAAGAAATCTTTTGTTTCAAGAAACTAAACAGACCAAAGGCATGGGTGACTTCAAACATGGTGAAATACAAAAGTTCAAATATGTCATCAGGAAACTTTCTTTCCAACATGCTCTTCTCCTGCTCTCCATGGCGAGGGCATCACCCTCAGGAAGCCCTTTGTACAAAGCATGAGAGATAGCCAGCAGCACTTCCAGGCTTATCCTTGTTCACAGCAGCTTTCTGAAAGACGAGAGCTGCTCCTTACCCACCAGCGACCACAGCACACTCAAGCAAAGACTCTGATTGGCTCCTCACACGTTCATTCCTGAGCCAATCACTGTAGGAAGGACAGCAGGGCCACAGGCTTGTCAGCCCCACCAAAAGTACTTGGAGAGAGGGAGGGGAGTTCCCAGAAGGAAGAGATAGTTTTCAGGCAGAGTATATTACAAAGGAAGAACTAAACAACATTCTATCAAAGTTTGATGTGAGGAAATAGCTTTGAAAACTTGTTTTTTAAAAACACTGCTATGCTTGCAGATCCTATATTCCTGAAGAGTATAAACCACTTCCCAAAAAATGTTTCTTTTCCCAGAATACTTAACAGGAATCAAGTCATTCAGCCAAAAGAGAAGAAAGGGGAGGTTCTTAGTGGGGACTGACTGTGGAAAAGACCAGGCACTGGGCTTGGCAATTTTCTTTCATTTTTTTTAATCGCTTTTTTTTTTTCATCGTGATAAGTGTATTCTTTAAACCCCATCTTCTATTTTCCCCATCCCCCAACCCTCCTCTGGTGGTCATCAGTTGTTCTATATAGTTAAGAGTCCATTTCTTGGTTTGTGTCCCTCTTTTTTTTTCCTTTGCTCATTTGTTTTGTTTCTTAAATTCCACATATGAGTGAGATCATATGGTATTTGTATTTCTCTGACTGGCTTGTTTCCCTCAGCTTAATACTCTCTAGCTCCATCCATGTTGCTGCAAATGACAAGATTCTGTTCTTTTTTATGGCTGAATAATATATATATATATATTATATATATATATTATATATCCAGTCATATATATTATATATACGCCAGTCATATATATTATATATACGCCACATCTTCTGTGTCCATTCATCTGTCAGCAGACCCTTGGGCTGCTTCCATAGTTCAGCTACTGGAAATAATGCTGCAATAAACATAGGAGTTCATGTAACTTTTGAATTAGAGTTTTTGTATTTTGGAGGTAAATATCCAGTAGTGTGATTACTGAGTCATGGGGTAGTTCTATTTCTTATTTTTTGAGGAACCTCCATATTGTTTTCCACAGTGGCTGCACCAGTTTGCATTCCCACCAACAGAGCACGAGTGTTCCTTTTTCTCCACATCCTCGCAACACTTGTCGTTTCTTGTGTTCTGGAGTTTAGCCATTCTGACAGGTGTGATGGGCCTGGCAATTTAAAGAGACCAGTTCATTGAATCCTCAGAACTACCATCAGGCAAGATGAGAAAACTGGAACCCAGCAAGATAAGGCACTTGCCCAAGAACCCAGAACTAGTAAGCAGCTCTTACACACCATATTCATTCTCTAATAAAAATGCTATGTTTTCTTACTATGATCAGCTGACTGCTTTTCCACAACACAGTTATGTATGTTACCTCATTTGATCCTCACAACAGCGAAGAAGGAAGATAAGGCAGGCATGATTACAGTTATGCAGTAAAACTTCCTTAAGAGACAAAGTTGTGGGTCCAGCCATCAGGGGAAGAAGACATTAGTGTACATACAAGGATTCCCTGGTACCTCTGAACATCACATCATCCATTCAGGTGAGAGGACAGTGACACTCCGGGCTCCTCACCTCTTCAAGTGCAGTCTCCCAGAGAGAAACAACACATTCCTGCTGCAGCTTCCCTGTGACCCCACTGCCTGCCACTCCCCGGAGGACACCAAGGTGACTGACCCAACAACCCAGGGCTAATTGTGTCCCTAATCACAATAGCCCATCACAATTGGGAGTGTTCAAATGCTTATAAAACCAAACTAATTTGATTTACTTTATATAATGGCACTTGGTGCTTAAACTTTATTTCCAGTCATCAAGGAAGAAAATATTAGGTAATGGGGAGACTTTAGTCTGTGGAATCAAAGAGATGATGGTTTGAATACTGTCTAGGACAGTTTCAGCACATAGTAGGTGTATATGTGAACTTTTTTCCTTTCTGCATCTGTACATTTCAATTCAAATGTATGGAGTGGAAAAAACTTGAACTAGAAGCCAGAAAATGTGTATTTCAGCCCTCCTTCTGCTACTACCTTCCTCTGTGACCTTGGGAAGGTGACGTAGGCTCCATGTTCCTTGGTTTCGTCAATCTTTAAATGAGAATAATAATGCCAGTCTAGCCTACCTCCGGCCTATTGTGGGGATTGAATAAATGGATGTTCACGAATTCACTGTGAAAAGGATAAAGAGCTACCCAAATATTAGGGATCACATTGGGGCACAGCCTTCATCAATAATCTTTGGGACAGCCTTTAGGGAACAGGAATGCTGGCAGAAAAAATGCAAAGTGGCTGTTACCTTTGCAAGGTCACTGCTGTGCTACAGGCATTGACAAGCCTGAAGAACAAGCAGGTCGAACACCGGGAAAATCTTTCATGCCACAGAAGATTTTTGTCAGCAGAACTGAGTGGAATGCCAAGTCACAGACGGTTCTCTAAAAGCATGGTTAACTTCCTGATCAACATTTTGAAGCAATTTAGAAGTCACCAGAAACCATAGGCTCCTGGAAGTTTAGACGAGGAAGAGAACCTCATAAGTTATAATCCCAAATGCTTCCTTTTCCAGTTGAGAAAACCGAGGCCCAGAATCACACCGCTAATTTCAAATCTGTATTCCTTTCTACTACGCCAAGTATTTCCTTATGATATAAATTAGGAAAAAGAATTCTCAAAATCCTAAAAATCATTTAAGTAGAGTCATTACTGCACAGAGCCCTTCAACGCGGACCTCAGAGGGGATTGAACCTCCAAAGGTTTTGGAAATTGAGAAGAAATGTGGGCAGAAAATAGAATCCCCATAGACAGCATAATTTGTAAAAATTAGCATGGCATTTGAGGCACTTGAGATGAAAGTCACCACAGAAATGCCCAGCTTTTCATGAAATAACTAAAAGGAATAGAGGGTTTCACATTATATTATAGCTTGCAGGTTTCCATTACATTTCAAAGTTGCCCTGTTTAGTTAAAAGGGTTCAGCCCTTCCTGAAATGACTAACTCCAGAGTTTTAACTTTTCTTTGGTAATTTAATATGACCCTGTAAATTTTTTCCTCCAGGCTGGAAACTGGGTTTTGTCACAATAAAGGTGCCACAAAAATGAAATAGCCCCAGGAAACGGTCCCACCAGTAAGGAGGTAAGAGGCCTCTTTTTCTCTATTCACTGGAACTCTATGATCTTGTTAGGATAATGAGAGAGTTGTGTTCACCCAAACAAACAAACATAGCTCAGAGAGGACATGCTCATAAACACATGTGTGCAAGCTAGTGTAAGCTTGGAGCTGAGCCACACTCTTCCTACCTACAAAGCAAGCACTTAAAAAGCATCCTCTGACAGTCTCAGGTATCCCATTATTGTGCCCCATCCTTTCATAGATGAGATACCCTTAGGTACTCTCTGTTATAGTTTTCACTGTGACCCTCAAAAAGATATATTGAAACCCTAACCCCCAGTGCCCTATAATGTGACCTTACTTGGAAATAGGGTTCTTGCTGAGGAAATTAGTTAAGATGAGGTTAGACTGTAGCAGGGTAGACCCTTCATTCAATATGACTGGTGTCCTTATAAGAAGAGTAGAGATACAAGGACACCTGGGTGGCTCAGTCGGTTAAGCATCCGACTCTGGATTTTGGCTCAGGTCATGATCTCAGAGTTGTGAGATCGAGCCTTGGGTCGAGCTCCACCCTGGGCATGAAGCTTGCTCCTGCTTGAGATTTCTGTCTCTCCTTCTCCCTCTGCCCCACCCCCCTCCCCCACTCTTAAAAAAAAAAAAGTAGAGACACCGACACAGAGACACACACAGAAAATGCATGTGACAATAGAGACAGATTGGAGTAATGAGGTTGCAAGCCACAGAACTTCAAGGATGGCCAGCAACACCAGAAGCCAAGAGAAAACCATGGAAGAGTTTCTCCCCTAGAGCCATCCGAACAGGCACAGCCCTACCGACCCTTTGGTCTGGAACTTCTAGCCTCCAGAACGGTGAGAGAACAAATCTCTGTTGCTTTATGCTGCTCAGTTTGCGGTGTTCTGTTGTGGAAGCCCTGGGACACGAGTACGCCTTCCAGCTCCAAGAAGGACAAAAAATCAGGCCTGGGACAAGGAAAGGCAACAGGATAGGCATGCAGAGCAAGTCAGCCCGCGTTCAGGGCCTCCGTCACCTGCCAGGCTGGGCACTTAAACTCAGGTTTGAAAAATGGTCTCTCCTGTCACGCGGCTGTGGAGAAAGAGTGAAGCAGGAAAGCCACCTTTATTGCTGACCTGGCATCATAAAAATAATTAGCAAATTGCCGCAAGGTGCTTCCGGAAGGTGATTCAGATGTCGCTGCCGTTCAGCCTGGGAGAGCAGCACAGACAGCCGCCAGCCTGCTAATGCATCACTTTCTGAGGGAACGGCCATGTTTATGAGCAGTTATGACTCTAAATTGTTCTGCACAGCACAGAACATCTTTTCTGCGCCGCAGCCGTCCAGACTCAGCTCACAAACACCCTCAGGTGAGCAACGAAGGTCATGTCGGTCTGAGTGAGCGGATGTGACAGCTCCCATCAGGTTCCAAAGCCAAAGGGCAGCCCGTGGGGCCACCTGGGACCAGGAAGATTGATTGTGCAACTTCCCAGAAACCAGCCGTTGTCTGGGAAGTTCAGAGTGCAGGATACGGGCCCTCAAAGTCAGTACCCGCAGGGCCTCACAGGCCTACAAGCATCTAGAAAAGGAGCAGTGACGTGCCTCACTCTAAATATACTTGGTAAGATGCTCTCAAACTTCATGCCCAAGCTCCATGTCAAGTTCTAACAATCGAAGGCTCTCATTCTATAATCTAACCCTAAGCACACTTTGTCTTCTGTACATACGTAAGGGGTCATTTCATGGCTATCATTTTAATTTTCACTCTCTATTATCCACTGCAATTACACGTTGACCTTGAACATAGAAAAACAGGGCAGGACAGGGAGATCAACTGATGGTCCTTGCCACCATATACCGATGGCTTTGATGTTCCAAACAGCACGCTGAACTCTTCAGCTCTATGATGTCTTTTAATCCTTACTATTCTGAAATCATAGGAGGAAACCGAGGCTCAGATGATTTACATAGATTATCTACCCCAAATCCCACCACCAGGTCAGGCACAGGTGTAATTCAAGCAGAGAGCTGTTTGCCATCAAAATCTGTGCTATATAGGCTGCCTCCTTTTTGTAATGGAGAAAGAAATCCAAAAACTGGGTCCAATTTGTGATTCTAACACTGTGAGTGAATCTCCATGGATCTCAGGGACATTCTCTCTGTCTTCCCCAGGTCAGGTAAGGATTTGTAAACTGTAAAGAGTTGTTCTGCAGACAGTGGACAAGTTTCTCTTTTGCCCCTTCTGGCAATGCTTGGCATGTGCCTAGCAGGCACTTTTTCTCTGCTTCTGCAGGATTTTGAACAAAGCCAGTTGTGTGGATGCTCTTTGCAAGGCAGGCAGCTTGAGCAAGCAATTGGTTTTTAAGATGAGATTGGTAGCAAGCGGAGGAGGCAAAGAATGGATGGATTCTCTACCCAGTATGGGAACAGGTGAGGAGGCAAAGGAAGTCTCCAGACAAAGATAGTAATTAAGTCCACACAATCAAGGTACAGAACCATCCGTGGTTCTTCCCTGTGAGAGCCTCTGATCTGCAGGGGGGGAAATCAGTTGAGAGCTTTCAACAAAAAGCAACTCATTTAGGATCATTGGAGAGCTCCCTTCTCCCCTGCAGGACATATAAAATGTCTCACTCCCCTGCTTTTAAATCAAAAACAGGGAACTTTATTCAGTAAGTTCCACAAATGGTTAAACAAATTATAGTATAGCCATAGATAAAAATAGTATGGCCTTATTAGAAGTCATATTTTCAGGAATAGTTAATGCCATGAGACAAAGCTAATAAGAGAAGCATGAGTATAAAAAATAGGATTCCGGGGGCACCTGGGCGGCTCAATCGGTTAAACGTCTGACTCTTGATTTTGGCTCAGGTCATGATCTCAGGGTCATGAGATCAATGCCCATGTCGGGCTCCGTGCTGGGTGTGGAGCCTGCTTGAGATTCTCTCTTTCTCTCTCCCTCTGCCCCAACCCTTTCATTCTCCCTCTCCCTTTCTCTCTCTCTACCAAAAAAAAAAAAAAAAAATAGGATTCCAATGTGCCTCTAAAATAGAATCCTATTTCTTTGAAATATATATAATGTCTGTTGGTCTGAATAGAAAGAGAGTGAAAGAAACATACTGAAATTATTAATGGTGGTTGTCTCTGAAGGAAGTGATAACAGTTGATTTTTATTTTTTATTTACAGTTTTTTCTGTATTTTTAAACATATTTCACAAAGGCCATTTAATGCTTTATAACAAGAAAAAGTAATGTCTTCAAATATTTCTGGCAAATACGAAATAAGAATATTGAGCAGTAAGTTGCAAGAACCACTTTCCCACTCCAACTCTGCCTCAAATCCCTTCCCTGGGCCACCTCGGTTTCCTCATAGACAAAACACAGAGGATGCTCTTAATATCTAGAATTCCCTGCCTCCAATATACACCGGGCCCATTAGTGAACATAGGCAAGCAGGAGGCATGTGGAAGGAATTGAAAGGAACAGGAGAGACAGAGGAGTCAGACAAGGAGGAGAAATTGAGAGAGAAGAAAGAGAGTAAGGAGAGAGGGATACAGACAAAGCAGGTGTGGATGCAGAAGACCTTGGATATGAATGCTGATTTTAAGCTGCTGCTTACTGTTCATTTGGGCCCTCAGTTTAAGTCACAGTCCCTTAAAACTGCAATTCTTCACGGATCTTCATCTACTTTCATTATTAAAACTCAAACATCTTGCCTAATGGGTTTGCCACGCAAGCCCACCAGGACAGAAATTAATCTCTGTGCTAAGGCAGGGGTAACTAGAGGAATGTGATGAATTCGAACTGAAATCTGGGTCTAGTGCCTCAGGCTAGAAATGACTCACCCTTGAAACAAAGCAATTATTTGTGTTCTCTGCCCACCTCACCTTTGGCCTGTGGTTTATGCGGAAAACAATTCAGTTAAAGACAGTACTGATTAACTCCACTCCACTAAAACACTCCCCGGTCCTCTCACTCCGGACCCCCACTCTCTCGTGACTTGGGAACAAAACTCCCTCCTCTCTGAGGGCTACGAAGGCCTGTGTTCTCAGGAAAACAACGTGGGAAACAATCATTTTCACTCTGCTAATAAAACAGGGACCTCCATTTTCTGCCTCTGTTGAAATCTGCTCCTTCAGAGCCCCCAGCTACTCAAAACGCAGGACACAATTAATAAGTACTTTAACTCTGGGGCGATCATAGTTTTTCAAGCGTAAAGAACTTCATGGAAGGGGGCGCCTGGGTAGCGCAGTTGTTAAGCGGCTGCCTTTGACTCAGGGCGGGATCCCGGCGTTGCGGGATCGAGTCCCACATCGGGCTCCTCCGCTGGGAGCCTGCTTCTTCCTCTCCCACTCCCCCTGCTGTGTTCCCTCTCTCGCTGGCTGTCTCTCTGTCACAGAAATAAATAAAATAAAAAAAATAAATAAAAATAAAGAACTTCATGGAAAATCAGAGGCCATCCAAATCAAGGAACAAGGTACGGTAGAACTTCAGCTCGAAACCATAGAATGCTGGACCATTATATTATCAGAAGAAATTCCTTGATTCCTTTAATTCCTTCAACTATTCTAGAGTCTTCACTCACTCATAACCAGGGGGTAGACAGGAAAGCAGTGACTTTCTGAATTTACAGAAGCCACTCAGATTTCAATATTCTCTTTAGGGAGACTTAAGGCTGCATCCCCTCCTGATAAGACTTCACTCATTTCTGCAAGAGGCGTAGAGTGAAATAGTTGAGAAAGCAGGTTCTGGGGCCAGATGTCTGGGTTCAAATTCTGGCTTTGGCACATACTAGTTATTTAACATCTCTGTGCCTCAATTTTCTCAACTCATAAATGGGGTATGATTATAGTACCACATAGAGTCATCATAAAAATCAATACTTAGGCTCTTTACCTAGTCCCTGACTCAGGACCTGAAATCGTTTTAAGGAAATAGAGTGATCGCCAACCCCCGCTTGATTGTAGATGTGCTTAGAATTTATCCCCTACCTAATTTCCGCAAATCTGAGGAAACTACGATAAAAGCAAGTATACCTTGCAAGTTAGTCAATGTGTTTATTATTCACGTCAGAAAGTATCTGAGGGGCGCCTGGGTGGCACAGCGGTTAAGCATCTGCCTTCGGCTCAGGGCGTGATCCTGGCATTCTGGGATCGAGCCCCACGTCAGGCTCCTCCGCTATGAGCCTGCTTCTTCCTCTCCCACTCCCCCTGCTTGTGTTCCCTCTCTCGCTGGCTGTCTCTATCTCTGTCAAATAAATAAATAAAATCTTTAAAAAAAAAAAAAAAAAGAAAGTATCTGAGCCCTGATAGGAATGGGAGAGCCCAACAGGAGACTGGGCAACCTGCACTATATCCATATATTAGAATACCACTCAGCAATAAGATGTAAGAAATAAAAGAACTGCTGCATGCAATAATAGGGATAAACTCACACAGATATGGTATGAGAGAAGCCAGACACCAAAGACTATATATACATCTGATTCCAGCCAATGAAGTTCAAAACCAGGCAAACTTAATCAGAATGGCGGGGACCAGTGTGACCAACCCTCCCGATTTGCCTGGGACTTTCCCAATTTTGGCACTGAAAGTTTTGCATGCCAGCAACCCCTCCACTCCAGGCAAACTGTGACCCTCGGTCACCCTATGTCTAGCCCATAAGAGGATGTTACAGACTAGAAAGAGCCACAGAAGACACCTGTTGAGGCTGGGAGTGGGGAACTTGATTTGTGCTGTGGTTACAGGCTGTGGACACGTGTAAAAATCAGCCTGCTGAGCACCAAAGCTTAGCACACACCGTGTACTTTCCAGTATGTATATCCACCTTCAAAAAAAAAGAAAAGATTTGGATCTAGAAAAGATGATGAGCGGTTGGAGAAACGAGGTGGCCAACAGTGCAGGAGATGGTACCCAAAGTGGATATTTCCCTTCCAGACCCCTACAGATCTCTGCATCCACCCCCTTCTCTGTCCTTCCTTCACATCTGACTACTGGACCCCAGACCCTGGCACTACATCTGTCCTCAAGGAAAGAAGAGATGGTTAAAGGAGCCAGAATTCAGCAGTCCAGGGGCTTTTTATTCATGGTCCAAACCGATTATGGAAGACAACTTGATTCAAGATGGTACTAATTAACTCCATTCCACTAAAACATTCACATGTCCTTTCTCTCCAGACCTCCACACGCTGGTGACTTGGGGACAAAACTTCCTCTTGTCTGAGGGCTCCCAGGTCTCAATGCTCTCAGGAACAGTCATCTCTCCCACAAAGCCCCTGGGGCTATATCCCCACCCAATCCAGAGCCACCTCCAAAACTAGTCAACACTCACTTGTTCTGCCCCCTTCTCTCTGACTTTTCATGGATCCGGTTTCCACTACGGCCCAGCCCCTTCAGACTGGGGCTTCAGTCATGCTGTTTGGCTCTCTCAAGCCAGCTTCACCTCTGGAAACTTCTGTTAAGAGATAGAATTCAATCTCTAGGCCCAATGTGCCTGAACATTCCCAGCATCACCATAGTCACTACTCTTACCCCTGGAGAAATTTCCTGGTGGCCTTAAGAAGCCAGCCCCCAACCTCTGTCTCTCTTCAAAGAATTAGGCTAACAGTGCTGAGTAAGTATTTGGTATACACACGTTCTATCCACCCTACCACCCCCTCAACGGACATCACTCATCAATGCTGATTCTCCTCTTTGGACATGGATACGGTCTTGGAGTCTTCACTAGCCCAGGGCTCTGTGTGTGATTCACAGATGAGAAGAAAGTAAACCTATTTGCTATCCCCACATTGGCTTCCAAGTTCACAGAGAGACCTAATTAGCTTTGGACATGGCCAGAGAAGCAAAGGCAAAATGATGCCTGCTGTCTGGCCAGCCTGGGCACTACTTGTAGATGACCTCAGCCCCCTAACTTCGTGAAATGAATTTGGCCACCCCTCCAAGCAACTGGTCTGGATGGGGTAGGTTTGCCATCCTAAGGTCCTGACCACTCCAAGTATCACCTGCCCCACTACCCAGTGCACGTTAATTTGCCACTGAGACCATGGCAGAATATTTCTCCTCCTTTTTCTTTTTTATTATTTGTATTATTTTTATTGGTGTGCTGACATCAATAAAATGCACCCATCTTAAATGTTCAGCTTGATAAGTTTTGCCAAATGTACCCCCGCCCCTTGTAACCACCACCCAAAACAAGACAGAACATTTTCCATCCCCTCCAAAGTTCCTTGCCAGTGGAAAATTTCCCATCACGGGGAAAAGCCGGTAAAAGTTATCCATTCCCTTTATGCGAATGGGATCAGATTCCTAGCTGGCTTGTTAAATTGCACTCTTTCAAGGGACTAGTCCAACTACAGCTATAACCTCGAACAGCGCCTTGTAATTTTCTATCTAAAACAAAGAAAACTCCATTTTGTTTCTGTCCCTGAACTATTGAGTTTTATCTCCCCAGGCTTCGTTGACCTTCTAAAGGTTTTTTATATGTTTTCTTATATCCTGGTTTCTCCACTTATCTTCTTTATTGAAGTATCAGTTTTTCAGAATAGACTGTGTAAGTCCTTTTACAGCTTTGCACGGCAATCTTATATATTAGGTATCTGGTGGGAGAGCTGTAAACTCAGGAGATTGTGGTGGGTATAGTGCTTGGGACCTGCCTTAATATTTTTTGTGTCTCGCTCCCTGTAATATCACACATGATTAGAGTCTCTGACTTAAAATCTATCCAGTTCTCAACCTGTGGGATATATGATATATTCCACATAACCTTTCCATACTACTCCAGAATTTTCTCAAATTCATCAACCCCACAAAAGGAGAAGTGTTTGTTAGAAATGCAAAAAGAGTCATGAAGTGGCCTCTACTCTTCACAAGGCAAATCATTTTGCCAGATGATGAAGGACGTGCCAGGTTCTGTCGTTCTAGGTACTTGCCAACCTCTATGCCCAAGCAAGTTCAGAATAAAACATTTCCAGGTATTTCATGCTAGCCAGCAGTGGCCTGGACAGCATCATACATGAAAGATACCCAACCTGATTCATCTAAAAGGAAACAGATACAGGACACAGGTAAAAGCATGAAGGAGAGAGAGCAGGTCCTATCCCTGCAGCTTTGCTCTCACACATTGGTGTTTTTCAGACCCTCAATGCTGCCTGGCTGGGTTATTTCAACAGCGTCCTAACCAGTGCCCTATCTCTGGTCTCACCCCAGCTCTGTCCTCGATTCCTCTGACCATGGCTTCCTACATCATTCTGCAAAGGCTTCCCTATGAAGCCCTAACCCCATTATGCTGTTCAAGGATCGCCATAGAGTAGCTCACCTCTCCCTGCCTCCTCTGTTCCACTCCTACTGCTACATATGAGTGTTCCCTTCTGCTGTTCTACAGACCTTGACCAGGACAACCTGCTCTTTCAGACACTCCCCAGCTGCTTTCTCCTTTGCCTGACATTTGTGTCACTCTCTCTCCTAGTTAGTTCTGCATGATCGTGAATTAGCTTGCATGTCATCTCCTCCAAAACTCTTCCCAAACACTCCTAAATAGCTTGTGTCTCCCACTCTGCACCCCTGTAACCCTCTGTCATAGTCTCTTCAGTACTTCTGCACACCCCACCCAACTCCACGGATACCATTCCCATTGAACACAGTGAATGGGACTCCCTGGAGTTATCCAACATGGCAGTGCCAAACCTTTGTATCTGAATCAGTTGTGTACCTGCCTGTCTTCCACCCTCCTCCCCCATGACCCCCACAGCAAATCGTCCACTTACAGCCATGACCACAGCTTTTTTCAGAGGCTCTCTCCTCTGCCTGTGGGTCCTCAGGTTCTCTTCTGGATCTGCCCATCCTTCAAAGCTATTGACTCCATCAAAAGGACCCCTTTTGCGGACTCTATGCTTTGGGACTTTAAAGTGTTCATTTTTCCAATAGTTCTCAAGTTCAACTCTGTCTGGGTCGGTACTGTTGACTTCCACTAGGACCATATGTGCCAGAGGTAGGCAGCACCATTCCCATTACAGTCCCAAGCCCCAAAACTCCACCCTGGCCAGAATCCCAGGGCTCCTTGCAAAGATGTGAATTTGGCCGCATAGTAGTAATAAGGAAGAGTTTGAGACCCTTTGCCCCTTTAGTCTCAACGTTAGCTCCTTGCAGACAGAGGTCACACGTTCTATTTCTTTAAACCCTTTCTCTCTCCTCAGGTGCAATGACTTCATTCTGAAGGCCAAAGAGGTTGGCTCCATTGTCCTACCAGGCTCAGTGGCATTTGGGTTAATTTCAGTCCCAGAGGGCAGCCATCACCTTGTCTTCACCCTGGCTGCAGCTTCTAGCAAAGGCTTAAGGAGAATGAATTAGAAAGTGCTACCCCCGTTCTTCGATGCACACGCTGCTTGTTTCTAGGTTTGGGTAAGCCCAGGATGCGAACACATTTGTCAGTGAGGCTGCTGCATAAGCAAGAATAGAAGACAAACTGGCATGAAGCTTCATAAAAAAAAAAATCTACCTACAGGACACTCAACAGCCAAACTACACTGTAAGCAGATGTCACCGAACAACAGAAACTTCAGAGCAGGAGGCCCACCTGGTCATGGCATTGGCCCCAGGGCATTGTGTTCCCCTGTCTGCACCTGAAGCGTGGGCATCTTGGCATCCTGGTCCTCATGTGTTCCTTTTCTCAAGAAGGAGAGGGCTGGTTAAAAATAATATATGCACACATTTTTCTCTTTCCCAATTGGCTAAATTATAAGGTATATATAGTAATTACTTATTTAATAATTTTTAGGTAAATGCACTTATAAATTAATAAATAATTTGGAGGTAAGAAACACTATCTTTAGTTGAGAAATGTGTATTCTTAAAATAATAAACAAAAATTAAACCAAAACCCTTTTTTAAAACATAAGCATCCATGAGCTATTTTGTTGATTTGATTACTATACATTTTCTGCAAACCTGAGAAGAGTTGCTTCTAAAAACCTGGAAGAAAAAACCATAACAAAATGCCCAATTTGGCACCTATGATCCATAGACAATCTCTTCAAAAGGGAGCACCTTCCACAATGGATCGGGCTGTACTTTTCCTTGCAGGCTGAATCGTGCAGATCCTCTGTTTATTCCTAGAGACAGTGAAGTCTCCCAAAATCATATATGAGAAGCAGAGGTACCATGAGGAGGTAGAAGAAGGCTTTGGTGTGTTTCCTGAACATGCCAGAACATCATTCTCTGCTCTCAACCTTGGTCCTGCAGCAACCATGAGTCTACCACTTTCTGGGACAGTGCATAGCCCTAGAGAATCAATCTGCCTGATTGAATTTTTCCTCATTTAAAAAAAAAAAATCAACTTGCTCTTTTGAAACGTCTGCCAAGTGATTTTGTCTCTTGCTCTCGAGTCCACGCTCTGCCAGGTAGCTAACGGTGGCTGGGGCGTCTGCCTCTGGATCTCTGTTTGGCCAAGTTCGGACCATATTCCATTCTTCATCGTTCATCATAAATTAGTTCTTCTGGTCTTTTAATCACCCTTATTGCTGTGTTATAAACTGGCTCCAGGGCAGTAAATCAATTAGAAAATGTTTGTAAAGTGGCTTTAAAAAATAAAAAGTGTGGATAAATACAGCACATCACAGAAATGGGGCAGTGCACTGAACAGGGAATCTGGTGTTCTAGGTATGGCCTTTGTGGGCACAGGGACATTCTTCTAATAAATCTCACAGTCATCGTACTATGGTAGATTGATTCATTTCCCCTTTGATATTTTTCTTATTTCCTAGGAGCAAAACCAAATCATATTTCTTTGAGATATTTGCTTGGGTTGAAGGATAAGGACAGCCTATTTTTACAGCAGGAGAGATTGTATTTGGATACGACCTTTCTGATGGCTAAGCAAACAAAGAGATGATCAACGAAAGAAGACTGGAGATTCCATCAGTGGAGATCTTCAGGAAAATAAACAACCAAGCAAAAAGAGAGAGTGCTTGAATTAAGACCAGGGTTAGCAAATAGGCCTCAAGTTACTTTTGAATTTGGATCAATTCTGATCCATTCGTAGCAGCCACCCGTAAAAACGGTTTTAATCAAGAATGTGGAGGCCACATCCAGGCTCGGTGGGGAAGTATCACCATCAGTTAGCAATGTCTTCCCTGGGTGTAGAGGAGGCATGTAGATAGAGGCACGCATGGTACCTATCTGCCTTTATTTTTTTTTTAAGATTTTATTTATTTATTTGACAGGGATAGAGAAAGCCAGCGAGAGAGGGAACTCAAGCAGGGGGAGTGGGAGAGGAAGAAGCAGGCTCATAGCAGAGCAGCCTGATGTGGGGCTCAATCCCAGAACGCCGGGATCACGCCCTGAGCCGAAGGCAGACGCTTAACCGCTGTGCCACCCAGGCGGCCCCCTATCTGCCTTTAGATGTTAGGCAACCTGAAAGCAAGATTTAGTTGTTGGCCTGACACAAGACACCCCATCTCCTGCCGTAGGAGACTCCACATTGCGATTAAATCAACCTCGCGTACACTCCACACTCCGTATGGGGTATGTGGCTATCAGCTAACATGAACTACATGACCGTTCAGACGGAGATCCATGCTAAGCTCTTGGAAGTAGGGGGCAAATGCATTCCACTTGTGTCATACTGAAGTTTACAAACATTTACATCTATGCTTTCTTATGTTACACTCACTTCATTTTTCAACAAGTGGACTTTGTGCCTCCTAGGAGTAGTAGTACCTATGAGCCAGACGTAACTGTGAATCAAAAATAAAATATAGGGTAGACCGGTGATGGGTAGTAAGGAGGGCACGTACTGCATGGTGCACTGGGTGTTATACGCAACTAATGAATCATCTAGCCTTACATCAGAAACCAGGGATGTACTGTATGGTGACTAACATAACATAATAAAAAAACATTAAAATTAAAAAAAATAAAATAAAATATAGGGGGTGCCTGGGTGGCTCAGCCATTAAGCGTCTGCCTTCAGCTCAGGTCATGATCCCAGGATCCTGGGATCGAACCCCGTGTCGGCTCCCTGCTTGGCAGGAAGCCTGCTTCTCCCTCTCCCACTCCCCTTGCTTGTGTTCCCTCTCTTGCCGTCTCTCTCTGTCAAATAAATAAATGAAATCTTTAAAAATAATAATAATAAAATAAAATATAGGCCCTGGCTTTCTGGATTTTACATTTTCATGAAGGATAAGAGGGAAGAAGACATGAGTATGGAACCCAATTTGGAGATGAGAAAACTGATGTTCAAATAACATGTATAACTTGTCCATTAAAAAAAAAAAGTGGGGGCGCCTGGGTGGCACAGCGGTTAAGCGTCTGCCTTCGGCTCAGGGCGTGATCCCGGCGTTCTGGGATCGAGCCCCACATCAGGCTTCTCTGCTTAGGAGCCTGCTTCTTCCTCTCCCACTCCCCCTGCTTGTGTTCCCTCTCTCACTGGCTGTCTCTATCTCTGTCAAATAAATAAATAAAATCTTAAAAAAAAAAAAAAAGTGACATGCGGAAGAATGGGACTCTAGCCAAAAATTCCCAGCGTCATTTCTCTCTGTCTAGCCCTGGACTTCTTACTCCATTGTTTTGCATACTCCCTATCCCAGATCTGGCAGCCTCCTCCTTCCCCTGTACTGATGACCCTGAGGCCTGCTTATCTCCTCGGCAATGTGGACCTTCTGGGACCCCTTCCGACACCATGAGGGCTTCTCCGATGATGCCCTCCATGCCACAGACCCCTGATGACTTTTCACAGAATGGGGACCTGGGTTTAGAAGGGACCAGAGGGCTTCACAAGCAATGTGGAGTCAAGCCTGACTTCAGACAGCAGTTAAGATCTGAGATGGAGACGAGAGGGGAAGGCATTGCAATTGGGTGGGGTGTAAGAGTAAGAAGTAGGAAGGGCGTGAGCTGTGTGTGAAGGTAGAAAATCACAAAACATGTAAGTGCCTTCAGGGAACATGAGTAGACAGGTTTAATTACCAAAGGAAAAAATGTATATATTTAGTGCCTGTCTGCCGTAGGCACTGAAAAATTCCATTTAATCCTCATAGCAATGGCATGAGTGAGGAAGGCAGACATCTTCCCTCATCACAGATGGATAACTAATCTTCATCGCTGGTAAGTCATCTGCCCAAGGTCACAGACGAGTAAGTGGCAGAGCCAGGATTCATACCCGGGTCTTGTT
This sequence comes from Ursus arctos, assembly GCF_023065955.2. Classification (NCBI taxonomy): domain Eukaryota; kingdom Metazoa; phylum Chordata; class Mammalia; order Carnivora; family Ursidae; genus Ursus; species Ursus arctos. Next base: position 9,668,556 of record NW_026623111.1, on the reverse strand, counting down.
CCCTCCATAGCCAGCATTCCCTTGTGGTGAGTTCGTGGGGAAGCGTGCAAGGTCCTCGGGCACAGGAGGGTGAGACTGGGGGAAAGTGAAAGCTGACAGCAAATTGGGCTGAAGAAAAGACAGACAGACCTGCTTTGCCAATTTGACAGTGTTGTTGTTACCCACCCTGGCCTGATATGTGATGTATTCAGGGGGAGATGGGATTCAGCTCTCCATCAACAAACCCAAGCCTTCTGTCACCACGAAAAGGAATCCTTGACTGTTTCTACTTTGAGGAAAGTTAAAAACCCAGAGATGGGTTCCTCACAGGCCCTTTATTTTCTCCTGCCACCTTTTCTCTCTTGCCAATTCCCTCCTGGCCCCTTTGCCTCTTGCTGAAGATACAGCTGGTTGGCTTCTCAGTACTGACCCCTCTCCCTCATCTTTCCTATGGAAGCTCAGCTTCACTGCTTCGCATCCTCCTTCCCCTGTCAGGCCACGTGCATCAGAGAGGCAGGGTGGACCCCCAGTCTCTGCAGGTGACTCCAGCTAATCTAATCTACTCTAACCTAAACCAGACAAGGGGGACCCATTCCCCTTACCCACATGGACTTAGATGTGAGAATGTGATGCAATTGGGCCCATGAGATATGAGGATGAGTCAGCCTGGAAGCTTCTGGGAGATGGTTCTTCACTTTGAAGGGGTTACAAGGAGGAAATGACCTTTACTTCTTCTGGATATATACTTTTTTCATCTATGTGTGATGCCGAGAACCATAGCAGCCATGTTGCAAACATAAGGGGACCAGGCTAAGGACAGACCAAGGTCACAGACTAGTAAGTGCCAGCGCCAGGATTTATACCAATTTAACAACATTACTCTTACCGTCTCTTGCCTGACATGTGATGTATTCAAAGGGAGATGGTTCCCTGTGCTGATACTGTGCACAACAGTATTTTTTTGGGGGGGGTGGATTTGACAAATAAGAGGTTCTGAAAAGGGAATATGGGTTACAGGGGGAAGGAGACAGAAAAAAACAACATTATAAGAAGGATCACTTAATTTATTAAATGGGTAAGACATAACATCCTTGGAGTGGAAGGAAAAAATAATGGAAAACTTTTTAAATTTTTTGGTTGTTAAACTACGCTTCTGGACTAGGAACCACACAGAAGCTAGACCACAATGATCACGGCTTCAACAGCATGAAAACAGGCCTGAAGGAAATGAGTCACGGCACAGGAGGCAGCTGTCAACTGCACGTTTGTTGGTTTTGTGCACTCTCTGCTATGGAACAGGGGTCGGCAAAGTGCAGCCCTATGGCCACATCAGGCCTGCTCCCCGTTTGTATAAATAAAGTTTTGTTGGAACGCAGCCAAATCCACTTGTTTACATATCGTCCGAGGCTGCTTTTGTGCTGAAATGTCAGCGTTGAGCAATCACAGCAGAGACCGTACGGCTCGTAAAGCTGACCATCCTTTCTATCTGGCCCTTTACAGAAGGTTTGCCGCCCCTGATTTAGAAGGAAGAGACCTGAACTGACAGGCTGAGTATACACATGATATATACATATCACCTACAACTAAGATTTGGTGGCGGACTCCCTTGCTACAGCAAGTGCGGGATAAATAGCCTTTGCTTTTCTCATCTGGCTGATCTCTGTTGATTTCCACAGAACCGAGCAAATCTGAGTCCTAATCCTGGCTCTGCCACTCACTCCTTATGTGACATGGAATAATTCACCTCACCTGGAAAAAAATAAAAATTAAAAGTTAAAGAGGCTCATGGTCCCTGCTCATGGTAGCTCACAGGCTACATATAGTCTAAGGGTCAGATTATCGCCATTGTATATATATCACGTACAAATAGATACGCATGTACGGCCAACCAAATATAAAAACAACTCACCTAAACCCATATGAATTCCGATCCACGATCCAGAGCAACCAGCCCGAGAAACCAATCCATGACCCACAGTCACCAGCTCAGGAAGCCAACCTTCTACCTACAAGTCAGACATGTGGGAAGTGAGATCACAATCTCTAGCCACTGGTCCAGAAAGCCAAACAATAAATCCCGTAACAATCAGCCCAAAACAGCCCAGTCTGGATTAATAACTGACAGCTTTCCTAATTTTCATACTCATTTCCAACAAAGGACCAACCAGAGAAAGCCAAATATGCACTCCACCCGATTACACAGGACACCCGGCTTCGAAGGATCCTGCCTGCAGCTTCCCTGTGCCCACGGGTTCCAATCAGGACCTACCTGAAGCCTTCTTTGTTTCCCACTAAAATGCTTTCCCACTCCTGTGCCTGCCTTCGAGGCTCTGCCCAAACACACGTGATGGTAGATGACTCTTTTGTGATATCAAGTTCAGAGTAAATAGCCTTTGCTTTCCTCATTTGGTTGATCTCTGTTTATTGCCACAGAACTTGGAATCAAAGAATCTTAGTTCTAATCCTGGATCTGCCACTCATTCCGTATGTGACATTGAATAGCTTGCCTCACCAGTTTAAAAAAAAAAAAAAAAAAATTAAAGAGGCAGTGTCCCTACCCACGGTAGCTCATAGGCTACAAACGCTGTAAGAGTGAGATTCTTGCCATTCTGAAACTATGTGCAAAGGACAGAGGTAGCTCTGAAGAAGGAGCGACAGGTTGTGTCTGGGTTATATATCTAGTAATTGGCTAGCATTGATTAATTGATAATCATTGTTATCTTTGGCCTCCATTAATAGAGTCATTGAGAAAATATCTTTCCCCTAAATTCGCAAATTTCTTCCTTTCCAAGCAAACCTGCAAGCCACTCATTTCAAAATATGGTGCAGTCATTTGTTTGAAAATCCAATTTCACAAATGGCTCATCTGTTAAAGTAGTATTTTAATGGATCTTGATTCAAACCTTACTCAAACCTTCTTTTCTAAGCTTTCCATTACTGGAGTCAGTTGAGTTTGTCCAAAGCACTACCGGTTTGCTTCATGAGTGCTTAGAAATTTCTACAAATGGTACACTTCTGAATATTTTGGACGTCTTTAATCTTTCGCAGAATACTTACTTAGTTTATGGTGTGCAAAACAAAAGACCGATTGTACAGAACTTTCACTAAGATATCATCAAGTGCCTTAGGTGATATTATCATGATTTTATTGTCCATGAGCATTCTACAAATGCCCTTACATAAGTACTAAAATAACCTTTCAAAGGCACAGTTTCCATTAGTTAAAAAAGCAATATATGAATACCTATTTGGATTTTTCAGCTTTAGCCCAAATGCTGTGCAACATATAAGCAAAGCCCATCTTGTAAGTTCCATAACATCCCAGATTCTCCTACTACATGCAAACTGAAAAGTACGCCGGACAGTGTGGGAAGTCCTGGTGTCCAGTCTGGAATCTAGCCCTGACTAAGCTCCAGATAGCAACATCACATCTTTGGATCCCTATTTCCTCTCTTATAGGCTATCACTAAGGTTTGTTTCAAAACGAAAAAGCTATCATCAGAGAGCTCCATGAATTTTAAGAAAGAGTAGTAGAAAATGGCATTTTCCAGGTGCTCAACTGGACGGTGTCCATCTGGAGGAGGCTTAACCTCATGAAATTTTAACAATGTTCACCTCAAGGAGCGCCGGATTCAAAGTGGAATCTAGGGGGCGCCTGGGTGGCTCAGTCGTTAAGCGTCTGCCTTCAGCTCAGGGCGTGATCCCGGCGTTCCGGGATCAAGTCCCACATCGGGCTCCTCCGCTGGGAGCCTGCTTCTTCCTCTCCCACTCCCCCTGCTTGTGTTCCCTCTCTCACTGGCTGTCTCTGTCAAATAAATAAAATCATAAAAAAAAAAAAAAAAAAAACCAAAGTGGAATCTAGGACGACTTCTGTCCAGGTCGTGTTCCCGGACAGAACAATGCTTAGTTAGCATCATCAGCATGGTGATTGAAAAGGTCAATGAGGGGAAGGCCTTGACTCAGCCACTCATGGAGCAAGGGCTGAGCTAGGTTCTGAGGATTTGGAGTAAGTAAGACACTGCCCATGCAGATGCCACAGCAAGTGAGAGAAGTGGTTTGCAAATGAATAGAAAGCATTCACTTAGCTCTGATCTCACCGTATGACCCTTTTCATAAAGAAATGGCTGATTCTTGTTATCTTCCCAGGTAGTGTGGTAGTTACCAGCAATACGTCTGGAACCATGATTCCAGGGTTCAAATTCCCATTTTGCTACTGACCAACTGTGTGACCTTTAGTGTTACCTAAAAGTCCTCTGCCTCAGGTTTTTCCTTATCTAAAAGGCATGCATAATCTGAAACTAATGATGTCCTACGTTATGTTAGCTAATTGAATTTTTTTAAAAAGGCAGGCATAATAGTCATCTCTACCTCATAGACTTTTCTGAGGGTTAATTAGTCAATATATATAAAGCGCTTTGTAAGATACCTGGCAAACTGTAAGCACTCTGCAAACACTGGTAACTTTCAGTTCCCCTTTTACCGAGCATTGTTGCAACAGTGTACGTGCATGATGACATTTAATCCTAAAGTAGGTTCTGCTGTTCTCATTTTATAACGAAAGTGAGGCTTAAACAATTTAGGTGGGACCATGATTCAAGCTGGTCAGTCTGACTCTAGCATTAGCTCTAAATGTGTACTGTACAATTTGGGGGGGACGATGTCCACCCTCTGCCTTAACCTGCTTTCACCACGCACGTTGCTATTTCGCGTTAGAATCCACAGTACCATACATCTTAAGGCATAGTTATTAGAGGGCTATAGCTTCAAAATGCAAGTGATGCAAATATTTTTATTTCCCACAAGAGGGCCAACAAAACACTGTGAGGTTCACCTGATAATGTACAACAATCTAAATTAATAATGATGAAGCAAAACAAGCTGCCATTTATATTTAACCAGTATGAATCGCAGCATGTGAAAAGCACAACCAACAGACCGCCCCGATGATACATAGTAACTAATTGTCCTTCCAGAATATAGTGGGAGTGCCAGCCCGGAAGCAGCCATCCATGGGAGCTTTTTTTTTTTAAGATTTTATTTATTCATTTGAGGGAGAGACAGAGAGCACGAGCAGGTGGGGGGTGAGGGTGCAGAGGGAGATGAACAAGCAAACTCCCTGCTGAGCAGGGATTCCCCCCCTCCATGAGGCAATTGATCCCAAGACCCCGGGATCAAGACTTGAGCCAAAAATAGACACTCAACTGATTGAGCCACCCAGGCTCCCCCATTCACGGCAGCTTCTTGAGGCTGCCTGACTTCTCGCTGAACCCCAATTTCAGCCTTCCACAAACTCCAGCAGTACCTAATTTCAATTCCTAAATACTAAAGTTTACTATCCCTTAATGAATCACATAAAAAGTAGAAGTGCATGGCATTCGGTTGTGGAAAAGAAAGGAAAGAAGAGAGGAGAAGAAGGAAGGAATGAGGGAGGGAGGGAGGGCAAGAAAACTCTGGAATTTCGCATCATCTACCACTAAGGAAGAAAAGGATATCCTCCTAATTTGTAAAAACCTTTCCTCTCAGAGTCCAGGGTACAGTCCGGACTATGTTTGCCTTTTCTTTTCACTGGAGCTCAGAACCTCTATGAGGTCACAGTCAACCCAAAAGCAGAAATCCCGTCTGGCTGTATGTTACAGCTCTGTCGACTCTGCCAACCAATTAACAATTCGTAATTAGGTCCAGAGTCAAAATTCCTTAGTCGCTGCCCCCTGTGAGGGGAAGTTGTCAGTAAAACAAGACAAAAATATGTCACACTTTCCCACTTGCAGACAGATCAAGTTCGCAGCTGTTAGCTGCGAGGCGAGCCCCCATTACTACTCTATCCTACGTCTGAGCACTTTGTGACCGGGCAAGAGTGACATCTGGCCACTCCCTTCAGAGACCCACAGGGCTCTCATTACACCTTTAAGGACAGCACTTCTGTACATTTCTGTCTGTACCCACATCCCCCACATCCTCTTCTCTGCCAGCTTGTTTCCCCTCTCACTCCCTGATTTCCCCGAATATCTCTGTGGGTTTTATTTATACAAATTACCTCCCACCTAGTAGGTATATGGCTTAATTTTAGCATGTACCAATACTGAGTTCCAGCCCAAGTCTTGGTGACTCGAAAACATCACAGGTACCACCTTTTATCATTAGTTTCTTTTCTTTCTTATCATCTGCCCATTTGTATGGAGATCCAGAGACCATAATTCCCACCTCCTTTAAAACTGTTCTTTCCTCTAAGTCCCCAGACACAGTCTGCATCTGCGTTCTTCTCTCCAAGTCATACTTACTATCCTCCAGAGCAATTCTTTCCATGACGGTTTCTGCCTTCCCATCGGTATTAGTTTCCTAGTGCTGCCTTATCAAAGTCCCACAAACTTGGTGGTTTAAAATGACAGAAATGCATTGTCTTAGAGCTCTGGAGGTTTGAAGTCTTCAAGGTTGGTTCTTTCCACAGCTTCTGAGGGTCAGTCCGTCCCGTGCCTCTCTCCTAGCTTCTGGTGGTTGCCAGGAATCTCTGGTGTTACCTGACTTGCTAGAGGCATCACCCCAGCCTCTGTCTTCCCATGGCCTTCTTCTAAGGACGCCAGTCATGGGAATTAGCGATCCCTAACTCAGTATGGCCTCATCCTGACTAATTACATCTGCAAAGATCCTATTGCCAAATAAAGTCACATTCGCAGGGACTGGGGTCAAGATTTAATACCTTTTTCAGGAGACACAATTTGACTGAGAACACGATTCCCATTCACTTTTGATCCTTGTGCTCCGGTCAGCTGGACTTCAGAACAAATAACTTGTTCTTTATCCCCCCACAAGGAACCAGCTCACGGAGCCATCACCCATCTCTTCCTGAGCTCAGAATGCCGATCCCACGAGGCAGCCCCATGGACGCAACCAGCCGTGCCCCTCCCCCAACTGCCACTCCCTTCCAAGATCAAAATATCTATCAGAAAAAAGTAAGGAAACCCTGCCTGTGTTTCCCCCGTCCTGAAAACCCTTTCTTACTGGTTCTGTTTTTCCACCCCTACTCAGGAGGAGCCGATAATAAGGTACGGCGGGCCCTTGGCCACAACCCAAACATACCCATCATGAAGACAACCGGGTTCCATTTTGGCCAGATTGGGTGGTAAAGAATGAAGACGTCTATCGGACAGACCTGGATGTAGATAAATCCTGGCTTTGCCATTTACCACCTATGTGACCAGAAAGAAGATACCTCGCCTCTTTTTGCCTCAGATTTTATATCTGAAAATGAAGTGACTAATAGTACTAGTCATGGGATTATCAAATGATTACATAAGATGTCCAGCTTGACGTCTCTGATGGCCTGAATTGCATCCCTCCGACATTCATATAGTGAAGCCCTCAGCCCCAGAACCTCAGAATGTGACTGTATTTGGAGGTGGGGACTTTGAAGAGGTGATTAAGTAAAAATGAGGCTGTTAGTGGGCCCTGATCCAATCTGACAGGTGTCGTTATGAAAAGGAATTCAGAGGCACGGAGAGACACCAGAGATGCATGCACGCAGAGCAAAGCCCTGTGAGGACACAGCACAAGATGGGCCTCTGTAAACCAGGACCAAGCCTGCCCACACCTTGACCTCGGACCTCCAGCCTTGAGAACTGAGAAAATACATTTCTGCTGTTTAAGCCACCCAATCTGTGGTATTTGGGGTTTTTCTTTTTCTTCCAGCTTTCTTGAGGTAAATTTGACACATAAAAATTGACTACATATTGGGGCACCTGGGTGGCCCAGTTGGATAAACGTCTGCCTTCAGTTCAGGTCATGATCTTGGGGTCCTGGGATCAAGCCCCACATTAGGCCCTCTGCTCCGTGGGGAGCCTGCTTCTCCCTCTCCCTCTGCCTGCTGCTCCCCCTGTTTGTGCTCTTGCTCTCTGTCAAATAAATGAATAAAATCTTTTTTTTAAAAATTGAATATATTTCAAGTGTACATTGTGATGTTTTGATATATGTATGCATTGTGAAACAGTTACCACAATCGAGCTAATTAACATGGCCATCACCTCACATAGTTACCATCTTTCTTGTGTGGAGGGAACACTTAAGATCTATTCTCAGCAAATTTCACATGTGCAAGACAGTATCAATAACTACAGTCACCATACTGCACAGATCTCCAGAACTTACACATCTTGCATAACTGAAACTTTATACACTTTGACCAACGTCTCCCCATTTCCCCTCCCCCCCCAACCCCTGGAAACCACCATTCTGCTCTCTGCTGTTATGAGTCCATCATGTAGTATTTGTCTTTCCGGGTCTGGCTTATTTCACTCAGCATAACATCCTCCAAGTTCATCTGCATTGACACAAATGACAAGATTTCCTTCTGTTTTTCAGTGAATAATATTCCATTGTGGTTATCCACCACCTTTTCCTTATCCAGTCATCCATCAACAAACACTTAGGCTGTTTTCGTGTCTTGGCGATTGCAAACAATACTGCAATGAATATGGGGGTGCAGATACTGAGATGATGATTTCATTTCCTTTGTATACATATACACCTAGAAGCAAGACCGCTTCTTAATCTTTTGAGGACCCTCCCTACTGTTTTCCAGGGCAGCTCTACTACCTTACACTTCCACCAACAGTGTGCATGGGCTCCGGTTTCCCCACATGCTCTCCAGCATCTATTATCTTTTGTCTTTTGGTAATGACCATTGTAACAGGCAAGGGGCTATGTCGTTGTAGCTTTGATTTGCATTTCCCTGATGACTAGTGACGCTGTGCATCTTTTCATATCCACACTGGCCATTTGTAAGTCTTGTCTGGGAAAATGTCTATTCAGATCCCTTGTCCATGTTTTAAATCAGGTGTATTGTTTTTCTTAAACTGTTAGGTCTTTTGAGTTTCTTATATATTTTGGATATTAACCCCTTGTCAGATACATGGCTTCCTGGGCTCACCTTCCTCTCCTTCCATCAAATTCCAAATGTCTTCCAAACCTAAGCTAAAATGCTGCCCCCTGGATAAAAGCTTCCACTGGGAATCATCTGCCCTTTCTCTGCCACATGCCAGAGTCCGGGAAACAGAGTCCGGATCCACCTCCGTTTGGCTTCTCCGTGTTGCTGAGCGCAGGCCCCGCAGATAAATTCTGTTTGAAATGAGGGAAAGTAAACATAAAGCTGCAGCCTGGAGTCAAGATGAGGAGTGCCAGCACATTGTCTACTTAGGAAACAGCTTTATGTTTGCAACTTCGGTAAAATTCAAAACAGGAAACCCTCACAACTTGAATTCCAAATCCAATGGCATTCATAGGGAAGGGATTCTACCACCACCACCACCCCCCCCCCCAAGAAACATGAAACTGCCAGACGCAGTGAGGGAAAAGCCTTCTTGTCCAGCACCCCAGATTCTCAGCATCTCCTGAGTGGAGAGAAAATGGGTGGCTTCTCGAGGGAACCACAGAGTTGGCTACGGTCCAATGGTCTCCACAAGACTGAAGACCCAAGGCTTAAGTGGCTCTGAAGGGTAATTTAAATGAAACTGAAGAAAGTCTAAGTGTGGCCAGAGACAAGTTGCAAAAGGTAAAACCTCATTGTGCGCTGCCCACAACACACACTGAGGCACTCGGCCAGCAATGGGCATCAGAGACTACAACCGGACCTCATGACTGCATGGCCCCATTGTCTACCGACAGGGCAACTTTGGACAAGTTACTTAACCTTTCTGGGCCTCAGTTTCCACTTATCCAAAAACAGAGCCATATAAGTTAACATTGAGTTCTTACCCCACACTAGACACTTTGCCAGCTGCTGTCCATGCAGTATGTAACAGGACTGAACGAGTTCACGTGTTTAAAGCTCCTGGTTCAGAATCCAACACACAGGAAACATGCAAAACAATAAATGGTGGTTCTTCTTGCCGTGAAGAAAGATGTTATCCCTATAGCCTATGGTCGATGGATTGACAGATTTTTCGTTTCTCAAAGTTCAAGCACCAGCTTTGTCCCCCACCAGCTGTGTGGCCTTGGTTACATTTCTGAAGCTTCTCAGTCTCCCTGTCCCTGGTCTTCCAAATGTGCATAACATTCTCTGCTTCACAAGGTCACTGGGATACCCAGATGGGACGTGGAGGTGAAAGGCCTTGAAACTTCATGTATTGTGTGCGCCAATGAGATTATTCTGATTTACTGCCCCCACCGCTGTGTTATTTTCTGCCCCCATTCCCACAGTAAATGGCCATGACTTAATGCTTAAGGGAAGAGAAGCTGAATACCAGCCCTCCCCATGGGCAAGTGCAAAGGGCAAGCTGTGACTCCATGCTATGTCATCCCAGAGGTCTAAGCCTTGCACCCTGCAAATTTAGAGGCCACTAATAAGCCACACCCTGGTAAGGTCAACAGAGCAATATATGGGCCAATGCATTTGACCAATCTCTCTGTCCTCCCCACACCTGTCACACTACTCTGGCTGCAAGGAGAACTGGTCTACTTAGAAGGTAGTTGCAATGACAATGAATGGCATGATAGCCTCACCAAACAATGATGGGGTGGAAGTGAGGTGATTAGAAAGGGACTCATTGATTTTGGAGATACACAAGAAATGTATACTTCTAGCCCCTGCTTACGTGTGCTTCCCCTGAAGTCTTTCCTGACCACACTTGTCAGATACATGGCTCTGAAATATCCCACCTTCCTCATGACTTTCTAGCTCTGTGCCTCAGTTTCCCTTTATAAAATGAAGATAATAATTATACTTCTTTTAGGACAATGATATGGATTAAATGCACCATACAGGTAAATGTTCACAACAGGTATGGCACGTGGTGTTTCATAAATGTTAGCTTTCATCAATAGTCTTACTATGTCCATCTAATCGGTATTTTATTCTAGCAGGTATGATATTCTGAAAGCATTATCTTGGCTTTCTACTTCTTTTATGTAGTTGTTACCTGACTCCCCCACTAGGTCTCAACCTTTATAAGAAGGAGCCTAGACTATCTCTGCACTAAGTGTTTAATAAATATCAGTAGGTTGGATAAATGAATGATTTAATGAGTGAATGAATGAACAGGCAACCCCCACACTCACTAGACTCAGCTCTCATATCCCAACAACATATTTGTAGAATGTTGCATGTTTTTTTTAAGATTTTATTTATTTATTTGAGACAGCTTGAGAGAGAGAGAGAGCACAAGCAAAGGGAGGGGCAGAGGGAGAAGCAGGCTCCACACTGGGCAGGGAGCCCTGCACGGGGCAGATACCAGGACCCCAGGATCATGACCTGAGCTGAAGGCAGACACCCAACTGACTGAGACACCCAGGCACCCCTAGAAGGCAGTTTCTCATGGGAAGTTTAGACATGAAGACATAGGGATACTGAAAAATTGACTTGTCCACATAGGAATGTGGGTGAGCAATAGGCTGGCTCTATGCCAGGCACCATGCAAAGCCCCACTGATTGGTCATTGCTTGATTTATCCAGCCTCGTGGTCGTCCATTCCACAAATAGATGTTAAGTGCCCGTCTTGGACCATGCACTGGGCTCCCTAGCCCCATCCCAAGGGAGGCTGTCTTCAATCCCGGGCTGCACCTCACTGCTGTAATCTCCGTATACACACACGAAAGCAAGACTCAGAGTAGACCTCACAGTGAAAGGAGGGCCAGGGGCCACAGCCACCCCCACCCCCAGCACCCCTGCTGACAAGTCCGAAGCACAGTTGAGTCTTTTCTCCATGTGACACCTGATTTCCTCATAGATGACTGTCACAGCCGGAACTACATTGTCCCAAGGACAAGGCCATTTGGGTTCAGTTTCGTGAGCCTGCAAGTGTAGCTTTGTTTGTTCCGGTGGGGGCGGGGGGAGGATGTCGATAAGCATCACCACGATCCATGACTTACCGTTCATTTCCTAATCAGTCATCACATTTTGTTCAAGCTTAATGCTGACCTGTCGTATTTAACGCCACATTCCGCAGCAAAAAGCTACTGCTGAGATTACGGAGGGAAACCCGCCAGCTCTCGGCCTTGCTGCTGCAGCAAGCAAAAGAAACTTGGATTTTCAGGATATTTTCCCTCTTGATATCTAGGGGTTTTCACTTTGTTCAAAGACTGTGTCCCCCTCCTCTTCCCTCTTTCCCTCCATGGTGCCGAGAAAACTCAAATTACTCAAAGCAGAGCTCTATTCCGCTACTACCCCGACCTGCTCTCCTGGCTGCAGCCCCCAACTTGCCATCGCACACACACGCATGTGCATACACGCACACACGTTATTGGCCAACAGCACTTTGTGACCTTCGGCCAATCGCCTCCCTCTGCCTACATTTCATCAACCCTAAAATGGGGAGATTGGACCAGATCATCCTTCTCTGTTCTAAAATGACACAATTGGGGCCCCTGGGTAGCGCAGTCGTTAAGTGTCTGCCTTCAGCTCAGGGCGTGATCCTGGCTTCTGGGATCGAGTCCCACATCAGGCTCCTCCGCTGGGAGCCTCCTTCTTTCTCTTCCACTCCCCTGCTGTGTTCCTTCTCTCGCTGGCTGTCTCTCTCTGTCAAATAAATAAATAAAATCTTTAAAAATAAAATAAAATGACACGATTCCAATTTTCCCATGATTCTCAAATGATGGCGTTAGAGTCCTAAATTATCTGAGGTGGAAGCCAAGTGTCGAAATCATCCAAGATGGCTGCATATTCCATATTCCAACCGTTTAGAGCCACGTCATCATTTTGCCACATCTGCATACCACCTATTCTATTATTTACTCAACTGTTTTCCTTTAAGTTGACTTTCTTGCTTAGAGACCTGTTTTTAAAAGGGACAGCCTATCACTATCATAAACAGAAAACCATCATCTTTTGTCCTACATAGAATCATAACTAAAGGAAAATAAAACAACCAAAGAAAATTCTAGCTGGGTACTATTGCCCACCCAAAGACGCCAGCCTGCTACTTGCACCTCCCCCTTGAAACTGTAGCAAAGCTAGTGTGGAAAGGTGGCTAAAGTCCTGCTTTCACAAAAGATGATTTCTCCTGGCCCTACTCAGCCTTGAAAAGGGCCACAGCTCTCTCACCAAGGTGTGCTGGTGTTATTTATCACAGAAGCTGGGTGCCATGCCACCCGAGACCACTCTCACATCCCTCACTTCGGGTAAAATGTCTTCACTGTTGTTCACTATTATACTTAGTCCTTGCGATGTTCCAAAGAGTCCATGTCTACATCTCCTTCCCCTGCGGGCACTGCCAGGGAGTGGGGATGAGGAAGAAGGGCTGCTCAAACATACCCACACACACAAGCACAAAATGCTCCAAAACAGCTCAGAAACAGTGAACTGCCTTCTCTGGCTCTTCCCCAAGTCCACAGCTCTGGGAATCGCTGACCTTGGGCAGTTCAAATGTTGCTACCTTTTTTGAAAGGAATCATTGTCAGTGTAGAACCAAGAACAGCTTCCCCTGAACATCTGAGGAGCCTCTGGGGCAGCTTCTCCTTCTCCCTTTCCTCTCTTCAGAGACACCAAGAGGAGGAGAGAGAGCAGGACAGAGACTGGGGGGGCAGAGGCAGGAAAGAGAGCGCGGGCTAGGAGCGGGGGCGGGGGGGGGGGGACACTGCCTGCGTTTATTCAGCACAGTGTAGGGAAAAAACACTTCAGTGTCTCCTCCTGGAACGCAGTCTGGCACCTACCTCCAATTCTATCATTTTGCAGCCACATAAACTTGGGTGAGCTGTTCATCCTCTCAGACCTATCATCTCGTCCTTTGCAAAATGGCTCCTGTTATGAAGATGTCCGGAGTCCTGGCAAGTACAGGGCCAGCCAGGCACAGAGAAGAACACTCCCCCGAGACTCCTTCTCCTCCTCCTTCAGCTTTTCTTAACTTGGCACTATTCATGGAGGTGCAAAATCTGCCCTCTTCATATTTGTTTGTTTGTTTGTTTGGCCTTCCAAATCCTGGGTCTCATTTGCAAAGTAAAACAGAGAGACAGAGAGGTAGCACACGCTGTGAATTTTCATAATTTAAGGGTTTTCTCCTACGACCTGATTATGGAAAGTGATGTATGGGGGCCAAGTGGAATGACAAGGGAGCAGAGAAGGGGGAAGAAAAGACTTTACACCAGCAAGCCCAATAATCACCCCTTTTTGAATAATCATCAGCAGCCTACTGGAAGCTCCAAGTCCCCAGAAGGTTTTCGGGATGGGAGAGGAATACCATGAATCTAGAAAATGTGCATTTTGTGCACAGATTTGAATTAGAGAATTCTTGGTTGGTTTTGCATCTGAAGTTGGGGAGGTAGCGGGAGGCACAAAGAAATACAGAGAAACACTTCCCCCTGCTGGCGGGATGGTAAATAGCAGCATAGATGTAAAAAATTTCCATGAGCATGGATGTAAAAAATTTCCACTCGTGCCCTAAATGTTTGCAAAGGATTCACTACGTGCATTTGAATTTGAATTGAATTTTATGAAATGCATTTTCTCATCTGAAGCTACCTTCAAAGGTTGTAAAAGCGATCAAAGAACAGAGGCCTGCTTTCCAATGATGATGTTGTTCACTGGACATTTTGTTTTCTTTTTTGAACATTTTAAAATCAAAACAACATAAAAGTTACAAATTGAAAAATGTCACCCCGGTTTCTGCCTTCCTTATCCATACTCGGATGTTTTGTTAGATTTTTTATGTAAATATAAGCAAATGTGACTATATAATCTTTTTTCCTTCTTTTTCATACAATACATAGCTACTCAACACTGTTCTGCATGTTGCTTTTGTCACTAACCACCCTATCTCAGAGACGTTTCCATTTCAGGACACTGTAAGCTTCCTGATTCTTTCTTCACCGAGCATTTTAAATACAGTAAAAAAATACATTGTCAGTTGGAAAACCATAAACATTGGTTGAGCTTAATTGCAAAATGTGATTTAAAATGTTTAGCGTGAAATGACCTTTGGCCCCCAGTACCACAGACAAACACTGTCCATGACCCTTTGTAATAAACTTGTCTCCTGCTTAGATTTTTCCCCTAGTGCTCCTGCGGATTAGCATCTCTCGCCTTGGTACCCACCGAGTCCCGTGCCAGATCAGAGCTTTGTCACTACTGAACTTTACAAGCTGGCACTCCGAACTAAAACGGCTTCATGCCACCAAGATTTCTATTAAAAACCCAGGGTGAAGAAAAAAGCCTTTCGCTTCAGCTGAAATGCTCTCGTAAAGGGCAAAACGGAAAATACAAACATCACTGCCTTTTTGCTGGTTGGATGCCACAGCCAACAGCAACTCCTGAACGTGGCAGTGGGAGCCAGGTTTGGCTTATTGTATTTGAAACAGTTAGAAAATGGTGCTTCCAGGGCAGACAGCAAGCCGGTGAGATTGTCAAGGTCAAAGAAAAACCCAATTATCTATAACAAACACTGACTGTACAATTAAATTATAACAGTCAGAAAAACGTTTGATCCCCTGCAAATGGCTTTTCCAGAAAATTCACCCTCAAATCAGTCTGTGCCATTGATCAGCACCCAGCTGACCAATTTCCTTTTGTCAGCCAGCATCCTGCAACATGTCACTAGGAAATACGTTAGCGCCCATTCACATTTCCGTGGTCCACCTTAGAGGTCACCCAGAGCTGCAGTGCGAGTTCTCATGCACACAGGTATCTTACCATTGAGGAATTGCTTCTCTCTACCCAAGGGCTTTCTCTGGCTAGAGAAGTGTGCCCTGGACAGTCCAGGCATGCAAGGCAGGACAAATGTGCCAGGACGGGAAGTTCCCCATAGAGCAACGCTCAACCAATGAGGGATGAAAATGGGTAGATACATACCATAAATAGTCAACCACCTTGCCTCTTGCTGGAGCGATGGTGACGTGTGTGGCATCCAGACTCTCGGGGGGACACAAGTACGAATGAGCTTCAAGTGCTCACAATAGTGACACATTCTTTATTGGCTTTTTTCCTTCCCCACTCTCTTGCCTTCTTCCTGGGATCACCTCCTATGACAATCTGAGTCCACTCAGGAGACAGAAAACAGAGAAACTTGCTCACAGAGCAAGCTCAGTACAAAGAACCATTAACTATGCTAGAGTGACTATAAGATACAAGGAGATTTTATAAGGCACCTATGGCTTCGGATGAGTACCCATGGAAGAACCAGACTTGGGAGGGGTCCAGACGTCTTTGGAGAAGGTGTGGCTCTGCCCATCGGGAAGCAGAGAAGTCTGCTGCTTTGGCCAGGCTGGGGCTGGTCCAGAGATGCTTGTGAGTACAAGAGGCCACCCTCCAGAGAGCATGTGAGAAAGCAGACAACCAGAAACTGATCTTAGGGTGTGGAGTCAGGGAGCCAATGGAGCCAGGAGTCCATCAGAGACTGTGTTTGTGCTGCAGGCTCTGGTTTCCATGTTGAAGGGGCTGCGCGAAAGTTATGACCGCCTTTGTGGAGACTGCAAAGTTGCCAAAGGGCCACATTTGGGCCCAAGGCTGAGGGAGGCCCTACTGAATGCTCTCACGCCCTTAGCTGAGCTCCATCTGGTACAGAAATGGCAGGAGACCTTCCTCTTCTGCAATATCCCTCCAGCACTCCCTGTTGAGAAGCTTGGAGAAATACGGGAATTCCTGTATCATGGAGCATATATTGAAGGTGCCTCAGAACTGAGAAGCAATAAATTAACAACAGAAACTCCTTCCAAACAAACTACTCACACCCATACCCTTGTCCCGGGGCCTGCTTTTGAAAGAACCCAAGTGAGACTTGATTCCAGTCTTGGCTCTGTGACCTCAAGGAAGGAACTTAGCAGCTTAGAGTCCTCACTTTCTCATTTGTGAGATGGGGGTGATAATAAACTGTATCCACCTCCCAGGGTGCTGAGAGAATGAAGAAAACAGATCATATGCGACCCATCTGGAACAGCACGAGTGCTCAGAAGTGTCGTCATCGGAATGAGCCCTGGGTATTGTACGCAACTGATGAGTCACTAAATTCTACCTCTGAAACTAATGACACGCAGTATGTTAATCAAATTGAATTTAAATTAAAAACATTTTTTAAACGTCATCTTCTATCTTCCCCCTTTCCAACCCAAATTGTAGCCCCAAGGTTTCTTCTTAATATCAGGATGCTCTGATCTACTCAGCCTAAGACATTTTGTCCTTGACTGTGACTCAAGACAGCTTTGCTGGGGAAAGGTTTAGAAGGACATTTGGCCCTGGAAAAGGATTGTTCGAAGCACTGGAAACAAAAGATAAAGCTGAACTCGTGCTTCTCTGCAGAGAAAAGTTCAAAGGAATAATTTCCCCCGCAACGTGATGCACCAATTTCTGTTGGCACTTAAATAAACGAGCCTTACGGGGGTATAATAATAGCTACCAGGTATTGAGAGCTCGCTCTGTGCCAGGGATTTGTATTCATAATCTTGCTTAATCCTCCCAGCAAGTCTTTAAGGTAAATGTTATTTTTCATCTCAACTTCACAAATGATGAAACAAAAGCTCAGAAAGATTAATCAATTTGCCTAAGATCAGAGCTAGGATTTGAACCCAAGTCTACTTGATTCAATGACCCAGCTCCAATTGCAACTGTGGACAGAATCTTCATTCAGACCGAGGAGTCAGGAGACTGGGGTCCATGTTTAACCTCCAGTCCCTGTAGGATCCAGGGGGCAGTTCGCCCTTTCCCAAGATTTCACATCCATAGAATGAGGATGGCGATCTTCATGGGGGTAGTACCAAAGATATTTTGGAAATTTGGGGCGATAGTTGGCACTGTGATACGAGGGTACTCACTGGCACTTCGTGGTTGAGGACCATGAAGATAATCCTGTTGGATGAAGAATATGTGTCATGCCACATATATCCCACAGAATGTTCCAGTAGTTGGAGAAGTTATCTGAACCTAGACCCCAACTCCATTTTGCATAAAGAAAGAAAGCATCCTTACACAGTTTTAACAGACAGTGAATTTTCCAGAACCAATCGAGGGAAGATTGTACTTTCTTTTATTAGAAATATTACCGAGAGTTGGTCACCATTTGGAAAATCACATCACCGACAACAGCGCAATTCAAGACAGGAGTTACAAGACCATGAGACCTCTCTCACTTCACTCTGCATTTGTATGGATCATAGGTAGAGTTGCAAGTATCCGTGTGTCTCATTGTGTCTTCTGATGCAGTCACCCCCAGGCATTTGTATATTGAAATCCTCATTACCTTACTATAAATTACTTTCTTTAATTTTTCCTTTGTAGAATAGTTAGAACACCATATTGATTAAACAGAAAAGACCTGTGTAGACAGGTTGCAACATCTGTGAACTTCATTTCCAGGTATTTAAAGAGGCTTTATAAAGTATTTGTTTTTAAAATAAATAAATCTGGGGCACTTGGTTAAGCATCTGCCCTCAGCTCAGGTCATGATCTCTGGGTCCTGGGATCGAGCCCTGCATTGGGCTTCCAGCTCAGCAGGGAGTCTGCTTCTCCCTCTGCCATTCCCCCTGCTTGTGCTCTCTCTCTGTCTTTCTCTCTCTCAAATGAATAAATAAAATCTTTAAAAAATAAAATAAAATAAATAAATCTTTAAAGGGGGGAGGTGCCTGGGTGGCTCCGTTAGTTGAGCATCCAACTCTTGGTTTGGGCTCAGGTCATGATCTCAGGGTCATGAGATCCAGCCCTACCTCAGGCTCCATGCCCAGTGGGAAGTCTGCTTGAGATTCTCTCTCTCTTCCCTTCCCCTCCCTTGCTCAGAAAGTCTCTCTTTCTCTCCCTCTGTAAAATAAATAAATAAATCTTAAAACATTTGTTTTAAAGGGGTGCTCTGGGCACAGGGAGAGAGATCCTGACCTCTGTTCACTAAAACATGACAGCCCCAATACAAAGCCAAAAACCAAAACACACAATATGCAAATATTTTCATGTACTCACAAAGAGCTCCTTAGCACTGACTCTGAGCCAGGAGCTGCTGTGGGTTCTGGAGATGTAGCAGAGATGGAGACCTAAGCCCCTGACTTTGTTAGCTTCCACTGGAAAAGGCAAAGGCTCATATCTACCAAAGTTAAATAGTCACCAAACCTGTGGTCCAGTAATTCCACTAGTAGGTGTAGACTGAAGAGGATAAGAGTATATATTCACCCAAAGACATTACAAGAATGTTGACAGCAGCTTTGTTCATAATAAGCAAAACCTGCAAATAACCCAAATGTCCCCCAAAAGGAGATTAGATAAATAAATTTTGATGTATTCATAACAATGGATAAAAAAAGACAAAGTACTAATATGACATGATAAATCTCACAGACGTTATGTTGAACAAAGAAGCAAGATACAAAAGCAAAATTACTATAAAATGCCATTTTTGTGAAGTTAAAGAACAGTCAAAATTAATCATCAAGGATAAGTATCAGAATAGTGGTTATCTCTAGGTGAAGAGGTTATTGACTGAAAAAGCACATGAGTGAACCTTCTAGAAAGGTGAGAAAGTTCTGTATCTTCATCTGACTGATAGTTATACAGGTGCGTTAAATTACCCAGGCATATTTTAAAAGTTCACAAGCTGAACACTTAAAATTAGTGCACTTTGACAAACCTTAAAGTTCTTAATTTTACCTCAGTTTTTTTTTAAAGGACTCTATTTGAACACCCCAGCTTAACAAGTTAGTAACTGCAAATAAAAGGCCTCTGGAATCAGAGTTCTGGGTTCAAGTCTCATTTCCACCACTTCCTACCTTGTGAGAACTTGAGAAATCTACTTAGCCTGTCTGAGCATATATTTCCTCATTTATAGAATGAGGATAATAACTCAATCATCTCCAGTTTGCAGAGAGGATTCTGGACGTAACACCTGTAAAAGCACCTACCACTTACCAGCTATTGTGTTCGATGGCTCTTCATTCCTTCTCCAGGAATTTCACACTCCCTTAGCTTCGACTTCCCCAAAGCAGGGTTTGTGTCCGTGATAGCGACTCGGATGGGCACGTCCCCCACTGTCCCTTCCTGTGCCTGAGGATGTGGCTAACCAGTGACGCTCCTCTTCCCTGCTGTCCCCTAACATCCAGCTCCACAAGGTTCTCCCTGAAGCTGCACATTCCATGAGGGCCGACGCATGAAATAAAACCTATGTACCATCCTGACCCAGGCCGTACTCATCTTTGCCTTGCCTGTAGCGTCTGGTACAAAGGGTTGCCGAGCTTGTGAAAAATGATAAAAGAACTGATACTTATTTAGCATCTAAAGCTCAACAGACTCAGGCCAGGGTTATATATACATAGATGGTACCTCTTAAATCTTCACAAAAATCTTGCAAGAGATTCTTGTTGAGTAGTCAAAGGAAATGATGCCCAGTCTTCCTGAAGTCAGGAGCACCGATCCACAGATCACAGGTGGCTAAGGCAGGTTCAAATCCAGGTCTGTCTATCTCAACACCCAAGGTCTGTCCACCATGGCGTGCCACACTTCATCAACCGTGGCGAATCAATGCATGTCTAACATCAGACAATAGACAATTATGGACAAATCATTCAGATTCCAGAACAAGGGAAATAGGCATGCATGATCCCATTAGGAGTAAGTTAAAAAGAGAATATAGGGAATGATTTCATGCCCAGAAGTAAATAAAAATAAGTGAGCCCTGATGGTTACAAAGGAGCAACACAGAATCAACAGTCTGCAACAGTAATAATTTACTGGCTGCTAATTCTGCAGATTTGCTTTTCCAAACATGAGCACATTAGGTGTTCAGCTAATGGAGCAGAGAGCGCCTTGGCTAATCCCAGGTGAAGTGCAGCTACACACTGTCTGCTAAGCCTTGCCTATTTTTCTTGCTTCCAGTTTGCTCTGCTCAATGATGAGGTCATTCCATGTACCTCATCGAGACCAGAGGTGGGAAAACAGCTGGCCTCTGACCAAACAGAGCTCTTTGCTGGGAAAGACTGAGAAGACCCAGTGCGCACAGACCCTGTGCTATTTTGAATCTGGAGATACACGTTGTAATGCCTTCTCTCCTGGGGAGGCAGAGGAAACAGGAGAAAAGACAGGGAGGCCTGAGAATGCCAGAACGTTAGAGCCAGGAGGACCTGCAGACACCGTTTTGCCCATTTCCCCAAATGCCAATCATGACCGCCATATTCCTATACCATCTGTGCTATTACTTCCTTATTCACTTCCATTAAATAAGTCCACTTACTTGACTGTATTGACCCTCATCCTAGGCAATAGATCAGTGAAATTATACACTTGATGTGCTAGTTGTATTTTTCCTTACAGATATTTAAAAAAATATGGTAACTATGAAAGTTAAAGATGTTCATCCGAAACCACAAGGAGATATCACCTCACACCTGTCAGAATGACTAAATCAAAAACACCAGAAACAACAAATGTTGGTGAGGATGTGGAGAAAAGGAAACCCTCATGCACTGTTGGTGGGAATGTAAATTGGTGCAGCCACTCTGGAAAAAGTATCAAGGTTCCTCAAAAAATTAAAAATAGTTAGAGTACACTTAATCGTGATAAGCAATGAGTAATGTATTGAATTGTTGAATCATTATATTGTATAAATGAAACTAATATAACATTGGATGTTAATTATACTTCAATAAAAAGAGAAAAAACTTAAATATAGAACTATAATATTATCCAGCTATTCCACTGCTGGGCATTCATTCAAAGGAATCAAAACCACTATTTCAACAAAATATTTGCACCCTCGTGTTCATTGCATCATTATTTATAAGAGACAAAATATGGAAATAGCCCAAGTGTCCACTGATGGCCAAATGGATAAAGAAAAAGTGGTATGTATATACAATGGAATATTATTCCGTCATGAAAAAGAACAAGATCCTGCCAATTGTGATAATATGGATGAACCTTGAAGGCAGTGTGCTAAGTGAACTAAGTCAGACAAAGAATGAATATTTATATGTGGTATCTAAAAACACTGAACTCATAGACACGGAGATTATATTGGTGGTTACTAGAGGCAGAGTATGGGGGATGGGAGATAATAGTTATAAAGTAAGTAAGTCCAGGGGATGTGATATACAGCATAGTCACTATAGTTGATACTATACTGTAGATTAAAAAATTGCTCAGAAAGTTGATTTTAAAAAGTTCTCATCACAAGAAAAACAATTGTAACTATTGTGGTGATGGATGGTAACTAGATTATTGTGGTGACCATTTTGTGATATATATGATATCCAATCATTATGTTGTTACCTGAAATTCATATAAGGTTATAGGTCAAGTGTATCTCAAAAAAAAAAAAATGTTCAGCCATCTAACATGTAAAATCAATAACGAATCCTCGTGGGAAGTGCACCACTAACATATTGACAAAATATTGCTTAAGTTTGTTGGATTCTAGCCTTTTTTTTCTTTAGCAGCAGAAATTTAGTGGTATAGGTGCCTGGCTGGCTCAGTCGGTAGAGCATTTGACTCTTGATCTCAGGGTCATGAGTTCAAGCCCCACACTGGGTACAGAGATTACTTAAAATAAATTTTTTAAAAAAGTTTTAAAGTGTCCATTTCTAGGAGCACCTGGCTGGCTCAGTCAGTAAAGCAGCGACTTTTGATCTCGGGGTTGTGAGTTCAAGTCCCACATTGGGCGCAGAGCTCATGAGAAACAATTAGTTAATTAAAAATTAGAAGTTAGGGGGAAAAAAGAAATTTAGTGATACTCAGGGCTTTTAAGAAATCCCAGCCTACCCAGTACACAGCACAGAGCCGCTCTGATGAAAGTAGAGTAGGGTGGCCAGGAGCTCCAGCCCTGCAGCATTCACACTGCTGCCACCCCATCCCAAACCCTGGCCACCCCTTGTAGATCACGCAAAGTGCAAAGAGCAGCATTTGCAACACTGTTCTAGCTCGAGCCTCCTGTTAGACAGAGGAGGAAACTGAGGCACAGGGAAGAGAGCTGATGAGCAAAGATTGCATGCAAAGTGATTGTAGGAAAGATCTTGAGCCCGAGGCCTCTGACACATCTGGGGATCTCTGTACTATCCTGTGTCCTGCAAAAGCTTCCACCCTGGGCCAAGGAGATGGCACGTGGTCTCCTTCCTCCTCTCACTCCCTCCACACCTTCTGGTCTGGAACAACCTTTGAAGCATGAGAAGAGGCAATCTGGGCCAAGAAGGAAGGCAGCACAGTGGGTTTGGACAACCACGGCCAGGGTGCCACTGTTCTGAAAGCTCTTTGCACCGAGAATGTGCAACTGATGCTTGAAAGCTTCACGGAAATAGACACAATTCTAATGCATCTAGACCATCTGGGCCGCCTGTTCTCCCCTGACAGACATTTCAGCTGGTTGAAGCATCTAGAAACACACCCACCAACAAACCCAAATCCTACTGCAGAAGCATCAAAGAATAATTTGAGACAACTTGCACACCTCTGTCTCTTGCCTCAACTCCTCCCTTTTCTTCTCACCCCATCCCTCTCTAGCCAGGCTGCTCCATTACCCCTTTCTCAGGATCTTTCTCTCTCAGGGCATCCAGTGTCTTTTCGCATGGGGAGCACGCCGGCCTCTGCAGATCTCCCCACCCATCATGCTGTTCCATGCAACACAGGCAGCACCGCTCACCCTGCTGGCTATGGAGTCTTCCTCTTCTGAAGGCTGGAGGTGGAATCATAAATAACGAAACCTGAACCATCCTTTTCTGTCTACCAGATTTTAGCTCGATATAAGGAATCATCTTCCAGAGCAAGAGGGAGAGAGAGCAAATAACACAGGGCCCGTAGCCTGCATTTCGGAAGAGCCCCATCGCTTTAGCTAATGTGACTTCTCTCACTGGTGATCCTGTGAGGACCTGTGACCACGGGCTCGTCTTGGTCGGGGGTCAGGACCACTACACTGACGACTGCTCCGGGGCTGTAAGAGGAGGGGAGATGACTCGGTCTTGGGGCATTCGCTGTCCAAAGGGGCAACTCTGATTGGATACTGATTAGCATAACTAATTGTAACAGAGATAATACTAAGACATTACAAGTTGCTCTTCCCACATCTCATTCACTTTCCTCAACTGCCCTGCGAGGTTGCCATTCATACCAACCCCATTTACCTGGACTGGGTTGCCCACAAGGGACTGAATCCTAAAACTGGTTTTAAACTAAGGAAACTGCCATCTCAAATGTTTTGTGTGGTTCCTCATGGTAAAAACTTGAACTTACTTTTGGGACAAGTTGTCGTTCGTCTTGGAAATAACCATTTTGGTAATCCCCCTGGGTTACCCATACTCAAAGTGAGTTCATTCCTACCTGCTGATTTGGGGAAAGGGGCTGTTTTAGTGGAAAGGGTGCTTGGTTTAAAGCTTGCGTTTAGAAGAGAGAGGCTAATAAGTAAAGTGATAATGGATCCTCCCTCATAAAATTTTCTAATTTTTGTTAATTAATTTTTATTTTTTAATTTTTAAATTAATTTTTATTTTTTATTTTTTTTACATTTTTTAATATATATGAATCTACACCGTGGGCCAAGAAGCCTTCTGGGAGAAGAGGGTTTGGTATTTACCTACTAATTACATGTATTAGAACACATCTGATGGACAAGGGCGTGATGAGGGAACAGAAGGCAAGCTGAGGACAAAGCAGAAGCGGACACCCCACAACCCCCAGATGGGATGTATGTGACATTCCTCAGGCACTCCTGGCTGCCCTAAAGCTAAGGAAAGGAAAAACAAATAGTTTACTTACAGAGATCACAATCCCGCAAATCATGAGTCTCCCTCAGTTTGCAAATGTCTTAGCAATCTACAAGAACAAAGCATTTCTATCAATAACCTAGCTTCCACAGGAGAGACTACGGACTCTGAGAAACAACCTGAGGGCTTCAGAGGGGAGGAGGGCGGGGGAATGGGATAGGCTGGTGATGGGTAGTAAGGAGGGCACGTATTGCATGGTGCACTGGGTGTTATACGCAACTAATGAATCATCGAACTTTACATCAAAAACCAGGGATGTACTGTATGGTGACTAACATAATATAATTTTAAAAACATTAAAAAAATAATAACCTAGCTTCCAGAAGGAAATGTAGATACAATTAAATGTCCTTAAAACCTGCAGCCCATTGACAGATACTTGAAGCAGGCAAAGTATAATGTTCCTCCGGGAAGTTCCCAAGTACCTTCCTGTTAAAGCCTTGCTAGGGGGGAAAAACAACCTTAACCTGACAATGGCAAGGCCTCCGGTATCCTGTGAGACTTCCTTAACATATGAAAGTACTTTTTCAACCTCCCTTTTTCCTCACCTCCCCCAACCACATACTATATAATCAGCCACCCCTCCCAACCCCAGGGCAGCAGCTCTTTCTGCCCAGGGGTCCTGTCCCCGAGCTTTAATAAACCACCTTTTTGCACCAAAGATGTCTCAAGAATTCTTTCTTGATCATCGGCTCCCGATTCCACTCCACCGACCCTCACCTATATTCCAAAACCACATCAGGTGGACCCATATGAGGCCAGATAATGGGGAGAAAGAGAAGGGTGTCCAAGAAGAAATTCATCAAGAGGGAGGAGTGCGGATTGAGCACCCAAGCACAGGCTGGTGGAGCAGAGTGCTGGTTCTGAGCCGTGAGTGTTGATGCCGTAACTTGTGACACTGCTCTCTGGGTCCCGGGCTGTGCCTTAGGCAATATGGTTGCTCTGGGGTGAAGTGGAAGAGCTGACATCTGAAGGGCCACGGGGCTGGCAACCCAGGCCAATCAGAGAGGAGTCTCCCTAGCCAAAGGTAAACCAAGAGAAGGACCATCATGCACTGTTTCGAGGGACCACTTCTGCTGACCACAGGGACGGCCCAGCTTCAGCACGGGGACAAGGAAGCCCGGTATTGTTTGATGTAGGAAAAGATGTTGGGATTCGAAGCCGATGGCCAAGAAAGAATTCTTAAGATGTCTTTGGTGCAAAAAGGTGGTTTTATTAAAGTACAGAGACAGAACCTGGGGGCAGAAAAGGCCGCCCTGGAGTCAGGAGGAGTGGCCCATTATATGCTTTCAAGTTGGGAGGGGGTTAGGGATAGCGTTAAGGCTCTAAGGAATTTTGGAAGCAAGGTTTCCAGGACCTTGAGGGGGCTAGCTATTTTGGGGAAAAGGTCATTTATTACTGTCTATTAAAACCATAGTCATGAGCCCCTTCAGATGTATATCGGTGGGTCACATGCTTTGGGGATGATTGCTAACCTGTATCTTGGAGAGTAGAAATAAAAGAAGTTTCCAAAGGAATCTTAATATGTTACAGTAGACTTACAGGATCCTGGGGGTCGGGCTAAGATTGCCTTTTGCCCTCAGCAAAGTATTCACTTCAAGGCCGCTGAGTCCCTAGAGGAAGGTCACTCTACCTGTTTCAAGGACTTGTTGGTGGGCTATAGGTAGTAAGGAAATGTAGTAATTTTTCTGGGGCCTTTGTTTCCCACATCGTTACTCTTCTCCCCTGCAGAGCACCAATGGCGGTTCTTGGGCCTCTCATGGAAGGCCCCTGAAGACAAGGGGTGGCGCAGGGAAAGAGACTGCACTGCCCACTCATCTAAGCAGGTGGATTGCAGGTGCAAAGGGACCGTTAGCAAAGGGGATCACGTTGTCTTTATATGAGCTGTTGAGGTCCAGGGACTTCCAGGTTACGAGCATATGGGCCAACTGAGGCTTAGAGAGGCTTAATAAGAGGACCTCAGCAATTATTAACCCTCACTGCTCACAGAATTGCCCAGGGAGCTTCTAAGACAAGCTGATGCTGGGGTTGAAACCCAGCCCAACTGAATCAGTTTTTTGGAGTGGACAGGGAATCAGTAATTTTTGAAAAGCTCCATGGGTGAATCTACGGTGTGGCCAGGTTGTAAAGTACAGGACTAACTCAAGATATAGATGAGTAGATGAGGGAGAGTGAGAGAGAGATGCCCCCATTTTATGGATTAGGACTCTGAGGGCTAGAAATTCAAATGAGCAGCCCCAGGTCATTCAGCCAATCAGCAGCAGAATCATATGTCACATCTAGGTCTGTCTGATGGCTGCCCCCACACTGATTTTACACTATCATGTTGCCTTCACAACTGGAGAATGAGAGAGAAAAAAAAAAAGAGCCAAAAACAGACCAAATAGAGCAGAAACACCCTCCAAGACTTCAGCTTCCTACCTGTTAAAAACATCCTTGCAGTGAAAGGAGGATTTGCACTGTGACACACAATACGCCTGCATATCAATGGAAAGCCATCCAGGCCAAATCAACATATTTCAAGAAAGCCTTCTTTCTCCCCACTTCTTTGTAGCTGGAAATGTCAAGCTCAAAGCACTTGAGGCATCACTGGAGGCAGGCGCTGCAGGAAAGGGAAGAAGTAAGAGGCTGGTGTGGCTTGGAATACAAGGGAATCACACCTGTGCCGGGGCTCCCCGCCACAAGGAGCACAGACGGACAGAGACCGCCACCTTGTGGGAGAAATAGTGCAAGACAGGCTGGTTCCAGGGCCTCAGCCATCACTGGAGATGTGGGGCCTCTGGGAACTAGCACTTTCCTCTGAGTGTCTGTGAATACACTGTGAATTTCAGTGAGAGCTTCATTTAGAATTTCAATCAGAGCTATCATTGACTAAAGCTTACAATGCACCAAATTCTAAGCAAAGCCGTTCATGGGCACCCTTCATGACCCACCCCCACCAACCCCAAACATGCAAACCACGGGGTTGGCGGTATTCTCTTCATGACAGTGATGAGGAGACAGGGCTAGAGATGTGACAGGGCTAGATAATTGACTAGCTCAAGTCACAGAGCAAGTAGTGACAAGCTGGGATTCAACCTTGGGCTTGGGATGCAAGGTGGGGGATGATAGTGACCCTGATTTGCTGTTAGGAATGTGGGGTCCTTTTGACTACAGAACTCTTGGCAGTCGGGGGAAAATGCAGGCAGGAAAATGCATGCCAACCAAAAACCTGTCCTGGCAACTGTCCCACTGTCTTTCTCTGTTCTCTCCTTGGTCTGTAACTGGGCAGAAAAAAGGGTGAACCTGGGGCACTGGAGTGATGTACTGGTGAAGTATTTAAAAACTGACTCTGTTGTGGG
Source organism: Ursus arctos (assembly GCF_023065955.2). Lineage (NCBI taxonomy): Eukaryota > Metazoa > Chordata > Mammalia > Carnivora > Ursidae > Ursus > Ursus arctos. The sequence continues at coordinate 9,640,606 of NW_026623111.1, read as the reverse complement.
GGGAACCCTCATTTGCAGCATTTTCCAATTTCTGTGGTATAAATATTCCCACTGTGGCCAATTTCAAGCTACCGACTTGGCATCAACTACTTCACAAATTTCCTGAAAATTTAACACAAGCTTGTTGTTCAGACTGGCCCCAATACACCTATGGAATGGATTCCAGTCTAAGAAAATAATACTGGGTGGTTAGAAGTAGTGACCTCCCCCATCCGCCAGTCCAAAATAACCCAGAGTATTTTAGCATCCCTTAGTGATCTCATTCAGGTTTCTTCTCACAAGGGCTATTGTGTAATTTACTTTTGTTTTGGCAGACCCACGCGACCTGGTTGTGTGATTGGCATTGCACACAGAACGCTAATGAATGAAAGGTCTGGGTTCCGTGAGCTGAAAATCCAAGTCAGTGACATCCTAGACCAGAGGAATTCGTTTCGTAAATCAAGTTGGAGAAAAGGTCTTTCCAAGTCAAGACTGGTTCAATTAATGAAGGAACAAATTAGAACCCTTAAAAATGAAAAAGCAGAGTGAGAGTGGACACGAACTACATATATATATATATATATATATATATATATATATATATATATAGGCTCTCTCAGTAGGGGAGAGGAGGTCACAATGAATCACAACATACTAGTCTTTGAAAATTAATATGAACTTAAACAGATAATAGGATTTCATCAAAAGAAAAAGGAATATGGTAGGGGATGCCTGGGTGGCTTAATCAGTTGAGCAACCAACTCTTGGTTTCAGCTCCTGTCATGATCTTGGTGTCGTGAGATCAAGCCCTGCATGGGGCTCCTCGTTCTGTGTGGAGTCTCCTTGAGATTCTCTCTCCCTCTCCCTCTGCCCCTTCCCCTGCTCATGCACGTGTTCTCTCTCTAAAATAAATAAATAAAATCTTGAGAGAAAGATAAAAAGGGAAAGAAAGAAAGAAAGAAAGAAAGAAAGAAAGAAAGAAAGAAAGAAAGAAAGAAAGGAAGGAAGGAAGGAGTATGGTAACCAGGGATCATGCTTTCTCTTGGGTTCAGATGCACTTTGCGGCTTCTTAGAACACTGGGTTAAGTTTGGTCTTCCTGGGAGGAAGTGCGGTGGAATGCCTACCTGCACAGGCTTTTGGGTGGCAATCTGTGGCATTGATCAAGTCACCTGATGTTTGTCAGCCTCAGTTTCCTCATCCGTAGAATGGTGGTATTTGATGATACCTTCAAACCAGCTTCTCGGATAAATTGAACATTTATCCACATTTTAAGTGTTGGCAAGGGAAAAGACTTCACGAACACTAGTTCAAATGTTTTCTTTGGGGAGAAAAGCAAACGTGATTTAACGAACGCTACTCGACTGGAGGTTTAAAAGATGAATGTGTGGTTTACAGATTATTAGGATAGCATCAGGCTTAAAAGAGCATTGCACCTTTGAATATCTGGTTAAAAGTTATTGGGTGCGTCTAAAGAACACGAGTTAGCAGAATGGAGTCAATCTAACTACCGAGAAGGACTCTAAATCGCATTAAACTCCATCAGAAAAAAACACCAGTGCTTTATCAGGAAGGCTAGATCCTTCCCAAAGGGGCTAAAAATCACAACAGCCAAAAAAGTTCTGCCCTGGATCAGATTTGGAGCGATTTCCTTTCGTGGTAACCATCACACTGGCCTGGTGTGAGGATTGAATGAAGTGCTAACAGCAGTCAACATCCACTGATTGTGTACCCTGTCCCAGACCAGGGGTGAGCACTTGCATGCATTACAAAATCATGTCAATCACCAGCTTAAAATTCTCCAGGGGGTTTTCCTTGCACTTAAGACAAAACACATCTCCCACCCTTGATGTCAAAGCCCTACATGGTCTGATTCAATCTGCTACCCCTTTACCTCTTGCCCAACATCCTCCAGCTCCAATGACCTTATTTCTGCTCCTCAAACACAATGTAGCTGATTACCGCCCCAGGACCTTCACACTAGCTGTTCTCCCTGCCAGAGCTGCTTCTCTTCATTTTCTCGTGGCTGGCTTCCCTAGGACGTTCAGATCCGACAAAGACCATCCCTAACCTGCAAGCTGCTATCCCCTCCCACTCTACTGCATGGCTCTACTTATTCTTCGGCAGGGCACTTATCTCTGTCTGATATGTTATTCATGCATTTATTTGTTGACCAGCTAATTCCACTGGAATGGAAGCACTGTTATGACAAGGGTTTGTCTGGCTTACCTGCTTTCTCTCTGACATCTAGAACATTTCCTGACAGGGTGCCTGGGTGGTTTAGTCAGTTAAGCGTCTGCCTTCGGCTCAGGTCATGATCTCAGGGTCCTGGGTTCAAGTCCCACATCAGGCTCCCTGCTCAGCAGGGAGTCTGCTTCTCCCTCTCACTCCCTCTTTGTGCTTTCTCTCTCTCTCTCTCTCTTTCTCTCTAATAAATAAACAAAATCTTTAAAAAAAGATTTAAAAAATCTTCAAATCTTTAAAATATCTTAAAAAAAAAAAAAAAGAACATTTCCTGACATGTAGGAGGAATCCAACACATACTTGTGGAATGAATGAATGATCTCAATCACATCATCCCCCAAACCCTATGGTTGCTCTATTATTCTTTGTATTTAACAATTAGGAAAATGGCACAGAGAGAGGTGGAGCCATTTTCCCATGGTCATACGGCTAGAAAAGAGCAAAGCTGAAATGCAAACCCAGCTGTTGCTCCAAAGACCCCGGGCTCTACACCTTCATAGTCATGCGTGTAAAAATAAGCTTCTTCACTCATAGAATCTGTTTTATACATTACACCTTTTGTCTAGGAAATTGGAATAAATCTGCCTTTGCTTTAGATTTAAATTCGTTCCTCTGCATTCATTAGTCAAAGGGCTGTCTACTATTTTATGTAAATCAAAATTAAGAAATATGCTCACTTCAGGAGTGAATATGCTATATTTGCATGACTATATTTTTCCTTTGTCTGACCTTGAAAATTAAGCTTACTCACTTACTTACTCATGCCTTCCACACCCCCTGCCCATCCAGTGTCCATCATCACTTTTTAAACCGGGCTCAAGGCCGTCTTCCTACTGAGTGCTTCACCGATGAACTCAGCCCACCCCAGCACCCTTCCATATATGTGCACATTCTTTTCCCTCCCCCCATTTTGCCCTCATTTTTATGTGATCCAACTGCACTTATTTTACTTCAAATATATATTATAATTTAAGTTGAAGCTTAAAAAATATGTCTTGTTTGTACCTGCCAAGCATGTTTTGTCTTTACAATGAGCACTTTGGCTCGTGAGAATGGGGCCCATGCCCACTGGGATTCCTGTATTAGGCAAATCTACATGGGACCAACGAGACAGTAGAGAACATTTGTTCAGTTGCCTATTACAGAAGATGCGAATATACAAATAAAAATGACTTTTTTCTCTCTGCCTTCCTTGTTGAAATGTTTGAATTTGAGGAACGACACAAATACTCTCTTTATTGCAAAACTCACTGTTTAACCACCACGGTAACTTGTTCAGCATATTTACCACATCAAAGTGTATATTTCTGATAACCTAAAATAGTAGAAATTCAAGTTTACAGTCAATCAAAAAGAATCCTGACAGCTACTCTGGATTTTTTTTTTTTTTCAATTTTTGAGAAATGTGGTCAAGGAGGCATAGAGGGAGAGGGAGAGAGAGAATCTTAAGCAGACTGCATGCCCAACACAGAGCCCGAAGAAGGGCTCGATCTCACGACCCTGAAATTAAGACCTGAGATGCAATCAAGAGTCAGACGACATTCAACTGACTGAACCAGTGAGGCGCCCCAGCTACTCAGGCTTTTACTATCATTTTTTTAAATGGTTATGTGAGGGGTGCCTGGGTTAAGCTCGGTTGGTTAAGCATCTGCCTTCTGCTCAGGTCATGATTCCAGGGTCCTGGGATCGAGCCCCATGTCAGGCTCCCTCTCCTTCTGCCTGCAGCTCCCCCTGCTTGTGCTCTCTCTCTCTGTCAAATAAATAAATAAATCTTTAAAAAATAAATTAAATAAATAAATAGTTACCTGACTCTCACCCGTTAATTATGATCTCGCTCTTTGTCACAGAAAGAGTGTGCAAAACATTTGAACAAGCTTCTGACTTAAATCCAGAGAAACACAACTGTTGGTTTAGTATTCATCAGCAAAAATAATTACTCATGAATATTTTATTCAGTTTTCTTTAAAGAAGCGAGCATTTGTCTTATCTTTTTCCAACTAACTTTGACATCTCTTGAGGCGTATTGTTCAGCTCCATGGAAATCAAGTCCAATCTTTGCAGCAAGAAAGTTCTTGCATTTTAAGAGTTGTCCCCACTCAACCCATGGCCTCCCTGAATAACAGAGGTGCTAATATGAAAAGAACAACTCATCTGCTTGAAGAATATCACATTTGTATCTGTGCTGTGATACACGCCAGCATCAATTAGCAGGAGTGTGAGGCCAAGGGGGTTTATGGAGGGGTAAACACCCACAAATGTTGGTGTTCATGAGGTTCCTGTGCACCTGCCACCACTTTTCGCCACCGCTTCCCATCTTAGTTCCCTCCCATAACCATAGCAAGACACATTCCCTACTAAACACCAGGAATTTCATCAGTTAGGGTGTCTTGCAATTTGTTTCACTTAATCAAATGATGACTAGGACAAGTAGCTGGGCTGCAGGAATATGTGGGATGCAGGCAGAGCCTTTCCTGTCCATCTCTCATCTGTGCTTCACTCTGTGGGTCGGCAGATTTTTTTTTTTTTTTTTTTATCCCACAGACTGGCTCTGTCCACGTGGAACAGGATCTGGTGGTTGACTACTCCAGACATGTGTTTACCATGTGGCCACCAGAGAGGGACTGCAATTACCTTCAAATGTCCCAAGGACAGTTCTAATTGGTACAGCTCAGATCAACGGCTTAACCCTGGATGGTTAGCTGTTGTCAATAAACCTCTATATTTTCCTCATTGTCTACAAAGAACATGAGTCACCAGTGTAATCGGTGCCATTTGAATTTAAAGCCAATAAAATTGGCCAATAAAATTGGACGTGACCTGAGATAGGCCAGCTGGCCACCCAGATGGCTCCCCATGGCAATGGCTCAATTGGTTTACCAGAATGTGGGCCCAGCCTTCAGTCTCACAAGGCCAGAAGGTGAGTATCAGGACACAAAGAATGGATCTGAATCCAGGTAGTTTCACAATTAACCAAGCTCTTACAGCTTTGTGCATAAAAATCATTCTGGGGGCTGGAATTACAATACAAACTTAAAATCACTCATGGGAGAGGTATTTCCACCCAGTGCAGAGATTCCTGTATGTGTTGAACAGCACCTTTCCTTCCTATAGCAAACTCCTTTTTTTTTTTTAAGATTTTATTTATTTATTTGACACAAGAGAGAAGAGAGAGAGAGCGTGCACAAGCAGGGGGAGCAGCAGGCAGAGGGAAAGGGAGAAGCAGAGAGCCCAACATGGGACTCAATCCCAGGACTCTGGAATCATGGCTTGAACCGAAGGCAGACGCCCAACCGACTGAACCACCCAGGCGCCCCCTACAGAAAAATCCAAATGTGAAGCCCAACCCAGATGTTACCTAAAGATCAGAGTCGTAAGAGGAACAACTAAGATCATCTAATTGAACTTAATGGCTAGCACCTAAGGGCTGAAGGGGTTCAGAACAAGTGTCTCCAAAATTTGCCACTTTGGCCTGAGGATTATTCCAAACTAAAGGTAATCAAGACCCAGCAGATTCAGGAAAAGCTCTTTATCTCCGCCTAAGCTGCCTAAGTTTACATGGGAAAGGGAGCCTGTAACAGGAGGAGAACTACCACCAGAAGACACCTTTTTTTTAAGAGTTCAGCTTTTTATTGACATGTTACAAAAGAGGCTTAGTCAAAAAGACCAAAGCCTGTGTCATCATCGGGCTCCTTCCATGCTTCTTTCCTTACTTCCTCTTTCTTCTCCTCAGCTGGGACCATGGTGGAGGGGGCAGGTCCACCAGTCCCCACGCTGCCGCTGAGGCTCCCGGTGTTGACATTGGCCAGGACCATTGCATACACGCCTGCCCAGAAAGCTTCAATGTTTACACCAGCTGCCTTACTGAGGGCATTGATCTTATCCTCTGTGACTGTCACCTCATCGTCCAGCAGATTAGGGGTTGAGAAGATGCAGGTGAGCTCCAGGGGGAGGCCAGGCTGCAGGCAACTGTTGAATGCGTGCAGCCAGACACCGTGCTGGTCGCTGATGAAGGAGGACCTCACTCCAACGTGGCCTCACCTTCCTCTGAAGGACTGAGCACCTCTGCGGCAGCTGAAGAAAGGGCTAGAACATCCCTTCTTCCCTAAGAAACTTACCTGCAGAGCAGGGCAAGCTTTATTCTCCAAATATCTCTCACCTTCCCATGAATAGCCTTCCTTCCCTTCATATCCCCAGACCACTACCCCTTTCCTTAGCTAGGATGTTCTATAAATATCTTTTACCTGGCTGCCCTTCGGGTCTTATATGTTCATTGGGCCCCTGTATGTACGGAACTACATTTGTTTTTCTCCTTTAAATCTGTCTCATGTCCGTTTAGTTGTTTAACCAGCCAAATCACCTAGTGGGGAAGAAGGGAATATTCTTCTGTTCCTACACAGCAAACATGTCCTCTCCATAGAGACAGTGCCAATTCTAGACACTTTGGATCCCTCCCTTTCATAGATGTCTGTCAGTCATCTCCTCTCTGAAAATATTCTACTCCGGGGCCAAATATTCTCATTACTTAAGTATGCAATTTCTTGCTTATAATCACGATATTCTCCTCCTCAGAATTTCTACCTAGAATTTCTACCTAGATTCCACCTAGACCTGGATTGGATTTAGGGTATTCAGATAATATCACATAATTTCTAAGGATCTTCCTTTCATTTCTACTTTTCCTAATTTCCTTCCTGGAGGTGTGACATTTAGTTTTCAGGACACCATCTACCATCTAGAATATTCAAGAAACATATATGCACACTAAAGCTATTTTTAAAATAAAGACAATTAGGCACCTGGGCAGCTCAGTTGGTTAAGCATCTGCCTTCAGCTCAGGTCATGATCCCAGGATCCTGGGACTGAGTCCTGCATTGGAGTCCCCGAATTCCTCAGCAGGAAATCTGCTTCTCCCTCTGTCCCTCCCCCCTGCTTGTGCGCACACGCGCTCTCTCTCTCTCTTTTTAAAGATTTTATTTATTTATTTGACAGAGAGAGAAACAGCCAGTGAGAGAGGGAACACAAGCAGGGGGAGTGGGAGAGGAAGAAGCAGGCTCCCAGTGGAAGAGCCGGATGTGAGGCTTGATCCCAGAACTCCGGGATCACGCCCTGAGCCGAAGGCAGCCGCTTAACGACTGAGCCACCCAGGCGCGCCCCCCCCTTGCAAAAATAAATAAATAAAATCATTTAAAAATAAGTAAATAAAATAAAGACAATCGTCAGGAAGACTAACTCTTATAAATGCAAGCTCCTTTCCACCTTTAGAACATGTGGAATATCTTTTATTCAAGCCATCTGCTGTAATGTCACCCCAATTGTCAAAATAGCCAGCCATTCAGTAACATAAATAGACACTGGGTCCTTAACTTCATAATAAATCTTACTTTTGTTAATCTGATTGCTATCATTAGCACAGTTTAAATCTTAAAAGCAAAGAAATATGAAAAAAGTGATGTTACCTACATTAAAGGAGTATCTTCTTATGGAAAAAAAAAGTGTTCACAGTAAAAAGCATGAAACAAAAATATGACAAAAAGGCACTCATTTAAGAAGAAGATAAATGGCCATCAGGGTTCCCCAAACACAGATGAAAAAATTCATATTTTAGAATTCTATCTTGGTGTACCCATCACCTCCCTTCCCCAAGGCCAAGAACAATTTCTTCACAAACTAGCAGCAAATCTGCATATGTCTTGATGGACAGTTTAATGTTAACTGATGGGCAACATCACAGAATATTTCCAACAGGGATGAAATAAATATCCCATAATAAGTGAACATCTATTATACACATAGTATGTATGCAGTACCATACTAAAGACCTGATTTTCTACCTTGATTATATTCTCATTTATGGCAGACTCCGACCGTTTTCCTTTATAGCCTGATCTTTCCTCAACATGCAGAGCTTCCCCTTTCTCTCTCCATCCAAACTCCACCCACTCTTTTTTTAAGACTTTATTCATTTATTTATTTATTTTAGCAGGGGAGGGGCAGAGGGAGGAGAGAACCTAAGGTGCTGGGCTTGATCTCAGGGTCCTGAGATCATGACCTGAGCCAAAATTAAGAGTCAGACACCTATGGGCACCTGGGTGGCTCAGTCGGTTAAGCATCTGCCTTTGGCTCAGGTCATGATCCCAGGGTCCTGGCGTGGAGCCCCAAGTCAGGTTCCCTGCTCAGTGGGGGAGCCTGCTTCTCCCCCTGCTTGTGCACTCTCTCTCTAATGAATAAATAAAATTTAAAAAAAAATTGTGGGGCCCCTCAACTGAGCCATAGAGGAGCCCCACAAACTCCACCCATTCTCAGTGATTCACTTCATCTGGGCTGCAGATTACAAACCACTGTCATTTATATGACTTGGCTACCCTGTGAACTAAGCATTATCTCCTCTGTTCAGAGAAGTAACTTGTTACCTAGAGAACGGCAGTTCTCAATACAGGATTCCAGCCAGAAGCCTCACAACCACACCTTTGCTGCCTCCTTCCGGCCCAGGGGTTGGCGAACTTTTTCTACAAAGGGCCATACGGTAACTCGTCTCCTTTGCCAGCCACAGTCTCCATCTCAACTCCAGCCTTGAAGCCAAATCAGCCAGACAACGGAAACAAAGCAAACCCAATGGGCGTGGCTACATTCCAATGAATATTTATAAAGACAGGTAAACTGGATGAGGCCTGTGGGGTGTGGTTTGTCTAGTCCGACGTTTCTTAGACTGTGATCCATCAGTGTTTGTTGAAAACACAGTCTCAGGCCCTGTGCCAGACCTACTAAATTAGACTCTGGGCACAGGGCACTGTGTTGACCAGTCCTCCAGAAGATTTATGACACATGCTAAAGTTTGAGAACCACTGCTCATCTTCCTGATTATCCACACAGGGCTCTCCTGTTAAATAAAGTATGAATAACTAAGGTGACAGATATGTCCCACTTCACCAGAAAGTGTCCCTTATCAGCCTTCCACCCCTAATACCCCCTCCTGATTTCTCTCCCCCTCTGGAATTCCTGCTCCAATATCCCAGGGCTTATGTAGCCCAATCCTGGTTCTCTGCAGCCATTCCTACTGTACTGCTGTCCCAGCCCCATCATCCATTTTCCTACCAGCTAGGTCTCAGCTGCCTTGAATTCTGCAGCTCTTTCAGGTAACACATGCTCACACAGCCCCCATTTCCAAAGCACCCCCACTCTTGAGCACTCCCAGACTGGCAAGGAATGAGGTGGCTTCCAGTGTCTGCCAAATGTTGCCCTGGAACCACCCCTCCCCCCCTCTACCTTACCATCCCCCTGCGCCGCCTCACCTCCAAGTCCTGAGCCCAGAGCAAGGGGCAAATCTTTTAAGTCCCTTCAAGAGAAAAAGCAATACCCCTTCTCACATTCACATTTGATAACGCTCTGCCCAACCGCTATCTCCACCTGTACGGGTGATTTTATACTGCAACAGAACTAGAGGGATAGCTGGGAGCATAGAGTTTGCTGCGGAAAGGCAAGTAATACTTGTCCTCTCCCACACAACCTTACAAAAACTGTTACAAGAACTTAGTGGGCACTTGAATCCCACCTAAAAATGTGTTCTATTGTCATTGAAAACATGAACTTTCAAGGTTTCAACTGGGCTCTGCGTTGATGGAGGCTCATTTAGGAAATGATATTGGTCAGTCTTTTGATTACACAAGGCAAGGCCTAGGGCCTGGTTTGGAGTGCAGAAGCCATGGGGAGGTGAGGAAAGGGAACTGATCCTGCCCAATAAGCCGATGGGCTTCCTTGGGGGTTAGGAGGCAGTCATAAACCAGTGGCCGACCTTCACTGGATTATCCCTCAGAGACAGGGTTTACAGGATGCGGTAGGGGTGAGGGGTTAGGCCGACTGGTCTATAGAAGCGGGGAGATCACAGGGCCCAGACACTTGGCAGGAGCGTCCAAGGATACAAACGGCTACCAATAAGTCGCTGCCCATAATAAATAACTTCTATATTTAGCAACATACTGTACCATTCCCCTCATTCCGGAAGTATTCATAAAGTTTGTTAACCATCACCTCAGCATCATACCTAGCAAACAAAACGAGACCTCAATCACATTCATTGACAAAAGCATTTGATCCTTGTTGGAATGTTCGGAATTCAGACAGACAGTGGGGTAGGGGAACAATGGCATTTTTGTTTGTTTGTTTGTTTGTTTGTTTTGAAGACCACACACCCTCACTATTGTCAAAAATTATATTACTGTTTCTAGAGAACCAGTCACAGGAGAGATCAAAGCAAAGAGGTCATTGGTAAGAAAGGATGATGCTTAAAATAGATTTTCTTTTCTTTTTTTTTTTTAAGATTTAAATATATGCCATTTCCCCTCCAGGTATTCACAATACTCCTCTCTAGGACCTGTCTTCAAGAGTAAAGAAAAGTACCTTTGAACAGCCAAAGCAGTACAGATCAGTGACCCTCATTCTTTTCAATGTAACTAGCTTTTAAGGCTGTAAAATTGTTCAAGTTACACTGTACTAGTATGTGTATACCCAGTATAACTTGAACCCATGGATACAAATAGTTATTTCTTTTAGATTCATTGTGTGTTACTGAGTAAGAGTTAACACACATTTTACAAAATCAATTGTGAATCATATATTTAGATTATAATCAGTTCTCACCTTATTACATTTTAGATAATATTTAGGATTGTCTATATGTTATTCACAAACAACTTATTATTTATGTATTTATTTGTTTTATTACTTATTTATTTGGGAGAGAGAGAGCACTTGTGAGGAGGGGGGGAGGGAGAAGCCAGAAGCCACTGAACTAATTTATCTTTTAGCAGCAAATGCCTTATTGTTTCATTATATTTTTAAAGTTAGATCACTATGCGTAATTAAATTTATGGAGTTTTGCTGAATTCTTATGGATGATTCTTGGTTACTCCCCAAAAGCTGAATAAATTTGATGTACGCACTCATATATACCAAATGCCATGCCTTTTATTATACTATACACTTAGTAAATAACATATATTTAGCAACATATTGTATTGCATTGTTGATAATTAAGGGAAACATCATATTTGCATCTTATTTTCATTACTAATTTTGAAAATGTATAAAACAATTATGTCTTACACTATTTTAACCTTCATTGCTTCTAGTAATCTTTTAAGATTCATTCCATGACTAATTTTCTCTCTGCGGTCTTCATTATAATCCTCAAAACTCATGACACTTTATTCGAATTGAAACAATGAAGCCAAACTGTTTCTCACAGAAAGTAAATCGGATTTGGCTAGTTTGATGATGAAAACAGGCTCTGTTAATTAGGGTATACGGCAAACATTTTCCATGCTTGACAAAGTTTCAACTTGAATGAGCTGTATCATCAGCTGCAAAGTTTTGACAAAAACAAAACTGAACTATCGGATAACAAAACAAAATTTAAAAAGGCATTTTATCTGAAACCATTTATGAAAATGAACAATGTCTAGATTTTCCCCAAACTTTTGAATATATCAGATTAAACAAGGTACATCTCATTGAAAAAAAATATCTCATTTATAGTCATTCGATACTTTAATAAAGTCTATTTGGTATATTTCCCAAAAACTGAAAAAGTGGAACAATAAGGACTAGTTAAACAAATCCTTTGGCAAGTCAGGTGGTTTTCAATTCTTCACTTTCAACGAAATTGAAGGAGGGCTGAATTGAGCAGTGAACTCACAGGTCATCAAAACTAATTTTTTGAGATTAAGAATTGAGTGACATTGCTACAATAAAACTCCATCCCCAGGTATAGTACTTGTTTATATGAACACGTATGTATTCAAGGCATACAGCTGTAAAAACTAGAAAGAAGAATAAAAGAAAAAAAATAGAAGTGATGCTCAGCCTTCCAGCAATAAGACATATTCACCCACAGACACATGAATTTGTAAAAGCAACAATATCCACTTCACCAAGAAATGCATTTTCCAATAAACTTTACATTCTACTAAATAATTAGGAAAAATACTTATTTTATTTTGACCGTGTACGAACAGTAATTTTAAAAATAACTCAGTTCGGAATCAGGCGATTTGCTTGCTGTCTGTGTAACCTTGGGCATTTTACTCAACGTCGCAGTTTCCTGATTTGCAAATTGAGGACAGTACTAAGATTTAGCTCAGTGTTGCTCTAAAGATTGAACGAATTAATGCATACAAGAAGCGCTTAGCGCCATACCTGGCACATAGTGCGAGCTTTATATTATAAACATTACCTGTTACTATCAAAGAAATCGATAGCAAATCCTCAAAACTAAACGCTTGTGGGTTTGTCTTCACCGGCAGCAAGATGCAGGAGGGATGGACCACAAGCACACTCGGAGAGTAAGAGGGGGATGATGCCCACGAAAAATAGGATGTTGAGAGGGGAAGAGAGCCAGGGGGCTCCTGGAGCTACCTGCTTGGAAAAGAACGGGGCCGGATCATAGGCCGAGAGCGAAGACGGTTAGGAGAGTTTAGATAAGCAGTTCCACCTACGGTTCGCTTATGTCTATGGATCTCGACCGCTCCGTGGAACAGGAGCAAGAGCGTCAGGCCTAAACACCACCGTGGATGGCACCCGGCCAGCTCCGCGCGGGCACCCAGTCGGCCCCCCGGCCCGGGGAGTCACGTGGCTCGCACGCCCCACCACCCCGGACTCCAGACCGCGGCCTTTGGCCCAGACCCCGCGTCTCGCTCAGCTTTGTCGCCGCCGCTGCCGCCGCAGCCCGGCCTCGCGAGGGCGCCCGCGGGCGGCCGGAACTGGCCCCTCGCGGCCCCCGTCGCCGCGCTTTACTTGCTATTGTCACCGCCTTTTCCTCTCTTCCCCTGGTTCCCTTTCACTTCCGGGGTTGCTCTGGATCCGCTGGTTCCGTAACAACATCCCGTTGGCTTCCCTCAGGCGGCGGGACCGGTGCAGCCGCCGCCTCCCAGGAGCGCCCGCCCGCCCGGGCCCGCGCCTTCCCCGGCCCAGGCCTCCATGGCCACCAACCCGCAGCCGCAGCCGCCTCCTCCGGCGCCGCCGCCTCCCCCGCCGCAGCCGCAGCCGCCGCCACCGCCGCCGGGCCCCGGAGCTGGCCCGGGCGCGGGTGCGGCGGGCGGCGCGGGGGCCGGCGCCGGAGACCCGCAGCTCGTGGCCATGATCGTGAACCACCTCAAGAGCCAGGGGCTCTTCGACCAGTTCCGCAGGGACTGCCTGGCCGACGTGGACACCAAGGTTCGGGGCGCGTGGGGGCTGCAGGGTGTGCGGGGGACGGGGAGGACCCCGAGGGCCGTCTTCTCGGGCACTCTCCCGCATTCGTCCATCGGCAGGCTGCGCTTTGACTTCCCCAGCTGGGGCTCCTCCTGAGCGCGCCTCTCCCCAGGTTCGCTGTGCCGCCGCTTCCTCTTTGAGCGGCTGCTGGGCACCAGACGCTGTGCAAGGCTTGGTGCGTTCATTCATTCGCCGATCCTTTCGTTCGTTTAACCGTCTAATGTTAATCGCCTACTACGTGCAGGCACTGCTTACGCGCGTGGAATATAGTGGTGAGCAACACTAAGTCATTGTTCTCAGGGAGACTAGTCTGAAACACTAACGCTTACAGGGCTTTCATCTCGGATAATTTTTTTTCACGTCTCACTTTGTATCCAAGTTATTTTTGCGTCCTCTCTTGAAGATTTCTGGGCGGTAAGAGTCATGTCTTTGTCCTTTGGAAAAAATTTTAAGTGATAATGTATCAACTTATTTGCAATGTGCCTTGCTGGACACTGGGGGGCGGGGGGCAAAGATAAGGAGGCAGACCTGGACAGCGAAAAGGTGGCATAGGGAGATCGGGACTCTTGTTTCCACCAATGACTGCCTGATTAAGGTAGGTTAGGTCAAGTCATTTCTCTGAAGTGACAAGGGTGAAAGGTTGGAGGAGAGGTGACGGCAGGTATTGAAGGGGAAAAAGGACAGGAAAGAAGAGTGAATTCTGGAGAATAACGGGAAGAGGGGGAAAGGTCAGCAAAGTGCTTCCTTGTATGCAAAGAGTTAGGGGCTGGAAGGGGAAAGATTTTGTACCAAATGTCAGAGTGAAAGGGGTGATAGCAGGAATGGATACACTTAGCTAGTTCTGCAAAGAATGAGCAGAGACCACCAGGAAAGAGCAATCAGTGAGACAGTTGGAAAACAGAGTCTGGAATTATGGAAAATCTTGAAGGAAATAATTGGAAAATTGGGGGGTTGGGCTCCATCTGGTTGGGTCCATCAGATTGGAGTTTTGATGGAGTGAGGGTTTTCCCAGCACATTCAGCTTTTTTGAGGAACCTCATTTCTTGAGAAAGGGGTGTTTGCCGCTTCCACAGATTCTTCCTTGTGACTCAGAGTTCACCAGGATTTGATGAGAACTGCGCACAATTCGGCTGTCTCCTCTGGGAAGACCCTCTGGACAATCTGGGGACATCTTCTCTTATAAAGACTCTGGTCCACCTGTAGACCAGGAGTAGAATGCACCTGATCACAGTGTTGGGGTTTTTACACCACAGAGAATTCAGTATACTTGGGAATGTTTTTCTATGTAGGAAGTATATCGTTTCCTCACTTTGTTTTGGGGAATATGCAGAGCCATTGAAAATAATCCCTCTTGCCCTCTTTTTTTTTTCCAATGGGAGATTAGACAATTCCAGATAAAGCTGGTTACCCAAATAAAGCTGGTTATTTGTATCCAGCAAGTAGAGATCTCACTTTGCTGTTCTCAGAAACTTACTGATCTGTATGTTATTCTTGTGTACCCACACTGGAAACTTAAATATGCTAAAGGAGGCACTACAATATCTAAGGTTCACCTTTTTCTTCCCCACTAAATGTTATTGTTGCGTGTCAGTAATGTCCCTGCCAGATCCTCTCAGAGTGGAGTCTGAAAACCTTTATTGGGGGGAAGGAAGGAAGCACAGTTGCTTGACAATCTAATGAAGCTAGGACTGTCTCCCAAGAAAAACGCACATATACATATTAAAATGCAGTTTTTATAATTCAGAAATGGTCGACTATAGGCAATTACATGTGGTTCAGCCTAATACATAGTTTCAAGGAGGTCAATGGCCCCAGAATCAGTTCCCTTGTTTTAATGTTTGAAACTAGAAAAGAGTAGAACTGAAATGATACCCCTTCCCTGGCAGAAGAGGATGCCTGGGTATGGTGGAAATTCTTCCCTGACCCCTCATGTCCTTTCTCTCTCTTTCTTCACTCCTGATGCCTGTCGCCCTCTCTTTTTCTCTTCGTCTTTCTACCTCTGTGCCTGCTGTTTCTGGTTATCTTGCTTCTCTCCCCTGTGACTGCCTTCCTCTTCCTCTTCCTTAGCTTTACAAACAATTAGGTAGATTTTAATTTAATTCAGAGTATTTGTTCTTATTTTATAGCATTTTATACTCCCTTTTCTTATTAAAAAAAAAAAGACTTAAGTTTGGAAGTCTCAAAAAACATACGCAAGCCAAGGTTTTCTTTGGTACAGCTTAACATCCTCCCAGTGTGATGAGGGACCAGCATAGACCCTGAGACCCCTCACGCAGAGGAGCATCACTTTAATAGAACTGTTGAGTCGCAGGTGTAAGACCGCCTTATAGTTGAGACCACTTGTGGTGTGGTGCTTTTGATCATTGAACCCTGAAGACTGACCTGCCTTGTGTCAAACTCTAACCTGCAGGATATACTCTATAGGATTGTCAGTCACACGCCTATTTAAGAGTCAAGACATTCGATACCTATCAGGTGCTTTCCAAGAGCAAAACTGTCATCCAGCCCAGTGTGTTTAAAGCAAGATGAGGAGTACCAAAGTCTGCCGCCACTCCAGAAGACCATAAAACCCTCCAGACTGTCCTTGGGGTCATGATGGTCCTTAACCAAGATAGGGATCTGACCATAGCAGACCAAATCAACCCTCCTACCCAAAGACATGCCAAGATCTAACTAATGCTGTGGCTCCTCTGTGGTAGATTACTAGTTGCCAGATCCCTGGAGCAAGCCAAGAGGTTACAAAGCTGTTCTGACCCTTTTGCTCTGTGGTCACCCTGGAGAGTAATGAGAGGGAAGATCAAGAGAGGCCCATCATTCTGTCCCAGGTAGGGAGCTCACCAACCAAATAAATGTGACACCTTTCTCCCCAGGTAATAAAGGCCAGCTTTTGGATACTTTCTCAGTTACAATTGGTTCCTGGTCACTGTGATTATTGCCTATCTTTTTCTTTTTAGATTTGAAAGGAATATCAAAAACAGAGCATATAAATTTATTCACCCAACAAATATTTATTATGTACCAGGCACTGTGTTAGGTGCCAGGATAACAGCAGTGAATGAAACGTCCCTGCTGTTACGGAACTTGCATCCCAGCAGAAAGAAACAGGCACAAAATAATGTGTAATAGGTTCTATGGAAGAAATAAAGCAGGGTGAGGGTGGGAAGGGTTGTTGATTTTTTTTCAGTAAGCTGTCCTGGGAAGATTTCAGTAAGGTAAGACTTGAGCCATCACTGAAGGAACTAAAGAAGCCATCCAGCTCTGTGGGGCTGAGGACTCTCAGTAGAGACCGCTGCCAGTCTGGAAGGCCTGAGGCAGAACCTGGTGAGGGGGAAAGTGATAGAAGGTAAGATAGGAATAGCTCTCCTGCCCTCGCTTCACAGATCTGACAGGCCTTGGAAGACATTGTACTAATTGGGCTTTCATTGGAGGGGAGAAGCCACTGGCAAGTTTTGAGCCTAAGGGCATGATCCAACTTCCATGTTAGATGGGTTGCCTTTAGGTAATTATTAGCAGTGTCCCCTTCAGTCCTGATGTGGTTTGGATAATAAATTATATGATTGCCCTAATTTTGGAAGATTTACCCTAACTGCTCTATGAAAAATAGACTTCAGTTGGTCAGGAGTAGAAGCAGGGAGATAGTGGCAAATCTAGACTGAGAGATGAGGAGTGCGTTGACCAGAGCGGGAGCAGTGAAGAGGGTGGGACTGGCCAGATTCCAAGTGTATTTTAATGCTAATGATGACAGAATTTGCCTGACAGTGTGAAGCTGGGAAGAGGCAAGGATGATTCCAAGGCTTTCGACCAGAGCACTGGAAAGGAAAAGAGAAGAGTGAGCTTCTCAGAGGAACCCTGGAATCCAAAATACTGCTGGAGTACTAGGCTTTTTACTGGAAGGAGAATGTAGCAACAGGGAGAATGACCTGTTGTTCAAAGTGGAACTTGCTATGGCGCCACTAGAGGGCTAAATACACTGATTGAGACCAGTGATTCCAAGATTTGGGGATACTGGAGAGAATTATGTTTTAGAATCGGGGGGGGGGCATTAGTTTTAGTTCACATTGATTTTGGTTAAATGGGGGGGGTGTGAGAAATGGTTGTGAGTGTTTCTTGTAGGTTAGAAAATAGGTATCAGCAAAAGTCTGGACATTGGGAGGGATGAGTGGACCTCACACAGGGATGAAACCTTATCATCTGTGCTGGAGATAGTTATCTAGCCATCTCATCTAAAACTGCTTTTTAATGGCTTATCTGCGTAGCAGTGTGATAAGTTATATGAAAGCAAAGATTAAGGGAGTAGGAGGAGCAGGCTTCCATTCAGTGGAGAGATAAATCCCCCCCACCCCACCCCAGTACATACAGTGCAAGAATTGTTGGGAAAGTATTATATATAGAAGGAACATGGGGAAGGCCAGGGGAGCCTACTACGGGTGTCAGGATGACATCACAGAGCTCCCCCTTGAGCTCTGAAGGTGAGAAGTTTGCCAAATGGAAAACAGAGGAAATGGTAAGGACAGAAGATTGAAAGGCAGGAGAACTTATTGCTGGAGTGTAAGCTTTGAAGGGTAAAGAGAGCTGCAGATGGCAGAAGGTGAAGCTGTACAGTGTCGCTGGAAGTCATTCAGGGATGCACCAACTCAGCTACATTAAAAGCCACATGAAAAACAGAACATGAGTTGCGGGGGGGCAGCCTCTAGGAATGGAGTGTCCAGCCCTGCTGGGGTGGTCAGACACTCCTTCTAGGCAGTGTCCTTTTAAGAAGTGATGTAATCTGTGTCCTCTCTCCTGCTTCCCTTACCTTAGGGGTTCTCAGCCTCAGCACTGTGGACATTTTGAGCTGGATAGTTGTTCTTTGTTGTTCTGGGTTCCCCTCTGCACTCTAGCAGCATCCCTCTCCTCTACCCACAAGTTGCCAGTAACAGCTCCCTGAGTTGTGACAACCAAAAATGTCTCCAGACATCATCTGATGTCCCCTGGGGTGGGAGTGGAGGGCAAAATTGCTCCCAGTTGAGAACCATTCCTTTACATCAAATTTAATGCCCAGTTCTAGTGTTGCCCCTCTGTAACTTCTCTTAGTTCCATGCCTATCAGCCCATTTCTATCACCCCAGTACAGACCTTCAACACTGGAGTTACTGCATCCTTTCCTAAGTGTATTTTGTGTCTGTTTACACTCTCACTGTCGGAAGGTTAATCAGAAAACTCAGCTATCACATATCACTCCGCTCATGTGCAGTGGGTTCCTGTTCTCAACCCCATAATCCCAGACTTCTTATATGGGTACCCAAAGCCCTCCGGCCCCCAGCCCCAAGCTGTCTGCAACCTCATATCTCTGCTTTTTTATATTCTTTTATCCAAACAAATTGGATGCCCCCAAATGCTCCTGCCCGCACATCTTCTCAGTCATTGCTCTTTGCTTCTGTTGTTAGCTATATGTGCAAGGCCCACCTCTCTGATCGCCATCTGCGTTGGGAAACCTTGAAGGTCCAACTCAAATGCCCTGATATCAACAGAGACATCTTCCTCTGCTCCTCTCCCTTTCCTTGCTCCAAATCATCTAACACTAATAATATTTATTTGTGTCTTATTTTCTAGTCCCTTTTCTACAAATAAGAGTTACGTCTTTCTTCTTTGTGTTCCTCCCATCTCCAAACATCGTATCTGAGGCTTAAAAAGAAGCAGTATTTGAACGTCTAAGTTATCCTGAACAGCATGGTCATAAGCTGAGAAACTTAGTTGCCACATTGATACTGTAATCTAAACCACATTGACACTGTTAAAGATACACAAATTCCTGAGGCTATAAATATTGATATTGTATAACATTGGAGATTTTTAACATTTATGTGGTTTTCTTTTTTCCTCTCTAGCCTGCCTATCAGAACCTGAGGCAACGGGTTGACAACTTTGTTGCGAACCACTTGGCAACTCATACGTGGAGTCCCCACCTCAATAAGAACCAGCTAAGAAACAATATTAGGCAGCAAGTGCTCAAGTAAGTCTCAGCAGCCCGTCTGCTGTGTGGAAGGCAGAGGTGTTACATGAAAGTCTGCTGCTGTTTTGTCAGATTTGGTCGGCCGCTTCACGTGATGCGGTGTAATTCTAGGGCGGGCTCTAATCACTGCACATTTCCCCATGTATTGTAGCAGTCTGATTTCTCCTGTAGACCTGGGGAACTACCTGAAGGAGGAGGATGACTGTGACTTAACAAAACCAAACCAAACCCTAGGGTAGAATACTAATAGGTGGTAAGTGCCAGAATATCCTGTACTGTTCATTCACTGCTGTTTCCTTGAACTACAAGATCAGGCTTTTTATTCCTCTTTGACAAATAAAAAGACATTCTAGATCACTGCAGTTAAAATAATTGCCTCTGAATTGAGGCCGTGTCTTGTATCTTCTAATACAGCCCCCCCTTTTTTTTTGCACTTTACTGTGACTTTTAACTCTGCTTTTTAGTGATGAGATGGCCAAAAAAAGAAGGAAAGTGTGTTTGGACCTGTCAGAGCCACTTTTGGGTAAACATAAGATAAAGAGAATGAGAAGAGCTAGAATGTTTAGAGGGACCTTAAAAGAAAGAAAGTGTTCCCAAAAAAGCAGATTTACAATGCTATCTTGTTCTTGAATATAAATATTTGCCAAGACAAGAAGACCTGGACCCTGTATCTCTGCTTCACCCTCCCCGCCGAAGGGGTGACCAAGTTATTTAAAGAGTGCCTAGTCTTCCTCTCTTGATAAATATTTACGTTCAAGCTCATCTTGTAGGATGAAACGTGACTTTTAAACCGTGAAACAAATCCATCTTCTACCTGCCACCTTCTCATACCCTCTTGTCCTGTGGGAAACTCACAAGCCTAATAGTGCGTGTACTCCACCGATAGTTGTGCCTGCAGGAAGCCCCACAGACAGAACTTCCGCTCTGACTCAAAGACCCATGTAGCCCCAGGTAATACTGGAAACCAGGAGTCTGGGGGCTCAGACTGTCTCCTACCGCAGAAGAGAGGAGGGAAATTTAGCAATAGCTTTGTTGTCTACATTTTAGAGGAAGTTTGAGGAACCTGTAAAAGAGCCCAGGACCGAGCAAAAGATGCCAGGGAGGGCTGCATAGTAAGAGCTGATGGGAAAAGTCAGCCTTTCCTGAAAACCTGAGGCAGCAGAGGTTTGCTGGGTGCGGGCCTGGGGGGAGCTCACCTCCAGGCTTCCGGGAGAAGAGTCGCCATAATGAGGAGGGTGGGGGACAAGCCTACTGACAATGTCAGGGGCACACCACCGACTTCTCCAGAGTACTCCTGACTACTGAGGGCTTTCGCCGTTTTCACAAATGATTACATTGCTTTAAAAACAGAGAACACAGAGTTTTTTTGGAGGGTTGGGAGGGGAGGTGGTTTTTTTCGCATGTTGAGAGACTGAGTGGAAGGCAGATTTCCTGGTGTTGCGTTTACTCCTTAGCATACAAAACCTAGAAAGGAAGGAAGCGGTCATTTACTCTCTTCTTGCCCCTGTGAAATCAAGCACTTACAATTCTCAGGGCACCAATATAAGACATTTTCACAGAATCTTGTTTGGTGAGGGGTTGCTGTACCCCATTGGTAAGGGGTTCTCGTGACTACTGACGGTTACTGCTGCAGCGTGGGGGATGGGGAGTGGCGTCTAGAGCCATTTTAGAACAGGGGAAACAGCTGTCTCTTGGATAATTTAGTCATTGCTGTTCTTGGGACATCTGTAAATTTTCTTCTAGCTGTGTTATTTTAAATAAAATATTCTCATTTAAATTCCATTAGTAAAGTTAGATGTTACTGATTGTAACATTTTCAGGCTTCCTTAAAGAAAGACACTACAGTATTTAGTTACTATCATAGGGAGGGACTAGCCCCTATAAATACAGTTTCAAATGGTTTTTCATACAAAGACATTGAGAATTACTCAATTGACCATTAGCTCGAACCATCTCCAATTGCCATTTTTGTAGAACAAAAACCAGCTAATATCAGCAATTTTGAATTGATGAACTTAATCATTGATATTCTGACTCAGTAGTATTCTTGTATGCATCATTTGAACAACAAATCTAAAATGCTAGATAGCTCTAAATGATGATCTTAACTGAACAATTTAAAAGGAAGACAAGGAAGTAGCTTTAATCAGGAAAATACTACCTGCTGGCATTTTGGCCTTGCCCTTGGATGGATACAGGGCTGTGGCTTCTCATTCTGGTGAGGCAGCTGTGACCACACCACGCTCAAGTAAGCCCACTGAGAGCGGTGTGGTCCTAGGGCTGGCCTTCGCTTTAAGATCAGAGCTGACCTCAGTGGGGGACTAGACTGAAGTAGACGAGGACCCGGAAAAAGGCAGAGAAAAAGGCCGCAGCAGTAATTTTAGGGTGGGTGGGTTTTATTTTGTATGTAATGCCTTTATATTGTGCCTTAAAACATTTTTAAGATTGCTTGTCCTTTTCCATCTGCTACATTTTGAAGGCACCTCTAAGATGTAACAATGTTTGCAGGATTTGCATTTTTTTTTTTAAATCTTAGAACTTTAAAAAGCAGGTTACCTACTTTGTGCGGTGTTGAGTCATTTTTCCCTATGGCCCACATAAGTAGAATTATAGTATGCAAGGCTGCAGGGTGCCTCAGGAAATGGAAATCAAATCCATCCTCTACTCCAGACTGAGCTGCACTCAAAAATAGCATTGTAATGTAAAAGCAGGACCGCCTCCCCCATCCTGCAGAGAGAGCCTGAGGCCCGGAAGCTGGAAGGGACCAGTACCCTGCTCTTGCAGCACTATCCAGGGAACTTTGGCTCCTTGGGTGGTTTGTTTTGTTTTGTTTTAGGAAGAAACAAGTTTCAGGTACATTTTTTAAAATCCTTGTCCTCGTATTTTGCTCACACTTTTGTGATTTTCCACACATTTCAGACTTTGTTGCCCCCTTTGCTCCTCTGTCTCTTGTGTATATTTCTCTAAACTCTTTCTTCCTCTTTACTTCTGTGGAAATCAAGGCTCAGTGCAAATGTCTTCTCTTTGTGAAGCATTCCCAAATTATCTTAAACATACCTAATAACTCTTTATTCCACTTTTTCTCTACAGTAGATGGTGTGTTACAGTGCCTGCCATCTGATATTTTAATTGTTTGTGTCTGTTTCTCCTGCCATCTGGGGACCAGGTCTGATTGTAGTGGACCAGTGACCAGCATGGTGCCTGTTATGGAGAAGACAGTAACGTAATTGTTGAATGAATAAATCACCAGGTTTTATAGCAGGAAGATAATGAAAAGAAAGCCAGAAGTCTTAAGTTTTGTTTTTGTTTTTCTAAAGGTTCTTTCTTTTTTTCTCTTTTTTTGTAAGTTTAATGAAATTACACTCTGTATGTGTTCTTCAGTTTTTCTGGGGAGCCTAGTCTTACAAAAGGCTTACATTTATCTGTTTAAAAAAATCATTTATTCCCGTATGCCCTGCCAAGGTTGGAGTAAGGTACGTGTTACCTGTAAGTGTGGGCTCTAGGTAGTGTATTGTGTCCAGTTTTAAGGGTGTTTTGTTTTTGTTTTGTCTGCTTTAGTATTTCCACTAGTGATACCAGTGGTAAAAAGTATACCAACTTTCTTGTAATGTGGTATTTCCCACTGCCTATTCTTTCCATATTTTGAGATGAGTGGATTGGGGCAATTTAAGGTTAAACATATATGTAATAGATCTAGTTTTACTTAAAAGTAATTAATGCAAATAATATGAAATTGTTTTTTACCTTTCTGTAAAAATTATCTTGTGTTTCAGATCAGGAATGTTGGAGTCTGGTATTGACCGAATTATTTCTCAGGTTGTGGATCCAAAGATCAACCACACATTCAGACCTCAAGTGGAGAAAGCTGTGCATGAGTTTTTGGCCACACTAAATCACAAAGAGGAAGCAAGTGGCAGCACAGCCCCGGATGATGAGAAACCAGACTCTTCCGTCATTACACAAGGTGCCTTGCTTTTACTCTTGGTCAGTTCCATTGCTTTGCTTCTTGAACTGAGTATCAAGTTAGGGATATGTAGTTCCTTAAAGCATCTCTGTCCATGGCTACTCTAGTGAAATTATATGTATTTTAAATATCACCTATATTCCTCAACTGATAGAACATTTATTTCTTTATATTAATGCAAAATAATAGACATTTTACTAATGGATTGAGTGTGTTTGTGTATGTGTGTGTTTCAGTAGAGGGAATAACTAAAATAAAGAGAATTAGACTTCTCAGATTTGCATGGTGGCTTTCCTATGATTCAGTATTAGAACAGTAGAGAATTTAGAATGTGCTAGGTATTAGCACTGGTATCCAAAAGTCTAAAGGAATATGAATGGTCCATACAGCATAGGTGTCTTATGACGATGACTATGGCTTGTAGCGTTGATTCAGCAGAGGGGGTTACCTTCTGCATAAATATTTTCTTCCTTTTTTTTTTTTAAGATTTATTTATTTTAAACAGAGAGTGCACATGCACGAGCACAGGGCGAGGCAGAAGGAGAGGGAGAGAATCCTCAAGCAGACTCCCTGCCAAGTGCAGAGCCCCACGCGGGGCTCAATCCCAGGACCCTGAGATCATGACCTGAGCCAAAATCAAGAGTCAGCCACTCAACCGACTGAGCCACCCAGGCACCCCTGCATAAATTTTTTCTAACATTTGTCTTTCCCTCGAAGGTGTCCCAGCTCCTGGACCCAGCACTAATGTAGCCAATGATGCCATGTCAATCTTGGAAACCATAACTTCTCTTAACCAAGAAGCCAGTGCAGCCAGGGCTTCGACAGAAACTTCAAATGCCAAGACCAGTGAGAGAGTATCCAAAAAACTCCCTTCTCAGCCAAGCACTGACGCTAGTACTGAGAAAGAGAGAACTTCAGAGGACATAGCCGATAAAGAAAAATCTACACCCGACTCTGCAGGGGAAGGACAGGAGACAACCCCTAAGTCTGAAGAATTTACTGATATCCCTTGTCCAGTTGAAGAAATTAAAAATCATACAAAAGAAAGCAGTAGTTCAGTTCTGCTAAATAAGGATGTTCAACAGGAAAGCAGCGACCAAAAAAACAAATCAACAGACAAAGGTGAAAAGAAGCCAGAGAGCAATGACAAAGGAGAAAGAAAGAAAGATAAGAAGGAAAAGACTGAAAAGAAATTTGATCACTCAAAAAGGAGTGAGGACCTACAAAAAGTGAAAGAGGAAAAGCAGGCAAAGGAAAAAGAAGTAGAATGTTCAAAACTCCCTTCAGAAAAGAACAGTAATAAAGCTAAAACCATTGAAGGGACAAAAGAAGGTATATAGAAACTTGCAAAATCTACAACTGTTTACACATCAAAAAGTGTCCATGGGAGGGAAGGGTATCAAATTTGCCTTCAGATTTTAATAACTTTATTTAATAGTTGTGTTTCAAAAGCCTGAAAACTCATATCCCCTTTGCTAAAAAATGAATAAACATTTGTATATCTTGTATACCAGTGTACCAACTCACAAGGTAAATGAAGAGAGAAGCTATGAACCTTATAATTTAACTTGTAGTTTGTGCACATACATTTTTCCAAGCAACTTAATTCATAGTTGCATGGCCTAATCTTTAAAATATTAGTAAATATTTCGCTTTCTTAACATTTGCTTTTGTGTATGTCATTTACATCATAAATTAGTAGTTATTTTTACAGAGTACTAGTTTGCCTTTATATTTTCTTCAAATAGCTCTGCCTTGATACTGATTACAAATGATGAGAGATTTTTTTTTTGAGAGAGATTTTTATTCCTAAAGTTGAAGATCTTGAACATTTACAATTATAAATGTAATTTAGGAATTGGGTGCTGAATATGTTCGTGTAACAACATGATTTATCTTCATGTTTTATTTCCTTCTTGAAGATTGCTCTTTGATAGACTCTGATGTGGATGGACTTACGGACATCACAGTTAGCTCTGTCCATACCAGTGACCTTTCCTCTTTTGAAGAAGACACCGAGGAGGAAGTTGTAATGTCTGATAGCATGGAAGAAGGAGAGATTACATCAGATGGTAAAACATTTTACTTAATAATGCCTCTGTGAAGCTTCCCACCAAGGATTATTTGTATATTCAGATGGCTATGTCGGGAAAGACAGTGTGGTATAGTGGCAAGGGCATGGGACTTTGTAGTTGGAAGATTTGTTTCTGAGTCCCAGCTCCAAGGTTGTCTGTCTGAGCAAGCTTGGTAAGTTACTCAACAGGCCTTGGTTCTCCATCTTTTAACTCCATTCCTCAGGTTTATTAGAAGGTATAGATGAAACAGTGTATATGAAGATGCCGTATGTGTGGGTCTATGTATCCGTGGGTTTGTATGGGTGATGTTGAGGGAGCACAGTCCACAAGACTGCCCTTACTTCTGATACCGGTTGCAAATTTGGGGTCCCCAAGCCCACCCTTAGGTTTGATAGTTCTGTAGAAGGACTCACAGAACTCACTGAAAGCTTTAAAATTTATGGTTATGGTTTATTACTGCAGCTGAGGGACACACATTAAAATCAGCCAAGGGAACAGGCACATAGGCCAGAGTCCAAGGAAGTTCCAAACATGGAGCTTCCAGTTGGCCTTTGCCTGTGGAGTCATGGAGAGCATTACTTTCCTGCCATTGATGTCAGACAGTATATATGGCTAATTGCCAACCAGGAAAGCTCACATAAGCCTTGATGTCCAAAGTTTTTGTAGGGGCTCCATCATGTAAACACGGTGTTTGATCTCAGTCCCCAGCCCCTCTGATGGTCAGGCTGGACCCATGGCCCAAATCTCCCAACCCAGATCATACTGTGAGATGGTTTAGCTTGACCCAAGACCCCCAGGCAAATGAACACCTGTCTGACATCCCAGAGACTTAGAGATTACCTCCCGGAAGCTAGACCACAGTCTTGCTTTTCTCCAGAGCAGGACCATACTTCTCTTTACAGTTTGTTTTTCAGCTAACCCTTATTAAGCACTACTGTATTCCAGGCATTGTGTTAAGTTACCACACTGCTCTGCGTACTAGCTTCTGTAATCCTCGCAACAACCTTGGGAAGTATGTCCAAGTGAGGAAACAAAGTCACCAAGAGAAAGGCTCCAGTCCAGGGTCACGCAGCTGTTTAGCTCCAGTGCCAATTTCAAACCTGAGTCCGGGCTTCTAACCAACATTTTCTGCTGCTCTATATCACATGATTAAGTTCTGCTTATGACTTTTTCTAAAAATCAAATATTTGCAACTACTTGTAAGTAGCATCTTGTAAATTTGCTGTTGGCTTTTGGATTTTCTAGAGAGAAAATCCTAGAGGAGAAAAAGTAGATGCTTTAAATTCCACGGATATATTTTTCAGTCTCTCGCATTTTGCATTCTTAGTAGCCCAAGGACGACCAGCTCAAAAAGCAACATCAGCACTCAACCGCTTTTCGTACCTCCTCGTGAGGTCAGTTCTGTAGGCTCTATGTAGGATGAATGCCAGTCATCCTGTGCGCGCCCCACTTTCCAAAGCTGACTAAAATTCTCATTCTAGGTGCTTTTGTGGGGCTTTCCAAGTTTTTTTCCTGGACAGAACTAGGTTTTCTATGTATGAGATCCAAACAGTAAGAAGGTGATTATTTTGAGAGTACTAAATGGTAGGAAATGAAAACCTTGTTTACAAGTTTTCTCCTTGCTGTGTCATGGGGCAACATACCCATCTTCCTAGGGTAGAGGTGTTTCATTAATTGTTTTTAAGATTTTACTTATTGATTTGAGAGAGAGAGAGCATGAGCAGGGAGGGAGAGGGGCAAAGGGAGAGGGAGAAGCAGACTTCCTGCTGAGAAGGGAGCCCAATTCGGGGCTTAATCCCGGGACCCTGAGATCATGACCTGAGCCAAAGTCAGATGCTTAACTGACTGAGCCACCCAGGCACCCCAAGGTAGAGGGGTTTTAGTATATACTTGGTGTAGGGCCAGTTATTGACTCTTGACTCTTGCATCATTAAAATCTCAAGTTTAAAAAAAGAACCTCAAGCCCACTTTAAAGTGTGGCTTCGAGTAAATTTATTCAGTTTTACAGTGGTAGAACATTCATACCAAGTCCACTGACATACAAATGAGAATTAACTATTTGTCAAGGAACCATAACTGGCTATAAGATCTGATTTTTCTTCACTTTCTTTATGTGTGAGAAGCTAATTGTAAGAAATAAATTAAGATATGGATTACAGCCCTTAGAAATTTGTATTTCTGATTTGTTGTATACTGATATTTCCAATTGGACCTACAAATACACTTTAACTACATGGTACTGTTTTTGCCACTTGATGTTGGTCAAGCATAGTGTTGATTTTATTGGTCCTTCACAGAAGCACTGCTTGTTCTATTGGCTTTCTTCCAGATGAGGAGAAGAACAAGCAGAACAAAACAAAAATTCAAACCAGTGATGCCAGTGAAGGAAAAGCAAAAAGTGTGCGGCACGCTTATGTTCACAAACCGTATCTTTACTCGAAGTATTACAGTGATTCTGACGATGAGCTCACTGTGGAACAGCGGCGCCAGTCGATTGTAAGTCACACTCGATCTGCTGCTGTTTTAACCTGTTCAGCTGGGTTGACACACTTGGCTAGTCTGTGTGCAAGGTACTGGGCAGCACACCAGCCTGACACATTGGTTCTGCCTTCAGGAACCTGTCATTTAAAGAGGCAGACCAGACGTAAACATGGGACATAGGTGTTTGTGTCATTGTGATCAACAGTGAAAACTTGGTAATGAATGGTTCACAGCATGGACGCGTTTGAATCCAGTGTAGATCGAGCCATACAAAGAAGATGTACAGCCATCAGTATAATATGAAGAGGGGTGTGCAGTCTCCATATTTTCTGGTTACAAGATGTGTCCTTGGATTATTAATAGCTCCTTAAAGAAAAAAATTGCCACCTCATCGTATGGGTACATCGGTTTTAAGATGACTTACAGTTTTAGAAACATTAAAATATGGAATTGCACATCTTAGAATGAGGAAATATTATTACACAGAAAAATTATTCGAAGGAAGTAGAAATGCCAACAGATAGTGGCTTATCTCTTGAGAAACTTGCTGCTTCTGGACCTATGCCTATACTTAGGGTTTTTGGCACTTTGAGACTTTGAGTTCTGAGTGGGAAAGGGGTGGTGGGAGTACCCCACAATGACTGGATTCTTGGTTTTTTTAAATAGGAAAGCAGAAAAGTCCCACATTCAAAACCTGGGTCCTGAGAGCGTAATCAGCAAGTTGTATTTGTTGTAGGACTAGCCTGTCTCTTATATCTACACAACTTTCTCCTTTAAGGATAACTTACAAATTACGGAGATTTGCCTGTGTATACTTGACGTTCACATATATTTTCACACTTATCTTTTTTTTTGAGAGAGAGAGAGAGAGCGGTGGGGCAGGGGGCAGAGGGAGACAGAGAGAGAGAATCTTAAGCAGGCTTCATGCCCAGCGCTGAGCCCCACACGGGGCTCAGTCTTACAACCCTGAGATCATGACCTGAGCCAAAATCAGGAGTCGGATGCTTAACTGACTGAGCCACCCAGGTGACCCTCACAGCTCTCCTTTTAATTAAACTAACTGGTTTATTAAACCACCATTTCCCAAAATGATACCTTCCCATTCTTTTCAAACTAATGGCAGTCTGAAAGAGTAATGGAAAATTTTCACATCTGTCCCTTATTCTTCTGGTAGCTTCCAGATTGTGTAATGAATGTGCACTTTTGTGAAGCCCGTTATTTCATAAGAACATTTGAAGGGAAACATATTTTTTTCAGTGTTTTTGCTTTTTCTGATAGTCGGTCAGGATAATTGTGAATATTTTGTGGTTTTAGGCTAAAGAAAAAGAAGAGAGGCTTTTAAGAAGGCAAATTAATAGAGAGAAACTTGAAGAAAAACGAAAGCAGAAAGCTGAAAAGACAAAGTCTTCGAAAGCTAAGAGTCAAGGTATAGGAGGTGTTAACTTTAATATTTTGAACTATCTTATATACTGCATTATTTTCTAGGTATTCATATTATGAGATGATTACAAAAACGATCTAAATTGCATCTCAAAAAACTGTATTAAAAATTAATCTATTTTTAAATTTCCTTTTTAATCTGATGTGTTGGATCACTTTTTAAATTATATTTATGTGTCTAAACATTCAGGTGCCTGCTTATACAACTCACATGTTAGCAATTTGTTTTCCAGTGATTGTGGAGTGAATTATCACTGGAAAATAAATTGTTAACCCATGAGTAATCAAGCCTTGCTGGTGATATTAGTAGAATTAATCAATGCTTTATGTTAACTAAAGTGTCAGATGTTTATCTGGAATATTTCATTGAACAAAACTGAACTTCTGTGGGCACCGATCCTGTGTAATATACAAAAAACATACACACATATATATGCATTTGAAATAAAAAAGGTAAGACTCCTCCATCTAAAATATTTTTATTCCAGTACAACTTAAGGATATTAAAGCCATCTACCATTTTTACAGTGATAAGAAAATCTTAATGAAAAAGAAATATTACACTGTTTATAAATTCTGTTCTGAAATACAACTTATTGTTTCTTTCCTAGGCAAAAATAGTATAGACTTAGAAGAATCATCAACTAAGAGTGTGGAACCTAAAACCCCCAGAATTAAAGAAGTCCTTAAAGAACGGAAAGTTTTAGAGAAAAAAGTAGCCTTAAGCAAAAAAAGAAAGAAAGATTCGAGGTACGTGTTTCATCTGGCAGCATTCCCATTGTAACATTCCCCCAGCATGCTTTCAGAAGAGAGGCATTGACGGGGACGGTAAAGAGCTATACCTTGAACGTGTGTGTCATTATCACATGTTTATGAAAACCGTAGGGTTTCACTTCTCATAGCATAATTCATTGTGTTAATAACTGTATTTCAAAGTAGTGTATCTTAATCATTTTTGGTTGGGGAGGTCCCCAGAACTTTTTCATAATCTGACAGCAGTTTTGGACTCTCCCCAGAAAAATGCACATGCATAAACACAGTTGTTTCTAGCATTTCAGAGAGTTTATGAACCCTCTAGAATAATCAAGAAGTATCTTCACTGAGGACATTCAATAACCCCTTATTTACAATGACTGCATTCATTTTCCAGGTATGCTAGGCATTCTCTTCAACAGATCTCATGCATCTCCCCATAAACCAGAGGGCTGAACCAAATTCTTACTTATCATTGCATTATCATAGTTAATTCTGTAAGAATTAGAAAGCTGAAGAGACTCTGAAAGTGGCTCTGAAGTCCTTGGAGCCATGGGCTATAATCAGAATGCAATTATGGACATTTGTCACAGACTTCAAGGTAGCTGAATCAATAATTTGCAGAACTCAGTGAGAGGAGTCTGCTCTGTTTTCTTATTGTACCTCATTCCTGTTGATCTGAATAAATACGACTACCCTGTTTACTCAAAAGATGGTAAGACTTTCAAAATCTAATTGTAGCCCATAAAATACTCATCTTCAAGCAACAAATCAGGAATTTTTTTTCAAGTATACTTTACTTCAGCACCAAGAGTAAGTCTGTGTCACATTCGGGATTATGTTTGCTTCTGTTGAATAAGATAGGAGTTAAATTGATGTATCATTTATGGATCAAGTGTTTATAATAAAGGGAAGCTAAGGTTTATTTTTTTTTTAACCTTCCTGAGAAATTCTTACATTTGATTCAAATAAAGTTCATGTATGACTCTTTCCTCCCACTTAGGGTTGTTGAAGAGAATTCTAAAAAGAAACCGCAATCTGAAGAAGATTCCAAAGAAACTCTCAAGACAAGTGAGGTGTGTCTTAATTGATAAAACCCATTTTAAATGCTCTTTTGTTAAATACAGACCATTCAGTCCTTTGGAGTAACACTTAGAAATGCAATTTGATCTTTTGCAAGTTAAATTAAAAAATCCCTCACCTTCAGCATTCTTGAACCCCCACCCTATTATGGCCTGAATTCCTCTTTTTGACCAATTGATTCATGTCCTCTTTTATCCAGGTAACAGCTACTTTTTTCTACTTTCCTTTCCCTCATCCCCCCACCCCCCACCCCTATTTCTTATATTGGCAATAACAGAATTGCCAGTAATGATAATGAGAAAGAAAGGGAGGTGGGGAGGCACCTCGGTGGCTCAGTTGATTAAACATCTGCCTTTGGTTCAGGTCATGATCTTGGGATCCTGGGATCAAGCCCCATATCGGGCTCCCTGCTCAGAGGGGAGTCTGCTTCTCCCTCTGCCTCTCCCCCTGCTTATTCTCCCTCTCTCTCTCTCTTTTTCAAATAAATAAATAAAATCTCTCTAAAAAGAGGGGGAGGGGGCTAAAATCCCTCTGCCATAGCAGACCATCCATTTCATTCTCTTGGATTCCTCATCCACAAATGAACAGAATTTTGTAGAGTGGATATAATCTTCCAAAATTATTTCCTAATAATTTCTAATTCTAATTAGCTTCTAATAAGCTTCTAGTTGTCATATTTAATGATTACATAGTGTTGTATTGAATAGACATACCATAATCTAAGCATTTCCTTAGAGTTGAGCACTTAGATTACTTCTAAGATCTGATCAATCTAAATAGTAAAAATATGTTCAGTGAATACATTTCTTTCCCCTGTTTGGATTATTTTCTTGGGATAAACTTTTGCTTTCACTGGGTTTAAATCCTTATTTACCCTGTCATATTTATAATTCTGAGGCCAATTTTTTTTTTTTTTTTTGAGTAAGCTCCATACCCAGCCTGGGGCTCGAACTCATGACCCTGAGATCAAGAGTTGCATGCTCTACCAACTGAGCCAGCCAGGCGCCCGATACCCAAACTATGTTAACGTTTCCAAGGGAAAACTAATAATTTAGTCATTATTTATTCATAGCCAATAAATAATCTTGATTTCTTTATTCGGAAATTAGAGGCATATTTATGAGTATATCCAGATGTTTTAATAGCATATTTTAAAATAATTAACTTCATTCTGTGCTGAATTTCTTTGAAAAATTATCTCATAAAATTTTATTCACATTAATTGGTTGGAACTTACTGTAAAATTAGGTTGAGAAAATCCCTGTCCTTTCTTTGATGAATTTAATTTTAAAGTGTTTTTTAAGATTTCGCCATGTCCTACTCCCCAAGTCAGTAGAATTGCATTAATCTTTGTGTTAAATTGTAGGAAGGTGGAGTGATTAACTGACTCAGAGACACAGAGATCTTTCTGAGAACTTCAGCCCATTATTGGAATAAGAGTAATTAACAGGGGGTAGTCAGTGAGACTATACTAAAGTGTGTTTGGTCAGCATTCATTCATTAATATTAATAATCTCAGTGCCGTACTGTGGGGCAGGGGGGAAGGATCAGATGCGCTGGTCCATCAGTGTCTTCCTTTGGATACATAAACATAGGCATGATTTATATGTGATACGGTTACTATTACGGTGAGTTATTGTGTGCATTTGAAACTTCCTAAGCAGAATGTCCTACAAGTACCCTGGATTCATGAGGTTTCCATAAATAATTCAGGTTCCTAAGTTAAAATGTAGGAAACCTTTATTTCAGTATAAACTTTTTAAATTGTCTTCATCGGTTATTATGCTTTGGGACTAAAAAGAACATCAGATTGTCATTCATGCAGCTTGTATTTATTAAGGGCTACTGGGTATTAGTGAGCTTTAACAGCTTGGAGTTAAAGGCCTCCCAAGTGCATGGACAGGTCTCAGGAGAAATAACTAGTCTGCACAGACATCTGTGATGTAGTGGGAAGAGTCCTCAACTGAAAATGAAATCCTCTCAACTTGTTGCCTGGGGCTCAGGTTCTAGAGTCCCGCCGAGCTTCAGTTTCCTGGCACATAAAATGAGGTCACCAGTACCTACCACAGGCTGCTGGCTGAGATTAAGTAACATGCGACACATGCTGCATTCAGTATATTCAGTGTACCCAAATGTTAAGTTTGAATATAAAAATTGATTTTAGTATTGCTCATATTTTAACTTTTATTTTCTTACAGCATTGTGAAAAGGAAAAGGTGTCTTCTTCAAAGGATTTGAAGCATGTTCACGCAAAAAGTGAACCAAGTAAACCTGCCCGGAGACTTTCAGAGTCTTTGCATCCAGCTGATGAAAACAAAAATGATTCCAAAATAGAAAGAGAACATAAAAGACGCACATCTACCCCTGTTGTGGTGGAAGGGGCACAGGAAGAGCCTGATATGAGAGATGGGAAAAGGCAAGCAGAACGGTCAGAAATTGGGACAGAAGAGCCCCAGAAACAGAAAAGCACACTTAAAAATGAAAAACATCTAAAAAAAGATGATTCTGAAACACCACATGTGAAAAGCCTACCTAAGAAAGAGGCGAAATCCTCCAAAGAGAAGCCTGAAAAAGAGAAGACTCTGTCAGAAGACAAGTTGTCTACGAAACATAAATACAAAGGTGACTGCCTGCATAAAACAGGTGATGAGACTGAGCTTCACTCTTTGGAGAAAGGTTTAAAAGTGGATGAAAATATTCAGAAGCAAAGTCAACAAACAAAACTTTCTTCAGATGATAAAACTGAACGAAAAAGTAAACATAAAAATGAAAGGAAATTATCAATTTTAGGCAAAGATGGAAAGCCAGTCTCTGAATATATTATAAAAACAGATGAGAATGTTCGTAAAGAAAACAACAAAAAAGACAGGCACATATCAGCTGAGAAGACTAAGGCAGAGCACAAATCAAGAAGATCAAGTGATTCTAAAATTCAGAAAGACTCCCTGAGTTCCAAGCAACATGGAATCACATTACAGAGAAGAAGTGAAAGTTATTCAGAGGATAAGTGTGATACAGACTCAACTAATTTAGACAGTAATTCAAAACCAGAAGAGGTGGTTCACAAGGAGAAGCGAAGAACAAAGAGCTTACTAGAAGAGAAACTTATGTTAAAGTCCAAACCAAAAAGTCAAGGCAAACAGTTAAAAGTAGCTGAAATGGAATTACAAGAAAGTGTCCCAAAACAGGCGGCCACTCCAAAACCAGATAAGGAGAAGAACACTGAAGAGATCGACCCAGATAGACAGCGAAAGTCTAAAGTTGAAGACAAACCTTCTGAAGAAGCTGGTGCTGAAGTTGTAATGGACAGTGCCGCGTCCTCCGCACATGGTACACAGAAGGATTCTAGTCACAGAACCAAGTTACCATTAGCAAAGGAGAAGTACAAGGCTGACAAGGATTCAGGCTCCTCCAGACCCGAGAGAAAGTTATCAGATGGGCACAAAAGCAGAAGCTTAAAGCACGGTAGTAAGGAAATGAAAAAGAAGGAAGAAAATAAATCAGATGACAAGGATGGTAAAGAAGTTGACAGTAATTATGAAAAAGCCAGAGGGAATAGTTCAGTTATGGAAAAGAAATTAAGTAGAAGGTTCTGTGAAAACCGAAGAGGAAGCTTATCCCAAGAAATGACCAAAGGAGAAGAAAAATCAGCAGCAAACTCCTTGCTAACTCCCAATAGTTCTTCTGTTCAGAAACCAAAAAAGAGTGGTGATCCCACTTTGATGCCTGAACAAGAGCCAATGGAAATTGATTCTGAGCCAGCTGTTGAAAATGTATTTGAAGTATCTAAAATCCAAGATGGCAGCAATAATAGTTCTCAGCAAGACATTGACTCTGAAAATGTTATGAAACAAAAAACCACTGTCATGGTTCAAAAGGATGAATTAAGAACTTCGTCAGTAGATTCAAAAACAGCAGCTCCAGCCTGTAGATCAGGACGTGGACCAGGAGTTGTTAGTAATTCTGAAAAGCACGCTGACCATAAGGGCGCCCTGACCAAGAAAGTTCATATCCAAAGTGCTGTGTCTAAACTGAACCCTGGGGAGAAAGAACCCATTCAACAGGGAACTCATGAAACAAATACAGACTCTGAAACTAGTCACAGACTCTTGTCTCGAGCCCCATCAGAAAATGATAGGGCACAAAAGAATTTGAAAAACACAACCAGACCCACCGAAGAACATGTTGCTCAAGGAGATGCTGGTCGTGAACATTCCCCAAATTTAGATCCTTCACCGTCCTTAAGTTCAGTAACTGTGACGCCTCCGAAACAGTCTCGTGATGCAGATGTAAGTCCTTTGATTGACAAAAGGACTGTTTTAGAAGGTGGCACAGCCAGCACCTCCCTTGTGGAGCGCTCTGATATTCCTAACCAAAGTTTGACCGTTAGGGAATCAGAAATCCTGAGGACAAGTGACAGCAAAGAAAGTGGGGCAGTTTCCACAGTAGATACGCTGGCAAAAGGAAGCATGGATAGCAGAAGACACATTCCAGAAGGTTTCCAGACCACTGTGCTGCACACTAAACAAGGAAACGTAAATGTGCCTGTTGGTAGCAAGTTAACAGACACGAATACGGAAAATGAGAATGTGCGCAAAGAAGGTAGCCTGACGGACATGGCCAGGAAAGAGAGTGACTTCAACACAGAGCCCCGTTCAAAGCAGACAACGAGAGTTGTACTAGAAAACGGCAAAAAGCATGGCACTGCTGTTGACCCGGTGGTAGGCATGAGTACAGAAAAAGATGCTGAGACCGTTGAACTTAAATGTAGTAGTGGCCCAGGTGAAATGGAAAGCATATCAATTGTGGTAGAAGGAAGGATGGAGAAGAGTGAGGTCGGCACCAGTGCTGGAAGTAACGGTGCTTCCTCAGTTTTACAGCAAAGGAATGGAAAGACTGTTGATGCGACAGCCGGGTCTGGCAGAGCAGAAAAGACTTCTTTTGCCAGTAGTACTGCAGGAAAGGACAAAAGTGTTTCCCTAAACACAGTGAAGGCAGGGGATGCCACAACCACTTCCTCAGAAACAGGAGAGGGTGAGGTGGCTGTGCCCTGCACGAGCATTGAGGCAGACGAAGGCTTCATAACAGGTGCATGCTCTGGAAATAATCCTCTTCACACTGGGGCAGAAGCCAGCGAATGCACTGTTTTTGCTGCAGCTGAAGAAGGTGGAGGCATTGTCACAGAAGGATATGCTGAAAGTGAAACCTTCCTCACGAGCACCAAGGAGGGAGAGAGCGGAGAGTGTGCTATGGCTGAATCTGAAGAAAGGGCAGTGGACCCTGTGACTGCTCATGAAGTTACAGCTGAAGACAACGTCAACAGTGGTGTGACAGAAGAGAAAGATGATGCTGTCACCAGTGCCGGCTCTGAAGAAAAATGTGATGGTTCTTCACGTAGCGAGTCGGAAATGTCTGAAGGAACGGTTACCTTTATTAGTGAGGTTGAAAGCGATGGTGCAGTGACAAGTGCTGGGACAGAAATAAGGGAAGGCTCCTTAAGCAGTGAAGAGGTGGATGGATTCCAGAGAAATCTGATGAGAATGGGTCCCAAAAAAGAAACTGAGGGGACTGTGACATGCACCGGAGCAGAAAGGAGAAGCGCTACCTCTGTTATGTGCTCAGTAACAGGCGCCAAGCGACAGGAGGAGCAC
Organism: Ursus arctos; assembly: GCF_023065955.2. NCBI lineage: Eukaryota > Metazoa > Chordata > Mammalia > Carnivora > Ursidae > Ursus > Ursus arctos. Next base: position 9,603,703 of record NW_026623111.1, on the reverse strand, counting down.
GTAGTTACAGGTGCAGCCATGGCCCTCGTCAGTAATGACACACCACCAGGGACCAGTGCCCCCCAGGAAGGAGACACTGCTGTGAATGACGGGGCAGAAGGCGAAAGTGCTGTCACCAGCACAGGGATAACAGAAGAAGATGGAGAGGGGCCAGCGAGCTGCACGGGTTCGGAAGATGGCAGCGAGGGCTTTGCTCTAAGTTCTGAATCAGAAGACAACGGAGAGAGTGCAATGGACAGTACAGTAGCCAAAGAAGCCACCAACGTTCCATCAGTCGCTGCTGGGCCATGTGACGACGAAGGAATTGTAACCAGCACCGGTGCAAAAGAGGAGGATGAGGAAGGTGAAGGGGTGGTGACCAGTACTGGAAGGGGAAACGAAATCGGGCACGCATCCACTTGCACTGGGACAGAGGAGGAGAGCGAAGGGGTGTCAATTTGTGGAAGTGCCGAAGAAGGTGACGGTCAGATCGGTACCGCAGCAGGGCACGTGGGAGCTGAGGCCGGAGCCACCGTCACCAATGCCAATGAGAGCAATGTTGACAGCATGAGTGGTGCCGAGAAGAGCATGAAACATATGGAGATCTGCTCCAGCGCAAAAGGGATCGTAGAAAGCAGTGTGACCAGTGCAGCGTCAGGGAAGGGTGAAGTGGCACCAGTTCCCGAAGGTTGTGAGGGTCCCATGACTAGTGCAGCTTCAGGTCAGAGTGACAGTTTGCTCACCAGAAAAGAAAAAGTTGATGATACCACAATTTCCACTGGCTTGGTGGGGCGTAGTTACGAGGTACTTACGTCCAGGGCAGTCCCAGAATGTGAAGCTGGTCACACATCGCTCAGCGGAAAAGAAGATGAAGGTATCATCACCTCAGTGGACAATGAAGAATGTGATGGCCTTATGGCCACTACGGCCAGTGACAGTGTTACCAACCAGACTTGTTTAGCTGGGAGTAAAAGTCCAGGCAAAGGCTTGATGATTTCCACCAGTACCACACATGACTACACCACTCAGTTAAGCACAGTTACGGGGGTGGAAGAAGGTCATTCAAGCGGGCTGAGAACCACAGAAAATATGGAAGGCACCAGAATAAAAATGGAGGAATTTGAGGCCCCCATGCCCAGTGCAGTGTCAGGAGATGAGAGCCAAGTCCCTGCTCTGAGAAATGAAGAGAAGGATGAGTGTGCCATGATTTCCACGAGCATAGGGGAAGAGTGCGAAGTGCCCATTTCCAGCGCCACGACCATCACGTGTGCGGAAAGTCAGCAGCCGGTGGCCGCCGTGGAAGAAAGCGCTCAGGGCCCCGGCTTGGTGAGCACCGACGATTTCGAGGGGCCCATGCCCAGCGCACCCACAGTGGTCGAGAGCCCTCTTGCGTCAACCAGCAAGGAGGAGAAAGATGAGTGCGCGCTCATTTCCACCAGCATAGCCGAGGAGTGCGAGGCTTCCATTTCTGGCGTCCTCATAGAAAGTGAACAGGCGCGACCCGCCACCGTCCTGGAAGAGAAAGACGGGAGCGCCATCATCTCCACCAGCTCAGGAGAAGATTGCGAGGGCCCCGTGTCCAGCGCAGCTCCTCGGGAGGACGTCCAGCCGTCGGCTGCGCGAGCAGAGGAGGTCAGCGACACCGCTATGATTTCCACGAGCACCTCCGAAGGCCGCGAGGCCGTCATGATGGGCGCTGTCCCACAGGACGACGAGCCGCCCGGCGCGCCAAGGATGGAGGACCCGAGTGACGCCGCCATCATCTCCACCAGCACCGCGGAGTGCGTGCTGGCGCCAGGCAGCCTCGACAGGCAGGAGGAGAACCCGCAGACTGCGAGCAATGCGGACGCGAAAGAGCACCGGTCGGCCGCCAGGATGAGCAAGGGCGAGGCCCCGAGGCCCAGCTTGATGGCCGCGAACAGCCGATCGTGCCCTGGGCCGCTGGTAGGGAGCAGAGCTGCGGGCCCCGAGGAGGGGCGCCACGGGGCGGCAGGCAGTGTGCCCTCTACTGCGAGCGGCCAGCCAGGTGCTGCGCGAGCGCCGGAGGAGGGGCGCGGCAAGGACCATCCCCGCGAGTTGCCACTGGCGGGGAAGGGACAGAGTGAGGGCGATTTGCGCCTCGTAAATGCGGCAGAGAATGTGTGGCTGAGCTCTGTTCAGAGAGGACAGGGGAGTCGGGAGGCGGCTACCGCAGGGCACGGCACATGTTGGGCAGGGAGGAGTGTGCGGAGGGGAGCGGACTCGCCCGAGGATCTGACGGGACCGGAGCAAACGGCTGGGCCGACGGCTGGGGACCCCTCCCTCGGGATCCGCTGCTTCCCCTCAGTAAGTCCGGGTGCTAAGAAAGCCGATGACCTGCCACCTGCCAGAGACGCTTCAGCAGAGCCGTCCTCCCCTGAGCAGTCCTGGCCCACGGCCTCCGTGAACACCACCACCGCTGAATGTATTAATGGCCGAGAATCAGAAATTGGCCCTTCCTACGTGCCAGTCCTTCCAGCTGCCCACGATCGAGCTCTGTCGGCTCCAAACTATGAGCAGGGCTTGACTATAAAGAGTGATCACAATGGCAGACGGCTGGTTCAAGGGTCCAGTGAGAAAGCGGGAGATGGTAATTGCATGAGGAAACCATCCCAGGAGGAAGGAGACCTCAAGGTCACTGTTCCTCCTGAAGAAAAGTCACATGACATAGGTGAGAATCTCTCTAATTGCACATTTTAGCATTTTACAACCATGCTTGCATGTAGAATACATTGAAGAGTCTTCCAAAAGATGATTTTGGTTCCAGAATGTCACAAAATAACTTCTCAAATGGGAAGGTTGAGCTTAGAAACGGGTAAAAACTGAAAACCTTAGACCTGTTTCTCGTGTGCCAGGAGAGCAGAGGCAGGACGCTGGGAGTCGGGAAGTCAGCTAGCCATGGGCAAGTTGCTAAACCTTTGATCCTCGGGTTTTATGTCAGTCAAATTGAACGCTGCCTTACAACAGCCCTGTGAAATGAGTATTATTTTTATCACCCTCATTTTTACAAATGAGGAAATGGGTTCAGAGTGTTTAAATAACTTGTGTGGTACCTGGGGCCCCTAGGAAAAAAGTTACCTCTGAGCTTCAGTTTTCTGTTGTATAAAATGGGGATAATAGTGCAACAACACATTCCATTCCTCTCATTTAATGTTATATTGACCTGCGGTATGTGTCATTTCAGTTAGACTGGCTACTTATAATCAGGGGAGCACATTATTTCTTAACTGAGTTTTTTGTTCAGGTAAAACGAGTTTCTGCTTTGGAATTGGTTTAAAAGAGAAAAGAAACATGTTCCCTCCTGGCAGATTTCAGAGTGTCGATCTTGCTAGAAATACTTAATAATTTTCAAATTGAGCTTTGGGCTCAGTCATTCATTATGCCATCCAACTTGGGACACTGTGCCGGCTACTACTGTGCTAGGCTCTGGGAAAGCAAAGGTAACGATTCAGAATGCGGAGCAGCTGTGAGTCCAGCCTTGTATTTTAAGTAGGCGGTGACACTCTGGTGGCGGGTGCTTAGATGCTGTGAGAACTCAGAGGGATGTCATGGGCGAGACTTGAAGGGGTCAGGGACATTGACTTCTATACTCTGGCTGTATAAATTGTAGCATCCTGGACTTTGAAACTGAAACAGACCTTGGATGTCATCAAATACAGCTTCAGGAAGCTGAGGCCAGTAGATTGAGTCCTGTTCATTATAGGGACTTAAGAAAGGGGGTGTTAAGAAGTGTTCCAAGGGTTGAAATAAGAAACTTGAAAATTTTCCATTGAGTTTAGCCTGGGTAAATTGAATGCTCTGCAGATTTTTATGACTTAACCATTGCTACAGTCTGTTACTCCTTCCTCCCCGCCTTTGTTTCCCTGAAGGAGCAAAACAAAGAGGTTTTAGCAAGGAAAAGCCTGCAGCCTCTTAGAGAAAGGATTTTCTTTGGAGGCTTCTGTGTGGGCGGGTGAAAGAACTGGAAACCACAGTCACAGAGAGACAAGGGGGAGAGAAAGAAAGGACTACAACAGGGATAGGATTGAGTCTCCACCAGAGAAAATGCCATTTTCCTTTTGTCTGCTTCACGACTTCCTAACTTGATTTTCAACTTTGCTGTGTCAGGGTGAAGCAAGCAAAGTGAGTCTGTTCATAAACATTTTCTATGTTGAGAATATATCTCAGTGGCCCAGAATATGTTCTTTTAAGGCCAAACTTGATACAGAACACTGTAGAAAAATATTTGGAAAAGTGATGTCTCCAGAAATGATCTTTTGTTATTCTTTCTGGGCAGCCGTCTTAACAGCAAGAAACAATTTCACCTCCCAAAAATGAGTAAATGACCCCTGCCTTTCATCCACGATTTTTCATCTATATTCCTTTTATTGTTTTCTACTGACAGCAAAATAAAACAGCAGAGGAACGGGTCATGGCATGGTAGATAAAAACATCCTGTCACCTTTTGATTCAGCTTGTATTTTGTAAGCAAATTCTTAAGTTGGTTTAATGGTTTGAATTTCATTAGGCAATGAAGAGTCTCCATCGAATGTTCTGGGAGGACAGGCACTGAAGAGCACCTTGAAAACTGAGGTATGGCTGATAGTTCAGTTACGCTGAGCTGTAGATGGCGTGAGTACCATTTCACCGCACGCAGACGTGTACGTCCTTAAGCATCACGTGGCTCCCGTTCCCAGTGTACTTAAGACACTTACACATTGTTATTGTCATATCCTGAGGCAGGAAAGCTAAGAACTTCAATCATCATAGTTCCATTTCCTCCCAGACACCAGGAGTCACCCTCAGTCTCTTCCTGTCACCCCACATTCATTTCTCCTCTGCAGTCTGATGTCATGGCACCTTCTGAGCATATGAGAGACAAGGTAGCAGTGAACATGGGGACTATGTATAGTGCAGAGGGGACTCAACTTACCAGCAGGAGCCATGGGTACACAGACGGGAGGGCTTGCAAGGAAGACATTGTAGTGGGGTTTTACAAGTAGAGTGGAAGTTTCCCAGAGGAGAAAGAAACAAAAGAGCCTTGCAGGCAAAGACGTGTGTTCTGGACGTGGAGCACGAGGGTCAGTTGTCAGCCGTGGGTGGGCACTGCAGTGATGCAGGGCGTGCTGTGGAGAAATGCAGACCTGACGAGGGAGGGGACATGATCAGTGAGGGTCACGTGTGTCATACTAATTTGGAGTTCTGCTGTAGCAACGGCAGAACCATTGATGGATGAAGTATGAGATTGAATTGATTTGTTTTGTTTCTGAAAGTTGGCGTGTATTCATCTGTAGTTTTGCACAGACTCAAAAGTAATCTTTTGGGGGCGCCTGGGTGGCACAGCGGTTAAGCGTCTGCCTTCGGCTCAGGGCGTGATCCCGGCGTTATGGGATCGAGCCCCACATCAGGCTCCTCCGCTATGAGCCTGCTTCTTCCTCTCCCACTCCCCCTGCTTGTGTTTCCTCTCTCGCTGGCTGTCTCTATCTCTGTCGAATGAATAAATAAATAAAATCTTTTAAAAAAAAAAAAAAAGTAATCTTTTGTGTTGTTACAAGAATGCTAGATGTTTTAATTAAGTTGAGTTAGTCTTGCCTTCTTGTTGTAAAAACCTCAGTTAACTTAGTTTTTTATGGTGTTTTGGACTTTTTAGACATTTATACCATCAGTGGAAGAGAAAAACCATGAAATTCTAGCAGCACCAGCAAGTCCATGTGGGAGAAAGCCAGGTGGAGTAGGTAAGCTCCTTTCAGCGGTGGTTCACATTGTTTTCCCGGCCTGTAGTTTTACCTTTTGTTACAGCTTGAAATCAATAGCTGAGGGGCGCCTGGGTGGCTCAGTCGGTTAAGTGTCTGCCTTCAGCTCAGGTTGTGATCCCAGAGTCCTGGGATCGAGTCCTGCATCAGGCTCCCTGCTCAGCGGGAAGTCTTCTCCTTTTCTCTCTGCCCGTCTTCCTGACTTGTGTTCTCTCTCACTTGCTCTGCTGTCTCTCTCTCTCAAATAAATAAATAAATCTTTAAAAAAATAAAATCAAATTAATAGCTGATTCATAATAAAAGACAGGCTATGTGAATTTGCCTCTCACTTTTTAAAATAGGTTGGAGAGGATTCTTTGCTATTTCATTTGTAGCATATACTTGTCATCATTCGTCAGTCGATTTTATGTAAAGCAATTGTTTAAATCTCTTATCTCCAAATAAGTATGGGTGAAAGCAGGTTGCTTTAGAGCAAACTCTTGCTCTTTCCCCAAAATGTGTCTCCATGCACCTTCCTGCCCTTCCATGTGCTGTCACACCTCCTTTCCAGAAACTAGCCTGCAGCCCATGCACCCACTCAAACCTCTGTTGGCCCTTGGACTCTAGCTGGGCCCCGGTGACCACTGATGCTGCTGCCAGCTTGTACAGGCTCTTTCCAGTCTCTGTGCACTGTCTTCAGGGTCCACTTCAGGTTTTGTCGGAGAGAACCTCAGCATCAGAAAGGATTAATGCAGCAGGTCCCAAACTCAGGACCATTTTACACTCTTAAAAATTATTGAGGATCCCAGAGAACTTTTGTTATGTGGATTATACCTGTTGACATTTACCGCATAAGAAACTAAAACTGGGAAGGTTATAAGATACGTATTCATTCAATATAATTAACTCACAATAGGTTAACATAAATAACAGTTTTTTCATGAAAAATAGCAAATTTTCCCAAATGGCAAAATGTAGGAAGAAAAGTGACATGGTTTTACATTTTTGCAAATCGCTTTAAGTCTAGCGTAATAGAGAGCAACTGGTTACTCGTGGCTGTTTCTGTATTCAGTATGTTGCTGTTGTTATCTTAGTTGAAGTATATGAAGAAAATTCAGCATCATACTTCACATGGTTGGATTTTAATAGCCTTTTCAGATAATTTTGGGAAATCACATGGCCTCTGGAAAATTGCATTGTGTACTCATGAATTTAAAAGGTGAAGTATTAATAACATTTTAGTATTTTGATAATAGTTTGGACCTTGTGGAGCCCTTGATGGAAGATTTCAGGAGCCCCAGGTGTCCTTGGACCACACTTTGAGAACCACTGGCTTAGGGAACTAGAAATGAGAATTGTGACAATGGACAATTATTTCTGGTTTGTATTCTAGTCATTATTGTACCGTCTTTTCTGATCTGCACATTAACTAAGGGAAAAAGTAATAGGAACATTAGAGCATGTGACCAAACTTATGCCATTTCTTTTTTTTTTTTTCAGTGTTAAAATGTCCATGTAAGCCGCGTAGAGCAGTCAGGGTGATTTTGGTTACAAGTCACAGAAAACCCTACAAATGTATAGGAAATGTATTAGCTCACTGTCTTAGGCAATTTAGGCTGTTAGAGCAGAATTCCATAGACTGAGTGCTTAAGCACCAAATATTTATTTCCTTTGGTTCTGAAGGTCGGAGGTCCAAGTTCAGCGCACCAGTATGGTCGGGTTCTTAGTAAGGGCTCTCTTTTTGGTTATGTTCTTGTGTGTATACATGCAGAGAAAGATCTCCTTATTTCCATAAGGACACTAAACCCAGCACAGTGTCCCACCCTCACGATATTTAAACATCCCAAAGGCCCCACCTCCAAATGCTATCACAATTGGGGATTTAGGGTTTTGATATATGAATTTTGGGGGGACTCAAAACATCCAGTCCATAGTAGTATTCACAAAATTGCAAAGTTCAGGCAGAGCATGATCCAAGAACATGATGTCCCCAAAGACCTGTCTTGCAAAGACCCAATTTCTTCCCTTTCTCTCAGCCCCCAACAGAAGTAATTCCTTACTCATTTGTAAGCCTCTAGAGAAATATCTTTGTCCTGTCATTCCTGGCCAAAATCCCAAGACTTAACTCTGATTCAGCTTAGGTACCTTTGTCCACCCTAAACTAATGATTGTGGCCAGATGAATGTACTTGCTGGTTGAGTTTTAAGTAAATCAAGTGCTCTGTTCCTGGGGTGAGAGTAAAGTTGGTGTCCTGGAAACACTTCGTATCCCAGACCACAGTCTAAGCTCTTGGGGAAGGTGCTAGGAGAGCAACTACATGTTTACTACGTGATGACCTTGGCTTTTTAAATTATTCCCCCGACAAACATTAGAAATCGAGGTAGAGAATGCAGTCCCTGTCTGCGCTCAGGGAGTTTGCAGAAATAACGTGCCAATGAGGAAGGTGCTCTCTGTAATAAAGATATGTTCATGTCTGGTGGGGTCAGCCTTGCTGGGGAGGGCTTTGGGGAGGGCCTGGGTTTAAGCTGAACCAGTCTCTCTCCCCTTTCATTATAGAAAGTAAGACACATAGAAGTGCTTAATAGTTTCCCACTTCTCATGATACCCACCTTAAATACAATTCTATATTTAAACAAAAGTGAAATCATAGTATTTATAGTGTTTTTTAATTTATTTTTTTTTTACTCGGTGTTACCATATACAGATTGACTTCATTTGTTTTAACAGCTGAAAGTAGTCTGTAACGTGTTTTCCCATTTGTTAGATCTTTAGTGGTCTCCAGTTTTTATAGTATTTACTATTATAAATAGAGCTGCAAGGAACTTTCATATGCATGTAGTTATGTGTTTCCCCAAGTATTTCCATAAAAGAATTGAAGTGCCAAAGAATATGTAAGTTTTGAATTTTCATAACACTTGTCACTCCCCTTAAGTTGGAGCCAAATATTGAAGGATGAGTAGGTATGCATTAGGTGGACAAGGCAAAGGGAAGGGCAGTTTGTAAGGAGTGGTGTGTATAATCCTCACCCAGGACTGTCTTGGGTGGTCAGGGCAGGGACCTTCCAAGGCAAAACCATCTGAAGGGGTGACCTTCAAAGTATGTGATCTCAAGAGCCTTAATTATCAAGCAGTCCTGGAAGACCACCCCAAGGCCTAAGAAGCCATTCATACTGACATGTTAAAACCTTAACGATGACTAATTTATCCAAAACCTAAATTTATCAGTTAAAACTTGTGTATATGTACTAAAGTATAAATAATTGGGTGCCTGGGTGGCTCAGTTGGTTAAGCGTCTGCCTTTGGCTCAGGTCATGATCCCAGGGTCCTGGGATCGAGCCCTACATCAGGCTTCTTGCACAGTGGGGAGTCTGCCTCTCCCTCTGCCTCTCCCCCTGCTCATGCTCTCGTGCTCTCTCTTTCTCTCTCAAATAAATAAATAAAATCTTTTTTTAAAAAGGTACAAATAATTAACATCCCATTTGTTAATTGTCAAGAAGGTAACATTTTTGGATTCTGAAGTCCTTTGTTCCCACAGTATATTCCAGATGACTTCACTGTGTTTAGGTACGATTCAATAAGAGATCTACTTACGTAAAAGGAAGTTGTTTAAAAGAAAAATGTGTGTTCTGTCATTGCTGAGTAGAAACAGTAGACCTTGTACTTCAAGTTTCCAGAGAATATAAATAGACCATTGCTGTTTGAAGGAATAGAATCTAACTTTTCACTTGATGGCATTATTTTTAAATGAACCAGTGTCACTTTGTAGCTGAACAGTACAGCAAAGGTCTACGTTTCTCCTAAGCTTCAGATCACCAAGAGTGTTAAATAGGTACAGGGGTTTAATGGACCACTGCCTTTACAAAAATGCAGGCAGCGTTAATGTCTGTTGTTTTTCTGGTGTAATGGCAGGCACAGGTTGTAGAAAATAAGTGGTCAGAATTTTATAGTTCACAAAGCCAGTTAGGGACATAGTCCTGCTTTACCTTAAAAAATTATAAATTTGTTTCTCTGTGGTTCAGAAACAATATTCAGTTTCCTTATTTCTCATTTTGTTTTTGAGCAGCTGAACTACGGAGGGAGCCTTTCTTGGTGAATGAGTCACTTGATAACGTAAGTCACCATAATGGTTTGGGTTTTGTTGTGGGGCTTGGTGTTTTGAGAGCGAATGGAAAGGGGGCGTCTAGCAAAGGAGTTGTCTGTGCATTCTTGAGGAGACAGGAGGCTATTTGTGGCGTGCTTTCCGCTCTAGTGCGACATAGCAGCTGAGATACTCAGGCCAACATGCAACTGTATCCACTAATGTCATGAATTTTAGTTGTTTCCCCCGAAAAAAAGGGGTCACTCTGAATTCAGCAGCACTGCACTCTAGTGGCTCCTTAGGCCAATATCTTGAAGCATTTCAGGAAACAGAAGAAGGCCCAGATACCTCAAACTAGGAAACTCACCTCGGAATTACTAATGAAATCCTTCAAAGAACTGTGAACTTTCTATTTTTTGTTATTGTAACAAGTTCGATAAGTGAATTACAACATCTGAAATTATCCTGGTGTTACAGACAAAAGATTTTATTTTGAGAACTAAAGTTCACTTTGGTTTCTGGAAAGCTTTTCTGAAGATACTAAACCGTGATTGCACGTATGCATATTCTTTCCCAGCTGTGGCTGTGCTTGAAAGAAGTTTTATGTTTTTCTTAATGCACAGGGGACCTGATACCTTATCAGGAGAGAACATTTTGTAAAATGCTTGCGAATTGCAAAGAGACACATTCGTTCCAATGTCCCGAGAGAACTCGGGGGAGCTCTGCGCACTGCCACACGTCAGAGGGCTATCCTCACCCCCTTTGAACATCCTGTTTTATAGCTAGAAACTCATACGCAGGCAGCTGAGTAAGAGGAAAGAGAAAAGCCCACTTGGTTTGGTTCGTATTTACCCTCCAAAAGGATTCCAGATGTGGAGCCAGTTCTCCTCCTCATCTCATTTACCTGAGGCCCCCAATATCACTGGCCTTTCCCCAGTCGGAGAGTATCACTGGCCTTTCCAAATATGCATGAAATTCTGTAGCTGGGATTTAGAATGTTGTTGGATATTCTGACTTTCCCTCAGTTAAAAAAATAAAATTACAGTCGACAAGATTTGCCAAAGAGAGATGATGACAGAATGACAGAATCCTTTAGCATTTTTGAGTAAAGAAAAAAAAAATCATGAGGGATCATTGGATGGGAAGAGAATTCATAGAATTCAGATTTTTTTTTTATTTATTTTTTTTTTTTTTACTTCTTACACTTTTGCCATAACCATTTTAAAGACAAGGAGAATAAAACACAGTAGGACGATAATTTGTTAAACCAAAACTTCTTCAAAAGGAAGATGCTCTGTGCTCTTCAGCTTCTGGGTGAAATTTAAAAGAGCACGTATTCCAGCCCATTTCCATATTCCCACAAACAACCAGGTTATGTCAGTTCTCTTATTTGTTTTTTCTGCCTTTAAGACTTTGGTGATATTATCCATAAATAACCTTTTCTGTGATATATTTAGGTCAAAAATTCGGGCTCAAGAGCAAATGAAGAAATTCATAGCAAATCTCCTAACAAAGAAGGTAAGTTAATGAATTTCATAGTATTAATGTTGGTATAATTGTAGTTCCCATTTGTTGAGTGCCTTCTATCCACCAGGCCCTATGCTAATTCACAAATTTTCTCTTACTTCGTTCATATCATTTGGTAGGTACTAACAGCATCACTTCTCTAGCTGGGGAAACCAAGGCTGGGAGAGGTCCAGGGCCTTGTTGAAGGCCCTGTAGCTTATAAGTGGTGCCTTGCCATAAATAGCTACTAGAACTTCACAGTGGACTTAATGCAATGTGAATACAAAATGTGTAGCTGCCTGAGGTTTGCACTGTAGGAGACATTCCGTGCTGAGCACTTGTGTTTACGTCTGACGGACAGTTTCCGTTCGCTAAAGCAGGTGTGTCACATTTATATGGGTCTCCTAGGAGTCGGGCCTCGTTCCGTGAAATCTGTGGAGGCTGCCAACTCCAGAGGGGTAATTCTCCTCTCAGACAGAACATAGACTGTTGTCGATACTTTATTCCAAGAGTGGGGAAAGAGGTCTTTTTATAATAATATATTATACCATATTTCAAACCAAAGTAAAGTAGGAGTAATTATAAACACTCATATACTCATCACCCAGTTTTGTCAGATCTTTAAAAATTTACTATATTTGCTTCATATGCTTTTTAAAAAAAAATGTTACAGATATAATTGAACTCACATACGCCTCGCTGATCCCAGTCTCTCTTATTCTGCTCCAAAGGGAACCACTATTCTGCAACTGCTGTATTTATTTACATAAAAAATATGTTGCCTGCTGTTGCATGCTTTAGGAAAAGGGTATCACATTAGACAAACTGTCTCCATCTTGTTTTTTCATTTGGCATTATGTTCTGAACGGTTGTCATGTTGACGTGTATAACTCTAGTTACTTTATTTCAGTTGCTGTTTAGTATTCCATTGCGTGAATATACCACGGTTACTCTGTGCTTCTGTTGGTGGACTTTTGGGTTTTTTGCAACTTTTCCCAGTTGCACAGAGTGCTGCCGTGCATGATCTTGTGCTTATGTCGTGTGCCTGGAACTTAGGTGTGGAATGGCTGAGCTGGTAGGCACCACTTCAGCTTTACCGAACGTGCCAGATTGTCCCCGGGTGGTGTACCAGTTGTGTCTCTACGCCTTCTCCTGTATTTGGTATTACCCGACTGGGGAACGTTTGCTCATCTGACAGCTATGGGGTAATACCTGCTTGGTTTCCTTGGATACGTCTTCACACTGTGTTGCTCCATGAACTAGAGGACCGTGGCTCTGAAGTCACTGTGCACGGTCCAGTGACCTCATGCCTCCATGAACCCATTTACTTACATTGTACGAACGGGAATCCTGGAGCTTACCTGATTGCTATGAGGACCCCCGTTTGTAATGACTTACAAAGTGTCCTTCCCGCTGCCATGCACACTCCTAAAATAAATATTGGAGTGAATAAATACTTAACTTTTTTTTCTTTTTTGTATTTATTAATCAGAGAGATCCAATGGCAGAAAAGACAACACAGAAGCCTTAAGAGATCACAGTGTTGAAGCAAATCCTAAAGAGGTGGGTTTTCATAAGAAACTCAAGTATTTCATGTTTTGTGCGTAGCGCTTTGGGTGGTAACAAAGAAAGGCTTTACTTCTTTGTATGTGTTAAAAATTAAACGGGTCTCCATATCACTTTTATCTGTTTATGCTCTTGTGTAGGTAATTATTGGGATGTGTCCACATTGTACTGGCAGGAGGGGTAAATGTTATTTCTTACACTGCCTTTCCTCAGCTCTTTGCTGGGCCAATGAAAGAGGAGAAGAACACTACCAATTAATTTAGGACATGCCACTGATTATGAGACATAGCTTGACTTCAGAGATGGGAAAAAGAGAAATATTTTCTTAAAATGTATTTTAGAATGGTTGGAATACAGTGACTAACTGGAAACAGATTTTAATGTTTTGTATAGATTTACATTCAAATCCGAAAAAAAAGACTCAACCTTACAAAATAAGTCTCATCCAAATCTAGGGGCCAAAATTGTATTCTAGATTTTTTAAAAACTTATTTCAAAGACTAAAGCTAATAAAATGTGCTGTCATTTCAGTAGATTTGGTTCCGGATTCTATTGACTTTAATATATAGTCATTCTTGATTCCAGGTTGAAGAAGGAGAAAGGCAGATGCCTAAAAGAAAAAGAAAGAGGCATTATCCCTCTTCAGAAGATGAACTGGGTATTTAGAATATATGTTCCTTTTTCAGACATCTTTGAAGATCATATTATTTTTACATCCACAATATTAGGCCAATATCATAGAACATTTTTAAGAGGAGTAATTGCTTCCTTGTACAATTCTGGAGTCCAGTTTGTATCCAGACTGGCTTGACACCTCCAGGGTTTTTGCTGAACTTGATTTAGAAACTACATTGTAACCTGCAGGTGAGCCAACCCTGGAACTCACACAATACCGAGCTCCCCCCGTAACCTACCTGTGCCTAGGACCCAGCCAGGTACCACCGAACTCCTGATTTTATGTCATAAACAGACACCCCACAGAGCTAGTGAAGCACGTTAGTAAAGGTTCATGTAATAGTCCTTCCGTGGTTCATACTGTTGATTTTCCCATGGTCTATAACAGCGCCGTCCAGCAGAACTTGCCACAGTGATGGAAATACTCTACACTTGTTCTGTGTAGTGCAGTAGCCACTAGCCACGTGTGACTCTTGAGCAACTGAATGTGGTCGGTGTGAATGAAAGACTGGATTTATAATTGCATTCAGTTTTAATTTAAATTTCAACAGCCACATGTAGCTAACGGCTGCCATATCAGATGGTGTAGACTTATACATTGATACCTGACGTGGAATACAGTCGTAATGAATATTTATTCAGTAATATGTGAGAAAGAATGGATAAATACTTTCATTTTTTCGTTGGGAGTATGTAATTATTTTTTAATTCTCGAGTTCATATTTTAGGTACTATTGATGTTATTTTACACACATTCATAGTAACTATGTGAGTTAGGCATTATCACCATTTTATAAATAAAGAAATTAAGATTCGGCAAGATTGTGACTTTATTCTCACCAAGTAAATCTGATTCCTGAGCCCATGGTCTCAATCACTAAGCTGTACCTTCTATGTGGTAACTCATGCAGGGAGTTAAAAGTATCTCTGGGAACTCTGTATGCCTGAAGCCCTTTCCATAGAACCTGCTGGTTTCTTGGTGTCAGCTAAGCGTTTGTGGATTTTTTGTTGTGTTTTGTTTTGTTTTGTCTTGCCAGGGCCACAGGCAGTGTTCAGTGCTTAAATCACATGACATAAATACATTTAGAATAACTTTTGGCTTCATTGTATCACAAGACTAAAAAAGAAGTCTTAAACTGTCTTAAAATAGAACTGTGCATTTCATTTTTCATTTAGCTTTTATTCCTTTGTGATTCTGTCCAAACTGATTTACAGATGATAATCCAGATGTCCTAGATTCCAAAATAGAAACAGCACAGAGGCAGTGTTCTGAAACTGAACCACAAGATACAAAGGTATTCTTTCCACGTATTAATTTTAAGTTTTGGGGGTAACCTAATTGCATCACTGTGAACACTTATTATAACATTCTTTTTCATTCTAGTATTCTTTTTACTTTACGTATCTTTATAATCACTTTATTATAAAAAGTGTATTTTTTACAGTCCTGCAAAAAAAACCCTAATATTGCACTTTATAATTTTAAACTGTAAAATCACAGTTTATGTATAACTATTACTCAGGTTTCTGTTCAGTGATGTCATTGACTTCAGGCTTCTAGGTGCTTCCTTCCAAAGTGTCCGATGCTTTACCGCAGGTGTGCTTGCACCAAAACACTGAAACATAGTGATATGTATCACTTGAAAGTTTTAGTACCCTGCCTTCTCTCTCCTTTACTTCCTGCCCCTAAAATATAAGTAGTCCAGTCCAAGGATTGGCCTCTCACTGCCTTTTTTTATACGGTCTTGTTTTCATCGGATGACTCAGGGAGGTGGCTCAGAAATTTTTATTTCTGCTCCTGCTCTCTGGGCCCACATCTCTCCATTTCCTGGTAGATACCTCTTCTTCAGCACGCTTCCATTTCTGAGACTTGGTGCTGCTCATTGTCTATTCCAAACTAGTTCCATCTCCTTTTTCTCTCTTTCCCTAATTTATTTTTTTCTACCATGTTCCAAAAGTATTTAAGTCAGCTTATAAAAATATATGCAGTTGAATTCTAGCTTGCTAAAAACCAGTTCAGAGTCTCTGTTTTCCACCAGTGACTGATGAACTAAATAAAAAGTAGTAAAAGAATTTTAACAGCCAAAGAGAGAGTCATGTATCGTCATGAATTTCAATTGGTTGTGGTGAAGGAAAGAAACAGGATTTTAACCCCATCCTTCCCCCTGCCCTATCTAGAACAAGAATCCTGAGACAGTACTCCTAAATTTGGAGAGAGGCAGCAATATTGAAGGGGTCTCTTTTTATTTTCCCTTCAACTTCATGTAAGTTTTTTAATGCTGAATTTAAGTAGAATATACAAATCATTTTCACTAAAAAAAAATCAAATCTAGATAACGTTTTCAGTGTTTATAAGACAGAATTCTAATTTTATATTTTAATTTGTGTGGGTTTGTTTTTGTTTTTACGTATATATTAGTATTACAGTACAACATTTTGATACTTCATGCTGAAAACTGTTTTGCAACTCAGAGTGAATGATTCAGCTGTTGAGAGATCATTGCTCTAAATCAGCCCAGCTGAATACCCCAAAATTCTCTTAGGCACTTTCCCCCTTTATCGCTTCCCCCTAATCCCCTCCTCCACCACCCAATAAAGAAAAGAAATCTGTTGCAAATTCCTATCAGTTCCTTCTTTGGAGTTTCTCTCAAAAAGATAAAATCCAGGATGAGGGAGGAAAAGACTGATTCTGTTTTGCAGGGAAAAGAATAATGCCCTTGTTGCTTTATGGTTGAGCTTTATCTCATGCTGTTCTGCCTTCAGAATTTGTTTCTCCTTGTATAGCCTCACTAACTGCAAAAAATAGTTAACTTTTTAAAAATTCTGCAACAAACTTATAAAAAGCAGTTACAAATCTGTTTTTGAAATAGAAAGGAAAACTTTGGGGAGGACAAGTGGAGGCAGGGTTAAGAAGCTTCTTCTGTCGTTCCACTTCTCCACAGGAGGAGAACGCTGGAGATTTGGAAGAACTACCTAAAACAAGTTCTAAGACAAACAGCACTGCTGCAAGGGCCATGGACGAGAAAGGTGAGTAATATACGGACTTAGATAAATTGTTTTGAGACGAGACTCCTCTCTCACCAGGCTTCACGGCCTAAACCACGGCTGACTCGTTTGCCCTCCCTCGAGAATACACATCCTATTCACAGGGCTTGGGAATCATTTTGAATTTGGATCTTAACTCAATCCAGAGTGTGCTTCTTATCAGTTAGCCCGACTCCCACTTGGTAACTTCGGTGGCGTAGGCCTGTGGATGGCGCGTGTGTGCATATGTGACTGGGGCCGTGCAGGCCACCTGGGCCAGTGTGGCGGCCATGCGGCCGACTGTGGTCCCCGGCCCTGAACCGAGCTCTGCTGTCTCTGCAGACGAATACAGCGGCGAAGCGGCTGGCGAAAAGATGGAGCAGAATGACGATGACAACATTAAATCTCAAGAGGTAGGGGATGTCTTTCGTTTCTTCCTATTCAGATATTTTAAGTACTAACGACAAAATGTGTTAAATGCTATTACCTAAAGTTTTTGTCAAGTGCTTTTGAAGTACATGTTTTTAGTGCAGTGGGACACCCTTTCGTACTGTGCATTTTATCAGTGTCAGTTTGATTAATTTTGGTCTCTCCATTTTCATTTCATCCAAACATTCGTATGAGACCTAGTTCTGTCAAGACGCATGGGATCAGCCCAGAGCTGTACCTCAGTGTTTAAGTCACGTTCCTGTCCTGGCAGTAGGGCACGGCCAAGCCAGGCAAGTGTTTAGGTCAGAGAACGGGGCGGCTAAGCCCTGGCGTCTGGACAGGACGAAATGGGAGCAGCACAGCGGGGTGTGCAGAAGGCCTACAGCGGGTGCCCAGTGGGACCCAGTTTCGTGAGGCCCAGTGGGGGATTCCTGGGAGGCTGCAGGAGCAGGCCAGCCTCTAGCCCTGCCCCCTCCCTGCCTCGGGATTTGCAGGGAGCCCAGTGGGGGCTGGAATCCACTGGCCTGAGACAGGCCCATAAATCAAGGGAAACAACCTATACACCAGCCACACCTAGATAACCATTACCAAGTTTACCTGTCTGATACCTTTTTCTTTTTCAGATTTTATTTAAATTCAAGTTAACGTTTAGTGTATTATTAGTTTCAGAGATAGAATTTAGTGATTCATCAGTTGCATACAACACCCAGCACTCATTCCATCAAGCGCCCTCCTTAATGCCCATCCCCCAGTTACCCCATCCCCCCACCCTCCCCCACAACCCTCAGTTTGTTCCCTAGAGTTAAGCATCTCTTCTGGTTTGCCTCCCTCTCTGTTTTTATCTTATTTTTCCTTCCCTTCCCCTGTGTTCATCAGTTTTGTTTCTTAAATTCTACCCAGTACAACTTCTTAATAGTTCTTTTTGTCACTTCACACTTCTTTTTTTTTTTTTTTTTAAAGATTTTATTTATTTATTCGACAGAGATAGAGACAGCCAGCGAGAGAGGGAACACAAGCAGGGGGAGTGGGAGAGGAAGAAGCAGGCTCATAGCAGAGGAGCCTGATGTGGGGCTCGATCCCATAACGCCAGGATCACGCCCTGAGCCGAAGGCAGATGCTTAACCGCTGTGCCACCCAGGCGCCCCTGTCACTTCACACTTCTGTATGAGAAGTTAAGCAGTCTCCTTTATTTTTCATAAGGGATAATATTTGGTCACAAGCGACTAGGACTAAATCCAAATTTAAATGTACATGCATACCGATGGCAGAAGTCAGAGCGGACACGAAGTACTCACTTCCGTTACCTTGTCATCTCTCATTCCTCACTACCGCGTAGATTCATAATACAGTTCTCAGTGTTCATCAGGTGACGGAATGCATGGCGAGAAATGAAGCACCGGTGTCATGTATTTTTTTAAGTGACAGGGTTGGGATCCGAGACCTCTGAGGAGGGAACTCTAAATCTCATGTTAAAAATTTTTATTGCCTTTTTTTTTTTTCCTTTCCCCCTTAGGAAGATCAGCCAGTAATTATTAAAAGGAAAAGAGGAAGACCTCGTAAACACCCCTTAGAAACAGCATTGAAAACAAGTAGGTATTTGTTGTGTTTTTAGTTCACATGCAAGACCTTTTCAGGGGCGCCTGGCTGGCTCAGTCAGTAGAGAGTGGATGTCTTGATCTAGAGCCGTGAGTTCAAGCTCCATGTTGGGTTTGGGGCCAACTTTTAAAAAAAGACATTTTCAAACTGATTTGTAAGTGAGATTTTTATTTTTTATTTTTTAGAAGAAGACTGCAAAACAGATACTGGCATTGTCACTGTAAGTAATTGTAACAGATGAGAACTCTGGGAGTATTTGCCCTTGACCTGGATTATTTTCCACTACTTTATTTTTTTAAATATTTGAAAAGCATGAAAAGAATCCCTTAAATAAAACACTGAATAACCATTTAAGTAATATTTTAATTACTGATGTCTTTACATAAACAGACTATTCTGCAGTCTGATCCCATCCTCACTTGTGAGTTTGCTTTTATAAAAATTATATAAGGACTTGCCTTCTGGTGGTCATCCTTGATTAATATAGAAAATAGTTGTTTTATACGGTTTTTAGATAATGGCTTCTTTATGGAAACCTCCAGTATGTCTCACCTCTTACTACTCTCTGTGGAGTTCCTTTCATAATAAAATGTACATTGATTTCAATGCAGGAAAATCCTCAGTGACACTTTATCTTTGTAAACATTCTTTGTCTTTGGCCCTGAAGTGTATAGTCAACAAAATCACTGTATCGAGACTTCATTGCATGAGTTTCAGTGACAGCATTATCAGAAGGTCAGACGTATGTCCAGTGTCCTACCAAAAGCAAATGAGGTTCCAGCCTCAGCTCTGCCCCTTACTTCCAGAGCTGTGACACTGGGCTGATCATGTGACCCTCTTGAGACTCCTATTTCCTCGGACATGGAGCAGCATAACAATACCTGTAGTACCCAACTCGGTAGAATTATTACGAGACAGCAAAACCAAAGCGCCATAGGCGAACGCATTTGCCAGCCTGTAAGACGGTGTGGGGAATATAAACAGTGGCCCGGCCACATCACCTCCCTTGCTCCTCTCCCAGCATCACGGCGGGGTGGCTGGGAAGAGGCGTGCGGCAGCCCTAATTCTCCTGTGGAGAGACGTGTTCAGAAGTGGGACATCCACATTCGCTTGGTATTCTCAATCAGGGGCAAAAAATAGGTTCCATATACTCTGCCTACATAATAAAGGTCCTAAACCTGCCTTGGAGAACGAATGACTTTCTTGGTGATGATGACTAACTGCTAAATTCAGTTTTTTGTTGGTTTAAATTTAGGTAGAACAGTCTCCACCTGGCGGCAAACCCAAATTAACACAGACAGGTGTGTACCTAGAGCATTGCTCTGCGTGGGGTGTAAGGAAGGGGAAGGGGCAGCTGGCTACTGGGGAAGGTTTTAGACTTTCATTGTTTCTCAATGAAGTGGGTTAAAACCGTTGTCCTTGTAGCCGTGGGAGACCACAGCTATTGGCTTTTCTTGTGATCTGAGCCCGTCTTGGTTTTGGAAGCCTCCAGAGAGGAGGGTGAAGGCAACAAAAAGTAAAATAGGGACGACGCTGCTGTGTCCAAATCATAATTTACTGGATATGTTTAAGGGAGAAGGAGACCAGCCTGGGAACTAGGCACTCTTACCGGGAAGATGGGAATTTACTCAAGAGCCTATTGTTCTCAGAAGAATTTTGAAAGCAGCCTGTGTAGCTTCCAAAGCCAGAGTGCAAGAGATAAAACTGTTTCAGTTATTCTTGTCCTCATTCCAAGGAGAAAAATACTCCAAAATGTTGACAATGATTGGCTCTGGGTGGTGGGATAATGGGAACATTCCATATTGTTACCATTGCCTGAATTTTCCAGCATTTTTACAATGTGTATATAATAATTTCATGGTTAAAAATTTTTTTACAGAAAAACAACAATACCAGGGCGCCTGTAGCTCAGTTGGTTAAGCATCTGACTCTTGATTTGGGCTCAGGTCATGATCTCAGGGTCATGAGATCGAGCCCCGTGTCAGGCTCTACATTCAGCAGGGAATCCATTTGAGATTCTTCCTCCCTCTCCGTCTGCCCCTGCCCCCCCCTCCCCACAAGTGCTCTCTCTTACTCTCAAATAAAATCTTAAAAAAAAAACGCACACGTTCTTTTGGTGGGTTTTAAAGGATTGGCGTAGGCAAAAAAGATGACTGGGACAACTGTTTGGGATAAAATAAATGGCTGGTTAGATCAGAAAAGTACATATTCTATCAAGGTAAAGCAAATATGTAATTTAGAAACCTTTCCACATAGTTAACTGTGTGTGATCTTGTGATTGTATTTCAGTTTTTCTTGTCTCTCAGAAAATTAAGGTTGATTTATTATTTTTTTTTACAAGGGGAGATTCTGCCTATGTTCGGTTTTTAGCCAGTTTTTATTCATAATTTTATCATATTTTGAATCCATACGACAGGAAACCTTTATAATTTGAATGCCCTTTAAGGACTCTAATTTGAGCTGTGTGATTATGTTTTTGGGTTTGGCAGCGATTTTCCAAGTCTCGGTAATGATGACCAGTTACGACAGGCTTCTTCACTGTCGGCCTCCTCGGTGTAACTCTTCCGTCTACATCAGTGTACTGAACTTGCAGAACGGGTGATACGTGGACCTTGCCACCAGTGAGAAGTACCTTTGGGTTGTCGAGTGTCTAGGAAGCATCCCCATAACTTTTACTTCAAATAGTGCATTGAAGTAAACTTCATTTTTTTCCCTTGTCAGAAAACTGTAACATCTACAGAAAGCAAATATATAAAGAATAGGCCTACACAACCTAAAATAGGCTTAAATATGTACTTTTCTAATTGCTCTGATGTAACTTTTTAGTCAAGAGAACTCCAGCTATCGCACTACTTATTAGTTCTGTGACTGAACACATTACTTAAATCAGGTTACTTGAGTCTCGTTTTTCCTAACTACCAAATGGGGGTCGTAACAGAGAGGGAGCTACGTTGAGAGCTCAGTGAGATGTGTAATCCAGATCTGCGTGTCCTGGTGTGGTTTGAGGGCTCCCCAAATGTCCCTTTCCTCCTCCCTTTCTGGGTACAGAGCATTTGATCTGAAAGGGACCCTACAGGTGGTCTAACCCAGGTCTTTATCTTACAGATGAAAAACTGAGGCTTGAGGAATTTAAGTAATTTTTCCAGATCGCATAGGTTATTTGTGACAAGTCTGAAGTGCAAATTTGGAGGCCCTGACTTGCATTCGAATGTACTTTCTTTCTTTCTTTTTTTTTTTTTTTTTCTTAAGATTTTATTTATTTATTTGACAGAGAGAGAGACAGACAGTGAGAGAGGGACTACAAGCAGGGGGAGTGGGAGAGGAAGAAGCAGGCTCCCAGCAGAGCAGGGAGCCCGATGCGGGGCTCAATCCCACAACCCCGGGATCACGCCCTGAGCCGAAGGCAGACCTTTAACGACTAAGCCACCCAGGCACCCCTCGAATGTACTTTCCGCTAGGTGTTCTGACTCGAACTTTGCTTGCCTGATAAAAAAATAATGATAAATTGTAAGAGTGCATTAATCAGCACTGGTACGTTCAGAGATAACAAGCCAGACTGTTGAAAGTTAATTTTACACTAAGAGAGTGTTAATGCAGAGATTTTCCTTTTCTTAGATGAGTCCAATAAAGAAACCAGTACCCAACAAGAAAGAAGTGTAAGCAACGTAAGTCTCCATGTTCTTGTCAAGGTGTGTCCTTTAGGGATCAACTTAGTAAATGTTCAGCTAACCACCCCTTCCACTTTAATTTTATTGCTTCTAGGATGATAGTGAAGAAAAAACAGTAGCAAGTGTGCGTCGGAGAGGAAGAAAGCCCAAGCGTTCGCTCACTCTGTCAGATGATGCTGGTATGTTTCTGGCACATTCTTAATTGTGGGGTCTTATCATTTCAAAATCACCTTTTTAAGAGTTTTTCTCTGGATGAGGAGAAATCCAGTGGGGCACAGCTAGTATTAATATTACATAAATATGTGTGAAATGGCTCTAATCCCATGTCAGAAATGGTACATCCCAGATGCTTTTCTGAGTACATGTGAATTTTTCATGAATGTTGGCTGTGAACTGCCTAAGTAAACTATCCCAAATGTGTTTGAGATTAAGTTAAACAGTCGTGAATTGCAAGTGCTGGAACAAAAGGAAATGGAAAACCACTTCTTCTGCCTCCAAGTCCCTAATACCCTACGTTCTAAACTCCATGACTCTCCTTTGGAAGTGTCTTGGGGAATTGTACAGTCCAGGTGTTACCCTTCTATTTGAACAGAATCTTCAGAGCCAGAAAGAAAACGCCAGAAATCAGTTTCTGAAGCCACTGAGGACAAGAAGGACCAGGAGTCTGAGGAGGAAGAGGAAGAGGAGGAAGAGGAGGAGCCCTCGGGAGCCACTACGAGGTCCACCACCAGATCAGAGGCTCAGAGGTAACGGGGCAGCAGAGAGCTTCCAGAGGTCTCCACCAGCTTCTCCATCAGACAGCAGCTTTGGCTTTCATGGGATTCTCTTTTCATTGACTCCCTCATGCTGCAGCCTAAGCCATTTCCTTCTGTTTTATCTTCAGCAGAGAGCACATGCACTTAGCCCTCGGACGCGGCAGTTCTTCTTGGAGAAACCCACCTTCCGTCTTAAACTGTTGTCGAGGGTCACATCAGAGTCTTTGCCAGGTTCTAAATGCCTGTTTGGTGGGACCCATACAGTTCCTGTACAGATACTTACCGAGCCTCAGGACGTGTCTCAGATACCATGCCGGGCCTGTGGGTGAAAGCAGACCCTGTGTATAACACGGTCCCTGCAGGCAGCACGCTCAGCTCCATGCGAGAGAGAAGGCAGGCGTGCCCATCACCGTCGTAGGACGCGTGTGATTCCACAGTGGAATAGGCTGACCATGTGAAATGGCCCATATGCAACCATTTTTTACTAACATAACTTAATTTCATGTTGCCCAGAGTTTATTCTCCCAAACCCCAGTATAGCCAGAAGCCCCTGGAAAAAAGAGTGCCATGGTCAAATGAGTTTGGGGAATGCCGGTGAATTCCTTCTCCTTCATAAGTCACAGCGCACATTAAAATGTTAAGGGCTCGGCATCGTCCTAAAGGAAAGAAATCTGTCTAACTCTGGACAAACATCACTTGCCAGTTACACCCCCACCCGCACCCATTAACATCAGTCAACGTTCTTTTTCCCACTGCGCATTCTGAGCCCTGTCGCATCCGTTTACGGTTTATTAACTTACTAGAGCAAGAATATTTTCCATTTTCAAGGGGATTCGCAGGCTATTAATTTGGTATCGTCTTGTGTCATTTCATTAGCCAACATTAATCAAACAGTTCAGGGACGTTTATTTCGAGAGTATCACTTCCTATGCCCGTCACCACAGTGTAACAGTAATAATGTCCTGTGTTCATATAAAGACTTAAAATCAGCCTATTTCTGTTCACTTCAGACTTGCCCATTAGTAGCCATCCATACCACGGTTTGGTTTCTCAAAGACTCAGATTTTAGAGCCACGAGACTTTAAGAGCTCCCACGGCTGAAGGTAAGGTGGTGGTCTCGTATTTGTTTTTAGATGGAACAACTCAGATAAATAGAAGAGACAGAATCAAGTTTCCTGCTCATGGGAGAGGGTCGGGCTCTGGAGCGCCCCACCCCGCCACCCCCACCTCCTTAAACACTCACGCAAAGATCGTCCGGGACAGTAGGGCCCCACCTCAGACAGTTTTGTAGGCCTTCTTGGTTGCTGTCTTGGAGTGAGTGTCTAAAAGTAGTGGTCAGGTTTGCCTTTTAAAATTCATTCTCTGAAAACAAATCTTATTTGACTTAGGATTCTAGAATCACCTAGACTGTCAGCGCTCTTCCTTAATGTGCCTTAAGAACTTTTGATTGACAAATGGATCCTTTTCTCTTAGTTTAGATTCCGGGGCATCAGTCGATTGGTTCTCGGGCTCTGGCATCTTCCTCAGTGCAGATTCTTGGGGTCAGCTGGGGTCTTCATGGGTCAGTGCTACTAACCCATCAGCGCCTCCCTGTCTGCACAGCAGCTCCCCTGCAAAGGCCTTTCTGCTTGCGGGCTTCTTGGGGACAGGGAAGCCTCCTCCTCGGTGTTCTCGTCCTTGTGTCCGGTGGAAGCTGGCCTCCCTGAGCGTCTGCTCGTGTTTTAGTTCTGCTCTTGGGCTTTTCTTCAGCATTTCCCTGAACATTGGAGGGCAGCTTCCAGGCTTCTCTTATTTTGATCCCTCTCCTCATCCTGTTTGCTCTCCAGAATTTATCTGCTCTCCTCTCTAAGGATAGCATGGACTGGTGAACTCAGAACAGGCTTGCCCCACCTTATCCTGGGGGGACGTGCTTCGGTGCGCGCCCAGTCTCCGTTCCCTCGGCTGGACCCGCACACCGGCTCAGCCAGTCCTTTCTCTTGCAGTCTGGCTGGCGCACCTGCTCTTCCGTTCCCTGGTCCCGGTGCGGTTTCCTGCGTGGACCCGTCGCGGGGCCTGACCAGCCAGCCTTGTGGACTGTACTGTCTTGTACCGTCTCAGCCCCTTATTCTACTCTGGGGAGCGCTTTAGGGATTGTCCTCTTGTCGGCCGGTGTATTTTTTATCATCACGGAGTCGTCTGTCTCTAAATCGTGACAAGATGCCCCGCACAGTAAAAGCAGAGGCACCGTCATATGCGGGCAGTTAGATGTGGGTGACATCAGACCTGCTTTGTACCAACCGTCCAGAAAACCTGCCATTTTCTGCTTTTCATCCCTGTTCTTTGGCTCGCCCGTGAAGAGCGTCGTCCTTTCTGTGGAGGCCCCAGGCCTGGCGTGCTCAGTGTGCGGCTGCCCGATGTCTCTGTCATCTGTTTCAGAAAGCATCGTGGCAAGCCTTCTGCACGTGCAGCGTCCGCACTTGGCAGCCCAGAAACCGTTTCTGCTAGAAATCGCCAAATATTAGCAAAGGAGAAGTTCTCTACCAGTGAAAAAGGTAGTAAATCTCCCCCAGTAGGAAGGTAAGTCCCTGCTTACGCTTGAAATCATTTTTAATCCCCAGAGACTATTTTTGGTACAGTAACGTTTTCTTCCCAAGTTCCTTTAAAATTTTTCTCTTGCCAAATAACTGTCTTTTGGGATCATCAGTTTCCCAAATGGAAACCCACTCCAGAAGGCATTGGAGGGGCTGCAGAAGGCGCTTCGCCACAGACTTGCCCTCGGGCTCTGGGAG
Organism: Ursus arctos; assembly: GCF_023065955.2. Lineage (NCBI taxonomy): Eukaryota > Metazoa > Chordata > Mammalia > Carnivora > Ursidae > Ursus > Ursus arctos. The sequence continues at coordinate 9,577,931 of NW_026623111.1, read as the reverse complement.
CCCTGCACACCGACTCCCGGCCGCCAGCACCAAAGACGAGGCGTGTTTCTTCCTGAGTGGTCGCAGGTCCAAGTACTTGGCCAAACCAGCACAGCATGGCCAGTCGCGTCACAGCCCAGAGTCGCTTCGGTTTTAGCCAGAGTTTTGAGAGGTGATGGGGTGACTGGTAAACAGCCGCTTCCGGCCCAGCCCCTGGCCGGCTCCCACCATCCGCAGCCGCGTTCATCCTACCGCTTCCCACAGGCTGCGCCCAGCCCTCCTTCGCGGCCTTGGCTTGTGCTGGTCCTTGAGCGCCCTTGCCGCCGGCCGCCAGCAGGCCAGGCACTGCCATCCGTCACACTCCGTCCTCAGGAGGCCCCGCTGCTTCAGTTCCTCTCTGTCCTTCCCGCGGCACGTCCAGCCGGCTGTGCACAGGGTGGCGGTGTATGCCCTCTCTGAACTCTAAGCTGCGTCCTTGAGATGCGGGTCTTGTACTTTCTGTACATGATAGCATCAGCAGATAAAAAGACTTCACAGGGTACAAAAGCCGTTGTGACATCTCTTACAACAGTCGATCTTCCCAGCATACGGGTAGTGTATGTGTGCTCCATCCCCGTCTTCTAGAAGGGGAAGCACACTGAAGTGCCAGGCATCTTTCATATGGATTCTCCCATTTAATTCTCATTAAGGGAAATGTAGTATTTATCCTTATTTCATAAGTGAAGGAAGGAATCTCAGGAAGGTCTGGTCCATATTTCTCAAAATGGAATTGCGGAGCAGTCAGGGAAGGTCGGTGCTAAGATTCTGCGTCTGTAGGTCTGGGTAGGACCTGAGAGTCTGCATGTCTAATAGCTCCCGGGGGGTGCTGCTGCCGCTGGTCACAGACCACATGTTGGGTGACCCCCCGAGCTCACACGGCCCGGAGGAAGCTGCCGTCCCCTGCTACGCGGCATGTGGCACAGCGCTGGCGTGCCCGCTGCTCGGCGAGGAGGTGTTCATTCAGCGGCCAGTGGCTTTCCCGACACGGCCTGAAACGGGAGATCGGCAGACACTGCTCTCCAGCCCCTCTGCGCACATGCAGATTTGCTGACGCTGCGTCCTGTACAGCAGTCTGTGACTCAGTCCGAGTTTATTCACTTGTGCTGCCAAAAGAGCAATAAGCGAGACCGGTCTTTCTATCAGTGCAGCCCCATTGGTCTGTCTCCTGCAAGTTTGATTTTCCAGGCCTTGTCCTTCATGGATAGAACTGTGGCTGCTTGCTGACATGTGTCTTTGTGCAAGGTGCTGGGGAGAGGAAGAGGAGTAAGACCTAGCAGCTGCCCCAGAGAAGCACCCTAGTCGGGGAGACGTGTGTCCATGACTTGCACGCCTTTCTGGCACCGCCCACATGAAAACTCTGTTTCGCAGTATATTTGCGGAGCGCTCACGTTCTGCCGCTATCACTGCAACAAAATTCTCATGATCCAAATTTAATAGAAGTAATACCAGTGGTATTTTCTGTTGTGGTCTATTTGCGTGTTGTTTTAAAATAACGACTGCAGCCTACAGTTGGGAAAACCAGCAGGCTCATCACAGTGGTAAGCACTCTGGTGAAGACAACGTGCCGCGGGATTTCCAGAGAGCAGCTTGCTCCGTGATGAGGAAGGCTTTCCAGAAGGACTTGCTTTGGAACTGGGGCTTAACGACAAGGACATGTGCTGGGTGGGAGGTGTGGGGTGATTCTCTAAAAACTCACGTGCCAAAGCATGGAAATGTGAAAGAATGTCCTGTGTTTGGCAGTGGCCGTACTTTGGCAGGACCGTAGCCCAGGCTGGAGCAGAAGTCAGGGCAAATTATAAAGGACTTCGTGAATTCTCGGGACGACTTTATCCTGAAAGCCTCAGGTAGTCAAGAGGATTATACGTGTAGCAGATAAACAGGACAGTGACTTGATTCATTGGGGTTTCCAACAGATAATTGTGGCAGATGGGAGAGCGGGGATAGGCTGGTGGCAGGGAGGTTGGCCAGAATGCTGCTCTGAAATTCCCGTGCCTTTTCTAGCATTGCCGGCTCTCCTCCGTAACATTGTCCCATGAGACGTGATCAGGCACCACCTGGACGTTGTCCACGGTCCTGCTCTGCTCCTGCTGGTCACCTCACCTTGGGACAGCACGTGGAGGACTGGCTGTTGATTGTTTTGTAGATAAAAGGACTAGGACCCAGAGAAGAAGGTAGATTTGACCCAGGCCGGCACCGGGAGTGTGACCGAGCTGGAACGGGGGGAGCACAGGCCTCCGAGCTCCTCCTCTCGTGCCGTTTGGGTGTGAGCTGGTCAGCAGATGACCCGTTAGCACAGTTCTTCTAGAGTCTCCTCTTCCTATATAAATGTGACCCAGGTTTTCTCTTCCTGGCTCTCAAGTGCAAAAACCTTCCCTGTTTTAAAGAACTCCCAAATTATCGAAGCCACTCCTTTCAGCTCTCACCGCTGCCCTGACTTTTGTTTTACTGCAGATCAAAGGCCCAGCTCTCCCCTTCTAGCAAACGCAAGAGGGAAGCCAGCCCCCCCGGAGCCCGAACCAGAGGCCAGCAGAGGGTGGAAGAAGCCCCTTCGAAGAAGGCCAAGCGGTAATCCTGGCCTCCGCCGCCCCTGGCTTGTCGGGGACATAGCCGAGAGAAGAGAATCAAGCCTCGGGGCCATAGGCTTTTTTTTTTAACCAGGGAAAGGACATGCATGTGCTCTAAGTTCCTAGGTGCAAGCTTTTTCTTGTTCTGTTTTCAACAGCTTTATAAACTATTGTTCATAGAAGATAGTATGTACATTTATTTCAGATAAACGAAAATAAGTTTACTTTGTATCTGAACTCAAAACAAAGTAGTTGTATATTTTAACATTTGAAATTGGGATTTCCCGATGTGACACATCACTAATGCAAACCCTTCCAGCCCATCAGACATCAGGCTGCCTACTGGTAATCCGTGTACAGTATATAAACATGTAAAAATAGGTTGTATTTTACTCTATGTATGATGCTAATCAATGAACACTTTATTTATTTTACAGAGAAAACTTATCTGTGAACTTTACTATATATCTGTTTATTTTATTTTATTATTTTTTTTTATATAAAAAAAAGGGTTTTAAATGCTATGCAGTCATTAGTAGAAATGTTTTAGGATCCTGCCTGCCTTGTAACTCTCTGAATATGATCTGGCAGGAAATACAGAATCTTCTCGCATGTATCCAAGTGAAGTAGTTAAGCTCAAGAAAGGGTCTGCATTGCTTCTCCGCTCACACCTGTGACTGTTTTAAGAATGTAACTTGTTTTTAGATTATGCTCGCATCTGTGCCTTGACTTCCAGCCCCAGTGGCGTGAGAGGTTCTGGTTCAGGTAGAGTTGCGTCCTGTCACCTGCAGCAAACATGCCTCTGTCGCTGTTCATTCCTCCCGTCTGTGCTCTTCCGAGGCTCTGCCCATTCTCTTCCCATGTTGTCCTTTTCAGTGAAGGGAAGTGCATCGAGATTAGGTCACTCCTGTCTTTCGAGCTTCAGGATTTTATGTTGTTTTATACGCGATTATTTCAGGATAGAAACTGGCTTTATTGCCAGATTCTTTTTTAAACATGTTTTAACTCCCATATGAACAAACTGTCCAACTTAAGTTTTTCATAAAATTAAATTTTTCTTAAGATCAAATTTGTCTCTAGCAATGACATGATGAGTTGCCAAATAATTGAGATTATTTTAAAACGTTTTGTTCATATTGTTTTATAATTAAAATTTACATTCAGTGTGTGTGAATTTTTTTTGACTCTTAATGTAAGGTGGATATTTCTGTCATTTTACATGGTTTCTTACAAGATTTTATATATAAATTATAAAATGTTTCCAAAACTTGAGTGGTAAGAATTTTTTTTCTGTATTTTAAATTTTCTTCCTGTGGGAACCATTTCTTCTCTCCAAATACTTGGTCTTAGAGATGTTCCATTTTCACGGTCAAATACGAGTCCGCGATGGCCTCTTGGTAGAATTGAATGTTGGACCTGGAAGGGACCTCGGAGACAAGGAACAAGGTGAATTTAACCAAAGCCCAAAAAGCTGAAGTGATTTTTCTTAAGGTTTGTCAGGAGAAGCCAGTGTAGGTCCCCAGGCTCCAAAGTCCTTGACCAACAACGTCTGCACTGTGAGTTTTAGATTGGCTCGCCGGAAGTGCATACGTGAAGCTGTGTTCTCAGCGTGAAAGCAGCGTGTTCAGTTCAGTTACGCCTGCTCTGGGCATGACCTCACGGGGACTAAGCAGTTGGGTTGTGAGGAAATGCTGCCTCTTAATAAAGCTGGAACTAAATATTGACGCTGGAATATGGAATTTTCTGGCGGGAACTCAACTAGACCGTTCGGCTTCCAGTTGTCCTGAAACCCAGGTAGGAAGGAGATGGCGTCCCGGGGGCACGGGAACTACCACAGTTCTTGGTCATCATGGTAACTGGGTCCTGCTAGTATTCAGTGGAAGGAAGGAGGTTGGGAATGCCCCACCTTCCACAGTGCACACGACGGCCCTCGCCTCCACAGAAACATCGATGTCAATGTCCACAGCTTCCCCCTGCAGACACCCAGACACTCCCAGACATAGCCACACTTGCCACTGCCCGGTCTCAGCTCACTGCTCCTCCATGAACAACCCAAACAACAGCACATGTGCTTTCGCCCTCGCGGACCTGGGACAGGGCTGGGATAAGCCGGCAAGAGTGCCCCTGATCGCAAGTGGGGGGCTAATTCCTCTTCGGCTGAAGCTGGTAGCCCACAACCACAGTCCTTCCCTCCCTCCTTCGGGCCTCTCCACAATACATCCCTCGGCCACCGATGCCACCGCCACCCGCGCGACTTCTTAAAGACTAGAGCCTGCTAACTACGGCTTATCCTCAGCACCCCAATTAGAAATGGCCATCACGTGGCATCCCTCTTCCCGACAAGATCTCACACTCAGGGTGGCTGGTGGCAAAGTTGGGACTGAACGCTTCTGAGCCCCAGGTCAGGGATCTTCGTGCGAGGCCCCATGGGAGGGGGCCCTGGTGCACCTCAGCGGCAGGCCCACCAACCTAAGGACGGCCGTCTGGTGGAGGTTTACCCCAGACGCCCTTGCAGCTGACAAACCTCCCCGAGCTGAGACTGGGGGTTGATGATTCGAATTCAAAAATGCTGAAAAGGATTGCTTTCTGTATTTACTTTTTCATGTCTTTTACTCATCCCAGGTGCACGAGCACTTGACATTTCCCAAAATGACTGCTTCGCTATCATTGTGCGATTAAATAAGAACTAGGCGGTTTTCATTCTCCACGGACAGACGCTTCTCTCGGGGGAAGGAAATGGTTTGCGAGCCAGCATCTGCCCACTGGTGAACTCCTGTGCCACACCCAGCACCAGGGGCGCGAGCCTGAACCCAGCTCTCGAGGGGTGACAACTGCATGAAGCAGACAGCCGTGCTGCCTGATTGGGGTCCAGTCACGGGGCACGGCGGGGAAGAAAATGTCCTGAGGGAGGCCAGATGAAGGGGAAACTCCTGACACACAAGAGGAAGAGCGGGTTGTTTGGTTTGGTTTGGTTTAGTTTGGTTTGAAAGTATAAAATAGAGTTTTCAGCAAGGTTAGAACCTAAAGAAGAGAACATTTCGGAAGCTGAGGGTCAGGGAGAACTGGAGGTAATGATGGACGCGATTTTTACCACCAATTCAACCTTCCAGAAACTTCCTAGAGAAGCTCCATATAGATAATCACCATATAAGCTCTACGTCACACAAAACACTAGTCCCAAGAGCTACTCCTCACACCGCAGCCCTTCTGAGAAAGTCATGGGACACATTAGTAGTACACATAAATTTCCAAGAAATCAGGTTAACTTTTTCCACGCTTATGAAACCTAAAACCCCTGCTTCCTCACCCCAACACACACACATTCCTGCACATGCAAACTTAATTCAACATCCTTGGAAGTTGATGATACACAAAACTTTGAAAACTACTCACTTATAAACAGCCCTGTGAAGGAACATCAGACCCCCTGCTTTTCAGTTGGGAGAGGTGAAGCTCGGGGGTTACAGAACTCGCTGTTAACACACCCATTACACGTAGCCAGGCTGGAACCGAGATGCCGTGCGTCTCGCCAGAGTTCTCTCCACAGAGCGGCCTTGCCAGTGCCTGCCGTGGCAGGATCCATGTGACCTGGGGGCACACGTCGGCTACAGTTCCATCACACTCTCTTAGTTGTATGCTTGACTTTTTTGTTTTTTAACAATGGTACAAAATCTGAATGTTGCTAAATAATAGTATTTTTGTTCTCTAATGTCTTGGTTGTAGAAAATTAAAAAAAAAAAACAGTAGGCAAAGATGAAAAAAAATCACTTAGAAACCCACAAACCGGATATATTATTTCTTTGATAACCAATTCCTCCAGACTTTTCTATTTACTTATGTGCAAAACTCATATACTATATTTCATCTCATCGAAGATGCTGTTGACTATAAAATGTATCCTTACTTTATACACTGCTAAGAAAAAAAACAACCTGAAAGTATGACACAAAAATTAATCACAGTCTCACCAGATGCATGAATCCATCATATTCACTTGCTGTTGCTTTGGAAACTCTCCTCTGTTCCAGGGGATTGGATGGTTCCTCTCGCCGTTAGCTGTGTGACCAGGAATGCGCTGGATAATTCCTTTGCACGTATCTCAGGAACAAAATGCAACAGCCTCCCCTGCCCTGCAGTATCTTCCTTTCTTAGGTCTTCGAAGACAGTTGGTTGTTACTTTGCAAGAAAAGATGAGATCACAGGTATCTCTCCAACAGCGAGTATTTGCCTCCCTGATACAACATGTATTTCTTGCCGCCAGGTTCCTGTGACTTTCTGAGTACACGGCACCTCTGGTTTGATGCCTAATCATAATGAAATCTTCTCAAAGACATTTTAAGTGGTGTTTAAAATCAAAGCGCATAGAATCAATGGTGCATATAATTAAGCGACAGCAATATCAAGAGTTAGAAACAAGAACCCATGTGACAATGACAACTATGGCCTAAGTGCTGCTTGTTCAGTAGCAATTTTAAGATACTTTCTAATCTCACAGGTGTTAAAACGTGGGAGGAAAAAGTGTGCCTTCGAATTAGTGAAATATGTAGATAGATTTTTTACAAAAACAAGATTTTACATATCGACCTTTTTATACCCTTTTAAAAATATTATACAAATTTACAGAATATTTCTTATAATCAAAAGGATAGAGAGCTTTTATATATGTATATAAAATATATGTACATACATACATATACAAGTAGATAATAAGAATATTATATATCTAATACATATGATATGTAAGTATGGATATATCATACGTGTATGCACAAATCCAGTTGTTTATATCATATATATCGTATGATATATATATCATGGTGTGGTGTGTGTGCGTGTGTGTGTCTGAGGGGGTGGTATTTGTGACACAGATACACAAAGGTTATTGCCCCGAATACATATATGTATCTCATACGATATATATATCATATATATAATGTGTGTGTGTATATATATACGTACAACATATGATATAAACACCTGTTTTTGTTAAATCCTATTTACCCACCCTTCAGCTTGAGACAGACTAATAAGAACACCTTGGAAGCTTCTGCATGTCCCCAAGGTTACCAACATTCTAACATCGTTTTTAAAGATTTTATTTTTTTGTTTGACAGAACGAGAGAGCAGAAGAGCACAAGCAGTGGGAGCAGGAGAAGCAGCCCCTCCGTGGAGCAGGAAGCCCGATGCGGGACTCGATCCGAGGACGCTGGGATCCTGACCTGAGCCCAAGGCAGTCGCTTAACCAACTGAGCCACCCGGGCACCCCTGGTTACCAACACTCTAAATACAAGTTTATCATTTTACACATATTTTAAGTTGTGAATGTTTTTACACTTGACATAAACAGAATCGTATTTTAAGGATCATTTGAGACCCACTTCCTCGTCCACACTGCGTTTTGAGAGTCCTCTCTGGCGACGGGGGGAGCTCCAGTCAGAGCGCTTTCGCCGCGGTCTCGTGTTCCAGCGGAGGCGGGACGGCCACAGACTGCAGCCGTGTGGTGGCCTGGGCCTGGGCTCGGTGTCGCTCCGCCGAGTCGAGGGTGCGGTGCGCGGTGCGCGAGTACGTGCCGGGCAGACCTTCCCAGAGCTACGAATACCGTTGCAACACGGAAAGCTGCAGTGTAGACACCCGGAAGTGAGCGGAAGGACAAGCTGGCGGCCGCCTGAGGAGGCCCTCGGCCCGGGAGCCAGAGGCCCGGGTCAGTCGGCCACTCTGACGGCTCCAAGATCCATACACCCCATTTCCCCCAGCAAGACGCAGCCGGCTTTCTGCTCCAGGGCAACACCTGCCCATTTCTAGGGCGAGCATGTTTTCGCCTTTGCAAGGCAATGTCAGAGTGTTCCCAAGTGTTTTTACCGCCTCGTACTCCTACCAGCTGGGTCCTTCTCTCCTTGGACATTCGGTCATCTCACGGCTTCTCGACTGTTGCCTGTTTGGCGGATGTAAAATGTCTCACTGGGGTTTTTATTTGCGTGGCATTCAAGAAGGTCGAACATCTTTTCACGTATTCATTTCCCGTCTTATTTCCTCTGCTGTGGAATGCATGTTCCTGACTTTCGTTCGTTTCCCCATGTGGCTCTTCGTGTTTTTCTTATTGATTTGTGAGAGTTCTTTATATATATATTTTTATAAAGATATAAATATAGGGGTCCGTGGGTGGTGCAGTTACTTAAGCGTCCGACTCTTGATTCTGGCTGGGATCTGATCTCAGGGCTGTGAGATCGAGCCCCATGTCGGACTCAGCACTCAGCCTGCTTGGGTTTCTCTCTCCCTCTCCCTCTGCTCCTCCTCCAATCAAATAAAAAAATAAATCTTTGAAAAAAGATACATATCACTAGTATTCGGGGTGTGTGTGCACTTTGTGTATCTGTGTCACAAATACCACCCCTCAGACACACACACACACACCACACACACGCACACACACGCACACATACACGTATTGTGTGGTTTATCTTTTCACTTTCTTTGTGGTAATTTTGGTGAACCGTTTTTAATTTTAATGTCATTGAATAGAAACTTCATTTTGTAGCTAGCTCTTGTGACTTCAGATCAAGATCAAATAGATATTCTGAAAGTTCTGATGTTTGCCTCTCACATGTGGGGTATGGAGAGGAAAGCAAGCGTCGTATTAGTGCGAGGTTCAGGCAAGCCAAGGATGCAGGAAATCCAGCCAAGTTCTCCCAGCCCAAAGCCAGAAGGCATCTTGCTGAAAACAGCTCTCCACCTACCGTCTCCTGGGTCACACTCCTGGGTCACACTCCTGGGTCCCACTCCTCCAACCGGCCGCCCCCATCCTGGGGTCCCCTAACCGCTGCCCCGGGGGGTCCTTCACTCATCTCTTGGATCCCCTAGCCTGTAGCGAACATCCTCATCCCCTTGTTTACTGCCCTCTTCCGACGAAGCAGCGGTAGCATTCTGAGAAATGGCCTTTGTAATAACATGAAGGAACAGCTGTCAAATCAGACTCGTACATCGGAGCTCTTACCCGGCATCAAGTGTTCCCACTCAGGTCAAGGACACATACAGTTGCTGGCTCAAATGAAGCACGGAGCTCTGGGCCAGAGCCTACTTCCTCGGCCCTCTCTGATCAGCACACGCATGTGCCCCGATGAGCGCCGGTCTCTGAAAAACACCTGCAGCTCCATTACTTGCACAGAAGGAAGACGTTTCCGTCATGGAGCAGCCGTCCTCAGATGCTCACGGAGCTTGTGTGATGTTTTCCAGGGAGCTAGGCCCATAAATCATAGGTTCCAAGCAGGGATTGTTTGTTCGTTGTGTTGTTGCTATCAGCAATCCTGGAGGGACCAGGAACATGCTGCCAAAAGCAGTCCATAAGTATCAAGTCTCCCACTAGCCAGCACCATCACTTGTCTGCCGGGGGGCCCCTCGATAGCAGCTTTACAAGAATTTCTAGCTCCAGGTCACCTTCTTTCTTTCTCGGGGCATCTTTCACTATCGGATGAAAGGCCTGATGTTATTCGTAGTCTTCCTATTACGTTAGAGCCAATCAGTGTTTTTAAGATTTTATTTATTTATTTGACAGAGAGAGAGAGAGGGAACACAAGCAGGGGGAGTGGGAGAGGGAGAAGCAGGCTCCTACTGAGCAGGGAGTCCGATGCGGGGCTAGATCCCAGGACCCCGGGATCATGATCTGAGCTGAAGGCAGACGCCTAACGACTGAGCTGCCCAGGCGCCCCAGAGCAAATTGTTTGAGACCCGTTTCATCATGGTCCCGTCAGCTACGAGAAACCACATCAGTTACCGTAATGAATAATTCAATCCAGGGAACTGGCTTCGATTAACAAGCACGAGGGTGACACAGACAGAATGCAGAGTAACTTCAGAAAGCAACTGTCACCACGGCGTGGCTCGGGGAACACAAAGGCAAGTTGAGTGTAGCAGGAGACAGGAGAAGCCCAGCAGAGCTGAGGGGCTCAAACTCAGAGGACTGCTGCCCGCGGAGCACTGGCCTCTCCCACATGGGACAGGGAGACCCGTTCCAGGAAGTGGGGCAAATTGGAAACTGAAGCCAACTGTGACCCATCAGCGGCCACCGCTGGGGTGAAGAAATATTGCAGAGGTGAAGAAAAATTGCAGGGGTGACACTAACCAAAGAGTGAGCCAACAAGAAGCAGCAAACCCCTTCCCCAGCTTCAGCCTTTGTCTCTTTTGAGTGCCTCCAATAACAGATCATGGAGAGCCAGCGGGCCAGGGAGAAACCCCGGCTGCAGAGGGCTGGTCCTGGCACCACCAAGCGGACTCGAGAGGCGTGGCTCAGGAGCTGAGAAATAATAGCTTAAGCATTATCAACAATAGCCAGGGGCGCCTTGCTGGCTCTGCCTTCGACTCAGGTCATGATCTCAGCGTTCTGGGATGGAGCCCCATATCGGGATCCCTGCTCAGTGGGGGTCGGCTTCACCCTCTGCCCTTCTCCTGCCTTGTGCTCTCTCTCTCTTTCAAATAAATAAATACAATCTTTAAAAAAAATAGCTAAACTATGGAGAGAGCCCACATGTCCATCAACAGATGAATGGTTAAAGATATGAGATACACACACACACACACACACACACACACACTGGAATATTACTCAGCCATCAGAAAGAATGAAAGCTTGCTGTTTGCAATGATGTGGACGGAACTAGAGGGTATTATGTTAAGGGAAATAAATCAGTCAGAGAAAGACAAATACCACATAATCTCGCTCATATGTGAAATTTAAGAAAGAAAACAGATGAACATATGGGGGAGTGGGAAGGAGAGAAGGAAACAAACCATAAGAGACTCTTAACAATGGAGAACAAACTGAGGGTTGATGGAGGGAGATGGGTGGGGCATGGGTAGGTGGGGGATGGGCATTAAGGAGGGCACTTGTTAGGCCGAGCACTGGCTGTTGCATATAAGTGATGAATCACTGAATTCTCCTTCAGAAACCAATAGTACACTGTATATTGACTAAGTAAAATTTAAATAAATAAATATATTTTTAAAAGAAACAACAGCTTAATACTCAGCACAGGCCACGCTTCTGACTACTCAGCCCCCGCACCCTGCTATACATCCTGAAATTTCCATACGGGAACAACGGGTGGCTTGCACGTTTCCCTCACTCTCCAGCAGGCTCAGCAATGCACTTAGGTCTGCAGTCCAAGTGTGAAATTCATCTAGCATCTGGGTGTTTTGTTGCAGTCGGGCCTTGGTAAATTCCTACTACCGCATGCTTTCTGAAGTGGCGACTCCAAATGCATGTTTCAAATCCTCCAAAGAAATCATTTGTGTCCTCATTCACTCAGTTTATATCTCCCGAAGGATCAGCCTCTCTGTTAGCTTTTAATAAATGTGTTCCCTCTGACCACTAGCAGAATCCGTGCAATGCTTTTTTAAAAATGTCATCTTTTCAAAATGAGTTTATCATCCAAACGCAGAGTTGTTTTTATTTGCGGAAACCAATCTGTCAGTCTTCAGCAAGCTTTACTTGAAATAGTCAACATTTTTTCAACCCAAAGGAAGTACTCAAAAAGAGCTTGCCTTTTCCTATTTTTGGCTCATGTGTCCCTGTTTACCCTCAAACATTGTTGTTCATTTCATCTCTGTCGTCTTGAAGTCCTCTGGTCCTTTCCCCAGTAAACACTATTGGAGTTTAAAAGGATATAGCGCTAAGTGAAATAAGTCAAGCAGAGAAGGACAACTATCATATGATTTCTCTCATCTATGGAACATAAGAACTAGGAAGATCGGTAGTGGAAGAAAGGGATCAAGAAGGGGGGGGTAATCAGAAGGGGGAATGACGCGTGAGAGACTATGGACTCTGAGAAACAAACTGAGGGCCACAGAGGGGAGGGGGGTGGGGGAATGGGATAGACCGGTGATGGGTAGTAAGGAGGGCACGTATTGCATGGTGCACTGGGTGTTATACGCAAGTAATGAATCATCGAGCCTTACATCGGAAACCGGGGATGTACTGTATGGTGACTAACATAATATAATAAAAAATCATTATTAAAAAAAAAAAAAAGGATATAGTGGGGAGGGAGGGTACCTGGGTGGCTCAGTTGGTTAAGCATCGACTCTTGATTTCAGCCTTTTCGGCTCAGGTCATAGGATTGAGCCCTGCTGCCTGCTCTGAGCTCAGCGGGGAGTCTGCTTGAGCTTCTCTCTCTCCCGCTGCACCTGCCCCCCCACCGCCCCGCTCACACTGTCTGTCTCTCTCTCTCAAACCTTTAAAAAAATTTAAAATTAAAATTAAAGGATATAGTTGGTCATTTTGGGCTCTTAAAAAAAAAAAAGGAAATCTGACCTTTAAGTGAAATTCATGTCTCAATAAATGTGTCCACCCTCCAGCCCCCAGATCTCTACTTCCTTGAATCTGGACTGATCGTAGAGCCCTGGTTTGGACACAAGGTACCTTTGCTTTTCTTTTGTGTACTTCACTAAGAATCCTTTCTGAACCTACAAGAAGCACTTGTCTCCAGCCCAGTTCACCTGCATTTGTGCAGGGATTTCTCCAAAGCCGCCTCGAGCTTCTTCCTTTGACAGTTCCCAGGACAGCTCCGTCCCATCTGTTCATCTGACTTTCCATTAAGTCCTCATGCTACCACGGCATCCTGTTTTCCCCTTCCTGTTTCTAGCCACACTTACTCAGACAGAATGACAGTTTGCTGTAATTCCTTCACATAAATCTCCCCGGTGAGCTTTCTCCCCCAACCTACACCCCTTTCTCCGAAAGCACAGCCTTCTGGCCCTTTCCCCTTCGAAGCCTGGTCCAAAATATCTCATAATGGAAATAAACATCTCCAAGTTAGGCCTCAGAAGATGATTTAACAACAACAGAAGAAACTGAAATATGTTATTTGTGCTAAAAACCTAGGGGAACAGCTATGTAACGGAGGATGACGGAGAACTAATACGTTTTTCAGAGCAGGCATTCTAGTGCAGCGGCCATGCTCTGCGTGACCTTGAATAAAACCACTTGGCCCCTCTGAGCCTCAGGTTCCTCATCGGTAACTAGAAACTCTGATACCTGTCCCATCGGTCTCTAGGATAAAAGGACACCATCCACTCAATCAATATTTGCTAGGATCCCCTCCTGGCATGAGTCATTTAAAATGTTGCATTTATCAGATTCCTCCATGTGGCCAAATATGGCTTTAGACTGGTGATGCTCATTGCTGCGTGGGATCCTATTCTGGGACTAGATCATACCTGATTTATCCATCCTATTCTTATTTTTTTAAAGATTTTATTAATCCATTTGGAGTTTATCTTTGTGTATGGTGTGAGAGAGTGATCAAGTTTCATTCTCTTGCATATAGCTGTCCAATTTTCCCAGCACCATTTATTGAAGAGACTGTCTTTTTTCCACTGGATGTTTTTTCCTGCTTTGTCAACGATTAGTTGCCCATAAAGTCAAGGCTCCATTTCTGGAGTCTCTATTCTCTCTCACACCATACACAAAGATAAACTCCAAATGGAGGAAAGACCTCGATGTGAGACAGGAATCCATCAGAATCCTAGAGGAGAACATAGGCTGCAACCTCTTTGACATCAGCCACAGCAACTTTTTTCATGACACATCTCCAAAGGCAAGAGAAACAAAAGAAAAAATGAACCTGTGGGACTTCATCTAGATAAAAATCTTCTGCACAGCCAAGGAAACAGTCAAAAAAACTAAGAGGCCGCCCACGGAATGGGAGAAGATATTTGCAAATGACACTACAGATAAAAGACTGGTATCCAAGATCTACAAAGAACTTCTCAAACTCAATACACGAGAAACAAATAATCAAATCAAAAAATGGGCAGAAGATACGAACAGACACTTTCCCATGAAGACATACAAATGGCTAACAGACACATGAAAAAATGTTCAACATCATTAGCCATCAGGGAAATTCAAATCAAAACCACATTGAGATACCACCTTACACCAGTTAGAATGGCAAAAATGGACAAGACAAGAAACAACAAATGTTGGAGAGAATGTGGAGAAAGGGGATCCCTCCTACGTTGTTGGTGGGAATGCAAGTTGGTACAGCCACTTTGGAAAACAGAGTGGAGGTCCCTTAAAAAGTTAAAAATTGAGGTACTCTATGATCCAGCAATTGCACTACTGGGTATTTACCCCAAAGATACAGATGTAGTGAAGAGAAGGGCCATATGCACCCCAATGTTCATAGCAGCATTGTCCACAATAGCTAAACTGTGGAAGGAGCCCAATGCCCTTCAACAGATGACTGGATTAAGAAGATGTGGTCCATATATACAATGGAATATTACTCAGCCATCAGAAAGAATGATTACCCAACATTTGCAGCAACATGGACGGGACTGGAGGAGATTATGCTAAGTGAAATAAGTCAAGCAGAGAAAGACAATTATCATATGGTTTCATTCATTTATGGAACATAAGAAATAGCAGGAAGATCAGTAGGAGAAGGAAGGGAAGAATGGAGGGGGGGTAAACAGAAGGGGGAATGAACCATGAGAGACTGTAGACTCTGGGAAACACACTGAGGGCTTCAGAGGGGAGGGGGGTGCGGGATTGGAATAGGCCGGTGATGGGTATTAAGGAGGGCACATATTGCATGGACCACTGGGTGTTATATGCAAATAATGAATCATGGAACATTACATCAAAAACTGGGGATGTACCGTATGGTGACTAACATAACATTATAAAAATTATTATAAAAAATATATAAATAAAGATTTTATTCATTCATTTACTTGAGAGAGAGAGCGTGAGCCAGGGGAGGAGCAGAGGAGGGGGGAGTGGGAAGGGGAAGAATCTCAAGCAGACTCTGCTCTGAGCGTGGAGCCCAACACGGGGCTCGATCTCACGTCCCTGCAATCGTGACCTGAGCCGAAACCAAGAGTGCAGCGCTTAATTGACTGAGCCACCCAGGCACCCCTATCCATTCTATTCTTCATGAGCATTTGAGTGGTTTCCAGGTTTTTGGAAACTAGAAAACAGGGCTATGGACATCCTGGTATATGTCTCCAGTAAACTTGTATACGCATTTCTGTTGGGTCGGTTCCCTTTCAGTCTTTTTCATTAGGTCACAGAGAAAGTCTCAGGTTGGTGCTAGCGTGTTGCAACATCTCCTTGGCACATGACAAGCTGTCCCTGTAACAGAAAGCCAACCTCAGGCCCCCAATCTTCAGCATCCCATTATATCTAGCTATTTGACTAACACTGTTTTATCGGCATTCCGTATTTTTTCAGATTATATTCGGCAGGAGGTTACTGGTGCTCCATTTATTTATATACTTATACATAAATTTATGCTATGTATACAAAGGTTCTTTTGAAAAGAAACATTTTTTCAAGTTTAAAAAGTACATCATTTAAATAAAGATGTTAAGTAACTCATGATTATAGGTGGCTGCAGATGGCAAAAAAATGTGAAAATGGGTATCCAACGACCGTAATGTAGGAAACACTATTCTAAAGAAAAGTCACGCTTTCAAATTAAACATCTTTGTCTACCATCACTGGATGGCAACTTGCCCAGATAAGCTGGTTTAATTAAAGACAGAGTGTTCAGGTCAGGTGCCCCAGCAAATCATTCTACAGCACTGGGTTTCCTTGCCTCCAGGAGGAAAAGGTCACAACAGGTATGGGTGGGAGGGTCCCAGAAGGACTCAGAACTAAAGCAATACGTGAGCTGAGCCCAGCAGGTGGAAAACAGTATCTTAAAAAGAAAAAAAAAGAAGTACATTTTCCTGCTTCTGTGTTCTTTGCCAGACCTTGTGGGTCAGTGGGATCTCCACACGACGAACAGGGCAGACAGTGTGCAGGTCGGAGAAACAGGGGCCGAGGTTGGAGGGGTTTCATGGGAACATCACAGCATCACATGGCTGTGTTAGGAATTAGGAAAAGAAGGCAGCCAAGCACCCCTGGTCATCAATGCCTCCATCCATCGCTGTCACCCTTGACCTCACGTCACCAACAACCTGAGCACCTCTGAAATCTTGACGAAGTCCCCAAATCTATAGCCACAGCTCTTTCCAACTCTTATCCCTGATACTTAGGCTCCGGCAAGTATCTTAGTCTTCCAGGACTTCTAAGCCGTCCCCCCAAATCTATCCGCCACCTTCCTCTTGTCCTTATTTTTGCCTTAATCCAGCTTAGCCTCCTTGGTTCCCTGATTACAAACCCTTCCCTGTAGAAGCCTGAAGCCCCTGCTGCTCTTGTTCTCTCTTTGTGGCCCCACAAGGCCCTGCCCTCGGCAAGCCCAACCGTCTACCCACTCTACGCTGGTCTTTTCCATGTTTGGCTTTTGGGTGTGGTTCGTTTTATTTTGCCCAGAGCAGGGGAACGCTGCTGGACAGAAGCACACCTCTGTGCTAACCGGTCACGCTTTAAGTTCATGCATGTGAATCCCAACTACGCCCTCAGTCCTGCTCAGCCGTTCTACCGTACCCTGGTATCTTCCTTCCCCATTGTCCAAAGTGACTACTTCTCACCTCCTCACTGCACCTGCCCAGTCCTCCCTGCCCCACTGTCCATATTAATCTTGCCCATACTGATTAAGAGAATGAAATCAAGTAATAAGCATAAAGCACTTGGGGGCACCTGGGTGGCCCAGTTGGTTAAGCATCTGCCTTCAGTTCAGGTCATGATCTTGGGGTCCCGGGATCAAGCCCCGTAACAGGTTCCCTGCTCAGCGGGGAGTCTGCTTCTCCCTCTCCTTCTGCCCCTGCACCTGCTTGTGTTCTCTCTCTCTGTCTCTGTATCAAATGAATAAGTAAAATCTTTATTTAAAGAAAAAAGCATAAAGCCTTGAACAGTGCCTGGCTCATAGTAGGTGCTCAGTAAATGCCAGCCATGGTTATTATTACTTGACGGCCAGTCACCTTGATAACCACCTTCCAGCGTTCTCTTTACCAGAGACTAGCCCCTCTCACTTTCTCAAGGGCTTTGCTTCTGCAATTTTCTCTTCTCTCCTGCACTATCAACTGTCCCTCCTTATTAGATTCTTTACACCAATAAATAAACATATTCTAGCATCTTCTATCTAAAATGAACACTCTAGATGTAGGATCCCCTCCATTCTCATCTCACTGCTCTGTTCCCCTTCATGGTCAAACTTCTTTAAAAAGTTGTCTATAGCCACTGTCTTCACTTCTTCCCCTCCTGAACTCATTCCAATCTTGTCTTCTTTCAGTTCATTCCCCACACCCTGCAAGACAGTGCCTGTCAAGGTGACCAATGACTTCCACTTGCCAAACCCAACTGCCATATCTCTGTCTCATGCTACTTGCATGCAGTATGCTACATAGTCAATCTTCCTCATTGTGCAAACACAGTCTTCTCTTGGCTTCCTCACATACTGAACTCTCCGGATCTTTCTATTGCACTGGTGACCCCTTCTCAGTCTCTTTTGGTGGGTCTCCCTCCACTGCTGAACCTGTGGGAGAACCCAGGTTGGAGTTCTCTCTCATTGGTCTACAATCATTTCCTAGGTGACCTCATCCAGTTCTATCCATGCTACCTACTGTCTGAAGACACTCAACTTTCTGTTTCGGGCACTGACCTCTTCTTGAAATGTTATATTCACTGGCTGCCCTCGTGCCAGTCTACGAAGCGCCTCAGACATAATACATCCCAACAGAACACTCTCCTCCCGCCCTCGCTCCCACCAATCTCTCAGGTCTGTCCCAGCGAGGTGAGCAGCAGCCCTAGTCACCAGAGCCCAAGTCCAGGAGATAGCTTGAGTCACTCCTTTTCCCTCACCCTCCATCCGATCCACTGCACGCTTCAGGAATACTGCCAAACAGCCCACAGAATGGTAGAAATATTTGCAAATTATGTATCAGATAAGAGATCAATATCCGAAATATTCAGGGGGCTAAAACTCAGCCACCACTACCATAAAAGCAAACACTCCGATAACATGAACAAAACTATCTTCAAAGGAGATACTAAGATGGCTAATAAGCACATGAAAACAAGCTCAATGTCCCTAATCACTGGGGAAACGGGGATCAACAGCACAGCGAAGCATCGCTTCATACCCAGTAGCATGGCTACTACCAAAAACACCACACCACACAACCAAAAATAGTAAGCGTTGAAGTGAAATAAGTCAAGCAGAGAAAGACAAGTATCATATGATTTCTCTCATTTATGGAACATAAGAAATAGGATGATCGATAGGGGAAGAAAGGGATAAAGAAAGGGGGGTAATCAGAAGGGGGAATGAACCATGAGAGACTATGGACTCTGAGAAACAAACTGAGGGCCTCAGAGGGGAGGGGGGTGGGGGAATGGGATAGACCGGTGATGGGTAGTAAGGAGGGCACGTATTGCATGGTGCACTGGGTGTTATACGCAACTAATGAATCATCGAACTTTACATCGGAAACCGGGGATGTACTGTATGGTGACTAACATAATATAATAAAAAATCATTAAAAAAAAAAATAGTAAGCATTGGCCAGGCTGTGGAGAAAACGGAACCCTTGCTCACTGTAGATGGGAACGTAAAATGGTGCAGCCATCGTGGAAAACAGTATTGGGATTCCTCAAAAACGTAAACGTCAATTATCATATGATTCAGCAATTTCATTTCTGGGTATAAACCCCAAAGAACTGAAACCAGGGTCTTGAAGAGATGTTTGTACACCCATGTTTATAGCAGCAGTATTCACAATAGTGAAAATGTGTATAAGCAACCCGTGTCCATTGATGGATGAGTGAATTGTTTAATATGTACTATATACACATACCATGGGATATTATTCAGTCTTAACAAAGAATGGACATTCTGACGTATACTACAGCATGGATGAAACATGAGGACATGATGCTGAGTGAAATAAGCCAGTCACCGAAGGAGAAATCCTGAATGATTTCATTTATGTGAAGAACTTAGAGCAGTCAAATGCATAGAGACAGAAACTAGAATGGAGGCTGCCAAGGAATGGGGGGTTGTTTCATGAGTACAATTGAATGAGTTTCAGTTCTGCAAGGAGAAAATGTTCTGGCGATGGATGGCGGGGACGGTTGCACAGCGTGAATGTACTTAGTGGCAGTGAGCCATATATTTAAAAATGGCTAAAGTGGTAAATTTTATGTGATGTACATTTTACCACGATTTTTTAGAAAAAATTATTAAAAAAAAGAAACCCACAACACTCCTGGGGGGCATGGCTGGCTCAGTCGGTGGAACGTGCAATTCCTGATATCCGTATTGTACGTTTGAACCCCACGTTGGGTGTAGAGGTTACTTAAAAATAAAATCTTTAAGGGGAGCGTGGGTGGCTCCGTCAGTTACGTGACCAACTCTTGGTTTCTACTCAGGTCATGATCTCAGGGTCATGAGAGCAAGCCCCACCTCAGGCTGAGCTCAGGAAGGAGTCTGCTTGAAATTCCCTCTCCCACTCCTTCCTTCCCCCACTCTCTCTCTCAAATAAATAAATAAATCTTTAAAAAAATAAATAACAAAATCTTAAAAAAAAAAAAAAAAAAAGGAACACTACCAAGATAGATGCCAAATCTGCCTGTTCCTTCCATCTCCGGCACCTCCTAACCCAAGCCACCATCTCTGTCTGGGACTCACTAGCTTCTAGCAGGTCTCCCCAACTCCCCACCTGCCACCCAGAACCTTTTTGTTCCAGAACAGCCAGGTGAAACTCATGTTTAGTTAGCTCTGTGCTTACAATCTTCCTACGGCTTCCCATCAGACTTAGAATAAAGTTCACGCCCTTGACTGTGGCTTACAAAGCCCTGTGCTGCCTTGTCCCTGACCACTCTGCCCCTCCCACTCCACTCTGGCCACAGGAGTGTCCTGTCCCCGTCCCTGAGCACGCGGACTCTCCCCACCCTGAGCCCTGTGCACTACTTTCTCCCTCGGAAAACCTTATCCTCCATATCTCCTTCTGCTGTAAATCTCACTCCATTTAAAGCAGCCCCAAACCACCTTCTGCCACGTCGGTCTGCTTCTTTCTCTTCCCAGCACGAGCACCATCTGATGTTTGCTCCGCTGCTTTAACTAGACATTGGTTTCTGGGCGGTATTCCTCTACTAGCATGTCAGGCTGTGGGGAGCAGTGCCTCACAGCACCTTCAACCCCAGAGCCTAGAACAGCACCTGAGACAATGTGAGTGTTCAGAAAATATTTGGTGAATATGAAATGAATGAAGGGAAGAAACTAGGGAAAGGGAAATAAGTTGGAAATTTTTGCTAGGAGAAACTGGCATAGGGCTTTGAGGGCCCCCAGGATAGGTACTTAGAGACAGGAATGGGATAAAATCCGAAGACTGCACTTGTATTTTTAAGCATCTCAGACTGGGCACAAGCAACAGCACATAACATCTTCCTCTGTATCTACTCAAACCCGCTCCTTGGACTTACGGGCCCCCCCCTCAATTAGCATCAGCATCCGCCCACTGTCCGAAAGACAACCCGAATGAGAAAACAAAACCTGAGGGACAAGATGGGTCTGTCGGTAATGCCTGAACTTCCTGATGTTCTGGGGGAAATACCCCATTAGTCTCATGAGGAAATTAGTTTCATGAAGAAATAGAAAAGCCTTCCTACGACCCCAGTAAACACACAGACAGCGTGTGCCCTAAATCATCGTCCACCAGGAGCCTGGTGGAGCCACTCAGCATGCGGAGCCAGCAAACAGGAATCAAGAAGCTGTTAGGTCAGGAGGTCTCTGCGCTCTCCCCACTGCAGCCACTTCTATTCTAAAACTTGGCCCTAACATGTCCTGGGGGGCTCCCCTCTTCCCCCTGGCCTTGAGGGTGGGGAGTCTCCAGCGGGGGTCCGGACTGTGTCTGCGTGAGTTTTTTAAATGGAACACCTCCTCTATTACATCACTGACAACGTGAGACTGTGAAAACATAGAGCCAGGAGCAAAAACATTCCTTTTTGTGAAACCAACATGTTCTTTCTGCCTAAGGGGCTTATCACGGTTCTTCCCTAGATGGGAACACCACACAGCCCTCAGGGGTGCCCGCTAGGTGGCGCTCGTTCTCCACTGAACCCAGGCGGGTTCAGGTGTCCGTACAATTCTTTTCAAACCTGAGAGGTGATCTTCACTCCGGGCTTTTAACAGGTAAGAAAACAAAGCTCCAAAGTGTCTTCCGTGAGGTCGTATCACTGCATCTTAGAGCCTCAAGCAAACTCAGGTCCCCATATTCCTGAACCCAGCTAGCTTCCATCACCTGGCCGTCTCCCTCTACACACGGTTTAGATTATTGATTAAAATAATAATGACGTTTCTTTCTTTGTATGTAACAAGGTTTAGATAAGATCTGCAGGCCTTAGAGTCCTTTATTTTCAAATGCTCGGAACAGTAAAAAATCGTCATATTTGTCTGCCTGGATCCTTTCTTCGATTTCCTTAAGTTCTGATCTCCTTTTCTGATGAATGAGTAGCACAGAAATGGGTAAGGAAGACTGGGAAATATTTAATAAGAATAAATGTGAAGGTTTGAGAAAAACCCCACTAGAGTTGAAAACCCAACTAGATTAGCATTAGACAAAGTCAGATTTAAATCCTGATTTAGCCACTTACTGATGGTCAAGTCATTTAAACTCCTTGAGTTTCAGTTTGCTCATCTATAAAATGGGGATAATCATGTTTTCTACTAACCACACCTCCAGGGTTGTGTAGATTAAATAAAGCAATAGGCTGTGGCTCCCGGCACATTGTTGGTAAACAACATTTGTTTAAATACAAAACCTCCTTGGCCCATAATAATCCTTCTCTACTCAGTCTGAAATACCTGGACCCTGTTCGTGAAAACCCCTGGTGGGATCAGGACACGGATGACTTAGCAACCCAGGAGCCCGTGTCTGCTGGCGGGAAAGTGGCATGTAGCTGGAGGTTTGGGGCGCTGCGGCTGCTTCCAGTGCCCTCAGGAGCCTGCGGATGGGGACAGACGGTCAGTCCCGGGCGCGGCCTCTACCTAGACCTGGCTCCCGCGAGCCTGCACCGCCTCCCTCCTCCCGCCTGCACGCCAGTGCGCGCCGTTCAGCAGCGCCTGAGAGCACACCGGCTACAAGCCCTCGTTTTGAACGACTGGGAACCTTGGCCTAGAGAAAGCAGGTGACTTCAGTCAAGGTCATCGGCGTCTGAGGGCCAAGTCCCGCGTGGCCTCCCCCTGCACAACCGCTGCGGGAGTGGCCTCGCACTCCCTGGGACCTCTCCCGGCACAGAAAGCTGTTTCCCACTACCCACGCCCCCGCCCCGGCCCGGCTCCGAGACCTAGGACCGCCGGGGGCGCAGGTGGCGGGCGGCAGGGGCTCGGGCGCGTGCGCAGCAGCTTTCGGCGCGCGCCGGAGGGCCGGGGTTTCCCCCCTCCCGGCCCCCTGGTCTCTCCCACCCGCCTCCTATCCTGCGCCCGCCGCCGCCCGGGACTTCGCCGTCCCGCAGCGCTCCGGCCCCGGGCGGTTCCTGGGGCGGGAGGGCGCGGCAAGCTAGGGGCGCGCAGGAAACCAAACTGTGGAAGAGAAAGAAGAGAGGGGTGGGAGGCGAGAAGAAAGGGAGGAGAGAAAGAAGACTAGAAAAGAGCGGGACGAGGGTTCGGGGAGCAAGGCTCGGGCGCGGAGCTCCCCGGCCGCCTCCTCGAAGGCTGGCCGGCTGCCGGGCTCCCCGGCTCCGCCGATTCCCGGGGCGGGCCCAGGCCGAAGCGCGGCGCCGACGGGAGGTCAGGCGCGGTCAAGCAGCCGCGGGGTTCCAGGAGCTCGCGGCCACGCCCGGGACAGATGGCCCTCGGTGGGCTGCTAGCGGGGCCCCGCAGCGCCCGGGCGGACGCGCCCCTTCCCCCGCCGACCCCCGGCCCTCCGGCTTGCGCTGACCTGCCGAGCCCTCGCCACACACCCCAACTCACCGGCCTGGACTCTGCGCGTGTCCGGGGCGATCTCTGCCTACCATCCCGTCTGCTCACCGTCCCCCAAAGCCTTTCCATTCCCACCCAGCCCCGTATTAGCAGCTTGTAGTTGTAGTTCCAGACCAGGGTACTTACACACCTTCGGGCCCTGCCTGCAGCCACTCACCAGACCTACAGGTCGGCAAGCGCTGCAGTTGCCCAGAGATGACACGAGTCTCTCTCACCTTGTGCCTGCTGAAGACTCGGAATGCGCGCGCTCTCTCGCACTCTGGGCACGCACAAAAACGGACAACTCCAAACCACGGAACTGCAGCTTGAATGCTTCGACCACCTCTGCTGAAGACGGTGGCAAAGGGCATATCCTACTGTGACTTGGGTTTCTTTTTTAAAAATATATTCTTTGGGGGTCAACTAAATAGCAGTTACTATTTTCAAGTAAGTCTTTGTATAGCCCCCAAACTTACTCTAGTGCTAGGTCGTTCAACCCCCCAGAACATCTCCATTGCCTGTGTGTGCGGAACTCTATTATTCGTCCACACCAAGCCCTCACCCCACAAAGGCAGAGCTGTCTGGGACACACAGTTCACACCTGCCCATCTCTCATCTTCTGGGCGACCTGCGTCAATCTCCCCCTGGACTCGCTCCCCAGAGAATAACAGGGTGGTGGGGGAGGGAGGTAATTTAAAGAGTAAGTAAAGGTCAGCGGGAGAAGGAAAGGACACGCTTTCTTTTGAAACCTCAGGAGCATTCTGTTCTGTTTCCCTCCTGGCCTGAAAAGCGTCCCGTTTCTTTCTTATGCCGGATACTGACACCATACCTTTCCCTCAAAAGTGATGTAACCCTAAAGAGCTATAAAGGGCAACGATCTCTTTCAAGTGTGAATTTCTAACGCAAGTATATTACAGGATCTAAACTGTAGTGTATTTGGGAGGCAAAAAAGCGTCATGTAGCTAAAATGCTGGAAAGCAGAGATGCTGCAAAGCCCTCTCCCCACACACACTGAGCTGAAAACCATGAAGAGTGTGTGTATTTTGCACAACAAGCACCACCAAAAAGAAAGCAACAGGGGAAAAGGCTATGTATTTTAGTGACACCAAAAACACGTTTACTAAACTAAAATCACAGTTCTTTAAGCTTACTTAATGGTTCAAGTTGTGTCTTTAGTGTTAGGTTAAACCTTTGGTAAAATTTATGGAAGACAGCAAAGTATGTTACTTGAGCAATTTTTTATTTAAAAATAAATAACGTAAATAAGTAACAAATGTTTTCATACCACAATATTTGTGTTTCTTAGCTTGGTTCCTTCTATTACATAAAACAATCCATTACTTATTTTTTTAAGAGAATTTAATGTCCTCTCAGTTCAGGAACATGACTAAGGTAATTCCCATAGAGCCCTTTAAACAAACACTATCTTTTCTAATCTTATTCCACTCACAAGTAACAGAATATTTAAAGAACAAATTGAAATATTTTTTCCCTCCTTCCTGGTGTAAAATTTAACAAACTCCAATTAAATGCAGGATTAACCGTCCAGGGAAATGACCGCGCAATTTCCAGAAACTCTCCCAAAGATGACTTCTCATTTCTCGCCTGCCTTTAGTTCTCTTACTGTGCCATCTTTCTCTTTTTAATTCCTCCATAGACATCGAAACAAATAAAATAAGGTGAAGGAAAAATATTTCTAGTGATTTTAATTAATTGATTATTTCCGTGGAAAGAATTAGCAGTGAGGAAGCCGCGAAACTATGAAGGTTAAAAAAGAAGCATTTCGTTCTAATCTTTGAGCCTTCCTAGAAAACAGAAAACTGCGCGCGCGATTTACCAAACTGCGTTATCTTGGATTTCCCCCCTCCCCACGCTCCCACTTCCAGATTTCGACTCGACTATTAAATATCGTGTTCTAGAAAAGTGCAAGAAGGGGTGGATACAGCTGCAGAGAGAAGAAACGTGATTTCTCGGACACCGCGTGTGGGTGGGTAAGCCTCCCGCTTGCTGGAGGATGCTTGGAGGACCAGGCTTGGGAGGAAAGGGGTTAAGTCAGACCCTGACTTTCTCCGCGCAACGTGCCCAGTTTTGTCTGTTAAAGTCAACGTCGCCCAGCTGGAGCCAGCCAATAGGCGGCCGGGAGGGCCCTGGACAACCCAGTGAAGGGGCGTGGCCTGAAGCTGTCACTCAGCGGTGAGGAATGACACCCGCGCGGGAGGGGGGGGATACGGTGGAACGCCGGGGAAGGAAAGAGAGAAGAAACAGATAAAACCAGAGCAGGGGGTAAAAAGGTGCCCCGCGCCTCTCGGAATCCAGAGGCCGCCGTCGTCGCCGCCGACGCTGGGGGTGGGCTCCGGAAGAGCCGGACCAACTGGGAGGGAAAGGACGAACCAGGAGCGAAATCCTGCAACCAGGGAAGAGACCGAGGCGCAAAGAAAAAGTGACTCCGGCCGTGCGCCCCGGAGGCGCTCAGGAGGGGACTGAAGCCGCGGTGGGGGCCCCACCGATCCGCCCCCAACATCCTCCGAGGGGGCAGACCCCGGCCCCCCCCCTAAGGGCTCGAGGCGATGAGATAATCCAGCTGAGCTGCGAAAGGAGAGCGTCTGTCTCTGGATTGGGGGGGAGGGGGTCTCTGGGAGGAGTGGGCCTCGGAAGTGGGGGTGAGGGTCGGCGCTGATCCCGGGCCAGAGGGGGGCGGGGGCTGCTGGGCCGCGCAGGAGTGGGCTGCAGGGGCCTCGCGCGCCCGGCTCACTCGCGCTGCAGCGGCCCGCGCGCTCCGTCCAGCTCGGAGCTGCCCCGCGCCCCAGCCGCCCGGCCGGCCGGCCGCCCTGGCCCACGGCGCAGATGGCTGTGCGCGGCGCCAACACCTTGACGCCCTTCTCCATCCAGGCAATCCTGAACAAGAAAGAGGAACGCGGCGGACTGCCCGCGCCAGAGGGGCGCCCGGTACCCGGGGGCACCGCGGTGGCAGTGGCTGAGGCGCCCGCTGTCTGCTGCTGGCGACTCTTCGGGGAGACAGACGCGGGCGCTCTGGGGGGCGCGGAGGACTCTCTGCTGGCGTCGCCTGCCGGGACCAGAACGGCTGCGGGGCGGACCGCGGAGAGCCTGGTTGGTTGGGACTCAGACTCGGCGCTGAGCGAGGAGAACGAGGGCGGGCGGCGCTGTGCGGACGCGCCGGGGGCCAGCGGGGCCGGCCGTGCAGGGGGGACGCTGGGCCTCGGCCAGCCGGTCTGCGAGCTGCCCGCCGCCAAGGACCTGGAGGAGGAAGCCGCAGGCCGGAGCGACAGCGAGATGTCGGCCAGCGTCTCAGGTCTGCCGAGGCTTCGCGGGGAAGGGGGCCGGGCTGAGGGGTTGGGCAAGGAGGGCAAACATGCCGAGTGGGGTGGGCCTGCTGTGAGTACCCTGCGCCCTGGGGCCCGTGGCTGGCCAGGACCCGAAGCTCTTTGCGCTGGCGCAGGCTGCTCTAATCCTTCGGGAACTGAGCCCGAGAGAGAACCCAGAAACTCCTCAGAGTCCTGCGTCCTGCGTGAGGCTGAGACGTCCTGGGGCAATTGTGCCCTAGACTGGGCTAAGAGAAAACCACTGCACCCTGGCTTTAAGTCCATCGCCAGTGCTTCGGCCCTGTCTGTGTCCAAATCCCCCAAATGAGCGTCAGGGAAGAGCCAGGGGCCCAGAGACCTCGGGTAGCCAGTGCCCTGGCCCCTGGCCCATAGAGCAGAAACGCTCCCAGCTCCAGGTCCCAAGGCCCGGCCCTCCGCTGGAGGTCAGGTAGTGAGGGGTACCTCTAAGTGGAACCTAGGCGCGCATCTGCCCAGCCTGGGCTTTGGGGGGAGGGCTTATTTAGCTTTCCGAGACCCCAGGGTCAGGGGGGCTGGGATGGGCTGAGGACCCAAAACCCAGCTGAAGGCAGAGGGGCTTGATGTGTGTCACCGCCAAGTAGCAGGGAGAGGAACGTCCTCTGCCAGAGCTGGCGGGTCATTGGGAGGGAAAGACCCCCACACCCCCTGTCGGCTGGTCGCTGCTGTAGGCCTCACGCTGGCGCCAAGTAAATAGTATTCGCCAGAGGCCAGAGCTCTGCACCTCTCTGCTAGGGTGCTGTGGGGAGATCCAGGAAGAGGCTGAGAGGTGGCGTCAGATTAGGGTGCAAGGACTCAAAACAGGGGCACCTCTCTCTCTTTACCCTCGATCCCTAGCCTGCTGTCATTTCCTTGGAGAGAGAGAGAGAGAGAGCGAGCGAGAGAGAGAGAGAGAGAGAGAGAGAAGCCCAGCAAGGCTTTGGAGCAGCCTATTGCCACAGACCTTACACAATTCGGGGTGGTTGGGGGCGGGGAGGGGGTGGGTTAAGACTCCGCATACTTCTGTCCGAAGATTCGGTCCCCCATTTTCCCCTTATGTGCAGTCGACACGTGTGTGCTGCGACTGTGAGTGTGTATGAGCGTGAGTGTGCCGGAGGCGAGTAAACCCAGGGAGGGAGCAATCTAGAACCCCAGGGCTCAGCGCTGAGAACTGAGAAGGTTGGAAGTATGCTCAGGCCCGGTGCTGCCAGGTTACCGAGGGGAGCCTGGGGCCCAGTGAGGGCCTGGAGCTGGATCTGACCCACGCAGCACTGATACAGCGGCTGAGTCCCCTCCCTGCGCGGGACAGGCCTAGATGCAAGAAGCTAGAGGAACAGGGTTCTGAAACTGGCCTTCAGGACCCGTAGCTTACAGACCCTCCCCAAGCGCTCGGCTGGGATCAAAATGTATTTCCGAACCCCACCCCCACCCCAGCAGTTGAGGCCAGACCTTGCTTCTCCGCGGCGCTGACAGCCTGTTGTTTCTGTTCCCTCTGGGGTCCGCAGGCGACCGCAGTCCAAGGGCCGAAGACGACTCTGTTGGCCCCGGAAGCGCACGCGTGCCGGCTCTGTGCAGTCGAAGCGGCGGCGGCGGTGGACCCGCGGGCGGCGCGGAGGAGGAGGAGGAGCCCGCCGCGCCCAAGCCGCGCAAGAAACGCTCGCGGGCCGCCTTCTCCCACGCGCAGGTCTTCGAGCTGGAGCGCCGCTTCAACCACCAGCGCTACCTGTCCGGGCCGGAACGCGCCGACCTGGCCGCGTCGCTGAAGCTCACCGAGACGCAAGTGAAGATCTGGTTCCAGAACCGTCGCTACAAGACCAAACGCCGGCAGATGGCCGCCGACCTGCTGGCTTCAGCGCCCGCCGCGAAGAAGGTGGCGGTCAAAGTGCTGGTGCGCGACGACCAGAGACAGTACTTGCCTGGCGAGGTGCTGCGGCCGCCCTCGCTGCTGCCACTGCAGCCCTCCTACTACTACCCTTACTACTGCCTTCCCGGCTGGGCGCTCTCCACGTGTGCAGCCGCCGCGGGTACCCAGTGAGCCGACCTGGGGCGAGGCAGCAAACGATCCCCGCGCCCCAGCTTCGGACGGCCGCGGAAGGCTGTGCAGGTTGTGCTCTGTACGAGGGCGCCCCGCCGAGGGGGCAAGTGGAGGATGAAATCCAGCCCAGGCTCAAACTCCAGGAGTGCGCCCTGGCAGCGGGACTGAGTCTGTCCAGAGGGGGCGCCTTTTTCTTATTTGAACCGAGGCACCCTACGGCCTAGGGGCCTTGCTCCCCCGTTGCTTGCCTGGAAGCTCTTGGACATTATTTATTATCACAACAAAGTTGGATTTGGATTGTATCTGCCAGGAGACGGCGTTTCCCAGGAGCGGAGAGAACTCCTGGGTCCACATAGCCTGAATAACCAGAATTTCAGGCTGGCTGGGAGCTTCGTGCACTAGGCCACAATAGTTCATGGTATCCATGCTACCAATCTATGTTTATCTACATATCTATTTTTTTGGAAATTGCATTTGTAACAAAGGGGTGTGGAACCTTGACAGCCCCAAGGAGCCCCGAGCGATGGGGGTTGATTTGAACCGTGAAAGGTTTGCTTTTCGGGCCCTCTGCTCCCACCCCTCCCCGTGTCAGAGCTCGGGTGGGGACGCCCTGTTGGGTGCTGAATGTAAAGAAGGGAGCCTCTGAGCACAGGGCAGGGCAGAGGCCCCTGAATCTTTCCGAAGTCCAGGGCCGCCACCAACTGGGAACCCAGAACGGGGAAAGAGCAAACCCAGCAGCCCTTGGAAGAAACATTCTTTTATTTCTTTTTATTTTTTTAAAGGAGGTTAAAACTTGTAGCACTTTTCGGTTGTTTGTATTCAAATAACGGTTATTTTTGTATTCAATGTGAATATCCCTGACCAGCCTTTCCCTGGCGTCCCCCCAGTTCCGACGCCGGGCCCTCTGTCTCTACCGACCATCCTCCGCGACTCCTGCGTTCTGACCCAGGATTCTCCCATCCCTGACCCTACCCCTGCGGCAGATGGTCCTGTCAACCTCCTAGCTTTTTGCCTCCTTAAGGGCACTGTGCACTCAACTAGAATATTAACTTTAAAAAGATTTGTGAAGTTTGGAAGCTCTGTTCGCTTTATCTTTCTTTTTCCTTTAATTTATAAACTTTTAGTTTAACATGCCCTTCTGGACGCCGTGTTTTCTCTGAGCCTCTCTCCGTCTGGCTTTGGGGAATCCAGTGCCGTAAAAATGTCTGGGGCTTATTTTCCCAACCACTCTTCAGTCCTGGACCAAGGATCCCTCCTCCCGCTAGGGACCAGCCCTACTGCCCACGCAGCAGAAAGTGTTTAAACCTGCGCAGCTCAGGGAATTGCGATGTAGGGGACTTGGCAAAAGTCACAGCTGAATCCCACTGAATCAGGAGCAAATGCCCAGGATTCCCTTTCTTTCTTTCCTTTTTTTTTTCCTTGTGGGATTGGTCGCAGAGTCTGGAAAGCATCCATAGCTGAACCCACAGCCAATTTCAACCCCTACCTAACCTGCTGACTCCTCCACCTGTCCAAGTCCTCTCTGCTTTTGATTTTCCCAGCATTTCTGTAAGTGACCCGGTCTTCATTTCGTTTGGAGAATAAGCTAGCAAAAACTCGCTGAAATTCTGAAGGCTATAATAAGTAAGCCTATAATAAGAGGTCTCTGGGGGAGGGTCAACTGAGCTTTGACCCCGGCAGGGTGCAAACGGCCCTCTACGCTATTCCAGAGCGATTCTACTTACTGTCTGTGACATGGCCTCATTTGATCCACACGGAAGCCTAAGGGGAAAGTAGAGGATGAGTAGGGCAGGGTTATTTATTATTTACATTTTACAGATGAACACAACCCACCCCCACTGCACACTCCCCAGCCTGTCACGGATTGGCCAGAGCAAAATGCTTACAGCTTCAGTCTCCTCCCGCTGGGTCCGGGAGGAGCAAGGAAGAGTTAACGCCACATCGCAGGCTTCGAGGCCTTGGGTCCGCTGGCCGGAGCCGGAGATGCCAAACCCAAGCCCCAGCTACTTTCAATTTTATCCCGACCAGAAAGGACTACCGGCCTTTCTCCCTGGCCTGAAAACTCTTTCCAGCTTCAGGACCCCTGGGCCTTTGTATCCCAAAGTCCGTGGCCAGGGGTCTGCGGCCCCTCAGCTCGGCGGGGCGGAGAGTCAAAACAGAGCGCTTTTAGAGAACGATCCCTGCTTGTGGAAACAGCACAGCGCGCAGGGAAAGGCAAAGGCCTGCGGGGTATGCACACCCTTGCCCCCAAGTCCAACCACCTTCTAAATGGTTCTTGCAAGCATTTTGTTTCTTTTTAGCATGTTTAAAAAATTCCATTTAAACTTCTTAATTAATCATGAATGCATTTTCCTTGTAGAAAGTTAGAACATTTCCAATAATGCTAGAATTCCCTCCCTTCTTCTCTGCAGAGATCGCCACTACTGAGTGGTTTGGGGGTAGGGGGCTTGATTTTTTTTTTTTTCCCCTTCTGAACCGGCATGTGGTTGTGACTGTGGCCTAAGAGGTAAGTTTGTCCTCCATCCTTGCGGGTTTGGAGTTGAGGGAACTAGGAATTTTCTTTCGAGTAGGCCGGTCAGTGCCCCTTCCCTTTCTCACCCCCTCTCCGCTCCCCGCCTGGGCCGGTTATGCTGGGCTGGCTCCAGACGCCTGGGAAAAATGACTCAAACGAATTCAGTTTGCCCCAGATTGTTGCAGTTTCACTCCGAGCTGCCCCGCGGCTGGCACTGCATCAGCGCCTTGAGATCTAATTCGTGGAGTCGGAGTCAGCCTGCAGGGCCAGCCCGGCTTCGGGAGATTTTCCCCCCCGGCATTTGGAGACCTGAGCTGGGTATCTTTACCCAACCATAGACACGGCTCCTGTTGGAAATCTGCCGTACTACTTTCTGAATTTCCTCTTCCTTCTCCACTCCCACCCCTGCCTCTTTTTTAAAAAAAGATGAGAAACAGTCAGTCCGGCTCTTTGCCTGCCTTGCTTCCTGACCTTCCTCTACCCCTCTTGGCACCCCTGGGGCAGAGTGCTCCTTGTCGGCTTCCTTGGGGCCTGACTTCCCAGAGTAGCTGCCAGCTCAGCCTTTGGACCTATTCATCTTTCTCAGTCCTTTTGGGCTCTTAGCGAATCTCAGAGCTGGCCTTGGGGATGGTTGGGTACCACCTGCACACTTAGATGGATAAACCATGCAGGGAGGAATAGCTGGGAAGGGGACATGCTGTGGCCTGCACTGTAATCGGTCCCAAGGATTCAGGCTCAGCCCACGAATCTTGCTCTGGGCAGCAAATTTGAAATCGATCGGCTATCAAATGTCGCGAGTGTGTGTGTGTGTGTGTGAGAGAGAGAGAGAGAGAGAGAGACTCAAAACCTTGGCCTGTTGGCCTTGACTCTCCCAAGCTGCATCTAACTCCACATGACTAGGGTGGAAGGGCTCACGGACCCAAAGGAGTACCTCGGAGAGCTGGGTCAAGCCCTGGGAGTTTGGGAATGGGTTCCATTTCAGGAAATAGTTGTCTTCTGGGCCATAGAGAATCCCCCGTGCACTCGCTATTCCTCCGCGCTAGCCAAGGGGAGGGGTTGCCAGCGATTCTGACTTCCTTCAAGAAGGTCCGAGGAAGGCTCAAACATGATGTGCCCTTGCCTCTGAGAGCCTGGTCCGGATCCCTGATCCCTGAGGGGCTGGGCCCCTAGAGGGGCGGTGTCTGGGGGCTTCCTGGGAAGGGGAACTTTTGCAGACCTGGAAACTGGCAAGCCTGGAAGCACCATACAGAGCATCCCACAGAAGCGAGACCTCCTCCAAGGCCTGCAGACATCCCCCCGGGCGGGGATTGTGTGACTCTAACTCCTCAGCCGGCGGCCGGAGCTCTGTCGTGGCTAGGCGGCCACTCCATCCATGTTTCATCGGTGTTTGCCAGGAGAAGGTAGAATCCGGCCTCGCGCGAGCCCACGGAATTCAACTAGGCTGTTGGAAAAGGCTCCTGCCTCGGGGGAAAGCTGCCGCCGCCGCCGGAGCCTGAGCGGCGGAGAAATTTAGACATCTCCCCGAAACCTGAATCCTGGCGGAGGAGCTCCTGGTCCGCAAAGGACGAGGAGGGAAGCGAGGCAGACCCGCGCCGGGGCCCCGCAGCCCAGGCGCTGCAGGGCTTGACTTGCGGGCCACCAGCCTCACCCCACTAACAAACTTAACTGGGGACCGCACCGAGCTGCGTGGGGACTGCAGGAAACAGCAAATGCTTGAAAGCGCTTTGTAAGTCGGAAAGCGCTGGCGGCGGGTAGTTACACACGCTAGTGGCGCGTGGCTACTGCACCAGCCCTGGCCGCGAGGGAAAGCCGCGCCCCGGAGCTGGAAGGGAGCAGGAGCAGGGGCGCCTAATCCCAGGGCAGCCCTGATGAGGAGCCAAACAAGACGTAACAGCAACAACGACGACGAGTATCTATACCTACGCTGGGTTGTTCGGTTGTCTGGGACGTTACGTGTGAAAAAGGGCTTCGGCATCCTGCTCCGCAGCGTTTTCCTGACGCCGCCTCAGCAGCGTGGACATGGCCTCCGTTTTACAGATGCGGAAACTGTGCCCGAAGTCACAGGCCATAGGGAGGCCTTTCAGGGTCTTTTAGTATTTGGGGCCGGCAGTGTGGATAGATGAACTAGCATCTCCAAGTTTGGCTTTGGGGTGGTTGGATTACTAAGGGTGGGTGTGTTTTGAAAACCATTAAGCACTATACAGCTGATATGGACTTACAACTACTGTTGCCATGATGATGGAGAACTTCTGGGCAATGCTTAGGAGGCTGATCTGAAGCAATCTTCCTTGAACTCCTGCACCCTTCAGGAGTTGCCAAGTGACCTGCGGTGTGCTCAGCGAGGGGTCCCTTACAGGGGTAGAGACTCCCGGCCTCAACCAGTTTTCAAGTCTCCAGATAAATATATTTTTTTAAAAAAGAAGAAATGCCAAAACAAGTTGCAAAAAAAATGTGTTATATTGTAAATGGTTACATCATGTAATAAATTAATTTTTTTCTGTAGTTACACATAGAAGTTATTCAACGTAAACTGGGTTGCTCAAATCATTAAAACATTTATAAAAGAAGATTGATTCCCAGGGCCTTGCAAGCAGGGGTGGTCCGGTATGGAGTCCAGGTTAAGTTTAATGATGAACTTCTTTCAAACCTGTTGGGTGTATATGAGGCTATGCCACCTATGAGGGAAAGGTCAAACGTCCAAATTTGGGGCAATTCGCGGACGTGAGAACTGGCAGGCGGCTCTGCCGCCCCGCACCCCGCCCGGAGCGCTGCTATTACTGTTACTTTTTGATTTGAGGCGGGCAGGGAAAGACAGGCGCCTGGCTTCTGGCCGATCCGGAGCTGACCCGGAATCCGCCGCACAAGCGAATAGCACTTATGGGTTCGTGTTGGAAAGTCAGGTTCAAAGGGAATGCGCAGTAGCTCCGCGAGCGGAGGCATCACTTTGCTTGGAGCCTCTGGCAGAGTGAGCTCGCTCCTGGGCTCATCCTTTCGGGGATCCCCGAGCGGCCAGGAGTGTGCGTGACAAGCTGCCTCCTACCCTCCCCAACCGGTTACTCCACTCTGCCTCCCATAAGCACCCGCGTTTTGCCCCTGAGTGCCCCGCCCACAGGCCGGGCGAGGCCCCGCAGCCCAGCGGTTAGTGCGCCCACGGAGCGGAGAGGCACGGTCTCTGTCTAGGCCTCGCGGTCTTCAGCGAGTGCCTGCATCACGCCTTACTATTGCCGCGATTGCAACAAGAGCTTCTGGCGTGAGAGGGACTTCTGGGAGCTTCTGGAGGCTTCTCGGTGATCCTTCGCCTCCCCGGCCTGGCCTGCTTCTGGTCGTCACACTCAGGCCACCCGGCTCAGCAGCGCTCCTGAGACTTGGGCGTGCGGTGCGGCCCTGGAATTCTGGGAGATCCAGGTGAGAGCTTCTCCCTGCAGCCAGCACGTCCGAGGGCGGGAAGTGGTCAAATCCGGCTCAATGGCCTGGCCTCCTAGATGCATTAAGTGATTCTACCTGGGGCCTGAGTCTCCAGGCCGGAGGCAGTTCCGCCGCTGACCTGATGAATCCTAGGCAATTAACTTCTCTCCTCTGCATCTGTATTAAAAAAAAAAAAAGTGTGAGATGCTTCTTAAATCTGAGTAATGTTTGGTGTAATGTTTGGACCCCTGGTTTGGAGTGAAGGTAAAAGACAGTCTATTTTTTTTTTTTTAAGATTTTATTTATTTATTTGAGAGAGAGAGCCCGCAAGAACGGGGGGGGGGGGGGGGCGGCAAAGAAAGAGAGAGACTCAGACTCGCCGCTGAGCAGGGAACCTGATGCGGATCTCGATCCCAGGACCCTGAGATCAGGACCTGAGCCACCCAGGCGCCCCAAAGCCTTTCTCTTTTAAATAATGAGCCATGCCTTTCCTGAGCAGATTTTGGAGGGAGGTTTGTTTTGCTTTATTTTTTTAAAAGGAGCTGGGTCCCCCATTTGCCGCACCGTACGTCTCTTCAAAGCTATTCTCTCTGGGCCTCCTCTGTCCACTTGCCGAGCCTGGGTGGGCAGCTGTGGTCCTCGGCTTAGACTTCTCCCCACCCACCGCGCTCCGGAGAGGGGAGACCTGAGGCTATTCCTCACTGAGCCCCAGAGAGTCCCCTGTCCTTGGACGGAAAACGCGCTAAGGAAAAAAAAAAAATAATACCACTAGCGCTTTCTCTCCCATGGTCCACCAAGGGTGGGCAGCATGCTGTAAAACAAGAGCCAGTAAAGCCGATTATTTTAATAAGCTTATTAACATTTTTGAATGGCTCCCCTTGTGCGCGCCAAGGCCTCCCTCCGTGGAGCGGTGGAGCTCTGCGGCCGGGGTTTTTACGCAAGGACAAGCGCGCTGCCGCGCGGGTGCTGCTGCCCTCAGCGCGGGGGGCCCTGCCCGGGCTGGGGCTGCCCGGCGGTGCCCACAATGTTCTCTCAGGACCTCGGTGTCCCCCACTGCTCCATGCTTTGCTGCGCACAGCCCGAGAGTCCGCGGCTGTGGAAGGATGCGGGGCTACCTAGGGTCAGAGGTTGCCAAAGAGCTCCAGTGACCCATTGTGGCACAGAAATGTCCCCGCGGCTTCGAGGAACCGCCGGTCTGGGGTTTTGTCCCGCTCTACCACGTTTTTGCCCGTGTTTTTGCAATGGTCGTCGATGAAACTGACACTCCTCCCTGAGGATTGAGAAACTGAATAGTAAAATCTCCGCTCGCTCTCGCACAGGTGTTTGAGGTATTCCTGCGGCCGCGGGGCGGCCTGGGTTTGCTCCATCCGCGTCCTAGACCTGGAGCAGGAGTGTCACTAGGGTGACTGACTTCTGGGTATCCCTCCCAGAGGAGGCCCAGGATGCTGCCCTCTGGGGGCACTTGAGCCATTCGCCCTTGCCCCCCACCCCCAACTGTGCGCAAGGAAGCTACATACACTTGTAAGGTGGTGACAAAGAGTAGACAGACGTTGGAGGGCACAGGGCAGGTGTGAGGAAAACTGGGCTAATGGGAAAACCTAGCCTGCCCAAGTTCCCATGTCCCTTCAAGTCTCAACTTACAGGTCTCAGGCCTTCCCTGTGTCAACCCTCCTGACAAGTTTCAGTTAAAGGTCCCTCCTGAGGCTGTCCCACCTACGTGCTGCAGTGATAAGTAGTATTGGGTTCAGTGCCCTGTCTGGCGTGGTCTGACCTGGCCTTGCAACTTCTGGGAAGACAGGCCCGGAGGGCTTGCCCCCACGGTGGCCCTAAGCACCCAGCACAGAGCCTGTTGCTCTTTGACATTGAATACATACTTGAAGGACTCATGAATGAGGATTAGAATCCTTCAGCTTTGTCCTTGTCTGCCCCCACCACATCCCTCCCTTCAGGCTGGAAGTGCTTATCCACAGGCCTTGTTGCGACGCCAGCAGAGGGCTGGAGGGCCAGCGGGGCTTTCTCAAGCCTCATCAAGGTCTTCTTACCCTGGCCTACTGGGTGCCAGTCCTGGGGAGCCGAGCGGGAAAGCCCCTCATGTCTCGGGGCCAAGCTCTCAGGCCTCAGGCTCAAATTCTTCCTGGTGCCACCTTAGCTTTGAACAAACTTGATAAATCATCTCATCGTCTCATACTTGATCCTGTTAAAATGTGCACAATACCTGAGCAGCTGAGGACTGTAAAAACCGTGGTCCTGAATGAACATTGTGCTTCTGGTGGGAGTTGGGGTAGGGTGGGAGGATGGTCCAATTTGGAAACTGGACAGTGGCTGTGGTGTGGAGAGCATCAGCTGCCCCACAGAGCCCAGAGCCAGGCTTGGTGGATGGGGACACCTTGGAAAGGGTATATGTGGTGGATCCGGTGGTGGGACTGAGCTAAGGGGGCTGGGCCTCAGTGGCCCTGGGCACAACTGCTTCACTATAGGCCTTGAGGTGAACTCGGGGTCCTACCCATCCCCCACCCCATGTGAGCTTATGATGACCACCTAAACACAGTGCTGCTAGTTGGGATAGCTGCTTTGGACCAAGGGCTCAAGGTCTCTGGATTCCCAACTCAGGGCCTCGCACTCACATGTTTTTATTTTTTTATTTTTTTAAGATTTTTTAAAAAATTCATTTGAAAGAGATACAGAGCACAAGAATGGGGAGAGGCAGAGAGAGAGGGATAAGCAGACTCCTGCTGAGCTGGGAGCCCAATTATGGGGCTCGGAGCTCGATCCCAGGACCTGGAGATTATGACCTGAGCCCAAAGGCAGAAACTTAACCATCTGAGACAGCTGGGCACCCCTTCACATGTTTTGAGATGAAAAATTCCTACTGTATAGTGTCTTATGTTTCATGAATGGATACTCCAGCCCATTTTTGTTGAATCTCACTGGCAAGTAGTTCTGGTTCTATGAGTAGCCCCAAAGATGGAGAAGCTGTTGTTGCAGGAGTGCTTAGCTGCAGAAGCTGAACCCAGGAATTCAAGCAGGAGGTCTTTTTTATTCTCCAGGAGGGAAGGCATTAAAAGCTTCCTCCTGAAAAACCCCATGGGAACAGAGCATGGATTTGGAGCCAGACAGTTGATGAAGACCCAAATGAAGTTGCTCTGCTGAAAATATGGAAAGTTACCCCCAGCCCCACAAAGATGGGGTCGTCTAAGAATGGAGTGCTTCCTGAACAGTAAGCACCACAAAATGCTCACAGCCTAATCGATAATATTTTTTTTCTATGTTAAACAAAGACATTTCCCACTTAAAGAAACTTATCTGTGGAAATGGTAAGGGATGGACAAGTGAGAACAGTTAGTCCGCATTGGTAACCTTGGCGGCAACATGTTCTCTGCACTTTTAGCAACTGCAGTTGTGCTTTTAAAATAAATTCAGCATATAGACTTTTAAGGTTTAAAAAAAGTACACCAGCTGCTTTCCAGTTGATTCCTTTTTTAAAAAAAGATTGTAATTATTTTTTTAAAGATTTTATTTATTTGAGAGAGAGAGAGAGAGCATGAGAAGGGGGAGGGTCAGAGGGACAAGCAGACTCCCCACTGAGCAGGGAGCCTGGACTCCAGTCTGGGGCTTGATCCCTGGACTCCGGGATCATGACCTGAGCTGAAGGCAGATGCTTAACCGACTGAGCCACACACGTCCCCCAGGATTTTATTTTTTAAAGTAATCTCTGCACCCAACTTGGGGCTTGAACCTACAATCCCGAGATCAAGAGTCTCATACTGTAGGACTGAGCCAGCCAGGCACCCCTCCAGTTGATTTCTTCTTGCAGTAACTTGCAGAAAAGTTTCTTAAAATAATTATTTTATAAGAGGTGTATTATTTATTTGATTTACACTACTTGTTCTCTGCAGTGCTGCCTAAGGGAAGGCCCTCCCTCACATGCGGGTCCTTGTGTCTGTGGGAGGCTAGTGTCCTGCTTTATGATTCAGTCTGGAGAAGGAGCTGCAGAACACACTTGGAAAGACAGCCACAGGATACATAGGGAGGAGAACTGGGATCTTACCCTTCAGGGGTGTAGGGCCAAGGGGAGACCTCAAAAGAGCTGGGAGGAGAATTATAAACAGGGAGATTTTCTTTTTTAAGAGAAAAATCTTCGTGTGGAACTGTTATCTGACATTCTCTCTTTCCTCTTTCATTCATTTGTCCAAATGTTCAGCGATATGTGTTAGGCTGTTACTCTGAGCAAGGGGTACAGAGGAGAAAGGCCCCACCCTAGTGGCGTTTACCATCTAGTGGGAGACAGGGATAGAAGTGCCAAAAGGAAAACAAAGTAAGTGTGGGTGAGCGCAGGGCAAGGCTGGGGCATCATTTGAGAGGTGGTCAAGGAAGGTCACTGGAATGTTAATTTTTTACGGGGGAGGGGCAGAGGGAGAGAGAGAGAGAGAGACTCTGACCCAAGCACGCTCTACTCCCAGCTCAGAGCCCAACATGGGGCTCTGGGCTTGATCTCACCACCCTGAGATCTTGACCTGAGCAGAAATCCAGAGTCGGCTGCTTAACCGACTGAGCCACCCAGGAGCCCCACGGATGTTAAATACTTGTAAGAGCATGCTTTTGGTGTGTGCTGATCCGCTAGGGCCGAGTCCCTGCCTGACTCCATCAAAAGGCCTCTCTATTCGTGCCATGTCTCTGTCCTGCCGTGTCCCTTAGTTTAATTCCCTGTCCGAGTCTTCCCTATTCTGAGTGTGCATGGAGGCGGAGAATAGGCCGGGAGCTCTGAGTCCCGGGCGCCCCTGCCCATCCTCCCTTTTGAACAACCCCTCCACCTCCCGGAGGCCTGCGGGAGGGTCCAGCAGGCGCAGCCCCAGGACCCAGATCCCTGGGGCACTGGTGCCAGAGTTCCCGATCCCCAGCGCTGGGAGCTGCTGAAATGCTGAGACGTTTCCGGAGGGGGCTGGGGGCAGCTTCTCCTCCGCCGGCAGCAGCCCTCCAAGTCCCCGCTCTGGTCATCAGTGCTTTATTTAGCGCTTAATCTGTTTCCCTAAGTGCTTTCCTTGAATTCTTTAATTCAGTCCTCCTGGCAGCTCCATCACTATTATCCCGCTTTAGGGATCGACCGTACGCTGCGGCTGTTGCTGGCGGAGATGGGGTTCGAACTAGACTGTCTGGCTCCAAACTCCTCAGCGCTGGCCTCTTTCCGTTCTGTTCCCCACCGCAGAGCCGCGGCCGCGAGGATCCCATTTACGGAGGAAAAGAATGAGGCCCAGGAGGAGTACCCTCTGTCAGGGCCCAGAACTAAATGTTTTACTTCCTTGCACATTTCATCTTCGCCCCTTCTCTGAGAGGCAGGATTCCCCAACCAGGAGCAAGGAGGAGAGGGAACCAGATAAGGGAGGGGTGGTCAGCCGCAGCCTTGTAGGTGGAAACGGCAGCATGGTGTTAAGGCTTTGGAGGCAGAGCAGACTTGGCTCCCACTGCTCCCAGCTTCGAGGCCCTTGGGTGACTTCCCTCACCTCTGACCCCGTTTCCCCTCAGGAAGGAAGTAGAGACAGAGATTTGGTGGGAGACAAAGGGAGGCGATGTGGAGTTGGTGGCTGGTGCAGGGCAGGCTCTCAGAGGGGATGTCCATGGCAGAGCAGAAACCTGCCTCCCTAGGCTCACAATGGTCTTTCCCCATCTGCAGAAGGGGGAGAATTCCCCCCAAACTCCTTACAGGAGAGGTATCAGGGGATAGTAAAGTGCCTTTTCATCTTAGGAGGACTGAGACAGCTGCCTGTAAAGGAAGGTTTCTTACTCCTGGCTCCCTTCACCATTTACCTCTTCTTGGTAACAGTGTGACTCCTGGTGACACCGTGGATCCCTCTGGGCTGGTGGCTGGGGCAGGCCCCCGGAGGCAGGGTGAAGGACTCAGTGACCCTTTTCTTTGGTAGCCTGAGAGGGAAGGGAGTACACGGTCTACCCAAGGCACAGGGGCTGCTCTGAGATTACTTCTCTGCGATTTTCAGAAATTCTGGCTTCTTTTCTTAGGGCCTGATTGGCAAGGGCTTCTCAACTCCCGCCACCAACCAACCCCTCCCAACACACCCGGCAGCGCACATCGCCGGGGGGGTCCTAGTGCAAAGCGGGGTGTTCCTGGAACGGAAAGGCATCTCCCAGGTCTGAGGATTTCTAGTGCGTTCCGGTGCCCATATTCGCTCTCATTTAAGCCTCCGGAGAACCCCATGAAGTGGGTGGGATTATCTCTCCTTTACAGAGGAGGGAGCGAAGTTCAGGGGGGTCAAGTGACTAGGGCAGGGTCACACAACTTGCAAGTGGTGAGCAGGGCATTTACCCAGGGGGCCTGAGGGACTTCAAAGCTTTCAGCTACTGCCTACGACACCTCCGCGCCCCACTCCCTCTCTTGGGGTGGGGTCTGGGCGGTGGGGAGAGACGGAGGAATCCCATGGGGGGCGACAAAGGAGGTATTAATTCTCTGGGCAGTTTCCTATTAAGAAAACACCCGGCTGTGGCCCGCCTCCTCCCCAGGGCTGCTGCTCGGCCGCCTGAAGGCGAGGCCTGTATATTTGTAGTTTGATTCCGCCCGTCAAGCCTAATTTCTCCCTACAACTTAATGGACTCGGCTTGACATGCGTAATGATTCCTAATCACGAACATTATTTTCGCTAGCGCCGAGACATGTTCCAGTTGTTGTGACAGATCGCGTTTCAGCCATAATGACGGAAAATTACCATTTCTAATTCTCCGGTTTTTGACACCTAAATCCACAGACCATATGTGGCAGCGGGAACTCTGGGCCCCACGGTTCTCCCTCCCCGCCGGGGCAAAGAGATCCTGTGGCTGGTGCTTCCACCCGCGCGCTCAGCCGCGCCCAAAGGGGTGGAGCTGGAGGGGCCCTACGGATGGATCCGTCTTTGCAGGCTCCTCAGTCTTCCGGCCCCTCCCGCCAGCATGAGGTCCCCCAACTCCCAATGACGAACACCGGAACTTGGCAGGGGCCTCAGAGACTGATGCATTTTAGGGACCCACTTTACAAATGGGGACACAGAGGGACAGAGCGGGGAATGCATCTTGTCCCAGATGTCAGGGCTGGTAGTTGGAGGGTAAGTTTTTCTCAGAGCCGTCTCTGGGGTTCGGAACCGGGAGACTGTTGCGTGGTGAGGTTCTGTGCCCGAGAAAGGGCGACCTGGCTTGTTCCTTTTTTGCAAGCCTCAAAAACAGTGAGGCACAACTTTCTAGGAACCCTTGTGGTAAGCTTGATGCAGAGGGAGAAGTTGAGGCACAGAGAGGTTAAGTAATTTGCCCAAGAAGACAGGGCTGGTGGAGTGGGTGTCGAGCCCAGAACCAGCGCTCTTGACCTCTTTCCATGCTGATGCAATTCGCCCTGACCGCTCATATTCAGCGCTCATACCAGCGGGTGCAGATGATTATTCCCACTTTGCATTGTGGAGAAATTGAGTCCCGGAGGCAGAAAGCTGAAACCAAGATTCTCCTGTCCATGTCTCAGGTGTTGCTCACTGTAGAGGGCCGGGGGACCCCCCCGCCCCCCGCTATCGGCCAACATTCTCCAGTTTGCTTCAAGAGTAGCTTCCCTGGCGCTTCTCCCATCTGCGTTTCAAGCGTGGATCTGAGGGAGACCCCAGGATAGAGAAGTGAAGAGATACAGCCCCTCCACAGGAAGTTCAACAAGAGCAATCGCTCATCGCACAGGCGGGAGGGGCCTGGTACTGACAGTCGCACTTCGTTCTAGGGAGGCACCAAGGTCCAGGGGACGGGAGGAGCGTCCGCTCAGATTGTACTAACCGGGCCTTGGCAGTATGTCACAGAACCTCAGCTCCATTCTTTGTAACACGGGGGTGAAAACACCCACCTACGAAAATGATGGCGAGATTGGTAGAGGCCTCCTGTCCAGGCACTGGGAAGGCGCCAACCTTCGCTGGGGCTGCCTTCTAGCAATCCCGAGAAGCCACTGTGCCGCTTCCGCGGCGGTGGGTAAGGGACGCTGCTATTGCTAAGAAAGGGGGACGCTACTGTTGCTCAGGAACGCAACCCAATGGTGAAAGGAAGCCCTGAGCTTCCCTAGGGGGTGCAGGTGAATCCCAGAGGCTATCTGTCCTCCGCACACGCGTAGTCCTGAGCCAAGGGTGGTACGAGAGCCCAGAAGAGGAAGAGCCCAGCTGCTCTCTGCAAAGTCTCCTCTCGGAGGAACCACCTCAGTTTGCGGACACCGCTCCCGTCTAAGCGCCCAGCAGCTGCGTAGACCCAGCAGGGTCAACCAGACTACGTACCTTCTCTGGAGCAACCGGAGAAGAGGAAAAACAAAAACAGCAACAACAAAAAACAACCACCCAACACGCCAAGGTCTGAAAGCGGGGTGCAGTTCTCCTCCACCTTGCCCCATCCCAACCACTGGTGCTCCCGCCCCGGGGCACTTGGCTCCCTGTTGTGTCTACTGCCTGGCGTCTGCCCCGCCCCCCCCCCCCCCCCCCCCCCCCCCCCGCCTCCCGAGGGTCTCATCACACTGGGCGCCTTCCTCGCCACCACCCAAGTTCCGCTGTGGACCACACTCCGTCATGGCCGCAGCCTCCTATGTTTCCAACCCAACGACGCCGCGGATGCCCAGGGAGCGAGTGGGAAGAGGACGTGGCCCCGGGGGCACCAACTAGTGTGAATGCTGAAGCAGCTGGCTTCTCTGCCCCACTTGCCCCACGCCGTCCCCAAAGTCGGCCTTTGCTGATTAAAAAGAAATGTGTTAAGAATGTATTTTTTTAGACACAAATAAATTTGAGGGTTCCCTGGAGAAAGGCTGAAGATGATTAGCTATCAGGACAACTGGGAGCTTTTGTTCCTGCCCCAGGCCAGCCTGAAGCCAAAGTGGGTGTTGTCCACTGTGATTTGTGGGTTTTGGTTTCTTATTAAAAGTTAAAGAGTAACAGACCTCCCTCCACCTTCCCGAATGCAAGGCACAAATGGAAGGGTGGTTTTGAAAGGACTTGGTAATCCCCAGAGTATGCAAAGAGCCCTGGGAGGTAGCTGACCCACCCTTACCTATAAAGACGTGCCCAGAGGCTGTAGAGAGCCCCTTGGCCATCCTCTTATTCAAGTTAGAGGCATAACCTGCAAGCTTCACACCTACGAGAGTTGCATCAACTGCTCATTTTACCAATTTAGAGACTGAGACCAAGTTTGGGGGTGGTGGCCCTCCTCTTTCCTTTGGGCTGGTAAAGCTTTAGGTCGGGTAGAGAAACTCTATGAGAGAGGACATCCTTCTAATTAAAAAGGAAAAAGATGGTACATTGTGGTGCAGAAGCTTCTAAGCAAAAGGGATCTTACATTTTCACATCCAGTATAGCATATTTATAGTCAGAGTACCTGGGAGTCGAACCCAACTCTGCCTTTTACTGGTTGTATGGCAGTGGGCCTCAGTTTGCTCATCTGTAAATTGGGGATAGGAGTAGAACCTACTAATAGAGGTTCGTTTAGCATTAAATGGGTTGAAACTTACAATAGTGCCTGGTACATAACAAGTGCTCAGTTCCGGGTGCCTCGAATATGATAAGCAATCAATACATGTTAGCTACTTGCAAAGACACTGTATCTCACATGTGAAGGAATCTCAGGTCTTTGCTTGGATTTAAACAAACAAATAGAGAGGCTACCATTCACTGAGAGCTTAAGGAACCCTGCAAAGAGATGCTGTACGTGTTGCCTAGACCTTGGTGTTTGGAGGGTTGCCTGGAGGTCAGTTTCAGCTCTGCCACTTCCTAGCCAGGCGACCTTAAACCCATAGATACTTAATCTGTGTGTGCCTTGGTTTCTTGTTGTGTAAAGT
Organism: Ursus arctos; assembly: GCF_023065955.2. Classification (NCBI taxonomy): domain Eukaryota; kingdom Metazoa; phylum Chordata; class Mammalia; order Carnivora; family Ursidae; genus Ursus; species Ursus arctos. Next base: position 9,533,405 of record NW_026623111.1, on the reverse strand, counting down.
GATTTTTTATTTTTTATTTTTATTTTTTTGTAAATTGATTTTTTAAAGATAGATGTAAAGCATTTATCTCACTGCCTAACACTCAGTAAGAGGTCAATATTGTTAGCTCTTTATGAACTGCCCTTACAGACCCTTACACTCCTAGTGTGGAGGGAGGTGGCATAATCGTTCAGTGCTCTGGTCACTAACCAGGTGTCATTGCTCAGGGACAAGGACTTTAGAGTGGACCTGAGTTCAAGGCTGACATGACCACTCACAGTTGTGTGGCCTTTGCACCCATCACAGCATCTTTGAGTCAGCTTGCCACCTCTCCAAGAAGGATAATAATTTCCATTTAGCAGCAGAGACTCCAGAATTTCCCAATAGGAAGGGCTGTGGAGGCTTGGGTCAGGGGGAAGTTTGTCTTAAAGTTTCTGCCGGAACTAGCAGGCTCTTGACTTAGATTGGATGCTGCGATCCACTGGAAGAGACACTTCGAGGCCATGGTGCTAACTGCCCCTGGCTGCCCAGCCCGCTCTTAGAGAGAAGGATGCTATGCTAATGTTCCTCTTGTAGTGCCTCGGTCTGTGGGTGGGGCAGGCAGGATGGATTCAAGTCTGATTGAGAGGGGCACTTGCTGCTGAGTCCTTCACAAAACGTCCCCGGAAGGGCAGAATTCATCTGCGAATCACGGACTCCTTTTCTGCAGGACAATTGATCAGAAATCCTGATTACTTACTAGATCTTAGGAACCACTTGCAATGTGCCTGCAGGTTTTAAAAGGTCCACAAAGCTTCTGCACCTGTTTTGTAGATTAAGAACTAGAGCAAGTGAAATGTTTGACAGTGTGGCTGGCACACAGTCCTGGAAAAGTGGGAGCCCCTATTATTAAGTCGGATCATAAATGCCTGAAGTCAAAGGGCCTAGGCAGGACATTTGGGGACTTGTTCACAGGAAGGCTCACGGTGCATTTTGAAGCCTTCCCAGGTGAGCCTTTAGAGGCTTGTGGTGCAACTTCTGTCCATGTCACTGAAGGACATCCTGAGGCTGAGAGAATTTTTCCATTGAAATTCCCTAAGATATGAGGCTATCTAGCAACTCATTTCGGAAGAAGTGAAACCGGGGCCTCGGGGCATTTGCTCCAACTCTTGGGCTCCCCAGTGCCCAGCGCTGTTGCTTCAGGAGGTTGGGATAAACTGTGTGGGCAGGGGCACCTGCAGCTCTTTTGGGCTGCTCTGCGTCTGCACCCACGGTTGGTTCTGGGGCACCTCGTCCGCGCCGTGTACCTGGCGCACTGTTGGATCGCCTGGCAAAACCCAGAGCCCTGAGGTATGGGAGAGTGAGCAGGATCTCAGTGCTTTCGGCTTTCCGGTCCCGTTGGCGGGGGGGGGGGGGGGCAAGGGTTGGCATCCGCCTGGCTAGCCCCCCAGGGTGCGGGCTCCTCGTGTTCTTCTCCTCTGCATCCCTTCCTTCTGATCCTTATGGAAAGGTGGTTGGTCAAGACTGTTGGGTGTCACACCGCACTCTAAAGTGGGATCATGGGAGTAACAGCTCATGATTTGTCGAGCTTCTCACAGGGGCCAGTCACCCTGACAAACTATGCCCATTCGATAATTTGTCACATCCATTCCACGAGGGACATATTGCTGTCATCCCTGTCTTACAGCTATGAGGACTGAAATACAAAAAGCTGAATTTTTCTCTGGTCCTGTAGTTAACCAAGCAATAGAACCTGGATTTGAACCTTGACAGCTCGTGTCCTTAACGTCGCCTCTACGCTGCTTTCCGCTGGTGTGCCTTGGGCCCAGCAGGGTGCCTGACACCTGGTGGTCTTTTCTGAGTATTTGTGGTGAGAGGAAGGCTTTGTTACCCCGGCGTTTTGGAAGATGAGCCGGTGGACAGACTTGCAGAGCTAACCCCTGGCCGGAAGGGGTCTGAGGCCACGCTGGCGTGTGTCTTCTCTGCGTTCCAGGTGGACTCGAGGATGTGGAACAGGGCCCCTAGCTTGATACACCCTTCCTTCAATACCGGGTCCTTCGGTCCCAAGCAGAGCATGAGCTTCTGTGAATTAGGGCTTCTCGGCCTGGCGCGCAGAGGACGCTGATTAAGGCTGATTAAGTTTTATTTCGGAGCGCTCCAATCAGAAGGCCACCCCATTACCACCGACTAACCATTCACCAATCCCCCCCGCCCCCGCAAACACTGCGCCCTTTCGGGATGCTGGAGGCCGAGGCTCGAGAGTGGGGAGTGTATATGTGTAGGTGTGCGTGTGTTGTGTGTGCCTGCGGTGGGGGGTGCCCAGGGGCTGCAGTGATCCAGTCCCTGTCCCCCTAGCACCGCAGGCAAAACGGGTTAGGCCTGGAATCCGGTCCCAGGGTGATGTCTGCAGCAGCCGCGCGGGTGGGGTGGGACGGTGAAGGGGGTAAGCCCCGCGTGAATGGAGTGGAACCGGCAGAGGGGCGGAGGCCCCGCGCGGGTGGAATGAAATGGGGTAGGCGCCGCAGGCGCAGTTCTAGTTAGGTGGGATGGGGTTGAGGGACGCAGTCCGGGCTCTCACGGAGGTCACCTGGCCCCCTTGCAAAGCCGGTCTTTCCCCTACACCCCAGGGCGATGTTGGGCGAGCCGGCCTCTGCACTCAAGCTGGGCGCTCCTTCCCCGCCCCTGAAACGCCCCAGAACGCCAGCATTCGAACCCCAGCAATCGAGGTTGCGGGAAAGGTGGAGTGGAGTCGGTGCGCAGGAGCGGTAGCGGGAGAGGGGGACCCCCCAAATCCTAGCAGCCCAGTGGTCCGCGGGACAGCGCTCAAGCTGGCACAGCCGCAGCCGCTCAGGGCCGCCGCCCGCATGGGGCTTTGGGCGCCCCCACCCCTCTTTGTGCTGGAGGTCCTTGTGTAAGATGCGGCTGATGGTATCTCTATCGGTTCGAGGCTACAGGCGCTTCCGAAACGAAAACGCTGCGGTCGGTCAGGGCCCAGCAAAGCGCCAATTTCAGCGCGAGTGAAAATTCAGCGGGAGTGTGCTTGGCTTCGGTGGGTGAGGGTGGGGCCCAGGATCCGCACTTTTAGCCCACGGGTGGTCCTGGTGCAAGTGGTTTCAGGGACCTCACACGCAGACGCCGCATGCTGCGGGGCCGGTAGGCTCGTGTAGTGCGGTCCGGCCTGGGCTCGGTCAGCCCGTCCTGGGAGCCACGGTGCCGGGGGCACTGGGGACACAGGGACAGCCGGAGATACAGCAGTTGAGAGTCAGACCTGAGACCAGGACGGTGCATTTAGGCCACTTCTTCCAGCGAGGCCGATCCGCCGCGGAGTCTCAGCCTTAATGCGCCGTCACCAGCCCCAGTGTCCCCGGTCCCCTTCAGCCTCAGAGTAGTTGTCGCGCGGTGGAATCTCGTGGCGCACGTGGTGCGGGGCCGGGGCAGCCCGGGCGTCCCCAGGTCCCGGCCGGGGAGGGAGCGGCCACGCGCTGCAGCTTTGCTGCAGCCCCGAACGCTTTGGCGAGCGTCCTGGGCGACAGTCAATCCGGAGATTGTCAGCAGCCGGTGAGTGCGTGGTCGAGTTTTTCCTAAGTCGGGTCTTGCAGCGGCTTGTGCCGAGGGACACGGGCAGACTGGGCCCCGCTGCCGCCGACTCGCGGAGGCCCATTCTCCTCGCGGAGAACAGGAGCGTCGCTTCCTGCCAGCCTGGGCGGGGGTCACGTCAGGCTTCCCAAGCAAGCGGGTTCGCGCCTGGCCTTGCTGCCAGGAGAGCCACCTGCGGAGGCCGCTGGCGAGTGCCGAGCTGAACCCACACCTGGAACGAGCCCCTCCCCAGTTCCCTTCTCAAAGCCCTTTCCTGGCCGCTCTGAAATGAAGCGAGAGGCTCTGCCTCCTCCCTTGGGTACAAGGCAATGAAGTTGTCAGGGATTCACAAGCAAACAGTGTTTGCTCGCCTTTACCTATCCAGGTGAATTATTTGCGGTGACTTCTAATTTCCTTCCCCCAAAGAAAACCATGTCCTCCCATCTTTCCACCTTTTTTTCCCTTTAGCTTAAATGCTTATGAAAAAATTGATGGAAAAACATCTTCAGTGGCCTTTGGGTTCTGCTAGAAAAACAACCAAAACCCAGATCTCACTAGTAATAGTGAAAACCTTAAAATTCAGCTCTTTATCCCATGCTTCCCCAGTTTTCAACTGACAACTCAAACATGTTTGGACTTCAAATGTCAAACTTGATTATTTGGCTGTTTTACAAAGATGACTTGGCTGAGAGATGACAGAAAATGTGAAGTGTTAATTCTGACAGATAGGGGACTTTCCTTTTTTTTTTTCTTAAGCCAGCCATGGCCTTGCTGAGTGACCATACTAGCGACTGAAGATTTTGGTCAATATATTGGCAGTTTATAGGGAAAAAATGTAAGGTAGAATATTGAGCTAGTGAAATTCAGTAAGAATACCATTAGAATTTTCCCTTATTCGTCATTCCCCCTTGGTTTCTTTTACGTGGAATTCCATATAAAACACAAACTATTTATATAAAAGTTTGCAGAGTGTTACATTAACCGAAAATACAGGGAATGAAACAATTAGGGAGCGCATATAGGCATATTAATTACCCCACCTTGCACACGCACTATGTTCTACATGGCATTTTTCATTACTACATGAGCTGTTAAATGTATAAAGTAGGTACATTTGTGGGCACATTAACACACTATGAGAACTTGAACTTGTTCATTTCCTGGCTTTTATGGGCCTGGTTGGGCTGTATGGGCTTGCTTTACACAGGCTCACATGCCCTGAACTCCCATTGACTTCTGGCGTCCCCACCTCCATGGACAGAGGGAGGCAAGTAGAAAATGGCCTGGTTAGGTGTAGGCTGGTGAAATCTGTGTTGTCCTGGATGCCTAACAGCTGCCCCTGGGAGAGGAGGAAGCTCTTGGTTCCTCCAGAAACTGGGCCTGGGCACCTTTCTGCAGTCAGTCCTCTCTTTAGAGACCATGTGGCAAGTGCATCATTATATTGGAGGTGGTGTTTGGGGTTTTGTTTTGCCATTGCTTTGCCTTGGCTGTCCTCCCAACTTTACCTTACAGACAGGAAGCCGAAATTGAAGCTGCCCTGCTCCCTTAACAGGATATCCAGTTCTCTTCTTTAGAGCAAATGAGTGAAATAATTGTCACACCCCCTGCAGACAGTGAGTCACCTGTGGCTTTTATCCTGAGTCTCTCTACCCCTTTATTTGTAATCATAAAACTGAAAATAATTTTCATAAGATAATTAGAGCTCTAGAAATGGGTTGTTCAGTAAAGAACAGGTAGATTGGCATAAAAAATAAATAATCTTGGGTCCTGATAGGTGTTGCAATGTAAGAGAATTAATTTATATTACCTGTATTGAAAAAGCATTGCTTGTGTATGCAAGAGAAGGAAAAAAACAAAAACGAAAAAACTATATACCCCAACTTTCCAACACACACACACACACACACACACACACACGTAGTTTTTTAAAAATCAAGACTCTAGCAAAAAAGGTAGCTTGTTTTAATTTGGAATTAGAATAAAGAACAAGGCTTGAGAATTTCACTTGACAGTGGACAATGGGAAGAAATTTCAAGGTCAGCTTCAAGACAAATCTTGAAATAAATGTTTAAAATACAATTTGGTTTACATGCAAATGACATGAGAAGGGAAACAGCACAATTGTTTTTAAGCTGGCAAAAGGCTTTGAGGAAAAGTGAAAAATGCTATTTGTCACTCTAAGTCCTGTTTACAGAAACAGATAACCAGATATTTTACTACACTTGATCTTAGCCAAAAGGCCGAGAAGCGATTGGATAACCCGATATTTTGGAGGGAAAAACTTGACATTTGTGTATATGTGGAGAGGGGGAGAGGGGGAGGATATTTTAAGAATGATCCAGGTTTTCACGTTTTATCTGGTGGAGATAAGCGGTCTGTGATGGGTCAGTTGAACTCTGAGCTGAGTATTGATAAAGTTTTGATTGACCATTTTAGTCTAAAACTATTCTATTTAATTTTTAAAAATGATCAAGTCGAGCATGGAGATAACTACCATTATGGAGAGCTTCCCAAGGGCTAGGCACTAGGCTTGATGCTTTACAAACATTATTTCATTTCCTTCTTATGAAAATCTTTGATATTATCCCCACTTAACAGAGGAGAAGGTCAAGCCTTGGAGGGTATAATTAACTTCCTTACAGTGGTATGGATAGTAAAGAATGAAATGGGCATCAATTGACTTTAAGACCCAAATTTTAGCCACTACTCCCTCCATTGATATGAATAGCCATGTTTCACTGAACAGACATGAATTCACAGAACCTTGTATTTAAAAAAAAATGTTTACTAAATTAAATGGTTCAAGTTGAAATGGAAGAATTGGCTATGAACTTAGACTTTGAGAAAAATTACCTGGCTTTCCAGAAGGTGGTCTTATTTGCTAGGCCTAAAATGTTTTACTTTACTGTTCTGTTTTGAAATGTTATTTTTTGGAACAAAACCAGTGGTAAGGTTCAGAAATGGAAATGCCAATATAAAGGATGAAATGCTGGAATCTTTTCAAGTTGTAAACCAGAGGGAGCTCAAGTGAGAGACTTAATATGTCTATCAATTTCATATCTGACCATTTCATATATCTGACAGACTTCGCATGGCCTCTTTCTGTTGAAAACATTTTTCTTTAACGTTTGTTTGCTAAAAAGTGTAACTCCAAGCGCCAAATTCCCTGGCTTGTGTACTGAAGATATTCAGCGTTTTGAGTGTTAAGAAGAGCTGCGAATTAATCCCCGGGAAAAATTCCTTCCATTTCCAAGTCTGCCAATGCAGGATTTTCAGAAAGGATAGTTGACCAAGGAAATTAAACTCCCTTTTACTATGCAGATGTCAAGAAAGAGCATGGTCTTCAAAGCAAAGCTATGAAACAGAAGAATTTTTTCTTCACTTTGAAATATATTTTCTTCTTGCTGTTGGTATCTAAGTAAGTTTGAATGCCCTCTGAAAGGTTTAGTTTCTTTATCCTTTGCTACTGTGTGGCACTGACTTTTTTATAACCCAGCAACAATGTCATGTAAAGGAAATTTAACATTTCAATCGCAATATCCAATTCTCTAAAATGGAAAAAGAATAAACTGGAATTAACATACACACCATGGAAGGCTGGAATTTTAAATTTGGCCCGAATTGTCCCAATACTTAGAAATAGCAGAATTATTTTGTGGTTAGAGATTCTTTATTTAATAGTATTTATAGAATGTGGTGCATGCTGGTCGAGCAGGTTAATGTGCTGCCTTTTTAATAGGCAGCTATTGCCACTGGCTTACCTTCCATAAGGCATGCACTTGGATTTGTTTTTCAGTGCTGTGAGCACTAATGAAGGCCAATTTAAAGCAATTTTCTTGAAGATTGCTGCTCAGCGCCGTCTGACTTGTAATTCCAACACTTACGCCAGGCAGGAGGGTGTAGCAAGAGGTTAGTAAATACAATTATATTAATATTGGTGTTATTTTAGTTACTAAGAGGTCAGTTATCTAATGTATGCATTATACAGCATGTATTTCAGTTATGTAACGTATACATCGACTACATTGGGTCTGTATTAGTTGACTAGACCCAATATATTTAATGCGTACATTACACCAATAACTCCAGTATTTTAGCAGGCATTGAAACCAAGTGTCTGAGGAAGGCACAGCATGTAAGTATTCATGTTCAGTCTGAGCTTGCTTTGAGCTGATGAATGAGGGCAAAAGATCCTTTTTTTAAACTCTAAACTGTAGTAGGTGAGTTATTTGGTGTGCGTTATCTTAGATGTGTCACTGCTGTGTTTACCATGAAATTATTATATTGTCAGGCTTTTTTGTTTTTTTTTTTTGAGAGGTGAAATTGTTTTGCTCTGTTACAGATATGTTATTTGTTTATATTTTCCGAACAGAGTGTAATCTTTCAGAACGTACTTATCAGCATAGAATCGAATGGCTCAATTGGAATACAGAATTCGGACAGAGATGAGTTTAGTGATCTTTGCACAGTGAAAACTCAGTGGGTCCCTCTAGCTCAGTGACTTCATTATTAGAAAAATAAGAAAGAGAAAAGATGACTTTTATACATTCTTCTGTCATTTTGTAGCCTCCCAGCCATTTTCAGTTTTCACTTTTCATTTTAAAAACAAAGTTTCATAGGCTCCCTTCCAAACTGTTTAATTTACTGCTGACAACTAAAAACAAAAATGAGGCATAAATTGCTTTTGAAAACTTAGCAAGGTACCTGCATTACTGAGCATAATATTGTATAGGACTTAATTGAGTATAATATTTTATATCTTCAATTCCTTTCAGACCAAAATGAAAAAATGTTCTCTTTGAGGCAAAAGATAAAAATGATTTTTAAACACAACGATTAAAATAGGGTACTTTTTATTCTTTTTAATTTTAAAATTATGTCTCCTTGTCTAAGAGAGATGGCAAAGTTCCAGGGAGGAAAGCTTAAGGATATCTAATATGCAATCCAAACTAGTAGGTGGGTATTTGGAAATTCTTTTGCAATTTTTGAGCTTGCAACATGGAGATTATTTAATTTATCAAAGACATTTTGTGGAACTTAAATTGAAAAGAAAACAGATGATGCATGCTAGGTAAATTTTGACATTTGAAAAAAATTACTTAACTTTTTCCCTCTGAGCATCGATTTATTATCGACATGTAAGGATGTGCCCTTTTACATGAATGCCACAATTATAGAGATAATTTCAAGACAATTTAAAATGAGGTCATTTGAATTTCCATTGTTTTCAGTGATTTGCATTTAGTTCGATAATTTAATTTTTTTGTATTTGAATAATGCTGAAGTAAATCAGGATGAATTTTATACTTTGGGCCTTTCCCTCCCCAGTTTGTGTTTTGATTTGCATATAACAGAAATGCATTTACAAAAAAAGGAAATAAAAGAAAACTTTGAGGTTAGCATTGAGGCTTCTTTGAATGTTAAAAAAATGAGGTACTTTACAAGTGTAATGTGCATTTTTCTGGTGCTCACTTCGAAAGAATATCAGATTCATATTGATAGCAAACAATTTTAAGAGACTTTATTACAGTGTGGCTTTTGTAAAAGTGTGAGAACACATCCTCTCTCTCAGAGTCTCTCTTTGTCTTTCCATTTACGTGGAGAATAAGGAAGTGTGTGTAATTTATTACTATTAAGGAACTTTATGAATGGTCTTTCTCATATTTCCCCCTTGGAAGCCATTAGATAATCTGTTTTTGTAATACTGAGTCAAACATTTGGTTTAATATTCTTTTTCAGAACAGACCACATAATCATAGGATTATTAGACATGTCATAATTTTTAGAGGTGTCTTAAACCCATGCATGGTTGGTTATTCCTGTGCTGAGTTTCTTAAAGTTACAATCTTTAATTCTTGTTCTCAAAAGCAAACAAACAAAAAATGTTACCCAAGATACACATAAAACATGCATTAAAGGCGTTTCCTACTCTATGTTTTTTTATTATCCCTCTACCTTACCACCCACCAGTGTTGTGGATTTAAGAGAGTCGACATAATTGAGTAAGTAAATTACCAAAAACCTAGGCAGCTGTTGCAGACACCTAGCAATTGGCTGTTCCTTGGTTCTAATGTTCTCGTATTAGCACATTAAAACAAGCAGAAAGGGGGCTCTTAATTACGCCTTGCTTTATGGGAGCACAATAAATTCCTTTTGTTGACCTTCCTGCAAGCTCAATGGTGTTTTTGTGCAGTGTTGAATTAAGAGATATCAAAAGTCATAGATTGAAGGATTATTCTGAGCATTTCAAGAACGTGTAAGTAGGTAGTAATGAACCCCCAATACAACCAAATCTGCTCCTCTGAATGCGAAAGTACCAGTTATTCAACATTTCAAACTGACAGCTTGTAAATGTAAATTTTATTAAATGCACAGCAATAAAAATTTGTAGGTTTCTGTCACTTTGAATTTTAGTGGCTCAAAATGAGGCCTCTAGCCTTTTAAATCACAGCAGGTAAAAGCAGAGCTCTCAAGCATTCAGCATTTTCAAACGGGAACCTTTTTCGGGTTTCACTATGTGCATTTGCTCACATAATATCCTTTGCAGGATTCAAGAATGGATGTGTTATGTCGTTTAACAGGCTTGCATTTTCTACCGCTTTTGCATCACAGGTCACCAAATGTTTCCCTGGCAACCCTAGGAGAGACAGAGGGAGATAAGAGAGGAAAAGAGGGGTGGGTGCTTAAAAGGAAATAAAGAAATTAAAGAGATAAAAAGAAAGATAAATTAAAGAGGATGTAAGAAGGGGCATCACGTTCATGTTTCACAATATGAATTGGTGCATTTTTAAAGAACTGGTCAAGTTCCTTCTCATGGACATTATGGAAAATATAAACCTGATTGAAGTCATATAAAATAAACATATAGTGAGAAAATATTGTGGGGAATGTAATCTTGGTTAAAATGTCCTGAGGACTTCTAAAACTGGATGCATCAAGGCTCAGTTTATTGGACAAAATGAGGATTGGTGCTTCATTTAAGGAAATCTGATGCCAGATTTAAATAACAATTGTTTCCTATGTTGCTTCTTAACAGAACTGTTTTGTTTCTCTGGTTGTTGTCCTATAGAGAAGTAGTTTCCACCGATAACCTGACAAATGTCAGAGTTTAAGCACAGGACTTGAGTATGCAGTTTGTCAAATAATATTATTTCACCTTGGTGAATATTGTTGCCATGAGTGACTTTTCTGATGAGACTTACGAGAAGGCGTTTGGCCACCTGCAGTTGTTAAATATCCCCCTGGCACTTTTTCTAAGACTTGAAGTATTACCCCTTGTTTTGGCCACATTCCAGTTTGGGCTAATGGCATTCGTCCTTTCGAAGTTTCCTTTGCAGTTTTAATTGAGTCTGACCCTTTTCTTCACTTTTAGGAGCCTTCCCCCTGCCCCCCAAAACATTTCCATTCTGGCAGGAAGAGGGAAGACAGTCATCCCTTCTCTGACTGAATTTCTGAGAGTATTAGGATGTTCTGTACATGATCAAAGTAGTTAAGGGCGAATTTCAACAATGCGCGTGTGTAAGTAGTAGAAGACATTTAGCATTTCTAAATCAGAAACATTATTGGGTGGGTGGATAGAATCTTTCTTCAAAAGCTTTTACTTTTAGGGTACTGTAAAGGACTACATAAAGCAGTTATTTTAGTCTCAGAGTTTCAACAGCTCATTTTTAAAGTGGTAGAAATCAAGAATGTTTATGATAATTTACACATATTTAAAAATTGTGATTATCAAGAGAGTAATCACATCTTGGGAGGCTCACTTTCCTTCCTATATTAAAAGTCAAAATCCTTTCTTCAAGACCTGTGTGGACCAGCTGACATCCTACTTGAAGTTCCAATTTTAATAACTCTTGCTGTTGCTTCATCTACTGAATCGAGACCAGAGTTAAGTATGGAGTGTGTACCAGTCAGATGGTTCTTAAGTTTTCCTTAGCTAATATGTTTAGATTTGAGAGGTGGTTACTTTTGAGAATATTTCTATTTCTGGTTCACTTCTGGCTGGGTCTGCTGCTAAGGTCAGCTCTGTCTTGTTAGGATTACCAATACGTGGGTGGATCGCTGTCCGAGGGAGGCAGATGGAATAAACGTGGACAAGTGGCCTTAAAATCACGAATGTCAGACTTGGAATTTCAAGGCTCACATTCAGGCATCTTTTTTTTAACTTAGTTCATGTTAAAAATTTTTTTTTCTTTCAAATTACGTAAGTAATATATGACTATTAAAAATGATAAGTTATATAGGGGCGCCTGGGTGGCACAGCGGTTAAAGCGTCTGCCTTCGGTTCAGGGCGTGATCCCGGCGTTACGTGATCGAGCCCCACATCAGGCTCCTCCATTATGAGCCTGTTTCTTCCTCTCCCACTCCCTCTGCTTGTGTTCCCTCTCTCGCTGGCTGTCTCTACCTCTGTCAAATAAATAAATTAAATCTTTAAAAAAAATAAAAAGTTATATAAAGTAAAATAATTTACTCTCCCCTCATCCCCCTCAATCCTAGAATCTTCCTAGTGGTGATTACTGATATTACTTTGGCATTGGTCCTTCCAGACACAAGTATATTTTCATACATAATTTTATTTGATGTGATTTATTTCAGACATAAATGGAATCACACCATACTTCTTACGCAACCTTTCACCTTATAGTATTACTTAAAAAGCTATCCATATTAGTACATATAGATACACCTAATTCTTTTTGACTGGGGCTTATAAATCCATCCAATTAAGCACCTCCCAATGTTTCGTTATTATAACCATGTCCTTTGCCCCTTTTTACATACATGTGGGATTATTGCTCTGGAATAAACAACGGTGGACTGTGCAGAATTCCCCTGATTTTGTAATTGTGGCCCCAAGGATCCATAGAGATGGACTGATTTGCCTAAGGACCCAGAGTGTTGGCAAAGCCAGGACCAAAGCCCAGGGCTCCTGATTTGTAGTTTACTGACTTTTCTGTGACACCATATATGGTGGCTCCTTGGAGGCTCTTCCCCAATCCTCTGTTCACAGTCAACATTCTGCTCTCCTCCTCGGAGGAGGCTGGGGCAGCAGCTTCTGGCAGCTCCCAGCTGCATTCCTCACAGAGGACTGCCCTTGGCTGCAGGAGACTGCTCTGGCCAAGGTTATGCCCCCCTCCCAGAGAGTGTCTCATGGTGAGCGATCGGCTGATTTAAGAATACAAAAATCCGACTCTCCTCTTTCTGATTTGAGACAACTCTGAAGAGCCAGGGCAGCTCCAGAGCACCGTGTGGAGTGGGCCAAGGCCTCAGCTGCAACCGTATTCAGGGTCAGCTTCTCATGCTGCCCAATCCTGACTTCCCTGCGGGACTGTCTCACTGGAATACTCACCAATCAACCCTCTGCATGCAGTTCTCCAGCTTGAAATCTGTTTTCAGGGAATCCCATCCAAGAAACCATATGGCTTCATGTATATCTTCACGAAATATGAGCTTGGAAATTCAGAGGCAGGACAAGAAATAATGTTCAGAACTAGGGAGTGTCAACAGGATCTGGGATTCCTATAGGCTTTAAGACTAGGTGCAAGCATTTCAGGCTAAGCATTGCACAGGAACGGTGCTGGAAGAAAAAGTGCAGAACAAGGAATGAAGAGGGAGATGTAGAGATGAGAGGAGCTTCTTTAAATCATTTTTGGGAAGAGAGAGGATAAACATCAATAAATAAACAGGCATAATAGGATGGGAGAAATTTTGTTCACTGGAGTACAGTTTTTAGGGATAGGACTATCTTTAGGAAAATGCAGAGATTCCCATGATGCTGTCCCATTTCCCAACCTTGTCTCCAACACCCTCAACCCGAGTATGCAGGCATAGGCTGGCGCCAAGATCTCAGAGGATAGAGAAGGAGAAATCTAAAGTTCTAAGGGAAATCAGGAAGAAGGCAAATGAAGAGAGGGTAGCTGGGTATTGCCTAGAAAAGACAAACTGAAGGGACCTGGGCAGAAAGGAGGCTGAAATATAACTCTGAAGGATAAGAAAGTCTGAAAGGATTTCTGTCAAGTTGTTCCCTATGGACTATGCAATTCAAGACAACTTCCCCTCACGCTTCCCTACCAAGGACTCTGTCTACTGACCCTGCCCCCAGCGTCCATTGCTTAGACTTGTAATAGATCCCCAAACCCAACTGGGCCAGTCAGAAATTTGGAATTGGGATTCAGAGACAGAGAATTCATCTCTGCACACAATTGGAATTATAATAATGTAAGCCCAGGAGCTGAGGCACGGCTGTCTTCCAGACAAGGAAGCAAAGAATACCAGGCTAACTAGAGTGGAATACAGTATATGCATAGAGAAAAATAAATATGAGAGATAGGCAGAGTACTCTGTCTTCCGTATGGATTTCTAGGTCTTGCTTAAAGTGTTCTGAGAGGCTCAGCTCCATTCTTGTCCTTTGGTTCTGTAGGATACTACTGTATCCTGATAATGAGTTAAGTCTAGTCCAAGTCACATTTTACTACTTCAGTTGAAAGAGTTTTCCCCTTCTGGGTTGTTTATGTGAAGAAACTGGAAATACTAACTCAAAAAATATCACACCCCCTTGTTCATTGCAGAATTATTTACCATAACTAAGACATGGGAGCAACCGAAGTGTCTGTGGATGGATGAATGGATTAAGAAAATGTATATATATACACAATGGAATATTTCTCAGTCATATAAACGAAGGATATCTTGCTATTTGTGACAACATGAATGAAGCTGGAGGGCATTATGTCTGTTGAAATAAGTCAGACAGAGAAAGAAAAATATTGTGTGATCTCACACTTATATGTGGAATATGGAATCTAAAAAGAAAAAAAAAGAAAAAAAAGAGAAACGGAGCTCATAGATACAGAGAACAGATTGGTGGTCACCCGAAGTCGGGGTGGGGGTGGATGAAATGGGTAAAGGGGGTCAAAAGGTACAAATTTCCAGTTAGATGATGAATAAGTTCCGGGGATGCAATGTATGGCATGGTGACTATGGTTAATGATACTGTATTGTGTATTTGAAAGTTGCTAAGAGGGTAGATCTTAAAAGTTTTCATCACAAGAAAAATAATTGTAGCTTATGTGATGGATGGTAATAGGACTTATTGTGGGGTGGCTATCTATGTTTTACACCTGATACTAATATAATGTTATGTGTCAATCATATATTGATAAAAAAATCTTAACTAAGGAGATTGGTACCAGAAATTGGGTTGAAAACAATAGTCCTTTAGAAAACATGTAGAATTGGCTCAGGTGAAGTGATATAAAATGAGGTAAATAATGAAGATTTCTCTAGAGTGGGACAGGAAAGTGGCTTGATTTTGTTACATGCAACCATACAGATTTGGCTAATGACTGCAGTGGGAAGAGGAAAAATGCCAAGGGAAAAGCATTTCACAATTTCCCTTAGAGATCACTAGAGAAAAGAAATGGGCATGGAAAGGAAAATCCAGTGTTTATCAGGTAAAAGTGTTCAGGAAGTGAATTGATAACAATATTTATGTCTTTAGATGATGACAACGTTAGGAAGAAGCAAAGCCAATTCTACATTTAAATCTGACTATGAGCACTTACAAATGAAAAAAGCAGGGTGCCTGGGTGGCTCAGCCGTTAAGCGTCATCGTAAGAAGGGGGGAGAGCAAAGACAGAACCTCATGTGAAGACACTGAGAACAGAGAGAGGAGGAGGTCACTTGAAGACAGAGGCAGACATTGCAGTGATCTTGCTACAAGCCAAAGAATGTCTGGAGCCACCAGAAGCTGGAAGAAGTAAAGGAAGATTCTTCCCTAGAGCCTCCAGAGAAGAGCGTGGCCCTGGGAACACTTGACTTTGGACTTCTCACCTCCAGAACCATGAGAGAATAAATTTCTTTTGTTTCAAGCCACTCAGTTTGTGTTACTTTGTTACAGTATCCCTGGGAAGCTAACACACAACCCCTCCATTTTTTTTGCACAAATATGGTATACACCGTTCTACATTTTGCTTTTTTCATTTTTTAAAAAAGATTTTATTTATTTATTTGACAGAGAGAGAGACAGCCAGCGAGAGCGGGAACACAAGCAGGGGGAGTGGGAGTGGGAGAAGCAGGCTTCCTGCCGAGCAGAGTCCATGATTTGTATCCTTGAATCTTTAAATGTAGTATATGATATTATTTAATTTTATAGTGTCAAACCAACTTTATATTCCTGTGTTCAGTGCTACTTTACTCTATTTATGCCCTTCTTTCCCTGTCTTATATGCTGTTATAGTCATATATTTTAATCCTACCCTTTGAAACACTACAAAATATGATGATGATTATTATGATTATATATTCAACGTGCTTTTGTTTACGCACATATTTATCACTTTCTTTGCTCTTCTTACATGTCAGACCCTCCGGGATCATTTTTCCTGCCTAAAGTGTGGTCCTTAAAATTTCCTTTAGAGTACATCTAATGGTGGTTAATCTATTTTTAGTAGCCTGAAAATATCTTAATTTTATCTTTTTCCTTATGCAATATTTTCTCTGTGTATAGAAATGTAGCATGACAGTTATTCTCTTGTAGGGCATTGAAGATTCCGTTCCCCAGTCTTCTGACTTTCCACTGTGGCTGTTGAGAAGTCAAGGGTCAATATACCACTCTTTTAGTGGTAGCGTGCAGATCCTCTTTGTCTTTGAAGGTCTGTATTTTCACTGGATGCATTGGGGTGTCGGTTTATTTTTATTTAACTTGTTTAAGATTCACTGTGATTCTTGAATCAGTAGATGAATGCAATGCATCAGTTTTTATTTTATTTATTTATTTTTAAAAAAGATTTTATTTATTCACTTGACAGAGAGAGAGACAGCCAGCGAGAGAGGGAACACAAGCAGGGGGAGTGGGAGAGGAAGAAGCAGGCTCATAGCGGAAGAGCCTGATGTGGGGCTCGATCCCATAACGCCGGGATCACACCCTGAGCCGAAGGCAGACGCTTAACAACTGAGCCACCCAGGTGCCCCAATGCATCAGTTTTTAGAAATTCTTCCCCCCTTTATCAGCACAACACTCCCCTCTTAGCACTCACCCTGTTTCCTCTTTCATGGTGTCCGGACTCAGATTAGGTTCCCTATAGCTCTTTTCACTTTTTCCTATATGATTCTCAATTTTTATTGCATATGCTTAATCTTTTTTCTTTCTGTGCTGCATCCTGGATACTGTCATCTGGAATGTTTTCTAATTCACAAACTCTCATCATCTGTGGCAAATCTCTTTGTTGTGTTTTTAATCTCAAGTATTTTAATTTTCATGTTAAGAAATACTATTTAAGTTTTAAATATCTGCTATGCTATTTTTAATAAAGTCCTCTTTTCCTGCAAATATATTCAAGCTTTCAAGCTTACCTTTTAGCTCTTTAAACATACCAAGCAGATTTTCTTCATAATCTATATCAGTAATTCCGTTATATTCGTCATGTCGGTCTGTTTTTGCTATCTGTTATTTCAGCTGATTGTCATTTACCGTGCCTTACTTCTTTGTGCTGCAAGATATCTTTATGAATTGCTTATTTTTCTTGGAAAACTAATTGTGGGGATGTTTTGTGGCATAGGGTATGGGTGTCTACCTCCAGAGATGATTTTTTCTTGTTTTTTCCTTGTGCCTAAGAGCACTAAGGTTGGAGATCCACTTGAAGCTAAATTCATGGCTTGAATTTTATCAGTTATATAAGTGGCATAGGTCTTCCCTCATAGTTTGCTTTTTAACTTTGTTTACAGCAGTTTAAAAAAAATTTTTTTTTAAATTTATTTGAGAGAGAGAGGGAGAGCGTGAGCGGGAGGAGGGGCAGAGACAGACAAGCAGACTCCTCGCTGAGCAGGGACCTCATGTGGGGCTTGATGTCAGGACTCCAAGATCATGACCTGAGCCAAAATTGAGACCCGGGTGCTCAACCGACTGAGCCACCCAGACACCCCTGTTTACAGTGTTTTTTATTGAACTAGAGATTTTTTTTTTTAATTTTAAGGAGAGTGTTAAAATTTTCCTTTGTCATTTTGTTTTTACTCCTAAGACGTCCTTCCCTACTCTAAGTCATATGTTCTATATTTTTTACCTAAAATACTATAAAGTTTGATTTTTCTATCTGTAAATTATTTTTATTTATAGTGTAAGATAGAACACTTATTTTTTTTCCTAATGAATATTCAGTAGTCCAAGTGCCAATTACTAGATAGTTCATCCTTTCCTTGCTGATTTAAAGTACCACGTTTTAGTGTGCATATGAGTCTGTTTCTGGGTTCTCTATTCTGTCCCATTGGTGCTTTTACCTCCACACTGTCTGCTAAACTTGTTATTCTTTTTCAAAATTACTTGACTATCAAATTTTAGGATCATACCATCAAGTACCACATTAGGGCCTGTTTGAAAATTAATTGAAACTGGGTAGAATTTATGTAGATTTGGGTCTATTTTACAGTAACAACTTTTTAAAATTATTGAGTCTTTCTACCTATGAATACAGTATATATCTTCATTTATTTCTTCAATGATGTATTATAATATTCTCGACAAAATTTTTGAACACCTTCTGTTCCTCATTACCTTTGTAATTTGTGTTTGCTTGTGAATGGTTTCTTTTTTTAAATTAGACTTTCTACTTGATTTAGCTTGTCTTTAGAAATACCATTAGTAGGGGTGACTGGGTGGCTCAGTGAGTTAAGCATCTGACTCTTGGTTTTGGCTCAGGTCTTGATCTCTGGGTTGGGTGATCAGGCTCCGTGCTCCACAGGGAGTCTGCTTCCCCTCCCCTTTCCCCTCCACACTCTCTAAAATAAATAAATAAATATATAAATAAATCTTAAAAATAAAAAAGAAATACCATTAGTTTTTGTATGTTGATCTTGTATCTAGCAACCTTAATTAACAGTAAGTTTGTTAGAATGTTTTAGTACTGTAAGTTTTTTAGTACTCGAAGTTTATTAGAATGTTTCCTTGGCTTTTTGATATAGTTGATCATATCATCTACAGAGACAGTTTTGTTTTTTGCTTCTCAATGTTTATTCCACTTAAAGTATTGAGTAGTAAGCATTCTTGTTTATTCCCAACTTAGGAATGCTTTAGTAGCTTTGCTATTTAGTGTGATGAAGGTTGTAAGAGTTTTGAAGATTTTGAGAGTTATTTTTTTTTTATCAGATTATGTAAGTTCCCTTCTATTCCTCATTTTCTAAGAGTTTTTTTTTTTAAATCATTAATTAATATGGACTGTTGCTGAATGCACTTTTGGTCTCTCTAATATTGAAAGATATAAATTCTTTTGTCTTTTTGGGACCTGGAGTCACTTACACCTATAGTTTCAGTTCTGTCTATGGCTTTAATCTTCTGATTCAACATGGTTTGTATCTTTAATTCTATTTTTATTCTTCATTCAATTTTATATGTACACAGTATAGGAAATTGCCTGTTTATAGAACTATTTTAACTAGAAGTCTGATTGATAGATGTAGTAGGTGGTTCCTAAAAAAATATGTCCATACTCTAAGCTCTGGGACCTATAAATGTGACCTTGTTTGAAATGTGTTTTTACAGACGCTATTAAGTTAAGGATCTCAAGATGAGATCATTCTAGATTATCTAGGTGAGCTCTAAATCTAATAACAATCTAAGAGACATACAGAGGAGGAAGGTGGATTCTTTACATGGCCTTCTTTTCCTTCTCTCTGTATCATGTAGCCACAGGCCAAGGACTGCCTATAGCCACCGGAAACAGGAGAGGCAGAAAAGGGTTCTCCACTAGAATTTTTAGAGGGGGTGCAGCTCTATGGACAATTTGGTTTTGGACTTCTGGCTTTCAGAACTGTGAGACAATACATTTCTGTTGGGGCAATTTGTTATGACATTCCTAGAAAACAAACAGAGTAGGGATGCTTTATTTATTCTTGTTATCAATTCTTTCTCTATTTTATAGGTTGCAAACCTCTTCCATGAGCCTCTTGTTTTTTAAATGAATATGCGTGATCATCATCTCCTTTCACACAGTGAGTCCATTGTCTTCTAAAATGCCTCTGAGGTTTTTTTCCAGAAAGATCAATTTATTTATTTATTTATTTATTTATTTATAATTAAGGTAAAAGTGGAGTCATAGCAGTCTCATGGAAAGGTATGTTTCTTTTTTTTTTTTTTTTTTTAAAGATTTTATTTATTTATTTGACAGAGATAAGAGACAGCCAGAGAGAGAGGGAACACAAGCAGGGGAAGTGGGAGAGGAATAAGCAGGCTCATAGCGGAGGAGCCTGATGTGGGGCTCGATCCCAGAACGCTGGGATCACGCCCTGAGCTGAAGGCAGACGCTTAACCGCTGTGCCACCCAGGCGCCCCGAAAGGTATGTTTCTTATTAGAGGCACTGACAACACAGTGGTCTCCTGGCAAAAACAAACCAACTTCGACGTTGTTCTTATTGACGGTACCAAAATAAGGTAGGATTGTACTTTCACATGGAACATGAAGACGGCATTTTTGTCACTCTAGGAGAATCAGGGAGGGAAAATAAATCCATAAGATTTATGGGCATTAGGTGAAATATACTCATCCACCGTGTGCTCAGGTAGTTCTGTGTACATTTGTGTGCTTGCATGCGCGTGTGTGTTAGTGTCATTGCTTATAGTATTTAAGACGGAGCCTTTTGTAATTTCCTGTGCCTTCTTTTCTAAGTCTGAGGTACAACTTTGTTTTTATAAACATTTCCCTTTAGAATGACTTCAACCTAGAAACTCTCAGCAGATAAAACGATGCTGCTAATAGTTCTTACGCCATCACTATTAATAGATCACTGTTCAGTAGCTCAAAAATTAAGTGCATTATCTAAATAGAAAATTATTTTCAAGATTTTTAGGATAAGGTTTTGCATTGCCATTATCTCTAAAAGCATGGATTTTCCCCCCACCTTGGTCACCAGTAGGGGATCTTCACATGCACTCAGTAAGTATTTTTCTCACTTGCTCACAAGAAAAATTGATATTTTGAGTGAGGGCTTTGGAGAGGAGACGCTGGAAGCTCTTAGCTTAGTGTGTCATACAGAGGAGCTCCGAGACAGGTATTTTTTCCCACAAGTACTTCGGCTGCGACCTGAACTACCGGAGCTCAGATTCAACATAATTGCAGCACAGCAAGGAGTCCCTTCTGGAAACCAGCTGCTTGATCAAGGATTCATTTATCAGGAGGATTATGACTCCAAACATTTTTCTAAACTGTTGTGGCCATTTAAGGGGGAAAAAAAGAGAGGAGTCTGGGGAACTAATTAGGAAGGAGTGGCTCCCCTCCGAGTCTTGACCTTAACCCCACTGAGAAAGTATGGGATTTACTTTACCTAAGTAAGAAAAGAACGTAAATAGTTGGCAAAAATGCTTTGTGGTATGAGTTCCAGCAGGTAATGAATCGGCCTGATACAGAGAGAGAGAAAAAAACTGAAACACAAGAAAAACTCCAAATGCTTTAAAAATAGCAATTAAATGTATCATTATGGCATGTTATTATTTTGCACTTACTTTCCTGATTACAAGGAAATGAATTGTGATTAGCAAACAGAGTATAACATGCAAACCATATTTTTTTGGTCTTTGGCAGCTTACGAAGTTTTACCACAATTGTATTATTCCCATCAGTATATTGTGTTTTCTCTATCCACATTAATGCCCTTCATTAATTTGGAAAATCCTCAGGCTTTGCCTTACAGAGTATCACTTCTGCATCTTCCCTACTCTGTCCTTTTCCAACTCCTGTTGAATATTATACCTTTCCATCTTATTCTCCATGTGTCTTAATCCCTCTTTCATTTTTTGAATCTCCTGAAATATTTGTGTTACATTCTGGATAATTTCATTATATCCCCCTTCCAGTTACTGAGCTGTTTCAAATGTACTGCGGGATCCATTCACTAGGAGTTCAATTTCAATGACTGCAGTTTTCATTTCTCAAAGTTCCATTTGTTTTTAAAGACAGAGTGTTCATTTTTGAAAGTCTTTGGTTGTGTGTTGGGAGGACTTCATAGAGTTTATAGTCTGCGAAACCGATAGACATAGAAATTTAGCTTCTTTGCAAGTCCATCTCTGCTATAATAAATAAACTGTCAGACGGATGAAAATGTAATAGAAAGCTCAAATTAACGAAAACAAGGGCTTGCACATCCTGCATCGTTTACAGAGTTCTTTAGTGTACTGGTATTTAATTTGATCTTCATAGTAATCTTATGAGGTGCTTACTCTTATTTCCATTGTATGAATAATGAAACTAAGTCTCAGAGACTTACCTAAGGCCCCCAAACTAGTAATAAGCAGAGCTGAAAGTACACCCATGCTCAATGCCTCTCAATCTATTCCATAATTTCCCAGTATATATCCTTAAATAATTTTTGTGTCTTTACCATGGGATAGTGGAGGGCTGAGTAATTAGGGAAAGGTGTGCTTCATTCCATTACCTAAAAACTAAACTTTCTTTGGAAAAAGCTAATGAGGCTTAGCCCAAGATATCTCTAAATATTTTCTCAAAATGGCAACGGATTTTCAGAGTTATTTTTCCGTACTTACTTGTTTTGCTTTTTACTATTTCTTGCTTTATTTTTTTCTACTTTTCTGCCCTTTCTTTTAGGATCTTATGTTCTTTTTTTTTTTTTTTTTTTAAGATTTTATTTATTTGACAGAGAGAGAGACAGCCAGCAAGAGAGGGAACACAAGCAGGGGGAGTGGGAGAGGAAGAAGCAGGCTCCCAGTGGAGCAGGGAGCCCAATGCGGGGCTTGATCCCAGGACCCTGGGATCATGCCCTGGGCTGAAGGCTGATGCTTAACCACTGAGCCACCCAGGCGCCCCAGGATCTTATGGTCTATACAGCAATTTATAAATTGTAACATCTATTTGGATCATTATGAGGATGAAGTTAGATGATGTACATTCAAGTTCTTCATAAGGGATCTGGTCATGATGGGCATTCAAAAAAATAGAGATTTGTAGATTATTTTACTTGCAAAGAAGTATACTGTTAATCCAATGAAGTCATAATTCATTTTTATCCCTTATAGCATATATTAGTCGGGGTTCTCCAGAGAAACAGAACCACTAGTGTGCATGTGTGTGTATGTGTGTGTGTGTGTGTGTGTGTGTAGAGACAGATGGAGAGAGAGAGAGAGAGAGAGAGAGACTGATTTTAAAGAATTGGCTCACGTGATTGTGGGAGACTGGTAAGTCTGAAATTTGGAGGGTTGGCTGGCAGACTGGAAACAGACAGGATTTCTATGTTGCCATCTTGAGGTAGAATTTCTTCCCCAGGAAACCTAGGTTTTTGAAAATTAGCCATTACACAGTGTAGTATTAATCCACGGCTTTGTGGAAACAGAGCCGATATTACATGTTTTTATTGAATTCAGTTAAATTATTTTTTTAGGAGAATGTTTCTTACGTATCACTTCAAACTTTAATTCACCCATATGTTGTTAGAAAGCTTATTTCCTCCCTTTGCTCACCTTCCAAAAAAGATATTTGAAAACTATTGGCAGCACTGGCTTCACTGTGTAGCTCACCATGGTGACTGCTTTTTGGCAAATTTCATTTGAATATTTATATTCTAATGGGCTTACTTGATATCAAAATGAGACGCTTCAACAATAGGTCCTAACATAGATTTGGTGGTGTACTGAGCACTGTATATATATTTTCTTTTTAAGATTTTACTTTATTTTTTTACTCTTTTTTAAAAAAGATTTTATTTTGTTTATTTGAGGTGGGGGAGGAGCAGAGGGAGAGGGACAAGCAGACTCCGGCTGAGCATGGGGCCCCACAGGCTTGATCCCAGACCTGAGATCATGACCTGAGTTGAAACCAAGAGTCGGGCGCTTTAACCCACTGTGCCACCCAGGTGCCCCTTAAGATTTT
This sequence comes from Ursus arctos, assembly GCF_023065955.2. NCBI lineage: Eukaryota > Metazoa > Chordata > Mammalia > Carnivora > Ursidae > Ursus > Ursus arctos. Next base: position 9,510,009 of record NW_026623111.1, on the reverse strand, counting down.
ATTTTTAAGTAATCTCTATGCCCAATGTGGGGCTCGAGCCCACACGCCTGAGATCAAGAGTCACAACTCTACCAACAGCCAGCCAGACACCCCTGTATATGTATTATTGATAAGCTTTAAAATAACCCTACGAAGTAAGTACTATTACTATAATCTCTATTTTATAGATGAGGAAATGGAAACTCGGAGGATTTAAATGACTTGTCCAAGGTCATAATCTTGACTACCAGTGAAAATCAGATTTGTTTGAATCTAGGCTACAGCTTTAACCACTACGCTCGAGTAGCAATTCATGTTCCTATAATATAAATTTATTTATTTTAGTACTTATAGCTAAGGCACTGGAAAATCCTTAAATACATTCTGAATCAAAGCGTTGTTATATAGTAGGACTGAACTCTTGATATATGTAGGAGAATTGAGGCCTTTTTCACGTGAACCTTTCTATAATAAGGATCTAAGTACTGGAAATCAGTGTCTTAACTACTTCTAAGATTTCTCTCCTGGAATTTTTTTAGTTTAAAAGTAGAGTTTCTGATATAATTTTTTTTAAAGATTTTATTTATTTATTCGACAGAGATAGAGACAGCCAGAGAGAGAGGGAACACAAGCAGAGGGAGTGGGAGAGGAAGAAGCAGGCTCATAGCGGAAGAACCTGACGTGGGGCTCGATCCCATAATGCTGGGATCACACCCTGAGCCGAAGGCAGACGCCCAACCGCTATGCCACCCAGGCGCCCCTCTGATATAATGTTTTATGCATCCTTAGATCTATATGATATCAGTAAATAGTATTTGGAAAAAAGGTTCTTTGGTCAAATAAACTTGGGCAATTTGGAATTTACAAAGTCCAAAGAGATTGTTTTCTTCAGTATTTCTCAGAGTATGCTGTGTTCCAGGACACGATTGCTTTGCAAACATGGGGTAGCTATAGCCACTTCTAAACTTTATTTGAATAGCATGGGACCAGTGTCCTAGAGAACACAGTTTTGAGAAATGTTATCCCAAGGTTAAGATAACACTTTGTAATAGCATCTTGCTTGTTGGAATGTTTTAAACCCAAATTTAACAAAGTGGATGAGTTGGAAACCCAGACAGCAAAGGATCACCACTGGTAAAGCAGTTATGTTCTAGAGGAGAGCTGTGGAAAGCAAGGTTTCAGAAGGGATCAAAGTAAAGGATATTATGCCACTATTCTCTATGGAATCTGGAAATGCAGAGTTTCCTTAAAATCACCGGCTGCTCTATGCTGGTCCTCAAAGGTCAGGGAAATTCACATCCCCAAGGCTCCGGCAACCAAGTTTCAAATAATATTTTGCATTTGTACCATAACTTCTCTTTTCCAAAAACATGTCTACATGTATTACCTTATTTAACCATGTCAGATTCAGTGGTAAGTTGTGATAGGTCTGGTTTTGACAGCTGTAGAGGTGATTTGAGAATTCTCCTGCTTTACAAATTTTTGGTTTTGTCTGGAGCTATGCTTGAGGAATCAGTGAAGCACATCCCTAAGCAATGAGGCAGAACTGCGGACAGCTGGAAATTGCAGCTCGCACACCAGCCTGGGGTTCTGGTGCTGGCAAGAGGGTGCTTTGTTTTTTTTTTTTTTCCTTTTCAAACAAAGACTCTTAGATGCTTATGAAACGAACAGGTTTTCTATATTTGTGGAATCTACGTATCACATCACAAAGTCCTCATCTGCCCACAGTGAAAAGGACTGTACCTAACTAGTCTTCTGTTGTCATTGATATTTTTTTTCATGTTTTTTTTTTTTCTGATTATAACATGCATTCACGCTCAGCATAAAAAATTCATGTGCTGCAGAAATGTGTAATACGGAAAGTGATAGTTCTTGATAATCTCATTACTATCAATGGCTGTTAAAAGCATGGTTTTTATTCTTCTAGATGTAATTTGACTATTTATTTACTATCAGATATACATATATACATTACATATGTATATATAATTTCTTTAAAGACTTATTTATTTACTTGAGAGAGAGTGAAAAAGAGAGACAGTGGGGGAGGGGTGCTCGAGGGAAAAGGAGAGAGAGAATCTCAAGCAGACTCCCCACTGAGCACAGAGCCTGCCCCGGGGGCTCAATCCCAGGACTCCAAGATCATGACCTGAGTTGATATCAAGAGTCGGATGCCTAATTGACTGAGCCACCCAGGTGCCCCCATATATATATATTATATATACATAAAATTTTAATTTAAGAATAACATACTTACAGAAAATTGCACTATCTTAAGGATATACCCTAGTGAATTATAGGAAGGTGGACACACCCATGTGACCACCACCCAAATAAAAAAATGGAATATTGCCAGTACTCCAAAAACTTGTGCCCTGCTCTTAATCACTATCTTCTTCCTCCCTTCCCGAGGTAACCGTTAATTTGACTTTGAATATCAGAGGTTAATTTTTTGAACTTTACATAAATGGGATCATGGAGGATGTACTCATTTGCGCCTGGCTTCCTTTCTTTCCATGTTATCTTGATGAGATTCTTCCTCATTGTAACGTGGCAACTCATTCATTTTAATGGCTGCATAATTTCTCATTCTGTGACTATACCACAATTGACCTTTGATAGACATTTGAAATGGCTCCAGTTGGGGGAGATCATGAATCATGCTGCTGTGAACATTGTCGTGCATGTGTCTAGAAGCATTTTGGTCAGATAGGCACTAAAAAATGAAACTGTCAGACCACCGGATATATATTCAGCTTTAGTAGATGACGCCAAACAAGTTGCTGAGATGGTTGTAGAAATTCATACTCCCACTAACAGTGCATGGAAAGTTGAAATGCTCACATCCCCAACACTGGACAAGGTCAGTCTTTCTAATTTCAGCCATTCTGGTGTGGGTGTTCACAGAATTTCTTAAAGATGTCTTCTGATGACTGTAATTTAAAAATTTTAATGTAACTCATTTAATTAACTTTTCCCTTAAAGGTTAGTTTATCTTGTTCTTCTTTAAGAAATCTTCACCTAGCCCAAGATCACGAAAATACTTCCCTGTGTTATCTTCTTAAAGCTTTCTTACTTACTTTATTTGTTTTAAAGTAAACTCTACGCTGAATGTGGGGCTTGAACCCACAACCCAGGGATCAAGAGTTGGGCTTGAACTCATAACCGTGAGATCAAGAGTTGCATGCTCTACTGACTGAGTCAGCCAGGCTCCCAGAGAGCTTTCTTACTTTAGACTTCGCTTTACAAAATGCCTGGAATTGATTTTTGAATATGGTGTGAGGTGGGAGTCAAGATTTATTTTTGTTCTATATGAATATGTAATTGGCCCAGGACTATTTATTGCAAAGAGAGTCATTTTCTCAGTGTTCTGGAGTGCCACTTTTATGATGAATCAAGAAAAAGTAGATCTTTTGGAACTGGTTTTGTTTTGTTTTGAGTCCTTCAACACCATGTAACCAATTCCCTATGTTAAATTCTCTCTGATAACACAACTATGTGGCTTCTATTTTCTTGACTGATAAAGATATTGTTGGACTTCTTAATTTTTGCCAATGTACTGGGCATGAAATGGTACCTCAGTGAGCTCTTTGTGTGTGTGTTTCTGTGGTTATACTAAGGAGGCTGGGCATTTTTAAAAGATTTTATTTTATATTGTTTTATTTGATAGAGAGACAGAGAGCATGTGTGAGTGGGGAGGGCCAGAAGGAGAGGGAGAGAGAGAGAATCCCAAGCAGGCTCCACACTCAGCACTGAGCCTGACACTAGGCTCTATCTCACGACCCTGACTGAGATCATAATCTGAGTCAAAATCAAGAGTTGGATGCTTAACTGACTGAAGCACCCAGGCACCTCCAGGTTGGACATTTTTGCATAAGCTTATTGTGTGTATTTCATTTTCTGTAAACACCTTTTCATGAATTTGCTGATTTTTCTACTGGATTTTTGTTTTCTTATTGATTTTTCTCTTCCTATTGTTTTTTCATAGATTCTAGATATCAATTGGTTGTAAATTTTATGTGTTAGAAATATCTTCTCCCAGTTTGTGACTTTCACTTTCCCTTTCTTTATGGTATCTTTTCACGGAATCATTTTTAATTTTAATGTAATTTTAATTTATATATATGTGTGTATATATATAAAATACATAATCTTTTATGATTAACTCTTTGTGTCTTGTTCAAGAAGTCTATCTCTAGATAGGAAAGATAGTTACCTCAAATTATTTAAATTTTGCTTTTCACATTTAGAATCTTGATTGCATTGAATTGCAAGAGAGGGCGAGAGAGAGAGAGAGAGATGAGATGTAGGATTCCAATTTAATTTTTTCTTCTATGTGGTTTCTAAGTACTATCCTTTTATGTACTATCATATCTATTGTGTCAACTATCAAAGTTTCATGTGAGTGGGAGTCAATTTTGTGGCTGTTCATTTTGTTATAATGGCCAATTTGTTTATACCTGAAATAATACATTATACTTTAATTATTATAACTTGATATAAAGCCTTGATATCTGTAAAGCAAGTTCTTCGCCCTTCTCTTCCTGGAATATCTGGAATATCTTCAGTGTTCTTGGATCTTTGCCTTCCATATGCATCATTTGAATACTCCATGAATATTTCATTAGAATTGCATTGACACTGTTGGTCATTTGGTAGAACTGATGTATTTGCAATATTGTGTTTCTATGCATGCACATGGGATATTTCACAATTATTTAGTGTTTATTTACTGTCTTTCAATGTTTTGTAATTTTTTCCATATACATATTTAAGATAAATTCCTAAGTATTGCATGATATAGTTGCGATTGTAAATAGTGTCTTTTAGAAAAATTATGTTGTCTGTTGATCCTTTCATATCTTGCCCCTTCCCTTAATTTTCCTCATTGTTTATTCTTTTGGATGTAGTTTCACATCATCTTCCATTTAAAAAAGTCAGGGAGGTTTTGATTGAAAGTGAGCTTAATCTGTTTTTTGTTTATAACAGATTATAAACTATATATTATAAACTATAACAGTTTATTTTTTTATTTTTATTTTTTAAAGATTTTATTTATTTGACAGAGAGAGAGAGACAGCCAGCAAGAGAGGGAACACAAGCAGGGGGAGTGGGAGAGGAGGAATTAGGCTCCCAGTGGAGGAGCCCGGTGTGGGGCTCGATCCCAGCACCCTGGGATCACGCCCTGAGCTGAAGGCAGACGCTTAACGACTGAGCCACCCAGGCACCTCATAAACTATAACAGTTTATAAACTAGCATGTTTACAATGCTGAACAGAACAGTGCATGAAAACTGAAATTTCAGGGGAGACCACGAGATGCAATGGATGAGCCACTCCAAGAGCAAATCCGCAAACCTAGACGTTACAAAGGTATGTCCAAAAACCAGTTCCATGATTATGAAATGACCCAGCCACCTGAAGGCTATAAAATGTAGATGGACGATCTGTGTGTGCGTGCATGCACACGTGTGTGAGCATGTGTGTGTGATGAGAAGAGTGTGATTTGTGGGCTGGGCTTTTCTTTGGGGGAGGGATGAAGCATGCTTAAGAACATTATTCATGACGTCCCCAAACTTGAAACAATCCATTTGTCCATCAGTGGTAGAGGGGATAACTAAGTCGTGGTTAATCCGTACCGTGGAGGGCAGTATGCAGCAAAGAAAAAGCACGAGCTGCTGCTGCACATAACAACCTGGATGGTTTCCCAGACAATATGTAGCAAAGAAGCCAGATGCCAAAGAGCACACACTGCAAGGAGTCTATTCACGGAAAATTCAAAACCAGGTAAAGTTCATTTACGGCGCTAGAACGGCAGTCACTGCTGAGAAGGCGGTGACTGAGAGATGACACAAGGGAGCCTGCTGGGATTCTGGATTGTACTATATGTTGATTTAGGTGGTGGTTACATGCACATGCAACACACGCAACACACACACACAAGCATGCACACGCACATGTGCACACACGTATATATGTGTGTGTATATTTGTAGAACCAAGGGAGGAGAGAATTTCAGGAAGACAGCCTTATTTATTTATTTATTTTGGTCCTGTAGGAGTTCAATCAATACATTCTATGGATCATTCCTATATTTTTCTTATGTTTTCAGCAGAAACACAGCAACACCAAGTGAATGAGCTGAAAGCATGGCCATTATTCTGCCTTACTCAACAATACTTTGTCTTTTTTTCCAAATCCATATTCACTGGGGCTTTAATCCTAAGGTCTGCATCTTCAAAATTATGAAATATTTAAAAAAATGACAGAAAACTAATGGGTGACTATTGGATTTAAAATGATAGCAGAGAGTGGTGGCTTTGAAATCAGTTTACTTGTTGATTCACTTACTGTTTTTATACCTTAATTAGCGCTAAATAAAAACTTTCAGATGGTTTTACTCTTTATCCCATCCATTGACTGTTTTACTGTCTATTTTTATCTGAATCTAAAATTTTCCTGTTGATTTATGGTATTTCCGTGTTTCTCCTTAGATTAGTTTCCTGTGGCCATTGTGACAAATTGCCGTAAACTTGGTGGCTTAGGACAACATTGATTTTCTCATAGCCTTGCAGTCTTCAAATGCTAACTCAATGTTCCGGGCCGAAGTTAAGGTATTGACAGAGCTGCACTCTCTCCAGAGGCTCTAGAGGGAGAGTTCCTTTCTTGACTCTTCCAGTTTCTGGTGCTGGCCAACATTCCTTGGCTGGTGGCTGAGTCACTCGTTTCTGCCTCTGTGGTCCCAATGCCTTCTCTTTTTCTGTCTGGGTCAAATTTCCCTTTGTCTCTCTTTTATAAGGTACATGTGATTGCATGTAAGGCCCACCCCGATAATCCAGGATAATCTCTCCATCTCAAGATCCTTAATCACATTGTAAAGATACTTTTTCTGAATAAGGTAATATTTATAGGTTCCAGAGATTGGGACCTGTTATCTGTGGGGCAGTCACTATTCACTCTACTACACCTTGCCACCAAATTGCAAGTTCCATGGAAGCAGAGCCCTTGTATGTTTTGTTAAAACAGCTGTGAATGAGAATGCCTGGTGCATGGTAGGCATTCACGTAATATTTGTCAAATAAATCACTGGTTATAATGAATACGTTTGAAGACCTTCTTTTAGAACGGGGGAGTTCTGTTTTACTCCAAAAGACATACCTGATATCATTAGTTGGAATTTATGATGAAGGGCTTCAGTTCATCTCAGAAAGAATATTCTAATAACCAGGCTTATCTGTCCATAGTCCAAGTTGCTTCATGCTTTCATACAAGAAACTCCTTGTATCTGGATGTATTGCAACAGAGTTTGGATTATCATCTGTTAGGGATGCTAGAGAAGATACTTTATTTTTATTTTTTATAATAATTTTTTATTATGTTATGTTAGTCACCATACAGTACATCCCCAGTTTTTGATGTAGTGTTCCAAGATTCATTATTTGCATATAACACCCAGTGATCCATGCAATATGTGCCCTCCTTAATACCCATCACTGGCCTATCCCAGTCCGCCACCCCCTCCCCTCTGAAGCCCTCATTTTGTTTCCCAGAGTCCATAGTCTCTCGTGGTTCATTCCCCCCTCTGTTTACCCCCCCCTTCATTCTTCCCTTCCTTCTCCTACCGATCTTCCTGCTATTTCTTATGTTCCATAAATGAGTGAAACCATATGATAATTGTCTTTCTCTGCTTGACTTATTTCACTTAGCATAATCTCCTCCAGTCCCATCCATGTTGCTGCAAATGTTGGGTAATCGTTCTTTCTGATGGCTGAGTAATATTCCATTGTATATATGGACCACATCTTCTTAATCCAGTCATCTGTTGAAGGGCATCTCGGGTCCTTCCACAATGTAGCTATTGTGGACAATGCTGCTATGAACATTGGGGTGCATATGGCCCTTCTCTTCACTACGTCTGTATCTTTGGGGTAAATACCCAGTAGTGCAATTGCTGGCTCATAGGGTAGCTCTATCTTTAACTTTTTGAGGGACTTCCACACTGTTTTCCAAAGTGGCTGTACCAACTTGCATTCCCACCAACAGTGTAAGAGGGATCCCCTTGGAGAAGATATTTTAAAATTAGGTGGGAAGGTAGTAGCAGATGGTAGTCAGGTTTATCTTATGTAAGTGCTTTTAATTCTTCATATCTAAAGAACCCTAATCTCCTGAAATTTCTAGAACTCATCATTAAGCATTTTGTTAATCTATTGGTTTTATGACCACTGGAAAAGACTTCCCTAGTTTATGACCCTGTTGTGGGTATCCTACATAAGCTCCACATTTTCCTTTTCTGTGGATCAGCTCTATTGCTCTTTAGAATGGTAATGCGCCATACTGGAAGCTTTCAGTGTTAGCTAACATGCTCTTCTACACCAGAGAAATATATTTTTAAAATATTTTATTTATTTATTTGAGAGAGAGAGAGTGAGAGCGAGCATGAGCTGGGGGAGGAGGAGGGGCAGAGGGAGAGGGAAATGGGCAAACAGACTCCCCACTGAATGGGGAACCCGATTCGAGGCTTGATCCCAGGACCCAGAGATCATGACCTGAGCTGAAGTCAGATTTGGACTTAACTGACTGAACCACCCAGGCACCCCTCTTTTTTTTTTTTTTTTAAATTTATAAATATGGCTGCAAGTCTTCAAATCTAATTTTCAATCTGAAATCTTGCCATAGATGTGTAAAATATGGTCACTAAAATAAAGCAATTGGCTTGTTTCATATAGCAGCAGTGCCCAGGGATAAATTCGTTTCCAAATAAATGATGTCTCTCCATCAAAGCAGTCGTCTAGGAAATTAATGATAGGAAAATGCAAAGTTTTCTTCTAATTTCCCTTCATACGAAACCACACATGAAAATCGGTCTTAAGACCTCAGCTAAATCTAGTTTTGGGCCAAAGCAGTTGTGCCAGTTGGGATGTTTCTATCTGCGAGTAATGGAATACGTAGCCAAAGTGCCCCATAACAAGAAGCCTGGAAGGCTGTAGCAATTTGAAACATTATGTCCTCACCCAAATAATGACAGCAAGGGAAGGGAGGGGGAGATATTTCTTTCCGCATCTCTCCTTTTTATTCTTTAGAGAGAGAGGGAGAGCAAGCATGTGTGTGTGTGGGGGGGGGGGGGGTGGACTGAGAGGGAAGCAGGCTTCATGCCCAGCTTGGAGTCTGATGACCTGGGGCTTGATCTCATGACCCTAAGATCGTGATCTGAGCTGAAATCAAGAGTCTGATGCCTAACTGGCTGAGTCACCCAGGTGCCCCTCTTCTTCTTTTCAGGGAGGAAAATATTTTCCAGATGTCTCCCATAGGACATCCTTTTCTGTCTCATTGGTCAGAACTGGGTTACATAACCATTTCCATTAAGGATGAATGGAAAAGCAAATTTCTGCAACATTAATTCCCTTCGTGGACAAGAAGGGGTTAAATCTGTCTTCGTTAGAAACAGATTTTTCATTTTTTTTTTTTTATTCGACAGAGATAGAGACAGCCAGCGAGAGAGGGAACACAAGCAGGGGAGTGGGAGAGGAAGAAGCAGGCTCATAGCGGAAGAGCCTGACGTGGGGCTCGATCCCGCAATGCCGGGATCACGCCCTGAGCCGAAGGCAGACGCTTAACCGCTGTGCCACCCAGGCGCCCCAGAAACAGATTTTTCAAACTAACATTTACAAAGAACTTTGCAAAGCTCTTTCAGGTACTTTTTCCTACTGATCTTCATTAAAAGACCAGGTAATGTAGGAAGTTGTTAGCAGTGGTGGTTGGGAGTAGTAACTGGGTAGGTACTATTGTGGACTAACCCTACCTAGAGATGAAGAAACTAGGCTCTACATGTGGAGACCTTTACAGTCATGGCTGAGTGATCCTGCCTTTCCCCACTAAAAATTAAAAGATATCAAATGCATGACACCACAGTTATGTGTGATCATGGGCTGATTAGTCATCAGTCCACCTACATGCCCTGTTTGAGAGGATTTGTAGGATAGGAGTAAAGAGTTACATTGTCCTGAAGAAGGACCTGATGCCAGGTATAGTTTTAATATAGAAACCCCCACATGTTATGGGCCTGGAGCGAGAAGAGGTACACGTTTGTGTGAGGATTGCTGGTATCTCGAGGCTTGCTGATCAAGGTCTTGTTTGGATAAGTGAAGTGCATTCCGATTTAAGTATTATTGGAGATTAGTTTAACTTAATGTCTTATGCAAGATTAATGATGTACATGCTTATATGCAAGGTGTATATCATTAATGCATGATAATACATAGGGATCCTGCTGGCATACATAATATATACATGCTTATATACATGGGACATATCATTAATGTATAATAATATGTAAGAAGGAGAATGAACTACTAATATATAATTAAACGTAATCTATGTAAGAAACCTTTCTAAGGTAACATGGCTAGGAAGCAGTGATGCTCCAATATGGACCATATCTACTGATGATGAGGAAGAGGATAATACACCTGTTAATACTGAGTGTTACTAGTATCTGCCAGGCACTGTGCTGTTACTTTACAATGATTACTTCATTTAATTTTCAACCTTATGAAGGAGGTAGTACCTCTATTTTATAGATGTAACTGTGGTTCAAGGTCACACATCTAGTAAGCACAGGTCTGTGATTAGAGCTCCAGTGCTCCCTCTAGGGCTGGGCATTTCTTAAAACTGTACTGCTTTCGCATTCTACTTCCTACATTCTCTCCAGGACCACTGCCTCTGAGCTAAGCTTTTGGTGCCTTAAGCATACTCCTCTGTAAAATGAGATAATTCTACCTATCTTATAGGGTTCTCATGAGGAATGAACCGTGATCATCCCTGTAAAGTAATTAACAATGAGACAAGCATAGAATTTATCTCCATGAAATTTTCTGTGACATCTTTTACCTAATCTACTGGTCTGAGACAGTACAGCAATTCTTACACTTTTTGGGCTCAGGGCCTCTCTACACTCTATAGAAATTATTGTAGACCCCAAGGAGTTTTGTTTATGTAAGCTATAGCTATCATTACTGCTTTGAAATTAATACTAAAAAAAGTTTGGAACTTTGTAACAAGCACATGATTCCTTAACTGCCAGAGTAATGACATCATATACATCATGCATCCCCTGGAAAACTTATACTCGTGAAAGAATGAACACGAAAAAGGCCAAGAAAATAATTTTGACTTTATTGGAGGCCCCCAGGGTTCCCCGGACCACACTTTGAGAACTCTTGCTCTAGGTTCTTTGCTTGGTGAATGAACCATCCGATTCCGTTGTTCCGTCGAGAGAAGCCATGGTTTGAGTGGTCAAAACAAGAGGCAGAGCCCCAACTCCGTTAAATTGAAGGCCACTACGGGTGCTTCCCCGCAGGCAGAACGGTCCTATGCAACCTCCGCGACGCCCACGCTCCTCCCGCGGCGCGATCCCCGGCGCCTCTACTAGCTCCAGGGGCCCCTCCCGTGTGCGCTGCGCCTGGCAACCGGCTTCCCGGGCGCCCGGAGACAGGCCCCGCCCCACCGCCTCTCCTCCAACTCCCGGCTTCCATGGCAACCGTGGCGCGCAGCCCAGGCGTCAACGCCCCCCCCCCCCCCGGGCTAAACCATTCGTTTCAGGGACCTTCACAGGGGGTGATGGAAACATGAGAATATGATAGAATGCCTGAATGCTACTCGGTTCCCATTTTTCTACCTGGTTTCAATGATATATTTTGTTTTTCTTCTTCACAGCTGCCCCTGCGAAAGTACCGTCCGTCTCGCCTGCTCAGTTCGAACGCCTCCCCCATCCCAGGCCCGAAAATGGGCCGGTTTGCTACGGAGGCTCACGCCCGCGCGGGTTGGCGCAGAGGAGGGGGTGCGCGACCGACGTAGCGCGTGGGGGGCGGGGCGGCGCGCGGGGGAGGGGAGGCGGGCAAGATGGCGCCCGGCGAGTGATTCACCCTAGATACGTCCAGCCGCCGCTGAGACACCGGGGCGGGGGGTTCTGCCCCCACTGCCGCCCTTCCTCCTCTCCCCCGCCCCTGGAGACCCCCTCCTACCTTTCCTCCCTCTACCTCGGGGTGGGGGTGGGGGAGCGGGCCTGGTTCCCGGAACACCATGTCGGACTCTGAGGAGGAGAGCCAGGACCGGCAACTGAAAATCGTCGTGCTGGGGGACGGCACCTCCGGGAAGGTCAGTCCTCCAGCGGGCCCGCCGTCCCAGGCCTGCAGGAACCCCGGCGCGGCCCCGGCAAACCCCAGCCTCCTCCCAGCCTCTCGCGGTCGTCTGGTTACCCCAAGGGCCGGGGCCCACCTGATCGTGGCCTGGGGCCGGACGCAAAGTGGGCGCTGGGTGAAAGCTGACGAGAGCTGTCCAGCTCTCCTTAAATAAAAAAAAAAGAAAAAAAAAAGAAAAAAAAGTCACTGCCCAACTCCCTGTCTGGATCGCGAACTCCTACTTCAAGAGTCGAGCCAGCATCGCCCTCCTGGGAAGCTTTCCAGCTTCTCGCCTCTGAGGACTGGCAAAAATCTGCCAAGGCATCTTACGTCTTTTTACTTTAGTCCAGGTCACACTTTGCCTTCCCCCACCCCCCCCAATCCCCGCACCCCCGGCCGCTTTACGGTTTCTCATACCTGCACTGCACTCCCAAGAACTTGGCTCTGGAATCAAATTCCCTGGGTGAGCACTGGGGCTCCATCACTTACTGATCGGGACATTGGAGGGCAAAATTGCTAACCTATTTGTGCTTCATCGGTAAGGTGGGTATTGATAGGGGTGCCCAAAAGGGTGAAATGTGCAAATACACATTAAATGTGAAAATCCACATAAAGCTTTCAGAAAATGGTGTGCACTCAATAAACGCTAGTTGCTGTTTTATAGCATCATACCTGTTCATCACTGCTCCAAGCACAGCACCTGTTAACACAAGCATTCATTGAACAAATATCTTTTGAGCTCCTAATTTGGGCTGATGCTGAGAGTAGAGCTGCTATAGTGACAGAGGCGATCCTTGCCTACAGTCTAGTCTTTGGTGACGGTTGATTGAATAACTGAGACTGCGTGAGAATACCCGACAGCCAGTCTCCTTACCTCTTAGGCTGGGGTTGTTAACTCTGGGTTGTGGAGCTCCTGAAATGGAATAATCATCTCTTGGTGCTTGCTCTTTGGGAGGGTCCATGGGATCTCAAAAGGGTCGGTGACCGTCCCCCAAATAAAGTGAGGAGCCTCTGCCCGGGTGTCTTCACACCTGTCGCTTCTGTCCAAGGCGCCAACACTGTTTCTGGGAATATTGCTAAAGTCTCTCTCCTTTCTTCTTCCCTCCCTTTTCCCAGCCAAAGTCTTCAGAAACGCAGGTTGTTTCTGTTACCAGTTTCTGGCTTCACGATTCCCTTTTACTGGTGTAGCTTGGACCCTGGTTTCTCTGGTGACGTCTGCTCTTTGCATCTTCCCTGGCAGTTGACCCTGCAGAGCTGCCCCAGTCTTTGGTTGTGGGATTTGAGTTCCTAGGGCACCTGGGATAGGGGTCATTCATATGCAAAATTTGGAGCATTCTGTTAATTTCTTCTTGCCTTCCCGGAAGATCTTTTGTAACTGATTTTTATCCTTGAAGAAAAACAATGCTCTGATTACCTTTAAAAGGTTTTGGGGAAGCAACTTTTTGAATATTTCAATTGTCTTAAATAAGTCAGCATTGTTTCTAACACTCTTATTCAATAAAAATTTTAAGGTTTATTTGTATAGTTTTCTAATTATTCAATTTTGAATACCTTCTAATTTTTCATTTCCTAAATCCTTTTATGGTCAACTCATAACTGAATTCATTTCCTGTTTAAAATTATAATGACAATCTATAGCACTAATACACTTGTTAAAAGAGACAAAAATTGTCTATTACCCTACGTTCTGTCATAATTCTTTAAACTTTTGTTCATTTCTTTTTCTCCCAGTATTTATCAGTTAGTTTCATACATGTGTTAGTTGAAGTTTGTTCATAATTTTATATCTGGGTTTTTTATTTAGCGTGTCATGTGTTTTCTTCTTGTTGCTAATTTAGCGTAAATAATTACAGTTTTTCATCTCTGTCTAAAATTCTGTTTAGTGTAGGACAAGGCATGATTTTTTTCCCTTCCGTATTGTTGAATTAGGACTGTCATTCTGCTTAAAAGGGTAAGAATGATAACTCTTTATGGTGCTCTGATTTAGTCTTTATCATCTTGACTAATCACTTTAAAAGTAAAGGCATTTTCTGCCAGAGATTTTCAGATACAAACACCAGAAACCTAACCTTTTTTCATTATTTGTGTATCAGGCTTTTTTCTTCTCCGTACCTTGTTCAGCTCTCAAGTTATTGGAAGCTACCAACATTCCCATTCTGTTTCCTTTACTATCCTTTTATGAATTCAGCTTCTCTGTCATTCTTATTTGTATCCTGATTGAACTCCTGGCTGTTTTTTCTAGCATTAGTTTTTCTTGTCAGTTTTAACTCATGGCATTTAAATACACATTGATGGAAGCAATCGAGTACTGAGATAATCACTAATAGTTCCTCCAAGAGAAATTTAGCTCCTCCTCCTGGTAACATGTGTTTCTATTTCTTTCTGTTTTGATTCATACTTTTGATTTTATTACATATATCTTAAGATTTTTTGGGGGCAAAATATTCTTTCTTGGTCTTTTTTTTTTTGATATTTGTAAATGTAGTATGGTAAAAATTGTTAGCAGAAGCTCACCAAACAAAACAATATAAAGAATCAGATAAAGATGTTTCACATATGGTAGGTGATTGTTCACTTCATAATTGTTTAAGAAGGATATTTATATAATGACTTGCGAGAAATTATTAAGTGTGAAAAAGGGCAAAAAGTCTAGAGAATTGAAGAGGAAGTGCCTGCCACTGATTCGGTTGATTCTCTGTTTAATTTTTATAGTATGTCCAAAGATGGTATAAGAACACATTTTAATATTCTGTGTTTCCACGGGCCTATACTTTTGACAGATTATACTTTATTCCAATAAAAAATCCTAGCTTTATATTTGCCTCAAAAGTGTGAAGGTAGGGCTTTCAGAATCTCAAAGTCCTGTTTCCGAGAAAAGAACCTTTGAATTTTTAAAAATCTTCATTAATATAAAAATACTGAACTTTGAGAACCTTACATGAAAGTGAAAAATTACCTTAAATGGCACTATGCTAATGTTACATGTGCCTTGAGTTTCTCTTTGTCTTATGAAACTATATCAACCATCTCTATATTAAACATTTTGAAATATCTGTAATAGTTAAATAGTGGCAATTATTTTTCTCTGTAACTCTGAACCTCTTAACAGAAGATTTTGTACTCTAACTTAAACAAGCTCAATGGCGTAAATAAAGCTAAATGAAAAACAAAAAGTTTTAAAAAGGAATGCTTACCTTTTTAATCACAGTCTTTCAGTTTTTATATTATTGTTATATGCTTCAGGAAGCCAAACAAATTTTCATTTGAGTGTAGTGAGTTTACTTCTCAGTTCTAGCAGAACATCTTTCTTAGGGTGCTCAATAAATATTTGACCCCATATCTTAGAAATTTATTATAAATGCTGAGTATTTAAATAATAAAAGAATTGATGTTAGGGTGTGCAGATTGTCATTTGAGTGAAAAATATGGTTCTTGTGTCAAAAGGAATTTTAGGTCTTTTTGTTTGAAGAAATTGAAATTTGGCCAAGTTTTCTTCTGCATTGCAGCACTTAATGTCATACTTAATTATACTAAGCTATCTTGGAAATTTTATGTTAGTTTTCATTATTTTGGGAGTTGATATCTAATTTTAACTTTTAAAATAAAAAAGGACAATTTTCACTTAACTTTGGTAATCTTTCTTAAAGAGCATAAAGCTTCGTGAAGCTGCCTTTCTTTTTGGTGAAGTTTACAAATAAATAGTGCATTTAAAATATTTAAGAAGATTTTAAGTTATCGAGTCATTTCAGTTGTTTCCAGAATGATTTTTATTCCGCTTTGATAGGAAATGGTATTCCAGAGTTTTGAATACAACTGTGAGTTGTTATTTAAAAAAAATGTAGAAATACATATCTGTTCTGGTTATAATGTTCTTGTGACTTTTAATCTTTATGTTTTTGGATGGAAAATACTTATTTTTGCCCGCTTAATATTAGTCTTAAAAATAATGACTTTTTAATTTTAAAGATAAATATTATCTCAGTCATTCTGTAGGATAATTTTCATTTGACATCTCTAATATAGAGAAAAATTAGACCTTTAAAGATACTTTTTTGTAAGGAAAGAAGAAAAATTATGTGAACAGGCATTCCCCTTTTTAATTAGTACTTCTTATTATTGGCTGGGAGCACAAATATTCAGAGTATTTAACCTCAGAAATGAAATTCGGAATTCTCTGAAATTTGCATTGAACTGGTATATATGGATATATAGGATTCAGATCTTTAGTCATGTTGTTTTAGTTTTCTTGTCAATAAATCTCAAATTCTAATTTCCAGCAAGGAGAAGGAGCTTGACTATCAGGGGATTTAAAGAGATCTAACCGATTAGTCTGTTGTCCCCACTGATAGCTGTTGGCAAGTGAAGTTTACCTGGTGGAGTGTTAAGTCCCTCCTCCCTTTGTAACTGATTAGAACTACTTAAAGTTGTTTGTTGGATTAATGGTAGTATAAATACTAAGATTACTTAATAAAGTTTAGTAATGATTTTGTGTTTACATTTCTAAACCAAAGACGTTAATTTTGATATTCTATGCATCAATTTTTTTAGACCTCCTTAGCTACGTGTTTTGCTCAAGAAACTTTTGGGAAACAGTACAAACAAACTATAGGACTGGATTTCTTTTTGAGAAGGATAACATTGCCAGGTAAGAGACTAAAAAATCTTAACATAGAAAGTTGTACATATCTTACAATAATAGCAGAAATATGTAAAATAAATTTGGGGGCTGTTTCTGCATGAAAATATATATAATTAGCAAATCTATCATAGGGAGATTAACTTTCATCAGGATCTCCCATGAAGACAATATTGTACATGGGTGTGAGAGAAAAGTTTACATATTCCCCCACTCTCCCGCTGTTTTTGACCACTCTACACATTTTTCGAGGATAAACAATAGTTGCTTATAAAATTCTAAAAGTTAAAAAAAAAATCAAATGCTATACAATTATAAACAGATATTGTATAAACTAAATGTGAAAAGACTGGAAAGGATTATTTTTTTAAAATATTATTTTGATTAGCCTCTGCTTCAGTTTTTTGTTTGAGAGAAAGTTGGAACAGAAGTATAATGTAGCTATGGAACTTCTGTGCTCTAATATGTGAATGCTGTTTTATGCAAGGCAGCATGAAATTGCTGGCATTTAATAGACCACTAAAATTTAGGGTCCCTAGGCACTCATAAAAATACAGTTTGAGCATTCAAGATGTTTCAGTTCACCATGCAAAGAAACTATTTAGATGCCAGTTGCAGCACATTTTGTGGGAAATACAGGGAAATAATAACAAAAAGAGAGTGGTTTCTGTTTTAAGTTAGTTTCTGAACAATTGGGGCTTTAAAATGCTCTGTCCATTCATTTGTGATGGTTAAATTATATGTTTAAAGTATTTTATTAAAAGCAGTTTATCTTGATTGACTTTCTAAACCAGTCCATCCTTCTCCTCTCTAAGGAAACACATTTGAATAAAAACGGTTGCAAGTGTAGTGTCAGATTCATATACTGGAGCGTGAGTGATATAGTGGGAAGGGGTTTAATAAATTCCAATATTATTGAAATGTGTTAACCTCTCAAGCACCCCATCTATCAGACAACTCTCCATAAAAGTTTTAGAGCAGCTAAAGAAAACTCATGATAATTGAAGGTATTTTGCATATCTCACTAGTAATATGCTCTATTATATTTTGCGAGTATCTGTCTTCAACTACCAATGAAAACTAAATTGAAAGATATAGCATGAGAAAAGAATTCCAACTTTCTGTTAGTAAGTTATTGTTCAGCAAGAGGCATAATGAGAAACATACACATATTTTGTTTCATTTGTATTTCCTTTTAATGTATTCAAAACTGAAAAATCTCATTTTATTTTTATTCTCATTTGTATGGAGAAGTCAATGCTACATTCAGAGTGTTTATAGCAGTCACTAGAATACATATACAAATCATATAATATACATGCTGAAAGCTTATTTTTTGCAACAGTTTTTTCAGAGATGCCAGTTGTACACAGAGAGAACCTCAATATATGTATTTAGTTATTGACTGTTGTTTTTAATCCTAATTACCAGAGCATTAGCTTTCTGTACCATTAATATTATTTAGTTTTTCTGACTTTTTTTTAGTTCAAAGGCTTAAATATAGCAACAAGCACCACTTAATCATTAAAAATATTTTAAGACTGGTTTTGGACGTTTTATATAGGTGATATATACATATGATGATTTCTCATCTGTTGCAGAATACTACTCATTTTAAAGTTTTGATTACTTTGTAAAAAATACTTGGTATTTTTGAAATCAAAATTTATAGTATAATATTTTAGAGTTAGAAAGTTCTTATATTAAAAATGACGTTAGGAAATTTATACTCTTAGTGAATATATATTTTAATGAATTCCTGAATAAGTTTTTATTTTGATGGGTAGAATTCCAGAAAAAAAAATTCTTTTTTCTTTTTTTTTTTTTTTTAAAGGCAATTGGTTTTATGTTTCTTAATGGACTCAAAATTGTGTTAGAAGTTTCAGTAGGAAAAAATTGTTTTAATGTAACTTGATTTTATGTAATTAATAAGTACATTAAGAAATGAGGTAAATAAATTACAAGGTTCACAGTATATCCTTTATATATTTTAACCTTAATTTTAATTCATTGTTAAGTGTCAAATGTAGGATGATTAATATTTGTATCATTTGCTAAAACATTACAGGCAGCATTATTGAGTTTATAGTAAAGAGCATACTAGGCGAATCTGTTAAGTATTCTAGTAAGTCTTCTGTCCGTTCAGATTGTTAGAGGTGAATACCTCCTATCCATCTATTGACATTCTCTTCATGCAAGTTTTCAAGGTCATTACTTTGTAAATATTCATCCATTTTAGTATATTTCATGTTCCGGTATGCTGTATAGTCTGGATGCAACCACTGTGCAGAGTTTACTGCTTAAAATAGTGTATCTGTTAGTCAGAGATTCTGCTGATAGAGCTTCTTAAGAGCCTTAGTCAAAATACTTTCAGGAAGCTTGTGGGTACAGTCCAGTAAACAGCGTTCTACTGTGAAAAGGATTTCTAAGTCTTTAGTACAAGAAGTGGGCAGACTTGTGTTTTTAGTTCCATCTTGACTATGCAGCACTTTAAGTAAGGTTAACCAAGGCACCAAGTGTACTTTTACAAGGTCACTGTTGAATCCTCTTGGTGGCTTTGATTCATACCAAAAGCAACTTACCTGTATTTTGTCACCTCATTTATTTTATTTTTTTCCCCTGGTTACATGTCATTTCTTACTGGGGAGCAGGAATTTTGTAGCATTTTGCATTTGAGATTGGATTGCTGACAATTTCTTTAATGTTCTTTATTAGTGGGAAATTTATATTAGATGGATTCTTGATTTTTAAAAAAAATTTACAGTATTAATAATTTGAATACTACTTTTATAGGTTATTAGATATGTCATTTTGAAAATATACATGCAGGCTTTATGTATTTATATTTAGGGAAACAAAAATGAATATTGATTGGAAATCACATAAGATTTTGTTTCCCAAATAGAGAACCCCTGTTAATTTTTATTTTTATGTGTTAATAAGCCTAAAATTCAAATGTGGAAGTTAAATATATGTTTCTAGATATATGAAATAACTATGAAGCTAGTTTCATTTGTGGAAGCTATAATGATAGCAAAAGTGGGTTTTTTTTGGCTAGCATTGTTGGTTAATGCATAACTCTTTTGATTTCTGAGGCACTAGAACATGTATATTGAAAAAACAAGCCAACAACAACAAACGGTGTTTATTTAGAAAGGTATGAATTTAAAAAGTACCTGCAACACATGAATATAAATATAAACTTCTCAGATGGGAGGCAACTGAATAAATGATTTAGTCTTGAATTGAGGTAGTGAGGATGTGGAAACATGAATATCATGTTCGTAAAGTTGTAGTTAAGATGTTCACAATAACTAATTCAGATTGGATCTGACTATCAGAATTTAAAGGGAGAAAAACTTTGTATTTCTTGATGTAAAACTAAGTGATAGGATTTATACTGGCCTTGAAGAAAATGGGATTAAATGCCTTTTATGAAGTATTGCCTACAATCTTACTGTAAGAAAGTTAATATTGTTAAGCACTGGTTTTTTTGAAGTAAACAAATGACTGTAAAGAGTGTGCAAGTAAAATGAATAGAATACTGCCTGTTTAGGGGCTTCTGAAGCGATTTAACACACTGCTCGTGACTGCTTTCTCACCTGCTTCGTTTGAGACAGCATCATAGGAGAATGAGTTCAGCTTCGAAGCTTGAAAAATTTAGATTTTTAAGTAAGTGGGTTTATCCCAGTTGTTGGATAAGTCTTACTTTTAGTTTGTGACGTTTTGGTTTTCGTCTTCACAGAGCTTTAAGACCATTTTCGTCATTACTCTGTGAACATTGAAAGTGTGTGTATGTGGGAATGATGACGGGTGATAAACTTCAGGAGCTCTCATTAATGCTAATGGAAGTTCCTCATGTAAATCCTTTGCACGTTGGCAGATGCAACAGACCTACCTCAAAATAATGGAAAGATTGTAATACAAACCCAACAAAACTTAGAGTTAAGGATAAAACTTGGCTGGTTAATTCAGTGTTATACTTGCTTTTCAGTTGAATGGTGTGACTAACATTCTCCGATTTTAGTGTTTGGCATTGACATAAAATTCATGTCTTTATAATCTTTTTATTGTTATTTTTGAAGCGAGAACATTTTTTTAGTGTCTTAAGTTTTTATTTCGAGTTTTTCTGATTTGCAAATCATTCAGAAAGGTACATTTTTTAGTGTGGGAGCTCATTTTGAAGATACTAATTGAGACTTTGTCTACTTTTGGAGACAACTGCATTATTAGAAGAAATACTTTGAAATAAACTAAAAAGTATGTTGGACATGGTCTTTAACTTCTGGGGTTATGCATTCATAAGAGAGAATAGCTTATCTCATAAATTTTTGTATCAACCAAATATTTTACAAAATAGACAAAAGAATTTTAAAGATTGCTTTTTAGTATTTTTAAATGTTTTTATAATGCTTGTATGGGGAAAATTTGTTCCACCATTTTATGAAGGCTTTGAAGCACATGTTATGATTTGTTTCAATGGAAATGCTTTGAACAGTAAATGCATGTAATATTTAGTGATATACTGGGTATGTATCCTACATCTGTTCTGAAGAGGGCTGTCATATGTGTTTATGTTTTATAGGTTAAATTAGAAAACCTGTAGATTACATATAATAGATGACATTTAAATTTTAAAAGTCCATTAATTTGAGTTGAAACTCTGGGTCCATTTTTTTAGTCTATTATTAATCTGTGAGTATTAGAACCTATAGAGTTTAGAGTTTACAGTAAAATTCATTATGTCCTATAGGGTAGTTAGTGTATAAAGTTCTATTTTTTTAAAGTATATATATATATATTTTTACCCTCTGTACAAGTATTCTATCGTCCTATTCTCTGTTTAAAAAAATGTGTTTTTTTTAAAGTTTTGAGCAGTTTATGAATGAAAGCTTTTTTTTTTTTTGTTTTGAAGATGATTATAAATATGGTTCTATAGAAAGGGTAAAAGTATAAACCTAAATTCCCCATTATGATTTCTTTTGACAACATTATTTCCCAGTTCCAAATATCTGACCGTATGAGCGTGCAGAATAAAAGGCAGATTAGGCTCACAGTTTATCATTGTGACTTCCTGTTCTCTGAAACTGTATTCAGTTGTTATTTTGTTACTTACCTTTTCTGCATTCTTGTTTTTATATTCAAGGGAACTTGAATGTTACTCTTCAAGTTTGGGATATAGGAGGACAGACAATAGGAGGCAAGATGTTGGATAAATATATCTATGGAGCACAGGTATGACATAAATTCTGTGATTATTCCAGTACTGAAAATACTCCTCTTACAAGCATATACAACTGGGTACACACACACACACACACACACACACACTCTCTCTCTCTCTCTCTCTCTCTCTTTTTCTCTCTCTTTCTCCCTTCCTCCCTCCCTTTATAACTTGATTTTTATCTGATACATAGAGAGACTGATTTTATCTTTGTGCTAATAAGCCTTTGGTTTCATCCTCCGCAAATTATGTTTGGAATGATTTGGGTCAGGGAGCTGGTGTGACTCGAATAGCTTTCCTATGCTTCCTTATATTGCTAGGTATTATTGTCAGCAGTTGAATAAATGCAGTGATAGGTGATATTTTATATTTATTAGCTGATTTGGTTATAGTGACTGCTTTCAGAATATGTAAACTGAATGAAAATATAGAAGGGGAAAATTTAATTTCATTTTAAGTTGTAAGGACAAAAAGCATATTTATATATTTTTGTGCTATGAATTAGTTTATTAAATATTTATAATTCTTCAGATTTAATACATATCGATATAGTGTATCAGTAAACTAAGTGAATAATTCTATGTATAAAGCTCATATTATTTAATATAATGATGTCTTTTCAGAAGAAAATCTATGTAGACAGAGAAAAACTGCTTGAATAATAATATGACAAAATTCTTTGGCCACATGAGCTTATAGAGACATAATTTATAAGCTGTTAAATTATTGTACAAATAGAAAATATGCATGATGGTGATATACTTCAAAAAGTTAATTATTGACATGCTATTTATTTTTGCTTTTTCTTTCCCCCTAGTGTGTGTCTTTCACACCATCATGAAGCATAAGAGGGGATAATAGTCATAATACTTCTTTAGGTCTTTATTGGAATTTAATGTTTTAAGTGGAAGAGTCTTACCTTGGTTCTGTGGAACTGTGTTGCTTTTAAGAAGTTAGTCTAGGAGACAAAGAATGTTAAGCATTGTTCTGTATGAAGTTCGGTGCTTGACATAAACCATTGCTTTAATTTTGGATGGAAAATAGATTCTGAATTATTTTCTAAAACATTCAGAGAAGGATAAATGAGGCTCGTATGGTTCTGAGTCACATGTGAAGGCCCTAGGGTTTCGTTTTTTTTGATTATTGATATATAGATCTGGCTCTTAAAGCTATTTCTATTTTTCTTCATTGTTCTTTGTCTCCTGGAAAATCTTTCTGCTCATTTAGCATTTTCACTTGTGATCATATGATTTTATATTTTATGCATGTTCATTTTTCTTTTAAAAGACACATCTCAGATTTTTGTGTCTGGCTTTTTTGTTATTTATTTTTTTCTGTTTTAAACTGATTATGTTCAAAGTAGATATTAAGATAAAAATTGCTGGACAGAGATTTGTCTGAAGCCACAGTTCTTTGTTTTGCTCACCTATTTGGTAAAATGGATTTTGAAAATAATAATCTTTTTCGTCTTTGTCCATTAAAGTCTGCCTTCAAGGGTACATATTGGATTTTTAAAAAAATGAACATTATATTAGTCAAGGTTCTCATAATATTTGACTCTGAGTGTCAAATAAAGTAACTTTTTATTGTTTATAGATTTATCTAGAATTAGTGGAGTACAGGAAGATTTTATGAATCTCAGGGCAAATAATAATATAAAATTCAATTAACAAATTTTTCTTCACTAAAAATTGGGGGTATATAATGCTCATGATTTGGATTCTTTTAATTTTGCCTTTATATCATTTAAAAATTTATTATTTGATTTATATAAATTTATTTATTACTACAAAATTATATATAAAATTAATGTTGATGTGAAATTGACATGATATAAAATTAACCATTGTAAAAGTATATAATCAGTGGCATTTGTGCATTCACAATGTTATGTGGCTGTTCTTTTGAATAATTTTTTTGCAGTGTGTTATGCTATTATGTAACTGCTTAAGACCAGCAGACATTATTGGTCAAATTTGTAGAAATTAAAAAAATTTTCATCTTTTTTGAGAGGACCTGGGTTTAGTAAAATGTCTGTTCTCTTCTAATGTCCCTCATATCTTATGAGAAGAGCATGTTATATTCCTCCTTATAACTTGTCAAATAAGATTTCTGTTCTGAAGGTATGTATGACATTTTTTTCTTTTGATGTGCCTTATATTGCTTATACTGTACAATTTCTGTGAATGTTATAAGATTATACCTTGTTTTATTGAACAATGATATTAAGTACAATATTTCTGTGAAGCGCCTGAACATCTTCATGAATTGTGCCAGGAAACTACAAATTCTGAGATGACAAAAATGAATTATCATAAATTAATGAAAATATAATACATTTTCTCTGCTTTCCAGAGATTCTAAATTAGCTTATGCAAAATACATAAAGTATATTTACCAATAGTTTCTTTTGTAAAATATATGTAAGTTTTTTTTCAAGGCCAGAGAAGCTCTGACTATATAGTTCACTATCATAAACTGGGGGAATGTTATTTTTCAAAAACATTGCTTTCAAAAACATTCCGATAGCATTTTAACATACTTGATAACTTTATATTATATAGGCATATAGTTTTTCTTCAAAGTGGATCTATACTGTTTCTAGAGTTCTTTTTTTTTTTTTTTAAAGATTTTATTTATTTATTCGACAGGATAGAGACAGCCAGCGAGAGAGGGAACACAAGCAGGGGGAGTGGGAGAGGAAGAAGCAGGCTCCTAGCGGAGGAGCCTGATGTGGGGCTCGAACCCATAACGCCGGGATCACGCCCTGAGCCGAAGGCAGACGCTTAACCGCTGTGCCACCCAGGCGCCCCTGTTTCTAGAGTTCTTATAGATGTTATATTGCTCGTCTTATGAATACTTTGCATTTTGTTATACATGTTACAGGATAGAAATTGTTCAGAAATGATGTTTCAACAGGCTGTTTTGAGGACATCAGTTTAATGTATTATTTAGGATTTTGGTTTAGGTTCTCTAACTTATGTATTATGTATAGAAAGAATTATCTTATACATATCTGGGCTATTAAGCTAGTGAATCTGTTTTTCTTAAAGCTTTTCTTAACGTTAAGAAGCTTATTGGTAGGCTGGGAATGAACTTAGATTAAAATAGAAATGATTGTTTTACCCTGTTCACATTTTCTCCCCGGTAGCATTAAACTTTAGCAATCATCTATTGAATAGCGTTGGTTGAAACAAAATTGGATTGACACCCAAGAAAGAATTAGTGAGGTATTTTGACAAGAACTAGTTCTAAGAATTGAAGTTTTTCCCAGTTAAATTCCCAGATTTTAAATTAACTTAAAATTTTCTAGGAGTCTTCAGAAAGATGTTATAGGCTATTTTTCATAGTGGTTACGAGCAAATACACAGTACATAGTGTTTAGTGCCCTGTAACCTGTGGCTAACAGAGGCTAATAACAAACCTCAGAGAAGGACTGGGTGTTTCATTTTTGTAGCTCTTTCCGTCCTGGAATCTAAGTGGTTTGCAAACACTGCCCTACTGAGCATAAACTCAATGAAGTGTAGTCATTTGTGAGGCAGAACATAACTACTATTGTGTGCCAGTGCCCCACACAGATGAGCCAGCCTGTTAACCACCAACAAAAGGATTTGGTTGCCTGTATGGCGGCTGGCGAGAGAGCGCATCGCAAAGCTGGGCTCTCTGAGACCCTCTGTTGTCTTTTACTGTACATTTTTTCCTTGGATATTTGCCAACTTATAACTGATTATACAGACCTCTCTTGCGTTAGTGTTTCTTCTTACAGGTTGTACTTATTCAGCAAAGTATATATTGTAAGGACTATGGTACAATCTATATGATTTAGCCCATTTCCACATATAATTAAAAGCTAAAGTAGATTATTTATTTACAAATCAGGGAGAAAAAAAAAATACCTGCATTACGGGAACTGGGAACCTTTCATTTTGCAGAAGGTTAAATTGTGTGTGTACTGTGCCTGTTAAATTTCAGAACTAAATCTGTTTAATAACTTACACTACTTGGGTATTGTCCTTTGAGACTTCGGTATTCCTTTGAAAATGCTATCTATCTATCTGGTTAATGGTTCATCATGTTCATTAGGTATGGTGATAAATGAAATAGATAAAAACAAAATACTGTATGAAGAAACTTTATGCAATATTTACTAAAAGTGTTGAGGTTTATGAAGAGAAGGGGTGATAGTGTCTTCTGGGAATTGCAGGGGGAAAAAGTGAAGTTAAGGCATAGAAAATATAGGGAATTTTGGTTGAAGAATTTGAAGATACAGAAGGATGTATTAAACTTGAAATCTGATTTCCAAAAGTCATAGCAAAAAGGTGTGGGATGAAGAGGAGTAGTTGGAGGGTAAATCGGGAAGAACAAGCACAGAGCAGTGTGGGGAAGAGACATAGGAGAAAGATGAATGGCAGGTAGGTAGGTGATAAAAGTGGATCAGGGACATGAGACATGGAGATGGGTTTCCATGGCCACAGGGTTGCCAAGAAAATTACTTCCAGCAGTTCCTGGTAGATTGCTTCAGTTGTTGCCAAGATGTGTTGCATTTCTGAGGAGTTATACTTTCTTGTGGCTGAGAAGATTCTGATAGTTTTCTGGAAGCAGTCAGAAGAGGTCCGGATTGATGGATGTGGTGAGAGATTCAGGGCTTTGAGGGTGCTTGTGTTATAGGCTCCTAAAGAGGTGAGTACTTCGAACTCTGACTTTGGTGTGCTGAAGCTGGTGGGTAGAGGCCTTGGCGGGGGTCAGTGGCTGCCTGTTCGAGCTTTGGTCATTTTTGTCTTTCAGAGAAGTGGTCCCTTTCATCTCTGTGATTAACTTTTTGGCCATAGAGTTGTTTATATCACTCCCTTATTATTCTTACAATATCTGTGGGATTAATAGTGATGGCCCCTCATTAATTTGAGTTTTCTCTTCCCTTCTCTCTCTTTTTTTGGTTAACCTGGCTAGAGATTTACCAGCTTTTAGTTTTGTTGATTTTCTCTGTTATTTTCTTCTTGTAAATTTTGTTGATCTCTGTTTTAGTTTTTATGATTTTTTTTTTGTTCTGCTTTCATTAAGCTTAAATTGCTCTTCCTCAGTTTCTTCAAGTAGGAGCTTAGATCATTGGTGTTTCTTCTTTTCTAATATATGATTCAATGCTATACATTTTACTCTAAGCACTGTTTTTGCTAAATCCCACAAGTTTTGACAGGTTGTGTTTTTATTAACTTAAGATATTTTAAAACTTCTCTTGAGACTTCTTTTTTGACCCATGTGTTATTTAAAAGCATGTTGTTTAATCACCAAAATATTCTGAGTTTTTCCAGCTATCTTTCTATTATTGATGTCTAGTTTAATTCCTTTGTAGTCTAAGAACATGCTTGGTATGATTTCTGTTCTTACAAATTTGTTAAAGTATGTTTTGTGGCCCAGAATGTAGGCTGTTTTGGTGAATGTTTCATGTGAATCTGATTGTCTGCTTGCTTAATGTGTCAGTCAGTGAAAAAGGGGTGCTCAGATCTCCAACAATACTAGTGGATCTGTGGATTTACAGTTCTGTCAGTTTTTCATTACGTATTTTGATACTTTGGTGTTAGGTGTGTATACATAAAGGATTGTTATGCCTTCGTGGAGAATTGACCCCTTTATCATTATGCCAGGTTTTATATCTAATACCTTTCCTTATTCTGAAGTCTGCTTTGTCTGAAATGAATATGAATACTCCAGTTTTGTTTTCACTAGTGTTAGCATGGTACTTCTCTATCCCTTTACTTTTAACTTGTGTCTTTATATTTAAAGTGAATTTCCTGTAGGCAATGTATAGTTGAATCTTGGTTTTTCATCCCCTCTGACAGTTTGTTCTTTAATTGGTATATATAGACCATTCACATATAAAGTGATTATTATACAGTTTGGTTAATTTCTTTTGTATTTTTTTTCTATTTCTTGTGCTAGTCTTTTGTTTTCTTTAAACCTTTCTCGCTTTTATTGTTTTATTTGAGGATTTTAACTCTTCTCTTAGCCTATCAGTTACGCATAAACACTTTTTTTTTTTTTTTAGCAATTGCCCTGGAGTTTCCAATATATATTTTTAACTAGTTTAAGTCCACCTTCACATGGCACTGTATTGCTTTGCATGTATAGTTCAGATACTTCATATCTGAACATATCAAAAGCATATCCTTAATCCATCCCCCCATCCTTTATGATGTGGTTGTCATTCATTTCACTTACCCATATGCTATAATCACTCAATACATTGTTATTATTACTTTAAACAGTTGTATTTTAGATCAGCTAAGAATAAAAAAAATAAATGCTTTTATTTTACCTTTACTTACTCCTTTTCTGATACCCTTCCTTCCTTCCTTCCTTTCTTTCTATTTTTTAAAATTTTACTTATTCATTTGAGAAAGGGAGAGAGAGACTGAGCGAGAGAGAGAGCACGAGCAGGGCAGAGGGAGAGGGACAAGCAGACTCCTGGCTGATGTGGGACTCAATCCCAGGACTCTGGGATCATGATTTGAGCTGAAGACAGACGCCCAACCAACTGAGCCACCCAGGTGCCCCATCTTCCTTTCTTTACGTAGAAATACATTTG
This sequence comes from Ursus arctos, assembly GCF_023065955.2. Classification (NCBI taxonomy): domain Eukaryota; kingdom Metazoa; phylum Chordata; class Mammalia; order Carnivora; family Ursidae; genus Ursus; species Ursus arctos. The sequence goes on along the minus strand of NW_026623111.1, from coordinate 9,481,415 downwards.
TCATCCATATCATTTCTTTATCACCGAAGAGCCTCTTTTAACATTTGTTCCAGGGCAGGTCTGCTAGCTATGAATTCTCTCAGGTTTTGTTTATCTGAGAAAGTCTATTTCTCTCTCACTTATGGAGAATAATTTTACATACAGAATTCTAGATTGGTCCTTTGCTTTCTTTCAGTATTTTACGTAATTCACTCCTTTCTTTTCTTACATGGTTTCTGATAAGAAATTCTCTGTAATTCTTATCTGTGTTCCGTGTATCCGTGTATCCGTGTACAATGGATAATGTATTCCTTCTCACCAACTCCTCCCTCATCCCAGACTTCTTTTAAGATTTTCTCTTAGTTTTTTTTTTTTTTTTTTTTGCTTTTAAGAGAGAGAGAGAGAGCAAGCATGTGTGAGGGGCGGGAGGTGGCAGGCAGAGGGAGAGGGAGAGAGAATCTTAAGCAGGCTCCATGCAGATCTCACAACCCTGAGATCACGACCTGAACTGAAATTAAGAGTTGGATGCTTAACCGACTGGATCACCTAGGTGAAAAAGGGGTGCTCAAATCTCCAGAGTACCCCTCTTAGTGTTTTGTTTTATGCAGTTTGAATATATGATGTGCTTACATGTAGATTTTTTTTGGTATTTATCCTATTTGTCATCTTCTGAGATTTCTAGATCTGTGGTTTGGTGTTTTTAATTGATTTTGGCAATTTCTTGGCCATTGTTACTTCAGATATTTCTTAAGTTACATAATCTTTTCTCCTGGTAGTCCAGTTACATATATGATGTACCAGTCAGAATTGTCACATAGTTTTTTGATGTTCTGTTTTATTCATTCTTTTTTCTCTTTGCATTTCACTTTTGGAAATTTCTATTACCTTATCTTCAGGCTTACAGATTTTTTCCTAGGCTGTGTCTAGTGTACTGATGAGCCCATCAATGGCATTCTTCATTTCTTTTATAGTGGTTTTGATATCTAGCATTTCCTTTTCATTATTCTTTAGTGTTTCCATCTCTTTGGGTACATTATCCACCAGTTCTTGTATGTTGTCTGCCTCTTCCATTGGAACCTTTTTAAAAATACTTATCATAGTTTGTTTTAAAGTCCTGATCTGATCATTCCAAAATCTGTATCATATTTGAGTCTGGTTCTAAGGCTTACTTTTCCTTCAAACTGCCTTTTAGTGTGCCTTCTAATTTTTTTTTTTTTGAAAGCGAGATGTGATGTATAGAGTAATAAGAACTCAGGTAAATAGGCCTTTAGTGTGAGGTTTTGTTAGTTGGCCAGGAATCGGTCTGTGTTTAATGTTTGCTGAGGCTCTAGGTACCAGAGACATCCAATTCCTCTAGTGTCTTTGTTTGTTTCTCCCTTGTTTTTTGGCCATCTCAAAAAACTCTTCCTTAGTTGAAGTTTGTGTTTTGAAGCTCTTTCAAATATAATATACTACTATTATGCTGGAGCCCAGTTGGTGTTGTGGTAAAGTATGGAGGCAGGGAAGCATTCTGTCCTCTTATGATTAAGTCACAGCCTTATAGTGGGCCTTTGTCCCTGGGTTGTGACCTTTACAGGTGTTTATTAGCTCTTCCCACTTAGGTGAGACAGGATGGATAGAAGGGCCTGGAGATGGGAACTTTCCCCCTTGTGATATAAGACACTGATTAAGCTTTTTTCCTGGACAGTACGCCTTTTTTTTTTTTAAATGGGTAATACTCTGGGCATATTTTACAATGGTTATTTTCTCCCTCACCATGTCAGAACCATGTGGGGGATCTTTTCTGATGCTTTACCAAAAGGATCTGATAGGGTTTCTGGTGGTAAAATCCATGAGTGTGTGAGAGTACTCCCATACTGTGTCACCTGGGAGTTTTTTACTGTAAGTGGGTCACACACAGCCTCCAGCAGTTTATCAAAATTATCATTTAAGTGTTCCCACCCCTTATTGGCTGTAGTAGCTTCTGATCCAGGTAAGCACGTTTTGGCTGACTCTTTGGATTCACCTGTTTCCAAGATTTCAGTGTGGCGACTTACCCTGAAAACTCAGCTGTCTGTTTTGTCCAAGAAAAGTCATTGATTTTCAGTTTGTTTAGATTTTTTCTTACTGCTAGGACAGACATGATGACTTCTAGGCTTTCTACAGGTTAGGGTTGAAACTGAAAATTCTAGAACACTTTTGTGTTTAAATGTCTTTTTGGTTTTGTCATTTTCCCTTTTTAGGTTTTGATCACATTGGTGTAGGTCAGAACTGATGAAAGATTGTCATGTTAGGAGCAAAGAGGGAATCATAGTTTTTTACATTAAGTCTTATTGAGAATGGGGTTTATGAACAGATGTTTGGGTTGGTGGATAGCTAGATTAATGAATGGCATTTATCCTTCTGCCTTTCTTATGAGTTCTGAAAGATTCATAGGTATTGCTCTCTGAAGAATATTGGACACACTGATCTAGATCAGGAATTGGCAAACCTTTCCTTAGAGAACCAGTTAGAAGCCATACTGTCTCTTGTAGCTACTCAGTTCTGCCGTTGTAGTACAAAAGCAGCCATTGATAATACTTAAACAAATAAGTACGACTGTATTCCAATGAAAGTTTATTTACAAATATGGGCTTTGAGCTGAATTCAACCTGGGGGCCATAGTTTACCAACTCCTGTAGTATTTAATTTTTTTTAAAAAAGATTGTATTTATTTGTTGGAGAGAGAGAGAGAGCGAGAGAGCGAGCATGTGTGGGGGGTAGGGGCAGAGGAGAAGGAGAGGGAAAGAGAGAAGCAGACTCCCCACTGAACAGGGAGCCTGATAAGGGGCTCAATCCCAGGACCCTGGGACAGTGACCTGAGCTGAAGGCAGACACTTAACTGACTGAGCCACCCAGATGTCCCAATTTTTTTTAAGTAGGCTCCATGCCTAGCATGGAACCCAGTGTGGGGCTCAAACTCATGACCCTGAGATGGAGACCTGAGCTGAGATCAAGAGTCAGAGGCTTAACAGACTGAGCAACCCAGGCTTCCCAGTAGTAGTTAATTTTTATTCTATAGCTCTGGTCTAGTACTGATCATAAAGAGATGGTGGCCATGTCTTATTTGCATATTCTATCATGTTCGCATATTGATCCATGTTCAGATGAAGATTTTCATATATTGATTTAGAAGGGTTCCAAAAACCTTAAGGTTTAAGAGACATCATAGGTCAATGGCTCAATCTGTGAGTGTAGAAACTACCTCAAAGTTGTCTTGAAAATGTGATTCTTAGTCACTCAGAAGAGTAAAGAAAAAATTCCCAACAATTATGTAATATGTCAGTTTTTAAGTAAGTCTATTTTTATTACTTCACATAATCACGTAGACATGACAGGTATTATAGAGGTGGATGACAGAAGCATTGCCCAAGATCAGTAGATGGTAGGGCCAAGACTGTAGTTCAACAGCAATCTTTCAGGGCAGAACTCTAATACAGTATATTGTATCATTCAAGTCAACTGGAGGTGGAGGCCGTAGATTGAAGATTAGTTTTCTTCAAAGGCCAGTTCTGGGGCATTTTTTTCTTTTTTAAAGATTTTATTTATTTATTTATTTATTTATTTATTTATTTATTTGAGAGAGCACAGATGTGTGTGCACACAGAAGAGGCAGCAGGGAGGGAGAGGAAGAGGGAAAGAATTCCAGGCAGATTCCACTGAACACGGAACCCAGCCCGGGGCTTGATCTCATGACCCGGAGACTGTGACCTGAATCAAAACCAGGATCCAGACGCCCAACCAGCTGAGCTACCCAGGCGCCCCTGGGGCATTATTCTTAATAAGAAAAGTGGACTTACGCTGATTATTTCAAATAATTCTGTGTTGGACATTATCTCAAAGCATTTGGGAAGACAGAAGTAGGTGTCTAAGTTATCAAAATGAATCAGACAAATGATTTTGCATAAAAATTATAGACTATTTAAACTGGAAAGGATCTTACAGACCATTTACTTTCAGTGATCTAATTTTAGAATCAAACAACCTGAGACCCAGAGAAGCTAAGTGACTTGGGAGCCAGTGTAATTTAGTAAAAGAGCATGGTGCTAGAAAGTTATAAGAGTAGTGCGCTGGAACTGGCTTGAGAAACTCAGTTGTTAGATTTTTGGGAACTTTTGTGAGCCAGTTGTTGAATACATTCATGATTAAAAATTATATATACATGCATAAATTATACTAAAAACAAAGATATATGTTCAAATGCCTCATTTACTAATTGTTTTAACATATATTTTTGTTATAATCTATGTTCTTGAAATTATTTATGTCTAGTGTAACTGTATGGTTCAGATGCAATATGGTGGTGTCTTACCCAGCTCTGTTCAGTGAAGTGACATCCATAGCTTGAAAATGGCCCTAGGGGAGTATTTACACCACAGAAATAGGCAAATGCTACAAATCACACTCTGCAATTCCCTACCCTGACCACCACCATAGCCAGCTGATTAATCTTTACCAGCATATCACTGGCCATCACTGGCCATCACTTTTGTGTTCTGTACTTGTCTGTTTATGTATCTGGCCTTGCTGCAAGACTGGGTGTTTCTTGAGGTTTGGAATTTATACCCCTAGGACCCAGCACAGTGCTGGGCATATAGTTGGCAGACAAGTGCTTATAGAATGAATAAATGGACTTCATATTCTTTCAGCCCTTGATTCGTGTCTGGCTTCATCACTTGCCTAGCTGTATGACCTTGGTTATTGTAACTTCTATTTATTAGTAAAATGAGAAGAAGAATACCAGCGTTGCATGATTGTTTTAAGGACTAATGAAAAGATCTAAATATATGTCTAGATACATAGTAGGTACAAAAATGTAGTTAACATTTATGATTATAACCTAAGAAGAAGACATAAATGCTATTAGGGTCCAGACTTATACTGTATGCAGAGCTTTGTATTAAGTGTTTGACCACAAACTGGATGAGAGTCAAGAATGTGGCACTGTTATTTTTTTGTGTGTACATACTTTTTCTCCTTCCCACACAAAATAATGGGATATATTAAAAGGAATATGATATATAAGAGGCAGGAAACAATCCCTCTGTTATATTTGGCTTTGTTCAGGCTCTTATTACAGTATCATGTCCAGTTTTACATTGCTCATTTTAAAGAGGATGTCAAAAAACTGTATGTAGTGTGTCCTGGGAAGAACTCAACAACTATGATTAAAGCGATAGAAAATAGGTCCTTTGAGGCAAGTTTAAGGAATTGAGTTTGTTTATTCTGGAAAGGAGACGGTAAAGGAGTTACTTAACTATCTTCAAGTACATGAAGGGTTATTATGAGGAGGATACTCTCATGTTGTTCTCCAAATGCACAGAGGACCAAAAGAGGAAATCGACTTATTTCATTTAAAGAAAATTGTGTTAAACACTAAAATTGACTATCAAGGGATGTCATGGAATCTCCATTTTTGAAAATATTTAAAAAGAGCAGCAGCAGATGGTTATTTATTGAAAGGTTTACATGTTTGACCTCATGAAAGTTAGAGGCAGGATTGTAGACCTTGCAGCTTTTTCACCTCTATGAAATGGTTTTCTTATATTCATTGTAATTTACCATGCATATGCCAGGTATCTTACCAAGATTCTGTAACTCTTTTGTGACAGGGAATCCTCTTGGTATATGATATTACAAATTATCAAAGCTTTGAGAATTTAGAAGACTGGTATTCTGTGGTGAAGAAAGTGAGCGAGGAGTCAGAAACTCAGCCACTGGTTGCCTTGGTGGGCAATAAAAGTAAGTTATTAATGCTTATTTATGTACAGTAGTTTATTTACCTATCCCACAGTCTTTATTCCTACGAAAATGTTGATGTTTATAAACATAAAAGATACAGCTTTCCTGGAGTAAGTACACTGCTTGAGGAGAACATTTTTAAAGATGTATAGAGTCTTTTCAATAACAGTTTTGATGCTTGCTCTGTCCTCACTGCTCTGCTGCTTTGGCCAGTTCCTGTGCAGGTAAGTTCTGTTCTGACCGTGTATGTTTTGGCTTCCTGTGGTCTGAGGAAGCAGCATGGACTGCTAAGAACAGCCACACAGCTGCAGATTTTATGATATTGCACTGCAGCTTCAGCTCTGCCCCAGAGATTTTGAGAGATAGATTTCATTAAATGGTCCCCTTTTCTAGGAAAGAAAACAGTGTCTGGATGGAATTTTGTGTGCCTTGTTCCTGGCTCCCATTTCTCATAAGCTTCTCTTTCTAAATTTTTGGGGTTTGTTCTAAAATGTAGATAATTTTTTTTTTTTTTTTTTTTTTTTAAGAAATAGTGTATTGGGGGACGAGTAGTGCTTGGTAAAAATAGTGGTTAAGTAATTTTTGAGATCTGTCTCTTGGGCTATGATATACAGCATACAAAATTATAAGACTGAATTTAGTATAGGACTGTTAGTTGGTTCATAGTCTTACAATGCAGTTACCTGGAAAAGAAGACATTAATAAGAGTTTTTAAATGTATAAAATATTATGATACGACCTAATCTTATACAACTATTTGAGGTCAGAAAAAGGAGAAAATGAATTTAAATTATACCACGGAGGATTTAGGTCAGGAGCAGTTTCCTGACTACAAGCTTTGTTAAACCAATACCCAAGTATACTACCAAGAGAATTATCTTCTCCAAAGGTCTTTAAAAGTATAGTGCATTTTTTTGTGTGTAATTATTTAGGAAATAGTACTTCCTGAAGGACTAAACCAAGATTTCTTCATTATGTAGTTTTGCACACTTAGATGAACATTTAATAAATCCAAGCCTTACTTTAAAATCATTACAAAACAGGTGTGGATACCATTTCTCTGAAGAGTTAAAAATACAAATTTTATAATACTTTTTTAGAAAATAGTATTATACTTCATAAAATAGATGTCTTGGGTAAAAGATACATTTTTTTAAAGCTTTAGTTGAATTTTGCTCTTCTGTTCATAAATAGTTCTAATTGAATGAATCAGATGCTTTTAAATTCATTGAAATTCTCCTTTAGAAAGTTTTGATGATCTTAGGTTCTATTTCTGAGTGCAGCTTTTCATTTTAGGAGATCATTTCTTAGTTGCCATGTTACTGAAGCACTGGCTTGTATTATGGTTAAATTTGTGCTTTATTAGCAGTTTCTCATCACCTTTTAGGAAATTATAGAGTAGGAAAGGGATGGGGTTGAGATTTGTTTTCATTTCTTTCAAGGCATAATCTGACTACCATCTGGGGTAATGGTGTAGTGGCGCATAATTACATATATTATGTGTTTATGCGGTCCTGGGGGGCATCTGCCATTGGTCACTGTCAAAGAGAGGCTATCAGACTAGATGGGCTGTTGGACTGTGCTGGTGATGCCATTCCTAAGTTTTAAAAGCACACATTTATGTAAGTTATATGAATTTATGAAAAAAATTATTGCAGTGTTATGTTTGAGATTTAATAGCATAAAAAGTTGAGTTTTTTAGCTTTTGGCTTAGCTCTAACCCCTTCCTTGTATTTATAATACTCTCTTTCAGAATGAGATCATAGAATAAAGTATGCAGTCACACAGAATGTTACATTTGTAAAATGAAAAGATTATAAGATGAACATTTTCCTGGATATTATTTACTGCATAATCTGTCACTGGCCTGATTTCATATGGTCATGCAATAAAAGATCTTGAAATCTGTGTTTCCAAGTTGATGTTACATTAGTATAGTAGTGTGTACTCATCTTCTGTTTAGGGGGACAAGATTATATTAAAAAGCAAAGATTTTACATATGAATTAAAGGCAAAGCAAAAGAAACATGATAGGAAGACATCTGAAACTGGATTATTACGTTCCTTATCTAATAGAGTCATCTTCTACCTAAATGTGCTTTTTAAAACTCATCATTGTGTTCTGTTCTTTACAACTTACAAAGTTCCAAAAAAAAAAAGCATACGTTGAAAAGTATGTATAGGCTATGAAAATATTGGCAGCAGTAGTCAATTTTTATTTCATTTTTAGAAATATTTATTCATTTATTTTAGAGAGAGATTGTGTGTGTGTGTGTGTGCTTGAGTGAGCGAGCAGGGGAGGGGGCAGAGGGAGAGGGAGAATCCCAAGCAAACTCCATGCTGAGTGAGGAGCCTGACGTGGGGCTCGATCCCATGAGCTCATGACTTGAGCTCAAATCATGAGTCCGACACATAACCAACTAAGGCACCCAGGCACCCCAGGAGTAGCCAACTTTTAGCCAAAGTTTAGCAGAAGGATAGGCTTGACAGAAAATTTCTATACAAGAAGAGAGAGGGAGGAAGAGGAGAAGGAGTGTGCATATGCGTGTGTATGTCTGAATTTGTTTTAGAGGAAGAGTTTATAATTAATGTTATAAAGTCATTTGTTTTTTATTAAAATATAGCAAACTCACAGAAGTTTGGGCTAAGGATTGAGGATAGTCTTAGGTAAGGATGAATTATGGGTTTATTTTTATTAAAAATTGTTTTATTATGTTTAAATATAAAGAATAATTAGAATAGGTTAATGAAGTAGCCAGTAGAGGAAGGGATTTGCTTTTATGAAATAGAATTGGTAACGACTCAGTGTATAGTGCTTAAAACAAATTTATTTTAGTCTATATTCTATTCTATTCTGAAAGGCTGTAAGACACTAATTAGTGTTTTTTCTTTGTACTATTAAAGGTTTTATTATTTTTATCTTTTTATTTTTTTAAGATTTTATTTATTTACCAGAGAGGGAGAGTGAGAGAGCGCACAAAGGGAGAGAGAGAAGCAGACCCCTGATGAGGAGGGAGCCTGATGTGGGGCTTGATCCCAGGACCCTGGGATCATGACCTGAGCTGAAGGCAGATGCTTAATGGACAGGTGCCCCTGTACTATTTAAATTTTTAAATGAAGTATTGAATTGTGGTTAAGATCATAGGGCTTTGAATTTCAGCATACTTAGCTTTTACAAGCCCAGTTTCTTCACTTAACCGCAGTGTGACATCAGACAGGTTACTTTGTTTCTAGATACCTCAACTTCCTCATCTGCAGGTAAGGATAATAGCTGCTGTCTGATAAAGTTGTTTTAAAGATTAAATGAAATATTACATGGAAGGCACTTAGCCTGTGATCTGTAGACTGTAAGTGCTCAATAACTATTACCATCATAATTATTATCATTCATAATAGCCTTTTAAAAACGCTGACTATAGCTTCAATTTGAATGATCACAAATTACAAATTAGTAGAGCTGGAACAGGTATCTTACAAAAGCAGCCTGGAGGTAAAGGTTCCTAGAGAATCCTCTTGTCATCATCTTATGCCTTGGGTTTTTGTTTTTGTTTTTGTTTTTAGATCATACTTCTCTGACCATGTGATGGGTGGGGAATTCAATTCAGCAAACACTCTGGAGTGCCAGCTATGTGTATTCAGTTAGACGTTCATTGCACAAAGGTGGAGACAAAGAGCGTGCTTAAGGAGTGGTAGGGACCTGTTAACCTTAATTTTAACCTAATTAATTAGTCTTAATTTTATTCCTTTGCTTAGCTGCCTCCAGGTTTTCTAAAAATTTGAATGCCTTTCTTTTGCTCTGTTTGGTTGTTGGGATTAATAAGTATAATTATGTCCAAATCTTCATGGAAGGCCCTACTTTTCCCTAGTGAGGTAAGCATAAATTCCTGGTAGGTAACTTCCAAAATGGGAAAGAGGGGAAGTCATCTACTTATTCTGTGTACTTCACAGAAGTTCAGTTGAAGTTTGATGGTGTCTGCAGCCTGGTGTGGAATGGAACAACTGATATGCAGCTGGAAACCATTGTCTTACCATCTAAGGCAATTTCTGCAATTCATGGAGCCAGATTTACCAGGTCTGGTACCTGGTTTCCTGGCCTTGAAAGTCTTGCTCTCTGACTTGATCAGGGCCTGGACCGCAGAGCCTCAGGGTTTTCTATTTTTGTCTGCTTCCGGGCTTATTACAGGTGGACCTGGCCATGGTCTAAAACACATCACCTCTTATGTGAACTACTGCAGTAGCTTCCTAACTGTCCCTCCTGCTTCTGGCTTTGCTCTGCTACAGTCCAGTTCCCAAATGGCAAATCATGTCATTATAACTCCTCTAGTGCTTTCTCATCACACTTAGAACGAATTCCAAACTCTTCATCCACATTTACCAAGCACTAGGTGATCTGGCTCCTACCTGCCTCTCAGACCTCTTCTACTGTGTGTTCCCTTGCTGCTGTATGCTAAGGCACACTTGTCTTTTTTTCTGTACTTAAAACATTCTAAGTTAATTTGTACCATAGAGTTTCTTCTGCTTGAAATACTTCTGGTCTTTGCTTGACTGGCTCCATTTTATCATTTGGATCTCGTCTTAAATGTCATCTCGTCAGAGTTCCCTTTCTCGGCCACTCAGTGTAAACAGGTCATGCAGTCCCTTTCTGTCAGGACGTTTGGTTTCAGTTATCTGTGGAGCCTCAGTGCCATCTGATGTTTTTTCTTTTCTGTCTTTCCCCACTAAAATCTAAGCTCAACGAAACCTGGGGACCTCATCACTGAGAACAGTACCTGAATGAATGAATACTGAATGAATGAATAAAAGCCTTTTCATGAAGCCTCCGTTGAAATTTGAAGTGTTTATGGCCCGGGATGTGTTATTAAGGGAATATGGTTGTCTTAATGAGGAAAAATACACATGTAGATACAGAGAATCTGTTAGATGGCCTTCAGGCCCAACTGGCCTACTGAATTCCACCTTGCTGAATAACGCCAGAGAGTTTGTTAGGAAGTATATTGAAGTTATATTATGCTGGATCATGTTTGAGATAAGATGTCATAGATTATATATCATGATTTTAGGTTAAATAAATATGAAAGAATTAAGAATTTTGCTTTTTCCTAATGCGACTTTTACGTAATGGTAGAAACCTATGCTTTTGACTTTTTATTTTTTTAAATTTTTGTGTTTAATTCCCAAAACCATCTGCATCGAAGTTAGTTTTAATTTTTCTTTCAGTGTTTTAGGAAAGGCTCCCATTGAAATGAAATGCACATTCAGAAATATTAATTTTTTAAAGATTAATTTTAAATTCAATCCATGTTTTATAAGCACATGACATTTTAATTTGTCATTTTGTTATTTTCTGTCTTTAAGCTGTTATGTTTTCCTATTATCTGATCCATCAGCTAGTTTCTCCCCTGACTAGCTAACATTCTCAGTTGGATAGATTGTAAACAGAAATTAACAGGGGTTGCATAGAAGCTGCCCTCTTCCTGATTTATAGCTTCTTAGTTAGTGGAGGGGTGGTGGTTATCAGTAACTTGTATTGGGGGTAGGAATTATCACGCTCTGGGATAGAGTGGATGGATGAGTGATTTCTGCTCTTAAAGATATTAACCAGATCCTTTCCCAAATAAAGACTAATAACTCAGATTTTTAAACAATCTTCATGACAGATGAGGGCATAGAGGAGAGTGCATCAACACTAATTAACAATGTTGAGTGTATATTCTTCTTAACAGTGATAGATTGTTCTTGGAGTGCTATCTCTGCCCAGGAAGTGATGTTTTACACTGCGAGGTTCAATGGTTACATTTTAATGTACTCTGTAGTGTGTTCCCTGAACTCAATGGAAATGTATTAGTAAAACAAGTAAATTTCAGGTTGGAAAATTTAACTGATGCCCTCAATAAAATTATCACAAAAATTTTAAAAGATTATTCTTTATTCTTAGTGACAGAGGAGTATAAGATATGGTTATACATTCAGCTTGAAAAACTTTGTGGGAATTTACACAAATGTTCTTTCTTATCCTGTGACTCTTTTGAGTGTTCAAAAATTCTTATTTTATCTGGAGAGTAGAAAATGTGAAGTATGTAACATTTATTTTGATTCCTATTTTGAAGGATTCATATCAACTTCTATAAAAGTTATCTACAGTATTATAATAAAGTGAACGAGTGAATCATTATTATCAGTTTGCTTTAGAGAGTTTATAATTTACACAAATCATGAACAGAAACTCTTTTGAGAATTTGAAAAGTTCATTCTCTTTATACATTGTGAATTAGAACGTTCTGTCTCCTTGCCCATTTATTTTAATACTTTGGTTCTATTTTGTTCTGGGAATAGTAATCCCAGAGTATCAGATCCAAGTGTCTTTTTCAGCTGGACTTTATATTTGTGTTTCTATTACTTCATTTTTTTTCTTTTCCCTCTCTTTGCATGTAAATTTGTTAACTAAAGCTATGATTATTTACTGGAAGATGCTGAGAGCATCTGATTCTGATACTGACAGCATCAGTATTATGTGTACTGAGTCTTTTAGCATAGCTGTTCTTTTACATGATACTTAACACTCCTGCTGTACTTTAAGAGCATTTTGATAGTATTTCCAGTTCAATTGGTGGAGTAGTTTCCTCAAATTAAATGCATAAGATTGCATTCAGACTGGTGTTAGGACTGATACTTATTGAGAAAGAAAACATCAAATGAGTGCTTTTTCATAATAATCATCAAAATCATTTTCACTGGACAGTTGTTGCAGAGAAACTTTATTAAATGCTAAAAAAGGTCATTTGCTTTACTTATTTTTTTTTTAAAGATTTCATTTATTTATTTATTTGAGAGAGAGAGAGAGAGAGAGAGAGAGAGATGGCCAGAGAGAGCACAGGTGGGAAAGGGAGAGGGAGAGGGAGAAGCGGGCTCCCTGAGGCAGGGCTGGATCCCAGGACCCTGGGATCATGACGTGAGCCGAAGGCAGATGCTTAACTGACTGAGCCACCCAGGTACCCCTACTTTTTGTTTCTTTTATGGTGAATCTCTGATTTTAAAAATTGGAAGAAATTATTAAATATTAAATTTAATTTTAATTTAATTAAAATTATAAAAATGTATAGCTTTATAAAATTCATAAATTAAAAAATTTATAGCTATAAAAACATTTCTTTGTGAAAAGGAGATTTAAAATTTTCATTAATGTGATTTAAGCCTCTTTAATAATTTATTTTAATTTTATTTACAGTGATTGTGGAACAAATCCAGTCAGTTAAAAGGAAGACTTAGAGTGGAGATCAGAAAACTTTAGTTTTTGTCCTGGGGCTGTCCTTTTATCTGGTTACATCACCTTGGGCAATTCAGTTAATCACTTAGGATCATCCTCATGCATAAAATGAGGGATTATACTTGGTAATCATAAGCACCTTCTATTCCTAAAATATGATGACCCAAACATGTTTAGTAATAAGTCTGCTTAATTGAACATATTTACTGCCATATAATTTTAAGAGAGTTTAATTTTAACTTTATATGTCCTGTAAACCCTATCTTCTTATCTTTGCAGATGGTTTCTTAGGCTCATTTTATTTAATTGTTAGACTATTAAGAATCTATTTTCTTTATACATGGATAGGTCCACATACCTAATAACAGTAATAATAATAACTCTAGCTAAGATTTTTTTTTTTAAAGATTTTACTTATTTATTTGAGAGAGAGAGAGAGCATGAGAGGGGGAAGGGTCAGAGAGAGAAGCAGACTCCTTGCTGAGCGGGGAGACTTGTGTGGGACTCGATCCTGGGACTCCAGGATCATGACCTGAGCTGAAGGCAGTTGCTTCACCAACTGAGCCATCCAGGTGCCCTGATAACTCTAGCTGAATTCTTACTAACTGCCAGGCACACCTTGGAAATATTGTCAACTTTGGAGTGTTTGGGAGGCTCTAAAAATAGCACTTCTTTTTAATTTAAAATTTTTCTTGAGCTTACAATTTAATTACTTTTTACTTTCTGTGACATTATTTCCTAAAATTTCACGTAAATGTCTCAGCAGGTATTTCCTTTTTTTTTTTTTTTGCTTTCAGTGTCTTCTCTTATTCATTCATTTCATTTAACAAAGTGTTAGGGATACAGCAATGAATAGACAAAAATTCTTGCCCTCATCTAGCCTGGTTCAAGCAGAGGAAGATAGTAAATAAATGAATAAGAAAATATGTAATATGTTAAATGATGGTAAGTTTCGTGTAGATAAAGCAGGGAAGGGAGAAAAGGGAAGACTTGGGAGAAGGTGTTAAGATTTTAAATATGGTAGCAGGGAAAGTTTGAGAAGATGACATTTGAGAAAAGAGATAAAGGAAGAGAGAGAGCACCACAGAGATATCTGGATGAAGAGTTATCCAAGTAGAAGGGAAGAGTAGGAGCAAAGCCCTTGAGGTAGTATTTTGGTTTTTTTCACCCCGCTTTGGAACTCCAAGAAGGCATGTATGTGTGAGTGTGTGTGTTTGTGTGTGTGTGTATGTGTGTGTGTTTGTAGCTGTGTGTGTGGCTGTATGTAGGGGATAGTCAGTGAAAGAATAGTGTAGGACGTGAAGTTAGATATATAGAGGAAAGGATCTAGGAAGAGGACAGATCAGGAAAGCCTTTGTAAGGGCTTCAACTTTTACTTTGTGTGAGATGGAAAGCCACTGAGGGTTTTCATCGGAGTGAAGAGATTTAACTTGAAAGGATCACTACAGTTCTTGTTGTGAGAATTGTTTACTATAGTGGGTATGCATGGAAGCAAAGTAAACAGATAAGAGGCTTTTGACATAATTTAGGTGAGAAATAATGGTGGTATGGAATAGGGTGACAACAGTAGAAGTAGTGAGAAGGAGTGGGCTTTTGGATACGTTTTGAAGGTAGGGATGATGGATTTTTTCATAGATTGGTTGTGGAGTTAGAGGAGAGAAGAGGCAAGATAATCCCAAGATTTTTGGTCTAGGCATCTGGAAGGCTAAAATTCTGTCTACTGACTTGAGAAAGTGCAGGAAAAACAATTTTGGGTGAGGATCATGAGTTTGTTTTTGGACATGTTAAGTTTGAGGTACATTAATCATCTATGCGGAGATATTTAATAGGTAGTTAGATATGTGAGTCTGGAGTTCAGGGGCAAGAGGAGGTCTAGAGATAAAAGTCTGGGAGTCAACAACATATTTATGGTATTTAACTCCTGAGACTAGATGAACTTTACGTAGGAGTGAGTATAAAAAGAGAAGTCCAAAGATTGATCCTTGGGTTACAGCCATGTTTTAAGGTTTGGGGAGATAAAGAAAGATCAGCAAAGGAATTGGAATGTGGCCAGTGGAGATCGGAGGAAAATCCTGAGAGTGAAGTATCCTGGAAGCTGCATGTAAAGGTGTTTTAAGAAGAGGGTGATCAATAGGTGAGGACCAAGAATGGTTATTAGATTAAGTACATAGAGGTGATGGGTATTGACATTGGCAAACAGGTTCATTGGAGTGGAAGCTGAGTAGAGTGAGTTGAAGAGAGAAGGGAAGTCGATGAATTGTAGACAGTGAATAGAAGCAACGTGTATATGTAATACCACTCTGGGAGTTGGTAAATGGGGCAGCTGCTGGAGGGAATGTGGGTTAGAACTCTGGCGTTGTTTTTAAAGGATGGGAGATCCAGCATGTTTTCTGTTCATGGGAAGAGAAAGACAGACATGGGGTATGTGTGCAAATACCTGATGACATAAAATGCCTGTCTTTTATTGTTTTTGAACTTGTTCTATTTTTAGATATATTTTTGAATGAGTCATCTCCATTCCTTAATCTTCAGTCTGTTGCATTGATTCTGATTTAGTGAAAAAGTAGAACATGAGGGGTCTGTGAAGACGTTCCCAAATCTTAAACTCTTTTAGAGTATTGAGAGAAACAAATAAATAGAAGAGGACTAGGACAGAATCCTAGGTAGGTCCTCACTTGCTTTTTTTTTTTTTCTAGTTGTCAAAATGCTGCATTTTATCTTCTCTTTATTTTCATCTTTTGAATTTTTTTTAATAGTTACTATTTATCACTTTTTGAACTGTGTGATTCTTCTGAAAAAGTCACCTTCTTTAGAGGAAAGCTCCCCGCCCTGCAGTTATCCAGGCGTTCTGTAGTTGAGCTCCAGGAAGGCAGAGACTGCCTTATTCATGGCTGTCGTTCTAGTCTCTGTCACCGAAAGTGCTCAATATGAATGACTAGAGAAGTATAATTCTCTCAGTGAAAAATGGAACTACAGACCTTTTGAGATGATAAAGTGAAAATACTGTTCTGGCTTCTGTACGACTCTGACCCCAGATTTTTCAATCAGAAGAGAAGTTTAATATTGACAGACTCACTTCGTGCTTATGAGTCACCACCACATCAGACCATGCAAGACACCTGTTACATTACACACATAGTTCTTTTGAAGACAGACTCCTAACTCTAATTAATCTCATAATTTTCATATAAAAATTTAGTTTAAAAAAGATGAGAAATTGTATTTTCCCTTATAGATATTTATGTTAGTTAGAGTGTGTTCTGGCATGTTAATATCATCAATACAGAGAGACAGTGTAGAGAAGTGGTTAAGGGCACAGACTTCTAAGTAAGACCACCTAAGTTCAGATAAGGGCTCATTTATTAATTGTTGGCTGTGGTAAGGTACTTACCCTCTTTGTAGCTCAATTTTCTCATCTGTAAAGTGGGAATAATAATAGCACGTATGTTATAGGGAGGTTGTTGTAAGAGTTATATATGTATAAAGCCCCTAGAACCAATGCCTGCATGTAACAGGTGTTATATGTGTTAGTTCTTATTATTGTGTTTCTGTCTCCTCAGATTCTGTCTTCTGGTTATGGATAATGGGAGGAAGTATTGCTAAGTATATATGTATATATATTTAATTTAAGGATTTGAAATTAAAAAAACGTTAAAAATTGTGTGAAATGTCCTTGAAATACATAAATAATGATTAAAGTTTCAGTTGTTATTAATGTTTGGAAGCTAGCCTTCATGTAACTTAGATTTTAGAAATATATTTTCCTGAAAAATTATTTAAACTCAGTTGGTGGAGGTGATATGATTTTGATATCTAATCTCAATGGTGAAAGCTGGTGTATAGTTGCCATGAATTTTTATCTCAAGTTTATTTTGCTATGTAGACATGTGTCTAATAAAAAAAAAAGATGCTGCATAAACCATGGCTTGAGTTTCAATGTGCTTCTGTTTTTGGTTGAGGTATAAATGTTATTTCTGGCTGTGTCCTTCATACTTAGCTCTTCTTACAACAAATGGAAAGGCCTTAATTGTACCTAAGGGAATAGTTAATCCACAGTGGACATATGGTGGACAAAAGCTGAGTCTAGTGAATGAAATAAAATTATAAATGGTAAACATGTGAATGCTTGCAAAGTCTGGCAGCTATGAAAGACAGAGTATCGTTTGAGATTAGCAAATTTGTGTGCAGCATAGTAATTCTTTTCTCAGCATGTTTCTGTTGAACAGGTATATAGAAAATCAGTCAAAAGACGGGTTCTTAACATATGTAAAGTGTATTTGTCTTTTTTATTGTTCATTAAGCTTTGTGATATGACTTTGATGTCAACAATAGAGGTTGATGATCTCATATTTTTGGAAAGTTACTGCTCTTTTGATTGGGGGCAGTTAATTAGCATTAACCCAGAACAGCTCTTGGGCTTTATGGATTTGAGCGTTATATGTGGTTGCACTGCTCCAGCAAAAGGTTAAGTATTAATGGAAAATGGTCACAGCCCTTTTACTTAAAGAAAACATGTTACTTGTAAGTTTTCTTTTGATTTTACTTTTACAGTTACATTGAATGTCTTCATTCATGTAGCCATCCATAAAGCAAATATTGTTGCACATGCAGTGGATAATAAGTCTTTTTAGGACTACTTGTGTGGTATGTCACAGATCATTAACTGCAAGTAACCACCTGACTTGAGGGAAGCCTGGAAGCATCATTATAGTGAAATAAGCTTTTATTTAGGTATCACTGCAGCACATTGATTTATTGAAATGTCACCAGTTGCTACTGTGAAAATATATTCTCATTATCATTCAGGGACTGGTAGAGATTAACTGCTGTAGACTGTAAAAGAGATATATTGCTAACAATGGTAAAATAAGAAAAAATGAAAAAAAAAACATTATTGTGGTCTGTATTTTATCTAATAATTACTTTTAAAGAATTAGGTAATTAATTAGGCTAAATTAGGTGATTCTTTAAGATGCTTTCAAATCTGTGTGTGGTTCTATATGTGTTCTGCATTCTCCCTAATTTGAAATACCTTTAAATTAAGTGACATAGAAAGGCAGTAGCAAACCTCATTGTAACTACTTAACACAGTCAGTCCATAAAGTACTAAATTCTTTCTGTGAGCACATGGCTGCTTCCTAGGCACATATATTATGAATCCTACTGTCAGGAAACTTCAAGTCTTGTTGTGAAAGTAAGATTTACATAAAAAGTACAAGGAAAGACAACGTATAATTTAGTACTGTTGTATCAATGGTAGGGAAAAATTGTCACCTAAGGATTAAGAGGAATGTGGAACTTAAACTGAGTCTTTGTAAAACTAGTAGGGTTTGGGTACATAAATGGAAGAACTGAATTTCAGGCAAAATCTAACATTTTAAGATAGTGTATTTAGGTAGAATTTGACAGAAATCTTGAATCCTTCAGTATTTAAGTCATTAAATAGAGTCCATCCAAGTATTTACTATTTTTCAAAGCAATATAAGCTCTTGTGTCAATTTGATTTTAATTGGGCCTTATTACTTAAGTTATAGTAAAAATTAGATAATAGCACTTGGCACATTGGACACACACACACACACACACACGGTGTTTAGGTAGATAGCTTACTGTTCCTTGTGGCTAATGCTGAGTTGTTTAAATATAATGATGAAATAATGTCCCCTTTTATATAGAGCATCGGTTATGTGCCAGGCATCACGCTAAGTGATCT
The DNA here is from genome assembly GCF_023065955.2 of Ursus arctos. Taxonomy (NCBI): domain Eukaryota; kingdom Metazoa; phylum Chordata; class Mammalia; order Carnivora; family Ursidae; genus Ursus; species Ursus arctos. The sequence continues at coordinate 9,462,699 of NW_026623111.1, read as the reverse complement.
CCCTTTATGACTGAGGAAACTGAATCTCAGAGAGAGTAGATTGATTGTTGTTAAATAGCTCGGAGGAGGTGGAGCCAAGATTTGAACCCAGCTGTTTTTCTCCAAAATACCTTACTTCTCTCCATCTTGTTACAACTAAGTTTTGAGCCAGTTCAAGGATATCTGTCCATATGGAGTTTAATGTTGGCTCTTTTGCATTTAAAAAAACCCCAACTAAACAAACGTGTATACATATACCAGAACACAAAAAGCTAGTAGGAAGTTAACTTTTGCTTTAGGATGTGGAATTTACTATTTCTGAAATCCTGCTGAAACCGAAATAGTTCAGCTTCTTGGAAAGGATGTCTAGAGCCCTTTTACACATTTAGGTCTCCAAAGAACTCATTTTAGAGTTTCCTAAAATACAAGTTCCACTTCTTTATTTTGGTGTTTGTTTCCATGCTAAGGAGATCTAAATAACTGAAAAATATTAGAGCCTGTGTTAGTTTACCAGGGCTGTCATAACGAAGTACCTCAGACTGGGTAGTTTAAACAACAGAAATTTATTTCCTCCCAGTTCTGGAGGCTAGAAGTCCAGGATTAGGTTTTCTTTTGAGACCCCTCTCCTTGGCTTGTAGTTGGCAGTCATCTCTGTTTGTCTTCACATGTTCTTTCCTCTCTGCATGTCTGGGTCTTAATCTCCTATAAGGACACCAGTCATTTTGGATTAGAGTCCGTCCACATGACCTTGATTTATCTTATTCTTCAAAGGCCCTATCCCCTGAGTCACAGTCCAAGGAATAAGAGGGTTAGAACTTCAACATATGAATTTGGGGTAATGTAGTTAAGCCAAAAATAGAACCATTATGTTTAATATGTTAGAAATAAATCTCAAAGAATAATAGAAATTGAAACTAGAAGAATCTAGAACTCTTCTGATTTTATTATTTTATTTACTAATGAGAAAACCAAAATTACAACTCTTTTGAAAACATAAAAATTAGTGGGAATTAAATTTGTAAAGTAACTTTAAATATTTAGTATATAAAAATGTAGTTTATTATGGTAATGAATCAGATTATTTAAATAGCTTTTTTTTTTTTGGTATTAGGAGACTCAAATGAATATACTATGCAAATTAAGGAAGAATGCTTCTAAAAGTAAATGGTGCCCTCCTTTTTTTCTGTCCCCGTACTTCTAAAACTATAATGGAAACCAAAGGAAGGATGAAAGTGAGTTGATTTACAGAAATACGATATTACATATAACTTTTAGAAGCATATCTAAAATTCAAATGCACTATTTTTTTTAAATGAGTATGGTAGGTTTAATTCCAAAAGTTTGGTTATTTTACCTCTTTTTGAACTAATGCTGTTCTGTTGATTTTTCTCCAGTTTAATAAATGTAATACATATGAAGCTATCAGTTTTAAGTCATTTTTGCTAGATGATGAGGTACAAATGAACTATCTATTCAAGAAGCTACTGGACACTGACTAAAAGTAACTGTTTTAAAAAGAAGCTCTATTCTTATAATCTTTTAGTCTCTATATAATCAAAGATTTTGATGTCAACGGTGGTTTCTCTTTTTTTTCTCTTTTCTTCTGGTGTAGTTAACACATAGTGTTGTATTAGTTTTAGGCATACAGTATAGCAAATCATCAATTACTCAGTGCTCATTAAAATAAGTGTACTCTTAATCCCCTTCACCTATTTCACCCATCCCCCTTCACCTCCTCTTTGGTAACCCTCTGTTTGATCTCTGTAGTTAAGAGTCTATTTTTTAGTTTGTCTCTTTTTTCTTTCTTTTGTTTCTTAAATTCCACACATGAGTGAAATCATACAGTATTTTGTACAGTATGTACAGAAATCATACATGGCTTATTTTGCCTAGCATTATGCTGTCTAGATCCTTTCATATTGTTGCAAATGGCAAGATTTCATTATTTTTTTATGACTGAATAATCTGTGTATATATGCCACCTCTTCTTTATTCATTTATCTATCATTGGACACTCAGGCTGCTTCCGTAATTCAGTCATTGTAAGTAATGCTGCAGTAAACATAGAAGTGCATATATCCCTTCAGATTAGTGTTTTCATATTCTTTGGGTAAGTACCCAGTAGTGCCATTACTGGATCATAAGGTAGTTCTATTTTTAATTCTTTGAGGAACCTGTATACTGTCTTTTCATAGTGGCCGCACCAGTTTACAGTCCCACCAACAGTGCACAAGGGTTCCTTTTTCTCCACATCCTCACCAACACTTGTTTCTTGTATTTTTGATTTTAGCCATTCTGACAGGTGTGAGGTGATATCCCATTTTTTTTTTTGAAGATTTGTTTATTTATTTTAGAGAACGCATGTGAGGAGGGGTAGGGGCAGTGGGAGACAAGCCAACTCTTTGTTGAGTGAGGAGCCCAACACAGGGCTGGATCCCAGGACCCCGAGATCATGACCTGAGCCAAAATCAAGAGTCAGATGCCCAACCTACTGAGCCACCCAGGTGCCCCTCTCATTGTGGGTTTGATATGCATTTCCCTGATGTTGAGTGATGTTGAACATCTTTTCATGTGTGTTGGCCATGTAGATGTCTTCTTTGGAGGGATGTCTGTTCATGTCTTCTGCCCATTGTTTAAGTGGATTATTTGTTTTTTTCGTATTGAGTTGTGTAAGTTCTTTATATATTTTGGATATTAACCCTTTATTGGATATATCATTTGCAAATATCTTCTCCCATTCAGTAGGTTGTCTTTTAGTTTTTATTGGTGGTTTCCTTTGCTGTGCAGGAGCTTTTTATTTTGATGTAGTTGCAATAGTTTATTTTTGCTTTTGTTTCCCTTGCCTCAGAAGATATCCCTGGAAAGATGTTATGGCTGATGTCAGAGAAATTATTGCCTGTGCTCTCTTTTAGGATTTTTATAGTTTCAGGTCTCACAATTAGGTCCCAAATCTATGTTGAGTTTATTTTTGTGTGTGATGTAAAGTGGTGGTCCAGTTTCATTCTTCTGCATGTAGCTGTCCAGTTTTCCCAGTACATTTATGGAAGAGACAAAAGCTGTTTTTTCAAGTGGATCATCACAGGGAAAATTTTCAGGCGCAATAAAGGCAGTCATGACACACTTGACGTGATTAGTTGTGCTCTGTATTACAAATGATGTAGTAATAATAAAGTAGATATATATGTGTGATATATAGTAACATATATGTATATATAAATACTACCTTATGTTCTGATATGCTTGCGAAAGAGAGAGAAATGGATGGAGATAGTCAGTGCTGTAGTAATTGTACATACATACTTGTGTTTGATGGCATTATTCATGGTTTTTTGTATTAGAGAAAAATTTGAGGATTAAGAGAGGATCTGGGAGTTTTGTATGCATGATTTAAATACATTATCCATGTATTCATTCAGGTTGGTAAAATAGGACTCAAAATACTTTTTAATCACCCCAAGAGACGATTGACCATTTTATATTTTTGTAATTTTAAGATGCTATTGTTGCAGGATTTCTTTTTTAAAATATTTTATTTGATAGAGAGCACAAGCAAGGGGAGCAGTGGGCAGAATGAGAGGGTGAAGTAGGCTCCCCGCTGAGCAGGGAGCCTGATGTAGGGCTCAATCCCAGGACCCTGAGATCATGACCTGAGCTGAAGGCAGATACTTAACTGACTGAGCCACCCAGGCGTCCCTAGGCGATCTTTTTCCTGTATTGAGATATAATTCATATACCATAAGAGTCACCATTTTAAAGTATATAGTTTTTGGTATATTCAATAGGTTATGCAACCATCACCACTGTCTAATTCCAGAACATTTTTATTACTCCAAAAAGAAATGCTTTGCCCATTAGCAGTCACTGCTCTTTTGCCTTCTCCCCCCTCTTCCCCATTCCTAGCCCCTGGCAAGTACTAATCTACTTTCTGTCTCTATGGGTTTGCTTATTCTGGGCATTTATATAAATGGAATCATGAAATATGTGGCCTTTCGTGTCTGGGTTTTTCACTTATAATGATATTTTCAAGGTACTCTGTGTTATAGTACATATCATTATTTCATTTTTTTAATGGTTGAATAATATTCCATTGTATGGATATATCTTATCACATTTTGTTTATCTGTTCATCAGGTGATGGACACTGGGTTGTTTCTAATTTTTGGCTATTATGAATAATGCCGTTACGAACATTTGTGCATAAGTTTTTGTGTAGACATAAGTTTTCATTTCTCTTGGGAAGATATTTAGGAATGGAATTGCTGGGTCATGTTTGAGGAACTGTTTGAGGGACTGCCAAGCTGCTTTCTACAGCAGCTGCCCCATTTTACATTTCTATCAAATGGGCTGTAATTTTTCTATATCCTTACTAGCAGTTGTTATCATACTCTTTTTTTTTAATAGCCATCCTAATGTGTGTGAAATGATATTTCATCGTGGTTTTGATTTGCATTTCCTTAATGATTAATGATGTTAGGTATCTTTTCATGTACTTAAATGTGTATTTGCATATCTTCTTTGGAGAAATGTATATTCATATCATTTGTCCATTTTTTAAGTTGGGTTGACTTTTTATTGTTGAGTTGTTAGTGCTCTTTATAGGATATAATAGCCTTATCAGGTATATGATTTATAACTCTTTGTTTTTTTATTTTTTTTATTTAAAAAAAAATTTTTTTTTAAAGATTTTATTTATTTATTTGACAGAGATAGAGACAGCCAGCGAGAGAGGGAACACAAGCAGGGGGAGTGGGAGAGGAACAAGCAGGCTCATAGCAGAGTAGCCTGATATGGGGCTCGATCCCACAACGCCGGGATCACGCCCTGAGCCGAAGGCAGATGCCCAACCGCTCTGCCACCCAGGCGCCCTTGATTTATAACTCTTTGATTCTGTAGTTTACCTTTTCATTTTCTTGGTAATGCTATTTGATACACAGAAGTTTTAAACTTTGTTGAAATCTATTTTATCTGTTTTTTTTCTTTGGTTGCTTAGACTTTAGGTGCTATATCTAAGAAACTGTTGCCCTGTCCAGGGTCATGAAGATTTATGCCTATGTTTTAAGAGTTTTATGGTTTTAGCTCTTTAGTTTAGGACTTTAGTCCTTTTTGAATCAGTTTTCTCTATTATGTGAATAGGAGTCCAGATTCATATTTTTGTATGTGTGTATGTCCCAGCACAATTTATTGAAAATATTCTTTTCCCGTTAAATGGTCTTGGCACTTGTCACAGTCAATTGACCATAGATGGGTTTATTTCTGGACTTGTATTTCATTGATCTTTATGTCTATCCTTATGCCAGTACCACATTGAGTTATTACTACAGCTTTGTAGTATGAAATCAGGAAGTGATTCCTCCTACTTTCTCCTTCTTTTTCAAGAGTATTTTGTCTATTCTGAGTTCCTTGCCTATCCATATGAATTTTAGGATCTACTTGTCATTTGCTGCAAAGAAGTCAGCTGGAAATTTGGTACATACTGTATTGAATCTGTAGATCAGTTTGGGGAGTAATGCCATCTTAACCATGTTTAAGTCTTCCAATCCATGAACATGGGAAGCTTTTCCATTTATTTAGTTTTTAAAAATTTCTTTCAACAATGTTTTAAAGTTTTCAGAGAATGAAATTTACTTATCTTTTGTTAAATTTATTCCCAAGTATTTTATTCTTTTTAATGCTATTGTACTATTATAAATGGAAATGTTTTCTTAATTTCATTTTTGGATTGTTTATTGCCAGTGTATAGAAATGTAAATGATTTTTGTATATTGATCTTATATTCTGCCCACCTTGCTGAACTAGTATATTAGTTCTATTAGTCTTACGTGTGTGTGGATTCTTTAAGATTTTCAACATATTAAATCATGTCATCTCTAAGTAGAGATAATTTTACTTTTTCCTTTCCACTGTGAATGCCTTTTAATTAATTAACTTTTTTGTCTAATTGCCCCAGCTAGAACTTCCACTGAACAGAAATGATGAGAGCAGATATCCCTGTCATGTTGTTATCATGGAAGAGTGTTGGATTTTGTGAAATGTTTTTTCTGTATCTGTGGAGACAATAATATTTTTCCTTTATTCCAGTTTGATTATGAATAGTCTCAACTGACCTTTCTTCAAGTTCATTAATTATTTTTTCTGCCTGCTTGAATTTGCTATTGAACTTCTATAGTGAATTTTTCATTAGTACTTGTTAATTAACCCATGATTTTTATTATTTCTGAGTCTGTTTCTCTGATTGTTTTTTCCCCTGGTATTGCTCAGATTTTATTGTTTCTTTATATATGTAATATTTCTCTTATTGGACATTGGGCATTTTTTTTTTTTAAGATATTATTTATCTGAGAGAGTGCGCACGAGCATGAGCGGGGGGTGGGGTGGGCAGAGGGAGAAGAAGACTCCTTGCTGAGCAGGGAGCCTGACATGAAGACTGATCCCGGGACCCTAGGATCATAACCCAAGCTGAAGGCAGACATTTAACTGACTGAGCCACCCAGGCGCCCCTGGGCTTTGGACATTCTAAAGTGCTATATTTTGTTATCTTTTGTGCTTTGGTAGGCACTTAAATTATTTGTAGCTTGATAGTCTTTGAGTTTTGGGAGTGCCTATACTCTAGGGCTAGTTTAATTCCATTCCTAAGGTGTTACCCTGTTGTATTCTCTACTGAATGCCCTGGTAATTCCATGAGTTCCTTCCTCTGTAGTTGGTTGGAAGTTGAATATCTCCCAGGAATTTTTCTTTTCTTTTCTTTTTCTTTTTTTTAAAGATTTTATTTATTTATTTGACAGAGAGAGAGCCAGCCAGCGAGAGAGGGAACACAGGCAGGGGAAGTGGGAGAGGAAGAAGCAGGCTCCCAGGGGAGGAGCCTGATGTGAGGCTCGATCCCAGGACTCTGGAATCACGCCCTGAGCCGAAGGCAGACGCTTAACCACTGCACCACCCAGGTGCCTCATCCCAGGAATTTTTCTGGGAATTTTTGTAGTTCTTCTTTGCCCAGCCTCATGGAATTTTGCCTGTATATGTATAGCTTAGTATTCACAGTTGGCTCAGAGACTCCATTAAAGATTTCTGGACCTTTTTCTCTTTGTATCGTTGTCCTTTCCAGTACTCTGCTTCACAGAGTCCCAAGGGCTTCCGCTTATTTGAACTGTGTTCTTAGTTTTCCCTAGTCACTGAGCCAGTGCTGCTTGCCTTTAGTTCTTCTTTTCCTTTGTGTGGTCCAGAAAGTACCTCCAGGTAGAAAGTCAGAGTGACTATAAAGCTCACCTTATTTGTATCTCATCTCTCAGGATCATCCAGCCTCATGTTCAGTGTCTGCTTTACATATTTCATCCAGTTTTCTGGTGATTTACAGCAGGAGGAAAATCTTGTCCCAGGTTATTCTGTCATAACTGAAAGTACTTTAAGAAGGGTTTTAAATCTTCAGATATTTTATATCTTCAAAATGTTTTATATTTTCAAATTCTCAAATCAAATAATACCAACATTTTGTGTTAGGTGTTTTTGTGAAGAGAGTTTCAAAACTAGAAATAATTAGAGAAGCTCAAAAATAGAGGAGTTTATTTCAGGATATCAGATCTGTAGGGAATTCCATTCATTTGGACGATGAGGCTGAGCCATTTTCTTATACCATGCTTATCCTGATTTCATGGAAAGCAAGGAGAAGGACAATGTTAATGATGATTAAGAAACATACAAACTGAATTTTTTTTTAAGGAAGTGTCTTTGAAAACACAAACTTCTAAAGTACATGTTGCTACCCACAGGGTGAAAATATTTTCATTAGTCATAATCTTGAGAGTAAAGATTACTAAGACTAATACTAATAATTAAGCACTTTGAAGGTCAGCCAAATATTTTGACTAAAACTGTCGAATAACATGGGTATCATCTCATCAGTGTAGTACGGTAATATGCTTTTATTTAGGAAGCATCTGTTAAGGGCCTGTTTTGCCTAGGAATCATACTAAATACTGGGAATACAAGAAGAGTAAAGTATAGTCCCTACCCTTAAAGATCTGATAGTTTTCAAGATATGGCCATAAAATTATGAGGAAGGTTGGATTTATGAGGTTGGATGTATGGACAGGCAGGAGAAAGTGGATATTAAATGGGAATCGAGGTAAAGGATCAGTACCGCATGAATACTGTGGAATAAGAAAGTCATAGATATTGTTGAAGTATCATTTGGGGTTTTATGAGTTCATTTAGTTTTTTTCCTCATGGCCCTCATTCTGTTGAGATCTCATGCCAGGTTCCCTTCCTCAGAGATTCTTCTCCAAGGTTGCTTTCTGAATTGTGCAGGATTCCTGTCAGATTGGATGAGACTAGATAGTAGCCTCAGGCTCACAAGAGGGTGAATTCTGCTCTGCCCTCTCTTCCTGAATAAGGCTTTTTGCACAGAGTCTTTATGGAGTCTCAACAAGAATTTTTTCAAAAGATGTGGGGATGTCAAAGAGACAGTCTCCAGGTTGAAGCAGCAATCAGGCAAATTTTTGTCCTCTTCAGTTTGAACAGTATCTCAAGTTTAAATCTCTAGAGAAAATAGATTTGATACTAATATGATAGTCGTTAAACTTAATCTAAAGTTATCCGTGGAAAATTTGAAATAAAATCCCGCTTTTAACCTAAGCTTTAATTTCTTTTTCTTTTATATTTCACTGCTAGAATACAAGTAGATGTTAAGTGGGAGTAGAAGGGGAAAATAGTACCTGAATGTGACATCCTGTGAGGATAGTCACTTATGTATTGTTTAGAACTGATTCAGCTCCAAAGTGTGACTATCATACTGTCACATTTTTCTTGCCACAGAACTCTATATACATGTGGTAAATTAAAAAATCAAAACCCAGGGGCGCCTGGGTGGCACAGCGGTTAAGCGCCTGCCTTCAGCTCAGGGCATGATCCTGGCGTTATGGGATCGAGGCCCACATCAGGCTCCTCCGCTATGAGCCCGCTTCTTCCTCTCCCACTCCCCCTGCTTGTGTTCCCTCTCTTGCTGGCTGTTTCTGTCTCTGTCGAATAAATAAAATCTTTAAAAAAAAAATTAAAAAAAAAAATCAAAACCCAAAAAACTGCCAGGATCTATTAAAGCCAAGAACTTTGCTAGAGGTTAGAAGCTTCTGTAAATCCTTCTATAATGCCAAATTCATTGAGATCTTGAAAAAATGTATATGGATCAAATTTGGCTTTCTCTAAGAATTCCTCCTGCTCAACTGAATGTGCATACACACACACACACACACACACACGCACACACACACACAGCTTTAATATAGATCTTGAGTGCTTTTCATGTTGCTAGAGATTGAATTTGCTAATGTTTGCTTCTGAAATGGAAAGATCTGTTATATTACTAAGAAGTATTTCAGAAAAACAGTATTTGTTGACATAGTTTTACATGGGATTCAGTCTTTAATTTTAGTAATATCCAAGCAAGTTTATTTGATTCCAGAATCAATTGCTTGCTGATATTCTTTTTTTTTTTTTTTTTTAAATATATTACTATTAAGACAGATTTTTTGGGGCTCCTGGGTGGCTCAGTCGTTTAAGTGTCTTTGGCTCAGGTCATTAGCCCAGGGTCCTGGGATTGAAACCCCGCATCAAGTTCCCTGCTCAGTGGGGAGCCTGATTTTTCCTCTCCCTCTGTCTGCTGCTTCCCCTGCTTGTGCTTTCTCTGTCAAATAAATAAAATCATTAAAAAAAAAAAAGGCTGATTTTTTTTTTTTTAGAGCAGTTTAAGGTTCACAGCAAAATGAACGGAAGGTACAGAGATTTCCCATATACCCCCGATCCCACACATGGTGTTGCTTCTCCCATTATTAACACCCCAGCGGAGTGGTACGTTTGTTACAATTGACGAACCTACACTGCCATACCATGTATCACTCAAAGTCAATAGTTCCCTGATTAATTCTTGGTATTATACATTCTCTGGGTTTAGACAAATGAGCAATGACATTTGTCCATCATTGTGGTATTATACAGAGTATTTTCACTGCCCTAAAAATCTTCTGTGCTTCACCTTTTCCTCTACCCCCCTATCCTCCCTGCCCAACTTCTGGCAACCAGTGATGTTTTTTACTGTCGCTATAGTTTTTTCTTTTCAAGAATGTCATGTAGTTTGAGTCAGACAGTATGTGGCCTTTTCAGATTGGCTTCCTTTACTTAGTAATATGCATGAAATCTCCTCCATGTCTTTTCATGCCTTGATAGCTAATTTCTTTTTAATGCAGTCTATTTCCGTTCATCTACTGAAGGACATCTTGGTTGCTTTTAAGTGTTAGCAATTATAAATAAAACTACTATAAACTTTGGTGTGTGGTTTTTTTTTTTTTTTTTTTTTTTTTGTGGGTATGTAATTTCAGCTCATTTAGGTAAATACCAAGGAACACAAGTGCTGGATCATATGGTAAGAATATGTTTAGTTTTGTAAGAAACTGTCAAACTGTCTTCTAAAAGGGCTATAATATTTTGCATTCTTAATAGCAATGATTGAGAGCTCCTGTTGCTCTACATCCTTGCCAGAATTTGGTGGTGTCAGTTCTGGATTTTGGCCTTTCTGTTTTAAAATGCATTTTCCTACTAACATATGATGTGCAGCATCTTTTCATATGCTGTTTGCCATCTGTATATGTTCTTTGGTGAGGTGTCTGTTAAGGTCTTTGGTCCATTTTTCAATTTGTTTGCTTATTACTGAATTTTAAGAGATTTGTGTGTGTGTGTGTGTGTGTGTGTGTGTGTGTGTGTGTGTGTATGTTGGATAACATTGCTTTATCAGGTGTATCTTTTGCAAGTATTTTCTGCTAGTGTGAGACTTGTCTAGTCATTCTCTTGACATTGTGTTTCCCAGGGTAGAAGTTTTTAATTTTAGTGAAGTTCAGCTCATCATTTTTTCTCATGGGTTGTGCCTTTGGTGTTGTATCTAGAAAGGTATCACCATACCCAAGATCATCTAGGTTTTCTCCTATGTTATCTTCTAGGAGTTTTATAGTTTTGTGCTTTGCACTTAGGTCTGTGATCTATTTTGAGTTAATTCTTGTGAAGGATGTAAAGTCTGTGTCTAGATCCATTTAATTTTGCATATGGATGTCCAGTTGTTCTAGCACCATTTATTGAAAGGACTGTCTTTGCTCAATTGTACTATCGTTGCTTTTTTGTTAAAGATCAGTTGACTGTATTTATATGGGCCTATTTCTAGACTTTCTCTTCTGTTCCATTTATCTGTTTTTTTTTTTTTTTTGGCCATACTGGTGTCTTGATTACTCGAGCTTTATAATAAGTCTTGAATTTGAGTAGTGTCAGTCCTCTAACTTTGCTCTTCTTCATTATTGTTTTGGCTATTCTGGGTCTTGTGCCTCTCTATATAAACTTTAGAATCAGTTTTGTCATTATACACAAAAACTTGCTGGGATTTTGACTGGGATTGCGTTGAGTCTCTAGATCAAGTTGGATAGAACTGACATCTTGACAATATTGAATCTTCCTGTCCATAAACATGGAATATCTCCCCATTTATTTAGCTCTTATTTGATTTTGTTCATGAGAGTTTTGTAGTTTTCCTCTACATATATATTTTCTCTACAAGGTATAGATCTTGCACATATTTTATTAGATTTATACCTAAGGACTTAATTTGGGGGGTGGTTACTTAATGTAAGTGGTATTATGGTTTTTTAAAAGATATTTTAAAAAGATATTTTATTTATCTGAGAGACAGAGAAAAAGCAAGGGGAGGAGCAGGGGAGCAGGAGAAGCAGACTCCCTGCTGAACAGGGAGCCTGACATGGGGCTCGATCCCAGGACCCTGAGATCATGACCTGAGCCGAAGGCAGATGCTTAACCAACTGAGCCACCCAGGTGCCCCAGTGGTATTATGTTTTTAATTTCAAATTTGAATTATTTATCCCTGGAATATATGAAAGCAGTTGACTTTTTTTATATTAACCTGTATCCTGCAACCTTGCTGATATTCTAAATTGATGTAATTTCAAAGAATACCTTAAAGTACTACATCTCAGTGTACCTCTAGAACATTTCAGAGAAATATTACTTACCTAGTTTTGGTATTGAGTATGATATTCTGGATGCTAGTTGAAGAAAATATTCCAAAGATGGAAGAATCAACTATGCAAGTGCTGCTGATAGGTGAGTAAAAAGATCAATAACTATTAGAATTAGCAACAATTCATTATTTATCTTTATAAGATCAATTTTGGTGAAATGGTGAGGACAAAAGCCAGATTGGAATCAGTAAATATAGATTATTCTTTTGAGGAGTTTTTTTCTTTTCTTTCCTTTCCTTTCCTTTCCTTTCCTTTCCTTTCCTTTCCTTTCCTTTTCTTCTTTTCTTCTCTTCTCTTTTCTTTTCTTTCTTTCTTTCTTTTTTGAGAGAGAGCAGAGAAAGAGAGCGTGCATGCACGAACGTGAGTGGGCAGAGGGAGAAGGAGAGACTCTGAAGCTGGCTTCATGCCTAGTGCAGAGTCTGATGTGGGGCTTGATCTCATGACGCTTTGGTGTTGTATCTAGACCTGGGCCATCTATCATGACCTGGGCCAAAATCAAGAGTTGGATGCTTAACTGACTGGGCCATCCAGGTGCCCTCTGAGGAGTTTTCTATAAAGAAAGCAGAGAAATAGAAGTGGGGGGGGGGAGTGGTCAAGAGTTTTAAAATTGTTTTTTTTTTCAGATGTTTGTATGCTGGTAGGAAGGAAATAGTAAAGTGAAATTGATGCTTTAGGAGAGAGATGTTAGAATCATTGGAGTGGTGTCATTTATGTGGTTGAGAAGGGGATAGGATTTAGTGTACAAATAAATGGTTTGGCTTTAGGTAGGAAGATGGACCATTTATTGATTCATAGTAACAGGAGTATAGGCAATTTCTTATACCATGTTATTTTATATTATTTTATTTCTTTATTTATTGGAGAGGGAGAAAGAGGTGGGGGAGGGCAGAGGGAGAGAGAATCTTTTTTTTTTTTTAATATTTATTTATTTGAGAGAGAGACCATGAGTGGGAGGGGCAGAGGAAGAGGGAGAGAAAATCTCAAGCAGACTCTGTGCTGAGCTCAGAGCCCCACGTGGGGCTCAGTCTCATGACTCTGAGATCATGACCTGAGCTGATTATCAAGAGACAGCCGCTTAACCGTCTGAGCCACCCAGGCATGCCTCTCATACCATTTTGATGTATAGATTTGGTGACACATGTGGTGAACAGTCTCTTGACTGTTTCCAGTTTCTCAGTGAAATAGGAAGAATAGTCTTTGTTGTAGGTTAAATTGTTTTCCCCCCAAAAGATATATTGAAATCCTGACCTCTAGTGACGTATCTTTTAAGGAAGAGAAATTTGGACAGACACACAGGCAATTAAGGAAGCAATCCATGTGAAGACAGGCAGAGTAGGCAGTGATGCAGCTGCAAGCCAAGGAATGCCAAGGTTTTCTGGAAACCTCAAGAAGCTAGGAAGAGGCAAGGCACAGTTCTTCCCTGTGGCCTTCAGAAGGAGCACCACTTTGCCGGTACTTTGATTTCTGACCTCTAGCCTTAAAAATTGTGAGAGAATAGATTTCTGTTGTTTTAAGCCACTTAGTTTGTGATACTTTATTAAGGCAGCCCTGGGAAACCACCAGTCTTCAGCTTGGAGTAGGAATGGAGGAAGGCTTGATGTTTTGGTTTCTTATGGGTGTCTCTTTTCTTTCTTTGACCTATGACTTCATATGATGTCAGACTGCCTTGACACTTTCATTGGCTGGTGGGTAGAATTCTTAGCTTTGTAAGAGTCTTGGTAGTAGTTTTCTCTGTTTGCAACTGTAAGCACATGATTTTTCTTCTGGGTAGGTTTTAGAAAAGCTGACTGCAGCACTTCCATCAGATAGCATTTCCCTTCACCTCCCAGTGAGCCAATGTAGAATCAGTTTTGTTTTGTTTTTGTTTTTAGCGTTCTATTATAAATATTTTCAAGCACACAGAAAAGTTGAAAGAATTTTACAGTAAACACTTGTATACTCATTGCCTAGAGCAGGGGTCAGCAAACTTTTTTTTTGAAAAGATCCAGATAGTAGATATTTTAGGCTTTGCAAGCCATACAGTAACTGTTACAATTATTCATCTGTCCCATTGTAGTGCGAAACCAGCCATGAACAGTATGTAAATGAATGAATGTGGCTGTGTGAATGAATGTGGCTCTTTATAGACACTGAAATTTGTATTTCATATTTCACATTCATGTCATGGGTTATTCATTTATTTTCAACCTTTAAATATTATAAAACCTGGTATTAGCTCATGGGCCCTAACAAAAACGGGTGGCAGACCGGATGTGGCCCACAGGCTATGGTTTGCTGACCCCTGATCTAGAGTTTACAATGGATATTTTGCTATGTTTGCTTTATCACAAATTTGTCCCTCTGTCAGTCTAGCAGTTCATATACTTTTTTTTTTTTTAAAGATTTTATTTATTTATTCGACAGAGATAGAGACAGCCAGCGAGAGAGGGAACACAAGCAGGGGGAGTGGGAGAGGAAGAAGCAGGCTCATAGCAGAAGAGCCTGATGTGGGGCTTGATCCCATAATGCCGGGATCACGCCCTGAGCCGAAAGCAGACGCTTAACCGCTGTGCCACCCAGGCGCCCCTCATCTACTTTTTAATGCATTTCAAAATAAGTTGCAGACAGTGCTCTTTACACCTAAACATTTCATTGTACGTATCGTTACTTAGAATTCAATTTTTTTGGTGGTGATATTTACTTACAGTGAAATGAAAAGATCTCATGAGTATTATTTGTTGATTTTGACAGTTCATACACCTGTATAACTTAATTCCATATAAAATACAGAATATTACCATCCTAGATGAGCCCAGCCTTCCTCACTGCCCTCCATATCCCGCTGCAGCGATTGTGTCTACCATGATGCTGAAATGGAAGAATTAGCAGCAGCAGCCCCAGCTGCCTAACGGAAAGAGACTAGAGATGAGGACAGGATGCTTGCATTTTTTTTTTCTTTTTTGTATTATTCTTCATTTTCTTTATGACTTTTCTTGAGATCCAATAGCTCTGTGGCCTCGCATTTGTGTTTTTGATTCCTTATGATCTGTGGATACTTGCTTATTTTTATTAAAATATAAAGATAGAATTGAATAGTATTAGTAGCTGATCTGGGTTTTTACGTTTATCATGATAGTCAATATTGGATTTTCTCAGCAGTCCTTACCTTGAATGTGAGGATGGACCTCAGGGCTTGCAGTATATTTCACCCTGACTGTAGAGTATTGGTGGCGTATGGGCAAGTCAGGCTTCTAATACGGGAACATAGGCAGGTGATAAGTGAGTCCCCTGCCCATTGTAGAAGTTAAGAAGGAATTTCCTTAGACTGATTTACCACTGATGTACCAGTCTGTACAGCTATCCTTCTTCACTCTTTATACCTTTGTAATAGTGAGAGGTTATGTGGAGGTACTGACCTGGTTTCTCTCTCTGGTGGCATTGTATCAGGTCACCTTGGCTAACCTGAAGATGTTTCCTCAGATTTTGGTTAGTAGTGATCACAAGAGACAGTTTTGCACAAGAAGTGGCTGGCATGCTTTTTGTCTCTCTGAGGGTCAGAGCTGAGTACCAGGCACTGTGTCAGCTCTCTAGTGTCACTGATTTGTTAGCTCACCTTGGAGGTGTGGGATTACATGTGGATCAGCAGTTCCTTCACCATCTCTGAGTACTTGCCCTGCATGTACAGCCCCCTAGGGCAGGGTGCAGGCTTCTCCCATAGCTCACCCTTGGTGTCAAGGTTGGAGTTGGTGAGAGGCAGATGTGAGTTCCAGTTTGTCATTGCCATTTCCTGTTGTCCTCGCAGGTTCCAGTTTGTTCTTGTAGATTTCAGTTGTCTTTTCCATTCTAGCTCATCCTTACAGGTTCCATTTTGTCTTTGCTCCTCTTTTTATCCACTTCCTTTCCTGACTGCTGGCGTGGCTGACCTGTCGTGACTTCAGGTTCAAAATCAGATGCAGAGGCAACAGCCTACACCTGCTGCTCCAGCAGCTTCCCCAGTTACGCAAGGTCTCACCCCTATAATAAATTCTTCTTTATCACCCATACTGGTTCTGCTTCTTTTATGCAACCCTAGTTGATACACTTTACTCTTCTAGGATTCCTACTAGAAACCTTTTGTATTAAATCCCATAGAGTTATTTCTACCAGCTCATTTTATCTTTCAGAAATTTTTTTCTGTCTTCTTTTTTTGACACCTATATTTTTTAAAATACTGCTTGTATTCTCATTTTTAATATTTCATCTGGTGTATCAATGGTACTTTGAACCCTAAATAATAGTTTGGATTAAAAAATCCTTATTGTGCTTAAGTACTGGTTTTAAAAACATTTAACAGACATAACAATCTTGTAAAGACAGTTGAAGGCTTTTTACCATAAAGACTCATTTAACAAAACACTGAGCTGGAGAAGGTACGAAAAACCCAAAGAAGTTTTTACATTTAAATGGCCTAGAGTGAGACAGAAGTGTCATTTTAAATTAGCATGATAGGTCATTTTAAATCACCAGTAATGAGAGATGTTTGACAACCAATATTCAGATATATTTTTGCATTATGCTATAGATGGGTAGTGTAATGTGATATGATCAATAAAAAGTCAGGTCTTAAAACTTTTCTTTTTGGCAACCTTAAAGTTTGAGTGCTTGTTTCAGTGACATGTAGTACGCCATTGGAATTGGCTTGCATATCTTTTGTTTTCATCATGATTGCTTAGTATCAGAGATAGTATATCTTGATTTTTGAGGTTGACATTTTTATTGGCAATTGGTAGAATTGTTTTTAGCCATTCAGTTTAATTGATACCACTTTTGGCCCCAAATGAGATTTTATTATAGTGCCTTATTTTTTTCTGAGGCACTTATATTTAAAAGATGATGTAATAAATAATTGTTGAATGGATTAATACCAAATAGGGAGATCTGAAAATATCATTAAAGTTTAATAAAATACATTATTAAATATTAGTGGAGCAACTTCATAACTTCTTAGAGTGCCATTGATGCCAAAGATGCCATTGATATCCTTGTTTAAAAAATCACTTTTTCTGTATATTTATGTCTCATATTGAAGTTTTAGCATAGTGAATTATTTAAAATATATCACTTGTGTAATGTATTCTAAGATGTTGTTATAGTGTTAGAGTTAAGTTATTCTACAATTATTCTGTAATAGATACTTTTCAGGATTTTAGCATAAAGAAATCATTATATATTCGATTTAGAAAATTGGAAAGTGCAGAAACCTATGGAAAAAATCACTCCTAATTCTATCTCACAGAACCAACTGGTTGTTAATATGTGCATGTATTCTTTTAATCTCTTTCTGTATATATATTCTTTTCACTTAAGGTTTTAAGCCTATATATCTTTCTTGTATGCAGACTTTTTTTAAAGCAATAATTTAAAGAGCTACCTAAAATTTCTACTGATTGGATGCTGCATAGTTTACTCATTTTTCTATTTATGATTATTTCTTTGTGATTATTTCTAAGAAGTATGGCTTTTATAACATTGACTATTATAAGGGGGACAGTGAACCAAGAGTCAAACTTAAATGAGTAATAGATCCTAGTGAACCGAGAAGGTGATAGTTGGGCTGTTAAAAGGAGGAATGGAAAATTCTTGTTAGTGTTCTTACCTGAAAAGCTATAATGCTTATTCATTTAAAATTCTCATGGTGTAGTCTTCATTTATTTTTTCAAATAGTGAGTTGAGTATTCTGAGAAATGGGAATCAGAGTTCAGTAGTTTCCCGTTCATTGCTCTCCTGTGATTGCAATATTCATAAAGAAATCTCAGAATTTTATCCATAAATACTGATTGTATTACATAGAATTGGAAGGAATGCTCTCCAGCTTTTCTTATTAAAAGTTTTTCTCGGGGTGCGGGGGCGCCTGGGTAGCGCAGTCGTTAAAGCGTCTGCCTTCGGCTCAGGGCGTGATCCCGGCGTTCCGGGATCGAGCCCCACATCAGGCTCCTCTGCTGGGAGCCTGCTTCTTCCTCTCTCACTCGCCTGCTGTGTTCCCTCTCTCTCTGGCTGTCTCTCTGTCACATAAATAAATAAAATCTTTAAAAAAAAAAAAAAGTTTTTCTCGGGGTGCATGGGTGACTTAGTTAAGTGTGTGCCTTTAGCTTGGGTCATGATCCTGGAGTCCTGGGATCAAGCCCCACATCGGCTTCCTGCTAATCAGGGAGACTGCTTCTCCCTTTCCCTCTGCCTGCAGATCCCCCTGCTTGTACTCTCTCTGTCAAATAAATAAATGAAATCTTAAAAAAAGAAAAAAAAAAGCTTTTCTCTTGGAGTCAGTAAAAGAAGTCTATTTTTTGACAGTCTTAGAATCAGATGATTCATTAACATGAGAACAGTAGTTTTCAGATGGATTTTCTATAATCTCTTTTTTTAATTTAAATTCAGTTTAGTTAACATATAATGTTAAGTTCTGTAGTCTCTTTAATTTACTATATATTTCATATAGGCCGACAGCTTTCTTTTGCCTCCTTTGAGTGTAAACTTGTGTTTATTGGTTCAGCTTCATAGAACATATTGCACCCATGAGATATATTTTGGAGTTTTAATTTTTTTTTAAGATTTTTATTATTATTATTATTATTTATTTTTATTTTTTTAAAGATTTTATTTATTTATTTGACAGAGAGACAGCCAGCCAGATAGGGAACACAAGCAGGGGGAGTGGGAGAGGAAGAAGCAGGCTTCCAGCGGAGGAGCCTGATGTGGGGCTCGATCCCATAACGCCGGGATCATGCCCTGAGCTGAAGGCAGACAGTTAACGACTGCCCTACCCAGGCACCCCTTTTTATTATTATTTTTAAGTAATCCCTACAACCAGCGTGAAGCTCAGATTTACAACCCTGAGATCAAGAGTCACTTACTCTACCCACTGAGCCAGCCACGTGCCCCTCTGGGATTTAATTTTAAATAAGAAGTATTTTTAAGTTAGAATGTATCATATAGTAACATACCCTAATAAAAGAAAGACTACTAGTTTTAAGTCAGATATTCTTAGATTTGAGATTTTGGCTATGTGCATTTGTTTCCTGCTAGGTCCAGAAACTTTTTACTCAGTCTTCCAACACAAGCCATTTATTTCTCAAATATGGGTTTACATTTTCATTAGGAGACAGAGATATTCTACACAAAAATGATAAATCTTTTGAAAATGAATACGTGAATGTAGAGTTTTAAAAATATTCAGGAGTGCTTATTAAATCCTACTTTAGCATTTTTCTGTAATTTGTGACTAGCCAAAAAGTACAGAGCACTCAGGTCAGTCTTAACAAAAAAACCCAAAACAAAATGGCATGTATCTGAAAACAAGCAAAAAACAAGTGAGTGTTGTTAAAACTTATCAACTAAATTTGTCCATTTTAGTTTCAGTAAAAAAGTATTTTTGGTTTAAAACTGAACACCGAAGGTGGTTGTATAATTTTGTTTCATTCTTTATTCCATCTTCCTCCCCACCATTGCTACTTATATCCATGGAGTTATAACCTGACATACTGATCTATTGAGCCTGTGAACTGAATTCTTTGTCAGTAGAGATGAATGTTTTCTAGGTTTGCAGTCAAGCTCCTTCTTTCTTTGGGATCTCTTGTTTTAAGCATTATAAATTACTGATCTGGGGCGCCTGGGTGGCGCAGTCCTTAAGCGTCTGCCTTCGGCTCAGGGCGTGATCCCAGCGTTCTGGGATCGAGCACCCCATCAGGCTTCTCCGCTAGGAGCCTGCTTCTTCCTCTCCCACTCCCCCTGCTTTTGTTCCCTCTCTCGCTGGCTGTCTCTGTCAAATAAATAAATAAAATCTTAAAAAAAAATAAATTACTGATCACTCTTCTGTACTTAAATAAGAATTGATAAACGTTGATTAAATTTTACATTTAATCTTAGGTTCAGGAGTAAAATTTTCCTCTTTCAAAGGAAAATTTCTGTTAGGAATTACCTATATTTGTGCCTTTTCCTTAAGTAGAGACTTTTTTTTAGAGGAAGTGTTTTCTTTGATAGTTGTCTTATTATTCATTTCTTGCCTACTGACATATTGGGCTAACACCATCTTCCAAGTCTGTTATATAATAGTTTACTGTCAAAGTCTAAGGGGCATTTTATAATTAAGAAAATGCTTTCAGTTTTTATTAGAATTAGAAATTTTTTTCCCTAAAATCAGTTTGGTTAAAATGCATACTGATAACCATTAAAAACAACTGTGTGTTGCAATTTGTTATATTGTAAATATTTGCACACATTCAATTTCCTCTTATACTTAAAAGTACCCATTCATTCATTAATTCATTCATGAGTACCTTTTCTGTACCAAGCACAATGGTGAGGGAGACAGTATGATAGTGTTGTCCTAGAGTGATGTGCTTAGTACACAGGGGGACTTTACAGCACAAGTAAATATGTAAGCAGAATATTAAGGGATATGCAGGAACGTATGATACAGAAAAGGGCAAGAAAGAGTAGTCCAGGTTGGAGTAAAACCTTAGAAGCTAGGAAGCAGTCTGAAATATAATAGAAATTTATATTTGTCCCAGCTGGAGGTTAGGGTGTAAGGTAAGGAGAGTTGAGAAACAGATAATGTGTTAAGGAGTTTAGATTTTCTCCTAAGAGCTATAGAATGCTTCTAAAGGTTTTTAAAGATTTTTTTTTTTTTTTTTTTTTTATTTGACAGAGAAAGACAGCCAGCGAGAGAGGGAACACAAGCAGGGGGAGTGGGAGAGGAAGAAGCAGGCTCCCAGCGGAGGAGCCTGATGTGGGGCTCGATCCCAGTACATCGGGATCACGCCCTGAGCCGAAGGCAGATGCTCAACGACTGCGCCACCCAGGCGCCCCTAAACGTTTTTAAACAGAGGAGTGATTTGACCAGTAGTGTAGAGCAAGGGTTCTCTTTTTGACTAAGAATGGTTTTTACATTTTTAAATGGTTGGAAAAACATCAAAAGAAGGATATTCTGAAAATTATATGAAATAATAATTTCCAATAAATAGTTTTATTGGAAGAGAGCCATACTCATCTTTTACATTGTGTCTATGGCTGTTTTTTCACTACAATGGTAGAGTTGAGTAGTTGCTATGAAAAATATATGACCCACAAACTCTAATAGACTTACTATCTAACCCTTTATAGAGAAAATTTGCCAAAACCTTGTCTAAATACACCAATTAAAATATAAAGGTAGTCAGAGTGGATAAAAAAGCAAGACCCACTTAAAAGCTGTCTATAAGAAACCCACTTTAAGTATGAAGATTCAGATAGGTTAAAAGTAAAAAGAATGAAAAAGATATATTCTGCAAACACTAATCAAAAGAAAGTTGGAGTAGCAATATTGATAATATAAACAAGGAATTTAGTGCAGGGATTAAAAAAATTAATAGGAATTTAGTGCAGGGATTAAAAAAATTAATAAATAAAAAAGAAAATGTAATATTTGGAGGGTTCATTCACAAAAAAGCCATCACAATCCTTAATATCTATAAACCCACAAAGAGAACTTCAAAATACTTAAAGCAAAAACTGATAGAACATTGCAGCTGAGACTTTAGTACTCCTCTCAATACTGGTAGGGTGTATAGACAAATAATCAGTCAAGACATAGATGACATGAACAGCATCGACCAGCTGGACCTGATTGACATTTATGGAACGTTCCATCCAACAACAGCTGAATAAATGTGCTTTCAAGTGCACATGGAACAAGATAGACCATATTCTGGCCTATGAAAAAAGTCTTAACAAATTTAAAGGAATTGAATATGTGCTGTGTCAATAATGGAATGAAACTAGAAATTAGTAACAGAGATATTTGTAATATCCCAAAATGTTTGGAAATTAAACAGTTCTCTTCTAAGTAACCAGTGGGTCAAAGATTTTGAATTGAACAAAAATGAAAACACTGCTTATCAAAATTTATAGGGTGCAGCTAAAATATTAGTGTTTAGAGAGAAGTGGTTAGCATTATTACAAGCTTAGATTTGAAAAGAAAAAAAATTCTCAAAATCAATGATCTAAGCTTCCACCCTAAGAAACTAGAAAATGAAGGGCAAATTAAACCTAAAGCAGGCAGAGGAAAGGAAAAAGTAAGGCAAAAGTAGAAATCAAAAACAATAGAGAAATTGGGGTGCCTGGGTGGCCCAGTCATTTAGGCATCCGACTTTTGATTTTGGCTCAGGTCATGATCTCAGGGTTTTGAGACTGAGCCCCTCATGGGGCTCTGTGCTGGGTGTGGAGGCTGCTTAAGATTCTCTCTCTCCCTCTGTCCCTACCCCCTTCCTCTCCAAAAAAAAAAAAAAAAAAAAAAGCAAAAACAAAAAACCAGTAGAGAAATCAATGAAACCAAAAACTGGTCCTTTGAAAAGAGCAATAAAATTGATAAACCTCTAGCCAAATTGAGCACGAAAAAAAAAAAAGGCACAAATTACAATATCAGGAATGAAAGAGGGGAATTTGCCACATATCCTGCAGGTATGAGAAGGAGAATAAGGGAATATTAAGAAAAATATTACTTCCATAAATTTGACAACTTAGCTTAAATAAACAAATTCCTGTAAAGATACAAACTACCAGAGTTCATTCAAGAAAAAATAGATAAACTGAACACTACTATATTTATGAAAAAAAAAAAAAACTAATTTATAATTTAAAATCTTAACAGGGAAAACTATAGACCCAGATGGTTTTACTGTTGAATTCTACCAAACAAACATGTATGGAAGAAATAATACCAATTGTATTTAAACTTTTCCAGAAAACCAAAGGGGTATGACACTTCCCAATTCACAGCAACAGCATTAATCTGATACTAAAATCAGATGAAGACACTGTAAGGAAACTACAGACCAATATCCCTCATGAACGTAAGTGCACCCCCAGCAAATCCTTAACAAAACACTAACAGTGACTTCAGCAATGTACAGTATAAAAAAGATACTACATCATGTCCAAGTGTGGTTTATCCTGAAAATGCAAGGCTAATTCAGTGTTCAAAATCAATTCATATAATTTGCTATATCAATAGGCTAAAGAAGAAAACCCATTTGATGATCTCAGTAGATGTATAAAAAGCATTTGACTAAATTCAATATCAGTTCATGATTTACAAAAACTCTCAGCAAACTAGGAATGAGAGGGAACTTCTTCAACCTGATAAATGGCATCTATGAAAAACCCATAGTTAATATCATACTGAGTAGTCACAGAGTGAATGCTTTCCTCCTAAAAGCAGGTACAAGGCAAGGATGTCTACTGTCATGATTCTTGTGTTCAACATCCGTCTTGAGGTCCCGGCTATTGTAAGACAGTAGGAAAAAGATAAATAAGACATATAGATTAAAAATGAAGAAACAAAATGACCAAATTCTCAGATATGATTAATTATGTTGAGGATCCCTGTGTTGAGAAAATCATACAAGCATAACAAGACCCAAATAAAATAAGACAAATATCACATTAAAGGATACAAAGACTGAATATTACAAAAATGTAGGTTCTTCTCAAATTGATTTATGGATTCAGCATAATTTCAGTAAAAGCCTGCTGGTATTTTTGTGTGTGGTGTTTAAACAAACCATATCTAAAATGTATAAGGAAGGGTAAAGGGCCAAGAATAGTTGCTGTGCTCCTGAATTACACAGTGAGGAACATATACCATGCCAGTGATCCAAGACTTTTTATAAGTAGCTTATAATAAAGACAGTGTGGAATGCACTCAAGGAAGCAGAAGAGAGATGCTGGAAACAAAGCTCATGTAAACGGAACTTGGGTGTTATTTTGAAAGTGGTTTTGAAAATCTTTGAGAAAGAGTAGAATATTTAATGAGTAGTCCTGGGACAGTTGTTTATTTGAAAAAGAAAGTGGATCCCTATGTTATCCCCATCACAAAAAATTAGTTCACCTGGAATGAAATGTTAATGGCACAACTTTTTAGAAGAAACAAATAAAAGAACTGCTTTCCTACTTTGGTATGTGGAAGGAGTTCTTAAACAAGATGCAAATGCTAAATTTAAATAATGAATACATCAACCACAGAAGGTAAACACCACAGAAGATAAACACATTTGTTTCTATCAAGTGACACATTAAAGAATTCAAAAAGATAAGCCACAAATTGGGAGAAGGTGTTTATAACAAAAGTAAATGACAAAAGATTACTATACTTTTACAAATATACAAGGAAAAGACAACTCAGTAGAAAAAATGGATATAAAACAGAAATAGGAATGCCACAGAATAAGAAAGACAAAGGGCCCAAGACATGAAAATAAGTGCAGTCTCATTACTGAGAAGGAAATGCAAAATATGACCACAGGTAAGTAATAAGGTACAAATCAAGAGACCTAAGAATAACAGTGATGGAGACATGATATGAATCTGCAAGAGTTCATATTCACTGCTAGATGGATTGCAAATTGGTACAACCACTTTGAAAATAATTTGGCATTATTCTATAAAGAACATTCATAGATTATGCTTGATCTTAGCCAACAGGCTGAGAAGCGATGAACATTCATAGACTATGATTCACCATTTTTTTTTTCCCACTCTCATACCGCTTCATGTACATATCAGGTGACATGTACTGTGAATAGTCACAGTGCATCATTGTTGGTAATAGCTAACAGTTGGAAAAAAAAACTCGAGTGTCCATCAGTTGGAGAAAAGAGATATAAATTGTATGTTCATTGGAGGTATCCTCTATGGCAGTGAAAATGAGTGAACTATTCTACTTGGGATAATGTGCATGAAACAACGTGGTATAGAAAAAGACAGTCCCAGAAGACTACATGTATGAAGAGAAAATTGTATGAGAGTTAAATGTGGACTCTGGAACTGGATTATGTGGGTTTGAGTTCTGGCTCCCCTGCTTACTAGATGTGTGTCCTTACCTAAGTCCTTTACCCTCTCTGTGCCTCAGGATTTTCATGCGTCAAATGATGGCTGTTGTGAGGATGAAATGATTTAATACATGTAAAGTACCTGTAAAAACGGTGCTCTAGAAATGTTAGCTCTTCTTATTACTCTAAGATCTTCTGCTGTCAGGCACTTTTCTCTTTACTATTTACTTTTTGTTGTTATTTTAAATGATCTTTCATCCCCCTCCTCCCAGTAGATCTAATATATGGTGGGGAATTGGAAAATATAAAGAAGAATTAAATAACTGTAATATAGTTGCCAATTAAGGCAATTCTTACTGTGGCTTCTGTTCTTTGCAAGATCCCAGGGTATGCTGGAATCTAGGCAGGACAAATACACTTTTTTTTTTTTCCCCATGCAAGTCTATGTATGAAAGGCATAAGTGAACTTGGACCCTATTATATCTATATATCATGCAGAATTTTGCAAACATGTACGGTTCTGTGCAGGTATGAAATTCTCTAATAAGAATTCCTATGGAGAATGTTCAAAACATGAATTAATTTTCCAGTTCCTTTAGGCTTTTGGCATGTGGGCAAACGCTAATCTTCATGATTTGTGCACGCATGTTATAGAAAGCAATAAAAAGTTGTAGACAGCCACAAATGTAGAAAGATTTATTACTCTGTAGTGCTGCTATGGTCTCAGACCTATTATTTCATTTTAGCATGAAGTTAGAGGAGAGGTAATTATCCATTATCTATCCCCAGAAAGAAGTTAGGTAATCTAATTAATGCTACTAAATAAGTTGAGAAAATATTAAGAATTCTTACATACTCCCTCCTATCCTCTTGATTCTGGCTGCTGTTGGTGTTGCTCTGGTGACACTACGGAGTTCATATTCATTATTGCTTCAGAATTCTTCTACACTGGTTTGTGATATCTATGTGACTACAATAGAAATGCAATGCAAAGTGACTTGGCAAATTTTGTAATAATATGGAAAATCTATAAAAGTGTTGGAGAGTTATTAGAAGCAAAGTAATTAACAAATGAGGATCTGGCAGAGTCAGGTGATAAATAATTAAATCCATGAGGTTCATGGCACATACAAAAGAATATGATCTGATAAAGGATTAATAGAGGTCCTTGGGAAAAACTGTCAACACTATGGATATTTTTTCAACAGAGACCCTTCTTTATGATCATATGAAAAATTAGGTTTGAAGTGAAGATTGTCATCATTATAATTTTAAGAGGAAGTTTTAATATAGTGAGATATACATACATAAGAATATGTAAGATATAGAATAGCTCTTCCCGGGTTAGGAAATAGAGGCCTACGAAGTGCCTTTCTCAATCCTTTCAGTAACTTTAGGGATAACTATTATCCTTTGTCCTGATCTTTTCCTTGCTGCTTTTTTTTTTTAGTTTTATCATCTGTATATACCTCACTAAATAATATTTGTTTTGGTCATTTAAAAAATTTCATATGAATGCTGTCATTTATGTGTATTACTTTGTGTCTTGCTTCTCTTGCTCACATATGTTTGTGATATTCATTCTTACTGTGCAGTGAGATGTCATTAATTTTTCGGTCCTGTATAGTATTCCTGCAAAATAAGAAAGGATACAGTTGATTCTTGAACAGTGTGGGGGTTAGGGGTATGACCCCCATGCAGTTGAAAATCCACATGTAACTTTTGACCAAAGTGTTAACTACCAGTAGCCTACTGTTGACTGGAAGCCTTACAGATAATATAAGCTGTTGGTTAACACATATTGTGTATGTTATATGTATTGTATACTGTATTCTTACAATACAGTAAGCTAGAGAAAAGACAGTGGTATTAATACCATAAGGAAAATATACACATTTATAGTACTGTACTGTATTTATCCAAAAAAATCAACACATAGGAGGGAGCTCCAAGAGCTACTGTGGCTGCCACCACCCTGCAAGGGTGTGGACAGTAGGGAGCGGCCCGGGCAGCAGTAGCAAACAGGGCTCAAAGTGAGCTTCACAACCCCTGTTAGGTCCCAGCTGCGTGACCCTGCATTGACCCAGACCCTGCAGCATGCCATGCTCGACATCTACAACTCTTTGAGCTTGGAGCCGCCACTGGCCTAAGAGCCTTCTGCTCCTGCCCTGTTGCCTCCACCCTTAGCTCCCTCCTTGCAGTCCTCCAGAAAGCTCACAAGGTCAGATCTATGGCCCCTACAGCACCCAGGCTTTTCCTGGCAGCAGTCATGGCAGAAGCAGCTCAGCTGGAAGGCAGAGGGCTTGGACCAGAGAGAGTGAGGGCTGCAGCATGCTGCCTTAGGGAACACAACCACTTGACAGAATAGTTGGCCCCTTTTTTTGTGCAGCTCAGCCCTACTTTGTCCAGGACGTCTCCATGGAGATCCTCCAGGAATTTCCGAAAACCGTATCCAACCTGTACTGCCTCCGCATGCGCAGCACTCTGGCTCTTCTCCTGAATGTCCTCGCCCGCCCAGCCTCACGTAGACACCAGCAGTGGCTCAGGCTTGGGCTGTCTGTCCTCTGGGTCCTCCTTTTCACTCCCTGCTCCTTTGTGTGCTGGTACTGCCCCATGTGTTAAGGCTTCCTGGAGCAACAGTTCATTCAGTTTCTTCGTTTTCTTCATTTTCTTTGTTCAGGATTTTTTTTTTTTTTTAAGGATTTTTATTTATTTGACAGAGAGACACGGCGAGAGAGGGAACACAAGCAGGGGGAGTGGGAGAGGGAGAAGCAGGCTTCCCACTGAGCAGGGAACCCGATGCAGGGCTCGATCCCAGGACCCTGGGATCATGACCTGAGCTGAAAGGCAGATGCTTAATGACCGAGCCACCCAGGCGTCCCCGTTCAGGATGGTTTTTGTCTTCTGGATGGTAGGCATTCCAGGTTGGGGGTTCAGTGGCTGGATCTCTGTTCTGATGGTGCTGAAGGCCAGCACGGCTGTAGCTGTGCTCATGCTGCTGCTTGTCCTCTCCTTCACTAGCATCACTGTCCTGGGATTCGTGGTGCTCAGGCAGATCCACTCCTTGCACTGCCGCACAGGTGCCAGCTTTCAGGTGGCCCGGCAGGAATTTGCTTCTGGTGTCTTCAGTTTGGTGATGCCAACTGTAGCTGCCAGTGCAGCCACTGGGGCTCAAAAATTGCCTTCCAGGCCCCGTCACCCCTGACTGGGATGCCCTGGCTCTGCCATTGGAGAGAGCCGACTTAGCCCCCATCCCTGCGGTCTCTGGGACTTGGCAAGACATCACTACTTGATGTCTCCTCTCTAGTGCCCTCAATTCTGTTGCCATGACTGCTGAACCTGACTTAGGATCTGGAGAGCGCACAGTGACCCAGTCACTGCTTTCCCTCCACTCCCCCAGTTAGGCCACACTACTGCCACCTCTTACGCACTCCAGTCCAGCTTCCCTCTGCTGTTCCAAGTCAATTGCTTTGGTTATTTAAGTAAAAAGGAAGTAGAACTGGAACTCAAAAAACAAAAAAACAACAACCAAAAAAAAACACCCCAAAACCCCACAAATAAATAAAGGCCAACATGTAAGTGGATCTGTAGTTTCAAGCCCAGTGTTGTTTAAGGGTCAACTGTATATTATCTTAGACACCGTTGATGCTTTGTATTTCTTTTAAAAGCTTAAAAATATTTTTGTCTTTATTCAACACATACTTTTGAGTGGCTATTATGTGCTTTTTTGTGCTCACCTGCTTTTGTTTTTAGCTGCATGTAACAAAAGAACCGAATAAGCTTGGCTTAACTAATGAGCTTATTACATCAGTATATTTGATTTCATAAAATCCTAATTTCTCTGTCTCAAAAGCATCATGAAACATTTAAAAGGAAAATCCTAACCTGAGGGGAATATTTGGAACAAATTTGGCAAATGACCTTATTAGAGAAAGTGCTTATACACATTGATAAGGTGAAACACATAAAACACAGTAGAAAATAGAAAAGGAAGAGACATTTGATAAATAAATACAAAAACTAATATACAGGAAAAATGTTAAACTTCACTGAGGTTTTAAAATTTATACTACTTTCTAGTATACCTTTTTCTTTATCTGTGGAACAGTGATTTTCAGGCAGTTCTACTTTTTAAGAAGATTGGTTTAAGAATCTACAGTCAAAGTCAAGTTCTGGTCATTTTTTATTTTGTGGCATTAGCAATTCTTCTAATACAGTATGATTTACTATGTCATCAGAGAAAGACAGCATTAGAGAGTGTGCATGGCAGGGTAAAATTAAACACATGCTCACAATCAAATTAATGTATTTCATCTGTCTTCAACTAATAACAATCTGTCATGTTATCTATCTGAGTAGGGGCATAAACAGTTTATTTTGTGTTTGGAGTAACTTCCTGGAGGTAGTTAATGTGACAAGTAGTTTGTTTGAATTGAGTATAACCAGATCAACACTCTAGATGTTTCCTTGATACCCTAAAAATTACTGTGAAAATCTACACAAGTGCTATATTTGTATTTTGCTTTTACTTCTTTAAGTTAGACAGCGACATATTTTACAGTCATTTCACAGAGAATATTCTGTGTCTGCCATCATATATGAACTGAGGAGCAAAATTTCCTTTTAATGCTTTCTTTCCATTTATAGGAAATAGACATTATAATGATTAGCATCATATAGCACTTTCCCTTTTTGTAAAAACGTGTAATAATACATTCTGGTTTTGATGAAAAAGTCATATTTGTTGTAGAATATGTTTTTATAGGATGTTGGAAATGAATATTTAGGAAAATAGGAATATCGTAAAGTTTCAGGCCAAAAAAAATGATACTGTTGCAATGTTTTTCAGATTTTAAAAATCTTAAGATTTTTCATCACTTAGTCTGATCAGTAGGTCTGAATATTGCACATCGATATACCTAGTTTTTAAGCTATTACATTCGTACTGTAACTTTGAAGACTGTTCTATTGATTATATCAGTAATCCTGTAGGTAGATGCATTGGAACTCCTGAATAAGGATGCCTGAATGCCAGTAAACAAATAGGACCAAAAAAGGAAGTTGTTGTATACATGGCTAATTAATGTGTGTATATTAGAAGTCAAAATATGTACATATTTTGAGCACATGTAAATCAAATTTAGTACATTATTAAGGGTATTTTACTTGTCATATTTGGGCTAATCATGATGGATCATTTTTAAACATGTAATTTCACAATTTGTACAGCTGCAAGTACTTTGTAAAGGACTTTATACAATCAAGTGTTAAGGCAAAGAGTATCTTAGTTTTACAGTTTTATGATTTATTGTTATTAATGAATACTTTTAAAATACTAATAAGCAATAACCAGGTATATTAGTTCACGTTTTTATAATGGTGAGCATTTAAAGTTTTATATCTTATTCTTTTAACTAAAACTCTCAATAAAAGGTAGACTGTTAAGTGATCATCCCCAAAGGTGATGTTCATTCTTTGTAAGACACTAGCTGGATGTGGAATTAGATGGCTCAGCTCTAATTCTCGTGCTAATGATGACTAGCATTGGGACTTTGGTTAAGTCATTCTGAGCCTTGGTTTTTTAGGTGTGAATTAGATGAGTGCTTTACCTATTTTCCAGGAGTGTTAGGAGCTCTCAAAGTATTTTGCAAATTTTGAAACAGAGTTTGGATTGCTTCCCACATCTCCTGGAATGATTTCTCTCTGTACCAAAGTAGTTTTTTTCAAAATGCAAGATCACATTGTGCCATTGGTTACAACCCTGCAAGGGCTTTGCATTGCCAAATCTGGATAATATCCTCATGTTATACCTGCTACATGTCCTTACTCTTGCTCATTATGCTTCTTGATTTTTCTCAGTTGTACTCAGTCACTTTCCTCTGTTGGGTTTTGTCCTAACTGTTCCAGTGACTGAAACGTTTTTCTTCTCCAGTCTTCTCTTAGCCTGGTTGGCTTAGCCTCATCCTTTAGATCTCAGATCAAAGAGGTTTTCCATAGCTACCGTATAAAACTGGCATAATTACTCTCTTGGTTCCTGTCACTCTCCATCTGTCCCCCCCCAATTTTAGATTATGAAAATTGTTTCATTGCCTTGTTTATGTATGTGTTTACTTGTTTATCAGTCTTTCTCCCTTGTTAATGTGAGAGTAAAGGTAGTGTCTGTTTTGTTCTTGCTTGTGCTTAGCACAGTACTTGACACATAATGGGTGTTTAAACTTATTTAATAAATGAATCTTAAGGTATTGTTTTACCTCTTTTAAAGAAGTACATGAACTTTTTTTTGTGACCTGTGATTTTTGCAACTACACAGGTAATCTGAGTCATCTTTAGGTTGATTAATGTGTAGAACTGTAACAACTTTTGGGAGGAAAAAGAATCAGCTGCATGAGTCTAAGTGTAAAACTTGCCATCTTTTATTTTTAAAGTTACATAGACAATGGTAACTAGTTATACAAGATGGCTGAACAGAAAAAAGTGTCACGTTCGTGAAATCTGTAGGAGTGTAACCTTTTTTTATCATTTGTAATTTCCTTTTGAATGCTCTCTGAATTTAGAAACAAGGAGTTGTTACTTTATAGTGAATGGAAGTACTTTGAATCCAACCGGGGAAGGTTGAAGGTTTTTTAATATATGTCACTCACAAGGATTTCCTGTTTGTGCCTATACTTTTGCTCCGGTGGACTGGAATATGTAAGGTAAGATGGGTGGAAAGTGTCGCTGTGGCTCAGTTGGTTGAGTGTCTGACTCTTGGTTTCGGCTCAGGTCATGATCTTACGGTTGTGAGATTGGGCCGCATGTTGGGCTCTGCGCTCAGAGCGGAATTGGCTTCAGATTCTCTCTCCCTTTCCCTCCCATTCACTCCCTCTCCCTCAAATAAATAAATAAATGAAATCTTAAAAGAAAGAAATGGAGCTGTGCAGATGTTACCTATATTCATATGAGCTCCTTAGCACCCAATACAAGACCCTCATGCCTCAGCCCTGCTAATTTCACCAGCTCTTGGAAGCCAGATTCTTCCAGATGCTTTTACACATTTTCCTTTGTTGAAGAATGTACATCCTCTCTACCCCCAAGGTTGTCTGTTTTTTTCCCCTCATCTTCCAGTAGTTAGCTGAAGCGTCATCTTCTCTGTGAGATCTTTCCTGTCCCTCTAAGCAGTTCTAAAAATTGCCGTTCTCTATTCTCCTGTTGTACCTTGTCTTAATAGAACACTGTTGTTCTCTTGGTCTCAGAATTCCATTGTTACATCTTTCTGCATGTGTTTCTCTTAGCCTTCCTGGCCTTTAGCACTTAGGTGGTGCTAAGTAGTTCATGAATAAATGAATATCCGGATAGACAAACCACAATAACACTAGCTAATACTAATTGAGTATGTGCCAGTCATATACTCTGTGCCTTATCAAGTACCAGTCATCGCTGTATGTATTTTATACGTATTTACTTATTTTATCTATCGTAATAACATTATGAGGCAGGTACTGTTGTTGCCCTCTTTTAGAGATGAGAAAACTAAGATAAAGAGAGATTGATTTATTCAAAATTCCACAAGTGGTAATAGAACAGCAAACCAAACTCAGGCGGTCTGGCTCTGGAGACGGCATTCTTTACTTCCCATGTCTTACTTCCTCTTCACATAAATTGGTGAATTATTGAAGAACCATAGTTTTTTTCTATATTTGCCTTATTACAAACAATTGAGAAATACAGAAAAGTAATTTTTTTTTTTTTAAGATTTATTTATTTATTTATTTGACAGAGAGAGACAGCCAGTGAGAGAGGGAACACAAGCAGGGGGAGTGGGAGAGGAAGAAGCAGGCTCATAGAGGAAGAGCCTGATGTGGGGCTCGATCCCATAACGCCGGGATCACGCCCTGAGCCGAAGGCAGACGCTTAACCGCTGTGCCACCCAGGCGCCCCAGAAAAGTTATTTCTTGTATGAGTTTAATTCTCATATGTCGTCACTCTGTATCAATAAAATAGTAACAAAGATCATCTTTTGGGGTATGAATAAATTTTTTGTTAACTCTTTATGGTGATATTTGATATGATGTGACTTTTATTAGAATTCTTGTTTGTTAAACATCATTTACTTATTGTTACTCATAAAACCTGTCTCTATATCCTTTATATAGGCCACTTTACCTGGAAGTTATCCAGTGAATAAATTTTGAACCATCACATCAATTTATAGAGTTAGTGTTCCATTGGAATTAGCACGGCCAAATGAAGAATGAAAGTGACAACTTCAGATTCAAAATTCTGATTTGTTGCTTCTAAGTCAAAGCTATGAACCTCAATAAAATCAAAACAAAATAAGAATACATGTTACTAAAGTATTTATGGATGAAGTGATATATAATGTATTTGATTTTCTTAAAATAATCTGAGAGTGGGGATATGAATAAAACAAGATTGGTCATGACTTGATAATTGTTGAAGAATCTTTCCTTTTATCTTCCAACAAAATGTAGTGACAAAGAATACATTTTTGTTTTCATACAATTTTCCATGTATTACTTGAGCCATTTAATGGCAGAAGAAAGGATGTTTCTCCAATATTTCATGTTTTGTTTTTATTTTTCCCTAGTAAGTGAAAAAAAATGCCAAAGAGTCTTCTCAATATATGATTGTTTAATTTAATTTTGTGACGTGACTATTTGAATATGGCATAACCACAATCAAAGAGATAGTTACAATGCTTAGATTTTTGATATCTTGCTAATTTTAACTTTAAGCTAGTATTTCTTAGTAACTCAAGACCCAAAGTATACTCAGGAAGAGGTTATTTGTTAACAAGAATGATGTAGATCTGTATTTTATGTTAGTTAGCTAATCTGTATTAGTTAAGGTACTGCTAGATGCTATAAACAGACAATTCCTGAAGTTTCACCATCTTAGTACAATAGAAATTTATTTCTTGCTTATGTAAAGACCCAAACCAGGTAATGCTTACCATTAGTGGCTCATCCCCCTTTCAGATAAAAATTCCTTCGATTTTCTGGAGCTGCCATTTTCAACAGATGGCTTCAAGGTTACTGTGAAGAAGGAGAATAAGGACTACCATACCGGAAAGGTTTATTTATTAATTTATTTATTTTAAAAAAAGAGTTTATTTATTTGCGAGAGAGCGAGCACAGAGGGAGAGTGAGAGCAAGAAGCCGACTCCCTGTTGAGCAGAGAGCCCGATGCGGGGCTTGACCCCAGGACCCTGAGAGCATGACCTGAGCCGAAGGCAGACGCTTAACTGACTAAGCCACCCAGGCGCTCACACCTGGAAAGCTTATATGGGTCAAGCCAAGTAGTGATGCATGTCACTTCTTTCTTCATTACACTGATCAGAAGTTAGTGTTATGGCCACACCAAACTGCAAGCCAAGCTGAGAAATGCAGTGTAGGTTGATGAACAGTTCTCTCCTCTGGCCATCTTACCCTTTTATAACTATTTTACTCTTTGTGTTAAGAACAGTGCAGGATCCTAAATTTTACCTTACTTGGAAGCTAGCAAGTTAGCCTGCTACCACTGTGGACACTGGCAAAAGGCATGAGATCCTGGGTCAGAGATAAAGGACTTTGTTACTCCTACCACAGCAAGCAAGCAAGGTCAGCTCCCTGTTTGCACTGGTTCTCCTTGCTCTTAAGTTCCAGTAGGGCAGTGTGAGGGGCCTACAAAGATGATATGCATGCAGTGGTTTTTATCACAGCTGAGGAACCCTGAGCTTAGGAAACCTAAATCCTTTATAACGAGTTACAGGTACACCTCTGAACTTTGCTCTGGCCTTTGCTTTATTATACCAGACAGTGGACAGACTTACACTTTATCCTGAGGAAGGCACTATCTCTATGTAGGCTGCTTGCTGTGAAAACATCTTTGAAAGAACAGTCCAAAACAAAAGCTGTCATTTAACAATTTTACTCTTCCCAATTTTAATTTTTAAAAATTGGTGTAACGGGCACCCGGGTGGCTCAGTTGGTCGAGCATCCGACTCTTGATTTCGGCTCAGGTCACGATCTCAGGGTCGTGGGAATGAGCCTGGCGTTGGGGCTGCACTGCGGAGTCTGCTTGAGATTCTCTTTCTCTCCCTCTGCCTCTGCCCCTCCCCCTGCTCATAAAATAAATGAATAAAATCTTTCAAAAAATTATGTAACAAATTCTAGTGTATTTTTTGTCATTTATTTATGCACATATATGTTTACAAAATGGAAGTTTTATTAAATGTGCAATTTTGTACTCTGCTTTTAAATTTTTTTTTTAAGATTTTATTTATTTATTTATTTGACAGAGAGAGACAGCTGGCGAGAGAGGGAACACAAGCAGGGGGAGTGGGAGAGGAAGAAGCAGGCTCCCAGCAGAGCAGGGAGCCCAATGTGGGGCTCGATCCCAGGACTCTGGGATCACGCCCTGAGCCGAAGGCAGATGCTTAACGACTGAGCCACCCAGGCGTCCCTCTGCTTTTAAATTTAACATCCTATACTATTGGTTATTTCACTTAAGAGTCTTTTTTCTTCACTTTTATTGGGATATAATTAATGTGTAACATGGTATAAACTAAAGGTATACAGCATGTTGACTTGATACATGTACATACTGCATAAATGATTACCACCATGGCATTAGCTGACACCTCCATCACCTCACATAATTACCATTTCATTTTTGTGGTGATAACATTTAAGATTAGCAGCTTAATGCTGTATATTAAATCCCAGCACTTACTCATCTTTGAACTGGAAGTTTGTACCCTTTGACCAACATCTTCCCATTTCCCCCAACCCTCAGCTGCTGGTGACCACCACTTTGCTGTTTTTCTGAGTTCAGCTTTTTTAGATTCCACATACAAGTTCTATCATATAGCATTTGTCTTTCTCTGTCATAGTCCACTTAGCATAATGCCACAGGTTTCATCCGTGTTTTTGCAAATGGTAAGATTCTCTTCTTTCTTTCTCATGGCTGAATAATATTCCATCGTGTGTGTGTGTGTGTGTGTGTGTGTATACACCACATTTTTTTTTTAGTAGGGGGAGGGGCAGAGGAGAAGAGAGCGAGAGAGAGTCTTAAGCAGGCTCCCCACCCAGCGTGGAGCCCAATGCAGGGCTTGATCTCACAACTGTGAGATCATGACTTGAGCTGAAGTCAAGAGTTGGATGCTTAACCAACTGAGCCATCCAGGTGCCCCTATACCACATATTTATTCATTCATTTGTTAACGGACACTTAGGTTGTTTCCATATCTTGGCTATTATGAATGATGATGCAGTGAACATGGGAGTGCAGATATCTTTTTGAGATCCTGTTTTCATTCCCATTGGTTATGTACCCAGCAGCGGGATTTTTTTGAGGAACCTCCATACGTTTTTGCATACTCCATACTACTTTACATTACCAACAGTGCATGAGGATTCCCTTTTCTACGTTTTCGCCAACACTTGTTGTCTCTTGTCTCCTTGATGATAGCCATTCTGGCAGATGTGGTGTATCTCATTGTGGTTTTAATTTTTATTTCCCAGATGACTAGTGATGTTGAGTATCTTTTTGTGTACCTGTTAGCCATTTATATGTCTTCTTTGAAAAAATATCTATTCAGTTTCTCTGCCCATTTTATAATTGGATTGTTTTATGAATTCTTCATATATTTTGGATATTAATTCCTTACCAGATATATGACTTGCAAATATTTTCTCCCATTCTCTGGGTTGCCTTTTCATTTTGTTTGATGGTTTCCTTTGCTGTGAAGAAGTTTAATTTGATGTAGTCCCATTTGTTTATATTTTATTTTGTTACCTTTGCTTTTGGTGTCAAACCCAAAAAAATCATTACCAAGATTTCAGTTAATAGTCTTTAAGTCTATGATTTTTAATGGCATTATGTGGTTGTGTCATAATTTAACTGTATGTCATTTTTGGGAGATTTATTCTTCTTCTGATACTTCTTACATTACAAATAACTCTGTGGTGAAGATCTTAATTTATAATTGCTATTTATCTACACCCCTGATGCTTTCTTCAAGATAAACTCTTCCAAGTTGTGTTACGTGGTCATAGAGTATAAATGTTTTAAGGTTCGGCACAGATTTCTAAGTTGCTTTTCAAAAAGCTAGTTGTACCATCTTTCATCAACTCTGGGTGTTCTCATGTTTTTTATTTTTATTTTGTTTTGTTTTTTTTTTTTCTTTCAGTTTTGCTACTTGAAAGGTAAACTTCAGTTCTTTATTTTTTTTCACTTGCTTTGCTTACTGATCAAACAATGCTTTCACAGGTTTATGTGAAACATTTTTAAAAAGGCTTTTAAGGTAGGCTAACATTCTGTCAAATATAATTATTAGTTACCTTTCTGAGAAAATACCACTTCTCACTGGATTGTTAATATTCCATGAAACCCTGACATATGCTTTTGTTGGTATCTCTTTCTTGCTGTAAATCTAAATTATAAAATATGAAATATTGTAAATTGTATTTTAAAAATACCTTAAAAATTGTACAGGTTGTTCTTTCTAACATCTTTCTAAGTTTTATCAAAATTAAGGTGGTTAACCAAAATTAGGCTTCTCATACAACTTCTATTTCATGTATCATGTGATTTTATCAGCATGACAGGTTGACTTATTATCTTGACATCTTTTTTTTTTTTCCTTTTCCATTTTAATATACAGGTCAGAATGAATGAGCCAAGTAATTTTTTTTTTTTGCATAGTTGGTTTTGTCAATAAAAAAATTTGGATTTTCTTGTCTAATGTAGACTTAGAATTTTTTCATCTTTGTGCTTTTTATCCCCGTTTATGTTAGCTACACGAGAAAGCCTAGGACATTGATATCATTGGTTTATCTCCTGCAGTCTTATCCTATACAGCCCTGACCTCCCATTTTCAGACGCTAGTTTCGATCCTTTCTTAATTTCTGAGACCCTTCCACATCAGTAAAATTCCTGTATTTTTAATATCTTCCTTGAACAAAAGTTTTAAAACTTCTGCCATATAATGTGTGTACTCACTTGTCTTTTTTGTTGGAATAGTCTATCTCCTATGAGGATGATGCTGTCTTCTCCTGAAGCTCTTTGTTTTTCTTTTCTTAGATTTTATTATTATTATTTTTTAAGTAAACTCTACCCCCAGCGTGGGGCTTTTGAAATCACGACCCTTCCTGGTCTACCAGCTAAGCCAGCCAAGCACCCCTCCTGAAGCTCTTTCAAATGTTGATTTTCCCCTCTTGTATCTACCTTATCAGTCAGGACTGGAGGTGGGATAGGTGACCTTGTTCAGTGTTGCTCTTTCCAGACCATTCTCCTTGTCTTCCCCAAAAACCCTTGGATTTGAATATCAAGCCAAATGATTATACCTCCCTCCAGCTAGCTACTTGTATTTTTTAGCGTTATCAGCCAACCCCTGCCTGAACTCCCAGAGATTTCTCCTGGTTCACAGTCACTCCATTACTGTTGCTGTCACCATTCCTGGTAATTCCAGTGTCCACACAGAGTATCCTTGCTTTCTCACGTTCCTTGAGTTCTTTACCTCTAGTCCTCTTGTCCCCGACCTACACTAACATACTCATTCTGAAAACCTAGTCATATCAGTTTCTGGGCCCTCTCTGTAATATTGATACTAATTTCATGTATCCCAGTCTATCCATTATCTCCTGTCTTTCCAGCTCAGCTGCATTAGTAACTCAACTCCAGTAATTTTTAGTCCTACACAAAACCTTAACATCAGTTACCAATTATATCAACAATTTTCAATTTCCTGAACCCCTCCTTACTCAACTTATATTTCATGCTCCATCAGGCTAATCACTTCCTTACGTCTGCTATCTTCAACTTACCTGCCCTTCTTTTTAGTAATTGTGC
Source organism: Ursus arctos (assembly GCF_023065955.2). Classification (NCBI taxonomy): domain Eukaryota; kingdom Metazoa; phylum Chordata; class Mammalia; order Carnivora; family Ursidae; genus Ursus; species Ursus arctos. Next base: position 9,424,010 of record NW_026623111.1, on the reverse strand, counting down.
TTGGTACAGTTTCTCTGCTTAATTACTTAAGTAATTTCTCTGCTTGAATGCAAACCTTCATGTGCTCAGCACCTCCTCCCATGTAGCTGAGTGTGGTTAGAACAAAACCTGTAACATACTGTGTCTCATTTTAAATCCAGGTTAACTGTCTTCAAGTGATTTCTCTGAATCCCTCACATCCCACGTCAAATCCGTTAGCATTTTGTACTTACTTTTTATTCCAAAAATGTATTGAGAATCTGCCCTACTTTTTACCATCTCTACTGTTACCAAGTAGAGTGTTGTCCAAACTATTATCTTCTCTTTCTTTAGGTTTTTTGTTTGTTTGTTTTTTTACCAAAAATGGAGGGAATTTTATAGCCTCACATAACTGAAAAACCCAATAACTGTTTTGTCTTCAGCTGTGGTGTGATCCAGGGACTCAAAAAATATGTATGTATCACTGCAACCCAGTCTCTCTTGGCTCTGCTTTCTTCCCTGATTTTTTTTTTCTTAGATTTTTACAGTAGCTTCCTCAGTGGCTTCTCGGCTTTACATTTGACTCTGTAGTTTATTCTCAGCGAAGCAGCCCAAAGGAACCTTTTAAAATGCTGGATTACATCTTTTTTTTCTTTTTTTCTTACAGCCCCCAGTAACTTCCCATCTCTCTTACAATGGCCAGTGCACCCTCTGTGATCTGGTTCCTGGCTTTTTAAACCTCATTTCCCGCTCTTTCCCACTCTTGCTAACTCACTTCAGCCACCCTGGTCTGCTTTTCTCTTATTGCTAAGCCTAATCTTCCTTTAGGGTCTTTGCACTTAACAATCATCTCTGACTATGTACTTTACCTATTGGTCTCTTGCCTTTGTTAAAATGTAAGCTCCTTGTATCTGCAGTGCCTGGCCAACTAGACACTCAAATATTTGTTAACTGAACAAGTGAATGATCTATAAAGTGGTTATCCTTTGAAACTGGTAAGCACCTGTTTAAGCAGGGCTGTAGTACGCTTGAGGTAAAAGAAATTGCATGTATATACAATGTTAATGCCTTTGTCCTTCAGTTGCTTAGGTATTGGAACGATATACATGAAAATGTTATCAGTAGTTGTCTGTAGTTAATGGCATTTTACATTTGACATTTCATTTTCATGGTTGTTTTTCTGAATACTTGGGTAATGAATACGTATTACCATTATTAGGAAATTTTTATTCCATTTTCAAAAAATATGAGAACTAGAAAGATGATGAGGTTCACTGAAGGACATAAAGGAAATTAAATCAAAGCACTGAGTGTTATCACATGTATGATAGAGTGTTATCACATGTATGTATTATCACTGGATAATAATTTTAAAATTGCAGAAAGGAAAGATTTTATCAGTGTCTCACTATAACTTTATCTTCAGAGGAAAACTTTGTGGTGCAGTTCTGGGAGGGCCTATTCTATATCTGCTACCTCCTTTGTCAGAATCTCAGTTATTTAAAATAACTTTTCTGATTGCTGATGGTCTTTTATGTTCCTAAAATACGGGTGGTGGCTTTTTTAGGACCTGTATTCTTTTTCATCTTTGGGTTCTTACTGCCTCCCACAGTGCTTGGTAGAGAATAGGTGTTCAAGAAGTGTTTGATGGATAAATATTGTTGTTTTCAATTGACCAGCGATAGTACTAGTTTCTCATGGTTATCTTTTTTTTTAAAATTAATTTATTTATTTTAGACAGAGAGTGAGCTGGGGGAGGGGCAGAGAGAGAGGGAGAGAATCTCAAGCAGACTCCTTGCTGGGCCCAGAGCCCAACGTGGGGCTTGATCTCATAACCTTGAGATCATGACCTGAGCTGAAACCAGGAGTCAGACGCTCAGCTTGCTGAGCCACCCAGGTGCCCAATCATGGTTATCTTCATTAAGAAAAACCTTTTGCTTGGGTAGTAAATTCCCCAGGGCTATAGATAAGTGTATGTGGTAGTTAGGTTGTTGATGGATAGGAGGGAAGAAGGAAAAACAAGAAAGAAAAAAACAGAACAATGGTAGACTATTGCATTCGAAAAGATGGATGCACACACATATTAAATGACAAACTTCATGTTTGTTTTTATTTTTAATTGGACAGTGATTTCATTGGGTAATTTTCTTAGTGACATGATTTGTTCTTACTCATGTTGAATTAGGAAAGCATTTTAGCCTCAATATTATGATAAACTAGATGTATAAATGTCAGTGCTAATAGCTTAGTATTTTATTTTAGTCTTCTACAAATTGATGCCTGTGGTATCTGGACATTTTTTGGCTTGTTCTTGTAAATAAGGTCTCAGTGATGTTTAAGGAACAGCAACTTGTGGCCAGAAAAGAAAAAAGCTCCATATTATCCAAGCTAAGTAATATAAATGAGACTCAGAAATCCCCCACTAGATCAAAAATCTCCTAGAGAAAGATCTCTTGAGCCTACAAACTAAAGACCTTCAATATAATTTTAAATAAAGCCTTTTATGTAGCATGAGAACATTTTTTAGTTGATAATCAATTGCCACTATTATGTAGGCTTAGTAGATTTGCAAATTTACAAGTTTTTACAAGTCAGTTGGGTCCCTTCCTCAGGAAATCAGTTTAAGTTTTTTTTTCCTCTATTGACTCAAAGAGCCTAGTTGTCCTTAAATCCTGCGAATATATTTGCCTTATAATTTGACGGCATTGAGTCAACACCCTTATAGGGTCTGTAGTGTTGTAAAAAGAGAAACTGTCTAATAAAGGATCACATTTGAAAAAATAGACTGTGCTGGATAAAACCACTCTTGGCCACGAGTACTGTGCTTTGCTCTAAAGCACCGACACCTATTCAAGGAAATACTCCCTGACCCGGTGCTTTCAGAATGTAGACTTTAGCTTTGGAAAGCAACTGAGATGTATCTTTGTGAAATTAAACCGTGGTTTCAAATAAAGTAAACATGCAACAAAATATTGCTACCTTTTGGCACAAAATTCTGTGTTTGTGTTAACATTGAAATTTATAGAGATTGCAGAACTATTGTAATTATTAAAGTAATTAAATTGTTTCAAACTAAATGTGCTTGGGTAAGTGCATCTTACTTTCAGTTATAGTCGACCCTTGAACAACATTGGGTTTGGAGTGCCCATCCCCTGCATCGTCAAATCCATGTATAACTTTTGACTCCCCAAAACGTAACCACAAACAGTGTACTGTTGCCTGGAGGACTTACTGATAACATAAACAGTCAATTAACACATGTTCTGTTTGCTGTGTGTATTATATGCTATATTCTTACAATAAAGTAAGGTAGAGAAAAGAATAGCTCTTAAGAAAATCACAAGGAAGAGAAAATACTTTCACAGTACTGAACTGTAAAAATCCACATCTAAGTTCAAACCCACTTTGTTCAAGGGTCAACTACAATCATTATGTTTAAACATGTTATGCTAAGTAGATCTGTTTTGGGTCTCATCAGCATTCCCGAAGCTGTAGGTAATAAGAATGATAGTTTTCGTTTTTCAAGCACTTTTCATGTGCTGGTCATTGTGCACCATCCGTGGATTCACTGTCAAATAACTCTACACAAGGCAGGTGTATTTGTTAGTCTCAGTTTTTAGACTAATAGACTCAAGCATAAAAAGGATAAAGAAATTGCTCAAGGTGACACAGCTAGTGTCTAAGCTGGGATATGTTATTGGAAAGTAAATCAAATTTAAACATGTTAACAGTGTTTTGATTGACTCTTATATCGAGTTTTGTTCACTGTTTTTGTTCACTTTTCTAGTTGATTTGGAGCATATGCGAACAGTAAAACCTGAAAAACACTTACGGTTTTGCCGGGAAAATGGTTTTAGTAGCCACTTTGTCTCAGCAAAGACAGGAGACTCTGTAAGTAAAACAATGAATACTGAATATTATGAGTGATCTTTTGTTTAATAATAATATTCACAGGAAGTACACTTCCCAGGCTTAACTTTTGGAACAAATTAATTCCTATTGAAGACATAAAATAGATAAAATGTTTATTCTGTTTACATTACATCTATAATTCATTTAACATAAGTTTCTGGTTATTTTAGGGAATTTAAAAGTATGAGAGTTAAAAAGAACAACAAAAAAAGAAAGAACATAAAAATCACCCACTATGTCAGCATCCAGAGATGACCATTCACAACCTCATATGATTCCTTATAGTTTTCCGATGCTCACAAATGCTCGTGCTGTTGCTGTTGCTGGTGGTGAATTGCATTCACTGAATGCTTGCTTTGTGCCTTGCATTGTGCTTCTCCCATTATCTCTGCGCTACAGATGAGTCTGAGAGGGATGATGTAATGGGGGTCCAGGTTACACAGCTAATGAGTGGTGGGGATAGGATTTGTAAACCTAAGTAGTGACACTCCAGGGTTATTAACTGCACTAAATAGGGGTGCCTGGGTGGCTCAGTCATTAAGCGTCTGCCTTCAGCCCAGGACATGATTCCAGCATTCTGGGATCAAGCCCCACATCGGGCTCCCTGCTCAGTGGGAAGCCTGCTTCTCCCTCTGCCTCTCCCCCTGCTTGTGTTCCCTCTCTCACTGCCTCTCTCTCTGTCAAACGAATAAATAAAATCTTTAAAAAAAAATTAAGATCATAAATACGAAATAATTTGGTGTTTTAGTTTTTTATTTAATATATTTACGTGCAGAAAATTTGGCCATGTCATTTAATATTATTAAATAGATTTAATCATCAGATTTAATTAGATTTAATAATCCATACTACCGCCAACATTGTATTAGTGCCATATCACCGTGGTGTTTTTTTAACATCCAGGATTTATTTATTTGCTTTTCAATCTTTGTCAGTTTGGTAGGCCAAAAAAAAAAAAGCGGTTTTGCTGCTTGAATTTTTTTGATTGCTATCGAGGTTGAACTTTAAAAAATTTCATTAAGTTTATTTTCTGGTTATTATCAGAACCCTTTCCCCCAAGATAATGCAAACATGGGCGCATACCCACCCACACATGCTATTTAAAAATATATAAAGTCAGTACTTCTTGATAAGTTGATGGATTGGGCTTCACCCTCACTTACCTTTCTGGGGTCTTCTGTCATTTGAGAATTAATTAATTGATTAATCAATTAATTTTGAGAGGGAGCGAGTGAGCATGTGAGCAGGCAAGGAGGGGCAGAGGGAGAGGGAGAGAGCGAATCTTAAGCAGTCTCCCTGCCCAGTGTGGAGGCTGATGCAGGGCTCAGTCTCACAACTGTGAGATCACGACCTGAGCTGAAATCAAGAGTCAGAAGCTTAACCGACTGAGCCACCCTGGTGCCCCTAGAATTATTTTAACTTCTGGTATTTTATCTTGTGTTTAACCACTCCATATTTTTTGTGTACTTACGTTGAACCATCCTTAAAAATCCTCGTTATTTTCTTTCGAAATGCAACTTTGAAGTGGTTCATTCTTGTGGAATCACTTTGAGACTTTAGTCATCTCCATCTTCAGGTTATTTTCCTCATCACCGGGGAGTTGAGCTCCTGACTGTACTTTCTCTAACAATACCTTTGTTGTAATTCTTAGTGATTTCAGTGTCTTTGTTTGTCCTGCACCCCATCTCAGCCACTCACTCCCAGGCTTTGTCATTACAAATCACTACAGCTCTTCTGTTACCTCCTATCTCAGTGTCAGACATCCTAATCACTGACCACCCTCCGGTCTTTCCAGCTCATAGTCCTGAGTGCCCTCATCCAGTCCATTTGCAGTCCCGGCAGGACCTGCCAGACGCTGATCTTAACGCCTTTTTAATGTCCTTAACCTCCTTTCATGTCCTCATTTTCCTAACTTAAATCTCATGGCCAACCCAAAATCATTGCCATGCATATGCCCTCAGTTCCCTTTCCTCTCTTTGACTTTATCAGACTCATTTGGCTAAACCTTAACTCTGGTTTAAACCAAGCCCCCACTGTTCTGTGGCAGCCCCCAGGCATTTGAACATGATGCGAGAGAGACAGAGCCATGCTGGAGGTTTCACTTAAAATTCGCAATCACTAGCCTGAGGTGAGCCCTTAATGCTGCTCAGTAATTCTACCACGTGTCCCTAGGCCATCATCACTCCCTCTCACCTAGATGACTGTTTTCATAGCTTCTCTTCTCTCTTCAGATCTTCAGCATTTCCTCATCCATTCTCTCAGCTGATGACCTTGTATCCTATTCTATAGAAATTTGAAGTCAAGAGAAGATAACTGCATACTCTTGCCACCATGTTTGCCCCCACTCGCCTCACTCCCTGCCTCTGTTCCCGTATCTTCTGTCTTCTGTGCGGTTACTGTGGGACAGACCTTCTGTGCTCCCGGCTAGGGCCCATTCCTCCACTACGCATTAGTCCCATTTCTCTTGGCCTAGTAATGAACATTGATTACTCAGCAATTCTCTCTCCTTCCTGCATCATCGCTTATTTTCTGTCTACTGGATTATTTGATCAGCATACAAAATATTATGACTTATCTTAAAAACAGGAAACTCTTGGTTGCACACTCTTCTCTAGCTGTTGCCTTCTTTCTTTCCCCTAGTTCCAGTGGGATGTGTTTTGAAAGAGGTGTCTCCAGTTTTCTCTTTACAGTTTCTCTTGAACAGTTTCAGCTGGACTTTTTCACCCAGTATTTCACCTGAACTACTGTTATTAAAGTCACCAGTGACCTAGTTTTTGCTGAATGTGGTGGTCAGTTCTTAGTCCTCATCTTACTTGACTTAGTTGAGGCATATGAAACAGTTAATCACTCTCTTCTGTGAAATACTTTCCTCACTTACCTTCCAGGTACTACACCTCCTGGTTTACTCTTACCTCACTAGCTACTCTCTCTCAGTTCCTCTTGCTGATTCCCTCTCACTCCAACTTCTGAATATTGGAGTGCCTTAGGGCTCAGTCCTTGGATATCTTTTTCTAAACTTTTTCCCTTAGTTGCCTCATTTAGCCCCAGGGCTTTGACCAGACCTCTTCCCTGAACTCCAGACTCCTATAGTCCAGCTGCCTGCCCAGCACCTCCACTCAGCTGCCTGATAAGCGGCCCTAATTTTATTCAGGTTCAGAACTGAACTCTTGAAGTCTTTCCTGAAATCTCCCATAGTCTTCCCCAGTTCAATAAATGGCAGATCTTCTACTAATTGCTAAGGCGGAGAAAATTTTAGAATCATTCTTGACTCCTCTCTTTCTTTTATACCCCACATCTATTGCCAAGTCCTCTTGGTTCTACTTTCATGATGTATGCAGATATGTCTGGATATACCCTCTCTACTGCTACCACTTTGTTTCAAGCCTCCATCATCTCTTACGTTAGTGTCCTTGCTGGCTCCTCTTTTTGTACTCTTGATCTTCTGTAGTGAGAATACTCAATACAACAATCAGACTGACCCTATTAAAATAGAAGTCACATCAAGCCACCTTCCCATGGCTTCCATTTAGCTCAGAATAAAAGCCAAAGTCTTTCCATAGCCTACCAGATCTTATGTGATTTGTACTCCCTTAATCTTTTTGCTTATTTTCCTTCACAATCCCCCACTTTCTCTCCATTCCACCACACTAGCTTTCTTATTTTTCTTGAATGTTGACCATCAGTGAACTATCATATATAATGATTTTTAGGGTATAAATGACATAAGCCTTTTGGAGATATGTATCTTTTTTTTTTTAGAAATCAAAATTAGGGGGCGCCTGGGTGGCACAGCAGTTAAGCGTCTGCCTTCGGCTCAGGGCATGATCCCAGCGTTATGGGATCAAGCCCCACATCAGGCTCCACTATGAGCCTGCTTCTTCCTCTCCCACTCCCCCTGCTTGTGTTCCCTCTCTCTCTGGCTGTCTCTCTGTGGAATAAATACATAAAATCTTAAAAAAAAAAAAGAAATCAAAATTAGTTGCAATAAATATTCAGTAAGTAATCATGAGATAAGTAGGGGTAAAAATATGATAAGACACTTAAGAAGCAGAGACAAGTATATCATTGCAGTCAGTATCTGGATTGAAGTCCTAGGAATCCTAGTGGGCCCAGCATAAGCTAAGTATGTATGAAAGGCTGTTTATAGAAAATACTATTGATTTCTGTTTAATGATAACAGAGTATACTACTCCTTTACCCTGAACCAATAAAATAAAGATTACTAAGTTGTTTTGCTCAAGAGATATGGAGAATTTATTGAAATTGATGAAAGCCACAAAGATTATTAAAGGGTTGGAAGGTAAGATCTTTTAAGATATGCTAAGCCAGATCAAAAGACCAATATAGAATTGGCAATGAAAAACCTGGGTACTAAAGTACAGACTAATTTATTTTCCCCAGTACTTTTAGGAGTTTGTTATGCTAGTAGTCTTTTTTTTTTTTTTAATGTGGCATCTGTAATTAATTCTCTTATGTTAAAAATTTTAAAATGTATGGGTATCTGGGTGGCTTAGTCAGTTAAGCGGCTGCCTTTGGCTCAGGTCATGATCCCTGGGTCCTGGGATCCAGCCCTGCATCGTTGGGCTCCCTGCTCAGTGGAGAGTCTTCTTCTCCCTCTCCCTCTGTCCCTCCTCCTGCTTGTGATCTCTCTTTCTCTCAAATAAATAAAATCTTTAAAAAAATAAAATTTTTAAAATGTAAATTTTTAATGTGTTTATGTTTAGACCAATTTAGTGAATTGCATGATTTTCAAATTATGATTTAATCATTTAAAAATTATTACACTTAAAATGTTAGTGTATTTGACAAAGCTATTCTTGTAATAACCTGTTACATCATATTTTCACAATTCTTGATGTTTATCATTTTTTAGAAAGTTCAATTTATTTGAAGGTAACTTAAGCATGCCTGTTTTAAATCATTTAAACCTATTTTTGTTATGTAGGTCTTCCTGTGTTTTCAGAAAGTTGCTGCTGAAATCCTTGGAATCAAGTTAAACAAAGCAGAAATAGAACAGTCACAGGTGATTATATTGAACTTTATATTTTTAAAAATCAATTTATTTCCTAAAAGACATTAATTTTCACCACTGACTCCTTTCACATTTATGCATTCTATGTACATATCCCTAAAAGCCTTAGGAATAAATTGTGTGTATGAATGAATCAGTGTTTATTGTGGAAGATGGAGGATGTTAATTTTTGCCCAATTATGATACCCTTGAAACTTCATTTTGTCCTAAAATTGAGATTAATATAATACACATTTCATCAGTGGTTAAATAATGGGTTAAGATGCTGACCATATTGTTTTGTACTTCCTTCTTTAAGTTCTTCCAGGATTTCTGTACTACAATATTCTTTTTATATTTCATACAAAAATCCCAACAATTTATCTAAGTTTAGTCTTAGACTTTACTCCATTTGGCATCCTCCATGTTCACTTTGGTAAAACATTACTTTTTCTTTAAGTCTGTGTTCTCTGTTCTAATCTAAAACACCCCCTACTATAATGATATTAATTCTCGATGCTATTTTATTGTAAATTTAATGCACAATTTAATAATGGTATTAATTATTGAAGATTTTGGAATTCTTTCACTATTTCTTAGACTAATAAAATAAATGTGAATACCAGCAATCAAGCATTTAAAAATACCACCATAGTGGTATACCAATTCACGTGTTTGATAGAATGAAAAATCAGAGTAAGAGCCTAGAGTTTAAAGTTAAGTTTTTGGTTTGCTAGAAGCAACAAATAAATTACATTTTTCCTCAATCCTGTCCACTCTATGCCCATCCCATACAGCTAAAAAGATACAATTGTCTTTTCCCATCCTTATATTTTCTTTAATTTTTTCAGTGATCTGTCTTATTTTCATGGTCACTCTGTGTGTGTGTGTGTGTGTGTGTGTGTGTGTGTGTGTGTGTTTTAAAACAAAGCAGATATCAATTGAAAATTTTTATGCTGAAGTGACTCTTTCTAGGACTTGATTACAATATTTGAAACTCTGGAAATCTCTTTTTATTTCTCATTTTTCAAAAGACATTTATTTCAGCACTTATTATGCTCAGTCATGGTGTTAAGATATCTTATGCCATGTAAATTACTCCCAGACACATAAAAATAGTTGCAATTGACTCTTGATCAACTCAGGAATTGGGGACACTGACCATCCCCCCACAGTTGAAAATCCACATGTAACATTTGATGCTACCAGAACTTAACTACTGTTGCCTACTGTTGATTGGAAGCCTTACTGATAAACAGTTGATTAACACATATTTTGTATGTTTTATGTATTATGTACTGTATTCCTTCAATAAAGTAAGCTAGAGACAAGAAAATGTTTTTAAGAAAATCTTAAGAGGAGGGGCATTTGGGTGGCTCATTAGGTTACGCTTCCAACTCTTGGAATGGAAAAAAGGGAGCTTGAGTGATTGGTGGGCCCTCCTAGAGGCGAAGGTGTGCAGGTAGGTCACAGGCAGCCACTCTGGGAAAGAATGCCGTTTACTGCCTCATCTCCAGAACAGTGCTCAGGTTCAGCAGTAACTCCAGAGAGGTGGACTAACTTGGATATTTTTAAAAAGCAAAATTTTAGTGATGCTTTATTAATGTTCTCAGCTCACTCTTAGTCACAAGAGCCAGAAAGCTACTGTCTTGACTTTAGAGATGGACTTTACATCTAGGCATATTTTAACTAAATAGGGTATCAGATGTGTTAACTGCATAGCTCTACCTTTCCTGTGCACCTTACCTTTTTAGTGCACCCCATCTTGTTTATTATGCGATGACACTTAACTCAGTCTTCAGTTTGTTGGTGGAGTGTAAATGAATTCATTCATTTGAAGATGAGTTCACATTACGAGAGCCCTCTTTTGTTGTTTGTCAGAATCCTTTGTGTAGGGAAATCTCATTCTTCTTTCCCGAATCTCATGAATTTGGTGTCTTTGCCAATTAAATTATCGATTTCACAATTAACAACATTTCTCAGTGGAAACATTTTCAAAAGTTCAGATTTTAAAAAGAGGTTTCTAAGAACTTACATGCAAGCCAGCAAGCCATGTTGAGCACAGTTATTTCTTTTTTAATTGAAATATATTTGACAGGGCGCCTGGGCGGCTCAGTCGTTAAGCATCTGCCTTCAGCTCAGCTCATGATCCCAGGGTCCTGGGATCAAGCCCCGCATTGGGCTCCCTGCTCAGTGGGAAGCCTGCTTCTCCCTCTCCTACTTCCCCTGCTTGTGTTCCCTCTCACGCTCTCTCTGTCTCTGTCAAATAAATAAATAAAATCTTAAAAAAAAATATGTTTGACCTATAACATTGGATAAACTTAAGGTGTATGACGTGTTAATTTGATACATTTATGTATCGTAATATGATCACCATTGTAGTGATAATTAGCACCTCTATCACATAATTACCTTTTCTCTTAGCAGTTGGAATAATTAAGCTCTAGTGTCTTAACACGTTTGATGATTATAATACAATATTGTTGTCTGTCTTCACTGTACTGTGCATTATATCCCTAGGGCTTATTTACTATTCGTTTTAAATTTGTACCTTAAACAACATCTCTTCGTCTTCCCCGGTATGGGGAAACACCCGATCCCTGGCAACTACCATTTTATTCTCTGTTTTCACAAGTTTGGCTTTTTAAAATTCCACATATAAGTGATACCACACAGTACTTGTCTTTGTTTGACATCTGTCACTTAGCATAACATGCTCAAGGTCCATCCATGTTGTCACAAATGACAGAATGTCTTCCTTTCTCATATATATACTCCATTGTATATATATGTACTACATTTTTAAAAAAGATTTATTTATTCATTTTAGAGAACACCTGTGTCTGAATGTAGGGAGAAGGGTAGGAGAGGGGGAGGGAGTCTTATGCAGGCTCCATGCTGAGCACAGACCATGAGATGGGGCTTGATCCCATGATCCATTAGATCATGACTTATGAGATCACAACCTGAGCTGAAACCAAGAGTCGGATGCTCAATGGACTGAGCCACCCAGGTGCCCCATATATGTACCACATTTTTTTTATCCATTCAGCTATTGATGGACACGTAGGTTGTTTGTATATCTTGAGCTATTGTAAACAATGTTGCAATGAACACGGGGGTGCGTATATGTTCAAGTTAGTGTTTTTATTTTCTTTGGCAAAATACCCAGAGTTAGAATTGCAAGATTGTATGGTAGTTCTGTTTTTACTTTGGGGGGGAACCTCCACACCGTTTTCCATAGTGGCTGTACCAATGTACATTCCCACCAGGAGTGTAAAAGGATTCCCTTTTCTCCACTTCCTCCCCAACATTTGTTGCTTTCTTCTTGATGATGGCCATTCTAACTGGTAAGTGACTGAGAGAGGGGGAGAGAAAAAGAGGTGGGGCAGGGAGGCAAGGCAAAGAGGGAAAGAGAGTGCACACTTGCTTTCTGTGTTTTTTGACAGATTCCTGAGGGAATTTGGTGTAGCATTTGAAAGTGTTTTGTATTATTTTCTGGAGAAGGAGCTGGTCTTTAGACTCCCAGTCACATGGAAACTGATGCTGTAGTAATTCAGTTTGTGACATAGGTATTTATGATCAGGTTATAGTCTTGGTTGTATTCAGTGATTATTTAAAGAGATTCCGCTGTTTTAGTTCTAACCTTGTTTGTTCCTCCTAGGGAGTTCTTTAAAGTGAGTTACCAGCACATTTTGCAAGCTTTGCAAGGAAGGGGAAGGGGAAAGGGGAGGAAAGAAAGGGAACACAGTTCATGAATACAGCATACATTCTTTGGTGGTCCGCTTCTTACCAGGGGCCACAGTAGAATCTGGGAATCCAGAGAGGAATACGTGGAAGTCCTTGTCCTCACGGAGCTCCCAGAACAGGTGGGGCAGACAGCTATTTAAACACTTCTGTACACTCTAGCTGCCTTGTCCACAGTCCCCGATTTAAGCAGTAGTTGCATTTGTATCATTTATCAGTTCTTTTTTCTCCCCCAACTATTCTCCTCTAAGATGGTGTAAAAACTGGGACTAGTTGTTAACAAGTGTCCTCATTTCCCATATTGTTCAAGTTTTTTTTGTTTGTTTGTTTATTTACAAAGTAGTCAAACCTTAAGGGAAAAAAAACCGAATTTCTAATTACTGTTCTCTCAAAGGTGCAGCATTCAGCTTTTCAGTAATGCACCAGATAATCCAAGGAGAAAATGCATACTCCTGTGTCTTATCTCTTTCAGTCTGAATTGCAAGGAGGTTTTGCAGTATATACCTGATATTAAGAGGGGTGGTTTTTTAAAAAAATTATTTGTCAGAGAGAGAGAGAGAAGGAGAGGGGGCACAAGCAGGGGGAAGCTTCGGGCAGAGTGAGAAGCAGGCTCCCTGCTGAACAAGGAGCCTGATGCAGGACTTGATCCCAGGACCTTGGAATCATGACCTGAGCTGAAGGCAGATGCTTAATGGACTGAGCCATGAGCCACCCAGGCATCCCAAGAGTTCTTAATGCATTTTTAAGCCTTGACATTTTCACTTGTCAGTTAATAAACTGTGAATTTCTGGGGCTCCTGGGTGGCGCAGTCGTTAAGCGTCTGCCTTTGGCTCAGGGCGTGATCCCGGCATTATGGGATCGAGCCCCACATCAGGCTCCGCTATGAGCCTGCTTCTTCCTCTCCCACTCCCCCTGCTTGTGTTCCCTCTCTCGCTGGCTGTCTCTCTCTCTGTCAAATAAATAAATAAAATCTTTAAAAAAAAATAAACTGTGAATTTTTGTTTGGTTTGAATTTGGTAAGCATTAGTTTCCTCAAAACAAAAATTTCTCTCATGTCTGAGACACTAAACTCACTTAAAAAAAATATATATATATATATATATGTCCCCTCTGAATATTTCCATGCTGCATATGAACATGTCTGGCGTAGGGCCTGGTATGTAGTAGGCATGCACATAACTGTACAACTCAAGTGCCCATTTAACCCCTGATCCTAGGGTCCGTCTCTGTGGCTTTATCTGAATATTGACCTTCCTTAAGGAGCCATAAGGAGCTTAGATTTTTCTTACGTAGATGTTAATCTTTATTATTTTTTCCAGTCTGTTTACAAAAACTGCCCTGAGATTCCTTTCTTATCCTAAACATCACTTGTCTTCCTTGCAGAACTTACTTACTCGCTTTGTACATACTATTCTAGTTCTCAGACACTGAACATTGCTTAACGGATTTCCATATCATAGCCCATATTTTTCTTTTCCTCCTCACCTCTTAAAGTTACTTTTCATATAGTTTCAAGATCTAAAGGTGGGACTTTAGAGACGATGTAGATAAACCTTGTGTTTTTATATCAGGAAGTTGTAAAGACCGAAGTGGTAAAGTAACTTGCATCCAAAGTTACGAAGGTTCTGGCTGCATCTAAGGGCACTTTATATGGAAGAAAAAGAAAAGAAGTTTCTCTTAAGTTCCTGCTGTGTGCAAAGTTCCATGCTTTAAAAAATGCTATAACCATGCGTTAAGTGATAATCTATAATTTTGTTGCACTTTGAATATATATCAACCATAGTATTATTTAATAGCTTACATCTCTGTATTCCGTGCTAGACTCTTACACATCTCGGAAACAGAGATTATGTATTATTTATCTGAATGTCTTCAATATCTAGAACAGTGATTAGCTTTGGATGAGTGATAGTGACAAGGTATGTGTACTCCATATCCTGAATGTGACAAACTACAACTTTTGCGATGGCAGATGTGTTGCTACTATCTGGGTTAAGACACAGTCGCAGAATGGGCCAAACTGATCTTCAGTGTCCTCCCAAGAGTCCATCTCTACTCTCCACACCTTCCTGCCCCAGCTCCTGGGTTGCTGTCTTGCTCACCTCTGCGTAGCTGCCGCTTCCCTTTCCAATATCCACTCACAAGTAAACACTCTGACAGAATAAGGGTTAAGCTGGTGTTTAGCCACACGGCTTCTTTCCTCTTAGGGCCGTTTCTTTATTTTCACTCCATTAACTAATTGCAGGGAACAATAGCAGAGTGTACTTTGTGACTCCACAGGTACAAGGTGGTGTTTTGTAGGTAACATTTTCTCTGAAAACATCAGTGAATGGCTTGTAAACAAGCTGACTACTATGAAACCAGCTACCATGAAGTTTATGGCATGGAAATTATGTTTTTCTCCTCATAGAAAGCAAAGTTTTGAATCTGCAGAGCTTTAGTCTGGCTTCCAGTTGAGAAACTTTGTACAAAGCTTTATGTCAGACAGCCAAGGCCTCCAAGAAAGATGTTGCCTTGTTAGTTCTTCATTAATTTGATGAAAATTAATGGTGAAAATCCAAGTCATTTATGTTAGTCAATACTTCAACCAAAATGTCTTGACCACAGGTCAGTAACCTGGTTGTGTTTATAGGATAGGGTTTAAACCAACATTGTGGAGGATTAATGAGTTGCTTACTGATTATGAAAATCCCCTTTCTTTATTGTAACCCATAGTTTGGCATGAAACAGTTAGGTTTGGGGAGGTCGGATAATGGTGTTCAACGTTAATACCTCATGTGGCAGTTGGTAATTCTTCTGTTGATAGCATCAGGCTGAATGCCTAGTAAATCATGAGGCTTGTCCAGAAGTTAATGCTGCTTGCTAGAGAATTGGAGCAGAGCCCATCCAAGGCTAATATACCATAGAATCCTCTTCATTTACTCTCAGTTGTTTATCCAATCGTTATAAATGTTATCACAAACAACTGCCCGTATTAACATGTATTTCTATATGTGTTAATTAATAGATACTAATATGAAGAAAGATTTTCTGAAATAAGATATTTGAAAAAAGTGAGGATAATTTCAAGTGTAAGAAATTTGAGGGGAGCACGTTATCTCTATCATACATACTTGTCATACATGCTCTCTTCATCCTAAGAGTTATAGCAATCCAAAACCTATCAAAGTAGTTTTGATTTTTTATTTAGCAAAACTTTCGATATTTGAAACAGTAGCTATTGTGCCTAAACACTATATGTCTGGACTTTTTCTTAAATGATAGAAAAGTGTGTTTCGAACTTGTTTATTTCTATATGGAATTTGGAAGCATGGAGGTGAGGGTTGTGTGGGATGAGGGAATGAGCATCAAAAAGAAGTCTTTGACAAGTACTAGATATTATTAAGTGTAAAGATTGTAAGTGGCACATGGCTTCCTCTGATTTATGCGTCCACTCCCCACCTTCAAAGAAAATTAATTACTCCTTCTCCTGTGTTCCCTCAACATATTGTAAGTCCACTAGTAAAGCTCTTATCTTGTATGGCAATTAGCTGTGTACATGTTTCTCCCTCCGTTTAGTCCAGAGCACCTTGTGAACAGAGCCTGTGTAATTCACCCATGTAATTCACCCAATATAGAGTGACTGGCACACAGAGAGATCTTCAGTAATATTTGTTGAAAAAGATGGAATTAAATACTTTTACTGCGCTTTAGTATAGAAAAGCCCTGTAATTCTTTGTTGTCCTCTGAAATTCTGGGTGTTATAGATATAATGTGTCTTTGTGATACCAAAAAGAGAACTTGCAACTTGTCTGGGAGGTTCGGTACACATGTCTATTTCAATAATTAAATAGAGTTGCAAAGAATAATGTTTCATGGATCTTCACTCATTTTCTTTCCCTTTATATGCATATATTCTGCTGTTTTTTTCTGTGACATGTTTAAATTTATGTATGTATTTTTCTGCTTTGGTGTTCCCTTCTATTTTCAGTCATTGAACATACTTTCCATTTTTTCTTTTTTTTCTTTTCCCCCCTCTTTCTTCTTCATCTTGTTTATGTTGTATGGAATTGGCAGCATATTGTCAGGGCAGAAATAGTGAAGTACCCGGAAGAAGATAATCAACATACCAACTCTGCTCAGAGTAGAATCTGTTCAGTACAGTAGTGCAGGTATTAATGGGTAAACGGATTGCAATTTGGGGGAGGGGGGCGGGGGGACTAGCTGTCTTGCTCTTTATTCCTTATGAGTAGAGAAGTTCAAATGATTATTGTACATTATTGGGAATTAATACTGTTCATGGTAAGTCCTGTTTTAGAACTTTGAAAAACTGATTCTTTGCCAGGAGACTGACAAACAAGGAATTGGAACAAATTAAAATAGCATTTCAGTTACTTTCAAACATATTTGTCTTTATGGTTGTGTTTATCACATGTGCAGTGGAGAGTTGAGACAGTTACTACATTATTCAGTGCTTCCCATTTTTTCCTGAAATAGCAGGGTAGTTGAAAGAGTATTTTTAAAATTTGCCTTGAATTACCTTTCTTTGTCTGCTTCTGTACGCAGACTTAGTAATAGAGTTGAGAACAGTGAAGGAGCTGTTTTAATTTTAATTATTACTTAAGGCATATTGCTGAATTCATCATTGAAGATATTCCTTGAAGTGTGGGTTAGGGGGATGGAAAGAAGAGTTAAAAGTGTCTTTTGGTTTAAATTATTTTAGTAAAACATGAATATGAGGTAATTTTCTAAATTTTTCATTCTGTATTTTCTTAGAGTCATTACTCATAACCCAATAGTGAGCTCTTTGGAAGTAAATTAGGGATTTGGGAGGAAAGTTCTAAAAATTGGAAAAGTTTTAAAAATTGGGCTGCTCAAAACATTTCTCCTTTATATGTGACTCCTATTTAACATTTACACGTTTTCTTGCTGACTTGCAAATTGCTGCAGACATTCTAAAAAAGTTATGGCTGGGTATAATGGTTTATTTAAATATTAATAAATAATGACATATATTTACTTGAAATTATGAGGTCTTGCCTATGAATTAAAACACGTGAGTGATTAATTCTAATTCCTTTGCTTTAAATTATAACCAGGGTTTAGTTTTTTATATTGATTTGTCAATTTTGTATTAGACTTGTAACCTCAAGTTAATGTTGTAAAACCAGGGACGACTCAGTAAAAGAATTGCTCTTCTGTCCTTATAAAACAAAAAACCCCCAAACCCAGACCCAAGCCCCTCACTGCCCAGCATCTCAGCTCTACATCAGTTTGTTCTGACTGATTCTTTTCATATCAGCTCTGGCTTCATTTATGGTGTCTGTCATCAGAAGTTCACCAAAGTTCAGAAAATAAAAATATACTTTAACGAGCTCTTTCTAAACGTTCTGATGTGCTGATAATAGCTCTGTTTTCTTTTATGACAGAGGGTGGTGAAGGCAGATATTGTAAACTACAACCAGGAACCTGTGTCGAGAACTGTCAACCCTCCCAGGAGCTCTATGTGTGCAGTTCAGTGAGCGCACGTTACCTTTGCACCCGTGGTCCTGGCTGCCCTTCGCCCCGTGTGGGCCCGGGGCCTCTAGAAGCTCTGTGATCAGTGGCCATCTCTGTAGTGTTCAGTTAACACTTTCCTCCCGGCTCCCTCGGCGCGGCCGCCACGGCCTCCGGCAGCTCCTCGGCCCGGACGGATTGCACTTGATTGCACTTGGGGACAACACACTCGGAATCCAACATGGAAAGCCCCTTGTCTGGCATTAGACTGCTTCACTGAAAGGGAATGATGCTGGTTCTCTTTCCCTTCTTTTATCTCCGATGTCAGCTTTTTAGACAAGTGTGAGGACGTGCCAGTCTTGACCGGCGGCCGGGGTGTGGCCAGCACGGTTTCGCTGTCTCACCTGAGCTCCTGGCTGGCGGGGCGCTTCCCGCTGCCCACGCTTAGACAAGTTACATACTTTATCTGCAGATGCTTCAGAAGGCCTTCTTCCGCTGTCTATCGTGAGTGAAAATATATAAAGTTGTATCCAACTGAAAATGCTTGAAATAAAGCTGTAATCTATTTTTTTCATTTTTTAAAAAGGGCCTAATTGTTGATACTGTAACTGTAGCTCCCAAAGTCGTACTTGCTGTCGTAGTTTTATTCCTGTGTCATGGTCACTACGCATCGTGTCACTGAGGTGCGCTGGCTCTCTGATAGTGTTCAGCCGATGTCTCCTCCGACCCGTCCGTGCTCCCGGCACGAGGCACAGCTGTTGTTGGATCGTTGTGGGTCAGACTGTACCTGATGTTCAGATGTTCTTCTCCTGCAAATAAACTTATTTCAGTTACTTTTTTGGGGGAATTTTCTTTCGGGTGTCTGCCTTTTAGTTTCAGCAAACAAAGTGTATTGGGATACGGAGTGAGGGAGCGCGTCCCGTTTCCTAAGCTTCCCGTCTCCCGGACAGGTAGGTTGCTTTGTTGGGCCGATGCGGGTCCACGGCCGCACGTCAGGGACTCCGCCCGAGGCGCACCCTCCGTCTCTCCCTCTTCTCATCCCGACCTTCCGTGCTGCGCACCTCTGCGCGGGTAGAGCCCGGACTCACCGCTGTGTGCTGTGTGCTGCCCTGCCTTCCTGTCTGAGCGCGCGGCGCCCCCCGCCTGGGACCCCCCCCGCCCCGAATTCTGTCTTCTGCCAGCCAGCCTTCAGGCACGGCGAGGGCAGCGCTCTGTGTATCTTGCTCACCGTTGTGTCGTGTTTTCTGTACGAAGGCACAGTGCCTGGCCCAGTGGGTGCTTCGTATTTGTCACATCAAGACAGGAACGAATGCCGCCCCTCCACAAAGCCAGTCCTCGTCTATACGGCGCAAGTGCCTGGGGAGTACCTCTGGGATGGCCGTGACCCTCTCCTGCCTCGAATCACAGCGATTTGTGCCCTCGTGTTTTATTCCTTAATAAGCCACGAGCCTGCTGAGAACAGTCTGGGTCTGTTCTGTGTCCCGCCTCTGCGGGGCGCCAAGCAGGGTGCCTTTCTCACAGGAGACTCGCCACAAATGTGTGCAGGAATTTTGGACACCTCATTTTACAGCCGTAAGGGGTCTTAGAGAACTTGTTATTTCATATCCTGTGTGGCTAAGGAAACTGAAGTTTGGACAGAAAAAGAACTTGCCAGAGGACGTGGGATCAAAGCTAGACCCGAGAGGAAATCTTCTGTCTCAAGGCCAGGGGTCACCACTTCTCAAGAGTGATTTGAAGTTGAAGAAATTTTAAGGATTGTGACTTCTGTAGTCATCAGGTAGCAAGTCCAATCTTTCTTAACTGTGATTTCTGTGGTTTTTACTTTATAGCAATTAAGCAGCCTTTTACACCTTTCAAGTGATAAGTCCTTCAAAGTATTTTATTTTATCCCTCCTTTCGGCAGCTCCTAACATGCCAGCCAGTCTTCTAGGGGGAGGATAGTCTCCCTGTGTTCCTTAGGAGAATATAAATTTAAATAAAAGAGAGCTCAACTTTCAAGGACTTTACAGTCTAATAGATTTGTTGTTGCTATTTTATTTATTTATTTATTTATTTATTTATTTATTTATTTATTTATTTAAAAGATTTTGTCTATTTATTTGACACAGAGAAAGAGAGCACAAGCAAGGGGAAGGGTGGGGGGAGAGGGAGAAGCAGACTCCCTGCTGAGCAGGGAGCCCGACCTGGGGGCTCGAGATCTCAGGACCCTCATGGGACCTGAGCCAAAGGCAGATGCTTAATTGACTGAGCCACCCAGGTGCCCCTGTTGTTGCTATTTTAAAAGCTCTGATTAAGTCTGCTATTAAACTAAACTTGCCCTAGATTGTATGTTCAGTAAGAGACGAGGCCATGCTCTTGTGGCCTTTTTATGTTGTTTTTACATCTATGTGAAAACTGGAAGATTTTCCTGATCTTTTTCTTAATCCGATTACCGCAGGTATGACTTAACACATACATAGGACTGTACAAGCTGAGTGCTACAAGGCATTCTGGAGGAGGCAGAGAGGAATTACGAGAGGTCTGTGATCAAAGCACTTTAGTTGTGTGTTGATGCAGTTCGAGCACTGAATGGGACTGAGCAGGGGGCAGGAGGGAGAATGGCCTTTGTAGGCTGGCTTTTCCTAGACATTTTCAGACACTTGTCACATGAGCTGTTTTTTTTCTCACATCAGTCTATGACAGGTGTATCATTGCCCTCATTTTACACATGAGGACACCAAAGCCGAGAGTGAGTGAGCGAGTGCACTAACTCCTTCCTTGAGTCAGTGGTGGAGCCAGGATCCACACAAACTGCCGAGATAGGATGGACAAGGCCGGTACCGATGGGAGCTGCCTTCATTTGTGAAGATCACACACCTGACCTCCTTCCTGGGAGTTGACCAGGCCTGAGTGTTTCAGGCAGTAGTGATGGCCAGCGTTGGTCCCTCCACCTTCTCACGCGACCACCTAGACCAGTAGCGTCGTCCGAGGAGGCCGGTGATGGTAAATTTCCCCTCTGATCACCAAGGTGAGGATAGAAACGTGCCCCCCTCCCCACCCTGTGCCTTTGGTCCCATCGGTTTTATGTCTTTCCCAGCGAGGCTTGACCCATCACTGAGAGCCTTTTGGCCAAGGAGAGCAGGCACAGTGACCATGAAATAGAGCATATGGCCAAAGCAGATTTCTGAATTCCATATTACAATTTTCCCCATACCTCGGGTTTTATTTTTGAAACAAAAACGTAGGATTCATGCTTATTTTACTTTGACTGTTACCTCTCCTGTCTACAGTTTTTAATTTAAAAAATTACAAGTCTTTCCATCTAGTTTTAGGCACTTTGTCTCCTGAAGACACATGCTATAAAGTTTCAAACACATTGTGGTCACTTCTGGTGCTTACTGAACTTTCAAAAAACACAAAAGTTTTCGGCCAGAACTGGTCATTGGATGCTGCCTTTCAAGTGCACCCTCTATTATGTGTGGCAAACCGCTCTGGAGTGGTTTTTGGAGGGGCCCAAAGAACTCCTGTGACTGCTTTATTATTCCAGGAGGAGGTAAGCCAGGGCCCTTTAAAGTCGATCACTGAAACAATGCGATGGAGCATAATAATTTGTGTGTCATTTAAAAATAGAAAAGTTTTCTGGCCATAGCCCATGCTAGTGATTGCTGTAATGTTGGACATCCTGGAGAACAGTTGCAAGATTCAAAGGCAGTGGAAATGCAGACCTACTGAGCACCACGGTGGACGTCTGTTCGCCGTCTCCCTGGCATCCATGCCACCACTCCTCCCAACAGCTTTTCATTGCCTGGTGGAGCACCCCCCTCCGTTTCCAGCCACTCAGAGCTATAGGAGTGGATCCTCATTGGCTTGAACCCGTGAGGATATTAATTTCTCCTGGCTTCAGGAATTGGCTCAGAAATGAGGGGGTAACTCCATGAAAGCTAATGAAACTGGAGGGGACATTTGCTGAGGTTTCTAAAAAAGAAGAGAAAAGAAAAAAAAAAGCTTCCACCCCTTGAAGTTTCCAGATTACTCTTTGCCCACTGGCTTTGAACGAGAAAGGTTATGGCTCTGAGCAACATTGGCCGCCATCTTGAGAACACCGAGGGAGGGGCTACAGAGCTGATGCCAAGGGGGCAGAGGGGAGAAGTGAGAGAATACCAGTCCCTGAAGTGGAACCCCTGAGCAAGCCATGTCACAAATTGTTTTAACAGCGTGACTCAATTTCCTTTTTCGTTTCAGCTACTTTTTATTTTTTTCTTAATTCTTAACACAAGCAACTATTACGTATCGGGGCCTTGGCTTGGCACCAAAGACAGGGGTAAACATGATCTGCATTTTGTCCTTAAGATCTTAGTCTAGGCACATGTATAACTCATAAAAATGTGATCGGACTGTTAAATGTTTCAATAAAACTGTAATACGATACAGGAAGATGTGGCTTAGCAGTGAGTGTGGTCAGATAGGGATTTCAGATAACAGGAATCAGAGTCCCCCGTGGAACATAATCGCCTTCAAAAGCGAATGTCATCTTAGGCTATGTTAATGCAAAGAGAGGCCGTTCTCTGAGGTGGTTTGTGCGTGCGGATCTCCTGGAGAGTCTTGAGTCAGTAGATACCAGGTGGGGTGTGAGGTTCTGCAAGCTCCGAAGTGATATTTGACACTGCTGGCTTTTGGATGACACTTCAGATTGCAAGGGAATAGACCTTGCTCGCAATACTTTTCCCCTTACACGGGGTCCCTCTTTAAGAGGCTGACAGCACGCTCTGATAACGGTGAGGGGATCTGATGTCCTGTGAAGGAAGACAGTAGGCTTAATATGGAAAAGCGGGCCTCGGAGAGACTCCGACGGTCGTCTTTAAATAGGTGAAAGGCTGTGCTTTAGAAAAAGGCTAATCTATTATAGAACCTATAGGACCCCAGGAATAGGATGGGTGGGTAGAAGCTCTAGAAAGAAGACTGCACACATCTGCTTGCCGAGGGGAGAGATTGCTTTATGCAATGTTGTGTCGCATCTCAGGTCCACAGACTCACGGGGCATCAGGGGCTGGACAGGCAAATGAATAAAAAGCGAGGAAGCGTATAAGGAAGTAGGGAGTGGGTGTTAAGCTGGAGTGCCCTGTCTAAAGCCATTCCCATCCAGTTTGTAAGTTCTGTCGGCCCAATAAAACCTATGTGTACATAGAGCCACCTCTAGCCCATACAGAATCATTGTGCCAACTGGAAACAAAGATTCCTTTCCCAAGTCACTTTGCTTCCCTCTTTTAGAAAATTGCCATGCTATTTTGGTAGAACAAGGCCTTTTGCCGTCCCGGAAAATGGGTGATAGATCTACTTTCCCTGTGATATGAGTGGCAGCCCATGGATGGCCTTGGTGGCCAGACTGCAACCCTCGTGACCGGAAACCTTCGCGTCTGGATGTAAAACTGATGAAATTAGAAGAGAAAATTATTTGTCAAACTTGGAAAACAAAATCCTAGTGTTCATGGTGGGCCTTGGGGCCATACGATGCCCTGGGCTCCGGTCTCTGCACTTGCGTTATCAGGGTGCCGTGGCACCCCGAGTGTCAGGAGAGAAGCCACGCTGGTAAACCGGGTAAAGGGCCCTGAGAGTGGGTAAGCCCTGCCCGGAGCAGCGGGAGGGAGTGGTCAGGACGGTTTTTTTTTTTTTTTTTTAAGATTTTATTCATTCGACAGAGATAGAGACAGCCAGCGAGAGAGGGAACACAAGCAGGGGGAGTGGGAGAGGAAGAAGCAGGCTCATAGCGGAAGAGCCTGATGTGGGGCTCGATCCCATAACGCCAGGATCACGCCCTGAGCCGAAGGCAGACGCTTAACCGCTGCGCCACCCAGGTGCCCCAGGACGGCTTTGATAAGGGAGCTGAGGCCGGGACTGACAGCCTGGCCTGAGACACCCTCCCTCCAGCACCTTCAGCCCCGAGGAAGTGAACCTTTCCGGGGAGGAGGGCCTTTGGGCTGAGCTCAGAACCGTGTACATTCCATCCTGTCCGCTCCTTCATCGCTTTAGTTTTCCACGCTGGAGAGCTGGGAACGAGAGGAAAGGCAGACTATTTGTTTTAAAGTCCTGCTTCCAAGTTGCATTGAATGTCCCTGGGCCTCCCACGCTGTAGATTGAAGGGAGGCTCGGGGCTGTAGGTTGGGTCGGAGACGCAGATCTCACTGGCGCTGCACGTGGGCCAGCTCACTGAACCGCTGTCACCTAAGCCTCGGGCCCTGGCCTCCTCCTCCTCAGTGCACCCACATGCGCAGGCGGCCCGTGGATGGGATTCCCGGCCACGGTGTGCGCCAGGCCGCTTCTCCTTGCCCACTATCGCTGCCCTCATCCCCGAGGCCTGCATTGCTCCCGCGGCCTGCCTCCTTCCGAGACCTCCAGCTGCCGCACACGCAGCTGGGAGAATGAACTCGGCCACGGGTTTGAATTAACCGTCTTGTTCCACACTCCTCAGTGGCTCCCCGTGGCCTTTTCCATGAAAGGAAAATGACTTCCTCAGCCCGACATTCAGAATCCTCTAACAGCTTCCCCACTCCGTCTTCTGAGACACCCGTTCATCTTCAACTCTGGTGACCACTTCCTTCTAGCAGTGGTCCCGCACCTGTGTGTCTCTCCTGGGATTTTCTCTATGGAAAGAGGGACCCCGAAGAGGCAAGTTCGAAAACCGCTCCTGCTGGCTCAGAACCAGTGGGCTGTTTGACGAGTTGAACCACTTACTGTCTCCGGGCTCAGTTTCCTGAGACCCGTTTGGGAAGAGCGGTTGTACTTGCTCTTGGCCGCGGCGTATTATGGACGCGGTGCAGGGACGTCGTGAGGCCTCTGTTCCATCTTCTCAGCTGGTGCGTGTGGTAATCGGCCTTCAAGATGGCCCCAGGACCCTCCCCTCCGGCTAGTCACATGCTGTGTCACCCCCTCGCACGCTGAAGCACGACTAACCCATGTGACCCACGGTGGTGGGTGGAGCGTGGAGTGTGATCTCCAGGGTTAGCTCGTAAGACCATTACGGCTTCCACCTCGGTGCCTCTCGCTGCCCCTTCCGAGGGAAGCCACACAGCAAGCCACAGGACACTCAAGCAGCAAAGCGGAGAGCGCCATCCCGCTACCAGTCAGCGTCCACGTGCCAGCTTATCGATGCAGCCAGCGTGGAAGTGAACCCTCTGGCTTTTCACCTGACTGCAGTTTCACCAGAGGCCCCGTCCTAGATGCGCCCAGCAGAGGCGCCCCCACAGTCCGCAGAAGCGACCAGAGCTAATACATCATTAATGGTGTTTGAAGTCATGAAATCTTGGGACAATTTGCTTCCCAGCACTCGGTGACTAGGGCGGTGGATATCTGTGTTCTCTCTGGTAGATGGGGAAACTGAGGCTTAGGGCAGTTTAATAACTTGTTGGAGGTTGTACAGCTGTGGAGAGATAGAACAGGGATTGAAACCCAGGGCTGCTGGGCTCAGAAGCTTGACTTCTCCTCCTCCTCCTCCCCCTCCTCCCCGTTCTCCCCCTCCTCCTCCTTCTTCAAGTTTATTTATTTAAGTGATCTCTACACCCAACGTGGGACTCAAACTCACAACCCTGAGATCAAGAGTCGCGTATTCTACCGACTGAGCCAGCCAGGCGCCCAGAAGCCTGACTTCTCAACTATTGTGTGATGCTCCTTACTTATTAGTATCCCTGTGGCCGACGCACACTGGCTGCTTCTTAAGCAGTTTCAAACGAATAAACAAACTGCTTTGATGACTGAATATATAAATGAATTACATGTACATACAGACTAAAAGTAACAAATATTTGCCATCTCCATTAAATCACATTGGAGTTTCTTATTGCCTAGGACTAATTTCTTCAAAAATTTTTATCTCCAAATGATAAGATCCCCTGTCATTTTTCTGATTATAAAATACTTGTGCGCTGTTGGTGGAGATGTAAATTGGTGCGGCCACTGTACAAAACAGTATGGAGTTTCCTCAAAAAATAAAACACAGAACCACCACGCAATCCAGTCATTCCACTTCTGGGAATTTTTCTGAAGAAAACAAAAACACTAATTTGAAAAGATATATGTGCCCTTATGTTCACTGTATCATAATTTACAACAGCCAAGATATGGAAACAACCTAAGTGTCCCTTGATAGGCAAATGGATAAAGGTGCTGTGTATATGTCCAGAGGAACATTAGCTGTGCAAAAGGATGAGATCTTGCCATCTGTGACGGACCCAGAGGTCTGCTAGATGCAGTAAGTCAGAGAAAGACAAATGACATAGGATTTCACTTCTACGTGGAATCTTTTTTTTTTTTTTTTAAGATTTTATTTATTTGACAGAGAGAGAGAGGGAACACAAGCAGGGGGAGCAGGAGAAGGAGAAGCAGGCTCCCGCTGAGCAGGGAGCCAGATGCGGGACTCCATCCCAGGACCCTGAGCCAAAGGCAGACGCTTAACCAACTGAGCCACGCAGGTGCTCCTTATACATGGAAACTAAACAAAAGAAAACAAATGAACAAAACGAAATAGAAACAGACTCTTATTTATTTTTATTTATTTTTGAAGATTTTATTTGTTTGCGAGAGAGAGAGAGAGCAAGCAGGGGGTGTGTCAGGCAGAGGGAGAAGCAGACTCCCTGCTGAGTGGGGAGCCCAATGCGGCACTTGATCCCAGGACCCTGAGATCATGACCTGAGCCGAAGGCAGACGCTTAACTGACTGAGCCACCCAGGTGCCCCCAAACAGACTCTTAGATACAGAGAACAAGCTAGTGGTTGCCAGAGGGGAAGGGGGGGGAGGGGATGGGAGAAAGAGGTGAAGGGGATTAGTAGGTACAAACTTCCCCTTATAAAATAAATAAGTCATGGGGATGGAATGTACAGCATAAGAAGCATAGTAATATTGTAATAGCTTTGTGTGGTGACAGATGGTACCTAGACCTGTCATGGTGATCATTTCATGATGTATAAAAATATCAAATCACTATCTGAAATATCAAATCACTATCTTGTACATCTGAAACTACTCTAATATTATATGCCAATTACAATTTTTAAAAAAAAAGCCTAATAAACCTTCCTATTCCTCAGCAATAATCACCAGATGACTTTTCAAATCAGTGGGGGAAGGGTGTATCATTCAACAAGTATTATTAGGATAAGCAGCCAACAGTGAGGAATAAGAATAAACCTGGATCCCTGCCTCCCACCACAAGCCCACTCAAGATGTAAATATATAAGATAAAACTTTAAGAGTTATTTAAAAATACTTTAAAGTAATACAGAGAAAAATAAAGAAATTAAAACCACTCCTGCCCTGCTCATTATTGTTGACATGTTGATGAAAAGCCACCTTCCAAATGTCTCTGTGTATCAGTCCACAAGTCTATGCTAATAATGAGTTGCATTATATTAAATAACTCATTTTTAAATTAGCGTTTATCACTAAGTGAAAGGATAGGTATTTTCCTACATCCATAAGCACGAACACAAGTCATCATGTTTAACGGCTTCCTGGTTTTCGAGTGTATAATGCGATGATTGATTTAATCATTCCTCCATCTATGGACATGTGTTGTTTTCCCAAGTTTTCACTGTTACTGGAAACTATGCTTTGTTGAACGTCCTACGTATAACTTTCTATATTTGCCTTGATATATGTATCCACAGAGTAAATTTCTAGAAGTAGAATTCTGGTTCAAAGGGTATCTTGAATATGATTTTGTATTTTCATAAAGTTTACCAAACTGCGATTCAGAGATATTGTACAACTTACCCTGCTAATAGCAGGTGGGAGTGTCCACTTCCCCATGACCTTGGCGACGTTAGAGAACAGTGAATTCCTCATGTAAATTTAGCGGGTTCGCTTTCCTGCCCCGCGCCCACACAGCACTGAAGTGGACTGACTTTCATCAGGATCCGTGAGCAAAGGCAGATACGGTCTCCGCGCGACAATGAGGACGCGTGTCGACAGGAGCATTTTCCCGCGGCCTCTATTTTGGTGTCCACGTATTTTAGATGTCAGCTTGTGCCTTCCATACCCCGTAAATATCCTTAGAAAGCTCTCATTCAAAATCGTTTATTCTAACATGAGTTGTATAAAATCACAGCACACAAGTGGCTTATTAAAACAGAAGTAACCAGCCTTCCATATAAGGAGTCTTTGTTTTCCTTATTTTTCTCTGCCTTCCTCTGAAGTCTTAGTCCTTCCCGCCGCACCCCTGCTCCCCTTGGGCAGAAGTCGTGCCCCTGACTTGTACATGGAGGTGAATCCTTCACCTTTCGTCTGACGGCGGCCTCACCAGACACCCCGGCCGGGGAGCTCGGGCTCGTGGAGCACCTCCTGCCCGTCCCGTGGCTGTGACTCTCCCCTTCCGACCAGGAGCTCTCGAAGAGCCGTGACTGTGGACGGAGGGGCCAGCCTTGACCGAGCCACTAGCCAGCTGTATGACCCTGGGCGCGTTCCTCTGCCTCCGTCAGGCTCCGTGTCTTTATCCGCAGCGAGTTGGTTCCCGCCCTGGTGATCATCAGAATGACCCAAGCACCTTAACAAGATACTGAGTCTGGGGCCCGACCCTGATGCAGGGGCCTGGAGGCTGTTTGGAAACCGCTGGCCGGACTCACTGCTCAGTGACCAAGAACGCACCGCCAGTTTTGAAGCCTCGCTTTGCAAATCTGTAAAATGGAATGATAACCATGGGACTATCCTAGGAACTTCTTGGGGCTGATGGGAGACTCTAATCGCGGGAGGAAGGACTTGGAAAACTTCCAACAATTCCAAACAAGTGAGTGGATATCCATCTTTCCTGTTTGTTTTCTTGGTGCGACTTGGAGACCAGTTTGGCTCACCGAGCCTGTAGAGCCCCCTTGTGAGGGGTAGACAGTCTCCTGCTGAGGCCCCTCTTTTGCTTCTTCCACCAGCAGTCTAGATTCCCTTGAACCTGCCTCATTTGTTTCTAATTTGGGGGTGAAGAGTTGTCTCCTCCTGGCTTCCCAAAGACCCTTGGCTTTTGAGCCAGCTTAACCATTCCCTCTCACCCCATCCCCACCCCCTGTTCTGTCCCTTATCCCAATCCCCTGACACTTTTTCAGATTTGTCTTCCAAACTGGCAGGTGGCCCACGAACAGACTGGCGTGCTGCCCCGTGTTTGGGTTGGGGCGGAGGGAAGATGTTCTAGAAGCTGACAGACAGCTGAGTGAACCAAGATGTGTCCTCCGTCTCACAACCCCCCCCAGCCCCCCCCCCCCAGTGTGACCTAGTCTGGCTTGTCCTCAGAGGCCCAGCCCCAAAGACAGGGGAAGATGGGGGGCAGGAGAGGGAGGATAGAGGGAAGGCATCAGAGGTTTACTGGGTAGCGAGCTACTCAGCGCCAGGTCCCGTACCAGGCACTCTGTACCTATCTTTCAGGCCAGGCAACCTTTCTAGCACGTCCTCTCTGCCGTGCAGTATGTACAGAGGCCGTCTGGTCGAGTCCTCGCCCCAGGCCTGCAGTGGCAGCTTTGAGTCTCACCTTACAGATCAGAAAGCAGAGACTCAGAGGCAGAACTGGGATTTGAACCCTGCTCTCCGTGACTCCGGAGTCAGTTCTGCCCCATGGGAGTGGTGCTTATTCACGCTCCGTATTTAGCCTTTACATTTCCAGGGAAACGCTTGAGCCTAGAATGGGATTTCTTTTAAGGTTTTGGAGCCAAAATTATTTTAATTTTATGGCTAGGAAAAATGTAAACTCACATTTTCAGCAGACCAGAGATGATAAAGTATGCGTTTGTCAAATAAAATTCTTTGCTATGATAAAGTAAATCATTCCTTGGCCTTGTAAAAAATTAGGCCTCACTTGAACGGTTTCCCCCGCAGCCTTTGCTAATATTTCTGTTATCTCTATTAGGGATTACAGTGACGAATGCGTTTTATTCGCGTCGTTAAGCGCTTCAGTGAATGTGCGAACACACAGAACATCATAAGTCATCGGGAAACGAAACAACATGGTCTCCTGGAAGGAAGAAAAGCCTTGACAGTCTGACAGATCGGGGTTCGCAGTCTGTCTCTGCCACTCTCTAGCGACGCAAACTCGGTCAAATTCCTTAGCTTCTCTGGGTCTCAGTTTCCCAATGTGTAAAACATAGATAATACTTATCTCACTGGGTAATTTTAAGGATGGAATGAAGTGCCATTACTTCTAGCACTTTGCACAGTTTCTGGCATGAAGTAAGCGCATAATAAATGTCAGAGTTATTATTGGAATAGCTCTCAAGGTAACTAGTTATTTAATGACATGCCTGGGGCTCACTTTCGTTATTTGTCTTTTAGGCAGCAAGACTGACTCTCGCTAGGCCTTACTGTCTGTGGGCCCCAGCTGCTGCTGTCCTTCTGCCCCAGGTAGAAATGGCTCAGGCAGGAGGCAGGTAAAGCTCATTAGTGGGCATATCTGCTGAGATTTTTTGGCTTCAAGTAACAGAACTTTTAATTTGAAGTGTCTTAGACAATTGAGACTATCAATAGCTTCTTACAACAAATATCGTTGGGGTAAGTGGAGTCCAGGGTTTTTGAACTAAGTTGCTCAAAGATGCCACCAGGTTCCCAGATGCTTCCCTTTCTTCTTCGCCATTCTCAGCCTGTTGGCTGTTAGGCTGGCTGCCTCATGGTCCCAAAATGGCTGCAATAACTCCAGGCTTTACATCTTTATACCACAAAACCCAAAGGTCAGAAACAGGAAAGGGTGGCCATACCATTCTCATGTCTCCTCTAAAGAAAGAAGAAAAATTTCCCCCAAAGCCCCACCTCCCAGAAGACTTCTCATTCCTTTAGTTGGCCAGAATTTTGTCAAATGCTCATTCCAGACTAGTGGTAAGGGAAATGCCTAGGGCCAGTGACTCTCAGCTCCGGAGGAGAATGAATTGGGAAGTCTTTAAAAACACGTAGTGCTGTCTACGTTATACCCTTAGAGATTGGTTGAATTGGGCTCGGTTGGTGCCCTGGTGAGCACGCAGGGGAGCACGTGTGTGCGTACACACTTCAGGATGAGTGTCTAGGGTTAAGAATCATTGGTGTAACTCTCCCAAGTTTTAGCCCCTGATGTGGGGCGTGTCTTAGCCTTCACTGAAGCACGTGGCCGTGGGAGATCTTGGCCGAATCGAAGTTCTGGGAAGGGACGTGCGGCTCTTTAGACACCCACAAGAACCTGCCGACATAGGCGCGCTTACAGGGAGCTAGGAAAGCTCCGGAAGGGATCGGAGTAGGAGCTCATAACCCCGCTCACCTGAGACCCTTGCCCTCCGGAAGGGAGAGGGGGCCCTGCAGCTGTGATGCGCGCTCTGAGCGGCCCGCACCAGCATGGCCCACAGCTGCTTACGATTGAAAATGCAGCTTCCTGGGTGAACTGAGATCCAGTGTGTCTGAATCTCTGCGCATTTGCACTTTTAACAAGCTCCCTAGTTGATTCTTAGGCTCACGGATGATTCAAGAAAACTGCCTAGTGGCTTTCTCTGTCAGCCCCATTACCACAAGCGTTCTGAAAATGACAAGCACCCCCTTTTCCTCGAAAAGTTAGGATACCTGGATTAGGGCACATGGCATTGTGAGAAGAACATATATTAAGCTCTGACAGACCTGAGTGAGAACCCCCGTTCTGCCACCTGTGAATTGCATCAGTTTGGTTAACTTGACCTCTCTGAACCTCGGTTTTATCAAAATGAGGAGGAGAATAATATTACCTCTCGGAGTAGTATAGAGGTTAAACAAGACGAGCACCGTGAGAGCAGCCAGCACAGATGAGGACTCGGTAGGTGTTAGTGCTCCCAGAGAGTGGGTTTTCCTATTCCAGATAAGAACATAGACTTGCACCTGCCCTGGGGTCCTTTCCGCCTGACCCAAGCAGTTGTGACCGAATATCTGACTGAGGCAGCAACAGCTGAGTTCCTCTGTGTCCTTTGGACGGGGGTCCCGGCACAGAGCTGGTCAGAGAGGGGCTCTGGGGCGGGGGGCGCGGGAGGGAAGGTGGAAGGTCTTCAGTGGCCCTGTAGGAAAGAGCAAAGTGTGAGTTCTGGCTGGATTCTAGGCTGTATCAGAGCCTGCAGGGTCCACGCTTTGCTGCTAATGGAAGCTCTGGGCATGGCCAGCCTCCCCGCTGTCAACCCAGTGGCCTTTTTATCTGCCTACCGTCCAGGAAAGAGTCAAGTGTAAACGAACAGTTCATTGAAATGCACTATCAGGTCACTGAACCAACATGTTATAGTTAATCTGTTAAAACCAGCAATGCCCTCCCTTCTCCCCATTTATAAACATCTCCTTGATAAGCTCTGTGTAGCATATACAACCCAGGAAAATGAATGGCATTGCACCAGCTGTCCTGCAATCATTGTCCCCTGTGCTTGTCCAGACGAGCTCCCGATTCCGCTCAGCCCATCCTAACCCTACTCACGTGGACTTACCCGAGCAGAGCTCTGTGCAGCTCCTGGGCTGGGGGCCAGGGATTGCCAAGGAGGATCAGGTAGGACCCTCCATCTTTAAAGGCTCAGACAATGGAGGATGAAGTAACTCCGGGAGACAGTGTGTAGGGGCGTGATCGTGGACTGAGAAGTCAGGCAACTCTGGGGTTGGATTCTGGTTCCCAAACTCAGTGCTGTGTGGCTTGGCAAGGTCATGAGTCACATCCTAATGTATTTAATTTCTGAAGATTTAACTGCTTGATAAAACAGCATGAAAAGAAGAGAACTATTATAAATAATGTGGGTGATTTTGCCTGTCCGTCCATTCAGTTGAACACGTATCTTGGAGTGAGAGGTGGAGATGTGGGGTCCGTGCTGAGTCAGTGTGGTTCTGCTTGTCTCCTGTCTTGAGAAACTTGTTGTGTTGGGTGTGATTCAAGTATTTAGGGCAATCATACTTGACTGCAGACCTTTCTTGCTTTGCCTGCCAACGTTGGAATCCAAGCCCTGGGTAAGAAGGGATTTCATTCTCTCTATACCCCCCATCCCCATGGTAGTGGCTCTGCATAGACTCTATTATGCCATTTCCCCTTACAAAGCGGGGGTCTCCTGGAGGGAGGAATCTGATTCCTCACCAGCTGTCTGTTTCCCTTGCTGCTCTTCTCTACTAGAACCCAGTACAGAGCTCTGCACTTAATAAAAACGAAAATGAACTCGAAGTGCCTGTCTGCTCCCAGCTCATCCTTCAGTGAAAGCAGAAACCAGAACATTTAATTGTGACTCCACCTCTCTCGCCAAGTCAGCTCCGGGTGAGTTCTTGATCCAAACAGACCAGTGGGTTCCTTCCCTAGGAGTACTGAATTTAGGAATGGAACGTGGCTTAGAAATGAAAGAGGGAAACAGAGCTTTTGATGGCATTCAGGCCCCTGGTTTCAATATATCTTGGAGTCCAAAGACCTGTCTGTCCTTGAGTGAGACCCAGCATCCTTACCAGCAACTCACATGCTTACCTAAGCTAAATCAAGGTAGGTTTCATTTACTGGCAGCCGAAGTCATCTTAAGCAACACAATAATTTAGATAGAAAATGACCTAATGTCACTCGGATTGAAGGTTCAAGAGAGCCTCATTGGCAGAGACCCACACAGGCGATCCTGCCTTAAGAATGAGCGCTGCTGAAGGACGTGGGAGTGGCCACAGGGCTGAAGCAATGAGGGGACAGCCAGAGAGCTGGACCGTCACTGCTTCAACAAACCCTGATATAAGTAGGCTCCATAGATGACAATCTCTCAGGTCAGTCAGTTCGGACGCACTGGTGTGTGTCCCCAGACATCACTGAGGAACCCTTGGCGTTGCCTTTCCCATAATGACTCCTCCTTCAAGCAATTGTAATTTGGGAAAATGGCTCAGCCTCAGGGCTTTGGTTCAGTCCAACCTAGGGCATCACATTCCCATTCTATTGCTTTCGGTAAAACCATAACAAACTATTTTGGGAGGCAATGTGAGCCTGAGATTTAGAAGACCTAAATTCTAGTTTGCTATGTGATTAAGAACAATTTGCTTCATCCGTCTGGCCTTCCACTGACTGCTTCGTAAAATGAGAGTATTAGATCAGGAATGGGTGTCTTGCTACCTTCTCCCACACTTGCAGCTAAGTCTATTTCTACCTTCTCACCCAAATTACCGTGCACTGTTTGGTGCACAAACTCAGGGGAGCAAGAAATATACCTTTATCTTTCTACAACAAACTTAACTTTCGTCTCAAGCCCCTTTTACATCTGAACGGTGTGTTCCATCTTTCCCAAGGGTCACGGACAAGTTCTGGAAGCTTTTTAGAGAGGCTGCTCCATTTGGTCTTTACCACCATCTCTCCTCACCAGCATCCACAGGGATGTCCCCCGTTATCCTGTCTTGTCCTCAGTCATTGATAGTTAAGTAACTTGCTCAGGGTCTCAGACAGTTTGTAAATGAACGCATGGAAATGCAACCCCCAAGCTGTGAAATTCTAAAGTAGCTATAGATGTAAATATAGATATTTAAATATAGATATTGTCATATATAGATATAATAAGTATACACACACGCGATGCTTTTAAAAATATATTTTATTTATTTATTTAAAATATATAGAGAGAGTGTGTGAGCAGGGAGAGGGACAGTGGGGGAGGAAGATGGAGAAGGGGAGGGAGAGAATCCCAAGTGGATGATGCACTGAGTGTGGAGCCCAGCATGGGGCTCAATCCCATGACTCACGAGATCATGACCTGAGCGGAAACCAAGAGTCAGATGCTCAACCGACTGAGCCACCCAGGCGCCCCGTGATGCTTTTTAAAAATTCTCCAAAGTCAGTGAGGCAGGTTTCATTACCCCTATTTTACAACTGTAGAGACTGAGGCTCCATTTTTGGATCTTATCCTAGTAAGAAGAGGGCACGGAGATTTTAACCCAGTTCTGTCTCACCCCAGTCCCTGAGTTCTCCCCGTAGAGTCCCTGCCTTAATTACATTTGCAGAATTAGGTGAGACCTTTGGCAAAGTATGCAATGGAACGCATGCTAATTTCAGGGCTGGCTGGCACCTCGGCCACCTGCCCCACGGTGAGGACAGAAGCTTTGCTGTGGTTTGAACGCAGCTCTTTGGACACAGCAACTGAAAGCCTGTGTTCACGGCAGAGGTGGTCTCCAGATTCTCCAGCGGAAGGGCAGGGGAGGAAAAGGTGAGTAGATTAGGAGGCAGATCGGATGGTCCCATCACGTGTAACTTGAAGAACGGGAGGAAGATTTCTAGAGGAGGGAAATGCTCTCTGGAGCTCTTGGATATGATCTTGGATCATATGATATGATATGATGATATGATATGATATGATATGAACTAATGATCCTTGGATACATTAATGTGGAAGGAAGGGAATTATTGCCTAAGAAAAGCTTATCTATTAAGTAAGTCCCATCTTATTATTTTTTAAATTTTCAAAATAAAGTCAATAAACTTGTAGAAAATCAAAAACACAGTACTAAGAAGCTCCTGCAAAATCTCCACACCTTAACATGATCACAGCTGATATGAATAATTTAGAAATTTTTCTGAAGTTTCTTATGAAAAGAATTGTAAGTCCTGAATTGGTACTCATTCATCTTTTTCATTTAGCATCATTTTACAACTCCTTTTTTAATGTGCTCATGGAATCTCCTATTATTTTTATGAGCATATTTTATTGGGTAGATATAATTATACAACCATTTCCCTCTTTATGGACCTAGAGTTTCCTCAACTTTTTAGCTATAGTGAATGATGCAGTTTCTGTTCTCTGTTCTTGCAGAGGAATCTCTGCCTGCCTGTATCTTCCACAGTCTCCAATGGAGCTGCACCATTCTTTCCACTTCTGTTGCCAGCCTCCTGCCTGGGCACCTCCTGCGGCATCTTAGAGGGTGGATGATCCCATCTCTTTCCCATATTTTCAGCCCTTTAACACTTCCAGCCATGTCCTAAAACACCCTCCTCCCCCACTGAGCTTGAGTCCTCTTATGATCCCACCTAGTATCCCTCTCCTCACCCCCATGTTACGTCCCAGGGTATTCTGGCTTCTGTCTCCTTTATTCTACTGGAATTGCTCTTGCAGAGGCCCCTGGAAGGTTCCTGTGGACCTTTCTCTGTGAGCATCGTTAGGCCCCTGCTTCTCCACCTGACTGACTTCCTTGGCTCCATGACGTCGCTGTCTCAGTCCCTCGCCAACCTCTCTGTGCCTTGGTCTCCATCCCCTTGTACTGGCCTGTCTCACCCATTCCTGCATGTTGGTGCTCCCAAGGATCTCATTCTTGGCCCTCTTATCTTCTTACTTTAGAGACTCTCTTTCTCTGCCATTTCATTCATTTTCAGTTTCAACCCCCCTCACTAGTCGCTAACTTCTATTACCAACTTGAGCCATTCTCCCAAACCTTATTCAGGCTTCCATCCTTTCGATGTACAAATACTTGTCAAGAGCTTTATGTGTGCCGGGATTTGCTCCAGATTAGCTTCGAAAATGAATGAAGTATGGTCTCTGGAACTCTTATGTCCATTTTCTGTTGGACGTCTCTGCTTGGATGACGCACACACATTCTACGACTCCTCTCGACCCAGACCGGCTTCCACGCCTGTACTTAGTGACTGGTATCACCCCCAGCTAGGTGCCCAAGCCAGAGACTCAGGGTTACCCTAGACTAGCTCTAAACTCGATCCCTATACCCTGTGACTCTGTCAGTGAATGTTTCTGAATCTGTATGCTGACCCTTTCCCCTCCCACTACAGCTCTGTCCTTGGCTCTCATCTCCTATCTACTCTTTTGCAGTTACCTTTCTTTCTTTTTTTTTTTTAAAGAGAGAGAGAGAGTGTTTGCATGTGGGGGGCAGGGGGAGAAGGGGAGAGGGAGAGAGAGAGAATTTTAAGCACGGAGCCTGATGCAGGGCTCGAACTCACCACCCTGAGATCATGACCTGAGCTGACATCAAGAGTCGGACACTTAACCCACTGAGCCACCCATGTGCCCCTGAAGTTACCCTTTAAAGGATTTGGGAGCCTTTAGGATGTTCCTAACCACAGATCTGGCTACATCATCCCCTGGTTGAAACTTCTAATGGCTTCCTATTGCATATGGGGTAGACTTCAAGTACTCTCCTGGGATATCCAAGTTCCCTACTCTACTGGGGATATCCAAGGGCATTTTGGCCCTTGCTTACCCCTTTAGCTATTTTTCTGCCACTCTGAATCTTACACTCTATGCTTTATAACACTGATCTTGTGGCTTAATCATCGTACTTGCTTAATCGAGGCATTACTGCCTTTACCTGAAATCCCTTATACTCATGTCTCAATTCTGAGTTCAATTTTTTCTTTAAGTCTAGCCTCAGTTTTCGTCATCTCAGAAAGCCTTGCCTGGTCTCCTCCTCCCCGTCTCATGGGCTGGGTCACTGCAGGCTCTGTGCAATCCTAGCAGCCTGTGCATGTCTTCTTCACTATATAGACCACACTGTTTATCTGTTCGCATGGCTGTCTTCCTTAGCAATCCAAACAAATGTTGAACAAGTTAATTTTTAAAATCCCATGTACGTACCTAGAAATTCTGCGTTAGGGGCCGAACACTCTAGTTCCGAATAATTTGTGCAGTTTCCCGTCATAAAACCCAGGTGGGCCAAGAATTGGGCTTTCACCTTTGACCTCCTGACTTCCCATTTTAGGCACTAACTTTTCGACCACAGAAAAGCTCCTGGAACTTTAAGGCTCTGGACAAACTCTCTGCCCCACAGATTAATTTTAGAGTCATTGAAATTCTGCCAGCTCTGGGGGCAATGACTGGGAGCCAGGCTGACAACCAGCAAAGAAGGAAATTGCTCTGTGCCTATTTCAAGATGAGAGAGTTGTAACCACGGTCCCTCCCCTAGTGACGCTGTTCGAAAAAACATAAATTTAATACTTTCATGAAACTCAATCTTCTGACCATAAGAGTTTCAGGGCTCTCTTTGATGTTCAGGAAAAGTAGCTCTGTGCCAATGTCTTTTGCACATATGGTGTGAAAGCTGCCTTGCACGTGAGCTCCGTGTCTTGAGTCCCTAACTCTCTGGAATGAATACTTAATATTTGTTTCAATAACTAACTCAACAAGTATTTCTTCAGTGCCTGCTATGTTCAAAACACATCGTGTTGCTGGAAGATGAGTACAGATTTCTGGGTCAGATGGAAGGGTGTTCACATCCTATCTTGGCCCCTCACTGGCCGGACTTCATTGGCAAAGCCCTCTTCACCCTGAGCTTTGGTTTCCTCGTGTGTGAAATGGGTTTTGAATATTTACGTTCCAGGCATAGAGGAAGGATTTTGTGGGGTGGAATAAGAAAGAGCCTGCCTAGCACACCGTACCTGGTACTTCAATGTTCATTTAAGAGAGAAACTCGGAGAACCTAGTTTCCTACAAATGTGATCTGAGTTGACAAGTTGAGGCTTTTCTCTGACTACAAGTAGCATGGAAAATCATTAGAAATGTATTCGGCTGCGGAGCACAGAAACCAGTGGCGAGACAGGAAATGATTAACAAGTGACGCTCTGGGGACAAATAAAATGCTGATTTGTAGTTTTGCTGATTTCCGTGGTGGCGATACTCCCACCATGGCTGATTTCAAGTCCCATCGTGATGTCACCGAATGTGGAGCTGGGAAGCTATATAGTGTCTCGTAGAGCATGTGCCGTCCAATAGTGTGGAGCTGGGAGATACGCGCTATCCCCACATTCAGATGCAATGTGTGTCCATAGCCTCATGAGCACAGATGATGGCAAAATTTGTAACATATTTGGGAATTGATGACTTAAGTATTTATGACTTTTTAACAATTTGAGTGTAAGATTATATAACTTAATTTTTAATTTAATTGAAATTAAACTGAAAATTTAACAATTCTCTCTCAGGAGCTGGTTCAGTCCGCTCCAGGATACCCCTGCACCAAGACCTACTCTAGGGACTTCAACATTCATGTTTTATTTCTCTTATGAGACAAGAAGTTCAGGGATAGGCAGCTCAGGGCTAGTGGCTCGGTGAAGTCACCAGGGACCCAGACTCTTTCTGTTCTGCCATCTTGAGTATGGGCTGTTCATCCTTATGGGTGGCAAGACTGCAAGGTGCTTGCCATCTCTCCAGACTCCATATTCACATCCCAGGCAGCAAGAAGGGGGTAGGAGGAAAAGGGTGACATGTGTTTTTTTGGGAAGAGACACTGTATAGTTTCCCATTGACTGCTGTAACAAATTATCACAAGTTTAACCCAAAAATAACAGTGGCTAAAACCAACACAAATTTCTTATCTGATAGTTCCGGAGGTCAGAAGTCCTTAATGATTCTCACCGGGCTCAGGCTGAGGGACTGGTAGGGCTGTGTTCTTTGGTGGAGGCTTTAGGGGAAAATCCTTCCCCAGCTTCAGAGGCCACTGCGGTCCTTGGCCTGTGGTCCCATTCTGTGCTCAAAGCCAGCAATGGCCAGCTGGGTCTCTCTCTCCTCACATCACTTGGACTCTGCTGCTGTCGTCACATCTCCTTTGACTCCCTGCCTCCCTGTCCCTTATGAGGACCTTGTGGTAACATTGGGCCTACTGGTAATCCAGAATAATCTCCCCATCTCAAGACCCTTACCTTCAACCTATCTGCAGAGTCCCTTTGCCAGAGAAGATAACAGTCACAAAGACTAGGACATGAGCAGCTTTGGGGGCTGTCATTCCGCCCACCACAGACACCTTTCCCAGGGGCTATTTCTTACCTCCCACTGATGAGAGCTAAACCATCACAAGGCCATCCTGAGTACACGACAGGCCAGAAGGTCAAATTTTAGCTTTTAGAACAATGTAGAAAATATGAATAGGGAGGTGGCACCTGGACATGACAATTGGGTCAACCAACCACCAATGTCTGCCACACGGGGAAATAATTGATAAATAGCCAAGCAGGTCTATACAGAAGTCTGCTATTTGACTCAATGCAATTATTATTATTTTTAAATAGACTGCTATCCTAAATTAGTAATCGGTGGGTTTACTATTGTTCAAGCTCACTTCCTTGCTTGCCTTTCCTTCTCTCTCTTCTTCTGTGGGCTTAACTCAGGTTTCCAGCCTGTCTTCTGGCACATAGTAGACAAAGGAGATGGATTTCTGGGCTCACTTTTGTGTTTTACCCAGGGTAGGTGGGAGGTTGACCACTATTCTCTTCAAGTCAGGGAGGTGGTAATAAGATGTAGCATTGTGGCCAGTTGCCTTCACCAATCCACCATTAACCTTGTGGGAAATTTATCCCACATGGCTCTTCCAACCATTTTTCAATTGTTTAGACACTGTAATGGGACAGGTCGGTGGGCAGGGGGTCTGGTAGTCAGATACGGTGACATGGAGAGTAGAGTTACCAGGGAGGAAGGACTTCACGGGGCAAGGGGACACGATGGCTCCTCACTGGCTTTACCACAGTACTAGAATTTTTCCATATGACAGAAAATATGTCATAGAAAAGTTCGTAACTGGGAGACCTGTTCATCCCCAATTTGGCCACGTCAAAGAGGATAGAACCCAAGAGAAAACGGTCTTGTGGTATCACTCATGTAAATCTCCAGGAGGTAAGTGCTGGAAGTCGGAACACGACCGTGTCACTCAGTATCCCTAAAACGTCAGAATTTACCACCTCGAAAGTCTTGCTTGGCTTAGAAACTTCTAGACTTCATTTAGAGGAAGATAGCTGATGTGACAATGCATCTCTGAAGTCAAGCTACAGCAGCTGTATTTTTTATAGTTTAAGTATTTTTGTCCTCCCCCACGCCCAGGTCTTGATTATGTCTATTTTGCTAACCTTTACAGTGTCTATGTGCTTCACCAGCTTTGGGGGCCAACAGGTGAACTAAAAGTAAGTGTGAAAATGAAAAGAATGGGCAAGCAAGAGGCAAGCTAGCAAATCAGCTCTGGGCATCTGAGGGAAGCCAGGACCGCCAGGGGCCCAGCGGACCAAGAAGCCACAGGAAGCAGGAGGTGATTTGGATAAACACTGATGTCTCTATATGGTGCTGAGGTCGCAGGAGGCCCGGAAGGAATTTCAGGGAAGAGATATTATAGACTATGAACTTCCCTTTTGAGACTCTCTAAACAAGGGCTTCATATGCATATGGAGTGGTGTGGTTTTCTTTCTTTCTTTCTTTTTTTTTTTTTTGCTGCTGCTTCTCCTTTTTGTACACCACATGTGCTGCGTAAGGGGGGCCGGCGTCTTGCAGAGGCCGCTGAGCGGCCGAGAAGCTGACTGCAGACCCCCGGGCTCCCGGGCGGCAGGCTCCGTGCCTCTGCGGGCTCCTGCAGCCGCGGGACACGGCGGGGGGCCCACCACGTTGACACTGATGTCCCATTTTGCTTTGTTCCTTCCTGTTCTCTGCCACAGAGTGCCAGCCTGCGTTGTACAGGGTCTCGTGAATCCCCTTACTCCTGGCTGCCAACGGGAGCCTTTGGAGTGTCCGCTTTGTTGATCGGGTGATGTAAGGCTTGTCTCGGTGACAGCGCGTCCATCTCCACAAACGTGTGGGGCCAGCAAAAGCCGAAAATGCTCCACCTGGATACAGGATCGCTGCTCAAGGACGTGTGGCACGCGTGGAAATACACCCTCTTTTAAAAAAAATTATGGTAAAATCTATATAACATAACACTTAACCATTTTTATCATTTTTAAGCGTCCAGTTCAGTGGCATTAAGTATATTCATATTGTTGTTCAAGCATCACCACCATCCATCTCCAGAACTTTCCCAGCTTCCCAAACGGAAGCTCTGGTCCTGTTAAGCAGGCGGTCTTCACTCCCCGCTCCCTGGCCTCTGGCAGCCCTCCGTCTCCATGAATGTGGCCGCGCTAGGTATAGCACGCGATATTGCCCTTCTCGTCCCTGTTTTCTTTCACTTCAAGGTTCAGCCGTGTTACAGAATGTGCCAGGCTGTCATTCCTTTTTTTACGGCCACGGCACATTCCACGGTATGTCTGCATGCTGCTCTGTCTCTCCATTCATCCACCTGCGAAGTGGTGTCTCACGGTGGTTTGATTTCCGTTTCCCTAGAGATGAGTGACTTTGAGTATCTTTGCGCGCCTATTGCCCGTGGGCATCTCTTCTTTGCACAAATGGCAACTAATGTCTTTTGCCTCATGGTTACCAGGTTGCGTACTTCTCGGCGTCAGCTTGTGTACAGCACAGACTCTGGAATAGCGGACCGCGGAACCGTGATG
Organism: Ursus arctos; assembly: GCF_023065955.2. NCBI lineage: Eukaryota > Metazoa > Chordata > Mammalia > Carnivora > Ursidae > Ursus > Ursus arctos. Next base: position 9,381,771 of record NW_026623111.1, on the reverse strand, counting down.
ACTGCGACACTTAGAGGATCCCCTCGCCAGGACACAGGCCCGCCCACCCTTCCCTCGTTTTACGTCAAGATTTTAAAGTTTCATTTCCATCACATTCTGTCTGGAATATTCCAATCTCATTTTGTCACCTTGGCCATCACTGGGGGTTTCGGTGAAAAGCTCTCCACGCTGATGGCGTAGCGTTGCTTTAGAACTAAGGGAATCCAGAGAGAGGAGAGGTAGAAATCTGGCAGCTGCTCTGTTTGACGCTATAATGTCGACTTGGACAGACGGCCCGAAATGGTAGGACCCGACTCAAGAGTTCCATGTTCTAATTACCTTTTGACCAACGGTTGGGAAGAGCTCCATTTGGCCTACCTCACTGGCATTTCTGCTGCCCATGTCATCTTGAGGGAAAATAGGGCAGCTCTCTGAATAAAATGCCATGAAATGTAAAAACAATAAAAACATAAATAAAGCAACTCTGCCTTTGTGCCAGGGGCCAGAGGAGGTGACAGTGGGGAGAGGAGAAGCTCCAGCCTCTGAGTACCCCTGAGAGGCTTCCAGAGAGCCCCAAGAAGTGGCTACATCTTGTGCCCTCCAGGAATGTGCCATCTCAGCATTGTGTGGCTTCAGCTTTGTTCTTCTGCTGCTCTTGGTTTCTAGAACCCTATGTCTTCTGGGCACGGCTTGTTGAAGCTTGCACCAGGGCTGCTGAGACCCCCAGTGCCTGCTCAAGATGCCGAAACTGGCCTCATACACGCCAGGTCCAGCTGGTGCCCCTGCCCTTGGCGTCCTGGTTGAAGGTCGCTTGTCCTAAAGCTGGCCCATTCTTCTGACTTGGATTCATGTTTCCATGGCAACCCTCTTCCCACAAATCTGGCGAGACCCCTATGTATGGGACCTCCGGGTTGTCTGTCTAACTGACAACATGAGCTGTACCCAGGCCCACCCCACTGATGCAAACACGTTGCTCTTTGGCCAGACTTGCGTACCGGAGCTCGTAGGGTGAGCTCTTCTCTACCAGGATACTCTTATCTCTCTCGCTTATGAAAATATATGAGCACTGGGTGTTACACGCAACTAATGAATCGTTGAACACTACATCAAAAACTAATGACATATTATATGTTGGCTAATTGAACATAGTAAAAAAATAAATGGGGAAAAAAGTGTAAGTATAAAGTAAAAAATATATATATATATGTATATATGTATCTCCTGTTGGTGGGGCACCTGGGTGGCTCAGTCGGTTAAGGGTTCAACTCTTGATTTCAGTTTGGATCTTGATCTTGGGGTCATGAGTTCAGGCCCCATGTTGGGCTCCACACCGGGCTTAAAAAAGATCTATCTATCTATCTATCTATCTATCTATCTATCTATCTATCTCCTGTTGGGAACCCCCTGTGTGTCCATCATTGCAGGTGTGACAAAACCTCAGGGTGAACACAGAGGAGGCTCAGTCCAGGATTCCAGTATACTATTTTGAAGAGAAAGACCCCATATTTCGGTTATAGTTATTCATCTGATCATTTTCTCTGGAGATGATTCTAACACAAAGGTACTTCCATGTTTCAAATTGCAAGGTCTACATTTTATTCCTCCAATGAGAATATTCCCAAGTATTTGAGCATTGTATCTTAAAATGTTTGGCTCTGTGTTTAAGTATATAAATACATACCGACTAATACATTCATTTCCCAATCCTCCCAGGGAGATCGCAGAACCTAGAGAATTTAATTGAGTTTCAAGTCTTCCTGGAATAACTCAAAGAACAGCCATTAAAAGGGAAATGGGAGGCACTGTTGATTCTGCTAGGCTCCTCTGCTTGCTATTTTAATAAGCAACTCCAGCGGAGAAGAACCCAAAGCAGGCAGCGTAACATCGGGACTCACAGATGGGGGAAGGCAAAGTGTTGGGCTCATTAAGGAAATGTTTCCTTTTTTGACCCGGCTTTAAATGGCATTATGATCGAAGATGGAAGAAGCACTTGTGGTTAATTTAACAGATCCTTTAGCGAAAGCACCTTTGGACACACATCCAGACTTTTCATTATACAAATAGGGAAACCACTCGAATGGGGAAAATGACTTCCTTGAACTCAAATCCTGAGAGCCAAATGTCACTTGTCCATCATTTGTGGCCAAATAACATCTATGTGGGTAGTTCTGAATCATAGTTATTATCCTCGGACTATTTGTAAATGGTTGTTACTGACTAGTAATGACTCGTGGTATTTACCTTTCCAGGGTCTAACATTTTAACATGCAGCAGAAACTCGATGCACAGGAAGAAGGTTGTGATGGTAAAATCAGCTCTACTCTAAGACCATCTAGAAAATGGGGTGGGCAGGGCTCTTTACACAGGATCCTTGGAAGGACTTCAAGCTCTGATATTATATGAATTATTTTATGCACGAGTAGGTATGTGTGTTTTCTTTAGGGAGAGGATCTGTTTATCCTGGACTCTCTTGGTTGTATAAGACAGAAACCTTGAGCATAAAGGTAATTTATTGGCTTATTTTTCACGGGCTCATACCCAGGGCACTAAGAGCTTCCAGAATGGCTGAATATGGTTATTCTGTTTCTCTTTTTCCACCTCTCACCTCAGCTTGCCTGTCACTTCATTCTGATTTGGGGTTCTTTCTGCTTGGTGGACAAAAGAGCCATCAAGCACTCCACTCTCATCCCTCCCAGATTAGTTCTCCCAGATGGTGAGAGAGTGACTCTCAGTCCCCTTCATGGGTCACCATTCCCTGGCACTAGGGCCTTGAGCCACTCTGGTTGATCAACCTGGGTCACCCGTTTGCACCCTATCTGTACACACTGATATCGGCAGCCTTACGGAACCATGTTGGGGGAGGAGGTCCACGCAGGTGCCGGAAGGAGGGAGCCGGAAGAACACATGGAACATAGGCTGTGTCATTCGCCAGATTCTCAAAGGGTCTGTGATCGGAAAGTTCCAGAACTGCAGGTGCTTTTAAGGGCAAAGGCCATAATATGGACCTCCTACTAAACACGCTCCTGGGCTGACTTAAGGAGATAGGACATTTGATTTTTATCCAGGAACACGCTTTGCTTCATCCACACAGGTGTGCTTTGAGTCCTCACTCTGCAGCGTAAACATGTTTGTGATTTCAGTTCCTTATTAGCAGACGTGCTGTCTGGCTTCATTCACTTCGTCGGCACAGTCTACCGTACAGATCCGACTACCCCTTGATCCTCTAGGATAGGATGGCTGCCGATTCACTAGGAATCAATAAAACAGTTCTGCTCTCTGTAGGATGTCGTTTGCACACCATGTGATTTTATTACGGCCTGACTGCCCCTGACCGTCATCCCCAGAGGACCTCCACAGTTCCCATCGGTGGGGGCTCATGAGGGGAGAGCCCACTGCACGACCACTGCTTCCCTCAGTCTCAGACCCTGGGAACCCAACTAAGTGCTGCTCCGGGGGCTCAACACCCTTCCAGAATGACTGGAACACTCAACTCCTTTTGTCTTTCTTTTTGGAGTTAAAAGAAGTAATATTTGGGGCCACTCCAAAGAGGGGAGTCATGTCTCCCTGGGTTGAGAGAAAGCACCTCCCGGGGAGAATGGAGATTAGACAATGTTTTTTGGGGACTGGGGCCCAAGGGAATGCGCTTTCACTGATACTCAGGAGAGAATTGTGTTAATGCTCCACGGGGCTCTTCCTGATGGCATGTCAGGGTGTATTGAGAGGATATCAAACTCTAGGGCTTTCTGTGTGGGAGGTTGGGTGGGATGGGATGGGGGTGATGGGGCTGCAAAGAGGAAGGGGGCAAGAGAAGGGGACAACCTGAACCCTGAAGGGGGGGCTGGAGGTGTCCTGTGTAGCTTTCTTGTCCGAAGGGGAATTGGATCCATAGCCCTCCCGCTGACGCCCTCCTGGGAGCTAAGTTCTGCCCCTGGGAGAATTCCACCTGCTGCCTTCTCTCAGGTCACCTGTAAGGCTCAGGACACGCAGGAGATGAAGCTCTCCTACTCCTCTTGAGATGCTCGACTGAGCCTGTCCCGTGCTTGCCCTGAGCGGGGATGGCGGGGAAGGGGTATTACAGGAGCTCCCTTTGTCGGCTGAAAATCAGGGTGAGTTGACTGGGCAGGACAGTCTCCTGTCAACGTAAGCACCACTGTCTCCGACCTAGGGTGACGATATCGGGCTCTCTCCTAAATCCCAGAGGCTGGAGCCTGGGAATGACCCTTTCCAGAATTCCTTGCAGCAATCTCCCCGATCAGATTTTGTCCCCGACAACAGGACTCAGGTGGGACTTACAAGGTGAACAGAGACCAAATCAGCATCATTGCTCCTCTGGCAGCCGTGGGCAGATGTGTGGGTTCGGGCAAGCAGGAGGTCTTGTGGTGACCTCGAGGTGTTACCCTCGAATAACCCCTTCGCTGCCTGCGGTTGTCGTCAGTGGTCATGCATTCTCCCACTCCTTCGACTTCGGACCCTCTCAAAGCTAGTAGTGAATCAGGGAGCTGACGGAGGCCCTCCCTGGTGTGCACGCCTTCAGCTCTCCCCGTGCTTCTGTTCGAACCGATTTCCCGTCCTCTGTGAAATACCTGCAGGGCATTTTTCGGACTGTTCCTTGACTGCTACTGGAAGGGGTGGGCATAGGCAAAATGCAAAAATGTCTGTGAGTGAGAGGGGATGTGAAAATGCGGAATTTTCAAAGAGACAGAAACCCAAAGCGGGCTTGGGAAGAATACCACCTGTTGTAAGTATTGCTTCCCAAAGGCACTTAATTGGGGGACAGAGAGTCTAATGGAATTTCTGGGCCATGACTGTTTGATTTAAAAGAGGAAGTTTAATATTATACTTCTATGTTTGGAATGCTAAAAAACAAAACCAAACAACCCAGGGTATTGTTTTGTTAATGCAAATTCCCGAAAGTGGCGCTCAATAAAATCTTGGTTGGTGGTGGTATTTGGAAGACAGAAGTGATTCTTAAGGATTTGAGAGAGAGAGGGCTGAGCCCCCCCAGAGGGAGGAGTTTCAGATTCTCCACTGGGCTTGGGCTACTCCCTTACCTTTTGGGGTCCGTGTTCAAATGCTGTCTGGTCAGTGGGATTCTTCATGAGTGAACACTCTGTTTCAAACCCCCCTCACCTCCACCTTCTGAGCCTTGCCGGTCCCCCACCTCTGCTTCATTTGTCATCATGGCGCTCTATCATCAGCGTCTGATAGACCACGTATCTTACTTGTTTCACATTGTGTCCCCTCCCATTGGATGCCATGAACGTAGACTGGTTTGTCGGCTGTGTTCAAGGCGGTGTCCTGAGTGCCTGGACGCTGCTTGGCACCTAGAAGCCAGTCAGGAGGTGGTTGTTGAACAAGGGAGTCTCATTACCCACACGTAACCACAAGTCATACCTTCCTGTCTTCTTCTTACATATATATTTAACATAGCTCCTCATAGATCTCTAAGCATCTTAGATTCTCTTTTTTTTTTAATTTAATTTTTTCCCACTTGGATTGAAGGAGTGCACCTCAATGGAAAATAAAATGAAGACGCACGTTTTTTTTTGAGGACTTGAGGTGTGGTGGGAAGGGTGAGGAGGGCATGGTGTCTAGCACTTGGTCAGTCTTCTGGCTCTTGCCTCCTGCTGGGGACGCTTGCTGGTGTCCGAAGGGAGGAAAATATAACAATAAAATAATGGTCTTTTTCTCTTTAGAGATTGTATTTATTTATCTGAGAGAGGGAGAGAGAGAGTGTGTGTGTGCAAGAGCAGGGGTGGGGGCAGAGGGAGAGGGAGAAGCAGACTCCCTGCTGAGCAGGCGGCCTGACATGGGTCTCCATCCAGGACCCTGGGATCATGACCTGAGCCAAAGGCAGACGCTTAACTGACTGAGACACCCAGGCGCCCAAAACAACATCTTTACTGCACATCTTATTGTCTGAAAGATGTCACTTAAAGAGAAAGCCAAGTACGTGGTAGATTTTCCTCTACCTCAGACTTCCCCAGGCTGGGAGGGGGCCAGCGCAGGGGTCTCCGGCTTCTGGGGCAGGAAGTGGCAGAGAGTCACCCGATTAGGCCCAACAGGAGAAGGTGATGTGGCAGGCTCTGTCCCTCAGCCAGGAGGACCTTCTTTCCAACCAACAATCTGTGTGTTCTCAGGCACACAGGACACACCGTGTGGAGACCTTCTGGATGGATTGGGAGGAATGAGGGGGCAGGGGCTCCCGGAGAGCCTGACGATTCTGTTTTTTACTCGGATTGTGGACTCTGTTTTGCTCTCAGGCTGCAAGAGCCTGAGAAGCCACAGGCTATATCTCTGCGGTCTCGACTCTGGTTGCAGAGACCACTACAGCAACCCCTCCTGTCGCTTCCTGCCTGTTCTCTGTGCTGATAGGACAACTTCAGTACAGTTTTAGTACGGCTGTCGCTGCCGCTGGCAACAGCCGCGTATCATGTTCATTGAGTTCTCGGTTTTTCAGCCTTAGCCTTTGTCAAAGTGGTATTGCGTGGCTCTAATTCAGGGGTAAAGACAAATCATAATCAAAAATCTTCACTCTTGGGGCCGCCTGGGTGGCACAGCGGTTAAGCGTCTGCCTTCGGCTCAGGGCGTGATCCCGGCGTTCCGGGATCGAGTCCCACATCGGGCTCCTCCGCTGGGAGCCTGCTTCTTCCTCTCCCACTCCCCCTGCTTGTGTTCCCTCTCTCGCTGGCTGTCTCTCTCTGTCAAATACATAAATAAAATCTTTAAAAAAAAATCTTCACTCTTACATTAATACTTGATGAGACAGTGGTCTAGAACAGCATCGTCTAACAGAACTTTCTGTGCTGTCCACTGTGGTAGCCACGAGCACATGGCATGTGGCTGCTGTGACCGAAGAACTGAACTTCTAAATTTATTAAATTCTCATCAGTTTGAATTTACGATGCTGGTAGCCTTGTCGTGATGAGCACAACGTGTCGTATGTAAGTGAATCACCATAGTGTACACCTGAAACTAATATCACACGGTATGTTAACTAACTGGAGTTTAAATAAAAAGTTAAAAAAATTTGGTAGCCACATACGGTAGATCTAGAATATACTTTTATGCTTTTCAAAAGACTATCATCAAAAACAAAACACACGATTTAAATGAAAACTTAATCCTCAGAGGACAGCAGTCTAGATGACATCCGGATTCAGTCCTTCCATACTTTTGCTTTCATTCTGCTCATTATGGGATGATTTTGATGACCAACCCTTGACATTTAGGAAGGGATCGCAGGAACGGGGTAGACTTCTTATATCCGCCATCAGTAAGAGATTGATTGATTCCCTGGGTATGCTGAACCAGTTTCTTTCTTTCTTTTTTTTTTTTAAGATTTTATTTATTTATTTGACAGAGAGAGACAGCCAGTGAGAGAGGGAACACAGGCAGGGGGAGTGGGAGAGGAAGAAGCAGGCTGCCAGCGAGGAGCCTGATGTGGGGCTCGATCCCATAACCCCGGGATCACGCCCTGAGCCAAAGGCAGACGCTTAACGACTGAGCCACCCAGGCGCCCCATGCTGAACCAGTTTCTAAGCCTCAGAGACTAAGGACCAGACCCTGGCCCTGATGCATTCCCAAAGGATGTGCCCACCAAGGGACACCAACTGATGGACCACCTTTTAACGTCACTTCATGCACAGTGTCTAGAACCTTCTTTTCAAAGGTCAGTGGTTTTTACCGAGAAGACAGGCACAGCATATCAGATTGTCATTTTAGGCCAGACACCATGGTAGGTATTTCTGTCTGTTTCATTTCATTTCATTCAACTTTGCATGAGCAGTATTTTCATTCTTGTTTTTTATACACGATTAAACTGAGCCACTCTCTTCTGGTCACGCAGCTAGAATGGGGTGCGTGGCCTTGAGCTCAGGACTCTGCTTCCCAAAACACAGTGCTCTTCCTCCGCGCTACCTTGTCACCACCGCGGGGCTCAAAGCAGCCTGATGGAAAGCAGGAAATGCACCTTGACCCACTTGTGCTCAAGTGAAAGGGCTCTTCCTGAGCAGCAAGACATGAACTTGGGGAATTCTTGAAAAGCATACATCCCTTGGGCTGCTGGCTTGCACTTTACAGAGCATATGTTTACAATGAAATCCCCTTTCAAGTCGTCTTGTTGAGCACTATGGTGTCTAGGTGAGATTGGTCAGAAGATACTTGGTTCTACCGGCATCTGGTCTACCAAGGAAGCCTTTGCTGTTCACAGAGACTCTCCGGTCTCAGGATTGGGAAGTCACAAAGTCACGTTCTAGATGACCTAAGTGAGCAGAAGCTGGTTCCCTCCACACACAAGTTACAGCCCATCTCCAGCTTCGCTCCACTGTGGGAACGCCAGAGCAATGATGGCGCCTTTGCAGCTGTCCAGTCCGAGACACAGACCAGATACTTGGTTTGACCAGAGATGCTGTTTCCCAGAAGTCCTGGCCCCAGGAACTGTGGGTGGTTGTTGACAATAACAGAGGCTGCTGTAGAGAAGAGGCATCCCCAGAGCATCACACATGATGTCTTTGCTCTGAAGACAAGATCATGTTACCTCAGTCCTCAGTCTGGAAGAATCCCCACTTTGACACTCGATGTGTCATCACACTCCTTTTTTTTTTTTTTTTAAAGACCTGATGAGAGTTTATTATAATGCAGTTGGTAAAGGCATTTGATTATTTAGTGATACAGAACATTTTAATAATTAGAATGTCAAGCGATGACGTTATACCAGGACATACTGAAACTTAAGGAATTTCATATAATTTTTGGAACAGTTACAGCATCTACCCACATAATAAAACTTCAGGTTTATCATTATTTGTTTGACAGTGCTTGCCATGTAACTCAACATACCAAATAAACTAGATTAATTAGCCGGATCATGGTCCTTTGTGCTTCTTCTGAACCGATTGTGGGCGGTCAGTGCCCTTGGAAGAGCTTTCACCTGAGTTTACTCAACAGCCACTTGGGTTCTGAGAGGAGTTTTATTTGCTAAGGAGCACTTTGTAGCCGAGTAGGTTGTGGTTGGGGGAGTGTGGGTTTTGGAGTTGGGCAGACCTGGTGTCCATCCTGTCAGTGTCCCTGCATACCCACATGACCCTGGGAAAGTCATTTCTGAATGGGCCTCTGGTAGATATTTCTGGTGCCACCCACATCTGACTCTTGGCCCCTCCCTTATCCCTCTCCCTTCCCCTCATCATCAGGTGGGCCATGGACCGTCTGCCAGTGGGCTGTAAGCACAAGAAAGGTGCGTCACCTCTAGGCTAAAGCATTTAACCACCAGCGTGAGACCCTCCTGCGCTTGTTTCCATGGCTGTCCCCATGCCACAAACACCCTGTGAGATGGACCTTCCATAAGATTCGGGCAGGATGAATGGCTGAGGCCATTTGCCCTGGAGTCATCTGAATCCACAATGGACTTTATGGGGGGGGGATGCTAAGGAGATGTGAGTGCTTGTTACCAAAGTATGACCTTGGCCATTTCAACAAATCCATCTTTTTCTTTTCTGTGCAACGAAAATACCAAGAACGGACCAGGGCTTGTGTTCTACCACATGCTACATGGCACTGAACTCTGGGTGGACACGGTTTCCTGTGGCCTCAGCATCACTTCAGGGGTAGTAGGTGCTTTCATGTGGAGAGGCTATTTTGAAGATGAAATGAGATAAGGAAGAAAATATGATAGAGATTCTCTAGCTGGCATACCCAACACCCCAGCTCCCATGGGGGGAGCAGCTGCATCAAAACCCTGGAGCAGGCCACTTTAGTAGGAAAAAAAAAATCAGACCACATTTTGAGAACCACTGTTATAGTATTTCAAATTTGTATGCACCTCAGGGCCTTTGCATAGCATTCTCTCTGCCTAATGTGCTCCTACTCCAGGTATTTTCATGACTCACTCCTTTAGCACTTTCAGGTCTTTGCTACCTTTCTTAATGAAGCCTGTCCTGAGCACCTCATTTAAATAAATCACAGTGAGCGCCCCCTACCGCCACGGCCATTCAAATTGCTCCTCTCTCTGCTGTGTTTTTTCCACGCACACGTCACTTTCTAAGATTATATTATTTACTCATTTTCTAATATTATATTATTTAATTATTTACTGTCTGACCTCTTCCATTAGGACACCAGGTTCATAATTATTTTGTTCATAGATTTATTCCTGGCACCCAGAATGACATACGGCATGTCGCAGGTGATCAACAGATATTCTGGAAAGGAAGGAAGGAAAGAAAGAAGGAAGGGAGGGGGGGAACGGATGGGTCAGATACTAGTTTATTCATCACTATTACCCCCAGCACCTAGAACAGTTCCATGAACAGATTTGTGAGTGGATGAATCTAGGAGATCTTCAGGCTTTTTATGTTGCCAGAACTCCCACTCATGACCTCTAGATCTTAGTGACAATTTGGAGTGTCCTTGTGGTCACACCTCATGCCTCCCTAGTGGCAGGACAGAGTAAGAGGGTTTCTGTGAGCTTTTGAGTGTCTTATTTTATTTACCTACTGATTTATCATCAAGGGCGCATACGCCGAAGGGGTGAAAATTCTGGCAGGTGCACATGGCTGGAAGGGAGTCTGGACCCCAGCGGCTCACCTCCATGCCTCCTCCCTCCCACTCTCCTCCTCCTCTCTCAGTCGTGCGTTGTGAAGGGGACTGCATTCGAAGGGGTTCAGGACTCTTTAGAAGCTAATGCCTTTGAAGGCTGCGCCGTGAGACAAGTTGAGTCTTGGTCACGAAGACCCGTGGCTACTGCTTATCCAAGTGAAGTCACCTGGGCCAGAGATGGGAAGCAGGTGGGAGGAGTGGAGAGAGGGCCACTGCTGGTCGGAGCCAGGCCCGCCCCCCAGGACCACTCACAGTTTATCTCCTTCCCGCTCCTGAAGGCAACCGCGTGCAGAAGCAGGTGTCTGCCGGTGGGTGTCAGACACGCAGTCCTGCTGGTTGTTGGCAATTACCACGGAGCCGAAGGGTCAGCCGTGGATTTCCATGTATATCAGGTGCTAGGAGCAAGACCTTTCAGGAAGAAGCTTGTTTAAATGCCACCCTCTAAATCAGATCTGAGCTGTGACGATTCTTAGATTCTCGATATTTATCTTGGTTATTTCTGTACGTTCATTCTTCTGTTTCTGTTCTAAGTCCTCATCTGTGTGTTAGTTTATCAAGTCATTTCCAAAGTCATTCGTTAAAAAAATAGACCCGCAGACCTTCTAAGTGGCGGGAGTTATGCTGGGCACTGTGGGAGGTGCAAAAATGAATTAGACTGTCATCTATTCAAGGAACAAGTCCGGAGGGGAGGTGAGGGAAGCCCACCTAGACAATGATACCAGACCAGCACTGCCGCCACCAGCACTAAATGAGAGCTTCCTTTGTGTCAGGCTTTGGTGGAAAGCTCTGCATATATTAATACTGTATGTTATATGTGGATTCATAACTGGTTTAGTGCTTACAGTAATGCACTGTATCTCTATTTTATAGATGAAGAAACTAAGTGAATTGTTCAATGTCACAAAGCTAATAACAGTAGAGAGATTTCTAGCCAGGATCTAGAATTTGGATGCTTAGCTACTGTCTTAATCTGTTTGGACTGCTGTAACAGAACACCATAGACTGGGGGGCTTACACGACAAACATATATTTCTCAGAGTTCTGGAGGCTGGAGAGTCCAAGATCAGAATGCTGGCTGATTTGGTGTGTGGTGAGGCCCACTTCCTGACTTGCAGCTGGCTGTCGCTGTCTCCTGGCTGAATCCTCAAGAGAGGGGAGGGGCAGGGAACTTTCTCAGGCCTCTACAAGGGCACTAATCCCATTCATGAGGGCTCCACCCTCATGACCTCATCAACTCCTGAAGGTCTCACCTCCTAGGACCACCCTACAGAGGATTAGGATTTTGCCCTTAGAATATGGGAAATGGTTGTCAGATGATGGATGTCACCTGAGGAACTGAGCTTTATTGTAAAGGCACTGACGACCTGGTCAGGATTCTCAGTCTGGGAAATAACTGGACAAGTGGGAAGAAGCAGAGGGCAGGATGAACTGGAGAGTGGGCAGCAGGGAGGCTGGAAGGCCAGATATTAAGCTAATGCAATCAGCATTCCTTATGAGGAATTTTAGGTCAGTTTTTAGGACTAGTATACAAATCAAGGAAAAATAATTAGTAAATAAAGTAATCAGGTTCTTCTTCTTTTTAAAAAAAATTATTATTTTTTAGAGCTGGAGAGGCACGGGGGAGTGGGGGAGAGGGAGAAAGAATCTTAAACAGGCTCCGTGCCCAGTGTGGAGCCCAACACAGGGCTCAATCTCACGACCCTGAGCTCATGACCTAAGCTGAAATCGTGAGTCAGACACTTAACCGACCGAGCCACCCAGGCACCCCAATCAGGTTCTTACTTTTGATGATTTTGGGCAGTGTAGCCTTATTTGCTTAGCTGAAATTTTACCCTTTAAATTCTTAGCTCAAATTTTATTTGTGACAATAACCAGCTTGAGCTGCCTTAAGCAAAAACAAGTCATGGTAAGAAAGACAGCTAGATGGCTCATCGTGTCCAAGAGCAGGGGCCTCTGGAAGACCGAAACCAAAAACTGGAAAATGAGCAAGAGCACAGGCGGTCCTCTGTCTCCCCTGCTTTCTGCTTCTTCGGGTATCTGTTCTGTTCTTCTCTATGCAGATTTCTTGCTCTCACGGTGGGAAAACAACTGCCTTTGAGGTCTTGAGTCTCTATCTTCTCACCTGCAACCACATGCAAACACTCGTTGACTGTCCCAGAACCCTAGCTCAAAAACAAGGAGCTTGGGTCAGGTGCCCACTTTGATTCAAGCAGCCACAGCCTGAGATGTAGAGTCAGAAAGGCGGACATGCAGCCAAGAGCAGCTGGGTGGGGAGAGAAGTTTCCAGAAGTAGAAGGTCCCTGTGACCTGGACAGATGCACAAAGTGTGGCCGTCACAGTTAATTCCTGCTGCTTTCATGGGAAAACGTTGGCTGAGCTGGGGTCCCATTTGAGAAAGGCAGAAATGCCGTAATTAATGCCAACAGTAAACATAGACAGGAGTTCGAACTGTGAGTGGAGTTGACGCCAGAATGTAGCCAGAACCCTGGCTGGTCAACTTTGCTAATTGTTCTTTCCCATTGAGCTAACATGTGCTCCAGATTGAGAAATAGTGATTTCCCCCGGTTAGGACGAAGAGTGCTCCTTCTACCCTGTAAGTTACAGGGAAAGATTCAGGCGGAGCGCCACAAGACCTGAGCTGATTGGTTCTTATTTTGTAACGTAATCGAAGAAGTGGTGCTGAATTGCACAAACTGGTAATCACACCTCATATTCTTGACTACTTCTTACAAGGTGCCGAAAAGGAATGATCTAGTATGAGTAGTTACAGCAGATAGAGCTGTTCGAATCAAAGAGTGGCTTGAGTGGAGGCCACTCTGGGGCTAACATATGTGATGACTCCTCCCATTTTTGGGGGGAGGCGGTCACTCTCCCATGTTGGAGATGCCCTAAATCCTATAGGATACCAGCTGGCAAAGGTGCTCTACTTGCCGCTCATAGTATTAGATTTTTTTTTTTTGGTCAGAGAACGTAGATTCTCAGGGTGTGAGCTCTGTGTGAGATCAAGATGGAAAGGGACAAGGAACAAGAGAGAACGCCAAGGATAAAGGACCTGCATTTTTTGCTCCTCCATAGTCACAAAAAGGTTATATATACTTTGCTTTACTTCAATTGTCTTCACAACCTTTATCTATTGCTCATTTCTTGAGCACCCACTATGTGTCAGGTACCATTCAAAGTAGGTGTGATGTGTCGGCGACTAAGAAAAGAGTCTTACCTCCTGTCTGCTTTCTAGCGTGCTGGCACAGTGGGAGAAGACCGACGACAGACATAATAAGTAAATTATATATCTGAGCTCAGAAGCTAAGCAAGGTCAGGTCTGGTTAGTACTTGGATGGGAGACTGCCTGGGAATACTGGCTGCTGTAGGCTTATAAAACAAGGAAAAAGAAAGAGTAAATTATATAGTGTGTTAAAGGTGATGTTATAGATAAAGGAAAAAATAGGGCAGGTTAAGAGGCTAGGATTTATTGAGAAGATGGCAGTTGAACAAAGACTTAAAAGAGGTGAAGGAGGTGAAGCCTGGAGTATCCAGGCAGAGGGAAGAGCCGGTGAAGAGGCTCAGATGTAGGAGAGTCACTGGAATCTTCCAGCAACATCAAGGAGGCTGGTGTAGTTGGAGAAGAGTGAAACAGGGAGGGCTAAAGGTGGTGACAAGGTGGGCAGCGTGTGTAGGGGGTCGCACAGGGACTTGGGGGACACTGAAAGGTCTTTGAGTTTTCGTCGAAGTGACATGGAGAGCCACTGGGAGCTTGTGAGAGAGAGAGGAATGCTCTGACCCAGGTAGTTTTGGAGGCATATTTTCCATGCAGTAAAACGCACATATTTGAAGAGTGTCATTTGGTAAGTTTTGGAATATGATGAAATCAGCACTCAGGTCAAGATACAGAACATTTTGCTCCACCTCGAAACTTTTGTCATGACCCTTTACTATTTATTACGGTGATTATTTCCTTCTATTTTATTTGGGTTTCTCTTTCTCTTTTTCTACTTTCTAGAGGTGGTAGTTTAGATCAGGGGTCAGCAAATACTTTCTGCAAAGGGCTGGCTAGTAAATGTTCCAGATTTTGGAGGCCATGCGCTCTTTCTGGCACTTACCCAACACTGCCATTGTAGCGCAAAGCCATGAAAGGCAGTATGCAAATCAGCATGGAGGGTTCCAGTAAATCCATTAACAACTAGGGCAGCAGATGAATTTGGCCCCTGCGCCATAGTTTGCTGACTCCTGGATTAAATGGCTGATTTTGAAGCGTCCTTTTTTATTTTTGATATGGTATTGTTCAGTTCTAAAATTTTCATTGATTCTTCCTTATTTCTTTGCTGAGACTGTATCTTTTCATTTGTTTCCAGACCATAACTGCTCATTGAAGCATTTTTATCATGGGTGCATTAAAATCTTGGGCGGGGCATCTGGGTGGCTCAGTCGGTTAAGTATCCAACTCTTGATGTCAGTTCAGGTCATGGTCTCAGGGTTATGAATCAAGCCCCGTGTTGGGTTTTGTGCTCAGAGCAGAATCTACTGGGGATTCTCTCTCCCTCTCCCTCTCTCTTCCCTTTCCCCTTTGCCCCACTTGCTCTCTCTCTCTCTAAAATAAATAAATAAAGCTTAAAAAGAATCTGGGGCAGAGAATTCTATCATCTTTGTCATCTTGGTGTGATTGTCTTTTCTTATTCCCATGGAGATTTTCCAGGTTTTGGGAATAATGAGTGATTTTTTTATTGAAACCCTGACAGTGTGGGGATTATGTCATGAGCATCTGGGTCTTATTTCAAACTTCTGTTAGTGTCCGCCTTCTCTGACTACTCTGGTGGGAGAGGGGGCACTACTCCACGACTCCCGGGTGGAGAAGTCCAGGCTCTCCGCTTGGCCTCCCTGCTACCATCCGGCAGAGAGACGCACAGGTACTTAGGGTTTGCTGCTCTCCGGGGCCTCCCCTGACACAGGGAGGGGCCTGTTACACTGAGCAGTGGAGCAGTATCTGGCTCTTCACTAGGTGTCCCCTGACTCCCCACAACAGGATGGGTGCTTCTTTACCACCAGGTAGGGGTGGAAGTTGACGTTCCTGGAGCTCATTACTGCCTAGCAGATATGAACACTCCTGTCCTCCAGTTTGCCTTCTCTGACACCACCCTGGTGGACAGGATGGGTGTTTATTATTATTTTTTTTTTTTAAGAGAGAGAGAGAGAGAAGGGGCAGAGGGAGAAGGAGAGAGAGAATCTTAGGCAGGCTCCATGCTCAGCATGGAGTCTGACATGGGGCTCGATCTCACAACCCTGAGATCACGACTTGAGCAGAAATCAAGGGTCAGACGCTCAACCAACTGAGCCACCCAGGCACCCAAAGGGTGGGTGTTTTGTGACAGGCTGATGAAGACAGAAATCTTAGCTCCCTACTTGGCCTCTGCTGGTGGTGGCAGGAGGGGGCTGCAGGTTTTTCTGTTTAGCTGGAGGACAGCAGTTATTGTCTAAAGTTTTCCTATCTAGTTAGACTGCACCTTACCTGGTCCTTTGGCTAGTTGCTGTTTTTGTTGTTGTTGTTTGTTTTTGTTTTGTTTTGTTTTGTTTTGTTTGCTGTGCCTCTTGGGGTTTGGGGTTGCTGGCTTTTGCTAGTCCAGAATATCTGAGGCAAATAGAAAACCCAGAGACCTCATTGTTGTGTTGTTCCTTGGACTCTGAGCCCTCCATTCAGTCTGTCTTCTCTCCATCTTTGTGCTCCTCATCACGTGCTCACAGAGGAACTTCAGTCCCTGTAGCTCACCTCCATGCTTCCCAGTCGGCCATCTTACCTGGATCTCTCTGGCCCTCATCACTTCCCTGCAGAACCACATTCATGCTTTTTTTAACGACTCCCGGACCTCTACACTTCTGTGTCTCTCTCCACCTGGTCTTTGCTTAAGCTATTTTGTCTGCCTTTGGAGGGACCTCCTCACCACAGAACACCTCATCTTTCAAAAACCTGCTTAGCAGAGCCTTCCGTGATGTCCCCTCTGTAGAAGGAATCTCCGTCTTCGCTGTCCCCCTGCAGTGTTTTGTAAATAAATATGTCTGTTATTGAACCTCAGCAGACAAGCCGAGAAAGTCTCCACTGTGTGCTGGGCACTGTGCCAGCCCCAGGACTCGAATCAGTCTCTTCTCTCGCGTTGGAGCCTGGCCTTTTCACCACACTGGAACGGAGCTCCTAGTCGGCAGCTCCTTCCGAACCTAATGAGGACAAACTTATGTCTCCTACCCCTCTTTTCCCACAAGGATCTAGCATCAGAGATGACACGTACGAGGAGCTTCACTGCTTGAAAAACCAAGTGATGCTAGGCATAGGCCCTTCACTGTGGGGCTTGTTACCATCAGTGGTGGGGTTGGGATTCCATGGACACCAATCAGAGGATTCATCACCAGGGCTGTGTTGAAATCCCAGCCACAATGTTTGTATCCTCAGCAACGAAAAGTAATTCCTCTACGTTGTGGAGCTGTGCCCTGTCGGAACTTATCGTAGAGATCAGCTAATTAATCCAGTATTCCCCAGAGCGTGCATGTGCTAGACCCATGGGATACAAGGGGACTTAGGGAGTTGATGGATTCAGTTTTTCATAGTTATATATTTTGAATGTACATTAGAAAAATACCCATAGCTTGCAGATATATTATTGCTTAACAAGTGAGTAAGTATAAAGGCAAACATGAGATAATCATGTTTTAAGTAATAGAATAGGGAGTATGAAGAAATGTAAAAATCGGGAAGGTGGCACATGAGTGAGAACAGTTTGCTTATATTACAGATGACTGAAACCAAGGCAAGGAAGAGTTTTGCTCAAGGTCCTACAGCTTGAGAGTGGCTAAGCAGGAATGAAGCCTCTGACCACCTTGGCGTCCAGCTGGAGAAATTTCTAGGTTGCGTTCCTAGCTCCAGGTGGCTGTCGAGAAGGACAGACTGGAGAGTAGGAATTTGGGTGTGGGCACCAGGTGGCCTGTTTGGAGCCATGGAAGAGTGTGGGAAAGGAGGAGGAAACCAAAGGGAACAGAGAGGGCTGGAGTGTGATAATAAGCCCTCAGTTGAGCCCGGGCTGCCGACAGCAGTGGGTGGCCTCGCTCTGGTTACTGCTTCTCTCTGCAGGGGGCAGGGTGGAAGCTTCACTTCAAGAGAGGCTCCTGCCCTTAGCTAGCCTATTAATGCCAGTGGACCCTGGTACCAGAAAAGGGCCAAGTAAGGAATTTTTTTTCCATTCATGTCCAGACAGTGTCTCTTTTTTATTTTGTTACACCATGGAGTGCTCTTTGGGGCCCCTGGATTGGAGGTATGTTTTCATCCCACTGGAAGAAATTTCTTTGGGGATTGGACTGGAAGGAATAGAAGAAAGGAATCCCGCTATCCTTCCATGTGCTGCTCCCCAGCCTACCCTGACAAACACCGCAGCAAAGAACAAACATGGCTCTACCAAGAATTAGTTCTTCAGAGAAATCCGACCTTGTCTGCACAGGGACCTGGGAGCTATCAGTGTGCTGGAGTTGGCTGGCTGTCCTGGGAGTGAATGTTGTTTTGGGGTTCCTTCATTTCCTTGGAAGGATATCTTCTGGAATGGTGGGATTTTTTTATGCCAGGATTCAATGCAGAGAAGACTGCCCCCCCGCCCCTGGCTCTCCCCACAGAGCATTAATTTTTTCCTTCTTATTCCACAAATATATACAGGTCCCTACTATGTGTCAGATGCTGCCTTGGACCCTAGAGACACAACGGAGGCAAAGCAGGCCAGACCTCCACCCTCTTACATTCTAGTGGGGAGACACTAATACACATGTAACGGCAGGAGTAAAATATGCAGATTGTGATCGGTGCCATGGAGGAAAGACCCCGGAGATGAGCTAGGGAATGATAGGCAAGCCAGACCCAAGGGAGGAAGTGACAGTACACTGAGCCCCAAAGAATCAGAAGGCAAACGTAAAAAGCTGAACACAAAGCCCTGTCCGCGGAATGACCAAACACACCGGTTGGAGGTGGGAGAGAGATTGGCTCCCTCCTGAAGGCTAGTGTGGTTGAAGTGTTGTGGTACTGAGTGGCTGGGAGGAGGAGCCCAGGGGGTGGGCAGGAGCCAGATCATGCTGGTCTCTGCAGGTCATGGTAAGGAGGTTGAAAGGATTCACTTGGAAGAGCACCGGGGAGCACTGAACATCTCAGCACCAGTGGCTGGTGTCAGACCTGGGGGTTGGGGTGGTGGTCAAACCCCGTTCTGGGCTGACTCAAGCCCTGGCATCAGCAACACCGCCAGGGAGGATACAGGGTTGACTGACCCAGGTGTCCTCCTGTCCTCTCTCTCCAGCCGGATTTTGAGGAATACTTCCATATCTTATAGAGGGATTCTCCGAGGCCTTGTAGGCCGCCTCGTATCCCACAGAGCAGGCTCAAGACATAAACCTTTGTTTGAAAAAACTCCAATGAGAAATTTTCTTTACAATGCAATATTAGGAAAAAGTCGTCTACTTTCTGTAGGACATTATGTGTTTTTTCCTTCTCTGACAGAAAGATTTATGGGACTGCCTCTGGTTTCCTCTCCCTTTGGGTTGCCAGGACACTCAGGGCAAATCCGCGGTGCTCAAATAGATGGACATAGTCTCGTTACTTAAAACATTCTCATTCTTTTCTCATTCTCGGTCTTGACTTCCACTTGAAAAAAATACGGTTTTCCTGGTCCTGACTTTTTTTTTTTCAGATCCTTTCTAGATCAAAACATAAATTAAAAGGCATAAATTAAAAAAACCCCAAAAAACTCCTTTCCCAAAACGGCCCTGCTGTGGTCCAGGCCAGTGGCTCTTCCATTCTCTGGCTTTGCAGCGTTTCCTCTGAGGCCCGGGGAGCTGCCACCTCCCGCAAGAGCTCTCCCCCGCTGTGACTCTTCTCCAGATCTCTGCGGCTCTCCTGGTGAGTGCCACACTGGAGGGCTCACCACTCCGAGTGATTGAGAGTCACTGGAGGGCTCAGAGGTCACTTACATGTCAACAGACTCACTGTGGCCACTGTGTTGAGAACAGACCTAAGTGAGCTCTATGGACTGGATTGTGTCTCCCCTCAAGTTCATATACTGAAGCCCCAACCCCATTGTGATGGTATTTGGAGGTGGGGCCTTTGAGAGGTAATCAGGTTTAGGTAAGGTCATGAGGATGGAGCCCTCGAGAGTGAATTTGTGTCCTTATGAGAAAAGGAAGAGAGGTCAGAGTGCTCTCTCTCTCTCTCTCTCCTTGTTGTGTGAGCATACAGTGAGAAGGCAGCTGTGTGCAAGCCAGGAAGTGAGTTCCCACCAGGGATCAAATTGGCCAGTACCTTGACCTTGGACTTCTAGCCTCTAGAACTGTGAGAAAGAAATGTGTGTCGGTACTCTGTTACGGCAGCCAGAGCTGACTGAGACGCTGGGGCAGGGGTGGGGAGAAGAATCATGGTGGAACTGGCATAGCAGGGGAGGTGGGAGAAGTTCGATACTGGATATCTACGGAAAGAATTTCTGTGGATTATAGATAAGCAGAATAAGGATGGCTTCGAAGATCTGGGCCAGTAACATGAAAGGCGGAGTCTCCATTGGTTGGGTGGAGAAGGCTTTAGGAGCTCCTGTGTCACTATGTGAGGCTGGGACACCTATGAGCCTTGCACAGCAGAGACGCCCTGCAGCCTGGGAATCCGAGCTCTTGTATCATCACTCCAAACCTCCCTTTCCTCCTCTGTCAAATGGACATAGTAATACCCTTAATGAGGCAGAGAATCAGAGAGGGTGGGAAGGACAAATGGATGTGAAATGCAAAGGGTTGAGCAGATACAAAAAGTGGTCATTTCACCAGCTGGTCGCGTACTGGCAGAGGCTGTGAGAGCCATCGAAGACTGCGCTGTCCAAAGAGCATCTCAGCTTCTTCCTCCATTTGAACCATCCACGACATGAAATGCAGTTCTTAGCCCATTGTGGACCTCTAGAATCAGGATTTCTGAAGGTAGGACTCAGGAATTTGTTTTCCCAACTCTCCCCAGCTGATTCTCATGCACCTAGAAGCTTGGGAATTATAGGTATAGGGAGAAAGCCACCTCCACTCTTGGTCAGGCCGTGTATCCCGAGCAGACTAGGAGTGGGTAGAGCCGGTGGGTGGAACATACCATGACCACGACCAAATCAAGAAGTCCAAACGAAATTGAAAAAGTGAGCGTGAGGCTGGAAACTGCAGGGGCAGCTCTTGGGATGGAGCAAAAGGAGCGAAGTCAGGAGCAAAGTGAGAGGGTCTAGATGAGCCCAGAGAGCAGGCCTGGAGGGAGGGCAGCCAGGTGGTGTTTGTGTTGGTCGTCCATGACAAGGTGCATGCGGTGAGCTGGGCTGGGGTAAGGACTGGAACAGAAGCCTTCTGAGGTCCAAGTTCCACATTAAGGGGATTCTCCTAGGGTGATCGTGCGAATGGTGCAAGTTTGATGCACCTTCCCTCTGTCCAGCCCCAGGCCTGGGAAGGAGGCCCAGTGAGCGGCTGGGGCCTCCTTCTGCAAGACGGCCTTTCTTTGTTCTCACCAATCCCTGGCCTCGTGCTTCTAAGTCCTCCTCACACCATGTAGGTGGCAATTCATCCATAATGGACATGTTTTTATTAGAGTAATGGCACCACTTTCTGCAGAAAAGAGCAATGCAATTTTGTTAATGAAAGTCATGTGTTGAGACAGGGGTGGATGGGAACTTCTGGGTCTGGTTTGGCCCTGGCTCAAAACCTTCCGGGAAAACACAAACTTTCAGGGCCACACCCAGAAAGTCCCATTTACCTCTGTCGGGCCCATCTGCTTTGGATTAGAGAAATAATAACAGTCCTCTCTCAGTGCCCTTTTATAAATATAAAATGTGTAATAAAGTGGTTATTAGAAGGTAATCAATGGTGCTTATGTTTTCTTTGGGGAGGACATTGATGGTAAACTTGCACAGAATCCCATGACCAACTACAAGGGGTCAGTTCTGTGTGACTGGCCAAAGGCCATTTTGCTCCTTGGCCCTTGGTAGGTCAGAGGGCAGAACCCCTCCCTATGCCAGGGAAGCATCTCTGGATCCTGACGCGGAGAACAGAGAGATCACTAACTCCAGGATCTGCCCAGAAAAACCCCGCACCTGCTTAACAGCTTTAAGGTTGGGAATAAATGAACTTAAATTAAATTGATAAAGTGTATAAATCTGACATGCTTTACATTGCCACGGCTTATCCCTCCTTCCCTCACCTCTCCATCACACCTTGTTTGATATTTTGGGGAAACTTGTCGAATATTAAGAAAATAAAAGGCACTTTTTTTTTTTTTAAAGATTTTATTTATTTATTCGACAGAGATAGAGACAGCCAGCGAGAGAGGGAACACAAGCAGGGGGAGTGGGAGAGGAAGAAGCAGGCTCATAGCGGAGGAGCCTGATGTGGGGCTCGATCCCATAACGCCGGGATCACGCCCTGAGCCGAAGGCAGACGCTTAACCGCTGTGCCACCCAGGCGCCCCATAAAAGGCACTTTTAAACGAAGTCTTTCCCTTGACAGAACCTACATGATTTCCCCTTTTTCTCCTAAAGCATTCATTGCAGGACCCTCACAATTTAGAACTTGATCAAATGAGATAACCTCGGAAAGCTAGCAGGGTCTGGCCCGGTGTTACTTTATAAAGCTGTGTTCGATTTTTTCAAAGTTTTTATTTAAATTCCAGTTAGCTAACATATAGTATAATATTAGTTTCAGGTGTACAATATAGTGATTTGTCACTTCCATGCATCACCTGTGCTCATCACGACAAGTGCATTCCTGAAGCTGTGTTAGATTTTGTTATAAACTTATCAATTTAAAAAATTAACAATACTTTTCTTTATCAGCAGATTGCAAAATCCTTGGCAATAAGAACCATGTATTTTTTTTTCCACTTCTGTCTTTTTCAGTACCCAGCTTAGTATTGGACGCTTATTTGGGATTAATAAATGTTTATTGACTAGTCAGTGATTGCAACATCAATATTTAGTTATTAATTGAATGATTAATTTTTTATTCAGCAAAACTTTATTGATAGGTACCATGCCAGGTACAGGAGAAACTTATCTAATTAAAGTAGCTAATTTTGGGGTGCCTGGATGGCTCAATTGTTTAAGCGACTGCCTTTGGAGTCCCAGGATTGAGTCCCGCATCGGGCTCCCTGCTCCGTGGGGAGTCTGCTTCTCCCTCTGACCCTACCCCCTCTTGTGCACCCTCTCTCTCTCTCTCAAATAAATAAATAAAATCTTAAAAAAAAGTAGCTAATTTCTTTTGAGAACCTACGCCATGCTAGAATTGTTTTAAGCACGTTATATGTATTATCCCTTTGATCCTTACACTCGTCCTATGAGTGTCTCAGATCACAGATGAAGGGAATGAAGGTGGTCTGACTATGGTGCTTGTACTCCTAACCAGTGCGACGTAGCAGCTCCATGAACAAATGATGCCTAGTCCTTACTCTCAAAGGGTCCCCACCCGAGGAAGATCAGGGCGTGGACGGGAAACGATGAGTGGTAGACAGGTCAGGCAGGGACCAGATACTGAGGCCCAGAATGATGAGGAAAAGCTGGACTAGCTGGTTTTCTGGAAGTTCCACAGAACGATCTCTCTTGGGTGGACGTGAAACTTCTTCCAGCACCTTAAAGAGAAGTAAAATCTGGACTTGCAATATCTTGGAGCTGAAAGAGTTATCAGAAGCATCTAGGCCAGTGGATTTTCAACTTCCTTTTAGTAGCAGAAACTTCAGCCTAAATCTTCCCAGAACACCCACTTTGTAAAATGGATCCAAACAGAGTCTCTTTGATAGGTGGAAAACCGTGATCTAGGCCAAGTGTCTGACTTTTCAAGTGAGGAAACTGAGGACCGAAGTCCCAGAGCGAGTAAGCGGGGAAGCCAAGCGTGGGTCCCAGGTCTCTGTTCCGTGAGGCGGGTGTGGGTGCTTCAGAGGAGGGACTGCCGACAGCCCTGCTGGCCTGAGATTGACCATCAGGTGCGGGAAGCAATTACACTCTGCACAGGCGAGATCCACTGGTCGCATTCTCCCTCCCTGCAGGCTATGTCAAAACACGCAGGCAGGATCCTGCTTCTTCTCACGTTTTAAAAACATACAGTGGACTTGTGTTTACAGTACCGAGAAGGGATGTGACGTGGAGCGGCAGAGCATACCACCCTGGGAAGAGCCACCCTGTCTTCACCGGCGCACACTCCGTCCAGACCACAAGCTCTTGAAACGCGCCTCTCTGGGCTCCAACTCAGAGAGTCTTGCCAGGGGATGTCTCTGAGCTTCAGGTCTTAAACCATGTTCTTCTTTGTGCAAACAAACAGCACCAACAATGATTTGACCCTTGGATCAGAGCCACATCTGTCTGGGCCGCTCAGCCTGGGATTCTTGCAGTGGTGCAGAGGGAAAACAGATTAGGCATCAGATTTCCAGTTCCAGACCCTGTTTTTCTGCTTCTGTGGGATTATAGGTGGGCTTTTGGGTTTTCTTGGCCTCCGCTTTCCCATCCGAATAATGGCAGAAGCTAGGTAGCTCTGAGCTCATTCTCTGGTTTTTATACCTGCGTGTGTGTGCGTGTGTGTGTGTGTGTGTATGTTGCAGTGAGATTTCTTTCTAAAATGGAATCTCACAGGCAGATCCAAAATCCAAAATAGATGAAAGCCAAGTGCTTTGGGTTCACGCAGGAGCAGAGATCTTGGTCACTTCATCTCCTCTGCTCTGGGAGCCCTTGAGATATCTCTGTGGATCCCGAGCGTCCTCCGAATGTGGTTTGATACCACTTGGCTGCATGATTTCTCAGGTCTTTTTGGGCTCAAACATTCCATGATCCCGCAACTAGAACTGTAAATGCCAGGTCACGATCGCGAGTACAAAACTACACATGTGTGTACGTTCAAGAAGAGAGATTACAACTGGGCATTTTATTTTACTTTGATCGAGGCATTGCATTTTTAAAAATGAAGACAGTTTATGGGGCGCCTGGGTGGCTCAGTCGGTTATGTGTCTGACTCTTGGCCTCAGCTCAGGTCTTGATCTCAGGGTCATGAGTTCAAGCTGGGCACGGAGCCTACTTAAAAAGCAAAAACAAAACCACAATTAAGACAGTTTAAGGTTCACAGCAAAGTTGAAGGGAAGGTAAAGAGATTTCTTGCCCCCTACGTGCAGAGCTTCCGTCCCCCATTATCAGCATCCAGCGGAGTGGTACATTTGTTATAACCGATGAGCCTACACTGACACGTCATTGTCACCCAGAGACCATAGTTTACATTACGGTCCACTCTTGGTGTTGTGTGCTCTGTGGGCTTGGACAAATGTGTAGAGACATGCACCCACCATGAAGGAATCAATACAGATATTTTCACTGCCCTAAACAATCCTCTGTGCTCCGCCTCTTCCTCCCGCCCACCTGCCCCTCCCAAGATCTTACACCTTCACTTATTTTGTTTTCATTGCAAAAGTAGAACATACCCAAGAAGTCACTATGAAACAGAAATCAGATGAAATCCTGCTCGCCTGAATTGAAACTATAAAAGGTGACTCTGCCACTTACAGAACTTTCCAGATTAAATAGGCCGAGCTCAAAAGGCACATGGGCGAAGCCACTTGGCTTTGCTGGTTAGTTGATCATCACAGTCTCTCTCACGTGTGCATCACTTAACGGTGAAAACAAATCAGGTCCATCTAGTGTGACCCACTTGATAGTCAAACCAGAGGGAAAAGAAAAGTGATGAGAAGTGTTTTTTAGAGATGGACAGTAGATGCCTAAGATCTCATGGTGAGGATGGGAGGGACCAGGAGTAGAACCCCTCTGAGGTGGTTTTAATCTGAGAAAACAAACCTGTCACCCACTGCAGCTGTGATTCTTTTTCTTTATTTTCAGCTCTCTTTTGCTTTTGCTGCAGTACTGGGAAGGAGCTTTGTGTCTGCATCCTGGACCCCACCCCACATCCATCCCTGCACCAATTCCCTCCCTGCTCCTTAATTCTCCAGCTCACTCTCAGACCCCCAGCGTTCAGAGGAGACTTTGATAACCGAATTTACTGTAGGGTGAATGATGAACATGACCAATGGCACTCAGCATCATTACCACCCCCATTCTGGTGTGCCATCCCCGTACTGCTGAGGATGTAGTACAAGAGAACTACATTTCCCAGACTCCCTTGCAGCTAGGGTTATAGATCCCATTTGGGTTCAGTTGGTAGATGCACCTGCCTGAGATTTGGAAGGTGAAAGTGAAGCACTGGCTCCCTATAGTTGATGGCAAATCAAATACAGAGCAGAAATTAAGCTTTCTACAACCTTCTTAGGTTTTCAAACGAACCCTTTGAGGTCAGTGTATTGAGCAACCATCTGCTGCCATACACATCATCTCTGGGAGTTTCCTCAGTTTTATTTCATTTCCCAGCTGTACAGTAGACGTTTGGGGGTTTGGAAGATTAAAGGAGCTGATGGGAAGTGGGAGGGGCTTGCCACACACCTGGCACCGTGCAGGGGCTGACCCGTTTCAATCTTGTTCTTTTTCTTATTCTGTATGACGCCTTGACACATTTTACCTGCTCTGGGATATGGAACTTGCCTTAATGTGAACTCGCAGCCAATGCTAGAACAGTGTTCTACCACCTCCTCTGATACTGGGCTTCCCAGTACACAGTCTGGGAAACACCAGGGGGTGTTTCAAAGGGTGAAACAGAGGGGGAAAAATGACCTTTCTAACGTTACAGAGCAAGTGACTTGTGGAGGAACCCTGGTCTAATTTTAGGGTAAGGAGAAAAAGTCACTGAATCTCTGTGGGCTTCAACTTCTCTGTCTGTAAAATGGTTGTAACAAAGCCTGTTCTTCCTATCTTACACGGGACAAGTGGCAGTCAAGTATTACTTGTGAAAACGCTTTGGAAAGCTTCTATCTATCTATCTATCTATCTATCTATCTATCTATCTATCTATCATCATCAATTATCTATCTATCTATCTATCTATCTATCTATCTATCTATCTATCATCTATCTATCATCATCTATCTCCCTCCATATACACATTTATATTTGGAAAGTCTTTATATGAAGGGAAGGCATTATTAATGATTAGTGCTTCTTAATTAATCGACGGGAAGCTTTTTGAGTCCCCACAAGGGGCCGGTGCAGTTCTCGGTGCTGGGCACACAGCGGAGAGCTACCGTGGTGGTGCCGTCCTGCAGCTTGCACTTCGGTTGAGCCGGGGCTGCAAGGAAAACAGAAACACACACAGAACAAAGAAACAGATGAATAAACAAGACAGGTTGGAAGGTGGTAAGTGCTATGAGGAAGTAAACTAGGATGTTATGATCAAGAGCAATGGGGGCTGTTTTAGACTGGGCGGGGAGATCATGGCAGCCTCACTGACGACGTCACCTGCACTGGCCCTGCATGACCAGACGGAAGTGAGCAGGGGCACTGGGAGCAGAGCAGGTGGGAGGGCCGTTCCAGAGGCTTTAGGTGTGGCAGGGACGCTATGGGATGAGGTCCTATGGTGTGGACCCCTATCACTGGGGGGCCACACAGCCCGGAGCAAGCAGTGTGGAGGAAAAGAGAGAGGTGGCAGTTTTGGAGACCCGAGTGTAATCCTGGCTCTGCCCCAAAGCAGCCGGGCCACCTTGCACATGCCATAGCACAGCGCTGGCCTCCGTTCCTTGTCTGTCAACCAGGAGCAGAAATCCTGCCCCTACAGGAGGTGTGCCGGGACAGGGGTGTGGCCAAGGCTGGACCTGCCCTCCAACGCCCCTGCTTCGAAGCACAGTGATAAACCCCAGTCTGGCTCTGGCCCCTCCTGGAGTTGGGGCTGCCCGGATGAGGGGCCCGCAGACCATCTGCCCTCACACACAATGCGAGCCCTGTGCTGGCCCCACGGACAGCAGGCGCGCGAGAGGTCTGCTTTTTCTTCTGGGGGACTCGAGCCTTCAAGTCTTCGGATGGAGTGCCAACAATAATTCATCAGGAACGCTTTACAACTCAGCATTACAAAACCTGTTAGGAGACAGATCGCCCACAGGACGGGATCGAGAAGGAAACGTGTTCAGGGCTGGTGACCTCAAGATGATTAATGATTTTTCACAGGGTGAACTCTGTCCTCCGCCTCCCACGTGCTGTGTGCTCCCTCCCTCCTTCACCAGCTTGTTTGCAGGGGGAGGAGGAGGGGGAAGGGGGAGGGGGACCCTTGAAGGAGAAGCGCGGTTGAGAGCCCTGTGCTGGAAAGGCAGAAGTGGTTTCTTGTTATAATTTTATTTTTATTCTTCTCAAAACCCCAATTCAGGTTCTATATCTTGAAGTATGTACAATCGGTCCCTTGACCCTGAGCGAGCTTGTCCCTGTTACGCATTTCACACAGCACTGTGCGCTCTCAGCTATGGTTCCTGTGATGATCACCTCTTCCGTCCCCGCGCACCCAGATCCTGACTTCATTGAGTACGGGATGTAGCAGAAAAGGAAATCATGATTTTATCTTTTGATTTTCAAGGTTATGGTAACTTGATTTTGACTTTGTTAGATTATAAAATGTACAGCTGTGATGGATGCTGTTTTAATAAACTAAGGATAGAGCTATTGAAGGAGACATTTCTGGTCCCTTCCTATGCCCTTCTTTGGCCCCACACCCCTGAGATCATCAGTGTCCAGTCCGTGCCCCTGGAGAAATATTTTCAGGTGCCTTCTGCATGACGTGAATGTCCAGATGCAAACCGAGAATGATGCGAGAAATTTCCAGTTTTGTGGGAAAAGGAAATTGATGATGATGGGGATGATTGCTGGTATTTACTGACTACTTAGGTTGAAGGTACATTCCATGTGCCATTCAATTCTTACAGCAACCATGGGAGGTACTTATTAATATTATCCCCATTTCACAGATCAGGAAATTGAGCTGTGGGGTCAAGCTGGCCCTAGCAGAACCAGAATTGGAGTCCAGGAGGCCTCATTCCAGGCTGAATGAACTTTGATCAATGTTAAGTCTTTCTTCTAGAACCTTCCCTAAAGCCCTGCTGGCTTCCCTGAATGTCTGCCTGTAAGTTCTTACACGCAGCAACATAAATGAGAAGGTGGTAAGTGATTCTAGTCTCGCAGGATTCCAGTCCTGCGCTCTGTGAGCTCCTTCCTCTATGGGTCCTTGTTCTGGGTGAGACTCAGAGTCATGGACGCATATGTGTTTCTGCTTCCATTCCAAAAATCTACGTAACTATGTAACTACGTTTTAGTATCTTGCCTGACTTCTAGTTGCTCCAACTAGAAGTGTTGAGAACCACTGAACTTGACCCTGAGGGCTTGTATGAAGTCAACATGCTTCTCAGGATTGTATTATAAAAGCAGTCAAAAAGCTCAGTATATAGTAAAGTATTTAAAAGCACAAGCTTTGGAGTCAGAGCCCTGTAACAATTATGTGTCTTCATATAGCAATCATATGACCTTGGGCCTCAGTTTCCTTACCTGTAAATTGGGGATAATAACACCACTTGCTTTATAAGTTTGGAATAAAGATTATCTGAAATAATGTCTAAGTAAAACATTTAACACAGTGCCTGGCAGATAGTATGGACTTAATGCACGCCAGCTGTTATAAAGAGAACAGTAATTTATTGTATCTGCTCAAATTCTTTCCCTCATCTTCATTAATTCATTAGGAAGAATCATTATCTGAAATTTATTGATAGTTTCACACTAGACAGGGCTGATATTACATGGCAAGTTTTACAGAACCTGAGGAGAGTCACGTATCACAGAAAAAGAAAAGGAAAGAGAACACTGGACAACTTGTAAAATGAATCACCTGTATCATTGTAAATCGAGGAGTCAGAGGGGCCATGCCACACACTGGCCAGTTGCTGTCCAGTAGACCAGAGGAGGTGGGAACCTCAGTCTTCATGTTGGATGAGATGTCCCTGTTCTTATGAACAAGCTACTAGGCTGGGCCACACTTTGGAGGACGCGGGAATCCAGCTTAAGTCCCAGACATGACTACCATGGCTCTCTGGGATGAAGGGCTAGGGTCGATGAGAGTCTTAACCAGGTTTTAAAGGTTGCAGGGGACAAACACCCATCCAGGCTACTCTGGCGATGGAGATTTATTTTAAGGAACTTCCAGAGGACAGATCTTCATGGGCATCTGCGTTAACCAAATAAGCAAGATGTTCTGATTGCATAGCCCTATCAGTAAACGGACTTGCATATGCATTGAGTATGTCAAATATAAATATTACATATATTCATAGCAAAATATCAAAGATTGGGTGGCTTAAACAACAGAAATTAATTTTCTCATAGCTCTGGAGGCCGAAAGTCCAAGATCAGTGTTGGTTTCTCCTGCAGCTTCTCACTGTGGCTTGTAAGGGCCTCCCTCTTGCTGCCTCATATCTCTCGGACCCTTCATACAGATGTCTGTGTCTCCAGGATTCATGGGCCACACAGCAGTCAAGCGATCTTTCTGCAACAGAAGTCCACCTCACGGTCCCTGCTCTGTTGGTGTTCCGTCGTCTATGGGAGCGTGGTCACCCCACGGATAACAGTGATGTGGGCTGCTGCTCGGATATGCTGGGCTGACAGCTATACTTCCGTGAGTCCTAAAAGGATAGCACGGCAGAACGTGAGTGAAAACAAGTAACATTATAACATTATAGGATCACCTTAAATGTACTCAAATCTACTAAAAAAAATTGAAAAGCTCCTTTATTTTTTACATCACAGCCTCATAACTAATCAGTGTGTTGCAGCCCTGTGGGTGAGAACCACCCGTCTCGGCACAGAATCCCTGGGTTGGCCAACGATGGCTTTCATCATTTGGTGACTGCTACCGCTAAGACTTTGACTTTGGTGACCTCCCCCCAGTGAAGCACACCTACAGGCATTTGCACCTTTGTGTGATTTCTCTCCTCTTCCCACTTTGTCCCAGGCTGGGCTGTGCCTGCTTTGACCCGTAAAGTATATATGGCAGAGTCATGCCGTGCTGGTTCCAAGTGTGGCCATTGGTTGGCCTGGAAGCTGCCATATCCTCCTTCTTGGGCACTTCTTTTTGGGGTGTAGATGTCACGCTGTGAAGCAGGCCAAGCAGCCATGTGGGGTTGCCCACCGGAAGGAGAACTGGGGCCCTTAACCCCAGCTGAGCTTCCGCTGGATCCTCCAGATGACTGCAGCCACCTCAGGGGCTCAGGTAGCACCAAGTGAAGCAGAATAACCACCAGGAACTTGTGTCTCATGGGACAGGGGACATTATGGCTGAAACCATTTGTTATTCAACAATAGACTGAAGTAGGGTCAAACGACCTTCTCTAGACCTGCTAGCATGTACTGTGCTCTAGTCAACCTGGGTCCTTGCCATCCTCACGTCAGCCTTCGGTCCTTTTTACTTGCTCTTCCTTGGCCCGAAATGCCCCCTGCAGAGAGATTTTTTATATCCCAAGACAAAGGTCGCCTCTCTTTTCTGAGGCCCCCTTACAGGTCCCTTTTACTTTCAGGCAGAGTTAGTGTCCCCACTCTGTGCCCCCGTGGCAGTTTATGTCTTCTAGAAGGCTACATGACTGTAGACTCTGTAGTTTTAAAAAAATATATATTGAGGGGCTTGTCCAACCTCACAGGGAGTTAAGTAGGGGCCACTGTGGCATTTCTGGGAGTAGCATGGGTCTTGAGTCAGACACAACTGGATTCGAATCTCAGTGCCTACTCATTCTCAGAGCGATCTCTGGATGCTTCTCTTAGCCTACGCTCTTTCCTCTGTAAAACAAGGACAGTGATTGCCCCCCTCAGGGTGGGTGTCAAGATTGCAGTGCACTGTGGTGTATCAAACACTTGGCACACTCCCTAGCCTAGCCTAGCCTATCTGAGCAGATTCCAGAGAGATCCCCACCTGTCGGGCTATAGTGTTAAGCCTGATCACATAAAACCAGGCAGCTTCCTCTGCCCTCTCTCTCATCCCATCTGCTCCCTGAGTTAGGTGTCCTTCCCTGTGATCTTAGTATAGCTCTTCTTAGCCACCATGATTTTTTAAAAAGATTTATTTATTTATTTTAAAGAAGAAAGCGAGAGTGCGTGTGCGTGAGCATGTGAGCGGGGGGAGGGGCAGAGGGAAAAGAAAGCAAGAGAATCTCAGGTGGACTCCGCAGTGAGCACGGAGCCTGACGCAGCGCTTGATCTCACAACCCTGAGACCATGACCTGAGCCCAAACCAAGAGTCAGATGCTCAACGGACTGAGCCCCCCAAGTGCTGCGCCATTGTGGTTTTTACGACACTACCAGCCTTCCCCGTAGACGGGGAGCTCCTGAAGGCTGGCATCACTGGTTCTTATTACAGATTTCTCATTCCCAGCAAAACAGCCCAGCACCTGACACTTAGCAGATGTACGGTAAGTACTCGCTGAGCTAAGGGTCCCAACACCTAGGATTTAATTCAGGATTTCAGGGTAGTTAGGGTGCAAGGACGTTACCTTGATTTTGACTGGAACATACCTAGTGTCTTCAGTGGACCACCATTGTTTGGCAGACTCGTCATGTTGGTGGAGTTGTCTGAACCTACAGCAGTTGCCTGAGGTGGGGGCGGGGGTGTGAAGGTACCATCAGCAGAAGAGAAGCTGTGTGACTTTGAGTGCCTATCATAGCTCAAAGCTTCCTTTTTCTCATATTGAGGTGTATGAGCTATCAGGCCTCCGCTGACAAATTCTGGGGTATAACTGTTTCAAGTTTGGTAAAGCCTCTCTAATCTTCAATTCCACTGACTTAGTTTTCTTGCCTCTCTTCAATCCATCAGGAGATTTTTGGGAAAGAAATCTATAGCAGGGATCCCAAGTCGCCAAGGAGTGTTTCATAACATTAAACAATGGTGATCTATAAACTATGTGATATTTTACAGAATCTGAGAATGTCCCCCCTATGCAAATGGGTGGAAACCCAGACAAAGCTTTGTGAATAAGCCATTTAACAGTGTTATTTATAACTTCAAAAAACTGAAAGCAACGTAGAAGTCCAACATTAAGGAGATGATTTGGTCAATTTCTAATGTATGAATCAGAATATTCAACATTTTTTGAGGGTCTACTCGTGCCGGGTGTGTCCTAGGCACCATACGCTTGAGACCAGGGACACCCTTTAAGGGTCTTGTAGTTCCATGCCGGTGACATCAAGTGACTTATCGAGTATACAGGGATGAGTTTTCCATGAGAGAAAGTTTGAGATGTTATGGGCACCTTTGCTGGATGTCAGGGTCGGGGAGGCAACATGGCGGGAGGAAAGGGACACATCTATGCTTCAGACAAGCAGGAACGTGTGCTCTAGATGCGAAGAAGAGTGTTCATAAAGGCCAGAGGCTGAGGTGAACTTACGTGTGAGGGGAACTGGAGAGCCCTGACTGGCTGCAGTTCAGAGTGTGGGTTTTGTAATGGGAAGAAATAGGGCTACGGTGGGAAGCCATGTTGAAATCTTTGAATTTCTCCTGTGAGAAATGGAGAGCCACTGAACATATCTTTTTTTTTTTTTAAACCCACGACAAGATTTATTTATTTAATTTTGAGAAAGAAAAAGAGAGAGAGAGTGTGCAGGGTGGGAGGGACACAGGGAGAGAGAATCTTAAGCAGGTTCCATGCTTAAGGACCCTGATACTCGGCTTGATCTCAGGACCCTGAGATCATGACCTGAGCTAAAGTCAAGACTCAGATGCTTAACCGATTGAACCACCCAGGTGGCTCAAGATGTCTTTTTTTTTTTTTTTTCCTCAGGAGGATAGAAAACCATGCTTGCAGAAAGCTATCAAGGACAAAGGAAAGTTAAGGACAGAATAATAAACAACAAAAGAGTTTGCACAGTTCTGTATTTACTGTGATCTTATCTACATAAATACACACAAAAAAATGTGTGTGTGAGGGGGCGCCTGGGTGGCTCAGTCGGTTAAGCAGCCAACTCTTGATTTTGGCTCAGGTCACGATCTCAGGGTTGTGAGACTGAGCCTTGAGTTGGGCTCCGCGCTCAGCACCCAGTCTGCTTGAAATGTTCTCTCTCCCTTCCTCTAAATAAATAAAAAAAAATAAATAAAAATAAAATCTTTAAAAAATGTGTGGGTGAAGTCTTGGAGGAAAATGTGGCAAAATGGCAATGGTGGACACCTCTGGGGGCTGGAATAATGAGGATCTTCTCTTGCTGCATCTTTGCTATTCCTCGTCCTGTATAAATCTTCTACTGTGAGCACATATGGTTGGAACAATCAGAAAAATACAGGAAAAAACTCCAACCTTGAGGATGATGAAAGATAAATACCATCCACATGTGTCGTGGGGCCTCAGGGTGGTCTGGTTTTAACCCCCCCCCCCCGAACTGATGTTCCCCCTGGGGAAGGGGAGCCATGGCTCTTCCCTCAGGCACGTGCCTTCCCTGCTGCAGGGCTGGGCTGGGCTGTGCTGCTTGGCTGAACACGAGCCCTGGCTCCCGCCTAAAGAAAACAGAGGAGATTTACACGGACCTGAGGACGTGATGAGAAATGGTCATGGTGTGTGTGGGGAGTTCAGGGAGAGGCTGACGGAAAGGTCACACTGTGGCGGAGTCTGTCTCCATGAGCACCACGAATAGAGCATGGGAGAGGGGAGAGATGGACCCCAACAGAGAAGGTCAGGTAGATAGAGATAGATGGACGGAGACAGAGACAGAGTCTCAGGCATGGGAGATACAGGGACAAGTCAAGGAGCCAGAGGAACAGGCCAAGGAGAGAAACAAACAGAGGGGCAGAAAGGGGTGGGTAGATGAGAGAGAAAGACAGTGAGAGAGAGACAGAGAGAGACAGAGGAGGAAGTACAAGGGCCACAGAGAGGGGGAGGCAAAGAGAGAAGGACCAAAAGAGGCAGAGACCGGAGATGATGGGAAAACCCAGGAACAGAAAGGCAGGGAGACACAGCAGATACGGCAGCTGAGAGCACTTGACTCAAGAGCTAGAGGCAGAGACCTGCAGAGACACAGAGACGCTGAGAGACGGAGACAGAGACCGCAGCCGAGGCAGGAGAGGCAGCAGATGGAAGGGTGGCCAGCGGGGGATGGCGGCAGCAGGGATCTCCGAGGACCAGTGCTGGCAGTGCGCCAGGGGTAGTTCTTGCTCGCGATGTTTTCACAGAGTGTCCGACCTGTGTCAAAACTCGTTTCTTTCCCGGTTGTGTTCCAGAAGTGTACGTAATATTTAAAAAAAGATTTAAAAATCATTTGTATAGCAATTTATAAGTTATGAATCTCTTCTATATTCTTGATGTCACCATCCCTTCCCTCAATCAAGTAGCTAGTAATATGGTCCCTCAATTTGATTTTTAATGCCTATTTTACATATGTGGGATCTGATGACCAGGGCAGCTGAGGGCCTTGTCCTGGAGGCACAGCTAGCAAACGGCAGAGCAGGGGTTGACACCTGCGCTGTCCAGACTCCTGGTTCAGGGCACGGGGGGCTACTCCATACCCCTGGGTCTGTTATCAAGGCTTCAGCAAGCTGTGCCGGGTGGGGTACGGGAGGGTGTGACAACAGCTCACTGCATCAGCAGGTGCTAAGCCCCGACGGACTGCAAAGATATTGGGTGGTGATGACACAGTGGCAACCAAGACTTGATTTCTACCCTCCAGAAGACTCTACTTCAGTTGGGAAGGCTAAGCTAACAGAAACACAGGGTAATTCGGCTGTGCCTCAGGGCTTTTGCAAGAGTTAGTTGGAACACCCAGGGTTTTGGTGCTGAGAACCCAGAGTCCGTCCTCCTTGTAATTTCTGCAAATCCTTGAACTTCTTCCTCACAGCCTCCTCTGTTTCTGCTCCTGCAACTCTGTGTGCCATCTTGGATTGGCTCTGGGCCAGTTGGGAAATGGACTTTGGCCCCTTTGCCCTCAGAATCTACTCATACTCATTTACCCCTCAGAATCTACTCATACAAATAAATATTGTGAGTTTAGTAACTTTAACGAAGATTTTTGAGTGATGGACATGAATCTTCCGTCAGCAACCAGCACCCAGCATTTCCCCACCTTGAAGACTTCCCACCACAGGCTTGCTTTCTTCCAAAGCTCACACCCCAGGCATGTCTACACCCGCCGTGCCTGGCCTCTGGGACACAAAACTGAAGGTTCTTCCTTGTAGGTTCAGCCCCACTGGGCTGCCTCGCCTTCCCCAGAGTTCCCGAAATTGACTAGCGTACATTTTTCTAGATTCTATTCACAGAAAACAATCAGAGATGCACCAAGCTTCAGTTTTGAGGTCACTGGAGGCAGAAGGAAAAGAGGAGGGTGGATGGGGGCTGTCAGGGCAGAGTGCTGGAAACAGTGGCTTTAGAGATGGGTTTCTGGAATGCTCCAAAGTCCTGGGACAAGGGAGGCAGCTGTGTTCCTCAGAGAAGTGCAGGTTCCCGACCCCTCCACGTCTCTCTGCATCGTTTAGACCCCTGACTGCAGAGTAAGAGCTGCAGCTCCTACTTGGTCTTGACCTAGAGACCCTCCCCTCCCGAAGCAGTCGGCGAGGGACGGAGGGAGGTGGCAACAAAGCTTGCATTTGTTTATCTGGAAAATCCGGGTTCTTTCTTTAAATGTTCACTTTGTTAGAAGACAGAACTTGCTCTTTGACTTTCAGGACTAGGAACACACCCTCTCTCCAGACTGAGACAGAGGCGCAAAGGTATTATTTGCATTGAAGCTGTTTCCAGCTGCGTTTTAGCATAGCTCATCCTTTTGCACAGCCAAGGGTTCAGTGTTTACCCAATGCAACAATGCATGCAGCCCTGGATGGAAACCACGAGTGCGCGATTCCCTGTCTCCTGGGCCTCCTTCCCTGGAGGGTATGATCTCACTCGGGGACCCTCGACATCCTTGGGCCTATCTGTCTTCTGTGTGCAGCCCCATGAACCTTTTCATTCACATACGTGAAAAACATTCCGAAAATATGTTCATAGGCTTTCCACGGACTTGGCTAACACAGGTGTTATGTCGTCTGGCCCGGGCCAAGTTCACCAGTTTACATTCTTACTTTTCAGCCGCTCGCTTTGATATATGCCTAAATCGTCGCCCATCGCAAGTGCATTTTTAGAAATAATACCTCAGGAAAAAGAGGGAGAAGGGGAGGGAGGACAAGAGCATGGGGTTAGAGCCTGAAGCCCCAGGCCCCGTGCTCCTCCCAGCTTCACCCCGTATAACAGCTCGGGCAGCTTGATTTCCAAGAACCTCTGTCACTACATCTGTAAATGTGGATAATAATGATCCCCTACTGACCTTACAGGCTTGTTGCGGGGGGGAGGGGGCGGTCTCGTGTGCTGACAGACTCGACAGTGCTCTGAGAACTGTAACACAGGAGACAGACAACAGCTACGCACTGAGAATTCTACTCTGTGCCAGGCCTGGGAGAAGCATTTTGCAGAGATTTTTAATTGAATCTCCTCAGCCACTGTACGAGGGGTACTATGGGTCCTATTTTATAGGTCAGGGAACTGAGACTTCATGGGATGAAGTAAATTACCCAAGATCACACAGCTTGGTAAGAAAATTTAAGCTTTATCTATCTCTCTCTTTTAAAGATTTGTTTATTTATTTTGAGAGAAAGAGAGAGTGCACACACATGTGAGTGGGGTGAGGGGGGCTCAGAGGAGAGGGAGAGAGAGAATCTCCAGGAGACTCCCCACTGACCATGGAGCCAGACATGGGGCTTGATCCCAGGACCCTGAGATCATGACCTGAGCCGAAATCAAGAGTCGCTCTTAGTGCAAGCAGTTTTTAACCTTTCCTCTTCTTCTTGTGGGTTTTCTCCTTTTCCTTCTCCTTCCTCTTCTTCTTCTCCTCCCCTTCCTCCTCCTTGTCTTCTTCCTCCTCTTCCTTCTCTTCACGTGAACTGTATAAGGAAGTGTGGCAGTCCTTAGGGCCATTCCCTAAATTCTTCTCCACATGGTAAATTTTTACTTCTCCGATCTTTTTTTGAAATCGGCTGCAGCCATGTGGCTGGTTTGGGCCAATGAAGTTTGAAAGAAGTAGCAAGTGTCCCTTCTGGGCAGAAACTAAAAAAGCCCTGCGTGGTTTTCCACATTCCTTTCCCCCTTTTGGAAGCATGCGTCTGGCTGAAATGTCCACCCACAGGGAGCGCTGAGTGATTAGGATCCCAGAGCCTCCCCCTCCTCCCACCACATCTCCTGGCACTGGAAATGCACATGAGGGTGACCTCTGTGTGCATTCGCGTGTTTAAACCCTGCAACTTGGAGGTGGTCGTTACTGCAGCATAACGGAGCCCATCGTGACTGATATGGGAAGCAAACCTGATGAGAAAGCTTTAACAGGGAAAAGAGCAGATTGTAACGGAAATGGCACCACCGGGAGTGGAAGTCTTCAAGTTTGGGTATTGATGTCAATTGATGTGGTGAACTTGGACATCTCGATTCACTCTATTGGAGAACAAGGGAGGTAAAGTCACGTTTCTCAGTCATGTTCAGGAGACGGTGCCCTTAGAAGTCATGGTCTTTCTAGTTGCCAGGAAACACTGATGTGTTAATGAAAAATAACTGTTTGTGGAGGTGCCTGGGTGGCTCAGTCAGGTGTGTCTGCCTCCAGCTCAGGTCATGATCCCTGGGTCCTGGGATCGAGTCCTGCATCGGGCTCCCTGCTCCAGGGGTATTCTGCTTCTCCCTGTCCCTCTGCTTCTTCCACTCAAGCTCTCTTTGTCTAAAATAAAAAAAATCTTTAAAAAAAAGAAAACTGTTTGTTACGCTCTGCTAGGTGTCATACCATCTAAAAAGAGATGAAGATAGAGACAAGTAAGCTAGAAAAGCAGCTGCTGAGACACCTGGAAGGCACTGGACTCCTTTGCAAGGGAGCAGCCCGCAGACCCACGCCTTTGGAGCACAAGCCTACAGGTTCCAGAAGCAGCAGGGCCATCGTCGTGTTGGACAATGCAGATGCACTCAGGTCACACTCGTTTGAGCAGCCGTGTGTTCACTTCAGGGAAATGAGAGCTGGCTGTGGTGAGGAGCCCCTTCTCCTGGCTCAGAGCACCAGGGACCAGGCCAGGGACAGACCCAAGCGCTCTCCCCTCAGCCAAACACAGTTTAATAACAGGATGAGAAAGGGTGAGGAAGACGAAAACTTGGTTTTCCGGGCCACTTTGTAAATCCCACTGGCCTACGTTTTATTGGTTTCCCCTCTTGGTGCTTTTTATGTTTTTCTATCCTGATGGTTATTAATGTCAGAGTGGTAATGATTCACTATCTTTTTGAATCCTGGTCTAGTTTTAATGAGCATAAAAATTTATTTTAATTAATTAATTAATTAATTTTTATGTAGGCTCCATGCCCAATGTGGGGTTTGAACTCACAACCCTGAGATCAAGAGCTGCATGGTCTACCCGCAGAGCCAGCCAGGCACCTTGAACATAAAAACTTCACATGGTCTGTAAGGTTTATTTGAAATTTCAAAATAAATATCATCAGTGGGGGAAAAAAAAAAGACAAAGGCAAATATACTAAACAGTTGAGAAAAATGTTTTTTAGTAAAACTTGAGTGATTTTCTATATATTTATTTAATGCCCTTTCACCAAGTCACATTACCTGAAAAATAGAAAGGGTTTATGAGTTTTGGATTGTTTTCGCTGGGGGCCCTTGCCCAGTCCCAGACATCAGCATTCTGTGGGGGCATGGTTCAGGAGTCGTTGGAATAATTCATGGCTTCCTGTTTCTCTTCTGCTATAATGCCCTTGAATCCTGAGTCCGTGAACCTCAAACCCTTCCTAATGTCTCCGGGAGCCCTTCTGGCCAAGAATGCCTCTCCTGGCTCCTAAGGTGATCGGTGGCCAAGATAATTAGCTCTGGAGGATTGAACAAAATTATAAATAAGCAGGTGAAGCAAATGGGAAGGAAAGCCAGTGGGTTTTTAGGCATATTGGTCGAGAGGTGTGCCATGTGAGCTGGAGGGGGGCTCCACGGTTTCTAGGTCTCCTGGGCTGTCTCTCAGATTGGCCCGCTCTGGCCATTAAGGTGGGGCTGTCAGCTCTTGTCTGAACTGTGTCAGTCATCTCCCAAAGAGCATCCCCGCTGCCCAGGGCTGACAGCAGTACTGCCAGGGATGGAGGCAGCTAGGACATAGCATTTAAGGAGGCCCCCACTGTCAGGTGTTGACTCCACGCTTGTGCGGCCATGAGAGGGAGTGCCTCCTTAAATGTTTTGCACGAGGTGCCTCCCTTGCCTCCTCCTTATTTCTGGCCAGCTGCTGCCAGGCTTGCCCCCTCCCCTCCTTGTGCACATCATAGCCAGGGCAATGGCTACCATATAGGAACCTGATTATGTGACTTCCTTGCTTAAAATCCTTAAAGGGCTGCTCATTACCTCTGAGATGAAGTCACACTGTCTTGTTCGTTTTTCAGTTCACTGGGTTTTTGATGGACTGGTTGATTCGTTCAATCATTGCATGTACAGAGCCAGGCACTGTGCCTGGATGGTGAGAAAGGCCAGCAGTGTTTCTGTCCTCCCGCTGCTGCCAGTTGAGTGAGAAAGACAGATGGGACACTGAACCAATAGGAATAGGAAGAAATGGTAAACTCTGATAGGTGCTGTCAAAGAAACAAACAGGGGCTGAGGTGTGGGGTAGACAAGGGCAGGGTCTCTGTCAGGTGGAGTGGACAATGAAGGTCTTCCTGAGGAGGACAGTTCAACAGACTGGAAGGTGGAGTGGCCAGGTCTCTGACCAGCGGGGGAATGAATCCCAGATGGAGGGAATAGCAGGTGTGAAGGTCTTGGGGCACGAGCAGGCTTGACCTGTTCAGAGAACGGAATGGAAGCCAGTGCAGATGGTGTGTAGGGTAAGGGTGAAAGATGGAAACAAAGGCCACATGGGACAAAATCCTATGTGGAGAAGTAACATGGCTAGGTGAATATTTTGAAAACATTATTTCATGTTCTATTGAACGTAGTGCGGAAGTGGCATGGATTGAACAGAGGAGATGGATGTGGAGGCCATAGTGACACTCGAGGCAAGAGATGCGGGTGGTGTGGACCTGCATGAAGGCCCGGGAGGTGGAAGAAGACAGATACAGTAAGGATTTTGGTGAGCTATGGGTGTGTACTGTACATACATGTGTGCGTGAGTGGGAGTGGCTGGGGAGGGCTGGGAAGGACCAGGAGCTCCTTGCACAGTGAGAACACACGCCTGCTGTGGGCTCAGGAGAGGAGAAGTGGACCAGGGAGGGGGGAACAGGTGCGTGCTTGGGGCCATAAATCAGCAACTCTTGTAGGTGTTGCCTGTGTAACTATTAGACATCTGAATGAAGGTGTCAGAGAAGCAGCTGGAGTGTGGGGAAGAGGCAACATGGAAATGGGAGCCTGGGAGTCAATAGCTCACAGGCACATGGCATTTCAAGTCATAGGAACTGTTTCCATTTCTGGACAAGATGGAGTAAGATTGTCCCTCACATCTGAGAACATGGAAAACTGGACAGAGTATAAGACAGCAGTTTCCTATGTTCCACATCGGGCAGTGCAGGGCAGCGGTCCTCACATGTGGGGAAACCCACGAGGTGAGCTCTGATGTCCCCCACCTAGAGCCTGGAGTGTTTCCCAGATGCAATGCAGGGATGGGGGAGCCGGAAAGAGTCTGGAAGTTAGCCTCCGGTGGTCAGCCTGGGTTGAGAGGACGGAGCGGAGAGTCCTGGAGGCTGAGCGGCTGGAGGACAGAACATGCTGGAGAGGAGAGGGTGCCCAACTGCAGTGGGCCTACCTCTGCATCTGCCCCTTCTGCTCCCGGCTGGCCCAGGCCGGCGTCTGCTGTGGTACTCGGCGGCCATTACAGCTCTCTCGGCCTCCTTGCCTGGGTGGAAGGTTCCTCTCAGCTCCGGGTATCACACGTGGGCCTGACGCTGGCCCCCATCACACTCCATGGGCCCCTTGCCGACTCGGTTGTGAACTTTTGGCTGCCCCTGCTGGCTTTTGGCCCAGAGCCCTGCAGGCCTCACTTCCCGTCCCACTTATTGCTGTGTGTTTCTCTTCCATGTGTGGCCTGCAGGGCCACAGAGGTTGGATCCAAATAAGGGTACTTTTAAAAAAGTCTTTTATATCATATCTCTTAGTGCTGTTTTACTTTTCATGTTTTACTCTGGCTGGAGAGTCATGGAACAATCCCAGTGTCTGTCCTCCTGTCTATCGGCACATATAAACATCTTCCCTGACATGCCATCTTCCATTGGTTTTCCTGATCCCATGTCTCCCTGTGCTCTCCTCCTTCCCTGGCCCATCTCCGTCTCTGTGGAGAGCTCCAGGGATCCGCCCTTGGCCATAGTCTCTCACCCAATTCCATCGTGACAGGTGCCACTGACTCCTGTCCAGGCCACTCCACTTACACGTCTGCCCTGCACTCCCAACTCAACACAGTCAAGATCAAACCCTAAAACTTTCACCCAAACCTCCTCTTCCACCTATATTACCTAGTGTGGTAAATGGCACCCCATAAAACTAGACATATAAGTCAGAAACCACGTGCTATCACAGATTCTTTTTTTTTTCCTTTTAACTGGACATCTAATAAATCACTGTCCCATAAGTGTCATACCTGCAGCCCACATATAACCCGACCTGCCGGTTCTTGCCAGGAAGTCAGCCTTGGCTTAGAGCATAGAAAAAAAAAAAAAAAAAGGCCCAGGAGTCTGGCAACAAAAAACCAGAAATTTAAAACAACTTTAGCCTCTACTGAATCCTATAAAGAACTAAAGGGAGGTCACATTCATCTGACACAGCGAGCCTTGCCATCAGTTCTCGTTTGTCTTTCTTTCTGTCTCTCTTCCTGTGTATCTATCATCTATCATCTATCTATCATCTATCTATCTATATCTATCTATCATCTATCTATCTATCTATCTATCTATCTATCTATCTATCTATCTATCATCTATCTATCTTTCTATCATCTATCTATCATCTATCATCTATCTTAACTATACCTGAGTAGCTCCTTTCTTTTCTTTTTTTTCCCCCTGAAAAGCTCTAAAACTCTTCAAAGCCAGCCTGCTAGTATCCCCAAGCCCAAGGATCTTGTATTCCCCTTCTCTTCTACTGTTTTGTGATCTACTCTGGACTGTTTTTGATATAAATCAAGACCATAATTGTCTGTACCTCTCAGATTTCCCCCTGATTCATACTCTTTCAGCACCACAAAAGACAAGGAATTGAATAGATTCACAGACATGTCCTTGGAAAGGAGGGAGTGTATTGAAGAGGGAGAATGCCTTTATTTCAAATCAGAAATTTGTTCTTCTCTCACTGCCAAAACCCACTTAAATTTCTTTCCTCTCCATTCCCTTCTCTTCATTCCTGCTGTAACAATTATATTTCAGTATCAGGAATTGTGAAGGGCCGGAGATTGTTCCCTAATTGTAAGTGAACGGTCAGGCCTGCCAGTTTCATGGATGCTGGTAAAAGACACAGCCTCATGGGTCGAAGACAAAGGACAATTTATTGCTCACAGCAATAGCCAGGGTCAGAGTGTCAGTGTTACTGTGCCGTTTCCCTGAGCCCATGGGATAATGCAACGAGAGCCAGAAGACACCTGCACACAATGAACTGTGTTGCCTGAGGGGAATTCTGAACCCAGGAACCCAAACCTTTTATAATGGGCAGTAACCATGCCTGCTCTATCTTCTTTTCTACTATCAACAAACCTTCCCTTTGCTCTGGAGGGAGGCATTCTCTTCCAAGGCTGATGGATATGCAAAGGTCCTTGAAGAGACAGTCTGGAACAAGAGCAGTCAGTGCCCCACTCACAAGATGTGCAGAGACATAAGAAGTCCAGAGAGAGTTGTCTCCTCTCACCATCCCTGGACAATCATCATTTATTGTTGTAGTTATCACACTACCCCAGTTGGCTAACCTGCTCCTAGTCTTGCTTTCTTCCGACTCATCCTCCCTCTGCATCCAGCATTGTCTTTCATAAGGCAAATAGGGCCACACAACCACCATTGCTTACAATTATTCAGTGCCTGCTTATTTCCTACAGGATAATTTCCTCACTGTGCCACACAAGATATTTTCTGATTTGACTTTTGCCTGCCTTTTCAGCCTTCTTTCCCATCCTATGTTGAAAATGGCACTTAAACAATGATTATAATCTTTTATTTAATATTATAATTATAAATTTGGAGCTGCCTCCTGTACATGGAAGGCAATTTACAGGTTAATGGGCCTGAGACATCCTTTATAAACTACTTTACAAACTGATAAACTATTCTTGATGAAGTGGATCTCAAATTCTATTTGTACTATTTATGTGTGAATGTGTGTGTGTGTTAGTGACAGAGGAAATTAGGTCAGAGAACTCTTCTGTTAGCCCAACAAATGGAAGTATATATTCCATTTATTTATATTTACTCTGCAAGGATCTAGGCCTTGCATAGATCAACTGCAGCTGAACTTGTCTTCTGTCTGGTTCTCACAGTGACCTCTTGCTCTGACTTGCAACTGGGGTTTAAAATCCCCTCTCTCAAGTTCACACAACTGTCCCTTCAGGGGCTGTGTATTTTCTCCCAGTCTGAGCTCTTTTAGACAAATGTCAGTTTTTTTGTCATTAGCCTTGGGAGAATTTCTGAAAATAAATAAACAGTTTGGAGAAGGAAACCCGCTCTGGGAGTGGAGAATATGAGTCAGTGCCATGTTGGGAGGAGGGGCGAGGAGACAATGAATGTTTGGCTTATGTCTTGGAGGCTCTTGCATGGAGACCTGAAGCTGGGGGTGGCCTTGCAGCCCTGTTTTCTAGCATTTGCCCTGGAATAGAAGTCCATGCCAGGAAAGTGATGACACAGCAAAGTTTATGAGGACCATTGATGATATATTGAAATGGAGAGATGATAGCTATAGAGACTTGAAATTTTCCAAATTTATGAGAGATTGCAGCCTTTCATAAATGTTGCCTCAGGAGAAACTCAGGCCTCCTCTAATCCAGCCCTAAACTACCCTAACTCCTTATTTCCCTTTACAACCCATCAAGGGTTTATCATTCCTGCCACTTGCTGATTGAGTGACCCCGGGTCAGTCACAGCCTGTGCCTCTGCTTCCTATTCATCAATGGGAGTACCAACACCATGAGATTGTTGTGAAGATTGAAATAAAATAAGTAATGTTAATGGAAGAGGATTTTAAGCGATAAAATGCTATAAGAAAGTAGGAACTTGTGCTCTTTGGTTCCTGAAATCCAATCCTTCCTTCTTATGCTGGTTTGCTTTGACCTCAGGCTCCAGCAGATTTATATACCCAGAGAAGAAGTCATGAACATTTATAAGAAAGTTTTTTTTTTAAGTCAACTGTGTTTGCAAATGGAAATACTTAAAAATACAATTAAAATACAAGTTTTTTTCTACTTTTAAAAACTATAGGCAAGAAAAAAAAAAAAACACCACAACAGGAACTATGTGTAGTATTAATTCTAGTCCTTGT
This sequence comes from Ursus arctos, assembly GCF_023065955.2. Taxonomy (NCBI): domain Eukaryota; kingdom Metazoa; phylum Chordata; class Mammalia; order Carnivora; family Ursidae; genus Ursus; species Ursus arctos. Next base: position 9,336,802 of record NW_026623111.1, on the reverse strand, counting down.
CCTGGTGTCAACAGGGGCCTGTCATTGCCCAAACTCACCTCTTTATCCCTTTGCTAGACCATGAAGTCCTCAAGGGCACCATGAACTTGCCATTACCTGAATTCAGCAGGCTATGAGTGAAGAGATTGGAAGTAAATGTTTAAAAAGATAAGTGGGCCTTGGTTTCTCCTTCTTTACAGAATGAGAGTAGGGCTACGTTAGGGTTCTTGTAAGTCAGGCTGGCAACTCATTGGCATTTTCCTTTTTTTTTTTTAAATGATTTTAGTTATTTATTGAAAGAGGGAGAGAGTGTGTGTGCAAGTAGGGGGAGGGCAGAAGGAGAGAGAGAGAGAAAGTCAAGCAGGCTCCACACTGAGAGTGGAGCCCGACATGGGGCTTGATCTCAGGCTCAGTCTCACCACCCTGAGATCACTACCGGAGCCAAAACCAAGAGTAGGATGCTTAACTGACTGAGTCACTCAGGCGCCCCTCATTGGTGGGTTTTGAGAGGAATTTTGTGGGCACCACTAATATGAAGATGTAACGGGAGGGAATAGGGTAAAAAGTTAGGCTACACATAATATGGTGAATATTGCTTCGTGAGACCTTGGTTTCAGTTGCGTGTGTATGAGTGTGCGTGTGATAGGTCTAGACATCAAATACGTTTCTTATTGTTCATTGTGGCTGCAAATGTGTGGAAAACATGGGACTAGTCCTCCTGTCTCTAGTGTCACACTGCTGCTACCATTCTCTTAATGTATTAAGTTTGATAGGACTTTACATTCTGCAAAAAATGTCTGCACCCGTGCCTTCACATGGTCCTCATCAGAACCTGGGGTGAGGAGGGACATATTATTTCTCTTTCGATTCTTCTAGTAGAGGAGGAGAGACGTATCCCTGACTCTTCCTTCTAGGAGGAACTGTGTTTGCAGAAACGTTTTATCAAGGCCTGGGAAAGATGGCTGGAATAGAGATGCTCTCAGGAAGAAGGAGCAGGACCCCGTCTCTTGAGGATGGGAGGTATTGGGGAGGGAGCCTGAGGGTGCAGAGAGGCCAGTAAGGTTGTATGGGGGAGGGAAAGGCTGAGAGTGAACCCTTGATGGAACTCTTGGGGAATATGAGCTCTTTTGTGGAATGCTTCTGTGCATGCATGATCTGACCTTCTTCCCAGGATTTCACCAATCTTCAGATCCAATCACTAGAAAGTGATTGGAACTTCTTGCTGAGACTGGATTTCTTAGGGAGTGTAGCACAGAAGCTCATTTCTGCATCACATTGTAGCCAGAGTCAAAGGGGAAACAGAATTCATGGATGAAATGACATGAACATCTAGGTTACACACAGATGAAGAGTCTGAGGGTCAGAGAGGTTTTATGACAGCTTACCAAAACGATGCTAAGTGATTGACTGGATGGTCTCAGAAAGCTTGGAAGTAGAGGAGATGGAGTGACAAGACCACCCAATTCTGTTCCTTTTTTTTCCTCCTTAAACTGACATGGCTCTATGTGTTCTGACCATGACAGTTTTGTCTTGATGCTTAAATGTGGTAGGGGCTGTAGAGGGGTAGTCTGCACAGAAACAAGCTGAAAATGGTCAGCAAGAAAGCCACAGGCTGCCTCAGACAGAGAGTGTGCCCCATTATTTTTTTTTTAAGTACAGGAAATAACAGAGCTGTTGATGTATGCACCGTGAGGCAGAACTTTCTGCTCGTGCTAAAAATTGGGGCTATTCACATCATGTTCCCATCGCTATACCACAGGGACAAACAGATTGATGTCACCCTCAATTACAGACAACTGTAGTAGGCAGCTTTGTAGGGTGTCTATAGGATGATAATGGGTGTCCCCAAGTTTTGGCATTACAGGGAGCTGCGCTGTCGCCATTAGGAAAGCAACGGTGAGAACTTTAAAAATATGGCCGAGAAAAACTAAGCAATTGTAGATAAAGAGACTGGGAATTCTTACCACTTAGGCAATTCAGTCCCAGAGTGAGGAAATGTCTGTTCCTGCGCGGATTGGGTTAAACTCTGATCATCATGGGGCCATGAGAGGACCAGGGACTGAGGCAGTATCAAGGTGGCCAAAAAGGTACAGGCACTAGACAGAATCCCATCGGAGAGACAAGGTTAATGCCAACCCCACTCTGTCCTGCAGGGAGTCCCAACTTGGAGTAGGGGGATAGGTGGCAGAACCCCCAAGAAGGCTTTGTTAAATAAGGTCTGCCCATCCCAGCAGATTTTAATGAAAATTTCCCTGGGATATCCCCTCTCCTTCCCCTTCTTTCCTCATTTCAATCCCTGAAAATTGCTACCTACTGAAGAGGTATTACTGATGGGCACGTGCTGGTGTCTGAGAAAGTGCGAGAACTCGTGGACAGCGTTTGTAAGGGACACATCAGTTTATATCACATGTGTCGAGATCTGCATATGTCTTTTTTTTCTTAGAGTCTGGATCCAGTTATTGTCAGGGTATTCTCAAATTCTATCAGGTATGAAGATCTTAACTGAATATCAGAGTTCAGTTTCTTGCCTCTAGGGTGGGCAAACCAGTTAAGCAACTTCTGCCCCGGGGACACTCACACCTGAGCCAGGCTAACCCTTTTCGAGGTGCTCTATGCCTTACAAAAACGCCTTTGTAAACCACAAAATGCTCTTCAAATGTAAGTGGAAATGATTTCTGCCCTGCCCCAGCAGCCTTCTACACTCAATAAGTCACTGCATTCACAGTGGTCTCTTTATGAAATTCCCTGTTCCCCCATTTATGAGCCAGTAACTTGATATAGCTTTTTGGTGCCTTCTTTGTCAGGACGTAAATAGCCCAGGGCGAAATTGCCAGAGCCCCTCTCTCCATAGAATATTCACCAACCTGTGAGTACTGGAGGCAGCTTTCCCATCCTTGACTTCCGAACCTCACAGCCACTCAGGAGAGGAGGTGAGGTAATACCCATTTTAAAGTTGAAGAAACCGAGACTTGGAGAGGCCAATTACCTGTCCCCAGGCTTTAAACGGAGGCCACCTGACTCCCAGCAGGCCCTCTACCCATGAGACTATCCGTGAGGTCAGGGATGAGGTCTGTCTGGCTCACTGCTGTAACTCTGGAACTTAATGTGTGAGCAGTGCTCCATCATGTCTGCTGAATGAATGAATGAGTGAATGAACACATGGCTGTATGGGGTTTAGCAATACGCAGATCCCCTGGGGCCTAGCACGGTTTCTGGCATGCGGTCACGCTCCATGGGTATTTGCTGCCTGCAAGAGTGCGTGAATGCATGAGCGCGTGCCTCTGTGAGGCTCAGACTTAGGGTGGGAGGTTATGTGCTCCTTACCTGGGTTACCTCTGGGTTCTGGGACGAGGCCATTTCTTTGGGTTCTGGTCGACTCTTCCTGACAGATCTAGTGGAAGCCTCGCCCTTGGGGCTCTTGGCACATGCAGGGGGCTGCAGGAACACACACCTGTCAGGAGCGCCCTTCCTCTACAGAAAGCAGACCTGGAATGTCAACTGAGCATCCATACACGGGCATCACCTACCCCACAGGCCAGCAATAAAAAGTCTGCTCTGCCCCACCTCTCAGAGAAGCATCTCAGAGCTCCAGGACCTTCCTCCTGGGTCTTATCTATTGTAGGTCTGTTCCAGAGCACTCACAAATCCCACAGAAGCCTTACCGCTCTGCTCTGGGCCTTCAGAACACTGTTGATCCTTGATCTCCTGTCCCAATTAATCAGCTGCTCTGCATACTTGAAATGTCGTCCTGCTCACATCCGTGTTGTTGGAGTGTTCTCCTTGCCATGACTTTGCCACTTCCAGCCTGGAGCAATGGAAAGGAGATGCGCTCTGCTTTTGTCCTGTCCTTCTTATCTCCAGAATAAGCACATTTTGATCACGTGAGAACAGCCCCTGCATTCCATCCACACCCACTGTGTAGGGTTAGTTCAGATTCTCCCACCTTCCGGCCAGTTGACAACTCAGCTCCTTTGATGTACAATGAAGACCTTAAGACCTGCCCTGCCTACCAAGCTAGATGTCAGTTTGGGCTTGAATTAGTCCTGCTTCTAAGATGCATTCTTAAGGTAGCTTGTTTGTTGAAATACGTTTTTCTTGTCGTTTCCCATTTTCTTTTTTTTTTTAAATAAAGCTTTTTTTTTTAAAGACGTTATTTATTAATTTGACAGAGAGAGACAGCCAGCGAGAGAGGGAACACAAGCAGGGGGAGTGGGAGAGGAAGAAGCAGGTTCATAGCGGAAGAGCCTGATGTGGGGCTCGATCCCATCACGCCAGGATCACGCCCTGAGCTGAAGGCAGACGCTTAACCGCTGTGCCACCCAGGCGCCCCTGTTTCCCATTTTCTCCTTAAAACATAATATGCATTCATTAGAAGAAAACCAATAAAAAACAAAAAGCAAAATAATTGACATTAACCAAAGGTCAATATACAATAATCACCCACAACCTAGATCCAAACTCTTTAAAAAACCACTGCCAAAAAGTCCTTTGCTCATTCTTTGTGTCTCCTTGGGGGGCGGGGGCAGGAGGCAGCACCACGCACGCTGACCACATGCTGTCCCTGTTAGCCTCTTCGTGCACCAGCTCTTACTCAACCCTCAGAGCATTGCTGGTGACAGCACAGCGATCCATGTGCAGCTCAAAACCTTGTCCAAGTTCATGTTTCATTACGTGTGTGAAAAATAGTGGTCACTTCCAAGGTGCAGCTCTTCTCTGCCTCCTTCCTCCTTCCAGAAAGAGAGAGTCAATAGAAAACACTCAGTGGCCCATCATCACCAATGGCATTAGTCTTTGTGCCCAAGAGATCTTAGACACAAAACTACCACACAAGGCTTTGAAACAGGACTAAGTTATATGCTTGATCATGTTGCCCCAAAGTAAGACTGTACATTCTCAAAGGACAAGGTGCTAGGAGTGTGTGCCTATGTGTGAGCTCTCGAGTTAGTGGCATTGCTAGTTCCTGAGCACAGACTGCGTATCTCTATCTTACTCAATCCTCCCAAAGATCTTCCCAGATAGGTATTCCTTTTTCATGACATTTTGATTTATTTTTACTTTTATCATGAAAAATTTCAAACATGTATAAAAATTGAAATAATATAATGCACATCCATATTTCCTTTATCTGCATGAGCAGTAATTATCAATTTTCCACTTGTACTTCCTTTTTTTCCCTGCTTCATTTTTTTAAGAGATTATTTTAGAGAGAGAGAGAGTGTGTGCACACGCACACGCATGAGCTGGGGGAGGGCAGAGGGAGACAATCCCCAAGCAGATTCCCTGCTGAGTGTGGAGGCCCACTTGGGGCTCGATCCCATGACCCTGAGATCATGACCTGAGCCGGAACCAAGAGTCAGTCATTCAACCATCTGAGCCACCCCAGTGCTCCTCCCTGCTTAATTATTTTAAAGATGTAGAGATATCGTGACATTTCACCCCAACATATTCTAGTCTGTATCTCCAAGACATAAGGCTTTTTCCAAAATAATTATAATATCACTGTGATACAGAAGAGAAGGTTCCGCATATTGAGATTAGGAAGCTGCTCAGGGATGTGTGGAGCTCCAGACAAGCAGACTATGTGTGGGGCCTGGGACGATGACTCGCTTTTCTCCCATCATGTTACATGCTGAGTTAAAGAGCTGACAATGTGGAGAGTGAATTCCCCAAATTCCCTAAAGTTCAGGGGCTGAAGATGGTGTTTGGAGAGATGGTGAACCGACTGCAGCCACCAGGTAGCACCTGCATTTGGAACCTTCCATTTTTCATCCCGTTTCACACACATCAGTGCCACTCAAAGTGCAGAGAATGTCTAGGCTCCTGTAGCCACTGGAATCCAGGGGTCAATGCTGGGCATGGTCTACTTCAACCTTGAAATTCTTAACAATCCTGTTTATCTTCTAAAAAATAGGAACTCTGGGGGTGCCTGGGTGGCTCAACTGGTTGAGTGCCTGACTCTTCATTTCAGCTCAGATCCTGATCTCAAGGTTGTGGGATTGAGCCCCGTGTTGAGCTCTGCACTCAGCAGGGAGTCTTCTTGTCCCTCTCCCTCTGCTCCTCCCTCATGCCCACTCTATCTCTTTCTCTCTCTCAAATAAATAAATAAATAAAATCTTTTAAAAAAAAGGGAATTCTGTTTTATAGTATTCCTAAGTGTCTTCATACATATTCATGAATTTATTTGTTCTTTCAGGCAACAAATATCTTTTGAGAACTAGCTATAATCAAGCACTGGGAACAACTTGTACCTAAGAGGTGGGATATTTTTTATCCTCACTTTCCCACTCCAATTTCTACTGAAAGTAGCACTCCATAGGAGATACCATGGTGATCCCATGGCTTCCTGTGCTCCCTTTTGTCTTTGGCACGCTTTGTTTCTCATGAACACCCACGTTTGAGAGGCCCCTAGAAAGGAGATGTCTAAGGGCATTGATTGATGTGTCTGTCTCCCGAGAAACAGTGCTTGTGAGTTGACCGTTCACAGTCTGGTTTGCAGAGAATCAGATTCACTAGGTGTCCATTGCACACCTACTGCGTGCCGAACTTTAGTAGGCCTACGAAAAAGATAGGTTCTGGGCTATGGGGTAGACAGATGTGTAGAAAAACTAACTATATCATAATGTTATGGGGATCTTTAGTGTTCACGACATCTAGTCCTATATTCTAGAAGAATCTGTTATTATTCATTCATTCAACATGTATTTATTGTGAAACTTCATTTTAGGTGCTGGAGGTTACAAATGAGACAGAAAGAGTCCCTATCCACAGAAAGCTTACCTTCTAACATGGCATCCTAATCCTTTCCATAAAACTTATGTTTGCCCAGTGGCTTACAGTTTCAAAATATTTTTTCATATATGTCTAATTTTGATACAACACTCCATGGAATAGGCAAAATTAGTCTTCTTATTCTAATTTTATAGTACAGGAAATTAAAGTGGGGAGAAATTAAGAGCTTGTGGATAAAGCAACAGACCAGGAATTTCAAGGTTGTGCTATTTTGTCCATATGACATACCTTGTTCCATATGAGGTACCAAGGCTGTGTATAGCATTACACTGAGGCCTGGGGATGGAAAGATGAAGGCTCCTCCATAGACAGACTAGTCTTGACTCCTGCCCTGAGAGCCAATCTTCTCATAAGGCCAAAGGAGAACATTTAAATTTCTTCCTCTCTCCTTCCCTCCATCTATTCTTTCCCCATCTTCCTTTTATCAGTGCACAGAACACGATTCACCCACTTGAACAAACAAACATTCTAGGTTTGTTCTCTCTTTATGGCATTCACCCCCCAGATCTTCTCAGCTCTCCAGAATATATTCTGTGTTCTCTCCATCTCCACCATGACCTACATAGTCACTGCCTTCTCCTTTCTGGACCTCTATAATACCTTCAACGAGATGTCCTGTTCTTGTCCTTTCTCTCCAAAGAGCAGACTGAGTGAACTTTGAAAAACCGTAAGTCATGATACTTCCCTGTTTAATATCCCCGGATGGACTCATTTTCTCCTAGAACAAAATCTTGCCTCTCTTCCTGGACTACAAGGTACCGAGTGATCCGGTTTCCTCCTTCCTCACACTCATCTCCAGTCAACCCCTCATCACCCTACAACTCCAGCTTCACTTGCTCACACCAGCCACACTGGTGTTCTTTCTATTCCATGAAAACCCAAGCTGATTTACATTGTAGGGTCTTTGTTCTTTCTCTTGATTCTCCCAGGGGCAGGCCCTTCTGATCAGATTAAATGTTCTAATGTTTAATCTGGTTCTCAGATTAAATGTCACTTCCTCAGAAAGGCCCTCTTTGACCTTCTCCCAACATTCTATCAGACCACCTTATTTTAATCTTCTAACTTATACCAGTCTCTATTGGATATTGCTTCTTGTTTATTTGCTTGTCTACCTATTGTCTGTATTCTCCAGTAGAGAGTAAGCCCCAATAGAATAAGAATCTTGTCCATCATCTTTGTTTCTGTACCCTTAATGCCCCAAACAATGGCTGGCTCATAGTAAGTGCTCGATAAATATTTTTTTGATTGAAGGAATTGAAGAAGTCAGAACTGTTGCCTTCCAACTTTGAATACATTTTATCAACTCATTGCTCAAAGTAGTTGTGACCAGGTAAGGGCCATGGGTGTAAATCTGTTGGCCTGGTAAAAGAGCAAGGCTGGGAGGTCCAAGTGCTAATTCTCTAGGTAAGCAAAGTAATGCACCCAGTGATTGTTCTCCTGGCAAACCTTGTCCTTCAGAGGCTCTTAGGTAGTGAATATTCCATGAGGCTCACTTCAGGCTGAGCGCTTGCCAGTCTGCTCTCTTAGATCCATGCAATAACCCTGTGATGTGAAATGTAACCACTTTATGGTACAGGAAAGAAAACGAGGCTGAGAGAGATGAGTTAACGTGGTCAAAGTTACCAGTCCAAGGAGAGAGCCTGAACTGCGATCCAAACTCAGGGCTGTTCAGCTGCTGAGTCATATCGTTCTGCTCCACATCTCTGGAAGCCAGCACAATACTTGAGAGCAGGGCCTCTTCAAGATTTAAGAAAGAAATATGCAGGTGACCAGAACAGTCATGACACATCTGAGTGGTTGATGTTCAGACTCTTGGTGAGTGGAGCACCAGGCTGAGACAACCCTCTGTTAGAATGTTGTTTTCTTTTAAAAAGAGCAATTTCACTATGAGGTTTGGAAGAACCTTCCTCAGAAAGAGAGCCCAATTACAGGGGCGCCACATTCAAAATGCAAGAATGCCTGATTTGTGCTTTTTTAAACAGTAAAAAGGGCTCTGAAACATATTAAATTTTTATGAGGTGTGTTGCTGACTAAAATTTTTTTGAGCAAATAATCATACAAAAAGAGTAGACCGCATACTTAAAATTAAAACCTCCAAATAAGAAAAATATTTATTAAATAAACTTACACCAAGCCACAGTGGCCTTTCGCATGGGCTTTCTCCTTGAAATATTGGGCCATTTCAATTCTTGGAATAATCTTAATCAACAAATTGATGGATCATTATTCAAGAATGGCTGTTTTTGAGGTATGCCTGTCATAAAGAGAATCCTAAGCTAAGAGCAAGAAGACCTGGTGAGTTAGTCTCGTCACTAACTGTGTGGCCTTGGGAAGCCACAAGGCTCTTTGGGATACAGTGTCACCATCTTTAAAACATAGATAGTGGTATATCCCTTCATTGCCTCTTAAGGTGATTGTGAAAATCGAAGGACTAATGGTTGTGAAAGCACTTTGAGGTGTAACGGAGGTGTGAAACATTTATGATATTAACAGTACTAGTTATTCCAGCAATGCTATCAAGTAGACTTATTTGCAATGGCCAAGAGAAAGAGACTTTTATCTTAGAACTCTTGTCTTCTGTCCTTTCTGTGTAGCTCATTCCTGAGAACTTTTTATTTTAAAATTTTATTTATGAGAAAGAGAGAAAGAAAGCAAGCAGGGGCGGGGCAGAAGGAGAGAGAGAATCCTGAAACAGACTCTCCACTGAGCTCCAGAACTGGACACGACGCTCTATCCCAGGACCCTGAGATCATGACTTGAGCTGAAATCAAGAGTTGGCTGCTTAACTAAATGAGCCACCCAGGTGACCCCACTCCCCGAGAACTTTTGAGTCTTTCACCCTAGAATAATCATATTTGTAATTTTTATGGCCTTTGCTACAAATATTGTATATTCCCTTGGGCCTAGCTATTCACAGGATTTAAAAAAAAATTCTGGCCCTCAGTTCCTTTCTCTTCCAGGCCATCCTGTTATTTATCTTTATGTCCTTCACCAGAGCAAAAATATGCCATGACATCCACTGATCATCAAGAGTAACTCTCCGGCTATATGAGCATCCAATTTGACCTCAGCTCTTCATTCAGGCTAACTTGGCTTCAGCTAGATGTACCTCTTCTTTATCCTCTGAATATGCATTATATTTCCCCACCTTCTATTCTTTGCATTTGCTTCCCCTCTTCCTGGCAATGCTCTTCCTTCTCCCAAATGTCTGGCTCAGGATGCAAGACAGCCTGAGACTGCATCTTTGATATTCAGTAGTCCTCCCCCACCCCCCACACTTATCCAAGGGAGATAAGTTCCAAGACCCCCTGTGGATGCCTGAAACTATGGATAGCACTGAACCTATACCATGCTTTTTCCTATATATATATGTTCCTTTGATAAAGTTTTATTTATAAGCTAGGCACTGTAGAGATTCATCATAGCAATAATAAAATAGAATAATTATAACAATATACTGTAATAAAAGTTGTGTGAATGTGCTCTCTCTCTCAAAATATCTCATTGTCTTGTACTCACCTTTCTTCTTGTGACGAGGTGAGATGATAAAAGGTGCACAGGATGAGATGAAGGAGGTGAATGACGTAGGCCTTGTGATGTAGTGCTAGGCTACTCTTGACCTTCTGCCCGTATGTCAGGAGGGGGATCTTCTGCCTCTGGCCCACAGTTGACCATTGGCTAACAAACTGTAGAAAGTGATACCAAGGACAAGGAGGGGACTACTGCAACTCTTTAATTCTTTTTACTCTTGTCACCTCTGATCTGACAATTTCCTCAGTTGCAGCTCATTTTTGTAGTCCATTGAGAGGCTGGGCGATCAGACTCTTCCTCCACGTTTTCCCATATTTATTGTTTATGGCAGTGTCTTTCAAGTCCTTGACACAACTCATAGTAAGGAATATATTTTACATGAAGGCCCAACATATACATGCAAGTGCATGCATGCAAAATACAACTTTCAAAAAAACAATGATTACCCTTTTCTGTGTAATGCACTCTCATGTTTTATTCTATTCTGGTCTTTCATTTAAAAAATCTAGTTGCAACGTACTATGTTGGTTTCACAATCCACTAACGGATTGCAACCTATAGTTGGAAGAATACTGGTTTATAGTATTCATGTTATGTACAGAATCCTTTGGGGACTGGCTCTGGCTATTTTGAGCCAAACTTTTGGAACTAAAGCAAAGCTTTGATACGGCACTTTTAAGCTTTGGCATCAAGACCATTTTCTATGTTATGAGTTAATGAAAACATATTTTATACTCTTCATGCACTATTGATCACCTCCTGTGGTAATGGATGCCGCTGATTCAGGAAAGTAAAGCCTCAGTTACATTGCCAGAATTTCGTCTTGTCACATACGCATCGTTGGTGTTGGAATTTGATGAGGTCCAGCAAATAACACCTTTCTTCCCTGAGCAAATTGTAAACCGATTGAGGAATGGAAGCGACAGACAGGAAAGGTCTCCGGCTATCATCTTCATTTCTTCTAGAGTGGTTGGGAACACAGTTGGGTGTGCCAGCCAAACGAGCTTGCTAACATGCCCACTCTGAATGAACTTACTCCCTTAAGTATAGGCAGTACAGGCAGCCCTCAGCCTTGCCTATTCTCCCTAGACAGCTTCTCAAGCCGGTAGAACTTATTTTTTATTGTCTGAATTAACCAACCCTAGAGTTCTCCCACCACTGGGCTTCCTTTGTGTAAGATAATAAAAATATTTTTTTACTTAAGCAAGTGGAATTGAGGTTTTCTGTTACTTGTAGCCCAAAATATCATAACAGGACATATTTACTTAGGTCTGAGAAACCAGTGAGGGTAACTTTTGGGGAATACTTAATGTTATCTTGAATGGAAAATAAAGGGACATTTTCCTTGGTTAACCCGGTATAACGTATGCCTGCCTCTACGAGTTCTGAGTGATTTACTCACTGCCTTATTTAAAAAAATATATATTTATAAATGGGGGCCATGGAAGAGTGAAGGAAATCTCCCTTGATCTTTGGACAAGAATTCCCCTAAAACCACTATGAGGATAATTGTCTCAGAAAAAACCCTCTTTTGACTCTTACCGCCTATAATTAGAACTTCATAACTTCCTTTTCTCTTCATGAACAAATCTCAAAAACGTTTTCTTTTGCTTTCTGCATCTGTTTCTCTCTTTTACTTTTCAACTCCTTTATCAAGTGAGTGTCACCAATATTTTGCTGATTTTGAGGCTCTCCAAAGTCTCATGTTGTTTAACCTCTCCCTGCTCTTAGGTACAATTAACAGCCCCTTCTTTGTCATCTCTAATTTCTGTGGCACCATGCCAACCTGCTCTTCCATTTACTTCTTGGGCCATTCCTTCTGTATTCTGTTACGGTTCCTTCTTCCTGCTGGATGTTAATTTTTGGCGATTCCTTAGAGCTCTGCCCTTGTCCATTTTTTCAGCCCTTGGTAATCACCTCTAATTCCTGAAATTCTATAGGCTGATGACTCTTAAGCCTACACCTGTGACCAAGATCTCAATAAATATTCATTAAATAAAGAGAAGAAATGAAATAATCTCTTCTAAGTCAAGAATCACACATTAAGGTACCTGGATTTTCACTTTGATGTCTGTAGGAACTTAAATACAACATGTCTTAACATTTTTTTCCTCTCCAGATCTCATTGTGCCCATGCACCCTGTCTTAATTAATTTGCATATGGCTAGGAATTTCCTGAACTATTCCCCTCACCTCTCATTTACTCGTTTGCTACCCTCTGTCAAACTCCAGCTCTTAAATATCAGCCAAGTTTTTGCTTCCTTCCCAGATCTGTTGCCACTCTTCTATTTCAGAGCCTTATCATTTCTTGCCTAGAATGTACCAGTGACCTCCCAACTGACCTGCCAGCCTCTAATATTATCCCTTTCCCTTTGATTTTCCCACAGCCAAGGTGTTAATTTGCACATGGTATTATGTCAATATAGTGTAAGTTCTATAAATAGCATAGAAGTACACTTAATATGAATCTAGAACATTTCTTTTTAGGTCTATTCATAGGAAGTTCAAATATTTTTATTGTAAAAAGGATCTTCTTATATCTTATATTTTTTATTATATATATATAAGAAAAACTATTTTTTAAAATACATATTTGTAGTCACATAATTGAACTACCTTATTAGCTCTAAAGTTTTTCATTCAATTTTTACAATTTTTATTTTTAAAAAAATTTACTATGGAAGTGTAGTTGACATACAATGTTATATTAATTTCAGGTGAACTGCATAGTGATTTGAGAATTCTACACATTACTCAGTGCTCACCTTGGTAAGTAGTCTCCATCTGTCACCACCTTAACATTATTACAATATTATTGACTATATTCCCTATGTTGTACTTTCTATCTTCATGGCTTATTTATAACTGAAAGTTTATACCTTTTTAAAATTTTTATTTATTTATTTTAAAGAGAGAGTGAGAAAGAGCAAGTTGGGACAGGGGTTGACGGAGAGAGAGAGAGAGAATGTCCAGCAGACTCCCCACTGAGTGTGGAGCCCAGTGCAGGGCTCAGTCTCATGACCCCGAGATCGTGACCTGAGCTGAAATTGAGTCAGATGTTTAACCAACGGAGCCATGTAGGCATCCCTGGAAGTTTATACTTTTCAATCCTCTTTGCCTATTTTGCCCATTCCCCACCCCATTCAATATTTTTTATGCATGTTTTCTAAGTATCCAATGATATATTTTCCAAATAAATAAAGCTTTTCATTTATGAGACATTTATGAAGCATACAAGACATGTAAAAGTCTCGTTTCTTTATTTTATCTTATTTTATTATCCAGAAGTTACACAAGAATGGTAAATAAAATACAGGGTACCTGCTGTTCTTGTCTTATCTTTGGCTTTCATATGAATATATCTTATATGTTACACTTAGGGATGCTTTCGTCAATTAATTTTGGGATCAATATCCTTTATCATGTTAAAAAATAGTCTTCTATTCACTTTTACTAAGATTTAAAATAATAGTGGACTTTAAATTTTTTACATTGTTTAAGAATTTGTTAAAATGAATACAGAGCTTTATTCTATTAATTCATTGATGTGATGAATTATATTAATAATATCCTGTTAGAAATAATGTGTGGGGGGTGCCTGGGTGGCTCAGTTGTTAAGCATCTGCCTTCGGCTCAGGGCATGATCCTAGGGTTCTGGGATCGAGCCCCGTATTGGGCTTCCTGCTCTGCTGGGAGCCTGCTTCTTCCTCTCCCACTCCCTCTGCTTGTGTTCCCTCTCTCGCTGGCTGTCTCTCTCTCTGTCAAATAAATAAATAAATAAATAAATAAATAAATAAAGCCTTAAAAAAAAAAAGAAATAATGTGTGGATCTCAGTAATATTATGATAATGAGTCAGAGGAACTAGGAATACCTGAGTCCTATCTCAAGTTCTTGTCATCCCTCCTAATGAAGCTCCTGAAGATGAAATACGCACATGGAATAATTACAAAGAAGATCATAATCCAATCTAAAGAACTCTGGAAAGCAAGACTGGGCCACACAGAGCACCAATGTTTCCTAAGCTAGTTAGGATTCAAACTAAAGTAGGAAAGGCAACTATTATTTCTATTTGACCATACCCAAACCCAACCTGAGTTTCAGATCTTTACACTTTGTCCGTGAAAAAAGTTAAATAAAATAGAGATGATGGCTGGTCTTTCTAGGAGAAAAGCCTAAGTTAGCTCATGACGTCTGCTCTATGGATAGAAAGGAATAAGATGGAAGTCCAGTTTGAAAGATTCCCTAATATTTTTTTTTTTTTTTTTAAAGATTTTATTTTTTTTTTATTTATTTGACAGAGATAGAGACAGCCAGCGAGAGAGGGAACACAAGCAGGGGGAGTGGGAGAGGAAGAAGCAGGCTCATAGCGGAGGAGCCTGATGTGGGGCTCGATCCCATAACGCCGGGATCACGCCCTTAGCCGAAGGCAGACGCTTAACCGCTGTGCCACCCAGGCGCCCCCGAAAGATTCCCTAATATTAAGACGGCTTTACTTTCGGGGTGTCTGGGTGGCTCGGTTAAGCATCTCTTCTGCTCAGGTCATGATCCAAGGGTCCTGGAATAGAGCTCCACATCGGGCTCCCTGCTCAGTGGGGAGCCTACTTCTCCCTCTGACTGCCACTCCTCCTACTTGTGTTTGCTTGCTCTCTCTCTGTGTCAAATAAGTAAATAAAAATCTCAAAAAAAGATTTACTTACTTACTTACTTCCTGGAGTAAACCCATTAACAAATCTTTTGGTTCTCCCAAAATGCATTCAGGATCTGATATATTTTCACCACCTCCACTTCTATTCCATGGTCCTGTCCACCATGAACTCCTGCTGGATTATAAGAATTGCCTCCAAAGTACTTCACTGCTTTTGCTTTTGCCTTCAAATCTATTCTCCACTCACTTTTGGAAGTGATTCTTCTATTTTTAAAAAATTAAAAAAAAAGATTTTATTTATTTATCAGAGAAAGAGAGAGCACAAGCAGGGAGAAGCAGATTCCCTGCTGAGCAAGGAGCCCGATGAGGGACTCGATCCCAGGACCCTGGGGTCATGACCTGAGTTGGAGGCAGATGCTTAACTGACTGAGCCACCCAGGCATCCTGAGATTGATTCTTTGAAGTTAAAACATAAGGCAGAATTTACCACTTCTCTGTTCAAAACTCTCTCATGGCCCCGATCTCACTTGGAGCAAAACCTAGGAGTCCTTCCGATGGTTTACAAGCCCCTACCTAAGCTGTCCCCTGCCACCATTACTTCTCTCATTTCTCCTCCTACTGTTCTCTCCTGGGTCTCCAAAGTCCTATCAAGCCTCTTGCTGTGCCTCAAACTCTTCAGGCACACTTCATCATCAGTCATTCTTGTCCCCTCCTTGGGAAGTTTCCTCGCATGCATATGCTGATCAGTAGTTGGCTAAATATTAGGGTAGGGTCCTTTGAAGATCTCCAGAGTTTTCTGTCTGAATGGCTCTGTCCTCTCTGGTACACTTTCCTGAAAATTCCAGCTGCCTTGGTCTCCCCAGACTCTCAGCTCCATCTTCTCAAATCAGGCAGTACGCTGGGCTTGGCCTGTGCTCCAGCCTAGAAAATCTCTCCAGACCGTATGTCACTTTGTTTGTTTCTTGCACCTTGTCTGTCATTCACCTGATATCCAATGACTTGAAAACCATTGTTTTATATGTTTTATCCACATTTTGTAGTTGTTTTAAATGGAAGGGTTAATCTGGTCCCCATGACTCCATCTTGGCTGGAAGCAGAACCTCTCAGCACTTCTTAATTCCCTTTCCTGACTTAGTTTTACTTTATAGCACTTAATAACATCTGACACATTCTATATGTTACTTACTTATTTATTCATTGTCTGTTTTTCTCCCCATTAGGATATAGTGCTACAATGGATCTTTATTTTTTCACTGATGTATCTTTTGACCTTGAGAAGTAGATAGCACATTGTAGGTACTCAATAGTTATCTATTAAATGAATGAATGCAGAGAGTGGCAGCATCAGGAAGAATTTTCCAGGACATCAGGCTGTGGTTCTGCTTCTACAAGAAATCCTCCATGTCAGCAGGGTTTGTGTGGGCTGGATACTCTGTTAGTTGCAAGAGTCTATCACCTCCTCAGTCAACACCCCTCTTTGTGGAACACTTTCTCATTCCTCTTGCCCTCTCCCTTAAAGGGCTGTGTTTACACAACACTCCTTAACTGGATCACAAGACTGAGAAGCATGGGTGGAGGGTTTTAAGTTTCTTTTTAAAATATAATCATTTTACAACCAACCATATATGTGTTTCTTCTCTGCACCAAACCCTAAGCAGCTGCTACTTAATCCTCATCTCTTTCTTTGTATAAAACATGAATGTTAAAGGTCTTTTTAGCTCACAAGGGTGGAAGTTCAGGTGGGAATGAATCCAAGGGAAACTTTGGGCTCACTCAGCAGGGGTGGGCCAGCTAAATAACAGCACCTTTTCCCACAGACTTCCCCTTGTCATAGCTCCGTGCAAGGATTTCCCATCTGTCAGCTGGTCCCTTCAGCAGTTACTCACTTCGGGAGCCTGAGTTAAGTGTGCGCATGTGTAAGCATGTGTGTGTGTTCACTGGCATGTATAGAGGTCTGGGGGACAATTTTTCTCTATTTTAATTTCTATCTGGGTTTCATTTGGTCTCAGGGCTTTTGCATAGAGTCTTTTTCCTCTCATGTTTTATTGACTTCTTGTCGTTTTTTAGGTCTCAGGTCAAATATATCTTTTTTAGAGAAACTATTCCTCCCAAACCAACTGATGAAGGTTTCTTTAGTCACTATTATCCCATTTAATCTCCTCATTGGAATTATAGCATTTTGCAATCATCTGGGTTTTTAAAAAAATTAATTTACTTGATCATAGTTTCTTTCTCTGAGGTGACCTCTGCAGGGAGAAGAACTTTGTCTTGTTCACTTCTTTTTACCCTGTGACTTACATAGGACCTGACACATAGTAGGTGTTTAGAAAATAAGTATTGAGTGAATTAAAGAATGAATGAATTGATGAATTCACTAGGAGAACAAGGGAAAAGAATACTAATGAGAGTGCAGAATTTATATGACATTTTGTATTTATGTATGGCTAGGGGTGGAGCTGCAAGGGTAGAAAGGAGATTTAGGGCCAAATCAAGAGGGCATTGTATGCCCTGCCATGATAACGACTGGACTTTATCCTGAAGGTGATGTGGGTCTATGGAAGGGCTCAAGCAAGGGAAGACAAGGTCATATTTATATTTTTAAATGATCAATCTAGCTCTGGGGTGGTGAAAAGATTAGAAGAGAATAAAGCATGCTGCAAATGGGCCAATTTGGACACTATTGTAATAATCTGGAGGAGAGATGATAAAACCCCTAAGTAAGGAATATTTGCTAGACTTGAGGTCTGCCCCCAAATATATATATATGTAATATTATATATATATATATATATATATATATATATATATATATATATATATATATTTGTTTTGATTGAAAGTGGGCAGTGAGGAAACCAGAATGGAAAGGAACAGAAACAGAGCAGCCAGAAATGAAAGTGAGTCAAACAGAGCAAAGAAACGTTGATATAAAATGAATCTGGGTTGGACCTCAGTGAAAATGATGGAATAAAAACCTTTGGAGATCTATTCTGCCATAAAAACAATAAGAACATTGGCAAAATGGCCAGAATTAACTCTCTCAAAATGGTGGGAAAAGCTTGAAACAATCTGTGGAGCATCATTTATTCAAGAAAAATGGCTGAATCTTAGTATGAAAAATTGGTATGAACAATGGAGCTTTAATTTTCCCCATTCTCATCTCTTTATTTCTAGCTCTGGGGTAACCTTGAAAACCAACAGCCTGTAACCATAGTGAAAACTAGCAGTCTGCCATCCACTAGAGGGAGCAGAGCAGGGTTGGAAACTCTTTCAAAGCCCTATCTTCAGAGAATTGTCATTATTTGATCGGTCATATGGGTTCCTGGAAGAGCCCGTTTTCAATGCTGTCTTATTTAACTGATTCAGAGCTCACCTAGTGTGAAAAGTCTTTTCCTTGGGGGCATTTGCTGAATACGATGAAGGACAATTGCTTAATATCATTGCTGCCCAAGATAGTGGATAACAATTGGGCCAAATAATAGACTACCCTAAACTCTTAAAAAGAAAAACTCAGGAATGAGAGTTCCATTCATGGCTTTGAAGAGCTTTAACATATTCTTGAGAATCTAGAAGCCCATGTGCATGCTTTGGCCTGTGTGAATGTTCAGGAAAGAGCTGAGAAGGCTTTCAGTTCTCATCTGTGGCTGATTTTGAGGCTCTTCTCAGGAAGAACTAAAGGCTAAAGCAGATTTGTTAATTACCTTAAATACCTAACTGAGTGTGGATAGAATGGTCAGCATGCACACAGAACCCCTTGGCAAAGACAGGAAGACTTATTGATATCAGGAATTTAAGGAAATCTCTGTCTTTTTATTAGTTGACTATTAAGCTAACAAAGCAAAGACGTCAGTATTGACACACATCAAAGAATGCAGACCTTACTGAATTAGTTCAGTAAAGTCACTAAGCAATCAAAAGCAGTCAAAATAAAGAGCAGCAACAACAAACCGTGCTTGGAGAGTAGGGAAAGAATTTAATTTACAGAATTACCACATTATTTTAAATGTTCAGCTTTGACAAAAATTCATGAGATATGCAAAGAAAGAAGATAATATGGCCTTTACACAGGAATAAATGGAGTCACTAGAAACTGATGTTAGACTTACAAGGCAAAGACTTTAAATCAACTATTCTAAATATGTTCAAAAAGCTAAAGGAAAACATATCTAAAGAATTAAAAAAAGCATGAGAATGTCTCACCCAACAGATAGTATCAGTAAAAAGATAAAAATTATAAAAAGGAACCAGATAGAAATTCTGAAGGTGAAAAGTACAATTACTGAAGTGAAGAATTCACTATAGGCTATCAACACGTGAGCAGGCAAGCAGAAAAAACCAGTAAGCCTGAAGGTAAGCAATTGAAATTATTTAGTTTGAGGAAAAGAAAGAAAAAAGAATGAAGAAAAGTGAACAGAGCTTGAGAAACCTATGGGACATCATCAAGAATACCAACATACACAATAATAGGAATCTGCAAATGCGGGGGTGGGGTGGTGGATGGGCAATGGGAAGAGAGAGGTAGAAAATGTATTTGAAGAAATAATGGCTGAAAACTTCCCAAATATGATGAAATACTAATGTATAGCAAGCTTAATGAACTCCAAAGAGGCTAACCTTGAAGAGATACACACTTTTATACGTTACAATCAAAGATAGAGACTCTCGAAAGCAGCAAAAGAGAAGTGATCAGTCATGCACTAAGGACCCTTAATAAGATTTACTGCTGATTTACTATCAAGAACCATGGAGTCCAGAAAGCAGTGGGATGGCATATTCAAGGTACTACTGAAAGAAGACAATATCAACCAAGAATTCTTTATTTCACACACCTATACTTCAAAAAGTGAAGGTGAAATTTAAACATTCCAAGATAAACAAAACTTGAGAAAAATTTTTACTGGCTGATCTGCCTTTAAAAATACTAAAAGAATCCTTCAGGCTGAAATAAAGGAAAGGACACCTGAGAGTAACTTGAATCTGCACAAGAAATACAGAAAATCAGTAAAGGTAACTACATAGATATATATAAAACATGGTATAAGTGTATTTCTTTTGGTAAACTTTTTCCCTCTTGCCTGACTTAAAAGACAACTGCATAAAACAATAATTCCAAATTTGTATTGATGGACATAAAATACATGAAGATATAATTTGTATAACAATAACAACACAAAGGAGGGGAGAGGGAATGGCATTATATAGGAGCAGAGTTTTGTACACCGTTGAAATTAGGTTGGTATTAATCTGTGCTAGGTTGCTATACATTTAAATATATATTGTAATTCCCAGGCAACCACTAAGAAAATGGTTGAAAAAAATAGTGAAAGAAACAAGGAAATTAAAAATACCTCTTTAACACAAAGGAATGTCATGATTAAAGGGTAGAAAAAGAAAAAAAAAGATATAAGACACACAGAAGACAAATAGCAAAATAGCAGACACAAATCCTACTTTATAAGTAATTATATTAAATATAAATGTATTAAACACTCCAATTAAAAGGCAAAGATGGGCAGAATAGATTTTTAAAAACCATACAACTGTATTAGGTCTATAAGAGACACACTTACAAACTATGAAAAGAGCCCAAATGTCCATCGACAGATGAATGGATAAAGAACAGGTGGTATATATATATGCAATGGAATATTACTCAGCCATGAAAAAAGGATGAAATCTTACCATTTGCAATGATGTGGATGGAACTGGAGGGTATTATGCTAAATGAAATAAGTCAATCAGAGAAAGACGATTATCATATGATTTCACTCATATGTGGAATTTAAGAATCAAAACAGGATCATAGGGGAAGGGAGGGAAAAATAAAACAAGATGAAATTGGAGAGGGAGACAAACCGTAAGAGACTCTTAACTCTAGGAAACAAACTGAGGGTTGCTGGAGGAGAGGTGGGTGGGGAGATGTGGTAATTGGGTAATGAGCATTAAGGAGGGCATGTGATGTAATGAGCACTAGGTGTTACATGCAACTGATGAATCACTGAACTCTACATCTGAAACTAATGAAACACCGTATGTTAATTAATTGAATTTAAATAATATAAGATAAAAAAAGAGACACACTTAAATTCAAAGACACAAACAGGTTAAAAATAAAAGGAGTGAAAAAATCATACCATGCAAAGAGTAACCAAAAGTGAGCTGACTGGCTCAACTAATGTCAGATAAAATAGACTAAAGTGAAACAAAAACAAAAAAACTTATGAGAGACATATAAGGATATTATATATAGGTGAAAGGGTCTAATTCTCAAGAAGATACAATTATAAACATATAATTAAAGTAAACCTAACATTAGAGCTCCAAAATACATGAAGCAAAAAGTAACAGAACGGAAGGGAGATATAGCACTTTGCAACCACAATAATTGGAGATTTCCATGCCTCACTTTGAATAATAAATGGAACAACTAGGAAGAAGATCAAAAAGGAAATAGAAGACTTCACCAACACTATAAGTCAACTAGACCTAACAGACATCTACAGAACATTCCACCCAACAAGAGCAGAATCAAAATAAGATTCAAGTATGGAATCGGGTAGAAGAAGTATAAAAGTATAAAGAGGAGGATTGGGAATAATAGAGAATGCAAACTACAAAGCCAGGGTGCACTTAAGGGCATATGAAAAAGACAAAATGGGTTTACGTGTTTGTGTCCCAGATCTTAGAGACACTCAGCTGAGATTTCTGACATGAATCTTTTTCATCAGGATCTAATTTCTACTCAGTCACTCAAAGCCATGATCGCTCCTTCCCTGTCACGGGTAAACCTTGGGTTTAATATATTCTACTGTCTACAGCCTTGCCAAGAGATGAACTGGCCAAAGTGCTGAGACTTTGGAAGATTGAAGACAAATCGTGTAGAGATAGCAGAGATGAAAGAAGGTGATAGGTCATAGCAGAGATGTATGAGGTTATAGGTCATTCTGAAGAGTTTGGCACTTGTCAGTCAAGGAAGAGTGCCTTTGTAGAAACATGGCTTCTATTTAAAGCACAAGTTCTGACACTGCAACACAGAGGTGCAGCACTGTCTGTTACTGTAGGTGCCTGAGCATTGTGGTACAGCGGTTAAATGCTCTTCTTTGGCTGGGGCACAGAACGGAGCTAATCCTGCCACTTCACATGTATAATACTGCACAGATCAACCTGTTTAAACCTCAGCATTTTTATTTGCAAGACGGTAATGACAACAGTATCTATCTCACAGGCACATTATGAGAATCAAATGAAATAATAATGTAGAGTCTTTAGCTCAGTGCTTTCTGGGTCCTGAACTCGTTAGATTGAGTATTTTTCAAAGGGTCCAAATCTCATTAGCCTGGAGTCCAGATTGCCGTCCAGGGAAACATCACACTTTTAATTTAGGTAAATTATTTTCTGGAAAGTTATTGCACCAGATGAAGCTATATTAAAAAAGAAATCCCAACAGCTCCCCATGGTCTTACTCTTCTCTGGTAATGTATTCCGTGGAGCAGAGGCATGAAATAGTTAAGCAGGAAATACCCTGACCTGCTCCACTTAGGGTGAGTGTTTATTAATATTACACAGGAAATAACAAGTCACCCTGCTTCCAGCCAATGGAGCAAATCCATTTGTCCATTGGAACTCCCCCTCCTCCATCTAACCTTTTTGTAAAAAGTTGTCAAATATAGAAATAGCCTTTTATTGCTAGAGCAAAGAAGCTTAGAGAAAAGCACAGGCTGAAGCTGAAAATGATGACCTTGACTCAGGAAAGGAAGTGGCATTCACAAGGGAGAAGAGCTGTGGGGCCCTGCGAGGTTTATCGTAGCCTGGAAGAAGACAAGTACCCAGAGCAGACCAGAACATGAGTCTTTCCTTACTCTTTGCAGCTCAGGACTTCTACCCAGGAAGAACTAGAAGCTGATTGTTTCTGTATGACTGCAAGCTTAGGTTATCACTCAAGAGAAATACAGTTAGTTTTCATTTCAGAGCATGAGGTCAGTGCTTTTGAATGAACCCTGTTGTCATAAAGTGCTGAGTTACCCCCCGCCTCCCAAGTATTATTCTGTAGACATGCCTCCTCTGTGTGAGCAGAATTGTTTATTGCAGTCAAGATTCTGGGGTCCAGAGTGATGCAAACCGGAAGGAAAGTGGCTTTCAGAATGCTTCTTTAGCCAGTTCACCCACTTCTGCTTAGTGATAGCAGAGGGCTCATTCCCCCATACACCCCCTGCCTCCTCCATTGTAAAGTGAGAAACTTGGATAGATGACTTTTTAAGGTACCCCTGTTTCTAGGAGCCTCTGATTCTGCCACAATGCCTAAACCCCAAATCCCCACCTGTGGTGAATCAGAGTAGGAAGATTGTCCTGAGGGAAGGGAACCCTAACAATTTTCTAGTGGCCTCGCATAGCCCAGCCATGGAGAGAAGGAGTAAGAACAAAAGTGGTAGGAGCAAGGTCTCCGCTGATGTATTAGGTGAGGGTTACTGGCCATGGCCCACCCTTTCAGCAGGGTTAGAAGCTGCTAGAAGGTATTTTACCAGCTACAACGCATATATGTGAGAAGGAGCCTCCTATTGGGAACCTTTCCAAAGTCTAATAAAGCTGTGCTTTGCTCCCTCTGACCTTGGCCCAGCGACAGGTAAGTCCCACAACTTCTACCACCTTATAAACACTGAGATGGGCTATAAGAAAGGACTACAGAGGCTCTATTTAGAGGCTTAGATCAGCAAGTAGGCAGAAAAATGTCAAAACCACTAATCTAATTTTTCGATGGCTTTAATGGGAGTATATAGGAAAAAAATTCCGCCTCATACTGCAATTATTGCTTCAGCTCCTTGATCTGCAGTGCCCCAAAGTTAAGAAATGGCTTGATGAATCTTGTCAGAGGCACGTAGAGGGTGGAAATGAGGAAAAGAAAGTATAGGTGAACTTGGGTTAGGGACATCTCGGCCTTTCTCTCTTTCTCTCTTTTTTTCTCCTCCCCTTCCCTTCCTTGCCCTCCCCTTCTCTCCCTTCCCCTACCCCCTTTCCTCCCTTCACCTCCCCCCTTCCCTCCCCTCCTCCTCCTCTTCCCTTCCCTATCCACCCCTTTCCTTCCCTTCCCTCCCATCCCCTCCCCTTTCCTTCCCTCCCCCTCCCCTCCGCCCCCCTTCTTTTCCTTTCTTTGTCAGACATAACTTGAATGTTTACCATATGCCATGGCACTGTTTGGAATTAGAAATAGAGATATTAAAAACATAAGTTTTGTTATTGATTTATTAAAATAATTATGTTAAACAGTACGCAGTGTTCAGTTTAGCAAACAATGCACAACATGATAGATAAATGGGCAAAGTAACACAAGCATAGACAAAGCCACAATTCACTTTCTTAAGACAATGGTGAATAATTGACAATGTGTTGTCTACTGAATGGGTGAGGGTGACTTAGAGATTTCCAGGTGGAGGTATAGGGAAAGGCATTCTGGGTGTGGAATGGTATGAAAACACAAAACAGGGGAGTGGGGAAGAGTGTGGCATTTGGTGTCACTGGATCACAGGGCTAGGAGGAGGGACGTGGGGAGTGCTGGAAAATGAGGCTGGTAATGTCAATTGATGTCAGATCGTGTGAGGTCTTGCCACTGAAGTTCTTCAAAATTATTTCTGGTTTAGGAGGTCATGAGGATGACTTCAGTGGGTTGGGTGGGGCAGGGGTCCCGGTTAGACTGGCATTTTGTAGAGATCATTCCAGTGGCAGTGGTGGGTGGAAGCTACGAGGTCAGCTGGAGAGCTGCTGAGATGGGCTGAGGCGGCAGAGAAAACAGCTCTCCAGGCCCACAGGCAGAGAGCTGGGGGCTGACTACCTGTAAGGGTTGGGAGAAGCTGCGTGGAATTACCCTGAGCTTGGGACATCTCTAACAGTGAGGGACTTTTCCAGCCACTCCTCACAGTGGAGAAGCGAGGTGACAACTGCTGTTGAGTCTTAGACAAATCTCAACATAGTAGATGCCCTGAAGGTTCTGGAAAGTTTTAAATTCCTTTGGATAGCAACCAGATGAATAACAAGGATCTCTTTGCTGGTGTGAATGGAGTTGTTGTAACAACCATAGTAGATAGCACGAAACCAAACTGGTGTGTTCTCCTTGGTCTAGGGGGCTGATGGAGAGAAGAGGAGGGAGAGAAAGTCTGCATGTCGGAGCTGACCTCCTCAGCCAGCTGTGCTCGGGAGCCTCGGGACTCAGTGTCCCCATGGGTGGAGTGATCAGCACAGTAGGGTGTAGTCCAGGCTACCCTACCCCTTGTTGGGGGCTGTGGGTGTTACTCTCCCTCCCAGGACTGCTGTCTAGCAAGAGAGGCTTGTAACCGGTGATCTCTTAGACTTTCTCTGGAATTCCTACTGTCCGGCACCTTGGGTGGAGGTGAAGAATCCTATTAAAGTTTTATTGAAGAAACAAACGATGAATGGAGGGATCGCGTGAAAGTGTAAAATGCCGCATCCCAGAGCTCTAGGGTTGTCCCTCTGGTGGCAGTGCCTTAGCGTTTAGGGTCTGATTTCAGGGTGAAGTGCCTCTCTTGGGGTGACGGAGAGGGAGGAAGTGGGTGTGTTTCGTCCTAGAATCGCGGACAATGACCACGCTGAAATCAGAGCTTCCCTGCCGGGTGCAGATTAGCTCCCAGGGGTCGGCCTGCGCAGTTGGCCCCGGAGAGCGGGGATGCTGCACATGTTGTATGTTTCCCTGCAACATTTGGTAGAACGTTTCAGGCTGGGCTGCGGGGAGGAGCGGAGGGTCATCCGAACCAGATGTTTGGGGGCCATCTCTCTGACACAAGTGAATAATTAGTTTTAAGTGATTATCCATGTGCCCAGTCTGGGAGCTCTCACCCCCCTGGGCCGGGAAGCGGGTCTGGCTGGCTACCCCCGGACTGGAGAAGAAGTGAGAGGCGAGGAGGGCTGACTGCATTGTGTGTGCCTGAGCGGGGAGATTATTTCAGAAGCTTCACGAGTCAAGTGCAGATCGCCAGGCACGTTGGTCTGTGATGGCCCCGAAGGGCTGCAGAGCTGGTGTGGCTGACTGAGCCGTCATGAAACGCTTCTGTGCGTGCAGAGCAGCCCAGACTTACGGGAAAGTCGTTCTCAGGGCAGAACACGAGATGGGCCCAGGAGTGTCCTGTACAAACCAACCACTGAGGGTCATCCCGATGCTGGACATGCCCGCTGAGGGGGCGGCTTTGTGGCAGTGACGACCAGCTGCCCTGCCATCCGCCCAGCCCTGCGTGGCTCCCACAGCCTTGGTTCTGGGCCAACCTCAAGTTGTGCCTCCGACTCCAGGCAGAGGAGTGGGACACCCCATACGGACGGCCGTGAGCCTCCTGTGGGAATAGGGGCTCAGAATAAACATGATATAGAATCCTAGAAAAGGGAGGCACATTTCTTGGGTATATGTGTGCGTGACCTTCATGAGATTTGTACCTGCAGCAAAAATGAGTACAAGGAAGTGACAGAATTGCTGCCACTGGAAGTCCCCGTGGGGGGTGCAGTGCAGACACAAAAGGGAGGGATAGTGTCCCCCCCCACCGGAGGGGGGAGGCAGGAGCAGTTTCACAGACAAGACAACGATCAAGATCCAAAGTGCTTGAGTTCCTCTTTTAACAGTAGGCCAATAAAATCTGCTCTTTTCACATAGATTTTACGCTCCCAAAAGGCTACAGAGAGGGGGACTCAAACCTGCAGTGGCTCTTCTGGCTTTCATGGAGGGACCCAGGACACATTTGGCCATTTGTCTCTGTTTCCTGTGTCCTCTCTGGCCCACACTCCTGCAGGTTCCTGTTCTCCAAGTGAGCCAGGGAAAAAAGGTGACATGTTTTGCTTGAGACAGACAGCTCATTGGGGGTGGGGGGAGCTGTCCTCATTGGGTGTCTGCGGGTTTGGTTGCTATCCCTCCATCTGCACCTGAAATGCAGGGTGCAGGGGGGTGGGTGGACAGGGGAGGAGCCGGACCTTTCTTCCTCCGCCCCACAGGAGCAAGGCTACTGTTTGCCAACTCTGCCCCCTTTGTCCCTTCACCAAGACCAAGGGCATTCTGAGCCCTCTCTATGTAAGGAACACTGCTTAATTCTCAATATGAGTAGCTTTTTAATCCTTCCAACAACCTCACACTGAAGACACAGTTACTACTCAAATCTAACAGGTAAGGAAACTGAGGCAGAGAAAGTTTCACGGTACACCTCTATAGCCCTTATTCTATACCAGGCCCTGTTCTAGGCACGTTAAGTGGGTCATATATTTAATCCTCATGATAGCCCTGGGAAGCTAAGAAAAATTACCCAATGCTTGGAAACAAGACAGAAGTTGGATTTCACATTCTCTTGAGATCCTACTCAGCATTGTCTAGCAAGCCCACCGTGTCAGGCAGAATATTGGCTCCCCAAAGGTGTCCACATCCTAATCCCTGGATCCTGTGAATTTATGATGTCATGAGGTAAAAAGGACTTTGCAGATGTAATTAAGGTTATAGAATTTCAGATAGGGATATTCTACTGGATTGTCTGGGAGGGCATGATCTAATCCCTGGAGGCTTTAATAAAAGCAGAGCCCCTTCTCCAGCTGTTGTCAGTTTGAGAGATATAGCAGAAGAGGAATAGGAGACATCTGAGGGACTTGACCTGTGTTGCTAGAGAGGCCACATGGAAAGCAGGAGAAGGACCACAGCCCCTGGCTGACAGCCAGCAAGGAAGTGGGCCTCCGTCCTATTTTCTACCTAATGGAGCTTGGAAGTGGAGTCTCCCCACAACGCCCCAGTAAGAGCCCAGCTGCCTGAGACCTTGACTTTGGTCTTGGGAAACCTGGAGCAGAGAAACTAATTGAGCTCAGCCAGACTTACAGACTTACAGAACCATGAGGTAATAAGTTCGTGTTGTTTTATTTTTAATTTTTATTTTTACATTTTTAAATTTTTTAAGATTTTATATATTTATTTGAGAGAGACAGCACAAGCAGGGGGAGGGGCAGAGGGAGAAGCAGACTCCCCACCTAGCAGGGAGCCTCCTGTGGAGCTCTATCCCAGGACCCCAGGATCATGACCTGAGCTGAAGGCAGATGCTTAACCCACCGGGCCGCCCAGGCGCCCCTGTGTTGTTTTAGGCCATTAAGTTTGTAATAATTTGTTTTGGCGCCCACAGGAAGCTAACATTGTCACCCAAGAATTCTTGATGGTGGTGCTATCTGATATAGCATTGAGCTGTGATGCAAGTACTCTGTTCCACCCTCTCCCACAAAGAAGCTCCTAGCTACATCTGGCTATTGAGCACTTAAAATGTGACTGCCGAGAAATTAAAATTTTAATTTAATTTATTTTTCATTAATTTTGAATTTAAGTAGCCATATGAGGCTAGCGGCTACCATATTTGATGGTGTGGCTCTAGGGGGTAACTTCATCTCACTTACATTTATTGTTACTTAGGGTCCAGATTCTTCAAATCACCTGTCAATGTGTAGGTTTTGTCTGGTAGCGATGTGTCGTGGACAAGATAACTCCAAAGCTTGTGGATTTATTGCCTAAGGGTATTAACAAGCTTTACAGCTAATCTAACAGTCTTATTCTGATATAATTTCTTTGGTGTCTATAAAGTCTCAATCCCTCCAGTGTTCTCTGAACCATTTTTACAACCTGTTGGTCTCCTACTTAATAATGAGTTAGAAAAAGCTTTGACCGACTGGTGATGGGTAGTAAGGAGGGCACGTATTGCATGGTGCACTGGGTGTTATATGCAACTAATGAATCATCGAACTTTACATCGGAAACCGGGGATGTACTGTATGGTGAAATATAATAAAAAATCATTAAAAAAAAAAGAAGAAGCTTTGACAGCTATGCACCCTACGTTTGTTAACTTCTTGAAAATGATGCTATTATTAGATACTGTATTATCCTCTTTTACAGATGGTGCAACTGAGACACAGAGGTGTAGGTAATTTGTTCAAGGTGCCCTTGCTAATGAGAATTACAGCCAGTATAACTCCAGAGGCCACACTCCTAACTAGCACAAGAAAACGTCTTGGTTTATGTGAACATCGATCCAAAACCACATCAGAGCCTCTTGAAACTTGCTTAGGGGAGCCCTTATAACCGTGAATATTGATAAGACAGAGAGATGCTCAGGTGGTGGTGGTGGGGGGAGGCAGGAAGCCCCAGGGGCTGGCAGCCATGCGTATGAAAACCATGACCAGGAGGGGCTGAGGCTACTTCCTGGTGGCCATTTTTCTTGATTCCTAGAGTTCTTAATTTTACTTGGTGTTTGTTGAGGAAACCGTATAGAGAACTCTCAGAAAGTGACTTACTTTCAGATATACCTTCAGATACATCTAGTTAGTGTCCACTTGCAGCGTCACACCCATTAACTGTTGGAAAAAAGGATTCCCTCCCCCACTGTGACAATGTCATAGTAAATATGAGCTTTATTTCTCTGGGAGGTGGCAGAACTCTGCAAGGGCTACAAGGTCTGTTGCTGTAGGCCTGTGGCAGGAGGCTCTACCCGTAGGACAGGGGCAGGGGGAATGCTCTTCTCCCTGCACTTGGCCTGGTGTTGGGTTTCCCCAAAACTACCAAGGATGCTTTCAAGCTAGGATTTCTGGGTGGCATTTGAGATGTCTGTCGCTTCCTCTTAGAGTTCCTAATTCATTATTCTTTTTAGGGAAGGCCACCATGAAACTGATGTCACCTCAAAAAAACGAATGGATTTGTGAAGAATATGGACTTATACCCATTTTTGTAAAGATTTAAAAGATGGAAAATCTTTTATCATAAACAAATGATATCGATGATTCTAGCTACTACCTTTGAGCTTATACTATGTGATAAGCATGTGATTGCTATTTTATATACATGGTCTCAGTTACTTCACCCCAACACCCAAGAAATTAACTCATTTTTGTCCCATTCGATAGACGATGGAACAGACCGGTAGAGGCTGGCATGATGACCGAGGAAGGATGCTTTTCTGGATCTGTATGACCCAAAGCCTGTGCTATTCTGAGTATTAGAAAACATAAAATAAAGCTTAATGTCTTCCATTCTTGTGTCTCTAATATCTAACACATTGTCTGAGTTTTTTGGTTCTTCATAAATATTTGCTGAACAAGTGAGTGCTTAGTGATTGAAAAAAAAAAGGTATACAACAATTCATCGTTTCATTATTCCATAAATATCTATTGGGTACCTGCTGTGTGCTGGGTGCTGGCTATGTGCTATGATGTAAAGAGCCAGGGTAAGAAGACGTGGTCCATATATACAATGGAATATTACTCAGCTATCGAAAAGAACGATTTCTCAACATTTGCTGCAACATGGACGGCACTGGAAGAGATAATGCTAAGTGAAATAAGTCAAGCAGAGAAAGACAATTATCATATGGTTTCTCTCATCTATGGAACATAAGAAGTAGGAAGATCGGTAGGAGAAGAAAGGGATAAAGAAAGAGGGGGTAATCAGAAGGGGGAACGAAGCATGAGAGACTATGGACTCTGAGAAACAAACTGAGGGCTTCAGAGGGGAGGGGGGTGGGGGAATGGGATAGGCTGGTGATGGGTAGTGAGGAGGGCATGTATTGCATGGTGCACTGGGTGTTATATGCAACTAATGAATCATCGAACTTTTCATCAAAAACCAGGGATGTACTGTATGGTGAATAACATAATATAATAAAAATATTATTATGAAAAAAAATAAAATGAAAAAAAGATACTTCATGGGAGTGCAAAATGGTACAACCATTTTGGAGGACAGTTTAGTTCAAAACTAAACATACTCTTACTATATAATCCAGCAATCATGCTCCTTGGTATTTATCCAAAAGTGTTAAAAACCTATGTCCACACAAAAACCTGCACACAGATATTTAAAGCAGCCTGATTTATAGTTGCCCCAACCTAGAAGAACCAAGATATCCTTCACTAGGTGAATGGATAAATAAACTTGAGTACACCCAGACAATGGAGTATTATTTAGCGTTAAAAAGATGTGAGCTACCAAGCCATCAAAAGACATGGAGGAAACCTAAGTGCATATTACTAAGTGAAAGAAGCCAGTCTGTATGACTCCAACTATCTGACTTCCTGTAGGAGCAAAACTATGGAATTAATAAAAAAAAAATTAGCAGTTGTCAGGGGTTGTGGGGGAGGGGAGTGTGAACAGATGGAGCGTGGAGGTTTTTAGGGCAGTGAAATTTCTCTGCATGATAGTGGTGTCGTGGTGGGTACATGTCATTATGCAAACCTACAGCACATACGTCCCAAACACCAAGAGTGAACCCTAAGGTAAGCTACAGACTTTGGGTGATTACAATGTGTTAGTGTAGGTTTATCAATGGTAACACATGTACTATTCTGCTGGGGATGCTGGTAATGGGGAAGGCTCTGGGTGTGTGGGGTCAGAAGGGCATATGGGAAATCTCTGTACTTTTCTTTCAATTTAATTGTAAATCAAAAACTGCTCTAAAAAAATGAAGTACTAAAAAAAAATGCACTGGAGGAGTTTGTGGTCTGAGGATTGGGCTAGGGTATAGAGAGCTTATCATTTCTACTTGTCAACAATGAGAAATCTTCTCAATGATACTAACTGTGATACCATTGTTTACTGGAATGCTGAAAAAGACAATTTTCATACACTGAAGTGATCTTTCTCAACTAAGTTTTATTTAATAGTTTATAATATCTTGATTACATTTATGGCTTGTGACTTTTGGGGAATGCAGACTTTTTTTTTTTTTAAACTGTCTACCTCTAGTGGAGTTTTGAAGAAGGTTTTTATTCAAAAGGAAAGATTTCAGAACTACCTAAGGAGAAGTGGCATTTTATCCTCAGGTCCAGGAACCACATCATGGAATTCAAGGAATTCTAGGAAGTTGGTGTGGCCTGTATCACAAGAGCAGGCTGAAGGGCAACCAAAGACAGTGGGCAACACTCTGGTTTGGGTACCAGAGAGACTTGAGATAGAAACTTGACTCTGCCGTTGATTAAATAGTGAGCTTGGAGAAGTTATTTACTTTTTCCGAGTGTCAACTTCCTCATCTGTGAAATGCATTCCTTTCAGGGTTGCTGTGGAGAGTCAGTGACAATGGATGGAAAAGAACATGGCGCTGCTTAGGCTCCGTGTAAGCGCTCCATCAGTCCTAACGATGATGATTGTTATTTTTATTACCACTTTGCTCTTCATCCCCGAACTCAAAGTTAACACTGTGCTTCCCAGACGTTAACACGCCCACGAAGAGCCAGGGATCTTGTTACAATGCACTATCTGATTGAGTAGGTCTGGAGCAGGGGCCATGGTGCTGCATTTCTAGCCAGTTCCCAGGGGGATGCCAGAAGCGTCCAGGCTCTAATGAATCTTCAGGAATTAAAGTGACAAAGTGTCACCTTACATACGGTACAAGTTCCACCATTTTCTTTTTCTTTGCTGGAGGAGATGAAAGTACGATACTTGGAATGGAAACCAGAATTGAAATATCGTGATTTCGTTGCTTTCTCAGACTAAGCTAAAAACAACACCAGACATTTATGGGCCAGTTTTCTGTCAGTTTTGCCAGGTTAAATCTTTGGCATTTTGCTATGAGAAAGAAACCTTTCTCCATTGTGTGGAGTATCAAAACATTAGGTTCTCCTATGCCCCTTGTGAGCCAGCTCCCCACAACCTCTTACCATCTTGTGGCCGGCAGCTTCTGACAGATGCCTATTAGACCAACTCACTTTGGTCCGGTAGGCTGCTTGGCTGATACCCATTCTCTTTCTTTCTTTCTTTCTTTCTTTCTTTCTTTCTTTCTTTCTTTCTTTCTTTCTTTCTTTTTTTTAATATTTTACTGATTTATTTGACAGAGAGAGAGAGAGAGATAGAGAGAGAGTGCACAAGTGGAGGGAGGGGCAGAGGGAGAAGCAGACCCCACACTGAGCAGGGAGCCTGATGTGGGGCTTGATCCCAGGACCCTGGGATCATGACCTGAGTCCAAAGCAAACGTTTAACCGACTAAGCCACACAGGTGCCCTGATACCCATTTTCAATCTAAATACGCCATTTTATTTTTGGTAAAAATGTTTTTCAGAGGAAAATGAAAATTACAATGGGAAATCATGACTGGCAAGGGAAAAAAACCATTTTGAGTAATTGCTCTCATAACTGAGGTAATTTTGACAAACTCGGACATTGCAGAATTTCCACACAACCTCTCCACCAACAACAGGTGAAGAAAAGAGTATTTTCTACAAGGCAAAAGTCTGAGCTCCTCTCCCCTTCCTAACCCATAGCGATGATGGCGAACTTCATGGCAGTCAAGCTTACTGCCCTCCAGAAATGTTTTATTCCACCCCTGGTGAGCAATTAGAAGTTTTATGGCTTAAGCCAGGAGCGGGGTAGAGTCGGGCCTGGGGAATTGGCCAGGGTTATTTAATCATAACTTTGGTTTTGGTTTTTACATTGATGAAAAATACACACTGCATCCTCTGTCCCAGAACAAATCGATCAATAACTTAGGTTTCAAATGGTCATAGCAGATTTTGTGTTCTCTCCTGTTTCATATGGGGGACAGCGACTAAATGGTTTTTCCTTTTAGAATATTGGGTTGCCCTGTGATTCCAACTTGATGGAGGGGTTGGTTCTCTTATAGTGGTGAAGGGCCTTTTGTGATGCTGTTGGGCGTGTGTGTGTGTGTGTGTGTGTGTGTGTGTGTGTGTAGGTGTGCACCTGTCATACCCCCATGCTACTCTACTACATTCCTAGGGCTGAAGCCAAACTTCAGTGATGTCCGTTCTCAGGACGCTTATGTGGAGACTCGTCTTTTAGAACAAGGCATCATGGATAGAGTTGTTGTCTCCACAACACTATGAGTGGGATGGAGGGCTTTGGATTCAGGTGGATCTGAGTTTGAATCCCACGTGTACTGCTGCCGTGTTGCACGTGACAGGGCTAGGGTGAAGCAACGGAGGCTCCTAGGATGTAAGGTGACACTCACACTCCGGTGGTGGCCCTGAACTTGTTCAAGCTTGAGAGCGAGGGCCTCCTTAAGTTCTGTACTTAGGTGCCTCTCTTTCCTTACCCTCCTCTGGCCCTGGTATGTGACCATGAGCCACTCACTTCGTTGAGATGTTCCCTCATCTATAAAATGGGGGTGGGTAATAAGGACCATCTCATGGGATTGCCATCCTAAATGAAAGAATGTTGATAAACTTCTCCACATGGTACCTGGGACTAAGAAGGACCAATAAATGGTAGCTGTGTTTACTTTTGATTCACCCATTAATTGACCATCTCGACTACACCCCCTTTTAGGAGAGCTGGAGTTAATCCCCTTGTCCTTTGGAGGCAAACCAAAATCCAGGAATATTCAGAAAAGTCTTCACTTAGGACATTGTTTCTTTCGAGTTTTTCTTTAGGAAATAATTTGTTTTAAATCTCTTTTTACATCATTCGGTTTCTCACAGTTGCACCGGCAAAACGAGGAACTGACATTTGAGTGTATCTAGTTACATGCAGGGCAGAGCTGGGGGCTCCCCTGAGAGCGAGCACTTCATTCTGGGGAGACGGAATGTCTCACCCACAGAGCGAAGTACCCAGTGATCTGGGCTGTATGCCTGAAGCCCCTGCTCACCGCCTGGTCCAGGATGGAGCCGCGAGGCTCCAAACTTGGTGCTCCGTCACTGGGATCACTCACTTAGCACACACTCAGAGCGGCTTAAATTTCGACTTGCAAGGGCTTGTACTTGCCCTGCTCTGTCTTCTCCCTGCTTGGTTTTTCTGTTGGGAGGCTGACTAAGGCATTCATTGTCAGGATGGAGGGGAATCTGTTAAAATACTGGTATGGTAAGATGAGAAGCTCTGAGGGACTTGATTCTCCCAACGGATGTTCTTGCCACGCTGCTTTGAAGAAAAAAGCAAGAACCTTGTGCTTTTAAAAAATTCCCATGTTTTTACACAGTTAACTCGATGAAGACCAGGTACTGCGGATTCTACCAGATTCTCCCCTCCCTTCTTTTGAATATTGCTCCCAACTTGGTTGCTAAGGGATAATGGCAATACTTGAGTTATATTCTTGACTTCTGGTTCCGTTTGAATGTCTTTTTAAAAATTTTAATTCCGGTGTAATTAACATACAGTGTTGTATTAGTTTCAGCAGTGTAATATAGTGATTCAACAATTTTTTATATTACTCAGTGCTGGTCATGATAATGGTACTCTTAATCCCCTTCACCTATTTCACGCATCTCCCCCCCCAGCCCCCCACCTCTCTCTGATAACCATCAATTTGTCCTCTGTAGTTAAGAGTCTGATTTTTGGTTTGTCTTTTTTTCTTTGTTTGTTTTGGTTCTTAAATTCCACATACGAGTGAGATCATATGGTTTTTGTCTTTCTCTGACTGGCTTATTTCGCTTAGCATGATACTCTCTAGCTCCATCCGTATTGTTGCCAATGGCCAGATTTCATTCTCTTTATGGCTGAATAATAGTCCATTGTTGTATATACCACATTGTCTTTATCCGTTCATGTATTGATGAACACTTAGACTACTTCCCTAATTTGGTTTTTGTAAATAATGCTGCAACAAACATAGGGGTGCATATATCCCTTCAAATTAGTGTTTTCATATTTTTCGGTAAATACCCAACAGTGTGATTACTGGATCATAGGGTAGCTCTATTTTTAATTTTTCGAGGAACCTCTATTCTGTCTTTTTGCAGTGGCTGCACCAATTTTTATTCCCACCAACAGTGCATGAGGGTTCCTTTTTCTCCACATCCTCAGCAATACTTGTTGTTACTTGTGCTTTTGATTTTAGCCATTCTGACAGGTGTGAGGTAACATCTCATTGTGGTTTTGATTTGCGTTTTCCTGATGAATAGTGACGTTGAGCATCTTTTCATGTGTTCATTGTGTTATTGGTCATCTGGACGTCTTCTTCTCTTTTTGAAGATTTTATTTATTTATTTGAGAGAGAGAGAGCGAGCGAGCACGAGTGCACTGGTGGGAGAGTGGGGGGTAAAAGGAGAAGCAGTCTCTCTGCTGAGTGTGGAGCCTGACTCAGGGCTCGATCCCAGGACCCTGAGATCATGACCTGAGTTGAAGTCAGACGCTTAACCAACTGAGCTACCCAGGCGCCCCTGGATGTCTTCTTCGGAGGAATGTCTGTTCATGTCTCCTGCCCACTGTTTAATTGAATTATTTGGTTTTCTAGTGTTCAGTTGTATAAGTTCTTTTTATATTTTGGATACTATCCCTTTATTGGATATGTCATTTGCAGATATCTTCTCCACTCACTAGGTTGTCTTTAATTTTGTTGGTTGTTTCCTTTGCTGTGAAGAAGCTTTTAATTTTGATGTAATCCCAATAGCTTAATTTTGCTTTTGTTTCCCTTGCCTCAAGAGACATCTCTAGAAAAATGTTATATGGCTGATGTCAGAGAAATTACTGCCTGTGCTCTCTTCTAGGATTTTTATGGTTTCAGGTCTCACATCTAGGTCTTTAATCCATTTTGAGTCTATTTTTCTGTATGGTGTAAGAATGTGGTCCAGTTTCATTCTTTTACATGTTGCTGTCCAGTTTTCTCAACACCATTTGTTTAAGAGATTGTCTTTTTCCCATTGGATATTCTTGCCTCCTTTATTGAAGCTTAATTAATTGTGGGTTTATTTCTGGGGTCTCTAATCTGTCCATTGATTTATGTGTCTATTCTTGTCCCAGTGCCATACTGCTTTGATTATTACAGTTGTAGTCTCTCAAAATCTGGGATTGTGATACTTCCAATTTTGTTCTTCTTTTTCAAGATTACTTTGGCTATTTGAGGTCTATAAAAAATTTAGGATCATTTGTTCTGGTTCAGGGAAAAATGCTGTTGGTATTTTGATAGGGATTGCATTAAATCTGTGGATTGTTTAGTGTAGTATAGACATTTTAACAATATTTGTTCTCCCAATCCATGAGCATGGGATGTATTTCCATTTTTTTCTGTGATATCTTCAATTTCTTTCATCAATGTTTTACAGTTTTCGAGTTCAGGTCTTTCAATCCCTTGGTTAAGTTTATTAGGCATTTTATTATTTTTGGTGCAATTATATATGGAATTATTTTCTTAATTTCTTTCTGCTGCTTCATTATTAGTGTATAGAAATGCCATGGCTTTCTGTACATTGACTTTGTATCCTGCAAACCTTACTGAATTTATTTATCAGTTCTAGTGGTTTTTTGGTAGAGTCTTTATCATGTCATCTGCAAATAGTGAAAGTTTTACATCTTCCTTACCAATTTGGATGCTTTTTATTTCTTTTTGTTGTCTGATTGCTGTAGCTGGGACTTCCAGTACTATGTTGAATAAAATGGTGAAAGTGGACATCCTTGTCTTGTTCCTGATCTTAGGAGAAAAGCTCTCAGTTTTTAACCATTAAGTATGATGTTAGCTGTTTGTTTTTCATATATGGCCTTTATTATGTTGAGGTATGTTCCCTCTAAACATACTTTGTTGAAGGTTTTTGCCATGAATGGATGTTGTACTTTGTCAAATGCTTTTTCTGCCTGTATCGAAATGATCATTTGATCAAATGGTCTTTATCTTTTCTCTTGCTGCTCTGATATATCACAGTGATTGACTCATGAATATTGGACCAGTCCTGCATCCCAGATATAAATCCCACTTGATTGTGGTGAAGGATTTTTTTAACGTGTTGTTGGATCTGGTTTGTTAATATTTTGTTGAGGATTTTTGCATCTATGTTCATCAGAGATACTGGCCTGTAGTTCTCTTTTTTTGTAGTGTCTTTATCTGGTTTTGGTATCAGGGTGATGTTGGCCTCATGGAGTGAATTTAGAAGCTCTCTTTCCTCTTCTGTTTTTCAGAATAGTTTGAGAAGAATAGGTATGAACTCTTCTTTAAATGTTTGATAGAATTTACCTGTGAAGCCATCTGGTTCTGGGCGTTTGTTTGTTGGGAGGTTTTTTATTTTTATTTTATTTTATTTTTAAATTACTGATTCAATTTCATAGCTAGTAATCCATCAGTTCCATCAAATGTCTTTTAGCCATCTAACTAAGGGTTCTCTATAACAGTTTTTTTTCTTTTCTTTATTTTTTGGAGGGAGAGAGGTGGGGGAGGGGCAGAAGAAGAGGGAGAGAGAGAATCCTAAGCAGGCTCCTGCCCAGTATAGAGCCAGACTTGGGGTTCGCTCTCATAACCCTGAGATCATAACCTGAGGCGAAATCAAGAATCAGACCCTTAACTGACTGAGCCATCCAGGTGCACCTATATCAGTTTCTTAACCTGTAAAATAGGAGATTTAATTTCTGGGCCATTCTTTTGTAGGACGAACCAATTCTGAGGCCACTGTATGTGTGCGTGTGTGTGCGCGTGTGTCTGTTAGGTTTGGAGGCTATACCAAGTCTAAACACATTAATTCCCAAGTTGTGTATTTAGTTTGAGGTGAAACACCACTTAGGGAAGCTCAGGACACATAATCATTGTGCTTTCCTACTAAGCCTGGATTCTTTCCATCTTTGAGTCTCAGGTAATTACTACCAACTGATCAGAGTTGTTTCATAGAGTAGAAACTATTTGGTATTCTAAGCTTGGTGGTTAGAAAAAGGGGAAGAAATGTCTTTGACCTGGAGAAACTTGGAAGCTAGCTTGATAGATGAGGCTTGGGTGAGTTGAATAAGATCTAAAGAAATGCACAATGGAAGTATAAAGAATTGGGAGGTTGTGGGGCATGAGCTAAAACTCCTAGAGAAAAAAGTCCATCTGACTTAGAGGATTTAGGCGGCTGGCTTAACTGAGATCTTTAAGATGGTTTGAAGTTGAGTTGCAGGAGGGGCCGATGACCTCCCAGACAAGGAAAGCTGTAGTAGGAAAGAGCCATTGGCAGGGATGAGTGTGAGGAATGCAGTGGTCATTTATTACTGTTAAGATAGAAAATAAATGCTATGTAATTTCAAAATGCATAAATAGGATTGATCTATTTTGAATGTTACTAAATTAAAAGAATATGCTAGATTTATCTATGTTAAATGCTTATTTAATTCTAGACTAAATATAAACTTATTCTCCCACTGTTGAAAGAGCTTCTGGCCAACGATACAGGTGGCATTTCCAGCTAGGTATGAGAATAATATAGTGCAAAGAGCAATGGGCCTTCAGTTGGCATTGAAGAAAAGCTGGAGGACACCTGGGGTGTGCAATTTACACAGGTCATTTAATCGATTACTTATCTGTCAAATATTTTACTGCCCCTGTGCCAGGTGCAGGGACACAAAGAGGAACAAGGTGGAGACCTTTATTGCGGGTGTGGTGCTGGTGTCAGCCGAAAGGAGAAACATGGGGGGAAGTGTGGGTTTTCCTGTCACACACTTAAAATTACATTGGTCTGTTGAATCTCTCTACCCTGCCATCACACCTGCAAGACTTCTGACGCCAGATGTGGGGCTTTTCCCCACCAGACTGGGTGCCCTACAATTTCACTTTGTTCTGACACTGTCTACCTGGAGAGCATCAGATCCCACAGGCTAAAAGTGTCAGATCCCATAAGACCTTTCTCACTTCAGAAACCAGTCCCAAGTCCAGCTGGTCACCTGTGTTTCTGACTCATCAGCTATAAATTAGAGGTTCTCACTAGCCCCTCCTTGGGTTCAGTTAATTTGCTAGAGGGGCTCACGGAACTCAGGAAAAACAGTTTACTTACTGTTTATGTTTATCATAAAAGGCTATGATTATCCCAATGGAAGAGATCCATAGGACAGGATAAGTGGGAAGGGCACAGAGCTTCCATGCCTTCTCCAGGCATGTTGCTCACCCCACACCCCCATGTGTGCTCCAGCCTGGACGCTCCCCCAACCCCATCCTTTTGGGATTTTTATGGAGACTTCATCACATAGGTATGATTGATTATTAACTTCCATTTCCAGCCTTTCTCCCCTTGCTGGAGAATGGGCGTGGGGCTTCTAATCATGGCTTGGTTCTTCTGGTGACCAGCCCCATCCAGGAGCCCACCAAGAGTGAACAAAAGAAACTACTTTGAACAAAAGAAACTACTATCACTCAAGAAATTCCAAAGGATTTAGGAATTACGAAGGTTTTAGGAACTCTGTGCCAGGAATGGGGAACAGACACCGATACATACATTTTCTGTAACCTCACAAAGTGGATTGTCAGCAATATGAAGGGCATATTATGGGAATATAACCTCCGCTAGTGCTTCAGTCAGTTCCATGTGGATAAGTGTTACTATCCCCATTTTACAGATGAGGAAGTCTAGGCTCAGAGAGAGCTGGGAACCATCCAAGGCCACTTTGGCAGACGGTCACACCTGGGAACTAGCACTGAACATGAAGCTCTTTCCTAGAGGGGGTCATTTGAACCCTCACGAAAAGCTTGGGTTCAGGCCTACCCGGGTAATTAGCAAGCTAGGATAGCTCAAGCACGTCATTTCATCTCAGTGGGTCTGAGTTTCCCCCGTGTAGCCAGAGGAGCTGAGATGTGATAGTATGTAGGGCTCCTTCCATTTCTTACGTGGGGATGACTTGCCTGTACTCCTCAGATTTGACCTCCATTTAGCACTGATCCCGAGACATATGGATCAACCCTCATACTATACAGCTTCTCTCTGCTCAAACACCTGGTAGGTATGTCTCATAAATTGCCTTGTGGAACGTGCAAAGACAGTTGCCTTTCGTGAGGGGGTGTCCAGTCCAGTCTCATTCATTTTCTTGCTTTGCTCTAATGGTATGTAAATTGGAGATGAAAATCCCTGATTCTGGAAGTTTAAACTCTCTATGAATTAAAGCTTTATAACCTAATGTTTCTCTTTTCTACATTCTGTCCTTTTTTGGCTAAGGGTTTGCCCTTCTTGGGAGCGTTTGTTTTAGGGAGGGCACGTATTGCGTGGTGCACTGGGTGTTACACGCAACGAATGAATCATCGAACTTTACATAAAAAACCAGGGATGTACTGTATGGTGACTAACATAATATAATAAAAAACATTAAAAAAAAAAAGAATGTGGTATCCTTGAGCCTTAAGAAATGGGGCTTTTTTATGAAATAGCGGAATACGCCACAGGGGTCTCAGGCCAATAGATCAGACTTTTCCCTTAGGACTCAGGTTGTAATTGGGGGTATAAGGTAATCGTAACGAGGTGTCAGAAAATATTTCACAAATAAGTACAACAAACTTAATTCAATGCATTGAATTACAAAAAGTTTAAATCAGATCCCTGAAATGATACGGATTCTGTGTTCTAGCTGAAAGCTAAGCTTGTGCAAATCTTTGCATAAAGGCGGTCCCAACTGGCAGGAACTCGAAACATAACCGAATCCGCCGCCCTGACCAAGAAATACAACAGGCTGCTTATTGGGGCCATTTGAAAAGAGACTATATAATCATTTTCTGATCTCTCTGATACTTATTTCTACAAATAACACTAGGGACAAGTGAAAACTCTTTTATGGTTCATAAGGAATCAACTCCATGAAACATGAGTTTCAGAT
Organism: Ursus arctos; assembly: GCF_023065955.2. NCBI lineage: Eukaryota > Metazoa > Chordata > Mammalia > Carnivora > Ursidae > Ursus > Ursus arctos. Next base: position 9,295,390 of record NW_026623111.1, on the reverse strand, counting down.
GGGGCTGGAGTACACATGTCTGAATCCCTGTAGAATCTTTAAAAATAAGCATACGCTTCCCTGGGATTATCAGAGGCCTCTGATCTGCTCTGTGTTCGGTGCCCCTTTCTTTCTCCATCCACTCACAGAAGACAAAGACGGCCAAAGAAAATTGAGCCAATTCCGCATTCACTACCCTTATTCCTTCTCTCTGATTAAACATATTTTGCTAAGTATGCCCTCTCTTTTTTCGGTTTGGCCAGGATGGTCCTGAAATGAAAACGCCAACTCATTTGAAAGGGAAAGTAGGGCTGTAAATGGTAGTGTGGTGTTGTGGAAAGGATGGGAGTGGCTTTGTATTTGTGCCTGCCCTAAAATCTTGGTTCCTCTGTCTTCTCGTCGTGGGGTCCTCTGCTCGCTACAGAGTATGTCTGTGCCCCCATTTCCATATCTGCTCATTGGGAAGGATAAAAACTGGTTGGTAGGGTTGATGTGAGAATTAGAGTGTTGTGAACCATATAATCATGAGTTATTTTTTTCAGTTGCCCCATTCTGAAAGTTCTGAGGGTTATCCGCAGTAAAAAATGGAAGCAGAAGGGGGCAAGAGGCAGAAATGCTGGAAAGTGGGCACATAGTAGGATTAAGCTTCTTGGCCCCCTTGTGACTGGGGATAACCTGGAGTTGTGAGTGGAAGAGACATATATACCCTCTGGACTGGAATATTCAATTGCTATGTAAGACCCCCACTGTGTTCTCTTACTCTGAGATGGGAGCTGCTCCATTAGCCTGGTCTCCAGTGTGGCTCTGTAGAGCAAAACCCTCTGCTGATTCTTGAAGAATATGCAGTGTGATAAAAAAAACGTATTTCTGCTGCTTTAAACCATTACTATTTTGATGTTGGTGGTTATCGTAGCAGAACCTAGCTTATTCTGACTGATATGGTACCTCTTCGGATTACCGAATTTCTCTTTTGCGAGATTCACACATCTTCATGTAAGACAATAGCCATCATCTTTGAAGTTTCTGCTTCAAAATTCGACAGTTACTATTTGGAACAGTAGCGTCTGATTTGTCAGTGACCTGCCCAACGGAGCTCTTCTTAACTGCAATATCTCTTTCATTATTTGATTTCAGCAATGTTGACTTTTTGGCCAGTACCAGCTCCAGAGAGGCCAGTCAATGTTCTCTGAAAAGACACCATATTCTGACTTGACTTGTTACTGACTCTCCACTTTGCATCTCTGGTCTGAATCTTCCCTGAACTGCAGATTTGGTTTCCAACTGCTGTTTGATGACTCTGCTTGGATATCAGCCATCTCCCAGCTAGGTTGGCTAAAGCACTATTGATTATTTCCCAGTTTGTCTCCCACCTACTCTGCACTTGCTCTCTGCTATAATTCAGATGAAATCTCAATACCTAACATTGGACTACAAGACAATACCAGTCTCTTTTTTTACTTCCTCCTCCATCCCTCCACATTGTGTCCTAGGACCAGGTCACGCTGACTTTGTTCCTGGTCTTTGGATACAGCCATTTATCTCCAGTCTCTGGCTCTCCTCACTTGCTGGTCCCTCTCCTTGGATACCTGCAGCAATCTTCTTCTCATTCTTAAGTTTCCTTTAGTTAGGTCTCCTTGGCTGCCTCAACTAACACCCTTGCCGATACTAAGCTAGGAAATTATCTGACATATTTGATTAAATGTTTACTCTCTGCTTCCTTATCCCCCCTTAGAGTGTAAGCTGAATGAGGGCAGAGACTCTCTGTTGGTTTTACTCCATATCCTCAAGGTCTATAATAGTGCTTTCCTAGACGTAGAAGGCACTAAGTAAATATTGGTGGCGTAGGCTTGAGTAGGCATGGGAGTGGAGCTATGCTGAAATTACATATGTTTATGTCCCTTTCCCCTATGAGCTCTTGAAGGTAAGAGCTGTCTATTGTCTGAAGTATAGTAAGAGTTCAATGAATTTAGTCAAGGACCATTCCGTCAATTAAAGGAAGGCCTATTAGTCACTGAGCTATGGATTGGGCATGAAATGAATTTCATCTCTGCCTTCCCCCAAGACTCTAAAGATCCAATCACAGTTTGTGGTATGCCTCCTATGTGCCAGGCGCTATGATAAGCACTTTCCCTCAGTTTGTTCTCATACTTGCTCTGTGATACCCCATGGCACGTTTTCCCAAATATTTCCTGTTCTTTCTCTTCCAAGAACATGGTATTAGTACTGATGGATGGGGCCTTGTGACTAGTTTTGGCCAAGAAACTTCGAGCTAGAGTGACTTGTTCCATTTCTGGGGCAGGGCACTTGATTGTCATAGAGAGGCCCTCCTGAGCTCATGTTCCCTGTGGCACGGCCACCAGAAATGTCTGAGAGGGAGGCTGCCCTGTCAGCTTGGTTTCCAGAATGATATGAAGAGCAAAGCCCCCTGATGTACCCCTAATGGACATATTATGTGATCAAGAAATCCTCTTTGTTAGTTCAGGATGTGGAGAACTGGGGACTCTTTGTTACTACAGCCTAACCTAACACATTCTGACTGAAAGATGAGGTACAATGATCTCATTTTACAGATGAGATACTTCATGGTCAGAGAGGTGACTTGCCCAGGGTCATTCAGCTAGCAAGTGGGCAACTGGACTATACTGTTTTTAATGGATATATAATTTAGCCAGTACAAAGTTTACTAATTGATTTTTCAAGATATATCATGTATCTTTAGTTTCTCTACATCAATCTTAATCTGACTTAAAGCCCCCATCTCATGTGCTGGTGGAAAACTCAGTCTCACTTGGTCATTTTTCTGTCTCTGCTTTTTCTTCCCTAGACTTTTAAGAGTAGCCCAGATATCATCCCTGGAATACACAGCTTTGGGAGATCTAGTCAACTTCATCATGGTTACCCCTAGTGCACTGCGTGGTTCTGCATGGTTCTGACACACCTGGAGGTTTCATTGATTCAGTGGCATACTTAGATGTAGGAATCAGCTCAGTCCTGGGTACACCTGTGTCTAGAGAACTGCATCCCTCAAAGTTCTGCTACCTTTCCTAGGACTGGAAAGAGGCTCTTTACATTCTTACTACGCTGGGCATCTTAGATCTCTGGGTTCCTCCCTCCTTCTCTCCCTCCCTGAATCCCTTCCACCTTTATTTCTTTCCCACCTTCCTTCCTTCTTTCCGTCTCCAATGTTTATTGAGTGCCTATTATAAGTTGGCGCTAGCCTTTGTGTTGGGGACAGAGGTGAAACAGACAGAAACTCCTGCCCTCAGAATGCTCAAGGGCAGAGAGGCACAGAGAGATAGACAACAAATAAAATCAATGAGTTATATGGCAGCTTAGCAGAGTTTGGAGCTACAGAGAAAGCAAAGTAGGGAAGAAGGGTGGGTGGTATTGGGAAGAGGTCAGGGTGAGCCGTGCATTTTGCTCAGAGGAAAAACAAGCAGTAAAACAAACTGGTGGTTGTCTGAAAGCAGAGAGTCCCCAGCAGAGGGAAATGGACCTGCCACTGCTGAGGGTGAAACAGCCTGCCTGGTGTGTGCAGAGAACAGCAGGGGTCTGGACTGGAGATGGGACAGATGGCATTGGGGCAGATCAAGGCTCACCTTTTGTTTGGGGTGAGATGGAACCCATATGACGAATCTGGCTGATGAATGGTGTGATCTGATTTTCATTCTAAAAGGCAGGTGGGTGGATTGTTTGGTTTTTGGGTGTTGAGTTTTTGTTGGTGGGAATGCAAGCTGGTAAAGCCTCTCTGGGGAAGAGTATGGAGGTTCCTCAAGAGGTTAAAAATAGAGCTACCATATAACCCAGTAATTGCACTACTAGGTTTTTACCCCAAAGATGCAGATGTAGTGAAAAGAAGGGGCACATGTACCCCAATGTTCATAGCAGGAATGTCCACAATAGCCAAACTGTGGAAGGAGCCGAGATGCCCTTCAACAGATGAATGGGTAAAGAAGATGTGGTCCATATATGCAATGGAATATTACTCAGCCGTCAGAAAGGATAAATACCCACCATTTGCATTGACATGGATGAAACTGGAGGAGATTATGCTAAGTGAAATAAGTCAAGCAGAGAAAGACAATTATCATTTGGTTTCAGTCATATGTGGAACATAAGGAATAGAGTGTAGGACCACAGGGAAAACTGAATGGGAAGAAATCAGAGAGGGAGACAAACCATGAGAGACTCCAGGAAACAAAGCGAAGGTTACAGAAGGGAGAAGAGTAGGGGGATAGGGTACCTGGGTGATGGGTATTAAGGAGGGCATGTGTCGTGATGAGCACTGGGTGTTAACGCGACTAATGAATCGTTGAACACTGCATCAAAAACTAATGATGTACTATATGTTGGCTAACTGAACATAATAAAAAAAATAAAAGGCAGGTGGGGAGTGCAAAGGGCAAGAGCTGAAGCAGGAAGACCACTTAGGACGCTTTTTTTTTTTTCAATAATAGTTCCTTTCCAGTATTGGGGCACCTCCCTCCGCTGTCCCTCCATTTAGGCAGCATCCCCACCTCTTCAAATGTGCTTCTGCCTCCTCTTCCTCACTCACGGAAGGCTGGCTGCACTTATTTGGATGAAGACACTTCCCTGCAAGACAGGAAGGACCCCAGCACCTGCAAGCACCTCTGAACTGGTCTGGCCCCGGAAATTAGGGTGCACAGAGGCTCAACTGACCTTGGAGGGGGGGTAAAAGTGCAAAGACCAAAACAGAAACAGCGCCATTCTTTTGGACTATTTCCCCACAGAAGCAACAAAGCATTATCATCTCAGCAAATATTCTGCCCCATAGGCCTTAAGCGTTAACAACTGCTCAAAGTAGGTTGGGGTACCTGAGACTGAAGAAGGAGGGGTTGGGAAGAAAACAATCCATGGAAGTGTGTGTGTATGTGTGTAGGTGGGTGGGGGAATCTTCTAGCAATTAAGGTAGAATATCTGGGGGTGGGCGGAGGTAAAGGTAAAACCTTTCAGAGAATGTTGCCAGATAAAATAGAGAACATCCAGTTAAAGTTGCATTTTAGACTGACAATGAATAAGGAGTGTGCCACAGATATTACATGGGACATACTCATACTAAAAAGAAATTCAAATTTAACTGGCCGGGCTGCATTTGTATTTGCTAAATCTTGCAGCTCTGATCTCAGATGGTCTTTGAATGAAGCCACAGTTGAGAAATGTAGCTTGATTCTCCAAAACGGTGTGTCCTCCGGACATGGAAGCGGGGAAGGAGCAGTGTGGTGTCCTTGGGGGAGGACCACTATGTGAACAATGGCCCAGCTGGCAATGGCCTGGCCCATTTTGTGCGGAGAAAAGGAAAGAATTGCATTCATCATGTGAGCTTGCCTCGCCAGGTGCCTAGCGTGTAAAAAGTGAGTCAGAACCATTGCTTTACTTCTTTCTTACGTTCTCTTCATCCTGGGGAAAGACATATTTGTCAATCACCAGGGCTAACGTCAGTCATGGCGTCATTTATTTGTCTTTACATTGCATTTTCGACTTAATTTGATAGTTGGGATGTAGTTATTTCATGAAAACATCCTCCCACTTTTCCCCCTGGGCTTTCAGGTGGTGTAGAATAAATTAAGCATCCACATAAGCCTTGTTGACACAAAAGGGAAGTTTTGGACTCAAAAGCCCCCAGATTGAGAAAATGAGACTCAAGAAGAAGGGGGGTAGCTCCCTCTCTGTTATCCAGGCAGGGTCTCCCAGGGCTATTCATTGCGGAGGGGTGCAAACAGCCATACCGCAGCCTGGTCGCAGTCATCCACCTACCAGGGAGCCCGTTCCTAACACACACGTTTCAGATATTTCCTGGTCACGACATCCGTCCTTTAAATACCTGACCTACAGCACGCATGTGTGACGACTTTATTGTATTATGTGTTCTGGCTCCATGGACTTTTCTTTGCTCCAGCGAAAACTATTTTAGTGGACTCTCTTTGGACTCATGAAAATACTCAGAGTTTGAAGGAAAGTCCCTGAAGGGTCTGCCTCCTTAAATTTTTCATACTACCAGGAAATTGGGTTTCGTACATCTTCCACTTTGCTCCACTTTGGCTGGGTAAATATTTATTGAATTCCTTCCAGGCTGAGCCCCTGGACTTGGGAGGCAGCAGGGGATAGTGGGAAGGTTGTGGCACTTATCTTGCGCAGATAGGGATTGGAATTCAGGTTTCAAAGGCACTTCCTCAGACGCTACCTCACTTCCAGTATCCGTTAGGATGTCAGCTCTAATTTTAGTCCTAATAAGGCTAATCCTCATATTAGACCACTCCCAATGCAAGTACTTGTACTAATACCGTTGCCAGTTGCAATCGTGACAGCGATTGCAGTAGGGATACCCATTCTAATACTGTGTATCAGCCAGGGTTCTCCAGAAAAGCAGAACCAATAGGGTGTGTATATCCAGAGAAAATAATTTATCTTAAGGTATTGACTCACACAGTTATGGAGACTGGCAAATCCTGAATCTGCAGCGTGGGCCAGCAGGCTGCAGTCCCACGAGGGGCTGATGCTGCAGTTCGAGGTCAAAGGCCATCTGCTGGCAGAATTCCCTCTTGCTCAGGGGAAGGTCAGTCTTCGTTCTAGTTAGGCTTCACCTGATTCAAAGGGACCCACAACATTATGAGGGGCATTCTGCAGTTACTCAAAGTCCACTGATATAAATGCTAATCTCATCCATAAACACCCTCACGAAAATATCCAGAATAGCATTTGACTGAATATCTGGGATCCATAACCCAGCCAAGTTGACGCATAAAAGTAACATACTGGTGTGGATACTAATATTAAAATGTACTAATATTAAAATGCATCATATCAGGGTTCCACCAGAGAAACATAACCAGTAAGAAATGTCTATCACCTATCTATCTATCTATCCATCCATCCATCCATCCATCTACCTACCTGTCTGTATATGGATATATACATATATAGACACAGAGGGAGATTTATTGCAAAGGACTGGCTTACACCATTGCAGAGGCTGGCCAGCCAAGTCCGAAGTCCACAGGCAGGCCATCCAGAAGTATATGCTGGGGCTCTCAGGCAGACGCCAATGCTATAGTCTACAGGTGGAATTTCTTCTTCTGGGAAGTCTCAATTCTACTCTTCGGACCTTTCAACTGGCTGAATCAGGCCCATCTGGATTATTAGGATACTCTCTTTTACTTAAAGGCAATTGATTATGAATGTTAATCACATCTACAAAACACGTTCAAGCAACACCTAGCTTAGTATTTGATTGACTATATGGATACTGTAGCCTGGCCAAGTCGACACATAAAACTGACCATCACACACATAGGAAGCAGTAAGGACATGACTTGGCACAGAAATGCATGCCGTCATTTCTAGGTAGGGTGGTGAGAGATTCAAAGGCAAACCATGTATTAATCCTTATATTAAGAAGCTTATGATATAGTAGAAAAGGTATGACTAGGGAAGCCTGGGTGGCTCAGTTGGTTAAGCCTCTGCCTTCGGCTCAGGTCATGATCTCAGGGTCCTGGGATTGAGCTCCGTGTCAGGCTCCCCACTCCCCCGGGGAGCCTGCTTCTCCCTCTCTCTCTGCCCCTTCCCCTACTCATTCTCTCCCTCTCTTTCTCTCTCTCTCAAATAAATAAATAAATAAATAAATAAATAAATAAAATGTTAAAAAAACATAGGTATGGCTAGACTCAAGTATTTATACAAGGTAATAAGCCAAACAACAACATATATTTACTGTACCATCAGAAATGTACCAGCCCCTGTGTTAAGAGCTTCGCATAGGCTTTCTTGCATCTCATTTTCATACTCCGTGAGATAAATATTATTTGTATTTTGCAGCAGAGGAAATGGAGTCTCCGAAAGCGTAAGTTATTTGCTGAAGATCACACAGCTAACAAGTCCCAGAACGAGGACCGCCACCTGGGTCAAGCCAGCCGTCTCAGCCAAGAGAGAAGGAACAAGTTTGGTGGGAGGGAAGCAGAGCCCGTGTTGGGTGGTGGGGTCAGAGACCCGAGAGTCATGGGGGTGAGTGGTGTCCAGCCAGGGCTGCCCAGTGCGGAGGACCGGGTGGGTAGACCTGACGGGGAAGGGCTAAGAGAGAGCAGGCAGCCACAAGGAGGGAAAGACCTGGAGAGAGGACACAGATGTGGGGCCCCCGGGGGTGCCAGCTGCCGTGCCCTCTGGGGAGGGGGGTGAGAGGCGACAGTTGCACAGACAGGAAAAGCACTAACGACCTGAGTCTGGTTTCCGGGTTAACAGTGTCCCTCCGAACCCCCCCCCCCCCCCCCCCCCCCCGCCCCTGAAGCATGAGTAGAACCAGGAGCCCGGGAGGCAGAAACCATTGGTGCTATGGCCAATTAGTGTTAATGGTAGTGGTGAGAAGAGGAAGAAGAGAAGGTAAGGGAGAAGAAGGAGGGAGAATTCTGAGGTCACTTTCCTCGCAGAGCCTCTAATTTTTGTGGCTCATTTGTAGGAAAGCGAGCTTAGGTGTCGTGCTCCTTTAACTTCTTGGGACACGTTCTCATTGTTTTCTTAAGTCCCTAAGCCATAAGGAAAATCACGGAAAGAGGGAGGATTTGAATATCTGAAAGCAGCTAGTCCAACTTGGCTGGGGCATTTTTTCTGGGTGCAAAATTTATAAAATGCCTTGAAAGTATTTTCCACGGCACATTCAGTGACTTCACTCAGCCTCGCTTGGACGGTCTATTTTGGTTTTGAGTTCATAAAGCCCCTCTCTCTCCCCCTCGTCTCCCTGCTCAGGTTCACGTCCAGATAAAACAGCTAACTCAAATACGGTGAAAAAATACAAGCCCCTCGTAGCCTGGCTGTTCCTGCTGCGCCCCGAAGTGTGCCCGGGCGGTGAAAGGGAGAAGGGGCGGGGCCGGGGGAGGGTGTTTTTCCGGCGCGAGTCAAGGGGGCGGGCACCTTCGGGAGCGCGGAGGGGGAGCCCGGCGCCCGGCTGCAGGGAGACTCGCCGCTCGGGATGATGCCCGCGTGCGGCGGTCGGCGGAGAGCTGGAAAAGCTGCCAAAGTCAGCAGCTGGAGTAAGTTGAGTAAATCAAGTTAAGAGGGAACGGGACAAGATTTTGGAAAAGGAGAGAATACACGGGTCAAACCATTAACCAGACCTGCAGGGTTAAGATGATGAGATATAAATTGACTGGTATTTCCTGGGTTTAGGAAAGGAAGTCTGGATGGGATTTATATCTGGTCCTCTGGCTCTGCTGCTCTCTGGTACCTCCCTGCCCCGCCGCCCGGCTGCCCAGTGGGCCTCAGGTGTGGGGCGTTTAGAGCAGGATGGGGAGCACGCCAGAAAGCTCTGGGTTTTGCAGCTATAAATACATTTATCCAGCCCGTCATCCTCAATTAGTGCTGGAGTGCTCACAATACAGCGCTCTTCCCACAGGCTGTGTGGAAGACCGCACGGGCCTCCCAAACCTCTCTTTTCTGGCTTCGCATCCTGACAGATACCTGGGGGACACTGCCCTGCCTCTTCCGGAGCCATGACCGTGAGGAATAATGGCCGTGGGGGGCTCGTGGAGAGGGCCTTGGGCCTCCAGGCAAGTCCGGCGGTGGATTCGGTCTCCAGGCATCCTTCTCCCTCACCTGGCTCGGCTCTGCTGGCTCAGATGTTGATGGAGGAGCTGCGCCCCAGTCTGCGACTTCGGGAAAGGTGACCGGGAGGTACTTCTGTACCAAGCTGTTGTTGTTTTACTGAACCTCCTAAGCATCCTGTGGGAGAGGTAGTGGTGGTTATTTGTTCCATCTGACAGATATGAAAAGCGAGGCTCGGAGGGCTTGGGCGGCTCCCGCATGACCACACGAGCCACGTGCAGCAGAGGCAAGACTGTGAGGTTGATACAATGATCCCCATTTTACAGACAAAGAAACTGAGGCTTCGAGAGACTAGCAAAGTCACACAAGGGCACACAGCGAGTGACGGAGCTAGATCTTAAATACAGGTCTGTCTCACTCTGCGGCATCAATGACCTCCACCTGCTCTGAAGACCTGTCCTCCCCACTGCTATCCCTAGAAAGTCCCCCCAGAAAATGCCTGGTGAGACCTTGGGAATTGGGGAAGATGGCTGCTTCCTCTCCTCTCTGCACCCCACACATAGAGTTGCTCTGGGCTCTACTTCTCACGATCATTCTATCCATGCATTCATCCATCCATCCTTCCATCCATTCATCCATCCATCCACTCAAAGAATCGCCCGGTGCTCCTTGTGTCAGGACCTGAGTGGGGTGCTTGGAACACACCTGTGAATAATCTCCATCCTCGACCCCCATTTTTCCTTATTCTCAGGATCTCCGCCCCTGGTTCATTGCTGATCCTGTCAGCTTCGCCTCCAGCCTGGAAGCCATTCCTTCTCTCCCCTCCATGGCATCATCCTATCCTAAGACCCTATCTTCTCAGAATTTGCCTCCCGTTTGTTTCCTGTGTCCACCAGTCCATTCCACACATAGCAGCTGGAGCGGGTTTTTAGAAAGCTAGATCAGATCACTTCAATCCCCTGCTTCAGATCTCCTGGTGGCTTTTCATAGCACTTGGAAAAAAGACAAACTCCTTACCACAGTGGGTAAGACCTTTCATAATCTGGCCCCCATCAGTCTCTGAACTTATCTCCTACCATTGCTGCTCATCCTTTCCCTCCTCGAGTTCCAACCACACAGCTTTACTTCTGGTCTTCCCATACCCCAAGGTCACTCCTGCTTCACAGCTTTGGCCCACTATCCCCCTGCCGGGAAGGCCAGGTTCTGGGACTGGCTCCTTCCCATCAGTCCTGTCTCAGCTGTAACGTTGACTCCTTCTTTAAAGCATTTCTTGGCACCCCACCTGAATAAGTCACCCTATCTTTCTCTGCTATCACTTCTCACTCTCTAGTAACATTTTTAATTTGTTTATTTTCTTTCTCCACCATTAGCATGCAATTCCACGAGTCTCTCTTCTCCACTGTTGTGTTCTCAACACTTCAAACAGCACTTGCATGAGGTAGGCACTCAGCAAATGTTTGTTGAACAAATAATATGGATAGATATGATCCCCGACCTTACGGAGCTTACAGTCTGGTGGGGGGGATGAAAACATTTAAGTGTATATTAATATTTCCAGCTGTCTGATGGATCCCTTGATTTCAGACCCTCTCCCTAATTTTGACCCCTGCACTCAGCAGCTGCCTTTTATCTCCGTGCTCCATCCTGGCTCCTTGTCCACACTTCAGGGGAGAGAGAGAACAAATATTTTGATTGGTCTGTTATTGGGAGAGACTGATGGTGATAAAATTTTAGAATGGAGAGTTCTGTTATCCTTGTTCTGCAGCACATTGAAGATCTGAACCTTGGTCTTTTGGGAGTTCCAGTTCTGCCCTCTGGAGTCTAACAGTCTGTGTTCAATGTCTTTTCCCATTTTGAACTAAAATTTTGGATTATCCAGTCAAATGTAGAGAATATAAAATTGTCTGAAATCCCAAACATCAGATATAAGAGCTGTTAATACGTTAGTGTTTTCTCTTCCCATATTTTGGGTACACAATGTATAAATCCATCCATCTCTGTCTGTTGATCTAGAACTTTTCCCAAATTTGGGACCATGATGTAAGCTTAAAGTGGCATGTGTGCAAAATAGGAAGAATCCATGAGGAGAGAGACAAGCACTATGGGTGCGCAAGCCCCGTGGGACCTGTAAGCCACCGTGAGAAGGTAGGCTTTGTGCTGAGGGCAATGGGAAGGCACTGGAGGATTTCTTTTCAAAGATTTATTTATTTATTTTAGAGAGAGAGCGAGCATGAGCAGGAGGCAGAGGGAGAGGGATAGAGAATCCCAAGCAGACTCTGTGCTGAGTGTGGAGCCCGACACGGGGCTCGATCCCACGACCCTGAGATCACCACCTGACCCGAAACCAAGAGTCAGATTTTAACTGACTGAGCTATCCAGGCACCCCCCACCCCAGTATGGGAAAATTTTGAGAAAGGGAGTACCGTGATGGGGATCATGCTTTGGACAGCTGCTGGCTATGTGCTCCCCGCACCAAGGCAGGCAGGAAATTGGGAGGCTGTGTTAGTGACCCGGGTATGAGAAGGGGCATGCAGAACAGGGGGACATATGGGAGTGGCAGAGTGCTGAGGGCTTGCCACTGGCTTGGATATTGGGATGTGGAAGGAAGGGAGGGATTCTTGTCTGCCGAGGCTTTCATATACTGTTGCTTTCGGTATCCTAACTATTTTAAGAATGGCATCTGATTAAAGATACATTCGAAGGCATCAGAAAGGGTTTACAAACCTAACGGACAAGGCTAGAAACTGAGCTGCAATAGCATGATATATTGCCATGATTAATTGCTTTCATAAGAAGAGATGATGACTGTTTGATCACTTCATCTCAAGGAGGGGGAGGTGCCCAGGTGTCAGTGAGTTTCCTTCTGTCCAAACAAGAATGATTAACTTCAATTATGGCTGCCTTTGGAAAACTGTGCAGGTCTTTTAGCGGATTTTAAAGTATTTCATTTAGACATTTTGGAAAAACATACATCTCTATTCATAGCAATGGTTACTGTTCTGATTTATAAGTTCTGCTCCACTGTAAATCATTCAAAACTCAAAAATTAAATTTTATGGCATAACACTTTGATGGCTCTATGCCTGAGCAAAGGGCAGGAGGGATGCAATTTTTCTTACTACCAATTACGATTGGACCTCTTTTCGTTGTGTCTTTTTTTTTTTTTTTAATAGAGCAGATGGTTCAAGTCCCGTATTCAGAGAGAGCAGTACACTAATGCTCTGTTAAGGAAAACATTCAAAATTTGACTTTTAAAAAATGGTATGCTTTTCATCATCAGTTCAATCTTATTTAGTTTTAGAAAAATGTATCCTAAGCATGCTAAAAATTTAATATAAATTCCCGTGTCTAAAGCATAGATGAATGTCTGTGGGCCTTGGCCATTTAATTGCCTGAGGTGCAGACATGAATTATTCAGTTATACTTCCATGAGCAGGAAGGGCTCTTCATACAAATGTGCTCGCTCTTTCTGACATCGCTTGATTCCGTTTCATATATTCCCTCCCTCTTCATCTCCTAGGAGGATGGGATTAGTTTGGTTTCTTCATTTGGGGGATGCGAGAAAGCCACGTCTACTGAGCAACCACTGTGTTCCAGGGCCTGGGGGCTCTAATGAGCTTTCTGGAATCTTCCCTACAATCCTTCATCCTCCTAGTTTTACAGATGATAAAAGAGGGTCAGAAACAAAGCGTCACACTAATTCCAAATTCATGGAGTTAGGATTCAAACTCAGAGCTCTTTGGGGCCACCCTGTACTATTTCCTCTTCACCATGGAGGAAAAGGAAACGGGTCCTTGTAGCCTGTGTTCTCACACTCGGCTAAAGACAGCACATGTTCCTGCCTATTGGCCCAACATGTAATATGTGATGATTCCTCCCTTTGAAGAGTTTTGGTGTTATTTACTATCCAAGTAGTTATAAGAAAGAAAAGGAAAACTGGGGGGGGGGGGAAGTGATTTCATAAGTATTCACTGAGCAAATTCTGGACACCATGCTCGTTGGTGGGGAAGGGTTCCTGGGGGTGAGTCACATGGGTATGGAACAGTCCCTGCTTCCAGGAGCCTGTCAGAGGAAGCTCTGAGTGCAGAGAAAATGCAGCGATTCTGTGACAGGGGCTGGGGGCAAGAAGATGCCCGACCACGCGGGGAGGGAGGCCTTATGGAGGATGTGGCCTTTGGACTGGGCTTTGGAGATACGTAACATTCAGAGAATGAGAGCACAAAAGACAGGATTTCTGGCTCAGGACCAGCTAGAGACTGGTTTGCCCCTTAGTGTTTGGGGTGGGGGTGGGGCATGTGTTTATCTGTTCCCTTATTTACAGCCTTTGTTCCAGGAAGAAGATTCTGGTAGTCCTTGTCTCAGAACAGAAGGCAGCTCAGAGCCTGGGGGCTGGGCTCAGGGTTCTGTCCTGGGGGTACATGGGGTGTCTGGAGAAGCAGATTCACCTGGTGAACTCTGAGGTCAGGCACAAGAGGAGCCTGAGTCCCAGCGTCTGGGGCTGAGCCAGAGACCCAGAGAATGGTACCAGTTTACCCAGTCCTGGGCATAGGTAGCTTGTTTTGTTGGAGCTTAGAACCACCGTTAGATCTGTTGTGAGAAAAGATTTCTATAACTCTCCATTGCACGTTGATATAGCTGGAAGTATTCTGCATGAAGATAATCATCATCACGACAAGCTCCACACTGCGTTACAGAGCCCAGCGGTTCCAGCTGTGCACGTCTCCTGCATCCATCCGTCACTTAGAGCCGAGCTCGAGTTTGGGGAGGTTTCTCCCAGGCAGACCCGTGTCCCTTCATTTATAACCCTCTTTGCTCGAGAAAGGATTTGCAAAGATTAGATGATATTTCTAGAGACGATAAACATAAAAAGAAGGGGGAAATTTAAGCCACAGAAAAAAGTAAGGAAAGAGGATGGCACCATGAGTAGGGTGGGAAAAGAAGAGATGTGCCTTCCCAGCTCAGGCTTCTGTAGGAGGGAAGGTTACTAGTTTGGTACTACGTCTGTGGCCACTGATGACACCGTTTCATCTGGTTATTAGATATGATACTTATCGTGCTCAGTGAAAATGTTATTTTCCACGTACCCATCTCATCCTCCCTGCAGACTGGGAACCCTTTATGGGCAGGGCCCATGGTGCATTCACTTTTGAACCCAGTGCCTTACACATTAGAGAGATTGAAAGAAGCAAATGACTGGCTAAATAAAGAAGTGATTTTGACAACATAAATAGTATCAGTCCCAATTTACAGATGAATTAAGAGAAGAGGTGGGTCCAGATCAGGAGCAATGCCTTTGGACTCCTTTCCCAGTGCAGTGCTGGATCCCAATGCGTTTTTTTTCTTTGTTGTTTTGTTTTGTTTTGTCTTTTTTTTTTTTTTTGTCCTTGTGCAGCCTTTGCAAATTCTGTAAATGTCGAAGAATGAGGTGTTCCTCAGACCAGGCTGAGCAGCCCTTGGGACGTGTTTGCACTTGGCTGAAATGTGCATCATGCGCCGAGCGGCCCTTTGATATTTTCATTTCCTTTTTGGTGTTTCTTTTCTTAGAACTGAGAAGTTGGTTTCTCTCAGCCTTTGTTCTTTTTCCATAAACACAGCATTGCCTAATCGCTTTCCGCTCATGACCATCACACCAAATAGCAAATATTGAAAAGGGAATATCAATGAGTCTGTGAATCATGCGGCATTTATGCCGAGAGTCTTCTAAGAACGCCCATCACAGAGTTCTGCAAGTGATTAAGGCTCTGCTGTGGCTATTATCTCTTCAGCCGGATTTGGGAACATGCTTTGACTGGGATGACTAGAAACGCCCTTACACATTAAGTACCTTGACACAATGGCCTGTGGCGGGTGAAGTATTACAAATAGTCTCCATCTCCAGGTTCGATTCTTCCAGGAAAATATCTGGATTCTGGGCTGATGCATCAAAAGTGATTTTCCATGAGCAGAAAACATGGTGGAGATTTTAACCTTTGCTTTATACATTCCGAGCAAGGAACATATCCATCTTTTTGTATTCTTAATGCAAAGGAAGTATTTATTTTATGAGGACTATTAAATGGGTTCCCTTTGCAACGTGCTTTCTAGGACACAGACCATGTATGTTACATAAAACAGACATGCTTCCCTCCCAGGGGAACCTCTGGTCTTCTTGCTTTTCTTCTCACCTCTCTGAGCTTTGATCTTGATGGAGAGATGCTTTTGCCTCTAGCTGGAAGATTCATAAATCTGAGGGGAGGAAGAGGTTGACTTCTTGGCTCTTCCCTCCTTTAGAGACTCATGTTCAATTTATCAAAGGCCTCGTCTCTAAGAACACGCCTGTAACACCTCAACATCCTTGTAAGGTTTCTGTGAGCTTTTCCCCTCTGCCCTTTTGGTTTTTAAAGACTGATGCAGCTTCTGGTATGTGGGGGGATTTGTGAAGTTAATGGGATACTTCTAGGAGGTTCAAGTTTCCGCCAGAGCGTCTAATGGTGAGGTAAGAGGAGGGTTTACTCTTGCTACAGGGGACACTTGAAGCTGAGATAGGACAGGATAAGTGTCTGTGTCTTCTACATTAGGAGATCTCTTTCAGGCAGTTGTCCAACAGGGTAGCCCTAGGACAAGGAATCCACAGACTCCTGGCTCTGGAGTTTTACCACTGAGTTTCAAACACCTCTCACAAAGGCCACTGAAGTTTAGAGCCCTGGAATTAACAATAAACAGGTTTATTTTTGCTGACATTCCATTTTTCCAAGGACATCAGTAAAACTCTCCAAAGTCAGACATTGTGCAGAAACATTCCAGTTTTCTCCTTCCCCTTGTTTTACTGAACTTCCTCTTCTCTTAGGCTATTAGGTCCATCTGTCCCTTAGGCTGGCTTTTGTATCGCCCTAATTCTGAACCAGGATGCCTTCGGTTTTGTGGAAGCACAGGTGTAGCAGGAGAATTTTGAAGCCAGACAATTTTGGTCCAAGTGTTGACTTGCCATTTTCTAGTTTTGTATAAGTTACTTAATCCTCCAGTTTTCTTATCTAAAGAGGGGGTTAGTAACCCTAACTTTGCTGAATGGATGAATGAGTTAGCACATGAAAGCATCGACACAACAACCTGATGAATGCCACTTTTTGCTTCCTATGACATTTAAGAAACAAATTGAATCTAAGGAAGGTCATCATCTGGTCTGTGTTTAGAACCATCACTCAGGCTGCCATGTTTAGTGTGCAGTGGAAGAGTGTATTAGTTATCTATTGCTGTGTAACAAATGATCAATTGGTGGGGTAAAGTGATATACGTTACTGCCTCACAGTTTCCCTGTGCCAGGTATCCAGACATGACTTAGATGGGTCCTCAGTGTCTCTCATGAGACTACAATCAAAATGTCAGCTGGGGCTGAGGGCTCATCTGAAAGCTCAAATGAGTGAAGATCTGCTTCCAAGTTCATGGGACTATTGGCAGAATTTGATTGTTTGCAGGTTGTTGGACTTCAGACCTCAGTTCCCTGCTGGTTTTCATCTGGAAGCCACACTCAGTTCTTCGTCATATGTCTCTCCATGGGGCAGCTCAAGTGTGGCAGTCTGTTTCAACAAAACCAGAAGGGTGAAAGTCCACTAGGAAGAATGAAGCCAGCGTCCTGTGTAATCTATTCATGGAAGTGACCACTCATCATTTGCTGTGTTCTGTTGGCCAGGATCAAGTCACTCAAGGAGATGAGATTATACAAAGGGAAAGGATGTCACCAGGAGCTGAGGATTCTTGGAGGGCATCTTGGGATCTATGCCCCACAGAGGGCATCAGTTAGAGGTAGATAAATGAATGGTGGAAGAGTTTCAGTAGTTAAGTAAGGGATGGTAGTCAGAACAGGATGTGCTAGTCCAAGTGGATGGAGATACATGTATTTGTCATCTATTTAGGAGACAGAGGAGATGGGAATGGTAAGTAGGGGTAAATGTAACTTCCAGGTTACCAGCTTACTCAGCTGATGATAAATGGTGGTGAGAATCTCTGAGAAGGGGAACCAAGGAGGTTTTAGGGGGCAAAAACAATGAATTTACTTCCAGTTGTGTGTTTTAGAGACTTCTGCTGTCATCTTTATGCGGGGCTGGTCAGCCCGGGGCTCACTTCTGTTCCAGTACAATTTTATGCAGAATTCTATGGCATGAAACAATTAAAAATGTAGTTGCTCTGGTTGAATCTAGAATGGGGATGCATGGGAATAAACCCTGCTGAGACTTCTCCTTACTTCTGCAGCAACTCCATAGGTACCATATCGGTTTTGGCTTTGAATATACTGACTTGGAGTTTTAGCCACTCCATAAATCATTTTCTAATTAACATGGGATATATGTATATATATATATATATATATATATATATATATATATATATATGTAATGGATATATATATATAATGGATATCCCATAATATGGGAATTACATGGGATATATAAATACATATATATATGTGTGTGTGTGTATTTCAAGTAGTACATAAATAAGGGAGAGTACTGAAAATTTGTAAGGTCTTGTGTAATCAGCAAATATTGAGAATTTGTCTGCTATAACACAGCCTTTTCTCTTCTCTCTGTGGAACCACATGGCAAATAAGTCTAAATTTATGTGACTATGACTGTCTCTACCTTCATTAGTCCTGTGACCCTAAGGAGACCATAGCTGTCTGGAAAGGAGATTTAAAACTATAGCCTCCACTTTCTTGATCCTGACTGTAGTTCTTCTATCCAGCTTTAGCATTAGTTCCTAGATTAACCTTTGTGTAAAGACTTCTGAACTCTTCGTGTAGTTCTGATCGGTAGAAATGGTTTCCCTACTATTATTTTGGTGTGTCAATCGGTTACTGCTGTATAAAAAACAACACAAAATCTTCATGCCATACAAAAAGAAGCATTCATTTAACTTGTATATCTACAGGTCGGCTGGGGTTTGGTGACCTAGATTGGGTTTGGCTTACTGGTGCTAAGCTACAGGTAAGGTCAGGTCTCCTCCATGAATCTCAGCCTCCTTGAATCAGCGGGCCACCCAGAGTGTATTTTTCTCATTGCGATGGTAGGGGGTGTGAAGGCACACCATATTACTTTAGTACATGTCAAGTGTCTGTTTATATTCCACCTGCTAACATCCCACTAACCAACGAAAGTCAAGTGTCTAAGCCCAAAGTTATGGACAGGAAAATATATTCCCACAGACACTCGAGGGAGGGTGTGAACATCTTTGAACAATAATCTAGCAACCAGCTCTTTACAATTAGTAAATTTTATAAAGATCATGAAAATCCTTGACAATGTCAGATATGTATGTAGTAAATATTTTGATAAATATTAATCCATATTCTCCTTCCTCCCTCCCCTCCCTTCACCTGTTTCTTTCGTATACTCCCCCACTGGAGGCTTGGTCATTTTTGCACATAACTGACCACTATCAGCAAAAAGCAATGCTCATCAGCAACTCATACAAGTATGAGACTATCATTAGATTGCGAACCACTCCCCAAACTGAGAAAAAGAATCTTAGAGAATCATCCCAAGGAGCTAGAACATGGTTTTGAGAGGCTTGAGCATGCAGTCTGATTACATTGTGTACTAGCTTGCTGTCGTTATTCACAATTTAAGGGGGTATATATTAAGAGACTCATTGTAGGGGGTTCACTTACACGACTGTGGGGGCTGGCTAGGTAGGTGTGAAGTCTCCAGTGCAGGGGAGCTGGCCAGGTGGGCTGGCCAGGTCTTTTCAGGCAGGAGCTGACACTGAAGTCCACAAGGGGATCTTCTAACTCAGGGAAGCCTCAGCTCGGCATTTAAGACCTTTCCACCGACTGAATCAGGCCTGGCCAGACTCTCTGGGTTAATCTCTCTTAACGTCAAGGCGACTGATTATGGACTCTAATCACATCACGAAATACCTTCCTAGCGGCACCTACATTTGTGCGTGCTGGAATAACTGGGGACTGTAGCCTAGACATGTTGGCGCATCAAAGACTGTCACACTGAGTGACCTTGACAGGTCTCTGGTCCCCTGTCTGTGAAAGTGGAGGTGAGGTATGTACCTCACAGAGTTACCATCGATTAATGAATTCATCTCGTAGACTCACCACTTTCTCGTTCCTCTCCTCCATCCCTTCCTGCTTTACTCCAAGCTTTGCTGCTAAGACAAACCTGTCTGTCTCTCCTGAATTCTTGTTTTTTAGTGGAGTATCTGGTAAGAATCTGATGCTGGGCTAGACATGTGAAAGGACTGGAACCTTTATGCTTAAAGGTCCATTTTGCTTTTTACTAGCCTCCAAATAAGTCCTAATTATTCAGTCTGGATGGGTCCAGAGGTGGCGGTAAACCTAAGTAGAAAGTAAATGTCACCACAGTCTGGTCAGGTCACTGGCCTGGATTGCCACTGGCGTACACACATCTTGTTATCAGTGATTCAAGTTGTTTCAGAATTCTGATGGTCAGAATCCCACCCAGACTGTGGGCCCAGAAGAGACCCGGGCCAGGGGTGAAGCACTGAGAGAGCAGAGGAGGCTATGGATGACAGCATTTTTCCAGGGTTTTAAAAATGGCCAGGGTGGGGGGAGGTCAGGGTGTGGGTGTCAGGGTGTCAGCTACGGCAAGCCTCTTCCTCCCCATGGGCTGCACGTTTCTCTTCTGCACAAATGAGAACATCAGCCAGGTGATGCAGTGCTTCGTTATCCTATCTGGTGAACCATTGATGGTGAAAGGAATAATTATTCCAGGACAGTAGCTCTAAACCAGCTTCCTCCGGGTCATTTCGGTCATCCGAAAGTTGCATAAGTTCCGTGAGTCCATGAATCTCTAGGGAAGATTAACATTTACGAAGCACCATTCATCTGCCAGACCCTGACTTCCCATCCATGTTACCTACCATCACATATTTAAACTGCTTTAGCTTTGCTTCTCCCCGTGGCCAACCCTGGGATCCAGGCTGCCTCATCCTCCTTATGGTCATTGGCACAGGATAGGTTTCCCACCAACACTTGCTGAAACGTCTCGATCCTCGCTCAGCCCCGTGGGGTCGGTGGTCGTGTCTGCTCCGCAAAGATGAGGACAGGGAAGCTTGCAGGCAC
This sequence comes from Ursus arctos, assembly GCF_023065955.2. Taxonomy (NCBI): domain Eukaryota; kingdom Metazoa; phylum Chordata; class Mammalia; order Carnivora; family Ursidae; genus Ursus; species Ursus arctos. The sequence continues at coordinate 9,274,794 of NW_026623111.1, read as the reverse complement.
TCCTGTAATGGGAGCAGACATGCCTGCAGCATTTGCGGGGCTCCCAGGCAGAGCTGCAGGTCTAGGGGTGCCACGCCTGCTCCCCATCTCAGGCCCCAGCCCTGGGCTTTCCCAGGCGCACGTCACCTCTGATTGATATTAAAGGTCAGGCAAGGTCCTTTATAGGCCGGGGGAAGTGAAGCTTATTTCTTGCCAGGGGAGTTATTATGGCTGGTATCACAGGGTTTACAGGCCCCAGGAACTGTGTCATGGGGCTTTTGAGTTTAAATGGAAGCAGTTCATAGGCTCCAGAAGACCTGTAATGTTTATAAGAATTGCACAGTCCCATGCAACTCTCAGGTGCCCCAAACTCAAGCTGCCGTTTCTTAGTCATTGTGAGATCCGGGCTGTCAAAGTGAGCATCGCGCTCCAGCTTCGGGGAGAGACCACAGAACTACATCAGACTCAATATGGAGCTTAAAACACAACTCTCCAGACTACTCTGAAAACGGGAAAAACACCCTCTGTTCCTAAGGTTATCCTTGCTCACAAACTAAAACAACGTTTTCCACTGATACATAAAACTCGAGCAATTACAGTAAAGAATGCCATTTTTAGGGGGACAAATGAAACATCTAATGTTCCGTAGGACCCAGCCTGGAGGGTGCAGATGACTCTTGACTTTACATTTATGATGGCTTCAACGTGTGTGTGTGTGCGTGTGTGAATGTATGTAAGTGTCTATATGCAGGTGTATACGTGTATGAGTGTGTGAATGTGTGTATGTGGGATGTGTGTGTATGTTTCAGGTGTGATTTTATGTAATTTTGCATGTGTGTGCATGTGAGTGTTGTGTCTGTGTGTATATGCTTGTGCGTGTGGGTATGTGTGTCTACTTTCACTAGGGACACCAGGGAAAACCTCTCTGAGAAGCTGACACTTTGAATGAAGGGGATAGCCATACAAAGATGTTATCAAAGTCTTTGAGTTGGAGAGTGTAATATGTTCAAGGAATACAGTGAAAGGGAGATGAGATCAGAGGGACAGGCAGGGTCTGATCACACAGGGCCCCACGGGCCATTGCAAGGACTTTGATTTTGGACTAAGGTTTTAGAGACACCGTTGGAGAATTTGGATCAGCAAAATTATATATTCTGACTTACCCTTAAACAGGGAATGAATAAGACATGGGAACAAAAGGTACAGCCTAGGGAATATAGCCAATGATACTGTAAAAGCGTTGTATGGTGACAGATGGCAGCTACACTGTGGGGAGCACAGCATAACACAGAGAAATAGAACCACTATGTTGTACAACTGAAACTAATGTAACATTATGTGTCAACTATACTCAAATAAAAAAAATTGAATATCCTTTTGGCTTTGGGGGAAAGCTAGAGAGGAAGCAGGAAGGCCAGCTAGGAGGCTGCTGTGGGAGTTCAGTAGGGACTTGGAGAAGGATGGAGTGTTGATGGCCATGGGGAAGGTTGGATCTGCTTTCTACCTGGGAGCTCGATGACTATGCTGGTGAATTCGGTGTGAGGGGTGAGGGGAAGAGAAGCGTGTGAGGTCATACCTAGGCCTTGGTCAGTGGAGCAAGAAAGTTGTTGGTATCCTTGACAAATATGGAGAACACTGGAGGAACCGGTTGGTAGCTGGAAGTGGCTGAAACCAAGCATTCATAAACCCTGTTAACTTTGTGAAGCATATTCCCTTCCCTGCCCTTTGCTCCCCTCCCCTGGCCTCCCCCTCCCCTGCCCCTCTTTCCTCCCTTTCTCTCCCCTGCCCTTTCCCCTCCCTACTTTCCCTTCCTTTCTTTCCTGTATCTCTCTCTCCTGTTTCCTTTTCTTTTCTTCTCCTTCCTTCTCTTTTCTGAAGGCCTATGCACCATATTAGGTGCTGGTGATACAGAGGACGAGGTGACAAGATTGTTGCTCTCAAGTAATTCATGCACGTGGGAGTGGTTGGTGTATAAACAGTGATGAGCTATTAAGAGAGTGCTCCAATAAAGATTTGCCCAATTGCCATGGAAACAGAAGGGACGTATCTAGCTCTGGCTTCTTCAAGGTATCCCATACAAGACATAGCATTTCTTGAATTGTTTGAGCTTTCCTGTCTTGTACCCAAATCCTCATTTTGTTCTCTTGGCTCTTAATTTTTAACCTGGCAGCTGGTCGTTGATTCTCTGGTTATACACACACTCACTTTTCCAGGGTTGAATTTCTGGCTCTCTTCTTGGCTGAGGTTTTAGCCTTTAAACTTGGTATATTCATAGATCCAGAGTGACAGCTGGCTGACCCTGCCTTCTGTTTCCAGTACAGCTGACCCTTGAACAACATGGGCTTGAACTATGCAGGTCCACTTGTACGTGCATTTTTTTCAATAAATATATTGGAAAATATTTGGGAGATTTGCAACAATTTGAAAAAAACTCACAGATGAATCACAAAGCTTAGAAACGTTGAAAAAATTAAGAAAAAGGTATGTCACGAGTGCATAAAATAGATGTAGATAATAGTCTGTTTTATCATTTACTGTCATAAAACTTACCCATATCTATCATAGAAAGTTAACATTTATCAAAACTTTCACACACACTTATAGACCATACGTGGCACCATTCTCAGTAGAGAGAAATGTAAGCAAACGTAAAGACACAGTTTGAAACCATACATGCATAAACTTAACTGTAGTACACGCTGTCCTCCCGTGACAATTTCACAGCCCCTCCCGTTGCTATTGCGGTGAGTTCACATGTTGCAAGCATCCACTTCAAACACCTGTGATGCTAATAACCCCCACTGAGCACTTCCTCTCTCCTGTAAATTGTATATGCAGTAAAAAGTGATCTTTTGTGGTTCTCACTATTAGTAGATTTGAGGGGAGTCAGAAGTTCTACCTGGATTGTCGACTGCACGGGGTCAGCACCTCTAACTCCTGCGTTGTTCCAGGGTGAACTGTACGTGGTTCTGTAGGCGGCTCCTAACTCGTCCTGACCTGGTGGGCAGGGTGTGCACAGGTCCTACCCAGGTCTGGGGAAGGCTTTGTGGACAAGGTGAGTGTGGAAGGAAGGGTGGGAAGAAGCCAGGCAAATAAGGCAAAGTTCTCATGGGTGCCTGGCTCCACTTTTCCGTGTAACAAAAACACATCTCATTTGTTCTCCAGTATAGCTTCCTTTGACCCAGTTGCTGTGAGGAGGTGGGGGAAGGCATGGATTAAAGGAGTAAGAAGGTAAAGCAGTGTAATCTGCCCGGTTTTAGGCTAAGTGCAGCGGGGTGCTAACAAAGGTGGCTGAGCTACTTCCTGTTTGAGCAGAGCTCCAAAATCCGTGGTGGAACAGGCATATAGATCAGTGATCCTGTGTCCCGTGACATGTGCGGTAATAGAGGCATTTATAGGATTCCTACGGTCATGGTGAAGGGAAGGACTGAGTCTCCCAGGGAAATCTGAGGACGGTGTCACAGGGGAGCCGATAATAAGGGTGGACATTGAAGGATGAGAAAAAGCCTGCCAGGTGGAGACGGGCTGAATTCCAGGCGGAGGAAAGGGGAGGTGCGAGACACAGAGCCTGGGAGAGGCACATATTCCAGGACTGGTGAGAAGCTGAGCGCTGATAGACTGCGGGGACTGGAAGGGATGCAGGTAGGAAGTATGTTGGGACCAAATTGTGTAGGAACTTGAGTACCATGCTTGGGAAATGGGGCTGGGGGGGGGGGCAGTTGTAGAAAATGATGAGCCTGCTAAGCCTCTAAGCCAGATGTGGGTATTACATGAACCGGATACCTCTCCCAGTTGGATTCCTAGAGTAGGGCGCCAGAGGAAACTGCCCTCCCACCCCTGTGGACCTGCGTCCAGATGCAGGACCATTCATTCGATGAATGAAGAGCTATACCAATTGACCATTCAACTCTGGGAAAATAAAATTTTGTTTTTCTTTAGTTTACAGCTTGAAGTTGCTTTGTATTATTAATTTGTTTCAAGTACATTAGTTTTCCTATTTTGGGAGATTATTCCTTCCTTCTCTTCCTCCCTCCCTTCCTTCCCTTATTCCCCCCTTCCTCCCTCCCTCCCCCCTTCCTCCCTCCCTTCCCCCTTCCTCCCTCCCTTCCTCCTTCTTCCTTCCCTTCCCCCTTCCTCCCTCTCTTACCCCTTCTTCCCTCCCTTCCCCCTTCCTCCTCCCTTCCCCCCTTCCCCCCTTCCTTCCTTCCTTCCTTCCTTCCTTCCTCCCATTTTCCCTCCCTTTCCGTTTAACTTTAATTAAACTCTTGCTATGGCATGCTGTCAGTGTTGCATGGCACGGTGGGAAAGCCATGGGCTTTGGCATCAGGTGCCTCTGGACTCATATCTTTGCTCCTTTATTTTTCAGCAGTCATTCAATCTTTTTTAATCTTCACTTTCCTGATCTGTAACATGTGATCAACAATATTTTATTTTAGGCTTTGTTGGGAAAATTGAGACTTAGAGATATTTAGTGAATCGTGATTAAACTGATCAAATAATGAAAAATGTTTTTAGACCAACATTTTTGAGTGCTGTGAGTCGGAAAGGTATTTATTTTAGGATCAGTTCTGTCCAGGGTATTCTGTATGAGGCAAGAGATCAATCTGAGGTATTTAAGTGATAGTTCCTTTAAATAAAGAATGAGTGAAAAGAACCTGGAGTGGAGCCCAGTCCAGAATCATTGCTCATCAGATTCATTTATTACATAATTGTCTATAGTCGCAGAACAGCTTGCTTTTGGTCTCCCGAAAATTGTAAGATAGTAAATTAGTTCTTAAAGACTTTCTTTTTCTCCAAAAATGTGCATTCCAGAAATTGGTCTTATTTGATCTCGAAGTCAACTCAACTATACTGTGTCAAAAAGATAATGGGAGCAGGAGAGCTGTATGTGATGGTTTGAATGATCGTTCAACAATATTCACTTTTCTCCCCCTCCCACTGTGGGCAGAATAGACTGATTAGCCCCTTGGATTTTTGAGCTTGGCCAGGTGGCATATTTTGGCCAGTGGAATGTTAGAGGACAAAATATAAGCAGAGACTTTAAATGTGCTTGTGTAGTTTGGCTTGGCTCTTGGCTCCAGTAATCACCATGGGACGAGTATGCCCTGTGTGCATGAGAGAGGTGGGCCAGGCCTGAATGTTACCTGGATATTACTTGTTGCCAAATCCACTTCACCCAAGGCACAAAGCAGAGTCACTCCAGCTATGGCTCCATGAGCATGAGGATATGTGCTTATCGATGGCAGCCACTTATTTTTGGGCTGGCTTGTTAGGCATTGTTACTGAGAAAATCGTTGCCTAATGTGCTGTGCACACATCCTGTCTATCTAGTGGCCTGGACCCCATACCTCTGCATCTAAGTGTTCTTACTCAACATGTATCATGCAAAACCTGTTGCTTGACTTTTATAGACAAACTTTTTATAGTTCCATATTGATCTAAGTAGACTGAACTCTTTAGTTTTAGATGTAGAAGGTCATGACCATGATGTTATTTATTCTGGTCTCAGCATCTTACAGATGAAGAAGCCAAGAGGGAAAGCAATTTGGCTAACATCTCACTGTTCTTAGAGGAACGGAGGGGGAATGAAGACATCCTGAATTTCCCTTCTGTGCATCTTTTCCTTCTAAAAATAACTTTTAATCCCATGAATGGGATGTTTCAAGGTACTATAAATCTGCTTTAGCAACAGAGAAAGAGTTGATATGCAGATAGAGTGGGAAGGTGAAGGAATCAGCCTAGTGGTGCTGCGGGAAGCTGAAATCGATAGGTTGGTCAGGCATTTGCCATGGCTAGACATAAAGGCTCTTCTGAAGTGTGCAATCATCGGACTTGTTCAAAGAATTTCTCTGGGAAGAAAGAGGATGAAATTAAGCCATGGGGAGTTTTGGCCAAGTCATGAAAAAACATTTTCCAAAAGAGCTGTTAATTTGATGGTGGAATGAGTCACAGCCCATGGGCAGGGCTGAAAATTCCATCAGCTGAATTACTCAAAACTTAACTGGACAATAAAAAAATGTATGGTCAAGGCAATCATCCCTGCAGGGTTAGGCCAAAGAGACGCCGTGTCCCTGTTTGAACTTTTCCTTTGCATTTTCAGGCCAAATCTACATGGAAAATTACCTGGTACCTCCAATCACGAGAATGTTGGGGCCAAATTATTTCAATACAGAAGACTTTCCCTGTTTCACTTGTCTTCAGGGTCAAATTCATTGAGTGGTGACCAAACTTTCAATATTGTTATTGTGGCAGGACTGGCACTTACTGGTTGGGATTGGAAAATAAAGTTTCTCAGTGAACCTAAACCTTAAATTTCCCAATTTATAGAATTGTATGGTACTGTTTAATAATACTGATATCCCAATGGAGCTTACTAACTACAAGTGTGTGGCAGTGTGGTTTTAAAAATAGAACCCTGGTTTTAAAAGTGTTCACCTTTAAATATACTGGGGTCCTTCCATCATTTTGATGAGGGAGCAGAAGGCTGGCTGAAGACAAAGCATCAGCTGACACCCTGCAACCGCCCCCCCCACTCTTGGGTGGGACACGTATGACATTCTTCCAGGAAGCCCCCAACCATCTTAATGCTAATGCCTTGCTAGAGGAAAAAACAACCTTAACTTGACTATTGCAAGGCCTCTGATATCCTGTGAGTCTTCTTTAACATATGAAAATACTTTCTCAACCTCCCTTTTTCCTTACCTCCACCAACCCCATAGTATATAATCAGCCACCCCTCCCAACCCTGGGGAGCAGCTCTTTCTGCCCACGGGTCCTGTCCCCGTGCTTTAATAGACCACCATTTTGCACCAAAGACATCTCAAGAATTCTTTCTTGGTCATTGGCTCCGGACTCCACCCCACTGAACTTCACCTCACCTATATCCCAAAACCACATCAATTTCATCTCAAGGATCTGTACCCAATTCCAAAGGGTGAGTGTGGGTCTTCCCAGGCCATTAAGCAATTCTCTGACCCTCTGTGGGTGTCTTATTGTTCAACTCAATTCCAACAGGATCTAGCTGGAGACAGCATTGGATCCTCCAGGGCAAGGGCTCTGTCCCGCAAGACTGTCCTCCCTGAGATGCCCGTCACGAGACCAGGCTGTTACCTGTGTTTCTGACTGACTGGCTGATCATAAGTTGTTACGACCCCCTCCTGGGCCTTCATTAATTTGCTAGAGTGGCTCACAGAAGTCAGGAAACCTGTTTCCTCACCAGATGACTGGCTTATTACAAAGGATACGAATCAGCAGCCAGATGAAGAGGTGACCGCCTCAATGAAAGAGCTTCTGTCCGAGCGGAGTTTGGGGCCTGGCACGATGGCACGTGGGTGCATTCTGGTTCACCAATCTGGAAACTCTCCAAACCCAGTCCTTTTGGGTTTTTAAGGGGGGCTCCATTACACAGACAGAACCGATTAAATCTTTGGCCATTTGTGATTGATTCAACCTCCAGCCCCTGACCCCTCCCTGGAGGTCAGCAGGGGTGGGAAAATAAATTCCAACCCCCTAGTCACATTGCTGGTTCCCCTGGCCACCAAAGACCATCCTTAGGTGGGGTCCAAAAGTCACTCATTAACGTAACGAAAGGCCCCTCTATTGCTATGATCACTTAGGAAATTGCAAGGGCTTTAGGAGCCCTGTGCCAGAAATGGGAATGAAGACCAACTATGTATTTCTTCTAATAAGTCACAATATCACACCACCCTTAGTTTTTGTTTTAAAAGAAAAACAATGCGATGTGTCTGTACATGGTGGTAAAGCTCTTCAGGGAGGCCCCTTCTCTCGCTCTGGTTCAGGGCCTGCGGGAAACTCAACAGACGCCAATTCTTTTCAGAGGACTTATTTCACGCTGTCACTGTGCATTCCCTGATGTTATTGTTTTATTAACTTCTATCTTCCTCAGTCGGGAAGCTCTTCACTTAATGTCTGATTCAGTGAGTGAATCAGACTGAGGGCGACGTTCAGTTTCTAGCGATTCTTTCTTTTTGAGGCCTTGGTGCCTACACCTTCTTGCGTGTCTTGTGAAATGGCCTTTGGTTGTCCTCTGGTTAAGTTCAAACTCCCCCTCGTGGCCCTGAAGACTTCTCACGCTGTTGGCTCCTTCTACCCAACCTGACTTTCCTTTCTCCCTAATTCCTACCTGGAGCTCCACTCTCCAGCCATCATGGGACTTCCTCCATTTCTCTAAGAGAAGGCTCTGTTTTTCCCTTCTTCTCCTCTCTTGCTCATGTTTCTCTTTGGGTTTGCATTATGTTAAAAAGCAAAATTCAAGTGAGTAGATTTGACGATCTAATTGGCTTTATTAAGCAATTCATGAACCGCGCAGCCTCCCACCCAGCAAGTAGAGAGACGCTCTGAGGAGTTGTACAACGTGGAAGGTTTTTACAGGCAGGAGGGTGGGGCAAGGATGTTACTAGCAAAAGACAAGCAAGGGTAGTTTCAGGTCAGGTCATCTTTTAGAGGGGCGGGAAGGGAAGAGCAGGGTTTATAATGTGCAGATGACCTCACGAGTGCTGATCAGGAAATTTCAGGTTGAATGTTAAAAGGTCACATTCTTGGGAGAGGTGGAAACTGTATGTAAGTCTTGATCTGCTGCAGTGGGGAGCAAATGACTCCATTTTGGGTCTGTTGTTTCTTTTTTAACAGTTTCCTATGGCGACTGTAACAAATTACCACAAACTTGGTGTCTTAAAACAACGGAGACTTATTTATTCTCCCACAGTCTGAAGTCAGGGTCTCCACAGGGCCATATTCCTTCTAGAGGTTCTAGGGAACAGTCCATGCCTTGCCTCTTCCAGCTTCTGGTGTCAGTATTCCTTGGTTTGTAGGCAAATCTCTCTGCGCCATCTTCACATCGCCTCCTCTGTGTGTCTTCTCCTTTGTGTCTTACAAAGATACTGGTCATCAGAAAAGGGCCCACTTAAGTTGACACGTAGAAGTAGTCATCACAGTTATATAGAATCACTTCTGTTGACTTCTGGTGGTCAAAGTTCATTACCTCCCAAGATTGTGGAGAGAGACTCCCATTTCTTTCAGAGTCTGTGTACTTTACCACAGAGAGGCAGCCATGTCTCTGTGAAATGTGTGTGACTGGATCCTACCTCATATCTGTTGATTTAGAATTGAGAAAGTGGGGCCCAGGAATCTACGTGTTTACAAAGCTTTCTCAAAGATCGTGATTCCAATCATAGTTTAAGGACCCATGTCCTGAGCAATAGGAAATAATCTCCCTGTTGGTTTTGGATTCTTTCCAATACAATTTTTTTTTCTTTAGGATTTAGACCCTTGTATCCAGCTTCATTGTCTATGCTTTTGTATTTATTCCTTTCTTTTCTCTCTCTCTTTTTTATTTATTCTCTGCTTTTCTAATTCGAACTCAGTATTGTCATCTTGGAATGAGTCCATTTCATTATACAAAATTATGGCACTTTCTGTCATTTAAAATTTTTTTTGTTTGGTCCTTTTCTTTTTGATCTTGAAAGTGTTTTGTTTTTAAGATACACTTTTTAGTTTTAAAATAATTTTACATTTATAGGAGAGTTACAAAGATAGTATAGAAAGTTCCCATATACTCCTTACCTATTTTCCCCTATCTTGAATAGGTAGGCATGGTTCATTTGTTGAATAATTCACATTGATACCATTCTATTCACTAAACTACAGACTTTATTTGGAATTAACTAGTTTTCACATAGGGTCTTGTTTTTTTTTCATATTATAAGATTGAATCCAGGAAATTGCTTTTATTTAATTGCACTGTCTCCTTAGTCTCTAATCTTTGACAATCTCTCACTTTCCTTGTTTTTCATGATTTTGACAACTTTGAAGATTGATGATCAAGTATTTTATAGGTTGTCCGTTAGGGCTTATCTGATGTTTTTCTTTTTTTGTATGATTATATTGGGATTTTGCATTTGGGGGAAGAATTATACTGAGATGAAGTACCCTTCTAATCATGTCATGTCAGGGAGAACATGAGTCCAACATGAGTTACCGTTGGGGATACTAACATTCATCACTTGGTTGAAATAATGTCTGCCAATTTCCCCCACCATAAAGTTGCCTTTATCCCTCTCCACACTATTCATTGGAAGTGAATCATTATGTTCTACCTCCTGCTCTCAAGGGGAGGGAAGTTAAGCTTTACTTCCTGGACAGGGAAATATCAACATATATGACTGGGAATTCTTCTGTAGGGAAGATTCCAAATAATATATGTTTGGTCTTTCAAATCAAGGAATTTTCAAAGTAAGGACATGAAATAAAATGGAGAATCATACATAACAGCATTGGTCCGGGAGAAATGAGTCCCCCTTCCTCCAGTTGTATCCAATTATGCATCTTCTTTTCTTCAACTAGGCCTACAGTGTGGGTACTATCTTCAGGATCTATCGAAATATCATATGCTGCCTTGATAAAGATTATTTCCTGAATTTGGAGGGTCACTAAGTCAACTGCCTACACCAGACTTTTAAAAATCAAGTGAAAAAGACCATGCCATGAAAAATACAATTGCCAGCATTTCCATGGAAACTGGAGTACAAAGGGGCTGTTTGCCTAGAGAGGTTGTTTATTTTATTTTTTTAAAACTATCAAGAATAACCCTTTGAGATGTGACATTCTGTTTTCACAAGCGCACTCAAGGTGTCAGACAGAGCCCAATTTTATATTCCTTGAAAATAGAGTGCGCTGTAGTGTTTGCCGGACTTTTCAACATGTCACTTTCAACCAATTTTATGTACAAATGGGTTACAGTCCCATGAAAATATTCAGAAAAAGAGAAAACTGTTTCCAAAAGGGGTATTAAGTATTATTACATTGAAAGCCATTCAGAGTGGAAAACCTTCCCACTCAACCTCCATCTTTTAGAGGAACAAGGAACCAGGGTATTTCTAGAAAATGGGAGAGGCTCATCTTTACCAACTAGAGGTCTGAGGAGAGCTCAGCCATTCATCTCCCCTCCTCTAAAATCATGCTCGCTTGGGTGACATGATCTTGAAGTCCCTTTCAAAGGCACCCTTAGTCCCCTGCCCTAAGATTCACTCATTTCAGTTCTCCATCCAATATGGCTCCAGGATGCACATGCTTATCCCAAGACCAGGTCTTCAGACCTGCAGAAAATTTATTACATAAGATTTACTGAGAAATATTGGATTACAAGGTATTCCAGGAGTCATTTTCATCTTTAAAAGAATATATTCATTTAGAGCACGGAGGCCTGGCTTCTTAGATCTGTCACTTAAAAATATGCCCCTCTGACACCGATGTAGCTTTGATGCAACCACGTCTGAACAGCAGCCTTTCGAGGTTGTGTCAAGACAAGAAGTGGGGATAATTTAAGGTGACAGGGCCAATTTTAAAACAGAGGCCCAGTGTTCCTTATTTTGGGGACTGGGCTCAAACTGAGCTACTTTATGGCATCTAGAACTTTTTAGAGAGTCTCTCAAGTTTTACTCTCCACTCCCAGGAAAATGAGGCTCTCCACCTACAGCACAGATGGAATCATTGCCCAGAGCAGATTTCAGGGACTTGAAATTGAGGGACATTATATGAATTAAGAGGCGTTCTGTTGATTCCTCAGAGCTTTTTCTTTGACAGCCTCTTTCAGCATTGAAAATATTTTATACTCGTATATTCTATACGCAAATATTTTGTATGACAAAACGAAATGCCCTTAACGTTTCATCTTGAATCTTTTTGAAGTGGGAATCAGAAGTGGCCAGTCTTTGGAGAAATTACGAGCCAGGTGGCAGACCCATTCTTCCTTGCCAATGCACGTTTCCCTTGTTCCACTTTCCAGCTGCATAGCCCCCTGGTAGAGTGTCTTGAATGGTTCCCCCCCTCCCAAAGCTATGTTAAAGTCTACACTCCCAGGAGCTGTGAACGTGACCTGATTTAGAAAAAGGTCTTTGCAGATGTAATTCACTTAAGAATCTTGAGATCAGATCATCCTGGATTAATGGAGAGGATACTAAATCCAGTGCACATGTCCTTGTAAGAGGGACAAGAGGAGAAGACAGACTCAGAGGAGAAGGTCAAGTGAAGACCCAGGCGGAGGTGAATGCCAAGATTGGGCTTATGCTTCCACAAGCGCAGGAACACCTGGAGTCACCAGAAGAGACAAGAAAGGATTCTCCTTCAGAGCCTCCAGGAGGGATGGCTTGTGCCAACCCCTTGATTTCAGACTTCTGGCTCCCAAAGCTGGAGATAATACATTTCACGTGTTTCAGTTGCCTGGTTATGGGGATTTGTCTGGCTGCTCCTGGAGCTCATGTACCTGTGTTCTCTGTATCGTTCTTATCATCCTTGCTCCTATGAAACCTATTTTATTCATTCCTTTTCTACTTACCATAGTCTAGGCCCTGCAAATATAAACACCAAGAGAGTGAGTCAGTGCCTTTAAGGAGTTTACAGTCTGGGGGTGGTGGGAGAGGGAAGTGGGTCTCTCACAGCCCTAACTGGCAACGGCAGACACTTGCAGATCCCTGGGTTAACCTGAGCTTTGCCCGTGGTGGGGCTTCTCAGCCTCAGCCCTATTTTGATATTTGGGATGGATAAATCTTTGTCGTTGGGCTGTTCTGTGCATTGTGGGACGCCGAGCAACATCCCTGGCCTCTGCCCACTAAGAAGCCAGTAACAAGCCAGCCCCCCCCTCCACTACGACAATCAAAACTGTATCCAGATATTGCCAAATATATATCCCCTGGGGAAGCAAAGTTGTACCTGGTTGAGAACCACTGGTGTATGCCATTTCTCTGCCTAGAACACTACTGTCCTTGAGCAGCTGGTAAGCTCTTGATATCTTTCTCGATTTTCAAACGTAGATGCTTCTCCTTTATTCCTTTGGCAGTCTGCACCAACCTTGGTTAAAGCAGTGATCTTACCTTGCTTCATTTTTCTGTCTGAACCTCTACCTTCTTATTCTTATTCTTATTCTTCTTATTCTTAAAGTTTTCCAAGAAGAGACGTGTGTCTTTGCATGTTGTCCCCCCCCACACCTAATGTTTATTATAAAAAGGAAAGAGTTACTGGGGTTACACCGTGAGGCCCCCAAAGGAGGCAGATGTGCATGGCCCAGCAAATACCTTACTACCAGAAAGGGCTTTGTCCTCACACTTCAGTACAGGCTCCCGAGGAGGTGGACTGGGCCTTCTGCAGACCACAAAGCCTCCTTTTGTGCCCCAGGCCTGAGGCTGGCAATTTGGGCAGCGTGGGCAACTTCTGAGACCCATCTTCTGTGGGCAGGCACCCCCATGCTCATTCTGTGGCTCATCAGTTCCCTGAGCCGGTCCTCAAAGAAAGGGTCTCCTGGTCATGGACATTTAGGAAACTTCGCCCCTTCTTCTCCCTCTCAGAAATTCACAGGGCACATTAGTAAAGAGGAGAGATTAAAATAGAATTTGTTTCACATTATTCAGATCACTGTTTTCTAGACTTCTAGGACTAAAGAACCTGAAGCATCTGAGAAATCTACAATGTCGTAACATGTATTCCAGGAAATGCTAACTTAAATTCACGCCCTACTAGTGCCCATCTGAGACGGCACCTGCACACTGGCCCACATTGGGTTTTTTTTTTTTTTTAATTTTTTTTCTGTATGTTTTTAGATTTAAATTAGTATTTGTACATCAGGAGATTTCTCCTAAAAACGGTTTAGGGGTTTTCTTAATTTTTTTTTCTTTTCCTATTTGGTATCATTTGGCTGGGACTCTCTGCTCATTTTAAAGGGGAAGAGTTTTCCCCAGTGAACTCAAGTCCCCACCGTGCCCTTTTACCTCCCTGGTGGAAGCAGAGGATCACATGCCTTTTCTTATAAGCTCATACCCTTGTTTTCACTGGAAGTAGAGAAATACGGCTCTCTTGGAAATGGGGGCAAAGAGAGATCGGCTTGAAGGCTGTGTTCCAAGAAAAAATGGGAGCAGGCGTCTTGACTCTTAGACACGGGCAGCATCACCTCCTGAGCTGGGATTTGCATGCCTTCCAGAGAAAGCAGGGGCACTGGGAAGGAAACTGCAGGCAGAGCTGATCAAGGGAAGTAAAAGAGCCTCTCCCTCCAATGCCTAAAGGGTCTTCGCACCCAAGATTCCAACCAGAAGTGGACCATCTTACACTCCTTTAGGAGAGAGACTCTAAAGAGAGTCTCCTGTAGGGGCGCCTGGGTGGTTCTGTCAGTTAAGCATCTGCCTTTGGTTCAGGACATGATCTTTGTGTTCTGGGATTGAGCCCTGTCCCCCGCTCCCTGCTCAGTGGGGAGTCTGCTTCTCCCTTTCACTCTGACCTTCCCTCTTGCTCATGCGCTCTCTCTCTCTCTCAAATAAATAAATAAATAAAATCTTAACAAAAAAAAAAGAGAGAGAAAGTTTCCCCTAAATAAGAAGTCGCTACAAAAGTGAGGCATCTTTGGGGTAATTGCAGTGATCCCTCTGGGTATGAGGAGGAGGCCGTCCTTGCTGCTGGGCAGAAGGGGATGCACGTAAGCAAGGAGATCTGAAAGTGCAGGGCGTGTCGTGTTTGTGGCAAGACCTGCGTAGTTGTTACTGCCCCTCTGGGGGTCTGGAGTGGGGATGTCACAACACACAGAAGGAAGAGACTCAAGGGGCATTGAAAAGTTTCTCATGGATGCAGGGTTTCTGGACTAGAAGAATGCTAGCACACTCAGGGTCACCCCTTGTGATACCTAAAACTTGACCCGATTTACTCACATGAAGGAGTAATGACCATCAGATGGACCCAAACAGGTGGGGCAGGGGGCACCAAGACCTCAGCCAAGAAGGGCTCTATAATTGGGGTGTGGTAGACACCAGGGCAGCTGGCGGCCCTCTGTCCCAAGTGCAGACACATTGTTTGCCTCTCTCACCCCATGAGGGACCATGGAGACATGAATTCAGTGTTCTCGGACCAGCCAGGCATTTAGACTTGGGTGTCAAGAACCAGGATCGCGGGTTCTTCCGCACGGAGCCTGTCTGTGAAACTGTTCACTTTCCCCTGAAGGAGTTAACATGGCGCCTCACAGTGACCAGTGCAATTAAAATGTCATTTAGACCCTTGGAGAATAATCTGGCTCCAGATTTTAAAGGGCCTCAAATAAGACCTCGTGGGCCCTTTAGGGAGTGAGATAACATTGTTATTGGTGTGAAAGGGGGGTGAGGGAGCACGGGGTCATGGTCTAGCCCAGGGAAGATAAATCTCCCTGTGCCCGAGCAGAGACCAGGCCATCTCCTTGTGCTGTGGACTTTATATACAGGCTCTGAGTTGCCATTCCTTAGCCCGTTCCCACTTGAACCACCAGTACCCACGAAGGCAGATCTGTACAATCTCATATTCCAGGAAGTCAATGTAATGTCACAGGCCAATGAAATTGACTGGTCTGACAGGAACACACAAACAACCAGGACGTAAGGCTGCACCCCACATCCCCCCGCCGTGTTTATTTAGGAGTAGAGGTCCATTAAGTGCTCTGTGATGGCCTTCTGATAACACACCCACCTTTGCGGGCCGGCTGGGGCTGGATGTCTGCCCTTAAATGTGACAGCTGACATTTTTGGATACACTTAAAGATGGGCTTGTCCACCGCAGTGCAGAGGACAGAAACCACACATCTTAAAGTTACAGCCACTCTCACTCGTGCTTAGGAACAAGTGGTTCTTTTCAGGGCTCTTCGTTTATCTTGAGGGTCTCTTTGGGAAAATCTTGCAAAGCCTGGCGCGAGAGATGGAGGCTCCGTTGCTGGAGGGAGCAACATTTCAGCAGACACTTACGGGATGTGCAAGGAAAATAATGCCCAGATGCATACACTTTATTAACAGTGTGTATCTTGAGGGACAGGGAGATGAGGCCAAGACCCCCAAGTTCTTTGCCATCTTCCACTGTGATTGTCAGGAGCCACGTGTCTGAAAGTCTGAAGACCGAATTGCAGCTTTTGAGGCCCCCGCCTACCTACCGAGTGATATTCTGTTCGTTCTCAGCAGGCACGCTTGGGTTCTCCCCATCCCAACTTCACCTCTGTCTTGTTCATTGCTCCTTGCCGCCCACCCTGCTGAGAATGATGTATCTTTGATCTTTTTATCTTCATCGATTGACTGACTGATGGATTCACCTAATATTAACCGAGTGCCTGGCACTGACTTCCCTGCTGCAAAGGATACTGCAGTAAATAACTCAGAAAAGCCCCTGTTCTTGTGGAGTTGATGTTCTGGGCAGGGCAAGGGGAGAGACAGATAATAAATATGTAAATCAATGAATAAAGATGTGCATTTCTGGGAGTACTTAAAGCCATGAGAGAGTGGAACGGAGTGAAGGGAGAGAATGGAGGTGAAGAGGGGCCTGATTTAAGTTGGGTGGTCCAGAAAAGCTTCACAGAGGAGGGAGCCGAGATGGGCAGTATGGCGCAGCTGCACAGCCCAGAGGCTGATGCTGCATTTGGTGTGTTTGGGGGGTCCCCTCCCTCTCCCGCTCCAGAGGACAGGATCAGGTTTGGATTGGTTGACAAACACCAGGAGACCTGGGGGGTGGGAAGGGTTTGAGCCAAGTCGGGGAGAGTGGGGGGCTGGGGAGAGATCCACTCAAAGAACTAGGGAGGGCCAAGGGCATGGAGGACTCTGAAGGTCATGGTTAAGGGACTGGGTTTAACTCAAGGTAGGAAGGGCAGCCAGAAGAGCATGTGAGCAACGTGGAATGGGATGGGATGTGCTTTAAATCAGTGTTGGAGCTCTTGGCTCTTCCGTGCCTATTCAGGTGTGCTGTGAACCGTTTGCAGCAGGAGCCGTGGGCTCAGCGTGTGACAGTGCACTGACGAAGGGGCCCACCTTCCTGTCCCGTGTGCTCCGTGAGGACAGGAATCATGCCCGGGTTGGCCCTGCTTCTCCACTCTGCACGCAATGCTTTGTCAATAAATGTCTTCTGTCTGGACCTTAATTATAAGCTCCTGGAGGTTAATAACATTTGCCCAATTTATTTTGTAAAATTCCAAAGGGCCTTTCAGAAAAGTTCTTTGATGGGGGAATTGGGCTCCTGAAACAGTGGTATTAATGGGTCATCACCCAGATGGCTCCCCCCTAGTTGGGAGGGCAATTAGGGTGAAATCCACCCAAAGAATTCATTCAAATCACTCCCCTTGGTCAATTAGTTTCCTGCAGATGATTTTAGAATGTTTCTTAAACGTGTCAGTGTTCAGGCAATGAAACCGAGATTAAAAGCCCAGACTCCTTCTTGTTGCAGGTCCCAGAGAAAAAAAAAGAAAACCCGTGCATTTTAACGGCTGCTCCCCTAACTTCAAAATTAAACATATTACATTCTTGGGAGTACGATTTCAGCTTCTTTACATTTATGACACGAATGGAGCCATTCACCCTCACTTCAGTCCATAAAGGCAAGACTCATTAGAAGGAGGAAATTTCCTTTATCATTAATGGGCCACACTCACATGATAAACCCGGCTCCGCTTCTCCCACCCCCTTTCCCGAAACTTCGATTCTCGTTTTAAGCAGTTCCCACATAGACTATTTATCTTCCACATTTCCCCAACTCTCAATGGCACCATTATATCCTTTATTTGGAATCATAAAACTTTGAGAATAAAAAAGAAGCAAATTAATCCTCCCAGGGGAAAGAGGGAAGAGGGATCCTGCCAGCGTTTAACTCGTAGGCTTGGACTGGCCTCGAAACACAGTTTTCTTTTTCAGCAGCTTAGCCAGTGAGGGGGAAATGAATGGTTATGACAGAGAGTCCTGAAATAAAATGCAGAATTATGCAAACGCGTTAAAAACTGACATCTCGAAATAAAAACTGTTGAAAGCCCAAGGAATAAACAATGCGGGCTGGAAGGGGAATGTTTTGAAGCATCGAATGGGTCACTCTGCTTTTATTATTCACAGCGGAAAAATAACCTCGATCATGATGTGAAAACCACAATTTCCTTTATTTGTGGATCATGCCAGATTAAAAAGCATTCAGGGAAGTAGTGTGGCTGGGGGAACCGAATGCCGTCGGAAAAGGCGAGCGCTCGGGGTCCAGAATCCTGTCGCGGACTCTGGCTCGCTCTGTCCCATTGCCTGAGTCACTTAACCTCCTGATGACTCCCTTCCCATCATCAGGCTGGAATTAAGGAGTCGGCCTTTCCTCTGGAGCCTGAGATCTGGATTTCCTAACAGCCAATTGGATAGCCTGCTCGGCCATTGCCATTTGCTCTAAGGAGTCTCAAGGTTGTTGTGAAAACAAGCGATAAAAGTCAGTTAACAAGCCGGCTGCCACCAGAAGAGCCAATGAGAAAACCTACGGCGGAGAATGCCTCCAAGTGCATCTCCAGGTTTGGGGTTCTGGAAACAGATTCTACGGCTAGTAAAGCCTTTATTATTTTATTTTATTTTTATGACTTTCTCAGTTGTGAGCTAGAGTCCCCGGATAATGGCTGAATATTGCACTCTCTTAAAGTCCAATGAAAATCGATGAGTTGAGAAACAGTATACAAGCAGGATATGACAGCTTAAAAGGATTTTGGAGATAATCTGGTCTAGCTCTTTCATTATGCAGAGGATGCACTTGTCCGTGCAGAAAGTTTAAATGACCTCCCCAAGCTGGTGGAGCCACAGATCCCAAGGTCACCACCGGTTTTGAAACAGGATTTTGATGGTGGTTTAATTAATCCAATAATTTGAGCAGGAGTCCTTGAAGAAGGCCGGTGAGACCAGAAGTTTCTGCATCGTAGTGAATTTGATGGTGGGCCAGAAGGATCCAGAGGCAATGCCGGATAATGTCTTTTATCATGAAAGTTTTCTGAATCTAAAGGAGGCACCTTTTAGAAGAATGATGTGAGCGTAGCTGTTAATTACAATGTAAATTGCAGTAATTTTTGTTTAGTTTCCTTTTCCCTCCCTCCCTCCTTCTCTTTTTGTCTCTGTCGCTTTCTTCTTAAAAAATATATATTTTTTTAATTTGAAGAGACATTCTGGAGAAAAAGGAGGTGAGCGTGGAGTCAATCTAGGCCTTGGTTACCTAGGGTTGAGAGAAAAACCCAGAAAGTGGAGGGAGGCTCCTTCACATGGTAGGGAGGAAAAAGCTCCTGTGATTTACTCTGACTTGCTAATTTTCAGAAGGAAATTAATAAAATTGATTCCAGCAAAAACTCTAAGTGGACAAATAGAAGAAAAACAGATCGAGAATTGTGGATATTTAGGGCAGAGAGAAAGTTCTTAGAGAAATCTTTCCCTCAGGGAGAAATAAATATTTAGGAGAAATCACTAACTCTAAGGGTCGTTAAAGCAAAGATCGCTCATAGGGTGGAAACAAACCCTCCCACCAACTATGAATTCCAATCCCTAGACTCGGTGGCAGTAACATGATTAGTTATTGTGGGTTCTGGAAGAAAGCGGGGCCCTTGGCAATAAAGCCCTGGAAATATGTATTTTTAAGTACTATAAAAGATGTGGAAAGCAACTTTTCTTTTCATCCTGGGGACTAGAAATAATACACCTGCAAGGACAGATGAATGGCATAATGTTGGCATTCAATGGGGCATTAAACATTTTGCGCCACGTTTATGGGGTTTTCCTGTCATTAATTCTAGGTAAAATAAACTTTTAAAAAATGTTTTGTTGTGTTTTTGGATCGCATTTATTTTTCACCAACTTGCTTTTCTTTGCCATTTTTTTTTTTTTCTGCTGGGTTTTCATGTCTATTATGTTTTCTTGTGAATGTTGTGCTCTTGGCTAGTTTCCTAACTGGTCTCCCTGTGGGAGGGAGCCTTTTTTTTTCCCCCACCCCCTGCCCTCTTCATGTTCTTTCTTTCAGTCCCGCTGCACGTGCTTGGACCCATGTCAGGGTCGGATGTGGTTGGTTCTGTTGGCCGCAGTCACTGTGGTTTGCCTGTGGCGCCCTGGGATTGGTGAGGTCTTGGACTGATGGTCCTGGAGCTGCATAGATTGGGGCCACCTGAATCTCTCCACTACCGGGGTACGTGCTCCACAATTGATTATGATGGCAAGGCCTTGCATTTCTTCCTAGTTCAACTTGCGGCCTTCCTCTTTAATTTTGTCTGCTTCCTTAAAGAAGTTCTCTTCCCTGTTAGCAGTACACATGCCTTCTGTCCTAAACTTGCTTAAATGTGCAGCTCAGGGAGAAAGGAGGAGCCATGCGGTGGAAGTCAGGATGCCAGGGTCCTTCATCCCGGCTCTGACGCTCACACAGCACCCACGTGACATTAGACGAGCCATCGAACCCTCCGATGTTCAGTTTTCTGAGAGGTTTGGGTAAGATCCATGTGTCATCTCCCGAGATCTGTAATGCAGTAATTCTCCTCTGGGACTCCAGCAATGACAGAGAAGTAGAACAAGAAAGGAGCTGAGCAGGGCACACTGTCTTGATGAAGTGGGATGGAGACACTTGAAGGGGTGAAATTTGACTTGAGGAAGTAAGGCTGGCAGCTTACCAAGTGTGGTTCAACGACTAGCCTTTGGGACACCTTGGAGCTTTTATGAGAATTGATGAAGTTACTCACCAAGTAATTATGGAAAGCTGACTATGTGCCAGGCTCTGTTTTGGGTGCTTGGCACACAGCAGTGGACAGATTAGACGGGTCCCTGCTGTCATGGAGCTTCACCTTGGCTAGTGTTTCAGTTGGTTATGTGTGCTAGGAAGAGTCTAGTCTGCGAAGAGAAGGGTGAAAAGCTGCTGTTTCATACAAGGTAGTCAGGGAAGCCTACTGGAGGAGGCAGCAGAGACCAGAATGAAGTAAAGGAGGGAGCCACATGGATGTCTAGGGAAAGAGTATTTCAGGTGCGGGAACAGCTTAGTGCAAAGGCCTGGAGGTGGGAAATGTAATTGAGAAACAGCAAAGGAGGCCAGTGCAGCTGGTGCAGGGTGGGGGTGGGGTGGGGATTCCTGGGTTCTACCATCAAGTCCATCGCTGTATCCACAGGCCTGGAGTTGGGTTAGAGTCAGATGCTAAGCAGGTGCCCCAGGGGTTTCTTGTGCCTATTCAGCATTTGACCCTAAGGCTTGCTTGATGGCTGGGTGTCAGGTGAGAGATCTCTGGTTCTCGATCCTGAGCCCTTTAGGCCAATAATAAGCATTCTATTGGACTATGATCTTGAGGAGTTTGTGTTAGTCTCTCTGGAACTTTGTTTTGGTAGCCTGGGAATAATCTTCACCTTGATTCCAGAGAATTCACCATGACCCTTATTGGATGACCCTTGGGTGCCTCTCACTATGGACTATGAGCCATTTCCTGGGTTTAGATCTCTAATGATCAGAACTAGAAGTAGGACAATGAAGACGGGTGCTCAGAGGGGCTCTCAGCCTGGATTTAAGGAGTGCCCAAGTAGTGATTTAGACACTTAAATCTACCGAGACGTGGGAGTCAAAGTTTTTTTAACTGAATTGATCTAATCTAGTAGAGAGCCTTTGCTGGCTTCAGACCATGGGTGACCGAAGGTTGCTTGTCAAACAGAGACTTTGATCGGACAGTGACTTATCCCACTTCGCAAAGGACTTTGAGTGTGTGGCAGTTTATCCTCATATCTTTCTAGGATCCTTCCCTGACTCAGCTAAAGAATCTCTTTTAGTTCCCGGGCCCAAGGAGCCAGGCCCTGGGGAAAAGTATATCTGTCACACTAAGAACCTTGAGGATCAGAATTTAATAGGCTCCTCAATAGCTGGTTAAAAATAGGGCCAGGAGAAACTTCTGGAAAAGAGATGTCCACTTTCATCTGAGTGGTCTGGTTCTCATGGACCCCCACACATAGCGGCCAGACTGCTCGGTGAACAAACAAATGTCTCATGGGTCCTCATGCAGAAAATGTTTCCCAGATGCACCAGCCACCCCTCTGCTCACAGAACTTGCTTTTGCAGCTGTGATGTCAGCTCTCGGCTTTGATTCACAGGCTTCTCAGCCAGAAATCCTACCTCTCTACTTTCCCCTAGAGAGAGAATCCCACTGTCCCTCAGGCCCAGCTAGAACCTTGCTCCTTCCATGAAGATGCCGTGGAATGGAAGATGTCCATTCTCTACCCCTTCTGAAGCCTTTCTCCACTCCCTGGGTGCCCCAACCACTTCAAAATCATGACCCTTTTCATGCTTCATCTCCCCATTGTGTGTAGAAAGATCTTATAGTTGTAATTCAGAGTTTATCCCACAGCACCACCCATCAATCCTTTTTTTTTTTTTTTTGGTAGTCTCTGGGTGATGTGAAGCCATGTCTTTTTCGTTTGGATGTCCCCAGGGCTACGCATGGGGCCATACTGGGTGGTGTGTGATCATCACGTGCTTACTGCCAGAATGAGTATAATTAGCTGAAAGAATTCAGGTCGAACATAGTGTGCCCAGCATAGGATTTACACCATGCTATGAAGAATTAGTACAAATGAATAAAAATGCAATTAGAATACCAAGAGGGACACCATAAAGGAGTAGATGAGATAATTCACAGCAGATAGATTAGTAGACCATGCCTGGCTTCACTAGTTATAAGAAGGTGAAATGATCATGCCATTTGCTGATGGCTTGGGACATGTAGGCATTTGCGGGGAGCTGGGCGGGGTACACGGGCGCTCACCACTGCGTGTTGATGAAAGTGTAGCTTGAGTCATAAAACTTTCATATGCTTTGACACAATAATCCTGCCCCTGGGAATTGATTATAAGGAAATAATCCAAAATAAGGGAAAAAAACCCTACAGCTTTTTTCAGAGCTCTGCTCCTTACAATTTTAAAAACAAAGCTGCAAATGCCATATTCAGTAATAAGGGTTGAATAAAACATGATCTGTAGATCCTTTCTGTGGAATACTCTACAGCCAATTTAAAAAGCACTTACAGAGGCTTTGTTCCAACTGAGCTACAGTTTATAATACGATAGCTAATGATAGAGCAGAATATTTTCATCATTCGGTAGAGACACCAACTGGGAGAAGAAAGTCTGAGTTGAAACTGAAAGAACTGGTTTTCAGGGTTGGGGGCATTTATTTGGCTTGAATTTTATCCTTCCTGATCCTTGGATTCTTCATCTACAATATGGACGCACAAAGTTTTACCTCTTAGGATGAGATATAACGTGAGCAAAATCCAGGGCCTGAGCCTAAAGGGCATGCTCAATGCATGTAGATATTATTATTATTGTAGCAGAATTTACTGCGCCTATAACCTAGATCAAGGAGCCAAGACTATGACAAATAGTTGAGGATGAATGGGAAGAAAATGGGCTTTGGTATTGTTCCCTATTGCCGCGGGAATTTTAGGAGGGACAGATTGTTAAGAAGATAAAGCAAGATTATGAAGGATGGGGAGATGGGGTAGGGAAAGCATGGTAGGAGATAGGGGGGAGACAGAGATGGGGAAGGAAGGTGAAAACCAACATGGGTTATGTCAAAAGGCAGAGGATGGCCTGATTAATAGAGAGGGCCATTGATGGTAGGGAGTGGTGGGATAAATGATGACAAGATTCTGGAGGGCTTTGCCAGCATCCATTTTGAAAGGAAGCATTCTTAAGTGAAGGTGAATATTTGAATAGTAAAGTAAGGTTTGGTGGAAGACTGAAGCTTCGGAATGGAAGGAATTAACTAAGTCAGACTTCATCCTCTGCCTTCCTTCCTATCCCAGCACTCTGTCGGGACTTGATCCACGATCAGTCATTTACATGTTATGTAATTTATTGTTTAATTTATTGTTTTATTTATTGTTCCTATTTTCAACAATTGATCAAAAATTCATTGAAGAATTCCTCATTTGCACTTTAAGTCTTATTCTTTGCAATAGGATGAAATGCATTGCTCCATGTGACAGGAATTCTGGTCATTGGGGACTGTGGAGAGAGGCACATGGGTAGTGTTGACATTGGATATGTAAATCGTTAGTAGCTCTGTTACATATAACGCCACCTCAGCCATCAAGCCATTACTTTGCTTAATTGCACATCAATTTATTCAATTTATCTGTCTATTCATTCATCCATCTGTCCATTCTCCATCCATTCATACAACTATCCATCCATCCATCCATCCATCCATCCATCCATCCATCCATCCACTTATTTAATAATCTTTCATAAAGCGTGTATCTTGTGCAGGTAGAATACAGGCATTGAGGTTATAAACATAAATACAACATAGTGACAGTCCTTGTGGATCTTGGAAGATTATACTTGAACAAAACCCTCTTCAAAAATCCTGCAAAATATTTTCTGTGGAGAATTAGTTAATTAGACGAAAGAGAGTAAAATGATACAAATATTTACAGTTATCTCTTGTCTACCAGCTTTGACCACAGGGGGAAGCTGTGAGTCAGCTCTTACCGGCCTCCACTATAAACTCCATGTGGAGTGTCCTGCAAAGCCCCTCAATAGTTGGCCCCCCAACCATTCCCAGTCTTATGTCCCCCACTTCCCCATCATTCTCTAACCCACACTGCAGCTACCCCGCACCAGCTCTTGCTCCAAACTCTTTCACATCTCTGTGTTTTCATGAACACACCATATATATCTTCAGTCTGGAATATTCTGCTTCAGTCTCTCACTGTCCTACTACTCCTTCCCAATCCCATTGTTAGGCCAGTTTCTCCCTGAGGCCTTCCTGGTCGTCCCCGGTAGAGCAAGCCACTGTCTCATCTGTGCCAAGAGCACTTCAGAGATGCCTTTGGCCATCGTGAGAATTGTAGAGCAGCAGACATCGGGGTGAAGTGGAAAGCATGTGTGATTCCAAGAGGGATGGAGTCGACCATGAATTCTGGCCCCCATCCCCACACCCCTCACAAACTGCTTGACCTGGGTCTGGTCAACCAACATCTCTAAATTCCTGCCTTTCTCACATTCTCACTGTTTGTCTTATTGCAAACAGTTATGCTTCATAGAGTTGTTGTGGGGATTAATGTATGATAATTTATTGTGAAGATCCAGTCCTGGGCCTTGTACATGGTAAGAGCTCAATATTTGCTCACTTGTGACCTTCTATTGTCACCCTTGGCATGCCAGACTCTGTCACAGCACCGTGAATGCCTTAAGGTCAGATTACGTGTCTGTGCATCTCTCACAACATCCAGAGAATTCTTGCTTCTCAGAAGCAATACAGCATGGTGGCTAGTAGCAGGGACTCTGGCACCAAACTTGTGAGAGCCTAATGCTACTACTTGCTAGCTGTGTGGCCTTGGGTATATTACTTGAGCTCTCGATGACTCGGTTTTCTTATCTGTCAAATGGGGATAATGCTAGTACCTGCCTCATAGGGGTGTTATAAAGTTTACATAAGGGTCTGGTCACGGTAAGCCCTCATTAAGGTTGGCTATTATTAGTAGGCGCTCAAGAACTATTTATTGAAAGGCCAGTGAATAGATGTTAGTGTGTGATAGTCTCAGGAAGTCTGGCTAACATGAAGGTGTTTATTTGGTTCAGAATGCCTGTTTCTTGACCTACCTATAATTAGTTTCTATTACTAGGTTATTATTAAGTTTGAGAGGAATTACTTTCCTGTGACGGGCCATGTCCTGACATACTGAAGGTTAAATGCCACCGATGTGTCTGACATCCACACTGAAATTATTTTGTTGGTTTTAGTAATATGGATGAGTTCTAAGGTGAGTCATTGGTCAAAAGTAGAGGTTTTCCTGTGAAGAAGTGACCAGAAATATCTGAGCTGTGGTCTCGGAGAATGTTTGGAAGTATCCCCTTCAAGTCTTAAATCTCCCACCTGAAAGAATCCATGTTGTTGGCTTTTCGAGGGGGAATTCAACCAGACTGTAAAACCTGGGAGGAAGGAGGCCTGTCTGAGTCTTAGTATCCCGTTCAGCGTTCAAAACAGTCCTGGGTCCAGGACATTGCCTGCAAAAGACCTGCGAGTTAATTATGCAAAAAGTGAAGATGCTTTTCTTCCCAACCTAGAGCTCACCTTCTGAAATTTCCATGTGATCAGTACCTGACCCCAAGAAAAGCATTTTTGTTAGTTTACATATATGTTTTATTTCTGATTACGAGATCTACAAAATATGAAGGAATATCATTTCTGTCAAAGAGGATTGGCTTAGGGAGAGCTGTGGCTAGGTGTCATTTCTGCCTTGGGTCAGCTGAGTGACTTTAGCTATGTCTTTTAACTGCTCTGAGCCTTCAGTTTCCCCACCTGAGTGGGAAGCAGTTGGACATTAATTATGATCGTAACAAGGATACCACTTTGCTGACCATGTGACGACACCAGGCTAAGTGCTTTAGAATTCCTTGCGTTTCATTTCCATAGCAATCCCGAACAGTAGCTACTTTTTACCCTCTTCGTGTTACAGGTAAGGAATCTGAGCTCAGGAGAGTGGAGTCATTTGCCAAAAGTGTAAATAGCAGCCTCAGGAATTGAGCCTGGGCTTGTTTATGTTTCACAAATCTATGAATAATCGTCGATTTGTGACAAAGAGCGCTAACATGAATGGGGGTTTTCAGGAAGGATTAAAAAGTGACTTTCCCAGTATATTAAAAATACGTTCACCCCCCATTCCTTCCTTCCCTACCCCCCAATGCTTCTTTTTTCTTATTTATAATTTTTATTTTGTTATATTAGTCACCATACGGTACATCCCCAGTTTTTGATGCAATGTTCCATGATTCATTATTTGCATATAACACCCAGTGCTCCATGCCAATGCTTGTTTAATCAAATCTCTGGCCCACCTTCCACCTGATTAGATTTTAGTTCTTTTATTTCTCCAGAAAGGGATTCTCTAGAGTCTTCTATGCTGCTTTCAAGCCCAGCTAATGTCTTTATAATCGTTATTCTGAACTCCAGTTCCGTCATCTTACTTATGTCCATACTGATTAGGTCCCTGTCTGTCAGAACTGCCTCTTGTTCTTTTTTTTGAGGTGAGCTTTTCTGTCTTGTCATTCTTTCTAGAGAAGAATAGATGAACAAGGGAACGAAATACTAAAATAGCAAAAATGACCCCAGAGAATTATACACTTGCAAAAAGTGGTCGCTTTTCTATGCAGCAATTCCTTTCTTAGATCTCCGATTGAGTTCACAGGTGTTCAGAAGGAGTAGATGGCTAACTAGCTGAATTTCAGGGACCAGACGAAACTGGGGTCCTCTACGGCCATCTTCCTCCGACAATCTCTGGTCCACCTTCCAGAGTGCTAAGATTGCCGGTTACCCTTCCTCTACAGTACTCTTTACTTCTCTTTTGATATGCTTGTTATAATTGTTTTTAAATAGTTAATTATTCATTGGTTATTAAGATCTGTCTCTGGCTAACATAAGCTTCTAGTGACAGGGCTGCCGCGACATTGTCAGCCTGAATCCGGAGTTTACCTCGCTCAGTAAACAAGGCCCAGGGAAATGTTTGTTTGAAGGATGAAAGAATGAGTACCTACTATGTGCCCCACAGTGGGGGAGGCCAGAATCATCAAAGACAGGTGGCTGGTGAACCATGGTGACATTTCTATGCCATCCCTCGTCTGTCTTTCTAATTATATGCTTCCTCAAGCGGGTCGTAGTAAGCTGTTGAGCATGCTCCATGAAACAGCAAATGACCACCTCTCACCAGTGCTCTTAAAGGTCCACTCTGAATTGGATGGGAGGTCATGCTTCATAATGGTTCAGGTCTGTTCATCTGTTCATTACTTCATTAGTTCATTCAGTCAGCGACTCTGTGAAGCAATTATTACTTCCACAAACATTTACCGAGCACCTTGCTAGTTGCTGGCGATAGAATTGTGATTAAAAGCTTATCCTCTAGTAGAAAAAAATGCTAGCTGCCATTTCTGAGTACTTCCATGAATCAGACAGGATATATGTATCATCTCTTGTCTTCAGTATGACCCTGCGGCTTGTTAGAACCATGTCATGAAGGAGGAAACAGGCTTAGGGAGGTTGAGCGGCCTGGCTAAGGCCCCACAGCGAGGAGGGGGCAGAGCTAGGACTCCAACTCAGCACTGATAAGATTCTAGAATGCTATTCCACGAGAGAAAAGAACAGATTCAGTTATTGGTGCAGATTTTGCTCTTCAATGCTCTGCACTGATGCTCGGAACCCCAAATCTCCACCTATGGAGGTCACCACATAGCAGGGGCGGAATGTTGGCAGCCCCATAATTAGGGGCTTGTAAAGAGCGCTACCACTGGGATGTGTCCCTCAGATGGCTTCACTGGGGATGTCACATGGACATAGTCTGAAAGGAAGCAACAGTTCCACAGATGCATAGGGACTTAGGAGACAGAGCTTTCCTGACAAAGGAAAATGTCGCATATAAACCATTTATTTTTTATTTCAAAGGGGAAGAGGTTGTATGTTTGCTACTTCTAGAGGGTGCAGTGAAAGCTCACTGTAGCTTACCTCGTTTTCCCTGGGTACCAATATCAAAGGATGATATTCCCTTTGGCTACAAATGGAGATTTCTTTAGAAGGCAGTAAAATTCATTTCAACAATGTTTCCCGTGATGATTGAGAACAGGATAAACAAAATTAGCCAGCAATGAGAGAATTCTTTTCACCTCTGAAGTCTAAATAGTGCTGTATGACAGCTGGGCCTGAGCTGAGGGTCGAGAGCTGAGTTCTGGGCTTAGCACTTGCTAGCTGCATGACCTTGGCCGTGTTCTGCGACCTCTCTCTGCCTTTGTTCCTTATCCCTAAAGGAACTGGGCTGGGTGGACCTGGTCAGAGGATTTCAACTACTCTCTGAGGAGCTACAGAGATTCCGGGCAAGTGCCCTGGGGAACCATGTGGGTGACGTCGGGGTGGAGAAGATCCAGACCCCACTCCTGCTTCAAGCCCAGCAGTTTGGCCCTTATTTGCTTTCTCCATTGCAGATTTCACTGGAAGGAAGCTTCCTCTGCTTTGAAAGAGACACCCTGGGCTGCAGTCACTGCACTCCCTCCAAGGCCCCTTCTGCAGGGGTCCTGGTCCCAACCAAGATCTGGCTAAGGCCTTCATGTGGCTCTGGGTGCCTCTGTTACTTTGGAGACACGTAAGTCAGCTCACAAAGGCCTGAGGATTGTGATCGGGCTTGGAGTCAGGAGTCCTGATGCTATCAGTGCGGGCTGCAGGATGAAGCCACGGGGCCTTGCAGAGAGTGCGACTTTCAGAGGAAATTTAGCAAGTCATTAAGGAAATGACTGGAGACTGGCGAGCTTAGTGTAGTGCAGCCAGCGTCAGCTTATTTGCATGGCTGATGGTTGAAACAGGATCCTACCTGTAGCCTCCATTCCAGTGGCTTGAAGCCAGCCCTGCTGTAATCTGCTGTGTCTCAAAAGCTTCTAGGTCCCTGTGCACCCGACACTGCTGAGCCAACTAAAAGTTGAGTGTGCCAGAGACGAAGGGCAGCAAATTAAATGGGATGGAACCAAAGAAAGTTGTCCAGTGTGGCTTCCGCCATCTTGACAGGAGACGCCTGGAAAGCACTATTCTAAAGTGGCTTTCTAATCCCATGTAAAGAGGTATTAGAGAATATAGGTAGCGTTTGGGCTGTGTGACTCTAGGCAAATTCTTTAACCCCTCTGCGTCTCAGCTTCTGCCTCTGTAAAATGGGGATAAAATTATAAAGACTTCACAAGACTGTTGTAAGTTTTCCAGGGTAGAATACCTGCACAGCACTTAGCATAGAACCTACTATATAGGAAAATAGTTATTCTTCATTGATTATTTGATTTTCTGGAACATCACTATTTCCAGTTCCCTGCCTTCAAATAGTGATAGAATAAAGCTAATGGATTAAGATGCCGTTGACCTTCATGCCTGGGGACAGTGATGACTTGCGAGTGTGCACATGTGTTGGTGCATGTAGGAGTGGTTTGAATGTTACACAGAAATCATGTGAATATATATCTCTAAATTTGGGCCATGCAGTGCTGTGTCTATTCTAACCATGCCCTTCAGATATTAACACATGTTGTCCAGACTAATGTCAGGTTCTGCTCATGTATTTATTTAAGGCACACTGGCTGAGGCTCTCCACCCCAGGTTAGCCATTTTTCTGGATCCTGAGGCTATACAGGGGTCTCCTAACTCAGTGGCGTTTACTGTAGCAACTGGAAACACACCAATTCATTCAGCGTCTAGTTTGTACCTGGCATTCTTCTAATGATGTTTGAGATGTAAAGAAAAAGAAGTTTCTGGCCTTCCAGAAACTTACACTGTGCCCAGAGGAGCGATTTGTGGCAGCAAGTTACACCCTTGCCAGCAGCTCCGAGGAAGAGCTCTCTTCCCTCAGGCTCCTCTGCTCTGTATTTCTGTGGCCCATTAGGGCCCCCACTGGTGGTCCCTCCCAGAAAAAAAAGGCCACTTCAAGGGTCATTTGAGTGCTGTCATGTCAGAAATACCAAATGGGAGTCACTCTCATTCCAATTGCTTTTAATAAATCAAAAAACCAAAGTCAGTTTTGTGGGCAGCATGTAGAAGGGCCTTGCTTTTTATCCATTCAGTCACCCTGTCTTTTGAATGTACTGGTTAGTCCATTAATGTTTAAAGGAATTATTGGTTGATACGTACTTTTGCCATTTTCTTACTTGTTTTCTGGTTGCTTTTCTAGTTCTTCTCTGTTCGTGTCTTCTTCTCTTGCTCTGTTCCATGGTGCTTTGATGGCTTTCTTTATTGTTACGTTTGGATTCCTTTCTCATGTTTGTGTGTATCTATTATAGGTTTTTGACTTGTAGTTACCAATTGGTTCATATGTAACATCTTATGGGTATAGCAGTCTATATTAAGTTGATTTAAAAGATTCATTTCAGACCCAGAAACACATACAGACCAAAAGGGAAGGGATGGAAAAACACCATGCAAATGGAAGTGAAAAGAAAACCAGGGTAGCAATATTTATATCAGACGAAATAGACTAAAACAAAGACCATAGCAAGAAACAAAGAAGAACATTGCATAATGATAAAGGGAACAATCCAAAAAGAAGATATAACAATTGTAAATATCTATGCACCCAACAAGGGGGCATCTAAATACATAAAGCAACTGTTGACAGACATAAGAACATTCCATCCAAAACCAACACCAGACACATTCTTTTCAAGTGCACATAGAAAGTTTTCCAGGATAGATCATATAGCAGGCCACAAAACAAGTATTAATAAATTCAAGAAGATTGAAATCATATTATGCATCTTTTCTGACCATGAGAGTACAAAACTACAAACTGATTATAAGAAAAAATCTGGAAAGAACACAAATACACGGAGGTTAAATAACAGGCTACTAAACAATGAATGGGTCAACCAAGAAATCAAAAAGGAAAATTAAAAAATGCTTGGAAACAAATGAAAATGAAAACACAACAGTCCAATATCTTTGGCATGTAGCAAAAGCCATTCTCTGAGGGAAGTTTATAGCAAACAGGTCTACCTCAAGAAAGAAGAAAAATCTCAAATAAACCTAACCTTACACTAAAGGAGCCAGAAAGAGAGGGACAAACAAAGGCAAAAGCCAGTAGAAGAAAGGAAATAACCAAGATTAGAGCAGAAATCAATGAAATAGTGCCTAAAAAAACAACAGAAAGGATCAATGAAACCAGGAGCTGGCTCTTTGAAAAGAGAAACAAAATCGATAAACCTTTAGCCACAGTCATCAAGAAAAGAAGAGAGAGGACTCAAAAGACAAAGTCAATTTGGACAAGCCCATTAGTCACCCCCAGGTCTTATGTGACTTCATTTCCTGTCCGGTGAAATGGAACTGACCATCCTCCTCTTGTAGACAAGGGGTCTGAGGCTCACAGGGAGTTTCTGTCACTTGTTGTGGCACAGAGCCTCGTGCCGGGGCAGAGCATTGAGACAGGGGCACGGCGACAGCCATGAAAGGTTTCCAGGAGCCTGGCCTCACTTGGAGAAAATGATACTCCCTGACCGACTGTATTCTTGTTTTCCCTGCTTCTATGTGAAGTAGCAATGTTGAATCTCCTTCATGTCATTGCTCGTTGGTGGCCAATAACCTTTCCTCTGGTGAGTGTTTCCCAGTTTCGGTCACCTCTCTCCCAGCTGCCTTCTCGGCCGTAGCTCAATAGACCATGTCTCTCCCGGCCTCATACGTTGAGATAGAGGTTTTCTATCCCACTGTGTCTATTTTTTGTTTTCCAAAAGTCCCGTGTGCTAGAATTTTAATACTGGAGTCTGTTTCCTGGTGGGGGTCTTGTCTCTGTTAGCCAATGATATCATGTTTCTTTTAAACACATGGCCAGTGGTTTCATTCTCTGCCACATTTGGATGCTGTTTATGGCTTCTGGGAGAGAAAGGTTAATTTCCCTTTTTGGTGTCTGATTTTCTTCTTTTAAGACGTCAACAGCTGCCTTGGTTTTAGTTGGACTCAGCGATCTTTGTGTTGAATCTCTTAGAGCTTCTGAATAATGCTCAATAGTGCTTGACCAATAATGCAGCAAGCATGCTTTGTGACGATTGCTCGTATTTATTTTGGCTTTCAAGTTCTGTTGTGTCTACTGCTATAAAAAAAATCTATCCTGTCTGCTCTCCTCTCCCCATTCCCATTATTCCCTTCCCCATTTAGGCATCCCTGCCTCTCTCTTGGGCAACCACAGCGGCCTTGTAAATGGTCTCCTTTTGGCAATTCTTTCCCTCTGCCCCTCTCACCCATATCTTCTAGGCCAATCTTCCAGAAGCACAGCTCTGATCTTGTCACACATCTGCTCAAAAACCACCCATGATTTCCTATTCCTTAGAATGTTAAGTCTGCACTCCTATAGATGAGTCCTCAAAGTTCTCAGTTCGACCTTGAAGTTTCTATGAGATTTTATAAGGCTCGAAGCCAAGCAGAAGGTCTGGGAACTCCATCAAGTCCTCTAAGAAGTACTTTTCTTAACTGGTAGCTCCTACCTGGCCACAAATGGTTGTAGTATTCACTCTGCCTAGGATTGCTCCCTTTCCCTCATATCTACACAGCCTGGATGTCCCTCAAGGCTCAGATCAACTCCATCCCTTCCAGCAATGTCCCAGTCTTCTCCAGGCCAAACTTGTGTCCCTCTTGATGCCTTTCTTGTTTGAATTCCCAGTATAGTGACTGCAGTGACATTCACCAGCTAACTGGCTTCCAATCATCTCACACATAAGCTACAGAATCTTCCCATGTCTGTCCAGTTAGTCCAGCTGTCAAGGTTGAATTAGATTATAAACTGGCTCCCAAAGTTGACACTTAAATGCCCCCTCTCCCCCGACACTTACCTTCTGGAAACCAGTGAAAGACTGCGGTTGGTGATGTCGGTGACTCAGAAAACTTTTATTTCCTATGGCCTGAGTCTGATCAAAGGAAGCCTGTGCATTCATGGGTAGATCAGATCTTCACGTCTGCACCAACTTTTCTCCCAAACTCTGGCTCCTCACAGGGTCCAGGGTTACACAGTCCACTCTATTGTATGGGTTGAACTAGGCATTTGTAAACACAATTTCGGGTTGCTTGAAGCACCTTCTGATTCACTGGTTCCTTCTTTGGCCCCTTCATGTAACTGTCATCGGCTCACTTCCTGGACACATCTCTTCACTCTTCGCTCAAGCTGGCGTCTGTCTCCGAATCCCCCGACTTCCCATGCACTGCCACTACCTAGGAGGTCTTCTGTGTTGACACATGTGAGCCACTCAACCTTGTTCTCTCCCTCCCTGGTTCTTCTCACCTCTGGTGGCTTCCCCTCCAAGCCACCTCATTCACCCACTCTTGTGGCTACACCCTGGACTTGGTCAGTTTCTGGAACTGCTCCACGTCAGAAGTCATAAAATTCACACCTCCCACTCTCTGACCACAACTTTCCTCTCCTTCCAATTCTGTCACTTGCTTGCTCTAACTTTCTGGTTTTCCAACTCATCTACCCTCTTCCTTGTCCTACACTCTCTGCTGCCTTTGTCTTTCCTCTCATCCCCGTTTGCATAGATTCCACAGCTCATCACTTCAACAAGTCCCTCAACTTTAATGTCATTGCTCTACTGTCTTTTTGTCACACACATATCACAAACAGATCCTGCAGGATTCCAATCATCTGCTCCATTTGCACTCCAACATGGCGACTGAAATTCTCTCAAGGTCAAATCCATTCCAGCCTACAGATCAAGGCCACTGTAGATGAATGCAAATGGACCCCTCAACAGGTGCCTCAGGGCTGCTCCACTATTACATGTGCTTTGTTTTTCAGGTTTCTTGTCTGTTCTCCAGGAGTTATTTCAAATATGCTCCTCTTTTTTCAAACCTCAACCTCTGCCTGTACTCTCATGCTCAGCACATACAAAAGTGATGGACAGAGACCGCTCCTCATTTTCTATCATGAATCCTGAAAACTAGCACGCAGACTTGCCCTTCTTTCCTCTTGAAAGTCTTTCCATGCAGCCTTTCTGGCTTTCTCAGAACCTTTCTGTTCCACTCATTCCTTCCCTGATGGTTTCCACAACATCTCCTTTTCACAGATACTTTCTATCAGCTTTTAAACATATTTATTTATTTCCCACCATTAAAGAAGAAAACAAATCCTTTTTTAACCCTATGTCCCACTCTACTAGCCAGCGCAGCCTCTTCTTCCAAAGCTATGGAACCTACTTGGCTTGAGGAATGGAAGAAGTTCCCTACGAGTTGAGTATGTGATGCTGGGTCGTGGGAGGTGGGAGATGAGGTTGGAGCTTGATGCTTAATAAACATCGATTAAACTGAGTTGAACAAACAGAAGTTTATTGGGTGCCACCATGTTGTTTAACAAATATGACTTAGTAGTTACACAGAACTGTGACACAGAAATCTTGCCTTCAAAGAAACTACCATCTAGTTGAAGAAAGACATTAACAACATCTGAAGAGGTGGTAGTAGAGGATAGATGCTACTGAACTGGCTCAGTCTTCAAAGTATGTCTTAAATCTGATCCCTTCTTACTATCTCTACCTCATTATGATGGTCCAACTTCATAGGATTTCTTTCCTGGATTATTTCATTCATTTCCTGATTGACCTCCCTGCTGATATTCTTGCTTCACTTTGGCCAATTCCTATGGCCAAAACTTGCCTTTTAAAATATATCACGACCTGTCTCTTTTCGTCCACAAACTGTCCCCCGAGATGACAATCTTTGTTAGAGTTCAAGTCAAATCCTCACCATAATCTGCACCCACCACCAGCCCTGACATCATCATCCATGGGCCCCTAAGTGGCTCCCTGGGCTCCAACCACACAGACCCCCATGCTTTTTCTTAAATGCAAGCGGACTCCTACCCGAGACTTTGTATTTACTACCATTTCTTCTTGGCAGGGAACTTCCCCAAATATTGTCTTGGCTACTCCCTCATTTCTTTTAGGTTTCTGTTCAAAAGTCACTTTATTAAGGAGTCCTATCCTGAGCACATTGTATGGAAAATGGCACCCTGACCTTCTTAATTCCCTCTCCCCTCACCCTCTTTTATTTTTCTTCTAGCATTTAACACCATCCAGCAAGTAATTGTTTTTGCATTCATATGTTTTCTGTGTCTTCTTATTAGAATGCAAACTCCATGAGGGCAGGGTCTTGGTTTGGTTTGTTCTCTAATGCATCTCTCAGTTCTTGCGCATTATGGTCATTCCATAAATAGCGAGCGAATGAATAACGAATGATGAAAAAGAATCTCGCCCCATCCTGCTGCATGTGTTCATTCATTAATTCAATGCACATTCATTCAGCATCTACTATGAGTTAGTAGATGCTTACTAACATCTTTGAGGGGCTGGTGCTCGGCAGTGAACAAGCCTCCAAAATGATCTGAGTGGTTCAGTGACAGACAAGGCAGACCGAGATGACCCAGATGTCTCTGGTTCAAAGTCCATGGGTTGGTGTCTCTCTTTTTTTTTTTTAAGATTTTATTTATTGATTTGACAGAGAGAGACAGCCAGCGAGAGAGGGAGGAGTGGGAGAGGAAGAAGCAGGCTCCTAGCGGAGGAGCCTGATGTGGGGCTCGATCCCAGAACGCCGGGATCACGCCCTGAGCCGAAGGCAGACGCTTAATGACTGCGCCACCAGGCGCCCCATGGTGTCTCTATTTCAGACCCCCAATTCCAGGGCTGGTTAAAAGCTCAATTACAGTTGATCCTTGAACAAGGGGGTTAGGGGTGCTGACCTCTGCACAGTCAAAAATCCATGTATAACTTTTGACTCCCCCAAAACTTTACTAGTAGCCTACTGTTGACCAGAAGCCTTACCAATCACATAAACAGTCTATTAACAGATATTTTATATGTGTTAATATGTATCATATACCCTGTTCTTACAATAAAGTAAGCCAGAGGAAAGAAAATGTTACTAAGAAAATCATAAGGAAGAAAAAATACATTCACAGTATGCACTGTCTTTATCAAAGAAAACATCCACATACAAGCGGACCCGCGCAGTTCAGACCCACGTTGTGCAAAGGTCAACGGCACTTTGGAGCAGCAGGTTGTGATGTGAGTGGGCGTTCACATCTTCCTCTTCTGCTTGGGTTGAAACAACATTTTCTAGCATCCAGAGGCTGGAAAGGACATTAAAACAGTCCAGACCTAAATCCTCATTTTATAAGTAGAGAAACTGAGGCCCAAGAAGGAGGCACTTGCCTCACATCAGAGGGTAAGCGGGCTGCAGTATTCAGCAGGAATCGCCCGGTCCTGCTTCCTGGGTTGGGGATCTTTCTACTACACCACACTGCCTCTCTTCATCACCCCTTCCTTTAATCCCCTCCTCACAATGTCCTCCTTTTCTTCTTGACAGTCAGAACTTTGTTAGGGAGCCGGGCAATGTGTGCTATGAAAAGCAACTTTATAGCTCTGTGCTGTTATGATCATATTTGGGGGCGGGGTGGCCAGAGCAGGCGGGAAGGAGCCAAACAGCCTGGTCTGCATGACTGCTCTGTGTTTTAATAGGATCCCCGCTGGTCACACCCTCTCCCGGGCTCCCTCACCCTGAGGGCCACATCGCGGTCACCAAGCAGTTGGGGAAATGAAAACAGTAATCTTAGAGCCCGGAGTGGAGCTGAAGGCAAGACCCCCACCTGAGGCTGGTGCTCAGACAGGGCAGCCAAAGAAAGGAAGAAAGCAAGAGCAAGAACAGCAGGGACCCTCCTAAAGGAGAGAGGGAGAAATTTGTTTTGCAGGGAGGGGCGCAGGGCAGGAGCCTGCCACCCATGTGGGGCCGATTTTAGCCACTTCGCCCTGGCTAAGTTGTAAAACATGATAGGCGGGGCAGGATAAAAAAGATCCATGAAGTGACAGGCTAGCTTATTTACATAGAAAGCATTGGTCCTCAAAACTCACTGAAGTAGGTGGGACCCATGAGAGCTGCGTTACAGGAAAAGAATTGATAACCATTGGATGACAAAGTATAGTTGTAGAGCCCTGAAATAAAACCTAACACTATTACCTAGCGTTTCTTAATTATCTGCTATGAGTTACACACTGTGTTCCTGTCTTACACGTGTGATCTAATTTGTCTTTCAACCCTATGAGGGAAATACTCACAGTATTTCAGGCACTGCACTGGGCACGGGGAACAAGCCAGGAAGAAAGCCCTCCCCAAGAACTGAATCAGCCAGCACCTTGCTCTTGGACTCCCCAGGCTCCCAAATTGGGAGAAATGAATGTCTATTGTTTAAGCCACCCAGTCTATGGTATTTATCCTAGCAGCCCAAGCAGACCAAGACAGTAATGGGTATGGAGAGTGGGGTGCTATTGTAAGAACCACATAAAAATGTGGAGGCAGCTCCGGAAGTGGGTAAGAGGGAGTAGTTCAGGAGGGTTTTATAGCACACACTGGAGAAAGCTGGAATTGGCACAAAGGGACTGTGAAAGGAGATTCTGGTGGGAACTCGGCAAAGAGAAAGGAGAGCTGCAGGGGAGCTTCCATCTTCTGAGAGAACGCGTGAATGATCATGAACAGAATGCTGCTAGAAATGTGGATGGTCAAGGCCATTCTGGAGAGGTCCTAGATGGGAGCGAGGAATATGTTCCTGGACCATGGAGCAGAGGCGATCCTTGGGATCGAGTGGAAAACAATCTGGCTGAACTGTGTTCATGGGCTAGTGTTTCGTGGAAGGTGTGACTTGGGAGCGGTAAAACTGGGTAGATCAGCAAAGTGTTGGAGGTGTGGCGTGGTTCCTCCTGACTGCTTCTGGTAAAGTGTCAGAAGAGAGAAATGAATTGAGGAAGAAATTGCTAAGTAAAAAGAGCCAGGATTTAAGATTTGGAAAAGTGCCATATTATAGAGAATGCCAAGAGTGGGGCTGAATGGTCATTTGTTAAGGAGATTAGTATGGGTGTGAACCATGGATCTAATTAACCACCACCGTAGAAACACTGCCAGACTGAGCTGAAAGGACAGAAACAGGATGAAATGGAAGACGGCTATTGGACTTCCTAGTTTCTACAGGACAGGACCACAGAACCATTCCATTGAAATGCACCCTATTCTTCAAGAAAAGGGAAAGACGACTCTGAAGGTGATTTGGAGATCATCAGCACTGCCTCCTTCGTTTCAACAGGCCAGACAGTGGCCACCAGGAGCTGTGGGGCATGACTCCTGCCTAGTGGAGCCAGGGAGTCCTAAAGGTGGGACTGCACTAGAGTGGGTCCAGAAGGCAGAACCTTGAGTCAAAGAGGATTATTCTCCAGCCTTGAGGTCTAATGGTATTTGTCTTTCCAGGTTGGACTTCCATGGGACCTGTCACCCCTTTTCCCCTTCCCAACTTTTTGGAATGGAAATGTCTATACGATGCCTGTCTTGACATTGTGTTTTGAGGGTACATAATGTATTTGGTTTCACAGCGGGAGAAGAATTTTGCCTCAGAATAAATCCCATCTCAATCTCACCCATATCTGATTTCTGAGACTATCGTTTGAGAGAGGGTTTTGGGATTTCAGAAGTAAGAAGCAGATATAGCAGGGAATGGGAGAATGGATGTCACAGGAAAATGTCATAGGCTTGCCAGGTAGCATTAAAGACATACTTGAGAATGACTGTCATTCATTCAGTGTGAGACTGATCACTTGGGCTTGTGTTTCCCCTAGCCTAGCACATTCAACCGCCCAGCGCAGAAGCAGAATTCAATCTCATGGGGATTTTCTAGCGAGCATAATTGAGCAGATAGAAGCAAGGAAATAGTTTCTTCCAGAGCTTTTGGAATCTAAGTCAGGCAAGAAGGGAACTGGGGAAACAGAAGAATCACTGCAGCTGAGGGTTGGGAGAGGGAGCGATGGGAGAGGCCTGAAATTGTGATTAGGACGAGGCAACAGTAATTGATCATGATGGGTTCTCAACTATGACTGAGGTAGGCGGAAGGTAGGATCATTAGAGGAGAAGAGGCCAGGGCACTGAAAGGCCACATTAATAGAAGGATTATTTGTGAGGATAACTGCCAAGAATTACAACAGCCATGCTGGAAAGAGAGGCAGTAAGCCAGAAGCTAATATCATGAAAGAATGGGCAACATAGCTCCAGGGTCTCTAAATGGCCAGTACAAGAAGGGACAGGTGAAGGGGCTCAGTTATAGGGGATCTTACTGATGACAGACTGGCTTGTCCTGGCCTTTGTGGACCTAAATCCTAATGCGGTCTTACCTGTGTTGGCAGGCACATGAAAAGGGAAGGAAGAATGCGTGTGATTGTTCTGGTCTCTTGAGCCTTCCTGGTCTTTCCATCTCTAACCTCCAGCTCATCAATCACTCAATAGCAGAGTGAACAAATGAATGAATGAATGAGTGAATGAAAGCCTGTGAGCTGGCTCAGAACTGGATGGAACTGAGGCTATGGGCTCAACTGCCTCTTTCTACTGAAGGTTGGAGAAACAAACACAAATTTCTGTACCTGACTTTCAAGGACCTCCTATTCAATCCCATTCCAACCTATCCTATCTTGTTTCCTTCTCTTTCCAAATTCAGATTCTTGGCCCGACAGTTTGGGCTCCTAGCTGTCCTGACAAAACACCACACTCATTCCTGACTCTCGGCCTCAGTTCAGGAATTTCCTCCAGCAAGAATGGCCTATTGTAATCTTGTTTCTCCATCCAGGTTTTTGCTGTCCTTCAAGGCCAAGGTCAGTCAAACCCATCCACAAACCCTTTCCTGATATTAAAACCTGCCCTTCTCAGATTTTCTATAGCTCTTATGAAATGTCTCACATACTGTGGAGTGAGTTTTATCTTGTCTTTTATTATTTGCTATTTTAGAATGAAGATTAACCTTGATTTTCCAGCTAAATATTGAGTTTCATAAGGGAAAGAATGTTTTCTACTTTTTGCGCCCCATTTCTTATAGTCTCTCTCTCCATGCCAATAACTACAGGTTGTTTGAATTGCTTCTATTAGCCCTGTCTCTGTCCTTCAACCTGAAGGACCTTCAACCTACTGATTTTCTTTTTTCTCTTCCAGACTTCCCTCCCACTCGAAGGAGTGGTTCTCCTTCTACCTTTCCTCATCTGGCTGGTATTCCTTCTTCGTGAGCACGACGTTTACACAATTGAGTTTAGGATCATCTTCTCTCTCTCTCCATACCCTCCCAGAATGTCTTATACTGTCTAAACTCTTTACTAGTCACCTTTGTTCAGCAACTTCAAAATTCTTCTTTCAATCTGACTACTTCTCCAAAGATGAGTTACTTCCATGACTACATACTGGACATTTCCATGTAGATGACCTGGCCATCTCGAATTCAACATGTCTGACATCAAACTTGGCATCCTTTTTTGATATTAGTTCTCCATCTGGAGGCCCCCACTTCTATTAATGACATTGACCTACTTACACCACTGAAAGCTTCTATTGGCTTTCTTGAGGCCTATGGGGTAAAATTTAAACTTGTTGTCATACTGAATAAGGATCTGTATGATGTGGCTTCCACCTTCCTCTCCAGCTTATTTTTCCTGACCATACAATTTAACATCCAACCAGAACGAAGTTCTCCAAGTTCTCTAAATACAACATTCAAGTTCATGCTCCATGTTCTTGCATATGTTGTTCCTTCTGCCTGGATGCTATTCCTTCCTTTTCTATAGGGAAAGTTTTAGATCCAGCTGTAAACTTACCCCGGGGGGCTTTTCTTTCTAGAGTTTGATGCTACTACATTCGCGTTCACCTTACACCATCATATATATGTATATATAGACTGATCCTGAGACATGTCACATTTGTTGATTTGCACGTCAGGCTATATGGAACGTGAGCTCCTCTTTGTTTACATTCTCTAGCACAGTATCTGACAACAATAGATGCTCATTACACGTATTTTGAATCAATCAATAAATGAGTAAATGAATGATTTTTGCCAACCCCTCAAGAACCAAATTTCAAATTCAGATTTGACTTTCCCCTATCCTTTGCCCTCTGTTGTGTCTTAGTCTCTCATTTCCCATCATATTGAAAACATTCCCACCCAGTTCTTTCCTTCATGTCTGTGTAATTGCAATAAAAACCCGTATCTTTGCTCCTGCCCCGCATTCTCCTTCCTTTTTTGTGCAGGGCAGATTCCTGTGATAATGCCAGCTTTGATAATGCCAAGTTCAAAATCCACCCATAGCTCCTTTTTGCTTTCAGAACAAAGCTCACAGTTTGGTCTTTAAGATCTTCTATCATCTGGAAGCAAGCTGTTGCTCCCACAAGCCTCCTCCTAGTCCCGTAGAACTCAGAATACGAGTTGTGTCTCATTATCACACATGCTTTCCTTCCCCCACAGCATTTGTTTTCTCAAAAAAAAAAAAAAAATCCAGATATTTATTGTGTATCTACTATTGCAGATTTCATTGTATTGTTTTCATAGTCCTCAAAACAACATTTTGAATTTTGAATTGGGTAGTCTTCTCTCTCTTTGTATACGAGGAGTCTACTCCTTGGGGAATTTAACTTGTCCAAGATTATACCCATTTTACAGATTTTACAGCTCCTGACTGGCACCTTTTTGGAAGGATTAATTTTTCTTTTGTATATGTCCTACTTCCCCCCTTCTGACAAGTTCTTTGAGTGCAAGCATCATTATTAACCAGCTCAATCCTACTGCTTTACGGAAGAGAGATTAGGGGCTCACCACCAACATACCGAGTCCGAGGAGCTGACAAACCATCTTCCGGGGGAGTTCATGAACGGAGAGTTTGCAAAGAACATCTGTAAAACAGCCTTTATAGTTCTTTGCAATACTAAACCATAAGAAGGGGTCTCACAATAACTGTGGCATTAAAATTAAGGTTGTTGGGCCAGCTTTTTATCCATCACTAATTGCTCATCCTTTCCCACGATCTGGGGCTTTTATATACTTTCTCAGGTGGTACAATCCAATGATTTATCAACTTGATTATCCCTCTTAGCATTTCAGATTTATTAGGTGCGGGCCAGTCTTTCAGCTACACTTTAATTGTGTTAACTGCAAATGCAATTAATTGTGTCACCTTTGGGGAAGAATTTCACAGCTACATTTGGGGGAGGGTGGGAAGTCCCTTATTAAAGTAGTATGTGTTGAAATTCTCAAGAGAAAGCCCAGATTCTACGATTTTTGTGAGGCTTGACTATATCCATCTTTCTCCACCGCCCCCCCCCCCCCCTTGCTGTTCATCAGGGCAACTGGTAGCTGCTTGCTTGTTGCAATTCAATTTGGGGGATATTAGCAAATGAGGGTCATTTTACTTTCTGTAATAC
Source organism: Ursus arctos (assembly GCF_023065955.2). Classification (NCBI taxonomy): domain Eukaryota; kingdom Metazoa; phylum Chordata; class Mammalia; order Carnivora; family Ursidae; genus Ursus; species Ursus arctos. Next base: position 9,232,272 of record NW_026623111.1, on the reverse strand, counting down.
CGCCTGTCAAAATTAATACGCCATGCCTCCCACAAAACACAGGGTACCTGTTCTCCTGACGCGATCTGCCTGTGCTCAGAGCTCTTCATCACTCCTTTTATTCACGCTCCCTGCCTGAGGCTAGGTTCCTTGGGAAGGGCTCAAATGCCCCTTCCTACTCCCCGCATTAGCCTGACTCCCGCCTGTAGTCACTCCCGGTCCTCACATCATAAATCACTTTAACCTGTTTCTAAAACAAGGTCAGATTGTGCTGCAATTCTTAAAAAGGATTTACAAATCTCTCCTTAGGTGCGGTTCTCACGGTAGACCTTTCGCCCAAAGAAAGGACAGTAACGGGGTCTATGGTGGGAGGGGAGTGCGCTTTGGGGGAGGGGAGGGGAGCCGGGGGTGGGGGAGGGCGTGGGTGGGAGGAGAAAGCCCCCTTGCTTTGGCCAAAGAATCCCTGCGACGTTGGAGTGGGCTTCCACGCCGTAAACGTGGGGGGCATTTAACAGATCGAACGCAAATAAAAATGACACGCAGACGGCTCACTTCGGAGGCCGCCTTGTGCAGTGTTGGGAAGCCTCCATCCCTGCGGTTTTCCGAAATATTAGACGCATACAGTCGCGAGCAGGCTTACTGTGTTCTTCTCCAGGGCGCTGCCTTCCAGCCTGCCACCATCTGGGCCCGGCCTGAAGACTCGGGTCCTATCAGCAGAATCAAAGGCTGGCCCCCGGGCTCGAGAGTCACTTAGGCTTTTCCGCGGCGCAATTAAGCATGCGCAGCGCACCACAGCCACGGAGGCGCTGTTTATTCAGCGAAAGTGCTCTGTAATTTATTTAAAATAATCCATCTTGCCCAAAGAAAGGGGCCATTGACGGCCTCCCCCTGCAGGCCTCTGCTGAAAGGCCCCCTCTTGACGGTCTGTTTTGCTGGTCACAGCTAATACCTGACACGAGCGTTCAGGCTCCCTGCGTCCCCTCCGGTCGCTCCCACTATTTTTTAAAAAATGAGATTTTACTAAGCCTGCTTGTTTTCTTTTACACCAGTAATCAGACAAGGCTAACCCCCCTCCCTCTTTTTTTTTTCTTTTTAAAATAATAATAATAAAACACACACACACACACACACACACACACAACACAGATTGGCCATTAAAAATGATTAATGCCAGCCAATTTGATAATCGCCAAGCGCGAGGTGCCAGCCATTTTGGGATTTAGTGCAGCCTCCGAACCGGCTTCTTTATGAGCCTGGGCTAATGAGGAATCACATTAGGCTTTTTACTGTATATGAATTGATTAGCTGAAAATGAGATTAGGTCCACGGTGCAACACCGGCGACAAAGAGCCCTTTCTTCTCAAACACTTCCCTGTGCCAGGACGCGCTGCTTGAACGTGAAAATGTTCTTTTCTCCTGGTTTTCAAGGAAAATACTGGATGAGCCCAGGTGTGGCTTCTGCAGGACAGGGCTTTATCTACGTACATCTGCAAAACCAACAAACCCAGGAAGGAGAATATAATGACCGGGAGGACTTGCATTTGGGTTGTGGATTCGACAGGTTCTGAGGAAGCAGGCAAGGGTGGCCAGGACACAGGCCTTCTGAGTTAAATTTTCCTGAGTGGGGAGCTGGTCTCTGCCACTCATTTGCTCTGTGACTTGGGTCCAGAGGCTTAACCTCTCTGAGCTTTGCTTTCCTCATCTGTACAATGGGATAACACACACCTTAGAGAATTATTAGGATTAAATGAGATAGTAGATATAAAATATTTAGCACAGGGCCTGCAACATAGTAGGTCTTTAAAAATACTTTCCCCCTCCCTCCCTCTTCCTTCCTTCCTTCCTTCCTTCCTTCCTTCCTTCCTTCCTTCCTTCCTTCCTTCCTTCTTCCTTCTACCCTTCCTCCCTTCCTCCTTTTCATCCTTCCTTCCAGATGAATAGTAATTATTAAAGTTGCTTATTAAGTTTATTTACATCACGGAGCTGGTGGTGATAATGCCAACATTCTAACCGGAAACTCACATGTAGCAGACAGGCCCTGTAACTATGCTGTAAAGAGCTGCAGAGTGGGCAGAGACGGGGTTGGACACCCCTGCCTATATTTGTATGATTCACGAGCTAAGAATGTTTTTTGCATTTTATTTTATTTATTGTAGAGAGAGCGAGAGTGTGTGTGTGTGTGCGTGTGTGCGTGCAAACAGGGGTAGCAGCAGAGGGAGAGAGAAAGAATTTCAAGCAGACTCCCCGCTGAACCCAGAGCCCCACGCAAAGCTCAATCTAAGACCCTGAAATCATGACCTGAGCAGAAACCAGGAGTCAGTCGCATACTAACCTACTGAGCCACCCAGGCGCCCTTGGTTTTTGCAGTTTAAATAGCTGAGCAAAACAAATCAGAAGAAGAATACACTTTCAAAGAAGAAACATATAAAATGACATTACCGATCAGGTTTCACAGATGACATTTGCAAACCAATAAAAAGCTTGTGGAAATCTGTTTTCTCTCTTGTGATAACAGTAACTACATAATATCCTCAATTTTTCTCCTTGGCCCATAAAGCATAAAATATTTACTATCTGAGTCTTTACAGAAAAGTTGGCTGAGCCCTCCACAGTGGCGTCCTTGGTCCAGTTAACAGACAGGCATTTCCTTTTGGGGGAATTAGTTATTAATATATGTGCTGGAGGCAGGGGAGGGGCGGATGGAGGGTTGTAGGGTTCTAAACTCAAATACAAAGCTGAAAGAGATATTTATATGCTGACTGTATTGGCCTCTGCCATTACTTTATATTACTCTAATTGCCCTAAATGTAAATCCAAAGTGATTCTAGCTGTTCTTAGTAGCAGGAAGAGATCAAGTCTGGGGGAAGGAATATCATGGGAGGAAACAAGTAATTGCGCTTTTGTTGACTTCCTGACCTTCCTTCAATAGGTGAAATCCATTGGGAATTGATTGTGTGCTCACAGTCCAAGCAGGGTACGTGCATTTCCCACGTGAGTGTGAGGGCCAGCAGGGTAGGGCCAGCATCTGAACTGGTCAGCACTGCATTCTTGGAAGGGGGGGGTCGTGCCTGGCATGATGGCAGAGACTTGATTAGGCATCTGTTGAATCATCTCATTTATTCCCATCTCTTCCCTCTCCTTCCCTCATTTTCCAGGTTAGGGCACTGAGGCTCACTCAGCCTGGACAGTTTGTCGGTCCTGAGGCTCTGAGAAAGGGGAGGAGCCAGTATCTGAAGCGGGACTGTCCCCCGCCTCCAATCAAAGTGAACTGACCCTGGTGAGCCAGGGCTTTGCCAGTGCCCCGGTTTCTGGGTCATTCATGACGGGCAGCCAGAAAAGGGACTGGAAGAGAAGGGTGACACTTGCCTCCTGGAGGCTCACTACATGCCTGCTTAAGGAGGCTGCGCCATATGCACTGTTAGCTCTACTCAGTAATGGAGCTGGGCTGGGGTTCTGTCTGACCCCCTTACAAACTTAGTAGACATCAGTGGCCCTTGTCTGAGTTGGTATTCTCCTCGCTTCTTTCCCTCCCTCTTTCTGCCTCCCCACTTCCAATATCATCTTTTGGGAAGTGTGGCCACCCAGGGTTCTCAGATCCCAGGCCTGGGGGAAGTGCTGTGCAATGAGGAGCTGGAAGAAGAAGGTCCCGTTTGGGAGACTTTGGGCAGCTCCCCGCACCTGAGTTGGCCTCTGTCCACTCTTTCCTGAAACTGTGATGATAATCCCTGCCTTGGCCCCTCACAGGCTGCCAGGGTGGGCCTTGCAAGGCCCAGTGGGATATCAGAGGTGGCCGTTCTTTGTGGGGCAGCACTGCCCATGCACGTGCACACACACTCATGTGCGCACCCACACAGGTGCACACACACCCATGTGCACACACACCCGTGTGCACACCCACACAGGTGCACACACACCCGTGTGCACACACACTCGTGTGCACACCCACACTCATGTGCACACACACTCGTGTGCGCCCCCACACAGGTGCACACACTCATGTGCACACACACTCATGTGCGCACCCACACAGGTGCACACACACTCATGTGCACACACACTCATGTGCGCACCCACACAGGTGCACACACACTCATGTGCACCCCCTCACAGGTGCACACACAGGTGCGTGCGAGGTTTCCTATTGCTGTTGTTTCCCAAACTCTGACACCTGCAGTTTCTTCACTGTTATGGGGTGAATGTCGACCCCACACCGCCCCTTCGTCTGTGGAAGCCCTGCTCCCCAGTGCAATGGTACGAGGAGGTGGGCCTTTGGGGGGTGGTTAGGATCCGATGAGGCCACACGGCTGGGGCACCCACGATGGAATCAGTGCCTGTGTAAGAGTAACCAGAGAGCCTGCTCCCCGGCTCTGCTCCCCACCGCGTGAGAATGCCAGGACGAGAAGAGAAGCTGGAGTCCACAACCAGACCCTGGCTCTTCTGGCTCCTTGATCGGGGAGGTCCGGCCTCCAGAGCTGTGAGAAATCAGCTGTGGCTGAGAAGCCCCCGGCCTATGGTGTTCTGTCCCCGCGGCCCGAGGGACTCAGACGCGGCAAAGGCGGCTCTGGGCTCCGTGGTGAAGTGGATGAGAGTAAGATTTACCACGTGGGAGTGGCTGCATTGTACCTGACACTTCACACAGGATGGGTCGTCCCCACGGTGATCCTACGAGGGAGGCATCACGGGCCCCAAATGCAGGTAAGGAGGCTGAGCCTCAGAAAGTCCCACAGCTGCCTAGAGGAGTCCCAGTCGGGTTTGGACACGGGTCTGTCAGACCCCAAAGCGGACATTCTCCTCAGGGCATCAGTATGCTGCCTTCCTAGTTCGTTGTCCACACTGTCGTCGAGACTGTCCTACCCGTGTTGATCTCTGCTCTGACACTCAAGCTGTCAGTACCCCCCACCCCGCACCCCCCAGGAATCTGCAGCTGGTCTGCAGCCCTGGCCACCAGCACCCAGCTTCCTGCTGGGGGGGTGGTGGGTGATGAGGTAGACGTGTGGGTCAGTACAGATGGGCTCTGCGTGTCCCCGAATTGCCAGAGAGTAAGAACCATCTAGATCGGGTGCTGAAATGCAAACTTACATGTCCTGCTCTTCACAAAAGATTTGATGTCTTTCTTTGTTCTTGCAACTAACCTACTGTTCATTCAATCTCAATTTCTTAACTTCTCTAAAAACTGCCATTTTCTCATCTACAAACTGGAGGTTAAATAACGCCTGCCCAGGCCACGGGTGGGTGTGAAAGCGTAGCGTAGCAACCTGTGTGAGGGAGATGAGCAGTGAGCAAAAGCTCAAGAAGGAGCTTGAAGTACCGATCCTTCCTCTTCATGGTCCGTTTGGAGTCTTCCCTTTCTCCCCACCGCCCTCGAGGCCTCTGCATCTTCCTCTCTTATTATAGTGACTTCCCATCTTACCTTTGTGTTTTCAGGCACAATAAGCTCTATTTCTATTACTCTTCACTCTAGAACTTTCACTTCTATTCCAAGACTCTCTAATACCCCGGTCAGAGCTGTGCCTCTCTCCTCACACTCATCTTTGCTCTTTCTCAACAGGTGGACCTTGGCCAAAAAGAACTTGAACCTGGTAGAGACACCACAACAGAGTGGCTTGCTATCCTGGGTCTGAGGTGAGCTCTTGGAGTTCAGAGTGTTACCTATTTCCCATGTGTGAGATTTAGTTTCCCTGTATGTTAAGTGGCGGCTAATAATTACACTGCCCTAACTGGGTTGTTGCGACCATAAAGAGACGTTAAATTAGTCAACCTTTTAGTACCGTATGTGGCTTGTACAAAGTGCTCGCCAGGTAGTACCTACTATGGCGGTTGCCTCCGTCCGACTCCGCCACCGGTAGCGTATGTATGAGGAGGACCCAAGTGTACTTTCCAGAAGGAAATTTGAAACCTTGGGGCGGTAACATTGGGAACTGGGGGGGTCTAGCGAGTGGATTTTAAATATAAGAGCAAAGGATGAGGTATAGCGTGGGATAGATGCTTTCACCAAATGTATCTATTTTTTGACATATGTGTCAGGCATTACCATAATTGACTTTATGTCATGGTTGATTGGGCCAGGGGGCACCCAGATAATTGGTTAAACAGGATTCTGAATGTGTCTGTGAGAGTGTCTTTGATGAGATTAACACTTGAATCAGTAGACTGAGTAAAGCAGTGCCCTCCCCAATGTGGGTGGGCCTCATCCAATCCATTGAAGGACTGAATAGAATAAAAGGCTGAGTAAGAAAGAATTCTCTATCTCTCTGCCTGACTGTGAGCTGGGACTTCAGTCTTCTCCAGGCTTTGAACTCTCACTTGGACTGAACTTGTGCCATTGCATCTTCTGTTTCTCAAACCTTTGGACTTGGACCAGAATTGTACCATCGGTTTTCTAGGTCTGGACTTCTCAGCCTCCATAATTGTGTGAGCCAATTCCTTACAACCTCTGTCTCTGTTTCGCTTTACATATGCACACACCCACCCCTCCCCCCCACCCCCACCCCCACATCCTGTTGGTTCCATTTCACTAGAGAACCCTGTCTAGTAGAGGCATTGTATTAGGTGATAGAGATAACACATAAAACAAAACATAGCCTCTGGTCTCAAGGAATTTATCTACTAAAGGAGAAGAGTGTGTGAGCAAATTAGAGCAAGATAGTATCATTGGAAGCAATGCTATAATTCAGGAAAACAGAGATCAGAGCTGTCATTATGAATCAGGTAAGCTCATAGCAAAAACCCATAATTACAGCTCTCTCTGTCCCTTCTCCACCACAGCAAATAAATAAAACACCCTGATCCACATACCACGATTTTTTTCTTCTTCAAGGCTCTCATTGACATTCTCTTCAATTTGTGTTAGATCCAATATTATGACTTTCCCAGGACTCCTCACTTCTTAGGACCCTAGTAAAACCTCCTTGATGTTTATACTCATACTAATACTACTACTAATAGTTTGATAGGCAAAGATGGGGTAGGTACTATTTCATGTTCATTTTTAAACAAGGGACTTGAGTTTGGAGAACCTAAGATGGTGGGTGGTGGCCATCTTTGACCAAGAGGCGAACTAGCCCTTGGGTACAGTGAGTGTAGTGCACCGCAGAGAAGAGAGAGGAAGGCCCTGACTGCTCTGCTGATCTGCCTGAGACGCTAAATCACCCAATGCTGAAGCTTGTCCATGTTTGGCAAGCTTATTGGAGAGAGTTTAGCCAATATTGGAGAGACTACATTTCCGCATTGTTTAGGCCTGTTTCTATTGGGTGTCTATTACTCGAGTTGAGATTTTCATCTGATAGATAACTCATCATAATCTGCTATAGTAAACTGTCAGATTACTATAAGTAGGTCTAATTTCAAGGGAATTTCAATGTAGGAAATGTGGTAGGCAGCTTCTAAAATGGCTCTCAGTGATCCCAGCTTTCTGGTATTCACACTCTCATGTAACCCTCTCCCATTAAGGGTGGCCTGGAGCTGCAGACTAGCTTCTTATGAATAGAATATAGACGTGATGGGGTATCACTTCCAAGATCAGGTTACAAAGAGACTATAGTTTCCATCTTGGGTCCCTGCTCTGTCTCTCTCTCTCTTTCACAGCCTTGATTCTGGGGGATGAAAGCCATGTGTTGGGAATAGGTCTAAGGCTGGGCTTATATGGCTAAGAACATGTCTCTGGAAGGCAGGTGAGTGAATATGGAAGTGGCTCCTCCTTATGGCCCCCTCTTGTCCCCCAGTGACCTGAGATGACTCAGGCTGCCTTGGCCAACACTTATGAGACCCTGGACCAGAGAACCCAGGTAGGCTGTGCCCAGATTTTAGATCAAAAGAATCTATGGAATAGTAAATGCTGCTATTAAGTGTTGGATTAATTTGTTTTGTAGCAGTAGATAACTGATACAAGGAAGGAACAAGAAATGTCTTCAGTTTCATCCATTCTGGATTCTCTCGCATGGATCCAGATTCCTGTTCTGAGCAACTGAAGGAGAGAGACATCACCTGGGGAAGTGTGCTGAGGTCTCGTACTAATGGTGATTTTCATAATGTATTTCAAACCTGTTTCATTCATCATGCTCCTGGAACTATTCAAGAAAAGGGAGAATAGAACTACATTCTAGGAGACTGAGAGCTTCAGTCCTGATGGACTTGAAGTTGTCAGATGCAGGAGAAATTCCCAAGAGGGTGTAGGTAGGGATACATGCATTAGTCAGCTCTGGCTATTATAACGAAGTATTGTGAACGGAGTGGCTTCAACAACAGACATTTATTTCTCACAGTTCTGGAGGCTAGAAAGTCCAAGATCAAGGTGCCAGAAGCTTCAATTTCTGATAAGAACCCTCTTCCTGACTTGCACATGTCTGCCTTCTTGCTAGGGCCTCACGTGGTTATGGGGTTGGAGGGAGAGAGTGAGCAGGCTGCAAGCTCTCCGGTGTCTTTTCTTAGGAAGGCACTAATACCGTGTTGCAGACCCTACCCTCGTGATTGTGTCTTGCCCTAATTACTTCCTGCAGGCCTCCCCTCCAAATACTGGCACATTGGAGTTAGGGCTTTCCACACAGGCATTTGGTGGCGGGGCACACACGTTCATTCCCTATCGGTACAGAATTGGAGATTTCAGGCAGGTGCCCGGGGGTGGAGGGTGAGGACTCGTGCTGCCACTAAATACAGCGGAGACACTCACGTCGTGCAGTTCTGGCCTCCAGCCAAGGGAACGCTTGTCCTCAGTGGTGATCGTGAGTAGGTCCTGGAATCAGTACGGAGTGGCCGTTACAAGCACAGACACTGAGTCAAGCTGCCTGCGTCTGACTCCTGAATCCGCCACCACTTACAAGCTGTGTAGACTCGTACAGAATACCGTCTTACCTAGTGTCCCCTTGCCTCGGTTTGCTCATCTGTAAATAGGGATAACTATATAGTTATTCTGAGGGTTAAACAAATTAATTGGGGCACCTGGCTGGCTCAGTTGGCAGAGCGTGAGACTCTTGATCTTGGGGTTGTGAGTTCGAGCCCCACATTGGGCGTAGAGATTACTTAAAATCCATTAGAGACTCTGAATCTCAGGAAACAAATTGAGGGGTACTGGAGGGGAGGGGGTTGGGGGACGGGGTGGCCGGGTGATGGACACTGGAGAGGGTATGTGTTGTGGTGAGCACTGTGTGTGTGTATAAGACTGATGAATCACAGACCTGTACCCTGAAACAAATAATACATTAAATGCTAATAACAAAGAAAAAAATGAAATCTTTTTTTTTTTTTAAAGATTTTATTTACTTATTTGACAGACAGAGAGGGAGAGGGAGAAGCAGGTGCCTCGCTGAGCAAGGAGCCCGACGTGGGGCTTGATCTCGGGACTCTGGGTTCATGACCTGAGCCGAAGGCAGATGCTTAACTGACCGAGCCACCCAGGCGCCCATAATAAAATCTTAAAAAAAACCTAAACAAACCACAAGTTCGTACGTGAAACATGCTTTGCATAGTGTCTGGCTGGTACTAAGATTTATTTAATTAAAAAAGTTAATTTATTTGAGAGAGAGAGAGAGAGGGAGCACGAGAGTGAGGTGAGGGGGAGAGGGAGAAGACCCCCCTGCTGAGCAGGACTCGATCGCAGGACGCCAGGATCATGACCTGAGCAGAAGGCAGATGCTTAACCAACTGAGCCACTCAGGAGCCCTGTAGTAAGCTTTAAGACAGGTTGTTGGTGTCATTGTCTTCACCATCAGACTACCCGCGCTTCAATTGTGGCCGAGGCCAGTAGTGTGGCTGTGTGGCTGTGTGGCTGCTTATCCCTTGATGCTCCCCATTTTCTCATCTGTCAACATGGGAATAATAACGGCACATCCCACAGATTTGGGAACGTGACAAAAGTAACACATATAATGCGTTGAGCGCCTTGTAAGCGTTCGGTAGAAATCAACTATGACTGTCTTTCCACCTTGTTCCATAAAACAACTTAGCTCATTTCGCCAACTCTGAGAGTCAATACGAAATGTGACTTTGCTTTATAGAACGTGGCGTGAGAATCAGTTTTATTGGAACACTTCTGGAAAGGGAGAGGCTCTAACCTGTTTCAGGTGGCTCTTTTTTTCTATCAGAACTTGTTTTGGTTAAAAGCCATCTTGTGGGGGGGCCATGGGCTGTAGTGAAAAAGCCTGAAGTCTGTTGTCAATGAGATCTGGTCTTGATTTTCTTTTCTACCCCATGCGAGTAGGGCAGGGAAGAAAATCTATACAATTATTGTCTCTATTATACAGATAGGGCAATAACGCCTCTTTGGCAGTGTTGTGGGGACGATGGACTGAATGAAGTAAACAGACACTCCTTCCCGAGACTTGCCACAGGGCGAATGTGCACTGGCACTCCCTTCTTCCAGAGACATCACCGACTGTCTATTTCCACCACTTTCTTTGCCTCTGCATGTAGTACCGTAATGTAGTGAGCATTTGTGAATTCTGCCAGTTAATTAATTTCATGCAGTGTTGCTGGGTGGCTTAATCCCCTTTCCTAGCACTCCTGGGACTATATGAAATACAAGACGAGCATTCTTACCATAAAGTTATATTGAGGAATTTAGTGAACAGAAAGTGCCATATACCATCTGTCTTGAAATTAAGTATGCAGCTTGTGCATAGACACAGAATTCCTGGGCGACCTCGTTCTGTAGAACCTGTTTGCTCTGCCCCTCCACGTCCTGGGAGTGCAAGACGCTCCCTGATGTTGCCTCCAGGCTCACCTGCTGTCAGGGAACACCGCACCTCTGCACGAAGGGACTTGGGCTCCCCGGAGCCCACACTTATAGTGGATGAAGCTCATGGGCTCAGGCCTGAGTTCAAGTGTCAGCTGCAATACCAACCAGGGCAAGTTACTACAACTGTGCCTTAGTTTTCTCCTCTGTAAAATGGTTGCATAATGCCAGCCACAGTAACAGAGCAACTCTCAGTGGCTTGACACACTTACTCTTTTCCTTCCTTCCTTCCTTCCTTCCTTCCTTCCTTCCTTCCTTCCTTCCTTCCTTCCTTCCTCCCTTCCCTTCCCTTCCCTTCCCTTCCCTTCCCTTCCCTTTCTTCCTTCCTTCTGCCCTCCCTCTGTCCCTTCCTCACTTCTCCCTCCCTCCCGCCCTTCCTCTCTCCCTTCCTCCTCTCCTCCCTTCTTTCCTGACTTGCTGTCTGATGAAGGAGAGTGTGGAGGACTGCAGAAGGATGGTCGCTGATGGGCCACACCTGGAAGTGTGTCCATCCCTATATTGCACTTGCCAGAAGCCATGCATAGGGTCCTTTTCTTTTTTTTTTATAATAATTTTTTATTATATTATGTTAGTCACCATACAGTAGTACATCCCCAGTTTTTGATGCAATGTTCCATGATTCATTAGTTGCGTATAACACCCAGTGCTCCATGCAATATGTGCCCTCCTTACTACCCATCACCGGCCTATCCCAATCCCCCACCGCCCTCCCCTCTGAAGCCCTCAGTTTGTTTCCCAGAGTCCACAGTCTCTCATGGTTCATTCCCCCTTCTGTTTACCCCCCTTCATTCTTCCCTTCCTTCTCCTACTGATCTTCCTGCTATTTCTTATGTTCCATAAATGAGTGAAACCATATGATAATTGTCTTTCTCTGCTTGACTTATTTCACTTAGCATAATCTCCTCCAGTCCCATCCATGTTGCTGCAAATGTTGGGTAATCGTTCTTTCTGATGGCCGAGTAATATATGCATAGGGTCCTTTTCTGAATCAAGGGAAGTCATGGTGGGAGGTGTGGCCTTCCTGTGTGTTGGGAAAAACCCAGCAGTGAGAACTCCTGACATTGTCTTTGCTACAACGAGGATAACAGTTTTTCTGTCTCCCAGAGATGCTGCGAAGATTACGCGTGAAAATCCGTAGGGAGCACCTAGGGTAAGCCGTCAGCATCTCATCTCTTACTCTGCACTTGGGCTACTCCTCAGCACACCCTTGGTTTGTCTCACGGTCCTGCCCATGAGCACTGGTTGCAGGGAATCCAGGAGGGTTGAAATGACTCTTCTTAGAGCCACAATCTTGGGGCTTCTGCCAGATCCTCAACTGGAGACATGGTTAAAGTTTGGCCCTAAAGGGCCACCTTTTGGTAATTTGTGCCTCTTGCCATTGACTTGGGCTGCTCAGTTGGTCCGGTGGTTCCAGGTTAACTGCTTGATTTCATGGGTGTGTGGAGTGGGAAGGGGGCTTTGATTAGCTCAATGTAAGCCTTCCCATCCCTTTCCTTTGCCTACAGATTATTGGATGTGTTATTTCCCATCTCCACTGGGTTCTCTGTTCTCCTATTAGCCTGCCAAAGAGTTTGAGACTGCTCAGGTCCTTCATTCATTCATTCATTTATCCACTCATTAATTGATTCATTCTAGAAGTACTTTTCTAGTGTCTGTTATGCACTAGGCAATACTTGGGGAATATATCAGTGAACATAAGATACAAACATCTCTATCCTCATGGATCCTGCATTCCATATTGTGTTCATGTTAGCAATGGGGTGGACAACAACAATAAACAGAAACATAAGTATAATAATGCTGTATCAGCCACAGGTGCCCTGGAAAAAATAAGAACAAACATTGTGGGCAAGGTAAGGGTTAAGGACTGAATATTTATGTGCCCCCAAGATTCATATGTTGAAATTTAATCCTCAATGTGATGGTATAGGAGGTGATTTGGGGAGGTGATTACATCAGGACTGTTGGGCCCCCACGAATGGGATGAGTTCCCATAAAAGAAGAGACCAGAGAGTTAGCTCATCCTTTCTCCTCCACACGAGGGTACGAAGAGAAGTCATCTGTCTGCAGCCTGGAAACGGGCCCGCACCGGAACCTGGCCCTGCTGGCACGCTGACCTTGGACTTGCAGCCTCCAGGACTGAATGGTGTCTGTTGTTGATAATCCCCTTTGTCTGTGGTTATTCGTACCGCAGCCTTAGCTAAGACAAGATATGTTGTTAGGTGTGCAAGAGATGTTTTTTGTGTGTTTGTTTTTAAAAATTAACTGATAAATTTTTAGGGTAGTTGTAGGTTTACAGTTAAACAAAGCAGAAAGTGCAGAGAGTTCCCACATACCCCACTTTCCCTGCACATAGTGTCCCCAATTATTAACATTTACATTAGCGTGGTGCGTGTGTTACAATGGATGAACCAATATTGATATCTTATTATTTACTAAGGTTCACAATTGAAGTTACAGTGGGTGAACTGTAGTTTTAAAAAGAGTGATAAAATAGAGCCCTTTTGTGCCTACCTGCCTCCTGGGACACCTGCTGGACACATGTCTGCCATTCTGAGGAATGCATGTGGACACCTGTACGTGTGAACCATATCATGGGGAAACCTTCTCTCAGCGGGGGGTGGGAGCTGCTGAATGACAGCCTGAAACCATTGAGCACAAGGGCTGAAATGGATCTAATGTTATTATTAAACACATGATGCCATAGCCCAGAGAAGCGAAGAGATTTCTCGGTGACACACAGCTTCTTCAGTGCACATTTTGGGGATGAGATCCTTGGCTTCGGGGCTCTCAGTGCAGTGCTCTGTTAGGAGGGGAATAAAGAAAGAGAGAGCCTGTTGTCATTGGGCTCCAGGTGAATGCACAAATCAGGGATGATCGTTCTGCTAGCTAATCCTCTTGCCTCAGTTTACATCATTGTCATTTGTTCCCTTGTTATTATTAGTAAGCAATGCATTTGTGTTTTTATAAAAGGAATATAAATACTTGCTTTTTAAATAGCAGTTTCTAGTGACTCATTCAGGAGAAAATCTCCCTAGGAACTAGGATATTGGAAGATTGAATAATTTGAACTATGTTTGTTTTTCTGTCTTGGACTTCGATCCTCTGAAGGTTTCTGCACCAATAACTCAGGGGTTTAAAATATCATTTTCATCCTCTTTCCGTGCCCCAAGTAAAGGTCACCGACACCAACCTTCCATTGTCCTGGGATGCCACTGCGTAACTTGAAGGTGACCCAGACTGACCACATCTCAGAAGTTTGCAAGCCGTTCCGTTTCCATATTCATTTAGTCACTGGGCTTTTTATGTGTGATTTTTGGTGACCATGAAATTGAGAGATGAAGAGGCCTGGATGCTGCCAAAAGCTGTGTGGCCAGGGCTCCGTGTGAGTTCCTCCGGCTTTGCCAGCACGCTTTATTCCTGACGGTGGCTCTCCTCCCGCGCAGTCCTCCGTCCTCCCAGTGGGACCAGCGATGCTCCGCAGGCCCACCTGACCCCGGGCCCCACAACTATGGGTCTCAGGGATTCGGTGGAACAACTCTCCCCTCGTGTGTCCAGAAGCAAATGCTAAGTTCTTGGCTTTTGTTTATCATTCCCTTATTCTGGAATAAGGAAATGGGACAGAAAGTGTTAATAGTAGGATCTTCAGAAATCCTTTCTTCATTGTTAAAACAGCACCTAACCTTTATATGGAGCCAACTATGTGCCAGGCTCTCTTCTAAACGCTATGTAAAATATGCCGTTTAAGTCTCATTATAATCCTATGAGTACCAGCTCTATCTATCTATCTATCTATCTATCTATCTATCTATCTATCTATCATCTATCATCATCTATCTATCATCATCATCCATTTCACAGGCAAGCAAAGGGCTGGGATTTGAATCCCATCGGTCTGGCTACGGAGTCCATGCTCTAAAGTGCTTCATAAAAGGTTAGAAGCGAAAGGACTCATCACAGCCGACCTTCTTATTTACTCATGCGGACATGTGCTCACGTAGCTCAGAGAGGGGGACTGATGCTCCGAAAACCACAGCAAGTTAGTGGTTGCTTGGTTCCTTGGTGAAGCTGCTCTCCTTCCTGCAGGGAGACTCTCTGTCCCTGAGGTTTAAGGAGAGGGTCGCATGCTTTAGGCATTTGGGATTGAAGCCGCTATTGACTGACTTTTTATTCCAAGTAGAAGAACCTGCCCAGAGAGGCAAGAAGGAGGCGGTGGGGCAAGTGGGGAGTATGTGTGTGGGGGGAGGACGATGCTGAATTTAGCAATTGTGCTGCATTGGGGTCTGGCCAAGCTCCAATGATTTTTATTCGTTATTATTATTTTTATGGGAAAAGGAACCTGCAACAGTTTAGGCTCAGCTATTTGCCTTCAGGCGTTGGTTTGTCGAATTTGGAGCCAATGCCGGTTCAGCACAGTGGGTGTTCACGGGTGGGGTGTGTGTGTGTGTGTGTGTGTGTGTGTGTGTGTGTACGTGCGCTCCGGTGTTTGCATGTGCCCTTCTCTGTGTGTGTCCACGGTGTTGGCGTAAAAGGCAGTCCATCCGAGGCTTGCTTGCTACTTCTTACCTCTAACCCACCTCCCTAATGTGTCAAGAATTATAAATTAATCACCTGGCTGGTTTGCACTGAACTTACTAGTGTTTATGAAAGGGAATTCATTGGATATGCCTGTTAATGGAACACGTGTAATAATACTAAATCCTGTGATTAAAAAGAAATTTAAGGCCCATGAGTTTTTAATAGAAAAACATGTCATTTGAGTGTTTATTTGCTGGAGTAAAATGGCTGAGATTTTTAAAGGGGGGGGGTGCTTACTTTAATTTCAGAAGGACCATGGTGTTCACACCGAAGGTTACCAAAGCCTTTGCAGCAGCCCCTTAGATTTTGTTTAGCAGAAGACTCTTCGATAAAGCAGAACTGTTTATTGCTTCCTTCTTTGATGGAAAAAATATTGCAGAATAGTTCTACTCGTGGGTTTTATTCATTCATTCATGCACTCATTCATTCATCAAAAATGTATTGCATTTTGTACAAACACAGGACTAGGCTGGGATTCTGAGATACAAACACTTGGTTCTTGCCCTTAAATGGCCCCCAGTGTGACATAGGGCAGACATGTGACGGAGGTGTGCAAGGGGCAATGAGGGTATGCCAGGAGTCAAGACTGCCCCGAGGAGGTAGGACTGAAGCTGAGGCTTATACAGTTAATCGAGATAGAGGAGAACATCCCAAGGAGAGCACAGCAGATTCATGGGGCCTTGGGGGCAAGTTGTGTTGGGAACGATAAGGTGTTTCTACCTTTAGAGTCTAAGAGCCAGTTATCTAAATGATATTAACTGGGTCAATTCTCTCATTCATGCATTTATTCACTCAGTTGCCTGAAGATGCTATTTTTGTTCACGTGTGTGTAGACGTATACATATAGCCACGTGCACACATCTCCATATGTATTAATATTCTTCGATGAGGTGTACTACCCCAATTTTCTTGAATTTTAGTGAGATTTAATCATCCGCATTATTTTATACTGAGGTGTAGAAAGTCCTGCATGTAAAATGAAGCTAGTTGATTTTGGCTTTTCAGAAGTTTGCCTGTGGGTTTTTTAGAAATCTTTTTATTTTCCAGGGAAAGTTTGCATAATTTCTCCACAAA
Organism: Ursus arctos; assembly: GCF_023065955.2. Taxonomy (NCBI): domain Eukaryota; kingdom Metazoa; phylum Chordata; class Mammalia; order Carnivora; family Ursidae; genus Ursus; species Ursus arctos. The sequence goes on along the minus strand of NW_026623111.1, from coordinate 9,215,915 downwards.
TCCTATTTATCTTTCGAAATGGCAAGGAGAACAAGCCGCTTTGGGTTTCATGGAGTTGGAAGACGGCAAAATCTTTACACGTTTTCGGGACATCTGAGTATAGGTTTAGGAATTTGGGATGTCTTTAAGAGAAGAGTTGTTTTAGTTTTAGTTTTTATTTTTAGCCTTGCCGGCCGATTTTAAGAGTCAAAATAAGGCCCTGTGCGCTTGGATTTTCTAAAACGCAGGTAGGTATGCATTCCCTAAATATTGATCAAGGGCTCCTGGTGAAATTGAAGAGGGGGTGAGAGGTGAAAACCATCCAACCTGTGCTTAAGAAGTTTGCAATCTGTTGAGGGTGAGGGACAAATAAAGGGGCCAGGGCGAAGGGTGGACATTGTTACGGAGAATTCTTAAAAAAGAAGAGGCTGAGCTGAGTCCCGAGGAGCTGGTACAGCAGAAGCAGGGGTGTGGTTTCTGAACAGAGGAAAAGTCGTCGGCCACAGCAGGGAGGTGAGACTGAACAATTCTCTGGTTTTTGAAGGATAAGTAACATGTCAGAATGAGATCGAAAGTTTATGTTTTGAGGATACTCAACTCTGCTGCTTCGCAGAAGACAGATGATAAAAATATAATAAAAGACAAGAAACCCTCCACAATAGTTCAAATATAGGACACTCTTCTCTGTGTTTCAGAAAAATTAAGAGAAATACAGATCTGAGAGCTGTGATGGCGCCCTGATGGTCTCTGGAGTCCCATGGAGGCAGAGGAGGCTTGGAGTTTGGGCCCGATGGGGTAACTGAGAGTAAGTGTCCTAACGGTGCCAAGATCACTGCTTTTCAGCAGCTCTGGGATGGGGTTCTCCCCACTGGTGTGAACGGTTGCTGGTTTTTAGTTTGTATGAAGTTGTGCACCTTTCCGTTGTGGACCAAGAGAATCTCCCGGCTCAGTGACTGTACCTGTGAGCACTTCTGGGGGCAGGGGCTTCTAGTTTCCCATAGGGAACCTGATTCTAGTCTGCAGTTCCAGGGGCCCAGGTGAAGGTAGAAAAGCCTAGACATGGAGGAGTAAATAGATACAAATATATTCACTCCCCCCACCAGAGAGGAAAAAATACTTGGATCCAAACTGCCTACAAACCAAATTTATAAAATATGAAAATATTGAAAGGTGGTCAATAAAATTAATGATTGGATGTGCCACAGCACATGAAATAAAATTAATAAAACAGTTTGAAAAAGATTTTTAAAAATATATGAGAGTTGGGCGCCTGGGTGGCTCAGTCGGTTGTGTCTGCCTTTGGCTCAGGTCATAATCTCAGAGTCCAGGGACTGAATCCCATGTCAGCCTCCCTGCTCAGTGGAGAGTCTGCTTCTCCCTCTCCCTCTGTCCCTCCACTCGTGCTTTCTCTCTATCTCAAATAAATAAAATCTTTAAAAAATATATATGAGATTTGATCAGAGATTCATGAAGGAAAACATAATGAGCAAAAATAAACTATTAGTGAACAAAGAACATGTGTGTATTTAAAAACTTCAAAAAGTAAATTAGAATTAAAAATATAATCATAGAAATAAAACAATAAATGGAACAAACGCTAGATTGGACAAGCCTAAAAAAATAATAAACTGGAAGGTAGTACTAAGTAATTTATCTAAAATATGGAAGGAACTATAAAGAAATAAAAATTGTGGAAATGGTACAGAAGAGATTTTTGAAGATCTCATGGCTATGAATTTCCCAGAGTTGAGCAGGACAGGAGGACAGAGTAGGATAAAATAAAAAAACCTAAATGATCATCGTAAAATTATAGAACGTTAAGCTTCAAAAGGCCAATCTTGAAGCTAAGAGAGAGAAGAGGTCAATTACCAATAACCTGGTGACAAGTATTCTGTTAGTGATTTCTCTTTACCGGGATAGGTGTGAGAAGCCACACAACAATATCTTTAAAGTGATAGAGAAAATAACTGTCAATTTATAGTTTTATACCCAAGTGAACTATCATTCAGGAGGGAGGCTTAAATAAAGAAAAATTCAGACAAGGATTAAGAGAATTTACCGTGCATAGTTCTTATCACAAGAATCAATGAAGGACGTACTTAAAAATTGAAGGAAAGTAAATCCAGAAGGAAGGAATAGATTTAGGTGAAAATAGCACAGAAATAACAAAGTATCTTTAATTTACTTAATTAAGGTGAAAACATAAAAAAGAAAAAATATAAAATGAAATGCTTAGATAGTACAAAACACAAGATAAATACTGGCCTTTAAAAGGATAGTTAAAATATGATAATATCCTTAACTTGTTTGTAGGAGGAAAAAAAAAATCTCAGAATGCAAAATATGAGAACAAAAGAGGTAAAGAAATAAGATGGTGTGATGGTTCATTTTGTGTGTCACCTTGACTGGGGATGTCCAGGTGATGGCACCAGATAGCTTGGAATAACACATCCTTCCTGAGGGTGTCTGTGGGGTATTTCCAGAAGCAGTTAGCATTTGAATTGGTAAACTGAGTAAAGCAGATGTCCCTCAGATCAGAACTGTCACCATCATTCCCCAGTTCCAAGGCCTTCAAACTCGTCGGGAGTTACTCCACCAGCATTTCTGCTTCTCCACTTTGCAGATGGCAGATATTGGGACCTCTTGGCCTCCATAATCATGTGAGACAATCCCTATAATAACTCTTCTCCTATGTATATCTTTATGTATCTCTATCTATGTATCTCTATCTACCTCTCTTTGAATATATATCCTATTGATTCTGCCTCTCTGGAGAATCCCAATACAAATGATAAATGGAGACCATAAAAAATATAGATGTTGTTTTGAAAAACATGGAAAAATCCTGAAAGTTTAATTATAGATACAAAAAGTCAGTTGTAGAATGAAATATACAGTATGATAATAATTTAAATTTTACTAACTATTCAAAACAATGCTACTTTAAGAAGAATAAATGCATATCCCATATGTATAAATTTTTTGTAAAGGACACAAGGGACCAAGGTCAGGATAGTGATTATATCTGGAGGGGGATAGGGGGTAATAGGGTAAGGAAGGAGTATAAAGAGGGCTTCAACTCATCTGTAATGTCTTTCATCTTTAATAACAAATGAAGCATATTTTAAGGTGTGTTCGATCTAGGTGATGGCTACAAAGGTATATTACTTTCTGTATTTTTTGTTTGTTTAAATATTTCACACATAATTTGATGTGGGGATCGCATGGGAAGTGTCTTTGCTTTCACTCTTCCTTGGTAGTGATTTTAAGTCATCGTGGGACTTCTGTAGAACCCTTCCTCTGTGCCACGCTGCCCCTCATCTACTTGTTTGTTAGGTCCTAGTCTCATATAAGAGAAAAATAGAAATTGTTCTTTTCATGAGTGAATCAACCATCTTCTTAACAAGGCCTTAGTTTCTATGAAATCTAAGGAAGACCTCGTATACTGAATATTGTCTTCCATGTCCATCATTCCTATGGTCAATAAGCTCCATGAAGGCTGAGAGTCCACCAGGCTCATCTAACCCTGCATACCCAGTGCCTGCTCATTGGCAGGACTATTGGTTTAATAACTGCATAGGCAAGAGGAGGGGCTGCTGGATTTACCTTGTAACAAGTCTCCACTCTTCCACATGCCTGACTCTTCCATGTCTCTGTGCTTCTGCATAAGTCTCTGCTTCCACCCCTTTTAGGAATGGCCTTTGTCTCTTACTCCACTGTTCTCTTTAGATAGAAGCTTCATTAGGGCAGAGATCCTGCCTGCCTCCTTCAGTGCTGAGTGCCCATCATTTGTCACATTTGTGGAACAAATGTATTATTATTTATGAGCCCAGGGTAGATGTCACCTCTCCTGGAAGCTTTTCTTGACATAGCTCCCATAACCCCCACAACTTTGACTCCAGACAGTTAATCATGACGTTTTACAGATGATGCCATACCTAGTACCTGTATTTCCATGACTGCAGTTAGTACATTGTGTCGTAAATAATTGTTTCCCTCATTAGATGTTCTTTCCTCAAGGACCAGGTTCATATGTTTTTACTCTGTGTTCCTAATTACTTGTCTGGCAGGTGTAGAGAAGAGAGTGGCCTTTTGATACGTACCTGTTGAATTGACTTATATCCACTGTGAGTTCTGCTGTGTGCATTTCCCGAAACCCTCTTGATGGTGTTTCCTTTTTCCAGAGGACCGTTAAGTGATCTCAGCATAAGTCTCTGCTTAAATCTTCTGCCACTTCCAAGGGAGTTAAATCTTCTGCCACTTCCAAGGGAGCCTAGAATTAGGTGCTCAGGATGGATGCCTAGGAAACGTTAAGATAATGTGAAAAGTGGGGAGATGGATGGATAGTTAACCTCATCGTATCTCCCCAAGTCTGTGACCAATGAGTTGCCCAGGGATTGGCACAAGCCCTCCTGTAGGGAGGACTCTTCTGCTCTCTCAGTCTCCTACTGCTGCCATCTGTTGATAATTACTGTCCGGTCTCTGCTGAGAACGTGTGATATTTAATATTTCCTCACCACTTGAACAAACACAAGGCAATAACAGAAAGGTACTTGGCCACAGGAGTAGAAAGATGTATTTGCATGAAAAAGTCAGTGTGCACCTCCGGCCAGGCCAGCAACCTCCTTCTCTTTATGAAGTTATGAGAAGTCCACAAGTTTCAGAACCCAGAGAATAGGTACATTGACATAGGTTGTATTTTTGGAAGAAAACTCTTAAAAACCCAAAATATCAAGATTGCAAAACATAACAACCTCTTTTTTATGACTGATGTGATTTTTCTCTTAATGAGCAATTGTGAAGTTTTCAGATAACTTTTTAGCATTTGTAGAGAAAGTTGATGTTCTTGCTGAGTACGAAGAAAGAAGAGGATCTTTTGTATATTTGAAAAAAAATTCTCCCAATTGAAGACATGCCCCTTTTTTTCAGTTCTTTTGGGGGTGGGGAGAAGGGGTTTCCAGTTTCGTTTGCAGGTGGGGAAATTCAACTTCCTGTTTCAAGAATAACAAGAAGATTCAACAGAGACAAGCTCTCTGCCCTGCTTTGCACATACGATAAACTCTGGATTACTGATGTGACAGGAAATCGACTATTTTGGTTCATTAAGTGTTTGGATCCGAAGCAGAAGAAGATGGGGCACCGATGGCCTGTAGATACACATGGTTTGTGGCAGCTGGGATCGTGGAGGGAGGCAGAGAGGGCATTGCTTCTCATATTAAATGAGAAAGTCAATCATTCCCTGATCTCGTTCCTCCTCATCATGCATTTTTGTTTGGGAATGGTCAATATTTATCATGAATGCTTTTTAATGCCTAACATCTATTATGAAAATCTGCAGACACATTGAAAAGTTGTAAGAATTTTGCAGTGAGTACCAGTCTACCTACCACTTGGGATTCTATCATCAATAGTTTGCTCTGCCTGTTTTATCCTGTTTCTACACATCTGTCTCTCCTATCCATTCATCAATCCATATTATTATTTTTGGATGCATTTTAATATATGTTGCAGGCAGTCATGAGTGCTTTTACTGTCCACTGTTATCCAAGACAGCAACTTCAGTTGTTTTAGACACTTTTTCCTTAACCCCAAAGGCCCACTCCAGTGATTGTAGCAGGCATTGTGCTGGAAACTTGATAGTCTGTGCAGAGACGTGGCATTTACTGGCCACTGGGAGGCAGAAGTTAAAAGACAATAAAGACAAATAAATACAAAATTATACATTGCTATCATAATCAAAAAACGGAAAACAGGTAGCATAAAATGCTCTCTCCAAGGCTATCTCCTTCCCTTCAACCCACCCTCTTGCCACCAAAATGACTTCCTGAGATGCTGCTTGGATCATGCCGTTGACTTTCCACAGCTCTCAGGGCACAGCGCAAAGTCCCTAGCTGGACACTAATATTTTCATTACATAGCTAGATGAAGTTTATTTCCACTCAAGAAATATTTGTTGGCTCCCTATTATTTGCTGGGTGCAGGGGATGGTTGCCATGACCATGAGAATAAGCACACCATCGTCCTTAGATCTGGCATTTCATGGTCAGGTTGAGGATATAGGTAATTTCAGTATGATATTCAGGACACCAGGCAAGCACAGAAGAAGGGCAACCCAGGATCGCACTGGGTCTGTGTTAAAAAGGTCTTCCCAAGGCAAAAATGGATGTTCTGAATTCTGAAGAACAAAGGTATACCCAAGTGAAGAAGGATGGGAAAGTATTCCAGCAAAGAAAACAAAACAAAACAAAACAAAAACAAAAACCCCAAAACCAAGCAAAAAAACCCCAACCATGTGGGATAGAGAAACAACAAACCACTCACTTTTTACTGGAATATAAATGGTAAAGTCAAGTGGCTAGGGAGGAGGCTTGGAGGCTGGGGCGCACAGAGGGCCAGAATAATGGGCAAAAAGAGTAGGATGGAGGGAGGAAGCACTGAAGCAGATAGAAATAGTGCAAGGATGGGCGGAGGGTGGGAGGTGCAATGATCCTGTGAGCAGCAAAGGACGTGAGGAGTGTGCTGCAGTAATCCAGGGAAGTCAAGCTGATGTTGCTGGTAGTAAAGAAGCAGAAAGAGGGGCCTATTCAGAGACACCTTGAAGAGGGAAAGTCAGGAACATGGTGTGGCGTAAAGAATGGCATGGCGGAGCACAGAGCGAGTGAAAAGAGAAGGCCAATAACAAATCCTGATATTTCGGAGTTGGATGCTTAAGTGAAGGATGCATGCAACAATTAAGATTAAAAATATTAAGAGAGAGAGGAAGATACTTTAGTTTTGGAGGTCAAGTGTGAAGTGCCTGGGAGACAGCCCGGTGGAGGTGTCCACAACATGGCGGACATACAAACTGGAAGCTCAAGAGAGAACTTTATATATCTAGGAGGATGCAGGTTATAAACATGAAAGTGGATGAGGCACCTCGGGTCTATCTCACGTGAGGGGGGAAGGAACAGAAGTACTTTTACGTCATCTGTCATCAGTCATTGACTGAAGGCTTCTGGGGAGTGGGCTGTGTTCCCTACGTCTAGTTAGACATGAGTAAGACAGTAGGTTCAAATTCCTTGATTTTACTGCGTTGATGCGGCTGGACCCAGGATCTCCTGATTTCTGTCTCAGGGATCTTTCTTATGCGTTCATCTCCACTCCATTCTCAGTGGACAGCCATTCAAGTTGCCCGGGTGGGCGTTCATCGGTAACCTCAACAAGCAGTGATTAGGCGCCTCCCGCGTACCGGGCAGGGCCAACTCTGGAGCTGTGGGGAATAGAGCCATCCACACATGCATCTTTGAAGAATCTCAACGCCACTCCTTCCCAACTGTTTCCACTTCCTGCAAGGGGACTTGTGTTTAGATCTGAAGGAAGACTTGAAAACTAGGAGAGCCAGAAGCACATCTCCCAAGGGCCCCAGGAACTTGAGTGAGTCGGTGTTGAGGTGATGTGGAAACTGATAACTCTCCGAGAGAGCATGCCCTCCTTCAGCTTATGCAAAACTATAAAGAACTCTCTGTCTGCAGTTACAAAAGGCAAATGCATGTTTCCTATGGCCTTTAACTCCTAATCTTTACTGGTTACAAGAGGGTATTCCAGGCAGTAGAGTGCTTAATAAATATTATATTGTTTGCTAATGGCAATGCTATTTGGGGGTGATATTTCCTTCTGAACGTGCTAGCTTGGTTTAACAAATCTGCTGTGTGTAGTTTCACCTTTCACTGTGTGGCTTGCGATGTCTCAGGGGCCCCTTCAGCCAGGGGCCGAGGAAGGGCTCAGAAACGCAGAAGTAAATGAGTCTGCCGGATGCATTAATAGTTTTTGTCTGTGCTGACTTCCCTTTTGTTGTAGAAATGTAACCAATACCAAGGGGCTCCTATATGTTAAGTAAATGTGTGCCTTCTTGCTGTGAAGATGGGAGCTGCCTGAAGGGCTGGCAGGAGTAGTTCCCTGCATATTTTTCTTGTTTTTATACTCTTTTATAGGCACTTGATGGTCCGTTCTGACCAAACTCCTCTCTCATTCAAATCCAGCTTTTTAGAAATGGTTTAGTTGGATAATTGACAAGTGGAATCAGTATCTATTTCCCATTTTCCCTTACTTCCCAAAGAGCTGAGTGCCAGCTCTGAGTAATTGTTACCTGTGAGGTATGAGGGTTTGGGTTCATGAGCACGGTTTACTTGGACTCAGACTGGATTTTGAATCCTGTTTCGGCTACTGAATGTTCCCTCTCAACTTTGATTTTTCTCATCGGGAACACAGATACCTACCAGCACTGGGTGAAATGCTCAGAACTCCATCCGTCCTCCCTCTCTGGCTCTCTCCCTTCCTTACCTTTCTCTGACTTTTCCTTCCCATGTACTTTGAATCAGTCTTTTTTCTTTTGGATCTTTTTGGATCTTTCTGAGCTTAAATACATCCAAAAGAAAATTCATCTTAAAACACAAACAGACAAAGTAAAACACAAGCTTCCTTGACCCCATATTTTCCTGCTACTATCGTATTAATGTTCTGTAATGTGAATCCATGGAAGTCTCATAATCTTGGTCAATGGGGAAAGAACTAAGACTTCTTTGACACTCAGCTGTGCTTTTTCTTAAAAAAAAAAAAAGAAGTTAAGCACATAAGTTATAACATTAGAACAAACAATATATTCAAAGTAGGACACCCAATTTAAAACAAAATATGCAGGAAAACATGCTTTTGTAGAATTATGATTTGTTTTCACAGATCCTTTAGCATTTCTCCATCAGTTTAGTCTAGCTCAGATTTTCATTTTGACTTAATTAATTATTAACTATGAATGTTTCCTTCAACAATCACAAACTATTTATACTTCTTGGTGAAAGTTCTGCTTGGATATATAAACACGTGCCCCTTTATAGGGAAGATTGTTTTGAGTGTATAACAAAGGGTCATGAGAAGAAATTGATGTGAACTCATCGAGTCGATCCTCTGGCTAATCTGAAGCCTGCGGACTTTAACCGTCCTTGGATCTACCAACCATAAGGGCTCTAACTGCTTTACGACAGCGTTAGAAGCAGAGGTCTTATTTTTTGCCCTGACTCCTGGTATTAGTCATGTTTTTGGCTTTAAATTTAGTTCTCATTACAGTTATGTAGACAATGTACTTTGAAGAGACAAATATCTCAATGGAACAGGGACAGTGCAATACCCCCACTATGGAAGCGTTCATCATTTTTTGATTTCCTCCGGATATTTGCCTCCATAAATCTAGATAATGTGCTTACCCTACTGTTTCTGGATTTGTCAGCTTCAGGCTTTATTGGCCAATTTCCTATGATGGAAGACAAGACACTGTTCTCTTCCATGCCTCCTCTTGGTCAATAGGTACATTTCTAACCATTACCCATCTATAAATTTCCATTGTATTAGGTTGAACTCTGTGACATTGCCATTGTTCTTGGTGAAAAACGTTTGAATGTTGGTATTTTCATAACCTATAGTTGTGGCATGATTTGAGATAAAAGAAAATTCAGTGTTTATAATAGCTGAGCCATTTGGCAATTATAAATACTTTCCCTCTATCGCAGTACATTTGTTTAATTGGTTGGTTGGTTTTTTAAATATACTTTATTAATAAACCTTCCTCACACTCCCTCCCAATTTGCTGAATCTCCTCTCAACACAACCAAACAAGCGGAGCATTCCATTTTTATCACCTGAGAGACATCTTTATTGGAGCCTTTTGGTTTACTTGAGTGGACTAGTTACTTTCTAGAACTGCCACTGGGACTCTCCTAAAGCATCGTTCTAGGAATACTCTTGTCTCCTGTACTAAAGTCTCTGTTTCCCATTTTCATGACTGCTGCATTTTTGGTCTACTCTCCTTGGTGGAGGCCTTGCTTTTCTAGATTTCTGAGGAAGGGAGAAAAGGAGGTAACTTTTTGGGGGATCTAATATGTCGTTATTCTTTGTTCACACTGAATTAATATTTCATTGCCTAAATTGGCCTATTAGTCATAGTTCTCTAGAGAAAGAGAACTAGTGGAATGTGTAGATAGATAGATAGATAGATAGACAGATAGATAATGGATAGATGGATGGATGGGTAGATAAATGGATGATAGATAAATGGATAGATAGATAATGGGTGGATGGATAGATGATAGATAGATAGATAGATAGATAGATAGATAGATAGATAGATAGATTTATTACAAGGAATTGGCTCATGTAATTATGGAGGTTGGCAGGTTCCAAGATCTACAGAGTGAATAGGCAAGCTTGAAGACCAAGGAAAGCCAATGGTTTATTTCATCTGACTCCAAAGACCTGAGAACCAGGAGAGCCAGTGGTATAATTCCTATCTGAAGTCCAGCAGGCTCAAGACTCGAAGAGCTCATGTTTTAGTTTTAGTCTGAAGACAGCAAAAAAAGCCAGTGCCCCAATTCATAGGCAGTCAAGCAGAAGAATTCTCCCTTACTCAGAGGAGGGTCAACCTTTTTGTTCTATTCAGGCCTTCAGCTGTTTAGCTGAGGTCCACCCACATTAAGAAAAACAATCTGCTTTACTCAGTCTACCAATTTGAATGTTAATCTCATCCAAAAACATCCTTGCAGAAATACTCAGAATAACTTAGAAATACTCAGAATAATAATATCGGGACACCCTATGATCCAGTCCAGCCTGTTGCCACATAATATTAACCATCACAGTTGAAAATTACCTTCCCTGAGCTATTTGAAGACATTTCTCTATTTCCTTCTATCTTCAAGAGTCCCTCTTAAGCAATATGATGCCTAATTCATTTTTGGGTTGGTCTGAGGCATATGGCTGGGGTGCCTGACCCCGTTCCTCATGATCAGATGCCTGGTAATACCTGGGATTTTTGTAGGGGGTCTCTAATATGAGTATATTTAGATAATTTTTCTTCGGCTGATCAGTTTTCCTAAAGAGTACTCTTTTAGTGTCATGCCTGGAAATAAAGGTCTGGCTTCTAGAGACCTAAGAGCCTGGGAAAATAATTAGGGTGTAAACTTTCACGTAATCTCTTTGTTTTCAGAGCACCAAACCTAAACTTTGCTTGGTGTCCTCTGGTCCATATACCTTTTGTTTTATCTCCCCTAGAAAATAGACATGCATTACTTCCAGAGTTGAAAAAGTGAAGAGAATATGGAGATCCAATGGCTTTATGAAGAGATTTTCAACCTAACTACCATTTTAACTTCTGCATTTATGCCATGTCCACGGGGTCCTGAAGATGCAAATTTCTGACCTTTATATAGGTGCAATGGTGCAAGTTGGCTAGCTCACCTGTCTATGGTGTCTTCGAGGTCAGTTATTACTCATTCTTCTGTTTCCCGACTCCCAAAATTATGTGACTACTTTTTTCCCCTAATTTTCTTTGTCCTTGTTGTTCTAAACCTTAAAACATTTCTTTACCTTTTTTTTTTCTTTTTTTAAAGTGAGGTTTTCAGATGAAGTGATGCTAAATGTTTGTTCAGTCTGCAATCTTCACCTGAAGACTAAGTCTTTCTTCTTACTCTCTGGGCAAAGTTTGGGAGTTGGGGGTGAGGAGGAATTACACAATAGTGTGATTTTTTTTCCTTTTTAATGTTTTTTTTTATTATATTATGTTAGTCGCTATACAGCACATCCCTGGTTTCTGATGCAAAGTTCGATGATTCATTAGTTGCGTATAACACCAGTGCACCATGCAATATGTGCCCTCCTTACTACCCATCAGCAGCCTATCCCATTCCCCCATCCCCCTCCCCTCTGAAGCCTTCAGTTTATTTCCCAGAGTCCATAGTCTCTCATGCTTCATTCCCCCTTCTGATTACCCCCCCTTTCTTTATCCCTTTCTTCCCCTACCGATCTTCCTAGTTTTTATGTTCCATAGATGAGAGAAATCATATGATATTTGTCTTTCTCTGCTTGACTTATTTCACTTAGCATTATCTCCTCCAGTGCCATCCATGTTGCAGCAAATGTTGAGAACTCGTTCTTTCTGATAGCTGAGTAATATTCCATTGTATATATGGACCACAGCTTCTTAATCCAGTCATCTGTTGAGGGCATCTCGGTTCCTTCCACGATTTAGCTATTGTGGACAATGCTGCTATGAACATTGGGGTGCATATGGCCCATCTCTTCACTACGTCTGTATCTTTGGGGTAAATACCCAGTATTGCGATGGCTGGGTCATAGGGTAGCTCAATTTTTATCTTTTTAAGGGACCTCCACACTGTTTTCCAGAGTGGCTGCACCAACCTGCATTCCCACCAACAATGTAGGAGGGATCCCCTTTCTCCACATCCACTCCAGTAATTGCTGTTTCCTGCCTTGTTCGTTTTTGCCATTCTAACTGGCGTAAGGTGGTATCTTAGTGTGGTTTTGATTTGAATTTCCCTGATGGCTAATGATTTTGAACATTTTTTCATGTGTCTGTTGGCCATTTGTATGTCATCATTGGAAAAGTGTCTGTTCATATCTTCTGCCCATTTTATGATTTGTTTATTTGTTTCTCACGTATTGAGTTTGAGAAGTTCTTTGTAGATCTTGGATACCAGTCTTTTATCTGTAGCATCATTTGCAAATATCTTCTCCCATTCCGTGGGCTGCCTCTTAGTTTTTTTGACTGTTTCCTTGGCTGTGCAGAAGCTTTTTATCTTGATGTAGTCCCACACGTTCATTTTATCTTTTGTTTCTCTTGCCTTTGGAGATGTGTCATGAAAAAGGTTGCTTTGGCCGATGTCGTTGAGCACAATAGTGTGATGTTACTAAAATTCAGACTCATTGTCTTTCTCCTAATCCAAATGCATAATTTTTGCTTTTCGTCTTCTGACTAAATTGCTCAATCCTCTGAGCCGCACCTGAAAAATAAATTCCAGGTTTACTTATTAAATACTGAATTCTACAATATCACAAGAACTTTTATAAATAATCTAAAAATATTTCCTGAGCATTCATCATGTGCAAAACCTTGTTATCTAGCTATAGTCTCAAGCAATTTATGATTTGTTGTGAAAAATTGGTCAGTAAAATAAAAAGAAGTAATGAATCAAGATAATAATACAAGCAATTTTATTAATTTCTACATTACTACATTCGATGTACTCAGATGCAAACAAATCATCATTATGTAACTATGTGATAACCTCCCGGATTCTTAGTCATTGGAACACATGATGGAAGTACACTTTATGATGATGAAATGCCTTACTTAGCATGTGTTTGTGATTTCTACCTCTTTGGAGGTTTTAAAATTAGAGCTGTGTCATCTCTCAGAATAAGTGATGTGGCTCAATCTGGAAATGATGGGATTTTTACTGATCATTTTTATTATGACTAGGTTCTTTTACCTGTGACAAATGATCTTAATTTCCTAAACAGTGATTTTATGAAGATAAACCAGTCTTTCTTGTTTAGGTAAACAGAGAATGGGGTCCAGGGCTCATGCACCATAATCACCTGGCACCAGAACTCTCCCTTGCCACTTCACTCTCCTTAGGATGGCCTCTTATTGTCCAAGATGGCAGCATGAGCTCCAGCCACCATTTCCTCTTTTCAACCAACAGGAAAGAGGGAGGGCAAACACAGGCCTGTGTCTTCCTCTTGGGGACACTTCCTGGAAGCTACATGCATCTCATTGGTTAAACTTTGGTCACATGGTCACACTTAGCTGCAGGGAGTGGTGGAAAACGTGTCTATTCAAGGCCACCTTGGACTCAGTAACTATGGAGGTTTCTATTTCTAAGGAAGAAAGGAAGAAAGTTAGGATAGATACAAGAGAGAAAGAGCAGGCTACCTCACAGGGACACTCTATATTCAACCTGTGATTCTACACTGTTTGTAATCTGGAAAACACTGGGGTGACAGAGGTGATGACAAGTGACCCTGGTGATGGGTGTCATGTCAATGGCAGGACTGACAATCGGTCATCTGTCCTATGGCTATTGCTGCTATGCTGGGATCCAGCTGGGAAGGAAATATTCTTAAAAATTATGTATTTTGACTGTAAAATATCTCAGAAACACAGGGAAGTCTGATGTCTATTATCTTTCCCTCAATTTTAACAGATTTTGTCAGATTTACTTCTGATATCTATTGTCCCGACAGGAACAGAAGTACTACCACCTCTTCCATCTATTCCTTTCTGAGTGTTGAATCTTTACCAGTAACATGGGGTATTTGCATTGGAATAGAATGGATTCACTCACGTTCACAGCATCATGTAGGTGTCATGTGGTGACTGGGGTGTCTTGGCTAATAGGGATCTCAAAAGCACTATTTTCTCAGGTGTGATTACTGATCTTAACAAGACACAATCCAATTAATATTGCTTGTGTCTATTAAAAATATAAATCTCAACTTAAATATCTACAATACTAGGGGTGCCTGGGTTGCTCAGTTGGTTAAGCATTTGCCTTTGGCTCAGGTCTTGATCCTGGGGTCCTGGGATGGAGTCCTGAGTCAGGCTTCCTGCTTAGCAGGGAGTCTGCTTCTCCCTTCCCCCACTCATACTCTGTCTCTCATGCTCTGTCTCTTGCAAATAAATAAAAGCTTAAAAAATATATAATACTATTTGTACACATATTTGAAGGATATGGCATATGATGTAATTTAAAGAGAAATGAACAACCATAATGAATATATGTATATGCATATAGAGAGATGTATATTTATTAAGTGACCTACTTGACTACATTTTTTATTGTTATAAATCACTGTATATTGTACTTAACATTTTCTATTCTATTTAAGAATCGTCCTTCAATGACAGATCTTATTGTTCTAAGTGATACAGTGACACGCACCTGTCCTACATGGGGTTCTCTGGAAGTAGACTCTGACGCTGTGATTTGTGTGTGTGTGGTTTTTGGGGAGGGTTTGCAGTGGGGGAGGGGAACTGAATGGAAGAAGGTGGGCTGAGATATGGTTGCAGCAAAAATCTGAGTTAATCCCACAGGGGCTGGAGCTGGGCTGGCACTTTAGAGCTGTCCCTCCCCATCCACAGGCCAGTGATGGGACAGGAGCTGCATCTGAGGAAAAGCTGTGTCCTTGGGCAAGCATCTCTCTTCTACCCAAGGCTATGAGATCTCAGAGTCCAACCTGAAGGGGCATCTGGGGGGCACACTGCCCCCTCCACTTTGGGGAAGACGCATCCCTTGTTCTTGTACCTTAAGCAGTCATGTCTTCTTCTATTTTACAGTATTTCTGGCCAATTCTAATTCATCCTACTGACTCCATTTTCATCCAACACATAGTTGTCAGGGTTCAGTATAATATTCAAACTTCTTCGCAAAGAAATAGGATGAGGAATGTCAATTAAGAAAATAGATAAGGAGATGTGCCTGTGACTGAATTTTTTAAAAGTCATTAAAAATTTTTCACAAAAAAATTATTTCTTTCTATGGAAAATACTTCCTTTCTGAAATCCCTGAAGCATCTTTAAGTAGATGAGTTTCTGAGACTCTGGTCATTGGAAAAAGCCTGCTTTTGGAATCAGGTGTACCCGAATTTGAACCCAGACAGTTAGTTACTTGCTGTGTGACTTTAGCAAGTCACGCAACCTCTCTGTGACTCCATTTTCTGAACAAAGCAAAGCCCTTCTTCCAAGGTGCCTTTGGACTCTGAAACTTCCCGACTTAGAAGGGCATGAAGCCAGCACTTCCAGGGGAGTGAAACTCGGAACTGTTGTAGGCCTGACCAATCTCCTGGCCGCCTGTCAACAGAATTAACTTATCACTGAAGGTTCCTTTGTGAGCAACTCTCGTACCAGGAATGCCCCGGGAAGGCTGATGAACATGACTTCATGCCTGGGCCTCCCTACTGCCAATCCCGCCTTAAGAAAGTCTTAAGTTTTTGGCTCCACCTGCAGTGGGGAGCGCGGGAAAGACCCGAGGGGAGCACAAGCAGGTGTCAGCAGCAGGAAGGGCAGCCTCAGAGCCTGGGTCCGGATCACATTTCAGTCACTGGTGTTGGTATAATTGGATTGCTATTTGCCCAGTGCACACCCACCCTGGCGGCTCTAATGAGTAGCCCTCTTTCTCCATCCATGTGCGAACATAGGAGACTTTAATTAAGGTGGAACGACAGCCCACGGGGGAAGGTGTTGGAGTCCATTCAGCATCTGAGCTCACTGAGCATGACTCATCCTTCAAGCTGGGGGCCTGCACTCTGAGACTTGTGTCCCTGCCCTCACGGCCCCTCACACATAGATTCCCCTTTCTTTCTTCCCATTTCTAATTGAGGGAAGATATGCTTTATTTGAAGTGAGAATCCCCCTGTGTCCATGAATGTCCTCCACTCCTGCAAATTACCGCAAGGGGAATCATAACTCAAGTCGTGCAGACAGAAGGCAGTTTGGTGATCTCATAGAGGAGTCCGGCGGGTGAAGCGGGAGGCAGGGGAATCGGGGGACTTGGCTCAGTCTGAGCTACACGAGCTTTCTTCTCCTCTCTTTGAGCAAGAAAGAGCCGAGGCTGTGCTCTCTACCTCCTGGGGCTGCGAGTCAGGCACAGGACCCAGAGATATGAAGGGGAGCTCAGCCCAAGGCAATCCAGGATCAATCAATCTGTCAACAAAACCTACCAGGATATTTATGGAACATCTGATATACGAGTGAGGGAAACCCAATGTGCATTATGATTAATTATTTTAAAATATTCCTTAAAACATTCAGAGGAAAAAAAATACAAGAATCGGCCCCTTTAAAAACTGAACGGAAGTTTCCGGCATTGTTGAGAATGGAAACCTGCTTTGTGTGTAGTGCGGTAAAGAGACTACTTAAACGTTGTTTTTTTATTTGTTCCCCCCCCCCCCCCGCCCGCCCAAAGCAGCCTTTCTTTCTATTCATTCAAGTATTTATACTCTGAGTAATGACTGGGTTAGGGGAAGAGCGTCACCTGCACCACTGGGATCCCTTACCCGTAGTCCTCCCTCTGCCTTGGGACCTTGCTTCTACCCCAAACCCTGCCTCAACAATTGTCCTGGCTTTGTACTGGAGAGACAAGAGAGGCTGGCAGGTGGGCATTTCTCATCCTGCAAACCATAGCCACCCATCCTTTTGTCCTTCCGTCCTAGAATAAAAGAGTTCTTCCTCCCTTCCTTCACTCAGGGCTGGAGACAGACTTTGCAAGGCCCGGGACAAAATGAAAACCCAGGCAGGGAAGTCAATCTCCCCCTCCTCCAATGGCCCACTGTATCAATTCACAGCGGCCGGATGACTCCCAGGTGATTGGAACCTCCATGGTGGACTCATTTAATACCTGATGGGGTGGGCGAGGGACCTTGCCTGTGTTTGTCCACTGAGCAAGCCTGGCGTTGCCAGCCTGGGTCAGAGCTGGCCAAGCCCTGCCCAGCCCCAAGATGCTATGGGGCACATCCCTGCTAGGACAAGGGGGTGATGGCCAGTGTGGCTTTCCCTGCCCACACAACCTGCTCTCCTCCTTGCGTGGTGGGTGAACATGTTTTGGGGTGGGTGAGGGCACACGGGAGGCACCCGGAACCCCAGCAGGCCTCTCTGAGTCCATTGCAGGCAGGTGAGACAGTTTGCCGAGGCTCCACGCCCCTCACACATGCTCCACTTGCAAAACAGAAAATCAAAGATAAAAGTATCAGGAATTTTAAGACAGCAACTGCAGAGCTTTACACCTGCTCACTGAATTGGTCCTGACCCTACGTCTCCTCTGGGAACTACCCTCCCACCAATCCTCCACGAGGGTGCTGGGCCAGCGACGCCTCTTCTCCTGGACTGCGCTCCATCCCTCGGCACTGACTCTTCACCCTTGGACTGTACGCTCAACTTCCACCTATTATTCTGATGCTTGTCCTCCTTTTCTCCACATTTTTCTTTTGATCACCCTCTTTCCACAGGCGGGCTTCTTGAAAGGGGTCAGCAGTCACTGGGTGTCTCTCATGCACCTTACTCGCCGGCGATGAGGCGAGCTCTTCCCTGCTCCACTGAAAGTCCCCTTGCAAAGGTCATTGTCAGACTCCCAATCACTCAACCCAGAGGTCAGATTTTCAGGTTTTTATCTTCTCCCACTAAAGATGTGGTATTTGATAACATTGATGTTGCCCCCTCTTGGGACCCACTCCTCAGTGTATTCTCTCCCAGTCCTGGAGGTAAGAAGTCTCAAATCAAGGTGTTGGCAGGGCCAGGCCTCTCCACAAAGCCTCTGGGGGAAGACCACACCTTGCCTCTTTCAGCTTCCGGTGGTCTCAGGCGTCCACGGGCTGTGGCGTCACCACTCCGATCTCTGCCTCTGTCTCCACCCGGCCAGCTTCCCTGCCTGGCCCTGTTTCTTTGCATGGCAGTCTTTTTATAAGGACACCAGTCCCATTGGATTAACCACCCACCTGACTCCAGTGTGACCTCATCTTAACTAATCACATGAGTAGGGACCCTATTTCTACATAAGGTCCCCTTCTGAGATGTTGAGAGCTTCCAACTTCATTTCAAGCCCTAACATTTCATAAAAGTAAAATTATATTGATAAAAAATGCACACCATTGAATTTGTCGGCTTCAGGGTACTCATCTGTATAATGGGTATGATAAAGAGCGAATCAGATAGTGACTATGGAAGCTGTTATGGACTCAAGCACGCCTCCCGAGTATGAGGGTTTATCATGATTCTGAATACGATCCCCTCTCATTTTTTGTGACTGCTGGGCTGTGCATCCTCAGACGCACTGGATTCTCCACTCTTGGTGTGAAAAGTACTAACTAAGTGCCGTAGCACACACCAGGGCTTTGCTTCTTCCAGAATGTCTTGGCAACCCATGTTTCTTAACTCTATGTTCCCTCAGCCAGTGGGTACTGCAGGGCTGTGAAAAGGGGTGAGATTTTATGCCAAATGGAAGGGCATGTTGGAGGAACAGTGGGGAAGGCGAGCTTTAGGACCAGGGCTGTGGGGGGTTGGGGGTTCACGAACCCATGGTGGCGTGCTCCTTGCCTCCACTCACCTCCTGCTCTCTCAGCTGGAGCCACTTGACCAGTCAGTCTGCTTTTGGTCCTTGGAACTGTCAGGCTTTTAGACAGTTG
Organism: Ursus arctos; assembly: GCF_023065955.2. Taxonomy (NCBI): domain Eukaryota; kingdom Metazoa; phylum Chordata; class Mammalia; order Carnivora; family Ursidae; genus Ursus; species Ursus arctos. The sequence continues at coordinate 9,196,934 of NW_026623111.1, read as the reverse complement.
AATTTGAGGTGTTTCAGGAGCCCGAATCAAGAAAGCCTTCCTGACCTTGCCAGGAATAAGCCCTGCCTCATGGCTGTGACAATAACTTAGTCATCAGCCTCTCGTACCCAGAGCCTGTCACTATACCCCTTTCCAAAATTACTTTCCTCTCGGCCTGGCTGGGGAGCCTGAACTCCACCGTGATTCCTACTTGAGTTAAAGCACCAAACTGCCTTGTTAAGTAGCAAGCCAGAGGAAGACAAGCTTCACCAGCCACAGAGCCCACAGCTTGCTCAGTTCAGCTCGTGATCCGGCAGAGTCTATGTAGGACGGCAACATCTGTGCAAAGTGTCCCACGGAGCAATAATCGAAATGGCCCTTGGGGGAGAGGCCGTCTGGTAGCCCACGGACTAGGGCAGGAAAACGGAGCTTCAGCTCCCGGTGGTATCACTAACTGATGACTTCAATCTTTATCTTCGTTTTCTTATCTGTAGAACAGAGATTGTCCCACGTGAGTGAAGCTCAGCAAGCAGTGAAAAGGAATAAATGAGACTCAGTAGGCAAGGGGCTCGTAGAGTGGCTGGCATGTGCTGGGAACATGAACACCAAGTCCCACACTATGGAGCTGCGCGTGGAAAGCATGTAGGAGTCCTTTTAAGTGGAACGAAGCGGAAGTAGACCCATTGTTCTGCCTTTTTCTCCCCTATCCCATCCCTTCATTCCTTTGTAGCCTCGCTCTGCTGCTGACCCTGCACCCGCATGGAAATAGGCTCGCTGGTACAACTGGGTTTTTGGTTGGCTTATTACAAGGAAGACTTTTCTGTGGCCAGAGCTGCCCGGAGGTGGAGTGGAATGCCTCCCAAGATGCTTACTATTATAGGGGATGTGTGAGCAAGAGCCTGGATAACCACTTGGCAGGAATGTCCGTTTTTAATTATTTATTCAACAAATATTTACTGTATACTCACTATATACCAGGCATTGTATTAAGCACTGCAGAAACAAAAATAAATAAATCTTGTGGGTCTAAAACTTGAGCTGGAATTTTAGGCTGGCATTACAGCTAACTACTAGGCACACATCGTGCTCTTCGTTGGAGCTGTGCCTCTTTTTATGCCTCTTTCCACCTTCAACTATGTTCATGGCCTCGTGCAGGCATCCCTTTTTCTAGAAAGTCTCATCCAAATTGCACTGGTTTGGGTTCAGTCCCTTTGTGCGTCTGGGTACCTGGCTTTATCATCGTATACCCTAATTCCTGATACTCTGTAGATTCTCTGAGGCTCATGGCGATAATATTTTATTAATCTTAGTATCTCAACAGTTAGCACAGTGCTTGGCATCAGGGAGATGTACAAATTGCATCTGTTGCTTCAGTGTGAAATAAGACTATACCTACCCAGACAATGGGCACATTAAGGAGGTTATTTTTTCCCTTTAAGTAATTTCTGAAATTATAAAATCAATACGTGTTCCTTAGAGATTTGAAAAATCCAGCATCAAGAGAGGATTAAGAAAATAAAAATGTATTTGCTATCTAACCACCCAAACACACTGATAGCATATTCTTCTGACTTTATATTTTATAGTTTTTTGTAATACACTTTAAAGACTATTATATATTAGTTAATATTTTGTTATGTGCAGTAATAGAAAAACCTCCAAACATCAATAGGTTAACACAATAAAATTTTATTTCTCCCTTATGTAAAGTTCAAATGGCTGTTTCTTTTCTTTTTTTTTCTTATTTTTTTATAATAATTTTTTATTATGTTATGTTAGTCACCATACGATACATCCCTAGTTTTTGATATAATGTTCCATGATTCATTACTTGCATATAACACCCAGTGCACCATGCAATACGTGCCCTCTTTAATACCCATCACCAGTCTATCCCAATCCCCCACCCCCCTCCCCTCTGAAGCCCTCAGTTTGTTTCCCAGAGTCCATAGTCTCTCATGGTTCATTCCTCCTTCTGTTTACCCCCCTTTATTCTTCCCTTTCTTTTCCTACCAATCTTCCTATTTCTTATGTTCCATAAATGAGTGAAACCATATGATAATTGTCTTTCTATGCTTGACTTATTTCACTTAGCATAATCTCCTCCAGTGCCATCCATGTTGCTGCAAATGTTGTGAAATCGTTCTTTTTGATGGCTGAGTAATATTCATCAAATGGCTGTTTCTGACTGGGGCTATGTCTCCTCCCAGTGATGATGCAGAGGCCTGGGCTCCTGCCATCTTGTGGCTCTGCCATCTTTGGCCTTGGGCTTCCAAAAATGTTGACTTGGGGAGAAAGGGCTGGAGGATCTTTAAGGGAACTTTTTATAGGAAGACCTGGAAGCCACACCACTTTCTCTTATAGTTCCTTATCTAAAACATCGTTGTAATTTAGTATTATCTTAAGTATTACGCAATAACTTAGTAATGAGGTCACAACTAACTCCAAGAAGGGCTGAGCAATGTAGTATGGTTGTGAGCCCAGAAAAAAGACAGGGGCTTAATGAACTTGCAGCAGCCCTTCCACAAATTCAAATGCCTTTTAAAAAAAATATGTATTTATTTATTTGAGTGAGAGAGAGCATGCGCACATGTGCAAACAAGGGAGAGGGGAGAGGGACAGAAGGAGAGAGAGAATCTCCAGCAGACTCACTGCTGAGCACAGAGCCTGACATGAAGCTCCATCTCAAAGACCCTGAGATCATGACCTGAGCTGAAATCAAAAGTCCAGTGCTTAACCAACTGAGCCACCCAGGTGCCCCCCAAATGCCTTCCTAACACATATTTTATAGATTATATTTTCACTAAAAATAATCCTAATCCTTTCCTGTATCACTACATAATCTTTCAAAACAGTGGATAAATATTATGTTCCTATGTCACAGATGAGGGTGGTGGAGGCAAATCCCGAGGCCCCCAGCCAATATACAGCAATGCTGGTCCTCAGCGCTCCTCTCCAGATTTCTTTTAGAGTGCTCTGTAAGGACATGCATCCAGATACGCAAGGGGAAGATGGCTAATAAAACCCTTGTCGTTGGAAACTGGGAAGATAATCCTGCGAGTATCTTGAAGCTTGATTAAGAATGACCAGCGCTCAGATGTTTCATACCAGATATGTACTTATGAGACAGAAAAAAAATAAACCCCAACCTCTCAACAAAATGCGGTATGGATGAGGCTTGGTGGATTGGGAGTGTTTAGATTGCTCATCACTTAGAGTAAGTGGGTGGTTTGGCCCATGGCCACTGTTCTTTGAGTTAGCTTTGACCCTTGACAACTTAGTGGCGTGACTGGCTAGCGTGCAAGACCATTCAACCCATCCCGAGACTCCCAAGAGGAGAGAACTAGCCCCACCTGCTTGTGAATAACAACACTGATTCTTGGAAGCAAGAACATGTTTTGTTAGGCTGCTGATTTCTCTTTTCCATAATATCTCATCGAGGGTCATGGGTTCTTGAGGTGTGAAACTAACTGGGAAGATTCAGAATTCGGCTAATACCTATTTGCTGGATTCTGAGGCTATATAAGGCTTGCGGAAGCCAAGAACATGTTTATCAACAGACAGAGCAAAGTTTCATTTCTCCTGTAAAATGACCCCTCGATGTGATATATGTATATTGAGTGCCCTGCTGTGACTAAGAGCTATCTAAAAAAGAAAAAATATAGCCACCTCCTGAAGCATGTATAAATTGCTTTTTTAGACCCTATAAAATTTTAGCTAGCACCAAACATAGAACTTCATTCATCATCCTGCAAGTGAGGACTGCCAAGGGAAGCCGGCTCTTCCTGAGCCGAAAGTGGCAGCACTCCAGGATTGGCAGGAACCAAATGAATCATTTCCTGCTTTTAGTTTTAGATAAATAATCAGAAAAGATTGTCTAGATTATGATCCAAAAGCCATTTTTCATAGCTCTGAGGATCCAGAATGCTTAACTTCATGTGGAAGCCCCATTTTCTAATGATTTTATTGCACAGTATGGAAGAGAAGGCGGTCAAACCCACCGAGGCCAAGCTACACCTTTAATGCAGTGAAGACTTACGATCTCAGTGTGGTGAGTATATTCAGCCCATCTTTTTATTTCCGTATTTTGATGCTTTGCTCTCTGGGGCCTTGCTGACCCTGGAGGGACGGCCCCTCTCAGGGTTAACTGATTCCTAGAGACAGTAAATAGCTCAGCTGGGAGTGTGCTTCTATATGGAGACTGGTCCATCTAGAGCTCAGACCCCTAACCACCTCCTCTGTCTGGCTCTCACACTCTGGGCCACCGTTGCCCTGCCCTAATCCCCCCAAGGTCACGTATCAGAGAGTTAGGGGCAGTGCTTGTGCTCCAGGGCCCGCTGCAGTGATTCAAACTAGCCAATCCTCAGTCTACTAACTCTTCTTACCTGGTCTTTCCTGTGGAAACCACAGCAGAGGCTTCTTGCCATGTTTTCCTGCTCCCTCTGCCTCTCTGCCCACCCTGTGCGACACCCCCCCCCCATGCCATTGCCTGCCCCCACCTCTTTGGATCTGTTACTGTGACAAATTCTCTTTTCAGTGGCAGTTGTCTCCATATCTGTTGGCCTGGCCATACTTGGCCATATTCTTATAACAACGAAATCTACATTTTAAGACAGTGAAGTGAAAGAGAAAGAAAATAAGAGTCAAGGGCTGGGGTTCCAGTCCTGATTCTGTCAACTCCTTTCCTGGGGAATCTGGGACAAATCTAATTTCTCTAGGCCTCAGTTTCTTGTCCTTAAAATGAGGAGGCTTGTCCTTAAAATGAGGAGGAGGATGTCTCCAGACGAACCCTGAAATTTCTTCGGATGTTCAAATTCTAGGAGTTTATTTCTTCAGCATGTGATAGGTTACTTTTTATGCAGACTTCCAAAGGATGTGATTTCTTCATCAGGCATTTGCTGAGTACCCGTTATTTGAAGAGCACTGAGCACTGAACTAGGGACTAGGGGTCCAAAGATGGGTAAGAAAAACTTCTGGGTTTCAAATGCGTAGTGCTACTCTCACATCTATGGTGATGGCTATAGAGGTCCAAGAAGCACCCCACCGGCTCTCCTGAGGTCTGCTATACCCCAAAGGCACTGGAGAGCTTTCAAGTTAAAAGATTAAACATCAGCTGAGAAAATACAGAATTAAAATTAGATATATAGACCAGATATGATGATGAAATCTCCCCCCCACCCCCCCACCAGGTCCCTTTCCATTGTATGTGTGCAGACATTCATAAATTGCATAGTCAAGCAAGAGGAAAGGGGGTCACGTGGCCCCAGAGGTTTCCATATTTCTAAGCTTCTGTCCGATCTTAGAAGTTTCTTAATTATTGCCCCTCTGTGAGCGGACTCATTCATCGCTCAAGCACTCCAGGTTCCTTGTGGAAATGCTTCTCAACCCCTGGCACCTTTCTCCACCCCTTCGCATCCACAGAATATCCCATGCTCTGTCAACGCTGTAAGGGAGGACATTTTTGGGGGATTTCTGGTTTCTGTTTTGTTTTGTTGGCCAGAAGAGGACAAATTCCATTCTGAATTCCACTTTCCAGAGTTTCCACCCCTTGCGTGCCCCTCCTCTTGATTCTGTTTTCTTTATCTTCTGTGGCCTCCCCACCGGTGTTAGCCACAGTTAAAACTTTCTGTTGCTGTCTCGCTGGGATTTCGCTGTTCCCTCTTTTCAAGTATACTTTCCTATGCTGTAAGTAGGGATAATATTTTCAAAAAATATTAAAACAAGGTATTTTTCCTTCCCCATAAACTATGTGGCCTAGCAATTCCATCTGTGTAATGAATCAATGCCATTCATTGCTTTGGGGAGATTGTGGCTGCCGACATGGACAAAGAATTCATTGCTCGATTTTGAGTTTCGTACTAGAGGTTTTTTTAAAGTACATAGAGAGATAGTAGTTCTGTTGGCCTATTTCTTGTGGAGAGAGAAGAGGGTTTTTTTTTCTTTAAATTTTCCCAAATTTCCATTTACTTATTAAAAAAATATAAGAAATCAGAGTATCTGAGCTTTATTTGCCCTTCACCGTTGTGTAGAGAAGACAAGGAGGATTGTGTAAGTTTGTTTCAAACAGGAAGGGAAAGCCTCTGCTGATGTGATGGGGGAGAGCCAGGCGGCCAGGAAGAAGACGCTGTCTGCCTTGCTGAGAGCGATCTGGAGTCTTTGCTCTCTGGATCGCTGCTCGCGTTGGGGACCATGCTGGACATATCACCGACAGGCTGAGGCAGAAGCAGAAAGTGGGGGAGGGCTTGCTTCTGAAATTCTGGAAGGAGAATGTTTGAGTGTCCACCATACAGAAAAGGTGACCGGAGTGGAGCAACAGTGGGGTTTGGCAGAAGCCGGACAGGGGATTGTCAAGGGCACCTTCAGTTCTCCTCAAAGACTGCTAGTGACGTGGAAGGAATCTACATTTTCCAAGGTGACCCTGTGTGGGACAAAGAAGGTACTCTGTAAACAAGCTGCAGGATGGACAAGCCCAAGGAACCCAGCCAGCTGGACAAGGCAGTGGTGTCAGAGGGCCCACCTTGTCAGCAAGAGCAGAGATAGAGAACCCAGCATCCGGGGAAGGTGGCTGGGCTTCCGGGGGCGCTCACCCTAGAGGAGCAGCAGGTCCTTCTGCTGCAGAAGCGCTGAGGGCACAGGCCAGGCCTTAGAATTTCAAATGACTGCAAACCAGGAAGTATGAACTTCCCTTAAACCAGAGGTTAGCAGGAGCCAGCAAAGAGGGATAATGCACAGCCCAGACACTCTTCTCTTGCTTTCATATTTTCACGGAGTTTCTTCTGGCATCCAGCTAGATGGAGAGGTGGGAGGCAGAAGAACCGTAGGGGAGAAGCATTAAAATCTGAGCATTTACCCTGAAGAGTTCAAGTTTACCGACAAGACACTTGTCGTATGTTCGTTAGTTGGCTATCTCGCCGCACAAATACTTTTAATCAATCTTGCACTTAGTGAGAGGGTCTGAAAAAGCATGTGAACATCCACGTCCATACCTCCAGTTGTAATGAGACCGTACGGTCCAAGGTCGTCATTCTACAGGCATGAAGACCAGAGTTGTGACTTGTCTGTGCTACGGGGCTAGTTCACCCCAAGGCAGGACTAGACCCATGTCCTGAGGAAGTCAGGAGGGCCTGAGAATCTCTCCATGACACTGACCCCTTGGAAATATTATACGTGTTCATTTTGGTTATGGCAGGCCTGCTATCGTTCTTAAAAGATTTTATGAATTCTTAGAATGTCTTTTTTTCTTGCAATGTTTTATAATGTCTCCCCCAGTTTTAGTCTTTTAGACATAGCTAAAATGAAAACATTTTATTATCACAGTGCTTTTCAAAGTGTGGTCACCAGATCCGTAACATTGGCAGAATATGGGAATATGCCAGAAATTAAAGTTCTTAAGTCCCATCCTAGGCCTACTGAATCAGAAACCCTGGTGATAGGTCCAGAAGTCTATGACTGATTGATTGACTTTAAAAGGTTTTATTTATTTATTTATTTATTTATTTATTTGAGAGACAGAGAGAGAAGGAGAGAGTGCGTGAATGGGTGAGGGGCAGAGGGAGAAGCAGACTCCCTGCTGAGCAGGGAGCCTGGTGTGGGGCTCGATCCCAGGACACCGGGATCATGACCTGAGCCGAAGGCAGCCCCTTAACCGACTGAGCCACCCAGGCGCCCCCAGAAGTCTGTGTTTTAACAAGCCTTCCAGGTGATTCTGATGTATGAGAAAGCTTGAAAGCCCACAATATTATCGTACTGTAATTAGCCATAGATCCAGAAATTTATCTATGACTTCTTAGTAAGGCTCCGATATAAAATTCACGTGCATACCTTTGAAATAGAGGTATGGCTGCCGCTAAATTCAGTAGATTCTATCCCTTTCCTCAAAACTCATAGAAAGCATAAAAAAAGGTAAAACAGGGCAAAGACAAGCAGCTTCTGTGGAAGCATATATGCTGTGTGTTGGTAAATGTGATGGGATCAAGGGAGGTGCAGAGCTAAGACGCATTTGCTCTCATACTTTATGAGCAAGACGCAGATTTCCTTAGACACAGGTGTCCAAATCTTGGAAAATCCAGCCAGCGATCTCATGAGTGCGGTCAGCCACAGAGCTGGGGATGGAGAATGCCCCTGATTGACCCTGATGCAGCAGCAGGACATAGACCAAGACAAAAGCTCACCCTCCAGCTGGTAGTACTGAATCAGTTCTATAGAATGTTAGCAAATGAGAATGGTGAGAGAGAAAAACAAAACCGGGAAGGGGGACAGAGAGTACCAGGGGTGAGGGATTACCAAAATTATGCATTGAATGATCAATGGTGTTGTCTTTGTCTTTTGGGGATGTTCTTAACAACAGAACTTTATTTCTCCTGATTCTGGAGGCCGTGAGTCTGAGGTTGGATGAGGGCTCTCTTCCTGCTCACAGACTTATCCTTGTGTGGTCACATTGCAGAAGGGGCTGGAGAACTCCCTTTTTATGAGTGCTAATTCCATTCATGAGGACTTCACCGTCAGGACCTAAGCAGCCCCCAAAAGCCCACCTTCGAATGCCATCGCATCGGACAGAAAGATTTCAACATAGGAATTTGTGTGTTGAGGGGTGGGGAGGGCATAAACATTCAGATCATAGCAAAGTCCTCACTATAGAGGTGTTATTTGAATAAAGATGGGGAGAAGATGAGGGAATGAGCTATGTGGACCTCTGGGCAAGAGTGAACCACAAACGCAAATGGCCTGTGGTGTGAGTGTGCCTGGTGTGTTTGAGATGCTACAAGGAGGCCAGTGGGACCAGGCGGCATGAGTGAGGACAGAGTTGGAATAAGTCGCAGAAATGTTAGTGGTACGGTAAGGACATTGGCACATACTGAGTTCTGTGGGTCCCCCAGAGGGTTCTGAGCAGAAGACATGATATAGCTACTGGGTGGAGCAGAGACCAGGGCAACAATGCAGGTGAGAGGTAATGGTGTCAGTGGAGGAGGCAATAAGAAGGGGCTGGATTCTGGAATATTCAGTCTCATCTTGAGGATGACTATTCAATTTACAACTTTTTACCATAAAAGCTCTTGATGAAGAATCCCACTTTTTACATGACTCCTTTCTTTTTTTTTTTAAATTAATTCCAGTGTAGCTGACGTGCAGTGTTGTGTTAGTTTCGGGCGTACAATACAGTGATTCAACACTTCCATACATCACTCAGCGCTCATCAAGGAAAGTGTATATTTAATCCCCTTGACTCCTTTTCTCTATTGTAATATTTTTTACTTAAAAACAGAGTAAATAAACATGTGTTAAGTAGTGATGTCGCCATATTACATTTCAGGCAAAGGCATGCCCAATAATGTGCTCAACCCAACCGTCTCTAGTCAAAGAACAGCCGATGGAAGAGTTAGAACCACAGTTCATGTTGCAGAACCGAGAACTCTCTTGTGAGTCTCTGGAGAGGTCATCCCTTCCTGACTCCTCAGTCTGCTGTGTGCCTGCTCTATTTACACGTGTTTCTGAGTCATTAATTCTTTATTCTGCCCTAGAAATGTTCGTCTGCTCTGTAAATTTATTTTTAAGCTGGACTGTAAGTCTACCAAAAGGTTGAAAAATTAATGATGAAAATAATGCTTCTAAGAGTGCAATTTCTAAACAATGATCCCCAGCACCTTGCCCACCTTCCCCACACACCATCAAGATCTCTCTTTCCCCTTTGGAGAGTTCTGTGCCCTATTTTTGCTTTACATTTCATCTACAACTGTATTTGTTTACTTTTGAATTACTTTTTATTGTTTATATAAGCATTTTAAATTAATTTTTATAAAAATAATTTAAATTTTTTTATAAGAATAATTTTAAATAATAAAAACAATTTTTTTCATCGAGGTATTTTTTTGATCTGTAAAAATTGTTTGGGTATCTTGGGTGGGTTGTAATGCCTCATAATTTTCCCATTAAAATGAATGGACATTCAAAAAATTTAGTAGCAGGGTTTTCAAGTATATATTCAAATCATTTAAAAATGCAGAGGTGTGTCTTGAAGATAGAGCCCACAGAACCGGTCCTGGTGTGTGAAAGAAGGAGAGGAGTCAGGGATGAATCCAAGGCTTGCAAACTGGAAGATTGGAGTTGACAGTAGATGAGAATAAAAAAGCTGGGAAAGGAAGGGGGGAGTGGGGAGGGAGACGAGACATAACTTCAGGGCCACAGTTATGGAAATGTTAAGTCCCAGAGATGATGGATGGATGGTAGATAGATGGTGGATGGGATGGATGGATGGATGGATGGATGGATGGATGGATGAATGCGATAGATAGATGGTAGATGGGATGAATGGGTGGATAGATAGATGATGGATGGATAGATGGGTAGATAGAAGATGGATGGATGGATAGAGAGATGGATAGATAGATAGGAGATAGATAAATGTTGAGTGGGCAGTTGAATCGGTAGCCTAGAGTTAAGGAAGTGGTCTACACTAGAGACATAAAGTTTGGTGTCATCACTGAATATAGATTTAATATAGATTAAAGCTATGAGTCTGGATGTAGGTAGAGAAGAACAACTCTGAATGAGCTCTAGTGCTCTCTAAAGTGAAAAGTTGAGGAGATGAGCAAGCAGCAGTGGTGAGGGAGGAGGAACCACACATGTAAAGAGTCCTGGAAAGCCAGCCAGGAAGATGTTTCTAGAAGACGGGAGTGTCCCCTATTGTAGATAGGGCAAGTGAGATGAACACTGAGGTTTAAACATCAGATCTAAAGGCACTGACATGACTTTAACAAGATAGCTTTGGAGAAGGGGTGGGGGGTGAAAGTGGATTGAGGACAAAGGAGACAGACTCAGAACTACAAATGGTATGATTCACTTGCTATGACATTCTAGAAAAGGCAGATCTAAAGGGACAGGTCACTGGTTGCCAGGCTAGGTGTGGGGGAGATATGACCACAAAGGAGAACACGGTGATTTTAGGGGGTGAGAGAGCTGTCTTATATCTTGATGTGGTAATAGTTACACGATTGTATTCATATGTTGAAACTGAGAGAAAGGTACTACAAAAAAAGTGAATTTTACTGTATGTGAATTATAAGTAAGAAATACTGTGAGTGGTCACAAAAAGGACACGATAATAGGAGTAGTGGATCTAGAAACAGTGAGTGTAGACACCTCTTTTCAGGGGTTTTGCTCTAAAGGTGAGAAGAGAAATGGGGTCAAAGCTTGAAAAGAAGGTAAACTCAAGAGGATTTTATTTTAACTAGATAAAGGATGGCTGTGGAGGAATCTGAAGGCTGCTAGGAATAATCCAATAAAGATGGGAACTTGATGGTGTGGGAGAGAGAAGGAAAAAATGCTGGAGGGAAGAACTTGAGCAGAAAAATGTGAGGTCTGGACTCAGGAAGAGAGGCTGGCCCAAGACAGTCTGTGACAACAAATGCTGGGTGGGTGGATGGGCCGGGGGCAGGGTGTACGTACAAATTCTCTTCTGACTGCTTTTATTTTCTCAAGGAAACAGCAAGCTAGAGAGGGAGGGAGGAGGTTGTTGGGGTTTGGAGGAGAAAGGAGAAGCTAGGACGCATTTGTCTTGGAGGGTGGGAGATGGGTGGCAGGAAACTGTGCTGTGACCCCCAGGGAATTGGACTAGGAATTCATGTATGTTCAGGGAACATGGTTCTATGATTTTTTCTAGCCACTGAGAAAGGGGAAAGCTGAACATAATCATGGCTGAGGCTTTGCCACGTGAGTCACCATCTAGAGAGATGGGCAAGAAGTTGAGGACAACGCGGCAGTGTGATCATGGTGACTGGCTTCTCCAGCTCCAGCTGCACTTGTCCCCTGCTGGGAACTGAATTTTGTTCTCCAAAATTCATATGCTGAAGCCCTAACTCCCCAGTGAGGCAGTGTATGGAGATGGGGCCTTTGGGTTGTAATTAGGTTTAGATGAGGTCATGAGGGTGGGTCCCTTGGGATGGGACTTGTCCCCTTACGATGAGACACACCAGAGAGCTTACGCTCTTGCCCTAAAGGCCATGTGCAGACACAGTGGGAAGGGATTGTCTGCAATCCAGGAAGGAAGCTCACCAGCAACCAAATCTGCTGCACCTCGATCTTGGGCTGCCAACCCCCCAAACTGTGGGAAGATCCATTTTTCTGCTGGTGCAGGCGCTCAGTCTATGACATTTTGCTCTGGCAGCCCAACCTGACTAAGACAGCCCCCTTCTATTTACCCAGCTTGCCAAGCATACTCCCTCTGACGACATCTGTATTTTCCTGTCCCTTTGCAGAGAACGTGTTCTAATTTGCTTACTGGCACCCCCTCCGTGTGTGTGCGCAAATGTCAGGTTTTCAGTTGGGTTTCTCCCAGTAACCCATTTAAAACTTCAGTCTCCTTGCTACCCGATACCCCTGCATTTGTTATCTTCTTTCCCTGCTTTATTTTTCTCAGAGTGTGTAAACTTTCTAACGTTCCGGATACCTTAGTCATTTAATTTTTATTATCCGCTCTTCCCCATTTGATCGTAAGCCTCACGAAGGCAGGGGTTTTTGTGTTCAGCTCGCTGCTACATCTAGAATGTCTCCAACAGTGCTTGGCGCGTCACAGGCGCTCGGTAAATATTTGTTGGGCTGGTGAATGAAGTCAGGACATTTTTACTATTTGACATTATGTCTGAATTAGAAATCAACATTCAAACATTCCACCCTGTTGTCGAGGCCTCTGCTGAATCTCGCTTTCTCTTCTTGGGTCCCGGAGCGCCCCTTGCCTCTGCGGCTCAAGTATCGTAGGTATGATTTGGGGACCAGCCCACCTCACTTCTTCAGGCTGTATATTGAGACAGTGTAATATGCGGTTCCTGTCCGGAGCGCTCATTAGAGAGAGTATAACCAGGGTTCAGTTGATTCCAATTCCATTTTCATCTGTGGTTCTTTCTTGCAATTCCAAACCTGAGGTTGACTTTGGAACATCGTCTTTCTTGAGTTCCCACAATATTTGCTCTAGACTAATGAAAAAATGAATGATCATAAATATAATTACTCTGAAGGCCTGAGGATATTTTTGGTACACTTGGAAGGAAGATGGGTTTGAAAGAAAAGCAATCGAAGGCTGAGGACTTCAGGTGTTTTTCTCAGTCGGAGCTCATGGGTACCAAAAATAAATAGCATTTCTCACCCCCTTTTATGTTCTGAACAAATGGAGAAATAAAAAAATTAGGAATATGACATCGATAGACCAAAATATCACTTTCATTACTGGTAAGAGTTGAGAAGATAGCTTAGTGTGAGCGCGACAGAGGCCCGCACCTCGGGACAAGCTAGGCATTACTACACTACCATCACAGTGGACAGGCCTGGTCTCCACCTGGCCAGCAGGGGCGGGACTCCCTGGTGACAGCAGAGGCCACTGGCGCCCCAGTCAGTCCGCTCCAAAGAGGAATATAAGGAAGGCCATAACTATACTCGGGGAGGTCCATGGCATTATTTTTCCTGGGGAGGTAGCATTCCCCAAATTTATCTGTTCATGGAATTGTTTTGTCATGTAGAGTCTTGAGGAACTCATGAAGCAAGGAAGTCACTTGGAGAAATGCTGGTATGGGTAATTGAGGTGCCCCCCATCTAAAATATTCCATGAGATAGCACAAACATGAGCTCTCTTTGTGAAGTTCGATAGATTCCTCTCATCGGCAAACATTATCGAACCCCTATAATGTGACGGGCGCTGTGCTAGCCGTTGGGCATTAGGATAGGAGAGAGGAAGACACAAAGACAAGCCCTGGCTTTCAAAGAATCTAAAAAAGTGAGTGGGATGGATATACGAACTCTCGAGACCTTCAGTGGATGAAGTTAGAAAAGACACTCCGATGTGATGTGATGGGTGCCTCTTTTCTTTAGGTCATAGTCTGCAAGACTTGAAGAAGGATGAGAAACATTTCTTCAGTTTGTTTGTTGGCATGATCTTGACTCTTTTTTTTTTAAAGATTCTTTTATTTATTTTAGAGAGAGAAAGAGAGAGTACAAGTGGGAGGGGCAGAGGGAGAGGGAGAGAGACTCTCAAGCAGACTCCGCGCTGAGCACTCATGGAGCTGGATGCGGGGCTTGATCTCACGTCCCCAAGATCACGACCTGAGCCAAACCAAGAGTCTGCCACCTAACTGACTGTGGCACCCAGGTACCCCGGTATGATCTTGACCCTTAAAATGGAAAGTAACATCAGAAAAAAAAATCCAGTTATTTAGCTGTACAAGAGATTGAATTTTATTTGTTCAAGATTTTTAACAGACAAAAAAATATAATTACATGGAAACACCGAGTCACACATGGACCCAATCTTTTGCAACCTGTGGGCACAAGAAACGTGAAACAAACAAACGGACCTGAGTTCAGACCTCAGCTTCACTCATAGCAGGCTGTGTGGCTTTGGACAAATCGCTTAGCTTCTGCCAAAACTTTGCCTGCCTGTCTGTAAGATGGTGGGCATGACAGCAAGAGCCTTCTTGCCTCCCAGCTTCCTGAAGGGCGGGTAAGAGGAGGGATGTGAAATCCGAGTGTAAACTGTGATGTGCTAACACGACTACATTACTACACACTTAGAAAGTTTCCTGGGACTGTGGGGGAAGTGTCCACGGCCTTATTTCATACCCTTGATTCTGAATTTTAATACAATCTGGAAATAAACAGATAGTACTCATCTCAACCATGTTTCGTTTTCTCTCCAAAGTTTTGGGGTAAGACCCATGATTTCTGATGAGGTGCTTTTAATGTATGGATTACTTAAAAAGCATAGAGAAGATCACACTAAAATGCTCCAAGAAAAATCTTTCCTTTATGCCCGATTTTATAAAGTCAACTTTTCTTTAAATGCGTCAAGACTTAAAAACAACCCACGGACAACTAAAAAAAGGCTTCTGGAAGGAGAGATATTTTACCTGAAATATCAGCGTGAAGAGATTTTTATGGCTGGTTTAAACCCCCTTAAATTAGGGGGTTGTAATGGAAAGTCTGACAGGCTCAAATAAGGCAGTTCAAAAATATATTCTTAACACTTAACACATACTGTACATGAAATGTATTTTTAACATACTATAAGTTTATTACAGATTAAATACTTAAAAATGGAAAAACAGCCCAAATGTTTCTTAAATATTTGCTTAATATAGTCAGAACACATTGCGAATTGTAACCGGGAAGAGTACACTTTAAGTGTTTAACTAACATCAAATGTAATAAAATGTTTCATTTGAAATGTTAAGCAGGCGATAAAAATGTCATGCGAGACAGCAGATTATAGTTTCACCAAAATTCTCTCTAATTAAGCTGAAACTATGGAGAGACACTTGACTGGCTGCAAGTTCTGAGCTTGCAAATATCATGGCCAGCTGTGCCTGGCTCCATTTTCCCTCCAAGAGGACTGTTGAAGAGCATCTGGAACAGATGCCCAAACATCTTGAAAGAAAAGCCAGATGTTGCCACCTCCTGGAAGCCATCCCTGACTGTTTTCAGAAGGTTTTAAGCACATCTTTCTGCACCTTATGTGTCAACGTGTGTTCTATGGTTACACATTTTATCACATGAATACTAACTCTATTGCTTCTGGTTGTGTGACTTTGGGCAAGCTACTTAACCTCTCTGTGCCTTTGTTTCTTCTCTTATAAAATGGAGAGGATCATAGGACCTACTTCATCGGGTTGTGAGGATGGGTTGAAATGTGCAATGAGCTCAGAACAGGTCCTGGCACAAAGTGGGAGTTCAACACTTAACATTAACTCTTCATTCTAAAAATTTTTTTAATAGTAATTTTTTTATTATGTTACGTTAGTCACCATACAGTACATCCTTAGTTTTTGATGTAATGTTCCATGATTCATTATTTACGTATAACACCCAGTGCTCCATGCAATATGTGCCCTCCTTAATACCCATCACCTGCCTAGCCCAGTCCCCAACCCCCTCCCCTCTGAAGCCCTCAGTTTGTTTCCCAGAGTCCACAGTCTTTCATGGTTCATTCCCCCTTCTGTTTACCCCCCTTCATTCTTCCCTTCCTTCTCCTACCGATGTTCCTGCTATTTCTTATGTTCCATAAATGAGTGAAACCATATGATAATTGTCTTTCTCTGCTTGGCTTATTTCACTTAGCATAATCTCCTCCAGTCCCGTCCATGTTGCTGCAAATGTTGAGAACTCGTTCTTTCTGATGGCTGAATAATATTCCATTGTATATATGGACCACATCTTCTTAATCCAGTCATCTGTTGAAGGGCATCTCGGCTCCTTCCACAATTTAGCTATTGTGGACAATGCAGCTATGAACATTGGGGTGCATATGGCCCTTCTCTTCACTATATCTGTGTCTTTGGGGTAAATACCCAATAGTGCAATTGCTGGATCATAGGGTAGCTCTATTTTTTAACTTTTTAAGGGACCTCCACATTGTTTTCCAAAGCGGCAGTGCCAACTTGCATTCCCACCAACAGTGTAAGAGGGATCCCCTTTCTCCACAACCTCTCCAACATTTGTTGTTTCTTGTCTTGTCAATTTTTGCCATTCTAATTGGCATAAGGTGGTATCTCAATGTGGTTTTGATTTGAATTTCCCTGATGGCTAATGAAATTTGCAATATGTTTTTTTATTATAATAATATTTTTTTATTATATTATGTTAGTCACCATACAGTACATCCCTGGTTTCTGATGTAAAGTTCGATGATTCTTTAGTTGCGTATAACACCCAGTGCACCATGCAATACGTGCCCTCCTTACTACCCATCACCGGTCTATCCCATTCCCCCACCCCCTCCTTTTGAAGCTCTCAGTTTGTTTCTCAGAGTCCATAGTCTCTCATGGTTCATTCCCCCTTCTGATTACCCCCCTTTCTGTTTTGACTATAGTAAGCAAATAGTTAAGAAACACTTAGAGCCCCCCATTTTCAAGTACTAAATTTGCAATAAACATGTTAAAATATTTTCCAAGGATAGTATATGTTAAGTGTGAATTTTTTTTAAAACAATGAATGGTCTTGGGAATATCTGTTTAAAAGTACAGCTCATCTCTCCACTGGATTCTCATTTTCATCATGATATTTTCTGCCTATTTCTCTTGGTGCTATATTTAAGGGGCTCAATATATGTGACTGAATAAACAATAAATGAATGAATGAATGAATCTTGACACCCCACAAAAGACATGTTTGCCTAATCCTCCTGATTAGTTTTTTTTTTCCAGTTTCTAGAACTTCAGAGATTCCTGATTAAATATCATTAATGAGATAAACCACTTCTCAGGTGCAAGGGCTTGCATTTGAACCCCCCAAAAAAAAATTGCAGTTAATGGGTCCATAAATTGATGTCTCAAGGCAGGCAAATGGAAATGAGCTTTGGCAACTGCTGCAGATCCTGTGAAAATACTTGCTAGTTCTGTGACTCTGGCTAGTTACCTAAACACACTGAGTTTATTTCTTATCTGCACAGTGAGAATAATAACATATGTACTTCACAGGCTAAATGAGTTAACATGTAGAAAGTACTTAGAAGAGTGCCTGGCACATAGCAAGTGTTCAATAAATGTAAGTTAATGTTATTGTATTACAATAAGTATAATAATTACTTATCCTTCCTGTAATATATTAAATGCATTACTAGCTAGTGCTGTTACTATTATTTAGCATACTGAAGACATTGTATTCTGTTTTTGCTCTGGTACATTTTCATTCTTGTTTTCATTTCTATTTTTGTCTAGAAGCTCCTGGAAGGAGACACATTGTGTACATTAGTTCCACTGAAACTCCCACAATTCCTCTCCACAATTCCGACTGGCAGAGCTTTTTTGCGAGATGGTCTACTTCCCCTGTCTCTACCTTGCAGACAAATATTGCCACGGATCGAGGCTGGAACTCTGCTCTAAAAGACAACAGACATACTGAGCACTCAGAATGGCAACTTCTTAGGTTAAAAAAAAGCTTCTTAAGATAACTGGTCAGAGTCCGCCCTCCTCTTTTTTGAAAAAAATATTGGTGGCTAAAAAAAAGAAAAATGAAAATTAACAAGTAATTGAGTCCAGCTGGCTGTGCTGCCAACAAAAGTCTGTCTCTTAGAGTCAGTGTGGCTCAGAGCACTTGGAAATTAATGGTGTGGAATTAGTTTGAAGTTCATGGCAATTTTGCACACAAGTGCTTTTAACACTAATCTCGAATTTGGAGATCGTTGGCATTGCCTCTGACCTCATCCTTTTATCTCCGCATCTCTAATGGACTCAGTCTTTTATTTAGAAAATTTTCAGGATTTACCCTCATTCTTGATAAATTATCACAGTTTATAATTGAATCCTTTCTTTTCACAAATTCCTGTGTTGTTGTTGCTTAACTTTACGAAGACTTTCTGTGCTTTTATTTCTTTATCCTAAACATAGGAGTTATTTCTAGGACTGTGGGCAAAAAGTCAGTTTGTGAAATCCAGATAATAATTCCTCCAACTAGACCACTTTTAAGACAAGTGCAGGGAAGGCAATGAGTTTATTGAATTGTAGGCACTTATATACACTTGGTGAAACTAATAAAAGGCCCTTGGGAACTATGGAACATAGATGTGTGTCACAGATTTTTTTTTTTAAATAACAGCTTTATTGAGATATAATCACATACTATAAAATTCACCCTTTAAAGCATACAATTTGGTAGTTTTCAGTCTATTCATGGAGTCACACAATCATGATTGTCAAAGAAACCCTATGTCCATTAGCAGTCCCCCCCCCCCCCCCCCCCCCCGTTCACCTCTCTCCTAGCTCTTGGCAACCATGAATCTATTTTCCATCTCTTTGGGTTCGCCTATTCTGGACATTGCACATGCATTGAATCATAGAATATGCAGCCTTTTGTGTCTGGCTTCCTTCACTTAGCTTACGCTAAATGTGGCATGTATCAATAGTTCAGTCCTTTTTATTGCTGAATACTATTCTGTTTTATGTATATACTACATTTTGTTTATCCATTCATCAATTGATGGGCATTCAAATTGTTTCCATTTTTTAGGCTATCATGAGTACTATTGTTACAAACACGGGTGTGTGCTTTTTTCTGTAGACTTATGTTTTAATTTCTGTTGGCTAAATACCTAAGAGTAGAATTTTTGAACCATATGTGAGAGACCGAATATACAAATGGAAAACGTCCGGATCCTATATAAAAACAGCGTTCAGACCCGTAACCTGTAGCAACCTGCCCAGAAATCCATCTCCGTATCTACAGTAAACAGCTTGGAAAGCCAGCCCGCTAGAAGTCAGGCTTGCAGGAAGCCACATTGCTATGTTTAGTAACACTCCAGGATGCTAGAGAGTAACTTCTGTAACTATTGGCCCCAGATGGCCGGGACTTGATTAGTAACTCACAGCTCCCCTCATTTTTGTTCTGGCTACAAGTAGGACCAATCAGAGAAAGCCGAATATGTGCCCCTAACCAATCACGCGGGTGCCTCAGGTCAATCTCTCCAGATCCAGGTGGTTCTGCAACCTTCCTTTTTTCCCCCCACTGTGACGCTTTCCCACCTGCCTCTGAGTCTCTACCGCAGCGTGTAAGGGCTGGTGGCTGAGTCCTGTGCTGTAGAGCAAGCTCTGAGTAAATAGTTTTTGCTTTTCCCATTTGTTTGGTCTTCATTCATTTCTACATATGTTAACGCTGCATTTAATGCGAATTGCCAGTCTGTTTCCCAAAGTGGCTCCCACATCACAGATTGTAACTTTCTTTTGTCTTACTGTTGGTGCAAGCTCGAGGCAATAGGGAAATTGCAGAACTGACTGCTGGAGCGAATGATTTCCACGTAACATTGTTTCATTAACTTGGTGGAAAAGGAAGAACTCGCTTTAAAAGAGCGACCTGTTTGGTTTGGGGAGTCAGGGTTGGATCTTTGAGAAGCTTCAGGTAAAGATGTTTAGGAGTTAGTCAGTCTTGGGGTTGCTTTTCCATAACCTTTCCTTTTGCTTCTCACACCTCTTCTTTGAGATTTTTCCTCATTGAAGGTCATTCCTTCAATCGAGTTTCCCCCATCAGTATACCTTCCTCTTGGGTTATTAAGAAATGCAATGCCTTCTTTTCC
Organism: Ursus arctos; assembly: GCF_023065955.2. Lineage (NCBI taxonomy): Eukaryota > Metazoa > Chordata > Mammalia > Carnivora > Ursidae > Ursus > Ursus arctos. Next base: position 9,176,914 of record NW_026623111.1, on the reverse strand, counting down.
CTTAATAACTGAGTACTGGAACAGTGATTTGCAGCTTTTGTTGGGAAAGTCCTCAGGGACAGAACCAGGGGGATGTGGTGGCCCTGTGAAAGTCAGGAGACACCAATACTAGATTTTTCGAGAATAAGCTCATTACCTCCTTTTTAAAGATTGGTGACTTTTCATGTGTTTATAATTACCAAGAGTTAATATCCTGACGGGTGTTTCAAAACTCTCTCCCCATTTAAGCCTCATAACTCTGAGATGTAGGTATTTTTGTCCCCACTTTATAATGCAGATTTTGATCTTTTTATGCTTACTGATCAATCCCAAATGATTAGGACAGCATCTGGCACATAGTAGGTGCTCAAATAGTTCTTGTCGCAAGAGGACATGGGCTTTTTTATTTGTCTACATCAGACTGTGGCTCCGAGGGGGTAGATGTGGAACCCAGTGTCCCCTTAGCTGATACCAAAGGCCGTGTGAGCTGCTCTGGCCCACGGTCTCCAGTGCCCCGTCGCTCTAATGAGGAGAAGATGCCAGGTCAGTTTCCCAAGCTGGTGTTCCCACCACAGCAGGTGACTCATCTGTGTCTTCACGGATGTTTTGCTCCAATATTGAGAACTGCTGAGTGCCCAAAGATCATTTTCTTCCCTTTGGGACCTGTCAGCCTTTCATATGCTAAGGCCCATTGTGAATCACCAAGGAGAACAAGTAGGACATTGGGCTATAGAGTCCTCCGAAATCTCCTTTCGTGTGTGTGTGTGGGGGGGGGGGGGGGCATCTATTAACATCTCCTAGGAACGAAGTTTTAGAGTACATGGTCTCAATTTCTTGTGTTCTTTTGATTGGCTGCATCTAGCCCTATAATTGGTTGACTTGAATTGTGGTAAAAGAACAAATTAAGGTCAAATCTTATTATAGAAAATACAGTTAGAAAAATATTACTATAACAAAGATATTTTAAAGACCTGGCCATAGGCCTAGAGTAATAGGGGCTTGCTGATTTCTTTAGAGTTAAATATGCTGCTACAAATAATTTAGTACAATAAATGCTTTTCTCCTGCCCTATTTTTACAATAGAGGGGGGGAAAGTGGCACCTTGCTGTGTGGTATTTACCCTCCCAAGGAATATTTATTGAAGCCTCCCAAGCACCGTAGGACCCTGTGGGGGACACCAGGAGGGCCAACACAGGACTCCAGCCCCCAGGTATTCATAATTTGTTGGGGAGTGATGAGAATGTACATGGGAGCCTCAAATTAGTAGCAGAGCAGGGAATGAAGTCCCCTCTGTACCAGACACGTGATTAAAAAAAATTAAAAAGCCATTTAAGACAATTTAAAAGACAAGGTAAGATTGTTTGGGCTTGAAGCCCACACAGACTAGGTTACAGGCTTCCTGGGGGCAGCACTGGCTTTGCTGTGCGTCCCCTCTGTGCTCCCCTGGGGTCTGGGCAGGGAGTGGGTACGGGGAGCCAGCACTGCATGTGGCCACCGCCCCCCTGTCCCGCTCCCCTACTCCTGGGTCCGGGACACTTTGCAGCTGAGTCTGCTCCTGAGTCCCACCTGAAGATGTCCTCACCTTTGACGTGTCACCCTCCTCGCCAGGCCCTGAAGCTTAAGGGAAAGGAAGGGTGTCAGGGGTGCAATCAAGCGCTGCCGGCCCTCAATGCCGGCACCACACCTGTGCCGTTTCCCCTCATAGACCTCTCTCCCTTCCGTTGTGATGGAGATATGTGTGTGCGTGTGTGTGTATAAATTATATGTGATATCGGATATATGCTGTACATCATATATAGTGATGTATATAGCACATGGTATATATGATATCACACATAAATTATATATATACATTGTGATATCGTGTATATACACACACACACATCACAATGGACATATATATATATATAGCTTATATATACAGAATACTTTAAAGTTTTATGGCAATGATTACACGAGACAGTGCATGGAAAGCCCGAGTCCAGTGCCTGGCGATGAGTGGCCAGGCTGCTAGGTCAGACCTTTAGGTTCCATATGGCTGCTGGGCTCCCCTCGGCTCAGTCGCCCCTCCAGCCCGCTGCTGTGGCAGAGCAGGAGTCTGGGGGCTGGCGCCTTGGATCACAGCCCTTCTTCTCCTTCTGGCTGGGTCATTCTGACAAACCGGACTTGAGCCCACTCTTCCCTGCTTTAGTGTCTCTGCAGCGGCCCCTCCAGATCCCAGTTGTCTGCCAAGTGGGGGTTAATGCTCTCGCCTCATGGCAGTAAGAATCATTTCTGGTTGCTCTAAGCTTGTAGCATTTCCATTCATAGCAATCCCAGAGAAAAGAATGTGGTTCTCGGTTCCAGTCATCTGCAGGGATCCCCTAAAAATGCTCTAATTGGCCCGACTTGGGTCCTGCCAGACCAATCACTATTGCCACTTTGACCAGTCAGGCTGTGCCTCCTCGAGCTGGAAAGGTAACATCACCTGACTGATAGCCACGTCACAATCACACAGAGCAGGGACAAGACAATTCCCTAAAGAAAAAGAAGTCAGACCCTCCCCTCCCCCTGCACACACACCAAAAAAAAAAAAAAAAAAAAAAAAAAAAAGGCAGGTATCCACAATAAGAACACCCTTAACTAGCTTCTGCACTAAACTGAAGGTTAAAGTCTGGATTTCTGGTGATGAGAATGTTCTGAATCCCATAGTAGTTACCCATGCTCTTTGGACATCATGGTTTGGACCTGCCTGGATGGCCTCCCGGTTTTGCACAAGTATTCTTCTGGGAAGAGACTTCTCCACAGCTTTCGTTAGACCCTCAAGCATGCCCAGGACCCAGGATGTTTCAGAGACACTGACCTAGAGACTAGATCTCTAGATGACTCCGTAAATACTGTGTGCCTGGTTTGTTCCTAGCCACTGCGGATGCAATGGTGCAGAAGACAACACTTAAGGGGCTCTCTGCAGGGTGGAATTTTCGTCTCCTGTGGGGCGCCTGGCTACTGATGTCTGGCCAGCAGGAGACTTGAAAAGAAAGCTGGCTTTAGGGAAGCAGAAGGGAATTTGCCTCAAAGTTAGAAAGTCCAGTGGCAGTTTGTGGATAAAGGAGAGAGTCAGTGAAACAAATCGAGGGTGGGTCTGGGGAGGGGCGGAGCATCTGTATGATGCAGGGTGGAGGCCAGGCAGATTCCGGTCCTGCTGCGGGAGGACTGGAATGACATACAAAGGGCTCATAGATCACAGGATTTCGGAAGGTCCGTAACCATCACGTGGAGGAAGAAATCACGATGCAAAAAGGTGAACTGACTTACTCTGCGACCCACCAGAATTCTTTCGGCTCTAGGATGCTACATTCGGATCTCCTGGCAAAAGCCCACTGTTCTTTGCTTCTCCTTGCATCCTCCCTCCAATTGTGTGGCCAGCACTGGGAGAACTGGGTGGATTCAGTGGAAACGAATGACCTGGGAGTGAAGAGTGTAGACATCACTGAGAAGCTGACCAGGAAACCCAGGACTCAGTGAGGCTGGAACACCACCTCCTGGCTTCTCCTGCAGCTCCCCGCCCCCATCTGGCAAACCTCCCCAGGACTCCTCCCATCAAGCAGGACCCTCTCTAGACACATTTCCTCCAGGGTCCTCCGAGGGAGTCAGAAAGGAACAGCATGCACTTTTGATAGTCCTGGTCTTGTTCCAAATGAGAACGGCTGCTGTAGAGAAATGCAGATGCCTCCTGCCTATTTGTGCCAAAAAAGTACGCCCCACCTACAAAATTACAGAGTTATTAGTTCTTGAAAATGCACTGCTTCTACTCCTTCCATTGAAATTCAATCCGATGCAATTAAAACATCGTGGCAGCCTCCACAAGGGCACAGATGCCCTGGAAAATGATTTTGGGGGTGTTTTCCCTGGCTGTGAATAGTCCGTCAATGTGGAGGCGACCACACACGTGCTTAAAAATGAAAACAGTCCTGATGGTAATGGAGCAATTCAATAATACTCACTTGCATTTCGAGAGACACTTTGTTTTAAGGTTAACTTTTGGTTGGGTTGGTCATGAGCAGACATAACTTGGGCTCTGTCTCCACTCTAAGTGCTTTCTCTTTGCTCACTCCTCTCCCCCAATGCTTTTCCCCCTCTGTTTCTCTCTCATTCCTTGAGGCCTGTGTGCTGGCCACTACCAAGGAACCCACTCTGAAGGCAGAGTAACTGACGCTGTAAAGATTCTCTCTCCAGGCAGTGTTTCCAAGGGGCTGGTGACGAGGCTGGTGACACCCAGTGGTGTCTATACCAAGTCCTGTTGGGTTAAGGCTCTAGCTTCTTAACAGACTGACCCGCTTATCACGGAGCAGAGTGCCATTCCTTAGCTTGGGATTTGGAGGTCCCCACACTGGTCCTCACCAATTATACCTCCTGTGTCCCACCACTCCCACCAAGCCTGGTCTTTTCTACCTTTACGCTGGATTCAAACCCTAAGTGACGTCATGGTCTCCTCTCTATTCATTAAGACCATTCGCATAGACCTTGGCCCAATGTGTTCTCCATGTTCTCCTAGAGTCCTTTCTGACATTTCTGTAATTGCTTGCCACCTATTACCCACGGCTCCATACTACTGGGTTTGTTTTACTAAATTAGAGAGTGTGCCTTGCTTCCAAAGAGCATAAGATCCTGAACTGGGGACAGTTTATATGGCTTGATACACTTCTTACTTTTGTCTGATGCCTGGTAGGTGTTCAATGGCTATTGGTTGGTTTATGGATTTTCACGAACTGAAACACTTACCTCAGTAAGCAAAGCTTTTTGGAAGTAGATTTAGGCCCAGGCACGTTTGTATGACTTGATCAGAAATGCACAAGGCCAAAAACTCACATGGAGGGCCACATAAGGGCACGGACCCTGGAGTCCATAGGTCTGGCTTGTACCTGGGCTCTGGTATAAAGTAGTCATGGGACATTGGCCAAGATACTGCTCTGTGAACCTATTTGCTCATCTGTAAAATGGGATAATAACAATAACAACAATAAAATACTGATGGTGAGTATTTAATGATAACAGAAAGCAGCATTCTCAAGACAGCAAGAGGTCTGGAGTTACATTGCCTTAGACCAGCTCTGCTACTTCTTAGCTATGTGTCCTTGGGTAAGCTATGTAACCTCTCTGTGTTATATAGTTTTTTCTTCTGCAAAAAAGGGATATAAATAATAATAATACCTACCACTTAAGGTTCTAATGAAACCTGAATAATTTGGAATGATGTTTGGCACATAGCTTGTTCTATAAGCAAACTAAACAGTAGTAATGCATGCAAGTCACTAATGCCAGATAGGCACTGTTCAGTGCTCAGCTACTCTTGAGCTCTGTTACTTCTTTTATAACGAAAGCTGCTATCACTGCCACTGATATTTGCCACCGCTAACAGCAAACCCTCGAACCAGGTTGTGTAGTCCAACACACTCAAATCCCACTTTAAATTTCTAGATTTTCATGTGATAACAAGTAGGGCTTTGGTTATTCTGTACTGTTAAAGTTGATTCAGTGCTGTAATAGTTTCTTTTTTCACTTTATTTTTCATTTTTATTTTTTAGTATTTTTAAAGATTTATTTATTTATTGGGGGGGGGCAGAGGGAGAAGGAGAGAAAGCATCTCAAGCAAGGTCTGCACTGAGCACGAAGGCTGACTCAAAGCTCAATGATCTCACAACGCTGAGATCATGACCTGAGCCAAAATCAAGAGTCAGATGCTCAGTGAATTGAGCCACCGTGCACCCACTTTCTTCATTTTATTTTATTGAAGGTTTTCCTCTGGTTTTATCCACTTCCCCTCTAGATTGTGTTTTGGTGATCCAGACTCAATCATATCAGAAACTTGGTGTAATTTTGGATTCCATTCAATGGTGGGACCTTCCAGCTTCTCACCACCTGATGTTGCAAATCTCCGAGTATTTGCATTGGCATTTGTCTTCCAGAAAAGTTATTTCTGTCCCTTATCTGCTGGTAAATTTCCACTTGTCCTTCAAGAGAGCTAAAGCATCTTGTCAATTACCCTTTTTTACTTCTGAAGAATAATTACTCCTTTATCTACTTGTCATTATATGCAGTTTTTGTATGGCATTGTCTGAAACTCCAAGAGTAATGGAACCATTGTTTACTGTTGCCTTCTCTGCACCACAAAGAAATTGACATGAAGTTAGCACATGTATTAGTCAGGACAGATTAGGATGTGCTGAGTAACAAATAACCCCAAAGTCAGTGAATTAACACAACAGTTTATTTCTTACCTTTGCTAATGTAACATGAATGACAGCAGGAGGTGCTTCTCCACACAGTCACTTAGGGATCTAGGCTGGGAAGGGCTTGAGCATCTCTTAGCTGTACGAGCTAGAGTTCATAATCTCCTCAGTGCTACGTCAGTAGAAGAGAGAGATGCAAGATTTATGCATAGCCTCTTCGTGGTCTCAAGCTGGACATGATACATGTAACTTCCACTCATGTTTCATTGGTCATAACGAATGGCCTCAGATCATGGCTACACCTAACTGTGCAAGGAGGAAAATACAAGAAGATTCAATATTGGGTGAGTATTACTGTCTCTGCTGCAGGAAGCCATAAACATTTGTTGAATGGACGAAGCTGACACTGTGGCCCAATGGGAAGAGCACTCTCTGAACCCACAGAAAGACCAAGTTAGATGGTACAGCCTTGGAAAAGCCACTTGGTCTCCTGGAGTCTCAGCTTCCTCTTCTGAGAAGTGTGGAAGGAAAATGTAGACCCTACTCTCAGTTTTGTTTTGACTAGAAGAGACGGAGCAATTAGTGCAAGCACTGATATATAGTAAAATGACTGTGGCTTACTCTTTGTGCCAGTTATTCTCAATCACCTTGCCTGTATACACCCTCCCCCTTCTCCCTCCAAGAGCTGCTCCACCCAGGCTCCTTTGCTTTCTGCCCCTGGTTGGGAAGCACAGAGAGGGAATAGGAGAGAAAGAGGAGATGGGAGGTGATGCATTTATTTCATCCCTGATTCAGGATGCGCTGACAGTGTCAGACAACCCCTTTCAGGGTTCTGATCTCAAATGGATTCACTCCAGTAGCACTGTTTCCTCTCTTGCCTTTTCTTTTCTTTTTTAAAGATTTTTATTTATTTACTTTAGAGAGAGAGAGCACGAGCTGGGGCAGGGGCAGAGGGAGAAGCAGGTTCCCCAGTGAGTAGGGAGCCCAATGTGGGGCTTGATCCCAGGACCCTGAGATCATGACCTGATTTGAAGACAGACATTTAACTGACTAAGCCACCTAGGTGCCAGCTCTCTTGCCTTTTTTAAAAAAAATTATTATTTTTTTCATCACGTCCAATGTATAGTACATCATTAGTTTTTGATGTAGTGTTCAACAATTCACTAGTTGTGTAGAATACCCAGTGCTTATCACAACATGTGCCCTCCTCAATACCCACCACCTGGTTACCTTATGCCCCCACTTCCCTCCCCTCTGTAAGCCCCAGTTCATTTCCCGGAGTCCAGAGCCTCTCATGGTTTGTCTCCATCTCTGATATTTTCTCTTGCCTTTCCAAGCTCATGTGAGGTTGCAGTTCCCTGCTGTTGCTAGTCTCTGGGTGTCTTGACAAACCATGTGGCTTCTTTAGCTCTGAACACCCCCCTGTAAATGGTCTCTTCTTTAAAGTCTTCTCACAAATCCTACTGAGCATGCTTTCTGCTTCCAGCCCTGATCCTGGCTGATACTTTAACCGTCTGGACTCCATGCTCCTTGGGGGCATGAGCTGTGATTCATCTTTTCTCCTCATTCCCAAACATAGCACAGTGTTTGAGATAGAGGACATATTCAGTTTTTAAAAGAAGCTTTTAAATATTAAATTGATAGATCATACTATTAGCTAATATTCATTGAATGTTTCCTATGTCCCAGGCACTATATGGCATTACAATTTCAGTCATCCATGAGGTGGGTACAATCACTGCCCTCGGATTTCATATGATGATATTGAGGTCCAGGGAGGCTGAGCTACCTGTCATCTAGTTAGAAAGTGGTGGATCTGGGACTTGAACCCCAGATGCCCGATTATGGGTTTCCTGCTCATAACTGCTATCCCAAATCAGTTGGTACCTGCTAAAGAGAGGCTCTAGGCCTCCAAGATCTTTTGGATAGACAGCACAAAGGCTTTCATTGACAATCATTCAGAGAGTATGGAAAATAAGGCCACCTTTATTCCTTGTGGGGTTCTAGGTCTATGGTTTAATTGAAGTACAAATGAAATTTCAGTGAAAGTGCCGGATAAGTTTGCCTGAGGCTTTTCCTTTGCCTTCTCCAAGGTGCTGCCTGGTTAATGAGGCTATTGAGAGAAGGTAAGGCCCTAAGTTTGTGGGTGGGATTTGGGGGTATGGGCAACAGCCCATAAAGAACGTCTGTGTCTGCAGCTTCCATGGGTTGGGGCTGAGGGTGGAGGGTGGTCATTTCAGCCAAGAGGGGAGAGCTAATGAGAGGAGAACTACCTGCACGGTTCAGGAATGGAGAGGCAACTTGGAGCCTGAATAAACGCTTTGACAGCCTGCTTTGAGACTCTGCTTCCCCATATGCCAATCTTACATGTGCCCACCTGCTCCCTAAATAGATGACTAGTGAGACCTAGCAATACAAATAAGTCACCAAGTCATCTCACTGGAGGATCACTCGTTCGTTCAACAAATGTGTAATGAATGCCCACGTTGTGACACGTGCCACGGGGCACTAGAGAGGCACCAGTAAACAGTATACCTCAATATTCCACATTCTAGTAGAGACAGCCAATAGCCATGAAAGACATGTGAGTTTGATCTTGAGTCAGCAGTAGATATGGATAAGGGCCACAGAGAGAAGTGAAGCAGGGCACAGGGAGAGAGTGCACCAGGACGGTTGGTCAGGGCATATAATCAGCAGGTGCCATTGAAATGACTTGACTTTGTGAGAGAGTGAGCCACGGATTATCTGACGGAAGGACCGGAAGGAAGAGCTTACCTAGGGAGTTTGGGCATGAGCAAGGAGTCCAGTTTGGCTGAGCAGAGTGCCCGAGGTTGAGAAAGAGGTAGGCGGTGAGGTGGGAGAAGGGCGCGCTTCATCAGCCATTCAAAAGGCTTCTGCTTTTATTGGGGTTGGGATGGGAAGCTGTTGGAGGCTGGGTAGCAGAGGCATAGATGATTTGGCTTGGTGTTAACAGAGTCTGGTTGTGCCTTCGAGTATAGGGTGTGGGGAGCAAGGGTGAAGATGGAGGCAGGACTAAACTTTGGGTTTGCATTCATCCCATTGCAATATGAAGGTAGCTTCAGGGAGGGTGGGGGAGGTGCAGGTGGAACGAGGGGGTGGATTCTGGAAAGATATCTTTCAGAACAGAGGATATTTCCTTGCAGTGTGTCTTAGAGCTTTCTCCCTAGCCCTGTTCTCACTAACATTTATATCTGCAGTAGGAAATCTGCTAAGCACATTGGCTGGCAAAACCAACATGGAGGATATGGCCTAAATTGAAGGTTGGGTGGTGGAACAGGGATCCAGGATTAGTAAGACAAATAAATGGGAGCAGTGGGCTGGAGGTAACTTAGGCAGTGGCAAATGACTGGTTTCCCCAAACCAACCATATAGATAAATAAACTATGTCAGCACATCACATCAGCACTCTTCAGGATCTCAACTGCTGTAAATTTGTTATGTATGAGGTGGCTCTCAAAAAAGTTGAATGCTTTATCACTAAAATATAGTACTGAGGGAAAGAGGGGTAACCACTTCATTCTTCTCTACTCTAATTGAACCACATCTTACATACTGGCATCGTTCCATATTCTCAAAAGGATAGGCTAGCTGAACAGAATTAAGAGAAAAGTGAACAGGATAATTATGAAAAGCATAATGTAGCATAAGAAATGATTCAGGAATTAGAGATATCATGTCTGAAAAAAATAAGAATTTTGTAGGGTGGAGAGGTAATAAACAGTTTTAAGTAACAGACGCTCAATGTGATGACTAGAGAATACTTGGGTTTTCCTAAGAGATTCCAGTGTAAACTTATTGGCAGAAGCCCCAGATGAATATAATTCAATTTTATGTAAAAACTGTCCAGCATCCAGAGTTGTTCAAAGATGAAATGTTTTGAACCAAAAAGTCATGAGTTCTCGAGTCCCGGAGGTGCTCAAGCAGAGGCAAATAGGCTGTTAGACTCGGTGTTCTTTGAGAAATCTTCCAGTCCGGGATCTCAGTCATCTGGGATTCTGGATTCGCTGGAGTCACAGCTCTTGTATCTTAATTCTTGAGCTCGGTTGTAAACTCCATACAGATAGTGCACATTATTCATTTTTGTTTTCCTCAGAGCACCCAGAACAATGTTTTACTTATTTTCAATTTTAAAAGAATTCTTGGAGAGAGAACAAGCATCTGGTTTATGAAACTATTATAAGCTTGGTTTCAACACTATTTGAGACCCACACTAGACTGGTAGTATTTGTGTAGGAGTAGTAGCTAGGAATATACGACGTCTATTTTTGACTGAAGGATACCAGGAAGGGAAAAGAGGGTTCATTTTCCATTTTAATCTCATAGTTGAATTTTTTAGCCTCTGCTGGCTTTCCTTTTGACCACAGGAGGATGGAGGGCGTGCCCGAGCAGAGACTCAGATAAACTGAGGAGCCCGTGCAAGGACGTGGTGGTCTCAAGGAGGCCTGCAGGGGTGGGGGGAGCCGGGAACATCCCCCAGCTGCAGTCCTTCGGGCCTGCAGGGGGGCAGAGTTGCATGGCACATGTCAAAAGTCCAGTCGATCTGTGACATGGCAGCACGACCCCAGCTAGGAGATAAAACCAAGGGAGATATGCCAGGTGGACCTGGCTCAGAGAGGGAGTGACCTTAAGGAGGGATCTGAATTTGCTGGGAACGGCCATCAGTGGTGTGTGGGGATCCTGACTTATGGTATGAGTCATCTTTGTGGATTTCCTTCTATCCGAAGTCCTCAGATATGAGCTACTTTGTCTAGCCCGCTGAAGGCCATGGGCCTGGAGCAAACTGGTGGTGGGACACAGGTCATGTTCCATGTTCTCTGCATCCTTCTGTTTCTTCCTGGAGTCAATGGGAGAAGGCCAAGTCTGTGACGGTCCTTTCTCTGGGAACCGATTTTAGTTCAGAGAGAGGACAGATGCAATGCTGTATCTAGGAGCCAAAATAACATGCCTTCCTATGTCTTTCTATTTTTGTTCATGAGCATAATGAGAATCAAGGACGACTGGCAGACGTTCTTCGAGGTTCTATCTTGCAGAGGCTTAGACCCAAGCTTGTATACTCACTGAAGTTCAGGCATCTGCCATTTTTCAGGATTTCCTCTCTTGACAAGCACGTGGGATGTAAACGAGCATCTGCAATGTTTTGGGGCCACACAGGCATGACCTTCTGAGCCCTAACGGGTTGCCTGAGAAAGAACCATTTCTGGGTCCGTCTCGTCGACAGGGCTGGGGCGTGAGGGTTGGAGCTGAGCGTGCAGAGCCTCGTTATCACCACAGACCATGTCTGCCAGCAGGGAATGTGCTGTTTATTTTCCGCCGTGAAGGTCTGAGCGATCCCCTTCTGCTGTTGCACCATTTGCCTGAAGTTGAATGATAGACCCTGAGAAGGCCGACTATTCATCCAACATCTGTTTCTCCGATTTTCCAGGCTCCTTGTTGTTTTGAAGTGCTCGGAATCAGTGTTTTAAGTGCATGTGGGCATAATATTCAGTATATTAATACACACTGGAGACAGTTCTGCCTACTAGAAAGCCAGGTACTACAGGGTTATAAAAGTCATTTGATACCTTGTAAAGCCCAAGACACCTCACCAATGCCCAGGCCCCGTTACTTGATGTAGTCAGGTGATAACATGTGTACACTTGTACAGCCTTCTCCAGCAAGTGCCAAAAGTTCATGCTAAGTACTACATAAATTATCACCCAATTAAGTACTGTTATGGTTTGGATTGGGGGGAGGTGTAAACTCAATACTCCTTGGAGAGCAATATGCAGAAATATGATGTGGAGTTAATTGTATGGGTCCAGGTCAAAGATCAAAGTACAAGTGGAATTGCCTTTGCAAAGGGAGAATTCGGAAAGGATTTTTGTTGGCGTCTTAATAATTTCATTTTTCATTATTTGGCTTCTTCCAGCCCGCAACCCCATTGGTTCCTTCTTCCATCCTTCCTCAGTTCTCTGTAAATGGCTTGAAGGGGCATCCTCTCCCTTCCCTTCTGCAGTCTCTGTCCACCCTAGTTCCCCGGCTAACCCAAACCGAAGCAGGAGGTCTTGGGTTTGAATGTTGGCTCTCCTAATTACTGGCTGACCTTGCGCAAGTTGCTTAACTCCGGAGTCTTAGGCTTCTCATCTGTAAAATGGTGAAATTATAGTCCCGATGGCATTAGGTCCTGATGGTATAAATGACATAATGCCTGTACTACACGTGCACAACGATACAAGGGCTCAATAAACACCAACTGCTACTCCCCATCTTCTCTTCCTTCGTAGACTGACAGGGGCATTGAGCCCTTTGGTGATGGTGAGTCATCCCTCTTAGTTTTGGGGTTACCACTTATTCTTCACCCCAGATATCGTTCAACTTAGGGGGCCCATTTATCCATTTGTAAATCCAATACATTCATTTGTTAAACCCTCTATGTGTACCAGGTACTGTACTGTTTCCTAGTTCCCGAGGCTGAAAATTTTCCGAGCTTGAATCTCTTCTGAAATCCTGTTCTTGGGACCAAGTATTTTCTCTCGTCTCCTGGGAGACTCTTTGGTCCCTGACCATCTCCCCACTCCAGCTAAATTAATGTTCCCACTGAACTCCATTATCTATCTATGAGCGGCTGTGGGGCAGGATGGATGAGAACGTGGGCTCTGGGGTTCAACTCTGTGGTCCTGAACAGGTGTTTTTATTCCTCTGTGACTTACTGTCGTTATCTGCATTCCTTACAATAGCACCCACCTCATTGGGTTTGTGCTGGTCACTTACCAGTTTATTCTCAGATCCCTTACTCACTATCCCTCTAAAACACATCTCTTGCCTCCCAGCTGTGTTCAGTCCATGGGAGACACTGGCAAGGGATTGGAGGGCCAGGGAAGGGAGAATCAATCATCCAAGGTCCCAGCCCCTGCTGGGTAGCCTCCGTTTGTGGATTGAGTTTCTCCTGGTCACTCTGGCTCCTCAGCTCTGGAAAAACCAGCTCATCCCTGTGTCCCCCCAACCTGCACCCCCGTAGGTGGGGTCGTGTTTTCGCGTTTCTGCTACTCTTTGGGTTGTCTTGTCATTGTTTATTTGGTGATGCAGCTTTCCGAGTACTTTTGTAACCAAGTACCTGTATTAAATTCTTTCTATTGAATTATTTGGATGGACTCTACTGAGACTGCACGGAGTCATACATACAAAGATCTTTAGGTAGTTACTGCTACTTACTAAGCACTCAGTACATTTTAGTTATTTCATTTTACTGGGGAACTTACCAGGTTATACTATAAATCTTGGTTTATTTGACATGTCTCCTCTCTGTGAGTTCCTCCTGCAAGGTTGAGGTTGGCCTCGTGTGTGCCCCTGTATCCCCTGCCTCTACTGTAGCACCTGGAGGATGACAAGTGCTCCCTAGACGGGCAATGACTGTGATTCCATTTCGAGTTCCATTCCATTCCCAGCTTGTTCATCTCTCCTACCACCTGTCTTCCCAGGGGCTGGATTCTGTCCTAGAACCCAGGCTGGCAGGAGATCGCTGACCAGCAGATTAGTCCATGGTGGTGGCAATCCGTGCTTGCCAAAATGGACGCGCAAGCCTCCCAGACTCCCCGTCATGGCCTTCTCTCTCTCTGCTTCCTGCTTCTTCATCTCCTGTGGCCATGCTGGCTGGGTAATCGGTGTGGGTTGCTTCCCCCCAACCCTGCCTGCCCAACAATGTCTCCCTATCGTCCTCCCTGTTGGAACTGTCCTCTTCGTTGCTGTCATGCCCTGTTGGTGGGCAAAGAGCCAGGCCCTGGATTCTCCTCCTCTCTTTGGAAGTCCTTTGGTGAGTGGATATGAAGGATCTCATACGCCAACATCCTCAGGTCATTCTCAACTGAAGCTGAGATTTTCTCTCTTTTCGATTGATTTCTGATATTCTTTGGAACATTAAGATATCCTTCAAGCACTGTCAGACCTTATGTGAATGTCCGTGCATTGTGAACTCTGCGATTGAGCGCTAAGATGTAACATTTTCTGAGCTTGTTATGGGTGGGCTCTGCATCATCAGTCCACAGCCCTTTGGGAGAGCAAAACTTCAATGGCCAGAGCCTAGTCTTTTGAAATTTCAGCTCTCCAGAGTTTTATCTTTACATTCTGAAGAGGGAGACAAATAACAAGGAGAGTCTATTAAGTGCAGCGGTGATTCATTGAACTTTTGCTGTGATCCAACAAGGCTGTTGACGGCCTGGGGCACCCACATGGAAAAGACACGAATTACAGTCTCAAGGAGGCACAGTCGGGAGCAAAGAAGCAAATAGAGAACTGTGTTCATGCGAAAAGTGCCTAGTGAACATAGAGAGGGAGTGTCTATTCCTCCAGAGTGGAGATTTGGGGAATCTGGAGAGAAGATGAAGAGAGATGATCATGAGGTTGATAACAGAGACATTTTGAAAGCGAATTTTTAGGGACCTGACTTCTTTACCTCTAGGCTTCTCTGATCAGGTTGAGGTTTGCCCTAGCATTCGGTTACGTGCCTGGCCAAAGAGAAAGACTACTTTTTTCATAAGTACTCTGAGATTTTTTTCATGTTTCAGAGCCAACGAGGCCAAGTCATATCTCGCTTGTTGTATTATCCGTGTACTACTACTACTATTACTTAAGCTAGCGCGACTGCTGAAGGATTACTCCTTCCACCATCACGATGACTACTATTACTAGAACTACTTTCTACTGCTATTCCTACTGCACGAATAGGGAATCCTTACTTTTACCAGACATCGTTCTAAATGCTTTATTTAATTAAGAGAAAAAAAAACTGTATCAATTTTGAAGGAGACGTTTCGAGGGTATTGTTAAAAAAGGTGATTGTTCCACCAGAAAAACCCAGTTAATAAAATGATCCCACTTCCAAAGTATTCTGATAAATCACATTGCAATTCCTTTTTTTGGTGGGGGCGGTATTTATCTATTTATTTATTTATTTAAATTTTTTATTATTATGTTCAATTGGCCTGCAGATAGTACATCGTTAGTTTTTGATGTAGTGCTGGGAGGGGTTGTCCTGCTTTTATTTTTTCCTCTCTGTTGTCTCGGTAAGTATTCTCTGTTGAATGGTAATCTTTTGTCCCCAGGTCATCTCTTTTCAATATAGATTGCTAAATCTTCTCTTCTGCATCTTTCCAAACTATGTTGTGTAGGACTTTGAATACTAAACAATGCCAAATGGATAAGCTATGCGTGTACCGTGCTCTCGAGTCATGAAACGTGCCTATAGTTCCTCGAATGTAATTTAATACCTTGCAATTTAATGCCTCCGTGCCTTGCACATGTTCTCGTCTCAAACAGGAACCACCTTTTTTCTTTCCATGACAGGTCAACCCCTGGGCGTTCTTAATGTCTAATTCAGAGGTCCTCTCACTAGAAAACCATTTCCTTAGCTGGAGGTCAGGATTGGAGGCAGCCTTCCCATTTTTATCACACTCTGTGCTTCTTCTTTTTCATCACGTGTGAGTTCAAGGCTCTAATAGTATCATTTGTTACATATGATTATGCTTGTTTGTCACTGATTCGCGTGTTTGTCAATCCCTGCACACTATAAGCTCTTTTGGGGGGAAGCATTTTGTATTTTTTTAAAGATTTATTTATTTATGAGAGAGAGAGAGAGAGGCAGAGGCAGAGGGAGAGAAAGATCTCAAGCACACTCCCCGCTGAGCCCGGAGCCCCACGCGGGGCTCGATTTCACGACGGTGGGATCATGACCTGAGCCGAAAGGAAGAGTTGGATGCTTAATTGACTGAGCCACCCAGGTGCCTCTGGATTTTGCATTCTTGATACTAACTACCCTCCTTGTCACACAATAAGTATTTCTGGAGCAAAGGAACCAGTGAAGCTAGATCCGGGGACCGTGCGGAGCGGGGATAAAATTCATTTTCCTAGTCCTAAGCTTTCTATGAACAGAATTCATCTGGCTGCATGCAGTACTTTGTTCCTTCCCAAATTTAGCTCCATTAAACTAGACGTATATATGTGTCAATCTGACACACCCCGTGTGCTAGAATGGCCTCAGGGACAGTGGTGGAAACATTTCACTCACTTTGGCAGAGCAAGAAGAATGAGATTGGAGAGCACATCAAACATCAGCAGCTCAACGGAGGGAGCTGGAGTCTTTATTTCCAGTCCAAGGACGGCTATGTTCTCAGGGCGGGAAGGCCGGAGTGTAATAATTTGTGTGGGACTCGCAGCTGGCAACATTAATGAGAAACGGCCTCTTTCAGGTTCGAATGGTGTGAGCTCAGGAAGGCCCTGTGCGGCTGAGTCTGTTTTAAATATCTCTCAGCTTGACTCATCTTGGTACCAGCTCCCCCACACTCACAGTGCCTTGGACAGCTTCCTCGCTCTGGAGTGGAGTGTGTACGTTGGCTAGGGCAGGCCGGGCAAGGGCCATCCTGGCTTAGCTGATTCATGGAGGAATGTTGTAGTTCACTGGGTAAGACAGTTTGAAAGAAGTCAGTCAGAAGAACAGCAAGATGCCGCCTTCAAACAAGTTACCTTCAACTGAAGTTACCCTCATTTACTTAGAAGCCATATTTTGGCTTCTAGATGTCTAAACACGTTTGGACTGAGGTGTTCAGTCCAGAAGAAATCTCATAGCCCATTACAGATTAATAGAAGCTGGGAGGGCGTATGTGGGTTCAAGAGATGCGGAGCAGCAAAGAATACTTAGCTCCCTTCTGTCCCTGCTCTGGCTTCAGTCCGCAATGAGATATAGGACCAAAGACTAAGGCAGACAGGGTCAAAAGACCACCTTTTGACTGATAGTGGCAAGATTAGAGCACAGAGTTCAGTGAGATAGCCAAATAGACTGCCTAAGTCTTCATAGGTGACACTGGATCCTGAGACTTGGGGTATCAGACAACTGAGGACAAATGTACAAGGAGACGTGCATATGCTCCCGAGAGAGGAGAGAAGAAGGAACAGCCATGCCTTCTTTTATTTTCTTTAAAACTCACCCATTGGATATGTCTTTCCTCTTCCACTAGCGTGTAGTGAGTGAGGGGCAGTGGGAATGAGAATGCTATGTTGATGAGTCTCTTTTTATGTGAAGATCGGGCATGGCAAAGAGGCCTCCTCTCTCTATCCCATCTGAGCATCAGACACCCACCATGTGTCCCCCATGTGGCTTACATGACCCGATGCGCCCTCACTACAACCCAGTATGTGCTAAGACTCAAATCCGTATTCTGACTATCCGGTTTGTATCTGAACTCCACCGTTTGCCAGCTTTGTGACTGGAGGCAAAGGATGCAGTTCTGGGGGCGAGTTTCTTAAAGTGCAAACTGGAGGTAATAGCAGTAGCTACCTACAGCGTGTCATGAGGCTTAGTTAATCAGAACAGGCCATACAGAACATAGTTTATATATTACACCGCACTTAATAAATATTATACGTGTGTGATGTTATTATTCTCACAGATTAAAAACAACAGCAACAACAAAGCTCGGAGAAGTTGGGTAATTTGCTGACATGCCATAGATAAAAATGTCACACAAAATTTGAGACTGTCTGACCCTCATGCCCATGCTTTTTCTGCTTCATTATGCTTCTCTCACTCATGATTGATTCAATTATTGACCATTGGAGATTGATTCAACGTCCAGCCCCTGCCCCCTCCCAAAATGTCCCCTGACTGAAGGTTCCAACTTTGTAATTCCAGGGCTGGTTCTCCTGGCACCTAGCCCTCCTTCTTAGGTGGCCTCCCCAAAGTCACCTCCTTAACATAACAAAAGGCCCCTTTACTGCTCTCATCACTTAGGAAACTCCTAGGGTTTTTGAGACCCATGAACTAGGAAATGTGGATGAAAACCGAATGTATATGAGAAATATATGAGAATATATGAGATATGAGAAATATGTATTTGGGTCATCTGAATGACCAAATATATATTTTTCAAAAATCACAATATTTCAACAACCTCTTGTCTTCTCCATTATTCTCAACTTCTACCACCCCTCTCTCCCTAGGACACATCGTCAAAATTATTTTTCATCAGAAAAACTTAATATGGTTGACAATTAATATTCAGCAAGTGTTAAGTATGCACCAGATTTTTTTCTTTCTAAGTGTTTTACATTTACTAAAACATACTATCTTCACAATAACATTTTGAGTTAAATAATATTTTTACTATTTTACAAATAAGAAAAACACACAGAGATGCGAGGGAACTTGTCCAAAGTCTCACAGCTAGTAAGTGATGGAACTAAAATATAAACCTAGTATAGCCTCAAATCCGGCAGTGTGATGCCCCCAGCTTTGTTTTTCCTTTTCAGCAATTCCTTGGTGATTCGGGGCCTTTTCTGGTTCCACACAAATTTAAGGGCTGTTTATTCCAGCTCTTTGAAAAAATGTCATTGGTATTTTGATCGGGATGGCATTGAAAGTGTAGATTGCTCTGGGTAGCATAGACATTTTAACTATGTTTATTTTTCCGATCCATGAGCATGGAATATTTTTCCATCTTTTTGTGTCTTCTTCAATGTCTTTCAAGAGTGACTTGTAGTTTCTAGAATATAGATCCTTTACGTCTCTGGTTAGGTTAATTCTGAGATAACGTATGATTTTTGGTGCTATTGTAAATGGAATGGATTCCCTAATTTCTCTTTCTTCAGTCTCATTGTTTGTGTATAGAAATGTAACTGATTTCTGAGCAAAGACAGCATGATACTGGCACAAAAACAGACACATAGACCAATGGAACAGAATAGAGAACCAGAAATGGACCCTCGGCTCTTTGACAAAACAGGAAAAAACATCCAGTGGAAAAAAGACAGTCTCTTCAATAAATGGTGCTGGGAAAATTGGTCAGCTACATGCAAAAGAATGAAACTTGACCACTCTCACACCATACACAAAGATAAACTCCAAATGTATGAAAGACCTTGATGTGAGACAGGAATCCATCAAAATCATAGAGAAGAACATAGGCTGCAACTTCTTTGATATCAGTCACAGCAACTTTTTTCATGACACATCTCCAAAGGCAAGAGAAACAAAAGAAAAAATGAACTTGTGGGACTTCATCAAGATAAAAAGCTTCTGCACAGCCAAGGAAACAGTCAAAAAAACTAAGAGGCAGACCACGGAATGGGAGAAGTTATTTGCAAATGACACTACAGATAAAAGATTAGTATCCAAGATCTACAAAGAACTTCTCAAACTCAATACACAGGAAACAAATAATCAAATCAAAAAATGGGCAGAAGATATGAACAAACACTTTTCCAATGAAGACATACAAATGGCTAACAGACACATGAAAAAATGTTCAAAATCATTAGCCATCCACTGAGTGTTATACGCAAGTAATGAATCATGGAACTTTACATCAATAGGGATGTAATGTATGGTGACTAACATAATATAATAAAAAAATATTAAAAAATATCATTAACCATCAGGGAAATTCAAATCAAAACCACACTGAGATACCACCTTACGCCAGTTAGAATGGCAAAAATGGACAAGGCAAGAAACAACAAATGTTGGAGAGGATGTGGAGAAAGGGGATCCCTCCTACATTGTTGGTGGGAATGCAAGTTGGTACAGCCACTCTGGAAAACAGTGTGGAGGTCCCTTAAAAAGTTAAAAACGGAGCTACCCTATGATCCAGCCATTGCACTACTGGGTATTTACCCCAAAGATACAGACGTAGTGAAGAGAAGGGCCATATGCACCCCAATGTTCATAGCAGCATTGTCCACAATAGCTAAATTGTGGGAAGAGCCAAGATGCCCTTCAACAAATGACTGGATTAAGAAGATGTGGTCCATATATACAATGGAATATTATTCAGCCATCAAAAAGAACAATTTCACAACATTTGCAGCAACATGGATGGGACTGGAGGAGATAATGCTAAGCAAAATAAGTCAAGCAGAGAAAGACAATTATCATATGGTTTCACTCATTTATGGAACATAAGAAGTAGGGAGATCAGGAGGAGAAGGAAGGGAAGAAGAAAGGGGGGGGTAAACAGAAGAGGGAATGAACCATGAGAGACTATGGACTCTGAGAAACAAACTGAGGGCTTCAGAGGGGAGGTGGGTGGGGGAATGGGATAGGCCGGTGATGGGTAGTAAGGAGGGCACGTATTGCATGGTGCACTGGTGTTATACACAAGTAATAAATCATGGAACTTTACATCAAAAACTAGGGATGTACTGTATGGTGACTAACATAATATAATAAAAAACTATTATAAAAAAATAAAATAGATACTGGACCTAAATATATATATATACCTAGGCAGGCTGGCTTCAGATTGTAGGCTCTTAACTACTAGCTATATTGCCTCTCATGAATTACTAAGATGAGTCATGCCAGGAAGTTCTTGGGCTCCAAATCACCATCCTCCACTTGGGTTTTTCCTATGTCCCTGTCATATACAGTCCCAGATCTCATTCTTCTCTTCAGACTCTCCACTTCTCCCAACCAAGTTTGACCACTTCCATTTTAGTGTCACTGTGGTTCCTGTCAATCATTTCTATTATAACCACTTCACTCTGGCACTTTTTTTTAATTCATAAAATGTCATAATTTATTGAAATACAGCTTATATTCAAAGAAATATAAAGATCTTGTGTGTACAGTTCAATTGGTTTTGACAATTGCATACAAACTGTATAAACCACACCCCTCTCAGATACAGAACTTTTCCATGTTCAGGAAATTCCCTCATGTCCCCTTCTAGCCAATTCCTGCATATCCTTCTCCTCCAAACCAGCCACTGTTCTGGTTTTTTTCACTGTTAGCTTAGCTTTGCCTAAGAACGTCCTATAAATGGAATCATACAGTATGTAACTTTGTGTTGCATGTATCAATAGCTTATGATTTTACTGGTCATATTCCGTGATATAGATATATTGAAATTTGTTTAGTCAATGGATATCCTGACATTTGTTCATTTATTTTTCTGATGGGACCCTTGTGTTCCTCTTTTCAGATTTTGACTCTCATGAATAAAGAACTCTGAACATTCTTGGACCAATACTTTTGTGGACACAGAACATGTTTTCATTTCTCTCAGATAAATACAAAGAAGTGGAATTCATGGATCAGAGAGTAGAGGTATGCTTAATTTTATTTAAAAAAATTGCCAAACCATTTTGGTTGTACCATTTTATAATGGTTGTACCATTTTATACTCTCACCACCAAAGGATGAGAGTTCCAGTTGCTTCTTATCCTACTGCCACTTGGTATTTTCAGTCTTGAAGTTTAGTCATTTTAGTGGGTGGGTAGTAGTATCTCTACGTGGTTTGAACTTGCATTTTCCTGCTGACTAAAGATGGTGAACACTTTGTCCTGTGCTTTTTGGCTATTCATCTATCTTCTTTCATGAGATGTCTGTTCAAGGATTTTGCTTTCCGCCCACCTCTATTATTTCTATATAGATTTCTTGACTTTTAATTTTTGAATTGAAAGTGCTTATAGATTATGGATATAATCCCTTGTTTGATTTATATTGCAAATATTTTCTCCCATTGTGCGGCCTGTCTGGTCATTTTCTTAATGGTGTTTTTTGATGAATAGAAGACCAATTTTGATAAAATCCAATTGATCGATTTTTTTTCGTTAATAGTACTTTCTTGGTTCTGAAAATCTTTACCTACACCAAGGCCATGAAGATGACTTTCAATACTTCATAGTTTGCATCTTACCTTAGGTCTATCATGTATTTTTGAGTTATTTTTTGTGTGTGGTATGAGGTAAGAGTTTATACCTTCTTTCCCTCTATATCTAGTTATTTTGGCAAAATTGATTGAAAAACTTTCTTACATTGAATTGCTTTGAGTATTTTGTCAAACCTTAACTGACTGAAAAAGTAAGAGTATACAACTTGCTTGTTCCCATCCTTAGGGGAAAATTTTTACATTGATTGATTTGTGGGTGTTAAGCCAACATTGCATTTCTCAGATGAACCCCTCTGAATCGTGATGCATTGCCTTTTTAAATATACTGTAGAATTTAAATGGCTAATATTTTTAAATTATTTTTTCTATTATATTCATGTGTAATGCTGGTCATTAGTTCTCTTTTAATGTTTTTGAATGATGCTGGGATTGTGGTTGTACTGTGCTCATAAAATAAGTGTGCAAGACTGAATTTTTATTTTTTGATAGAATTCACTAGTGTCTCTATTTGACTCAGAGCTTTTTTCATGGTAGGCTTTGTATTTTATTTTTTTAATTTATATTTTTAAAATTTATTTATTTAAGAGAGGGAGAGAAAGCACATGTGAGCCGGGCGAGGTGCAGAGGGAGAGGGACAAGCAGACTCCATGCTGAGTGCAGAGCCTGACGAGGGGCTCGATCTCACAACCCTGAGATCGTGACCAGAGCCAAATCAAGAGTTGGACGCTCAACTAACTGAGCCACCCAGGAGCCCCTTCATGGTGTGCTTTTTAAATACTAATTTGATTTTATTGATAAATATAAGGCTACTCAGATTTTCTATTTCTTCTTGGATCTGTAAAACCTATGGTAATATTCTTTCTTTCTTGATACTAACAATTTCTGTTTTCTGTTTTTTTTTAATTTAGTCAAAGTAGAGACTTATCAATATTCTTAAACTTTTCAAAGAACCAGTATTTACTTTTATTGATTTCCTCTATACTTATTTTCTATTTTATTGGTTTGTATTACTTTACATTATTTCTTCCTTCTACTGACTTTGGGCTTAATTTCCTCTTCCTTTTCTGGCTTCTGTGATGGAAGCTTAGATCCTTGACTTTAAGCATTTATTCTTTTCTAATATAAGTAAATAGAGCTATGAAATTTCCTCTAAGCGGTGCTTTAGTTGCCTCCCAATGCATAGTTTAGACGTCTTAATTATCATTCCACTGAAAATGTTTTCTAATTTTGCCAGTTGTAATTCTTTGACCAAAACCAAGAGTCGGGTGCTTAACTGACTGCACCACCCAGGTACCCCTATATCACCTTTATTTCTGAAGTGTATTTGTGCTGGATATAGAACTCCAGTTTTAAAAAATGTTAAGCAATTCAAACATGTTTTATTGCCTTCTGGTTAACACTGTTTCTGATGACAGCCCAGCAGTGATGTTTACTGTTCCCTTGCAGATAATGCATCCCCTTTCTACAGCTGCTTTTAGGATGTTCTTTTCACCTTTCTTTCTTTCTTTCTTTCTTTCTTTCTTTCTTTCTGGCAATTTTGTTATGATATGCCTAGATGTATTTATCCTTCTTTGGGTCTGATAATATTCTTGGTTTATATTTTTTCATCAAATTTGGAAAATATGTGACCAAATATCTTCATTTTTAAAAATTCAATTAGCCAACATACAGTACATCATTAGTTTCAGATGTAGTGTTCCATAATTTATCAGTTGCGTATAAGACCCAGTGCTCATCACATCATGTGCCCTCCTTAATGCCCGTCACCCAGTTATGCCATCTCCCCACACATCTCTCCTCTAGCAACCTTCAGTTTGTTTCCTACAGTTAAGAGTCTCTAATGGTTTGTCTCCCTCTCTAATGACTTCCCATTCAGTTTTCCCTCTCTTTCCCTATGATCCTCTGCTCTGTTTCTTATATTCCACATATGAGTGAAACCATATAAAACTGTCTTTCTCTGATCGACTTATTTTGCTCAGCATAATTCCCTCCAGTTCCATCCATGTCAATGTAAATGGTAAGCATTCATCCTTTCTGATGGCTGAGTAATATTCCATTGTATATATATATACACATCTTCTTTATCCATTCATCTTTCGATAGATATCTTGGCCCTTTCCACAGTTTGGCTATTGTGGACATTGCTGCTATAAACAGTGGGGTGCAAATGCCTCTTCAGGTCACTACATTTGTATCTTTGGGTTAAATACCTTGTAGTGCAATTGCTGGGATGAAGGATAGCTCTATTTTTAACTTTTTGAGGAACCTCCATACTGGTTTGCAGAGTGGCTGCACCAGTTTGAATTCCCACCAACAGTGTAAGAGAGTTCCCCTTTCTCTTCATCCTCGCCAACATTTGTTGTTCCCTGTCTTGTTACTTTTAGCTGTTCTGACTGGTGCGAGGTAGTATCTCATTGTGGTTTTGATTTGTATTTCCCTGATGCCAGGTGATGTGGAGGGCACGTATTGCATGGTGCACTGGGTGTTATACGCAACTAATGAATCATCGAACTTTACATCGGAAACCGGGGATGTACTGTATGGTGACTAACATAATATAATAAAAAATCATTAAAAAAATAATAAAGTCCTCATCTGTTAAATCCAAACCTGCTAAATAGATGTAGACATGCTACTTCTACTGACTTGTCTTTCTCCTGCTTGTGGGTCACATTTTCCTACTCCTCTGCATTTCTAGTAGCGTTTTCCTTTATACTAGACATTGTGAATTCTATAGAGTTGAATGCCTGGATTTTGTGTTCCGTTAGCATGGCTGACTTTTGGTCTGGTAGTCAGTCAAAGTACTTGTGGATCTACCTGAATTTTCTTGAGGACTTTTTAAAGCTTCGTTAGAATGAGTGAGGGGAGTCTTTACTTTACTGTTAGGGGAGCACCCCATCCTCACGCATGACCTTTCCAGTATCTCAGCTGCAGGCCTGGCTTGTTTAGCAAGTTCTCTCCACTTAGTGTGGCTGGAGCTTTCATATCTCTCAGTCTTTTCTGTCCCTGAAATCTCTTCTGCTCATAAATCCCTGGCCATATTTCTTGCCAGGTGTTATGGTTGAAATGTGTCATTTCCTGCCCCTGCCCCATTCCTGTGTTGAACTGCTAACCCTCATACCACATAATGTGACCTTATCTGGAAGTAGGATCATTGCAGATATAATTAGCTAAGTTAAGATGAGGTCCTACTGGAGTAGGGGGGAATCCCAATCCAACATGACTAGTGTCCTTATTCAAAGGGGAAATTTGGACACAGACGTGCACAGGGAGAATGACAAGAGACCATGAGGGCAGAAATCGGGGTGATAGGTTTCCAAGCCAAGGAATGCCAAAGGTGGCCAGCAACCATCAGAAGCCAGGGGAGAGGCATGGAACAGATACTTTCCTTCTATAGCCCTCAACCCTGCCCACAACTTGATCTTGGCCTCGCAGCTTCCCGAACTGTGAGACAGATTTCTGTTGTTTAAGACACACGGTCTGTGGTACTTCCTGACAGCAAACCTAGGAAACTAACATATCAGACCTCACAAAATTACCCTATGGTATATATGCAGCTTACTAATTGGCCCCAGACTCGGGGATCCCTCAGAATATTTCTGGATCTCTTTCCCGGCACAGTGTCCTGCTCACTGGCATTGTGTGTCCTGCATTCCTATGACTTTATTTGTCCTTTTCATCTCTGCCTGCTCAGCTCAGCAAGACCATGCTCTGCTCGGGCTTCACCTCCCTGCACGGCAGTCCAGAAAATTCTTCCAGCAAGGAAACTGTGCAACATGAGCCCTTCCTTGCATGTCCCTCATCCATCTCGGGTCGCACAGCATTCCACTGCCTGTTGTGCAATGTCTGAATTATTTCATGTGTTTCATACTGTTTTCAAAATTTGGGATCAGAGGGTAGTCCTGTAACAGTTACTCTGTCATAATTATGTGGTATAATTTTTTTTATAGCGAAACTACTTCTTTATACGGATAACTATATGAGAAATCATAACTTGTGTTCTCCTTTTCCCTCTTTCAACATTGTCCGACACAGGAAACATGCATTCATTCAATCCATTCTGTGTTCCTTCTTCCTGCCCTTGACTACACTAGGCACTTGGAGAAGAAAATGATATCCATTCTTTTCAAGGGGGAGTGCAGACAAGAAAAATTGCTACTGAAATATAGTTCAAGAAACAGCTTGAGAGGGTAGGACAGGGCATTGTGGGAACACCAAAAAGAAGTGCTTACTGCCACTTGGTACTCAGCAAGTGCTCGACAAATGCTTGTCAAATTCAAGAGGGAACTCCATATGTGTTCAGCAAGATTTCCAAAACACTTTGTTAATTCATTTAAGAAATATGTACTTAGTACCCACTACAGAATAAGCTCTGTTCCAAGAATATGGGAAGTAGCTGCCAACACAAGAGCCCAAAGTGTCTTTTAAACAAATCCAGAGATGCAAAATGCCTTATTGATAAATTCCCGCCATAGATATTTATTAAGTGACCTCTATGTTGTAGGCACAGTTCTAAAAAATCTTACCTACTCTCTAAAGCAAGTAGTGAAAATAATCTATCACTGGTATTATTTGGAAGTAGAATTTTAAGACCCGAGCTCTGAATTAGGCATAAACATGTAATCGATATGGTAGATTTCAGATAACGTGAGGCAGACCACCCAGGGGAATCTTCCAAAGGGGTGATCAGGACCCAGTTCCGTGATTCTTGTAGTTTGTCGTCTGCTTTGAGAATATAAAATGTTCAAGAAAATGGAGAGCAAGAAAGCTGGGGGCTTTTCTATATAAAGAGTTTCTCTTATGTGTCAATTCCAATCCTATCCTGGTCACAAGTGAAGGGGTGAGGGCGCTATGTCTTTCTCATGCTTGGAGGCTTGTTCCAATGGCAGCACTCATAAAGCTTTACTTATGGTCTCTGCTGTTGGTGGACACCAAGGACCCAGACATACTATCACCTCAGAAAAGTGAGAGCAACCTGCCTGGGCCAGAGAGAGTAGACTACAGTGCCTGGCAAGTAACCAGAGGAGGAAGAAGTACAAGAGCGCGTTTCATGGACCAGATGGTGACAGAGCCAGCCTGGAGCCATTTCAAGTCCTGCCCAAGTAGACTGCCTGGGAGTGCTTTTGGACTCATGTGGAGCAATGGATGTGGACCTCATCTTTGAGGAATCTAGGGTGGGGGAAGCAGCCAGGTGAAGGCAAGGCATTGCCCATGTCAGAGGAGTTGTAGCTGAAGGGACCAGTAAAGACTATTCCAAACAACTTTGAAAGCATCTATGAGGAAAGAGCTACTGCTGTCCAATTGCCAGGTCCAGAGAGCATGAATCCATTCACTCCAGCAGAAACTGCCTTTTCTCCTCCTCTTCTCCTTGGCAGCCCATCCTCTCTGACTTTTATGAGGTGTGGAGCAGCCGCTAGTGAGTGGGGGAGGAAATGGAAGAGAAAGAGGACAGAAGCCAAACATAGCCTTCTCTAAGGACAGCCTTCCACCTAGCCTGAGGTGACGTTGGGATGGGAGGAGTCTAGCCTTGAAGGAAGATTGAGATGTGACTAGGACCTTGGGGGAGACACTTCTAGTAACTGAATTGAGATTGTGTTTTGTGATTTAATATGGTTGCAGAACTACAGGAACTAAATGAAAAATTATGGTTCCTAACAATTTTTCATCTTCCTCCTCTGAATAAATTTGGACAAGACCCTAAGAGGCAAAAAGTCAATGTTTTTGATTACGTCGGGTGAGTTGTGTTTGTCTAATCAACTGGCTGCACTTTGAAATTTTTCCTTAGCTACAGATAGGGATTTCATGCGTTTCTTCTCCAATCCTCAACCAGATCAGCTCTGTCAATATTATCCACATAAATGTTAAGGTCTCGGCCCTTGGAAGATCAAGGATTTTACAGTCTGTCTGCCTGAGTCGTCAAGAGACTCAAGTCTGAGTGTTGAGGAATCTGGGTGTCAAGGAATTTCTTTTTCTGCTCTAAGACTTTGTCAGAGATCTTGGGAGGTGTCAACTGAATGGCTTGAGAAATTCCCTTTCAATGTTTGGACATTTCATTCCCCAACGGCAGGGGTGGGGAGAGGGGCAATAACTAAAAAGCCCACTAACAATGATAGACAGATGGGCATAGGGGCTACACCAGAAGCGACTTTTTGGTGACTCATGTTGGAGGAGCTGCCTGTCCCGGCTATTTCTTGGGTAACTTTCCCCAGTCAGTTCCACTTGGAAAGACAAACAGCATTAAAACTAAAGAAAGTTCCACAGCTGACTCTATGGCATTAGAATTATCACCCAACAAAATCGTGGTCTGTAGCCAAAGGACACCTTGTCACAGTGTCAGAGCAAGCATGGCTGACGGCGTCCAGGGGAAAAAGAGAAGCCTGTCTAGACAGATTGGAACGTCTCGTGTGCCTAATTAAACAGTCCCTCTTACAACCGGGGCTGTGTGAAAAGTTTGCTTGTTTATTAATTACTGGTGGAACATACCTTTAAAGAGTTGCCATGCACTTCATCCTCTTCCATGGATTCACGGGGATTAGGAGCCCAAAAGGGCCCTAGGATCGAATAATCCAATCCTGTAAATTTCCAGAAGAGAAAAACTGAAGATCAGAGAGATCAGAGAGAATGACAAGGACGAGGAGTGAGCCATCAGCAGTGACAACATTAGAATCCACGTTTCCAACATCCAGTCCGTGGCTTTGTCTGCCATGCCAGCCTGCCTGTTGTGTAGACAGATGATGTGGCCCCTCCAAAGGTGCTACTAGGAAGGCTCTTTGTTGAGATTTATTCCCCCACATGACTATCCTATTTATTAAAATTCCCTCATTACCGGTACATCCCTTTGGGCTGTCAATCCAGCTATCTGTCTGGAAAGTATGAATACCCTTGAATGGAGCAACACAACCCAGGCTTGGATTCTCTTAGAAGCAGCCCCAGAGACAAGGATTTGAGGGCCGGCAGTTTATTTTGAAGATGATTCTGGAGAGCATTGGCGTGGAAGTGTGGAGGACGCAGGGAAGACAAGGAAACCAAGAGAGGGTAAGCTATTGAATAGGCTGCTGCTATGGGAAGCTGAGGCTCCAGCTCTTTGGGGGAATTCTGGGAGGAAATGGCCAATATACGTCAGAGTTGACCCATCAGAATGGCCATAAAGTTAGGGAAGTTGTCACTTACTCCAGGTGTCATTGGTTGACAGCTACTCCCTGGAGGCCTTGGACGCTTTCTCTTGCTGTCTGCCATGCTTCGGCTAGGCACAAAGGCAGAGAACACCAGTGTTTGCAGTAGGTCCCTGTTGGTACTCCTGGGCAGGGGGTGTTGGGTCAGGCCCAGACAGCAGCCGTGCATCAGAGTTGCCATCAATCAGTCCTTGCCCGCTTAGTGTGAGACGGTATGAGGGCTTGTCTCCGTGACATCTAAGGACAGAGCAGTGAGGACAGTGGTCCATTTGCTTGGGGTGGAAGGAGATGAGTGAAGAGTTTGGGCAAACAGAGCACTGCCTGCCCAGGAAATAGCAGGCTCCCATGCTTGCAGACAAGTTTACAATTTAGAGTTCTGGAGGTCTGACCTGTTTATAGGTTACTTGACACATGTCAATGAATTACAGCCAGAAATTTATAGTCACCAAGCCTGCCCACAACCTTCCTCCCCTCTTCTGCTTACACCCTCAGTTTTAGACAAAATACAGTGAATCAAGGATTGAAAGGCACCCTAAAATTCAGTTTAATTTAAATGATCTCAATCTATATTAATTCAAGCTGAACATTTGCATTCCATTTTATTTTCTGTGATTCACTTAAATAAGATCCAACATTTTTTGATTACTTCCCCACTTAATCAATCAATCAGTATAGGAGAAAGGAAATTGGACTTGAAATCGGATTTAGTTCTGAGCCATTACTCAGTGCCTATTTTAGTTGACAAGGCTTGGGGAAATCTTTATCACTAAGCCTTTCTTTTGGGAAAATGGGGTAGTCTTCGTTATTCTGTGTACCTCTGTGTATCCGTGAAGGATACGTGGAATAACAGACAGGGAAGCACCCCATAGCCTGTAACACAAGTCTCACACTTGTTCTACAAATGCTATGTCCATGCCTGCTGTATGCACTGCCACGGAGTCTACAGTCTAGAGCTATTCAGTGGCTTTGCAACTCTTTACAGCACAGCGTGGGAGGCACAAACACAGATACCATATGATCTCTGTTTTTATGGGTTTTATAATCTAGGGGAAAGGAGGGGAAGATAATGACAAAAGAATGAAGCAGTGGGTATGGTTCTAGTGCAATGCTAAGGTACAGAAAGAATTATTTGAAGGATGGGTCAGATGTCAGTAAAATAAACTGGGAAACATGTGGGGGTTGCAGACACTGTTGGGGCTCCACCTAAATCATCTTGAATTTCCCTACTGGCTCTTCGCTCCCCTCTCTCAGCTTCCGTGCTTGTTTGCCTCCAAAGCCTGCACCTGTGTCTTTCTTTGGAGGGTTGCCCTTGGCTCTCCGCACACTTGCAGACAGCCGGAAGTATCTGGGAGTTT
The DNA here is from genome assembly GCF_023065955.2 of Ursus arctos. Lineage (NCBI taxonomy): Eukaryota > Metazoa > Chordata > Mammalia > Carnivora > Ursidae > Ursus > Ursus arctos. The sequence goes on along the minus strand of NW_026623111.1, from coordinate 9,146,540 downwards.
ACATCCCTGGGGCAGCCCTTCGGTGATGACTAATTAGCATGGGAGTGTGCAAGCTCAACTCTCTTGCTTGGGGTTGGGACAAACTTGGAGGTGTAATTCACACTTGAGAACTCCCCAGTGGAATTACGTGGAAGTTGCCCTCTCTGGGAGTCTGCCTGAAATCACACCCTTGTCTGGCTTCTTCTCCTTCACTGTCACGCTTCCCCCACTCTCTTACTGGTTTCTCTTGGGCACACTTTCTTAATAAATTACTTGCACACAAATTCTTGTCTCCCAGTGTGTTTCTGGGGAATGCGACCTAAGACACAGGGCATTCTGGGTGGAATGAACAGCCTGGGGAAGACGGTGAGTTTAGGAAGGTGGAAGGCGTGACTGGGGAACAGCATGGTTTGTGGCTTGTGGCTGGAGACTGAATTTGACATTGAACCCTGTCAAATTCATTCATTCATGAGACATCTTCGGGGCAATTCCTATGAGCCCAGTGCTGGTTTTAGTCCTTGGGATATATGAACAGAGAAAAAAAGAAGATTAAATCCTTGCCCTGGTACAGCTTATATTCTAACAGGACAGAAAGAAAACAAAAAATAAGCATAATAAGTAAGTCAATTTTATAAAAAGTGTGTTAGAGGATAAGAGAGGCATGAGGAGTATGGAGGTTTACTGATTTCATATAACTGTGGGGGGAATTCTGCCAGTGAGTCATGGTAAGGTGATTTCTGGCTTGGGGTTGTCAAGTGTTCTTTATTAGTGATCTTATTTTAATGGCTAGAGTTTAGGGTGCATATCATCAACGATTTATGGAGAACTAACTTCAAGTTGGGAAGAGGATTATTGTGTTATTTATATGTTGTGGCATAACCAAGTGTTCCAAAATTCTGTAGCTTAAAAGAACTTTTATTATCTCATGATTTTTGTGGGTGAGGGAATCTGGGTGAAGCTTAGCTAGATTCTCTGGCCTGGTGTTTCTCACAGGCAGCAGCCGAGAGATTGGCTGGGACTGCTGTCTTCTCAAGACTTGACCGGTAGCGGAGCAGAGGATCTGCTCCCGAGCTCACTCACACGCCGTTTGTAGGTCTCTGTGGCTGTTGGCCATAGACATTAGTTCTACCTGCAGGGCTACTGACAACAGAGCAGCTCACATCCCCCAGACCAAGGGCTCTAGGGCAGAGAAAGAAGGGATAGGAGGGAGGGATGGGGGGGAGAGAGCGAAAGTCACAAGAGAGGGGAGGGAGCAAGGTGGAAGTTACAGGTTTTTTTGTGTTCTAATCTAGAACAAAACAATTTTTTTGCCTCACACAGAGAGAAGCGAGCAAGTCAGTAGCCACAGTGTGCACACAAAGGAAAACCCAAGGACCTGGATACTTACTAGGAGGCAGACATCACTGGGGACCATTCTGTAGGTGCCTACACAAGGATACTTTGTTGATATGCTGAGCATTAGGGCATTCACTAGATCCTTGCTTTCTGAGAAACAGAGACCCGAAGCCAAGTGATCTCCAACATATCACTGTGGAATGTGACTCTTGCACAAAAGTTGCCAGGCAAGTTATCACAATTCAAACTCTTACTCTTATAATATAATAAGACTTGATTGCAGAAACCTTATTTCCTGCTTTGAAATATAATGTTTATCAAATAGTTACGCTTTTGCATTTAAGTATGCAAAGTTGATTACTCAACATAAAGTTTACATATGTTCTTTCTGGAAATTCTGCAATGTGGGCTATACTGTGTGCAGCTTCTGAAAATCAGAGAATAATTAAGTTGAGAATAAAAGTGGGTTCTTTATTTCTTAATGAATATAGCCATTCTTCCTTGGGATCTCCTGTCCCAGTGTTTTAAGGAGGTCAGCTAAGGCTCTGTCCTCTGCCTCCTCTGGAGTGTTAGTTTTGATAATGAACTTGGTATGGGTGTTAGCATCGGGATTGGCCTTGGTCCCAGTGATTAGGTGGGGTTGTAAAAGGGTGAACTTGGGTCATCTCTATAGAGGTATTATTTGTAATGAAAATGATTGTAAAAGGTAGGGGTTAAAAGATAAATCACTGAACATCGGGGCTCTTGAAACCCCAAAATCTTGCTTTGAGACTTACAAAGGTTCAAGGGTGAATGCTACATTCTCAATAAAGTTGTATAAAAAATATAGTTATCCCAGCCTCATCACTGGAGGGACCTACCTTGGGCTAGTTACCTTTACTTAGGAAATTTCCTTCTTTTTCCCACATTTACACAGAAATAACTTCAAATTGTGGAGCAACTCTGAGGCACAGATTTTGGAAGGAAGAATTGAGATTGGGAACTGTTTTCCAAGTGAAACTTCCTCTTACTGAATACACATTTGGCACTAGTGACTGATTGAAGGGTCATAGAAACCAAAGGGAAATATCAGGAAAACAGGGCGACACCAAGTAGGGAGGCAGGGAGCAATTCTGAAGGAAGAATGTAAATTGAGGTTTTTTTTAACCTTTTATGAGAGGCCACCGGGATGGTCCGGGATGGTCCGGGTGCCCAGGTAGGCTACGATGTTGTGAGAAATAACAATGGAGCTTGCAAGATGTCATAATACAAACAAAATCCCGAGCAGGAGGGAAGGTTGTCTCCCAGCCAGTCAGCACCCTGCTCCCCTCCTGCCCTGGGTCCCCACTGTCCTCTCCCCCCTCCCCACACCCCTCCTCTGCCGCTTTCTTCACAGGATCCTGGTTGGGCCTGGATGGCCCCCAAACACCTGGTTGAACAATAAACACGAGTGACTGTGGTGGTCCTGTCAGCCCCTGCTCTTTGTAAAATTACCGCTGACCCCCAGCCCTGGCTCGGATGGATTTCCCAGACACCCCGCATCGCTGCGCTGACAGGCACTGAGCTCTGCCCTACACTGTCTTCGCCCCATTATTGGAAGGTCTTCAGGAGCTGGGAGCTGGGAAGAGCGCATCTCGGCGCTGGAATCGGTTACAAATCAAACACTGTGCTTACAAACTCTTACGTTTTGAAAAGAACACTTTGCAGTGATTAAATATTTATGCACGGCACGCACTTGAAACTTTGATGATTTATTCAGATTTTATAACTTAGAGTAAAATAGAAATTGTTGTCCAGTGTAAGATATATATAAATAAATATATAAATCTAAGCATATAAATATAAAAACATATATGTATGTGTGTATATAAAGATTTCGTTTCCCTGGGTATGGGGTATCCAAGATGCTGGATGACAGAATGCATCTGTTTTGCTGTGTGTTTGCTTTTTTTTTAATGGTCTCCATAAATCCAGGGAGCTCCTTCTTGGACCGCTAGCCTCTTTCAATAGAAGCATGTTTTCACTGGGATTTCCACGTTCATAATTATTCCTCTCATTTCTCTGCCGTGAGAAGACAAGCTGGTATTTCATTGCTTTGGGGAAGTTAATAATATGGTAGGCCAAACATCAGGAAAAATTATAATGAATGAAGCTATACAAATTGGGGGAAACACAGGCTGCTGTTCTAAAGTGTTCCCGTCATAAACCCTGGGAATTCCACTATAGTCGCAAGCAAGTAACGCTTTAGCGCATAAACACTCAATTAATTAAATGTAATACGCTATATAAGTTTGAATGAGTTCTAAATACAGAAATGGTCAAATAATGGTGCTTGAAACCACTGGCTAAGAGGAGTTCCATGTCTTATTCTGAATTTCCTACCTGGAATGAGACCCTTCTGCCTCCCTCCTGAAAATCACTACATGCATCGTTTATAAATAGAATATTATCAATTCCTTACTTGGTACATGCTGATTAAGCCTCATACTCACGCATAAAAAAACAAAACAAAACAAAAACCAAATAAACAAAAGAACTTTTCTTGTCTTAAATTTCTATCTCTCATGATGTCTCCAGAGCCGTTGTTTGAAGAGCTCTGTTTTCTTCATTATTTCCAATTTCTGGAAGCATGGGTTTTATTATCCTCTTGCCCCTCTTAAGTTCCTTGAACCATTTTTATATGGTGTTTAAGGGGACACATCTCACCTGACTGATATTCTGTAATCCCTAAATAACTACTTCTCAAATGTGACTCTGAAACTACTCCCAAGGGAGGGCAAACTTTTTGAGAGGTGACAAGCCTTGTCTGACACTAGGCTGAGGGTGATGGCTATTGTGTGGGCTTTCGTGGCACCTCGTGCCTGTCATTGCTCACCGTGCCTTATGGAAGTCAGTTCTTGGTTTATCTCTGCCTTCTTCGTGTGTGAGACTGTATCTTTCTCATCTTCGTGACCTTAGTGGTTAGCACTCTGTGTGCACACGGTAACGTTCACTATTCATTTCTTGCGTGCACTTCATTCATTCATTCATTCATTCATTCATTCATTCAGCAAGAACTATTCCAGGCCCTGGAGAGCTATGATGAACCAGACACAAAAGGATTCTCTGGATCTTAGGGTCCAGACTGTTTTTACAAGTTTAGGTGAACTAAAATGATTTTATAAATAAAACAAAAAAAATGCATTAAAGGAAATCACTTGGAAATGTGTCTGATCTGACCAGACCCAGAACTCAGTTCTTTTCCAGAATGTGCTCCCCAGACTCTGCTGCCTCTACTTACTCTCTTCCAACCGGGCAGCAAACCCTTATGGAAACTATGTAACCATCACCAAACAGATGAGAGAAAGAGCAGGCCTCTTCTAGAAAAAAATCAATGGACCACGTCTCTTCTTATAGAAACCAGAAAGATCAAATCCATTGATACAGAGGCATTGCCTACACCTTAAATTAAAAAAAATAATTATAGAAGTGATAGCTTTCAGTATCAAGCTTAATGCAGGACGCTGGACCAAAGTTTAAGGACTACAGAATATTTTTCTACAAAATAGAATAAAGAAGGAAAGATTTGTATTCAGTTTTTGCTGCGTTAACAACCTCCCCCCCCCCCCATCCCCTCCCAAATCTCAAAGGCAGGAACAGCACACATTTCTTTCTTACATGTTGGTGAGTACAGGTCGGCTGCCGTCCAGGAACCAGGATGAAGGAGCAGCTCTTACGGGGACCTGCTGTTTTCACGGCAGAGAGAGATGAGCAGACCAGAGCCTGCAGAAAAGCATGAAATGGATTTGAAATCTTTTACAGACCCAGAGCATGTGTGGAGGAGTCAGCCTGCAAATGACACAGCCAAGCCCAGCATCCACGGGGGTGGAGATGTAGGCATCCACCCACCAGGACAGACAGAAGGACTTTAAAGTCCAACTGGGGAACTGAGTGTGAGCTGGAATGATGTGACCCCTAGGCCCCTCCTGTTCTTTCCCTGCCCTGAATAGCTTCACCCCCTTTTCCCCAAGATAGACTCCTGAAAATACTCCCAATAGACAAATATGGACATCTCTCAGTCTTGGGGAGCTCAGGGTTCAGGCCTCTTGGGACATTTATCACACTCCATTGTGTTCTCATTTTGTTTCTTAAGAGCTTAACATTGTCTCCAATAGAATGTGGACTCCTCAGGAATGCTTGAGGTGTAGAATATGGTTGAAATGTTTGTGATTTTGGAATGGCTTAAAAATAGGAAATAGAAACAATGTCTACAGGTGATTTTAGAAACCAAGACCCACATTTGTTAATTCTCTGCAGGAAAAACAGTTTTCTGTGCCACCGTCTTCCTGTAATGCCTCTTTTGCTGCGGACACAAGCACTGCAAAAGCAGAAATTTTCTTCACACTTATTTCTGTGGTACTAAGTTAATATCTAAATACCCCGAGGGACCTGGAGAAAAATCACCCCAAAGCACTACTCATGCTGCCTGGTACTAAGTAGGGCCCTTCATAGATTTTTAAAAACTAATTTGCCTATGATAAAAACAGGGAAAAAGAGATACAGAGACTTTAGTAACGAGTCTGGAGGTATCTTCTCAAACACTTTTTGGCAGAAAAAGCTAAGACACAATGAGTTAACATTTCTGAGCTAATTTCTCTTTGAAAAATGAGGGGAGAAAAAGCAGAACAAGCGGATTGAGGAGGAGGAGGAGGGAAGAAAGGACAATATTGCATGGAGAAAGTCTGAAAGTTTGGTCGTGACTGATCCCTGAGATGTGTGGTAGATAGCAAGCATGGCCTGAGCACTCTAGTGGTGCTGAGTATGAAAGCACAGGGATCCGGAGAGCCATCTTCCTGGTCCTCTGACATTTAGAGGCTCAGTCCAGAAGTCTCCAGAATACGCAATAAATCCTGTCTACTCTTGGCCCCATGCTCGAGTCACCGAATTCCTCATCCTAACCCCAGCTGAGCGTCCTTGAAGATCAACCTCTATCAACCGACATTCTTCCTCAGGCCACAGATACTTGGCAGTTTAAGGGGGTGCTGTCTGGAAGAAGAAAACCAGCAAAAAGGAAAGAATAAAGTAGAAGAAGGGGTGGGAGGAAGAAAGGAAAAGGATGGAGATGTTAATTTTGAATTCAGGGAAATGAAGTTCTAAATGATGTATACATACTGTGTATTTGGAGGGGGAGGGAGAGAAAGAATGTTACTGGCTCTTCCTCACACAACTCACACTTCCCCAGATGTTAGGACAACGAAAAGAAGGAAACTCCCATTTCTTGAAGGCTTCCTGCTTGCCAAGCACTCTGCTAGATGTTTTGCAACTGTGACCTTACCGAGTTTCTATTTTCTGATGTAAGTGTTCTGATCTCCTCCTAGAAGGGAACAGACTGGCTCAGGGCGTGTGAGGGACCAGGTTGAGAGGGCTGGTGAATGGGTCAGGTCTCCACTACTGTGGGGTTTAAACCCAATTGCAAGTCAATGTTCCGATTAAATAGACAGGACATAAATTATTTAAAAAGACAGGGAGGAGAGCTTAAGACTGTCCTTACTCATTTCAAGGAGTCTCTGGGAAGAAATTGGGCCCTGAGCCATAAAGGACCACTATTTGAGCCAACCTGGTTTAACAGAGGGGGTCTCAAGTATTTGGGGAGATATTAATTAATGTTTTGAGAAGGTAACCTGTGCTCACATAGACTTGGCATATGCTGGGTTAATCTGCAGGACTTCTCAGAGCCTTTAATATGCTAATGTGCACCTTGGCCCTCTAAAAGCCTGCAGCCTGCAGGCCCCTTTCCTTGCATCTTTCGAGACTGCTTGTGCTCAGACCATATATTGCTTTGGAGTCCCTGACTTAGGCTCAGAGTGGGAACTTGTCAAAACAGCTGCCTAGGGCTCCCTGCTCCTTCCTGAGCACTGTCCACCTCCCACAATCCCTACACATAGTGTCTATGAGAGGCACCAGATTCATGCCACACAGCCATCAATTACTTCAAGGATGAGCGCCTGACCACTCTGAACCACTCCGTGGGCTTCTCTAGGAATTTTAGAGTCAAAACTGAGACCAGTATGTCTCTGGGTGCCTGGAAGTGAGAGCAGGAAAGGAAGCAACTCCATGTGCATCCCACCGGCCAGGGGTGCAAATGCACAGGACGGTCAGGGAACTGAAGCGGGAACACTCTAGATCCCTCTGCACCGTGCCAGCCCCAACACGGCTCACCTCCCGTGGCAATAACCATCCCATCAGGACCTGACATCCTTCCACGGGATCCCCTTAGCGGTTTGAGCTATTTAACTCAGGATTTCCGTTACATAAGTAACAAAGTAATACCAAGTAATTAAAATGAATACCCTGCAATCAAACAAAAATATATATAAAGTGTTTGAAATAAATGCAATGCCAGTTTTGCTTGCCTGGAAGGAATAATAAAACAAGGAAAGCGGGATTTAGAATAGTAACGTGTAAGTGGGAGGAGAGAGAAAACAGTTAGCAAGCCAGCGGTGAAGTTCTAAGGGTTTGTAATGGGAGCAGATGGTAGTTCCACCTACAGACTGGAAGATTCTATGTTATCTGAAAACATGATCACATTTATTCATTCATAACCACATTCCTCCTCCTCCTCCTCTTCTCCTTCTTCTTTTAACTGATTCACAAAGATCCATGTGCAGACACCATCCTGGGTGTTGTGGACACATACGTGCGGGTGCCGTGGTCTCTGCCTGCAGGAATCTCACCATCCACGTGTATAAGTAAGTAAAAATATGAAAATGTATGATGTGTGCTATTTTCTGCTGGTTTGCTTTCAGACCCATTCCACACCTTTCCCCCAATCTGCTTTGTACCACAGGGAGCCCATGGCCCAGCTTCCCAGTCAGCTGGCCAGCGGAGGCCCTTCCAGGAGATCAGACAGCAGGGCGATAAGAAGGCCAGTCTCCGTGACTTCCTCTGTGCTTCAAGAAGCTTCTCTGGCAGTAGTCAGAGCTGCCCGACTGCTCCAGTTGCCTCAGGCAGCGCCCCTTAGAGTGGGTGTAGATTCTGGGCTCTGGTCATATAGCCTCCACAATTTGACCCTCTGGCCCCAACGGGGAAAGTGGCTTCCTATCTTTGCTGACCTCTGGATGGCCTCCCAGTCTCCTGTTTGCCCTTCCGAAACCGTTGTCACTAGTTCCTTATATTAAATTACCTCACTGTCCTCTCTGGCATGCCTTCCTGTCTTCCGAGTGGACCCACGCTGATACCTTCAGTAAGTGTCTTAGCAGAAGAAACCGGGGATGGGGGGCAGGTCAGAAAAGTCTTCAGAGTGAAGGTGTCCATGAACCAGTCCTTGAGAATCCGATAGGCACTGACCACACAAAGAAAAAAAAGGCATTCTAAGAGAAACAATAGAACTATATTTTGCCTTGCTTTTAGGGTTCATTGGGTAGAATTGTTTATATAGGAGAGCTGTGGCCAGGCTGTGAGGGTCCATGCATATGATACCCATCCAATTATAGTTTGGATGTACTCTAGGTACAACAAGAGAGCCAAAATATCAAGGAAGCATCGAAAGGTGAACTCAAGGGAAACAAACACATGTGTCTGATTGGAGCGAAGAGAACAGCCAGACACAGAAAAAGCATGTAAGTAAAAAGGACTTTAGGAGGCCAGAGTCAGTAATATCCTCTTATGTTTGTCACTGTGTTATTACTTTTAGAGGGTTTGCACATTATCATATGTGATGTGGCTGTTCCTTGTATTGATTCTTTTACTTTGCCAGCATCTACTGAGCCTGTGCCCCCTGTCAGGCTCTTTGCTAGGGGTGGGACACATGGAGACAAAGAAGAGGTGGCCCCTTCCCTAGCAGTGCTCTGAGCCTAGTGGGGGAGGCAGGAAGGGGAGGGCAACGAGGCAGAGCATCACCACACCAGAGCATGACTGTGCTAGGGAAAGGGGGTTGGACGGCCAAGCTTGCAGGGCAGTTTGGCAAACTGAGTGATGAGTCTGGGGCTAACGGGGAGGAAAGAATTAGGAATAAATTCTCGGAGATCCAAGATTGCGACACACCAGGGAGATAGTGGCATGGCGGCAATCCTGTGCCAGGTGTGGATTAAAATGTTGAATAACCCATGCTGCTGATGGATTAGGGAGGTCGTCGACTACTAGTTGTTACTGTTTTTGTTTTTGTTTTGTTGTGTTTTCTCATCTCATAGATTATTTGGGATAGGGAAGAGAGAGAAACCCAAGGCTTTCAGCTCTTATAAAAATGCACCTTCTGTTTATGCTTTGTTGGGGTGGAAACCCCATTCCATCCCTAAATTACCACACGGCTCAGAGCAAATTGCTTCTCACTCCACTTCCCTCATCTCTAGAAGGGGATGTTACTGGAGGAGACCCGCAGTATCACTGCTCGACCAGCGCTGGTGTTTGGGTCACTGCGATTTGGGAACAGGTGTTATACCCAAACAATGAATCATGGAACACTACATCAAAGACTAAGGATGCACTGTATGGTGACTAACATAACATAATAAAAAATTAAAAAAAAAAATAAAGAAGCGTAGATGTTCCTGAAATCCTCATTTCCATTCACCACGCACTTTGTCTTTTTCATACCCAATGTAAGCCTTTATATTTGAAAACGTCAAGGAAATTATTTTTGCCTTTGAGAAGATGTGCAGCGACTCTTCTCATGAGTCTACAAGGGAGAATTTCAACGGAAAATTCCTTATTGTGAATGAAAAAACCCTAAAGGCCTTAGGGTGTGTCCCAGACACCCAGGCACAGCTAGAAATTAAATACATTTTTAAAAATACTCAACTGACTCCTCAAACACTTGGAGGTATTTTCAGGTATTTGGGGTTCTTCCACGTATAAAATATACAATGTTTTTGTAATACTGGTAATTTGGTGACAGATGCTGCTGACGTTCATATAATGGAGCACGTAAAAATGAGGAAGCAATTAAGGCATTTTTAGTTCCCTCTGAGGCTTGCAAAAATTGCTTAAATATAGCTATCCAAAACAACATACATTTTTTATCAAAGCCAAATTTAAATGTTATTTAATGCTCAACCTTTTGGCCAGGAATAGATGTCAAGTTTTTCTTTTTATTGTTATTTTTAATTTAAACAAATGTTGCCTTGGATCACTTTCCCTTTAGTAGAATGTTTGTGAGTCTCCGAGGAAACTCTGAGCCTGCTTTTTTCTCACCATAGCATTTACAAAGGATGCTGGCTTCTCTCGTGGAAGGGAATGCTGCACATATAAATGCAAGCTGTAGTGAATGGCGTGGTCATGTCCCACTTTCCTCCCCTTCACGTCTCTGCCATTTGGAATCCCATGCACCTTTCAAGGCCCAGATCAATTTGCTTGCAATGGAAAGAGTTTAGCTTTTGTTCCGGGGTAGGGGCTGGGAGTGGGTGGGGGTGGGAGGTAGTAATAGCGATGCCCTTGGGCTCTAAACTCAGGCAAATTTTCTATTCAAATTTCTTGGGCTGGTTTCTTAAACTTGAGAGCCTCACTCTTTCCTTCCATCAAATGGGATTCATAGTACTTCATATGGTGGCTGAGAGTAGAAGGAATGTAACAATAGCTGTTGTTACAGCCACCCAACATCCATTCCTCCTCCCGGGAATAACACTGCAATTATACTTTGACACCTCTGCGAAGAGGCTGTCAGTCAAGGTGACCTGCCTCTCCTGTCCAAGTGGTGGCCATGTGACCAGAGTGAGACCAGTCAGATCCTCTACCCCTGGGAGCTGAGTCTTGAGGGGACAGACACCAAGACAAAAACCCTTAGAGCTCTTCCTGTTGACCAGGTATCTTTAAGCTATCAGGACTCCCTCCCTGGATCTCCAGAAACTGCCCTGGGTCCTGCTTTTTGCGAAACCTAGTTCTTCTGTAGTTCTTCTTCCCCCTGTATTTCCAGTAATTTTTTCTTGCAGTACAAATAATTGATTTCTGTTGCTTATAGTCAAAGAACTGCCAATAAATATTAGCTCCTTCACCTTTTTCATTCCTCCAACAAAATCTCTGTGTTTCTCTCCCATGAATAATCAAGCTTTCCTTCCTCCAGATAGTATTGCTTGTATCACTGTTAATGATTCTTGACTCCTTGCGCCTTGTGGGGACCTTAGCTTGTGGCCCAGGTTCCTTCTTGGTCCTTCTTCCTTGTGGGCAGGAAGTCTGCACACAGTTCAGTACTCCATGCACCTGGAGCGTTTGCTTTGCTGACCTGCGCATCTGCACAGGTGTGTGGCCCTGCAGGAGAGCGCATATCCTCAAGGACAAGTTCCCAAGCAAAATGGCACCTGGGCCAAATGTCTGGGAATTCCTGCACTCTGCAGGCCCTCAGGCTGAGAAATCCCATGGTAAAGACAAATCAAGTCAAAACAAAATGTTCTAAATGTAGTATTTTCTCAATGAATTTGAACAAAGAAACCACCCCCTGCCATTAATAATATTTCTCTGGGTAGGCCTGTAGTGGAGCAGTGGGGGAGAAAGTGTCTACCAAGGATACATAGCCACAGCCATGGCATTCTGTGGTCTTCTGGAACCAAGGTGCGTAGCCTCAGTGGTTTGGGGATCACCCCAGATTTCTCAGTAGAATCTAATTTGACTCATTACCATTCCATCTAAATATTTATTTTTCTCAGCAGATGTTTATGGAGGGTCATTTTACTCATAATGAAACAACTACTGTGTAGCGGGCAAGGCACCTGAGTCTTGGGGTGTAAGGGTGAATGACATGCAGCCTCTGCTCTCTAGGGGCTCACGCAAAGGGCAAGCCCACTACAACAGTGGTGATTTCAACAAAGTCGGGCAAGGGCTGGGACAGAGCACACTTGGGTGTTATGGGAGCTCAGCAGGAGGTGTGGCTTACCCAGGTAGAGACGGCTGGGGGGCGGGCATTGTGGATGTCACTAAACCTGAACTGATTCTTTTATTTTTAAGATTTATTTATTTATTTATTTATTTATTTATTTATTTGACAGGGAAAGAGCGCACGAGACAAGTAGGGGGAGCAGTGGGCCGAGTGAGAGGGAGAAGCAGGCTCCCAACAGAGCAGGGAGCCCGATGCGGAGCTGGATCCCAGGACCCCGAGATCATGGCCTGAGCAGAAGGCAGATTCTTAACCGACTGAGCCACCCAGGGGCCCTAAACTGATTCTTGGAGGGTTGATGGAAATTATTTTCTCTGGGAGTGATGATGTCATAGCCCTGTCTGACATGTGCAAACAAAGTGCTTGCACCAAGGAAAGCCCTTTCTGTATGTTTTAAATTTAATCCTTACTCACATGGGGATAGGTGCAGAGAGAAAATAAAATGAAATATTTTCTCTTTCCTAACACCTCACACCCATCTCCCTGTGGATCTTACCCCCTGATTTTGACTATTTATCTCCTTTTAGCAGGTTGTGTGTGGTCTAAACAGATCACAGGGATGATTCTTCAAGGATCCACCCCTGCCTTTCCATCTGCACAGCCTGGCACCTGGCAGTCTTTCATAATGACTTGTTTCTTTATTGTCGACCTTGTAAAAATTGGTCTGATCATGGTGACAGGCCCCCTTGTATCAGGATAGACCCTCCATATTGGAAGGCTTTGTCTTGGTCAATATTTAGCCAAATTTCAGGCCCAAACTGGGACTCCATAAATATTTGTTGAGTGAGTCTGAGCTGAGATAAGGAAGGCTAAATGAGACCACAGGGCCTGGTTCCCAAAGCAGAGCGAAAAGGAGGCTTTGGGGAATGAGTATGAGGGCCCATGGAATGTCATCACTGAGTCCTTCCTGAGGCTGGGGCAGGCTTGGTGTAGCCTCTGTCAGTTGTGAAGATTTGGGGCCCCATGTTAATGCTCAGTACTGCCAATGGAGGTGTCTCTTCCGTTTGAGGTTACCACCTGAAGTATCTCACCTCTGTTAAACTTAACGACTCGTACTCTAGTGACTGTGGTTTTTCACTAGCTTGCTTAATCAGGGACACTGAGATTCTGAAAAACGAATTGACTTCCCTGATCAAGTGTTGGGATGTGATGATTTGGAACAGGCTCTTTCCTGCTACAAATATGGATGCCTTGCAGCTCTTATCCAACACATATTCTAGAAAATTGTATCCAAAGAAGAAAAGCAAGAAGCAGCTGAGGGCATGCCGTAGCACCTTGGCTTTAGCTTAGAAAAAGCTGGGAATGGATTCTACACTTCTCATGCTGAACTCCTTTGATGTCATAGCAGGTTGGACATCAGGGTGCTCAGCTCCTGAGTTCTAGAACTTAAAAAAAAAAAAAAAAAGAAACATATTCTCTATTCTTCTATAATGTTTCAAGTTTCTAACGTTCATAATGCACTACAGTCTTGGATTGTAATTACCAAGATAAATGACGAACATATTTAAAAAAAAAAAAAATACGTTCCCTGGCAGAGGCAGCCTGACAAGCTGCTTTGGTCTGTTTCCATGTGTCCTCTATGAGGTGTGTTGGCAAGAGCCTCTGAAGAAATTTTCATTTCTTGAGCCCAGATCCTAATTCTCTGCAAAATGTCTCTACATTTTCCATATGGATTTTTCACATGTTCCATATCTTCTTGGGCCAAAGAGGTCCAAGTTTACAACCTAGATTAGCACTTTCCCCTAAGAAGCTGGTAACCACCGTCATCATTGGGTTCATTACCTTCGCCTTGTCCTTGGCTTCTCCCTGATCTGTTTTACCCATGATCATTTTTCTGGTAGTTGATGGATATTTAAAGCATAAGCACACAGACACACAGACACACAGACACACACACACACACACACACACACACACACACACACACTGTCAAAATGTAGTGAACCTAGAAACTTTCAAGAGACATCAAATTTAACATCCGGGTCCTCGAGTAGTAGTCCTATGTTCTTGAGCATGAGTTGATGTTTATCCAGCCCACCCACTGGGTGACCTGAGGAAACTTTTCCCATAAACATTTGAGGTGGCAAAGACTGATACTGAAACGAAATGCTCCTGCTCCTTCCTCCACATTTCCCTCATAGCTTTCCCCGAGGCCACAGAATCTAGGAAAAGTGCCCGGCTACAAGTCAGGATCCAGAGCCCCCACCTCAGCCCACACATCGCTGCCTCAAGTGCTCTTTGGACCATGACGCAATCTATTGATCACCCAACAGTTCCTTCGATTTTAAGACAGCTCTTGTCCTACCTGTTTCACAAGATGTAGCATTAAAACGCAAATTCTTTTGGGATATATCAGATACCACACATTCACATTGATTTTACCTCAGGACGAGTAAGTAATCATTTCAACTTCAGAGGCTTTGTTGTGTATCGAAAATTGAAATTCCCATTTCCTTCTTTTAATCGCATCCTCTCCACTGCTCAGAAAAGAAAAATTATTTTAGGTGGTGCAGCAGACCTAAGCTGTTTGTATATGGACAACGACCTTTGATGAGGAAAAAGTAGATAAGCCAGGGCATGCTGAGTAAGTAATAGGATGGGGAAACATTTTGGGTTTGACTTTTCTTTAACTGCGCTGCCTTTGCCTCCATCCTTTTGATTAGTTTACCGTTTGAGGAGTCAATGTTCACAGACTTCAATATGTTCTTGACTTTGCACGGTGCTTGAGAGAGTGGCCCCGGGTGGGTTAGAGCTCCTTACAGAGCGCCCAGTTTTGTTGGGCTAGTCTCCTGACTGGGAGAATGTCTGTTTTATTGAGATGGTGACATGCCTCACTGAAGAGCGGTCTCGGTCCGTCAAACGCATATGAGGGCAATGTGTCATCCAATGCGTAAGACCTCCAACGCAATTGCCTGCTTTCGCTTAGTTTAGATTATAGTTGTCAAACTATCATCTCCACTGGTATTCCTCCAACAATAATCTCCTTTTGGAACAAGCTCCTTTTGATAGCAATTTGAATAATGGTGTGTGTTAGGAGTTGAATTGTGTCTCCCCAAAACTCACACGGTAAAGTGTAATCCTTAGGCCCTCAGGATGTGCCTTCTTTGGAGATAGGGTCACCACACAGATAATCAGGTTAAAATGAGATCACTAGGGTGGAGGGCCATGATCTAATAGGACGCTGTCCTTATAGTAAGGGGCAGTTTGGACACAGATACACATAGAGAGAAGATGATTTAAAGAGACAAAGGGGAAAGGTGGGTATCTACAGACAAACGATGAGACCTGCCACTCGTCCTTACCTCACAGCACTCAGAAGGGACCAGCCCTCCTGACACCTTGATTTTGGACTTCTAGCCTCCAGGACTGTGCGATAAGTTTCTGTTGTACAAACCACCATATGTGGTACTTCGTTACAGCAGCCCCTGCACGCTACTAGTGTGAATAGTAATGGTGAAGTCTGGCTCTTACGTGTTGAACGCCTAGTACCTTCCAGATCCACCCTGCACATTGGTGTCACTGCTCTCCAGAGTAGTCAGTGAAGGTCTCCATCAGAGGACAGCTTACAAGCAAATAATGAAAAATAGTAAGGGGCTAACTATTTGGATTATAGCGAAAAGAAACATTCTTAGCAGGGGGAATAGTGAGTTCAAAGGCTTTAACAGGAAATGGAGCTTGACATATTAAAGAAGTAGGAAGGCTAGCATGGCTTGGTCACAGGCCTGAGGAGCAGACTGGCACCAGATAGATCAAGGAGATAAGCCAGTTCAAAGTCAGGTAGGGCCCACTTAGCTGTTCTAAAATGCAGCTGAGCTCACTGGTATCAGCTTACATACGGAGGACCTCTTCCTGTAAGATATTTCTCATTATTAATCCATTCCTATAGAAGATGGTGCATGGATTTGGAGGAAAACTTATACTTTTTTTAAAAAAGCACTTATACCCAACACCTCAAGGACTTCTTTCCCTAGACCAATGCAGGTCAGAGGCGAGTGGAGCAAAGGTTCGAGAGGAAAGGGATGATTCTTATTTCCAATGAGAAAACCACGAAAACCCGAGAATTTATATACACAGAGTCTGAGTCAGGTCTAGAGGCCATGAATCCTGATCCTGAAATCATTATGACTGCTGTTCCTCACCCTTTATGTAATTAAGGGCAACCCTGGGGATTTAGAAGACAGTGGTCTGCACTGGAAATGTCCAGCTATTGAAATCCCATGTATTCTCTGCACAAGTGCAACTTTCATCCAGCAAGTCTTTCTGTTTTTCTACTGAACCCAATCTCTCCCTCCTCCAAAATCTACCTCTCCAGGACATCACTTTATACTCTCCGTGTGCACGTTCTTATTTTCCCCACAACAGAGGAAACGTCACTCATTTTATGTCCTTCCAGAGGGCAGGGCTTATACAGATATATAGCCAAGGAATTGGAGTGCAAGAACTGAATCAAAGCATGAAAGATCACTTATAGATATCTACCCAAAAGAAAGGTCCACACACTGATTTGTATATAAATCAATGTCCACAGGGACTTTATTTATAATAGCCCCCAAAGTAGAAGCGACTTAATGCCCCTCAACTGGGGTATGGATAGACAAAATGTGGTCTATCCGTGTGCTGGAATCAGAAGGAGTAACTACTGATGCATGCTACATTACGGATGAACTTCAAAAATATGACACTAAGTGGAAGAAGCCAGACACAAGAGACCACATGCTATATAATTCCGTTTATACGGAGAGTCCAGAAAGGAAAATTTATAGAGACATAAAGTAGATTAGTGGTTGCCTGGAGCTAGGGGTAGGAATGAGGATTACTATAAATGGGCAGAAGGGATCTTACTGGAGAGATGACATGTCCTAAAACCAGTTTATGGTGCTAACTGCACCACTTGGCAAATTAACTAAAATTTGTTGAATTATACACATCAAGGGGTGGATTTTATGATACGTAAAATATACCTCAATAAAGCTGTTAAAGAAAGAATAAAAATACTATCCAAGACTACTGGGGGGGGGTGGGATAAAGGTGAAGATAGAAGAGGACACAACTCTGCCCCCTTTCCAACATCCTCGCATCATATAAAGATGGCAACATAGCACTCCATAGTCCAGAGTTGAAAAAAGTTACAGAACAGCCTGCCGATTCATATAACCATCCGTTGTACCTGAACTCAGGCTTACAAACTGTGAATCGATAGTCCTGTTTTATTTTGTCTGTGGTGGGATAACATTCATATTTTCCTTTCCTTTTATTTTTTTTTAAGATTTATTTATTTATTTGAGAGAGAGAGAGAGGGAGAGTGTGCAAGCATGGTGGGGAGAGGCAGTGGCAGAGGGAGACAGAGAGAATCTCCGGCAGACTTGCTGCTGAGCATGGAATCCGATGTGGGGCTCGATCTCATGACCCTGAGATCATGACCTGAGCTGAAATCAAGAGTTAGACAATTAACTGAGCCATCCAGGCGCCCCACCATTCATATTTTCTTTTAATATAAAGAATAGACATCATGCCACGTCAAACTGAGTTGTGGTCTCCATTCTTTTTTCTTAATTTTTTTACCTACATGTATGAACAAAAGAACAATCAATGCGGTCCAATAGCACTTTAAAAAAGAGAGATTAATTCTACCAATGAGAAGGGCCACTGGAGAAGATGGTATTGGAACTGGTGTTTTTGCTCTAAATTTATTCTCTGAATGTTTTCATAGAAAAGACTGTATGTAGTCTGCCCTCTCTAGAAATAGCTCATTAAAGCTTTTGCATAATGGATGGTGAAACAGTTTGCAAAGGAAAACATAATTAGTCACGCAATTGAATCCTTCAACCTGAATGACAGGACCATTTCCTAAAAAACAAGGCCATTCAAAATAGTACTAGGTGTGCCCTTTCCTAGGGGAAAGGAGCTGGATCTTTTTACTGTAGTACATTTCAACTATTTAAGGCAGCGTTCTCTTAGACTCCAAGAATTGCCCCCAAAATCTACAAACTGTATCATGTTAGGTTTTGAGCTATTTAAAAGAGGAAATGCTTGCAGCCAACTGGAAGACACTCTTCGCTACTATCAGGTAGAGGCCCTTAATATTCTTGGGAGTATCAGTGGGGATCTTTGCCATGTTTTACCAGCCAACTTCCCTAGGACATTGAAGGGAAGCTCCGGGGAAGTGCCTGAGTCTCTGGCACACTTTGCCCCAGCCACTTTCTTTTTCAATATTGAGTGAAAATCTGTTAGTTATGAATATTTTTTGTTCAAGACAGGATTTTGGCTTTTTTTTTTCTGCAAAAATATCTTGTGGTATCATAAGACCAACTACTTTAAAAAATCACTTAGAATAACATATGGAAACTCAGAAATTTACAAGTTATGTATAAATTTCTACCTGGTGACTGGTTTGGGAAGTGTGACATATTAATGATGAAATAACCAGAATGCAGCCAATATCAAAGAGATGTGAAAGTCGTGGAAGGTAAGAGCTGGTAAGGGTTTTAGAGATCTAACCCCTTCATTTTGAGATGAGGAACTTGAGGCAAGGAGCTGTTGATCACTTTCCTAAGGTCCCACACACCATGTTAGCAGCAAAGCCAGGACTAAATTGAAATTGTCTGGATTTTTAGTCTGCTGCTTTTCCCACCACACCAAGCACCCTGTGGGCCAAACCTCCCCTGTTCTTCCTATTGCATTTCCTTTGGGAGATGTGACACAGCCTGCTAATAAAATCTATATGTTCTTTGGTCCTTTTTGTAAAGCTTCCATGTGTAATTTACTGGTAGCATCTCTGAAGGACAGAATTAATGTTTTTGTTTGGCTGCAAGAGGCTGCAGATGAAGGCATTTGTATGCTCTCAAAATGTCAGGATGGTACGGATGCTATTTCCATGGTAAGACAGGTCAAACCCTCCATTTCTTTTTTCAAAAGGTAAAACATAGGTTATTAACGGATCCAATGAAAACTTCTGAGGCATAAAATCAGCCACAAGTTTGGGAACAGGATCTTTACTCCTAACACCATCCCAAATTGCTCCTTTCCAGATATGTTCACTGGGTAAAACCAAAGCGTTCAGGGGCGCCTGGGTGGCTCGGTCATTAAGTGTCTGCCTTTGGCTCAGGGCGTGATCCTGGGATCCTGGGATCGAGCCCGCATCAGGCTCCTCTGCTGGGCGCCTGCTCCTTCCTCTCCCACTCCCCCGCTTGTGTTCCCTCTCTTGCTGGCTGTCTCTCTCTCTGTCAAATAAATAGATAAAATCTTTAAACAAACAAACAAACAAAAACAAACAAACAAAAAACCCCAAAGGGTTCACAGAGAGATTTGGGGAATCAGGTGGTACTCCTACAATGGCACTTAAGCCATATCCTTCTTGAAGGCATGACAAGGAAGTCATTCATTCATTCATTCATTCATTCATTCATTCATTCATATATTTATTCAATGAAGATGTATGTAACGATGGCCATCAGTCAGATGTAGTGTGAGGGTTGAGTCACAGACACTTAAAACTGATAATAAAGGTAAACATTTTACCCCGTGCCAAACCAGGTTGTATTAAGGAGTCATTTCAACTATTTATTTTCTCCGTGAATCTCAGTGATGTTTTTTAAGATTCAGTACATAGCTCATCTGTGATTAAAAGAATGCTTAATGATTTTAAAGGAAAACCTAGAGAAATTGCCCAGGTGAAGCTTGTTTTTGTTTTTGCTTTACAAGAGCTCTCCCGGTGACGGCTAGGTTCCCACGGAAGCGTCTGTGTCGGCAGCACCTTTTACTAGAGCTTCTATTACTGAGCCATGGAGCTGAAATGGGAGCAGGTATCCCAGAGGGACCTGGAGGAGAGGTCACCTGGAGCTCTAGTGACTGTGAGCATATTGATGACGAGGGCCAAAGCTCACATCCTGAGTCCTCCTCACCGAGAGTGCTAGGCACTCCCCAAGTGGCTGTTGAGTTGAGTAGAATTGAGAGAGGTATAAAGATGTTTCTACGAGAGATTCCCTGATGTCGGTGCTCAGTAGAATTTCCCGTGATTCAGCAAGGCAGGAACTGGCATGGAGCAACTCTCCAGGGGAAGGAGAACTTGCATAGATCTCTAAAAGCATAGTAGAGATCTCTCTTTACAGATGTCTTGTTGGAAGAGATTTTTGCTTTCATTTTCAATCTTTACAAATACTTGTAATTTCCTACTGTCATCAGAACAAATTGTACAGAATAAATTAAGGGTCATCATGTACTGTTTCAGATTTATTGTTTGGGTACTGTGATAGAGTCTAGGGACACAATGGAGAGAGAAAACAAACCTGGTCTCTACCTACTTGGTCCTTACCTTGTGGAGTCTGGTGGAGGAGCTTAACCTTATTCAGACAGTCACACAAGTAAAGGGAGCACTGCAACCGTGGTACGTTCCCTAAGCAGAGTTTAGGTTGCTTTGGTTCTCTGAAAGGTATACGATGCTGTAAACTGATGATGAAGGGTTTGGCCTGGTCGTGGAGTGAGCGTTATTTCCCCTGAGGGAGAGATGGAGTATGAGTCTGGCTTTGGATTACTGAGTTGCAGTAGCTTCGAGATAGCTAAGAGGTGATAGCACTTAGGTAGCCAGATGTAAGGGACTCTAGACGTAGATTAGCTGTTTTCCCAAAGTGGGTCACGTGGTACTGATGGCCCCTGATATTCACATCTTTTATCATTTGCCCTGCAGAGAGACTAATCCTGCTGTTCCTGGTCCCAAGAATTCTGGGTTAAATTCTTTCTTTCTTTCTTTCTTTCTTTCTTTCTTTCTTTCTCTTTTTTTTTTTTTTTTAAGATTTATTTATTTATGAGAGAGAGAGAGTGCACAGCTGGTGGGGGGAGGGAGAGAATCTCAAGCGGATTCCTTGCTAAGTGTGAAGTCTGATGTGATGTTCTATCCCACTGCCCTGAGATCATGACCTGAGCTGAACTCAAGAGTCAGACACTTATACTGCTATCTATTGACTACTTTTATTTTTTAAAATTTTTAAAAAATTATGTTCAGTTAGCCAGTGTATGTTAGACAAAAGGTAATTTGGAAAAAGAGAAAGAAAGAAAATAACAATAAGTGTTCATTCTAACGCTTTTGAACCAGACAAGATGGCGTCCTTGCTGTATCTGCATCGTGAATGAATGTTTGACTTGAAAAAAAAAAAAAAAAGAGTCAAACGCTTAACTGATTGAGTCACTCAGGTGTCCCTGGGTTAATTTCTACTCTCTGACCTATTAATTTCTATTCTCTGACCTAAACCTGAAGTGGGGGAGAAAGCATATGGGCTCTGCGTCAAATGCATATGAGTTCAAATTCTAGCTTCTCCACTCACCAGCTCTGTGCCCCTGGGGAGTTTAATATTTATTTAGTGTTTTTTTTTTTTAATTTCTAAAATAAGAATGAGAATGTCTAAGTTGCAAGGCTTTTGTGATGGGTGAAAAGAATGGATTTATTGACATTGAAGCATAGGAGGCCCCAGGGCAGGGTAATTATTTTTCTCACCTTTGTGCCTTACTGTGGGTGGGCATTGACTGGGTTGAGCTGTGGTAATAAAACATCTGTCAGTTTTTGTTAAGTTGACCACACTTCACCCTTTTATGTGCTCTATGTGGTTTGGGATAGTTTAATTCAATTGGTCTTAATATTTGCACAGAATACCAGTGTTCCAAAAGCTAGATCAATAATGCCAAATAATGCCCATCTTTTCCCAATGATCAGGGAAAGAATCATGATTTTTTTTTTAATTTCAAGCTTTTACTTTATAAATTTTTCTTAAAAATTTTTGGACCTCTGCTTGTTAAAACAGCCTATCAAGGTTAACCAAAAATCCTTTTTCATGAATTTATGATCTGTTCAAAAAGACATTTCTGGGTACTTACAACACAGGAGCACTGTGCTACGTTACTGTCGATACAAATTTACACCAGACTTGGGTCCTTCCCTTCTGGATTTGATAGTTAAGTGTGTGGGGGAGGAGTGAGTAGAGAATTTTTTGAAGGGACAGGGACACTTGTGTTGAGTTTTAGATGTAAAATCTAAATTAGATGGATGAAGAGGTGGGTGCCGGGCGTGCAAGGTGAGAGCGGGAGGGGAGGGTGAACTACTCTCTTTAGTCACCATGGTAGCTTTGGTTGTAAACATGCAGTCATCTGTTGCCAATAAAATCATGGTATTACCAGCTTTGGGGACAGATTAAATAGACAGTGGCATTCCTAAAGGAGCCCTAGGAGATCAAGAGAGAAGCACAGGTTAAATGGTATCATTCCTCAGTGAGCTTCCAAAAATCTCATTTGTGATGTGCCTAATACTCTGGCATCCTCTCTGAAAGTGGCACTTTCCCGCAGTATACATGTGATGCCACATGATGTCATCTCGATGTATTTTCCTTGGCCGTCTGTATGGCTTTTGTTACAGTGAGCATGTATAAGTTAATACAAAGATGTCTGTGATCTTCATTTTCTTGTGAATTCAAACTAATTCAAATAATTTTGAATTCAATAATTCAAAATAAGATAACATATGGAAAGCCCTGATAATGGCAGAATGCCAAAATTGGTTGGAAAACAAAGGGGAGCTAGACTGGAATACATTCCAGGACAGGGTATAAACACGACCCTTGTAATGAAAATACCGATTTGTAGTCGCTCTGTCGGGCCTTATATCATTTGAGTCTCGCCTTAACTCCCTGTGATGAGTACCAGTAGTCTTCTCCTCTACAGGTGAGAAGTTGAAGCAGAGAGGTTAAGTGATTTAGCCTAGGTGACACAGCTAGCAAGTGGTAGATTTGAACCCAAGCAGCCAGGCTCCAGAGCCAATGTTCTTAATCCCTATTTCGCTACAGTTTCATTGTATTTGAGGGTACTGCTACTTTCAACTTTCACAGCATGCGATTTTATCAACGAGTTGATTAACCTGGTCATTGGCTCAGCCTTCCCTGAGCCCTGTTCCTGAGTCAGGCCCTGAGCTATATGCCGGAGTGGCGATCAACGATGACATGTCCTCTATTCTCAAGAAGGTCATTCCAGTCGAGGATAGTTCACAAGACATATTTTACCTGTGTTATGTTACTGGAGCTTCACAGATGGTCAGAAAATTGGTGTCTATTTCCATTTTGGAGAGTAAGAAACTGAAGAGAAGAAAGGCCATGTGACTTCCTTGGAACAGTCTCCAGCAGCTAGTAAGTGCCAGGGTTTGCTTCCAAACCCTGCTTTTCTAACCAGAAACCAATGTTCTTGAACAATTCCAACAAATAAACTAGTACTTTGTTTGAGTAACTAGGTGATCTTGGATAAGTCACTTGCCATTTTGGGATCTGTTTTCCTATCTATAAAGTGAGAGAATTAAAAACATGATTTAAGGTCTGTTTCTGGTCTGATAATGTTATAATTACAGTCATAGAATGACTAATTATTCATAATAGGACTATTGACGATTAAATTTTGAAATGTTTCATTAGTTTGTCAATTCAGTGTACTTTAATCAAAATCAACACGAGTATCTATAGTGAGACATAAGAAGAGAGAAATGAGTAACTCTGGTTACAAGGATCTGAGTCTCCTGGGACTGGGAAATACAAACTAATTATACCTGGGGTCCAGGTTTGAGTCCATATTTTGGGTATTCCTAGAAACCAAAATCCTAGAGAAGAGCTAATGAACTCTTAAGTGGGCTAGCCATGAGGGACTCCCATGTCTTCTAGGGGAAGAAATGTTATTCCCAAGGAAAATTTTGGCTTGGGAACCCAATCCTGATAATCAGTGTCTAATGAAAACCTGCTCATCAGTTTGTCCATGGCCCATGTCTGAGTCTTAGTGAAGTGGGAGTTATGAGGAAGAAGCTAAAGGAACATTTTATCCTTCTGTAAGGAAAATTCAGACATTGAAGAGCAAAGCAGCTCTGCTGTAGAACCTGAGGTCAGAAGGCAACATAAATGGGGGGAGTGTTCTGTGTTGTTCACATTCGCAGAGAAGATATTTTAGTAGGCCTAAAAATGGCACCCAAAAAGATATATCTGGGTCTCAATTCCCGGAACCTGTGAATGTTACCATATTTGGAGAAATGATTTTTGGAGATATAAAGACATGAAGGATCTTGAGATGAAGAGATCCTCCAGGCCTATCTGGATGGGCCCCAGATCCAACGACAAGTGTCCTTACAAGAGGAGAAGCCATGCACCGGGGAGTTGATATGGGGATGAAGCAGAGATATAAGGCAATGAAACCAAGATAGACCAGCAGCCGCCAGAAACTGCAAGGGGCGGGGAGCATTCTTCTCCTTCTAGAGCCTCTTGAGGGGTGCAGCCTGTCAACACCTCGATTTTGGACTTACCTTCTAAAACTCTGAGAGAACAAATTCCTGTTCTCTGAAGCCACCGCTCCATGTAGTTCATTAGGGCAGTTATAAGAAGCTAATATAGACATTAAAGCCCTGGGAGAATGGGGTGCCCAGCAGATGTGGGAGGACCCAGGAGAAGTGAAAGCAATGCCCCTTGGGGGATGCTGCGGTCACCAAAATGGTGCTTGTCTGATGGATTTCCCATGGTGACTGAAATTAGGAAGCACACCTTAGGAGCCCAAGCACGACTTCATGGGGAGGTGTTTTTATTTCTTATTTTTTTAAAAGATTTTATTTATTTATTCGACAGGATAGAGACAGCCAGCGAGAGAGGGAACATAAGCAGGGGGAGTGGGAGAGGAAGAAGCAGGCTCATAGCGGAAGAGCCTGATGTGGGGCTTGATCCCAGAACGCCGGGATCATGCCTTGAGCCGAAGGCAGACGCTTAACCGCTGTGCCACCCAGGTGCCCCTATTTCTTATTTTTTTAAGAAAGACTGTGAATGTCACCCAAATTATACCCAGAATCTGGTAAAAGCTAGAAAACCGTGGATAATTTTTCTAGAACACAAAACAAGGTGAACTCTGAACTGTAGCAAATGACCCCCTCATACTTAATATTATAGTGTTTAACCTCTCATTGGCACAAAATTCTACTTAATCTTTTTTTAATTTTAAATTCAGTTAGCTAACTTATAGTATATAATTAGTTTCAGATGTAGTGTTCGATAATTTATCAGTTGCGTATGGCACCCTGTGCTCATCACATCACGTGCCCTCCTTAATCTACTTCATCTTATACATGTCATCTGGTACATGTTTTCTAGGGTCTCTGAAGCTGGAGAGAGATGAAGAGGAGATACACTGTCTCTCCACTTCCTTTAATTGATAGTAAGACACATTACTTTCAGCTCTGATCTATTGACCAGAACTAGTCAAATGAGCCCAACTAACTACAAGGGAGGCTGAGAAATATTCACGTTTGGAGAAACCATGTGTCTTGGGCAGTTAATGGTCTTTGCCATGTACAAGAATGAATTGTTAATCTCAATTCATTTACTTTTCCACTGAAAGAACTGGGCTCTTGGGCACACAGTGACCTTCATCAGTGATTACTTCTTTTTTTTTCAATGTTTTTTTTATTATATTATGTTAGTCACCATACAGTACATCCCTGGTTTCTGATGTAAAGTTCGATGATTCATTAGTTGAGTATAACACCCAGTGCACCATGCTATACGTGCCCTCCTTACTACCCACATCAGCGATTACTTCTTGACCTGGTTGATTCAAATCTAAATTTTGTTTCATATTAAATTTGAATTGATGGTTTTTCTGAGTTCTACAGGATAAAATTCTGATTTAAAGTGTCTCGTTTCTGAAATTCTTTTGTAATTAAACAAGAAAGACCATCAATGAACCTTTCGATACAAAAAATAAAATGAGAAAAATCCCAACAGTCTTAATGAATTTTAGACAGAGTTTGTAGTTAGGGTATTACTTTGCAGTCTTGATCACATTTCACGGAGGAGGCACTTTTGGAAGAAAGCATTATCATCAGGGCCTTTAAGAATGGCAGTGCTAGAAAAAATACGGCCTTTTCCTTAGTCGCAGCCCCTTCCACACAAAGCCTAAGGATTGGTCTGGTGGAAATCGAGAAATGCAGGTTTTATGTCTATTACAAAGAAAAAGGAGGAAGAAATGAACAGTTCTGCATCGCCTGTTGTTGGGCAGGACTGTGGCTAGGTGCTCGGCTTTTAATTATCTTGTGCGATCACACCAACCCCGCTGGGTGGGCGTCAGCTTCCCCAGTTACAGCGGAAGAAACTGAGGCACGGAGATTTTAAATGACCATGGTTGCACAGCTGGCAAGGAGAAGAGTGAGCCATCAGGTTGGGTCTCTCTGTCTAATTCTTTCCTTCTCTCCCTCAGCACATTGTCTGCCTTGTTAGGAAACCACTGCCTTGAACTTCGTCGGCAGTGGGTCCTGTTGGGAGAGCGGGGTTGCTATTGTGTAAGCACTTCTCGCTGCAAAAATGGAACTCAGATCATGAGCTACAAAAAACCCTATCCCCCTTTGGAGGGTCTTTTACAAATAAGCTATTTGTTTTTGTCAAGGACAGGTTTTGGTTTCATGGGATACGACTTTGTTTTCAACGACTCATTAAAGAAAGATGACTTACTGCCCTGTTTTCTAAATCTAGTCACAGACCACAATCATTTGCAGGAAATGGAATGTTTACTCGAGTTTATTATACAAGGCTCTGGATATGAGCTGTGGGATTTTTACACCTCATAGCAACGGTATTACAATTTATTTACAACTTCGTGTTGGCAGCTGCACAAACTCTTATGAAAAAGGACAATCACACCTTGGGGACCAGTAATTATAGGCAAAGGTATAAATTGGGCAAAGCAGTGTAAGCATTTGGCACTTAAGTTGAAGAGAATAGAAATGGCTCTGGCAATTGGACAGAAAGCCAGTCTCTTGTTCGTTATGAGGCCATGAACTAATTAAACTGAACTTGTCAGAATGGACGGATGAATACATTGAACTGGATTTTGGCACTGACTGGTCCCACGCTCATGAAAACCAAGTTGTTTTAGTGATGTCATCATTTGGAACTTCTAACTATGATATCACTTTTGACAGAATTAATGTGGAATTAATACCATATGTACAAGCATTAATAGGTATTGACTTTGAACACTCAGTGATCATTTGAGGTTGGTCTCCAAAGGAAAACTATGAGATAGGGCTTCCTAGCATCTCCTGTTATCAAATATCTAACCCAGATTAGACAAGGATTTCAAGACGTTTATTAGAAATCCTCCAAGACAAATCCGTAGATGTATTTCTAAAAAATATTTATATAGGGACATGGTTTAAAACATGTTTTATTTGTAGTAATATTGAATTAGGGGATGAGTGGATCTAAAATTAAATTCACAGTTAACTAAAAAGAAATTGCGCAGAGTTCTTTTTGTTTTTTTAAATGAAACTTTTGGGTATTAGTTACAATTAAAACTAAGACATGTGATATTCTTATTAATCAAACTGGTGCTTATGGTTTCTAATTTTCCAGAATAAATGAACTCTCTTCCTTTTTTCACCTATGCAGATACTGTCTTGGTGAAATTTATCTGGTTTATGTTCATCACAATAGGTTCTTCGGAATCTTGGGGGTGAAGTGGGTGTAGTAGTTTTTATATGTATTTAATACCTTCTATGTTCTGGGCATTTTTTGGTATCTCTTCAGATTCCTTATAATTAATTTCTTACATTTGCACAGAAATGAAAATCTAGAAAGTGTTATTTCATCGACACAACACCACAGTCTGCATGTATAAGAGTTAACACCTAAGCAAAAGGACAGAAACTCAAGACGGGACCCTGAATCAATGGAGAAGCTGGGGTTAAGCCAAGTATTCTTTTGGATAGTGTAATACAACTTCTTTATCAGGACTCTCTGTGGGGTACTTTTTATAGTTGGTCCTATCAGCCCTCACAACAGTCCACTTCACAAATGAAGTGACCAAGGGTCTTGCTCAAATTGAGCTCACATCTGCCCTGTTCCAAAGGTTGTGCTCTTTCTAATGGGTACCCTGCCTGCCTAGTACTCTGCCTGATTGGAGCTAAGAAGCAGATATATCAGAAGCTTCACAAATGAAGTGACCAAGGGTCTTGCTCAGATTGAGCTCACATCTGCCCTGTTCCAAAGGCTGTGCTCTTTTGATGGGTACCCTGCCTGCCTAGTACTCTGCCTGATTGGAGCTAAGAAGCAGATATATCAGATGCAGAAGAAGCAGGCTAAGCCTGTGTTCACGGTATGAAGACAACATGGTGGATCAGGAGCCCGTGCCTCCAGCGCTGGCTAGGGCACGGGCTCACTGCCTTACCTGGGCAAATACCACAGCTTCCTTGTAGATGTTCCTCCTTTGGGATGGCAACATTTTCTCATAGGCTTTCCTGTGAAAACCTAAGCCAGCACCGGTAAGTGTACAAGGTACTGTCGAAATGTTTGCTTTTATTCTTCAGGATTGTGATGTTTTTCAATGAGGATAGGTCAATACTTGGTTTCTGAGAACACTTAGCTACCTGGTGCAAACACAATAAGGGACATATATATATATATATATTTTTAAACGTAAAGATTAGAAAGAAGGTGGGTGGTAGAACCCACATAGCCCAGCAGCATGGCTTTGGGCATAAGACTGTCCCACAAACTTTACCTGACCACCAGCAGTGGTTTCTGGGGCAAGACAATCAAACTTTCGAAGTGCAAGTTTCCAAAACATGAGAACAACACCACCTCTCTCTGTGGGTTGCTGTGTTAGTTTCTCAGGGCTGTCATAATAAAGTACCATGAGCTGGATGGGTTAGACAACAGAAATGTATTGTCTCATGGTTCTGGAAGCTTGAAGTCTAAGATCAAGGTGTTGGCTGGGTTGCTTTCTTCTGACAGCTGCGAGGAAAAATCTGTTCCATGCCTCTCTTTTAGCTTCTGGGGGTTTGCTGGCAATCCTTGGTATTCCTTGGCTTGTAGAAGCATCACCCCAATCTCTCCCTTCTTGTTCACATGATGTTCTCCCTATGCGTGTGTGTGTCTGTGTCCAAATTTCCTCTTTTTAAAAGGACATAAGTCATGTTGGATTGGGGCCCACCTTAATGACCTCAGCTTTACTAATTATATCTGCAAGGGCCTTATACCCAAATAAAATCACATTCTGAGGTCCTGAGGGTTAGGGCTTCAACATATGAATTTGGGGGGTGTGGATAATTCAACCCATAACAGTTGTTTTGTGGATAAAAAAAAATGAGATAATGCACATAAAATTCCTAGTACATTTGACTCATGGCTGGTACACTGTGCTAACAGAGCTTCACTCCTGTTGGTTAATGATGCTTTGGAGTTAGGGGGAGAATTTGAAATGTGGAATTGATCTCCTTATGGCTCTGCACGGAAACTTTATCACGAGGACTAGAAGCTGCATTTGTAGTTATTAATTACTGTTTTCTCACAGTTCTCTTGGACTTTTTCCTTGGTTTGTGGGTTTTTGAGGGAAGTCCAGCTCTCTATACAGACCAATATGTCCTGCCCAGCCACCTGCTTTGGATTCAAGTCAACTCCCAGGGGTTTTGTAACAGATGTGTAAAATGTTCCAGGCTACCTTTTCATCATTTATATTAAAATTAAAAAAAAAAAAAAACTTAGATGAAAAGTTTGCCCTGATACATTCTATACAAAGAGCACATTAGTGGCTCATTAGAAAGAGCAGGCTACATTTCACAAAGAAATTAATAAATGGATATAACAAAAGTAACCATTTATGGGACACCTAATTTCACATAGGCATACCAACATATTGAGCTGAAAATAGCACAACAACGCTGGAAAGTAGATACTATGGTTTCGGCTCACAGCCCAACAGAGAAAAGATTGGTGTGAATGTCGGCGGGATGGGTGAAGGAGACCCTGTTTCCTGGGACTGCCCTCATGCCACTGTGACCTAGCATCTCTGAGTCTCCATTTTCCCATTGGAAAAATGGAGGCCAAACCATCATTTGCATGGGAGGTTTATAAGGATTGGGGGTGAGAATCTATGACACAGGATTTAGATATTTATTTAGAAAACCCATAATTTGTGAGAGTCTTTGAAGCTGCTAGGCTGTTAGCTTTGCACATGGAGGAAAGGGCCACGAGCCGGAGAAGGCAAGTGGTCTCACAAAGCTGGAAAAGGCAAGGAAACAGATTATTCTGTGGAGCCTCCAGAAGGAGTGTCGTCCTGTTGACCCATTTTGGATTTCAGTAAAATAAAAAAAAGAAATGGCATTATTTTAAAGTCCTGAATTTGTGGTAATTTGTTACAACAGCAAAAGGAAGCTCGTACACTCTGATACGACACCGTCAGTGGTTTTAGTGCTAACTGTATGAATTCTCCGCTGTTCTCCCCAACCTCCCACAAGGATTACTTCCTTTGCTCAGAGATAAAGGGGAATGAGACACCGATCCCACTCCTAGGCATATGGGGAAAAGCAATAAAAATATATGTCTACATAAAAACTTGCACACACGTACTTATAACAGCATTATTCATAATAACCAAAATGTGGAAACGACCTAAACGTACCTCAACTGATGAATGGATCAACAAAATATGTTATCTACATAATGAGCTATTATTCAGCAATCGAAAGGAACAAAGTACGGATAAAGGCTAAAACATAGAGGAATCTTGACAACATTGAACTAAGTGAGGGAAGACAATCCCACGAGCCCACACTTGTGTGACTCAGAATAAGCAAATCTATGAAGACAAGAAGCATTTTAGTGGTTTCCAGAGGCTAGCAGTATGAAGTGGGAGGTGGTGAGTGACAGCTAAGGGGTGCGAAACGTCCCAAACTTAGACCGTAGTGATGGCTGCATATACTAACGATCACTGGTGTGCTGAAGACTGAATTTCACAGCCGTGAGTAACATCTCAATAAAGATACGAAGAAAACAGATAAAGAAGGCTATTTATACTCTAAGCGGTAGGTTCTTCCATGTATTAGTGAGGGTTCTTCAGAGAAAAAGAACCAATAGGAGTATATATATAAATACATATTTCCTAAATACTTAACAAATGTTTGTTCTTTTCCCTAGTACAGAACAAAGCAATTTAAGCAAGCCATTTCCTGAAACACATGACCTTGGAGAGCCCAGCGCTGTAGTTAAGAAAAGACCATCCATATTCTGGAAATACCGATCCTGGTAGTTCTGACATGAGCTATACAGTTAAGTGCCAATCGCGGTGTGGAAAGATGATGCCTCGTTCAAATTAGGATAACCTCCAACTAGGTCTAGAATACACGAAAATCATGTAATCCAAGATTTTACTCACCTGAGGGAACAAAATATTTTTGCTGGCCCCAGTTCACCTTCTTTCACACATTTTACAATGTGTGGTATTTTAATCAACGTCAACCTGCAGCGACTTTCAGAGTAGAGGCTTTGGAAATGCCTAATATCTTTTTTCTTCCATTTGCCCTCGGCGGCATTTGACTCTCCAAGAAGACATATGCTCCTTTCTTCCCTGTCTGCCACAGAGTAAATTAAGCATTAATTGAAGAGGTTCTTAAAAATCGAGACCTGCACTTAATGCATACATATCCAAAAAACAAGGAAGGAAACTCTGACGTTTAAAACAAAAAAAAAAGAGGGGTGTCTATACTATGCAGGGATATGCAATTGATTATGAGAAGAACAGGGAGAATGATTTAGTTTTTCGTTCAGAGTGCTGCAATAGCATAGCAGAGGGAGTATACAGTTGTCAGGGCTCAGGGGAAAGGGGGGTGGAAGGTGCCTGCAGCAGGAGAAATTATCTGGGAGATCTTGGAGTTTCAGGCTTGTTTGGAGCCTTCTTGTCTACCAAGTCATTGATAGTTTCGATCTTAGATCGCCCACTGACCCTACTTCTCAAGTCCACCTTGTCTCAAAAGTGACCATCCAGCTGCTTGATCTGGAGCTCTGCCCATCCCCATATCCTCTGAGGACTACGATTTGATTAGCGGGATTACTTCTTCACTTGTCTGTGTCCTTCTATGTAGAGAGCATCCATGAGAGTAACATTTCTGGCCTCTCATGTTGCCTCACTCAGCGGTTCCTGAGGGCTTTTCTGATTATTGAGTTATGAAGGAGAAACTGGACACGCATAGCCTGGTTCCATTCTCTCCCCCTTTCTTTCCTGGAAACCAGATTCCTACAGAGAAACCTTGCTCTCTCTGCTCCAACAGGACACAGTGTTTGTAGAGATTTGCCTCCCGTGTGGTGACCCGGCACAGCTTGTGGTGGGCTGTAGATGGCTGTGTAATTCTGGGGTTTATTGTGAGGAAGTCCAGTTTCTCCTAGATCTAGTCTTTACCAGTGACAAAGCTAAGATTCTATTTCCCATCTTCCAACATCTTTATTTTATGTATAGTTACTTCACACTGGGGTGGGAAAGAGACATCTTCCCTGGAGGGAAGCCCTGGAGAACATCTCCCCCACTCCCCTCTTGTCTTTGATCTGGCTGTTCTGGTCTCAGCATATTTAGACCTCCTAGTGTCCTTTCCCGGCACCTAGCTCTGCAAAATAGCGTCATGTGCACACTTTTGAAAGCTTTTGATCATGAAACTTTATTTTCATTCATTTCTGTATTTTAAAGATGATTTAAAGAGAAAACTTGTTCTCATAAAAATTTAAATTTGGAAGATGCATCACTAATCCGGTTGGTTATTCTCTGAATATGGGTATTTATTAAGCCCTGCAACATGCCACAAATTAAGAATGTTGTTCTGGTCCTCAAAGACCTGCTATTCGAAGGGGAGCTATAGTCACCCACAGACATAGGTTGTATGTTCAGTGATAGATATATGAAGAACATTCTATCAGAAGTGGCTTGGTCAAGACGACATAACAAGGTTCTTTTGTTCCAGCGGAAAGCACATTTGGCCTAAAGATGTATGTTATATTCCACCATAAATCAGAGCAGCCTAATTGTTGAATTGTAAAATATAATCAGAACTGGATGACTGAAGATATTCAAGATAAAATTTTGTTTTATTTGTATCCCCTCAGCCTGAAAGCATATCTGGCATATAGTGGGAATTCAACATATACAATATAATATCAACATAATATTATATATTTTAAATTTATATATGTGTGTGTGTGTACAATGTTTCATCAGTTCATCTTCCATCCATTCATCTACGCCACAAATATCTGAGCTTAAGCTGAGAAGTGCTGAGAATATAGTTATTTTTGAAAAATATTTATTTATTTATTTATTTGAGAGAGAGCGAGCGTGTGCACTGGGGGTGGAGGGGCGGAGGGAGAGGAAGAGAGAACATCTCAAGCAGACTTCCCGCTGAATGCAGAGCCCGATGCAGGGCTCTATCTCATGACCCTGAGATCATGACCTGAGCCAAAATCAAGATCTGGACGCTCAACCGACTATGCTAACCAGGCACCCCTCTGAGTATATAGTTATAAATAAAAGTGACAATGTCCTGTCTGATGGAGTTTATAATCTATCAGTGCTAGAATTCCAGAAATGATTTTATGGAAAGGCATGCTCATTTTAATGCACATCTGCTGAATGCTTGCTGTTATAAATCATATGCAATATACTTAATTGCATAAATATCGCCTACTGTTTATGTGCTTGTCACCTCCCATAAAATATTCACATCCCTTTTACAAACCCTTATTTTTATTTCCAATTTCTTTGATACAGGGTTTCCTATACAAGGGGAAGAATAAAAGCAGCCTACCGAAGGCTTAGTCTCTAGTCCTGGGTCCTAACTAAGGGAATCCCAAGTTAAAAGTTATTTGAAGAAGATTCTAGAAGCATATTTAACATTTCTGAAAAATAAATTAATTTTCAATAGCAAAAATATAAGAAATACATTTAGTTTTATTGTTTATATTGCTTCAGAGTAGGAGTCAATAGTAATTATTGCAAAAGAGCTAACTCCCTTCTACTGAGTTGAGTCTCTGGATGATAATTGCTGGTGTAGGAGGATCACGTCTCTGGACAACTTCACTGCCATACTTGAGGCTTTGGTCTCCTGTAACAGTCTAGGCTAATGAGTGAGGACATATTCCTGCACAGGCTACAATGATTTCTGAGGGAGGACTCTGATCTTCCCTCCGTGCTAAGCCTCACAAAGGAGCTTCCACATTTGCTACCCTCCTCCCACCAGCCCCCTCCTCCCCCGCCAACCCCAGCCCTAGATGTAGCTCTTTGCTTGAAGTCTTCCTACTCAGCCGCCTCCCAGGGTGTAAGCCTTAGACCAGTAAAGCTGGTCAAATACAGTTCTAAGATGCTTATTTTTTTTGTCCTCTGGGGATCTCACCAGAAGATGGACACTTCTCTTTTAAATCCTCCAAACAAAATGGGTTGTTACAACCAATTGCTTCTAGACAATGTCTTCTCTTAAATTCACCTCTCTGAGAAAAGTCACCCTTAGAAATGTCAAGGTGTATGAAGTATTCTGAGAGATGAGATAATGGATAAAGTGGTGTCAGGGATGGGATTGGAAGGGAGGGAATTGGAGTGGAGACAGTGGGTTAGTGTTGGCTCCGAGTGGGGACATGCCTTTCTGAGAGGCAGGAGGAAAGATGGAGGATAGATATAGTTAGAGAAATTGAGACAGACAAGTTAAAGATTACCTGTTTCTGTAGATCAAAGAAATTACAAAGGATTTAGACTCAGATTTGTATCATCTGCTCAAATAATGTTATGTAACAAATTTCCCCAAAGCTCAGTGGTATATGACAACAAATATTTATTTCTAGCTTCTCAGCAGGGATCAAATCATCTAGGAAAGGCTTGGCAGGGTTTGCCTGGGATCACTCATGAGTCTACAGTTTTGTTGGTCTTGTGTTGTGTCTGTATGCTGGCTCTTCTTCGCACGAACCTCATCCTGTCCTGGGGCCGGAGGACTAGCCCGGGCATGTCTTTTGCATGGCTGTGGCAGAAGGCAAGAGAAGCAACCTCAATAGCACGTAAGCTTTTTGAGCTTGCCTGTGTCATATTCCCCAATATCACATTGTTCCAAAAAGGGCCCAAATAAGACCATAGTGGGATGTACTGTAAAGTTATATAGTACCGATTTGGGAGTGGGGAGAACAGGGATCACTGTAACTATTCTGCCAAAAGATTGTTTACCCCCACACTGAGGGTTTCAGAGGGGAGGGGGGTGGAGGATTGGGACAGACCGGTGAAGGGTATTAAGGAGGGCACGTATTGCATGGAGCACTGGGTGTTATACGCAGACAATGAATCATGGAACACTGCATCGAAAACTAAGGATGTACTGTATGGTGACTAATGTAACATAATAAAAAATTTAAAAAAAAAGATTGTTTACCCTTACCTATCTCTGCCCCCCTCTCCAAAACATCCTAGTAATTTGACACTTAAAAAAATATAGTAATGTAACCACAGTGATATTAATTCTTAGGACCGAAAAACTCTCAGAATAATCTTTTAGCATCTGATCACACAGTCCAGCAAAGACTGCTCTGTTTAGAGGGGACCTTAGAGTCTATTTATTTCCATCTGTTTATGTTACAGATGGGGAAGCTGATGGTGGGTGGAAAAGCTGGTATTAGAATGAGAATTCCAGTCCATTAAACTTTCCACTTGATTTTGGACTGTATGCAGCTCTGTAATGGCCGAAAGAATTAAGACCCCATTATACAGATTGTTAACTCAGGGATGAAGTTACATCCTTGCGGTCAGATAGCAATGCGGGGTCTCTCCATTTTATTTGACCATTTGTACATTCCATTCTCCTTCTCCCACTAATTTTGAAAGAGGAAGAAATGAATGTTCACTTGGAAGTCACAATGCCGTGAAACTGAGGTATGATATAGAACTTACAAATTAGATATTAGCTCGTAACGTGATCTGGCCGTGAGGAAAGCCAACCCTGCTGGGGCCGGCCTGTGTGAGGAGTCAAGCTGCAGGAAGGGGAATAATCCCCCTTTATAAGGCACTGGTGAGACTGCACCTGGAAAACAGGCCCCTGTTCCAAGCCTCGGTACCCAGGCCATGTGGACGGGGAGAAGGAAACAGTATGATTCATTCGTAGCTGGAGGAAATGACCTAGGGGGGAGAGATTAAAGAGCTTAATAGGCTTGACTTCCTCCCCCAGCCAGGGACCCCTGACAGCCGAGAGGCCCACTGGCGGGCCCACAGTACTGAGGTCCTTGGGTCCTTGAAGTAGGGGGTCTTCCAACATCTGGCTCTGTCGTCCCAGTCCCATTGCGTGTCCTCTGCCCCCTCCTCTTTATGCTTCTTTTTTCTCTCCGGACTCTGAGCTTCTCAGATTTTCCAAAGTCTTCCCTGCCTTTGGCCTTTTGTATCTGTACCTCCTTCGGCTTAGCAGCTGCTTTCTGCCACCACTTTCGGTTATCAGCCACGATGTCATTCTTCAGGAGCATTCCCTGGACTCCCCGGCACCCCGGGACTTTCTGTTACCTGCTCTCCCAACACCTGCCTACCTCCGCGCCTGTCTCGTCTCACTTTGAGTGG
Organism: Ursus arctos; assembly: GCF_023065955.2. Taxonomy (NCBI): domain Eukaryota; kingdom Metazoa; phylum Chordata; class Mammalia; order Carnivora; family Ursidae; genus Ursus; species Ursus arctos. The sequence goes on along the minus strand of NW_026623111.1, from coordinate 9,110,020 downwards.
CTAGCTCAGCGTGTCCCTGTTTGGCACCAGAAGCTGTGTGTGTTTTGTCCGCTGATCTAGTATTATCCCTGGCCTGTTGCAGGGGTCGTAACTCTCGGCCAAGGGAATGGGTCAAGAGCAGCCAGCAGCTGTGTGCGGTGACAGTGCATCGAGTCTGTCTGCCTCAGCTTGGGCTGTACCCCCTGCCCTGGACGCTCTGCTGCTTTTCTTGACCTGTCCAGATGCAGCAAGGACAGTCCTGGACCAGGAGACAGAAAATTCGATTCCAGTTCTACCTGTCCTGCTTATCAGCCAGATGATTGGAGGCAAATCACTGACCCTTTCCAAGACTTGGCATCATAGTCTGCAAAATAGAGAAAGTAATGCCTTTTCTTCAGGGATGTTGTGAGGATTAAATGCAAAATCGCTTCATAACCATTGCATGTTCACAAATACAAGGGCAGCCTCGCCCTCAGTCAAAAGTTTGTTCCTTACCCTCATGTCATGATTGCCCCGAACATCTGGTTCCTCTCTTGGGATATAGGATAATCGTATCTGTTCAGTATCCAGAGCCGCCGTGGGGACAGGCATGGAGAAGGGACTAAGGCAAGTGGAACATGGTAGTGAGGGTGTGGGCAGCATAGGCAGGGGGAGTCACACCCACCCACGAAGCTCTATGCCACCCCTTCCATCATGTGGCGCGGAGCTAGGCAGGGGGGCTCCCTCTCACTCGACTCACACGACCGCTATGGTCTGGAGATTTCCGTGTGTTCAGGGATGCCGGATGAGTAAATGCATCTCTTCAGGGGGGCATGTGGGGGCCGGGGGGCCTCAACATCAGCACCTTTCATCACTTTGTAGCTGCCGGTTACTTACCTGCCTGGTAACCGCCCCCCGCCCCCAGGTGCCAGTTCCTTGCACGTAGTAGCTGTTGTCTGCACTTGGCAAGAAGAAAGAAGCAAGTGCCATTTAAAATAAAAACTGATTCTAGCCTCATTCTGTCCCCTCGGGGAGCGTTCAAATTAATTCAAGTTCAGGAATATAGTTATTTTACTCAGGAAAGCACACTGATGGGTGGGCTAGGCTGAGCAAGAGACCCGTGCACGCGCCCCGCGTTCAGGGCTGTGGCTGTGAGCGCAGGTGCTGAGTCACGTGGCTGCGGACAGAAAGCCGGTGGCTCTCCCGCGCTTGAGTCGCTCAGTCTCTAGCTTCCTTATCTGTGATTTGGGGATGGGATCTGTACTCACCTCAGTGAGTTCTTATGAGGATTGACTGGGGTAAATACCTGGAGTATGGAATCATGCCTGGTATGCAGTGACTGAGCAATAGTAGGCAGCTTTTTTTTTTTTAATATGATTGATCTTAATTATTTGTGGATTCTGTATTTGCAAATTGACCTATTACCAAAATTTATCGTAGCATCCAAATCCATGTTCACGGTGCTTTCATGGTCATTGCGATCAATGCCACACACATTTTGCTCTGAGATGAAGCAAGGTGCTCTTCCTGTAAACGAGCATCTTTGCCAGGATCTACTCAGTGCTCTGTTCTTCATTCTTGTGCTTGCTCTTGGCGCTGTTTTAGATGTTTAAACGGCCCCCAAGCCTCGCGCTGAAGTGCTGTCTCGTGTCTCTAAGTGCAAGGAGACTGTGATGAGGCTTACAGAGAAAACACATGTTAGATTAGCTTTGTTCGGACGCGAGTAATAGTGCTGTCAGTTGTGAATTCAATGTCAATGAGTTAATATGTATTAAGTAAGCCATCTTTAATCACAGACGCATACTAAACAAGTTTATGTATTGACTGGCTGATAAAAATACTGTGACCAGAAGTTTGTAAAAACCTAACCCTACATTTCTCCTAGGAGCCATGGCTCAGTTTTCACTAATTCAGTCTTTGTGGTGACTTTTGGAGCATAACTACTGCAAACAGTGAGAATCTACTGTACTTTCACGTGCGTCCCCTCAAGAAAAGGATGGAGGGGCTGGGGTTTGGAAGAGCCAGGAATATGTAGGAATGATAGCTCTCGCTGTCTCTCCCTCAGTATGAATGTATGAACGTATGTATCCCAAGAACTGATGAGAGCCCACGGAGGAATGCAGACTGAACATTTCGCTGGCTGGGAATGGCCCATCGTTCCAGGAAACTATCTTTACCTTGGTGAGACAGAGATCGGTGACTTCTGACAAGCAGTGCTTCCTCCCAGGCCCCACCTATGGTTAGAAATCAACCCATTTCTCCTGGGAAGAAAATGTACCAAGTAGTTTGGTAATTAATACAGTACTGATATTCTGCTGCTTTTCTGATATTAATGTAGCTTGATCCACACTCATAGGTTGTGATACAGAATTAGAGAAATGAAGACAGGTTTCCCCCATACACTCTTAAACTGGCTTTAGCACCTAAGAGGTGAAGTGAATGTATTCATGCTAATAAGTCATCACTTCTAATTGGATGGCCTAAGGACAACACTGACTCAGCTCCTTCACTCAGACAACAGAACGGATCTACTCGTTCTTCTTCTCCCGTCCCCCTTGTGCCTGTCCCAGGGTGTACTTCATTTATCCATCCCTTCCACTTACATAGCAGCTGCTTTACGCTGTTGGTGCTAAGGGAACAAAGTCCCACCTTATGGCAGCAATCGTGTTCAGCACACTTATTTATTTATTTATTTTTTAGATTCCATTCACCTATTTAACAGAGAGAGAGACAGCCAGTGAGAGAGGGAACACAAGCAGGGGGAGTGGGAGAGGAAGAAGCAGACTCCCAGCGGAGGAGCCTGATGTGGGGCTCGATCCCGGGACTCCGGGATCACGCCCTGAGCCGAAGGCAGATGCTTAACGACTGAGCCATCCAGGTGCCCCAGCACACTTGTTTTCTCTTGGGTCTGCTAGAAGTTTTCTCTTCATCTTCACTCATTCTGAATTCTTCCTCTGCCCTTCCGCTTAAAAACTATTTGAGAAATGTCTGTAATGGATCAGGGAGAGGGGGATTCTGGAATTAAAGTCAGTGATGACAATTTTTGCCTTGAAGTAATTCATAGTCTAATGAGTTTGCATCTTATTCCCTCCAACTACACCTTAATCTTTGTGCTTTATTCTTTTTAAAAAAGACTTATTTATTTATTCTGGGAAGGGGAGGGACAGAGAAAGAGAATCTTCAAGCAGATGCCCTCCCAGCCCTCCCGCTGAGTGCAGAGCCCAACACAGGGCTTGATTCCACTACCCTGAGATCATAATCCGAGTCAAAACCAAGAATCAGATGCTCAACCGACAGCCATCCCGGTGTCCCATGTTTGTTTGTTTGTTTATTCATTCATTTATTTATTTATTTATTTATTTATTTATTTATTTTCTCTTGAGAGAGAGAGAGAGGGAACAAGCAGGGAAGAGGGTCAGAGAGAGGGAGAGGGAGAAGCACACTCTCTGCTGAGCAGAGAGCCCAATGCGGGGCTCGATCCCAGGACCCTGAGATCATGACGTGAGCCGAAGGCAGACGCTTAATGGATTGAGCTACCTAGGCACCCCATCCCCCATGGTTTATTCTTAAGTCTGCATCTTGGTGTGTGAGGATCACCTGACTTCTGCCTTTATTTCTCACCTCAATCGCCTTTACGCTTTGCGTAGACAATTTCATGCCAAGTCCATGACTGGCGCTATCAGCATTTTTATCACCACCAGTTACACCCCTTGCATGCTGACCTCTCTGTCTCTGCCAAGGTCTGCGCATCTGTGTACACTTCCCTGTTGTGCATTTTTCCTTGGCTAAGACCAACAAATTACCTCATGCTGAGTAGTTCATGAGGAGGGGGCTTAGGAAAGAACCTATTAACTGACAAACCAAGTTCAAGATACATGACTTTTAGGAACTGTAGGAAACATACCAATTGAAAAACTCTGGTGCTTTCCCTAAAATATTTCAGTAATGTAAGCACTTGAGAAGACATGGGAAAAACATTAATTAAAATGATATTTTTTACAATGAGCGATAGAACCATTGCTGGTGTTTTGGTTTTACTAAATGTAATAACTCTAAGTCCAAGAAGTGGATACATTTGAAAACAAATAAAAACTTGGAACACAAAATACCTTCCAAAATAAAAATGCAAATTTCAAAGTGAGTACACTAAAGCCCTCCATTGTGTATCGGTGTATTTCTGTAATCCCACTCTCAGAGACTTTAGAGTAAATGCTCTTGTTTGATCTAAAGATGTAAAATAAATGACTCGACAAGTTTCAACTGAAATCCTCATTCACTCTCACTCCCGTCATCCTCACACACACCTGTTCTGCCCCTCACGGTTTTGGTTGGTGGCACCATAAAAGTAGTATGTGCACATTCCTTGAAAAGTAAAAAATTAACATTATCCCCCATTCCCACCCTTCTTCCAGGGTAACTCCTTAGTGGGATTATTTATGTTTATATTTCTTCTAATTGTTACTAAAGTGATGTTAACCAATTTACTTACATATTTTTCTGTTGACCCTTTGCGGTGAAAATTAGACCATCAGCTCACATACTCTACTCTTCAGTTTTGGTAAATGTTATATTTAAAACTGTGTTTCTTGTTCCACCAAATTGAGAGAGGATTTCTTGATGCTCCAGTGTTTATAATGAGAAAATTAGGGCCTCAACATGCTCTTGACCTCCCTGCCTCCTTGCATCCCCCAAGTGGGGTCAGCTGTACGATTACTTACCCAATATCAGAGTTTTAACATTTATATTTTGTTTTATGATTATATTTGCTTTCTTTTTCTAAGATCGATTCTACAAATTTGAAAGCAAGCAATTAGCCTTTACAGTACTACGACGAGGTCAATGTAATAGCAGGAACTGTGCCATAGAACCAAGTGGTTCTGAACTCAGAGTGAAGGAAATGTAATTCTATGTCATTTAGGACTGACAGAGAATGCTTCCAAAGTTAAGTACAAATAGACTTTTTTTCTATTCCAATTCCTCAGTATCATGTTACATTTTAGTTCACTTTATACTTAACCCATAAATATTACATGTCCTTTATTTTTTCTTGGTGTTTCTAATTGCTTTCTTTTACTTCTGATAGAAGAACCATCCACTTCGTTTACCACGTCCACAGAATTTCTTGGCTTTTTAATCATATTCTTTAATAAAGTCCACTTTTTCTTACAGATTAAACTATTGAAGTGCTCTGCATGCTGCTCAAATTTGGGCTTAGTGCTTTATAAGCCTGCTGCAGAGCTACTTTTCCAGAATTTCCTCCATTATATCTTGTATTAATCAGGCTTGGTTTAAAGCTATAATATCTCCAAATTTCAGAGGCTTACCGTCTATTCCTCACTCACATCCCAGTCCAACTTGGAAGAGAAAGCAGTTCTGTTTCAGGCAGATTTCCTGGAAACAGACATTGCCCTCAGGAGTCTCGCTATCTTCCAGATCTCCATCTCCTCTGCAGTCATCAGTGGCCAGGTAGGTTGGCGACGGGGAAGGCATGTGTGCTTCTAATCTCTTTGTGCTAGAGGGGCACGCATGACTTCTGATCATATTTCAGTGACAGGAACAGTGAGGTGGCCTATATGGTTGGAGGAATGCTGTGAAATGATCCACTGTTTGCCTATGGAAAGGTGGAGAACCCATCCTCTACAGACACTCCTGAGTTAATCCCACAGGTTCCTCCTTTTGTATCTTCCTTTGCTTTGTTGGAATACATAATCAAGTTTGTTTATTTGTTTGTTTTTAACCTCAGAAGGCTGCAGAAGAAAAATGTTCGGATTCCTTTCATGTCTAGAAATTTCTTTTTGTTGTTGTTGTTCTGTTTGTATGTAGTTTTTTTATAATTATAATAATATTTTTTTATTATATTATGTTAGTCACCGTACAGTACATCCCTGGTTTTTGGTGTAAAGTTCGATGATTCATTAGTTGCGTATAACACCCAGTGCACCATGCAATATGTGCCCTCCTTACTACCCATCACCACCCCATCCCATTCCTCCCTCCCCTCTGAAGCCCTCAGTTTGTTTCTCAGAGTCCATAGTCTCTCATGCTTTGTTCCCCCTTCTGATTACCCCCCCTTTCTTTATCCCTTTCTTCTCCTACCGATCTTCGTAATTCTTATGTTCCATAGATGAGAGAAACCATATAATTGTCTTTCTCTGCTTGACTTATTTCACTTAGCATTATCTCCTCCAAATTTCTTTATTTTACTCTCACACTTAGTATTATGACTAGGTGTGGGATTCTGAGTTCAAAATAACATCCTAGGACTATCTTGCTGCATTTTTTTAAAAAAAATTCTTCATGTTCTCTCTTCTCTTTTTCTAGAAATCTTTTGGGTGATGGAATGATCCTTCTGGGTTGATCCTTTTAAGATTTTACTTTATCTTATATTATTTTTCTTTTCTTTGTTTCTGTTTTGTGTTCTGGGGTATTTTCCTCAGGCCATGTTATTAAATTTAAAAAACAAAATTCAGCCATCATGTTTTAAATTTCCACGAATACTTTCTTGTCTCCTGATCAATACTTTTATGTCAACTTATGCTTATCTTATTGATGTGATCTTTCCTCAGCTATCTCTGGAAAACCTCAATAGGATCATTTTAAATGTTCTCATATTCTATAGATTATCCCTGCTCCAGTATTCTTTTTGTTTGCCTTGATTTTTCTATTTTGTGTTCTTTTTTCCCCCTCGCATGGTTGGAAACCTTAGTTGTTAAAATTAAGTAGCTGGAGGGGGTTTTCTTTATGGTTGTCTCTTTCTCTGATTCAAGTGTCCTACAATTCTGTGTATAAGAGAAATATTGTTTTAATATTCTGGAAAATTAACTAACACACCAACAGTCCTAAAAGTTTCTAGAAACATCTGTCTATTTTCTCAAAAAGCAAAGCTCGTCCTATTTAATGTCTGTGGTTTGCAGAATAATGGTCTCCCAAAGCTGTGTGCTTACTAATCCCTGGCCCCTGTGAATATGTTATGTTACATGGGGCAAGGGGACGTTAAGGTAACAGATGGAACAAAGATTGCTGGTCTGTTGCGTCTGAGATGGGAAAATTATCTTGGAGTATCCAGGGGGGCCCAATGTAACCACAAAGATTTTTCTAAGTACAAGAGAGAAGCAGGGAATGTGGGTGGCATCTGGCAGCTGGAAAAGGCTAGGAAACTGATTCTCCCCTGCAGTCTCCAGAAGGAACACGTTGTTGCTGATACTCTAATTTTACCTTAGTTAGACCCATCTTGGATTTTTGATCTCTACAACTGTATGATAATAAATTTGTGTTGTTTTAAGCCACCAGGTTGTGGTAATTCGTTCCAACAGCGCTAGGAAACGGACAGAGTCTCATGTTAGTGTTCGACACAGGTGGCTCTTCTTCCTTTCTAAAAACACCTCTCTAGGACGCTGCGCTCCCACGCTCTCATGTTTTCACATCACCTCTCTAGTCTCTTTTGGAGTCTCCTTCTCATGACCTCTGTATATTGAAGGACTCCGTGGATGGGAAATGGGCAATTTTTTAATCTTTCTTTCTATACATGTCTCCTGGATGGTATCATCCATACCATAATGATTTTAAATATAATCTTTAAGCTGGTGACTCCAAAAAGTTTATCTTGAGCTGAGAACCCATTTGTATGTTTATGTCATTGTGTGTTCCCTTGCCTAACTGATAATCCCATGTGGGTATTTCACAGCTCTCTCAGGTTTGACATTTCAAAATTAACTCATAATTTTCCCTTGAATTTCATGGTTCCTGCCTCACCTAGCTATGGCCACAAAAATCCTGCTGAATAAGCTACCCCCCAAACTTAGTACCCATACACACGTATTATGACATATGACATGCACAGGTGTGGGGTGTTCAGACTACAGCTCAATCATCTAATCTACCTGTGTTCTGGAGGTTTTCCTGAGGCAATGCCTTTGCCACTTAACTTGCTGCTCAAGCCATGAACCATCTTCTCAGTGGCTTCACTAATGGCCTTAACTAAGGTTCAGGCTTCCGATACTTCCCAGAGTAAAATGTTCAGTAACTTTACAGGGGACTCTCAGTTTGCATGTATGTGTGTGTGCACTTACCTGTTTAATTCAGTCTCTCTCTTCCAATTAGACCGTGTGTGTGTGAGATCCATGTTTGTTTCATTGACTCTTGTATACCTAGTGTCTAATATAATGTCTGGTATGAAAAAAATGTCTAGGCATTCAAAAGATGTTTTTTAGATTAAATATATTTATAAATGGTGGTATTTCAGGCATTGGAGAAAAAGTATAATGGGGGCTGTGAATATTATAAAGCTGGGCCTCAAGTCCCAGTGGTGTCTTCTTGGCATCCCTCAAACCACAAAATGCAGGCTTACTGGTAAGCTTAGCCTCATTAGAAGAAATTATTTTGTAATTAGGTAAAACTAGGGCAGGGCAGGGTGAATGACTTGTGTAGGGTAATGCAGGAAAATCACTGTGGAGTTGGGACAGAGCCAGGTCCATAGCACAGGCCTACCCACTGGAGGCCAGGTCTTCACATTCAGTTCCCAATATAGGTCCCATGGGGGCAACTCAACGTTCCAACCACACTGTGACCCACTCACCCAAGAGGGGGCCGGAAAGGGAAAGGCTCCCGCCAAGTTTGAGAGTTTCCAGGCCACTTTGCTTATGGTTTGGCTTGGGGTTCCTGCTTCCCTTCACCATTGCCCCTTGGGCTCCTGACCTTAAATCAAGCTCTCAATCTTTTCTCCTGCTCAGAATGAACCGGTGACTTTTAATTGTATTTTTCCATTCAGAGTCTTTGAAATCGGCGTTGCTTTGCTTTTGTGGGTTTAGCTTGACCTTTAATGTTCTCTTGGCAGATTTCTGTTATTGGAGGGGATGGGATTTTTGATTTGTTAGAGAGAATGGAGTCTAAGCTTGGGACTTCAGACCCTTAAGCTTTCCGTTAAAAACAGAGAGATGACTAATAACTATTTAGTGTGTAATGATGGCTTAGCAGTATTTACCACTGATTTAGGCTCTCTGGCTCCATTACCTAGGATATTTTCCTGACTTAAACATTTCTCAGTTCTTTAGCCAACAGCTGTCCACATTTTTTTTTAAGTCCCCAAACCTCCAGAAATTATGATTTCACATTTCTAATAGGCTCCTTTCACTGTTCAATCAAAAAGGCCTCTTGTACTTTATAGCATGTGTCCCAAAGTGAATTTAATACAAATCGCAAGTGGAGAACACAAGCAAAGGATAAAGCCCAAATCTTCCCTAATGGGTTTCACGCCCAACCCCTTTATCCCCGACTGGATCAGAAGCAGGTGTGTAAAGAAGTAAGAGGTAAACACAGATGAAAAAAAGAAAAAAACAACCCAAAGAAACAACCCTTGAAGCAACAAAAATGTATGAGTCAACCTCCCTCACCTTCATCAACTTCCGTAGTCTTCTTCCTGGTGAGAGGGGAGAGGAGCCCTCATAAGAATTCAAAGGTAATTATTCCCTTAGGATAATACTTCGAATGAATGCTAAGGCATGGCAATCATTCATTAAATGTGACATTTGAGAAATATGAATTGATTTGGGGATACAAAGGCAACAGAGACACGGTCTCTAGCCTCAGAGTAATACATATTTCTTAAAGTGTATAGTATAGAGAGATAGCAGAAAAAACACCGGTAGTTCAGAATTGTCGGTTTATAATCATATCATAATCACAACAATAAGTAACTTGATAATTTATGCCATTCACAGTGTTTCCATGTGATAGGTATTGTGCTAATTGCTTTACACTAAATGCCCATTTAATTCTTTTTATAAGCAGAAGAGGTAGGCGATCGTAGGACCCTTACAATACAGTAAGACAACGATAGCTCTGCAGGACTTTTTTACATGCTTGTAGTCACAGTGCTCCAAATTGGTGCATTTTAACCCTGATCTTTCTTACCTTCCATCCTACACTTTTAACTCTCATATTAGTGGAAGATTTCAGGAGCGGAGGTTGGGATTTCCAATGATTTTTCTAGCTTTATCACTCTATGTAGTATAGGCAACTCAGAGAGTATCAGTGGCGATTCAGAGAGAGCTCGTGTTCTGGGCGTTAGGCCCGAGGGGCTGCACAGTGGGCAAGTTAGAGCCCTGAGCTTAGGGTCAAAATGCTGGGACTTTGGTCCTGAATCTTCTTGTTACTGGCTGCGAGAACTCGGTTTCTTCTTCTATAAAGCTGGGGTTATCAAACCCAATTTCACTACTTCTGAGCATTAGAGAGTGGGAGGAATAAACTGGTGGGTAAGAAAATATTTTGTAAACTATACAGAGCCTTGAAGTTGTAAGCAAGTACCATGATCACATTCATAGCGGATCCCACTTGACGTGGCTTCCGGTTCCGTGAACTAATAAAGGAATGACAGCTGTCATCTATTGCCCGCATATTATGTGGTAGGCAATGTGTTCAGTACTCAGTGTTTTAATCCTGGAAAGAAATTCTTCAATTCCACATACTATTACTCCCCATTTTACAGAAACACGCAAGCTTATAGAGGCCAAGTAACTAGGTCTGGGAATGCGACTGTGGGTAAGTTGGGACTCAAATTCAGGTCAGCCTGATTTCACAAATCCTGCTCTTTCTACTATGCTGCTTTTCTCAGACAGATTAGTTTTAAAACAGTACCACCAAATGATAGAACTGGAAGAGTCTTAGAGATCATTGAATCTGTCAAACCATTTACTGAAACTCTTTAGTACACAAATATGAGCCCCAATGCTTGCATTCAATTGTAAGTCATGGAGTTTCTGGTCAAGTGGCAAACACCCAGATGGTAGACAGAAGAGGGACCCCACTGGCTTACATAAATGAAAAAGCAGTTTCAGACATGGCTGAATCCAAGGACTCCATTAGTATCATTATGACTCATTTTCTTTATCTCTGAGTTCTGCCCCCCCCCTTTTTCCCTATTCTAGTGACAGCTCATGGCATCTCCAGGCTTAAATCATCCTTGCTGTGGGTAGTCTTAGGAGAAGAATTCTCTCTTCAACCTTCGTAAGACTCTTACCAGCCCTAGGTAGGTTATGTACCGGTCGCTGAACCAGTTACTGCGTTCAGGTGATAGACCATGTGGTCGGTTGAGGCCTGGCTTCCATGTCCACTCCAAAACCATATGTATTGACAGTAGGGGAGAAATTGGACTCCTTTTACTGGAGGGAGGGGTATGAATGGTGGGCTGGCAAAAACAACAAATATCACCCATGCCTATAAAGACCCAAATCTATTTGGGATGTCATTCAAGTTGTTTCCTTGTTGGTCTCTATCCAGATTTCCCCTTGGCATCTCACAGGTAGACTCCTTGGATTGTATTTTGGCATAGTGCAATCCCATACCTCCTCTCTGACACACAGTGTGATACCTGGGAATGATGGTGTGCTAAGCCTGAGAGAGATCTCCAGCAGGTGGGTTAGTGGGAAAGTGCATATGACAGACATATAGGATTAAGAGAAAGCACCGGTCCACTCCTAGCAGGCATTGGCAGACAATGGCAATCACACACTCAATGACTTAGAGATTAAGGGAGACTGAAGACCCTCTTTCTACTTAGACTACTGTATCTCCCCAGATAAGATGCACTGATCCCATTTTCTCTCTTAGCACTCCTCATTTATATGAAACTTTTGAGTTGTGAAGCTGGAAGAGATCTCTAGAGAAATCTAGTCCAACTCCCTTTTTGGACTTTTGACCAAACTGACTTTACACCCCTCCTCCCCTGTCCCAAAGGACTATTGGATAATGTGTCTTCTGAAGCACATGCTATATGAATAAGTAAGAAATCAGCATTCAGCAAGGAGGGCAATGTCTGCTGAGAACTCACATATTCTTTCTTGGCCTTGAATGTTCCCATAAACATTGCGGTGCTGGAGGAATGGTTACAGACCCAGACCTCAATGTTTGTGCTCCTGTTCTGCCTTAGATTAAGTTAAATATTGTTTGTAGATGATACAGATAAATCGGCTCAACCATGAGCCTGTCTGGATGGTTAAAAGGATGCTGTTTATTTCTCTAAGAGGTTGCTCAGCTGGGTAAGAGGGCTGTTGGACTATTGCCTCATTTCACACACAGCCTTCCTATTTATTTCAGGACTTGACTTCGGAGAATGCACTTAACTGGTTTGCCTGGTTGTCATCTGTCAAACTTCTATTGGACTTAAGTACCCCAATGGCAGTGAACTTGTCATCTCCCTCCCTCCTAACCCCCGCCCCCCCAGTGCCAAGGACGGTGACGGAATCTGTGGCTGCTGCTTCAATGGAAACTGAACTCAGTGTGTGAAAGACTGATTGATTAATTAGAAAATTAGAAGAGGTTCTCAAGCTTCAACTGCCTAGAAGTGTAATAGACGAGTGACAGGGAACAGTTAGTCCCTGTGCCCATCAGACAAAGAAAACAATGAAAAGAGATTTATGTAAAGCTGTAGGAATGCAGATTAGCCATTCAGAAGGATGAACTGCTAATTACTGTGAAAATTCTTGAAATCTTCCATTGTAGGAAGGATACTAGGTTCAAGAATCTGCATAGCCATTTGTTAGCCGTGTAACATTGGGAGTAATCATTGATCATCTTAGCTTCTCCTCTATAGAGTGCTCTGAGGTGTTAGCTGAATTCACGAGATTGTTGTCAGGATAAAAATTAGGTAATGTATGAAGATGCTGGCATAAGGTTTACATGTAGTAGTTGCTTTACATGCTAGCTCTCACTTTACATGCTTTACATGCTAGCTTTACATGTTAGCTCTCACCTTTTGTGTTTCCTTTTTCACCTTAATATTTAATTTTCTGTTCTTATTCAAATAAATAAAAGGCTTCTAAAATTAGAAATTAAGAGATGATGAAGGCTTGAACTAAAAGTGGTATAAATGGAGAGAGGAAAGTGAGAAAGATTGAGAAATATTAAGAAAAGTTTGATGGACAAGATTTGGTGTGTGAATGGATGCAAAAATTAAGAAAGAAGAGATGAGATTCCTAGAGATGGGACATGTTGGAGGGAGGAGTGGTATATCGCACTATCCAGACAGACTGACATGCTGATGATCATATAATCAAAGAAAAGATCTGTCTCTTCATGTATGAGCTCAAATCATCTTCGAGTCACTTTTGCGTATTGAAGAGCTTAAACCAGAAGCAAAAAGGTTTTATTGCCCACAACACCCTCCACGACCCCCACCCCCCATGAAGATCTAGTTCCATGATCTCCATGTCGGACTTTGCTTCATAATCACCTGAAGCGCTTTTTCAATATATAGCTTCCTGAGCTTTACCTCCAGAAATTCTGATTCTGGGTGGGCATCTGGGGTGGGGTTTTGGCATCTAAGCTTGTAGACAAACAGGACTGAAGATTAAAAATCAGGAAGATGGTGTTCACTGCCAATGTTCCACCAACCCATGTCACCTAAGGAACACACTGGGGCACCCTGAGAGAGTTAGCTCCCCAAATTTTCCGCCTGCCCTATGTGCCTTTTGCTTACCTGGTGGCTAGGTCAGACCACTCATCCATTTTCTTCTACCCCCCAGTATCAGGGTTTGGCATTCCTGGCTTGACCAAATAGATAGGAATCTCACTTTCCTAGTTATGATGATTCAAAATGCCTCCAGACAAGCCAACAAATATCTCTTGGCTTGAGAGTGGGAGTGGAGGTAGAAAAGGGGGTAATTGCCCTGGGAAGAGAACCATGGCACTAGCTGATGACTTTAGAGAATATTTAAACCCCTGTGGGATTTGATTCTTTTTTTTTTTTAAGATTTTATTTATTTATTTGACAGAGAGAGAGACAGCCAGTGAGAGAGGGAACACAAGCAGGGGGAGTGGGAGAGGAAGAAGCAGGCTCCTAGAGGAGCAGTGAGCCCTATGAGGGGCTCGATCCCAGGACCCTGAGATCACTCCCGGAGCCGAAGGCAGACGCTTAATGACTGAGCCACCCAGGTGCCCTGGATTTAATTCTTTTTAACTGTTAAAAATGTGTATAAAGAACCCAAACTCATTAACATACACTTGGTATAAAGTGAGAGAATAATAAATATTAGTTACTAGTATCAGCTATTTCTCATTGTTTATTTATCAAAGACATGAAGTATAGCTGGACTGTAGAGGTCATGCTAAAATTGGGGGAAAATAAGTTTTTTCCCGCTAAAGTTTTATTAATTAATTAATTAAGTTTTTATTATGTTATGTTAGTCACCATACAGTACTTCATTAGTTTTTGATGTAGTGTTCCATGATTGATTGTTTGCATATAACACCCAGTGCTCATTACAATACGTGTCCTCCTTAATACCCATCACCAGGCTAACTCATCTCCCCTCTGACACTCTCAGTTTGTTTCCCATAGTCCACAGTCTCTCATGGTTCATCTTCCCTCTCTGATTTCCTCCCCTCTTCATTTTCTCTTCCTTCTCCTAAGGTCCTCCATGCTGCTCCTTATGTTCCACATATAAGTGAAACCATATAATTGTCTTTCTCTGCTTGACTTATTTCACTTAGCATAATCCCCTCCAGTTCCATCCATGTTGATGCAAACAGTGGGTATTCATCCTTTCTGACAGCTGAGTAATATTCCATTGTGTGTATGGACCACATCTTCTTTATCCATTCATCTGTTGAAGGGCATCTCGGCTCCTTCCACAGTTTGGCTATTGTGGACATTGCTGCTATGAACATTGGGATGCGTGTGCCCCTTCTTTTCACTACATCTGTATCTTTGGGGGTAAATGCCTACATTTTTATAAAAAGCTTGAATCACAGTTAGATTTAGAAAAACCAGATCTATGTGGTCTAGAGTGTTAATTTGAGTAACAGTGCCCAGGTCCTCAATGATTAGAGGTAAATTTCTGACTTTTAATTCTAATATCTAAACAATTCATTCATATAAACCTTGCATAAAGCCTTAATTTGAATGTAGAACAATGACCACAAATTTATTTCTCTTAAAAAAGTATTGAATTTCAAATAATTAAATTCTTAATTCTAAGTATCCATTAAATATACAGCCCATTCAGGAATTTTCTGATTTGTTCCCTTGGAAAATCATCCATGGCCCAAGAGCACAGTCCAAGGGGATCCAAGACAAACTTCACAAGGTATATAAATCTCCTGAAATTACATGAGAAATCTTGAGTGTATGTGCATGTTGGCAGGTTCCATGACATTAATCCAGTTCTCAAAGGGCTTCATCATTCCCTTAGAGAACCACTGTTGAACTTGTTGAATTAAAATGAGATGTCAGTCTGGTGGTCTGCAGAATCCACCATGGACCATCAGTGTGATGATCAGTGCTCTCTGGGCTTCAATTTTCCCATCTGCAAAATGGGTATGGTTTAACTAAATGATCCCTGAAGTCCCATTTCATTCTGTCATCCTACAATTAACAAAGTTAGCCCTTAAACATCCTACTCCATTTAAACAAGACTATATTATTTTAACATTATGACCTAATATTATTATAACCTTCCCAAGTACTGTCAACCTAAATCTTCTCTAGAAACATTTGCTTCTCAGAATTCTCAGATTCATCATGGTAATTATGATAATACTCATCTTTTTAGTTTTTATTTTGCTCTGTACAGAAAGTATACAGTCAAGAACTAGGTTTATGAAGTGTTTTATCAGGTGACAGATATCATAAGTAGCAAGAAAGTCAAGACAGCATAAAGAGACCTGTCTGGTTTGGTGCAGAGACTTGTGGGCTCTTAGGATCCCAGTCTTGATTTTCAGCAGGCAAGAAAGCAATGAAGTGGATGTGCCTTTTACTGCAAAGAGTTTCGTTTGCCCCCAAAGGCACCTCTCTGGAAGTACCCAGCGGGAGTGAAAGGATGATGCTGACCATAACCCTGTTGCTTTGATTTGGGGAAAACTCATAAAGCATGAATTTCCTGGTTTTGGTGGTCCCTCAGTACCCAATAACAGAGACTGTTCTTTTCCCCAAAGAGTAAGTGGTGCACTCATAGAAAGAAAGAAAGAAAGAAAGAAAGAAAGAAAGAAAGAAAGAAAGAAAAGAAAGAAAGTTCTCAGAGACACATTAAGCTCAGTGGTGAAACCTTTCACTCTAAGGTGAAACCTTAGAAGATAATTATTATTTTTTGTCAAGAGCAATAAATGGGAAAATAACTAACTTCTGTTTAAGAATTAATTATTATTATTTAATAAATTATCTTTACCCACAAAAGATTACAATAGGAGTACTTTTATTTTTATTGTTATTATCTCTAACATAAAACTCAACCTGGGGAAACTGGGAAAACAATTTCAAAAGGCTAACACTATAGGCTTATAGGGAGAATAATGCATTTAGGGGACATGGATTGTTGCTAGTATCACCAGGCCCTGTCTATCTAAGCCAAAGATATTAAAAGATATTATTTATTTATTTGAGAGAGGGAGAGAGAACACAAGCAGGAGGAGGAGCAGAGGGAGAGGGAGAAGCAGACTCCCCCTGAGCAGGGAGCCTGATGTGGGGCTCCATCCCAGGAGCCTGGGATCACGACCTGAGCTGAAGGCAGACACTTAACCAACTGAAACAGCCAGGTGCCCCAGATGAAAAGTTTGGATCTATGATCCATTGATCTCATAGTTTATGGTAGTGTGGTTTTACCTCAGACTTTGGTAGCTATAGAAAACCAGAGACTATCCAATATTACCAAGAAACAAATTTGAGTTGAATAATAGGAACTAATTAGAAGTTATAGCAAGGCAGATATCATTTCAACTAAATTGGGAAATTAATAATTTCCATTGTTCAGCAATAATAGGGTGACTACCCTTTCCAGTTTGGTCAAAACTGAGGCGGTTCCCAGGGTGTGGGACTTTCAGTTATAAAACCAGGAAAGTTCTTGGAAAAGAGGACAAGCTGGCCACCCAAACAGTAGGCTGAGAAACCTTTTGAAGTAGCGTGTGCTCCATCATTGGAGATGATCAAGTAGAGAGTTTGACCTGTTCTCAGTGATGTGTCAGAGAAGCTTTTGTTTTTTGGGAAGGAGAATGAGTCATCCAAGTCTGAGGCACTGAGAGAATCTACAAAGAAAAATAGTCTGCGGTAGAGCCAACCTCACTGCTAAATCCTCTGGAATTATAAATCCTTCCATATTTAAATTCCATATTTAGAATTCAAGTGAGTTGAATCTCCTAAAATAATCTCTAATCCCCTGGGAGAATTTCTGCAGTAAAGTTATCCATCAAGAAAATATTTTGTACAGAGACAGACATTCAGCATATTTACAATGAGAAAAGCAAAGACTTTGAAATAAAAGGATTTACTCTTGAGTTCTAAATCTAGCACTTAGCAAATTTAGACAATTTGTTTAATCTCCTTGATCATTGATTTTCTCACCTCTCAGATGAGGGTCATATCTACTCTGCCTATTTTATGGGGTTGTTGGGAGGGTCATACAAACTAGTGTATATCATAGCATTATGAACTATAAAGCCATCCATTTTCACGGAAACTTTTAAAAACATAGTTCTCCCTTATCATCCTTAGAAGTTGACAAGGCTGCTTTTGGGCTTATAAGTCAAATGGGTGTGGACAAGTTACATTATTTAAAGCAGGCTAAACTATGATAACAAAAAAAATGGCATAATACGTAACAGAGTAATCTCAACTGCAGATTACTATGGGCTGGTATTAATTGTTCATCACAGCAATTCACAACCTAGGTACCTACCAGCTTGTGACTCTGGAGCTCTCTAGAGTTTCCTTGCCATCCTCATCCAGCTGGCAGGACAGTGAATGGAGGATATGAAGACAACATGCTTGCTTCTTAAAAGTCATGCCCAGAAGTGGCATCCGTCAAGTCCACTCACATTCTGTTGGCTTGGTAACATAAACTTTTCACATGGAAATACCATGCAAGAGAGTCTGGAAACTGTAGGCTAGTATGGCCTCAGCACTGTGGGAAAGGTCATAACCGGTAGGACACGTCAAATTATTGTGAGCTGTGATGCTCATGTGCATAGGGTTTAGATTTATGCGCTGTGACTCTTACTGCCATCCTGGGAAGTTGAACATGTGCTTTAATTTTAGTGAATAATCAACAGTCTCTGTCTCAGAATTCCCATGGGTCTGCCATATTGGTAGTTCATGCTTAACTAGTTCTCTGTTTGGATTTAGTTCTTGGTACCAGCCCAGCCTTATCTACTCAAATATGCCATAAGGAACTGGAAAATGCCTAGATGAAACTAAGAGTAAATATTATTTACTAGATCCCTAGTTTCATTCAATTACTTAATTCTGCATTTTTAAAGCTCTTACCATCTGCTAAGTGTGTTGCTAAGTATTGGATACCCAACAATAGAGAAAACTATTGTTTTCTACCCTCAAGGAGCTCACAGACAGTGTTGATTTATTTTCCTTGGCTTTTCCAAAGATTTTTCTTTCTTCCACTTGGTCTTTGTCAGTCCAATATGCGTAAACATTTAAACTGTTCACTTGAACTCTGTGATAAAAGCGTGGCTTCACCTTACGAAGTCAGCCCACGTTTCTCTGCAATCATAGTTCTTGGGCCTTCTCTATTGAGTGAATATGTGTTGTATCAAGCTACAATTCAGTGAAAGACCAAACAGTGTGTACAAGAAATGCCTAAGGGGGTATCAATGGTGAGTTGGGTTATAAAGCTGCTTTCTCCTCCATGGTATCCATCAGGATGCTTAGCTTGCCACCAACAGAAACTCCTGCCTCAACTAAGCTAAGCAATAAGAAAAAAGGTAATATTTCTCATAAGTTGAAGGCACAGAGTAGACTGTTCCAAGATTGGGTCGTTCAGTGACTCAGCCATGATATGGAGGACTCAAGCTACGTGTCAACATTATCACTCAGTATGTTCTCTCATTACAAGAAGACTGCTATAGTTTCAGTTATCCAGACATAACATCTAGGAAAAGAAGAGGGACCATCTTACTCCAGTTACACCATTGCAGGAGCAGGAAATTCTTACAGCAGGTCTATTAGACCTACCCTTTGCTCACAATGGCATCATATGCCCAGTCCTAAATCAGTTATTGGCAAAGCGAACGGAATTACTATGACTGGTCTAGTTAAACCTGGCTGGGTGGGGGAGGGTACATCATCTGAACAAAGTTATATTTTTGTTAGCAAGAAAGAAGGATGGTCTATGCAATTGCTTCAGGAAAACAATAATGTTATCATAATAATAATGGTATAGCCATAAACCACAGTGCTCAGTTTCATCCCTGACGGTCCTGTTACTGACTCCGGCTTTATTTTTCTAACTCCTCTCCTATTTTCTAATTTGGCTGTTATCTCTTCTGTCTTCTCTACTCTACATCCCATTCTGTCTCCTAGCTGTACTCCCCAACTTGAACGCTTTAGGCTGGGCTGGTGCGTGAATGCAAGCCGCAGACAGCGTTCACAGGCAGCACGTCCCATGCTCTGTCTGCTGAGATCAATACGATCTCAGTGTTCATGAGCGCTACTCACCCATGTGGGCATGTGGGTAATAGGATATTGCCTTAACTAAAACAAGCTCTAAGTTCCATGGGTAGAATTCTTTATTAAAGAATTATACATCCTCCTTTTTGCTGTGTCCCAGCACAGAATACTCGGCATAATTGATTATTAACTCTACAGTTGCAAATTCGTGTTTTAAATCAATTCCAGGGGTTCCGTACAAGTACAGCAGGGTCCTCCACTGGAAAAGGTAGGTTTGGGCAGGAGGGCTCCAGCATTCTCTGCTTATCCAATCTCGGGTCATGTTCACTCAGAAAGGCTGGTGTTTCTATGTTGTATATGTCCTATGCATAACTCTTTTGAACAAAAGCTTTCACTATTTAAAAATAATTTTAAAATGACTCCAACATATCACTTAGGAGACCGCCTCATTCCTTCTGATCCCAAACTGTTTGTACTAGATCTTATCTCCCTACTTCCAAACTCTTGACTCCACAGGCTAGATCTTTGATCCCACCTTCAGATCTTTGAAAATTGGACATATGTTTTGACTCCACCTCTTGGCTTTTCACATAGGATTTCTCTTCATATGCAATTGTCCTCCTTTCTTCCACTGTTTTCTAAAGAAGACCAGGTATCCTCTATTATCGCCGGTGAGAACCTATAACTCTGATTATGTCTTTTTCCAACGCCTTAGCTGGTTCCTGGTCCTAACTGTGCCAGTCCTTTCTGTATCATGGAAGAAAGGACTGAACACGGACAGAATTTCTTTGGATTGATTCTAGGACATCCCTTGACAAGGTTCTGAGGCTTCTTTACATCCTTGACTCGTTGCAGCAATTCTTGTTTCTCTCCCAGTCATGATTGTCCAGGCACCAAGTTCTTTGTCTTCTATGCGGAAAATATCCACTTAAAAAGAAAAAAAAAAGCCACAGCCTTGCATTTCAAAGGCTGACTGCAATTATTTTACTGACTGAAATCTCTACTAGGACTACATTTGCCTCTTTAAATATGGTAAATATCTTGCCCACAGAATCTGTGGAATTCTTGTCTCTTGAGACAGATGAAATTGAACTGGACCTGGTCCTCAAAAAGATGATTGTTGTGTTGGCAAGGTGTTCCGGGGATGACCTGGAAGGTCTACTCCGGCTCTAATTTTGATGATGTGATTCTAACCAGATGGGGCCAATGGCGTAGTAGACGTCTATTGATGCTACCTCTGTGCTTTTCATCCTGGGTTTATTCTTCTGGTAACTGTGTATTTTCTTTGGCCGGGGCTCTCCATTTGTGATACACAGCATATGAGTCACAAAAGCCCTTTGTGTCTCGCGTGGAGCAGGCTGCAAAGGGTTCATGAAGGAACGGAGCAGATCAGATGTCTGCACCTACCTTTTCATGTTCTTATGGAAACCCTGCGATCTTTCACAGATTGCGGCTTTTAGCGTATTTTATTTATTTGAATATGGCCAAAGACATGACTTCTTAATGTTATGGTGTCATGTCTATGTCTGAAGAAAAATAATAAACGATAGCACAATATCACACCATGTATGGTTTTTCCTCAATAAGAGAGCAGGATAGTTATTAAACAGTAATTTAAAGATAGTTGGACAATCATCAGATAAATATAACTCGCCTAGAGACCAGATCTTTTATGACTTTAGCAATTATATATTACACATTACATACTACTTGGAAATATGCACTATCTATACTTCCGGAGGCTTCTTTTTCATCTACTTTGGCTATACTGGGAAAAGAGGTGAAAAACAAGATGTAATCTATTGGTAATAAGAGCTGAGGGATTTCTTTGTAGTTCATTTTGGGGTTCATCAACACACGACACTGTATCTCATCACGGACCCTGCTGTGAGCTGAACAGGGAGGCTGACTGCAGGGGTAAAAGCATTTCTACTTAAAACTGTGCCCGTCAAACACTGGACATCCGCTATGGTAGGACACATTTGATCTTTCCTATTTCTTTTTCATACTGAGAAGTCACCCATGATACTTACTGATCCAGCCATCTTCTAGTGCTGGGGCTTGGTGATTCTCCATTGCATAGAAAATAAAATCACAATTTCTTAGCCTAACATAGAAACTTTTTTTTAAGATTTTATTTATTTATTAGAGAGAGAGAGAGAGGGGGGCAGAGGAGATGGAGAAGCAGGCTCGCACTGAGCAGGAAGCCTGAGGCGGGCTTGATCCCGAGACACTGGGATCATGACTTGAGCCAAAGGCAGTCACTTAACTGACTGTGCCACCCAGGCGCCTCTAGAAAGCTTTTCTTAATCAGATCTCAGGTCACCTTTTCTATCCTCATTACACCTTGATATGTCTCCCTGAATGTTAACCTAAAAAACCTAACACGATTTGCCATTCTCAAATAAACACTTCCTGGCATATCTTAAAACTTTTGGTTTACTCTTTCCTCTATCTAAGTTTTCCACCCAACGCACTTGCTCCTAGAGATCTCCTATTCATCCTTCAAAACACAACTGAAATGCTGTTACCTTTCATTCAAACCACATATCAGACATCTCCTAAATCTTGGTTGCTAGGGTTGTTCGCAGGCCAGATTAATCAAGTGTGAAAGCTAAACTCAATAAGGAATTACAACACCATAGGCACTTAATTAAGATCGGAGTTGTCCAGGGTGTCTGAGATGACACACTGTAATAGTTTTTAATTTTGCCCCAGTTTTGGGACCCTGGCTACAGGCCAGTTAGTTCCCCTTCTTGAGCAGCTGATGAAGTCCAGTCCCCAACTGCATCAATTCTGGACTCCCACACTCTAGACCACTAGTATACCTGCCCCACAACCCCCAGGGTAAGGTGACAGACAGCCTGGGAAAACCCACGGCCCAGATCCTGCTGGAATTGCTCAAACTATCCAATCCAAAATTTGCTCACCTGCTTTGCCCATTCTTTCTCATGGAAACCACATAAAGGTGCTGCCCACAGTTCCCCCTTCTTCAGGGCTGACCTCGCTGCTTCCCCATGTGGCCCTGCATCACATGCTGATGGGAACTGTGAATATCAAATCTGAAAAACCCTTTCCGGTTTCCCTCCCTTGATCTACATCCGACCTCACCATAGCTCACCCAAGGTAATATGGTTAAAATAAGCAGGGGCGCCTATTACAAACTGGAGAGATCACAGACTGAGACTTGAAAGACAAGCGAGAGTTAACCAGGTGAGCATGTCAGTGAGAATGGGGAGTGCGATGTGGGCAGGGGAGCAGAGGTGTGCAGAGGAAACAAGGTGTGTGAAAGCTGGAAGAAAGGCTGCACGAGACGTTCAGGAGCTGAGAAAATGTCTGAGAAAACGTCATTGTGGCTGAGGGTGGAGCTCGTGGGAAAGGCAAGAGGGCAGAGGATAAAGAGGCAAGCGGAGTCCCACCACGGAAGGAGTTGGTTGCGGCATGGCCAAGAACAGCACCTGGTTTAATGTCTACAAACACCCTGCACCACTCTCTTTCTGTGTTAGCATTTTGTCTCTTTTGCTAGCCTCAAATTCTTTGAAGAAAGAAACCATATCTCATTCATCTTTGTATCTCCAAAATTTGGCAGATACATTTCTGGAATGTGAGTTGAAGGCATTGTTGAGTTAAGTTCAATCAAACAGACTCAGTGTCCTGTCGATGATATCAGATAAGGGATGCAGGCAAAGCAGAACTTGGAAGGCGGTTTTCAAAGCCTTGGAAAATGGACAGGCCTTAGCCTGACAATGTAGTTTTGTTGGGAATTTAGAAGGGTCTAATCCTTTCTCAGGTACTTTCTAGTATGTGATGTTAGGCATATGGTAGAATCCGCTCAACTTTAGTTCCCTGAGCCATAAAATTGATATAATAACACTTAGTTCTGTGTAATTTTTTTCTTTTTGGTGAAGTTAAATATTTAAGGTAAAGCACTCAATGCAATGACTAATAATATTAGGCACTTAAAAGTGTCTTACCTTTCTCCTCCTCACCCTACCTCGTCCCTAGAACGGTCATTAGAGATGTTTTAAAGCTGTTTGTGTTGACCTGAGATGAAGATAGGAACAAACCCTCCCACTAAGGAGCTAGTTGCTCACAATCGTAAGGAGACTCAAAGAGTTCCTTATCCAAATCCTGTAAGGTATACAGGAGAAGAGTAAAGTCAAGAGAACACAACTTTTTCTTTTAAAGTTATGACCACAGGCCTGAACCTTGGATTTATTCATTTTGTTTGCTAGATTGCCAGCTCCTTCAGTCAGATATTCATCTTTATTCCCTTTATGCTTCACAGAGCATGGCACACAGTAGATGCTCAATAAATGCCAAATGGTGTAAAGTAATAGGGGAAGGAAATGGATATCATGAGATTACACGGGTTTTTATTTTTGGCCTTTTGATAGTTACTTCATGTCCCACTTTGTACCAAGTTGATTTTCTCAATTATATGAAATTTAATATAATGTACTAATCCTTTTTTTCAAGTTTAAATCATTTCCATATAACTGATAATTACTTCTTAGGAATACTGTCCACACGGTATTTCTTTTTCTCTATATCCTGAAAATGGAAATAATCGCTGGTGAGTTAAGAACTTACCGCATGTTTTTCCTTTAACTGAATGAGATTCCTAGCAGATATTTGGACTATTAACTGTTTTCATCATGACCATATTAAGCCTGGCTATAAGAATACAAGAAGTTTATCACCTATTTCTTTTCTCTGTCTGGGAGCTGTAGTATGGGCTTACAGTTATTTCTTTTCACTTTGGTTGTATCCATCAACATAATTTTGTGTTCAACATGGAATGACATTCCTTGAGAAGTAACAGTACCCATTACTGGATATTTGGAGCAATGTTCAGTTCAGTTCTCTCAGGATATCTTTCATTAGTGGGAAGGTTGAAATAACACTACTTTAGTGTCCTTTTTATTATTTTTTTTAAGATTTATTTATTATTTGAGAGAGAAAAAGAGAGAGTTGGGGGGAGGCAGAGGGAGAGGGAGAGAGAAAATCTCAAGCAGACTCCCCAGTGAGCACAGAGCCCAACGCGGGGCTCAGTCTCACGATCCTCAGATCATGACCTGAGCCAAAATCAAGAGTCAGACGCTTAACTCACTGAACCAGCCACCCAGGTGTCCTTAATGTCATTTTTAGTTATAAAACTTAAGTGATTCTTGTCACTTTGTGGGAGGATGAAATCTTCACAAAATTCTATTAGTCAAAAGCTGAGTAAGCCCCAACATTGGCATTCTGGAAAATATTTAAATGATTTCCTTCTAGCCATTTTGGCAATAATGGAATTCAGCTCAGGAAGTTTATGTTAAATCTAATCTCACTAGAGTTTCAGAGAGCTTTTCACCTTGACTGATGGATGATAAGGAGTCAAGGCTTCTAAGCTGAATTGTGCCTCTTTTTTATAGCGCCACCATTCTGTTAAAGAGCGCATGTCATGTAAATGGAGAGTTTTATTTAGCACAGACCCCAATCCAATTTGGATTGCTTCTTATCAGATTGGACTACTCCGAAGAAAAAATAGAGTAGTTAATATTTACAAATATTGACTTCAGTCTAGCCCTTTGGAACTTAAAAAAACAGTCTCTTGACTTTTCAGCAATAACTCAGAAGATGTTTCAGTTGGGCAGTGCACAGCTCCATATTTATAATCGAAAAGCTGGTTTGTGGGGAGATGCATAAATCTGAGTCAAATTATCATGAGCATTTTTGCAAACAGCATGAGGTTTCTTTAATGACCCGAGATTCAGAAGGGTGGAAAGACTGAGCTGTAATTCTAAGCTTTGCATTCACAATCTTGTTAAATAGGAATAATAAATTCAGTTTGTCCATGATTGACTAAATGTGTCTTGTGCTTATGAAAATCTCTAAGGCATTGCTGGGAGTGAAAGAAGTATGGGAGAGTTGAAGAGAGAGTAGACTATCTATGTAATTCTGGGCAAGTCTTGTAATCTTGCTGTTCCTTAATTGCGGTTTCTGCTTTGTGAATTCTACAAAATTAATACAAAGATTGAATGTGATGGCGTAGGGGGAAGCAACAGGTAATCTGGAAAATAATTTAGGCATGACTGCTTATCTGGGGTCAAGGTAGAGAGGACTTGGAAAGCAGGTCTGACCACAAGGGATACCTCCACTCCAATTGACTGGTCAATAGATTGAGTAACTTTTACTTAACTCTCAACATCAGGGTGTGTGTAAATTCATACAACTGCTTGTGTCTTGTCTTTTCCACTCCTATTTAAGGAATTACCATCCTGGGTCACAATGTCTTGGGAAAGTTCGCTCATCTAGTAAACTTATTTGAGCTGAGGTGTTAATGCATGGTGGTGGAGAAATACCATGTGTCTTCATCTGTGAACAGGGATGGCAAAGCCTTTAGATGAGACAATATTAAAATATATACATATATTTATATATATTATATATATTATACATGGAGATTCAATTTTACTCATATTGAGAAAATATAGTTTTTAATGAAAGCAAATGGCAATATATCTTGAATACGGAAAGACCATATTTAAATCTAAATATTTAAATTTTATTTTATTTCATTGATTTGTTATTAAATAATTGTATTATTTAATTAAAGTAATTAAATTAAATTTTTATTAAATTTATTTAATTTTTAATTAAAATACTTAATATTTAAATATCTTAAGTATTGGAAAGCCCAGTCCGTATGAAATTTTAAGAAAAATGGAAACTTCAAATGAGTTTTACACTTATTGTAGGATGCTATGGTTTCCAGGGCCCAAGTAACTTTCTTCAGTCACTTGGGGCACTTCAAGGGAAATGTTTCACAAACACCAGCTTAAGTATTTATTCTTCTGAAATAATTTTGTAGAGAGGGCTCTAGAACTCATAAGCACTTCAAAGCCTAGTGGCAAGAGGTAGGCCTTCACAGATAATCCATACATTTTTTAGAGACACCAAGATGCAGAAACAGATGGAGAGACAGAAAAACAGAGACAGGAAATAAGAAAGAGAATTTTCACGACACTTTAAACTACATTAATATGGACAATCATTTGACTTGCTGTTTTTGCCTAGACTTTCTAGAATGACATTGTCCAACCTAGATTCTCTCCAGAGTGGGCTTCCAAGTTTTTGTATAGGAGAGTCTCGGCAGGGTCAATCTGTAGAAAGAGGTGATTTAAGCTGAACTGACATACGTGAATATATTTTTCTTATTCATTAAATGAAATGGATAGACAAAGACTGGAAGGGAAGGGGGATAATGGAAATACTCAAATCCCTTTAGCTCCTTACTTGTTTGGGGCTATTCTGACACTCTGGGATATTTCGATACTTTGGGTATCTCTGGGAAGGTTTTGTGGTGCAGCAGGGGATGCAAGCCTTGGCAGGTCATATAAACACCTTGATGTGATTGATACATTTCACATGCTTACCCTCATCCCAGAATTACCAAGGCGAGATGTCCAGATGGAGGCCTGGAAACATATATTGTATCAAGTGCTCCATGTGATTCTTTTACTCAGAAATACACAGAAAATACAGGATTAGAAATAGATAGAAGCTTGGAGCCAGAAAGACCTACTTAAGCATCCCAGCCACTTACTATGTAACTGTGAGTGCATCAGTTTCCATATCTTTAGAATGGCAACCGTATCGATGTCTTTCCTATGGGATTGTACCAAACCATAGAAAATCATCCTACCCATAACATCTGGTGCAAAGTAGACACACAATACACATTCAATTTATTTTCCTCCCACTCATCCCCATCCAGGAACCCAATATTTGTTTTCTATTTTCCTTTATTTGGTAGCTGCTTAGAGCTACTCCATAACTCATGGGAAGACATGCTCTTTTCCTTCAGTAGCCATGGGGGTTCAGGCAGCATCAGCATGCACAATGAAAGAAGTGAAGATTCTCTGAGTCTGTTAAAATTCCATAGCAGCCAAACATCTTCACTTATTTTGTTCTTTCCATCCCATCTTTGGAAGGGTTGTTTTGATAAGTAGCAAACATTTCAGTATTCAAATCTTGAGTAGTCCTGTCAAAATGAAACAAACCAAAAACCCCAAACCCCAAAGAAAAACTTCCACCCCACCCCAACCTCCAATTCTTATTTCCTCATTCTTTTACAAAAGCTCTAAACGGAAAGAGGAGAAATATTAGCCCCTGGAAAGAAATGTAGTAAGAGGGTTGAATGTTTACACAGTATTACAGGAAAGTGCATATGGTTATTCCATGGGCAAGGTAATTTCTTAAATGGAAAGATCAGTTGTGGATTCAATGTACATTCTGTAAACATCTATTATTGTGTAGTAGGCGCTGTTAGGGGATAGAAGATTAATTAGACACAGATTTTGTCTTCAGAGATTTCACAAACTAGTAGAGAAAACAGATGTATAAAGACAAGCATGCCAGAAACATGTTATATTAGTGGCATGAGCACTTTTAACATTTTTTAATTTTATGGGTCTATATTAACTCATGTTAACTTCCAGACAACTGTCAAAATTCCTTTGCCCAGATACATTGCAGTGGTAATCAATAATCTTCCCATTCAATCTCAACAATACCATTGGAATCAAGTTACAACCCACTTTACTAGCCTCCTATGTGATAGACATAACAGTTGTTAACTGACTGTGCCAATATATTTTTTCATGGCAACCTCTGTCATGAGCTCACTACTCACTTCCAGCTCTTATGAAGTGCCTATTCATTAATAGATTGTGGTGGTCTTTTATCCCCTACAGGAAAAAAAAAGAGATTGATATGTATTGAGCATATCAACATAATCAACATAAGAGCCAATTTCATGACACTAGTTTTCCATACTCAGGGCTACAATCCCTTGTTTTCTAAGGACCTGGGAACAAGAACAATAAGATCACTTTCCAAAATCTAACTTGCAAAGTCAGCACATGGTGGGGGAAATTAACCAACCCTAAAAGAAGCAGCCCAAAATAACAGTGGGAATGACTCAAGAGATTATTCAAATTTGGAGGTAGCTAGCAATGTTTTGGCTATGAGAGCATGATAAAGTTGAGTCATAAACAATGGTGTTAATAAAATGAAGAGAGAGAAAAAGTGCCAAATGAAGTTAATCAGAATAGTGCACCTAAGAGACAGAAGTAGATAAAGACGTGGTCAATAATGTTCCAACATTGCCTGTGGGAGAGGGCATGTTGGTCAATAGAAGTTGTGTAGGCCATTCTTAATTTGTCAAGATCATCCCTATTTTGTAAAAATCCAGAAGCTATCTTACAAAAGAATGTTCCTTAAGATCGTTACATTCTTGGGGTGCCTGGGTGTCTCAATAGGTTGAGTGTCTGACTCTTGATCGCAGCTCAGGTCTTGTCTCAGGGTCGTGTGTTCAAGTCTGGTATTGGGCTCCACGCTGGGTGTGGAGCCTCCTTAAAAAAAACCATTGCATTCTTATAGTTTGACTTTCCACTCATCTAAGGAAACTTCTGATTAAGACAGATTCCCAAGGAGAGTAATGGCAGAGAGAGCAGGCACTCATAAAGATTTCAAATAATCTCATTCTCCAGATACATTCTTTTTCCTCTTTGAAAACATTGCACGTATATCTACCACTTAAGTTCTAGATAAGATCACCTCAATCCCCCATTCCAGGTCTTTGTGAAAAAGTTCAATATTCTTCCTAATATTTCTGAGAGTTTTCCATGGTGGGACAGAGGGGGCATGTTCACATTCTTGGGGTCACTTTTGGTTCTAATTTACTATCATTGCTCATTTGGGATTTTGTGGCTGTTCCTTTATCTTTCCTCTGACATTGATACAGGGGAGTCAGCCTCTCCTTCATAACAACAAAAAATGTACAATATACACAAAGCCAGAGGAGGCATGGAATCATTCCCTGCAGTTTTGAGATAACAGCACTTTAGATCAGTGCAAACAACTCTAAGGTGAGCCTTAGATATCCTTGCTTCTGGCATCCTAGTCATCTCTCTCTATGCCGTCCTTCTTCCCCATTCTCCACTCTTTCCTTCTGGGAACTACCCACCACTCTACCTGGACACACACACACACACATACACACATACACACTTTTCCATTTTATTTTGAGGAGATCTCAGCTTTCTCTAGTGCCTATTCACAATTCAATTAAAGTTTTGCAATAACTACCAATGTGGACCTACTTCCATTTTTAGATAAATAACTATGCAACTTCCCAATGTAGTTTTAAGATAGGGTTCAAATTCATATTTCCAATTATAGTAGCATTCTGTGATCTACCTCCATTCCCTGTGCATCTTGGTTGTTTCTCTGAAACTGATCACCTCTGGGGCTGCCGTCACGAGGTTGCTGGGCTTTCAGAGCAGGAACTTAGACCCAGGAGTGGAGGTTACTCAGCTTTAGCTGGACTGTCAGTCATAGCACAGGTTTTCTTCTCTCTGTGATAAGTCCTTATATTTACAACCGCAGTCATCTCTAAGGCTCTAGTTTCCAAGACAAGTAGTAGCATAGATAACGTCCTTTAATGATCATGGCTCCTCCAGGCACTAGAAATTATTAGTATTCTAATTTTACAGCTGAGATAACTGAGGTTTAGTGGAGTTTAAGGTTACTGCTCAAAGTTACACAGCATGTAACAGAGCTGGAATTTATCTTGGGCTCCAACTCCATCCTTGTGCTCTTTCTGCAACACCAACAAAGCTTGTATTTTACTTAGAGGCCATTTATATGTCTAACTGGTAAGATATTCTTTCAACTAAAATACAAACCCCTTTCCATAAAGTTTTTCTACAGCTCTGATAAGATATTACTCAAGTGTGGGACCTTTAAAATTATTGTTCTTCAGGAGTTTGAAGAGTTATCCTTTGTAAAAGGACTAACAAAAATCGCCTTCTCTTGTCTATTTCACTTCCAGGACATGTCATGCAAATACACGGACTGCCATTGTCCCATTTTCCCAGAGTGGGCATGAGGTCAGGCATGTATGATTATTTGAAGTAGATGTCATAAGCTAGAACATAATAATTATGTGCACATGTATACAGTTCAGCCCCAAGAGATGCGATACAGCTGAACTCATGCTTTCAAGAGCAGTTGGAGAAAACTGAGCTCAAACTAGAAATTAGGATGCACAGAAGGTCTTTGGCTGCATTTATTTAGTATGCTTCAAATTGCTCTATTCAGTCATATCTATGGCTCTGATTCAAATTGCAAATTATCTTGATAAATACCTGACCACATTTGGGCAGCAGGAATAATTGCATGTATTTAGGGATGTGATCAGTGTATACTGCACCTTCAGAGAGTCAGCTCTCTCTGAGTAAGTTTGTCACAGAGTCTGAGGTCAACAAATGTCTAAAGAATGAGCCTTCAGTTGGAAATTCAGGGAAAAGCTTACATCTTGTAAGAAATGAGGGAAATGCATCTCTTATCCCTATTCTACAGAAGTAGAGAGATGGTGTAAGTAAAGACCCAGTTGCAGTGGGTTTCAACGA
Organism: Ursus arctos; assembly: GCF_023065955.2. Classification (NCBI taxonomy): domain Eukaryota; kingdom Metazoa; phylum Chordata; class Mammalia; order Carnivora; family Ursidae; genus Ursus; species Ursus arctos. The sequence goes on along the minus strand of NW_026623111.1, from coordinate 9,079,216 downwards.
AGCCTTCACTTACCATACCTTCCCTCTATAAGTTGTGATGTGCCTTCTCTTTTTTAAAAGATTTTTTTAGTTTATTTTTTTAGAGAGAGAGAAAGAGGGGGAGAGAGAGAGAGAGGAGGGGTAGAGGGAAAGGGAGAGAGAGAGTTAATCCCAAGCAGACTCCCTCCCACTGAGCAGACAGACCAATGCGGGGCTCGATCTTATGACCCATAAGATCATGACCAGAGCGGAAATCACGAGTCAGATGCTTAACAGACTGAGCCACCCAGGCATCTCTGAGGTGAATTTTAAAGAAGAAGCCTGAGTTACCACATAGCATGAGCAGAGGAAAGAGGAGCATGGGAAGTAGAATATGTGGCAAGGTCAAAGACATGTGGTTATTGGAGGGGAAGCATTCTTCGAAGAGCAGTGGAAAATTCAATAAGAGAAAGAAAGTGTATCAATGACAGAGCAAGGAGGGGAAATGAGAGGAGATAAGGTTTGAGAGGTAGGTAAGGATCAGACCATGGAGGCCTCGAGTGTTATGCTAAACAGTGTGGGCCTTATGCCGTAGGTAACATCTAAGGGTGATCTAAGCAAAGTTCCTTTTCCTTCTAATCAGAGAGAGGGAATACACAATTGGAAAACATCAGGGAGGGATCTAAAATTAAAGTAGGTTGAGGTTGAAAAAACACAGTTGCTGGGGCCAGAAAGACCTCATTCAGATCCTAGGTCTACTACTTGTAAACAGTGTGAGCTTAGACAAAGCATCAGTTTCTTCTGATAACAACAGGAACAATTCCAGGTCTGCTTGTAAGAAATAGACAGTGGCTCTCCATGTCCTTCTCAATTGCTGGTCCTGAAGAAGTTGGCCCTTTGGCATCCATTGAAGGATCTGGATCATGAAGCCAAGGATAAGAAGTACATGTGAACGGACCGAGCAGTTGCTTTTGCTGGAACAACAACAACAACATCAATAATAATACTAGCTAATATATATTGAACATTTGTTGTATACAGACTATCCTAGAAGCACTTCACATGCATCTGCAGTCCTATGAAGAACACATTGCTATCATCTTCCTTTTGCAGATGAGAACACTTCAGCACAGAGAGGGTAAGTGCCTTGGCCAGAATCATGCACCCAGCAAGAAGCAGAGCCAGGATTCTAGGTGGTCTGTCTCCCATACTTACACTCCTAATCACAGCCTAAGACTGCTTTACATTAGTGCATTATAGCTGAGCAGCTTCTAGCAAAGCTCGTGACACAGAAAAAATCATTCTGTTGATATTTGCTTAATATGTGGATCCAGAATCTATTTGGAACTTTATCTCTTAGATAAACACATATCACTTCGCCTATCACTTCATTTTGTGGGTATACTGAGGCTCCGTTTGGTTAAATGAACTCCAAAGGCCCCCAAACTAGTAAAGAGTGGAACTGCGTCAGGAAACCAGGTCTCCTCAACTCCAACCTAGAGCCACCCCTTGTTTAGGATTGGGGGGCAGCTGAGAACTGTATTCTCAGCCAAAGAGTAAGCTTCTTTGGTCCCTGGCTTGTAGTCGTTCTAAATCCCATTTTCAGAACCATTCATTTTGGACACTGGAGATCTAAGGTACGTGATAAGATAGTACTAGGTCTTTATAAACACTACGAGCATTTATTACATTCAAGTGACACTATATAGGTCACAAAAGTGTTTTGCAAATATTCTCACATAATCCTAGACCTTAAAACTGGGTCGATTCTTCTAGAAACACAGCTCTGTAAACATCTAATATATGTAAGAAAATATCCAATGCTACTGAATAGCTGTAGTTCCAAGTAATCACATAGGCCTTTCTCCTTCCCGCTTCACATTATCTTTGGTTTGATGTCATCCCCTTAGTGCTAACTTTTGTTTCCATCTCCACCCCACCCAAAATGCCTCTTTCTCTGCTCTTGGCACTGAGACCTCCACTCTCCTGCTGGGTTCTTGTTTAATCCACATTGGTATCTTGAAAGCTCACATATCACAGGAATAAAGTCCATGATTCAGGCATCGTCTGCCTCAAAGCTGGTGATCCATGACCAGGAAGATGCTGTAGCTTGGCTTAAGGACCAGCCCATGAAGTAAAGATTTCTATGTTTCTCAGATGAAGACATAGGCTCAGAGAGTCCCCCTAATTTGCTTAAGGTTTTAGTGGAACCTGCTGGTTGTCCCCCAAAATTCATTTTCTCATTATTCTTTACCAGTGTGACTTGAGATTTTTAGCTGGCCACACAGTCTGAAATAAGACTACATTTCCCAGTCTTCCTTGCAGGTCCCAGTGTCACATGACCAACTTCTAACCAATGAGAGATAAGTGGAAGGCAGATATGGCAGCAGGGAGGACAGCTATTGTGTACCCTCTGCTCCCTTTCTTCTTCATCTTCTCTTCCTTTTTGATGGCTGAAATGTGAACTGGGTGGATAAAGTCCAAGCAGCTGTCCTAAAGTATGAGGTGGAAGCCACAGTTAAGGATGGTGGAATAATAAAAGATTAGGCATCACCTTACCAGCCTTGGGCTGTAAATTCCTGGATTCTGTTGTATGACAGATAAATAGACCTGAACCACTATTAACTTAGTTTTTTTGTTTTGTTTTGTTTCTTGTTTTTTTTTTTTTTTTTTTTTTTGTCTCTAAGAGTTCACATTAACCTTAACTGTTGTAAGACCACATGGTTAGTTACTAACACTACTGAACCTTACGCTCAATTGTCTTGACTCTAAATGCAGTTGTTTTTCTTTTGCCCCGCAGCGGCTGGCACCTCCAACTGCCTCATTTTCAGGGCTTCTGTGAGGACAAAATGAGGAAAGAGGTAAGAGAGCACTTTGTAAACTGTAAGGCTTCATTTATATGTGAACAGAAGCAGCATTTGCATTTGTGGAGAGCCGTGGAAAAATACTTAATGTCTTAGCTTGCTTGTTGGTTGAACAGGTAGGGGAATTTAAAAAAAAAAAAAAAAAAGCCAAAAGCCATGTTGTGCTAGTGTCCTGGATTCCAAGTGAACCGGAAACTCCTTTGGCTAATTCCAGGGCCCAAGATGCCTTTCAAGTGGGGAAGGATGAGTTAGTCCGAGCGTCCAGGACCTCTCCGACTAGCTGCGGTTTAATGCTGCCCAAACTTCTGTGTAAATACACCTACAGCTTAAGTAAAATAGGAAGGATTGGGGGTCAGAATTGCCCTAGTTGGGATATTCTCTGCGTCCAACATCTCCTCATGAAGGAAATTGTATTAGTAATAAGTCAGATTCCCGGTGTTGGAATTTGAGTTGCTTCGGGAGTGAATGACCAGGTTTGCAAGGCTTGTTTGCTTTATGAAGAGTATTGGGGTCAAAATTGCTGGCCAAAGGTCTCTAACCAGAGACAGGTTTTCACACAGGGCTTTTCATATTTTCTGCCTTGAGCCAGGCTCGAATACCAAGAAGTCTCTCAGGGGTATTTTTGCAAATTCGCTCTTTTTCCTTTAGCAGCTGTCAAAGGGCAGCTAAAGCCAATGCTTAGAAGGTATGCATATGCCCCGAACACTTTGTTCAGCCTCCTTTGAAAGGTGTTGGGTTGCGTCCCAAAGCAAACATTGTTTTGGAATATTCTGGTGATGCTTTCAGTCCTTATTGCATAATTCAAGACTGATGACGCCCTATTGTGAACAGAGAGGGCAAAATATAGTCCTAGCTCAAGAGACAAGTCAAAGACCAGGCAGTGTTAGGAGTAGGCGAGGAAATCGTAATTATGACAACATCCAACACTCCCTGCGCACGTTTACGGGGCAGGCACTGTGCTAGCCCTTTACATAGGTTGTATTACTTTATCCTCTTCACCAATTATGTGTCAGAATGATTAAACACATTTAACAGCAAGCAGAACACAGCATCAGTAGGTGAGAACAGATATTGCTCTTGTGCTGAGTCTGGGGCCTGGAAGCTCCTTGCTGCCCCAGGTGTTAACGCCTTAGTTTCTGGATTGTGTTACAGAGGGAGGATGAGACAGGGTGCTCACCTCTCCAACCAAGCCCCTCCACTCCCTCTTCCTTCTGTTTCCTTTGTTCCTCCTCCCTTTCTTTCTCATCTAGTGTCCTGGAGAGTGAGAGGGTGATTCTCCCTCGCAGGGCTGTACTAGCAGGGGCTTAGAGTTATGATTTTGAATAAAGAACACAAAACTGAATTAAAGCAAATTGGACTCAAAGAGCAAGGGGACAGGTAAAGAAAGATCATCAGTGATAGTTTATTTTTATATTTTTTTAAAGATTTATTTATTTATTTGAGAGAGAGAGAGAGCACATGCTGGGGGAAAGGCAGAAGAAGAAGGAGAGAGAATTTCAAATAGACTCCTTGCTGCATGGGAGCCGATGCAGGGCTCGATCTCACGACCTTGAGATCATGACCTGACCCAAAATCAAGAGTCGATGCTCAACTGACTGAGCCACCCGGGTGCCCCTCAGTGATTGTTTAGATTAGCAGTTCTCAAACTTTATGATCTCAGGATTTCTTTTAGTATTAACAATATTGAGAACCCCCCAAAGATGTTAATTATGTATTTATAGTTATTTTATATATATATATATGCATGTATATATACGTATACATGTATATGTATACGTATATATACTGAAAAAACCTAAAATGCTTATTAATTCATTTAAAAGTAATAATAAATTATGAAATGCCAACATACATACTTTTGTGAAAAACCACTATATTTGAAAACAAAACCTACTTAGTGAGAAGGATGTCATTGTTTTACTTTTTTGAAACCTTTTTAACGTTTGGTTTAATAGAGAACAGGTCCTCTCCTATCTGCTTCTGCATTTGGTCCTAAAATACATTGTTTCAGTTGAGATATATGTAGATAATCCAGCCTCACACAGGTGTATAATCAAAGAAAGAACACTCTGATCAGGTTTTCAAATAATTGTGGATTTCTTCCTGAATATTACAATAAAACTGCCAAGTGATAGTTTCTAAAAGGCCAGTTGCAATGTGTAATCGGAAACCATATTGATAACTGGGTTTTCTATTACACTAAAATCCATTGGTCCATCTCACCCTATTTTGTAACATTGTGTAATGGTCATTTGAAAAAATAGTAGGTCATCGAATTATCCAGATCTAAAGTAATACTGAGATTTGCATTTGTTAATATCACCACCAATCTTATCAGAAAAGTCTATGAATCGGGAAGCTGTCAATCTCATGGTGAAAGATACAAGATTTCCAAAATCCTAATTTTCACTTTTAAGCTTGAGTTTTATCCTTGGCAGCAAAAACTGCATGCACTATGTTGTGTTTCTTGACTAGACAGCTTCACTTCATTAATGCTCAAGGAAATGTTTGTCTAACAATCAAGTTTGAATAAACATAGTTTGTCAGTCATTCTTTCAAATGAAAACAGTATTTCATGAAAAAGCGAAAAAGAAAAAAAAAAACCCACCAAATAATAAGTTAACTTTCAATTCAATCAATTGCATCAGTGTTTGTCCTGGAGATAACATCAGACTTAGCTCGGAAGCAGAGGCACTATAGAGATACGTCCCATTTCACCACATGAAATATTAAAACATGGTTTGTCATCAAGAGCTGAGATTTAATAACATTAGTAACTTTTCGTGAATTACTAAAGACGTTCTTAAGTAATACTGACTTTTTCTGTCCGCTTTAAAAAATTTCTGGCAAGTCCAAAAGGGTGAACAACAGCTTAAGCTCAATTCTTCAGTGGAGATGTTAAGTCAGTCTTCATAGTTCCAGCCACATCTTTCATTTGACAGGTTACTGTGTCATTGAAAAGTGGCAGTGTTATTTCTTTTACTGACTTCATTCGGCAGGCATTTGGCAATATCGACTCAGCAAGGTTTTATTTTTGTTATTTATTTATTTTTAATTTTTTAAAAGATTTCATTTATTTATTTGAGAGAGAGAAAGTGAGAAAGCATGAGCAGAGGGAGACGGACAAGCAGACTCCCTGCTCTGTGTGGAGCCCTACGTGGGGCTCCATCCCAGGACCCTGAGATTATGACTTGAGCCAAAACCAAGAGTTGGTTGCTTAACCCCCTGAGCCACCCAGGCGCCTCTGGGCAGGGTTTTATTAAGCTCTCAGCTATTGACTCCCCTTCTTTAGCCAAGGCAATATGTAAGATGCTCTAATGACTTTTTCATTTTAGTTTGAAAAATTGTACCAAACAACTGTTGGCTTAAAGGCCTCATTGTGCCTTTATATGAAATATTCAATTTCTTTTTCTCAAACTCTGGATGTTTAATTTCAGAATAACATCTCAATTTAACGGGCAGCATAACACTATTAAAAATTGTTGTATCAAGTAAAATATTTTTTTCACACTCTCTTTTTTTACTTAAGCTTTCTATGTAATGTCCTCATATTACAGTTTTCAGCATATTTTTTCGGCAAATTGTTCAGCATCTTTAGATGGTAATGGTGCAGATACACGGTGGGAGCAAGTGTTCCAATCTCCCTTTTTAAGCCAATGATCTATCCTAAGATACAAGTGTAAAAATAAATACAACAAAGTATACTTGCTTCTTTTTGTTTTTATGTTGATATAAGGGAAATTTTGGAATTTTGAACAAATGGTTTTTGAACAAAATGGATTACAGAGATTAAAGCAGATATTTCCAAAGAAAGCTAAAACTGTAGTAGAAGTACTAAAAATAATAAATTAAAATTAAAAAAATAATAAAAAATAAATAAATAAAAAATAAGCCTGAGTTAATCTCAGAAAATGCACACATTTATTCTCTAAAACTAGAACATTAGAATATTCTAGAAAAACATGACAATACTTGTTCTATCATCAGAGGGCTGATGTCATCACGTATTGTAAAGAATCTGGGAAAGTCCACTGTATAGTCATGAAAAAATAAGAGTGAAAAAAGAAAATAACTCTTAATATTATTAGGAAAATAGTTTTCACCTTACAGGCTCCTTAAGAAGGTCTCACAGTTTCCTTGAGAAGGTCTTGCAGACTCTAGGACACACTTCGAGAACTGATAGTTATGAGCATTTAAGGCCAAAATATTTTTATAGACTGGAAGAAGCACGATATATGAGTAGATTGGTGTTATGAGTTGAATTATTTGCCCCCAAACACATGTTGAAGTCCTAACCCCTAGAATCACAGAATAGGACTTTATTTGGGAAACAGCGTTATTGCAGATGTAATTAGTGAAGAGGCAATCATCCAGGAGTAGGATGGTGTCCTTATTAGAAGAGGGGAGAGACAAACAGGGATAAATAAGCATGTGACAGCAGGCAGAGAGTAAAGTGCTTTACTGTTAAGATTGCCTGTTGTCACCAGCAGCTAGAAGAGAGTTCTAGCTGGGTTGTTTGAGCCATCCACTATGTACTACTTTATTCTGGCAGCCCTAGGAAACTAATACACCAGGCTTGTTCTAAAGACACAGAGGTGGGATAGACATTAATTTCCATTGTAAATCCAGGAAAGGTGGTTCTCCTACAATAATTAAAGAATTTTCTGCCAAAGGCAAACAAACAAAGCCTCTTCTGGCCCATTATGATGCATGACATTTAGAGATCTGGAAGTTGATTCCCAACAATCAGGAGTTCTTATAATCTTCCACTAGCAGAGTTACTACTGCTGGAGCCCTGGCAAATAGTTTCACCCTAGGGAGTGCTGGGGCTGTTTAAGAGAAAATAAAGTCTTGTCTCACTCTTAGGAACTTAGACTACTGCACCGATGTCTGGGAGCTGATCTGGATAATATGGAACGAAGGCATTGGGACTAGGGCATGTTTTGTTTCCAGCTTAGCTTCCAAGGGGACGTTCTTAGGGTAGAGCTGAAAAAAAAAAAAAAAAAAAAAAAAAAGCATTAATTTTCATTCTCACCCTGAGACTTGCATCCTAAACTCCAATGTGTTTGTTTTAGGAAGTCTCCTTTCATATTCTCCTTGGAAACCTTTCATATCCTGTGACACCCAGTTTGACATTTTTGGGTTTGCTTTACTCCCCTGTGTCCAACTTCCACTGATTACATCAAAATTTCATAGATACCACCTATCACTAAAGGGAAAAGTGAAGGCAAATTACTCTTAGGAAAAGTGGGCTGCAGATTATCACAAGTTTGCTCTGTTTAATAGATAAGGAAATTCAGATGACAGAGAAAGACAATTACATTGATTAATACTGGAGCACTGAAAGAAAGAAATAATAACCAGAAAGGCTTTGACTTCCAATCTCTACTGTTTCCACAGGCAGCTCCCCAAACTTGCTTCCCCCACCAAAAAAAAAAAAAAAAAAAAAGAAAAAAAGAAAAAGAAAAAATCCTCATTTCTATTGAAGCTGCTTTCAACAGCAGACCTCTCAATGACTTTAACTTCAGAGGTTTGGAGCTTTTTTTCCCCCTTGTTTAAACTAATTCACGGTCATACATGTGGGTTACTCTGGTTTTACTCTGTCGGTACAGACACAAACTATTTTGCCACAATTAATGTTTTAGTCAACAATGTGCAGACTTAAAGCCCTGAGTTATATGACCAGGCAAATAAAGGCAGACCACAAAATTTGGTCTCCTCTGGTTGGCTATGATTCACCCACAGGGACAAGCCAGCAGTCTTGCTGCTTTCCCCAAAACCCCAGGAAATTCAGACTGTCATGTTATACTTCTTTGTCCTTTTACACAGATGCAGAGTCAGTCTGCTGAAACTGTGGGACTCAAATATTTAATTTGTGTAATGCAGTGGAACAATTTCAACAGGTAGCGATTAGTCAAGTATCCAAACCGAAAAACATTCACACATCACTCAGAGATGCATGAAGTTCTGACCATTATTGCAGGAAAGGAGCCGCCTGGGAGTCCATGAGATTTACAGATTCCAAAAATATTTGATATAATACGTCTTTTTTTTTCATGGAGGGGTTCAAGCTAAAAAATAAAAAGTATTGATTTTATGAATAAATATATTTTCTTAAATGATTTAGAAACCTCTGTTTATTCATTTACTGACAGTGTTTAGAATATATAGTAGCCAGTGTGTCTGCAGATATATTTATGTTGGACTGTTTGGCTTGGCTTCACCTCTGTAATAATTTATAACAGTTTCAATGTAAACCCACCACCGAGCAGGTCATAAAGGTCCTGGATTTTAACCATCGTTGTTGCCGATAAACCCACAGCCCTGGTTCCTACCACAGAGCTTGAGCTCATCCCTATCAGGTCTGTGGAAATTCTTCACTTAGGCAAGCTTAAATGCTAAGGAGTTTTAATTCAGTTTCCTGTCTCTCAGCTTTGTGTTGCTTTTCAAAAGAGGGACTTATTTATTTATTTATTTATTTATTTATTTATTTATTTATTTATTTTAGTGTCTTCCTATTTTTACTTGTTTTGGGGGAGTTAAAAATGTCATTTACTGCATGATAGTGTGGATTTTATTTATTTATGTATCTTTTCTTTATATTATATTACACACTTATGTATTATACAATATTTTATATATTACCTTACATAATTTATATTTATATATAATAAATTGTTTATATGTGCATATTATATAGTTACATACGTTATGCAGTATTATACATCATATTATATGTGCATATATATTGTAGAATTATATGCATTATACAATATTATACATCATATAATGGAATTTAAGGAACAGAGCAAACGAGCAAACATAGAAAAAAAAAAAAAGACAAACAAAAAAACCAGACTCTTAAATACAGAGAACAAACTGGATTTTATTTATTTTTAAGAAATATATCCTTAGAAACAATTGTCAAGTAAAAATTACATTCTCTCATACTTAAAAAAAAAAACTGATGAAGATCAACCTTCATATGTGTGTTTACGCTGCCATCATGTAATTGACAGATCCTGGCAAAAAATGGGGAAAACCATCCTGATGCTGAGGTATTTCCTAACATGTATCAATTTCAATCAGTTAATGAGAGGCATCAATGTTTGGACTATAGCTTCACTTTCAAATTTTTCTAAATTTTCTAGATTTTATAGAAAATTTCCAGATATTTTATATCAGATTTGAATATCTTTTTAGATATTATATTGACAGTCTTATTTTCAAAGCATCCTTATTGTTAAGGTAATATATTCTAGTTACAAAATTAACAAAATGCTTTTAATACAACTTAATACATTAGTTTTAACTACCTATGTAATTAATATATTTATTATTTTGGCAAGTAGAGGAAGTAGTAATTTTTTTTCCAAATTTAAAGTAAACACCTTTTAGAAGAGTTTATGGTATGCATTTGAGAAAGCATGAACATTTCTGAGGAAGATCAAAGTGATAAAAAACCACTTACTGGTGAAGAAAATGTATACAGTTCCATATCTTTTGATGAATAATTCCTGTAAAGGATGTTTTATAATTAGGCACCTCTTACTCTACTTAAGTACATTGACAAAAATGGTCATAATACTCTGATTAGATAATGTTTATTGTCCCAGCATTCATTCATCTATTCATCCAAGAAATATTTATTAAGCACCTACTTTGGCAGGATCATCCTTTTCTCGCATAGTTGTGGTTACCCCAGTTTTACAGATGGCCAATGAAAAGATGTGAGAAGTTACTTAAATGGCTCGATAGGGACTCCGCTAAGACAAAGCAGAGTCAAGATTTGAACAATTTCCATCTTCCAGAACAAAGTTGTAACAAAGTTACAACTAGTTGTAAAACTAGTTCTGGAATGAAACAGATCAATATATGAGAGCTGCTGGGGCTTCTTGCTAATAACATGACCTTGGTCAAGTTGTTGAACCACTTAAAGACTTCAGTTTCCTTTTGTTCTCGTTGCCAGACCTCCCCCATCCCCCTAGCTGGTTAAGATCCAAAGAGCTACACTTAGAAAGTGGGGCTAGGGGCTGAGAATCTCTTTCCCTGGGCATCCACTTGGGGCAAAAAAGGGTTTATGGTTACTGACTCATTCACCAAGGTAAGGTATTCCTTAGGTGTCTAAAAATTAAGAACAAATATCATATGACTTTAACACATAAAATAGGTTTATAATACTTTATAAACATCAATAAGAAACTGAGAAATATAAAGATGATAATAGCTCTATATACCACAATCTCCATTAACTGCTGCTAATATGTTAACATCTATGTACATATATAGGGGTGTGTGTATGCGTGTGGATCATGCTACACTCACGGAAGTAGGCCCACGCTGCAAATTTTTAATTGAAACTGGTATATGAGCATATGCTTCCAAGGACATAATTTTAGTGGCTGCATAATATTGGATGTATAGTTGCAGGACTATTTACTTAACTAGTTTTATATTGATAAGCATTTATCTTCAAGAAGTATCCTCGCACAATTGCTCACTTATGCAGAAAGTAAGCCATCACAGGAATGCATTTTAGAAGTCAGATTGCTAAATCAAAGTGCCATTTTTAACTGTTTCATAACACAAATTACCTTTTTATTTTATTTTATTTTTATAATTTTTATTTTATTAGTCACCATATAGTACATCCCCAGTTTTTGATGTAATGTTCCATGATTCATTATTTGCATATAACACCCAGTGCACCATGCAATATGTGCCCTCCTTAATACCCATCACTGGCCTATCCCAATCCCCCACCCCCCTCCCCTCTGAAGCCCTCAGTTTGTTTCCCAGAGTCCACAGTCTTTCATGGTTCATTCCCCCTTCTGTTTACCCCCCCTTCATTCTTCCCTTCCTTCTCCTACCGATCTTCCTATTTCTTAATTAATGAGTGAAACCGTATGATAATTGTCTTTCTCTGCTTGACTTATTTCACTTAGCATAATCTCCTCCAGTCCCATCCATGTTGCTGCAAATGTTGGGTAATCGTTCTTTCTGATGGCTGAGTTAATATTCCATTGTATATATGGACCACATCTTCTTAATCCAGTCATTTGTTGAAGGGCATCTCGGCTCCTTCCACAATTTAGCTATTGTGTACAATGCTGCTATGAACATTGGGGTGCAAATGGCCCTTCTCTTCACTACGTTTGTATCTTTGGGGTAAATACTCAGTAGTGCAATTGCTGGATCATAGGGTAGCTCAATTTTTAACTTTTTAAGGGACCTCCACACTGTTTTCCAAAGTGGCTGTACCAACTTGCATTCCCACCAACAGTGTAAGAGGGATCCCCTTTCTCTACATCCTTGTCATTTCTTGCCTTGTCAATTTTTGCCATTCTAACTGGCGTAAGGTGGTATCTCAATGTGGTTTTGATTTGAATTTCCCTGATGGCTAATGATTTTGAACATTTTTTCATGTGTCTGTCAGCCATTTGTATGTCTTCATTGGAAAAGTGTCTGTTCGTATCTTCTGCCCATTTTTTGATTTGATTATTTGTTTCTCGTGTATTGAGTTTGAGAAGTTCTTTGTAGATCTTGGATACTAGTCTTTTGTCAGTAGTGTCATTTGCAAATATCTTCTCCCATTCCGTGGGCTGCCTCTTAGTTTTTTTGACTGTTTCCTTGGCTGTGCAGAAGCTTTTTATCTTGATGAAGTCCCACAAGTTCATTTTTTCTTTTGTTTCTCTTGCCTTTGGAGATGTGTCATGAAAAAAAGTTGCTGTGACCAATGTCAAAGAGGTTGCAGCCTATGTTCTCCTCTATGATTTTGATGAATTCCTGTCTCACATCGAGGTCTTTCATCCATTTGAAGTTTATCATTGTGTATGGTGTGAGAGAGTGGTCAATTTACATTCTTTTGCATATAGCTGTCCAATTTTCCCAGCACCATACTACAAAGCTGTGATCACAAAGACAGCATGGTACTGGCCCAAAAACAGACACATAGACCAATGGAACAGAATAGAGAACCCAGAAATGGACCCTCAGCTCTTTGTGCAACTAATCTTTGACAAAGCAGGAAAAGTTATTCATTTCTTAAAAATGAGAATGAGCATCTCTTTAGAACATGTTTTTTTAAAAGAACAGTTTTAGATTTACAGAAAAATTGTGAAGGTAGTAGAGAGTTCCTATATACCTTTTCCCTATTATTAACATATGACATTCGTCTGATACATTTGTTACACTCAACGAACTACTATTGATACATTATTATTACTGAAGCACATGGTTTATTCGGATTTCCTTAGTTTTGACCTACTGTTCTTTTTCTTTCCAGAATCCTACCACGATACTATAGTACATAGCCTCCATAGCATCCTCTTGGCTGTGACAGTTACTCATACTTTCTTAGTTTTTGATGACCTTGACAGTTTTGAGGAGTACTGATCAGGTATTTGTAGAATATTCCTTTATTGGGGTATGCCTGAGGTTTCTTTCATGATGATACTTCAGGTTATGCGGAAGATAACAAAGGTGAAATGCCACTTCTGTCACATTAGGTCCAGGGTACATGCTATCGAATGACTTATAAATGCTGATGTTGATGTTGGCCACCTGGCTGAAGTGGCGTTTGTCAGTTTCCTGTGCAAGAAAGTTCTCTTTTGTTCCCCATTTCCAAACTGTACTCATTGGAAAAAGTCACTGTGTGTAGCCTGCATTTAAGGAGCAAAGTTATCCTTCACATTCTTTAGGGCAGTTAACTACATAAATTATTTGGAATTTTTCTGCATGGGAGATTGTTCTATTCTACATTTATCATCTATCTATCTATCTATCTATCTATCATCTATCTATCATCTGTCTATCATCCATCTATCATCTGTCTATCATCCATCTATCATCCATTCATTTATTTATATCAGTATGACCTCATGGATATTTATTTAATATTTTGGGATATAGTCCATTACTACTTTATTTTTTTTGTTGCTCAGATTGTCCCAGCTTTGGCTTTTGGGAGAACTTTTGGTGGCTCCCGTGTCACTTCGGACACATCCTCATCATTGTAATGCTCTCTTCCCTTTTCTTGTTTGAGCATTTCCCTATTGGGGCCCTGCAAGGTGCTCCAGCTCATCTTGTATATTTCCTGCTCAGAATGAATATATTTTAATATGTGATTCTGCCATGACTGTTCATTCTTTTGACAATTTTTCATTAATGCTCTTTGTTCATTTTTCTACTTAGATATTTGTCTGTTTATTAATTGATTAAAACATTTTTTAGTATCTTTAAGGCAGTTAGATGGTACTGGAAAAAATGCAATTTACCTGTTAAATCCCCACACGGAGATGGCAGTGGGATAGTGGTGGGTGGGAGAGAGAGAGAGAAAAGGGAACACTTCTGCCTTCAATTGTCAATCACCAGACAAATTTTCTGTTTTTATTATCTAATACACTTTATTGGTGTATTTGTGATGTGTGGCTCTTTCAGTTACAACACTAAAAAGATATTATTTATTCTCCATTGGTGTAACGGAAACTCTGCATTAACAGCCATCATTTATTGAAACATCATTTATTCAAATATCTGCTGGATAGGGGCGCCTGGGTGGCTCAATGGGTTGAGCGTCTGCCTTCAGCTCAGGTCATGATTCCAGGATCCTGGGATCAAGCTCCGAATCGGGCTCCCTGCTCAATGCAGAGTCTGCTTCTCCCTCTCCCTCTGCCCCTCCCCTTGCTCATGCATGGGTGCACACGCACACACTCTGTCTCTCAAATAAATAAACAAAATCTTAAAAAATACATACATACATACTGTGCTGGGATTTTTACATATATTATTCATAAACCTAACAAAAATCCTGAAAGATAGGTGTACAATTAGCTTTGTCCTACAAGGAAAACTAGGTCTTCAAGAGGTAGCATTGCCCAAGGTCAAACCCCCAGAAAGTTGCATATTTGAGATATAAGACAATGACTCTTTGACTTTTGTCCCCATGGTACTTTGTTCTTCTCCGTGATGATCAGTTCTCAGAAGATTTTTTTTCTACATGAGTAGGAAGCTTTCTACCTGCTTCAATGTCGGGAAGTCATCAGATAATTATCAGTTTCTTCATCTACCAAATGGAAGATTTTTCTTAATCAGCCATTATTTGATCAGAGAAATAGAATCTTAAAGAACGATTCAGAAGATGAACTTTATCACAAGGACTTGACCTAATGTAATTCTGTAAGCCGGTCAAACATTGATGTATGCCCTTCCTTCTGTGTTTGGTGCTGGGAATGAACTCCGCAGGAAGTTAGGAAAGGAGCTCTACACCCAGCTGCTGCCTCATGGTCATGAGACAAGCCAGCAGATCAGTAAAATGCATGACTACAGTGGCTCCCAGTGCCTTGTACAGACCACCTGGGCATAGAAAAGAGTATGGCTGCTGCATCACTCCTACCTTGTAATCTGATTCGGAATGTCCTTTATGGCCCAGACCCTTACAGGAAGGGAGATTCTGAGATACTCAATTGCTGCTTAGGGAAATTGACATGATACAAATCACCACGATGCCTGTCTTGCTCTGTGTTCTTTGAAGTGGAAACTGGAGGAGCAATTCTTCAATACCCATTTTTCTCTTTCATCTGCACCAAATGAGCCTTGATTTTGTTCAGAGAGATAATGTTCCAAGCTCAAAAAAATATATATCCTAATCTCTTTTGCAGGTGGCTGGGATTGGTAATCAGTAATGATGGCAACGAGTTCTGGTCCGTGAAATGTAACTAAGGTCATTAAGTGAAGCTTCCAGGAGAAGTCTTCTAAAAAGGGTAGACACAGATGCCACATGCTTTTCACTCTTTGCCTTTCTTATTCCTGCCTGGGACATTGATGCATTGTTGGAATTGAAGCAGGCAGTTACAATCTTTTGCAAACAGAAGCATGAGGACAAAAGCTGCGCTCAAAGATGGTTGAGCAGAAAGGTACTGAATCAGTCACTTGGCCATGGGAGGCCTATCTTCTTTCTTTTTGTGCAAAAATTAAAACCTGTATTTGGCTAAGTCACTATGGTTTGTTTTTTCTGTAACATGCCCCTTGACCTGTGTTGCATGGACACATCATTGTAAATAATTCAGGAAAAAAACTAATAGGGTATGAGTAAGTAGAGAAGATTTGGACACTGTTGGATCACAGGGTGTTTCTACACAGAGAAGGGTTGGAACGGGGTAGTCTAGGTCCAAAGGCAGAAATACAGAGTTTCTTAGTTCACCTTGACTAAAGAAAAAAAAAAAAAGTAGAGGTATGGTTGGAATGCTACAACAAGAAAAACTAGTAGCACTTTTTATTTATTGGAATGGGAAAATCAGGCACTTTAAGTTTGCATAGGTTCCCTTTAATAATGGGGTACTAATTATAAGAAATCATAAGAATATGAGACAAACAAGGGCTTTTATCTTTTTAGCTCTTCAGATACTCTGGGCTCCCTGTTTGTAGGGATTTGAATATATGAGAAATATGAAGAACTGACCCATCATGTTTCCGTTATTTGGTGCTCCATAACCTGCATTGATGTGACTTGATTTCTCTTTATATTTAATACTTCCTTTTTGCATAGTGATTGATTTGATTGCACAGATTTGCTACTGTCTAATATGGAGGCCCTTGGGGCGACATTGGCACCAAGTTATTTCAGATATGGCTGACCTCAGTTTGTCTAGCCCCTACCCAGAGACTTACTGCTTCAATCAGTTGTGAACAGGGTGGCAGAGTTCTTTTCTTCAACAAATGACATGAGCCTTAAAACTAGCAAAAGAACTGGTTAAGGTTATTCTCTTAAAACAAACAAACAACAAACAAACAGGAATCTTAGCTGTAGTAATCTCCTGAGGTCCCATAGGATTTTTTTTTTCTATAGCTGGTCAAGTACAAGTATATTCTAAGGCTGAGAATGGAGAATCCATAGAGAGGGAGAGAATACTTTCAAGGGTAGGTGGAGCACTGGGAGACAGAGTACAGCAGCCCAGAGGGAGGTAGGATGTGATGGAAAGATCTCGGATGAGTAGGGTAGCTGAAGAAAACATTGAGATGAGAGTGTAGGTGGTGTGGAAGCCACCTTCGGGATGGCCCCATGATGATCACGTCTTGGTATTTCACCCTAGTGTTGTCCTCCATCCACATTATACCTGGGTTGATCTATTTGGCCAATAGCATATGGGAAAACTGATGTTATGTGACCTTCATGGTTAGTTCATAAAAGATTGGCTTCTGTCTTAGGCGTACTCTCTTATTCTCTGGTCACTTGTTTTGGGGAAAGCCAACTTCCAAGTCCTGAGAACATGTCAGGAAACCTATGGAGAGGCCCATGCAATGAAAAAGAGAGGCCTCTGGCCCAAAGAAGAACTGAGACTTGCCAACAACCATGTAAGAGCTTGGAAGTAGGTCCTCCCCACTCCAAGACTTCACTCAACTGTAGTCTCTGTTGACAACTTGAGTGCAAAACTGTGATAGATCCTGAGCCAGTACCCCCTAGCTGGGATGCTGCTGAATTCCCACCCCTCTGAGATTCTGGGATAATACATGTTGTTTTAAGCAGCCAAGTTATGGGGTACTATGTTGCACAACAATAGTTAGCTAATACAGGTGGGTATGGAAAAGAATAAACAGAGACTTGAAAGTAATATTGACTCATTAATGCCTCTTGACCCCAAATTTGCTGCAAATAAAAGGATGGTAGTTTTAGTAGAGGATTTGAATTCACTGGTGAGTCTGGAGTTAGCACAATGGAAAAGAGAAGAGCTGAAAATAGAATGGAAATAATGGAAGCAGAAGAGTTGAAAAAGATCCCCATGGGCCCAGTTTATGCTGAGGACCTTATATCTGAGGTATCCAGCCTCCTGGATGGTGGGGTTTTGCTATGCTGGTGTGGTAACAGGCAGTAGTTGCAAGGGAATTGGGGGGGATGAACATGAGTGGTCCAGATAATTTGCCATGGATGCTTGCTTATATGCTGAAGAGTTATCTGTAGTGGGCTGTGAGCTCATCTTGTTCATGCCTGTTTTACTCTGACATGTTGATGTGGGCTCATCTGGACACTTGTCCCACCCGGAGGACACCATCTCACTTTTTTGACTGGTCCCTACAATTTGGGGCTTAACACATTCTTAAACTGCCATTCTAACAGCTTCTAACAACACTGTGAGGTCTGCAAGTCATGGTCTATTTTCCTGAGCTGAGGTCCAGGAAGGCTAAGTGATTAATCTAGAGTCCCACAGCTAGCCAGTGGCAGGGCCAGGTCTAGACTTGGAACACTTGGTTTCCTGTCTTATGCCAATATGCTTTTTTTTTTTTTTCTTTATTAGGTTTTCCTCATTATGACTATGGCGGACCAGACTCAACAGGTACATTGGGAGCAGGCCACTGAAGGATGAGCAAATTGAGCTGCATTTAGGATTTGTGCATCCTAACATCTTAAAATGTTTTTCTAACATTTTGGGTTTGGCATAGCAAAGTGTGCCAAGATTCCTTTCCTTTCATTTTTAAACCCACATGTATTTTCAGGGAAATTAAGCTCATATGTTTCTGATTCATCTACTGTATAACTCATCAAAATATTGTTTTATAACAGTTCTTGGCAGTCCATGAAACCTTTTAAAATATAGACTTTTCCCCTCTTGCTACCAAGGAAGCCATGTTTTACCAAGAGCACAGCACCAATTAACTCCGAAGGGTTTTCCAAATAATCTTCACATGGATGCTAAAGACCTAATTGGGTTCTCTGTGATCAACAAGAATGCAAGTCAACAATACCCACTGAGCATACCCTGTGTATTGGATTTGGGGGGATATAGAGTCATAAAGATAAATGGGAAGTGACCCCCAGGATTTAAATAGTTGCCATAATGGTGATAGAGAAATGAGTCAAGATATTTATTGAGCACTTTGAACGTGCCTGCTACCAGGTGAAGCCTTTTATAAACATTATTTCATGTAATCTTCTTGTCACTTTATGTATAGTATCCTTATTTTATATATAAGAAAACTGAGACCTAGAGAGTTTACTGAGTCAAGTCATATAGTTGGTGAGCAATGGATTCAAGACCAAATCTCTGGTAGTTTGATTGCAGGAACCAGTCTTTTAAGCTGTTATTGTAGACTTGGAAATTAAGATACAATGAGACTAAGCTGGTGCCCAGCTCTTTGGAGGTAGAGATGGAACTTCATTAATATCACATAATTTATTTCTGTTTAAACTTTATTTCTGACCACAAGACTATTTCCATCTGGCTACTCTGCTTGCATTTTGGACATTCTTTGGCAAAGGTCATGATCGTGCAATAAAAAGTCTTGTTAATGCCTTTTGGGCAGCTTATCTGAGATGTTGACCACATGAGTGAGTGTTCCTTCTCATACGGTGGGGCCATCTCAGAAAAACTCTGTCTTGTCCATACTATACACAGCAATCTCTGTACCCTGCTTTTTATAACTTAATTTTTGTGTGAGAATATCATTATTTATATTGATACTATAATAAGAGGAGATACTATTTTTTGAATGTGTCTTTATGCCAGACACTGTTAAATGCTTTTCTTAAATTACTTGATTTCATCCTCACAAAAGTCCTCATGAGATATGCAGTGTCAGCTCCTCATTCTTCCAATGAAGATACTGAGGCATAGAATAGTGAAATAATAACCACTAAAGGGGTACCGGGGTGGCTCAGTCAATTAAGCATTTGACTCTTGCTTTTGGCCCTGGTCATGATCTCAGTGTCTGTGAGATCGAGCCCCAGGTCACACTCCTTGCTGGGCATGGAGTGTGCTTAAGATTCTCTCTCCCTCTCCCTCTGCCCCTCCTGCCTGTTCACTCATGGGCATGTGCATACGCATATGTGCTCTTGCCAAAAATAAATAAATAAATAAATAAATAAATAAATAAATAAATAAACAAACAAATAAATAAATATCACTAAAGCTCTCTAAGGTAGGTTTTTCCATTATATATATTTCATAATTTATCATATATATTTATATTTCATAATTTATCATCCATACCATTGTTAATGGTCATTTGGGGTTCTTTATTTCTTTCTGATTATTCCTAACATTTAAAAAATATGCTAAAACTGTATAAGCCTTTGCAGAAGAGTATAAAGGGCAAAAGTTTCTCTAATTATTAGGAATTACAAGTGCTAGGTATGTAAATGTCCACTAATGTAAGGTAATATAAATTGTTTTCAATTTTAATTTGTTCTTTTAATTTACATTCCCAGTAGAAATGTGTAAGTGTTTCTTAATTCTAAAACCATGTCAACTACCTTTTTTTTTTCTTTAAGATATAGGTGTTTTTCTCTTTTTTAAAAGTTTTTATTTAAATTCTAGCTAGTTAACGTACAGTGTAATATTACTTTCAGGTGTACAATATAGTGATTCAACACTCTTATACAATACCTGGTGCTCATCACAACAGGGCACTCCTTAATCCCTATAACCTATTTCTTCCATTCCCCCCAGCCTCCCCTTCTTGAAACTATCAGTTTGTTCTCTATAGTTAAGAGTCTCTTTGTCTTGGAGATGCCTGGGTGGCTCATTGGTTAAACATCTGCCTACAGTTCAGGTCATGATCCCATGGTCCTGGGATTGAGTCCCGCATTGGGCTCCTTGCTTAGTGGGGAGCCTGCTTCTCGCTCTGTCTGCTGCTCCCCCCCTCAAATAAATAAATACAGTCTAAAAAAAAGAGTCTCTTTCTTAGTTTATCTCTCTCTCTTTTCTTTGTTTTGTTTCTTGAATTCTATATATAATGAAATCATATGGCATTTGTCTTTCTCTAACTGACTTATTTAGCTTAGCATAATACTTTCTAGCTCTACCCATGTTATGGCAAATGGCAAGATTTCATTGTTTTTCATGGCTTAGTAATATTCCATGATATGTAAATATATACCACCTCTTCTTTATCCATTCATAAGTTGATGGACTCTTGAGTTGTTTGCATAATTTCATAGATAATGCTGCTATAAACATTGAACTGCATGTAGCCCCTTGGATTAGTATTTTATATTTTTTGGGGAAATACCTAGTAGTGCAATTGCTGGATCATAGGATAGTTCTATTTTAAACTTTTTGAGAAACCTCCATATTGTTTTCCAGAGTGGTTGCACCAGTTTGCATTCCCACCAATAATGCAAGAGTGCTCCCCTTTCTCCACATCTTCATCAACGTCTGTTGTTTCTTGTGTTGTTAATTTTAGCCATTTTGACTGGTGTGGGGTGATATCTTATTGTAGTTTTGATTTGCATTTCCTTGATGATTAGTGATGTTGAGCATCTTTTCATGTGTTTGTTGGCCATCTGTATGTCTTCTTTGGAAAACTGTCTATTCATGTCTTCTGCCCATTTTTAATTGGATTATTTATTTTTTGGGTGTTGAGTTTTACAAGTTTTTAATATATTTTGGATACTAATTCTTTATCAGATGTGTCATTTGCAAATATCTTCTCCCATTCCATAGGTTGCCTTTAGTTCTGTTCATTGTTTCCTTTCCTGTGCAGAAGCTTTTTATTTATTGTCAATTTGGTTGATGTTTTCTTAATTTTGACTTCCCCTTGATATTATTGACTTGGACATCTTTCCAACGTTACTGGCCTTTTGTGTTTTAGTGAGGGTCTAAAGAAGACTACAAAAAACAACTTTAAGAACTTAAACAGAGGAATATTATGGTGGGGCTTTGGTTATGTAGGGATGGAGTTGCTTAGTTGAACAGGGGCTGCCCGCAGACTAACCACATCACAAAGCACTACCATCCTTGGGCCGGTGGACAAAAAGAAGATGTTATTTTATCAGTCCCAGTAAACTGGGACAACTCAGTTTCCTTGAGAATCTCTGGTTTAATGTGTAGTCTCAGTTCAACTCTCCCATTTGTCCTAAAGATAGAGAAAAACAAACAAACAAACAAACAGGGCTAGTGAGAAAAAAGTGGTATCAATAGTCTGGAGGTCTAATGAAGCTAAACAACTTGTAGGAGAGTCGCCAAAGAAAGTGAGCCCTGCAATGGAAGATGAAAATCAGAGAATTCTATATTCAAATTTGATATTTTGCAGGCAATGCAGGTTCTAGTGATGACAATGTGAGTGTGACACATGGGAGTGGGTAAGTAAAGTCAGGTTGAAATAAAAGTCTTTGGAGACAAGGAAAGTGAGGAATAAAGGGCTAACAGGGCTACTGCCTTGCACAATTCCTATTCAATAGTCATCTGGGACACTGGTTGAGCTAAGGTTTAAATGATTAATTCACATAGACTTCCTCCTTTGTCCCTACACATTAATATGTGAGAGTAGGAGCTTCTTCTGTCTCACTCAACACTGTATCTACAGCATTAGTAGTTACACCAAAAATACCTTTTGGGTGAATGAATAAATGATGATGTCACTATAAGACAAGAGTAATGCTGTGAAGGATGAATTAACAGCTAAAGACTTAAATGAATGAGTAGAAGTGGCTTGGAGGTCAGTGGACGACAGCAACAAATTGGTGAAAATGAAGATAAAATAGGACAGTATGACCCTTTTAAGCTATAGGGGTTCCTTTGCTTTTGATGTGTGTGTAATGGATAATGGCCAGAAAACTATAATAATGAGCCAGTGCTACTCCTAAGCCACAAGAGGTGTAAGATAACAGATCCTCCACTTGCAATGCTATGGGGAAAGTGAACTTGGGAAGTGTCCCAGCTAGGTTTCTAGGCAAGATGGAAGAGTGAATGTTCTATGAAGACGCCAGGGATCAAGAGGAGCTTGCTGATTACAGGTGGGGAGTTCCAACATATGATGGGTAGCAATGGAGGGAGGACGCATTGGTTAGAGTCCTAACAAAAGTGAATTCCACTCAGATGGTTCAATTTTGGAGACTTTAATAAAAGGGAACCATTTATCAAGGTGTAGTCAGGGTTCAGGGGAATCAGCAAGGAAAAGTAAGGCACCCAGAGACTGGTAATCATGGGCAGTCATTACTACCCCTTGGTCTGAAGAGCCAAGCAGAGGAAACAGTGTTAAAAAGCCCACTAAGGACCAGACCATAGAGGAATAAATGCCTATGGGAACTGTGATCCAGGAGGAATACAGCCACTGCCAGAACCACATCAGCAAGTCAGGGAGGCAGCAGGGAGGGGGTGGGAGATAAATGCTCCTGTTTTTCTGCATTTGGGACCTTTCCTCCCAATTGCTGTATCTAGTTGGAAGTCAGAGAGGAGATGACCCCAGAACTTGCCATCCATCATGGAAGTTTGATTCCCGGGGAAAAGTAGGGCAGAGAAGGGCAAAGCATGTGTTTAGGGTGGTGGTAATAGGAAGATATAGGCTAGTTAGTTGAGAGAAAAAAGGACTTTATCAATGAAGGGATGCATAAAGAAGTCTGGGAATCAGGGTCTGGGTGTTAATGGAGGACTGAGTTAAAGCTGGATGGCAGATTATATGCTTGTAGTTTGTACTAAATGTCATAGAGAGGCTATAAGCCTTCCTCTCCTTGCCTTAATGAACCCTGGCTCACTCTGAGAAGTCTACATCTTGATTTGGTGTTTTTGTGATGTGTTCACAGGGAGTTCATGCTTTCTTGGGTGCCTACTAGAAGCATATGCTGTCATAGAGATTTTGGAGGTAGGATACAGTCATTTTCTGCCACTCATGGACAAGGGCAAAAATGGACAAAGGTAGGGGTTACACTGGTTAGAGAGAGATGTCCGCCATTGCTCAGTATAACCCAGATGCTCTGCAGGAACCCTAAGTTAGTCTCCTACTTGGAAATAACTTGAACCCTTTGGTCCAGCTAAGTGTGATCACATTTTATATGCTTTCCCATGTCATAGACTTTGCTGTGATTGCTCAATCACATTGTCTTTTCCTATCTATGAGCACCCTTTAAATCTTAAGTAAATATTAAGTTAATATTGCATATTGAATTAGTGTTCACCAGATTACCACTTATTTCATGAAGCCTTTCTTGTTCAGAGTCCCAAGCAAAAATGGATGAGAAGTTGTTTTGCTTTCTGGTGCAGCCACTGTTGAAAACAGTATGGAATTTCCTCAGAAAGTTAAAAATAGAACTACCTTATGATCCAATAATCTCACCACTGGGTATTTACACCCCTAAAATACAAAAACATAAATTTGAAGAGATAAATGCACCCCTATGTTTATTGCAGTATTATTTACAATAACCAAATTATGGAAGCAGCCCAAGTGTCCATTGATAGATGAATAGATAAAGAAGATGTGGTGTATATACACAATGGAATATTATTAAGCCATAAAAACAATGAAATTATGCCATTTGCAATGACATGGTTGGAGCTAGAGAGTATAATGCTAAGTGAAAGTCAGAGAAAGACAAACATCATATGATTTCTTTCATATGTAGAATTTAAGAAACAAAACAAATCAGCAAAGGGAAGGAAAAGGAGAGAGAGACAAACCAAGAAACAGACTCTTAACTATAGAGAACAAACTGATGGTTACAAGAGGGGAGGGGGATGAGCGTTGGTGATCTAGGGGAATGGGGATTAAGGAGTGCACTTGTCATGATGAGCACTGGGTGATGTACAGAAGTGTTGAATCATTATATTGTACACATGAAACTAATATAACACTGTCTGTTAACTATACTGGAATTAAAAAAAGAGTTGGTTTGCCTTTATTAGGATCTTGTCTTTAACCAATTAAGTAGAAAATTAAGTTAAGCAGATTATTCAAGTATCTATCATAAGAAGGACATTCTGGAGATTGTAGAAGACCCATTTCCTGCTTTGGGAAACAAATGATCTGCATATGTGTCTACAAAATGACTCTTTCGGTAAAAGATTATGATCTTTGCAAGAAAAGAAATATCAAGGCAATTATGACGGTGGTATCATTGGGTTAAAAGAATAGCATTTAGCACCATTCAGTGATAGGTTCCATTCCAAAGGTGTGAACTAGAATTTAGAAAGTCCACTTCTGAAAAAATGAGAATAATAATATCTATAATTATTAGAATTATAGTTCCCCCTTCTAACCAGTGGTTCTTAATTGGGAGCAGCACTACCCCCTTAAAGGGCATTTGAAAAATGCAGAGGGTGTTTTAGTTTCTCTCAGTGGCAAGGGATGTATTGGCATTAAGTACGTGGAGAGAGCGCTGGCACCATCTTGCAATGTGGGGACACTTCTGCATAAGAAATAACTATCCCATCCAAAATGCCTGTAGTCCTCTCATTGTGAGATATTAAATGCCATAGATATTTTTTTAAAAAAAGGTTTTCCTCTCTCCTGGTTCTGCATTTTTCCATCTAACAGCTGCTTCTCCCGTCTCATGCTTTGACCTGCCATGCTCAGTTCTACTGTGGGCCACTAGTCACTTTGCTAGTCATTATAGTGCCTGTTAATGGTGTGGTGGATACTGTTTAACCCTTGGAATTGGGCCTGTTGGAGTATAATACCCAATTCTGCCACCTTAGCTCTGTGTCCCTTAGAACGTGGACTCTGAGTTTTAAATCACTCTTTACCGTCATCTTCTGTGTCTTGAACTCTTTTAGAATTAAGGCAGAATATACACATATTTAAAATAATTCCTGCCTCATAGAGTACTTATAAAAATGTAAAAAGATAAGGTCAACAAAGAGCTTCATATAGAATAGGGCACATGGCAGACATTTAATCAATGGTGGCTACTATTTCCTTCTGCACAGTGAATATATTTGATATTGCGTGCAAAAGTGAGACACTGGACGATTCATCCTCAGAATATCTAGCAGATCCCAGCAACAGTTTGCAAACTTTTGGCAGCAAGAGCAAGCAAATAAGTTAAATTTTATAATCTGAATAATGAAATCATTTGAGAGGTGACTGAAGGTTAAGAGCGTGGGTTGGGGAGGAAATGTTATTCTATCTAAATGTGTTCACCTAATCATGTGCATTTTAGGATAATACCAAGTTGTATTCTCCTGAATAGAGGATTTCATGCCCAATTTCCACCACTTGCTTTCAAGAGAATGGCCTCCTATGTAACAGCCCACTGTGCTGTCCGACCCGAACCGAGCACTCTAAGGATGGAGCATGCGGCCTTTATTTTGAACTTCCTAGATTAGGCAAGCTTGCCAAGCCCCAGTGTTGCTGGAGCATATCTGAGTGTTGATTTCAACAAAGTACAACTCTTCTAAAATAATTGACTGGCCCTAAAATGTTTAATCTCCAAATTAGACTTTTGTAATTCTTGAAGCAGGAAATGGTTCTCTGCAAATATTTAGAAATGGTGTGGAAACACTGAAGTTTACATCCATGGCAACACTTAGGCTTGCAGGCTATGCAAGGCATCATGCCTTCCTTAATAGAAGTATTTAATTCTTAAGCATTTGTCACCAGTTAAAATATGGAAGCTGACACAGAAGAGGCAAGCTCTTCCAGTCCAGCTTGAGAAGACCCTGGTTGACATCTGACCCAACAGTCCTATAAACAGCAGCAGAAATTCCCTTTTCACTTAAACTGCATGTGCTGGGTAGGATTTCAATAAAGCAGCAATTCATGGAAAGGTTTCCCCTCATTGCAAGTGTCAAAGTTCTCCTTGTTGAAGTTAACTGTTGGCAAAGTGCGCCTGGCCTCAGCTGTGAACTTTGCTTTGTTGCCTCACCTCTCCTTGACAGAAATAGACTTCATAACCAATTGTAGGATGTATCAAAGTTCTGTATTCATATGAAGATGATATGAAATGGAATGGAAGTATATATATATGTGTATATATATATGTATATATATACATATTAAGATTTATTTATTTATTTATTTATTCGAGAGAGAGAGCACACACGGGCAGGGGGGCAGCAGAGAAAGAGGGAGAGAAAGAATCGCAAACAGACTCCCTGCTGAGTGTGGAGCTGTTGTGGGGCTCAATCCCAAGACCCTGAGATTATGACCTGAGCTGAAATCAAGAGCTGGCCACCTAACCGACTGCACCACCCAGACGCCTTGGAAATATATATTCTATCTGTCATTTAAATTAATTTCATCGCATAATAGTAAATGTTCTCTGAGAAGTTGTATTTGTATATATTTACCTGAGTAAAGATACATTACAAGATAGGTATACAAAAATGAATATATGAAGAAAAACCATTTAGTTTCGAAACAAGAAAGCAGGAGTCTTGGATTTAAATTCCATCTTTGATTCCTCATTTGTTGGGAAAGTGCAGATAAAGGACTTAGGCCAAAGCTAACTTGTATGTTTTTTCACTGTGTCGTTGAGGAGATAGTTGGCTGGGCAATTTATTAAGTAGGGAGCACAGGAGGAGGAAAGTAAGAACACAGAAGAGGAGGAACTCATTCTTGTGAGGAAGGCAATTATCATAGTTTTGCACTTAATGAGTTTGAGATCCCAGTGGAGTGTTTTTTGGTGAAACCGAATACAGTCATGTGATGCTCAAACAGGAAGTGTAATTTGGGTATCATTAATGTTTAGATGAGAGTTGAGGCCCAGGTGTGGATGCATTCACTGTGGGCTGGTTCCCACAGTGATAAGAAGGCAAAGAAAAGAACCCAAGGAATGTCAATACTTAGTGGGTAGTTAAAGCAGAAAGATCAGTGTGGAAGGGTGACTGAGAATACATGCCATGGGGTGAGGCTGGCCAACTGGGAAAGATGTGTCAAGAGAAATAGTCCAAGGAGAAAGTAATTTTATGCCTTTCAGATCCATCTGAGGAGTTCAGTAAGGTAGGAACTGAAATCTGTTCACAGGATTCATTATTTTTAAGTTCATTGGTAGTCATGGTGAAAAATTTCAGTGAGGGTAGAAACCAGGCTGGAGTAGGATGAGGAATGGAGTTATTTAGCCCAGATAGAAGAAGAATTATGGCTGTAAGATTCCTATCTTCAAATATTTGAAGACTTCTTATAGAAAGTAGGGAAAGTTTCCCATTTATTTTGCCTCCACAGAGCAAAACAACGAATAATGCAAGGTCAATTAGGGTTATATTTTAGTAGCCATATCTAGCAATTAAAATGATTTGATTTAATAATTATAACATTAGAAAGTGGTAAGATCCCATCACAGGAGTCATTTAGCAATGGATAAAAGACCACCAGTGAAAGAGAACATTGAGATGGTTCATTTGCCATTTTATCTCTTGGATTCTGTGAGTCTATTCTAAGACCAGTTAGCACAGGGGCTCATTGTCCTTGTGACCTTGGGTAGACAGCAGCTCACACACTTACCTATATTTCCCAGGCCACAGGGGGAAATAAGACTGGTCATTATCTTTTCCTATAATGTCCACTCTCAATGGGACAAAGTTCACTGGGAAGGTCTAACGGTGAGCTATTGAATTTTGAGTTCAGAGTTGAGAAATCCCAGGGCTGTCTCAAACTTTGCCCAGACTCACCAGGGGATCCTCCTGGCTTCTCTAACCTCATCCTGCTGGTGCTTTGGGAGAGGGCCCTCAGCATTTCTGTAATGTCTGTGTTGCTTCACTAATTGACTAAAAGAAAAATAAACACTTCTGGGGTAAGGGTCTGCCTCCTACTTGAGACCAGACTATAACTAGCTTCTGGGTTTCTGAGTGAGTATCTTAGAGGTAGCTTGCTAATGGTAGTTCTTACAGATATTTTCCAGGCTATGAAAGCTTCTCTTGGTAGGCATCACAAGAGTCCAGATTAAGTCCTTTGATGGCAAAAAGAGCCCAAACACTCCAATTCAAAGGGTAAAGGAAGCAGGAGCTGATGAAGAAAGAACATGGAGAGATGGCCAGAGTAAGAACTTCAGGGGCTGCAAAGACCAAAACACAAGGGGCTCCATTAACTTCCTCCCATATGTAATTTATAAACAACTCAAAGCCATATGCTAATTTTGAAAACATCAAGTAAACTTCTTATTTTTCTAATGATAATGATTCTGATGCTTTTTAAGCATTTTCAAAATCTTTAAATAATAGTATTCATGCAATGTTTACATGACCAAAGTAACACATTATTGGACGTTCCTATGTGCACTTAGCACAGGGTTGTATGTTCAGAGACCAAAAACTATAGGAGCAGTTGTGACAGTAAAGGATGATATATCTTCCACAATTAATTTAAATACTAAATTAGTTATTTAGTAATTAAGCAGTTATACATCAGTACTAGATGGAGGGATGAGAGGTGAACAAGACAGTCAACAACACTGCCTCCAAAGACCCTAACCTACTTTGTCTTTACATGACTTTATTTCTTTGTGTATACAACAGACAGGAAAAGATCTCCACTTCTTGCCTCCTTGAGTTATTGTGAGTGTCAGATATTCTTTTGGAAGAATTAAAAATTATTGAATTTGGGATACAGCAATGATATGTCTGGTGGCTGTTTTAAATATAGTCAACTCATGGATATGCAAGCCAATCTAGCAAATAAAGAGTGCCAGAGAATAACTTACTTAATACTGTAAAATCTTGATGTTCACGTAAGATAAATAATTTCCCATAGATTTCCAAGTTTGCCTATTGGATATTTAACTGAAGAGATTTCTAAGCAAAGGTTTGAAGAAGCAGCTAATCCCATTTATGAGGCCTCTACCCTCATGACCTAATCACCTCTCAAGGTCCCATCTCCGGATACATTCCTATTGGGTATTAGGGCTTCCACTTATGGATTTTGTGGGGGGACACAAACATTCAGTAAACAGCATTCTGCCCCTTGTCCCCTAAAAATTCATGTCATTCTTGTATGCAAAATATATTTCTTTTATCCCAACAGCCCAAAAGTCTTAACTCATTCTAGCATCAACCTTAAAGTCCAAAGTCTCACCTAAATTCTAAGTATCATATAAATCAGATACGGGTGAGACTCGAGGTAGGATTCATCTTGAGGTAAAATTCCTTTCCAGCTGTGAACTTGTGAAACCAAGCAAGTTATGTGCATTCAAAATACAATGGTAGGACACATAGAGGATAGACATCCTCACTCTCACTGCATCACATGTGGGTACAAGGAGAAGCCTCCAGAACTGTGAGAAATACATTGTTATTTAAGCCATCCAGTCTATGATAATTTATTACAGCAGCTAGAACTAAGACAAGTCTATAAAGACATTATGAACAAAATCTTGAATGTGATAAAAGAGCGGGAAATAAGCAGAGGACAAAAATAAATTCAATATGGCTGTAACAAAAACAAAGTATAGGTACCCCTGAGCCTTCCCTCATCTTCCCTATTATCATCCCACTGAGTTTTAAATTGGATTTCTTAGAGTCCATCAGAGTACAGACAGGAACGAATATACGTTTTAAGACTACAACTGAATACATTTTAAAACAATTTTAATATAATAAATTTTAACAAAAATTTTAGTCACTGAACACATGCATGCTGGCCATCAGTTTGAAATTCATGGCTGACTTTCAGAAGACAGGGCAAAGAATAACACAAGGAGACTCAAGATGGCGGAACAAAAAGGGATCCAACTTGACTGCACGCACATTGGTCAAATTCAATTTAATAGCCCCATATTAGGAAATATTTGAGTTCTCTCTGTTCACTTCCCTTTTCTCTGTGTCATGAAGCCTCAGCTGATAGCGTCATGGAGGTGCCGACAGGCACCCAACTGTGTGCGATTAACTCAGAGTGCTGCCACAATTAGCCCATCAAAGTCACCCAGGACTCCCTCGCGTCTCTCCCAGGGTCACAACGCGAAAATGAGCTGGCCTGTCAGTCCTCGTCTGGCCGGAGTCCAGGGCTGATGGGGGGGATGTCACCAAGCAAATGGTCACTGCGTCTTTAAGCGGTGAGAGCAAACAGGTCTCTGCCTGTGAAACTGAGCGCCCGTTAAGCTAAGCTGTCCGGTACCTGACTTGGAGCAGGGCTCCCTTTCCTGTGTACATTCATTGCATTTTATGGCCGTGCAAAAGCAACGCCGCGGCGCTGGCTGCAGTGTGAAAATCAACAACAACACAATAGAACAACCCACAACCGAGAGCAACCAAAAAAGAAAACATGGAGAGAAAACTATGGAGCCAGATGCCTCCATGGCCTCAGCAAGCAATGGCCATGTCAAAAGTGAGAATAATTGATTTTGACAGAGAGGAAAGTAGTAATTGGAATGAAACTTGTTTGAATAACAGCTTAAATGTTTCTTTCCCTGCTTTCCAGATTACATGCACTGTAAAGCCGGATTGCTTTCTCCTGGCTAGTTCACAGAGGACATTCTGTGTCCAAGGGGCTTGTGAAAGAAGAGGAAAAAAAACCAAAACAGCCAATCTTGTGAATTTGCTTCTCTCTGGATGGCTGTTGAGCCTGCATTCCAGGCTCACATAGACAATTTATTAATCCTTAATCCCCAGTCTTGCCTGCTATGAGCAACCCTTTATAGACCATTGTTAATCTACCCAAAGGCTGGATGGTGTCTGGGTGAGGGCGCCTCAGCCACTCAGCTGGCTACCAAAAGTGAAATTAGAACTTTCCCCCAATCTTGTTCCTTTTCACCAGTTTCCAATTATATGAGTACAATAGACTGAGGGCTTGTGTCCCCCTTAAATTCGTATGTTGAAGTTCTAATCCCTAATATGATGACATTAGGAGCGGGGCCAATTTAAACCTTCGGGAAGCAATTAGGTCATGAGAGTGGAGTCCTCATGAATAAGGGTAGTGTCCTTGCAAGAGAGACCCCAGAGAGCTCCCTCACCCCCTCCACCATGTGAGGACAGAGAGACAAGACTGCTGTCTGTGAGGAAGTGAGCTCTCACCAGACACCAAATCTGTCAGCACATTGATCTCTGACTTCTCAGCCTCTACAACTGTGAAAAAAAAAAAAAAATTCCTGTTGCTTATAAGCTACCCAGTTGACTGCATTTTGTTACAGCCGCAGGATTGAGCTAAGACGATGGTGGAAGTCCTGATTCCATTTTGCAGCACCTTTAGCTCTTCATGTCCTAGCCTTGCTGCCAGCTTCCCCACTCTACGTCCCCGCCATGTCAAATTTTCCTAGGCCTCACATGGTCTGGCCACTTCCTGTTTCTTTGCTCCTTTACTCACGAGCTCCCGCTGTGTGGACCTTTGACCTATTCCCTGAATCTTCCTAGTCTGCTCTGGTCTCTGAGCATTTGCTCTCATTACCCCATTTTCCTGGAGTGTTTTCTGTCATCTTCACATGGTTGAATCCCTCCTAACATTTGAGTTCAACCGTCAGGGCCAAAAGACACTTTCCTTGATCCCCTCTCCAAATCAAATAGGTCTCCTGGAGCTATCTCATTAGCCCATTTTATTTTCTAGGTTGCACATGTTGGCTTCTAATAATATCTTTATCATTTATTGGTTTATTGTCTGTGCTCTCTGTCCTGCATAACCATAGTGGAGTCTTCATAAAAGCAGAGACTTTCTCTATGAGGTATTCTGGTATCCCTACGTAAGGCAAGAGCTCAACAGACATAAATAAATGGTTCTCAACACACAGTATGTTCAGCCATGCTTCCTTTCCTTTGGCCACTCAGTCAACATTCTCTTTCCATCCTCGTTCCTTGTGAACACTTTCTCTGGCTTCAAAGACTTAGTTCATATGCTCTCTCTCTGCGGAGCCTTCCTCCACATCCTGGAGCATAACAAGACATTCCTTTTGCATTTACCTAGTTTCTGGTATGTTCATCCTTTATGGCGACAATCCTGTTGTATTCCAGTTGCGTGTTTATGGATATAGCTGTCCTGAAAGTGTAAGATATTTGAAATTAAGAGGTTATGTCTATATCTATGAATGAACAAGTCTAGGGCAGTGAATGCACCTAGTAGGTGCTTTGAGATGTTGAGTAAATTAGTAGTCATTGCCTTGGCTGACTAGGCTTCAAATATATGGCATCTTTTTGTGGCTCTGCTGTTGTTGTTCTTAGGCTCCATGTTTATAGCTTTTTTCCTCATACAAATTCTCTTAGATATTCCCCCTCATTTACAGCACCAGTGTCCTTTGGAGGACCTTATCCCTGGCCAATTACAAAAGCTTTTTAACTCATTTCCCTCTCTCTAGCTTCTTCCCTCCAACACCCAAAAGAAGGAAAAGGCTTACATTTTCCTGTCACTGATCTTTAATTTCCAGATAAAGGAGGGGAAATCATTAATCCGATTAGTCAATTTAGCAAAAATTCTTTTTGAATTCCTTTCATAACTCTGGAATTCCTCTGCTACTTTCTTTTACTCTATTTCTCTGTCTCACTGTCTCACTTTCTCTGCTTCTCCAAAACCAAGGAAATGAACTCCGGAGCTTCCACAAATTCTTCTCTCTTTGCTGTTGGCCAAAGATGGTAAGATCCCAAGGCTTAGCTCTCATGGGGGCTGGGTGATCAGAGGTCTGGCTTCAGCCTTGCACTTCAGCCACAGGCTCCTAAGGATCCTTCAACAGGGCTCTGTAATGAGTTGTCAGTTGCTATTAATAAAGTAACAGCTTGACATCAATTTTGCTGTTGGCCCTTATGTATATAATAAGTGACTTTTTCATGTCTCCTCTATGTGTTCTTGAAGGGAAGTCCCTCTCTTATATTCATTTTTATTCTTAGCAAGTTACACCCTAGGCCATTAGTATGTTTATTGAATTTGATCAAGAAATAAAAGCCAAGTTACTCTCCCTTTCTATGAGTACAGTGATGAGCACCTAATAGATATGTAATAAGCATCTGTCAAGTGAATGAATTATTCAATACCGTCTCATCTTTCTGAGTTGCTAACTTGACTCCACCTCCACCTCTTCTCCAGGGATGTGGAGAACTATGGTCTCTGTTGATATACTCTTTAGACTCTATAAGACAGCCCCAAAGGCTTGGCTGTGAGTATTAAGAATCCACTTGGATCTTACCATTTCATTGAGAATTTGTAGTACCTTCAATCTGCTCAATTGAAATTAAAGACATCTGCCTTCACATGCAGTAGCAGAAAATTTGGGTACAACTTTTTGAGTTTGTATTACAATCAACCAAAGCAGCATTTTAAACTTCAGCCTTTAAACAAGAGTAGATTTTTTTTTTAAAGATTTTATTTATTTATTTGACAGAGAGAGAGAGACAGCGAGAGAGGGAACACAAGCAGGGGGAGTGGGAGAGGAAGAAGCAGGCTCATAGCAGAGGAGCCTGATGTGGGGCTCGATCCCATAACGCCGAGATCACGCCCTGAGCCGAAGGCAGACGCTTAACCGCTGTGCCACCCAGGCGCCCCTAAACAAGAGTAGATTTTTAACTGGCTAAAAATTAGGAGATGCTTGTTGTTAGCAAGTTGGATGAGGCAATATAACTTCTGACATGTCCAAGATATCCCAGCCAGCATCAGGGGTATTAGAGAAGACTATGATCAATTTCCACACTGACTGACGTCATACTCTGGCATGTCATGGTAATGTCCAGAAGACATCCTTCTTGCCTTTTAAAATACCTTGGTAAGAAATAAGAATGCAGGGTAATTGAACTGCTTTTTCTACATGTGCAGTCTTGCTAGGTCTTTAGAAGTTAGTTCAGATTACGTTTTGAGATACTATCCGATCCAATCGAGTGCTCACAGACATACATTTCAGAACTGAACAGAAAGTAAAATCAGCTTTGGTTTGGATTCTTCAGTGTTCCAGGTATTTTCACATTTATTATCTTACCATGTCCTCGTAGCCACATTGTGATTTCAGTATGTTACTTATATTTACAAAAGAGTAAATAAAATCTCCAAGGGCTAAGAGACCTGTCTGACATCACATAGCTAGACAGTGATAAAATCAGGACTTGGATTTAGACAATTCTGCTCCAAGTTCAGCGCCATTATAACTGTAACACATTGCCTTAGAAATAATCCTCTCCAATCCTCCCTTTTGCAGATGAAAAATTAAGTCTAGGAATGACGGATGCCTTCGTAATGACCTTACAGGTGGCAGTGAGATCTCTGTGGAAATTTGGGTTGTTAGCTCCAAAGAACAGTTAAGTTCCTGTTAGCAAAATACTTGTTTATGGGCTTTAACACTCCTCTGAAAAATGCAGAATTTTAAAAGAAAAGAAAAAAAGAGAGAGAGAGAAGAAGCTCAAAATTGTGACTTACTTGCCATGGAACGTAAGCACAGTATTTCCCGAATCTATGGGACAGACAATAATGTGATCGGTTTTTGTTACCTGGCACATAAAAAGTAACAAGTGATTCCATACACTGCTATAAATATCATACACGCACTGTATTATTATTTTTTTTTTGGAGATTTTATTTATTTATATTGAGAGTGTGTGCAGGAGTGGGGGGAGCGGTAGAGGGAGAGAGACTCTGAAGCGGACTCCATGCTGAGCACACAACCGGACGCAGGGCTCAATCTCAAGACCCTGAGATCATGACCTGAACCAAACCCAAGAACTGGATGCTTAACTGACTGAGCCACCCAGGGACCCCACACTATATTCTTTCAATAGGGCTGCCATGTATCCAGGTATCAAGGTATCACGGACTAGGTGGCTCAAACCACAAAAATTTATTTTCTCACAATTCTGGAGACTAGAAGTCCCAGATCAAGGTGTTGGCATCTTTGCTTCCTTCTGAGGGCCATGGGAAGGATCTGTTCCAAGCCTCTTTCCTTGGCTTATTTGTGGCTGTGTTCTCTGTGTCCTTACGTCATTTTCTCTCTGTTGTGTCTGTGTTCCTATTTCCTTTTCTTGTAAGGACATTGGACATATTGGATTAGGGCCCTTTCTAATGAGCTCATTTTAATTTAATTATATCTTTAAAGACCCTCTCTAAATACAGCTTCATTCTGGGGCCTATGGATTTTGAGGAACACAATTCACTCCATAACACACACACACACACACACACACACACACACACACACACACACACACAGGCAGTTGAGACTTAGTAGGGAGATGTTTCTGAGTTTATTATTTAGGAAGTGTAAATTTGATTTTCCTAAGCACACTATGTACTTCTGGTGATCTTTGAACTCTTTCTTTGAAGGTTCTTTTTGTGAGCCAAGACTTTGGAAGGAAATGTAGAAGTAGAAGGGAAGAAAAAAATGTACCAGAAACTGTAGGCTCTTTTTTATACTTGCCAGGCTGCCAGGAAGAGACCAGGGCATGGAATCCTAAGGCCCAGGCTTGTGTCAGGATCCATCACTTACCAGCTGAGATGCTGACCGCTGTGTAAGCTTGCCCTGTTTTCTTTCTTCTGTGAAATAATAATCCAGTCATCACATGGTTTTTGTGAGGATTAAATGAGATAATGAGTATAAAAGCACTTTGTACATTCTAGAGAAGAGTTGGAATTTTGTTTTTAATGGAAACCTTTCCTTAATGGCAATCTTAGAGCAGAAACCTAATATTTGAAAGAGGTGAAAGAAAACCCAAGTTCGCTTGAAGAGGGAGTGAGCAGTAGGGCAGGTCTGGTGCTGAAATCATTCACCAAGCTCCATCCTCCATGAGTAGAAGTCCTGTCAGTTCTTGGGGTTACTACAGAGCATATTTTTAAAATCACTACCCTTAGGACCTATACAGATGTTAGTTATGACTTTTTTTTTTATTGTTTCATCAGCCCCGTGAAGTGGAATGACATATTGTTTTCAGTTTTTTAAAGTAAGGAAGCTAAAACCCAGCATGCTTAAGTAATTGCCTGATCTCTTGGAGCCCTGTATTTCTCAAATGAGCTGTAATAAAGGATTTCTATTAAAAGTTTTCAATTTATCATGGACTGATGCTTTTGTAAAATGAAATAAACATGAATTATGAGAAAAATACAATCAAAAAAGAAAAGCTTATAAAATACAAGCTTGATTTTTTTTTATTAGCTTCAACAGACATAAAGCAATTATGCCAATTTGTGATAAAAGTTTCTATAGTCTACTCTCATTGCATTTGGGTGAAAGCATCTGTGGCCCACACTTTGAGAGCACTGCTGTAAACAAGAGTGCTGATGGGCCAGGGGTCAAGAACATATTCTGTGACTCTAGGGTTAGTTTTCCTTCATTGCTTTTTAAATATAATATCTGACTCCAATTTCCTTATATATTAAATGCACATAATAACCCAGGCTCCTGTCTCCCTCACAGGATTCTTAAGACATTCAGAAGACATCAAGTAGACATCTGAAAGCTGGAAGGAAAAAGCACTAATAATTTTAGCATAAAAATGTTTAAATAAGATATAACCAGTTATACTAAAAAACACTTAGACTTTATGCACTGTACTATCCTGGTGAATTGTCCCAAACAAGCTAGTTGCAAAACTTACCCCTGGGAGAGAAATCAAATGACTGCCTGTATGTTGAGTTTTTAGTTGTACCCAGGGTGACCTATGTCCAATATGTCCGGGGTAGTCCTCGTGTATGCTCATTATAAATAGTACATCTTTTTCCTCTTACAGGTATCTTAAATTGTACAAAGCAGATTAATCAAGGGAGAGGATGGGCAAAGGCCCTAGAAATTCAAAAGGGTGGGCAGTTGGATATCAGAGATCTTATGATGAGTGAACTGGCTTTGGTCAGATCTGAAAGCTGCACTCAGGGCTTCTGTCTGTTTCCTTACAGACAGCGGAGAAAATGTATTTGAGTCATTTCATGCTTGAGGCAACATTGAAAAAGGAGAGCTCTTATCTACTCAGGAGACCAGATAGGTCCCATGATATAGAAGGAATTCAGAGAGGGAGAGACGGGAAAAATTGAGCCTGAGTGGGGCTGAGTCAGAGCTTCATCAACCAGTGGGTTTTGGCACTTACTATCTCTTGCCTAATGAGGTGGTGACTTCTGTGCTATCTTCCGACCTTTATTCTTTTCCCTCTGAATCCCTTGTTACAAATTATCAAGGATATCTATCTGGTCGTGTCAATCCCCTGCTTAAAACACATCAATGGCAACCGATTTTTCATAGGACCTATCTATGGCCAAGGCCAACCTAAACTTGGTCATTTCCTTTGTTTCCAACCTTAAGTGTTCTTCCCTTCCTGATTTTCTCTTTGTGTTATTTCAAGATGAACTATACAAAATCTCCATGTACATATGATTAAGAGCAATCAAGTATCAGCATCTGATACAGTTCAGCCTATTAGGGAGATGGAAGGGCTTTCAGTTTTCCAGAAGGACCACTGCTGTATCAGGTACCTTGCATCTGCACATGTGGTTCCTGCCGTGTTCATCCACCCCACAGATATGTATTAGGTGCCTAGAATGTGCCAGTCTCTCCCAAGGGTTGGGAAGGCAGAGACCTATAAGTTACACAGAGTCCCTGCCTCTTTGCGTTGTAGTGGGGGAGGTGGCCAATGAGCACATGAGTATAAACAGTAAAGCAGGTGAGTGATAAGAGCTACTAAGAGAAACAAGTAGGGTGGAGAATAGAGGATGGTAGAGGAGGGAGTGCAAATTATAGTTTTGCTCCCAGAGCTCCCTTCCTCCCCATCCTCATTTCCCAGTTTTGTTCATTCTTAACAGTCGGCTAGAGCATCACCCCTTTCATGTGGTGGATACTCCCCACTCCACAAGATACCATCCAGACACAACGGGGTTTATTAACCCCACATAGAAGATCATTAGCCTTTTAGAGGCTGCTATCATGATGTCCTCTAATTCCTAAATGTGGTGCAATTGAAAGAACATAGATTCAAATTCAGACCTGTGCTGAGTCCAGGTTCCCCCTTTTATTGGATCCTTGGTTTGCTCCACTGTCCAATTAAAACTCAAATACTCTTTTTGCTTCGTGAGGTTTCTGTGAGTTTCAAATGTGAAAGTATTTTGAGAATTACAAATTACACTGCCAATTTTAAAGCGCTGTACAAATGTAACTGGGTATTATTGCCATGTCACTACATGATCAACCAATGATACGTTCAGGAGAAGCCAGATCATCCCAATAGCTTCCCAACAGTAAAAATGGCTTATAACTAAATGAGTCAGCCATTCAAAATGAATTTATTGCATATGTTCTATGTGGCAGACATTGTTCTGGGTGAAGGGCACAAAAATCACTTTTTCTTCATAGAACTCATTTATATTTTATTTTGGGGAAAATAATCTTAAAAATGCAGTATTATAGTAGGTGTTGCTAAACAGCATGGCATTATAATTTCTAAACTCAATTTGGCTTTCCCTAAGCCTTTCTCTTACATTAGCAATAGTATGTAAGGTTTTCCACCAATTAAATCTATCTGAAATCACCAAGTATTAAATTATATGGCCTCAGGAGATATAAACATAAGTAGTTTAATACAAAAAAAAAAAGAGTCATGGTAAAAAATAACAAAGAACGATTCCCAGGAGAAGTGTCAACTTTTCCACAAAGTTAATTAATCACTGCAAATGAGTGTAACTGGAACAAGCTACAGATTGATGTTGACTGCAGAGTTACAACTTTGAAAATCCCAAGCAAATAACAATTTAGCAGTCATAGTCACAACACATTCATAATCAGCAAATCTTTAAGAGTACATATGAATTGAAGAAGAGGAAAGCAGAATAAACACCTAATGTATGTGTTGAAAATTTTTGTTATCTGAATGTATCACTCCACGTTGAATCAAGTTTGTACAATTAAATAACATATTTTATAACACTTTCAGCATGGACATTTTTATTTTCTATTCCAGAGAAGTTATAGGGGAATGTATATCAAATTTTGTGGCCCCAAATCCAATTTCATTTTTAAATTATGCACAAAGACTTACTTTGAGAGATTAGTCCTTTTACCTTAAAACAGTAAAGGAATAAAAATGATCATTGAAATGGAAATGCTGTACATATGGACTATCCCCCAATATGAAAATACCCCCCAATGCTGACACGTTTTTCTCCAATGATCCAACTTAATCAAATATGAATGAAACTTACCCATTAAGCTGTATGAGCAACAGGCTTTGACAAGGGGTGGGTATCCCATTGGAGGTCTATCCTCTCTGAAAAATCCATTTAAAAAGTGAGATATTTCTTTTTGGACTCCATAGAAACAAGTCAATTTAGTCAATTCTGTATTATTAGGGACCTGATTCTGCATGGTCTAGTGGCAAGAATTAGAGATTTAAATTAGAAGCTGGGCTGAGAGTCCCTAACATGTCCCATTCGGTGTCTATAAAGCGTAGAAGATGAGAAGATGATTATAGTCATTTATACTTTTTCTACTTGAGAGGGATGTTTATTTAGCCTTAAACAAAATACCTTTGCCACGAAGAGATACATGTGACACCCCTATCATATGCTGGATCTTGTGACGGGAATACAAAGATAAACAAAATGTAGTGGCTAAACTCGGCAAGGTTATAGGCAGGTAGAAAAGTGGATAAAGAGAATCGGGGCAGAGCTGGATAAGAGCCGTGCTGGAGGTTCTGAAGAAGCCCATTGAGGCACACTTAAAAATCAGATTTAGGGGTGAAGGCACCATAGAAGTTCCCATAAGGGAAGTGATCATGCTTCTCCACAGACTTTAGACTTTCTCTAAGTACCAGTCTACTTGACATCTCCACTTCGTTAACTCACGGGCAACTCAAACTTAAGACAAACACAAGAGACCACCCCCATGTAATCCATCCTTCAGTCTTCTCCATCATAGTAAATAAAACCTACATGTTTCCAGCTACCACAGCTGGAAAAAAAATTGGGTGTCATTTTTTGTTCTCTTTCCCTTCTATTTTACATTCAATGCAATGGCATGGAGTAGCTCTAAGACATATGCTGAATTTGATCACTTCTTTGTGTCTCCAAAGCTCCAGCCTCAGAGCAAGCTACCCTTCTCTCTCCTAGCCAGCTGCTGGCACCTGCAACCAGTCTCCCTACTTCCGCTCTCCACATAACTAACAAAATGCTCTTTATAAAGGGTTCATCAGATTACCTTGCCCTCCTGTTTAAAGCTCCAAATGGTTCCTTTTCACACCAAACAAAATAAACCAACTATATTCCAGTTACCTGTTAAGCCCCTCCACAGCTCTCCCAGGAAGACTTCTCTGAATGCCATCAAGAGAACTGTGTCAGGTGCCCCCTCCCCAATTCCCTGCTCCCACAACGTTGTATGCACACCACACTCACTGCACTTTCCACACTGCATTGCAATGATCTGTGTGTATTCCTAACAGGCTGCAAGCTCCTTGTACACCTTATATGAGGGGAGATTCATGAGGGTAGATGCCACACTATTCCTTTTATATCCTTTGTACCAGCATAATTTATGAAACAAACAGTGATTATTATTTCTGTACCTATATATTTGTGGGAGTTTTAAATTATCTCTAACAGGTCAGAGTTTCCTTGAATAAAACTCAAGAGCTCCTTCACTCTCCACAAAAACCTGGGGTTAACATTTTCATCTGATAAAGAATGTTATGGAAAATCTTTTCCACTGGCTAACTAAGTGCTCATTCTTTACTCCTTTTTTGCTTGCTCATCTCCACTCTAGAAAGAAAAACCCAATTTCCTGCCTCCCTTGCAGCTAAGAGCAACTATAACACACAAAACCAGCCAACAAAATTAGAGTTATACTCTGCTAGGTGTGTCCATGACTTCCATCCATTCCTATTCTTTAGGAAGATAAGACACACATATACACTGAAGCAGAGAGGAATTTGATGGAAATTAATTCTGAGTTCAAAATGCTCTGTAAATCTCAGAAGACAAATGCCTCAGTAGATTGAACGAAAAAGAAAAAAAGAAAAGAAAAGAAAAGAAAAGAAAAGAAAAGAAAAGAAAAGAAGAAAAGAAAAGAAAAGAGAAAAAAGGACTAGGTTGGAAACTTAGCCATGAGAGGTATGAGAAGAGAGAAGGATAGCATGCATTCAAAAGTCTTAAAATTTTGCTTTCGTCTCTGTGAGGAGGATGGAGGCATATCAGAAGGGACAATGCTTAATTAAAGAACAAACAGATGGCAACGTGTGTTCAAAATTAAAGACTGAGGATACATACCTCTTCTACTAAAGTATTCATCATGGTGAGTCTTAATATTCAAAGCTTCTCTGCTGAACGGTCCCTCTAATTTCTGACCTTTGGAGTTTTTGTCTCTTTCAGACACTGCCTTAGTTTGTTTCCCTGCAAAGCAGAACCTGATCCAGGGATTTGTGTGCAGGCAGTTTATTTGGAAAGTAATCCCATGGAGCAGGAATGAGGATGTGGGGAAACTAAATCAGAGCAGTAATGAAAGCCGATAGGAGGGGTTTCTGCTGTAGGCAGAGGGTTTTGGTTTGGGGGGACCTCTGGAGAGTCAAGACATCCCAGAATTTCTGCCTGAAGAAAGGGAAACTGGAGTCACGTATCCACTGGCTCCTATCTTGTGTTGGTGGAGGGTTGTCTCTGGTGCATTAACAAATCTGCCCTTCTGGGCTACACTTTCGCGTAGGTCTCTCTGACTCCCTCAGCCTTAGAAAAGGCTATCTTCCAAGGCAGAGTGTGGCAAGCCTGGCATTAGACATGGGGCTTTGTCATCATGTGAGTGTGAGCTCATGTAGGACTGTCCAGCACTGTGGGTGAACTTAGAGGTGGGCCGAAGGGGCATGTGGTGAGACGCAGAGCCCATCTGCTTCAGGCAGCAATTCCTCCCATTTGGATGCAACCAAACTCCTTTTCTAGTGTCTGGCCTCTGGTACTCCCTAACACATAGGCAGTTCAGAAAAGCATTCTGTCTTTCACACATGTGGCCCCACCAAATCTTAAAATGTCTTTCCCCTAATCCTGTTGGTTCCTGCAAAGGACACACAATCGGTGGTTGAATATCACCAGTTCTGGACACTGAGCCCCTGTCCTCCTCAAAGGTCGAGGACTCACCATTGAAGCGAGTTGGGGGACTGGAACATTCCCTCTGCTTCACCTCCTGCCCCCAGAGAGCTCCTGCTTTCATTATTAACATCGTCTGCCTGGAACTTCACATGTACCAGATGCCATGCTAAGTGATTTGTAGCTGTGGCCTCATTTCATTCTGATAGCAGCTTTTATAGGGTGGCCATCGTGGTCCCCATTGCATAGCCAGGAACTGAATCTCAGAAGGAAACCGTGCAAGTTGATAGGTGGCAGAGTTAGGATTTGAACCCAGTTCATGAAAACTCCCAAAACTGTGGTCTCAACAGCTATACCCTCCAGACTCTGTTTATCTCCACCCTGCCACCACCAATGTCACCCCACTTGGCCGTCACACCGGATCCTAGATTGTGCTCCACTACTGAAGTTGAGAGCCGATTATACCAAGGTCACTGAGGTCGGTTAGAGTCAGCGCTCACTTTCCCTGTGGAATTCCCTCCCCTGTGACAGATGTGTATCTGCTCTCTGTCTTGAATGTCCCCAATTAGAGTGACTTCATGGCTTCTCTTAGCAGTGTGTTCCATTGCCTAACTGCTCCCAATGGTCTAACATTTTCCCTGATATTTAGCTTCGATATTCCTCATTGCAGCTTACAGCTTGTTAATTCTCATTCTGCCCTTGTTGATTAATACAGAGACTGATCCCTGCCCTTCTCACAGTATCTTTTTATGAATGTGTCGGCAGAATGATGGCTCCCTTCAGCGGCCGTTCCTCCAGCCTGAGCTGTTCCAATTCTATTAACCTCCCCACAGAGGTCTCACTCTCCAAGCCTGGGACTATTTGTGTCCCTCTCCTCTCAACTGTGTCAATTAGCCTATGTCCTTGGATAATTTATAGTGTCCAAAAGGGAGGCCAGGCCTGGAGAGGCAGCCAACTCTAAGCAGAGACAGGCATGATGCTGTTGAAATTCACTTACTCTTTTTGCAAAGTGATATCTTAATTATTTTTTCCCTGAGGCAGACAGCCAAGATTTCTCCCTCTCAATGTCCTTTTTATGAACTTGAAATTATAGACTGTGGGAGCTGATTTAGACTTTCTGGATCATCTCCCTTATTTAGAGGTGAACAAATTGAGGTGTAAAGGAAATGAGGAGAGTGCCCACGGCCACTCGGAGGCTTAGTGACGGAGTGAGAATGAGGACCAGCTCTGCAGTCTTCCTGGGCAATATTGGTTTCATTGCAAACTTCAGACTGGTCTTGTGAAAATATGATATGCTTGGCTCAACCAAAAGAAACAGGATTTAGAAATGTGGTGTCATTGTAGGCATTGGAGAGAAGAGGTGCATGGAGAAGAGAGGTGTATGGCATCGAATGCTGAGGAAAGCAAGGATGGATATGACTGGTGGAGTTGGCAATGGAGGATCTCATGATGATGTGAGGAGCACTTTTTGTGGAGAAATGGGGACATGGATGGATGATGTTGATTTGAGAAGATAAGGAGTACTAATGGAAATTTATGCAGACTTCTGAGAGGTCTTTTTGAGAAAACATTTTAAGATGGTGATGTAATAAAATATAATGGTTAAGACAACAGACTTTGGAATAGACAGACCATGATTGATTCCATGGTCTGCTATCTACCAGGTACATGTGCATAGTCAGTTTACCTAACCTCTCTGAGCTTGTTTGCTTGTCCATAAAATAGTAATAACAAAATAAAAATAAACATTATACTTAAAATATATTAATTATATGTAATATAGCATATGCCTATGTATTATACGTTTATTATGTTATATATATGATGTCATATGCTGTATTATGTTATACATATTATGATATAAAATAATAATAACAATTAAAAATAATAATTGGATCTACTTCCTAGGGCTTATATGATAGTTAAATGTGATAGTGACTCCA
Source organism: Ursus arctos (assembly GCF_023065955.2). NCBI lineage: Eukaryota > Metazoa > Chordata > Mammalia > Carnivora > Ursidae > Ursus > Ursus arctos. The sequence continues at coordinate 9,034,878 of NW_026623111.1, read as the reverse complement.
AAAATTCTCAACATAGTGGCTGGCACATGGTAAATGCGTAATGAATATTAGCTGCCCCAATTGTTGTTTATTTGTCCTTTTATCATTGTCATCATCATTACCCCAATGAAGCTAATTCAAACCGTGACTTCATTTCTGGAGTTTTCTACGTGGCCGCCCACATCCTTGCTTTTAGCAGGTAAAGCTCTCCTCTCTCTCCTCCCCCCATTTTGCAGAGAAAAACGCAGATCATCAGATGGGAAGTAATTCAGTTTGCTCTCCTTATAACAGACAGCTTCACCAATTTTCATGCATTCCTCCTAACTTAATTTCATGGGAAGATATTTTTTAAAGTTCTGTCTAAGTTTAAATCTTTTGACGCTGCCTCCAGTCTCAGTGCTTTTTCTGTGACACTGCTTAGCTTCATGATACCTTCCATCTTCCGAGCATTATCCTGCTTCAAACTATCCTCCTCTCCAAAACACGCTTTCCCAATTTTAGCATCTTTTGCAATATGAATAGACTGAGAATGTCCCAAATCAGCAAATCCGGTTTCCTTTTTGCTTATCAGTTTCTCCCTCAGTGTATGTCTTTTCTCTTGCGTTTCACTGTAAGCAGCAAGAAGAAACCAGGTCACACCTTCAACGTGTCGCTTGGAAATCTCCTCAGCTAAATATCCAAGTTCATTGGTTCATTTGTTACAAGTTCTGCTTCTCACACAGCTGTAGGACACAATTCCATGAAGTTTCCTGCTCCATGTAACAAGGAGTGCCTTTTATCCAGATTCAATAACACATTCTTCATTGTCCTCTGAGACCTCATCATCGGGCCCTTTATGCTTCATATTTCTACCAATAGTATGTTTAAGGCAATCTAGTTTTGTTTTGTTTTGTTTTTCCTATTATACATCTCATGCCTCTTACAACCTTTACCCATTTCCAATTCCAAAGCCAATTCCGCATTTTTGGGTATTCGCTGTAACAGTACCACACTCTTTCTCACCAAAATCTGTATTAGGTTGTTGTGGCTGCTGTAGCAAATTGATGGCTTAAAACAACAGAAACTTATTCTTAGAATTCTGGAGGTCAGAAGTAAGAAATCCACACCAGGTGAGCCAGAATCAATGTGTCATTAAGACTGTACTCTTGCACAAGCATGAGGGAAGAATCTGTCCCATGACTCTCATCTTATGGTGGCCGCCATCATTCCTTGGCTTGTGGCTCCTTCACTCAAGTTTTTGTTTCCATGACCACATTGCCTTATCCTCTTCTGTGTGTGTCACGTCTTTCTACCTCCTTATAAGGACACTTATTATCGCATTTAAATCCCACCCAGTTAATCCAGGATAATCTCCCCATATCAAGGTCCTTAATTTAATCACATCTGCAGGGATGCTTTTCCCATATAAGGTAACATTTAAAGTTTCTTGATGTCTGTAGGGTAATTATTCAGCCTGTTATACAACCATATCCATCATCAATGGATATAATTTTTTTTCAGTTTTTTTCACATCATAATATTTTTAAAAAAGAAGTCAATAACAACTATTGACACAAACACGTAAAATTGCTAAGGACCATGGTTATAGACTGTATCAAACATTAGATGTGAATGATCTCATTTGATCCTTAGAATGGCACTTCTTGGTTAGTATCGTTATACCCATTTCATAGTTAAAGGCAAAGAAGGATAAATCATGTAACTAATACATGGTAGACCAGTAGTGAAACGGGTTTGTCTGATTCTAAAGTCTGAGTTTTCCTTGTGACTAATCTACTCTGCTGCGTGAGCTTTGGTAGTAGGGCCTTTTGGAGGTTTGAGAGATGTCATAAACTAAGAAAACAAAGAGGCCTTAGAAGTGTGAGACTTAAGAATGATGAACATTTTTTATTTAGCTTCTTTCAACAATGATGCCGCTGTCATTCATTCTTGGCAGTCTGTTACATGTGTGTGGCCATGGGCGTGCTTTCCGCTGACCACATTGGTCACTGGGCTGTGACCACACAATTCACAGATGGAGTTAGAAGCTCAAAGGAGGCTTCATACACACAGGGCCTTCTCAGAAATATTCTCAGTGACCACACCCTATCTATCTTCTTAGGTTTAATGAGCTGAGTTTAGGAAACATCTTGGTCTGGCTCTAGCATTCCATTCCCCCTTAATCATTCAATTTTCCTATCCTAATTGTCCTGAAAAATAGGACACATGGCTTGGCTTATATCTAGAATAAAGGTAAAACATGTTCATGTTTAAATAAAACACAGGTAGAAAGCTTTAAGAGTGCCACGATAGGTAGAGGTAAAGGGGTATGATGGGGTATGAAAAAGAAATGGATAGGATTTTCAGTTCTATAGGTAGGTTTAAAAAGGAAGTGGTGATTATGGTTGCTCTCTAAATATAAGTAAGATTTGGCTACTTAAGGATTACAAGATATGTGGAAAGGAAAAGATACTTTGGCTAGATTGAAGGGCAAGAATGTGTAGCATCTTGAAGAGAACAAGTGACTTCATTTGACTTAAGTATAGTGTCAGGAAGGACAGAAGGGAGAATTAAGTTTAGGTGTGGAGGTTCAGGATTGTCAGGTTGTCGTTTGGACTTTGGACTTCATTCTGTTTGAAATGTGGAGTAGCAAATGAGTCACATCATCAAGGAAATTCTTACTGTCATAAAAATCTGACAACTGTTGGTGGGATGGATTAGACAGGAAGAGTCTACTGGCAAGAACACAGTTTAGGGGGCTATTGTAATAATTCAGAAAGGAGGTAATGATGACTTACACCAGGGCAACAGTAAGAAGAGGAGAGACAAGGGAATGAGGACCCAGCATACTGCAAAACTAAAACTCACAGGATGTGGCAACTGATTGTGTGGGTTAAGGAAAGAAGCATGAGTTCAGAGTTCTAGCTTAGCTGATTGGGAGTACAGATATACCAGCTAAGTTTCTTTGCAAGTGACAAGACATACACTGACTCACTTTAACAAAATGTATTTTTTAAAAATATTTATTTAAAGGATTTAAAGATGACTCATAGATTGAAAGGACACATTAAAAATGAGGACTTAGAAAGAACAGGAATGAGAAGACTCTAGGAATAAAAGCATGGCTCACTGAGACCACATCCTTCAGGGTGGATCAGTTTGAACCATTTAACACACTTAATCATTCCATTAAAGGTCCGAATTCAAGGGAGATCTGGGTGGCTCAGTAAATTAAGCCATAGACTCATGATTTCAGCTCAGGTCATGATCTCATGGGTCATGGGATCGAGCCCTGTGTCAGGCTCCCCACTGCTTGAGTCTGCTTGAGATTTTCTCTCTTTCCCTCTCCCTCTGCCCCTACCTCCACTGTTCTCTCTCTCTTTCTCTCTCAAATAAACAAATAAATAAATAAATCTTTAAAAAAATCCAAGTTCCTCAGAATTAGGGGAGAAGGGGTGGGGAGTTAGATTGGTTGGTTGCATACGTACTCTTTGGTCAGGGAGAGGACAAGACAGTTTGGCTAATATGCCCATCAAGACTGCATGTAATAGGTAAGAGTAGTTTCTTAAAGGAAGTTTGAAGTGTTACTATTTTTTTTATTTTTATTTATTTATTTTTTTTTTTATTCGACAGAGATAGAGACAGACAGCGAGAGAGGGAACAGAAGCAGAGGGAGTGGGAGAGGAAGAAGCAGGCTCATAGCGGAAGAGCCTGATGTGGGGCTCGATCCCGGATCGCCAGGATCACGCCCTGAGCCGAAGGCAGGTGCTTAACTGCTGTGCCACCCAGGCACCCCTGAAGTGTTACTATTAGAAGCAGGGAAGAATGCTGACTAGGTGAAAACCAAAGCTATACATTTCTGAGAGATAAAAATCATATAGAACACTCAGACTTTGGAATCAGAATGTGTGAAAATCACTTAAGTTCTCACTGTATAGATCATTAAGAACAAATACACATAATAATAGCAGTGTAGTAGTTTGTCTCTTGTCCCATTTTAGGAGAAATCCCTCTATTGGTTGGGGTAAATTATATTAAGGAAGCATCCTTTTATTCCTAGCTTACTGAAGTTGTTTTCTGAAATGGTCATGAAATATTGCCAAATATATATTTGACAATGCTTTTTTATTCTTTACCATACTGTGAGCTAAATTTGCTGAAATTCGAGAAAGGAATTGGCATGACATTCATTAAGTGACAATATCTATACTTTGATTTTTTCATCTTTAATTATAGGCTTACTTTGTTATGTTTCCTAATATTTAGAAATTTATCAGGCTGATAAATTTAGCAGGACTCTTCTTTATATTCTCTGAACCAGTTTAAGTGATGTATAAATAATCTACAACTTTCACATCAAAGCCCAAGGACATAAAACTATGTGAAATTGGAGCCTTTTGAGCAGCAATTTGTTTTATGCTTTTTTCCCCTCTTATTCCTTGGTTGTTGGGCACATTAGGCTTTCTAAATCTTCTTGTGTAAGTTTGATAATTTACAATTCTTTCAGGGAAAGCAATGTATTTTTGCCAAGATGTACCAAACTATTAGCATAGAATCATTTGGATATAAAATAGGGAGAACATTTAAAGAAACTTGAAAATGTATAAAGTTTGTGCATTAATGTGCATGCGTGTGTGTGTGTGTGTGTGTGTGTGTGTGAAATCTGTGGTGTTTGGATGAGATTGGCAAGACCTGGGGTGAAAAGGCAGGTAGAGGAGGGCAACTGAGTAAAGTGGGGGGCTGGCAATAGAACAAAAATAATAGTAAAGGAGAAGCACTAAGAATAAAGCCAAGAAACAGGAGGTTGAACGTCAGCATTAAATGCAATCAAGGAGATGGGAAGCCAAGAAAGAAGAACTGGGTCCAGATATGATGGGCAGAATGATGGGTCATCAAGAACGAAGATCCTGGATGCTGAGAGGTTTCCTGAGGAATATTTCAATGTCCTGTGCTTCAGTTGAACACAGAGAAATATATTAGTCATGGATCTTTTGATTAAAACAACAACAACAACAACAACAAAAACAAAAAACACAAGCCTGCCATGTTAGATAAAGAAAATGGATTGGCTCATATGACTCAAAGCTATACAAGGGTTAAGACTATCTGCGACAAAACTGTTCTCCTCTTTCTTCATTTCTGGTCTCTGTTGGTTCCCATTTCAGGTAGGCCAGCTCCATGCAGTGTTAAAGATAGTTCTAGAAGTTCCAGGCTTTCTTGGAATTTTGTGCCTGTGTAATATGAGAAACTATAGCTATGCCTTCTCCAGATTGTTGTACAAGATTCTCAAGGAGATTTTGATTGGCTCTGCTTAGTCATTTTACCATCCTTGTGTTAATGCTGCGGCCGGGAAGATGGGTATATTCTGCTTGGCCTGGTTCCCATATCTAACACCTAAGTGGGAAAAGGACTAACTCCAAGAATAAAGAATGGGGAAGATGGGCCTGCCAATAAGGTAAGTATTTCTCCCCAAATAATTTTAACCCTTTTTATGTATGATTATATATTCATATATAAATGGGAAAAGAAAATAGATGGAATAGAGGAAACACCAGGGAAATTCTGTAAATTGATTAGTTCAGGGTTTGACTGGGACAAAGCAATTCATAAATAATTCACAACTAAGATTTTAAGCCCTATCTCAGAATTTCTTGAGTTTCCTGGTAAAGGTGTTTGGTATTATTATTTAAGCAATCCAGCACCATTGAAGATATTTAAATAGGCAAACATGTTGTGTAATATCTTATCTAGAAAGATGACCACCAATAATTCCTCCCATTCCAGTATATGCATGCTGCTCCTCTCATGAAAAGGTAGAGTCTATTTTCCCACCACTTGAATATAGCTGACCTTTTGATTTGTTCTATCTCATATAGTGCGGTAGAATGAAGTTCTGGGTCTTCCAAGCATATGTCTTCAGAAGACTTATAGTCTTCAGTTTTGCCTGAAGGGAGACCCATGTGCTATGAAAAATGGTTCAAGATATCCTGCTGGGGAGACAAGACAGGAGAGAGAGCTAGACTAGGAGGTAAGGAACCTAGGAATTTTTGCCAACATCTAGAAACAAAACAATAGATGTAAGGACAGCTGTCTTGGGTTTTCCAGCCCCAGTCAATTTACTCCAGGTGACACCTTGAAAAGAGAGAGACCCAGCTTCTCAGGTCAGTCCCAAGCCATTCATTCCAGCTAAAGCCCCGGCTGTCCTGAAGCAGAGATAAGCCTGCTTGCTGTGCTTTGCTCGAATTCCTGACTCAGAATGGTGAATAAATAAAATAGTCTTTGTTTTAAGCCACTAAAGTTTAGAGTTTTGTTATGCAGAAATAGATAAATGATACACCACGTGGAAAGAAAAAACAGCTCATTAATTAGAAGACAACCTGGTTCATTCAGTAGAACGGGAGAGAACGAAGGTAGGGAAACAGGACACTTCATTGTCATAGCCCAATATTAGGTGATGAAGTCCCGAACTGGGGCAATATTATGGAAAAGTGAACTAAATGAACGTAGTTCTTGCTTGTGAGAACGTAACCAGGCTCTTGTCCATCTCTGGCTTTTAAACAGCACATCATGTTGTCTGGGAGATAGTAGGTGACTTGTACAGTTGAACAAACTAAAGAATGAAATTTGTTTTACCGTTTTCTGTCCATTTCAGGATCCTCTAATGGCTGAGAATAAAAAAAAACAAAAGTTAAACACAAATGTACATACACATACACTCATATTTGCTGCCTAAGAGTAGTAATTATTCTTGTAAATGTTTTAGTAGGAGTAGATTAAAATTTATGGCAAAAATAAATATAGTAGCCGGATTTGTGGGCTATTAATGTCTAAATTATATCTTGCTCCTGGGAAACATGTGCAGTAGAGGAGCATTGATGGAAGGATTTAGATCTGAGTCCATACATCTGCTTTCTCACTAATTCTGTGACTTTAGATAAGTCACTTAACTTTTCTGTACCTCACTGGCATGACAATTCTGTGTTTTGTGGGATAGTTGAGAGCATACAATGAAATGCATTGGTAAATGAAACTGGAGATGCCTGGCACATTGCTGGCACCTAAAATATATTAGTAGAATGAAATAGGGATTTAAAGATGATATTTTGTGATGTGCAAATTATTATTATAAGTCCCTGTTTTAGTAATTACATTGCCAATGTATTCTTTCATTTCACCCTTTCACTTTTTAATTAGCTTTTCCCCCTTTATTAGCAAGCAAAAGAACCCATTTTTAATGAACTCTTCTGACTACATTTCCAGGGTTACCTTAAGTAGCTGAGTAGAATCTTAGACATATGAAATAATGACCCAATTTAAATTGCTGTGTTTTTGTAAAGCACTGGAGAAGAGGAAAGCACTTCAAAGTAATTAACATGAACATGCTCAATTACGTTTCTGTATAGGACGCCAACACCACTGCCTGGAAATTCTGAAATTAGGAACCTCAGAATCCCCCGTTGCTAGCACAATGGAGTCCTAAGGTATCCCCCTCTTTTCCGTCAAGATGGTCTTTTAGGGAATTATTAAGTATTAAAAGGTTAAAAACTAAGAAAACAGTAGCAAAGAGGGGTAAAAAAGTTCTCCCATCAGGCCAATGGGTGGAAGGGTAGGGTCACTGAATGTAGCCTTATTTCTGCTGGCCATGTTTCTTTCCTACCCAAGCTCCAAAGTAAGCGGACTGTGTAAGCAGGAATGAAATACACAACCCCCTTGTGACTGTGAGCAGCAAAGCATTCTCCGTTTGTGGTTTTCTTCAAATGAGGCTGCTTGGAATATGTGTTTGAAAACACTGAGACTCTTTATTAATCAAGCACTTCACTCGCCCTGCCAGCATAACGTTTCATTGATGTCAAAACTCCCTTAAAAATGGTTTTGGAGCCACTTCTTGTACACAGACTTCAACAGAAGAAATATTTTTGGAATTGTAAATAGAATAATTGAGGCAAATATTTGCCCATTTGGAAAGCTTCTGTAATGGCTTTAATTTTCAGTTGCATTTTAAATATGTAGATCTGGGCATTGGTGGTAGGCAGAAGAGGCAAGAATGAAGCACACCCCAAGAACTGGACTTCCCGCAGAGATTTAAGCTGTAAAACGGATAGACAACTGGGTCAGAGGAGAGATACGAAAAATTGCTTTGAAAAGGTAGATTAGATCTCAGGCAGATACAAGCAGTGATTAAAGGGGTTAACCTATCCAAAAAAAAAAAAAAAAAGGATTTGCCAATCAGAAAGGAGTTTGCTTAGTAGAAAATAAAGAAAAGGAGAGTCATAGAGACAAACATTGCTGAGGTGTTCTGCATAGAACATGCCCACGCCCTGAGACACAACCTACCGGGACCTAGGAGTTGGTCCATCGTAATCATAGAGATGGTAACATCAGGGCACTATCCCCATATAAGCTGAAATATTTGAATTACATAGGAAATACCCATATTCTGATTCCATATACTTGCCTCCTTACAAAAAAGCTTACGTCTGTTTCCGGAATTCTCATATGAATTAAGAAGGATCATCTCCTTGTAGATGAGCCGATAAGCATCTTCTGTTTCAACAGTTCCCGTGAGCTCAGAAGTATGTCTATCCAGAAAGATGGATCTACCCTTCTGCGTATTTGCTAGTCACGATTCTAGGCCTGCAAGTTGAGGGCTAGAACTCGGGCAGTAGTAAATTCACCTAGATAACCGATTATCTGTGAAGGCTTCTGAAATAAAGGAGGTGGGGTGATTTTCATGGCTTTTGCTTCAGAAGTGTACTGTTGAGCAAGTTAACCTCTCATTTTCTCCGACTTATTTTTATCGGCCTACTGGAAAGATACTTTGTAAGGCCAATGTGTTTGAGACACTGTTGGTGAGTGACATGCTCCTGAAGCCCATTTCTGTTCTGAAGTTGTATCATGAACATCTTTGGGATGTCTACAAGCCTATGATCCTGCTCTGACAACAGTTCGCCTCTCAGTCACAGGGGTGACTCCTACAGCTGTGTTGGCCTTCTTTGATTCCCTTTCTCTACAGATGAGGGTACCTGCTTCAGGGAAAATAACACTGGGTTCATCCATTTATTTCACCCATTAGTGTTGCATGGGTCACAATGGCTCTAGCCAACCCCTATGGAATATGTTTAACCAGTGGGATGTGTAGGTTAGGGTGCCCATTTCATAGTTCTGTGTAAGCCACATACAAAGAGAAATGAATAGATCAAGAAACAGAGATTTTAAAAAAAACAAAAAAAATTAAAACAACAAAAACCAACCATATGGTGGCAGAATGAAGGAGATAGAGAGTACAGATCTCAGTCGATCCTGAAAACATTCCCTTCATTGCCCTCAGTGGCTTATGAGGCCCAGTTACATTCTCCACCCTTATTTTTCATAAGATATTGCTGTTACTGTTCCAGTAATTCCAACAACCTCCCAACCCCCATGACTTGACACTAGTTTGAGTGGGTTTTTATTACATGGCGACCAACAGGTCTCTCTGTCCTTTGATCTCTGATCTGAAACCACAAGAGGCAAGGCAACCAACAAACTCTGTGTGGAAAGTCATAGAGGGAGGACAGGGTTATCAGCTTGTGGAAAAGAGCTGGTAAGTAATCTCCCTTCATCGGAGGGCTGGCAACTTGCTTCCAGACACTGCCTCTCAGAAGTCATCTCTCTTCAAACACATTTTTGAGGAGCTGCTGAAAAACCCAAGTGTTGGGCTATTGGTGCCTTTGAAAAAGGCCAGTGTTGCTCTAACAGGTACAGCTGAAGTTTGCCTCCTCACGGCAGACACATTTTTTATTTTTCTTCCATCAAACACTTCACACCAGGGTGGGGAGAGGTGTTCTCCATCCCCTGATGCTTGTTCAGGTGTGTTTTTGCAGAGGCCAGCACTCTGAGCCTGGCTGTGACCTGATGACGTGATGACACCAAGCTCCCTCAATTGTCAAGGCCCTCTGAAAAGGGCCCTCAAGCCAGGAGCTCTGTGTGGAAAGGATGAGCTTGTGGCAGGGAAACCTACACCCAGCACTGTCACAGCAGGAGAGAACGTCCTCAGCGTGAGTGACAAGCTCGGTCTTCCCCGGCTTTTCCCAACTAACTTGGTAAGGGCCCAGTCTAAGCCCTTCCTTTCAGACATCGCTGTAAGGAGACAACATGGTACCTTGGAATGAGGACTGGTTAGGAGACCCGGGAACAGGATTGAGGTCCATAACTAGTGGGCTAATCTAATCACAGGCAAGCTGGTTAACACCTTCCAGCGTCAACAGCCTCAGCTATCAAACAGGAGCACTGTGGTGAGGATTAAGTAAGAAATGGAAAGAATAAAGGGTGATATAAATTAAGACTATGCAATACTTTCCAACTATCCCTTTACTTACTCTATTTTGCTCTATTAGTGAACAACCCACAACTGGCTTTCTGCTAGAGAGTAAGAATGTCTTTTGATGGTCTTTGCTGTTTTATGAATATGGTATCAGAGGGTTTCTGATATTTTTGTTATGATAACCTAGATGTCTGTTCTTATATTCTTTTGTATGCCTTTTGAGGGGATGTCTACTCCCTTAATTCTAATGCAGTGTAGATCCTGAGATGAGCTCATAATAATGATTGCTATTATTTACTGAATTTCTTTAGATACTAGACAAAATTCTTGCATCATTACTAATCCTCCAAACAGCCTTTTGGTATGGGTTCTATCATTATCTGTGTTTATTTTTTTAATTAAAAATAAAAGGAAAAAAAGGCACAGAGTAGGTCAGTAACTTGTCTTGGGTCACAAGGATACTAAAGACATGACTTAATCCCAGGGGGGTGGGGGTGCGGGGTAGAGAGTGAGAACTGGAGGAGTGTTGTCAAAAGATACAAACTTCGAGGTATAAGATGAATACCTACTAGAAGCGGATAGGGCAGCATGGTGACTACAGTTAACACTGCTGGATGGTATGTGGGGAAGTAAGAAAGTAGATCCTTAGAGGTCTCATCACAAGGAGAATTTTTTTCTTTTCTTTTTATCATATGAATATGAGATGATGGGTGTCAACTAAATCTATTGTGACAATTATTTCACAATACATGTCAATCAGAGCATCATGCTTTACACCTTTAAGGTATACGGTGATGTGAGTTAATTATTTCTCAATAAAACTGGGTGAGGGGGAACACTTGAACCACTACAGTACATCTGTACATCTCAACTCTAAGTAAACAATTCACTTCATTGTTGTATCAAATGTGATGAAGATTGTGCCATTATGGGAATATCAGATACATGAAATAATAAGTTAGGGAAGCATGATGGTGAAAGGCAATGGGGGTGGGAAGACCCAGAAGGTAGCTGAACAAAGTATTGTTGAATGGGCTCAGAAAGCGGGTCCTTCTGCAATACAGCCCTGCAGTTAGTTTTAAGCTAGGGTCCCAAGGCTGTCCCAAGATCAGTAGCGAGTGGAGGGGTCTAACCCAACAGATGGATTACATAAGCCAAATCTTCCCGGTTGTCCGTACTGAGGCAGAGCCATGTTGGGGTACTGAGAGATGTGTCCCAGCAGGACACCACCTGGCAGCTAGGCACGTGGAGACCATAATTTAGTTCCTTGGAAAGGTAAACAGGGAAATAGCAAAGATCTGATGGTCATGAAAGTCTCATACAGTAGGGGGGTATTGGGTCTGTGGCAGAGTAATTTAACAGATTATAGGGTACTTGGACCTACTGGCTCCTTAAAAACTCTACCCGTGGAGGGACATCCCCCTACCACCATTACTTCCCATCGATAGATGATGACCTTACCACCACTATTCCTTCTAACTCAGAAAAAGGGATTTGGATGGAAACGTTAGTTCAATTCAGTACAGCAAATATTTATAGAGCACTCTTCAGTGCCAGGCACCATGCTAGGCACAGGGATACAAAGATGAATAAGACAGTCCTTACCAGGAATGGCAAATACATGGCATACGTGCTGCCACTTCCTCCTCCTTCCCTGAGGCAGTAATCAATCACCACACTGCTTCCCGCTGAGTCTGCACCTGGCCTCGACTGCTCCTACCAGACAGCCACTATCCATCAGTAGGCGATGTTGGGGGGTTGAAATGAATTGGCGCTCACTCCTGCTTCAAGAAGGTTTTAGGACTGGGAAGGGAGAGAGACCAAGATGTTGCCTTACATATAGTATATTAGTCTGCATGGTTCAGTTTCAAGGTAATAGAAGAGAAGCTTGAGGAAGCTTGGGATCTTAAAAAAATGTTCACATTTTCTCCACATATCTTACTGGAATTATTTTAAAGAGGGGGATTTGACTAACATAATATAATAAAAAAATATTATTATAAAAAAAATAAAGGGGGGGATTTGTGTTGATAAAGACATGGCATCTTTAGGGAAACCTTGTCCCCTAAGTGCAGAGTTATTCTCAGCAGAGAGGACTTCTTTTAACATACAGCTCGAGGCAAAATTAAAATCCAGAAACACAAAGAGAGCATAAACTCCTGCTAGAACTGCAATGTATCTACCCCAGGGGTCATAAGAATGTGCTAGCCCCTCGCTGACAGTTCTTAGGCAGCCAAAAAAATCAAGCAGCTAAGAACTCCTTGGGGAAGGCAGGATGGTGAATAGGGACCTATTATAAAACACACACCTTCAAGAGCACAAGAATTACAGGTAACTTCCCCCTTCTCTAAAGCAAGTGGTGGTAATAGAACTCCTCTCTGTGGACACTAAGAAGGCCTTGCTTGTTCTGCGGCTTTGGCCATTTATACTTAATTTATGTTTCTAATTTTCTGGAAAGAGCACAGAGGAGCCCACTGCCTGATGGAGACATGATACAGGTTTGGTAAACATAAAATAAAATAAAATAAAATAAAATAAAATAAAATAAAATAAAATAAAATAAAATAAAATAAAAATACTCTAGTGCCTCTGTCCATACCCAAAAACAAAATTAAGAGACTCTAAATCCTAGGATAAGAATGTCCTTCAATTCATCTTAAAAGGCAAGCTGTAATGGAAGAAAGGCAGGTAAAGGAAGAAATGGGAGGAGGGCATTAACATGACAGGATATAGCATTAGGCATGGTTGCACCAGACTTAAATGTTGGCCCTGCCAGCCTTCCTGTAAAGGGAATATTATAGCCATGCAAAATCTGGATTTTACAGTGAGAAGAAATCAAATATAACACTTCTCGTGCTGAATCACTTAACCCAAAAGGGGGTTTTGAATTGAGACCTTCATTACTACCAATAACTGAGTTTACCTAAATAATCTCAACCACTTTGGAAAGAGGGTAAGGCTGCTGCTTTTTGGCAGATAAAAATAAAGAGCAGGAACAGTGTCTTAAAGAAACCTCTTTTTCCCTTGACCTTTTTCAGAATCCTTTCCAACTTCAGGCCCTCATCTCTAGAAGAATCCAGCATGCAAAGAGTAGAATATGGAACCGTGGAAAAGTTGGCTTGTTAACATGTTTTTGCTTGGCATTGCCCATGCACTACCTGCAGACTTTCATTCCTAGAAAGGTAAGGCAAGATGCTTAAACCCACTGTAATTCAGGGTATATCCACAGAGACATCCCAAACCCTCAAGAAACTGGCATCTATTTTCAAGGAGTTGTATTTAAAGAAACAGAGGACATGTAGAATCCCATTTGAATGGCTCCACATTTAGTGATCAGTTGCTAAGATCAAAACATTATGCCTGATCTATCGTAAGACTTAGAAAGATTGAAAGTATTCTTGCAAAGTCCGAGTCTTTGTAAGCCATCCTCTTACTTGGAATCTGTGTGATCCGAAATTGATACTTTCACTCCAGTTGTGTAATAGACTTACACAGTCAACAATAAATAATATCGAACAGGCTCTGGGTGCATTTGTGTTTATACAATTCTAATAATTACAATAAAAGCAAACACTTTAAAAGTTCTTACAATGCTCCAGCATCTGTCCTTTGTATTTTACTTGTGTTAACTAATTTGAAGCTCACAACAATCTCCCATGACTATTGTATGAGTTTCCTAATACAAATTGTCACAAACTGGTTAAATTACAACAGGAGAAATCTGTTTTTGCACAGCTGTGGGGGCCCGAAGTCTAAAATCAAGGTGTCAGCAGTGCTGATTCCTTTAGAGGCTCAGAGGGGGAATCCATCCCATGCCTCTCTCCTAGCTTGCGGTGTTCTCCAGCAATCCTTGCATTCCTTGGCTAGTGGCTGCATTCGGATCTCTGTCTCTGTCCTCACGTGGGCTTTCCCTCTGTGTGTCTCTGTGTCTCCGTCTCTGCGTCTTAAAGGACAGTTATCATTCCCTCACTGGATTTAGGGCCACCTTAGTCTGGGATGACCTCACCCAGAGATCCTTATATTAACTACACCTGAAAGATGCTTATCCCAAATAAGGTCACATTCTTAGGTTTCAGGTGAATACATATTTGGGCGACCCACTATTCTATTCACTACAATTAATGTTCTCATTCCATAAATGAAGAAACAAAATCTGCTTAACTAGATCGCAGAGGTTATGTAGCAAGTAACAGAGAAAATCAAACCTCGAGGCCAAGTGTCTGAAACCAGAGACACTGGTCTTCAGAACCACTCTGCCAATTACTCTGTTATGCTCTACCCTCTTTCTCCTCTATGCTTCACTGTGCGGGAACAGACCACCAGATATGGTGACCAACCAAATTCTGCAGTTCGCTGCAGCATGATGAAATGAGCCCAATAGGAGTATTAAACGAATCTGAATGATGCAAGGGGTGGATTGTACTGATGCCGTTGGTGCTGACCAGGTACCTGAGTCCCTTTAGCCAGTTTGGTTAGTGTCCTCATGCTCCAGGTGCTGTGGGCATTTCAGCTAATCGCTCACACCTGCAACCTCCCCTGGGAGATTGCCTGTCCATGACGGAAGTCACCTTGCCCGGAAGAGTCTGGATGTTAAGTCCTTCTTGTCTACCATCTAATGAACACTGACTGGCTGGGGCAGGAGTCCAAAAGCCCCATTCTCTTACCTCAAGGCAGGACAGGCTTTGTGTTGCCGTTTACATTCCAAAGCTCCCCTGGGATTTGGGCTGAAGGATGATCACATTCTTGCATTGCTCCATCTCCTCCTCCGTCCTGTTGCTTTGCCTCCTCTCCCAGTTCTTCCAAGGTGAGCTCCATGAGTAAATCACAGGGTACACAAATCCCAAATCAAGTTGTGCTGTTAAAATCTAATGACATTTTCCATACGTCATTTCATTTAGTCCCCACAGTAGCCTCCAAAGTAGCCCTAATGATCTCTACTTCAGATATCAGGAAATGGAAGCTCAGAGAAATTAGGGGACATGCCCAGTGTTGCTCAGGTGATGTTGATGAGTTGGGGTTCAAAGCTGGGCTTTCCAGCACCCTCCACTTTCTATTAAACCCTCTTGCCTGCTTACCAAAGCACTCATGATCAAGACCAATGTGTCCTTGGGAGTGGATCTGGTCCAATGAAAGATTTTTGAGCTGTTGAATCAGACACAATTGGGTACTTAATAAACAGTAGGAATTTCTTGAAAAAAAACCACATTTGAAACTTTGTGTTGTTTTTTGGATTTTTTCCTATTTTCTAAGACTGTGAGAAATGTTTGGGGTAATGTCTATAAAGTACTTAGTACCACACTCGGCACATAAGACACACTCAGCAAAGTTAGGTGCTGTTAATGGCACTGCTTTCCAGTGCCACAGCTCCACCAGTGCTGTCCCCAGCATCGTAAGGGGCATTTTATAGTGACACTTCAGCCTTTTAAGTCTGCCTGACATGATGACACAGCCACTTTGACACAGTTATGAACAGAGATGTCAATCTGAACTCAAAGATGAGTGTAAGGGGGTCTTCTGTGAGAGACTGAAACATACCTGAGAAAGGGAGAGAAGTGGCTAGGGTCACGGGCTGAATTTCACTGTGTGTGACACGCTGGCTGAAATCCTATCCCACAGGGCCAGCAGGTGAGCAATTAGAAAAAGTGGCTAAAATTGCTTCCATGTTGATTTTGTAGTTCCTTCTTCTAAAAATATCTGTGCTGTGATTGTTGGCCTGTGTGTGTGTGTGTGTGTGTGTCTGTATATATGTGTATATATGCTTGTATGTGTATGTGTGTGTCTATATATGTCTCTCTGTGTATGTATATGTATGCATATCTGTATGTGCATGTCTATAAACGTCTGTGTGTGCACCCGTGTGTGTGTGTGTGTGTGCTCACACTTGCACATGCCCACATGCTGAAGTTGGTGTTCTCATTCAGAACTCATAATGGTTTTGTTAGATGTCTCCCTCTTCCTTGCACGTCTCTTCCTGCTGTTCAAACTCTACATTGCAATGAGAATATCATTTCTCTGCCTATCCTTTCATATATTCTCACTTGTTTAGACACACCTTATTATGAGACTCTGTTTACAATTTATTCATCTTCCTTCTTTTATAAAAAATATGTCTTCTTCCTCAAAGACCCAGTTCTTCCATTATCTCCATTATCTCCTCCACCCACAGAGTTTTCTCAACTGTTCCAGGCAGAGCGAGTTAACCCTTTCCTTCTCTAGCATCTTGTAGACACTTCTTTCAAAGCTGCTGTCCCGTGCTGCAGTGATGTGTTTATAAGTCTGTCCCTCTCACAATATAGACTGTGGGACCCTTTAAGACGGGGCCATATCGGGAATGTCTGTTCTGGCAGGTTTGGCAATATGACCTGGAACAGTATGGTTTTTAGTAGAAGTAAAAATAAGTAAATGGATGAAGAAATGAAAGGATGAATCATTACACTTAACATTTCTATTTGCAGAATTCTATATCTAAAGTGGGAATGATAAAGATAGCCGATTGTGGTGGATGAATCAATTGACCCCGTTTTTTTAGCTTTTCCTTCTGTGCCACTATGGGCAGAAGTTTGGGCATGTGATTTACTTTGGCCAATGGCATGTGGGTGGAAGGGAGGTGGTGCCAGTTTCAAGCCTAGCAGTACTCCTGGGCACCTGTTCCTCCTGTCCCTATGGTCTGGATTGCAGTCTGGAGACATATGCAGCAGAACTGCTCCCTCTGACCCTACACCTGCTGTAATATGGAGAACTGCCCAAAAGAGCTCAGCCTAGAGCAATAGACGCAACCTAGCCAATCCACTGACCTGAGATGATAAATGTTGGTGGGTTTAAATCACTGAGTTTTGGGGTGATTTGTTACACAGCATCACGGTGGTAATAGCTGATACTTCAAACTTATTTGGTTTTTATGATGATTAAATAAAGTAATTCATGTCAAGTGCTTAACACAGACCCGAGAACATGAAAAGGACAGATATTAGGTATCACTATTATTAATGTTTCATATTTACTATTTTTATAAAGCTAAGCTTTTGGAAAAGAAAAGTTGGCAGGAAAATAAAGCAAAAATCTATCAAAGTCAATGAGGCTGTCCCAGCTCAATTTGGCAATCTCTTTGATATTTGTTAAAAGCCTTTGGTACAATATGAAACAGGATGATGTGCCTTGTTTGAAAGGTCTCAGAGGATTCACGCTCAAGCAGAAAGAAGCAGAGTTGGCTCAGTGGCTCTCTGGCATGGAGGCTTACATAACTGTCCCTGTCATCAAGGAGATGATCCACTGGCTTTCCTATGGTGTTTTAATTTTGCAAAGCACTTTGTTTGACAACCACTCATGTTAACCATTCCTTGGAGCCAATCTGCACACACAAACAGACAGCTAATTCCTAGAAAGTGCCAAAGAACAGGGTTCATAAGGCTGAAGCCATTCGTCTTCTCTTTGTTTGTTGATGGGTCCCATATTTCCATCTTCAGCCCAACCTCGAGTCTGATCTTCAGAGTAAGGCATCTAACTGCTGAAGGACATGTCCACCATGGGTGTCCAGATTTGTGTCACAGCTAAGATGTCAAAAATGAAGTTCATCATCATCTGTCCATATTCCCTCTTCCCTCAATTTTGCCCCAGATGTGGTTCCAACTAAGCCCTTCTCACAGTGAATCTACCCAGTCTCCTAATGCAGAGCCTTGTGGCATCCATCATCCTTCTCCTACTCTCCCTTTGCCCAGACATCCACAGACTCAATGTTTCTCAAATCACTCCGTCTCACTCCATCGTCACTGCTATCACTACCTCTTTCCTGGTTTATAGTGAAAAACTCTCCATATGCCTCCCTGCTGCTGCAGCCTCTCTTCTATCACTTCTCTGTTCTCCAGGCTGATCTCTTTCATCTGGACGCAGGCGGGCACGCGCATGCGCATGCACGCCTGTGTGCGTCTTCCTATATACGCCTCATGCCCCCTATCGGACTGTACGTTTCTTGTCTTTCAGAGTCATGCTTAGAATTTTGTTCATTCTCGAGGTATGTTTGGGTATCTAATTAGATTAATTAATTAATTCTGATTAGATTGATTTTTAACCAAACTCTGCATAAATGTCTGTATCTCCACTCCCACCTATTAAAACAGAACTCTTTCAAGGAGACAAGACAATTGAATCCATAACAGATATCAGCCTGCCAGGGATCAGCTGAACCCCAGTTCAGAGTAAAGCTTTTTGTAAAAAGTGCTGTTGGGAAGACTCTTGCTAGGATTGGTAGGGCTGAAAGGGGCAGCAGAAAATATGGTGAAAGAGGAGGAGAGCCTAACATTCCAAATCAATGCATATTCCCAAGTGCTGCCTTTCTGATTTTATCTCCTTCATGTGATTCATCTTCTGAGGCTGGAAGTCAGGGAGAGGAGACAGCAGGGATTTGAGTGCTGGGATCTATTTACAAAGGTCCAAATCTTTCTCCACCACATGCTAGCTACATTTTTCAGCTTCTTTATAGTTCAATTATATTATGGGTAATACGGGGATGATTATAACAGTACTTGTCTTTAGGGATGCTGTGAGAAATAAATGAAATGAAATCTTACAAAGTCCCATACAGCTCTTGGTGCCACTGTTTAGAGGGTGTCACTGCCCTTTGAACAGCAAAAAAATCCATCCAGAACAGTCCAGCAACTCATCCAAGTTAGTAGTAAAATTAGGTTAAGAATCCAGTCCTTTCTGAGTCTAAAGTCCGCGTACTTTCTACCTTCCTGATAGTCCTTCTTTGAGGGATGGGGTGGGGTGGGCAGGGAAGACCTCTAGGCACTTCCTTATTATCACTCATGATAATTCATGATAATTTCCCTGAACACCTTTTCCCTGAACACCTTTCTCCATGCCTTTTACCTGTTTCATCTAACTAAATGTTTTCCCTTCTTTTTTTATAATAATATTTTTATTATATTATGTTAGTCCCCATACGGTACATCCCTAGTTTTTGATGTAATGATCCATGATTCATTACTTGCGTATAACACCCAGTGCACCATGCAATACGTGCCCTCCTTACTACCCATCACCGGTCTATCCCATTCCCCCACCCCCTTCCCCTCTGAAGCCCTCAGTTTGTTTCCCAGAGTCCATAGTCTCTCATAGTTCATTCCACCTTCTGTTTACCCCCCACCTTTCTTCTTCCCTTTCTTCTCCTACCGATCATAAGAAGTAGGAAGATCGGTAGGAGAAATGTTTTCCCGTCTTAAAGCACCAGCGGAAATATTGCCTCTATGGTTGTGTTAGATAAATTAGCAGTGCGGCCACCTGGGCTCCAACTCAGACCCTGATTCCTATCATTGTTTTTCCAGTACATGGGATGCCAGTGACTCTTTGTCAGAAGTCAAAACACCACTTGGCCCAAAGGGTTACTACAAGGACAAAATAATATTTTCAAACATTCTGCCATGCAACATTTTCACAGAGAATGTTGAGAATTGCAGTGATCGTGTGCACCCATAAAAAGACCTGGATGCCCTTGGCAAAGAACGGAATCTGCTCTGAGTTTGGAGGGAAAAGACAAGGATGCTCCCTGACGTGTGAGCAGGCTGACTTCTCTAAGGAAGAAATAGTGGAGCCATAAATACCCTTCAGGTGTCCAGCGCATTACTTTCTCCAAGCAAGAGGACCTTTTGTTTATGCGGTGGCTTTAGGAGGATTAGTTTGGGCAGTCGGAGCACAAAAAAATCCTCTGAAGCCGCATCCCCTCCAAGGCCCCCTGTTTCCCACTTTCTGACAGCACTGGCTGGGACCTCGCTCTTATCACCTGTCTGATCTTTCACCCTAGGACAGACAAAAAGGTGATGAAATTGAGGGCTCAGCAAAGGAGGCTGGCTTTTCACCTCCCAGGTGTGAGGAAGAAAGGGCCGGTGTGGGGGGAGGGATCACAGGAATGGGCCTCACTCTACAGGTCACTCCAGGGAAGACAACCTGCAAGGGCCATGAGGAGTCACAGACGCCGCCCCACACGGCGGGTTTATGGGTCAGCGAGGGGAAGGGACACTTTAATGAATGCAGCTGGCCGTCATTTTAGCTCTTAGTGGAAGAAGAAAAGCTGCAGACAAAATAAGCTGTCGGGACTAACCACTAGGTGGATTAGTTATGCCTGAACTTGACGGAGAAGCCAGCACTCAGGGTCAAAGGATAGACTGATTGGTGGGACCTTTTTGATGCCTGAATTTTAGTGAAGCTATTAGTGCCAATTAGAATGACACCAGAGAAGAGGCTGGAAAGCTGGGGGCCCCGCAGCGCGTCAGGAGAAGGGGTTTGACGGCTGAGACGCAAAGAAAGACGGGTGATTAGGAAGCATAATTTAGTCAATTACTTGCGATTTGGCAGAAGTTGGTTTTTAGGACTGTTTTTGTAACCTGAAAATGGGGGCCTTGGAAGCCTTTGAAATGAGGGCTTGTAGAGTGAAATAATTTTAACTCAGGGCAGACTTTAAGAACATAAGAACTGCCATGCTAAGTTGGGATCACCATGGGCCCAGGCCACCATTTTGTCTGGACAGGAGCACTCAGGGAGGTGTGTATGAACAGGACTGAGCTGGCAAACATAAGAGCTGAGGAAGAACCTGAAGATTCCTTTAGCCATCTGTCATGGATTTTCATCTAGATGCGCCCCCGAAACCATCTGAAACTATTAACACAATTGTCTTTCCAGTCTTTCGGAGTAAAATGGTGGTGTGTTGACCTCAGCCCTTACTAGCTGTGTAAACTCTGGCAACATGCTTAAATCTTAGAGTTTCAGTGAAAAGTTCATCTCACGAAGGGATCTCAAAAGGCTTGTGGTGGTCACATCCGATAATCTGCTGGGGGTGTTAGACTGGTGTTACTCTTCATCTCCATCAGGGTAGCTCAGACTCTGCACTGTTGACCTTCTGGGCTGGACAGTTATTGGCGGTGGCAGCTGTCCTGTGAATTGGAGGATACATAACAGCGTTGCTGATCTAACCCCAGTAGATGCCAGTGCCACCACCAGCATTCTCACTTATGACAACCAGAAATATTTTCAGACATTGGCAAATGGCTCCTATGGGGATAAAATACCCCCTATTAAGAATCATTGATTTGCATTTTTATGGAAGAATAAGCAAACTTTTTTCCCAAGGGCCATATAGTAACTGTTCTAGGCTTTGAGACCCCTATGGCGTCTGTCGTTGTTACTCAAGTTTCATTGTTGTGCAAAAGCAAGTATAGACAACATGTAAACAAATGAGCATGGCTGTGATCCAATAAAACTTTATTACAAAAATAGACAGTGGACTGGATGTGAGCTGTGAGCCTGAATGTGCTGACTGCTGATTCATACCACTGTGAACTAATACGGCACCATATGATATAATATGATGCTGCGTATTGAGTGAAAAAGGACACTTACATTCAAGAATAGGATGAATATCATTGATGGCACCACCCAGCGATATCTGCTCTCATCTCCTCAACACGCATGCAGACATGCACACACATGCATATACATTCTTTGCCCAAGGACAGAAATTTGAAATATTACTATGTATGTAAAATTTTGTATGCTAAAGTTTTTCTTTTTTTTATTTTTAAAAAGTTTTTAAATTTAAATTCAATTTAGTTAACATATAGTGTATTATTAGTTTCAGGGGTAGAATTTAGTGATTCATCAGTTGCATATAACACCCAGTTCTCATTCTATCACGTGCCCTCCTTAATGCCCATCACCCAGGTACCCCATCCCCCCACCCACCTCCCCTGATAATGTTTTTCATACGACATTATATATAACATAATTTTTGGTGTCATATATTCTTTAAAAACATTACTATTAGTGGCTATATAATCATCCATTTTATTGAAATGTCAAGACTTATTCATCATTCTCTGTAACTGAAAATATTTATTTTTCCTTTTTTCCTGTAATGTGAATAATGGTGCAAAGAATAGCTTTATACATATATCTCTGTTAATTTCTATAGGATGGGTTTCTAACAGTAGATCAGCTCATTTCAAAAGTAAGAATATTTTTAAAAGCTCTTGATCATTTGTCTAAATTGGCCTCCAGAAATTTCCTGCTGGTTTTTATTCCTATCAGAGCATTATATCTCTTGAATCGAATTGCATGCTTTACTTGGTTCCCAGAGCCCCCGGCACGATGTCTGCGCCATGATTCCTAGTTAACTGCCCACATGTGGAGTCAGACACAGAATTCTCAGACTGGGGTGCTTGATATTGCAATGAATTTGCAGTGTTAACTCCAAATCTTTGGAATGACTCTGATGTGCAGCTGCTGGGAGTGGCTGGTCACACAAAGAATGACCCCACAAGTTTGGGACAAGCGGTAAAGGCAAGACTCTGAGCACCCACCTTGCTTAAGTTGACAGTCACAGGTTGAGTGGGTGTAAAAAAATGACATAGGACTCACATAGTGAAGCTATTGACATGAAAGGAAGACCAGGAGGGGTCCCGTTTCCCTGCACAATTCTAGGGTTTGTGTCCTTTAAATGTGCGGAATATTACCATTAGGAAAATATCATTTATGTGGATCATTGGATTTCCTGTTTTTAATCCCTGCAAGCATTCTGGCAATCTTCAGAGCTAGGAGAAACCACAATCGTGCTGCACAGAAACCCCAGCTTGCACAGGCCACCCAACCCTGAGGGTAAATTTCTTATAACTGGTTCTTTCTCACCCCTCCTCCAGGTCCAGGTGAGACAGCTAACCAGACTGCAGATCTGGGCTCTGCCGAAGGAACAAGAAACTGAAATCCCTCACATCTTGTGTTTTATCCTCCAGGCCTGAGTGTAACCTGGGATGGGCCGTCTGAGCCACACACATTTTTCCAGAGAAAAACTGGAGAGAGCTAGTGTTTGCTTCTGAGTGCTCATTTTCTGTGGCTCTTTGGCAGTGCGCCCGGGGCTCACTTCATCAGGACGGATTGACGGTGTAGACCTGGCCATCAGAACCCTCTAGGCTCCCCATCTCCACAAGTCATATGCAAATGTGTTTGAAAAACCAAAGATTGCAAAGATGTAACAGATTAACCTGATGTTTTCAACGTTCTCGCCCTAATGTCCTGCTTTTAAAATGGTTTAGGTTCAGCTCCTTTGGCCATGAACTGAGCGTAGTCTTCAAAATCCTCGGCGCTATTAGCTCTCAAGGCCACTGGCCACTGGATGAGCACTGAGAACAGGTCGGAAAGGGCTGTGACCATTTTCTAGGTGAAGGTGCGTACATGTAACTTGGACACTGGGAAGGACACCCATTCCCATGTCCAGCTCTCTACTATGGCCTCATGCTGTTGGCAGTGTCTTACGGCACCTGCTGCTTGTCACCGAGAAGATTGGACACGTGATTAAAGACCTCACTTCCTTCACAAACTTAGATAAATGCCAGTCTTCCCCATGAGGCACCCCTGGCTGCTCCAGCTGGAATGGCAACCTGTAACCCACACCTGGCACTGTTCTCTTTCTTGTGTTTATCACCTAAGCACTGATCAGTCCTCAACACGTTATCTATGCACTGACACACTTGTGTGTGTCTGTCTTCCCCACCGAACCGTGGGCTTTGTGAAGGTAGGTTTCATGCATTTGTGTATGTGTGTTTCTATTTTTTTATAATAATTTTTATTTTGTTATGTTAGTCACCATACAGTTTATCCTTAGTTTTTGATGTAATGTTCCATGATTCAATATTGCTCCATGCAATATGTGCCCTCCTTAATACCCATCACTGGGCTACCCCATCCCCCCCTCCCCTCTGAAGCCCTCAGTTTGTTTCCCAGAGTCCAGAGTCTCTCATGGTTCATTCCCCCTTCTGCTTACCCCCCTCATTCTATTTTTGTTTGCTGCTTGGACCTCATTGCCTAAAAACAGCTGATACATCTTTGACGGCACCACCTGGTGGCTAAGCTTCCTCTTTGGCTAATTTAGGAGCTTCTGAGAACTGCCACTATGTATAGTGTTTAGAGAGTGCTTCATATGTATTCGGGGATTTAATCAGATAGTCACCACTCTAGTATCTGGAAGGGAGAATAACGATTAATAACTAAAGTTTCTGGCTTTTCACTAAGCGGACCTGCTATTCAGTGGGGAGGGGGTCACACGCTCTAACCTGCCATGTACACCCGGTGCTCAGTACCCGCCAGCCATTGGTTTATTTTCACGGTGGTCCTGTAAGTTTGGTTTTATTGCTATTTTCATCTTATCAGTTAAGAATGAGAATGGAAACTGAGGCCGAGAGTCCATTTAGATCCCAAATGGAGCTCTTTGAGTGCCAAACTCAAGACCTTTCTGATATTTGAGGCTAGTTTGTAAGCTTTTTCAACACACAAGCGGAAACGTGAGATGGGAGTGAGACAGGAGTTACTCTGCCTTTGTGATGAAGTCCCAGAGGCATACAATTGCCCTGGGACATTACAATTGCCTTTAGAGGTAAAGACACTTTTTTATTCATCACATTTTTTTGAGAGAGAGAGAGAATAAGTGGGGGAGGAGCAAAGGGAGAGGGAGAGAGAGACTCTAAAGCAGACTCCATGCCCAGCACAGAACCAGACTCGGGGCTCGATCTCACAACCCTGAGATCATGACCTGAGCTGAAATCAAGAGTCTAACGGTTAACCAACTGAGCCACCCAGGTGTCCCATGTTTCTGACAATTTTTATTGAATCAGGACATAATAGCAACATGAAATTTTTATGAGAATTTCCTCTTAGAAACCTATAGCACTTAAAATACATTAATTAATTCTCAAAACTCACAAGGTAGGTAGCAAATTATTTTGAGAGGAGATTGAATTATTCTTACAACAAGAACATGGCAACATGTAGAATGTCAGAGTTGTCTTAGGAAAAGCATAAGGACTCCCATAAATTTCCTAAGTTAGAGGGAAGGATATTTATTAAAGCAAAGTAGGGCAGGAACAAAATTTGAGAAGTTTTAGGGTCTCCTGCTGTAGATGAATAACTTTAGGATAGCAACGGGTTTTGTGCTATGTTTAGTGAGTTTAATTATTGATCCTCAAAAAACATTGTGGTGTCTTCAGAAATATCGTTTCTTTGAATATTTAGATAAAAAATTGTGTACCTCATTCAGTTCAACATTTATTTTATACTAACTTTATAAAACACATAGGATGATATCTGGCTGTTTATTAAAACAGTATTTATTGTCTACTCCTGTGTAGCCATTTGCATAGAAAATGCAGAGACAAATGCTCCCTTTGCTGTGATTTTAGGACATGTCGTCTCTTCTGTATTAATAGCAATATTTACTGAAAAGCGGATTTGTCTTTTCACCTAATCTGAAATGAAGGCTTGAGAATAACTCCAAATAGAATCTGTGAGTTCTACACATCTGAGGAACACTTATAATTTGTCTACTATCAAATGGTAACTAGGCTATGCCCTGAATATTGAAGGCTTGCTAACTTGTAAGGATGGTCCGGTGCAGAAGATGGATGTATTTACTGGAGTAAAATCAAAACACATAGACATAAAGACTATCAAAGTTCCCACGGCTGGACGCTGGTGGAAGTGAGATTCACTCTCTGACCTCTGAGGCAAAGCTGGTGATCTTTCTGATTCATCCACCGACGGAGAAAATGGCTTTGATTTTGCTTTCTCATCAAGGGGCTTCTCCGACTATCTTTCTGTGTGATCACAACTGCTGCTTCCTTACCTGTTCTCCTGAACCTTGGTACATGATTCACTTTGTGTTTCAAGGGATCTCATGACCTGAGGTTTGGGGCTTATGGGTTGTAGGCCCAAGCTGGAGTTTTAGCCTGTTCATGCTGCCTGACAAGGTACCACAGACGGGGCCCCTTAAACAACAGAAACCTATTGTCTCACAATTCTGGAGGCTGAAGTCTGAATCTTAGTGTTTTGGAGGCCTCTCTTTTTGGCCAGGAGATAGCTATCTTTTCCCTGTGTCTTCACTTGGTCTTCCCTCTGTGCATCTGCTCTAACGCCTTCTTCTTGTAAGCACTCCAGCCATATTGGATTAGGGCCCGCCCTAATAACCTCATTTTAATGTTACGTCTTTAAAGACCCCTTCTTCCAACACCGCCACGTTCTAAGGTACTGGGGGTTAGGACTTCAACACATGCATGGTTTTTGGTGGGAGGCACACAATTCAGCTCATACACTGGATGAATAGAAACAGTAAGATCGGTGACCTGGAAGCAAAATGGTGCCTCTAAACCAATGGACAGGCTCCATCACACGCGGGGAATTTACAAGCTTCATTTCACGTTAGTGTCGTAACAGCATAGCAAATTACGTCTTATGAGGCCTGTTTTCTAGGTCAGACGGCTGAGAGAGGCTAATTTCCCGAAGGTCACAGAGTTAGTACGTGGCGCGGCTGAGCAAGATTTATTTTGACCTCCAAAGCTCCGGAGCTTGCTCCCAGACTGGATGCAAGGGCCGTGGCATCCTCAAGGGGGCGCTGTTGCCGCAACACAGCACAAAGCTCTTCCTCAGAGCCTGGTGGTGGTTTTTCACCCACAGCGGTAGGAGCCCCGCTGGTGACGAGAAACATCTGAGGCCAGAGGCACCGTGGGTCCCCATGGGGCATCAGAAGTCTGTCACGAAGGGCCACTTAGCCGGGCCCAAGAAGGCTAGAGGACGTTTAAGTACTGCATGTTCTAACACGCAGACAGCAACGGCTCTCCACCAGCCAGGCTTGAAATCAAAAAGCCCAATGCCATTGCCTCTCGGAGGGGCAGCCTGTCTCCCAGGAATGTGGCCATGATGAACGAGAAATATGTATAAAGTGTGAGCCCTTGCCCCAAAGGGTGCTGAATAAATGCTGGGTATTATACTATTGTTTATTTGGGTTACCCAAGTGCATTGGACTGAACAAGAGTATTTCTTTCACTGACAACCGTGGTCATTGTGGTGAAAAGATTTATGTTATGACATATGAATGATGCCTCTGTGTACATGCGTGTGTGTGTGTATGTGTGTGTGTGTTACTATTTGGTGTGCTGTGTAGGGAGATGGGGACTGCATTTATCCTGGAAAACAAGCTGGAAATTTCAGGAAAGTTTTGGTTACCCACAATTCCCCTTTGACAGACTTTCCAAAGTTTCCGACTTAATCATGGAATCTTTAATTTGAAGGGGAGCTCAGGGATCACCTAAACTGAGTCTCAACCTAGTTTCAAACGCTTCACTGTAACATACAGATGCGGTTAACCAACTCCTGCTTGAACCCTTCTGTTGATGGGGAACTCACCACCTTCGGAGCGGTATTTGCTCCTTTTGTGGACAGTGTAAGGGAAAAACAGGAAATAGCATTTATAGGGCTGTTTGGATGTTTTAGGCGCTGTGTCCGACTCTCGATATATGTCATTTTACTTACCCCTCATCATAACACGTGGAGGTAAGTTCTACTGTTATTGTTATTGTTAATAATTACCACACTCAAGGCTCACTATGGACTGGGCTCTCTTCTTTGTGCTTTAGATACATTAAGCCATTTAACCTTTTGAAACAGCCTATGGAGTGGGTACACTTATTTCTCCATTTTATGGAGGATGAATCTGGGTCTCAGAAAGGTTAAAGAATTCGCTCAAGTTCACACAACTGCAAAGTGGATTTGACTACAGGCCATTGGATCCAGAAGCCACACTCCCTACTGCTCTGTTCGGCTGCCTCTTAACATCCTGAATTTAATGACAAGAAAATCAGGTCCCAGAGAGTTTAGTGACTGGTCATAGGTCACATCCTGGTCATTGAACTTGGCTCTGTGTGACTGCAAAGTCTGGTTGTTTACGTGACTACACGTGGTGTTCAATTATATGACAAAGTACTCTCTATACCAATTGTGACAAAATCACTCTGTTCAGTTGTACACATGGCATCAGGCTCTGCTTTAGTCATCCCTCAGTCAACTCGCAGGTTTGTCAGCCGCTCAATAGCCCTCATATCTTAATACGCACTTTTCTTTAGTGAGTCTTTGCTCCTTCTCATTTCCACCTGCTCTACTCTCGGCTAGATTTTTTTGTCCCCTTTCTACTAAAGAAGGAATTTTAAAGTGGAATAGCCATTCCTGAGCCCCAATTAATCGGAGTGGTCTAGGTGGGCCAAAATGAACAGAGTTGTAGTTTTCCCCTTTCATGTACTCAGTTAGTCTTTAGTCGATACGTGAACAAAAATGTGTTCAGGGATCTGTTCCACATCCATGCTCAGCTACCTGTCGTCCGCCCATTTACACATATCCACATCTACACGGTACTTCCAGGCCTGTTACCGGCTACGAGATACTGATCTATTTAGCCATTCACTCATACCTCATATTTCAATAGCTACACCTTTATAAAAATATTGATATCTGGTTACGAAGTCCCCCTTCTTTATTTTGAAAATTTTCTTGGTTATCTTGGATTTAAATTTCCCTATTAATTTTAGGATCAGTTTTTTCAGTTTTCTTAAAATTTCTATTGATACTTTTGTTGTAATAACATTTAAAATATACG
The DNA here is from genome assembly GCF_023065955.2 of Ursus arctos. Taxonomy (NCBI): domain Eukaryota; kingdom Metazoa; phylum Chordata; class Mammalia; order Carnivora; family Ursidae; genus Ursus; species Ursus arctos. Next base: position 9,006,160 of record NW_026623111.1, on the reverse strand, counting down.
TGCATGTATACATTCATGACACCTTCATGATATTCAATCTTCTAACTTGTGGTCATGTTGTCTCTCTCCATCGAAGTTTTATTTTGTATAAATTTAACAATATTCTCCGTAAAGGCCTCAAACACGGTTTTGTTAGATTTATTCCAATGCATTGTACATCTTTGGTCTTGTAAATGTTCTCTTATAATATTGTTCTTTACCGTAATTTTTGAATATTTGAATCGTTTTTTACACTTTAATTACATATTGCAAATCAGGAATGTTCACAGTATGTTCTCTGGAGCCTTGGAGTTAAGGAAAGGTGCAGCAACTCCGGGGGTTTTGAGGTGGGGTGAATACTAGTATAGAGGGAACAAGCTTTAGGACCCCTCTGCCTTACACAATGTGGACTTTGGAATTTGTATTTTATCCCATGAGAATTTGCATTTTATTCCCATGAGAAATGGGAAGTCTTTGGAATGTTCTAAGGAAATTATATTCTCTGGCTGCTCAATGGAAAATGTGGCAGAAGAGCAAGAGCCAACACAGGAGATCAGTCTGGAGTCTTTTTTAGTGACATCAACTGGCAAAATTCATTGTTCAGACCTCAGGGAATATGCCACTCCACCTGTAGTGGAGGTGGGCAAGGGGATTAATATAAGATGTGTTTTGTAAATGCAATTGACAGGATTTACTGATGGATGGATATTGGCAATAAATGGAATAGAGGGATCAAGGATTATGCTTAGACTTTGGCTTTAAACATTTTGGTGTATGGTGACTTTGATTAAATTTGAGAAGACTAGGAGAGGCGGAAGTAGATGTGTGTGTGTGTGTGTGTGTGTGTGTGTGTGTGTGTAAGATAGGCAGCGAGAACAAGAGCATGAGGGGTTGGGTATTTAAGTCGAGTGTAGGAATATTTCAGAAGTACAGGGACAGTGCAAGGGGGCAGACATGTACACACAGGTGAATATTTTGAAATTTTGTGAGTGTTAACAAATTGTGCAGAATTTGGACCACATGCTACTTAGTGGAGAAGTTATGCTACTGAAGACTAAGTCTGTACCTGTTAACATCATTTTAATGTCTTGCTGACAAGGAGAAACTGTTTTAAACACTTTTTATTTTAACATAATAGTTTATTACTTGTATATAATCATTTTATTGTGTTTTAGAAAATAGATTGTGTTGGGGCACCTGGGTGGCGCAGTCGTTAAGCGTCTGCCTTCAGCTCAGGGCGTGATCCCAGGGTCCTGGGATCGAGCCCCATATCAGACTCCTCCGCTGGGCGCCTGCTTCTTCCTCTCCCACTCCCCCTGCTTATGTTCCCTCTCTCGCTGGTTATCTCTCTCTCTGTTGAATAAATAAATAAAATATTTTAAAAAAAAGAAAGAAAGAAAATAGATTGTGGGCTTGAGATTGCTACATAACTCTCTCTCTCTCTCTCTCTATATATATATATATATATTTCTATTTAAAATAATGGGTAATAGCTTCCAGTTAACATTGTTGTTTCTGGTTTTCAGGAAGAAGAAGCATTATTACATTAAGTGGGAGATGCCTCTGGAGGGCATTTAAATTTGTATGACTCTTGTTGTTGCCTTGGAAGATTGTGTGGACATGGAAGAGAAAGTGGCTTAGGATCTGAGCCCAGAGGTGCTCCTGTTTTTATAGAACATGCTGAAGAGAAGGAGAAACCAGAAAGAAACAAAGAAGGTGTGGCCAGTTAGGTGGGAGAAGAACCAGGTCAACATCATAAGGTGGAAGGAAAGGGAAGAAACTATTTCTACAAAAAAGGAGGAGTGAAATGATGGTGAACTTTGGTAGTAGGACACAGAAGTCATTGTTGATCTTCACAAGAGTCATTTTTGGGGAGAGGTGGGAATGATATTGAAATAGCAGTGACAGCCAACTTTTTGAAGACTCCTGCTCAGGTAGGGAGCAGACAGATGGAGTCAGAGCTACAAAGGAATATGGCACCAAGAAAGGGTTATTTTAAAATAAGATATAAGAGATCATGAGTGTCGTCTGATGAAACTTACTGTAAAGAGAGAGAAACATATTGTAGAAAGGAAATTTTCAAGTACAAAGTGTTTGCTTGGGCAATAAGGTAGAGACTGCAGGCTTAGAAGGAGCAGCTGGTATGTACAATAGGAGAAAATAAACAGGATATATGAATAAAGATAAGGTGGGTTTGTAGCCTTCAGTGTGAATTTTGTTGAATAAATTAATGAATATATGTATACATTATTTACTAAGATTAAGGACTAAAGTATAAAGCATGGTCAGTATTTGTCTCAGCATGAGTAGAAGCAAATAAAGAAGACATCAGAGAGGAATTAGAATTTGGGCGGAGAACTTAAAAAATAATACTGATAACAATATTATTAATAATACAGGAAGAAGAGGATGAATTGAACAAAGAGGAGGAAGAACGATGTAGGAGAGCTACATTTTGGTGGGCATTTTATATTTATAGTCCCTCTCTCATGAATTCTCAAACAACACTGAGAGGTAAGTATTATCCCTCTGTGCACAGTGTGAGGCACAGAGAGCTTAGGTAAGTTGTCCAAGGTCACACAGGTTCTAAAGTGGAGGAACTACATGATTCGAACTCAAGACTGTCTGGCCACAAAGGCTGAATTCTTGAGTACTCTGTCATTCCAGAGTATGGCCAACAGACATGAGGGGGAGAGGTTTCCCAGTTGGGGGAAACAGCATCAGCACAGACAAAGAAGCATAAAGATGCTTGAGCAATATGATTAGTCCAGAGTGACTGGAACATAAGATATGTCTGTGTGTTCCCTAAAAACAGACTCTGAGCTGAGAAATTGTGTTTAAATGATTTTTTTTAAAAGGAGAAACAAGACAGGAAAGAAATAAAGCCAAGTAAAGATGAAATCTTGGATAAAATTCCAACATAATGTAGGATGATTCTGATGGCGATTCTGGAGTGGAGGTTATACCTCAGATTTGCCCCAGTATGAGATCAGGGATCTTGGTGTCCCACTTTTTCACCCATTGCTTGCTGGTCAGAGATGGAATAGGGAGAGACACAGAAATGGATTCAAAAGATGCAGGGAGATTGGGTTGGACCAACATTACTTCCCACCACTGGGTGGTTGAGAAAGAGAGCGGAAAGAGCCAAGAATCAAGACAAATATATGGGCAATCTACTCAGGGGGATCCAATGCCATGCTGGAGAGTTTGGAATTTACTCTCTACTAATCAGTTACTACTGACAAGCATTATTCTTGTTTTAAATGAAGGATCTGTGTGGTTATGGAAAAAGAAATATCAACACACTATAATAATAGTATATAACAGACCACTGTAAACAAGGGTTGCTTAACATTCCTCTTCTGGGTTGAGCTAGACGAATTTGGGTTTGAGTCTTGGTTAGGGCTGGAAAAACTAGAAAAGTCACCATACTCTTTCCATCCATCATTTTTATCTGTAGACTAGTGTTTTAAGTAGGATAATTTGTCTGCAAGTAATAGGAAACTGCTCTTCAGCTGGTTTAAATAATATAGAGGCAATATGGTGTAGGACAGATCCAACTTGGTAAAATGCAGCCAGCAAACAGCATCATCAAGAGGATCAATTTCCACTTTTCTATTTTGACAGTCTCAGTATGTTCTTTTAGCCCCTGACATGATCTTAAGACAGCTGTAACATTTGTAAGCACCATATGCAGAAACAAGAACTTTTAGTGGAAGAAGTGGAAAAGAGGAATATCGTTTTATTTCAGTTGTCTCTTTTCGTTTTAAAGAAAACTGTTTCCCGGAAGTCCCCTCAGTTGACTACTTCTCACATCTTATTGGCCAGAATTGCAACCTCTTCCCTCCATAATCCGATCATTGGCAAAGGGAGGAGTCTACAATATTTTGCTTAACGCAAATAAAATTCATCTCCTGGGGCTGGTGATACTACTGACCTTCTCTGAAGGGCATGGCTACATGGAGGAGGATAAAATAATCAGAACAAATCCAGGTTTTGTTAGAAAAGAAGGGAAGCTAATGGTTTTATGTTATGATGTCTGCTTTGACCAGGGGATTGTGAGCAATAGAAAAGAGCTCAAGGATGTTCAAGAAAGCTCTTTTTAAGGAGTATGCTCTGGGTTCCAAGAGAATCTAAGTTTAAGAATTTTTGTATGTATAGTCAGTTACTGGGAGTTGTAAATGGCAAGCGGGTAGAAAATAATCTCTTTCTCTCTTTCCCTCGCTCTCTTTCTCTATCTCTCTCTCTCCCCCCTACCATGGCCTCTCTCTCAAGCTCCCAAAGCATCTTATTTATCTATATGTCTCCTCCCTATAAACTAAATTTTCTTTTATTTGTATCAGGTTGGTTTTTGTCACCTTGGTCCCAATTGTATGTGGCTTTCTGGCTCCAGCTGGCTACATTTTCTTCTTGGTTTCCTAATTCTAAAGTTCCTAAGAGCTTATGATGATTGGCTTAGCTCCTATTTTTCTTTCCAGCCATAGGATAGTAGTCAGTCTTTGGGTAAGCTGAACTTGAGCAAATGCCCACCCTGATCCAATTGTTTGTGACAGCAGAGACCGTGGGTTAGGGCAATTCACCTTTAGCAAGGTTTATGGACAGGAAGTATGAAGGACAGTCATTTGCAAAACATGTCTCATACAATTATGTTCTTTTAAGCTTGTGCAGATTACATAAGAAAAATATTTATAAAGTGAGCCTTCAATAAATTTTAATTTCTTTCTTTCCTCCTTCATTCAACAACCATTTATGAAACATTCACTTTCTTCTAGACATTGAAGATTCACAGATGAAAAAGACACAATCCTTAAAAGAAGTCACGGCTAGTCAGATAAGCATTCTTCAGCAGTCAGTCCAGAACACTGAAAGGATAAACAGATGAACAGCTAACGGATAACTCAACCTCAAGCCAGCACTCGATCTGCATCTTAAAGTTAACCAGACAAATGCAAATGAGGGAGGAAGGGCACCAGAAACTAATGGAATTGAATGGCTTCTGCATTTCACACTTTCAGCAAGTCTCATTGACATTGTAATCTGTGTGACTCTGGATTTGTGCACTGGAGCAATGAAATTCCGTAGCAGAAAAACAGCAAGAAGTTTGATTTTAGTGAGTTTGATAATGATAGGGGCTGGGTAGTAAGGTGGGTTAAGTGTCTAACTGTTGGTTTCCACTCAGGTCATAATCCTCAGGGTCATGAGATACAGTCCTGCGTTGGGCTCTGTGCTCAGCACTGAAGTCAGCTTGAGATTCTCTCTCTCTCTCTCTGCCCCTCCTGCTCATTCTCTCTCTTTCTCTCTCTAAAAAAATAAATAAATCTTAAAAAAAAAAAAGGATTGGGGCTAGAGAAGTTGGCAAAGGCTAGACATAGAAGGACATTCTGGAAGGTCTTAAGGGAAGTTTTGGTTTTTGTTTTAAATTGGAATAATGCAGGAGTTTCAGATGGGTAAGATGGAGTAAGCCCGCTCCACATTTGCGATCCCCCAGAATGCAGCTGTAGAATCTAGACAGAACGGATGAAGAAGCTTTTTTTTTTTTTTTCCGATTCTAAGAAATAAACAGTAATAGAAGAGTTGAGGAAGACGACTGGAATACAAAGTACCACTGAACTATCAGTGAGGTTTTCATTCTTTTGTACTCAGTATCCCCGAGCCTGGATGCAAAAGAGCCCAGAACCTGGAAGTGGGGACTGGTGTGGGCAGAGAGAACTCCAGGAGAAGCATTCTAGTTCTGGCTCAAGTCATAAGAACTAATTTTGTAATGGCCAGAGGAATGGAGTAAACATCCCGCTAAAGCATAAGTCAGCTCTCTCCTACTGCAGCCTACAGCTGCCCACAAACATCTAAAATTCCGAGGTGGTGGAGATTTCCTCTCTGATCAGAGAAGCTGTTGTTCCAAGAGGGATGAGATAACTCTGGTTATATATTTTTCTCTTTGTGTTTTCCACAGCTTGACCACACATATGTGCTGTCACAAGAAGGCAATGGATGAAATAAATAAAGCCTCAGCTTTCAAGTTGGAGGACTAAAAAGGGGAGTTCTAGAAAATGAAGAGGCTATGAGAAGAATTCAGAGAGGGAACACTTTCAGAAAATGACCTTAGAACTTGTTTGTGAACTCCTGGTCAGACCCTTAGCTGTGCGTGCATGGACACACTGACACTAAAATATTCAAAATGCCCATATGACTTAAACAAGACCTAGCATCTCATAACACAATATTCAAAATATACAGAATACAATAAAATAATTATCCAATATATAAAGAAGCAGAAAAATATCAACTCACAGGGGAATAGACAATCAATAGATGCTAGAGTAAATGTTGGAATTGTCTGACAGACTTGAAAGCAGCTATTTTGAAAATGCTTCAATAAGTTAAGGTGAACACTCTTGAAACAAGTGAAAGTCTCAGCAAAGAAATAGAAGGTATAAAGAAGAACCAAATAGAAATTTAAAACAAAAACACAGCTAAAATAAAAGTATAGAATGGGATCAGCAGCAGAATAGAGATGACAGGAAGAAGAGTCCATACACCTGAATGAGATCAACAGAAATTACTCAGTCTCAGAAACACACAGAAGAAAGATTGAGAGAAAAATGAACAGGGACCTGTGGTACAATACCAAAATATTTGGCATTTATGACACAAAAGTCTCAGAAGGAGATGAGAAATAGTCTGCAGGAAAAGAAAAATTGAGTAATAGTAGAAAACCTCCCAAATTTGGCAAAAACCATAAACTTACAAATTAAAATAATTGAGCAAACCCCAAAAAGGAAACAAACGAATGAGGAAATGCACACCCAGACACACTATAACCAAATTCATGGAAACTAAAAACAAAGAAAAAATCTTGAAGACAGAGGGAAATGATGCATTACTTAGGGACACAACTATTTCAATGGCTATAACTTTCTCATGGAAAGCATGGAGGCCAGAAAGAAGTGAACCATTTTTAAAGGGCTGAAAGAAAAGAACAGTCAACCCAGAATTCTCTTGTAAGGGAAAAGTTCCTGTAGAAATAATGACAAAATAAAGTCATCCTCAATGAAGAAGAATTAAGAAATTGTTGCCAGCAGATCTACTCTAAAATAATCTCTAAAGAAAAATTTTCAGACAGAATACAACTATATTCTGTCTATATGAAACTCATTTCAAATGTAATGTTAAAGTTAAAATAAAGTGGAAGGATGGGAAAAGATATACCATGTGAACATTAATCAAAAGAACATTAATCAAATCAAAGTAGATATTGGAGCAAAGAACATTACCAGGGATAAAGTGCAACATGAAACAATCATAATATAGTCAATTCATCAAGAAATCATGAAGAGGTTAAAATGTGTAAATTAATGTGTAAAATAAGTCATCACAATGGAACTTCAAAATATATGAACATTTTTACAGGACTGAAAAGAGTAGTATGCAAATCCACAATTATACATTAGATATATAATCTCTGCTCTCAGTAATTCAACTGCTGCTTTGCGTAATCAATAAAATTAGTGGACAGGAAGTCTGCAAGGATAGAGAAGAACTGAATAACAGCATCAATCAACTGGATTTTTTTTTTTAATTCATCGAACACTCCAACCAATACAAAAGGATACACATTATTGTCAAGTGGACACAGAATGTTCACCAAGATAGAGTGTATTTTGGATTACAAAACAAAGTGAAAAATACAAAATACTTTAAATAATACAGAATGTAATCTTTTACCATGCAGATTAAGCTAAAATTAACAGCGAAGATTACAGGAGACTCTCCAAATACTTGAAAATTAAATAACATGCTTTTAAATAATCCATGGTCAAACAAAAGTCTCAAGGGAATTAAGACACTCTTTCAAACTAAGCAAAAACGAAAATACGATACAGCAAAATTTGTGGGATGCAGTTAAAGTAGTTCATAGAGGAAAAAAAGTCATGTCATTAATTATATTAAAAAGAAAGATCTCGAAACAATAATCTAAATTCACACCTTAAGAAACCAGTAAAAGAAAAGCAAAATACACCCAAACAAGTAGAAAGAAAAAAAAATAATAAAGGGCAGAAATCAATGAAATTTTAAACAGAACAGTAAATACATGAAACAGAAAGCAGTGTTAAAAAATCAGTAGAGGTGGTATATCTCTGTCAACACTGAAAAAGAAAAAACAGAGATAGAAGACAAAATTTACTGATCAAGAATGAAAACCAAGAGGCTTCTGTGGACAACTCTGTGAACATAACTTCTATCACTTAAGTTGGATGAAGTCTGTCAATTCCTCAGAAACCATAACTACTAAAATTCACCCATGATGACATCAATACCTCAAACAGTGCAATAATTATTAATAAATTGAATTTATTGATAAGAAACTTTCCAAAAAAAGATGTCTTAAGGTCCAGATAGAAACACTGGTGAATTCTACCAGGAAGAACTAATACCAACTCAAGACAACCTCTTCTAGAAAATAGAGGGGCAAACATTTCTTACTTACCAGGAGAATACCAAAACCCGACAAATATGGTGCAAAAAAGAAACAACAAACAAAATGCCTCATGTACATGGACACAAAAATCAACAAAATATTAATCAGTCTATACGATACATTATGATCAAATGGAATTTTTCCAGAGTGCATGGCTGCTTCAATATTTGGAAATCTGTCAAAGTAATCCACTATATTAATAGCCTAAAAAAGAAAAAAAAAGTATAGTCATATCAATATTTGTGGGAGAAACATTTGACAAAATACATCATCATTCATAATAAAACTTCTGTCAACTGAGAATAGATGGTAACTTCCTTAAGCCTGTAAAGAACATCTACAAAAAAAACCTAGAGCTAACATCATAATTAATGTTTCTAAAATTATTATAGAGAGGCAAATGAACTAGAATTGCCAAATGGTAGAATAAATTTGGAGTACTCACAGTACCTGATTTGAAGGCTTACTATAAAGGTACACCGAACAGGGACAGCATTGTGGTGTTGAAGGGATTGGTACGTAAATTAACAGAACAGAAGAGAATCTGTAAATAGACCTACATATATGTAGCCAATTGATTTTTGACAAAGATGCAAAGGCAATTCAGTAGAGAAAGGATAGTCTTTTCCATAAATTGGTTTGGAAAAAATTGAGTGCCCACATGCAAGATAATGAGCCATAACCTAAATCTCACACTTGACACAAGATTAACTCAGAATGGACCACAGACCTAAATGTAAAACATTAAGCAATAAACTTTTGAAAAGTTTTGTGACCTAAGGTTAAGCAAGAAGTTACTAGATATTGTCCTCAAAGCATAACCCATGAAAATTTTCAAAAATGATAAATTGGGTTTAAAATTTTTTTGAAAAAAATGTATGTATTTATTTGAAAGAGAGAGAGACAGTGTAAGCAGGAGGGGCAGAGGGAGAGGGAGAGAGAATCTCAAACAGACTCCACGCTGAGCGCAGAGCCTGATCCAGGGCTCGATTCCAGGATCCTGAGATTACAACCTGAGCTGAAACCAAGAGTTGGAGACTTAACTGACTGCCCCACAGAGGCAACTCCCCATTTTTTTAAAACTACTCTTTGAAAGATCCTGTTAATAGAATGAAAAGACAAGTCATAGACTGGGGGAAAATATTTAAAAATCACATATCTAACAAATGACTTGTATAGAATATATTTAAAATTCTCCAAAGTCAATAGTGAGAAAACAAAAACCCATTTTTAAAAAATGGGCAAAATAGCTGCACAGGCATTTAACCAAAGAGGGTATACGAAAGACAAGTTAGCCCAGTAAAAGATGCTTGATGGCATAAGCCACCAGGAAACAGTAGGTAACGATTAGAATACATAAAAAATACTGACAGTACGAAGCTTTGGACTGCATGCAGAGTAACTGGAATGCTCGTACGTTACTAGTGGGAATGCAACATGGGAGAGCTGCTGCGGAAAAAAAAGATGGGCATTTTGTTATAAAGTTAAACACGCACTTATTATATGATACAGCAATCCTGTTTCTAGACATTTATCCTAGATTCGTGAAACCTTACGTTCACACAAAACACCTACATAAGAATGTTTATGCCAGCTCTGTTTAAGATGGCAGCAAACTGGAAACTCAAATATCTTTCAGTGGCTGAATTATAAAAGCAAATGAACAAACTGCGATATATTCATATAATGGGAGAGATTTCCTCAATAAAAAAGAAGGAACTTGAGACACATAAGACAATTTGAATGGATTTCAGAAGCATTATGTAGAGTGGAAGAAGCCAGCCTCAAAGTTTGCACACTCTATGATCGCATTTAGATGATGGTCACAAAAGGACAAAATTATAGTGACGGAGAATATATTGATATTTGCCAGGGCCAGGAACAGGAGAAGGAGAAGGCATGGCTCTAAAGAAATGTCGGTTTCGGGAGGTAATAGAGCTGCTCTTTCTCTCGATTGCGGTGGTGGTGGACAAGAATTTATAGAACTATTACAACTCACAACACACTCTACTAAGATGAAGTCCACGTTAAGAAAAAAATATGTTGAAGATGGATTAAAGGGGAACAAGACAGGGGCATTTTAACCCTCCGGACTTCTAGAATTGCATTGAACGACTTCAGGTCTTTCAGCAGGGAGTTCGAAAATCTGTAGGGACTCTTCATGGAACATGCTTTCCTTCTGTGCAGAGACATGCAGTCCCTGGGAGGAAATTCCCCTAGCTGTAAACTCCATTAGGCAGCCTTCCTCCTTGAACATGATTTCCATCTTTGCCCAGGAACTTGTCCCCCCGCTTCCCTTAGCCCCCGCATTCTGAGCAACGGTGAGCTAAACCAGCTCAAAGCTGTGTGAATGGGGAGGACGAGAACTTGGCTGGGCTCAGAGCAATAAACGATACAGATTCCAGGTGTTTTGTAAAGCAGTGACACGTCAGTTCGTGAAAGATACAATGCAGTGGGCCTCGGAGCTTGCCCATGCACACGGCGACGTGATTGTGTTTTATGGACTGAAAAACACTGTTGCAAACTGTGTGGGGTGGGGGGAGGTCAGGAAGAATTAGGCGTTTGGTTGGATCAACTCCACAGTCTTAAGAGAGACCAAGTGGACAATGATAGCTTTTGTGTGGAGTTTTCTTAGCCATAGGAACAGTAAGATGTGATGTGAGTATGTTTTCCCAGGTAATTAGCATTGTATTTATTTACTCACCTGTCATTTAATGAGCCGCTCCCCTGAGCTAGGTGGCGGTGTGATAGACACAGGGGACAGAAGGAAATCAGACCCTGAAGCAGTTCACCCTACCAGGCTGGAATCCTGAAGGATCTCAGGGGCCAGAGCGACAAATCATTCCATCTAAGCCCAAAGTGAAGAGGGACCGCTTCCCAAGAGAGGAGGTAGCTTGTTCCGTGGTGACCGATAAATTCCACGTCTTCCGTAGGTAGTCTATGAGCATGGTGGGTATGGTCATGAACTCCAGAGCTATACAGTCTGGGCTTGAATCCCTGCTCTGCTAATCACTCCCTGTGTGATTTTGGGTAGGTAACTCAACCTCTCTGTGCCTTAGTCCCGTCATCTGTAAAAAGGGGATAATGCTTGTTCCTACTTCACAAAACTCAATCCGGATAAAAATAGAGAATGTCAAGTGTCTACATGGTAGACAAAGAACGCCTGGCACACAGCACACATTCAATGAGTGCTCTCCAGCTCAGTGATCTTGCACTGAAAAGCAACTTCTTTGGAACCACTCTCTCATTGAATTCCAGATTTGCCCAGTTTAGGTAAATAAGGAAACTGGCTTTAGCACTGACTTTCTCCTGTCCTCATCCCATGAACTAAGAAAGCACTGTTCACCTTTGGGCCTTGATTTCTATACGCGTAGAAAAAGAGAGGTCAGAGGCTTGACCCAGATGGACAGCAAAGTCCCCTTAAACTCCAGGATTTGACACTCCGGAAAGGGAAAATGATCCAGCCAGGGCTCTGTCATTCTCACCACTCGCCCAAGGAAGCTGCCCAACGTTGAGCTGTGTGCTTAGTAAAAAGACCAACATTTCCCTCTAGTGGTGAGTTTGGAGCAGTGACCTGCCTTGCGTGAAGGATTCTGTTGGGGTGCTTTCAAGGTGGGACGGACAGGTGGACAACTCAATAAAATGATTCTAGGTGGTAGACCCACAGCATTTCTTAATTTTAGTACAGATAATTTAAACTTAGTAAGTATTATAAGAAACGGATGAAACAGTGCATCAAATTTAGTGATTACGTGGATATTGTTTGTTCTTAAAGAAATGAGGCAATTTAAAAAAGGTTAACTAATATATTTCAGCTTTCAGTTAATAGAGATGGCAAAAGTCATACAGAGGAAGCTTAGAAAATAGTAGTTTTAATTTAACTTTACTTTTATCAAAGGAGATATGCATGTGTTTGAAAAGCATCAAATAGTTATACGAGAAGACTTGTTAAGAAAAATAGCAGTCATGCCCCACCCCAGACACTGTCTTGTTCCTGGAGGCAACTGCTTGTAAATTTTTTTGGCTAATCCTTGGCATTTGCATCCATACTTTCCAGTGATATGCTTATACTTCTAGATCTTTCTGTTTTAGACATTGCACATTGACTTCCCAATGCAGAAGATGGGATTTTGCTTTCTTTTATCCACCCTCCCCTACCACGACCCCGTCTTTATCTTTCTAATCTCCCCCATATTTCCTATTGCTCCCTCCTATTCTTATATAAGCATCCTATGCTTATCTAGCAACTTTGTTCAGTTCAATATTCAGTATTACATTATTACCATACATATGCTACCCTTAGTTGACCCATAAAATGTAGTGTGATTATCTTTACTTTCCTGCAAAATATGAAGTCAATGATTTTTCCTTATGTTTTATTTGCTTAATTCTAATTTAACTCTGAACTCTTCCGCAGTTGTGTAAATCTCTTTAGAATACGCACAAATGCACAAATACCTTAAGCTAGTAAAAATGTCGTCTTCTGAGAGTTCAGCCCTTCTTGCCTGCCCCTCCCTGGCCTGCTGCACAGATAACCCCATTAATTCCCTTCACTCTGGGGATCTATTTTGTCACTCCTTTGTATTGGGTCACCTATTTGGATCCGGGATTCATTGTTTCCTCTTTCCTCCTGGTTTATGCCCTTTTGCGGAGAAAGCAAATCAAATCTGTCAGATGGTTTCTGAGAAAGAATACGTGACTGGAAACTCTAAGACCTTGCCTGTCTAAGAACATCCTTATTGTGTCTTCATATGAAATCAATACATTGTGCAGGGAGGTTTTAGGGGGCAAACATCCCCCCCCCCCAGCATTTTTTTTTTAAGATTTTATTTATTTATTCGACAGAGATAGAGACAGCCAGCGAAAGAGGGAACACAAGCAGGGGGAGTGGGAGAGGAAGAAGCAGGCTCATAGTGGAAGAGCCTGATGTGGGGCTCGATCCCATAATGCCGGGATCATGCCCTGAGCCGAAGGCAGACGCTTAACCGCTGTGCCACCCAGGCGCCCCCCGCCCCCCAGCATTTTTAATGCTTTTCTCCATTGCTTTCTAGCTTCCTATGTTGCTGTAGAGAAGTGGAGTGTTGTATTGATTCTTGATCTTGCATGTAAAACTTACCCCCTCCCCTGTGCTACCTGCCCCTTTGGAAGTTTGTGGAATGTTGTTGGTTTCTGTTTTCCCCTGTCCAATATTCCGAAACTTTCTGATGGTGTGTCTTGATGTAGGATTGTTTCCATGTCTATGCTAAGCCCTTTGAAACAAACTTATGTGCTTCAAACTGAGAGCTTCAGAGGGGAGGGGGTGGGGAATGGGATAGGCTGGTGATGGGTAGTAAGGAGGGCACGTATTGCATGGTGCACTGGGTGTTATATGCAACTAATGAATCATCGAACTTTACATGGGAAACCAGGGATGTACTGTATGGTAACTAACATAATATAATAAAAAAATATTATTATAATAAAAAAAAGAAACTTGTGTGCTTCAGACTTGAGAAACTGTTTAGTTATTTCTCTGGTGAATGCTTTACTTCCAAATTTTCTAATTTTTCTGACAGCAATTCCTAATATTTGGATGTTGCATTTCTTGGATGTGTCATATTTTCTTTCTGTTTCTCTATTATTCTGCTCTACTTTCTATGAGATTTATTGAATTTTATTTCAAAAATCTTCCGTTGGTTTCTTTTCATTTCTTCTCTCATATTTTTGCAATTTCTCTATATTCATTCGTATTTCTCATGATTTCGTTGTTCTTTGGGAGTTCCTGTTTCCTAGCTTTCTGTTCTTATTTTGTAAATTACACATATTCTCTTATTTTTTGGAAGATACCTAAGATTGTATTTTTATTAAGTTCTCTTCTTTCTGTGTGGTTCCTTTTTCTTTCAATCTCTCTCTCTCTCTCTCTCTCTCTCTCGCTCTCTATCTTCTCTGACTTTTATATTAGATGATCTTTTTCAGTGTCAGGCAACCTTAGCTGGATTTATAAGGATGGGCACTGATATCTGATTAGAAGTTTCACCTGTGTCAGTTGGCTTTTTCACCGTAGGAAGACTTAGATGGCTGTTTTCATCAGAAACTCCTGAAGCCAGTTCTTTTATGTCTGTTCTCTTGGATTATTCCAGTTCTCTAGAGAGGACTCTTATGATCTTCAGGATATAAGTGGCTCCCGGCACTCTGAAAGCTGTGTTGGGAGATAGCAGGGAGGTCTCCGTGACTCAACATTGAGTATGTAAGCTTGTACTTGTGTTTCCTGTTTTTACTACAGCACTCCCCTCTTCATGCCCAACTGTGGCTGGTATCTGTCTGTCCAGAGATTCTTTGTTTTACCTTTTTTTTGGGGGGGGGGGATAAGTCTTCCCTTTTCTACTGGGTGAGTGGAATGCTGTATAAACAAGGGATAGAGACCTAATGATCTGATTGTTTTTCAACAGTGTTTCAACCTGCTCTTCTTGCATTTTGCCCCACCTTCTCTCCCATCCTCCGAGGTATATGATGCCAATTTTGGAGCTTTTCAGGCGTCCTGTGGTATAAATCAAATTGCTTCTTGGATTCCTTCACTGCCAGCTTAAAAATCGATTTTTCTGGGTCTGCTAAGTTAGTTACTACCACTCAGGCATCTGCTTTCCAGCTTCTAAAACTGTCGTGTTATTCTCTCTCCTTTGTTTTTACAAATGTATACCTTTAAAAATAATTTACCTGTCCTTCTAATGTTTTATCTTTTTGAGGGGAAGAGTGGGTTGGTGAGGGAGATGAAGCATGCGTTTTGCGTGTAGCGTGTGTGTTTGTGGGTGTATGTCTGTGCTCTATCTTCTTCCTTTAACTGGACGTCTCAAAACGGTTAGTTTTTAGAATTCCTTTCTCATTCTCTGGCAAAACATTTTTAGTAGGAATCCTTCTACAATGTGACTAAAAATAAAAGAAAAAAATATTTGAAAGGCAGCAGTTGCATGAAATTTCTCTGGGTGTTCTATGAAAAATGCCTGACTGGGGCTGAAGTGTGATGATCACAGCTCAGCGGAGTCATTGGAGGAGAAAGGGATATTTTAGAATCCCCAGCATGTGGCAGGCACTGTGCTCCACTCCTTAGCAAATGTTATCATGTTTCATTTTAATGCAGCTGCAATTCCATGAAGTAGATGTTGTTATCCTTGTTTTACAAAGAAGGAAACAGAGGGTAACCCATAGGCTAAAGAAACACACGGCATGTGAATAAAAAATAAAGATTCAGCTAAGGTTTTCTTGCAAATGAAGCTCATAGTCTCTCCACTCCAGCAAACTAAATTCATTGTGTGGCTGAAGTAAGGCAAGGTGCCTAAATAGTGCCCGGTTATTTACAATTATCCAAATTCTTTCTTGTCATAAACTCATGCTTGACTTAAAAGAAGGAAAGAGATCGCCTGGAGTGTGGTCTCTGATTGAGAACAAGGCTAACTCATTCTGTGACCTTGGGCACATTGCTTCACTCTCAGGGCCCCGATTTCTACATCAGTAAAACAAGGTCATCAGAATAAATGGTCTGTTACATTCTGATGATCTATCTTGCAGATGGTGAGCTGGAGGTGCTGAGAGCTTCAAGTCAGATGGGAAGTCCAATGCTCGGCCACCCTCTAACTCTCTGTTTATACTCTTTGCAAGAAACTTCCCAACAGATAGTTGGACGGCCTTCCAAATGCCAATGGGCATGAAATATGGTTTTCTCCCAAGTCCCTCTTTAGAACTGAATCTCTCCACATCTCCTTCAGGGACTGCAGGGTCTCCTCTAAGCTTAAGGTAAATAAATACTCCAAAATGTGGAATGGAAATGGAAGTCAAAGGAGCGATTGGGGAAAGGAGGCAGCAAACCTTGGGCCTTTTACCATATGGCCTCAACACTTTTGATTATTTTATGAATGCATGAGGTGACACATTGGTTTCTTCAAAGCCATTCTTATACAGGCCTTTCAGGTTTATAATCCATGTGAATTTAGATAATGAGGTAATTGGGTTTAATGACTGAAGTAGTGATTCCAGAAGGAGAAGAACTCAAATTATTTATAATAATAATTGTTACTGATACTAGTATGATATTACTAAAGCAACACTAAATTGGTAATAACTTCCATTTGAGAAATGAAAGTGACCATACATATAATTTTGCTCAAGCCTCTTGTGTCCAGATGAGGAATCTAAGACCCAGGAACACAGTGTGACTTAGCAAAAATTTGTCCAAAGTTATGCTAATTACAAATTCTATGCTTTTCCCATAATACTCCACTGTTCCGCTGCTGGTTAGTATTAGCCCCTCTCCCCCTACAAATGTCATAGTGCTGATTTAGAACTATGACTGAGAGCCATATGATGGGTTATTTATTGGTTTTCCGATTACTTTGATTAATAATGATGTTCTAAACAAAGTTAGTCTTAGGTCATTAACAGGGAAAATAGATCCCAAAAAGGCATGATGGGGCCGGTGGGTGGCTTAGTCAGTTGAGCATTTGCCTTCAGCTCGGGTCATGATCGCAGGGCACAGGGATGGAGCCCCGTGTCGGGCTCCCTGTTCAGCAGGGAAGTCTGCTTCTCTCTCTCCCTGTGTCTCTGCCCCTCCACTCGTGCTCTCTCTCTCTCTCTCAAATAAATAAATAAAATCTTTTTTTAAAAAAGAAAGGGTCGTGTTGTAATCCTGGTTTGTTTGTTTTTTTTAAGATTTTATTTATTTATTTGACAGAAAGAGACAACGAAAGAGGGAACATAAGCAAGGGGAGTGTGAGAGGGAGAAGCAGGCTTCCCACTGAGCAGGGAGCCTGATGCAGGCTGGATCCCAGGACCCTGGGATCATGACCTGAGCCGAAGGCAGATGCTTAATGGCTGAGCCACCCAGGCGCCCCAATATAATCCTGTTTTTAACATCAAAAATTGTCCAACCGCAATTGTGACGGTATGAGTTAATGAGATAAGGCCATTTTACATAATGGCCTACGTATATTATTTTTTTAAAGTTTGTTTTCATTCAATAACTTCATTCTATTTTTTTCCAGGTATATTATATGTCAGATATTTTCTGTATGCTTTGGAAGGATTATCTCATAAATTATCATAATGTGAAATTAAGTAGTTATAATTATTATACCCATTCCCTGGCGCTCGGAGAGGTAGATGGGTCTCTTAAAGTCTACACATGGTATTTGGCAGAGTTGGGATACACACTCAGGCAGACCTACCCGGGAACTCAGGATCCGTACTGTTGACTTTTATCCCCAAAACATTCCCCCAAATTGAGAAATTTTACATGAAGCACGCTGAAGAAAAATATCACACGTATTTAAGGTGTGCCATATTATTGCAATTTCTCACACTGTTTAATCCAAGGCAAATTTTTCATTCATTTTGGTGGCCAGTTGCTTAACGGTATCTTTCGCAGTATCTCGATCTCTACTTTTTAATTTTTTGTCGTGTTGACACCAGAGTAAGACTTTATAGGAGAGTAATTTGTGAATACATTAAGAAATAACTTATTCCAAACCAACTTATCCCAAACAATAGCACATTATAATATCTTACTGGTATCTTATCCTCTCATATTATCTTATATCTTAAAAATTGATTTCTCTCATCTTTCAGTTCCTTCACAAGAGAAAAAAGGTCAAAACTCTTTTTTTGAAACTTGTGAAAATAAGTAAATTCTTCAACCTCTTTGTATTTCAGTTTAATTAGTTCAAAATAGATAAAATAAGATCAAATAAAAAATTCATTCTTTTATTCAATAGCTATTGATCATTTGCACAGCTTGTTACAATTAAATGTTCACCGAGTTAATAAATTAATTACTTAGAGTCAGGAAGGCAAGGGCTCAAATGTTGACTTTGCCTCTTTATTAAATTATTTGGGGCACATTTTCTCATCATAATGTATAAGAAGTAGAACCATTACCACTGCCACGCGTCCCCCCCAGGGTAGCTGGGTGAAATATCACAGGTGGGGAAGGATAAACCTTAATTAACTCCAGTCATAATTAGTGGTAAATAATATTTTCTCATTCATTTATCTAAGCCATTCATCCCCAAGACTGCCTCTGTCTAGTATCTAGAAAGACTGACTCTTTCTAGACCTTGTTACTGAGCAAGCAAATTGCTTACACAAGGTAAGCAGTTCCAACTGTATTGAAATCAGTTGCCTGAAATGTTTTCTTTCCCATTCAACATTGCTTATTTACATGGTGTCGGATCAAATGGAAGAGAGAAGAACAATGTGATTCGTGATCTTCCTCCAAGAAGGCAGCTGCAACATAATGTCTCAGGAAACAGGATAATCTGTTTGTGTGGCCACAACGCTGTGATCCCTGACCTGTCTTAATCTCCAGTAGTGGATATATGTGTGGCACTTTTGTCCCCAGGTGGAACTGAAAGTTGAGAAACCAAACAAAACAAAACACTATTCATTTGGATATTTTTCTTCTATCATTGCAGATAAAAACTATTGGTGTAGGTTGTAAATCTTCTCTTTTTTCGTTGGGCTCAAGAATTCATTTCTCCTGTTTTCTAAAAGTAATAAGGATCTTCCTGAAATCTCATCTCTCTTGAGGATTTGGGATGCTCTTGGGTATCTGCCACAGTAAGAAAACAAGCTGAAGGAATGTGGAAATGTGAAGCCATCTGGCTGCTGGTCCACTTTCACACCGGCTCTAGGGGTCACTGAGAGCCCCCCAAGGGCTGTTGAGACCCAGCTCCGACAGGAAACATTTGATCTCTTTCCAGCAGTGCCCGGACATGTGGACTCAGATACGTGGATCGCCTCTAAACACAGTGGTTAGGGAATATTTTAATTGCAGAATTTGAAAAGGGTGTTTGGAAACTGACTTTAGCCCCCTAGAACTATCAAAATCCCAAGCCCCAAGCACTTTGACTAATATCACATTTTGTTATATGTCAACTTTTTTTTTTCTTGAGTGTGTGTCATTGGAAACTGTGAGTATTCAGCGTGGGAGGTGGGAGGGACTTTGCTTAATCTTAGAGGCATAACAATGAATGAATGACATGTAGTCCCTGTCTTCCAGGATAAGTCAGCAAATGAACAAGCCCTGGCAATATGGGGTGATGTATTAAGACAGATTCCAGCAGACACTGGTTAACATTCATTCCACCACTAACGAGTACCTAACCCTGTGCCATGCTCGGTGTGCTAGCCTCTGGTGAACTGTCTTAGGGGGCGTATTGGTTTGTTAGGACTTCTTATCAAAATTTTTTGGACTTAGTGGCTTATTGTCTCAGAAATTAATTTTCTCATAGTTCAAGAGGCTGAGAAGTCCAAGATCAAGGTGCTGGCAAGGTAGGTTTCCTTCTGAGCCTTCTTCTGTTGGCCTGTGGGCCATCTCACTGTGGCTCACATGACCTCTTCTTTACGCGGACATAGAGACGGAAGGAAAGGGAGAGCTCTCTGGTGTCTCTTTTTATAAGGACACTGATCCTATCTGATGAGGGTCTTACTCTTTTGACCTCATTTAACCTTAATTATTTCCTTAAAGGCCCCATCTCCAAGTACAGCCACACTGGGTATTGGGGATTCAACATATGAATTTGGGCAGGGACAGAGACATTCAGCCCATAACAAGAAGTGATGAGAATTTATCTATTTAAAGTGCATGGAAGTGACAAATGAGAACTCTAGACATAATAGCATCTGTATATCATTGAGGGGTTAGAATAGCATTGTCAGATAAAAAACAGAGCATCCAGTTAAATTTGGATTTCAGATTAACAACAAATAACTTGTTTTAGTATAAGTATGACCCAAATATGGCATGGGATATACTTATGCTTTAAAAAGCCCTGTTAGTTGTTTATCTGTAATTCAAATGTAATTGGGTGTTTTATATTTTGATTTGCTAAATTGGTCAGCCCTCAAATGGAGCAGTTTTATATTTAGGGAACTGGTTATAGCATAGCAAAACTGGCACATTGGGCAGAAGACATAAGGATCCTGGAGAAACAGTCAGGAGGACTTGTTACAGCTTAAGGAGTGTTGGGCTGTGGGTCATTACAGTGAACAAGCCCCTTAGCCTCTGCCAGAGGATATGGTGAAGTGCACTCATTTCTTTCAACTCTGTTGCCTGGATAGTCACAAAGACCGTCCACAAGCCAAAGCAAAGTGAGATACTCATTTTTGTTCAGTCCTATAGTTACGGGCTGAATTGTGTCACCCCAAATATTCATATGTGAAATCCTAAACCCTAAGCTTCAGAATGAGACTAAACTGTATATTGACATAGGGTTGTTGGGTTTTTTTTATATTTTTTTATTATGTTATGTTAGTCACCATACAGTACATCCTTAGTTTTTGATGCAGTGTTCCATGATGACATAGGGTTTTTAAAGAGGTACTTACACTGTGGTTATTAGGGTGGGCCCTTTTCCAATATGACTGGTGTCATAGAGGAAGAGAAAATTTGGACACACGGGAAATGACCTTGAGAGATGATAGTTATCAACAAGCCAAGGAGACAGGCCTTGATCAGACCTTTCCCTCACAGCCCTCAGAATGAACCAACACCTTGATCCTGGCCTCCTGGCCTCCTGGCCTCCAGAGCTATGAGAAAATTAATTTCGGTTGTTTAAATGACCCAGTCTGTGGTATTTTGTCATGGCATCTCTAGCAAACTAATATGCCTGCCTCAAAAGTTTTTTTTAACTGAAAAAAAAAAAAAGAACCCTATCATTTCATTTAGTGTAAGTGTAAAGTATGTAAAGTACAATGTGAACCCACATAAGGTCCAACCTGAGCTTCCCATTTCATGATGAGAAAGCTGAGGACCACAAGGTTAAGGATTGGCTTAAGAGTGCATCTTTAATTCAAAAGAGAATCTGAAGAAAAGACACATTTATAGATCAGGAATACTGGAATACAAAAATGTTTCCTCGCAGGGTGAAGAGCAGAGCGGATTACACCTCTAGGGACAAGACTGAATTTGCATGTCTATAGACAACAATTAGTTTGCATCGCTGTAGGTTATCTGCTATTTACAGAATTGCAAAGAGCTTTAAGCCTAGGATGAGCTGGGACCAGAGTCGAGCAAGCTCTGTAAGCAGACAAAGCATCTTGGTTTTCCACTGAAATACATTTTCCCTATACCAGGATTTCTGGGCATCAGGCAACATCTGGAAGCAGAAATTCATTACTGTGTGTTTCAGCACAGAACATCGACGTGCATATTCAAGTGTCAGGAAGGCAAACAAGAGTGTAAAGGGACAAGGGCATGCAAGAATCTAAAGGGACGCTGGAAGGCCAGGAAGGAACACATCTTTTCTCTGACCAGTTTGTATTGGAGAATTTACAGAATCGAACAATACTAAGGCTGGTGGGCTCTGCAATATTGTCTAACCCACTTGTCTAACCCACTTGTTTCACGGACATGGAGGGATCTGTTGTTGAGGCAGGGCGGTACAGTCACCTGGCACTGGGCTGAGCTGTATGGGCTGCTGAAACCAGTAAGATGCTTCTGCCATGGCATTCTGCTGCTTTGGTGCCTGTTACACCTTCCTATGCCTCTTCAAAGTGCTGCACAAAATGGGCTTTAACCTGGAAATAGCAAGTGAAAAAATGCAGGGAAAGTGGATGAACCACACCTATGTCCTGGGCACTTATATTCTGGAAACTGGAATACTGTAGGTGCTAGTTAAATGCTGTTAGAACAAATGACACTGGTCGGGCACCTGGGTGGCTCAGCCAGTTAAGTGCCCAACTCTCGGTTTCAACTCAGGTCACGATCTTGTGGTTGTGGGATAGAGTCTCGTGTTAGGCTTTGCTCAGTGCGGAGTCGGCTTCAGATTCTTTCTCCCTCTCTCTCTCTGCCCCTCCCTACTCTCTCTCTCTCAAATAAATAAATAAAATCTTTTAAGAAAAAAAGAATGAATGACCCTCGTGAATATTTCATTGCGTATCTTTAACATTTTTCAAGAGATTGGGATCTTGCTGGCGCCTAGTGGTGGCCTCGAAGCTGGAGGAGGGAAGGCATGGTGAAAGAATCGGGGCACAGTTCAAGAATCAGATGACCCCTCTCCCTCCTCTGATCACCCTCATCCTTTACTCCTCCCGCCATAGCAGGGGTTCATCCCTGCGCTTCACTTTGACGTTGCATTTTAGCTCCTACTTGAGCTGCATCCATTTACTTAAACTGAACCAGTACTTCACTTTCCTTAAACGGAATCCATACGATTATATTTAAATGTTTCTTATACTGAGTACTTAAATTTATACGCTACTTAAATGAAATCAATGCTCAACCTGAGCAGAGAGCTCTCCCTAAACTGAACCCATGCAACAATTCTCATGCACTTAAATTGTTCACGGTTTGGCTAATTTTTTTCTCTTTTCAATGAAGAAGCCCAGCCCTGTGGGCTCTTTGACATCAGGAGATCATCAAGTTGCCCATGACCCTGAGGGTTTGGCGAAATAAAGCTGGGTGGAAAACAGCTCTCCTGTAGACCTTACATGTGTTACCCTTAAGATGGCATGATACTCATGAGCCTGGTACCATTTCCCTTATTTTACAGATGTTGGACCAGGCTCAGAGGGTATGAGTGGCCTGCCCAAGACCAGCCTGCTGAGTGTAGGAGGCAGGGTTTGAATTCAGGGCTGTCTGACTCATGTCTCTAGTGGTTGGTTCTGCTGCCTCTACTGTCTCCCCAGCTCTGAAAGCTTGTCCATGTGTTTGTCCTGTATGAACAGGCTGCGAGTGAACTGAGTCAGTGAATGACATGGAAAGAGAAAAAATGACACAGATGCAGCTCCTGGGACCTAGAACAATGTCCCTATCCAAACCTTCTCTGAAAAGTGCAGCAGTGGTCCAGTGGCTTCTTCCAAGCAACTACCCAAGCAAAAGGGTACTAGGGCCTGCCATTGGATGCTTTAAAAAAAAGAAGAAAAAAAGATTTTATTTATTTATTTGAGAGACAGAGAAAGAGTGAGTGAGAGAGAGAGAAGGAGCAAGGGGAGGGAGAAGTAGACTCCCTGCTGAGCAGGGAGCCCCACGTGGGGCTCAATCCCAGGACTCCGGGATCATGACCTGAACCAAAAGCAGACACTTCCACCAACTGACCCACTCAGGCGCCCCTATCAGATGGTTTTGATTGACCCATTCCCATCACTCTGAGGAGGTGGGTCAAATATTCTCCTTGTTTAACAGGTGAGGACCCTGATTCTAGCTACTATTTGTTAAGTGTTTACTCTGGGCCAGGCACCATTACAAACACTGTACCCGTATTAACGCATTTCCTCTTCTGCGGGAATAGATGCAATCATCATCCCTCCCTAACAGATGAAGAAGCTGACGCACAGAGTGGTCACTTCGGTTGTCCAAGGTTTCAGTAACTGGTGAGCAGAAGGAAGTGGGGGAGCTGACTCCGGTAGGCCAGCTCCAGAGCTCATGCCCACAACCACCATGCAGGGATGTTGAATGACTTGTGGAGAGGTTGGTGCACAGAGACTGGTAGAGATGGTCTGAGTCAAGGCACTGGCTTCAAAGTCTATGCACTTTCTAACGGGCTACCACTTTAGATCACATAAGAATACAAGGAGCCAGACTGGTTTACTCTCTGGCCCCTGTGTGGCCGCAGACTCTTGATCTCTCTCCGCCTGTGTTTGCTCATTTGTTAAGTGAAAACGATCATGATTCTCATTGCATTAGGTTCCTTTAAGATTAATCGTGATGCACTACATCTGAGACTAAAGATGTACTATAAGTTGGCTAATTGAATTTTTAAAAAAAAGATTAAAATGTGATGCTGTGTGTGAAGGCTTGGTAAACTATCTGCTATAGAAAACAGGAAATATTAGCTGCAATCATTTTCTTAAAGTTTCAATTTACATTGCAACATTTGTGTTGGTTAAGTCATAGTTATTTTCATTAAAATATGAGGTATCTCAGCGTAGTGGAAAGTGTCATGGGAACTAGCAGGTCTGGGTTTACTCCTGGCTTTGAGAAGGGTATGTGGAAAAGTCTCATTTTTTTTTTTTTTGGAAGAAATAGGAAACTCCGAAAAGCAATGTTTGTGGAGGAAGGTAAAACAAAAGCCAGACAGATCATCTGGGGCACTTGCTAAAAACGTCAGAGACTAGACAGAGCGGATGCATTGAAATGCTGGGAAGGGGTCGATGCAATTAACCGGGTAAGAGTAGAATACTCAACAGATGAGGGAGGAACAAATGCACACTAGCTTGACCAGAAGAAGAGTTTCTTGAGATTTCCAAACTTTCCAAGATAAGAAACTATATAGAAATATGAGCAAAACATGTTGACAGAAATAGGCATTGCTTATCAAGTCTGCTATGTGTATATTTTTTGAAGCACTAGGAAAGGTACTTATACCAATGGCTGCTTCTGACATGATATTCATTCCTGTATTTATTAGCATTAAAAGCAAAAATTTCCCTGAAGCCAGCTATGATGGATCAAGTTGCTTAAGCACCAGTTGCTTCATCTGCAAAATAGTAATAGTGACTTATTTTGTGGATTGTCAGTTGAGATAATAAATAGAAAGCACAGTTTCAAGGATGTCGTAGGTGCTCAAAAATGTTCGTATCATTTTTGCTACAGTGATCGTTTCCTAGATAGTAACCAACCCCAAAGTCCACCAAGCGGTCTGTCATGATGAAACCTGCTGCAGCTTGGGTAGATGGAAAACCCAATCAACTCTTGTCAACAAGACCTGAGATGATAAATTAAGATGAAGCCAGTGGGTCTGGTGTGATGGCTTCTTGGGAGCTCATCTTGAAGTGCTTTGGTGAGGTCTGTTTTGTTTTGCTCTGTTTGGGATCATTTCTTTTGCCTCTCCAGCTATGTAAAGATAATAATCGCACCAATAGAACTGGTGACCTTTCACCCTTTCTCCCTTTGATAAAGTCTCATTTTCTAGGAAAACTATGACAAACGTCTCTTCCTTCACCTTCAGTAAACTAGCAGATAATCTGTCTATTATGCTTAATATCCTCTTACTCCACAAGCCATTGGTATTTGGTCCGGGTTCTTCTGAATGGGGTGAACATTATATCTCTAACCTATGAAATGTCTTTGCTCCTTTGCAATGTTGGTGGAGCTAAATTTGTTTTCACAGCTGGTTGTACTTGGAGAAGGGGTTAGCCGCCGTCTTGAAGCTTCTACCACAGCAGTTCATCACCAAGCCTGCTGTGTGGTGGGGGCTTTGAGCTGTTAACGGGAGGCGTGGAGGGAAGTCTAAATTAATCATTTATGATTTATTTATTCTTTTTCCATCATGGAGTAAAATGAGCAGATGCCAACATTTCTAGGGCCAAGACTGTCTAGATGATGTGATGTTTGATAACTGACTCCTAATATTTATCTGCCAACAGGACCAATCTGCGGGACTAATAACAAAACCATATACTTACAGACCACTTCACAATTTACAGCTTGGTTTTCCTATTCTTGGCCTCGATGGATTCCCGTAAAAATCCAGTGAGTTTGAGGCTGCATTCTTTTGCACCACCGTTTTACAGGTGAGGATAAAGAAGTCCAGAAGTGGCTCTGTGTCTTGCTTGACGTCACATGGCTTATAAATAGCAGGTGAGTGTCTTGAATTTCTATCTCCAAACCCTAAGACCTGTACTGTTTCCATGACTATACTGAAGAAGAGACACCATATGGAGGCCTTCTGTGCCACTGAGGTGTCACTTAAATTCCCTGCCCCCCTTTCCAGCAAGCCTAAGAATCCTCACTATCCTGCCATCCAGTGCCACTTTTGATGCAGGAATTTCAGTCAACCTAACGAGCACCTGTGTTGCATTGGAAACTTGTTCAGTACTCAAGATGCAGAGATAAACTAAGACAGAAAAACTGCTTCCAATGGTGGAACATTCCCAGTAGAGCTATCTATCCAGAATGATGGCTACAAGTGGCTATTTATTTTTTTTATTTTTAATTTTTTTAAAAGATTTTATATATTTATTTGAGAGAGACAGCCAGCGAGAGAGAGAACACAAGCAGGGAGAGTGGGAGAGGAAGAAGCAGGCTCCCAGGGGAGCAGGGAGCCCGATGTGGGGCTTCATCCCAAGACCCTGGGATCATGCCCTGGACTGAAAGCGGATGCTATCCACTGAGCCACCCAGGCGCCCTGACAAGTGGCTATTTAAATTTAAATGTAATAAAATTAGATATTCAGTTCCTCAGTTGCACTGGTCACATTTCAAGTACTCACGTATTGCACAGCACTGAGAGGTATTTGGCACAGCAGTGGTCGAGAGAGAAAGGTAGGCAGGCCCAAGGGGGTATCTATCTACTAAAGCAGACAGACTTAAAAATGCAACATTATGTTTATTGTGAAACCCGATAACTTTCTCCAGTAGCACCCATGTTGACGTTCCTTTGCCATGTGCCAGGGAATGAGATGATGTGAATAAGTATTCATTCAATCAATAAATATTTGAGTGACCAGTATGTGTACCATTCTAGGCATATACTGGTGAAAAAGACAGACAAGGTTCTGACTTATACCAAGGAGAGTCAAGTAATTCAAAGAAAGATGAACAAGAAAGTATCATGTTATTGGTTAGGGATAAGTAAGAAATTAAAATATGTTGCTGTTTTAAAGAGTGACTGGCTATGACTTCAAATGAGATAGCTTGGGAGATGTCTCCTGTAAAATAATGTTTAAGCTGAGATCTAAATGGTAAGAGGGAGCCAGCCATGACAAGATTATGGGAGAGCAACATAAACAGGAGAAACAGCCAGGAAGAACATTTTTGTTGTCCTCAAGGAATTTTAAAATGGAGAGCTTGTCTGGAGCATAGTTTAAAAGTTAGAAAATAGCCTTATAGATGTTGAAGAAGGAAACAGTGACTCGTCAGTGTTAGGAGTTTGAATTTATCATAAAGCAATAGAAAACTTCTAAGGTAAAAACTTTAAAGTAGGAGTAGGGCATAATCTGGTTTATAATATAAGGAGTGAATCTGCCCAAAATATGGAGAATGTATTATAATGAGGTAAGAGTGAAGACAGGAAAAGTAGTTGGTAGACTATTATAGCAGTTCAGGTGATAAAAAATGGTAACATGGAAAACAGCCAAGAAAGATGTAGAGAAGTCAATTTGGGGATATGCTTTAGAAGTAGAGTCAATCAGGGGCGCCTGGGTGGCACAGCGGTTAAGCGTCTGCCTTCGGCTCAGGGCGTGATCCCGGCGTTGTGGGATCGAGCCCCACATCAGGCTCTTCCGCTATGAGCCTGCTTCTTCCTCTCCCACTCCCCCTGCTTGTGTTCCCTCTCTCACTGGCTGTCTCTATCTCTGTTGAATAAGTAAATAAAATTAAAAAAAAAAAAAAAGAAGTAGAGTCTATCAGATTCACTGATGGATTAGATATAAGAGAAAGAGAGAATAGCTCCTGGGTGTTGAGCTTCGGCAATGAGGTGGAGCCATCTACTATGAGTAGGAAGATTGGTGGGTGCACTAAAAGTGAGGCTCTAAGGGACAATGAAGAGAGAATAGAGTTGTCTGAGGCAGACATGAAGCAACCAGGTAAAGATATCAAATAGCAGTTGGATATATGAATCTGGAAAATAATTCACGGCTGGAAGAAACACTTTGGGTTTTTTGATATGTCAATGGTGTTTAAAACTAAAACACGGAGTGAATGAAAGTAAATGTTGAGGAGAGGTGAAATCTTAGGACTGGGTCTAAGGTCATTCCAATATTTAGAGGGCAAAGAGTCAGCAAAGAAGAGTGAGGTAAGGGGGAAAACCAGAAGCATATGGTGTCACTCAAGTCAAGGGAAGACAGAATTTCAGAAAGGTTGGAGTCATCAAATGTGTCCAATAATACTGAGATCAAAACCAATGAAAATAGAATCATGACTATAGAATTTTGAAAGACAGTGGTCACTTTAAACCTTGATTTTAAGGTCTTGGTGTGTTTCTGCCGAGAAAACTGACTGAAGGTCCTATAGGAAAGAGTGTAAGGTGAGTAAGTGGAGGAAACAATAGGCAATGCTTTCAAGACTTTTTCTTACAAAGAAGAACAGAGAAAAGAAACAGCAGCAGAAACCCATCTATCCAAAATGTCATCATACACATCATAACATGCAATCAACTTGAAAAATCAATGAGATGATCTGTATTTTTTAATTGAACAAGTATTCAGAATCTGTTGTGTATTTTATTCATTAGCGCATCTCAATTCAAGCACTCAATAATCATATGTGCCTGGTCGCTACCATATTGGATAGCAGAGGTACGGGGAGCTGGAATGCCTGCTCCAAGTGTTGTGGTGGCTAAGGTGAGAGCTGAGATCACCTTAAGAATCTTCTCTTGCTGAGAGTATTATATATTTTTAATAGATGGAAATGTGCTATCTCATACAATTTCTTCAGAATTTTTAGAATTATTTTTAATATCTTTCATATACTATTTTCTCTCTTTCAGACAGGTGCTCAGAAGCCTCTAATAACCAATTTTAAGAAATTTAAGATCTGTGGATTTTTAATGCCAAGCTTGACTTAAATAGTTTGGAGTAGTGTCTGGAGAACTTGATTTATAAGAGGAAAAAAACATGATAAACACCAAGAACTGCCTTTTTGGTGTCTGTAGTTAAAGAAATGTAAATTTTCAGGATATGGGAGTGAACAGAATTTGGACAACTCTGGAAAAGTCATTAATATTGTGGTTTGTATAGTCTGTAAATTTGGTCTTTCTGAGTCCAGTTCAAACTAGGATGTTGGAGATCAGTAAAATCATTGTTTAATAATATTTTTTATTATATTATGTTAGTCACCATACAGTACATCCCCAGCTTTTGATGTAAAGTTCCATGATTCATTACTTGCGTATAACACCCAGTGCACCATGCATGGAGGGCACGTATTGCATGGTAAAATCATTTTTGAGTCAAGTGTCTTGAATCTGAGTATTTAAAGAATGACTGCTAAGAGAAAATGGATTCAGGTAGCAGTTACCAGCACAGGGCCTGGTGCATAAATATTCAATAGAGTTTTATCAAAAAGTATTGAAGATCCATAAAAAAGAGGAAAACAATAAAATATTCTTGAAAAGAAAAAAAAAACAGACAAAAAACTGGATCATTCACTTAACAGTTGCATTTATTCATTTTAACTAGTGGTGGCATTATTTAGTTATTAAATAACTCAGTGATTTGGCAAAAGTTTATCAAACATCAGTGTGCTAGCCACTGGGCTAAACTCTGGGGATAGGGAAATAAGTGACAGTCCTTGTCTTCAAAGAGCTCCAAAGTTAGCTGGAGACTGGCAAACAGACAATTTCATGGATGGTATCATGTGACTGGACAAAAGTAGGCACGATGAGTTCTAGCAGCATAAAAAATGATGCAGGTTTTAAATATTGAGGGTTTGGGAAAATGTCTATGGTGTAACATTGAACAATATTTCATTGGTGAAAGAAATAGTGAGAATTGAGCAAATATTTTGATAAATTATGAGTGCTTTTATTTTTCTGCTCATTAATCTATGTGCTTTTCATTTAGTCCATGAGCTTGTGACCGTTCCAACTGAATGGGTCCATCAACTTATTTCAGTGGATTTGTGCCAAAGTAGTTCTAAAAAGCTGACTATAATACACTGGACCAAAATATTTAGATGCTAAATGAAGAGAAAAGAGTTCAACGTGGAGCTGAGTAAAGATGCAGCTGATGTGACCAGAACTGAAGCAAGAAAAAAGCTGAGCAAGAGAGTGGCCAATGCCTGGGCAGAGAAAGGTAAACGTGAAGGCTATAGTATAGTCATCATTGAACCAGAGAGAAGTGGTGCTATGGTCAAGAACCAGTCTTGCTGGGAAATTGAGGAGACTTGAACAAATAAAGGATATCAAGGATAATGGGAGCCATGTGTCTCACTATTGGAGAAGGGAGTTAGAAATTGGAAAGGGGGATAGCTAGACCATCCTAAAATTTAGATTAGAATTGGAGGTACTGGAATAAACCAATTGTTTTCAATAGATACATAAACAAATACAAAACTTAATGTGTATGTATATAGGAATATGCATACATATTTCTTAGTTCTGTTCACTAAGAGGGACTGAAAGCAATGAGATCTGCATTGCAATGAATACATGTAGAGCCCAGATGCTTGTTTATAAATAACATTTACAAATAACATTCTCCACTAAAAGGAATGAGGGTTTCTTGGAGAAATGGATGATTTTGAGTTTGACGCTACAAAAATACATGTTAAACATAGAACAATTTATTTTGACAGAAAGTAAAACAGTATTCAAAGAATAATGATAACTCATCACAAGGATACAGAGGTCAATTTGGAGCAGCTACCACTGGCCAAATATGGGATAAACGTATCATCAAAATAATATTATCGAATTTTAATCCACTGACTAAAGTAGGAATCTATGAATCTATACTGATACAAATAAATTAGTAAATGGGAAGAAAAGAAAGCTATTCATAATAGTAGAAATGCAAACTAATCAATATAGATGGAATTATAAAATAACCATTTTATAAGCATCATAATGACAACTGATTAGAGTAAGAATCATCAGCGGATGTAGAAACTAATCCATGACATTTTAATGAGAAGTAGGATATTTTCATATCAAAGTATCTGCTTCAAAGTACTTTCTAATTACAAAGGAGGGCATGATTCCTAGAGAGTAGAAAAACCTAGCAGATACCAAGTTGACTGTGTAGTCATAGTTTACCTTGCCAATACTGTGACAAATCAGTATTATATACCACCTATCAGAATATGGAGAAGACCGCATTATTTCTGTGATTTTGCTGCCCCAAATGCATAATCTAGATCTAATTATTAGGAAGTATAGTATCAATGTTAATTTCCTGATTCTGAGGAGTGTAATGAGGTTATGTAGGAGGTTGTTTTTCTTTGTTTTTAGAAAATACGTACTGGATTGGAGTATTTAAAATTTTAGGAGATCATGTCTACAAATTAATCTCAACTACTTCATAAGAAAATCAATATGTGAACATGTAAGATGGAAGAAAGAATAAAAAGGTAAATGTCGTAAAATATTAACTGTTGGGGGAATTTAGATAATCCTTTGTATTGTAACTGAAACTATTATTTTGGTTTGAATTCTTCATTACATAAAGTAAAACTAGGAAAAAAAAAAAAAAAAGAAAAGTAGAGAAAAACCAAGATGGCAAAGTCTGGTATTTGCCTAACTCCACACTACTTCCATTGTGATTTTGTTCAGATATCAGAAAATGTGAGCCCAACTACTTAATCTAGTAGATATGTGACCCAGTTTTGGTTAATGAAATATAAAATACTAGAAATATACTGGAAAGCTTTCGGGGAAATCTCTTCCATGAAAACCGTAAGCTCTGTGAAAAAAAATAACAAACCAAAACTCCCTGTCCCATGATTTACTTGTCCTTGCTCCGCTCATCCCCTAAATAATCTTGCCTCTGAATGTACCTGAATATGTATGTGATACTTGGGGCAGTTGCAGCCATTGGGTACTCATGAGGTCAAGTGGATTTTAGAGATGCTAATGCAGAGCCCTAATATCATTTGCCACAAAACCAACACCAACAGCAGTTATATATCTCCAGACTTCTTGTTATTGGAGAACAATAAATAACTGAGTTTAGGCTATTTGTAGTCAGATTTGTAGCTTATAGCTGGAAGCACTCCTGACAGACACGGACAACAATAGCAACAATGACTTCCACAAAGGAGCTGGTGGAAAGATGTGAACCATCGCTCCAGAAAAGCATAACTTAGGGTAGCGTCAAATAAACATCATGTTAAATTTCCTGTGGAAAAGGATCAGTTTGTTTGTTAATGTGTGTGGCTTCATAACCACAAGGATTGGTTAGAATTTTCAGGAAAACAGAAAGGCATTTTGTCTACCTCCATCTCTTAGCTTTAAAATGTTGTGGGCATCCTGAGCACTTTATAAAAACTGAATCTTAAGAACCCACTGTTTTACGCCTGCATTGCCTATACCCTATGCAGGGATTTTCAAGAAACACTTCAACATTTTTGTAAAAGGACCCCTGCTGTCTGAATATTAGGAATGCACTTCTGTACCAGGATGTGGTCATCTGTTAAGACAAAAATGTTTTTACTGAATTTTTATGAATTCATTTCCCTCCTCTCGTTTTTTGGTAAATTTCATGTAACCTTAAACCGTTCTGTTTTCAAATACCCAGTTAAAACATCGGACCTAACATTATTTATTTTAAGGATTCACATAATCCAGGAGGGAAAGGGAAGCAACTACTGTGTGGCATCTTGGAACCAGCACAAAAAAACAGAGCAAGTGTTTCAAATAATAAAACAAATTTACAAGCAAATTCTCAGTTTAAAGGAAAATGTGATGTGACCCCACACAGTAAATTCTTGTGGAAACGTAGAGATTCATTTTTTAAGCCAAACATTTTTCCTATCAACACACCTATATTTTGTCCAGCACTTTGCAGCCTACCAAGATCTTTGGAACCCATTATGTGATTTGATCTTCACAACAAACTCATGAGATAGGTGGGAAGTAAGTGACCCACCTTGTGGATAAAGAAACAGGTTTACGGAGAAGACGTGATATGCCCTGGATCATCCAGACGTCACGTGGAAGGGCTAATACTCAAACCCGTGCTTTGTCATTCTGGTCATCTTTCCACATGGAATTAATTAGATTTTATAATTTATTCACAATGTGTTCGTTTTTAAATAAAAGCATTTAATAATTAACAAATATAATGCAATATGCCCTTTAATGTTCTATACATTTGTATATATTAATTTGTTTA
This sequence comes from Ursus arctos, assembly GCF_023065955.2. Classification (NCBI taxonomy): domain Eukaryota; kingdom Metazoa; phylum Chordata; class Mammalia; order Carnivora; family Ursidae; genus Ursus; species Ursus arctos. The sequence continues at coordinate 8,972,965 of NW_026623111.1, read as the reverse complement.
ATTCTCACAAAAAAGTTTGTAGTCACTATCATCTACATTTTAGGGATGAAGACACGAGGCATAAAGAGTTTAAGTAATATGAACAAGTTAAAGTAATTATTGAATGGCAAAGTTGGGATTCAAACCCAGGATTTGGGCTCCAGAGTGCACGCTTTTAGCCATTCCATCATATAGTCCTCTCAACAGCTAAATGCCAGTTTCAGGCTTAAAGCTATCTTGCTCCATATAAAGAATACCACCCTCTTTTTTCTCTACACTCATGCTTTCTTCATGTTCTAGAATACTAGTGCTACAGAGAGACCTTAGTACTTTATAATACTCTTATTTTATATAACAACTTGCTCAGCCCAACATAAAACTTGAATTGGTTACTTCTTAGATTTTGAATCTCCAAATACCTTCTTTCCTCTTTCTTCTTTTTTTTCTTTTTAAAGATTTTATTTATTTATTTGACAGAAAGAAAGACAGCCAATGAGAGACAGAACACAAGCAGGGGGAGTGGGAGAGGAAGAAGCAGGCTCCCAGCAGAGGAGCCCGATGTGGGGCTCGATCCCAGGACTCTGGGATCACGCCTTGAGCTGAAGGCAGACGCTTAAGGACTGAGCCACCCAGGCACCCCTTCTTTCCTCTTTCTTTGAAGATCTGGTATGGACAGTGTGGAAATCTTAGGAACCCCATCATTTCCTCTCCCAGAATTCAAGACTATAGTTATGGACATCAGTAATGTGTAATTCTTTGTTTTTTGTTTCTGTGGTCCTACCTAGTTCCCTTAAGCTCATAGCCCCATAAAACCAGGCATTGGCCCTCACTCAAGTCAGAGGAATTAGAAGAGAGCCTCCAAGAGTAAACTGATTATTGTGCTCCTCTCTGCGTCCCCTCTGAATGGATGGACTTGACTAGCTAAGCCTCTCTGCAAGGTTGGGGAAAGGAAGTGGGGGTAAAAAATGTGACCATTGTTTACTCACTAAATTTCTATTGCTCCATGAGGCCTGGGAATCATCCACGACTTTTATATAGTTTCTTCATAAATATGCATCAGAATTAAACCCAGGTCACCCCTCACTTCTTCAGGGTTGTACTACTATAAATTTACAATGCAGATTACCTAATCTTCATAATTCCTGAATCTTGGCAATGGTGCCGGTTCACACATTCCCTCATTTTCCCTCTCCACTAAAATCTTGCCCTCTGGCCTCTGACTTCTTGTTCTAACAGTTTAATAGCAACTACTAGTTACTGAATTTCTACCATGTGCCTGTAAATGAGCATCAGCAAGTTTAATAACTCATGCGTAGTTAAACAGCTCATGAGCGACAGAGTCTGGATAGAAGAGGGTTTCAGATGCCAAAACCCATTGCTCAGTACTGTTTCTATACTATCTTCAACAATTTTTATGGTTCTGCTACATTCTCATTCTCTTCCTAGAACGTTTGCTATACTGATTGCATTTCACTGAATTAAATTATGAAGACAGCATCTCATCTGCAGGCCCCTAAGGATGCTCATTCTTTCTCATGACTTAGAGGTTGATTTTGTGTCCTTGATCCTGAGAGCTGTTCCTCAGCATTATTCCTTGGTCTTCTTCATAAAATGTCAGCTTCTTCTTAGAGGTTTTTGCCATTTTCCATCTATGGACCTTTGAAAACTTCCCTTGACTGACTGACACTTTGGCGTGTGGTCTCATGTTCTTCTCTTCAAGTCCCGCTGTTACCTTTTTTAAAAACACCCTACTGGGGAGGTGAATCAGCATTGTTGCCACTGTCCAACAAGACAGAGAATTTATGGTATGACAGTGAAGTAAAGTGCTCACAGGAATCCTCTTGCAAATCCTTTGTATAGTCTAGACATAGCATTAAAACAACAACAACAACAACAAACCCCAACAAAACAACCATTTAAAGGCACTGGAATGTATCCAAAGTCAGAGAGAAGCCAGAGGAGAGTTTATTCTTAAAAAATCTCTAACAGTAAATGGTAATGATTGCAAGCTTGTGGCTTAGCTGCTGTAGGGCACTCCCCATGAGTTGGCAGCAGAAACTCAAAGACTTATTAGCTCAAGGTGTCAAAAAGCAGAATTTACTTCTGGAAGAGAAGTGGGCCCAATATCTGACCATTGCTCTGTGAAAATCCTTGGCTGATCATTCATGCTAGTGGTTAGACTGCAGGGACTTAATGAAAATGCAAGCAGAGAACTGTGAGAATCTATCCTTAAAAAACAGAATTGCACTAGATGAGATCCATGAGTGTACATTTTAAAATTATTATTATTGAATGCATTTTCCAAATATATAGTTCACATGGCAAAAAGCTGAACCTTACTGGGTTGAGATCAAAGGACAGAGACTGAGGCAAGCAGAGCCATTAGGGCAGGAATTTCCAGAATCAAGAAAACTAAAAGAAGATAAATTCAAAAATCTTAGTAGAAGGACTGCCCAAATCTTCACTGATGACAAAATTATAAGCATAAAAGGGACATCTGAAGAGACCGGGCAAAAATAGCAGCAGCTTGAGGCTGTATGGCGTATGAAGGGATTTCAGCTGATACAAACCATGGAAGAGCCAATCATTGCAGTTTGTGTTCAGACAAGTTATCTGCTTTCTTACTAGAAAAAAATAAAAATAATCAAAACAATATAACAGAATGCAAAGTGGCTATATAATATCTGAACTATCTAGTTTTAAATATACAATTAGAAGACATACATAGAAATCATAAAGTGTCATCCATACTCAGAAAAAAAAGATAATCAGTAGAAAAGACATTGAACATGTCCATATGTTATATTTGTCAGATAAAGACTTCAATGTATATATTATGAATACATTCAAAAAAATACAGTTAAAAATATGCTCAAAGAATTAAAAGAAAGAATGGTCTTAATGAGTGAATGAAAGAATGTCTACAGAAGAGCTGAACATTTAGGAGTAAATAAATGGAAACTCTTCAGCTAAAAGTACAAAAACAGAATGAAAAATTTACTAAATGAATTCAACAGAAAAAAGTTCAGTTAAAGACAGATCAACAGAAATTAATCAATCCAAAGAACAGAGAGGAAAAACAAAGGCTAAAGGAGTTGAGCGTACTTAAGGTTGTACTCATGAAAACAATGCCAAGCATTGTGATTGAAAACTGAATGAGCTTAGATGAAGTCGCCTGAGAGTGAGAGAATGGGAAATTTACTGTTTAGTTTCCCATTCTCGACGGGTTGGGAAGGGCATAGCCACTCTAAGCTATTGGATACTATATATACTACTCATTAAACCTCAGCCTACTTACATTAGAAACAGTTTGAACAAGTACTCTGTTCCATTCAATAGATTAGGAAGAAATAAAGCATTTTATGTGTAAAGATTCGGGAAGTAAATGATAGACCTAGTATTACTTGGTGTTATAAAATTGAGGGTTTATAATAGATTGTGTTATTGGCACCAACTTACGCCTTTTCGCCTTTATTCCTTTAACTCTGCAGTACATTCACACCAAGGGATGTGGGCTGGAGGGATACATTTCTACACCTAATTTTGGCATGAGGCTTGTTTTGGTAGAGCAGATGTTTGCAGAAATGAAGCAAACAAAATTATGAAAAGTGTATGCATGTTAGACTGGCTTGCTCTTGTGCTTTCACCATTGCCTTGAGAAGATCATGCTGGGATTAGCTGGCTAGTACTGGGAGGAGGATGACAAACATGAGAACCGTGCTGTTTTCTCAGTTAAGTTGCCCCAGCCCAGGTCAAAGTTAGAGCAGGGGGCCCCATTCAATTTTCAGACGCTTGTATGAGGGTAGCTAAGAGCAGCCGAATTGCTCAGCTGAGCCTACGTCAGCCAACACTACCATCCCATGGACCTATAAACTGTATTGATTAATGCCTATTGTTTTAAGCCACTGGGTTTTCAGAGAGTTTGAAATAGCTAACTAATAGACTATTTAAAAGTCTCAGGCACTGTGCTAGGTGCTTTATCTCTATTGTCTTGTTCAACACGCAAAACATCCTAATGAGGTACATACTACAATTGTTTTTTAAAATTTCAACGGTGCATTTTCAGATGAGAAAAAAATGGGTCCCACATGTTATTTCACATACCAAAGTCACAGAGCCATGAAATGAAGCCAGGACTCAAATGTAGGCAGCCCATGTTGTCAGATATCCTATGTACATAAGAATTTGTGTCAAAGGATTTGTCTGTTAAGAGATTTTTCTATCTCCAAATTGTCAGAATTGCATGCTGACAACGGGAATGAAAAATAAACTGAGCTGTAGAAATACAGAACACTTCACAATATGTTAGAACAAGAAATTTCTTTTTAATCTTTCTTCCTACACACCACTGACATATACAAATGCCATAATACAAATGCTTAAAGTAATGAAACACCAACTTCTGTGCTTGCTTACATTCGGAGTCAAAGTGTGCCAGGAAAAACACATGCCTGCTGCCACGCATGGATATTAGTTCCTGGACCTTCAAGATCCCTCCTACTAATTTATTTTCATCACTGGCAGCTTGGATTGTATCCTTTTTTTTTTTTTTTCATCATTCCGCACCACTTACAAAAAGGGGGAGAAAAAAAATTAAATCTCTCACTCCTAAAATTTCAGGCATATGGTGGGGGTTTAACAGATCCTATGCGGTTGAGAAGCAAGGGACCTGAAGTCTTGACTTGTTTCTACCCCAAAGTATCTACAGGTTGTTGGGCAAGACGCTACATGTTTCTTAGAACCTTAATTTTCTTTTCTGTATAATGGAGTCACTACCAGCTCTGGGAGCCTAGGAAACCCATTTACTTATTCATTCTATCAATACTTAATTATTATAAACGAGCTACGTGTCAGGTAGAACACTACTCATGGTAGACGGAGAAACAAGGCAAAATCCTTGCAAGAGTTCCCAGTCTGGGACACAGGGATGGAGCCAATTAAGTAACAGTCACAGAAAAATGTACTTAGTGTTCATTGTCTTTTCTGTTACAAAAACAGTACATTTGCCACAAATTTAAAACAAATATGTTATTGGGATTTCAGTTAAATGATTTATTGTTAGATACAATCTTTGCATTCTTTTTTTTTTTTTAAGATTATTTATTTATTTATTTATTTGACAGAGATAGAGACAGCCAGTGAGAGAGGGAACACAAGCAGGGGGAGTGGGAGAGGAAGAAGCAGGCTCATAACGGAGGAGCCTGATGTGGGACTCGATCCCAGAACTCTGGGATCACGCCCTGAGCTGAAGGCAGACGCTTAACCGCTGTGCCACCCAGTCTTTGCATTCTAAGAAATTAGAACCAAAAAGTTTTCACTGAACAGAAATCATGATTTCAGGGTTTTTTTCCCTTTTTTAAACTATAAATGTCAAAGGCAGAACAATGCCTTAACAATATCGACAACCGGATCACATATACGTGTGTTTTTACACATGTACGTGCATGTGTTTGTGTGTATATACATACGCATGTGTGTGTACATAGCATAAATGACTGGGGTAGAGTGGCTGAAGGAAAGGCCCACAATGGCTTTGGCTCTTGGGATAAATGGAGAAAGAAACTTGGCATGACAAAGTTGTTATTTATCTGCATAGCAGCACAAGTATATAAATACTAAACATGCTCTCTTTTTTTCCCCTTTCCCAATATTTTCCTCGTGGTATCCTTGGAAAAGCTGGAAAGACTATGCACTTGATTTAGAAATACGTTGATGAAAACCTACACTGTAGTATCCTTGTAATTGATGTCTGCATGTTGTTTTAGTTAAGGGTAAGTCTGGTTGTGACTAGCAGAAAAAAATTAAATGGCTATGCTTTTAACAAGATAGAAATTTATTCTCTCGAATGGGCAAGAAGGGCTGATATTTTTAGCATTTGCTATGCACCAGACACTATTCTGAGTACTTCCCATTTGTTGATTCTTTTCATTCTCCCCAAACCCTACGGGATCTTATTATCCCGTTTTACAAATGAGGAAAGTGAGACACAGAGAAATGACCTCTCCCAAGATTGAACACAGGCTTGCCAGCTCCAGAGCCCATGCCCTTCTCTCTCCCTCCCGATGCCTGGAGGGCAATCATCATGGATGAAAATGGAGCCCCCAAATTTCCTTTTGGAGTGGCCCTTATTTTCACGGTGCTGCATGGTCTCCACATTCCAGACTGCAGTAGAGAACCCAAGATGAACGACAGGATATATACAAGTAACTGACTTATAAATGACTTCCACTTCAATTGCAACATCTGCTTACTTGTCTTTTTCACACAGCCACACCTGGCTGCAGGGTATCCTGCAAATGTAGCCTCCATTCCAGGCCCCTGTGTCCAGGCTAAAACTGCTCCAGGTCAGTGGAAGGAATAGAAAGGAATATTGGTGACAACTGACAGTTTCTGTTCACCAGTCTTTTTTTATTGTCCTCACTTCAGAAATATTTTTATAAAAGTTATACATATTTATTAAATGACTTCATATTGTTTTTAGTAAGTGTACTTGGAAGAAACATTGTTTTTCTTGTGTTCTAGAAGAGACAACAATTGTTCTAAGAACATAAGAACACTGAATGTTCAACTCTAGTTGAATCATGTAATTTATTTATGCCATTTTCTTTTCTGCTGAGTTCTAAAAGTCCAAACTCATAGATAATTATCATAGATAACTCTTTCTGTGAACCAGGAACTGAAGTGTCACTGGGAGCCAGTGAGTTGATCACCCCAGACCTCTGTGAAAACTATCATAAAATAGTCAATCTGACAACGAATTATGATGTGATGGCCATCATATAAAATTTCCATGAAAATGACCCTTTTAAGAGTGTGTGTCAGCATTTTCATGGGAAATTCTGATTTTTTTTCCTTCATTCCCAACTGGCTAGCAGTTTGCAATAAATATATTTGATGCATGTCCCCAGCAGCTGCTTCCACACCCAGTAAATTTTTAGGAGATTATAAATTTTAAGAAATGAAATAATCTTTTTTGTTTGTTTGCCTTTTCTGAATTTGTTTCAACTTACACAATAAAGTAAAATTCCAAGTCACGTGAAGAATTTAACTTTCCTTTATAAGGTACATGGTATAAAGGATTATCAAGGAAACAAAAATAGCATAATATAGAATGATATTATATCACAAGGAAAAATCACAATAATAAACATTATTGACTTAAATTATTCTGTCAGTAGACCTTAATTTCTAGAATGGGTTAACAAATTACATCAAACGATGTTTGCTTGGAAAAATACATATGATCACAGTGATTCAGAAAAATCTGAAAAATAATGAACAAAGCTCTATTTTCACTCCAGCTTAAAACAAAGGTTAAGTAAAGGTGCCAATATTAGAGTCAGACAGGGTAGAATATTATTATTAATAAATAGTGCCATTAAAGTATAAAGATATTCAATAATGAAGTTTTGACATAAGTAAATAGAAGTTAAATAGCACAAAATCTAAATGCATGAGCAAACAATTTGGGAGATCTGAGGAGAAATTGACAGGGATACAATTGTAAAAGGAGATTTCTGCCTCAGTATGAGTGGGTAAGAATAGCTAATGATGCTGAATTATTTCTACATGCCAGTGTTTTTTCCCCAAGCCCTAGACGAGATAGTGCAGGCATCTTCCCAATAAACTGTGAGATTAATACTAAATATGAACAGTGGGAGAAGAAATTGTACTATTAATAATATGGGACTAATTGTTTTCTAAGCAACTGTAGCTCATTATGAAGAATTACATCCACTTTTCGAAAATGCAGCTTGGATTATTTGTAGAAGTCGGCCACAACAAAATACCAGTATATTCAAAGTACAGAAAATATGAGTCGCTTTGACTACCAACTAGTATGTTTAATTTCTGAACAATAAATATCTAGAAAAGATGATTAGCCTCAAAAAAGAAAGTTGAGGGGAGCCTGGGTGGTGCAGTTAGTTGAGCAACTGACTCTTGGTTTTGAGTTGGGTCATGACCTCAGGGCTGTGGGACTGAGCCCCACATTGGGCTCCATGCTAGTGTGGAGCCTGCTTGGGTTTCTTGCTCCCTCTCCCTCTGCTCCTCCTCCTCACTTCTCTCTCTCAAAAATAAATAATAAATCAGTCAATCAATCAATCAACCTATCTTTTTAAAAAAGTTGAATCGTGGGGGTACCTAAAGACCTACTACAGAAAAAAAAATTGAAAATAATAAATAGGACGTTATATTTAAAACCAATATCAGAGTATCTGAAGTTTTGTCAGTGTAATTGAAAACCAGTTAATAAATTTATTTTCATTATGATGTAAGGAAAAATGAACTTTATAATTTAACTTATAACATTAAATTAAAAACAAGTCACACATTGTTGATGGAGATATAAAAATGGTATAACTTTTTTTGGTAAACAGTGTGGCAATTCTTTAAAATGTTACTATATGACCCAGCAATTCCAGTCCTAGGTACATATCCAAGAAAGTAGAAAATATATCAAACCTACAAGAAACAGAACACACTGGTGTTTGCCCTGAGCTGGGTAGGGGAGAGTAGGTGGAGGCTGGGGAATGTGTGCTAAGAGGTAAGGGGTTTCTTTGGGGGCTGATGAAAATGTTCTAAAATTGGACTGTGCCAGTGATTGTACAATTCTGCAAATATACTAGAAAGCACTGAACTTTACACTTGACATGGGTGAATTCTGGGGTATGTGAATTATATCTCAATGGAGATGTTATAATAGAAAGGGGAAAAACAGGAAAATTAAAACATAGTTTTGTATCTGTGATTTCCATTTTCATGATAGAAAGAAATTGGCAAAATAATCCTTAGTTCTAATTCAGCTTGCTCTTTATCCCAGGCCTTACCCAGAGCAGATGCTTACTGGGTATGTGTTGTGTTGACATGTATTTAGTTAAGGATAAATTACTTCACGATGCTTTGATGCAAAATTTCACACTGAAGAGCATTTTTGGTAAGCACATGAAGGTTTGGTGATAGCGGTTTGGAATGGAAACTATGCCGGATGATGTTGGCTTAGAGGTGTGGGCAAAGCTTTATGTTCCTGAATACATTCTTCGTGTGCAAAAGTTTAGGGATGAAAAAATAAAGCAAGGATTCATGTTTTAGAAAACAGAACAAAACTATGGAAGACATAATTTTATAGGTCTTTCCTTCTTTTGTGTAAACTCTGAAAGGACATTTTGATAGTATATTAATACTGTTCTCATGGGAGAAAACAAGAGCAGGAAAGCAAACAAACAAACAGGTAATTGATGGAGTATGAGATTGCTGGCAGATTAGAGATGCTGCCGGCCTCGGGTCAACAAATGTCATCTCAGCTGAATTCTGCTCATGGGATTCATATGATAATCAAATAAGGCCACATATGAAAATCTTTGTGAACTGTAAAGTGCCCTAAAAATACAAAAAGTCTGTTGCTTGTTTTGTCTTCTTAGATACTCTCCTTCAAAACCATAAATTATGGTTTATAATTCAGTGGCTCGTAGACCGATGCTCACCTCAAGTGGATTAGACTGGTCAAAGTTCTTCAACTGTCCTAGTTTATGAACATTTGTTCCCCTTCCTCAAACACTGATACAGATGTCGGTATATATGTAGATATATAGATTCATACACACGTAGGTATATGTATGTATGTGTGGGCATATGATATAAGGATACACACTTCTTTAATCTTCCCAATAATTGTAATATGGGACATTGGCAGGGCAACAATTGATATAGGTAATAGAATTGAGACTCAAAGAGGCAAGGTGCTTGCTCACGCTGGGGCAAGAATCTAGTTTCTTACTCATCCTGGTCTTTTACTCGATGTCACACTATCTCCTTCTCAGAGTATCTATGGCACATCCCTATTTCCTCCCTCCTTGTCCCTCCATCATGTTGCCCATTTCTCTCTACATACACCCGAATACACAAGGAAATTAATACAAGTGTTTGGTGGTTTGCTTCCTGTGCAACCCTTCCCCTGTATATCCAAGCACAGGCACAGGCAAGTTACTTTTCAAAGAAGATGAATACTTTGTTATACAGAGCTACAAAGGTGAATAAGACAGACTCCCTCAAATAAGTTGATGCTTCCACTCAAGCAAGAAAAAGGAGACAAAGATATGGGGGACAAAAGAAGAAGGAAAAAAAAACCACTCCTTGGGTCCTTTGTTTTTGCACACGTTTGTATGAAATCCTATGTTTCAGTGTGTATCAATGAGAGTGTAGCAATCTGTTTCATCTGCTAGGCTATCATTTATCCATCCTGTTACTTATCCACAAATGTATCCAAATGCCTGACACTTAGTAACAGTTCAATAACATTGGTCTGATGACCTTTGTAGGTGTCTATTTACTGAATTAATGAATGGATGAAATTGTTATTTAAAAAATAATATTGGCATATTCCATTGCTTCCCCAGGATCTCCTAATAGTAGAGTTTAACTTAATCACCGTATTAGATGAATATAAGCAATAGGATGAAGGGTGTGGCAAATATTGTACCGGAGGCAGAAGCTAAACTCAGATATAATCAGCAGCAGTGCACATACACAGTGAATATATCTTTATAAATGAATATGAGTATAACGACAGCAGGGAGGAGCTGATAGGCCCAGAACTGCATTAACTGTACCCTTACCAATCCTTTCCATGCATTAGGGAGTTTAAAATGCATGATAACAACAATATTGAAGTAGTGTTAAATTAACGTCTTCCTGTATACCGCACCTGGCCAGAGGAAAGCCTGGCTATGCAAGCATTCTCCATGAGAAGTTCCTTACCACCTGGCTCCACGTTCCTGTCTGAAATTATTAGGTAGGGGCTAACCATTCTGAGATGTGTTTCTAGTACATTTCTTTAATTTGGGATTTTATGTTAGCCATCACAAAAGGGAGGGTTAAGAATGATTGAGGCTACCCTAAGAAGGAAGACACAGGTACACAAATTAGAATTTAGCTAACAAGGATGACATCTGCCTCAAACTACAGATATGACACCATGGGATTTTGAAATCAACAGTACTAGGAGCCGGCAAAACGAAAATCAGAAGAGCCCAGAGAATGTTTCCTTTTAGTTCCAATTTTTTTTTAATGTTACCTTCCCATCATTGGTTGAATCTTTGCTAGTTCTCACACTTCTATTTTTCTAGATCAGTTTGCATTCGTGTGTCACCAATTTTGTTTTTGTCATTTCCACAAAATCCACACAAAAACTCAACTTTGAAAAATTTAGTGCAACTACAAAGGAGATTTAACTTTTACTGCAAATTTTTATTGCTTAATCCTTATGTGTTACAGTCTTGGATTGAAACATGATGGATCCGGAGAAATGCACAGCAAATAATTACAATCCAGTCAAAGTGTCCTGTGAGGGCTCTGTGTGGGGGGAGAGAGAGCAGGAGAAAAGCAGCTAAGCCTGTAGCTTTCTGTCTTCTGTCCGTTCTTCCATCTACCATCTAGCTATGAATTCATATATCTTTAATTCACATATCTATTCTCTCCATAGATACATATCTATGAATATATTGTTTCTATATATACATATTTGTATATATGTCTATATATACATATGTATGTATATACATGCACACATGTTATATAATCATATAAATGCTTATATTATACAGATTTATATATATACATATATATGCAGATTTTATATAATTTTACAAAGGTCTTATCAGAGAATGCTTTTTTTTTTTTACATTTTTTTGTGGTCTCTTAAGACTATGAGTGGAGATGACCAACTGTCAAAATCCACTTTCTCCCCCCACCCCCGTAATACTAGAATTGCAAATAAGCACACAGCTGTCCCTTTCCACTTGTATGTCTTTCACTGTGAAATCTCTATTCAAGTCAACTAATATTTACTTTTTTAAAATTTCAAACATGTCAGGTTAAGGCTATAAATAGTAACCTTTCCGTATTTTTTATGTAAACATCTTCCTAATACTCTTTTATGACTTTTCATTTTATTTTTGTTATGTTCTTGCTGTGAATCTATTATTTTTTTACATAAACAATCATATCATTCCTTTCCATTTTAATCTTTTCCATTATTTCAAATGTTTTAGGATTATGAATGATTCAAGGAGATGATAAATATCTCATTTTATGATTGTTTATGAATTTATGATTTACACGTAACACATTGCGTTAGAGTTATTTATGTGACTATCTACTTTGCTTATTCTGGTGTATTTCCTCACAGCTTGTTAAATAGATGAGACACATTCTTTTTTTTTTTTTTTAAGATTTTATTTATTTATTCGACAGAGATAGAGACAGCCAGCGAGAGAGGGAATACAAGCAGGGGGAGTGGGAGAGGAAGAAGCAGGCTCATAGCAGAGGAGCCTGATGTGGGGCTTGATCCCATAATGCCGGGATCACGCCCTGAGCCGAAGGCAGATGCTTAACCGCTGTGCCCCCCAGGCGCCCCGATGAGACACATTCTTAATTGAATCAAGTAGGATTAGAAGCCCTTTGAATCAATTTTTCATAAGATGTGAAAGATGGCAGTCAATAAAAACTCTTTATTATACTATGTTATAAATATATGCCACACGGACCTTTTATAGAGGGAAAAATCTTAATACATATTACTATAAGTCAGGTATTGTGCTTGGTTTTATACATATTTTTGTTTATTTATTTGTTTATTATTTATTTATTTATTTATTTTATTATTTGTTTCAGGGGTACAGGTCTGTGATTCATCAGTCTTACAACACCCAGTGCTCACGGTGACACATACCTTTCCCAATGTCCATCACACAGTTATCCCATCCCCCTCCCCCCCTCCCCTCCAGCAACTCATTATTTTAAAGAATTCTCACCACAATTGTTTCAACTAGGACTGTGACCTCAAATAATCAATATTTTAGAGGAAGAAACTTAAAAAGATATATGGCTACCCCTAGTCACAAAATGTAATGGATGGTGGATTAGAAGTTAAGTCATTAACCTTTTGACTACAAATCCTGAGCCACATCAGTGATAAGTCTGTGGGCTGCAAGAAGAATGTGGAAATCCCCAGAAACATATTCCAACAGCACTATTGCCAACAAGGATTACTCTTGGTTACTGGGCAATGGAAGACCTTTCTCTGAGGCCTACAGTGCACAGCCTTTATCACACCCTTTGTGACAAGCTTCCAGAGTCTTTGCCAGGGCATTTTCCCCCTCTTGTGTGGGATCTGCTTACTCAGTATTAGGAAAATTGAAGTTTTACTGGAAGGAAATGACTGAGGTACATGAAACAGCTGCACAGCCCTTGCCTCCTAAAATACATGGATTTTGAATAAGTTATTATAAATGAAGATCTAACCCTCAAAAGGCATTGTGGTTTTTGTTTGTTTGTTTTGTTTTTGTTCTATACAAATACGAGTTGCAAACCTTTAAAGGGAAGGACTAAATCACCTCTTGCATCAGAGTAAGAAAAATGTGGTCTTGGAATTTGCTGGACTGTGGCTCTAATCTGAACTTTGATATTTGTCAACAAGTTACTTCCTTTTTAAATCTTAGCTCATCTAGGATTAGGAAAAAAAATGTTTCAGTATCTTGCAAAGGTTAGAGATAACAGGTATGAAGTATTCAGAGCAGTCAGGTATATAAGAGTTACCCAACAAAGTCTCCACCCCCTCCCCCAGTGCTCAGATACAAACACTCTTGCCATGTTTGGAGGGTGTTCATTCATATCCCTGGAACAGGAACCAATTGTGGCTGGACTCACGTACACAGAGTACGTTATAACATATAGTATCAGCGTTACTACTGGTGAAGCTTTGTCAGTGAGTAAGAGAACGTAGAGGGGAAGCCTCTGCTTCTACCTACACTTCAGTCAGGCACTTGGGAACTGCCTGTGGGAAGCGCAGACAGCGGCCCAGCAGTATCAGACAGCAGCATGGGAAGCGGAGGCCTCCCTTTCCCTCTCTGCGCAAGAATTAGGGCTCTCCAAGCCTGCTGCTTATTGGTGCTAACTATCCACCTTAGTGATTATCACTCCTCTTATGCAGAAGAGCAAAGGCAGGGAGAGAATAGCATAGAATTCTTGTCCATGTTTTCCTCAGAGGACTGAAATCTCGTCAGCCTTTCCCATTTTATGGTTTGGTGTAAAAACAGAGCAAGAAGAAAAGAAAGTCTATTAGGATGCTTTTGGCTACAGAGTAATAGAAATTTAAACCCAAAAGGATGTGAACATTATGCAAACATGTGAGTTCAGATGTGAAAGACTTCAGAGGTGGGTGGACTTCAAGATTGCTCAGTCCAGTAGTTAACAACATCATCAGGTCGGCCATTAGTTCTGTCCTAAGGCAAGTTCTGCCATGATTATAATACACCCGCCAGTAGCTCAGGATGCAGTTTTCTCATTCATGACTTGGAGGAGAGAGTAAACCTGGCTTATGTTTATAAAAGCCAGAAAGCATCTCTCTCAGGAGCCCCAAGCAAGCTTCTCTGCTCACCTGCCCGAAATGGCTTAGACTGGCTTATCCCTAAGTGAATTATGAGTAAGAGGGCTTAGACTAATCAGCTAGAGTGGAACAGATATTAGGAAAATGACACTTGGCTCCAGAAGACTTCCTTCCAAAACCTGAAGCCTGTTTGCTGGATTCAGGTTTGCACGGCTTCACCCTTGTAGCAGAATGCTCAGCTCAGGACCCCCAACAATTTGTGTTGCTAGGCTATCGACATCCACCCCTGCTGGGCGCTAAACGTGATGATCATGGATACAATGGAATATTACTAGGCTATAAAAAGAATGACATCTTGCCATTTGCAAAGACGTGGATGGAGCTGGAGATTATAACGCTATGCAAAGTCAGAAAATGACAAACCAGGGATGTACGGTATGGTGACTGACATAATATAATAAAAAAAATTAAAAAAAAAGAAAATGACAAATCCATATGATTGTACTCATACGTGGAATATAAGAGACAAAATGAACAAGCAAATGAGAAAAATAAGAGAGGGAGGAACAAAACAAGAAATGGACTCTTGAATATAGAGAATGAACTTCTGGTTACCGGAAGGAAGGGTGGGGGGATTGGTAAAACACGTGATGGGGATTGAGGAGTGCACTTTTGGTGACAAGCACAGGGTGACAGGGGGTGTTGATTTACTACGTTGTACACCTGAAGCTAATGTAATACTGTATGTTAACTAACAGGAATTGAAATAAAAAACTTTAAAAAAATGGACATTTCCCTGAGTCTTTATTTGAAAGGAGAAAGTACTTTCAAATATTGAAGCAACTGAGTATAGACTGTCACTTGGGCTGCGTATGATCTTCCTTTTAGCTTGTATCAGATAAATTCAAGCGGGCATTCTCTGAGAGAGTTTTATTTTTCTGCAACCTACATAATATTTTTAAAAAGACTTATTTTACATCCCTTCAAATCATCTTTGAACACACTCTTGACGTTTTGGTTAACAGAGATGATGATGTGTTTTTTCAAGTTTATATTACACGTGAACATTAGCTCCTGGGAAACTTAACCAGATTGGACTCCAGTTCGACAGTGCTTAAGTGGGATAATTTTTGATCCAAAGAAATAGTTTTTTTGTTTTGTTTTGTTTTTTTAAGTGGGAAAACTTTCTGGACATAAAACAGTACTCACAGAATATGTGGAACACTGAAGAGAAAATTATTCTGAAACACAGGGATTGAATTTTCTTGGAAATTCACATGGGTTCAAAATTAAGAGATGTATTCAACACAATGTCCTTGTTCAGCTCTAAATTGTTCCCTAGGGAATAAAAAGGTTACCTATTTTAAAATACACGGTTTCAAAAACAATTTACCAAATTGCATTCGTTTTCCCTTTCTGAATATTGGCCATGAATGAAATAAAGAATGTGGTTGGCAGTAATTGTAAGTTGTAGGAACTTCAATTTCCAAAATATAAGTTAATATTTGAGTAGATTAATGCCAAAGTTGTTCTGGATGAATTTCTGAGGCATCTCCTTATGAAAATTACATTCTTTTGTGGGAGATCTAAAAGGAAATACAATGTTACCTTTCCATCACACCTAGGAAGATACACAGGGCTCTCCAAGAATCCTCAAGTATAATTTAAGGACTTGGTATGTCCAACGAATTCACCATTTAAAGGTCCTGTCCTGGTACTGTGGTCTCATGGTTGGTTGGTTTGGGTATTGAGTGGTTTACCTTTTGTCTTTTGGACTGGAAAACAGTGGGTGTGCTAGTCTGACTACAGCTGATGGACTGTCCTCATGAACTGAAGATGATACCTGTGGATAAGGAGCACATCTGTATGACCCGAATGGTTTGTTGAAATGCGGTGATCTAGGAGGTTGGGTTTATAAATGACAAAGAATGACATCTTTCCATTGGGGTGATCAAAGAGAAGGCAGTTCCCTTGAGCTCAGGCAGTGATTGTTTTTGACAATGGTAAATTGTTCTCATTCTCTGCCAGTCTTGTTAACACTGAAATCCACATTACTGTTCCCAGTGAATATCTAACCACCAGTGTTTCCACTTATTCTAGATACAAATTTTTATTACTAGTGGTAATCAGTGCATATTTTTGAAAATCTAATAAAGCTGATCATTTTCCATTTCGTTTAATAATTTTTACTGGTGTAGAAATAGTTTTATAATAATGACACATTGTAACATACTATGATTTTAAGGATGTTAAAAACACAGAACAAAACAAAATAAAGCTAGATGATGTCTGAGAATGCCAGCCAGGGCATGTGGTAAACGCCCAAAATGCTGGTTAATATTGCCAGATTTTATTTTCTGATCTCCTTTTCCTTACAAATTCATATGACTAAATGTAAAGTGCTATTAGGGGTTATTTATTAAATTTAAACTCTTAATGCATGACATTTTTCTACTTTTTCCACTTTGGAGTGCGTTCTGATCTGAGACACATGTCAAGTTGTTACTCAGCTCCAATTCCTCCGTGACACTTTTCCAAGTCTACTCCAGATTAAGTAGTTTTTCTCTTCTAGAAGAGAAGACTGGAATGGATGATGACCAAAGTCATGGTCAGTTGGAAGACCATGTGGTATTATGATTCACTATAATACAATTTAGCAAATACAAGCAAATGTAAGAATTGAATATTCTATCCATAAGTAACACAGACATCTTTGTACTTGTTTCTATTTTGCACCTCATGGCTTTTTTCTCTGTGCTCTTATTTAATATAATATTTATTGCACTATACTGGTCTTTCTTCATGGGTTGGTTTTCCCCAAGTAGATTGTGTAATACCATATGGTCTTTAATGTATTTGCATTCCAGACACTTAATAGTGCCCAAACAGAGCTAAAAATATTTTTGGAATTTTGGGCTTCCATTCATACGTTGAAATTTTAACCCTCAATGTGATTGTATTAGAAAGTGGAGTCTCTGGGAGGCGACTCAGTCATGAGAGCTCAGCCTTCATGAATAAAATTAGTGCCCATATAAAATGGACCCCGAAGAGATACCTTGCCCCTTTGGCCACTTGAGGACACAGCAAAAGAGTGCTGTCTATGAACAAAAAAACTGGCCCACCCCCGACATCCAATCTTGGACTTCCCAGCCTGCAGAACTGTGAGAAATCAGTTTTGTTTTTCATAAGTTACCCAGTCTATAGTATTTTGTTATTGTAGCCTGAATAGATCGAGACCAAAATTGACACCAAGCAGTGGGGACGCTGCTGTAACAAAAACCTAGAAATGCGCAGTTCCTTCTGAAACTGGATCGTGGGTAGAGGTTGTAAAAGTTTTGGGGTGAATGATAGAAAAGTCTACATTGCTGTCAATGCATTGTTAAGGATAATTCTGGTGAAGAGGCAGGACGAAAAGAAGAGAGCTGTAGGGAAAGTCTCAATCTGTCAAAGAATCATCTGAACAAACTGTTATAGAAATATGGACAAAAAGGGCCTTGCTGATGGGGTCTCAGACAGAAACTAGGAACGTGTTTTTGGACAATGAGGGGAGGCAATCCTCGTTATCAGGTGGCAAAGAACATGGTTGAACTGTATTCTTGTCCCTGTGTTTTGTGGAAGGTAAAATCTGAGAGCACTGAAACTGAATATGTGGCTGGGGAAATATCTAAGTGAAGTGTTGAAGGAGTGGTCTGATTCCTCCTGTTTATAGGAAGAAGGGAGAAATGATTTAAAGATGGAGTTGTGAATCAAAAGGGAAACAGAACTTAAAGATTTGTAACAATTTCAGGTTATCCATATTGAAAAGAATCAGAAAGCCTGCCCAGAAATGGCCAAACGACCATTTCTGAAGGAGGTTAGTCAACAGGTCATTGAAGACGTTGGATAGATGAAATTAGTTAAGAAAAGCATATAAAGTAAAAAGTGTGGAGGACTAATGTCAGAATGCTCTGCCATATGAATAAATGTGGGTGGAGTAGAAGAAACAGAGCCCAGAAAGGTACTAAGAAGAAATGAGCACAGAAGAAGGTGGGGCAAAAGTGATGTCATAGAAGCCAAGGAAAAGTGCTATCGTTCGAGTATTTGTGTTTCCTCCCAAATTCACATATTGAAATCTTAACCCCCAATGGTGATGGCATTACCAGGTGGGGCCTTTGGGAGGTGCTTACGTCATGATAGTTGAGCCCCCACAAATGTAATTAGTGTCCTTATAAAAGAACCCCACAAAAAAACCTGATTTGAGCAGGATGAAGAGTGACTAGGGTTTGAGGACTAGAGATGGCACGAGTATACTCTTACACTGGGGAATTGAGCTGTGATGGAAAAGAGGGAGTTATTCCTTAATCTAGACAGTGATGTAAAGTCCCAGAGGGCATTGCTGCTGTTGTTTCAAATATGAGAGATTCTAGCAATTATATTGGTCATAGGGAAGGGTCTAATAGGAAGGGAAATGTGAAGTCAGGTTCTAGTCCTACATCCCAGGGAAGCTAGGTAGGGTGGAAATATTGGTGCAGTCAATAGGAAGGGCACAGGAATCACTTTTGTATTCGTTTCCCATGATTGCCATAACCTGCATTGCTTAAAACAACAGGAAATTATTGTCTCAGAGTTCTGGAAGCTAGAAGACTGAAATCAGGGTGTTGGCAAGGCCATACTTCTTCTGAAGGTTCTAGAGAATAATCTTTCTTTGTCTCTTTCTAGCTTCTGGTGGTGCTGGCAATGCTTGTCCATCTCTGCTACAATATTCCCGTGGCCTTCTTCCCTCTGTGCATGCCTCTGCGACTCTGTCGTAACTAGTCTGTACTGCCAAAACAAAATATTATAGACTGAGAGGCTTAAGCTACAGAAATGATCTCTTACAGTCTGGAGTCTGGGAAGTCCAAGATCAAGATGCCAACAAGGGAGGTTTCATTAGGAGGGCTCTTCTTGGGCTTGTAGGTGACAACCATTTGGCTGCGTGCTCATGAGTTCTGTTCTTTGTGTGATGGGAAGAGAGTGGAGCAAACTCTCTGGTGTCTCTTTTAGTAAGGGCACTAATCCCATTTTGAGAGCCCTACTCTCATGGCCTAATTAACTTCCAAAGTCCCCCTCTCCAAATACCATCACATTGGAAATTAAAGTTTCAGCATAGGAATGGTGGAGGGGGTGCAATTCAGTCCATAAGGGTGTCCAAATCTCCCTCTCCATGAAAGGCTAACAGTCATTGGATTTAGGGCCTCTCCTAAGCTAGTACCACCTCATCTCAACTGGACTGTATCTGCAAAGACCCCTGATCTAAAAGGGTCATATTCAGGAGTTAAGATTGCAGTGTATCTTTCTGGGAGACACAATTCAGCACACAACAGCAACAAACACAACAGTAGCAAACACAACTGGTTTGTGTGTAGAGCTCCCACTGCAGAAATGAAGGAAGGAAACTAGGGGTTTCATGCCTCATAATCCACATTACCTCAGAAAATTGAAATACTTTGTCATCTGAGAGGCAGGTGGGAAATGCTGGCCTGTAAATTCCAATACACCTTGAAAAACACTTATCCAAGTCTCACTGTGGTGGGTTGTGGGGGCACAGCAGAGGGAGTGTGTAGGTAGGCATAGGCTGGGAGATGGGAAGGCTTCTCTGAGGAGGAGGCGTGGGACCTCTATGTGAGAGGAGTAGAAAAATGCCCCAGAGAAAGCAGGTGTGTTTGGAGAACATTCCAGGTAGAGGAGCACAGGCGAAGGTGAAGAGCTGTGAAAAGCCTAGAGAACTTCATCAACTTCTCACAGTACCACAGCCAGCTGTGAGAGGACCCTGCATTGGAGCCCAGTATTGTTTACTCAAAATTCCTGTTTTCTCGCGCTCTGCCACCCTGGAAAAGGAAAGAGGGATGCTGATCCCTGCTCCAGCAGTGTTTCTGTTCTGATTGAGTATGCTCTTACCTACTGTCCCATTACCAATCCCAAAAGGCCTTGGGGCTTAATGAAATGCACAAGGTGGAAGTTATGATTAATGCACCCCGGGCCAAGGAGCCGCAGGACTGGGGATGCCTGCCTCCTCACAGAGATGCCATTGTTCTTCCCTGGGATGGTGTCCCTCCCTCTCACACCCTGACCACCGCTTCCCCAAGCAGAGTGTTTATGTGTTGAGTGCAACACTCCGTGGACTTTGGGGCCTAATGGGGTGTGAGAGGGGGCCTGGGGTTTTTCATCTTGTTTTCAGCTGTACAAACACCACACTCTTTCCCCATCCACTCAGGGTCTAAGTTCAGGCCTTCTAAGATACCAGAGGCTGCGAGGTGGTGGCAGGGACTCCACAAGTCGAAAGAGAGGGACCCGGCGCCTTCCCCCCTAACACCAAACACATTCAAAGTGTTTATTTTCTCAGCCCCCACCTAAGCCTTCAGATAAACCACTCTTTGGTGGCTGATACTTTAGGGCTCCTCAGAAGCTTTGTTTAAAGGCAGCAGGATGGGGTCTCCATTGTTCAGAGCCAGTAGGACCTGTTTCCCCGAAATGCAACCAGAACAAATGAATTAAGAGATTTTCTCTCCTGTCACAGAGATTTTTCTTTCTTGTTTTTTTCTTTCTTCTTGCATCATTCTGTCCTTCCTTCCTTCTTTTCTGCCTCCCTCCCTTTTTCTTTCCTCCCCCTTCCCTCTCTCACCTTCCCTCCCTCCCTCCATTTCTTTCTTTCCTTCTCTCTTTCTTGCTTATTAACACTGACTTATGACACCTTACCCACTAGTGGAATCTTTCAGGAATCCCTTGGACTGACTGACCAGGAAGTCCTTGCTCCCTCGAACGAAAGCAGATTCAAAGGACAAGAGGTGAAGGGGAAAGACCCAGCATCTGCTGGGCTCCTGGCTGCTCAGGTTTATACACCTTTGTATAAACCCCTCCGCTGGAGTGTGAGCGGGATCTGTGATTTGTTTATAATGAATGGAGTATAGTGAAGGTGATGGAATGTCACAGCTGTGATCATTACATTATGTAAGACCTTCGTTGCTAGTAGACTTACTCTTGAAACTTTCTCTCGAGATGACTTTGGAGAAACAAAGAGCCAAATTGGGAGTTCTATAGCACAAGAAGGTAAGGGTGTTTTGTATCTAAGGGCCCACAATGGGCTGGGTCCCTCAGTCCTACGATTGCAAGCAAATGAATTGTGCCAAGAATTCTGCCCCAAGGAAAAACACACCTGGAAAAGGATCCAAAATCTGGATGTGCAGATGTTCTCCATGGAGACTTCTGGCTTTGTTCTGCTATTATCAGGATACATACCTAGCCACCTTCTGTTTCAGAGTGCTGCTTCGTTTCTCTGTAGGCTTGATGATGGTACCAGTCTCTGTCTCTCAAGACATAGGTTGAGTTGTCCAAATGGTTTTCTGAAGCTTCCCTTATTTGATTTAAATTTTAGGCTGGGCATGTGAGTAGGGGGACACACTCTACCCCTTAGAGAAAGAAGAAGAAAAGCATCACACACCAAGAATAGCACTCTCCTGGAGGTTCTTGTTACTAATGCAGTCTTCATCTTGAGTTCTTCCTCCTTCCTGCCTCTCTTCTTCCTTCCTTCCTTCCTTCCTTCCTTCCTTCCTTCCTTCCTTCCTTCCTTCCTTCCTTCCTTCCTTCTACTATCTCTCTCTCTCTTTCTCTCTCCCCTTCCTCTTCACCATCACCATCTTGAATTCTTCCTGTGTACATTGGCCTCTATGTCCTGGAGGTAGGTAATAGGCTGATGGCAAGTTCAGTGGTACCAATTTGCAAGTTCCACACACATGATTTTCAGCTTGGGGGGCTTAGCTGAAAGACAGAAATAGAGCAAATCTATTTTACTGTCTTTCTTTTTTTCTTTTCTCTTCTTTTCTTTTTTTTAAGAGTGGGGGGAGGAGCAGAGGGAGACGAAAAGGGAAAATCTTAAGCAGGCTCCACCCAGCTTGGAGCCCAAGGCAGGGCTTGATCACATGATCCTGACTGACATTATGACCTGAGCCGAAATCAAGGGTCAGATGCTCAATTGACGGAGCCACCCAGGTACCCCATCTATTTTACTTGTTTCTTTATCCAATATAAATTTTGAAACAAGTTGCTTTTCCTCTGATCATCAGTGGCATCATCCATACAATGGGAGTAATAGTAATACCAGTCTGTCAGTGTTGTTAAGAGAGTTTCTGAGATCATGAACCAGGCAATGAGCAGGTGCACAGTAACTCTTTTCTCTCAAGAATGGTCAGTCTTGCCCCTGGGTTGCTCTAGAAAAGAAGTTAAAAGCTTAGACTAAAAGAGGATTCCTGAGTTCAAATCTCAACTCTGCTGCGTACCAGCTGATTAATGTTGTATCAATTATAATTTATCCCTGTCATGATTTTCTCATCTGAAAAACGGGGATAATAATAGTATTTCCCAAATAGGGTTATTGTAATGCATAAATGAAAAAAATGCATATAAGTGCTTAGCCAGCACCTGCCACATATAAAATGTTCAGTAATATTAGCTGCTGTTAATGTGAATACAACAATAATTACTGTTACATAAATATCAACAAGATATATCCTGGGATCTTTTATACAAAATGACCACTCACTTTCTCAATGATAAAAATGTGTAATGATACAATTTTTGTGCAGAAACTATTTGTCTTGGAATACTGTACACTAGGGGGCTTATAAACAACAATGTCATTCTCAGAGTTCTGGAGGCTGAAGTCCAAGATCAAGGCACCGGCAGATTAGATGACCGGCAAAGGTCTGCTTCCTTGTTCATAGATAAACAGTCATCCTTTCACTGTGTGCTCACATGGTGGAAGGGGCTAGAGATCTCTCCAAGGGTTTCTGTCGTAAGAGTATTAATCTCATTCATGGCAGCTGTGCCCTTGCTGATCTAATCACTTCCCAGAGGCTCCCCCTCTGCATATCATCACATTGGGGGTTTCAGTTTCAACATGATATTTTTGGAGGGGAGTATATTTAGTCTATAGCACTCCTCCCTCATCTCCCAAAATTAATGTCTTGCTCACATGTAAAATGCATTCATTCCATCCCAACAACCCTAACGTCTCAATTTGTTCCAGTATCAACTCTGGTCTAAAATCCAAAGTCTTATCTGATGAACCACCAATCTGGATTTCTAACCCGATTTTTTAACTGTCCCAAACCATAGATCAACTCAACAGATAGTGAAGGCATATGTCCATGGACAATCCAAGCTCCAGATGTCCTTGTTTTGTCCATTATGTTATTTATCTTCAAGTCCCAATATAAAACGAACAGCATGCACTCAGTCATTCAAGATTTAAGCATGGAGTTACCCTAGGCTCCCCCTCTGGCTCATCCTCCACATGGAATCAGCAACGGAGGACAAGAGTTCCATCCCTTTATATTGTCGGCATCCATTCTTCCCGTCCCACTTGCACTTCCTTAATTCATACCTTCACCATCTTTGTGCTGCACAACCAGGATTGGTAGTCTCCTCACTGGCCTGCTCACCTCCAGTCTTCCTCAGAAGTCCATCTTTCCTCTTGCAGCCACAGTGAACTCTGTAAAACGAAAATCAGATCATGGCATTTTCCTGTTTTAATTAATTAATTAATTTTTAATAGGCTCCATGTTCAGCGTGGAGCCCAACTTAGGGCTTGAACTCAGGACTCTGAGATCAAGACCTGAGTGTAGTTCAAGAGTCGAGTGCTCGATCCTGTTTTATTCATATTAGAGCCTCTCTTTAACCAGTTATAATAACCACTATGAGCTGCTCTTTTTTACCCCTTCAACTTCTCCTCCACCCCCTCTTTTACCTCCTCCTTGCTTCACACATGGTGAATCAGGCATACCCCAGTATTTTTGTTTCCATATAATAGATTTCCCGTCTCTCTATGGTTTTGTTCAACAATGCCCTTCATCAGAAACTACATAGTGAAAAGCTCTCACCTCCCATGACTAAGCAAGAATCAGTCCTTTATGAAGGTTTTTCTGCTCACCCCAGCCTCCTATGGGGTTACTTCACTCTTGGGTAACAAGTGGGCACATACTGGGTTAACAGAGGAACAATTGAATAAATAAATCAGTGGATGAATGGATGAATCTACTAAATGGAGGTAGAAATGGAGGTAGAATGGAGGTAGAAACTAAATGGAGGTAGAAACCCTCATCCTGTGTTCCTGTCATGGTTATGTGTTGATGAAATGAGATGATGGGTATCGAAAGGCCTAAATATAAACTCTAAAGAATTACAGAGTACTACAGAGTAAATAATCGTATGCCTAGGAAATCCCTCCCTCATATTGCCATTGTTACTGCTAGGATTTTCACTTTAGTAAGTTCTTTGGGGGAATCCCTGATAAGGTACAAATTGAACAAGAGTTCACAGAAGACTTTCCATCTTCTCTCTTTCAAGTCTGCTAGGCTGGAGCAGAAACATGATTGGATTGGGAGGCAGGAGATCTGAAATCTTGTGGGACCTTGAGGAATTTACTCCCGTTTTCTCAGCCTCAGTTAGAAGGTGAGTCTTAGAACTGACTGAAATATCATGTATGTTTGTTTTCTCATTTCATAGATGGAGAAACTGAAGCTTCAAGAGGTTAAATAAGCTTAGCGTAGAGCTTGAGTGAACTGGAACATTTTGCCTGGTCCATGCTCTTAACTGTATGGTAAACCACCTCTCTTGGAGTGCATATTGGTTATAAGAGAGATGCTAAGAGAAACAGTGAGATAATAATCTAATTTTTTAATTAAAAATTGAATTATGTAGAAAACCAACATTTTCAGTCAGGTTATTTTCTTGAAAACAAAATTATTATGTTCCTCTAGGTCCTGATCTTAGTCTGAGTTACTCAAAAAAAATCTGAGATAAGAGTTTGATACAGGGGTTATTTTAGGAAGAAACTCCAGGGAAGGAGGGGGAAGCTGGGAATTAAAGAACAGAGGAGAAAAGCCCATTTGAGGGTGTGTTGTCAGGTTGATCACAGCTGGGCAACAGGGCTAATCCCACTGGGGATTCTGATTAGCATTATTCCCAACTCTCAATCCCTTAGGTGATGAATTTCCCAAGGGAATTGGCTCTCCAGCCTCCCAAGGTGCTGTATGTATCAGAGCAGCTGAGTGGATTTGGGGGCATCCCAAGCTGCTTAGAAATTCTGGGGCAAGACTTACACAGTGCAGCAGAAGCAAGGTGCGGTTAGGTCATACCTGTCTGCAGCTGATTGCTCTGACGGTGTCTCATGTAAAAAGGTAGGCAGAAGAGGAAAGAGGATGTGAGATGGAATACACCAGGTATGTGCTGCATGCCTTTTTAACATATTAACAATGGAGTCTGGAGGACGCCAAAGGGATGCCCCACCTGCCCGTGCAGCAGTGGCTTGCTTCATAGTAGAGTAAGTAGAAGAAGTAATAAGAAAGCTTCTTCTAGGTCAAAGCTTGACCTTGAGTGATGCCAGAAGATTGTGTCTAGTCACTCACCATACCCAGGTGTATTAGATAATGTATGAGATACATTGAGAACCGCTGGCCAATCTGTTTAAGGAGAACTGAATTAGCTGGGAACTGAGCCCTGTCCAGCAGATACTTTTTCCTTCCTGCTGCCTGGAATGCAGACATAACAGATGGAGCTGCAGTGGTCATTCTGTGACCATGAAGTTTCTGTGAGAATGGTGAGCATAGTGAAGAATGATAGAAGTTGTTTGGGTCTCTGATGTTATCTTTGATGTGCCATCAACACCAGCCTTGTCTGTTTCCAAACTTACTTTTCCTAAGAGAAAAACCTTAACTTTTATTTAAGATACTCTTACATACAGCCAAACTAAATCCTGAGTGATACAGTTCTGTTCTTGGTATTTGATACATTCGTGTCCCTCCAAACAATGGTGGTTGACTTACTCTCTAGAGTTTGTTTGAAACAAGAGAAATAAGCTCAGTCATTTTCACTTAAGTTAGAAGTAGTGCATTACCTAAAACTAGATTATGTATGTGCAGAGTTACAAGAGATATAACCCACAGGAAGTAAAAATATCTGCTATGAGCAAGATACGTCCAAGCCCTCCCAACATGGTATCTTTTTTTGTCATAAATGTCCAGTTATCCTGGGTCTGGCATGTAGTTTGTGAAGATTACTAGGTAGGAAATCAGAAATAACTTTTAGGTGGGATAGTAGCGGTGACCAACGTTCCCTCACTCTGGAGAAAAATCTGGTTTATTTCTTGGTTCAGTTTCTATAGGATTGTAAATAACCGGATACAGCTTCTATAATGTCAAGGCAACATAAATAGTGTGGATGCGTTAGTACATGGCTGGAGTAAAATGGCAGGAAGTTCTAGGATCACTGCTGGCCATGCAGAACCACTTGCCATCACAAGAGGACAAACAGTCACTAAAATTGGCCTTGTCTTACAAGAGCAGAGGGATCAAGAGAGGCCATATACTGCCAACATTTTGGGGGGCTGAATATCAAATTATATATGGTTGTGAAACCTTGGGAGATGTAGTTTTTTAAAAGGTGATGTGGTGTATATGCAATGGAATATTACTCAGCCATCAAAAAGAATGAAATATTGCCATATGCCATGACGTGGATAGAACTAGAAGGTATCATGCTAAGTGCAATAAGTCAGTCAGAGAAAGACAAATACCATATGATTTCACTCCTATGTGGAATTTAAGAAATAAAACAGGTGAACATAGGGGAAGGGAAGGAAAAATAAAACAAGATAAAAACAGAGAGGGAAGCAAGCCATGAGAGACTCTTAACTATAGGAAACAAACTGAGGGTTGCTGGAGGGGAGGCGGGTGGGGGAATGGGGTAACTGGAGGACAGGAATTAAGGCAGGCACTTGAAGTAATGATTGCTGGGTGTTGTATGCAACTGATGAATCACTAAACTCTACCCCTGAAACTAATACTATATCATATGTTAACTCACTTGAATTGAAATATAATCTTGAAAAAATACATATACATTTTTCAAAAAATTAAATTAAATGGCAAATAGCAAGCTGACGTGTGTTTATGTGAAGGTGTTGACATTTGAGAAAAGCTTCATGGAACACTGTAAACATAAAGTGGATTAGTATATAGAATTAATTTGATGAGTTGGAAATGTCTCAGTGAAACATTTTTCAGCTACAATATATAATCACTGATTTTTTTTTACTCAACTGAAATAAAACAAAATTAAAAATAGCTAATATTTACTACATGCTGATATTCTGCTAGTCCTTGGCATTTTAGCAGTACACTCGGGGGCCATTTTTTTTTTTTTTAAAGATTTTATTTATTTATTTGACAGAGATAGAGACAGCCAGCGAGAGAGGGAACACAAGCAGGGGGAGTGGGAGAGGAAGAAGCAGGCTCATAGCGGAGGAGCCTGATGTGGGGCTCGATCCCATAACGCCGGGATCATGCCCTGAGCCGAAGGCAGACGCTTAACCGCTGTGCCACCCAGGCGCCCCTCGGGGGCCATTTATACAGTGAAATTCATCAACAAAGCACACAAAATGGGGAAACATGCAGCATTAAGTAGACTGTGAAAAGGATACCCGTTTGCAGTATGAGAGCTGGAACGGCTTAAGAGCTAACTTACGGAGAGAAGGCAGGGGGTCACCTTGTTTGAACTCAGCTGGGAACGTGTGTCAGGCACTCACATTTTTTTGTTACTTTGTGCATGTCCACTACTGACTATGAAATTGGCATGAATATTCATTTAATTTTAGAGAATGGGCAAATTTGCAAATGCAGAATCCATGAATAATGAGAATCAACTGTTTTCTGTTCCAAGCACTGTGTGAGGCATCGGGCATCCAATAGTAAGTAAATAACCGAAACTGGCTCTTTTTCTCACCAACAATATAATATCTAGGTGAGGGAAGTGGTTATTAATGAACAGTCACATATATATAAAGAAAAATTCTTATAAGTACCACATTATATTGCATTCCGTAATTGATAGATCAGTTTAGTGATTCATCTAATTATTAATTTATGTAAAAGGACATTATAGCATGTTTACTATATATTAAGGACTGTGTTAAATAGTCAAATGTATTATTACTGTACACTTACTTGTTTGATCTTGTCACCCCCTAAATATGTTAGCCTCTTGAGGACAGGGAGAGGGTCTTACACGTATTTATATTCCTTTGCACATAGATAATTGTTTAATGGATTTGAAGTCTGGAGTCCACCAGGGTTCTGCTATTTTCTTGGTAAAATAAGGAAGTTTGACTAGACAGGCTCCATAGGCCCATTGAAGTCTGAGTCTATATGAATCACTCAATAAATATTTGCTGAATTGATTTATGGGAAATTCTCTCCTAGTGGTTTCAGATAAGAAGTTCAGTGGCAACCTCTGATACCTCAAGTAGAAAAGTCATGTATGAACAGTGATAGAGTCAAATATTTGGCTCTGAAGAGCCAACCTCTGACTTTTGCTGCCATGGGGCTCCGTGACTGCAAGTAAATAATAAAGGTGCTATGTAGCAGAGCAGGCGGTTCTCACAGTGAACATGAAAGCCCGGGAGCCACATTCTAGCACATTATGGGTAGTTTATGGAGCACATCAGTTCATAACATGAGACAAATTGGCACCAGGGACTCCAATGGCTGCAGTCCAAGTGGACCACCAAGGAAGAAACATGAGAGAATGCCAACAAGAGAAGGTCTTAGTGTCCTCTCCTTACAGCTGGAGTTTCCAATTCCTCAAAGTGTTCCTTTAACAAAAGGTTCACATCTTAATCACTTTATAGTTTCTGACTCTTGAAATAAGACATGTAGCCATTCGTTTGTTCATTTAGTCACTTATTCATTCACCGTTTAACAAGCAAGGATTTGAGCCCCTAAAAAACGCCAGGCAATGCGGCAGGCTTGGGAGTTATGGGGGTGAAGGAAATTCTCTATGTCTCTGCCCAAATGGAGTTTAAAGTCTAGTGGGAAAGATCTTTGCTGGGCGAGAGCAATGGGAGCACAGTCTGGGAGAACTAACTTTCTTCTATGCGGCCTCCCCCTTGATGCGTTAGAGTTGAAATTGGGATGATGAGCGATGGTATAAGGGTGGGGAGGGCTAGTTGGGGAAAAAAAGACCTAGGCACAGAGTGCATCTCTGTGAAGAAAGCAATTGACCCTGTAGAGTATTAAAAGGCAAGACTGGAGGCTGAAGAGGTAATAGGAATTTGTGATGTAGCTGGGGAAGGAGGTGGAGTCCAGGGCCTCCAAAACCTCATAAATAATGTCAATAAAACATATACATCTTACATTCATATAATAGGAAGCTACTGTGGGGGATGTTAAGTGGGGGGGGACATGATCAGATGATCAGATTTGCATCCTAAGATGAGCTTCGCTGTACTGGGTGAAAATAGATTGTGGCCAGATCAAAGCATAAGTGGAAAAACCAGGTGGGGGCTGTCATCATAATCCGGGCGAGGGGCGTCACTGGGTGGTGCTCAGATGGCAGCTGAGAAGCTGGAGAGACACACCTGTACTCCTAATAGGAGGTAAAGTTGGTAGGACTTGATAATTGATCAGCTATAGGAGCAAGAAAGAAGGGAAAAAAGACAAGGCTGCCTCTCAAGTGCCTACGTGGAGCAATGGAGTGAAGTTTCAGGAGAGATGATTCCTTCCTGAGCTATGGTGCCCAGTGTGGCAAAGTTCTTTAGAATGAATATCAGTGGCTGAGTTTTGAAATAATGACTCTAAGGGAATGGTGAAAAATCCATACAGAAATGCCACTGGAAACTGTTGGTGAAAGGGTTTTGAAGCTCAGGCAAGAGGTCTGGGTTGGAGATCTCCATCTTAGGGTAATAAGGAAGGCTTTGGAAAGCCTGTGATCTTTCAGGGAAGGGTGGGGTGAAGAGCAAAGGAAAGGAAACAAATACAGGGAACTCCCAAGTTTTAAGGGTCAGGCAAGTCAGAACACACGTTAAGAAGCTGGGGAAGGCTGCCTAGGGAGGGTGCTGGCACCAGGATCATGTCTTCTGCTTGCATGGAGACCTGTGACAAGGAATATCTACCCAAGTCTATGTTTACTGTGACAATGTCGTGCAAGAGTTTTACCCACTGTATCACCCAGAACTTCCAAATTAGAAATTCTCAACTTTGGTAACTAGAAAGGTTGTGTTTCTAAGCAAAACTGGCTTTTTTCTATATTCTGGAGAATGTGCATATTATACTGCACCCGTATTGCCCTTTTTCTGTGGGTGTGAGGAAGCTCTGAGATGTAATTTCAGTCAGCGTTTTATTTTTATGAAGAACTTCCAGAACTTTGGGCAGGTATTTCTGTTCATAGCTCTCTATTGCTTCATTTTTCCATTTAACTCTTATTTTTTCTTACTTTCATTTATTTTAAACTATTTTTCCTCCTACCAAATACTTTATATTTTCGTGACCCACCTAATGCCAATTTTGAAATGAGGTGGGATATATATTCACTACATTAAAATATTCTCATTTAACAACAGTGTTTTTGGCTGTCATTGGATTTACTATTAGATTCAGTGGAGAAGAAAACAAGTAAAGGAAACTCATAAAACCGTATTTCATTGAAAAATTTCTTTTGAAATTATTTAGGTTGTCTCACAGAACCCTTTATCATTCTGTTGTCAGTAGAAAGTGGAATCAAATGACTAATAAATAACCTATTCTGTGTAGAAACTTGTAATACAATTTTCCTATAGGTGCGTATTATATCAGGATTTATTATTTGCTGTTAAAATGGCATTTGAGCTGGAGACAAGACTCTAATGCAATTGCTATGTGCAAACAGAATATAGTGATTGAAAATTCGAAAGCAGAAAAATATAGGTAGCAGAGGGTTGCTTTGAAAGGCACTATTCTGCTCCTGGCAAACCGTCTGAGGTAGAAGGGTCAAGGAAATTGAAGATGATGCCACAAGGACAGTTGGCATAGAGATCTATAGCTAAAGCCCGCCATATTTGAATAGGAATCCTTCTCCCTTCTTTTTGTCTTGTAGTAAAGGGGCAGGAGAGAGGGAAGTGGTGGGGAGTGTATGGGGGATCACGGCAGTGGCTCCAAAACTTTCCTTACTTCAGGTGTTCTTCTTGTAAAATGTTCATATCTCAACCAACATTCCTCTATATATTGGGAAACAGTGCCCCGGGTTCAATGATGGCAGTGATTAATTGTTTTGAGATCTGTAGTGAATGGATAATAGATCTGAAAGATTCCTTGAATCATTCCATATGAAATCATTTGCTAAACTGTGTGAAACTTACCAAGGCTAAGAGGTAAGCCACATGTATCACTCTGGATCAGAGCACGCAGCAGTGTCAAACATGGCGACGAACTTCAGTACCCTGACCTAGTAGTGCTCTTTCTTTGTGAAGACTTTTCCAACTTTCCCCAAACCCACAGTAATCTCTTCATCCTGGAAGCTAACTCATGTGCATGTGTGTTGGGCGAGTGCAGTGTTGACCAAAGGGTCATTTGTCCTTGGGTTTAAATTTGGATTTGTCACATGATCTCCAATGAATTTCTTTATATTATCACAGAAATACACCAGCAAGATTGAAAAAACACATTAGTCACACATTTAGACTTTCATTGCATTTCAATTCCAGTCCAAATTGCTTATTATTAGCTTTATATGTTTACATTTACACTAATAAATCCTGGATTTATTTTGTAAATACTACAATTATGTGACTTTACTTTTTTTGGAATTTTAATTTAGCTTCTTAGGGTTTTTAGTGTACTGAGAACCCCAAAGACACTCGCATGTATGACCTTGGGCCCCTCTAGATTTTTGAGAGATCCTGATTCATTTTTCTATTACAGATTTTATTATCATATTTAATGATGCCCATTCTTATCCACTCCCTCAATATACTCCGAACTTCTATATG
Source organism: Ursus arctos (assembly GCF_023065955.2). NCBI lineage: Eukaryota > Metazoa > Chordata > Mammalia > Carnivora > Ursidae > Ursus > Ursus arctos. The sequence goes on along the minus strand of NW_026623111.1, from coordinate 8,940,791 downwards.
GCAGGGTCTATGCCTTACACAGATAGTCCCTGACTTATGATAGTTTGATTTATGATTTTTCAACTTTATGATAGTATGAACGCAAAGCCCTTCGTTAGAAACTATACTTGAAATTTTGAAATCTGATCTTTTCCCAAAAGAGAGATCTGCGGTATGATCCTCTGTCACGATGTTGGGCAGCAGCAGAGAGCTGTTACTCCCCATCAGCCATGGGATCACGAGGTTAAACAACTGTTATGTTTACAACCATTCTGTACCCACACAACCATCCCCTTTTCCACTTTCAGTACAGTATTCAATAAATTACTTGAGATATTCAACACTTTATTATAAAATAGGCTTTGTGATAGATGATTTTGCCCAACTGTTGGTTAATGTGCGAGTTCTGAGCACATTTAATGTATCCTAGGCTAAACAATGATGTTTGGTTGGTTGGGTGTATTCAGTGCATTTTCAACTAATGACATTTTCAACTATGATGGGTTGATCAGGATGTAGCCCCAACATAACTCAATGAAAGTCTGTATTCATCTTGTCGTAAAAATACTTGCCAAAGTGAACTGAAATACCAGTGGTGTTTAAATCATGATGCGCATAAAGAAATACCTTGGAAAACTCAAAGATCCGTAGTCCTGAGCCTTAACTCCAGGAACTTGGATTCACTAGGATATCACTGGGGCCCAAGGCTTAAGGTCTCCAGGTTATCCTAATGTGGTGTATGGACTGCACTTTCTTAATTTGGGGCCCCAAGGCTTAAGGTCTCCAGGTAATCCTAATGTGGTCTATGGACTGCACTTTCTTAATTTGGGGCCCAAGGCTTAAGGTCTCCAGGTTATCCTAATGTGGTCTATGGACTGCACTTTCTTAATTTGGACCCAGGTGTTAGATATACTTGACCCCTTATGCCAATGCTTATCAGTGAGTCATGGTGCCATCCAGGGAAGCTTGAAGAAGAATTATAGGGCTGCGCTAGCTTTCAATGGGAAATAATTCTAAACCAGGGAAACAGATTGGAGTCAGAATGAACATTTGCTGTGCATTGTCAGCCTTGGTTTAAACCAAGAAGCAAGAAGGGAACTAACACTTACTCAGTGCCTTCTAGGAGTCAAAACCTATGCTAGATACTTACCTACAAAATCTTTTGTTATCTCGTCTCAGTCCAGTGAATCAGGCAGGAACAGAGAAGTTGATTTGGTTGAGGTCTTTCAGGCAGGTAGTGGTATTGGGATTTAACTACTCCTCATTATTAGTCCACATCTTTTCTACTTCATAGAAAAATTGGGAAGCTTTTCTATGACAAACTGATAACAAGTTATTTCTGGACTAAGAACTCCGATATGCAAAATCAGGTTGACTCTCTACAATACTAGGTATTTTATGGCTTTCTTAATGAATTTGTCAAGGACCTGCCCTGTTATTATTCTGGTTGACTGATGAACTACCTGCCTGGGGCTGGATGTCTGAATTGATAGATGGTTTGGCCTGGAGCCTGTGCACTGTTAGGGCTCAAAGCACTTTTCTGTTATTCTAAAAGTCAGTTTCAATGTAAAAAAATGTAACATATTTTCAAATATCCTGTGTCAACCTGTGTAATATAACTTTGAAAAATTAGACATTGAATTTGGTTATTTTGTGTTTTAATTCCTGTAACAACAGTATTTCAAAACAGTTTTTAAAAAGTAAATGTGACCTTTATGAGTAACTGCATGAAGTCTGTGAGTATGCTTGACATTGTTTACTTGTGTTGGCTGTTTGTTAGGTAGAGAAAACAAATAAAACATTGAGAAATCAGTTTCATATTTGTTGAATCTATCTGATGGTTCAGATAAAACTTGAAATAACCCAACGACAATGACAAGTGCACAAATCTATTCACACAAATAAATACAAAATAATTAGACCAACTTATAAATATGGCATGGGATAGGGATAGATTTCAATCATTCTCTGGAAGTCAGAGATTTATTAATTGAACTGAATGTATTGCATGCTAAGAATTGTGCCAGGCATTGTGAATAATCGGTTATGTAAGATGGGATTCTCTGCCTTCCCAAAGAGCATTGTCATATATAGAAAATAAATAAACCTGTGGGTCACCCTCTGTACTTGGGAGCACTGAGGCTGAAGGAGGTAGAGAATCTAAAGCAGATTTGGGCGTGTGGGAAGTCCTTCCAGTAGAGGTGATGCTTGGGTTGACAAAAAAGGGGGAAAGGAAAGAACGTCTCAAAGTATCAGCATATGAGAAAATGCAGAGACATGGGATGGAGGATACACTGGCAAGGCCAGAATAGAGGTGATAAAGGCTGGAAAGTAAGGTTTAGGGATCAGGTAAGGACTCCCTGATCAAGTAGGTAGGTGAGCACTAACTTCAAATCTCTGGTCCTCTGTTTTTATGCACTTATAATTACATGGAGACTGGATGAGATGGTTTGATTCTATATTCACTCATTCAGCAAATAGATATCGAAAATTTATGTACTAAGCACAATTCTAAGCACTTGGGATCTATCAGTGATTATAATAAGATTCACAAAGTTCCTTGGGGCGCCTGGATGGCCGAGTCAGTTAAGTGTCTGCCCTCGGCTCAGGTCATGATCTTGGGGTCCTCGGAGCGAGCCCCGCATTGGGCTCCCTGCTCAGAGAGGAGTCTGCTTCTCCTTCTGCTTCTGTCCCTCCCCCTGCTCATGCTCTCTTTCCCTCCTTCTGTCTGTCTCTTAAATAAATAAACTCTTAAAAAAAAAAAAAGAATCACGAAGTCCCTTGTTTCATTAAGCTGATATTCTTGGGGACTTTACATATTAAAAACACATAACTATAAATCAGTTAGTATGTAAAAAGTAGTAGGTGCAACATATAAAAGAAAAATAGAGCAGGAGGTAGAATGGTGAAGATTCTAAATTTAAAAACGTGACCATGAAGAATAAAATGAACTGATGCAGCCCGATTTCAAGACTTACACAGCTACAATAATCAGGTCAATATGATATTGACATAAAGACAGAAAATAAATCATGGAATGGAGTCCAGAAATAAATCCACACATAAATGGACAACTGATGTTTGATATGCAAAAGCCTATCAAGATGCAAAGGCAACTTTATGGAGAAAAGATGATCTTTTCAACCAATAGTGATGGAACAATTAGTTATCTGCGTACAAAAAAAAAAAAAATCCATATCTGTATCATATTGAGGAAAAAAGCCCTCAGAATGTATCATATACTTAAATCTGAAACTTAAAACTAAAGAAGAAAACTTATATAACAAAACAAGGGAAAATTATTGTTACTTTGAAGTTAGTGAAGATTTCTTACATATGTTAATCTAAACGGAGTGAACAAGAATAGAGAATAGGGCATGGGGTCAAAAAAGTCATGGGGTGGGACGCCTGGGTGGCTTGGTCATTAAGTTTCTGCCTGCCGCTCAGGGCGTGATCCTGGTGCTCTGGGATCTAGCCCCACATCAGGCTCCTCCGCTGGGAGCCTGCTTCTTCCTCTCCCACTCCCCCTGCTTGTGTTCCCTCTCTCTCTGGCTGTCTCTCTCTCTGTCAAATAAATAAATAAAATCTTAAAAAAAAAAAAAGTCATGGGGCTCAGACTATTAGAGACCTTGAGGGGTTTGTTCTAATGATGTTGGCTCTTATTCTCAATAACGTAAGGATTCATTGCACACTGGAGTAGATATCTTTCTTCCTCTTTCTTTCTTTCTTTCTTTCTTTCTTTCTTTCTTTCTTTCTTTCTTTCTTTCTTCTTTCTTCTTTCTTTCTTTCTTCTTTCCCTTGAAAAGTTAGCTTACATTATAAAAGAACAAATCTAGGTCCTGTTCTGAAAATAGTGTAGAGGGTGAGAGTTGAATCTCAGGGGCCAGTAAGAAGACAAACTTAATAATTTAGAAGGGAAATGAGGGACGCCTTGGTGGTTCAGTCGTTAAACATCTGCCTTCAGCTCACGTCATGATCCTGGGGTCTTGGGATCAAGTCCTGCATCAGGCTCCTTGCTCAGCAGGGAGCCTGCTTCTCCCTGGGTCTGCCACTCCCCCCGCTCTCTCTCTTTCTGTCTCTTTCTCTCTCTGGCAAATAAAAAATAAATTAAATAAATAAATAAATAAATAAATAAATAAATAAACAAATAAATAAAATCTGAAAAGAAAAGAAAAAGGAAAGAAAAGAAAAAAGAAGGGAGATGATAGTGTCTAACACCAGAGGGTAGTTATAAATGTGGGAGGAAGTAGCAAGATTATGGCTATCTTTTGAGGGTAGACATTATAGATTTCTTAATGGAAGTTTAGTTGAAAGGCCAAGGAGAAAGACAGTGGTTAAGAATGACTCCATTTTTTTTTTTTTAAAGATTTTATTTATTTATTCGACAGAGAGAGAGACAGCCAGAGAGAGAGGGAACACAAGCAGGGGGAGTGGGAGAGGAAGAAGCAGGCTCCCAGCGGAGGAGCCTGATGTGGGCCTCGATCCCATAACGCCAGGATCACGCCCTGAGCCAAAGGCAGATGCTTAACCGCCGTGCCACCCAGGCGCCCCGACTCCATGTTTTTTGGTTTGCTTTTGTTTGTGGTTTTTTTGTTTGTTTCTTTGCTTGTTTGTTTTTACCTGAGCAACTGAAAATAAAATGTTGCCGTCAAGTGAGATGAGGAAAACTACAGACAGAGTAGGTTTGGGAATGGGGTACAGCAGGGAACCCAATCAGCCAAGCGTCCGTCTTCCTGGGGTTTACATTCTTGAGAGGGAAATCAGGTAATAAAGATAAATATGCGCCTATTTCTAGACTCAGGGTTGATAAAAGGAAGAGTGGGAAGAAACAAGTCTTCTCTGGCATTATCTTCTGTATAACGTAACCTTTTAAAGGACTCTTGGACGATGATGAACTGAATGCATTTTCATCTTCTCTGCTTCCAACCTGCCTATTTGCCTGTCCTGAGTCAAGGAATCTAAGGGCAATGAGGAATGAGTAAATTCTTTGGTTTGCTGATAGCCTTGTGGGAAGAGCTGGAGCAAAACATTTTAAACTTGGAGCAGATAAAGCCCAAGGAGCAATGTAAGGCCCTAGATCAAGAACTGAAATGCTGAAAATCCTAGGAAGAGCCCGGTACACAGAGATTCAAGGAATGTTATGAGCAAAATAAATATCTGCCTCACGTTAGTGTTCTTCATCTTTCATGATATGAAGAAGAAGCTCATTTAGGTGGGCTGAGCCTCTTGATCCTGGTACTGGGGGAGTTCAAGAATACTGGGGAGCAGGGAGACTTCCTTTTGGGGTCCTAGTAGGAGACTTGTTGCATGGTGTTAAGGTAACCCCTTCCACAATGAAGGGAATATCAGAAGAGGAGTAGCTTCCTTCCAGCTCAACACGGGGGAAGAACAGCGCGTAACAGCTGTTACGTAAAAGCTGTTACGTAAAAGCTGGCTTTGTGGCATTTTAATTGCTCTCTGGCAAACTGGGTATCAAGTCTTTTACATCATATCCTAACTTCTATAGTGGAGTTTAATTGGTCAATTTAATGGAAACATAAGAAGGAAATGCCAGTTTTGGTAATTTGAGTTGTCATGACTCCAGCCATGGGAACTTTCATTACTACTGCTTAGAATCACAGCAAACCCCAATGAACTCCACAAAGGAAAATTACACCTTTAGGGGGGTCCAACTATCAGAGAGAGGAACCTGTGCTCCAGTACTTCAGGAACAGGGCGAAATAGAATTTCTGCAGACAGCCCCAAACTTGAGTAAACCAATAAGAGCATTTCAGGATTGTTGTATGGCAAAACTATCCAAAGATATGGACGTCATAAAAGGAAATGATAAGAGATATGAAGGAACTAAGATGCAAATAACAGGGTTTCTACATGGCATCCAATAAACATATGGAGAACAAGAAATAATCACATACATGATATGAAAAAATTTTCTTGAATTGGAGGAATGACTGAGTGTGCAGAACTAAAGAGATGTTTAATGAAAAAAGATGCATACCTAGACATATCCTAGTAAAATTCATGAATTTCAAGGATAAAGCATGAATACCAGACAGAAAACTTAGCTACAAAGGAAAGCTGTGTGATACGTGGAGAACTTACATGAAGGAGTGGAAAACAGAAGATGGTAGAAGAGCATCTACACATATTGTCGAGAGAAGAGCTAATGCCCGTTAATCATATACTTGTAACTCACTGGTAGAGTGAAGGCAAGACATTTGTAGCTGTTAAGAAGTTCAGAGCCCACTACCCACTCATACCATTAAATAAATTACTAAAGGAAAGACTTTGACCAAACAACAGAGTTGGAACAGAGATCTCAAAGTTGTAGTCGATGAAGAGGAGGAGACAAGGCTGAGCAAGGGTGTCTAGAAGAATTACGTTCTCAGGCAATACAAGTATGACTACTTACCTAATACTACAAAATGTTGTCATTTTTACATATCCTGAATTCCTTAAGTGCAGAGTTTACACCAACGTTCTTTGTGCCTCTGGCAGCCTTGGCCAATGTTGGTTTCATTTTTTATTAAACAATTTATCTATCTAACTAAAATACACATAGTATATATGATATATTAAGCATGGTTCTTAACCTACTTTCTGACAACAGTTCTCAGATATAGATATTATTATTATCTCAAAGTTACAGATGAGGTAATGGAAATGCAGAGAAGTTATAAAACTGATCGAAGTTGTGACTCTAAGCCAATGGCAGAGCCAGGATTCCAGCCCGGTCTGTCTGGGTCTGAACTTCATGCCCTTAACCACTATCCCGCGCCAAGGAAAGTAAGGTTGACGAATCAAAGAATGTTCAGGAACACTGAAAAATTTTGTTAGAAGTCTTCTTGGTTAAGAGGGGCCAGTTTATCTTTTCTAAATCTCCATATCATACGCAAGGAGGTTCAAAGACGTATGGCAACTTTCCAAACGTACTGAGCCAGAGGTGGTAGAAGAAAAACTCACAACAGCATTATTTGACTCAAGATCCAAAGACATAACTATATTTTTTTGTTATCTTCACCATGAGATGACCAGAACTACGCCAGCTAAAGAAAAAAAAATACACATTCTGAATCTGTTGGAAAGTAATAGAAAGGAATCAGGGAGACATTTGCCAAAACATCACTTCTATAAATAATAAAACTCATCTAAGAGAAAAATGATCTCTCTGTGGGGGCAAATTAGTCTCCAGTGCTGAACCCCCACTTCAGGCAGCTTCACTGCCCACCAGCATAAAGGCTGATAGGAACTCTTGCTCTGAGGATGGGCGGTGGACACAGCTCTCCAAAGCAGCAAGTAGGAGGAAGGGAGTAAGCCACATACACCCAGGTTCTCATTCTGAGATCACCAATTCGGTAGTCGCTCCCTCCTCCTTGTTGTTTAGAGAGAAAAGGAGGCTGGTACTAAGGTAACCCCTTCCACAATGAAGGGAACAGCAGAAGAGGAGTAGCTTCCTTCCAGCTCAACACGGGGGAAGAACAGCGCGTAACAGTCCTCAGTGAAAGCTGGCTTTGTGGCATTTGAATTGCTGTCTGGCAAACTGGGTATCAAGTCTTTTACATCATATCCTTACTTCTATAGAGGAGTTTACATGGTCAATTTAGTGGAAACATAAGAAGGAAATGCCAGTTTTGGTAATTTGAGTTGTCATGACCTTTCTCCCTTGTTCACTTGACAAATCACTGTCCATACTTACAACTCTTGCACAAATATAATTTCCTCCAAGAGAACTCTGACCACTGTATGCTGTTCACCTGGCCCCATTACACTTCATCTCCCACTGCTCTAAATGACCCCTGAACCAGGTGTGTGCTTTGTACCCCGAATATGCACACAGCTCTGCCTTCTAAATTCTTTCTGTGGTTTTCTGCCTCCGAGACCCCTGATGTATTGATAAAAGATAAGAGCCTATCTATGTCTATCTGCCAAGCATCCAGCATGTATGAGACCCCTACACTGGACTTTTGATCAAACGATTAAATTGTAAAGACTGCGTTGAATTCAATGAGATCTTTAGTTCAAGTCCCAGAGGAAACCCATAATTGATTCCTTCAAACTATAGATGAGAGAGTGGTGATACGTTCTAAGGAAACTAAGGAAACAATTATGAGCATTTCTTCAAAGAGCAGCTGCGTTTCTTATTTTAAAGAGAAAAAAAATGATATCTATGAAATGAAATCTTAGACTTCACACTTCCCCATTTGAGAATTCAGAGGCAGCAAAGAAGGAGTACAGCGGATGCACACAAAATGATTGATCAATTGGTTGGAATGTCTAATGTGTGTAGTTGTCTGTAAAACATCAAGAAATGAATGACATCTGATTTAAAAGACAGACACATTTTGTGACTCTTCCCTCATCTTTTTTCTTCACCCATCTTCACATTAGAGAAAAAAAGTCTCTCTTTTTCCAGATGGTAGCATAAATTTTCGGGTCAAGTGATATTAAAAATAGATAATAGCCAGGACCCCATGAGTCTCTACAGAAAGACTAAACAGTCACAATGGGAGCTATCATTGTTTTGGTTTTCTTTACGGGCTTTTATGTACTCAGCTGCTTCTCAGGCAGGCTTTTACTGCAGTGGGACCTGCATCATTCTGAATTCCGGTTCCACATCACTTCCCATCCTTTACACTGAGTTCCATGCCACACAAGTCAAGGGAAAAAGCCTAACAGCTGCACTCAGATTTGAATGGTGCTCTCCCCCAAGGAGCTGGCTTGGTTTGGCTCCGGGAGTCAGAATTCTATACCTCTAGTCTCTTGGTGCTGATGTTTATACTTACTCTGCTGTATTCAGGAACTTGTACTGATGGAAAAAATGTAAAAGGGAAAACCAAGTTATTTCAAATCAAGTTAAAAGGTTCAGCTAGTTTTGTTTAAAAATTATAGTGATTATTATTGATTCAGGTTAATAATTATTCTTGGCTAGTATGCTCAATACTCATCTCAAATGCTACTCCTTTCAGGAAGCATTCTCCAACCCCCCCAACTCCTAAGCGATCTCATTGTTTGCACTTTCTAGAGTTCCATCCCGTCATACGCATGTGTTCTGAAGTCATGAAGCACTTGCTCCCTAGAACATTTTGCAACTAATTCTTAGCGTCCTTTTCGGTGGCCGGCCATGAAGAAAGAAGGCACTCAATTTATATCTGCTAACTGTTATTGACAGATTCTGTGAGATGTTCCGAATTTGGATACTATACATCTAAAATCATTGAATTATTAATGTCGAATAACTACCTCTTCTCATTTTAATTAAAATCGCCTTTTCTTTCATTTTCAATATTTATAGGGCTCATACTCAGAATTACTACGAAAACCAAAAGTGGGCAACTCAGACTGTAAGTAGGATCAAACCAAATAGTAAGTAAAACCTAAGCTTCATAAAAGTTAAAACTAAGAGGGACCCTAAAGATATCACATAGAATCTTACTTCATAGATGAGAAATAGGAGGCTTGAGTTGTGTGAGTTATGCCAGATCGCACAGTGAATCAGTGATCGACTCTAGGCTAAACTTAGGTTTGAAGAGAAGCATTACCTAATGCACTCTGACAGGTGTGGGTTTTCTTGAAACTTCGTTCCAATTGTGTAACGTGGGCAAATTGCTCAAAATCCCAAAGATTAACTGTGATGTTGTGATTTATAATAAGAAATATATATTTGGTCTTCATCCTCCTTTCTGGCAGAGAGCTCCTAAATCCCTTGGAATTTCCTAAAGTGTTAGAGCAATAAACGTCTCTTTTGTTACATTAATGAGGTGGCTCTAGGAAGCAGCTAAGGATGGGGGCTGGTTCCTGGGGGGAGCCAACCCTGTGATTAGAGGATTGAAACTTTCAGTCCTCCCTACCCACCACATCCAGGAAGGGGGGGAGGGGCTGGAGGTTGAAGTGCTTGTCAATGGCCAATGATTTAATCAATCATGCCTATGTAATGAAGCCTCCATAAAAACCCATAGAAAGCTTCCAGGTTGGGAATCAAAGGATGACTTGGGGGGAGTATTTTCTGCACCCTTTCCCCAGCCCTTGCCCTGACATCTCTGCCATCGGGCTGTTCCTGTGCTATGTCTTTTATAATAAACCAGTGATCTAGCAGGTAAAATGTTTGTCTGAGTTCTGTGAGCCCCTCTAGCAAATTAGCTGAACCCACGGACGGGGGTCAATCTACAGCAGGTCTGTCAGAAGCACAGATGCTAACCCGAGTTTGCAACTGCATCTGAAGGGGCAGGGGCAATGGTGGTGGTCTTGTGGGATGGAGTGTTTAATCTGTGGGAGGTGATGCTATCTCTGGATAGAGAATACCAGAATTGAGTTGAATTGTAGGACTCCCAGCTGGTGTCTAATAATCACCCCGTGGTGTGGGGAAAACCTCTCCCACCCCCATGAATCAGAATTGGTGGTCAGAACCATCACTGACTCTCGAATTTGTAACATAGGCAATAACGCCAACTCTGCAACATTTGTATGGGGGTGAAATGACACAACATATAGGAAAATATCTGGTTCTCCATAGCAAATGCTTCATAATTATTAATTGCTGTTAAAAGGCGAATATCTCACATAACTGAGTGAACTGCCATGTATGTAGTTTCTGGTATTCAATACACAAGTCCCTCTCTCATCCTTTCTTAGTGTTCAATACCTTATGGATCAAACACTAGCGTTTTGTCGAGCTAGTATGGCTCTTTTCCTCTAAGAAGTTGGTGTGTCAATTGCTAACTCTGGTAGACAGTTAAGAGCCTAGGAGGGGCCCATCTTTAATACACAAATAACTTATACTGCTGTTGATTATACTATGGGTGACACTGGCCCAACTTGGCCAATGACATCAGTGGAATTTTCCCTAAACAATGAAGAACAGTGACACCGAGACAATGAGTGGATGGGAATGGCGGACACTTGCACTAAGAAGTCAGGCAGAGTACGCCCGGGGTTGGCAGTATGCCAAGTTAAAGCCTCAGAGAGGGCCTTGGGAGAAGAGAAGCTGCGAGTGCAACAGAGAAAACCAGTTGCAGACCAAGCAGGAGAGCGCAGGACTAGAAGGAGAGATGCAGGAGAAGTAATGGTACGGCCCCTGGAACACTGACATTGGTTTGGACCTGTGAGATGGCTCAGGGGTGTCCTCACGGTCAAGCATGCCTTTCTTACGCTAGCCTGAGCACCTCCTCCTGCCGGCCATCAGAACCCCATGCCTAGAACTGTGCGTCAGTGCCACAGATAACTTTTCAAGCTGAAAGGGAAGAGACATGACTCATTCCAAATACCAGAAATCTACTGGCAGCGTTCACGGTATTTCAGAATGTTTACTTCTGTCTCTTTCCAACGTGACATCGTGTATCTTCCTTGTAGCTTGCAGGGTTTTGGCACAGGGCACTGCTCTTCCTCCCTCCCCTGCCCCAGAGCAGGCCCCTTATTCCTTCTCGGAATCCTTGAATGGCGACCACGTGAGCTGCCACCCAAATGTGTGGTCTGAGCTGGCCTTTGAAGACTGCCATGATGATCTTTGCTGACTTCTGGCTTGTGCTTTTATTTGGAACCCCTGGTTGGCTGTTTGCTTTCCTAAATGTTAGCAGACTCTGAGCTGGTGAGTTTTAAGTGCCTGCCGTGATCAACACCAGGTCCTTCTTGATTAGTGACTTTCAGTTTTGTGTTTATATATCAAAAAAATGGAACATGTCAAGATAGAGAATATCCCGTGTCCCTACCTTCCTTCCTTCGTTCCTTCCTTCTTCTCCTTCACTTTCCTTTTTCCCTCTCGTCCACCATCTCTCAGTTTTGAACATAACTGTGTGATAATAATAAAAATGTTTTCTTTTCCTCCAGGGTTTCAATTTTATATTCATTTTAGAAAATTTGAAAATAAAGGGAATATAAAGAAAAATACCAAAATCCTACCACACTGAACAATTAATATTAACTTTCTGGTTTACTTCTTTTACTTCCCTGTTTTGTCTCAGATACACAGATCAATTGATAGATGGATAGAGGATAGATAGACTGATAGACGATAGAGAGACAGAGAAAGCACGTATAGTATTATATATACATTTTGTTTTCTGTGTTTATTGCTTCACATATCATAAGCATACTTTTCAAAGTTAAATATATCTTGGAAATCATTATCTTTTTAATTTTTTAACTTTTTATTTTAATTCCAGTTAGTTAACATGCAGCATTATATTAGTTGCAGGTATTCAGAAATCATTATCTTTAATCGCTGAATGTCTTATCATATAGATACACCATAATATATTTCATTAATTCTGTCCTTCAACTAATAAGGTTGTTTTATTTTTTCAGATATATAGAAAAGGTATAATGGATATTTTTCATATCTTTGTAAACAAAAATTAAATGCATAATTGATCTTCTCTAGGATAAATCAATATTAAACAAACTTATATGGTTGTATGGTGTAAACTTCTTAAGAGATATTGATATACATTCTGAGACTATCTTCCAGAAAGTTTATCTTAAGCTAAATTTAAAGACACCATTAAACAAATACATACCTAAAATGTAAGATAATTAAATGTGGTAATTAATTATTAATTTATTCTGATAAATTATGAATGTGGACAAATGAACATGAAAAAACATCACACCCCTATCTGACTCAAGTGAAATACACCCTCAGGGCATTTATAAAACAGTAGAGAGTTTTATTCTTGAAAAATAGTTCCACGACACAAGAGGTGACTAGTGCGATGGAGGTACTGAACAGAGACAAATGGAGGACGATCATAGGAGATCTGTGTATAAAGCTGGGACCCAAAATGACAGCGCGTGCAATATAAGGCTAAATGCTAATAATAGACCATATAAAAATGCGAATGAGGAAATTTGCCTTACTTAACACTTTGTAAATTAGTGACTGTACGATGGATGACTCTTGGGTTGGGGCAGGGCAGGGGCAGGGGGACGAATTCATGCTACCTATGTGTCCCAACCCCCGCCAGATAATTTAAAGTGTAATGAAGTGATAAATGCATACAATGGAATATTATCCAGCTTTAAAAAGGAAGGAAATCCTGGCGCGTGTTACAACTCGGTGAACCTGGCGAACACCGTGCGAAGTGAAGGAAGCCAGTCACAAGAAGACAAGTACTGCATGATTCCACCTGTACGAGGTAGCTAGAACGGTCAAATTCATAGAGACAGAAAGACTGTGATTGGCAGGGGCTGGGGGAGAGAGGAATGGGGAGTCTTTGTTTCATGGGGATCATGTCAGTTTTGCAAGATGAAAACACTTCTGGATACTGATTGTGCAACAATGTGAACGTACTTAACACCACTAACAACACGCTTAAAATGGTCATGCTGGTCAGTTTTACATCGATTGTAACCACAACGAAAAATTGTTTTAAAAGAACAGAAAGCAATATAGTTAAAGAGATAATTTTTTTTAAAAAAGATTTTACTTATTTGAGAGTAAGAGAGAGCACGTACACAGGGAGGGGCAGAAGGAGAAGGAGACTCCCCGCTGAGCACGGAGCCTGACACAGGACTCGATCCCAGCACCCTGACATGGTGACCTAAGCCTAAGGCAGAGGCTTAACCAACTGAGCCACCCAGGTGCCCCAGAGAGAGAACTGTTAATGTGAAGTATGGAGCTAGGAAATTATCTACAATATAGTTCAGAGAATCAAAGACAGGGAGAGATTTGAAAACTATGAAGAGAAGTTAAAAGACGCAGAGGATAATGTAAGAAGTTTTAGCATGTTCTGATCAGCGTTACAGAAGGACATCATGAAGAGAATAGGAAAGAGGCAACAGTCAAAACAGGAGAGGTTGAAAACATAGCAGAATTGTTGACAAATACCAGTCTTCGGATCCCAGAAGCACAATCAAACACCAAGCAGAGAAAGCTGCATGAAATCCTCACCTAGAAACATTTACACGCCATGAAAGAGAACTTTAAAGCAGCCAGGGGAAAAGAGATCCAACACGTAGACGGGATTGCTGGAAGACAGAGAAGGGACTCCTTAACAGCAATAATCACAGACAGGAGACTGGAGTAATTTTTGACTCTGCTGAGAAAAATACTGCTTGTGGAGCTGCAATTGTTTACGTATGTAAATGCTCTTTTACGAATGAGAGCGAAATGAAGGTGTTACAGGCATAAAAATGACCATTTACCAGCCACTATTGGAAATTCCGAAAGATGCAGTACTTCGGGCAGAAAGACAGTGATCCCAAGTGTACAACCTCAAATACAAAAGGAGATGACAAGAGACTACATCGGTAATTTTGTGAGCGACATTAGCCAAATATTGACTTAATAAAACAATGACAATGTCTAATGTCTGGAACAAATACAAAATAGAACTGAAATACTAAACAAAAATATATATCATTTGGAAATGGTTGGTGTATAAAAAGTAATATAAGGTTTACTGTTGTTGGTAATTGTCACTGTTATTATTATTGTTTGGAAGAGAGTGAAAATACTGATTAATTCTATTTTTTATTTTTTAAAATACTGATTAATTTAATTTATTTTTTTATTTTTAAAGATTTTATTTGTTTATTTGACAGAGAGAGAGACAGCCAGCAAGAGAGAGAACACAAGCAGGGGGAGTGGGAAAGGAAGAAGCAGGCTCCCAGCGGAGGAGCCTGATGTGGGGCTCGATCCCAGAACTCCGGAATCATGCCCTGAGCCAAAGGCAGACGCTTAACGACTGCACCACCCAGGCACCCCTAAAATACTGATTAATTTTAAACTTGTTAAGTCAAGGATACCATCAAGTAATTGTCTAACCATTAAAATAACATGCATAGAGTACATTATTTCCAAACAAGTACAGGGGGAAAATGAAAGAAGAAAAAGAAAAAAGAAGTTAACTCCAAGAAGGGGAGGAAAGAATAGCAGTCAGAAAAGAATAAAATTGAACAGAAAGAGAGCACATAATGCAATAGTCCACATACACCCAGATAAAACAGTGACCATAAAAAATGTGCAGAGACTCAACTATCTAGTTAAGGGCAAAATTGTCAGCGTGCCTTAAAATCATAATCCAACTTTATGTTATTTAGAGGAGACATACAAAATATATAGAACTAAAAGGGTTCAAAAATTCAAAAGGTGGAAAAATATTTTTCACGTCAACACCAAACAATTGATTTAACTATATTAATAGCAGGTAAAACATACTTAGAAAGAGAGGATAAGATATTAAGAACTTTATAAAGTTCTTAGGTAGTGTATATATATATATAAAATATATGTATATGTACCTACATATTTTTATCTATCATCTATCTATCATCTATCTGCATATATTCCCTATATATCCATTCCACAATTCATATATATACAAATATGAAGGAAAAACAAGGAAATTATTAGCATGAAATTTAGATTAGACATTAACTCTGGTGACAGCAGCCTGGGGGAAACCAGCTAGGGAGGGATGTGGACAGACTTCTAGCATACCAATAATCTACTTTTTAGTCAACAGTGTGTGTGAAATGAGAATTTATTATTTCTACTCAAAATAGGTATTTATATTTTATTTATTTTTACGTGTGTGTTTAAACATAAAAAATAATTTGCTAAAGGATAACATTTTTCTTTGGAATGATATAAGGATGCTACAAAATATATATTGGTTCTTTTGGAAAAGAAGCAAATCACAGCCGTGGAATTGGGAATATACATAATGATGACGGGATACGGATATCTGACACTAGAACTGAAAACCCAAATGCAACACAGATTCATAAGACAAAAAATATTAAAGAGCCTTCGAGAACATGTAATATACTTAGAAAGAATCTATCTCACCTCTACTGGATGGTTTGGAAAGAGAGACAAGTTTTAAGTCCACCCATTGAAAAGTTTTTCCAAGTATAGAAAGAAATAATTTTCAAAAACACATATTTGGATGCATCATATTACCTGTAGAACAATAAAAATAAAGGCAGGTTCTAAACATAATCTAAGAGAACACACTCGTATGTTGTCTACAGAGGAGTTGATTCAGATTGACCACAGACTTCCCTTAGCAATGATAGATGCCTGAAGACACGGGATACTGCGAACCAAGTCATCAGGGTAAATTAACGACTGTGCTGTGATTCCAAACTCTTTCAAGAGCAAGGAGAAATAAAATTCTGTTAGAGGTACAAGCGATGACTGAGAATAATCACCCACAGATCTTTGCTGGAAAAAAAAAAACGAAAACAAATGAAAAGATGGTCTTAGCAGGAATAAAAATGGGGGCATTTTATATTTAAGTGGTCAATCAATCAGAAAGTTAAAATGTTAAATTTGTATCCTCCAAATAACTTAGCTTCATAATGTATAAAGCAGAAATTAATAAAACAAACAGGAGAACTAGACAAATTTGCAACTTTGTTAATTGTGTTATTAACATCTTTAATATGTGTACATCTTTAATAATCCTACTGGATTTTGACTGCTCTGCCTGTCAGGCACCAAAAGACAGGGATTGAAATTTCTCATTTCAATGGGAATTTGAATTCCATTTCTATGTATTTTCTTGGGTATACCTTATGACCCCACAGTAAAAACCTGCAGAAATGCATACATATATAGATATATATATATATACCCCAAAAAGTGTTGGAGAATGTTCAAAACAGCCTTATTTGTAAGGTCTCCATACTGGAGACACCCAAGTGTCTATTCACAGTAGAAGGGATAAACTAAGTTTGGTACATTCACGTAATAGAATACTATGCATCAGTGGAAATAAATTCCATGCATTTATTTTTCCTCTGTTCACATACATACTATTGAACAAAGGAAAGTAAATCATGTACGATTTTGTTTACACTCAGTACAAACTCAGGCTGAACTAACCTCTGAGAGTCAGAGAAGGGGTTATCTTTTTTTTTTTTTTAAGATTTTATTCATTTATTTGAGAGAGAGCACGAGCGAGAGAGCACAAGCAAGGGGAGCTGCAGAGGGGGAGAGGGAAGCAGACTCCCTGCTGGGCGGGGAGCCTCATATGGGGTTCCATCCTAGGACCCTGAGATCGTGACCTGAGCTGAAGGCAGCATTTCACCGACTGAGCCACCCAGGTGCCCCAAGAGAAGGGGTTATCTTTGAGAAGGAAGAGCTAGAGACTGGGTAAGAGAATGAAGGGCCATGTGGGGGTCAGCACTGTTTTTTCATCTGACTGGTTGTCACTGTGGCACACTTACTTCGTGAAAATTCATCAAGTCATAGCCACAAATCTGGGCAATTTTCTATATGTTTGATATCAGCAAAGCAAAATAATTTCTTAAAAAATATATGTACATGGTTTAATCAATGAACTAATTTTCTAAGTTTATGTGTGTAGGTATGTTTTTTTTTTTTTTTTTTTTTACAAAATGACATCTGTGGTCTTCCACTTCCAGCTTCGCCGTTTCAGCCACTCGACCCCTGTAAGCTGATGACTTTGGTGTTAATCTGTAGACCTCAAAATAGCGTGTTTATGGCTACTTCTCATTTTTCAGTATTAAGCATCATTTTTGCCACTCAAGAAATACTGGTTCATTAAGTGAAGTCCAGGCTTTGTTTATTGCTTTCTCTTTTTTCCTTTCTTGTTTATAATTGAAACTTAGATGGAGAGATTTATAAATGTATTATTGTAACATGTGTATTGGTCATAGCACAGCCCATTAAAAGACTGTTCTATCTTGAATTCTTCAATGTTGGAGACAAACCACAACCATGTAGTCAACATTCGAGGGGGACTGTCACTCTATACACATACACCGCATGGAACCAAGTGCACTGACTATGATTTTGTAGAATTATCTGTATGCTTAAATGCATTTCCCCCAAATTTCCGGAGTCACCTGTGTGTGCTCGTATGACAAGAGAGAAAGACAGCCTCTGCGCCTGTTAAATAGCAAGAAAGGAACAGACAATGTGACAATGACAGCACAATGTTACCCCGAGTGTCATTACAGAGCCTCAGAGAGAGTTCTGAGAGTATAGGAGCGGGAGCTCCTGGTGGACAAGGTGAGCCGCAAAACTTCTTGGAGGACAAGGAACTACTGGTCCTGGAAAGATGACATTCAGCAAGGGAGAAGAAAAAGAAGGGACTTCAGACAGATGAAGCCAACACAGAAACCAGGGTGGTGTGGTGCTTTCACACCTGTTTGGGGAGCAGAGGGCAAAGAGTGGGAGGGGGTCTGTGGGGAGGGCAGTCTGGGACCGCAGCCATGCCCAGGTGCCAGAAGGGCTCTCTGTCCCTTTAGCCAGTCTTGCTCTCCAGTGAGGCCGACCCTTCCTTGCAGGTTTGGTCTGGCTCCAGGTCGTGCAGCCTAGGAAACAAGTTCCAACAAGCACGCCATGGTGGGAAGCTGGTTTTGCTCCATGAGATTGAAGCACAGCCGATTCTGGAACAATGTGGGAGTTAGAGGAACTTGAGGGTTCTTCCTAACTTGTGACTTCCCCTAAACATAATTACTAATAACCTACTGTTGACCAGAATCCTTACCGATAACATATAGTCCACTGACACGTATTTTGTGTGTTATCTGTACCACATGCTGTGTTCTTACAATAAAGTAAGCTAGAGGAAAGAAAATGTTATTAAGAAATTATAAGGAAGAGGGGCGCCTGTGTGGCTCAGTTGGTTGGGTGTCTGTCTTCGGCTCAGGTCATGATCCCAGGGTCCTTGGATTGAGCCCCACGTCTGCTTCTCCCTCTACCCTTCCCCCCACTCGTGTTCACTCTCTCTCTGTCAATAAATAAAATCTTTAAAAAAACATAAAGAAGAGAAAATGCATTTACAATGCTATACTATCTCTTTCAAAAAAAAAAACAACACAAAAACCCTCACATTTAAGGGGGACTGGCCGGCTCAGTCTGTAGAGCATGCAACTCGATCTCTGGGTTGGGAGTTCAAGCCCCACCTTGGGTGTAGAGATTACTTAAACATAAAATCTTAAAAAAAAATTCCACATTTAAGTGGATCCACACAGTTCAAACCTGGGCTGTTCAAGGGCCATCTGTACTTAGAACCTAGTTTTAAGGGTGTGCAGGTTAAGAAACACAAAACAGAAGCTGGAAGGGAAGAGAACGTCCTGTAGTGCTGGAAACCGGGACAGACTCTTTTGCATACATTATCTTATTTCTTCTTTGCAACCAACAAGCAACACCTGGACACAGCTCTGCCCATTTCACAGATAGGGACACAGGGGCCAACAAGAGTTGATCAAGGTCACACGGCTGGTTCAACAGGGTGGCCAGGATGTCTGGGGGTTCCACGCTGAGGATGCTTTGGCTTAATTGGTTCTGGGGGTGAAAATCAGTTGCTGTGGGTAGTGCAGCAAGATTTAGTACTTTCCTGACATCTGAAATGGAATCTATGCGCTGGGGGATGACTAAACATTTAAGTCCTCGCCCGCTATTAACTCTCCAGGCAAGGAAACACGCGTCTACATTTATACTGTGTCTTGGCGGTCATGCCGGAGCATGTGTTTCTCCGTGGCCGTGGCAGGAGGCCACACGCCATGCCTAGATGCACGGTAACATGACATAAATGTTAATGTCCTGTTCTAAAACCAAAGCCTGCGGGAGAGAGGAAATTCCACCCCCGCCGTACCCAGGGCCCGTGTTTGGATACTGCAGTCTATATTTTGACTCCAGAGTGTGATGACTATGTAACTTTTCACAAGCATTTCATTTTTTCCCTGTCAAGCCACATTATTTTAAGGGTGACAATAACTTGGCTGCAAATGAGCTGAAACCATCAAGGTGATAAATGAGTTTCTGGGGGAGGGAGGCATCGGCCTGGCCTCTGCTTTGCAGGACCACACACCTCTGTCCCTCTTCCACCTTCTTAGCAGAACAATGTGTCACAGAGCTGGCCTCTCTGCATCTCCCAAGGCCCCCCTCGATCCCAGCCCCCCACTTCTTAAGGCAATAGAGAACTGTGAGCACTTGCCTTTGGAAAATATACCCTATTTCCCAGAGTTTGGGAAGTGGGGGCGGCAGGGGAGAAAGACTTGATATTTTCCTCTGGCTCTTAGCAAGGGTCTGATTTATAAAACTGCTTTGAGACAACTCCTCACCCTGTTTATTTTCTCTGTCAGCCAGGTCTGTCTCTGAAGTGGGGTTGCCCGTGGTCAGCTCAGTGGTCAGCCTGCGTTTCTGAATTGAAGCTCGAGTTATATTCGGAAGGGCCTGGGGAGCTGGGGAGCTGGATTTCTTGTCAAGAAAGATGACTTTCATTCCTATTTTACTGGGTCGGTTAGGAAGTAAGGGGACAGGTCACATGAGTTTTAGATACATAACTCATTTAAATTATCCTCATTTTACTCATTTAACCTATCTAGGTTAAGCGATGTACTTAAGGGTTCTTCCTGAGATTTTTAGCTGCCAGGGTTTGAACCAAGAGCTGTTATGCTTTGAAGCATCTTCCCCTGCTTTCCCCTTAGTTTTGTTATGGGAGATGACACTCACATCACTGGGGAGTACTGGCAAAAACTGAGCTCACCACTGCCTTGCACATTCAATAGGAGAAAGCACTCAGGAGCAAGGCTTTGTCGTGGTTAAAGTGTGTCAAGCATGTTTTCGAGCTGTACTCTTTTTATTTGCTGTTATTATCTTGCTCGTATTTGCCATTTGGTATTTGCATTTGCCTATATGTGATGTCCTGAGGGTGAGAAAGAAGAGGGGCATCAGGGAATGGGTTGACTTCACCTCACCAAGGAAACCAAGAGACCTCAAGCTAGTGAAAAACCTTAGCGTCTAATGAGTAAACTCCATGCACGTAGAGCAAAGAGAGGGGTCAATTGGTTAATTCCGATGTGACAAAGGGATGGCCTCTCTCTAAGGATGATGGGCTACAGAGACAGTTCCAGTGTCGTGAAGACCAGGAGAAGAAATGCAGCCTACTGCTTCCCTTTGCCTTTTACCGATTTTGCTCTTGTTGTTTTCAAGGCTGCATGGAAGTTCTGTTATGGGTCGAAGTTAAAATGCACCGATTAGAATGCACTTAGTGCAATGATTTGTTTATAACACGTTAACACATTCCCCAGGTGTGAAGCAGCTGGAGGGCATGGCTTTTGTGTTACTCAGTTGTGTTTCCCTAGAGTTTTGCACACACACTCAGTAAGTGTTGGGGGGGGGTGGTCAGTGATGGGGGAGGGAGGTAAGTCTCATCTTCCTGAACAGCAGTTTGCTTCATTATTCTAGAAGTAAAAATGCCGGCCTGAGGGGCCCGCTGTGAACATCCAAGAAGAGCATCTGTGGGCGAGATGTGGTGTGAAGGACAATATTATTTTTGAGAATATATTTTACAATATTTAATATATAATGAAATTAATTTATTAATAATTGTACTATATACACAAGTAACTCAGAAATCAATCTCCATTTCTGCCCAGTCTTCTCCATGTGGTTATTTGAAGGCACCTAAAATTTACAAAACAGAAGGTTACATTCTCCATAACCCCAAATTCCTCCTCCTGGGGTTCTGAATCCTAGGAAATGTCACCCATGTTCTACCAGTTGCTTAGACCAAAACATTTGGAGACATCTTTAACTCGTCTCTTTTTCACATTCATAGCTTTATTAGCATTTTATTTTTTACCTTCAAATTTATTAAATTTGCCGAGCTTTTGCAAGCTCTGGGCTTTTAGTTATATTAAGACTTTCCCCACTCCAATTGGTAAAGTTATTTATTTTTCTACTAGTGTTATTTTGATTTGGGGGGTGTCAAAGTCGTCAAACCATGTGGAGTTTATTGTGATGCAAGGTTGGGGTAGGAGTACGATTTGATGATTATTCCAGATGGCTACTAGGTTGTTCCAGTACCATCTACAGAATCCACTGATGGACAATGTCACATTTGTCATATCCTAAATTCCTGTCCACGTGTGAGTCTCTCTTTGAATGTCTCTTCTGTTGATTTGCCCCTACACGTGCCATTACTACTTTCTATGAGCTTTTGTTACATGATTTAATATCCTGTGGGAATTATCCACTTCATCACCATCCCTCCGGCACGTTGTTCCCGGTTCTTTTTAAGTGAGGCTTGCTAGATGAACTTTTAGATTCTGAAATCAGACTGAGTTCAAATACAATCTTTGCCATGTACTAGCTGTGTGGCTTTGGGCAAGTTACTTACTTCTCTGTTTCTTAAAATTGCAATCTGTAAATATGGGAATAAAATAATGCTTTTCTCCTACAATTGTTGATGAAAGTCTATCATTTAATATACGTACGATGCTTAAAAAAGCACCTGCTACATCATCAATCGTTAATCTTTTATGTTTCTTATTTGTTTTCCACGTGAAAGTTATATTCATATTGCCTAGATACTAAAACAATTTGATATTTTGTTGTAATTTTATGAAGTTTATGGATTAATTTAGAAAAACTGACACCTCTGTGATAGTGGATCTTCTACTCCAACCACATGATACGCTTTTCCGCTTCTTCCAATAGCCTTCCTAGTCTTTCAGTAGCTTTTTAACATTTCCTCATACAGATCTTACTCATTTTCAAGAAAGATTTAGCTGTAGGTATTTTATCTTTTTTCCTTATTGCTGTAATGTACTATTTTCTTCATTAGATTTTTAACTGGTTGTTATTTTTATATAGGAAAGCGGTTATTGCCTATATTAATTTTATTTCCAGCTACCTCTGATATTTACTAATTTACTGCACTAGGGTCTGAATGTTTATGTCACCCCAGAATTCATATGTTGAATCCTAACCCCCAAGGTGATGGTATTCATAGGCAGAACCTTTGATAAATGTTTAGGTCATGGGGGGTGAAACTCTCATAAATGGGATTAGTGTCCTTATAAGAATAGTCTGGGCAAGCTTCCTTGCCCCTTCTGCCATGTGACATAGAGAAAACATGGGGGTCCATGAACCAGGAAGCGGGTCCTCAGCAGAGGACCTACTGGCTTCTTGGTCTCAGACTTTCAGCCTCCAGAGCGGTAAGAAATAAACTTGTGTTGTTTGTAAGCCGCCCCGGTCTCTAGTATTTTGTTGTAGCAGCCCAAATGGACTAAGATAACCCTAGAAAGTGAATTTGACATGATGATATTTACAGTAATAAAACACTTGAAATATTTCCTTTATTTTTCCTAAGGAAATATAAACATTCATTTGTAAAATCTCGCCCTGAGATAAGTGGGAGGAAATCAACAACTCTTTCATGTAAATTATGCTTCCTTAAATTTTTCTGACAAACGACTTTTTTTAACTCAAAAGTTAGATGGAAACAACAAAGATGCCGCTCTGTATTTATTAGAATGGCTAACATCCAAAGCATTGACATCAGTCGGACAACAGGTGTTAGTGAGAATATGGAGCAATAGAAACTTTTGTTCTTTGTTGGTGGGGTGCAAAATGTTACAGTGGCCTCAGAAGATAAGGGTTTGGCAGTTTTGTTTTGTTTTTAATTGATGTATGGTTGACACACAATGTTACATTAGTTTCAGCTGTACAACAGAGTGATTCCACAACTCTGTACACAATGCTATGCTCACCAGTAGTGTAAGTTGCCATCTGTCACCACACAAACTATTACGATACCACTGACTATATTCCCTTTGCTGTACCTCTCATCCCTGTAACTTACTCACTCTATAACGGGACACCTGTACCTCTCACTCCCTTCCCCCATGCTGTCCATATCGCCACCCTCCTTCCCTCTGGCAATGGTCAATTTGTTCTCTGTATTTATGGATCTGTTCCTTATTTCTGTTTATTTATCTATTTGTTTTGTTTTTTAGATTCTACATATAAGTGAGATTGTATGGTATTTGCTTTTCTCTGGCTGACTTATTTTACTTAACATACCACTCTCTAGGTCCATCCATTTTTGTCAGTATCTTGTAAAATTAAGCATATTCTTATGATATGACCCAGTAATCATACACTTAGGTATTTACCTGAAGGAATTGAAAGTTTACGCCCCAGAAAAATCTGCACAGGGAGGTTTATAGCAGCTTCATTCATAATTGCCAAAATCCGGGAGTACCAAGATGTCCTTCAGCAGGTGAATGGATAGAAAAACTGTGGTCCATCCAGACAATGGAATATTACTGAGGGATAGAAACAAATGAAATATCAAGTGATCAAAAGATATGGAGGAATCTTAAACATATTCTTAAGCAAAAGGAGCCACCTGAAAAGGCGATATGCTATGTGGTTTCAACTGTATGACATTCTGGAAAGGCAAAATTGTAGGGACAATAGAGAAGATAAAGTGGCTGGCAGGAGCTTGTGGGGAGAGAGGGATGTACAGATGGAGCACAGGGGATTTTTAAAGCAGCAAAACTATCCCGTATGATACTGTAACGGGAGATGCGCACCATTCGTCCAAACCCACAGAATGCACGTCATCAAGAGTGAACTCCAGGGCTCCTGGGCGGCTCAGGTGGTTAAGCAACTGCCTTCATTTGGCTCAGGTCATGATCCTGGAGTTCCGGGATCGAGTCCTGCATTGGGCTCCCTGCGTCTGCTTCTCCCTCTGACCCTCCTGCCTCTCGTGCTCTCTCTTTCTCTCTCAAATAAATAAATAAAATCTTTAAAAAAATTGAACTCTAATGTAAACTGTGGACTTTGGGTGATAATACCGTGTCAACAATGTAGGTTCGTGGATTGTGACAAAGGTACACTCTGGTGGAGGATGTTGATTGTAGGGGAGCTGTACATGGAGTGGGGCAGGGGGGAAATGGGAACTCTCAGTATGTTCCACTCAATTTTGCTATGAACTTACAACAGGTCTGAAAAATAAAGTCTATTACGAATTTATTTAGTATTCAAAAGGATACTTAACATTATCACCCAGAGATGATAGAGAGATATACAAATCCATGGGTGCACTTTATGAATTCAACAAGCATTTGCCAATTCCATTCTGTTCCATCCACAGGTGCACATACTGACAGATATTCAGTCTGAGAAGTGCTACAATTTTAGTGACAATAGCAGACCGGCAAAGGAATAGTTATTAACACAGCCTGACGAGGTCTATGAGAACAGTGAGCATGCTCTCTTAATCTTTCTGTTCCTGGCTTTCTGTAAATTCACACAGTAAAGGCTGGAAGACAAAGAAGCTGACCTGGTATTTGTTTTGATTTCTCTTCAATGCTGCACCTGTGACCTCAAAGTTCTAGATGACTAACGTTGGCCACTAGAGAAGCTGAACTGACTTGCCCTGACCTTTCATGACCTACCTTCTGGCTAAATCTATGCCTGGAGGAACAGACACTGGTGTGGACAGAGCTCTGGTTCAGCTGTGTTTATCAAAAGCAGATCACAGGGGTGTCTTTCTGCAAGGCAACCTTCTCTCTGTGCATTCCATTTTTACAATGCTTGGAATCATTAATGCATTTATTGCTTCTACTCTAATCCATCATTTAAAACAGTGTATGTCTTAGGGTCTGATGATAGGACGTGACTCTGCCCACGCCATTAGCTTACAGTAAGTGAGAATGGGAAAGAGAACGTAACCTATTGCCAGTAATTCCCAAACTCACTCGGTGTGGTCAGCAAGCCCGATCAAAGTGGACAAGCTGTGAGTTCTGATCACAGGTAACTGGAAGGGGAAGGAGCAGATGACTCTGAAGTCTACTCTCTGATTCACCCTTCACTCACAGGCCATAGTATACAACTGCTAGTGACCTGTCATGGCACTTAGTATTACCCTGCATAAGTCACTTCCTTTTTCTGATTCTCATTTCCTCAAATGTAAAATGAGAATCTTAGCAGACATCAGTGGTCTTCAACCCTGGTTGCACATCAAAATCCTCTAAGAGGCTTATAAAAATGATAAACCCTGGACCTTATCTCAGATCAATTGTATTCAAATGTTTGGGGGCTTGGGTATTGGCACTGATGTTTTTGTTTGTTTTGTTTTTTCCACCTGTCCCAGGGGACTGTAACGAGCAGCCTACATGGAGAACCTGTTGGAAAGAGCATCTCCAAGGCCCTTCTATCTCTCAGAATCTCTGAATCTATGAGATTTTCAAAGGCTAACTCCTCTCCCAAGAAGGAGCTTTCTCTTGAGCAAATTTAAAGAAATCAATTTATTTTAAACTTTTAAATTCATTTAAACAGGTACAGATTGAGGATGTGTTGTGTGTTAGACCCTGTGGCAGGTATGGTGGGGAAAAAACGCTAATTCTCCAGCCTCCTCACAGAGCTTCTGAGTCAGAATCTTAAATTTGAGGCACAGAAGCAGAAAAGACTACATAATTTATGGGGCCCAGTGAAAAATGCACATGAGGACCCCTTGGGAAAATTATTCAGAATTTCAAGATGGTGGTGGCAGAATATTGAATCCAACGCAGGGACCTTCTGAGCCTGGGGCCCACGGAGACCACACAGTCTGCATGCTCATGAAGATGGCCGTACGCAGAGTTTGTGGTTAAAAAAAATTCCTCAAGTCATTTTGATAGGTCACCTAATTTGGGAACCTCTGTGGTGGGGAACTGAAAGACAAATAATCCACAGTATTTATCCTAATGCCATGGGGAGAACAGGCCAACAAGTCAAGGGGCTGGTCAGGTGACTTTGCATACAAGGATTGGAGGTGCACTCAAGATTTTATTGAAAATCCTCAAAAGATACTGGAGGGGAGAGGAGACTTTCAGAGGAACAAAGAGGCTCTAGTGCAGAAAATCGGATACTCCCTAAAACTGACCAGCGGAAGCTGTTTGGGATCCAAGGAGCTCTCCAAACTAGTGGCATCAGTTAGAACTCTGCTGTTGGCAAGAGACAGAAACCCCCAGTCCACTTATGCATAAAGAAAATTGCATTAGCTCACATAACAGAAAAGCTTGCCTGTGGGGCTGGTTTCAGACATTCTTGGCACAGGACCTGGTTTTCTCTGTTCTTGACTTGGTTCTTTTATCATTTTATTGGCTTCTTTCTGGGACAGATGTTCTCCATAGTGTGAAAATGCTGCTGCAGATGCTGGAGGCTGTCTGTCTGGTGGGGAGGAGGGCAGCTTCTTTCCCCAAGGATGGAACTGTCTTCTAGTTAGGAGCGACCCCAATTATTCCCCATGCTAATTCCATAGCCAATTAAGGGGGACCGGGAGATGAGATATATTAATTAGTATAGGGCAGTAAGAGCCCATTGAGAGAAAGCTGTTCTTCTCTCCTTTTCATGGATGAGGAAATTGAAGGAGAGAGAGAGTCACAGCTTGCCAAGGTCATAAAGCTAGTACAAATGAAGCCTGGAATTTAAACCTATGCACCTGCCTTCAAGACCCACTTTATTAACCACTTAGCTATCTTACAATTTTGGATTATATGACTTTTTACTTTTCATGGTTTCTTCTTACTTACAAATTCAGCTGTCTCATAATTTCAGCACACCCATGGTCCCTCATGACTTACTTTCTACCCTCTGATGTTTTGGTGGAAATGCCACTGCTGCTAACTCCCTAATTTCCTGTTTTTCCTGTTTCAGATCTCTGATCGAGATAATATGATTGACCTGGTTTGACCTTGTTTGAGCAGAGCTTTAAATGTCAAGCCTCTTCAATGGCCAGTGACCACCGTATTGGGGTAGGTCAGGGGTGTCCTCTTGCTCTATCGCCCTTGTCAAGCGAAGCTGGTCACGGCGACATGATCTAGAGGCTGTCTGCTTCCTTTTCTCCTTGCCTCCCAACCCCTACGCCCACCTGGAACTTGGAGCTTGACTCTTTCCCTTAGAAGTAGATACTGGGGTTGATCTATGACGTGTACACATGTGCACTGTATTATAAGGCAGAGTAAATGCATGTCCTAAGGCAGCCCAAACCCAGTGCTATGAGATTAAAGAAAGGAGAGGTCTCATTTGGCATGGGCTTTGGAGATGTGGCCATAGGGATGGTGAGTCAGGTAAAGGAGACTGCTACAACAGGGCACAGAGTCTGATTGTTGTACACATTGTGATTCGTCACTTCCTCACTCAAGAGACGTATGCTGAACAACTACTATAGTCCCAAGGAGCTTTTATATGTATTTATATGATATTCTTGAATGCAATCCTTGTATGCAAATATATATAATCACAGACCTCAGACTTCCGGAAGTGGACAGTTTAGTTGAGAAAGGAGGGAGTCTCCATGTACAGACCTCTTACTGCTATGAGCCAGAGGGGTGCTAATTAGTTCTGAAGTCCTACAATCTAAGCTCTGGCACCTTCTGTAGTAATGTCTTTTCTTCTCCCCAAGGAAAGTTGGCCAATCCTGCTATGTGAGAGTTCAGGTCTTGTGAGAGGAAGACACCATGATGAAAGATATTTATTGGAGGGAATGTTGATGAAGGATAAATAGGGTGAGAGCAGGAGAAAGTTGAGGAGAGTCTTCCGATCATGGTGCGGGTCTAGCACCCACACAAGGACAGAGAAGAGTGGGTTGGGATAGAAGAACTTCACACCACAGTGTAGCTCTGAGAATGTGTCAGGCCCAAGGGAATTTAGAGCAGAGACTACCCACCAGAGGAGTCCTGCATTTGGCAGAAATGGCCCAGTCCAGCACAGCCTGAGAAGACTGTGACCTTGACCTGAACATGGTGGGTGATCCCAAGGTTGCAGCCCCTGGAGGATGTCAGACAGCCACACTACCCGTGGCAGCTTAAGAGATCATAGGTCCCTACGTCTGTCCCATACCTCCAAAACAATAACTCATATTTGATACTCTATGCCATACTATTTGAATTATTAATGATTTTGTCCTTTTTGCTTGCTGACATAATAAATATTTATGTCTTTTGCCCCACTAAATTTGGCTTCTTGAGTACAAAGACCATATATTATAACTCATTTCTGCATTCTGAACAATCTAGAAAAACAGAAAGCAAGTAGTTATTGAATAAATGAACACACGATCCAATCAATCAATCAATGAAGGGGTGACGTGAAGACATGAAATGGTTGGAGTCAATCTTTTGGAAGGTTATTGTGGCATTGACATAATTTTAGAGGTACAACCAAAAAGACCCTGGATTCTCAAGTCTGAAAGTCCTCCGTTTGAATCACATTTCATGATGCTTTATTTGGTTTGTATCTTTGGCTAAAAACCTGGGTTTTCTGAGACTCTGTCTTCTCATGTATAAAATGAAAATTGCACCTACCTTATGGCTTTTTATGAGGGTTAAAGTTACGCTGGCCATAAATGGCTGTTACAGAGCCTGGAACACAGGGCAACTTCTCTCAATGTTGCGTGCTTCATCTCTTTTCCTTCTGAGATCGAATCTCGCAATCTCCTGTTGAAGAGCGTGAATCCGTTTCCCTACTCTTCTTCACGAGGACAAAACAGATAGGGGTCATCCCGACAGTGACTTCCCTAGTCCAATATTTGGCATTATAACAATCTAATTGGGTTGTTACCGAATACATGGCACTTTAATCCTCTTACTAGCCTCTGATTAATTAATGGAACCAGATAATACCAATCCAGAGAGGGAAGGATTAAGACTGTGGGAAATACTAGTCCTCTTTTGTTAGGATGCTCTGCCCTCTGCTGGTTGCTTTTAATGATTTTAATACACCTGGGTCATTTAAAATGCCAAGCATACACACTTTTTTTTTTTTTTTTTTAGGTCCCATTGATGGCAACCACATTATTTCAAATAAGTATACTTCATAATATGTGTGATAAGTATCAGCGACTACTTGCAAGGATGTGTGCGTGTGTGTATCACCCTTACCCACAAAGCTATAAAGCCTAGCACGATGCCTGTCACACGGTAGTGATGAGTCAATGTTCCATGAATGAATGACTGGAAGCTCACACACAGGAAGAACACGGAAATTAACGAGTTGGATCAAGTATAAGGTTAAGGCGATAGAAAACAGCTGGCATAGCTACAAGGCATCTTAATATATTAGTTTGTTTTAGTGCAGTGAAAAATACACTCTTATTACCGTTATTGTGCTGCTAAGGGAATGATGGCACAGGAGCTGAAACAGCTTGATCAAAATCTCACTCAAACGAGTGGCCAGCAGGTTCTCCAGCTAAAACACCTAAGTTCAAGTTGGCTTCTGGGGCAAATCAACCCAGCTCTGCCCTTGGCTGGTAAGGACTTTGACACCAAAGCCTGAAATGAAGAGTGGGGTCATGGGGGGTCCAGAGAGTACGAAAGGAACTGAGGGTTTGGATTTGCTCAAGAGTAACCTGTGTGGGTGTAGACGGATGTGAAGAGATGCAGGAAGGAGACTCATGAAGTCATCACGATGTTGAGGAGCTTGACAGAAGCCCATCACGCCCATACAAGGCTGGCGAATACGGTTTCATCAGAGTGGCAGAAAGACTAAGGAGTAGAGTTATTCTCACTGTTTTTGGATTAAAAAAAAAAGAGGCTCAAAAAGGGCTCAGAGGTTGACAGTTTCACGGTTACATTTTTCTCAGGAATTGAGAAGAAGTGGCCCCGCTGTGCCAGGTCTGGGGGCCCAGAATGGCAGCATCCGGAAAAGGCAGGTCCCACAACTGTCTGGGGTGATCTTGCTGGACCCTAGCCTCTTGTTTAGAACAGTGTTTCTCAAAGTTTGAAGTGCACGCAAAGAGCTGGGTGTGTTGTTGAAATGCAGGCTCGGATTCATTAGTTCTGGATGGGAGCTTGAAATTACGCTCTACTTTTTCTTTTTTTAAAGGATGTATTTTTGTATATATGTATTTAAGAGAGAGAGTGTGAGCAGGGGGAGGAGCAGAGGGAGAGGGACAAGCAGACTCCGCGCTGAGTATGGAGCCCGGAACGGGGCTTAATCTCACCACCCTGAAATCATCACCTGAGCTGAAATCAAGAGTTGGATGCTTAACCGGCTGAGCCACCCAGATGCCCTAAATTGTGCTCTTCTTCTTCTTTTTTTTTTTTAATAATTTTTTATTATGTTATGTTAGTCACCATAGAGTACATCCCCAGTTTTTGATGCAATGTTCCATGATTCATTACTTGCATATAACACCCAGTGCTCCATGCAATATGTGCCCTCCTTACTACCCATCACCGGCCTATCCCAGTCCCCCACACCTCTCCCCTCTGAAGCCCTCAGTTTGTTTCCCAGAGTCCATAGTCTATCATGGTTCATTCCCCCTTCTGTTTACCCCCCTTCCTTCTTCCCTTCCTTCTCTTACCGATCTTCCTGCTATTTCTTATGTTCCATAAATGAGTGAAACCATATGATAATTGTCTTTCTCTGCTTGACTTATCTCACTTAGCATTATCTCCTCCAGTGCCGTCCATGTTGCAGCAAATGTTGAGAAATCGTTCTTTCTGATGGCTGAGTAATATTCCATTGTATATGTGGACCACATATGAACAGACACTTTTCCAATGAAGACATACAAATGGCTAACAGACACATATAAAAAATGTTCAAAATCATTAGCCATCAGGGAAATTCAAATCAAAACCACATTGAGATACCACCTTATGCCAGTTAGAATGGCAAAAGTGGACAAGGCAGGAAACAACAAATGTTGGAGAGGATGTGGAGAAAGGGGATCCCTCTTACACTGTTGGTGGGAATGCAAGTTGGTACAGCCACTTTGGAAAACAGTGTGGAGGTCCCTTAAAAAGTTAAAAATTGAGCTACCCTATGATCTAGCAATTGCACTACTGGGTATTTACCCCAAAGATACAGACGTAGTGAAGAGAAGGGCCATATGCACCCCTAAATTGTGCTCTTCTAACAACCTCGTAGCTGCTGCTGGTTGTTCTGGTCCACAAGCCACACTTCCGTAGCAAGAATCCACTTTTCAGGGGCGCCTGGGTGGCACAGTGGTTAAGCATCTGCCTTCGGCTCAGGGCGTGATCCCGGCGTTGTGGGATCGAGCCCCACATCAGGCTCCTCCGCTATGAGCCTGCTTCTTCCTCTCCCACTCCCCCTGCTTGTGTTCCCTCTCTCGCTGGCTGTCTCTATCTCTGTCAAATAAATAAATAAAATCTTAAAAAAAAAAAAAAAAAAAAAGAATCCACTTTGCAGGGCGCCTGGGTAGCGCAGTTGTTAAGCATCTGCCTTTGGCTCAGGGCGTGATCCTGGCGGCCCGGGATCGAGCCCCACATCAGGCTTCTCGGCTGGGGAGCCTGCTTCTTCCTCTCCCACTCCCCCTGCTTGTATTCCCCCTCTCACTGGCTGTCTCTGTCAAATAAATAAATAAACTCTTTAAAAAAAAAAAAAAAAGAATCCACTTTGCCTCTAAGCACCCAGCTTGCCGTCTGGCAAAAACTTGGTCTTCCACAATTCTTCTGTGAATGCACGCATGAATGAATGAATGAGTGAATGAATGAATGAATTGATCAATTAGCCAGTGTTGACATTTTTGCAATTCCAATAGAATCCTTAGTCAACAATGCGTGTCCTCTCTTGAGCCTAAAATCGGTTTAATTAATGAAGTTGCTTTTCCTTATCTTGCCCTCCTGACAGTCGCACTGGGATCCTTGCACCTTCTGCTTTCTGGTTAAGAAAGTCCATGAGCATGGTGAGAGAGAGCACTGCTTCCCAGGCTGGGAGATTTTGGAGACAACACTTTCAAGTAAGAATATCTTGACGTATTACTGAAAAATTCTGACTCTCTGGGCTTTAGGGATTTTCTCACTGATCTCCTTCCTCTCACCCTCTTCCTCTTCACCTACTTTTCCTCCTTTTTAGCGAAAAACAAACGTGAAATGCCTGGATTTTTGTGATTTCTATTTTCTCTTGTTTTCCTTCTCTATCTGCAGGACTCTCGAGGACACGGGCACTCTTGTGAACACAGCTGCTAGTGGGAAGATGCTAGACCTCCTTTCCCCACCTCATTCCGCCCAAACCCCAAATGTAGAGGAATTACTGTGGGAGCGATTCTGGCACTTTCCCCACGGCAGTGTCAACTAACTCAGTTTTCCTGCACTGGGTATGCAAAGTCATCACACAGATCAGCAAAATCAGGAGGCCATGCGTGGGTACACGGATTTAATGAGCATTTTATTACCTTCAAAGCAGTGCTATGTGGCTTGCCCATTTAGCATTTTGCTGAACACTGCTCGGAACTGTTGATAACAGCCCAAGCTTCAGCTGATCATTACCAGAGTCTTCGCTGTCCAGTTTCCCTGCGAAAACAGAAAAATGTTGGAGGAAGGGGGATGAGGCATGGTCAGAAGTGATGGCATCTGCTTTCTGAATTTTCAAGTTGGAGTCATTTGGATTCTAAGTAAAAGGCATCAGAGAAACCAGGAAAATGTCTCAATGCTGTACTTAGAGTGTTTTCCCCTAAATTCAAATCTTAAAGTGAGAAATAGGTATATATACACACATATGTACACATATTTTTATATATGTATATATATATTTTCAAAATAATGACTTTATCATGATAAATGTACTCTTTAATCCCCATCCCCTATTTCTCCCATCCCCCACCCCTCCCCTCTGGTAAGCATCAGTTCGGCTCTATAGCTAAGAGTCTGTTTCTTGATTGGCCTCTCTCTGTTTTGTTTTTTTTAATTTGCTTATTTGTTTTGTTTTTTAAATTCCACATATGAATGAGATCATATGACATTTGTCTTCCTCTGACTGATTTATTTCGCTTAGCATGATACTCTCTAGCTCCGTCCATGTTGTTGCCAATGGCAAGATTTCATTAATTTTTATGGCTGAATAATATTCCATTGTATATATACCACATCTTCTTTATCCATTCATCAGTTGATGGACACTTGGGCTGTTTCCATAGTTTAGCTGTTGTAAATAATGCTGCTATAAACATAGAGATGCATGTATGCCTTTGAATTAGTGTTTCTGTATTTTGTTGGGTAAATACCTAAAGTAAAATAAAATGATTAAAAAAATCGACTTTAATAAAACCTATTCTCTGGTTGCTTTGAATCACTATTGACAATGATAACAGCCCGCCACTGGCAGCCCGCCATACTTCCAATCAGCCGCAAAGGAGAATTGGGTGTTTTCCATGATAACATCAGTAATACCACATATAATATATTAACGTAAAATATTATGGGGTTATATATTACTATTTTTAATAATAATAATAATAATAATAATAATAATAATAATATTGTCCTAAAAGTTATTCTAAAGGCTATAAAGCCATGGTATTATAGCGATTTGGAGAAGGAAAGTAAAATCATTTCTCATCCTATTGTTTTAACACACTCATGGTGCGTGCTGGATTTCATTTTCTGCCTACCATTTCATTAAACATGCCAGATTTCATAGGTTACCTTGTAATTTTGTGTCCTGATTTTTTTTACTTACTATTATTCACATATTGTTATAATCGTATTTATATACGATGATTGGATATTTAGGCTCATTATTTTTAATAGCTTTGTAATGTTCCATCAAGTCAATATAAAGTTTACTAGCAAATCCACTATGGTGTTGCACATTAATAAGAAGTTTTTGAAGGTACAGACCAAAATGCTCTACGATAGTGTCTAGAATTCAGATTTAAAAACCAGCATTCTCTTGTCTGTGTTTAAAGCCACAGGTAAGCCAACATGAAAAGAGGGAGTCAGTTGTCTTGGATCCTGTTACTGGCTCAACCAGTCATGCTACTTTCAATACCTTGCTTAATATTAATCTTCAGTTTCTATGAAATCGGGCTTAGTGACACCTGTTCAGCTTAGCTTAAAGCACTGTGGTGAGAACTCCACGGAAGGAACCACATTTAGATCTTGAAAGCACATATGCAACATATTGTGATGTCGTTTGCTTGTGGTCATTTAACACTGTTTGCTGAAGGGTTCTTACTATGCCCTTGATCTTGGAAAGACAGGGCAGCCTGGGCAGCTCCTGGAGCTGGAGGTGGGAAAGCTGTGAGCTGCCACTCCCAACTGGCTTTTCCCAGTAAGACATTATTCCATCTCTCTCCGTTTGTTGACTTTCAAAATTATTTTACCCATGTTTTCAGTGAAGTATTTGTCTGAAAAATGCCTTCCAGTAAGTTGAACTTCTTTGAAATTTTTTCCCCATTCATACAAATTCATAGACCAACTGTCCCTTGTATTGCTTTAGGACCTCAGAGCAGAAACACTTAAGCTCCCTTCACCTCCATGTGCTGTGCCCCTCAATTCCAGTCTGCTTAGCAGGTGGTTTAGGTCATGCCACCAATTCTGGCCAATAGATTGAGAACAGAAGTGATGGTCAAACCTGCTTGCCTCTTCCATCCCTTTCTGCCCCCGCTGCAGCAACCTTGAGGGTCATGCTTTATAGATGGAGATTCCAGACTAAAAGGGGTACAAAATAAAATTTAAAAGAAAAATAGCCATTGAATCCATATCAAAAGGTGATACAAGTGAAAAATAAACTCTTATTGTACAAAGCCACTGAGATTTCAGGTTTTTTATGTTGCACAAGTTAGCATTAATTAACCTGACAATTACAGCTTTGCAAAAAAGCAGGTTCAAATGACCAACTGGTTTGAACAAGGGACACATCTGCATATCTTGCCAGTATTTCACACATCAAATTAGAGAACCATGGCTGTTGCATAGATAATTTAAATTCACTGCCCAATTATTTTCAAAAGACTGTTTTTATCATGTGAATTTTGCCCAGTGGTCATAATTACCTCTTTGTTTCTTCTTAGCATGCTTTAGTTCTGAGTATGGCCAACTTTACTAGACTTTTAGATGCTGAGTAACTGACATTATGTGATGAGTGTCTATCCCCAGCGTGGCATAACCTAATAGAGTATTCGGTCCGCATGTGGCTGATGCCAGATCCGTGTTTCATGAATGAATGAACCAGGACATTCATTCTGATATCTATCTCATTTTCAGAAATGCAATTTACTGATTTGTTCCCTTGTAAGATAGCCAAATATAGCTGAGGCTATGATCTATAATGGGAAGAGAAGAGGCTGTAGAAACAGGAGTTCTGAATCTAAATGTCACCTCTACAGTACCAGCTACAGACTTTCTGCAAGATTTCTATCCTTGCCCAGCTTGTCCCCCACTTCCCTGAAAATAGGAAATGGGAGAACATTTCATTGGGTTGTTGTGAAATCAGATGGATAACATTACCAAAAGTATGTTAGATTTCATCACACTGTAAAGGAACTTCTCCATAAACATTAGTTATTCTCTATACATGTTAAATTCTTTGCGGGAATCATAGCTTCATGGAAGGAGAAAAAAGACCCTCAGGTTCAGGAGACTTATGACATATGACCACAAGGTGGCACCATTGAGTCAATATCAATGCTTTTCCTGGCACAAAGGAGGGGAAAGTGTCAATTCTGAAAGTCTAAAAATGTATATTTATCCAGTGTGATCACAACACAGATAGTTGCTAAAGATTATGCAATATGTGTGTTATAATAGCAAGACCTATGTGCTGTATCTTTCCACTATGATTGCTTTCTAATACTTACGAAATAATTCACCTTTGACAGATTTTATTGTAATTATTTTTTTAAATTTAAATTTTAATTTTTATGATGCAGTGGGAATGGAGATGTTTTCATTTTCTTAGCCCAGAGATGTTTACCAGGGAATGATCAGTCTTTCACAGAGGGAAAAGGAAACTTTCAATTTCCTTTTCTGGGGAACATTTAAATTTTGCCAGTGCAGAAAGAAGGCTTTTCCTGTAAAGATTGGCCCCTGAATGATAAGAAGAAGAGTTATCCCCAGTCCTTTGGGAGGCTGAGCAATAAAAAATGAGCAGATGTAGCTCCTAGGGAATGTTGACCCCAGAGGGGTCCTTCTCTTGGTCCTTAGAAACTCTCTCCACTGTGAACCCTCGTGTCTCCCCACGAGAATCTCACTGTCCCGGGACTCTGCTCCTCTTCCTGTTGGGACACTGTCTCTCTCCCTGTCCTCCAGTCCAGGCTGGCAGTCACTGGTCTCCCACTGCTTTTCGGCCATGTGAGCACAAGAGGGCTTCCGATACCCATGGACTGGGCAGGAAATGGAGGAGAGTTTCATTTCTTTAAAAAAAAAGAAAGAAAGAAAAAGAAATATTGAAAGCGTATAGAAAAGTGTAGAAAACAACAATACCTGTGTACTCACCACCTACATTTTACAAATATTATCATTTCATCATATTCTTTAAACAATATTACAGACCGCTGGGATTACTGCCCACAATCCTATTTCCTTCTTTCTCTCCCCAGAGAGAACTATTCCTGGGAAATGGGTCATATCTTGCTGTGCACATTTCGATTCTTTGGCTACTTCTTTATATAATGGCTATGAAGGTAATTCTGTGCCATGCACACACTTTCTCTGCTTTGGAAATGTAGAGAATGAAGCCGAGGGAGATTCATCCAGTGCTCTCTTGCCCTTCCTCCCCTCCCCCCACCCCCATGACCTATGCTGCTGTCGGCCTGACCCCATCTTTCTTTCCTGCTCTCATTTCCCAGGTTGGTGGCACAGAAAGGAGCACGCTACTTACGCTCAAAGAGAAAGAGAAGAGGTCGTGGTCCTAGTTCTGCTGTGAATGAGCTAGAAGACCTTGGGCAAATCACATCATTTCTCTGAGCTACATCAGGTTATCAACGTAAAATGTCTGAAATAATACTGTTTCCATGGGGATCATTAACTTAATCTTCAATTACATATTGTAAATTTTAACTGCACTTGAAAATCACTTATTTCTCATGCTTGGTATTAGAAATGCAAACTCAAATAAGACAGTATCATCAGGAAAAAAAAAATCCCCTTCTTGAATGGAAAACAAGTGCATTAAAAACCGCTAGTGTCGGCTGTGATCCGTGTTATAACTGAGGTGTCTATTAACTGTTGTGGGGGCCCAGGAGAGGAAAATGTTAGTTGTGCCCTTGGGCATCGGAGGGAGCTTTCTTAATGTTGTTTGTTTGTTTTTGCATTTGATTTTTTTCAGGTGACAATCACGTGCAGTACAAATATGATGGAGGCAAAAAGGAGGGAGAAGTCAATCTTTCTTTGGCCCTTACTGAATACCAGGTGCCAAGCAGATTGGTCCTCACTTCCTATCTCAGCTATCCAATCATAGTTCTTCTTTTCTTTTCTAAGGCTTATACTGGGTTTGGTATTAAGCACATGACATTTTGTCCCTGTTTTCTAGATAAGGAAGCTGAAACTCGGGGAGGAAAGACACAGCATCCAAGATGCCAGGGCAAGTAAGGACGGAGGTGAGTTCTCATCCTCTCGTGGCACCTGTGGGTTGCGGTGGGGAGTGGGGATGGGGACCTAACCTCCACTCGATCTCATCTGAAGCAAAATTATTTGGGGGTAACTCTTCCCAGTCAAAAATGGCCTCATTTATTGGTCTTCTTTGCCAGCATCTCCAAGACCATTTCTCCTTCAGTCCCCTTGAAGCTTTCAGTTGCCTGGGCCTTGAAGACCCCACCTCTCTTGGTTTTTCCTGTGCTCCCCGACACCAGCTCAGCCTCCTCAGAGTCCCCCACCCCTTCCCAGGAGCTACATTTTGTCATAAGTCTTCACTGCTCTTCTCTGGCTCCCACTGTCCAGTCTTGTCCCAATTTCATACCTTCCTGCCCTCTTCCCCTAGAACACTAATTATGATGTGAAATCACAGAACGTACGTGGTTATTGGTTTCAGCCTTTTGTCCTCTCCAAACACTAAGTTCCACAAAGACAGAACGTATCTGTGTAGCTTAAAATCACATGTCCATCGCCTCGCCTGACCACTGTACGAAAGTGTTCAACCAGTATTTGTTGAAACAAACATGAAAGCAAACATCCAGATCTCCGTCTCCGGTTCCTACCATATCACTTTTGTGAACTCAGCCCACGTGTCTGACTTGATACTTGGAGTCCGACAACCTCGGGCTCCCAGGAGGCTTCCCGCACAAGAAAAGACACTGTTTGGGTCCAAACTTGCTTTATCCCGTGTCCTCTAAATGGCTAAGTGGCTTTGGTCCCCACGGTCCCCTTGGCCAGCCACCAGCCAGGGTTTCTCATTTATCCGAGATTTCTCCTTCTCTCCTTCTTCTCCTCCATTCAAATAAGCAGCCATTTGTGCTGACAGTCCTATTATGTATTTTGGAAATCTCTGTTCCACCTCATCGGATTCATATGCTTCTGGACCTACTTCAGACCCTATCTTCTGCCATCAGCCTTGCTCGCAACAGTCTTTATATAAAGCTACCCTTTTTCATGTGGTTTCCCAAATGCCATACTTCTGTGGCCCACCTTCAGAATCTCCTTTGCTCGACTGATCACATCTCTGTAGCAACCCTACTGTTATTTATGTTATGAAAAATCGATTTTGACCTTCCTTTTAAACTTAGCTCAAGTTCTGCTAAGCCACGGTTTAAATGGAAACAGTTTTCATATACTAGTCATAATTTGTCTGCTATGCAATGAACATATAATCATGAACGTGAAAAATATTAATCTAAGTGCCACCTAAAACACGTCACCTCACACATCCCCTGTGGAATGTCACACGTTCTCCAAACACTGACTTAGTCTCTAGTGCCTACCATTTATGTTGTCGCTCACTGAACAACCTATATCATTTCTGAGTCATTACAGTAACACCTATGGGGAGTACGAATATCTCTACCTTACAAAAGAGAGCCCAGGAGGTCGCAGAGCTTCGGTAAGGAGCCCAGCTGGAGAGGAAGGGTCTGGGATAAGAAGTAGCATCTGGGTGACAGATCCCACTTTGGCTCACAGCTCTGTGGTCCCTCCCCAGGCTCTCTGCCCTTCCCTCTGGTCCTGAATGCTGGAAGTCCTTGCTTCGCACCCTTCCATGTTGCCCTAAGCTTACAGGAAGAAGTCCACACACCTTAGCGCAGTACAGGAGACCCCAGCAGACTCGCTGGTGTGGCACCCTGCCCTCATCTGTCCCATCTTTCACCATGCCCTGCCCCACAGAGCTAAGACCTGCTGGCTGCAGCTCATGCCTTGCCAATGGGTGATTTCTGGCTTCTGGCTTCTGTTAATGCTGCCCCCCAGGGCTGGACCACTCCTTCCACCACTGCTCTCCTCTCCGGATTTGCCCTTATTCACCTCCTCTCCATTACCACCTTTGAGATGCCATCCCTGAGCCCTCCTCGCCCATCCTAGGCTGGATTGCTAGGGTCTCCTACCACTACTTGCATGTCTCTAGGTCTGACGTCAGCACATCCTATCAGAACAACCTGCTGCATTTCTGTCTCCCTGCAAAGAGGACCTGCATCTTTCTTTACATTCATCTCTGTGTCCAGCATCCTAGCCCAGGCCCAGGTTCAATAAATCATAATGAAACATGAACAAATTCTCTCTATTTCATGGAAAACTTCGTGAGAATAGGAACTCAGATCCTTCTTTGTATTCTTTTCCCATGTAAGATATAAATATTTGTGGAAATAAAGTATTGAAATACCTATTGCATTTAAGGGTACTATCCTAATTCTGAGCTAATGGAAACGTGGATTCTTGGAGGAATTTAGTTGGCTTTCAGAGACAATGCAAATCACGTGGTCATCTCCTTCATAGTCAAGAGACCTTTAATGGAGAAAGGGGGAGCTCTCTAGACCCCTGCAGTTTGCTCCTTCAAGAATCTGACTGTTCGGCCTCCTGAGAGGCACACCTCCTGTTTCTGTTGATGAAGACATTGCTGGGGAAGTACCTTCCCGGATTCTGACCGCTCAGCTTTGGGATTCCTGCCCTGCGCTTGCTAAACCTTTTTAATTAGCCCCTTGGTAATCTGCCCTCTGTCCAAAAATACCATTTTGCTGCAGGGAGACAAGGACAATCTCTTGTCCCCAAGAGCTAATCCTGGATCCCCACTGCAGGAGCAGATAGAAGTTGGAACATATTTCAGACACCCTCATTGTCAAAATGTGTCTGCTAAGCCCCCGCTGCCCACGTCAGCGCGACGAATACAGTGCGTTGTCTGATGACACATGCCCGGCACAAGCTCTTTATTTCGAATCAGGCTATTTTCACAATCATTCCGATCATCATTTAATCCTCTCCTCCTTTTTCTTCGCAGTAGATTTGCCTTTTTCTCTGTCGGGTGAAGTGTCGCTCAGACCTGGGGATCTAGCCAATGTATTCCTTCTTAGCTTTCACCAGCTCAAGCTCCTTCTGTCAGAACAGGTTCCTTCTCCTGCGGCAGGGAAGAGGGCATCGCTCCATTTCCGGTTCAGTGGAAACTGTCTAGACTGGAGGTCGGTGTGCAGATGTCTCCTCTTCTGAACAGTGCACTCCCGCTGACCAAGGGCATGGCTTCCTTACCTTTGTATTTTTAGCATGCACACAGTGGGCTGTTTAAGTATTTGTTGAGATAAATGGAAACAAAGTGGTTGGTCTCTTTGTCTCCAGGCTTTCCCATCTTTGGTGGAGGGACTTTCCTGAGACAAGTTCTGACCCAACTGCCTGGCCTGACAGGGGATCTGCAGGGATCCGGCATTGGGTGTGGCTCTAGTGTTCTCTCTTCTTATTCTTTAGTTGGCCTCTGAACACCCCCCCACAGAGCCCCTTGGTGCTGCTCGAGCCCCACGTCTAAGCCCATCCTGCCCAAGTCCCAATGCTGCTCTGTGTTCTGAGCATGACTTCTGTTTATCATAGTCTAACACTTGGCCATTGGCAATAAGATCTTTGAGGGGTGGGAAGGATCTAGATTCTCTTATTCGGGGTCATACTCTGGGTGCCTGGTATAGCCTCAGCACAGAGTAGCTGCTGAGCCAGCCAATATTCATGAACACGTGAAGAGTAAATGAAGGGCTCCATGCTCTTCGCGGCAATGCCCTCTCTTGCCCTTTTACCTGCTCCCCTCCTTCATCTGCCAACTCAAAGTCATGGTCTGAGATTTAGTCCAGACACATCTTCTTATGGAAGCCTTTCCAGATCACTCTCTTGGACCCTGGATGAAGCGCCCTCCTCTGTGATCCCATAATGTTCTTTGCAGACATTTCTTGCTATCTTTATCACACCATAGTGTAATTTCTCTTTACTGGACTCAGCCCTAAGGACTGTGAGGTATATAAAGGTGGAGGTTTTAATGAAATCATCTAGTTTTCTTGATATTTAGGGCTCTACCTATACGGGCACTGAAGGTCTATTTATTGAACAGGTGGATAAGAACTTATGTAATGTTTGGTGGCAACACTATATTCTGTGAAAGTTGGAAAGTCGGCCCAAACAAGGATCAACTGAAATACCACTATCTGTCTGGTGAAGTGCAACCAGGAAGAAAAGGGACAACACACGTGAAGGAATAGATCGTTCATCTGGCAGTCCTTGGGGTCTAGAAGATGCTTTTGCAAGCCTTCCGTTGATTCCCAGAGACCTGCTGGGACTCAGGTGTTAATTAGCAA
The DNA here is from genome assembly GCF_023065955.2 of Ursus arctos. Taxonomy (NCBI): domain Eukaryota; kingdom Metazoa; phylum Chordata; class Mammalia; order Carnivora; family Ursidae; genus Ursus; species Ursus arctos. Next base: position 8,898,630 of record NW_026623111.1, on the reverse strand, counting down.
TGTGCAGACAAAGACAACAAGGGAAATGAAGCATCCGTAAGTGTATTCAAAGCCAAATGGCCCCAGAAGGGATATTAGCAAGTAATTCCCCAGGAGAGTGGATAGCTCCTGACAGAAGGTGCTTGCACAAGGAAGTGAGCAAAAGGTTATGTTTTAGTAAAAAAGGCTTTATACCATCTGACTGTAAACTATTGTTCTTGAAAAAAATGGACATTTATAATACCTGGTGATGAACTTCTATAATATCAATGCTTTGAAAAGTTGTCCTTGCTCATTATTTCATAGATGAGGAAAATGAGGCTCAAGGGATTTTAAATTGTTATTTTTTGCCTACTTTGTGTCGAGTATGCACTTGGAGCCAAGTTGACCTCAAGTGCAATCCATTTTCTACCCACAACTGACTATGTCACTTTAGCTGAGTTATTTAAACTCTTCTACCCCTTGTTTTCCTTTCTGCAAAAAGGACACGTTATAATATCTACCTCATGGAGTTGGTGGAAGAATGAAACGAACCAATGCAAATAAAGTACAATCTGGTTATTACTATCTTTGGGAAAAATGACAGATAATAGCTCTTTAAACTTGTCTCAGAAGGGCTAATGGGAAATCTTCAAGCCCTCATTGGGTTGTTTGTCCAAATTGCTTACCCATGGCCAAGTGGACATGCTTATCCCTCCTCTTGCCTGCCCGATGGGGAGAGCTCAAGGATTTTTCTGTTCCCACAGTCCTGACCTCTGCTGGTGGCGTCAGCTGACTCCAGCTCACCTTACTTCACAGTCACAGAGCTTCTGAGTAATCACATGCAAGCAAGGAGCTCAGAGGAGGGCCAGGAAGAAAGGAGAGGGAGCACTTATTCTCATACTTCCCCTTATAACAATTTTTCAATGTGGCTAGGGAAAATCCCAATTCTCAGTCTTTTCTAGCATCGAAGCCTTGTGCCACTATGTTCATGCCTTCTAGAAACACAGTTCACACACTATTAAGCTTAGAACAGTCATTGCTGAAATAGAGCCCTGCTTCCGTATCTAACTTGATCAAGGTTACCCGACTATTAAATGCTAGACTTAGGATTCATCCAGGAATATCATTATGTATCTCAGGCCATCAAATCAACTTATTCATGCAAGATCACTGAAGGGACACCTACCGTATGGCAGGTACTTTACAAGGCACTTAGGGACAGAATGTCAGTAGGAACTATAAATCATATCAAAGGAGTGCTCCTATAATGTATTAGGAGCTCAGGATGGAAGCACTTCCTGATGTGGGACCCAGGTGTCTTTCCATCCCCATAATCTGACACATGGCTGTGGAATTGAACTGAGACAGTGCTTCTATTTATGTTGTATTAGTTATATTATTTTGAACTTCATTCGGTAGCCATGGTATAAGCAAATGAATCCAATGTAGCTTGAATAGCTAAATGTACAGGTTTAGCTCCACTTAAAAACAGGTTAGGCTATGGTTAAACTTCATTTTAAAGTCTTAAAAACAGAGCTCTTCATTCATAAATTCTAAAGTAACCCTCATATAAGAGTCCCCTAAATTCAAGTGTTGGTCAATGTTGCTAGCAAACTTCAACTCTGCTACATAGCAGGTTGGTAGACCGAAGAATGTTCACGAGTCGAAAGTTCACAAGTGGGAAGATTACAATGAGCAGATTTACAAATAGAAGAGCTTCTCTACTTATCTTTAATCATACAGTTATAAAGAGTGACAGGAACCTAATACCCTAGCTTTAGATTCCCTGCTTCATAATGCCCATCCCTACACATTCCTAGTCATTGCGCCTTGAATTTAAAAAAAATATATTTCAAATAAGCAATTATCCGTAAGAATTTCTGAGTGAAGTGAGTCATAGATCTTCAGAGCCATTAGGTAGTATTGATGATGATGGTGCTTGTGGTGGTGATAGTGAATCCATTAAATGATTAATCATAACGGGTGCTAATAATTATTGAGTGGTGGCACAATCAGGACACTACACTACAATATGCATGTATTTTTTGGTAAGAATTTTGTTTAATTCTTACAAAAAACTATATAGCATCATGGGTTTCAGAGGAGGAACCTAAAGCTTTGGGACTTTCCAACCATCAGAAACCAGCAAGCAGCAGAGCCTGGACTTGACCTGGTGTGTTTGGTTCAGAGCCAAGTGCCTAACACACACATGATTCCTCAGCTTCATTAAGTAAATCTCTTTCATGTCATGCGTCATAATTGAAATCTAAGAAGTCGCGCCTTGCGCCTGAAGTCAGTACGTCAGTGACAAAAGGTGGTGGGAACATAAGTGCTCTGACCCTAAGGTTATGTGTGTGTGTTAAATATATATATTTATATAAATATATACATTTCAAACAATTTCAATGCAATTTTCAATCAAGATGCTTTCCCTTTTCCTGTGTTTAGTTTGTAAAATCCATCCCATGGTTCATTCTCATTCTTCTGTCTCAATTTCAATATCTCTCTATCAGTCATGACAGACTAGGTCACATTATGGTTAAAAGAACCTTAGTGACTTAAAGCAACAAAGCCTCACTTCTTGTTCATACTCCATGTCCACGGAAGGGCAGTTCAGTGCTCTGTTCTGAGCACTTCACTTCAGAGCCCAGCCTGATGAAGTACCTGTGATCTGGGAGGAGTCTGGTCCCTACGCAGAAGGTAGGAAAATACTGAGAACTTTGAACCATGACTCAGTGCTGTGAATGGAAGTCCCTCCCCTCACGTCTATTCACAACCCTTCGGCTGGAAAGAGTGATATAGTCCCACCCAACCACAATGGGGCCAGGAAGAAGAGTCCTATTATTTCCCTGGGAGGTGGAGATCCAGAATATTCTTGAGGATCTTGACAGTTGTTTCCTTGGGGAAGACTTGGTCCCTTTCCTCATTCTCAGCAGTAGATGCGTTTGTCCACGTGAGGCCTCAGCTCTTGTGATTATACTTTTTGTCAGGTTCTGGTAACAGTGTTTCCCTTTCTTACTGTTGCTTGCCCTTCAGTGATTCCTCATCTTTAGCTGGTGTCCTTAACCCTACCATCAACCTCATAGAGAGTCCCTTCATCAGATTCTCTTTTATTACCTCTTTGAGTAAGATCTATTTCTTCCTGGACCCTCTATGTCCCCAAACCAGCAAACTCAGGTCTAAGTAAAGATCCATCCCATTATTCCTTCTCAAAAGGCGTTGATATCCATAGCGAAGCCTCCACTGTGTCTCTGACATGCAGTGACAAGTTTTCTGCCTACTTGGCTCTCTCATGATGGTTCTCCCCAAAGTTACCAATAAGCTCCTTAAGACAAAGAAAATGGGTGATGTGCTGCTCCTCCCTCATTCTACCTGCATTCACAGGAGCAGCACAGGTCATCCATCTGCTGCCTAACAGCAGATGGCCAACTAAGGACATAGACACTAGGCTTCCCTCATCTTTGGACCATTGCATTAGGGTAGCGGTTGGACTTAGCACCTTGGAGAGAGTGTGGAGAACACCACACTCACAAAACTGCTACTGAACATTTCCCTCCCTTTGGACATCTTCTTATACAGGTGGGGATTTGGGGAGTCACATGATAACTGAAGTGCTGGCTTTTCATTGCCTTAAAGGGAGTTTTTTCCCTAAAATGTTTGCAGACATCCTTAGGATCTATAAGTGCTTTATATATCTGTCCTTGGGTGTAGCTCCCATCCCTGATTTGGGGACAATAAGACAGTCTCACTCAATATACTGCTATACATTTTTTTCAGTGATCTATCTCTGTATAAAACATTTTTTACTCAAAATCTAGTTGCTAAAACAGCAAACATTTGATTATATCTTATGATTTTGTTGTTCAGGAATTCAAGCAAGCGTCAGGTGGGGGATTCTTTTATGACATGCTGGAGCTGGCTTATATCAGCTCATGAGAACCAGTTGTTAAATATTCAGAAGTTCTGTGAGCTCTTCAAGAGCTTGAAAGTGGCTGTGGAGAGAATGTTTCCATCATAGAAACCAGCAAGCACTGGAATCTTCTAAAACCTTTCCCCCAGAGAGCCAGTTTACCCATATACCACTGCTTCAATTAGATACATCCTTGACAATGGTCAGTATGCAGCTGGTGGCAGGTTAGTCTGGAGGTTCAAGAAGGTTGCACCCACATGTCTGACACTTTAGGGGCACAACATACTGATTCACAACTTAGTGAGCCTTAGAAAGTTCAGCTTAGACTGTTAATAAGAGCATGTACACATGGCCTCTCTAGCAGGGTGGTCTCAGGACAGTCAAACTGTATGTATGGCCACAAATCTCTTGGAGGCAGTGTTGCTGGAGCCCAGGCAGAAGCTGCAGTGCTTTTTATGACTCGGCTTTACATGCTATGTTAATTTGTCAATCAAGTTACTACATCCAGCCCAGATTCAAAGAAATTAAACCTCATTTCTCAACTGAGAAAGTAGTACAGAGTTAATGGTGACATTAGGCCTCTTTCCTAGATGATAACTCACATACATACATGACTAGAATTGCTTTATTAATATCTTAGCCTCACTGTTTCACAGGCATCTCTAACTCATCATGTTCAAAACCGAATTCCTATTTTTTCCCCTTGTATTGGTCACAGTGAATCCTGCTAGCTGTTGTAACATGCAAATCCTGAAAATTTAATTGCTCACCCTGCTCAGCGTGGTCCTGGGAGGACAGGTTCTCCATGCAGGCATTCAGAGACCCAGGCTTTTCCAATCCTATGGCTCTGCTATCGTTCCCAGGTGACTTCAAAGTTTTGCATTCCCTCTTCATCCATGTTGGCTGTCAGAAAAAGGAAAGAAGCATGGAGGTCACTTGGAAGTTTTCAGGGCCTATTTCATGTCCTCCCACACCGGGAGCAACTTTGTCTTCTTTCTAAGGGTGACAACTCAAAGCCTTGCTTAGACATCGCATCTGTTCCAAAGCCCGGGTGTATGGGCAACGTATAGTCTCCATCAGACCAGATACTGTTCCTTGGGGTTCAGTGACCCATGAACAAAAATTCAAGTTATCTTTCCCCACAAGCCCCACTGCCAGCCAATAGGAATGAGGCAGGATAACTGCAATATAGTTTCAAATTTGGACAAGAAAAAAGAGGAAGATACACATCAGCTCCTGGTCCATCGTAATTTATGTCCAATTCCTGCTGGATGGAAATTTTGAGAGTTGACCTACCTTAAAGGAGGGGAGAAATTCCACCTTCAGCCACCATTTTGTTCTCAAGCAGAAACTCTACTGCCCATTGTACTCTAAAGTCACCTGTTCCAGTTCTGGGGTTCCTTTGTGTCACAATCTCCCTTGGCCATCTCTGAAGGGGCATGGGCAGTATTTCCTTCCTGTCTGGTTTTTCAGCTTCGTTCCTACTCACAGAAGTTTGGTTCTTGCAGTGATTTTGAGTCTCAAATAAAGTATTTTTCCTTTTCTATTATTATTTTTATTCCAGTTCCATATTTTCTTTGGAGAAACAATTTCCTTGCAAACTTTGCAAACTTCTGATTTATTTCTCATTAGCCCGTCTCATGCGGTCATTACCTTACTCGACGTTCTTCTGTAAGTCATGATTCTCAAGTCTGATTTATTTCTTCCCTTTTTTTGCTGCCAGACCTCTTCCTTTAGTGAAGGGTAAGTGCTATCTTGAGGCATTCTGAAACGGTATGTAGGAAGGCCACACCTTCAGTCTGATCATTGCTGTGGGGCTGAGTCTTTTTGTTCAGTAGAGAGACGGTACTGGGTCTTTCGCTCAGAGCTTCTTTAAATTCAATCTTTTACACTTGGGGTCTTGGAACAGTTAGCTTTTCCAAACCTGTACCGGTTTGAATTTATAGACTTTGGTCTTCTCTTTCTCTTCTGCTTGCCAACCAGCCAACTCTTTCCTGAGCTATTTCTTTCCTTTTATTTAATCTTGGCCAAATATACCCAATAACAACTAATACGCACTATTACAATCTGTTCAGAGTTTCTTCTGCAGCTCAAAAGGAGCACAATCTGCCTTCCGAGTTATCACAATTTTACCAAGTGATTGCTGGTGTGTGACATCGGTCTTTAGCCATCCAGCTGCCACCTGTCACCTGCCAATGGGCTAGGAAATGACACCTAGTTGTTTATTTTGTTTTGTTTAGTTTCTGTTGTTTGTTTGGTTTTGTTTTTACAGCAACCCCCTACTTCAAGGTACCAATCTGTGATTTCGTCCAGGTGAGGTAACTTCTGTGAGAAACGTCACCAGACCTTGTTGGTCGTTGCAAAGGACTAGTTCTCACTCGCATGATGGTCTAATGTGTGCATGTTGGTTTTCTGCTCAATGGTGAGTAACAGTCCCAGGCTGCTTCCATTTTGTGGCTCCAAAATCACCCTGGAGTCCCTTACTTGGCAGCCAGGAGAAGAAAACATGAAAGTTCGTTTGGGTGGTTTTAGGGGCTGGGACCGGAAGTGACGCACATCACTTATGCCCACGTTTGATTGGCTAGAACTCGATCACGTTGGTCTACGACACAGTCCTCCTGTGGGACTGGGCAGAATAGAAGACAAGTTTGCTGAATAGATAACATTGTCTTTGTCACAGTCTGCAAATTGCTTCTTTATTTCAGTTTGTAACTAATTGAAAAATAACATCCTTTATTTGGCCATGGAGACAAAGGTAAAGACGAAGAAGTAAGGTTGCTCAGCCCATCTTCCACTAAGGCTTTGACACCTCTTTCCACATCCATGTCCTTTTTTCCTACTGTGATAATCTCTATTTTAGTTTAGACATTCATTTTTACCCTGTGGGAATTTTTCTGATCACCACCTACCTGGTCTGCCTATTTCCCTTTAAGACTTTGCCAGGCTATGGTCCACTCTGCTGCTGGACTTATTTTAATGAACCAAGAATATGATCATCTTGCTCCAGGGCTTGGAATCTTTCAATCACTCCCTGTGTCTTTTAGGATAGGTGTTAAATTTCTTAGAAACACAAAGCGCCCTAATGATCTAGCAGATTTTGCTCATTCAGTTTTACCCTTGGCTTCCCTTCTCCACTTTTTGCTCCAGACAACACAACTTTTTTAAATTGAACTTCCTTATTTTGAGATAACTGTAGATTTATGTGCAGTTATAAGAAATAATACCCCAACCACTTTCCACTCTGACATGCCTTTACCTCCCCTTCAAACTTCCAGAGGGACACTTCTTATTTATTTATTTATTTATTTATTTATTTATTTTTAAAATTTTTATTTAAATTTTAGTTAACATACAGTGTAATATTGGTTTCAGGAGTAGAATTCGGTGATTCGTCACTACATACAATACCCAATGCTCACCATAACAAGTGCCCTCCTTAATACCCATCACCCATCTAGCCCATCCCCCCACCTAACTCCATCACCCCTCAGTTTGTTCTCTACTGTTAAGAGTCTCTCACAGTTTGCTTCCCTCTCTTTTCCCCCCATATGTTCGTATCTTTGGTTTTTTAAATGCCACATATGAATGAAATTATATGATATTTGTCTTTCTCTGACTAACTTATTTCACTTAGCCTAATGCACTCTCGTTCTATCTATGTCATTGCAAATGGCAATATATTTCATTATTTCTGATGGTTGAGCAATATTCCATTGTATGTACACCATATCTTCTTTATCCATTCATCAGTCAATGGACATTTGGGCTCTCCATAGTTTGGTTATTGTTGACAATGCTGCTATAAACATCAGGGTGCATGTACCCTTTCAAATCTGTATTTTTATATCCTTTGGGGAAATACCTAGTAGTACAATTGCTGGATCGTAGGGTAGCTCTATTTTTAACTTTCTGAGGAACCTCCATATTGTTTTCCAGGCTAGAGGGACATTTCTATTTACCTCGTACCCACAACTTGCTCCTTGTTTCAACTATTACCTTCTCCTCTTGCCCCTCAGTGTTGCCCTCCTACATAACTGTGTGCGTATCCTCAGCTCCTCATGCAACTTGCAAAGTTGGTTTGCTGGATAGCCACTTATCATAGGCAGAGGGTATCTCTTTTTCAACTTCATAAACCTTAATTATGACTCAGTTCTTTGTCCACAGAAGGTACTCAGAAAACAACTGTGGATTAGTGCTTGGAGAAATCCATAATGGCTAAGCATTCAGGCTTTGGATTCTGTCTAATTGGTATTTATGCAACAAAGGGTTAACTCAGCATCTGGGGTATTTAAACTCTGCAGATTCCAAAGAAAAGACTGGTCCTTAAGAGGCTTCTTTGAGATAACCTCTACTTGCTTGGAAAATCCTGCCTGATAAGAATGTCTTTGTATACTTGGGGACCTGGGCCACTCTGGATAGTTTAGCTAATGGTGTGATTTATGGTCAGGGCTGTGGGCCAGTTTGAATGAGTTTGATATCTGGAGGGGCTGGATACTGAGAAACTAAGGTCATCTAAGTACGTGTCCATCTGTACACGATTGACTGGCAAGGGAAACTCCAGACACCAAGGCTTGGGTGAACTTTTCTGTTTGGCAATATTCCATGGGTCACCATGCCTTGTTGCAGAGAGGATTAAATGCTGTCTCTACTACTCCATTGGAGAGGACAACTGGAAGATTGTTCAGTTTCTTTGCCTTTGCTGATTTAAAAGTCTATCGTTTTGCTGTAATAAAAACTCACACTGTAAGTGTGAGTACAACAGCTTTTTAGAGTTCTGTGAGTTCTTCTAGTAAATTCTCAAACTAAAAGAGATCTTGGTAATGAATCATGGAACTTTACATCAAAAACTAGGGATGTGCTGTATGGTGACTAATATAATATAATAAAAATATTATTAAAAAAAAGAGATCTTGGGCACCCAGCATGGCACAAAATCTCATTTCCAAACTAATTAGCCATGTGACAATGGACAGATTACTTAAATCCTACAGGCTTTAGTTATATCATGTGTTATGTGGGTTAATAATGATAATAATAGTGCTTATGTCACTGGGATCTTATCAGGATTCAATACTGCATACAAAGTACTGAACTTATAATTAGTGACCAATAAATATTAGCTTTCATCACTATCATAATTACCACGAGAATTTCTATATTACTTTATATTTTATAAATATCATCTTGTAAATATAATCTTAAATATCTATATGCTCTCCCATTAAAGGAAACACCATAGTTTATTCAGCCACCCCTTTATTGTTGAACTGCTAAGTCTTTTCTCATTTTTTTTTTCATCACTATAAATAGCATGGTCCTGTGCCTACACATCATGATTTCTATATTTAGGATTATTTCCTTAAGACACATTCCAGAGATGAAATTTCTGGGTCAAAGGATTAAACATTGTAATATCTCTTGATGCATACTGACAGATTGCCTTCCAAAATATTTGTATTATTTTGTACTTTTCAAAGCTTTTAAAGTAAAATTTTTAAAAAGTAAAATTTTGTCCATTTTCTTAGAGCCATGAAAGCGTAGGAAAGAAATGATTTCTTTGGATCAAACATCTCAGAGTAACCAATCATCCTAATGTGACCATAAATTTCCTGTGAACAAACGGAAAAAAATCATTTTTTTGCTCTCTCTTGTGCTGAAAATGAAAGGACCATATTTGCACAGACTGCAATTAAATATATTCTCTCTTCACTCATCAATGCATAAGGTGAGACTCCAACTAATAAATGCATCATAATGTAGAAAAAAATAACTTCTATTAGCAAATATGCATCTATTAAAGAAGATTAAGGGGAAGGGAAAACATTTTTACCTTTAGTTCCACAGAAGGAATTAATTCATTAGGCAGAGTTATGCTAATCATATTCATGCGTAATGTGATAGTCTTGTCATTAATGTTTGCACAAATCTGAGGCAGGAAATGAATATTTTTCCAGAGGTGCATTTTAATTTCAGTTCTCCAAGTGTATCACTGACGTTATTGCATTTTTTCGCCTTTCCCACACATGTCCTATAACAAAATGGGGGTGACAGGCCAAATAAAATTTGTAGCAGCCCACTAAGCTTTTCTCCTTTATCTGTACATTGGACCCTTAATGCTCAGTTCCCTCTGCTTATTGGCACGCAGGAATGTAGCACAGACATCTTGTGAACTCTAATTGGTAGCGTTCTGATTGTTTCTCTGAAAGGCTTAAGATCACAGAATGACTTCCTGGCCATTGATGGACGGTCTTAAAGTGAAGACTTTGAAGACTCATTTTGCCCTCCCCCCTTGGCCCTTGGCAGCAGAAGACACTGCAGTAAGTATAGGGATGTTCTCTCTAAGGTGGGGACTTCTAGAAGCGCTGCACAGAAGATGTGGCTACATATGGATGAAGACATTTGCAGGTTCATCCTATCTACCTTGCCAGACTTATCACTCACTGCTCCTTTAAACCACCCGGCATTCAATGCAGCCCATGGTCAGATTGTTTCTGGTGCCATGTTGTCCTCTTCCCATTCCTATATAGCCAAATTCTAAATATCCCTGCAGACTCGGCTGAAATGAGTCTGCCCAAGATCCCTTCTCTCTCTCTCTTCTGGAATATTCCATTTGCTCAGCACATTCAGGCTTGTGTCATAGTAATTTCTATACATATCTCTTCTATTAACTGTCGAACTCTCAAGGAAAAGGAATTTTGTGTGATTTACCTTTATCAGAGACCTGCACATAGCAGTTGTTAAAGAAGAGCCTGCTGATGGGTAAATGAGCTTGACTAGATAATTGGATGATTACAGGCTGTTGTGCAAATGTGTTCCACGGAGGAAAAAATTCTGGTGTTGGGACCTTCGTCCCTTCTTCAATATGCATATTTGTTGAACACCTATTATGTGCAGGCACAGATCAGATCACATCCTGGCTCTTTTTCTAATAAGCTGTGTGATTTTAGATAAAGTCTTTAACCTCTCTGAGTTTCAGTTTCCTAATTGGAAAGTGGTCTGGGAGCATTCCATGTGAAAAATTACATAGAGCTCATAGCATAGTATTTGCTTAACAATCTATATTTTCCTCCTTCCTTGCCCTTCTGACAACAACAACAAAATCAATCCAAAACCACAATTCCTTTCCCAGTTAGCATGATGTGGTTTCCCAGGCTTCAGATAGAAGAAAACCAGAAGTAAGGAAATTACTTCTCAGAAATAGTCTAGTCTGGACTTTTAGGGTGTATAAAGGCTATGTCTAATACTAGAAAGTGTAACACTATATCCTTGTGGTTCTGTGACGTGCCATGCCCCAACAATCTTGCGAGTTGCAAGGGGCTTAATCCTACTTTTTTTCTAATGCGAGGCGTGAGGCTCAAAGGAGTCAGCTGGCTTCCTCATGGCTCCGCAGGCAGGAAGCACCTGAGTGAGTCTGCGTACCCCTTTTCCTGATGTGCACAGAACACTTCCCAATCCCTGAAACCTCTGTTTAAGAATTGTTGCTGCCTGAACAAGCACTTCGGCAGAGATTTCCCTCACCAGAAGCCTTCCACCTATTATTTTCCCAGTGGGCTGCATTTCTAGCAGGTCTCTCCTTTCTGAGCTCCCGGAATCCTGCAAGCAAGGCTTGGTAAATATGTCATCGAAGCAGTGTGTCATAAATCCATCAGCTCTCCCCAGCTCTGTCACGATGCTGCTGGAACCCTGCAAGCACGGCCCAGGTAGACGCTGCTGAGCCATAATGGGAAAACAAATGAGCCTGCTTTCAATGAGCTGGAACCTTCTGCCTGAGTTAATGTTTCAGTGGATTTGTTTGCTTCCTGCAGCTGGCTAAGCAGTTTTGGTGACTGTGACAACAGTTTCCCCAGATTTGTTTTTACCCCTCATCAGGCTTGACACGTAGCCATTCTGTTCTTTAGTTTCCATGCTGGAAGTGCTTTTGTGATCATGGCTCTGAGAATGAGCTGAGGATACGGGAAAGAGCTGCAGGAAGGAGCTCAACATACCTCTTACCCTTTTCTGAATCAGGGCCATCCAAGTAGGCTTACGCTGTGAATATTTCTCTCAAGGACATAATGCACTAAAAGAACCCTGGCCTGGGAGCCTGGGGATGGGCTTTAATTCCCCTTCTGATACGCTGTCACTAAGCAACACAGACAATTCACTTAAACTGCGAATTTGCCTGGCCATAACAATCACTTGGGGCAACAATTGTTGTAAAAAGAAAACATATAGAGTCTTGAGCTTTCCTCAAGCCTCCAAGGGATGTTTCTGGTACCCTGTAGTACTTTGAACAAGTCTTTCAGGGGGTGCTTGCAATCAGATTTTTTTGGGGGAAATACTGGCCTCCAGCATCTCTACGTACCCTGACATCTGATATTTAATAATATATGGAAGTCTTTTTGTATTAGTGGTCCACATTCCACCTGTTTCAGGTTGCCTGGAGAGTTTGCTAAAAATTCAAATTCCCAAGCTATACTGAAGACGCACTGGATGAGAACCCCTCAGAGTACGGCTCACGCACTTTTATGACAGGTTCTCCAAGTGATTTCTACCCACACCCAAATTTGGGAACCGCTAATAGAATTTCTTTCTGCAGTTTATTATGTTTGGAAATATTATCAGCATCCTAAGGCAGTTGTGAGGATCGCAAGAGATAAAGTGTTCAGCATAGGGTGAGTCCTTGTTAAACATTAGCTACAAACACAATTACGTGGTTAGTGCTTTCCTTGGGCAGAGATTGGGTCTTCCACTTAGGATTTTCACAACATACCAGGGGGGTCATAGTGGCCGGTCAATATGTTCTTACTAATCTAATCTGCTTCTGTATTTCAGAAGGGCGTGCTTTCGATTCTACCATTGCTCTTCTTCCTTGTGTCTATTTTTGTACTGGAAGAATCTCAGGGGAATGAGAAGTACACCTTGACCAAAGCTATTTTGGTTGCCATAAAATGTTCCATTTGGAAGGTTCCTGCAGGGCTGTTCAGGCCATGTCTTCACAGATGACCCGGGTGGTTATTATTAGCCTGGTTTCAGGTATGAAAAGACAGAGCCAGAGAGGAAAGGCGACCTTGTTCCAAGGTTACTCTGGTGGTTGGTAAGAAAGCTGGGACTAGAACTCAGATGCTCTGTTTTGCATCCGGCATCTTCTCCACTTCACCCTATGGCTTCTTAGTGTTGTGCTTATGGGACCGCCACTAACATCAGTTCCGTTTTCTAAAACTTTGCTTCTCCTTCCCTTGCCTTCATTCTCTGCACTCACCTACTTCCCTTTTTGTGATCTCATCCTTCCATACTGGCCCTATCCTCAACTACTACGTGATAAAGAAATCAGGGTACGAAACACAAAGGAAACTGGTTCCCTCAGTCATACTTGCTTTTGACAAAAGAGTGATATGCAGGGGAGGTAACTGACTCCAGGCTGTAACATGATGGTGGAAATTCAAACCATGGCACCTGAACAGGTGAAAGAAATTCAGGTTGGAAGTTCTTCTTGCATCTTCTCAAATCATAATTTTGAAGGCAACTTTCTACTCTGTCTATGTCTGAGATCTCTACTGATGACGAGATTATAGCACTATCTTTTTGTGATAAGGAATCCCCATTAGTGGTATTTAGACAGACCACAGATTCTATGGATCACTTACAATATCTTGGAATTCACTTGAGATGCATACTCCTTTCCAAGCACCACTGTGAGAATGATGTCTGGAGCAAGCCCTGAATTCTACCAGCATGGAGGCTGCAGAGGGAGACCAATCCAGCTCAGAGACCAGTATCCTGAGAGCAGGACTGACGACTTGACCATGGGCCTCTAGATAGATAGAAAGGTCTATTCAGTGGCTGACTTGATACAACTTCAGTTCTGTGTTTCGTGACAGTGTAATGTGATATTTTCATACATTCTTCTCTGAGACATAATTTCTACTTGGAGTTTTGCAGTATTATTTAATTTATTCTTTACATTTAACACATAAATGGTCTTTCAAATGCACTTAACACTCAGATTAATTAAAATATATTTCTTCATTATGTTATATGAACCGCTCTTTTTTTTTTTTGATGAGAACTCTTAGGATTTAGTCTCTTTTCTTATATATCTTACAGCCGTGTTAACTATAGTTATGTTGTACATGACATCTCTATACTTGCTTATTCATAATGAGAAATGTGTACCTTTTGACCATCCTCCTTCAATTCCCCCTCCTCCACCCCACATCTCTGGTAATAATAAGTCAGATCTCTGTTTCTATAAGTTGTTTTCTTTTGCTTTTTAAATAGATTCCATTTACGATATCATACAATATTTGTCTTCCTCTGACTTATTTTGCTTAGCATAATGTCTTCAAGGTCCATCTAAGTTGTTATAGACTGCGGGATCGTCTCATTTTTGTGGTCGAATAATATTCCACTGTGTACGTGTGTATGTGTGTGTGTGTGTGTGTGTGTGTGTCTTAACTTCTTTATCCATCAATGGACACTTAGGTTGTTTCCATATCTTGGCTCTTGTAAATTAATGCTGTAATGCACATGGCGGTGCAAATCTCTTTTCCTACTACTACTACTAATCCCTTGGAAGGATCCCCACCACGACTCTATTATTTTGTTTCGTTGTTTTCCAAAAGTTATCATCTCTGTTGTGCAGAGCGATGTACTAAAAACAAACCAGGTATTAAAGATAGGAATTCAAATATTTTCAACAGCGAAGAATATGGAGGCTACAGATGGCCCGTGGTGCCTGATTTAACCTTCTCAACATCCATCTGTATATATTTGCATGTACTGCATGCTGTGCTATCACAGGCACCAATATTGTTCTTCTCCCACACTATTTGCTTTTTGACAACTCTCATTCTACATGCAGACCAAGACTACAGTTTGCAAAATAAATAAATAAATAAAAAGTACTCTTTTTGTTAAAAACCCAAACTGAGCACTAGTTAGAGGGGCCCTAACTGCTGTTCTCAAGGTACAGTTAGAATCTTTGAATGTTCTAAAGGAATGTCCTAAGAATATCCTAGTGCTGTCTCTTCATTCTATAGGGAAGGGCTGCTGCAAATTTAGATAGACCAGGTTTGGAGGGCCAGTGGGGTTTCCTCAGGAAGCCTTGTGGGAAGGCAGCCATTTAGGAGATGAGATGTTCCAGCTGCAAAATGGTCAATGTCTGGAGCTATGATCAGTGTCAGAGAGGACCTTGATCTATTTTGCATAGAGCAAGGATTACGCAGGTCATTGTGCTGGCTCTGACACATACTGGTTATTGGCACATACTGGCTCTAGTTATAACTTTCATTAAAATTTGTGTGAATCTCTTAAAACATTCTCACATTGTTCTTCAAACATATTGAATGAGAAAAGGAAAGTGTTACTATATTCGTGACACAGGAGAAATACCATTTGAAAGACTCTATACATGAAACAAAAGAAAGATTTAAAAGCATCTGCTTTGTGTAATGAAGAGCAGGAGCTCTTCTGGGGGGTCGTGTTTAACTCCGAAACAAAATTTTTAAGGTTGTAGGAGAAAACACACACACACACACACACACACACACACACACACACACACACACTGTGTTGGAGAGAAAGGTGGGTGAAAAGCAGGCTGAGTTGAAAAGGGAGCTGAGTAAGCAAACGAAAGCCTGAAATTAAAAATTAAGTAGTTAAATTCGAATTGGCATTGGGAGCAGCAAGGGTAAGAATTGATGATGCAGAAAATAAAACCGCCATTTCTGGATAACAAAGCTGGCGAGAGGAAACTGGGGAAGGAGAAGGAAGTCATGACTGAGACGTGATGGAGGTAGAAGACACGTAACTGGCATGCAGTCTACGGATAACTGAAGACACGAGCAGAACAGCTGGATGAGAATAACTGTTAAGATGGGAGTGAGGAAAACTCGTCTGCACTCTGAATGATTGCTTGTACTTATTGATCAAAAGTCTGCTGCAGATCAAGAAAAAATTAAATAAGCAAACCCCTAAGAATAACCTCTTGAATTTCCCACTATTTCATTGTAGACATTTCTAACGCGTATACAATTGATGAAACTTCAAGCGCACTCCACATGCACGTTACTCTGATCCCATCACTAGAAGTTTACTCTATTGATCACCCATTTCTGCATCTATTCTTCTCCCAATCCATCCATCAACTCATGTTTTCTTTGATGCATTTCAAAGTAAAGCATTGACATTTGGGTGCACTTCCCGAAATACTGCAGAATACATATTATTAACAGCTGTTCAATATTTGCTTAGAGTGTTTTGTCTTTAGATAGATGGTTTATATTCAATGAAATGAATAAACGTTATGATACTTTTACTGATTTTGACATGGGCATGCACTGGGAGTTTAACCCAAACCCCTCAAAATGTAGAATGTTGCCATCACCTTCACATCCGTTCCCTTCAAGCCTTGTTCTCACCTTTCCTCCCTGAGCCAACTACTGTTCTGATTTTTCCAACACACATTAGCTTTGCCTGATTGGTAATTTCATATAAGTGGAATCACAGAGATATACCTGTTGTAGGAGCTGCTTCTACTCCGTTAGTATTTTGAGATCCTTCCCTGTTGCTTGTATCATTAGTTTGCTCTTTTTTTTCTTTTCTTTTCTATTCTTTTTTTTTTTTTTTTTTTTTTTTTTTTTTTTTTGTCACTGAGCGCATTCCATTCTGCAAGTAAAGAACTTTGTTTACCCATGCTCCTGGTTCCAGTTTGGGTTTATGATCAGTAAACTGCTATGAACATTTGTGAATACATTTCCTTGTGAGTTTGTGAAAATATGTTTACATTTTATGTAGGCAAATGCCTAGGAGGGAATTCCTAAGTCACAGAGTAGTTTGTTTGATTTTATGAAAAACTACCTGAGCTTTTCTCAAAGTGGTTATGAAATGTCACGTTGCTACTAACAAGGTATGATATTTCCGGCTGCTCCTCATGTTTGCCAAAACTTGGTGTTATTAATATTTTTAAATTTAGACATTTTGGTGCATACATACTGGTATCTTATAATGGCTTTCTTTTGAATTTCTCTTATAACTAAAGATGTTAAACAGTTTTCATGTGTTTATCCAAATACCTTCTTTACGGAGGGTTTGTTAAAATATCTTATTTTTCTGTTTTTTAAAAATATCTTTTTATTT
This sequence comes from Ursus arctos, assembly GCF_023065955.2. Taxonomy (NCBI): domain Eukaryota; kingdom Metazoa; phylum Chordata; class Mammalia; order Carnivora; family Ursidae; genus Ursus; species Ursus arctos. The sequence continues at coordinate 8,881,640 of NW_026623111.1, read as the reverse complement.
TTAAATTGAGTTGTTGGGCTTTTTAATACTGAGTTTTGGAGTTCCTTATAAATCCTGGAAACCAGTCCTTTATAAATAAGAACTATGTTTTTACATATTATCTTCAAATCTGAGACTTTTTTTTTATTTTCTTAAAAATATCTTTCGGTGAGCAAATATTTTTAATTTTGATGAGCAGATATATTTTAAACTGATGAAAGCTAATTTATATTTCTTTCTTTCATGAATATTATCTTTCATGATTTGTCCACGCCTATATTAAATTATGGAGTGTTTCACCATTCACTGGGTGGCTAAGCTGTGCGGCTACAGTTAACAGGCAGGTAAGTGCCACCCAGCAAAGAGACCAGCACAAGATTAGAAGTCACTGAAAACAGGCAACACACACACCGGGCTCAAATGGTGCCAGCCATTTACTTACAATAAAAGAGGAGGGTGCACAATACTTAGCCCCTGAAATGCAATGGCCGTCATGCCGAGCAGACCCACTCCACATCTGATGCGTCTGGTGTAGCTACACTGACCCGATTTCATGTTGCAGTAGAAGGACCCCTCATCTCTCTAGTGGGGTCTGAAATACAGAAAACTGGGTGTCTGCCTGAGGGCCATTGATGAATGCACTTAAGCAAAACACATCAAGCCTGGAAGAGGAAAAGATACTCCCTTTCAAGGCTAAAAGCCCAGCACAGGCTGTGAGGGTTCTTATCTCTGAGTAAGAAAATGTTCCAGACCCAAGATGACTCTTAAGCAGCTGTTGAGAGGGTGAAGGAAGCTGTCCACTTCTTCCATCCCCCACTCCACACATACCTGCTAGGCTACAGAAATAGCAGGTAAAGCATTTCAAATCCGGTGAGATCAATGTTCCCCCTGCAGGTGGAGGCAGAACTGGGGAGCTGGGTCTCATGGGGGTGCTGAGCAAGCAAACAAATGTTGTTTGCTTGGGGACACTACCTGTCATTTTGATACAGAACTTTATCAAGATCACTAGAAGAACCAAATCCAGGAGGATGACCAGGCCTCCCTAGAGGACACTTTTCAATCAGGAACCCAAACTTTCTGGAATAATCCAACTAAAGAGGTTACAAAATGAGTCTGGGGGAGGGAGGCTGTGGATGTACAGCTGATAATCATTCTGCCTGAACGTGGATCTTCTCAGTGTAGGAAAGCACCGCCACTTGCCATGGGAGCATGCTCACTGCTGCATTGTTGGGGCTGTGAATGGGGTGCCTTGATAAGATAGGAGTCCTGAATATGATTGGAATCTGCAGTGAGGCACCACTGGAATCTGTGACCTGGGACTAGTGGTCCAAAGTAGTCAATTTATCACCTCTATTCAGTTAAAGTGGTTCAGTTTGCTGTGCTTCATGGCCTGGGTTCCCTGGAAGAAGTCCGGCCTCTTCCACTTCCCTCTTCTGGGGCCAATCCCTATGATGTAGCCCATTCTTGCATCTGAGATGGACTTCTATGTCCTGTTCTGTGGTGGACCCAACCAACGATCATGGCTGAGCTCATGCTAGACCAGTTCTATTCATGTTCTCTTACTAATGGTCTTTTGCCACGGGCAACAATGTGAGTGACAAATACGTCTCCTTCCCAGTTTGCAAGTTGCTGTCATAGTTCCTCTTACCACACAGGGGAGTCCCTAATGGTCCAGTCATCAATCTATCAGTCACCAGACCATATGGCTAGTCTATTTTCAATAGCCCATGAGGATGTAAATATGTAGCAGGAGATGCTGTAGGAGTGGTCTTCAGAGCCATTGTTACTGCACACAGTTCAGCCCATTGGGGAAAGCATCCTTATCGAGTTTCGGTCAAAAGGTGACTATCTTTGGGGCAGATGGCTACAGCAGCCCAGCGTATTCCATCAGTGCTAATTTTCATGGATTCATCCATGAGTTAAATCAAACTATCAACTGGAACATCTTCCAACTGTGAACTCCACTTAGTTAAGGGAAGGGCAGGAGTGGCCCTGCAGTTCACTCGGTCCCCTCTGACAAGGCAGCTGCTTGTTCAGGAAGTTGTGGAGTCCATTGACCCTCCAAGGCCTTGGTTAGTCTCTATCTTTCCTACTGAAGATAATCATGCCTATGTTTTTTTTTCTCTCAAAGCTTCATGACTTTAGCTTTTATGTTCTGATAGTTGATCCAACTCAAATTAAAATTTGAGTATAAGTGGAGAACTGGTTTTTCCCAAACAGACATGCATTTGTTCCAGAACTATTTCCTAAGGGGTTTTTCTTTTCCCTATTTGATTACTTTATGATTTATGTGTGTGGGTTTACTTCTGGGTCCTCTGCAAGGTACCATTGATATGTTTGTCAATTTATATGCCAATATGACACTTTTATTGAGATGGAATTTACATATAACATTATGTTAGTTTCAGGTGTACAACGTAATGATTTGATGTTTGTATATGTTGCGAAATGGTTACCACAATAAGTCTAGTTAAAATCTATCAGGACACATAGCTATATTGTTTTTCTTATTATGAGAATTTTTAGATCTACTCTTAGCAAATTTTATATACAATACAGTATTATAAACTATCACACTGTCTGTACATTTGATTTCTAGACTCATGGTCCTATATAACCGCAATTTGTAACTTTTGACCAACATCTCCCCATTTCCCCCACACTCACCCCCAGTCCCTGGTAGCCACTATTCTACTCTCTGCTTCTATGAGTTCAATCTGTTTTGTTTTTTAGATTCCATATATAAGTGATCATACAGTATTTGTCTTTCTCTTTCTGACTAATTTCACTTACTAGAACGTCTTTCAGTTTCATCAATGCTGTTGCAAATGGCAAGATTTCTGTCTTTATCATTGCTGAATAATATTCCATCATATATATAAGTATTTTTATATAGAATGTTATAATAATATATAATATATTATTTAAATATATAATATGTAACTATACAATATATAAATATATAATATATATAAATATAGATGTTATATATATATTCTTTATCCATTCATATGTTAAAGGACATTTGGTTGTTCCCATATCTTGGCTGCTGAGAATAATGAATGCTACAGTGAGCATGGGAGTGCAGATATCTCTTAGAGATAATGACTTCATTTCCTTTGGATACATACCCAGAAGTTGGACTGGCGGATTGTATGGTAGTTCTATTTTTAATTTTTCAAGAACCTTTATGCTGTTTTCCGTAATGGCTGCACCAATTTACATTCCCACGAACAGTGAGCTAGAGCTCCCTTTCCTCCACGTCTCCCCAGTTCTTGCTATCTTTTTTTTTCTTTCTTTTTTGATACTAACCATTCTAACAGTTGCGAGGTGACATCTCATTGTGGCTTTGATTTGCATTTCCTTGATGATTAGTGAAGTTGAACATCCTTTCCTATTGTCATCGGTATGTCTTTGTTAGAAAAATGTCTATTCACATCCTTTGCCCATTTTTAATTGGGCTGTTTTTCTCTTGTTATGGAATTGTTTGAGTTCTTTATATACTTTGGATATTTACCGCTTATCAGATGAATGGTTTGCAAATATTTTCTCCCATTCCATAGGTTGTTTCTTCACTCTGTTGATTATTTCCTTTGCTGTGCAGAAGCTTTTTAGTTTGACGGAATTCCATGTCTATTTTTGCTTTGTTGCCTGTGTTCTGGGATCATATCCAAAAATATCAATGCTGAGATCAATGTCAGGAAGCATTTTCCTTCTGCTTTCTTCTAATAATCTTTTAGTTTCAGGTCTTACATTTAAATCTTCAATCCATTTTGCGTTGAGTTTTGTATATGGAATGATGTAAGAGTCCAATTTCATTCTTCTGCATATGGAAAACCAGTTTTCTCAATACCATTCATTGAAAAAGCTGCGTTTTCAATGTGTTCTTGGCCCCTTGGTGAAATATAAATTGACTATAAATGCATGGATTTATTTCTGGAGTGAAATTCTTGAAAAATCATCAAAATTGCAAAATCAAAAAAATAATTTACCGGGACTAATGTTATATGTTAAAAATGTGTATTGGTAGATTATAAATGTAAATGCAAATTATAGCAATATAATATAAGGATAGGATAAATATAAATAAATGAAATTATTAAATTAAATAATGGCTAAAATCACTTGTTAATTCATAATTTAAAATAAAATAAATTAATTTAAAATTATTTTTTAACTCCCTAATTCCACTTATGTTAATAATGACTACATTAGTGTCCTGGTATAATTTCATCTGAATGCTGTTATCAGGCAAATAAAGGCTAAAGGATTTTTTAAAGGTAAACACATCCACTAGTAGAACTAAAAACAGGCTATGTACTTTCAAAATCAGTACAATAAGAAGCATAAATAATCAAAGGGGAAATACAGATTCTGTAAAACCCAGACAAATGTATTATAATCATAAAATATTGCTGTGTTTATTTTCTGGTGGAATGAGGGAAGTAGTCATGTGGAATTCTTATGTTCCTTGTATCTTTTTATATTTTGCAGATTTTTAGCACTGAGCATATATTGCATTAGTAAGTGGGATAAAAATGAAAGATTCTGTTTAAAAACACTTGGAGTCCCAAGAGTTTATTTTTGCCTTTGTTTCCCTTTCCTTTGGAAGCATGTGTAGCAAGAAGTTGCTACAGCCGAGGTCAAAGAGGTTGCTGCCTGTGTTCTCTTCTAGGATTTTGTTGCTAAGTGAAATAAGTCAATCAGAGAGAAACAATTATCATATGATTTCACTCTTACGTGGAATTTAAGAAACAAAACAGAGGAGCACAGGGAAAGGGAGGGAAAAATAAAACAAGATGAAATCAGAGAGGGAGACAAACTATAAGACTCTTCATCATAGGAGACAAACTGGGGGTTGCTGGAGGGGAGGGGGATGGGGGGATGGGGTAACTGGGTGATGGGCATTAAGGAGGGCACGTGATGTGATGAGCACTTGGTGTTATATGCAACTGATGAATCACTGAACTCTACCTCTGAAGCTAATAATATACTGTATGTTAATTGAATTTAAATAAATTAAAAAATAATAAATAAAAATAAAAACATTTGGAAAAATCTTTAAAAAGGATTTCGTGTTTTGAACCAACACTGTACCACCTTTGATTCATTTTCCAAGTTAAATTTTTTTTCTTCAGGGGCGCCTGGGTGGCTCAGTTGGTTAAATGTCTGCCTTTGGTCATGAGCACAGGGTCCTGGCATCAAGCCCCACATTGGGCTCCCTGTTCAGGGGGGAGCCTGATTCTCCCTTTCCCTGTCCCTGCTGCTCCCCCTGCTTGTGCTCAGTCTCTCTCTCTCTGTCAAATAAATAAAATCTTAATTTTTTTTTCTTCCTAGGAAGAATTTCACTTAATGCTATGGAAAAAGGTGCACTGTCCTTCACCATTGCCCCTGGAGAACTCATTGTAAACCTCTTGGTATTTCTTATATTTGCTTATGTTGCTCTTACAGAATAAACCTTGTACCTAACGAACACCGAAAGCATAACATATTTTTAATTCATTTGAAAAATATTAACCTTCCAAACATTAAAAAGAAATTCTTCAGTTATATACAAGTACAGCTTGGAGAAATATATACACATACATATTCAGATTTCAAAGGATTGCATTGCTAATGACTAAATGTTTGCATCCCGCCAAAATTCATATGTTAAAATCCTAAACCCCAAGGTGATAGTACTCAACAGGTGAGTCCCTTGACAGGTCATGAGGGTGGAACTCTCATGAATGGTATTAGTGCTTTCAGAAAAGAAGCACCAGAGAACTTCCTCCCTCCTTCTGCTATGTGAAGACACAAAGAAAAGACAGCATATACAAACCAGGAGAGAGGTCCTCACCAGACACTGAATCTGTCTGCACCTTGATCTTGACTTTACTGCCTCCAGAACTACGAAAAGTAAATTTCATGGTGGTTTTTATAAACCACCCAGTCTATGGTATTTTTTACAGCAGCCTGAATGGACTAAAGCATACATTTAGAATCTTCTCTCTACAATCTTAGTTTCAACTTCAGACAAAGTTCGGATGGCCATTCTTGAAAGCACAACTCAGTCATCAGGGAGGCAAGATTTACCATTGATAAAAAACCAAACTAAACAATAGTTACAGAAGTCCTGACTGAGGTTCTCAAGAAGCAGTTAGAAGCTTTTTCTAAAGAATGTCATAGTTCTGTCTCTTCATTCTGTGGTGGAGAGCTGTTGCAAATTCAGATAAGCCTGTAGGAGCAAAAGGCAGTCTTGCTACTTTGACAACGTAATCAGTGAAAATAAGAAGAAAGGACCTGTAGTTTCTGCGGTGATCTTTGGGGCCCTCTGAACTGTGCCATAAGAAAACTTGGCCTATACTGAGAGGTGAATTCAAAGACTTTGAGGGAAGAGATCAGATGGCAGAGGGTGTCTCTGCATTTGGCATATCATACAAAGGTTCCTCACAGTAGTATGGGTGGCCTACTCTGGAGGTAGCAGGAGAGACACCAATGGGAACATTCTGAACTGACCGGAAAGAACTTGACGGAGAAGTGGGGTCAGGCGTTCTTCAACTTTTTAGGATAAAAGTTTAAGTGTCAGAAACATGTTTTTGGGGAAACCTTTCTTTTCCTTTCCTTGTATCTCTACATCATAAAATAAAGGAAGGAACTTCTGGCAATCCATCTGCCCTACAAGGAAGGGCTGCTGGAGCCATTGTTTCTCTCTGTTCCCCAAGGCAGGAGGGGCAAATAATCTGGTCTGCACTGGGATACATTTAAAGAGAGAAGAGAGATAGTGTAGAAAGGCCATGTTCCTGGTCTCCTGACCTCTTGTTTTAGTCTAAACTCAGACTCACTGGACGTCTATGCTCTCTTCCCCTCCCCCTTGACCTTATTTATATTTTCTTTCTCTGTATGTTACATGCATCAGACCTTTGTCAGCACATCCAAATTCTCTGCAGCTTTGCAATATTTTATTGGCAGAAAAGTTATAAACCTCCATAATTCACCTAGGGGCTTCTGAGCTGGGAGTGAAAATGCTTTTTTTTTTTTCATGTTGAAAGCTTGTCCTCTGATAAAGTTTAGCAGAGGACATATATTTGGCAGTGATTAGATTCTTGTTCAATCATTAATAAACCTGAGTCTTGAACTCTGCTTGATAGTGATTCCTATTTCTTCATGTTGGTTGGACTTTCAGTGGGGAACAGGGGTAAGCTTAGCTTGTTTCCACCCTGAATTTCCAACACTGTTTTTAAGATAGAGTATTGATACCCCTTTGTTAATAGAGAAAACTGTTAACATTTCATCAACTTAGTTATGATAAATGTGCTGATGTTAGAATATGGATCATTAATCAGGATCTTCATTTAATAAGAACATGAAGTTCTCAAAACATTGCCTATATTACATCATCTATTCCTGAGCACCAACAGTATATTCCAGATGCGCTGAACACTTACTGATTTGCCTTTTGCATCTACTTCTTCTGTGAATTGTTTCTTTAAAACATATTTCAAAAAATATCTGCCCTATCGCACCTCTCTGTCCAGCATGATTGCATCTGATTCAAAATGAGTCAATGAGAAATCTTCCCTAGAATTTTTCACACTGCAGGTGCAAGAGAGGAGACATTCCCATTGCTGTGATGACATGATGCTGTTGTGAGCCTGGAAGCTGCTTATGGCCATCCATGCCTTGCTACATGGAAAAGCCAAGTTTTGGTCGGAGATATGGAGTCAACCTAGCCCAAAAGTCAGTATGGAGACAGTGAAAGAGGAGGTCCTGACTGCTTCTAGTCATGTGGTCTCCAGCTTGCTCTGACTCCTGCTTCTTGAAAGTTTGGTTGGCCAACCCATCTGAAAGATTACTCATGTATCCTTCTAACAAATTCCCTTTTGTGGAAACTTGTTTGACCTGCAATTCTGTCAATTTCAACCAAAAGTCCCAATTAATACACCAGATGCTTAAATTAATTTCTGCTGTATTTGTGATATCCCCACAAGGCAGATATCAATTCCATCTATAGATAAGGAAAGTTAGGCTAAATCACTTGTCTCATTCCAAAGCCCATGCCCTTTTCACTCCATCCTCAATGATTTTTGAAAATACTTTGATAATAATGCAACTAGTTAACCATAGGCTAAAATGGCTGATTGTCCTGAAGCTCTATTGTAGATGAGCTGGAGAAGTTTATCTGTGGAGGACACTTGTGAATCCCCCAACCTACTTAGTTGTGCCAGATGCTTTTCTCTCCGTAATCAAGGAGCTAAATGGCTTGCATTCCTGCACAAGACAATGGAAAAAATGAGAGTTGCAATGAATCTTGGATCTTCAAACCCCCAGGCTGTTCCTCTTCTGATTGCTACATGTTACTCTCTGGAGGTTTCCTGTTGGCACAATAAGATTTTGGAAGACTATGATATTCACACAATAAACAGTGAGATGGAGAAGATACTTGCAAACAACATATCTGAAAAGGGTTGGTATCCAAAATATATAGAGAGCTGATACAACTCAATACCCCCAAACCAAATAATCCAATTAAAAAATGGGCAGAAGACATGAACAGACATTTCTCCAAAGAAGGCATCCAGATGGCCAACGGAAACATGAAAAAATGTTCGACATCACTCATCATCAGGGAACTGCAAATCAAAACTGCAATGAGGTATCACCTCACACCTGTCAGAATGGCTAAACTAAAAAACACAAGAAACAACAGGTGCTGGTGAGGATGTGGAGAAAGGGGAACCCTTCTGCACTGTTGGTGGGAATAAGAACTGGTGCAGCCACTCTGGAAAACAGTATGACATTTCCTCAATATATTAAAAATAGAGCTAACCTGTGATCCAGTGATTGTGCCACTGGGTATTTACCCCCAAAATACAAAAACACTAATTCAAAAGGATACATGCAACCCTATGGTTATAGCAGCATTATCTATAAGAGCCAAACTATAAAGCAGGCCAAGTGTCCATTGATGTCCATTGTGGTATATATACCACATCCTCTTTTTTCATTCATATATGTATATATGGATATATATATAATATATGTATAATGGAATATTACTCAACCATTAAAAACAAATGACATATTGCCGTTTGCAACAACATGAATGGCACTAGAGTATATTATGCTAAATGAAATAAGTCAGTCAGAGAAAGACAAATAGCATAACATCTCACTTATATGTGGAATTAAGAAACAAAACAAATGAGCAAAGGGAAGAAAAAAAAAGGAGATAGACAAACCAAGAAACAGACTCTTAACTATAGAGAACAAATAGAGGGCTACCAGAGAGGAGGTGGGTGGGAGGATGGTTGAAATAGAGAATGGAGATTAAAGAGTACACTTACCATGATGAAAAAAAATTAAATAGCATGAGAAAAATTGCATATCATGAGTTAAGAAAATGTGAAATAAGATCACAATGAAATACCATTGTACATCTATGAAGATGGCTAAAAGTAAAAAGACTAAGCACACTACATGTTGATGAAAATCTGGAGAAACCAGAATCACGTGCATTACAAATGAAATGACATAATATCTTGAGAGAAAGATTTGGCAGTTTCCTAATGAGTTAAATATATACCTGCTTTTGACCCAATGATTCCATTTTTAGTTATCTATCCAAGAAAAATAAAAACATGAATGTACACACACACACAACCACAAAAGAAAACACAGTGAGATGGATGGAAGAGTGCAGTCACATAACCAGAAGATAGTATTAAGAGATTGATGTGATGGGAAGCAAAGAACAGTGTTTGTTTGGGTATAGGAGTCCTGAGGCAAGCAAGCAGAGCCAATGAAAGTTAACCGGTGGAGCTCAAGGTAGACAGATGAATAGTGCCCGAGAAACTGGATGGAATTGTTGGGGTGCCAAACTGGGCTTTGGGTGAAGGAGAACTCCATCTGCAGGGAAAAGCTGGCTGGAGCAATGTAGGTTCTCCAAATGGAGAAAATGGGGAAATGGTTAAGTTATGAAGACTAGGTAGGACATGGGAAAACAAGGCAGAGATAAAGTTATTAGGACTAAGATACAAGCAGGATTTCATTGCCAATGATTAAAATCCTCATGTATTTTAAATGGTTGCGTTCCCAAAAGTTAAATTCCCAGTCCTTTTCTCTATTTGCTGTCCTTAAGAGATCTAATCCAGTGCTACCCAGGTGAATTTTCTGTGGCAATGGACATATCCTATTTTGTTCAATATGGTCGAGAAGTCATGTGTGATAAATTAAATTTAAGTTAATTAAAACTAAATAAAATGTAAAATTCTGTTCCTTAGTTTGCTGGCTATATTCATCTTCTCTGTAGCCACGTGGCTAGGGACTACCATATTGGTAGGCACAGAATTCCATGCCCACATCTTCTACCAATACTGATAGTCTTAAATTTTACTTTTGAAGACCCTCTCCATATCTTCATACCTCCATAACAAATTGTGTACCAGACATTTCTCCTGTTGTTTCCATAGGACTTTCATTCCTACATTTCAAAATCTGACTAATTTCACTATCCCAAGTTTATTCCTTGTCTTGTAAAAGTTGCGATTGGCCAATTGTCTAAGCCAGGTATTCAATTTAGGTGATTGTCCCTCTAATTTTCTAAAACCAATAATTTATCAAAACACGTATATTTTTATCTGCTGACTCCTTCCTGAAGTACTGGCACTGCTATACATTCTTGCTGCCACTGCCCTGATTTAGTTCCTCAAAATAATTTGCCCATAAATTCTTGCAAAATTCTCCTAATCTGAGCCCTCCCTCACAGTTTTCCTCCTATTCAGACATTCTTCTATCATGGCCAAACACACCATCATGGCACATATTCTGAAATGCAGATCTGGTCAGATCCCTCTCCTATGCTGAGAACATCCAGTGTCTCTGAAACAGTTGCAGATGAAGCCTTAATTGTACTGTGTGTAACCAGATGTCTGTTGGGTTCCTCCATCACTTCAGATTGAGATAAGAACACCTGCATTTCATGATCCACACGAATACAAATGCCTTGACTTTTCCAGTGAATTTCCAGGGTGAGGGAAGCTCTTGTTTTCAAGGCATCCTTTTTCTGCCATAGACTCTCTCTTAATCGCAACCCCTGGATCTCACAGTGTCAACTCTGCCTCTACTTTCACTTCCACAGAAACAATCAAATAAACAAACATGTCAACTATCATAAAGAACTGAGGAAGACAGTGGTTTGTATGGAAGAACTGGGTTCACACCCACCCACACCCACATCAAGCAGTATAAAATCTGTAATAGACATGTCAGTTCCTGAATGTCATTTTCAAGAGGGAGTACAGCAGAGTGGTGAGGTCCGCACTCTGGCTGGTTTTGATTCCAGGCTTCTGCACAAACAGGTGCATACCTTTGAGGAAGTTCTGTAACCTATCAGCATGTTCCTTAGCTGGGAAACTGGCATAAGTAGAAACACCTGTCTCTTGGCGTAACTGTGAGGTGTGAAACTGTTAAGGAACATAAGGTGTTGGTAATGGTGCCTGGTCCGCGGTGTTTAAGAGATGTTTGCTTGTAATAGAATCCTAGTCATCACCGTGGTATGGGCTCCACCATTAGAGGGCTTCTCTGTCCTTTCTGGTCATTTCACTCCTAGGTTCCTTCCTTTGCCTTTTCCTCATCAATATCCCACTCCTCAGTGTTCCCCTGAGCTTCTCATTTCCCCCACCTCTGACGGTGGCACACACACACAGTTCACGGTCCTGAGAGAGAGGGGGTCAATGCTGCTCTGTTCTCTAATGCCTTCACATTGGCACATCGTAGGCTCAGGATGTTTGCCAGGTTGTTACTTTTCCTTACAAAGGGAGGTCCCGTTCTATAAATAACTCTAGTGTTAGACATTAGCAAAATCAGCAAAATTAATTAGCAAAATAAATAAAAGGAAAATGTTTTCTTGTTTCACCTGGCTTGCAAACTTTTCATAAGCAAAATGGAGATTAACTTCATGATTTCCTCTCTCACTAATGCCAGATATGCACGCTGAATTCTGGGCTCACTGAAGTGACTCCTCTGAGTCTTTTACACCAGTGTGTCTTTGCCCTACCTCTGGTATCCCAAGCAGTCTCCTACACCACTGAAGGTCCACATCAAATGTGATGCTCTTTCTGACCTTTGGAACTTGGTCTTACGTGCCTATTGGGAGTTTAGAACACCTAAAAAATAGCCTCTCCTCTAGATTCAAAGTATAAATTCTAGAGTCTCCCCTCTAGACTTCAAAAATCTTAGACAATGGTATATTGGATCTGGCTCCTTTTGGGTAGCTGATTGTGCGCTTCTCACCCCAATGCTATTGTCAGTGACTTTTTTTTTTTTTTTTTTTTTTTTGGTGGCTTGAAATCAGCCACGGTAGAAGTATTTTCATCAGAGAAATCTTCAAACACTATAAATCAGCTTGTTTTTCTGCCAGAGAGCAACTGTGAAACTTCTTACTGGCACACCAGTGATAAGATGGAAACTGATTTAAAAAGGCATCAGCTATTTTACTGATGGAGAACATTCTATGACTGGTCTGGATTCCAAATGCCATTGCCAGGCTCAGGCAGACTAGCCCAGCCATTTGAGGGTAGGGCTGGGGAACCATAGACTTCCTTGAAAGGGCCCAGGTCTTACCAAGAGGATTATCACAGGGTCATAAGAAGAACAGAGAACAAGATCTCTTTCAGTGATGAAAATACCCTGTGCCCCTTTGCAAACTCTGCAACCAGTCACAATTCTTGGGGAGGAGTGCGGACTGGAATGAGACACTGGAAGTCTTTTTTTTTTTAATTTACTTTATTTAAATCCAATTAATTAACATATAGTGTATTACTAGTTTCAGAGGTAGAGTTCAGTTGTTCATCAGTTGCATATAACACCCAGTGCTCATCACGTCATGTGTCCTTCTTAATGCCAATCACCCGGTTACCCCATGCCCCCACCCACCTCCTCTCCAGCAACCCTGTTTATTTCCTAGAGTTAAGAGTCTCTTATGGTTTGTCTCCATCTCTGATCGCATCTTATTTTATTTGTCCCTTCCTTCCTCTATGCTCTTCTGTTTTGTCTCTTAAATTGCACAAGAGTGAAATCATATGATAATTGTCTTTCCCTGATTGACTTATTTCGTTTAGCATAATGCCCTCTAGTTCCATCCATGTCATTGCAAATAGTACGATTTCATTTTTTTCTGATGGCTGAGTAATATTCCATTATTTATATATATATATATATATATATATATCTCACATCTTTATCCATTCAATCCTTTCATCTGTCGATAGACATCTGGGCTCTTTCCATAGTTTGGCTATTGTGGACATTGCTGCTGTAAACATTGGGGTGCAAATGCCCCTTTGGATCACTATGTTTGCATCCTTTGGATAAACACCTAGTATCGCAATTGCTGGGTTGTAGGATACACTATGACCCAGAAATAGTGAAAGTCTTAGCAAGTAGATGTTTTCTCTTTATTTCACCAGAGAAGGGAAAGGAAGGAAAAGGAAGTTTCTTGAATTATAAAGTTAATTTCATTTTTTGCAACTTTGTTTACCTTCCCATCTCTCCCACTAGGCTACAGTATTCTTGATGGCAGAGACAGTTGCATCTCCAGAATCAAAGTCAGGATTTCAAGAACATGGTAGGTGCTCAATAATTGTTGAATGGGTTCCAAGGTCAAGATTGGCTAATGAAAATGTTGCACTTTACTCAAGCCCTACAATCCTAGAAAATAGTAATCGTTGAAGAAATCCTTTCATTTTTGGTGTTCCTTTCCTGCCCTGTGGCAATAATATTTTTGAATAGACTCCCTCTTTACATGTCTGGATTTATTTGACACCAATCGCACACAGGCGATTTGATATCCGGTAATAGGTGCTACAGAGGTGAGACTCTTTTTAATCCCTATAACTAAGGGTAGGGTTCATTACAAGATTTTGAGACAGGGAACATCTAAAGGCCATAGATATTGGCGATAGCCAGAAGGGAGGGCAGGGAGCAAGTGAGATGAGCGCTAACAATTTAACTGACAACTGTAATCCTCAGAAACCCTTGGGAGCTTTTATCAATGCCCCACCCCAGATTACGGAGTCAGAATCTCCGGATGGGAACCAGGAATCTGCATTATTAAAGAGCTTTCCAAGTGATTTACATTCACAATCAGTCGGAGGAAATTTTAAAACTTTTACTCCTTCATTTGAATCCTCTTTATTGAATCTGCCAGTGTTTCAAATTATGCATTTCAATATTAACAGAATTGAGCTGTGCAATTTAAATTTGTAATCCCTAAACATTTAAAATCAGGCATTAATTTCCAGCTCATGCCCCCCTCCTTTGAACGTGACCTTTATTTTAATAGTGATGAAATTTATGAAGCATGCTTCAGTTCCCTGGTTTACTATAACACGGCTAAATTCATGTTGGAAATAATTAGACTGTGGCTCTATATTAAATCCTTAATATACCCACACAAGTGAAATTATTGGTTCTTCTAAGCCACCCAGTTAAAAACATAGATAATGGAAATCAAATTTCCAGTTATATTTCGCCTTTTTATGAGTCAACAGAGCTGGTCATTGCCATACAAAATCCGGGAACAAGTAAAGGGAAGATGACAAGGAAAGGAAGGCCCTGACTTCGCTGAACCAGGTTAATTGTTAGGCACCTGATGGCAAACGAGCAGCTTGAGAGATTTTCTTCCTGAATAGATTGGTTTTTTTGGCACATTATAGACGCAGCCTCAGGCTACCTAAACTGAGTGACGGATTCCAGTATATGCTTTGGCCCCGGATTTATTTTTTCCTTATTCCATATCACTTGCCAACACGGTAGGCAGTAAAATGCAGTGGGGAAAAGATGAAGCCAAATAACACAACAAAATACTGGAACACCTCTTAGGGTCAATTTTGAATCCATAAAGTGGCTGTTAATATTTTCCAATATTCACTCCAAAGAATGTTAGTGATCACTGTGGTACTTCTTTTTTTTTTTTTTTAAAGATTTTATTTATTTATTCAACAGAGGTAGAGACAGCCAGTGAGAGAGGGAACACAAGCAGGGGAGTGGGAGAGGAAGAGCAGGCTCATAGCGGAGGAGCCTGATGTGGGGCTCGATCCCGTAACACCGGGATCACGCCCTGAGCCGAAGGCAGACGCTTAACAGCTGTGCCACCCAGGCGCCCCCACTGTGGTACTTCTGAGTCCCCTCTGGAGTAGTCAGAGAAGGGCAAGAGTGAAAAAGTAGATTATGGAGGCATATTTCTTTGTAGAAAGAGGGAGTCCAGAAATGTGGTCATAAACAGGCATGCAGAGGAGAGAGGGCATTAGAATAACTGAGTAGCACCCATACACCGGACATGACATCAATTCTTTCACTTAATCCTCACAAAACCTTGCCAAAAAAAAAAAAAGTATTATGCCTCTCACTTTACATATGAGGAAACTAAAGCTTACAGACCCTAAGAAACTAGACCATAATGACAGATTCCGAAGGTTACAGGGCTCAGATGCCTAGACAGGAACACAGGACTCCAGAGTCCAATAATTATCCATTTAGTTCCAATATTTCCTAAAATAAAATGGTGCACTTTTGTGTGCATTTTCTCATTTAAACCTGGTAACAATCTCGTGGGAATGGGAAGGGTATTTCTTATACTCCCCTAACTGAAAGAAAAGGGAAGAAATAAAAGGCTTTCACGCTTCTCTGTTATGTCTCTAGGCCTTCATACTAGATTTATTTTTAACCTTCAAGCTTGTACCTTCCAGATACACACTTTATATGTCTCATCATCCAGACACTCACTACTGTCACAGCCCTCCTCAAAAAGGAGCAGTTCTGCCTCTTACTATGTTATTTAATTTGGCTATTTCTCTCTGAGGTTCAGGGGTGCATTGTTCCCAGCACACTGTGGGTGCCTTTCAACGTACATGCTTTAGACTATCTGACAGGCGCACAGGTCGGGCTCACCCCGACTGTGGGCCAGCGTGATGAGCAATGGAGGTGTGCTGTTGACTGAATGCTAAGATCATATGGAGAGCTAGGGGTGAAAAACCCTGAGTTAGCCAAGGGTGTGGTCCTGGCAAAGCTGTGTCCTAGCAAAGACTGTTTCTTCTGAATTGTTTTTTTCTAGGCAGTATTTTTCTTTTGACAAGTCTCTGGACCCACCCATTAGAGCTTCTTCACTCCATGTGCTGACCTGGTCACTCTACCCATCACTTCTGTTGACAGACCAGCACCAGGTTCTTCTGACTGGAAGAGCTTGGCACTGCTTTCACCTTCATACCTGGCTGGGGCTCTTGGCTTTGGAGACCTTCCCAAGTTTTTCTTTTTGTTTTTTGAAAGATGAGGGTTCAGTAAAATATGTTCCATTAGCTTGGCAATATTTTGAACCAGATATTCAATGCAAATTTATGTGTTGTTTCTTAAAGTGGCTAATTTGAGAAGAATTTCCTCTAGAGCATTTTAAGCAAGAAGCCATATTTAGCTATTTATCATATAAATAATATTTTTAAATGTATCTTTTATTCATGTTATATTATTAATATATAAATGAAAACAACTGACATGTATTAGAAACATACTATGTGCTAGATATTGGGCTTAAGATTTACATTAGTTTTGGGATGCCTGGGTGGCTCAGTCGTTAAGCGTCTGCCTTCAGCTCAGGGCATGATCCCAGTGTTCTGGGATCGAGCCCCGCATTGGGCTCCCTGCTCTGCTAATTGCCTGCTTCTCTCTCTCCCACTCCTGCTTGTGTTCCCTCTCTCACTGCCTATCTCTCTGTCAAATAAATAATAAAATTAAAAAAAAAAGATTTACATTTGTTTCCTAGGACTATCGTAACAAAGTATCAAAGTGGGAGGCAGGGAGGCCTTAAACAATAGAAATGTGTTTCCTCCTGGTGTTCGATGCTAGAAGTCAGAAATCGACCTGTTGGCAGGGTTGGTTTCTTCTGAGGCTTCTCTCCTTGGCTTGTCAATGGCCAGCTTCTCCCTGAGTCTTCCCATGGTCTTCCCTCTGAATGTGTCTGCTAACTAATCGCCTCTTCAAATAAGGACACTAACAGTGGTCTTCACAAGCGTTGGATTAAGGCCCACTCTGATGACCCCATTTTTACTTCATTACCTCTGTAAAGACCGTACAAATGAGGTCTGGGGGCTAGGAATTCAACATAGGAATTCTGAGGGAACATAATTCAGCCCATAATTGGTACTTATATGGATTTTTTTCTATAATAATTGTAGATTTTGTATAATTATTCAAATTTTTGAATGAAAATAAAGATGCTGAGTATCCCTCACAAGGTCAAAGATCTGATAAGTGACAGAATTAAGATTTAAACCTACATCTGTGATACTTCAAAGCTCTAATAACCAGCCCAGTGCCTTTTTTTACTCTCTGCCATATCTTCTTCCAGGGGTTCTCTCTGCATGTATTAATGTTTATCTCTCCCCAAACATTTGCACAGGTTGACTCCATGTAGCTGTTGCTACAGACTGATGATATTTTGCCTACCCACGTGATGTTAAATTTTGCCTGAAGAATGGACATTTCACTTCAGGAATTATGTAGCACTGTCGTAACTAGTTTGATAGAGTGTATTTTGTTTAAGTTCAGAAAGTTTTACGTAGTTTTGTGTGAGTTACAAGTTTCTCGATTAAATGATATTGAGATGTGTGTTGGCCCATGTCTTAGTCACTTCTGGCTGCTATAACAAAAATACCATAGACTGGGTGTCTTAAATAGACTTTCCTTTTTTCTCATAGTTATGGAGGCTGGGAAGTCCAAGGTCAAGGTGCTGGCAGATCTGGTGTCTAGTGAGGGATCTCTTCCTGGTTTGCAGATGGCCATATTCTCATTGTATCCTCATGTGGCCTAGAGAAAGAGAAAGCAAATTCTCTCCTAGCTTTTCTTATGAGGGTGTTAATTCCATCATGAGGGCTCTACCCTCATGTCCTAATTGCTTCCCAATTGCCCCATCTCCAGATATCATCACGTTGAGGATTAGGTTTTCAACATATGGTGGACACAAACATTCCATTTATAGCAGCTCATGAAGAGTGGATGTCTTTGACAGATGTATGGACTTTTACATGCGGTGTGCTCTCTGATCTTAGTACAAATGTGTTCTGTGGTAGAAAATGCCGGTTTCATTATGACTTAGTTAATTTGCACTATTTCCCCTTCCAAGCTTCTCAGTGCAGTGGTCAGAGCAGGCTTATAGGTGGTTCTAGCACAAGTCAGGAGGTGGTTATTCTAGGACTTAAAAAAGTAGGAGTCATGGGCCAGATTAATGGGGGCTGAGGTGCAAATAGCCGCCGGGAAGAGGGAGAGAGAATTGATTATAAAACTTATGGAGGAAGAGCTTTCAAAATTGTCTTTTTGGCCAATTTTATGGCTACATCTCACTTGTATGGAATTCTGGTGGTTTCTATTAAGACTAATTATACAGGCTTAAGTCACGACTTCAGAGAAAACTTTGTCAGGGAAGATAAGATAAATATGCACAAACTTAAAATATAGGTAAGCAGGAAATTGAATTGTAAGGAGGATTTAAATTGTTTTCTGCAGAAATGTTTTAAACATTTTCTTCTTCTGTATCATAAGAGGGGTCAATTTTATCTAAAATGATCAGTTGTGACAAAGTAAATTTGGCTGAAACTTGCAGAGAATTAAAGGGAGTTTCTGATTTGAGAGTGAGCAGAAAAGGAGGATTATGAGGTAAGTACAAGCTGGAGAGACTGGGGGGCACGATGTGGGTGGAAAGATGGCAGGCTGGAGAGAGAGAAAGATAAAGCAGTAGTTAGAAAGTGATAGGAGAACTGGCTATAGGTATAATTTGGTCTCAGTTCATTACGGAATACAGGCCAGGCTCCCTTGATAGATTAAGGGGTGGGGTAGATTCAGAAGGCAGTGGGTATTATTTATTTGCTTTTCACAAGATAAAATGTCTCTTTTCTGGAAAATCACAGCAACATCTCTTTTCTGGATTTTGGAATAAAGTCACTGTCATCCGTCATTGCCTATTAAATTTTCACATCAGGATTCGGTCCCAAAGCAATTGGCCCATTTTTTTTTTTAAAGGAAAAAGTCTTTTTGATCCCTGTCCAAAAATTAACATTTGCCTTAACTGTTCAATAAGCATTTCTAGAGAATCAAGTTGTGAATCAAAAAAGCTAAAATGCAGACAAAGACGATCATAGCAGCCATATTATCTATAATAGTGAAACATTAAGAACGACTTCATTTTTTGTGTTTAGACGAATAGCAAAATAAATTGTGATACATCTATACAACGAACTAGAGTGTGACATTGTAAAGTTTCGATTTTGAATGTGAAGTTGGACAGAAGCACAACGACATAGTAACAATGATTACCTTGATATAATCTGGGGAGATTTAAAAATAAATTTTTAATAAATGTACCTATTTTCCAAGTTTCAAAAGTTGATCACATATTTAAACTGAGGGCTTCAGAGGGGAGGGGGGTGGGGGAATGGGATAGGCCGGTGATGGGTAGTAAGGAGGGCACGTATTGCATGGTGCACTGGGTGTTATACGCAACTAATGAATCATCGAACTTTACATCAAAAACCAGGGATGTACTGTATGGTGACTAACATAATATAATAAAAAAACATTAAAAGAAAAAAAGTTGATCACATATTTATTAGATAATTAGAATAAAAATTAAAATGAATCTGAGGTCAGTTCCAGGTAATGGTTTCCAGTAATGGCAGCACCTTTGTAATAATTCATAACAATCAAGGGTATGGCTTTGAAGGAAACATATATTACCCACAAGGGTGCTTTGTAGTCATTGATATTCTAGCCTTCAACCTGGGTGCAGTCCATCTTGTCCCAAACCTTTGTAAATAAGAACGGCCCCATCCTCTGGGTAGGAGGTGGTGAGTGGAGGTGTCAGTGGCACTCATAGTCCAGCCTTCTGATTGGAGGTTCATGACCAAATCTGATTCATCTTTATACCATCAGAGTCTAGCACTGTGCTTGACATATAAACATCAAGGCCTCTTTGTTGGTTGTGGGAAACATCTAGTCAAAAGATTTCTTTTCACAAAGTGTATTACTCATCTGAGAATTTTGCCCAGTTTGTTTTGGGGATTTGCCCAAATCACACATTAATATATCTGTTTGTGTTATATAGAATGCACGTTGCTGAAATTTGCTTTATGGAGTGGGACAAATCCCAGCTATTCTCCTTAGTGGCTTCATGACCATGGATAAGTCCCTCATCTCCGATTTTTGTTTTATCAAAGGACTGGCATTAGAGTTAAATTAAAAATAAGTGTGAAAATATGTAGCATTGGAACAATAGAGATAGCAGGTAAATGTTGTTTGAGCTTGAGTGCACTGCTTTTTTGGTAAACATGATCGACTGCAGGCATTTTGGAGAAATCGTGCACCTTTCAGAAAAGAATATTTAGGATTCATTATAGCAACAAGCAGGTGGAGATGGGTTAAAGAGAAGACCTGAGCCCTCTTAATATGAGAGAAAATGTCATGGCTGTTGCAAACCCCACAACTCCCTCCCAAGCATTCTACAATAGGATATAACACACTGGATTTGAGAGTCAGGCCTAACAAATTTAAAGGGACATTTGCAATGTTGGCTGATTCATGACCATTCCAAAATGTGCCAGGAATGCACAGAAAAATCTTGATAAATTTACACAGTGATTTTCTCTATTCTTCAAATGTTTCATCATTCACCTGAAGATGCTATGAAGACAGCAGAAAGATCAAGGAACATGTGCCCCAAGGCCCTGTAATAATTCCCCACATTACATAATGATGTCCCACTGGAAATGAGCCCCAGGCACCTGGGTCCATTAACAGTACCAGGCCTTTGTTCTAGGTTTTCAGCGGATTATGGAGGCACCGCCATCTAGTGGACTGAGCAAGAATTTTTAGAATGGGAAGATCACACTCAGTAACTCTTCCCCCCCACCCCCCCGCCTTGTGTAAAATGTGATTAATCGTATTTCTTAAAAGAAGGAAAGAAGGTAAACTTCCTCTTAAGTGAATCCCAGGTGTATGCATCATGTAATGGGATGATATCTTTATAATAACCCTTGCATTTTAGATGAGAGAACTGAGTTTTAGGGAGACAAAGTTGTTTGCTGTTATTTGCTTTTCAGTGACAGTGGACTTGCTGCCAAGTCCACCTTATATTCAGCCAATGAGAGAGTGAAGTTTACTCCACAGCACCATACACGTGTTAATGCTGAATGTAGAGAATTCAGTGGGCTCACTGTCCAGAGCTGGGATTTCATCTGTGGCTCTGACAGTTTTCCACAGTGTGATCTTACACATTTATTTAATTTCCGTAATATTTGAGGTTATCCCTACATAAAAAGTGAATATAAAACAAGAACACGTATTTAAGCTCTCTATAAATTCTAAAGGTTTGGATTCGTTGTTATAAAGGCGAGCATCTCTGTTTTAGGTTCATGTTTTGTGTAAATACAGAAATGCAATAGGAAAGCTATAAAAGGAATCTGGGATGAAATGGGGAGGATGGAAACTGGATAGAGAATTTTACTTTTTTTAGCTCTGGTTGAAAATTCCCAATCCCAATACTGCTTTTGCCAAAAGAATCACCCAGATGTCAAAATAAAGACGTATGTATATGGACATAGGAAATTAGATGGTTGCTGCATATTTCCCCACCCCCAGCAAATTCATACCCCTATTAATGACCATCAGTGAATGAGGGTCTAGGATTCTTTTGCATAATATGAGGTATATGGAAAAGCTGGTTTTTATTAAGATTTTTTTTAAAGATTTTATTTATTTATTTGACAGAGATAGAGACAGCCAGGGAGAGAGGGAACACAAGCAGGGGGAGTGGGAGAGGAAGAAGCAGGCTCATAGCAGAGGAGCCTGATGTGGGGCTCGATCCCATAACACCGGGATCACGCCCTGAGCCGAAGGCAGACGCTTAACCGCTGTGCCACCCAGGCACCCCTTATTAAGATTTTTAGAATTCTCATACTCTTAGGTATTATAGCTTCCAATTCCTTCTTTTCTTCTTTTCAAGAGCACATCCATTCAAAGACATATTACTGACAAAACAAAGATGTCCTCTAATTCAAGACTCTCAGAAAGTACTTCTCTAGACAATCCCTGGGCTGATAAGAGATAAATAAAAGGAATACTTCACAAGGATCAGTCACACTAGTATTGCAATAAATACTTTTTGCAACGAAGAGATAAAGAAACTTGATTACAGCTTAACAGGAATTAAATACTAATTCCTTGTGTTCAAATCTGAGATTTTCCTTCTATTAGCTACGTGACCTTGGACAAATTATATAGTCTGCCAATGATTCAGTTTCTTCATCCATAAAATGGAGTTAATATCTGCTTCATAACTTTGCTGTAAAGTTTAAATAAATTGATATGTGTAAGGTGCTTAGTACAAGGACTGACACTTAATAGGTTCAGTATAAGTGCTAGTTATTTCCCCTTTGTACTACCAAAATGTTGTATGTATGCGGTTTGTCTCTTGTGTTTTGATTTCTCATTAATGTTCCACTTTAGCCCATGACCTTTTCTTTTCCAGTCTATGATTTTTACCTTTTTACAGTGGTGTACGAAATAAAGAAGAATATAGGAAGAATACGTGATACAGACCATGTATGGTTCACAAAACCTAAATTATTTAACATCTGGCTTCTAATTTAAAACAAGTTTGCCATTTCTTGTTTGAAGAGACAGAAACAAGTTCACTAATTTTTCTGCTCAATGTATTTTTGGTACAGGGAGAAAAGGTAAAGAACAAAAAGGAGGGAAGTATGTCCAAGCAAAATACTATGGACATTGGGAGAAGTTAGTTTCGACTATGTGTATCATGGAAGTCTTCATGTAGGACTTTAAAAATGGGGGCGATCTCCATGAGAGATTTGATCGACTCAAAATGAATTAAAGATTTAAACTTAATACACGAATCTGTAAAAACCCTGAAAGAAACCATAGGGAAAAAACTTCAGGAAATGGGTCTAGGCAATGATTTTTTGGATATGACACCTAAAGCACAAGCAAAAAAACAGAAACAGACACACAAGATTTCATCAAAGGAAAAAGGTTTGCACAGCAAAGGAAACAATCAACAGTGTAAAAGGCAACCTACAGAATCAGAGAAAATATTTGTAGGCCACATATTTGATAAGGGGTCAATATCTAAAATATAAAAGAAACTGAGCATCAGGAAAACAAATAACCTAATAAAAACATGAACAAAAAACCGGAATAGACATTTCATCCAAAGAAGACATACAAATGGCCAACAGGTATAAGAAGAGATGACCGGCATCATTAATCACCAGGACAACACAAATTAAAACCATGATGACACATCTATCACCTCACACCTGTTAAGATGGCTATTATAAAAACAAAATCAAATGGTAATTTTTATCAAGGGTGTGGAGAAATTGAGATTTTTTTCATGTTGTTGGTGGGAATTTTATGGAAAACCTACGGAAGCATTTCAAAAATTATTTTTTTAAATAATCCAGCAATCCCACTTCTGCGTATATCCAAAATAATTGAAGCCAAGATCTCAAAGACATATTGGCTCCCATGTTTGTTGCATCATTATTCACAATAAGCAAGATATGGCAACAGCCTAAATATTCATTGACAGAAGAATGGATAAAGAAATTATGGGATAGGGGGCACCTGGGTGGCACAGCGGTTGAGCGTCTGCCTTCGGCTCAGGGCGTGATCCCGGCGTTCTGGGATCGAGCCCCACATCAGGCTCCTCTGCTATGAGCCTGCTTCTTCCTCTCCCACTCCCCCTGCTTGTGTTCCCTCTCTCGCTGGCTGTCTCTATCTCTGTTGAATAAATAGATAAAATCTTAAAAAAAAAAAAAAAAGAAATTATGGGATATACAAATGATGGAATATTATTCAGCCTTAAAAAATAAAGAAATCCTGCCATATATGATTAACATGCGTGAAACTGGAGGAGATAATACACGAAATTAATGGCAGAAAGATAAACACTGCATGATTCTAAAATAGTCGAACTTAAAGAAACAGACAGTAGAATGATGGTTGCCAGGGATAGAGAGGATGGGAAATGGGGAGCTGCTGTTCATTGCCTATAAAGTTTCAGGGAAAAATGACGAAGAAATTCTAGGCATCTGCTGTACAACACCTAGACCAGTAATATTTCCTGTTTTTATCAGACTAAAAAAAATCATAATTCATGAGGAATTGAATAGGACACTCAGGAAAGTCTTATCTTCGTAGTAGGAAATATAAACCCTAGACTAAGCCTTGCCCCAGATACACAGCATGTCCTAAAGCAAACCCAAAACATCCAAAGTGTCCAGGTAACTTATCTGCATTATAGTACAAAACTCAAGATTGTGTAAGGATTGCGATACAGAACCAATATTGTTGCGTCTTGGTCTTTTTGAAAATTCAATCTGGCAATCTCTGCCTTTTAGTTGAGGTATTTAAAACATTTACATTCAATATGATAATTGATGTAGTGAAGTTTAAGTCTATTATCTTGCTATTTGTTTTCCATTTATCTCATTTGTTCTCTGTACCATTTCCCCCTCTTTTTCTGCCTTCTTTAGTTTGTTTTTACAATTCCATTTTATCTAATTTGTTTGCTTATTTGCTATACCGAATAGAGTACCTACTGTGCCAGAAGCTACAGATATGTTTCTCATTGGTGGCCAGAGGGTGAAATTCGGCTCTAAAACTTCACCTTAGCATCTATTTTTATGAATCACTACTGGAATGAAATGACTCCATTTGGGTTTCCCAGGAAGCAAACTGATTTGAAATTTAACACCTAAAACCTTCTTTAAGCAGTGTCTGTAGGATCACTACCTATGGAAGAGAGCTGGAAAAGAACATGAGAGGGCAGACACGGAGGCTATCATGAGTTATCCTTAAATGGAACAAGATGACCTGCCTCTCACATTAACCAGTTTCTGGATGAGGGCCACTCCTGCAAGAATTTTAGCTTTGCAAAAAAACAGCTTTCTGTAAGTAAAGTAATCTGTAAGTGAAGTAAGGAGCTGACAACTATAGACTGTCTGCCAACAGTATTCCCAGAAGCTGAATCAGCAAATTATTCACTAAAGGCACATTTGGGCAGCATATTGCAGTGCCTATCACAATATTTTATTAGGATGTCTCAATTTACTCATCTATATCATTTAATTTTCCTTTCTCATTTGTTATCTATTTATTTCTCTATGCTACTTTCTTAGTGAATTTCTCTGTACCACCTTATAGTTGACCACTTCTCTTCGATCAGAGAAGAGTCCTGCAAATATCTAATGACTATAAAGCATTAATTTTAAAAATTTCTTATAGATTCTTGTTCTACTAGGACTTGATTTATATTCACCTTCCTTTACTTTCAATTTTTTTCTATTAATTTTTGTTCAGATAATTTATCTTGATGTTCAGATGTTCAGGTGATTTATCTTGAAGGTAATTGAGGTTTTGAATGTAACTGTTTTTAAGTCCTTGAAGAGTGTGCTATTATTTCCACTTCCTCAGACATAAATGTCTTCCTATTTTCTTTGGTTTGTTGGCATTTAGGTCCATAGTAAATTTTGAAATTTTACTTCAGATTGAGGGAAGTGTTTTTTAGTAGTGTTTTTAACTTTATGCCTACCTCTTTTTGTTAGAGGTTTTGTGATTGCCTTTATCCTGTTCATCGATTTCTCTAGTTGAAAACCCTATGTCTTATTGGTGGTTTTGGCTTTGTTTCACAGTATTGTGGTTAACTATTGACCCTCAACCAACTATCCCAAAACTTAGCAGCTTAACCAATAATCATTTATTTGCTCCGCATTCTGCATTTGAGCCTGACCATGGCTTGTTTCTCCCTCATGGGGTGTAGGCTAGATATATTCATTTGCATTCATCTGGCAGTACAGCAGAGCCTTCCTGGCCAGAACACCCAACAAAGCCTCACTATATATCTGGTTATGATACATGCTATTAGCTGGATCACTTTGGTTCTCCTCCCTTTCTCTCTCCAGGAGTTTAGACAGGTTTGTTTACATTGCAGAAGAAGGAAGGCAAGGGATTATTGGCAGTCACCTTTAAAGACCATCTACCAGATAGAGGAACGGAATGTATTATAACACTGAGTCGGCACATCTTTATCAGTTTTCTGATTATTAAACTGTTGCTTCACTTCCTCACAACTCCAACCAAGAAATCCACTATTGTCCTTGCTCCTGGACTGTGGTGCCAGCAGTCATCCATACCTGTTCCCGACTGGTTCAACCCCCTATTGCACACAATGATCCTGTTTTTGCCTTTTAGTATGTAGGGTTGCTTTGAATCTTTGTTGCTTTTTGGTAGCAGAAGAGAGTCTTTTGTATTGCCTGGACATTCGAGAAGAGTCTAATAGTTAGAAAATCATCAATGGGCTGCTTTAAGATATGAATCATCAGCCATTAATAACATTCAGGCAGAACTATGTTACTGCGTTTTGAGCATTTGTGCATAAAGTAAAAGCTAGGGCTAAATAATGTCTTAGCTATGTTTGTTTGTTCACTTTGTCTTGTTTTTGTTTTCATGTTTGTTTATTGCCTAACACTCATATTCTATTCTTCTCTGTTCAGGAAAGATAACATTGATTTGAAGAATATAGATTCAAACCTGACCTTAGAGGGAGAAATTTTGAAAACTTTCCTATTTCCCCTTCATGGATGAGAAAATTTCTAGAGAGATATCTGCAGTGGTATGTCGTTGTCATGAGTAAAGGAGGTCCCATTTTGAATGAGCTTTGTGTCACGTCTAGCTTGATTTGTGAATGAATGTTCCTGTTAGAATGTAAAACTCTCAATTTTGACTCTAAGTAGGACAAGCAAAAAAGCACAAATCATCAAACTCTTTAGTGTTCATCGACATAAAACCTCACAGCAGATAATTTCTCTGCACCTTCACCCATGTCTGGGAAATATGTCAAATGTCCTTTGACATACCTATGTCTTATTTAGAATGAAGTCTATCTACACTTACAGCATTTCAATGGTGCTTTTTCTCCACACATGAGCATTTTAAGTAGACTCATAAAATATTACATGTAGAAAGGATTTTGGAGATCACTAGTCTAACTCTTTCTTCTCCCAGAGGGGGTTATTTTTCGAGGATGGGAAATTATCCAGAGTCTTCATGACAATAGTAGATGGTGATGATGATAGCAACGCTCATTTCTGATCACCTGATATGTGCCAGCCAATGTGCTCAATGGTTCACAAAGGTTCACTCATCCTACTCAAAATTAATACTCATAATCCTCTGATGAGAGTACTGTTAACCCCATTTTAGAGATTAAGAAACTGAGGCTTACATAAAATCATTCAGTTATCAAACAGCTCTGAAGCTCAGTGAGACTTCACATGTGGTAGCAGAGTGGTTTTGCCAGCAACTGCTGAAAAAGCCTGAAGACTTGGATACATTAAATGCCTATTGTAAGATAATGAGACACTGACTTTGGCTCCGGAAAGAATTGGGATGAAAAAATGCAGTGTTAATGTTGTACGGTCTGGAGAAAATTAATCAACCTCTCTGAACTTCAATTTTATCATGCATCACAAGGTGATAGTTAAAGTCCCTATCTTTCTAAGCTGTTGAGATAACTAAAGATGACCATAATAAGCATAAAGTGCTTAGAACAAAACTAACATACAATAGGTACTAAAAGCTGATAAAATAACACACCATAATAAATATATATAATGTTATTATTATCATCATTTGATACTCCAACCCTAAACAGGTCTTTGCCTGAATGTTCCTGACTACTGAGGCTGTCTCTGGATATCACATTTAATGTGGCAGACCAACCTCCCCTCCAGCACTCACTATTCCCATCCCTACTAAACTTTTCTCCATAGAATTTATCAACATCCACCATACCACTTATTTATTTATTTATTATCTGTCTCCTTCTACTAGCTTATTAGGACTGACTCTTTTATCTATTTTGTTCACTGCTTAGCTCCTAAAAATATACTTTTCTCAATAAATACTTGTTGAGTGATTACTATTACTATTATTTTTGTTACTTTTGTTATGCAAGTATTAGTCTCCTCTCTTTAAGGCCACTGTGAGACACTTAATTATGTCTTTACAAAATTCATGCATTGAAGTTCTAACATCCAGTACTTCAGAATGTGACTATAAGGAATATTGAATGTAACTGTATTCTTTAAAGAAGCAATTGAGTTAAATGAGGTCATTAGGGTAGATCCTATTCCAATATGACTCATGTCCTTATGAGAGAAGGAGGTTAGGACACAGACACACACAAAGGGAAGACCATGTGAGAAACAGAGACAGAAGACAGCCATTGGTAAACCAAGGAGAGAGGCCACAGAAAGAACCAACCCTGCTGACCCCTTGGTCTTGGACGTCTAGCCTCCAGAACTGTGAGGAAGAAAATTTCTGTTTTCTTGAGCTATCTAGTCTGTGGCACATTATAATGGTAGCCCTACAAACAAATACAGTCATTTTTCCCTAGTATAGTTTGGAAGTAATGAGGTTTGTTTCCCATATGCTGCTGAATAATGTGCTCAGAAGCTGCTTTTGCCCACTCTATTTTGCCCAACACTTAGCTCTTCAGCCTCCAGTTGCACTGTGGTTATGGCAATGACACACCCCATTTGTCGGCTCTTTGATTCACCTAGAAGTTGTTGAATTGAAATCCTCTTTAAACGTAACCCTCAGCAAAGGGCTGATTGTTGAACAGGACTTATCACTTTATTTTAATGTTTATTTATTTGCTTCCCCATCCTTTTACTGCCCATATCACAAGCCTGGCTGTACAGGTAAAGTAGACCTACTGAATGCTTAAGTCAATCGAGAACATTTAGAATAGAGCAACACAAATAGATTAAAATAGAATATTAGATATTCTTCCCCTATCAGAAATTTCCCATGGGTCATTCTTCTCCATAGGCTTATCTTCCTATGTCTCTCTTCTCTCTGAATTTTTTCCCTTTTCGATTTATTTTTCTGCCCCGTATCTCCAAATTACCATGATAGTCTTATGCATCTCAGTTTAACTCTGTTTTTGTGTATGTTTTTCTCCCTAAATCTTGGCCCTCTTTTTTTTTCCTAAGAAGAATTTTATTGTCAGTGAACATAATTCTTGCTTTTATTTTTATTCTATTATTTTGTTTCATCCTGCTACTTTATTATTTTTTTAAGGACTTTATTTATTTGCGAGAGAGAGAGCATGCATGAATGGGAGAGGCAGAGGGAGAAGGAGAGAATCTCAAGTAGCCTCCACGTTGAGCATGGAACCCAATGCAGGGCTCAATCCCATGAACTTGAGATCATAACCTGAGCCAAAACCAAGAGTTGGTTGTTTATCCAACTGAGCCACCCAGGCACTGGCCTGCTACTTTATTATTGGTGAGCTAATAAGTACTCCTACCAACAAGAAAGCAGGAGTTTTTTTGGTCACCTCCTGCTTATATCACTGACTGCTCTTGAATGGCTTATTTTAGTCTACAGTATAGACCAGTGCTCTTCAAGTTGTGTTTCCAGCAGCAGCAGTATCTCTTTGTAACCTATGGAAGAACAAATCCTCAACCCCACCCAGGACCTATTGAATCGGAGTATTTGAGGATGGAGCCCAGTGTTCTGTGTTTTAACAAGCTCTCAGGTTAATTATAGAGCATAGGAAAATTTTCCAAATTCTACTCTTAAGCTATTCACAATGCTTTTGTGAACCCAATTTTTCCTGGCTATGAGCACTGCTGAAGGGTAAAAATGATATATGATGTTCATATGCAGTGGCAGATTAAGGATGGAGGAGGCTAAAGTTTATAAAAATTGGACGGATATTTTAGGAATTAATATAAAATTTAGGAACACAAAATTAGTTGCAAAGATAAGAATTTAATTAAAAAGACAAAAAATCATGACAAATGTCACAACAAACAAGAGTCCAGGGCTGGATAGCTGCCCAGGGGAATTCTACCAAACACTTAAAGAAAAATTAATACCTATTCTTCTGAAGCTGTTTTGAAAAATAGAAATGGAAGGAAAACTTCCAAACTCTTCCTATGAGCCAGCATTACCTTGATCCCAAAACAAGACGAAAGCCCCACCAAAAAGAAGATTTACAGACCAATATCCCTGATGAACATGGATGCAAAAACTCTCACCAAAATACTAACCAATAGGATCCAACAGCACATTAAAAGGATTATTCACCATGACTGAGTGGGATTTATTGCTGGACTGCAAGGGTGGTTCAACCTCTGCAAATCAATCAATGTGACACACTACATAAATAAAAGAAAGGACAAGAACCATATGACCCTCTCAATAGATGCAGAAAAAGCATTTGACAAAGTATAGCATCCTTTCTTGATTAAAACTCTTCACAGTTTAGGGATAGAAGGAACATGCCTCAATGTTATAAAAACCGTCTATGAAAATCCCACAGCAAATATCATTCTCAGTGGAGAAAAACTGAGAGCTTTTCCCCTAAGGTCAGGAAAATGGCAGGGATGTCCACTATCACCACTACTAGAAGTCCTAGCCTCAGCAATCAGACAACAAAAAGAAATAAAAGGCATCTGAGTCAGCAAAGAAGAAGTCAAACTCTCACTCTTTGCAGATGACAAGATACTCTATGTGGAAAATCCAAAAGACTCCACCCCAAAATTCTAGAACTCATACAGGAATTCAGCAAAGTGACAGGATATCAACGTACAGAAATCAATTGCAATTCTCTACACTAATAATGAGACAGAAGAAAGAGAAATTAAGGAGTCAATCCCATTTACAATTGCACCCAAAACGATAATATACCTAGTAATAACCTTAAGCAAAGAGGCAAAGGGCCTGTATTCAGAAAACTATAGAACACTCATGAAAGAAATTGAGGAAGACACAAAGAAATGGAAAAAAGGTCCATGTTCATGGATTGGAAGAACAAATATTGTTAAAATGTCTATGCTACCTAGAGCAATCTATACATTCAATGCAATCCTTATCAAAACACCATTCACTTTTTTCCCAGAGCTGGAACAAATAATCCTAAAATTTGTATGGAACCAGAAAAGACCCCAAATAGCCAAAGGAATGTTGAAAAAGTAAACCAAAAACTGGTGGCATCACAATTCTGGACTTCAAGCTCTATTACAAAGTTGTAATCATCAAGACAGTAGTACTGGCACAAAAACAGAATATATAGATCAATGGAACAGAATAGACGGCCCAGAAATGGACCCTCAACTCCATGGTCAACTAATCTTCCACAAAGCAGGAAAGAATATCCACTGGAAAAAAAGACAGTCTCTTCAACAAATGGTGTTGGGAAAATTGGAAAGCCACATGCAGAAGATTGAAACTGGACCATTTCCTTATACCATACACAAGAATGGATGAAAGATCTAAATATGAGAGAGAAATCCATCAGAATCCTAGAGGAGAACACAAGCAGCAACCTCTTAGACCTCGGCTGCATCAACTTCTTGCTAGACACTTCTCCAAAGACAAGGGGAACAAAGGCAGATATGAACTGTTGGGACTTCATCAAGATAAAAAGCGCTTGCACAGGAAAGGAAACAATCAACAAAACCAAGAGACAACCGACAAAATGGGAGAAGAGATTTGCAAATGTTTTATCCGACAAAGGGCTAGTATCCAAAATGTACAAAGAACTTATCAAACTCAACACCCAAAGAACAAATAATCCAATCAAGAAATGAACAGAAGACATGAAAAGACATTTCTCTGGAAGAGACATCCAAATGCCCAGCAGACCCGTGAAAAAATGCTCAACATCACTCAGCATCAGGGAAATACAAATCAAAACCACAATGTGATACCACCTCACACCATTCAAAATCGCTAAAATTAACAAGTCAGGAAATGACAGATGTTGATGAGGATGAGGAGAAAGGGGAACCCTCCAAATCTGTTGGTGTGAATGCCCGCTGGTGAAGCCATTCTGGGAAACGGTATGGAGATTCCTCAAAAAGTTGAAAATAGAGCTAGCCTATGACTCAGAAATTGAACTACTGGGTATTTACCCCAAAGATACAAATGTAATGATCCGAAGGGCACCTGCACCCCAATGTTTATAGCAGAGATGTCTATAACAGCCAAACTATGGAAAGAGCCCAGATGTGCATTGACAGATGAATGGATAAAGAAAATGTGATACACACACACACACACACACACACACACACACACACGTATATATATGTATATAATGGAATATTACTCAGCCATCAAAAAATGAAATCTTGCTATTTGCAATGACGTGGATGGAACCAATGGGTATTTTGCTAAGTGATATAAGTCAATCAGGCAAATTTCACATTTTAACAAGCTGTGAAATAGTGAAAATATCACAAAGTCTAGGAAAATAACATGCTACTTTCATTTTTTTATTCAAAGCATCAATATAATAGTTTTTTCTGCATTTTGACTGCATACTCATAACTGCTTTATATTAGAAAAATTTGGTGATATAATTTCCATGGAGGGAATAAAAACCTAAGTGTCTCTCCCTCTTTCTCTTTTTTTTCCCCAACTATGTTCTACATTCAGCATCTCTGAGAATGATAATTTAGAAACATTTCAGCTTAACAACACACTAGAGGTATTGCTGTATAAATATTTAGGATTGCTGTAAAATTTGGCAATGTCGTTACTGAGTTTCTTTCATTCTTGAGCTGTTGCAAACATGCTTACATTTTGCAGTTCTGCTACAGATTCATGCCCTTTAAACACAGAAATTCTGATAAATTTTATGTCATGTTGTTTCCATAAGAAGATAAAAATTTCATGGTGTGTTTTTAATTACATATGTGACATTATTGAATATATTCCTTATACTAGCAAATCTGTTTTGATTAGGCATCAATGAAAACTGAATCTTCTACTTACAATTTTACTTTGTCTGATGATTGGAAGAATTTTCCACAGACTACATTCTGACTTCACAAGTTTCTTTTCTTTCTCTTTCACTACCCACACACTACCGGTTTTGGGCATCGTAAGACACAATTATTTTGACGTGAACCTCTGGCGCTGAATTGTCATCCCACCAGTTTGAGTGACTGGCACCAGGACAATAGCGGTATTCCTGAAAGCTATTCCTTCACTGATAACCACGCAATTGTTTGACAGTGACATAAATAGATCCAGCTAATTTAAAAATTGATGAATCCTTAGCTAGATTTCCCCTTATATGGAATCCCAAAATACCTAAGTTTACTTAAATTCATCCAATATGAGGAAAAGTGTAGCAGAAGGGACAATAAAGTAGAGACACTTACCTTAACCTATTGCAATTAAAAGTATTTATCTTAAAAAATTTCTAGAAACAATCATATAAAGCCATATATAAGGTTCCTCCCAGGATGTTTTCAGAAATTCATGCAAGTAAGGTGCCCCGAAACTAATCTCCATCACTTTTTTTGGTATATCTTTCTCTGTCCACATGAAACTGATCTTGGTTGATAGAGCCAAGTTGGCATGGGAACAATGTAAATATTAAACCCATTTAGTTGTTGTGACCTTTGAGGCAACACAGTAATATAAAGAGAGAAGCTTTATGCTCTAGCTCACAGACTTAAGATATTATATTGATGTCATGTCTGCCATCTCATATAAGCAAGACGGGGGGCATATTCAATCTAGTTTCCACATGTTCAATTAAACAACACTCATATAAATCACAAAGAGACCAAAACAAAACAAAACATCCCTTCTGCCTCTGCAAGATTGCATAATCTTTTTCCAATTTGAGTCACTTTACATCCCATGATTACCGGTGGGATATGTGGGGAAGGAATCTGCTTATTATTTCAGCCTTTATCCCTAGTCTGGACATGTTTGTTCTCAGAGGTATCTTTCCTGTGAGTTTTGGCATCTCTTGATCTTCTGCACCTGCTTATGAACATGGAAGTTTCTGGGCTCTTCTCAGCAGCTTGGCACCAGAGATAGCACTTAACTTTCTCTCACTTCCAGAATACATAGATCAGAAAAATTCCAAAATTATCAACTAAGGAGAAAAATGAAAAGCATGACTTCCTAAAACAAATGGAAGTCAGGTTGTCACTGCATATGCCTACTTAATAAATAAGAAAACACAGGGTGACAGAGTGCTCTGCTGTCACGTCAAGCTGGAGACCTGAGGGAGGAATAATTAACGAAGGCGCTGTGATGTTGCATGCTGACACTTAAGAGAGGAGGGTGGGAAGTCTCCTTTGATTCTGATGGAAAGGACAGCCAGCGAAATGAAGCATATTGGAAAGAGGCCTGAACTGAAAATAAGGAGTTGTAGATTTTCATCTGAATCGTGTAACAGGCTAGGTAACACCGAAAAGATCACCCCCTTCTATTTGTTTCATGATTCTCATATGTGAAATGGGGTTTTGACTGGGTAAAGTTCATAAGGGTAAGAGATGTGAACATAAAGACTGGAAATATATACTCTGGTGCTACATGGGGAGAGTGAAGAGTATAGTAAGAGATGAGAAAGCTATCCTAAAAGAAAGTCTCAAGGGTCCTAAAAAGGTAATATTATCTTACTGCACAAAAGCATTTTCTCTAAAATACACAAAACATTCTAGACTGGCATCTTGCACTCCAAGGCTCACAGGGATCCCCAGGAATTGAAGCTTGGTCACAAGTTGTCGTAAGGCTTCGGGTGATCATAAACAAGTTGTGACATCTATCGTAGACTCAATTTTCCTATCTGTGAAATGAGGGTCTCAGACTTGCTGATCCTGAAATGACTCTTTAATAATCAGCCATAAAATGACAGTAGACCCCAAGAATCTGTATTTCTGTCATTTTTATTCAGACTACAGTTTGTGCTGTCATGCGTTGATGCCAGGAAATTAATATGTTCACAACTCCATGGGGAAAGGACAATAGATGCCCTACACTTGGTGCTTTTCCTAGATTCTGTCCTATGTGTCTTGACCCTTGCTGATTTTAATGTGTATTTTTTTCTCTGTAACAAACTGTGACTGTGAATATAATAAATTTCAGTGAGCTCTGTGAATCTTCCTAGTGAATTAAAGAAACTGAGGGTGATTTGAGGAATCACGGAACTTTCCATATTGTCAGAAATGAGGGTGGTCTTGTGTTGGACTGTACTGTCTTGAACTCTGCAATTGGCTGAAACCCTTGCAGAGCTTCACAGCTGTGCCTTAGGGGACTAATTTTATTTGGAATATAGCTTGGAGAACTCCATGCCTAAGGACATTGTCAAAAACAGGGGAGAACTCGGTGAAGGACAATTAAGAGGAAACTGGTAGGTCCATAATCTGAGCAAAGTAGCACACCAGCCAGAAGTTTAATAGAGACAACTAACAGAGACAGTTAAGAAGGATTCTCCGTGGTTCAGAATCAACACTGGGAGACAGGAAGTCCATGCACACGTGTTCGGTTGCACCTACTCAAGGAGAATCATTACAAGATACGGGGAAGGTTTAAAAGCATCCCCAAGCAACATACAAAGACTTCTCAACACAAGGCAGAAGCCTCCAGGGCACAAGAGATTAAACACAACCTCTCATTAAACACTGAGTGAACAGTTAGCTGCTCTGACTCATAGGGAGCAGGCACAAAAATAAAACCACAGGTATCCCTGGGAGACTGGAAGACTATGTGCATGGAAGCTTTACCCTGTTACCGATTGTTGCTGAAGGAAACTAAGCTACTAGGCCCTAGCTCATACCCCACATTCAATAACAGATAGAATAACTAGGCAGAAGTTCAACAAGACAATGGAAGACTGTGTGATCAAATAAATCTGTTAAACATCTCTAGAGAACTCCATCCAATGTAGCATCATGTACAATTTTCTTGAGCACACAAAACATTATCCAGAACAGACCACATAGTAGGTCAGAAAACCTTATTCAACTTAGAAGTATTAAAAACATTTCATGGTTAAAATCATACAAAGTCTGTCCTCTGACCACAGTGGAATGAAATTAGAAAATAGGAACAGAATAGAATTTTGAGAAATTCACAAATATTTGGAAAAGAAACAATCCAGTCTTAAATAACCAATGGCTTAAAGAAGAAATCACAAGAAAATTAGAAAATATCTTGAGATAAATGAGAAAGCAACACACCAGAACTTACAGGATGCAGTTAAACTAGTGCTCAGCCATAAAAGGCTATATTGAAAAACAAATCTCAAACCAGTAATTTATTTATTTATTTATTATTATTTTTTAAGATTTTATTTATTTATTTGACAGAGAGAGAGACAGCCAGCAAGAGAGGAAACACAAGCAGGGGGAGTGGGAGAGGAAGAAGCAGGCTCATAGCAGAGGAGCCTGATGCGGGGCTCGATCCCGTAATGCCAGGATCACGCCCTGAGCCGAAGGCAGACGCCCAACCGCTGTGCCACCCAGGCGCCCCTCAAACCAGTAATTTAACCTTTCACTTTAGGAAACTAGGAAAGAAGAGCAAAATTGGAAAATTCATACTTCCTAATTTCAAAACCTACTATGAAGCAATTATAATCAACTGAGTGTGGTATTGGCACAAGGATAGGCATATAGATCAATGGAATCGAATTGACAATCCAGGATTAATACCATACACTTATGGTTATTTAATTTTCAATAAGGAAGCTGAGGTAATTCAATGGAGATTGAATAGTCTTTTAAATTAATGGTACTGGGACAAATGGGTAGCCACCTACAAAATAATGAGATTGCATAACTTCCTTATACCACGCACAAAAATTAACTTGAAATGGATTACAGACCAAACTGTGATAAATAAAATTATAAA
Organism: Ursus arctos; assembly: GCF_023065955.2. Lineage (NCBI taxonomy): Eukaryota > Metazoa > Chordata > Mammalia > Carnivora > Ursidae > Ursus > Ursus arctos. Next base: position 8,844,884 of record NW_026623111.1, on the reverse strand, counting down.
ACTTTTTTTTTTAAGATTTTATTTATTTATTTGACAGAGAGAGATAGCCAGCGAGAGAGGGAACACAAGCAGGGGGAGTGGGAGAGGAAGAAGCAGGCTCATAGCGGAGGAGCCTGATGTGGGGCTCGATTCCATAACGCCGGGATCACGCCCTGAGCCGAAGGCAGACACTTAACGACTGCACCACCCAGGCGCCCCTAAAATTATAAAACTTTTAAAAAAACACATAGTAGTAAGTCTTTGTGACCTTGAAATAGGCTATAATTTATTAGATATTGCCAAAAGCGCAAATGACTAAAATATAGGTAAATTGGACTGTATCAATATTAAAACTTTCGTTCTGAAAACAGTACTATTGAGAAAGTTAAAGGGAAACCACAAATGGGAGAAAATATTTGCAAATCATATATATGATAAAGCATTTGTATTAAGAATATATCAAAAAACCTTTTTACAACACAATAATAAAAAGATAAATTAAATGATGGGTGCTACGGACCAAATGATTGTGCCCCTCTAAAATTTATATGTTGAAACCTAACCCCCGTGTGATGGTGTTTGGAGGTGGGGTCTATGGGAAGTGATTGGGTCATGAGAGGGGAGCCCTCATGAATGGGATTAGTGTCCTAATAAGCGAAACCCCAGAATGCTCCTCACCCCTTCCACCATGTGAGGACATAGTGAAAAGATGGATGTCTGTCAACCAGGAAGTGGGCTCTCACCAGACACTGAATCTGCAGGCACCTTGACATTGGATCTCTCAGCCTCCAGAACTGTGAAAAATGAATGTTCATTGTATAAGCCACTCAGTCCATGGTATTCTTGTTGGCAAATGATTTGGACAGGCATTTCTCTAAACTATATTTACAAATGGCCACTGAGCACATGCAATGGTGATTAACATCATTAATCATCAGGAAACTGCAGATAAAAAACGACCATGTAGCATGACTGCAGACCCTCTAGGAACCGTTGACAAAGATGTGGAGAAATGGGAACCCCCACCCACTGCTGGTAGAAATGTAAAATTGACTCTGGAAAATAGGCTGGCAGGTTCTCGAAATGATAAACAGATTTACCATTAGCTCCAGTAATTCCATTCCTAGGCGTATACTCAAGAGAAATGAGAAGATATGTCCACACACACAGAACTTAGACATGAATGTTTACCTCTGCATATTATTCATCATTGCCAAAAAGTAGGAACAGCCCACATGGCCATCGAGGCCAAACGGCTCCACACAGCATGGTACATCCACACAATGGAATATTATCTGACAATAAAGAAGCCAGTCGGAAAAAGATTATCTATGGTAGGATTCCATTTATATAAAAGGTCCAGAATAGGTAAATCTAGAGAGACGATAGTTTAGTGGTTGCCAGGGGGCTGAGGGCATTGAGGATGAAGAGTGACAGAGAATGACTATTAATGTCAATCACTTTTTTGTGGCAGTAAATAATCTACATTGTATGGTGGTTTTGGTTGCATCACCTTGTAATTTTACTCAAAACTTTTTAATAATGTGAGTGAATTCAATGAGTGAATTATATGATATGTTAATTATATTTTGATATATTTTTTTTAAAGATGCTCTCCAGGAGATGAGAAATGGAATGTGTTTGAGTGAGGACAAGAGAAAAAAAAAAAAAAAAGAGGGTCAGGGCTGAATATATAGAGGGTAAAGTTTACCCACATGTCCAGAGAGAAGTTTTAGGAGGTCACAGAAACATTTAGGGATTGGAATTATTCCATTTTTTGCTCTGTAATGAATGATAGGAATTTTTTCATCTTCCCTAGTCGGCTTTCAGTAAAAGCTTCATTTCTCACTAACTTTCAAGTTTTTTCCTTTCCTTTTTGAAAGAAGGAAAATTTGTAAAATTTTCCCTTGTAAAATTTTCCCTTGTAAAATTATTCAGTCTAAGTTTAAAGTTTGTGTGGCACAAAAATATTATCTATCCCCCCAGGAAAGACAAGCTGTAAAAGAATAGAGAGGATAGAAAACACGTAGGGCTGTCTGGCAATGAACCTATGTATGCACAAGATACCGAAACACAATCAATCAAAAAACTGCAACAAATAGAGATGATATTCATGAGATGATTTGAATTTCAAGACGATCTCAAGTACTTTGTCTTCTTCACAAGAATGTAAGAAAGGCACTGTTGCCCCATTTTGGTAGAGACACCTGAGCTTTAGAGTTCTGGAGACTCTCCCCAGTCCCACAGATGGCAAGCAATGTCACAGAGATGGAACATAGATGCACATATTTGGCTGCCAATGCCTCCCTCTTTCTCAGACTCCGAATCTGAGCTTGTGCATGACACTATCATCTCCTGAGTAGAGGGACAGAATTTTATGCATCTTAGTTACGCTCGGCTTCTTTTACTCATAGCAGGTGAGGCATTCACATATTATCTTGAATGAATGATCACAGGGGATTGGAATTTGGATTTTTTTGAGATATGATTGACACAGACATTGTGTACATTTAAGGTGTCCAACATGTTGTTTTGCTACATTTATACATTGCACTATAGTTACCACTATAGTATTAGCTAGCACCTCCCACATGTCACATAATTGTCATTTTTTTGGTAGTGGGAACAACTGAGATCTAGTCTCTTAGCAACTTGAAGATTATAATACAGTACTGTCTAAAATCACTATGCCCTGCATTAGATCACCAGGACGTTTTTTATCGACTGCTTGCAAGTTTGTACCTTTCAATGGCATCTTCCCAAATCCCCCTGAAAGTTGGATTTGGTGGCCTGTGAAGATGTTGCTAGGTTTTTCCTAGAATCTCTGTGTTCTAAGAAATGTCATTTGCATTTAGAGAACTATTACCTTCTCTGCTTTCCCAAGACTTGTACTTTATCTGTCCCAATCATTCCTCATGAGATTGAAATCCTGCTATTTGGTAATCTCACTGACTTTCTGAATTCAATTAAGAGCGAGGAAAGAAATACAAAAGGCTTCTGGGCTGACAGATAGTTGTAATAAAAAGGAAAGTCTTCTAAATACATGTCGCAGAAGAGTCTAGGGGTTGGGCACTGTGATGGTCACTTGGTTTCGAGACTTCGGAAGTAGTTTAGGATAACTCTAGAATATACTCTCACTGGCCAGGTGGTGTGATCACAGAACACCTTGCTGTTCTCAGACTGAGGCGGTAGTGTGAGTTGGGTCCCTTTGTTGGGGGTAGCTGATTTTATTTTTAGTGCATGATGTTTATTTTCCTGAGGGATTTAGACCAATGCCTGTGCTGAGAATTTTGAACTTTCTGTTTACAAAGAAAACGAGCAGATCAGATGTAGGATTCTGTATGTACAACGAGGCCCAGGTGTCGGAAACACTTATGCAACCTATAAAACTCCCTGATGAGATTTCCTTCCCCTGGCTTGGCGGGTAGTTCAGTTCCTGTTTACGCAAATGAGAAAACAAATCAGTGGTTAACGGGAGCGCTGCTGCGCTGACACATTAACTTCCCCTTTATAACCAGGCAACGTCAATGAGTGCAGGTTACCCCAGTAGGGACGCTGCCAGGCATGGGAGGGTGCGGTGCTGGGACGGCAAAAATAGATCCATCATTCTCAACCCAAATCAATAAAAGGTTCCGTTGCTTGTGCGTGTGGATAGCAGGAGTACATTACATGTATACAGATGGCTGGATGCAGCCTTATGCATAAGTGGGGAAGCCCCTGGCTCTACCCTAGCCATGTGTATTGGTTTCCTAGGGCAGCTGTAACAAATAACACATGCTGCGGAGCTTAAAACAACAGAAATGCATTTTCTCACAGTACAGGGGGCTGGAAGTCCAAAATTAAGGTGGCAGCTGGGTTGATCTTTCTGGAGACTCTGAGAAAGAAATCATCCCATGCCTCTCTCCTTCTGCTTCCCTTCAGGTGGTTTTTGGCTGTCCTTGGCATTCCTTGGCTTGTGGATCTCTGCCTTCCTGTGACTGTCTTCCCTTGGCATCTGTGTCCAAATTCCCCTCCAGTCATTGGACTAAGGCTCACACTAGTCCAATATGATCTCATCTTGAATTGATTACACCTACAAAGACTCTATTTCCAAATAAGATCACACTCACAGGTGTCCAGGTATATCTTTTTGAGGGAGACAATTCAACCCATAATAACATGTTTATTTTAGGAAGCCAGGAAAAAGAGGGCTTACATTCTCTTGTCTTGTGTAAGAGTAGCATGGAGGGGCAGTGGTTGAGGCAAGGAGGAAGCCTCTGGGTGGTGTTAGGGGGAACTTGGGAAAGAAGGTATGTATCTGCGGAAGGCTGGCCCAAGATTGGGCTGCCAGTGAACAAATAGGATTTACTTTTCACCCTGAGTCGACACTAGAGTGGCATATTTTGTTCCCTGCCTCCAGTAGGACAGGAGAAGAGAGACCGATTTTAGGTGTAGCATGGCACCTGTGCCGCTGATGGTCTCTGGGCCATTTTCCCTGTGGGTTCTTGTTGAGACCTAGAAGCAGTGAGCTAGGAGTAAAATGGGCAACAACGGATGCTCACAAGATTCTTCAATGATCATGTCTATAAAATCCCACTTTCCTTGTAATCGCCACATACTCCTTGTGTATCAGAACGCAGACACGTCTGGGGAATGACTCTTCTACCAACCACAAGCATGTTCAGTCATCATTGTCAGAACCTGGACCTCGGAGGCCTCGGCAGGACAAGTGGCCAGTGAGCTGACATTTGGTCAGAGAAGGCTCTGAAAATTGGTCCCATTTATCTCAGAAGCTCCTCCGCATTCAGGTTTCCAAGTATGTGTGTGTGTGTGTGTGTTTGTGTGTGTGTGTGTGTGTGTGTGTGTGTGTGTGTGTGTGTGTAAGTGCCCGGGAGTGAGGGAAGGTGATGTTTTCATTCCCTCCCTTCAATAATATTCAGGTCCAAAGTTAGGGCGGTAGTCATGTTTATTTTTCTGAATATACAACCCATGCCTTGTTCAGGTCTAATTCTGCCAAATTGCTCTGATATGTAAACAAAATATAGGAGTATATTGTACATATCATATACTTAACAAATATGTACAGATTCTATATCCACATATGCATTACATGTTCACAATCCATATTGTTATGTGTAATCTGCACACGGATATATTTGCTAACCCTCCTAATGTATAGTATGAATATTATTACCTCGTGGTAATGTGAATATGACTGTAATTTTTAAACTGACATGAAATGCATTAAATGTCTACATACATGGTTATAAATACACTTTTTCTATATCATTTTTTACAGACATCCCTTCCTTGTTCAATCAAGTTGGGTGAAACAGATGATAGCACACAAAGGATAACAGGCTTTCTTGTACACTATAGAGCAAAATTATAAAATTTCAGGGAGCAGAACCAATATACAGTGAGAAACTGCTTTATATCTTTACTGCTTAACCCTCTCACCAACTATATGAGAGGATTAAGGCATAATGCCACCCATTTCAGAGATGACAAACTTGAGACCTAGAAGCCAGTGACTTTTCCAAGATCCCACAGCCAATTTATGTCAGAATGGAACTGAATTCAAGGTTTTCTGATTAATCCAACTCCATCACTTATAAATTACTGTGAGCTTGGCCACCTTCGTGTAACTGTAAATGCAGGTAATGATTATAGCCGCTCATTTCCGGAGAGTGGCAAGGGTCAAGGTCGTGAAAAGAAGATAGCGCATGCAAGACTCCGTCTCCTTGTTGGAGAGCGTGCTGCTCGGTGTGTGTAATGGCAGGTTAAATGAAGTGGTACCAACTATGCCCTCTGGAGGAGTTCAGGAAAAGATAATGTCAAAGTATCACTTGAGGAAATTATTACAATTGCAAAATATTCGACTTGGATTCATCTAATTTAATTTTCACACATTTGTGATGTGGTTATTGATCTCATCGTATAGTAGTTGAAAAAAAAGAATTTAAAAAATTTTTTTCAGCAAGAATAAATAATTTTCTCTATGATGCATGGCTTCAAAGTTAGAATATCTTTAAGCACCCCCCCCTTTTTTTTTTTACCACTTACCATTTATTTTTGACCACGTGTATGTCCTTAGTGGTGAAAAGATACAGGGATGTTTACTAGCATGTTGGAGTACTCACTTAGTATTTAAATCGGGCAATGGTCCTACAGGTAAAAAGGAGACAGACCAGTGTTCAGAAGATTATAACATAAAATAATAATTATTTAAATCAATCCTTATCAAATTGACTTCCTTACACTCAGCCATCTGTATTTTCTTTCCTTTTCCAAGTGCAGTCTGACTTCAACATTCTGACAGTAGATCCAAGGAAAGCAGTAGGTATTGAAAACAGGAGAAAGTTCTTTTAAGGCCTCAGGGCAAGCTCTGAGTTCCCTAGATGGATTTGGTTTACATTCTTTGGTGAAACCTCTGTGCATATCAAAACCTCTTGCAAGACACCATCCATAGCCCTTTAGATACATGGTTTAGTGATGAATGTTTACCATCTATGCTTCCTTGTGAACATTTGTGACAGACAAATCCAGACCTCTGACCTCTAAAATGGTAAATACAGCATTGCAATTTTTGAAAATTTTTCAAGGTTTACTTGAGAAAAAAAGTATGAGTTTTTAATTAATACCTCCCAAGAATCTGCCTACCGCAAACATCTGGGATTTATTTTTTTCTGGTCTGGAATGTAGATGCTTTTGTCTCTTCTCCATCCAGGTGTCCACGTAAAACATAGCCATGCCGTAAAATTTACTCTGATGTTCCTTCCCTCAGGAAGTGTGCCCAGATTACCTTTTCTCCCAGCCTGAGTTGCATATATTTTGTTTTTACAGAGAACCCTGAGCTGATCTAAAAACCAGAGCAAACTGATAGTGGCAGTTTTATGTTTAAAAATCTCTAATGCCAGTATAGAATCTGAATCAAGAAGGTGCTTAATTTTAAATACATAAATAGCAGTTAATAAATGGAAAGCCAACAGTACAGTCTACAGCCTGAAAGGAACATTGTCACAAAGCACATGAATTTTACACTGGGGAAAGTCCTATAGCTGCCCTCAGACATTCTTTCCATAAGTAAGATACTAATTCTATGCACACTAGCATTTCTGGGTCTCTTCTTCTGGGCCCACGGTCAGATTTTAGTTCCTCCCTGCATTTAAGATCAGGCATGGTCAGGTAACTCATCTAAGCCAATGAAATGTGTGCATCTTCTGTGCGCAGAAGAATTTAAGATCTGGAATATGACTCTCCATATTGGCCTTCTCTGTGCGATGAAGCAAGGTGATCTTCCAAATGGTGAGACTCTATTCTAGCCTGCATTTGGCCTAAGTCAGCAACGGTAGGCTCCCATCCCTGCCAACCCACGATGGCTTGGTTTCAATTAATGATTATTCTTATTCATAATGGATGTTGGAAGGCATTCGGGGCACTTCTGCTTCTTGGTCATTCATCAGGATACATTTTCCTCCTCCTTTGTGAGCAAATACATGTGGGGGCTGTCTTGAGGTGTGCAGACCATAACAACACAAAGGGTCATTCCATCTCCTTAAGAACTTTTATAGTAAGAGATGGAATATCTCTACATCTTATACTGTACCCTTGGGAAGTTTTGTTTGTTTTGTGGTTTGTAATATTTGTTTTAGGGACTAGTGAGAGCCCAAAGACCGCTACTCTACACAAAGAAGAAGCACCCATTCTTGTTCATTATCATGCATTCTCTGGGGAATAAATTGGGGGAGACAGAGTGGTTAACTCAAGTGGCAAGAAGTGACCAGGGGGTGCACATTGTGTTTGCCTGTGGATAGCGAACCTGTTTTTGTTTTCTTTTAAAAGATTTTATTTATTTGACATAGAGAGAGAGAGAGAGAGAGAGAGAGAGCGCGAGCACAAGCAGGGGGAGTGGCAGGCAGAGGCAGAAGGAGAAACAGGCTCCCTGCTGAACAAGAAGCCCAACATGGGGCTCTATGTCAGGACCCTGGGATCATGACTTGAGCCAAAAGCAGACGCTTAACCAGCTGAGCCACCCAGGTAACCTGATGGTGAACCAATTTTTGTTTTTATTTTTGTTTTCATGCAAAACTTCCTAATGTCTGAGGAATAGAGATCCTGCTGAAATCCTTAACATTGTTTAAGAGGAAAAAATCTCACCAACCAGGGGCTGAGGAACCCATAAAAGCTGATACCTGGGTATTGTTTAACGATATCTTGAGCAAAAATACAAGTATTTTGTTGAAAGTGCATTTGAATTGCATTGTAGAGTTCTGAGTTTTCACCTAGTTACCCACTGAAAACAATGTAATATATATTTGAGTCTACCTTTACCAAACAATGGGGTTTTCCCTGATTTTTACTTCTCCTCTGGGAGGGGCACAAAGGAGGGATCTCGTAGGGATGGCTGAGATGGAGATTAGTTAGAATTTTGAACAAAACAATACAATCTACTACACATCACCAATTTAGCAGCAAAAATGCCCCTCAAGCTCAGAGCCCCCACTCCCTAGCATAGTGTTTATTTTCCTGCACACTCACTGACAAGCAACCTATCGGATAATTGACAGGCTTGGAAAACATAGCAACCACTGCAAAGCCGAGAGTATCGCTTTGCCTGTTCTGCACTGAGATTTCTTATTTATTTCCCACTTCACTATGTAGAAATTGAATTTCAACAAAAGGTCATTATTATCCTTGAACAAATAATATGATGTCAAACATTATGTAGACCCTTAAGTTTATGTTCATCCATTTGCTAGATGTTTGCCATTCTTCCTTTCCCAGATGCACCCAGGAGAAGCATTTACCTTAAAATTTCCCCGATTCCCATAGTAATGAATTCACACTAGTTTACTCAAACTGGGTATTATACTCAATCTCACTTTCCGTCACTTAAACCTGTTCCCTCAGTGGAAACAGAATAACTTTCAGGACGTCTTAGCCATTCCCATTTCTCACCCATGCCAACAATGTACTATTTACATAAGCCAGCTATTGACTTAGGACTTAGCCTTCTTTATCCAGTTTGGACATGACAAAATCCTTAAGAGAAAACAGAGATATTTTCCCAGACTTTGGATCATTATTCTTTTTCTCTGTGGGCGACTTGCCAAATCTTAGCTCTGGGTCTGGCCCTAAATATCTGAAGGCATTTTCAGTCTCATCCCTCTGTGATCTCTCTCCTGGATTTACCCCCACTTTCTAAATGTAAATTAAAAGTTGAAAAAAAAAAAAGTAAGGAAGAAAAAAGAAAAGAGAATTGAATATAAAACATTCCACTCATCCTTGTTTTTCAGACTCTTAAATATGCACAATTTACAATCAGGTCCTCTTTCTCTTGCCCCTTGGCCAAGATTTGAAAGACCTTTGAAACTCATTACTTTTTAAGATCCCCATGATGAATCAGTCTTTCTGCTTACCTGACCTGTTATTCCTGGAGCTGTGTGTTGAGCTCTTTCAATGTACAAAATTTAATCCATCGTTGTAGGTGTAGCTTTGCTGTGGTCAAAGAGGAAAGGAAACCTTTGTGTGGAAACATGGAGTCAGCCTTGGGCAAGATTATAAAGATGATGAAGGTTCCTTAGTGCCTGAGCTGAAGTTGATGACCCATTGCTCCTTGGAGGTCCTTCTTCCTATTCACGTATGCATCTTTACTTTGGCCACTGGCTATGGGGAGGCGATATGCCATAGTAGTTAAGGGCATAATCTTTGAACCTAGATAACCTGGGTTTGCATCTCTTGCTCAGCCCGTTGGCGGATGAAGTGATGTAGCCTTTCCAATCCTCAGTTTTCATTTCTGTATAAAAGGGAACATATCAATACTTATACCGTGTGGTTATTATTGCTATTAAATAAGTCAAGGAATATAAATTGTGCAATGCATTTCCCAGCACATAATAATTTCTTGCTGTTGTCATTAAGAGCAACTTTGCTTAGGAAACTGAGTTTTCCTTTTTCTCTTTGCTTTATCATAATCATTTCGGATATTATATAACTTTGTAAAAATTTTCCAATGATTTTATTTGACTACTGTGCTAGGAACCATGGTTAGTACAGTGTATGTTATGAGCTTTATATCACATTATGTTCTCAAAATCTCTGTAAGGGAATAGACAGATTGTTTCTACAGATGTACAATCTACACTCGGAGAGTTCAGGTCACTTACAGAAGATGTAAGTGGCATGGCTGTGATTTGATTCTCCAATGATTTTATTTTTAAGTCTTCACACCCTCTCTACACCCTAGCTCTCAAAAAATATCAGCACAGCAGTAACAGTATTTTAATGAGGAACTTCCTTTCCCCATGTTTATTGTTTCCATGTGGAGGGAAACCCATTAGTGTGAATTTCCTGTTCCCTCTCTGCTTTCCACACCCTTTCCCCATTATTGGTGGCTTATGGAAAAAACAGAGAGCGGTTTTGGCTCAGTCCTTTTCTCTTCCATCCTTTTAGAACCCACCCAGTGACAGAGAAGCTGTGGTCTGTGTGCTTAAGGCCCTGCAATACGTCTAGTTGTAAAGACTTCACTCTGGAGTGAGAATCACTGTGATTGCTTTGGTAGGTCAGCCTGGTTCTGTTGGGTGCTCTTCCTACACAATTTGCCATATTCACCTCAACAGCCTTTAACAGTGACGGAGAAGAGTTTTCATTTTTCTTGACCTTATTTATTTTTTTCTTTTTTTTAGTGTTTTTTTATTATATTATGTTAGTCACCATACAGTACATCCCTGGTTTCTGATGCAAAGTTCGATGATTCATTAGTTGCGTATAACGCCCAGTGCACCATGCAGTATGTGTCCTCCTTACTACCCATCACCAGAATGTAGGACTTTCAATGTAAATTGGAAAGTCTTAGGTAAATTGGGGCAAATTGATCACCTAGAGTTTAAGCCAACAAATGTGTATGGTAGTCCTGTTGAAAACGACTTGACAGGGGTGCCTGGATGGCTCACTTGGCTGGGCATTGGACCTTGATTTTGGCTTGCGTCATGATCTCGGGGTCGTGGGATTAGGGCCACATGGACCTCCATGCTTGGCGGGGAGTGATCTGCTGGGGATTCTGTCCCCCCTCTTCCTCTGTCTCTCCCCCCACACATGCACGTGTGCACACACACACACACTCTTTCTCTCAAATAAATAAATCTAAACAAACAAAAAAACCTTGAGGGAGGAAAATGGCTACTATCAGAGGAATAAAGAAAGTACTGAGTGTCAAGGACCCAACATAGTGCCTGGCACATATGTTGCTATTCAACTGATGGGATTAATAGTAAAAATAAAATTAATGTATGTTTTCAAACTTACTGTTTATCATGTAGTGTGTTAAAAGAAGTGAATGTATCATCTCAACTTATCCGGACAATCACCACAATTATTACCTTTTTCCAGGTGAGGAAATTGACTTAATCTCATAGAAATTAATTGTAGAAAGAGTAAGTAAACCTACCAATGTCATGCAATTCACAAGTAATAGCACTGAGATATTAACTGAATTTGGTCTGACCCAGAGTGTGTGTTCCTTCCTCAAGATGCCCTCTGCATCCTTAACTCCCATTGTTTTGGTTGATTTCTCTTGTGATGTTCCTCTCATTCCTGACTAAAGCTTTTAGCATTTCCCTGGCTTGAGTACTGAGTTCATGATTATCTAGTTTCCAATTTGGCTGCCCCAGGGGGTTTTTTGTACTCAACCACTGATTTCCATTGCTTATCAATTTACTCAATTATTCTACCAAACTTTAATGTGTGCCCATTTTGTGTTATGGATTCAAGTTATAAATACAAATAACCCAACTCTTGTCCTCCTAATAACAGAAGGATCTTAATTTGTAGTCAGGGAATTTTACTCAGCAATACAACCTCAGTTTTATCCTAACAGTCTGTATATTGAATTAATACTTCTCAGGGAAAAGATGATAATTTTTCTCCAAGAATTTGATCTCCAGTCTCTAGACTCAAGGCTGAGATGTGCTATTTCATGGGACCCATGGTTTGGGTCTAGCTATCCAACTTGCTTTCCTTTAATGTCCTCAAAGGTAAATTTAAAAAGAGTGGATACAGCAAGAGGTGAACAATTCACACTAAATATTTTTTTCTCTTTTTAGAAAACAAACACTGCTTGTCCAACCCATAAATATGCAACCATTATAGTCTTTTAGTCATCAGCAATGAAACGGACACAAGCTCTGCGTTCCATCGGATGACTATGAAGAGTAGAACATAAGAATCGCGATCTGGAACAATGTTTACTGACAGGAAAGTCATAGTGTTGCTTGGGGCTTTGTCTTCAAGTTCATTTTCACTGAGAGGTAAGGCTGTGAGCTGAGGCTTCTTCATTCCAGTTCTGTTACTAGCTTTGGCTGGAAGGAAATTTCACACCTTGGGTTCTTCACAGGTTAAATGGGACCACAGTGACAAAGACCTACTGGAAAATATTGTTTTCAGGAAGTAAGATGCTAGAAATCATAGCATGATATTGGGGCCTTCCAATGTTGCTAAAGACAGAACTCTCATGGCAAATAAAACCTTGGTTTGCAGTAGCCACAAAACATTACTTCTAGTTGTTTCCTTCTAAATGCTCCTCAAAAATACACAATATGTCATATTTTTGAAAGCGTAATGGTCTTTCCCAGAGGTATTTATTGTGGTGAGTATTTGATGGGGTTGGAGTGGCATGAGATTGACTTCTCCTCCATCAGACCCCCGCGTCTCTGGATGTGACTTGCTCTTTCTAGGCTATGGGATACGACTGACATTTGTTCCTTGAATTGGACCCTGTGCTCCTTGGCCACTGTCACGCCCAGATCTCTGACCACCAGAGCCACGCTTCTCGGAGAGTGGTCATTGGAGTAGTTTTCCCTTCATCTGTAGGACTCTGCTCAGCATAAAGGACAAGGTGACTTTGGAGTCACTGTCAGGAAAATGCTTGCCATCAATGAGAGCCGCTTTCTCCATTTGGCAAAGCGGATTTGCTCTGGAAGGGGGCAGCTCATCGTGGTGAGCCAGTTATATTTTTGATCAGCCCAGGGATTGTTTTATGTTCCGCAAGAAGATTTTGATTGCCGCAAGCTGGTGCATGATGCAATGGTCGTACTTGAAGCGCTCTGCAAAACAGTCCTCTCAGGGTTGTGGGCTGTGGAAGGGGAGGGAAACATAAGCATTAGGGACCTTACAACCCGCTACTGAGGCTCAGCCTTCTCTGACAGGTATGGTGGTGCCCTTGGCAGCAGCAACGCTGGAACTCTTGCTGACTGGCTAAGACCCTGCACCCACCTCTTTTTGGGATCAGTGGCCGTGAACATGGAGAGGGTGTATCTCGGGAAACAGATATTCCTAACATCGACCAGTATGAGAACCCATAGCAGAAGGGTAACTTGGGCCCAAGGAAATGTCTAGTGAGAGACTGGTTGGAAGCAAAGGGTGTTTCCTCAAAGCGAGAGGGTTATCATGGCCAGTGATACCAGTGAACTTCAGTCTTCTCATAAACGTGACCCGACAGAATTGCCTCAGGGCCCCTCTCGCAAGTTCTGCCCGGCCCAGGGAGTTGGTCCGGCAGCTTTAATGAAGCTCTGTTCTTTTGAGAGTCACATCTTCGTGTGCCATTCTTTTCCCTTTGCTCTTCTCTTGTTAGTGGGTTGTGTTGGAATCGACTGGAACGGAAAATATTCTGGAGAATCTTACTTGTTTAGGACTTTGTGGTTTGTAAAGGGCTTTCGCATCATCTCACAAATGCACCCTTCTGAAATTAAGGATTCTGGAGAACGTGGCACACAACCTCATGTCTGGATAGGAAACACCTGTCGAGCTCAGTGGAATGCCCACACAGAAAGGGCGTCAGTATATCCAAGTTCCAGAGAGGTAAACTGAGTCTTGAAGAACTCAGGGACATTGCTTATTGGTTCCAGGGCTGATCTAGCAGCAGTAGACCTGAAATTCAGCTTTCCTGGTAACTGGAGCAGTTTTCTGCTCTTTCCCTTTTTTCTTTCTTGTGTACTTAATTTATTATTATTGTTGTTGTTGTTGTTGTCAGTTGCGCATGAGACAGCGTTATCGCCCCAAAGCAATGTGAACAGAGTTTTAGACGGTGACATCACTGTAGAGCTCAGATGTGTTCATTGCTATAAGCGGAAAGCTTCCAGCAGGCTGTGGTTTAATGAGGCAATCTCAAAGCAGCTTAAACCATTGTTTGCCTTTTGCCTTTGTTTGCAAATTCAGCACAACTTCGTGAAATCTGCCAGAAAATGACAAGAGTCTAGCAAAATTACTCATAACTCAAGGGACTGGGTGAAAGCAAACTGCCATCGCCTCTTTCTGTGGCAATTTGAGAGGGCCGATGAGACAGGCCCCCGCATGCAGGTTTCAAGGTCAGGACAACAACAGCAGCCCAGAGTGGACAGTTTCCCAGCAATTTCACCTCTGAGACCCAGGGCCCCGGATTCCACTGCGGTATTGAAAATTCCCTGTTGCCCCCCAAATTGCCTCTAAAGTCATTTCATGAAAATAGTCCCTGAAAATAGGATCTCAATGACAGTAAAGATTATCACTGGGTTTCCAAAGAAAATAAAAAACATACAAGTGCAATCATATGATATTTTTTCCCCTGAAAAACAAAACTAATGAACAAACAAAAAAGGGGGAACAGACTCATAAATGCAGGGATCTAATTGGTGGTTTCCAGAGGGGAGAGGTGGGGGAAAGAGTAAAATAGATAAAAGGAATGAAGACGTACGAACTGCCAGTTATAAAATAAATACATCACAGAGATGAAAAGTACAGCACAGGGAACAGAGTCAATAACATTGTTACAACAACACGTGATGGCAGATGGTGACCACATTTATTGTGGCGAGCACTGAGTAATGTCTAGAACAGTTGAATCACATATTGTATATTTAAAACTAACATTCCATCAGATGTCAGCTATACTTCAATAATACAAATCAATAAATAAAATAAAAACACCAACTTCTATTTTTATTAGACACATAGCAGGTTACAATAGGAAGGAAGGAAGAGTAGAGGGAGAAGGAGGAGGAAAAGAAGGCAGCAAAAAGGAACATTCCGGAAAACAAGTAACTGTGCTATAAGGATATGAATAGGGCGCAAGACCTGGTATCTAGACGCTATGGAGGTTTTACCCTTCCTGCCCCAATGAGATGAAGGCAGCACTCATTAACAGGCAAGGGGCCCCAGGCTTTCCACGCCTTCTTTCAGACCTCTACCCCCAGGGAAAGCACTCAGCCTGCTTGCTGAGATCTATGTTCTGGAAGGAAGGCTGGGAGGACAGTGTGCACGTGCGGGAGGAGGGGGGACTCAGGCCAGTGTAGGCAGAGCCCCTCCTCTTTCCTGCTTATTGTGCACTCCCAGCCTGGGAGACCAATGTCTACTATCTCAGGATCGTCTTACAAGATGGCAATATCGTGCTGGGGATGCCTCTCCCAAGACAGTATTATTATTGTTGTTGTTGTTGTTTCATGAGTGGGGAAACAGCTTTAAACTTGGGCTGAATGGGAAAAGTCTATGACCACAATCGGGGGCTTATTTCACCTGCCCTGATGCCTCAGGCACAGCTCACTGATCGGGAGCTGGCAGCCCAGCCTGCCTCCGTGCTCTCTCCCAGTCTAACCACTCATTGTACTGGAAAGAGAATGAGGAGTTGGGTAAAGACTATTTCTACTGGGTTTATTATAGAGAAACGAATAAAACCTGGCAAGTGCCAGGGCTTTTGACAGTTTCCCTACAGAGTCATATTTAAGAAAAAAGCATCCAAAATGATGAACGAGGGTATTCCAGTGGTTGCACGTGTCTCTCGGACAAGAATTCTCAAAATCCAAATTCTCCTGTATCCCGCCCGTGCTTGCCGTTAACCCCACTGCAAACCCCATCCATATAGTCTTCCTTCTATCTCCCCCCCCCCCACAAATGTGATCAGTAACATGTCTGGCTTCTTTTATAATTCTCTTTCCATGCCCCCCATTATTCAGATGAACTACAACAAACTAACATGGTGCCTCCTGCGATGTGACCCTGCAGAACTAATCTCTCTGAAACTCAATTTCAGGCCCAACAAAGAGTATCCATCCATCTCCGGCTCTGGGGCCACTGGGCAATATTAAATATGACAATTCAGGGAAATACCAAGCACAGTGCCTGGCACACAGCAGTGAACAATGAATATTAGCCCCTTCCGTTTAAAGACAGTTCAAGATTAAAAATTCAAAGAGTTTCCTCAAGCTTGTGTTGGTAAGGAGAGAACTGGGAAGAGAATCCAGATCTCTTAGGAGAAACAATATTTATCTTATTCTTCCACTGTCTTTTTCATTCTGTCTATAATGATCTTATCTACACATTTTTCCTTGGCCCTCATTTCCTTTGACTAGAGCTAGACAGTCAATTGCAGAAAGGATAAAATAAATGAGAAGTAATAACTGTGGCCTTGGTACTACATTTACTTTATAAATAAAATGAATCTTTCAGAACATTTTGTCTGATGTAATGACATAGCTGGGACCCTAAAGCCAGATTTAGAAAATCTTAAATATACAGATTTAACGATTTTAATAAAAAGTGGCAACCCCCTTGATTTATTACAGAAGTTGTTAAATGACTGGCGAACACACACATATGTGCACACGTGCATATGTTCACATTTTACATAAATACATATGTGTTCATGTACATGCATATTAGACTACACTTTTATTCATACATTTGTAAGTAATTTGGAACAAGAAGGCCAAGAAATAGTTTATTGATTTGCTTTTTTATTCCTTTAATTACTCACGCATCCAATCTTTGTGGAATATTTGCCGTGTGTCAGACGCTGTGCTAGGCAAGAGGCCATACCAGAATCAGTTCTAGGGGTCTGGGGCACTGTGGGAGCGAACCGACCCCTGAGTAGACAGACACATAGAGAGAGCGTTACAATTCAAGTAGGCACAGAGCACCATGATAAAACTAAAAATGGGAGATGCACAAAGCTCCCCACCTTCCATTTTGTAATGATTTTGCAGGAAATGGGGTGGATGGGAGCATTTTCTTTTAGCTAGTTTTAACTTTTTACTTATATACTGTATTGAAGGATGGAAACAAAACGTGGACTCCAAATAATTCAACATAGGATTGTCCCTCTGAGGTTACATCCTTGAGTAGTCAGTCCTGTATCGTCCAAGACTCGCCTTCTTGGATTCAAGGTCTACCTGCACATATGCGGTAATACACTTCTAGGCCTGTAGATGGCAGACTTCGCTCATTGTTCCGATAGATTTTGCCCACACCTGTTGGATGTGTGGTTAAACTTTGGGCCACAGCGTCTAAACCTCAGCTTCACGCTGCTCCGCGAATGTAGAGCTGCATATTTCCTTGCTTGGTCCACCTTAAAACCTTGCGATGCGACACATTTTTCATTTCAGGGGTTTTTAATGTACCTTCGCGTTTTTTGGGTACAGCTCATACACGAGTGACTAGGCAGGGCTTCGACTTGAAAGACTTTTGATCTTCGGATGTAAATAAGACATTATTTGAGAAAAAAGTCCATGCTGTGGAAAACCCAGGGAAATTAAAAATAGAGCCCACTCACACTGAATATATGCATGCTTGCAAAGCATAGACTCTCTTTGCAACACCCCACACCTGTGTCTTCTCTCAGAGTCTGGCCATCTGGTAGTACCTTGGCCCAAGGTCTAGAAGTATTTCAAAGAAGCAAGCATTTATTGACTTCCTTCTATTTGCAGGATACTGCATTTGGTGATAAGAAAATACACAGCTGAATAGGCATGCAACTTAGCCTTTGAAACTCGTAATTTTGGGGAGGAAACTAATAATGTTGTAGCTAGAACGTCACAAATTGAAGGAAGGTACTCTAGGGGTGGAGGGGTAGAGGATATCACACCCACTAATGGTGGATGGAGTATTTGTGGAAACATGGAATTCAAATGAGCTGTGGGATTATTTGCAGAGACTTTACGGGCAGCTCTGAGAAGAAAGCATTACAAACATTTGAATCAGTTTGGACAAAACCATATTTTGCAAGGTCCCTGGAGGCGAAAATTTGTCCTATTCGATAGAATCGAATTTTGGATTTTGTGGCCAACAAATCCATATAATCCCAAAATAAACATCTGTATCATCCGCTATTTATTCTGTATCTTGAAATAATTATATATTTGTACCACATTAAAATATACCTATCTGGCAACTTTATAGTTTTTAATATATGCTTATTATTTAAAAAATCTATAAACTTTGGGAAAAAATAATTCGACAGTAATAAACATACCCTGTAATTCTACCTCCCTGATAAAGCTCTTCCTAATATTTCAGTGTTAAATAAAACTTAATGATTAAGTAAACATTGTAATAGCGTGATGTCTGCATTTATTAAAAGCTACTAGCTTGAGACTGAAATTATTGGCACATAAGGCCAGTCATGAGCACAATGACATTTTCCTGCCTCGTTAAAAATTATAAGGGATCGATGAAAATGATTTTCATTTTGAAACTAGAAAAAAATAACTAATGCATTTTTTTTTTCAGTGAAGTCTCAGCTTTGGGCTTTGTCTATAAAAGATTTAAGTGCAAGCTAAGATGAGTCATTTATTGGGCTGTTGCTTCTCTTCCTAAGACTCTTTTCCCTTTTCTGTTGAGTGATATCATAATATCTCCTCACTTGTGAGATTCAGAAGAAGTTGTGTGGTGACCTGATATATGTCAGGTGCTTACGAAACGTCACTTCCTCCCCACTCTTTTGTAGGGTAAGCCCCATTTCTCTTATCCACTGAGGCTCTCAGAGAAAATCACTCTAGTCTAGAATTTCCCAGCCTTGGTGCTATTGACATCGGGGGCAGATACATTTTTGTTACGGGACCTGTAGGAACCTGCGGGATGTTTATCAGGATCCCTGTCCTCTACTCAAGAGATGTCAGTGGCAATTCCCTTGTCGTGGCGACCAAAAATGTCTTCAGATATTGCTGAATGTCTCTGGGGGGAGCAAATCACCCCTGATTGAGAACCACTGCACCAGTGCCTTAAACGACAACTGCTTCATCGATGTGGATGGATGAGAAACTCTCTTTCTAATACACTGGTGCTGTATACCGTGGCCATACGCTGCAACTAAGGCTGAGCGTTCTTAAACCCTGTCTCCCCAAGCTTATGAAGCTACAGCACACACTGTGACTCTTCACTGCCCCTTCCTGCATCACCCAGCTCCTGAGAAGTCTTGGATCCTGAGAAGTCTTGGACACAACAGTTTGTGTTTTAGTTTTTATTTTTTAATTTTTTTAAAAGATATATTTATTTTAGAGAAAGAGACAGAGTGAACGAGCGGGGGTAGGGACAGAGGAAGAGAGAGAATCTCAAGCAGACTCCCCGCTGAGCGTGGAGTCCAGCACGGGACTCGATCTGATGATTCTGAGATCATGACCTGAGCAGAAATCAAGAGTGAGATGCTAAACCGACTGAGCCACTCAGGTGCCCCCATAGTTTGTGTGTTAACATCTTTGTTCCAGACAGCTCATGGGGTCTATAACCATGTATGTTGTTGTGGGTTCATTATCTGGTTTGCCTTGGGTGAATCCTTCACCCACTGAATCACCGTCCCCCAACGCATGCCCTCTCTACCCAAATAGGCTTCTGTCTTGGGTCCTGCTTAGCAGTCAAGTTTCCCACTGGCACTGCCTTGAAGCACAGGCCACTTGCTGAAACGCTGGCATCTTTCATAATTTGGAATTATCTTAACCCCCCAGGAACTGGGGTCACAGGTCTCCATATATTCAGTGACAGACCTAGATGCTATATATATAAATCTCTTGGGAGGAGGTGTTGTGTTGTTTGAGTAGGATTACGGTGCTATCTCCATGAACGGTGACAATGAAGTGGTGCTGAGATTTGAGCTAAACTGTGCTATTCACACGTGGCTTTTATTTCTTTTCTGTACACCAATTATTTTTGTCTGCCACTTAATATGCTTTTGCAGAATGTACACAGTTGACAGTTTCTTCATTTATTTAGGTGCCTTTAAGTGCACTAAGCAGTTCTGTCATGTTGTTGGCTGTAAGAGCTCCCCCTGCTTGCAAGGCCATGAGGCTCTGTACAACCCCTCACCGTCATTCCACTTCCCTTCCTGACAGTGCTGTGATTTTCACGACCACTAGGCTGTTAGTTTAAAAAGTATGACCACTGAGAAACACCTTGAAGTTATGGATCCACACCCTACCAAGAACTCCTCATTTTAGTATTTTAGACCCATCCACTCTTTCCGGTATCCTTATACACCAAATGCAGTTCGAATAAAATCAAAGTTCTCACCATACTGTATGGTGAACTTCTGAACTGACCTCCATCCAGATGATCTGTTTTTCGCCATATCAAATTCTTTTCTTCAGGTTTTTCTAGATTTTACCTTTATTTTTCCCCCATGAGTTTTAGATACTAATAGTAGCCAAGCTTTCTCAGAAAGCAGAATCTCAGGCAAAGGCTTGCATCATATAGTTTATTTTGGGAAATAATCCCAACGAACAGGATGGGGCATAAAGAAAATGAAGCAAGGAAGAAAGGAGAGAATATTCTAGAATTTGTTATTGGGATGTCACTGTTATGGATCTCTTAGGCTACATTCTGTTGGGAAACCATTGATCCATATGTCATGCTCCTCAAACTTGTCCCCCTGAGGGACAGAAAAAGGTTGTATTTACCTGTTGGCTTCAATATCCCATTGGTCAAGATTAACCCCATGGAATATTAACTCTATTAGAATTCCAGGCTTGTCTATGTGTCAAAAATGATTTATCCAGTTGTTACAGGGAAGACCTGTGACAGCATGCAATGTTTAGTGCAACAGAGGAAAGTACCATAAGGGTATATTCCCTTGCAAATGATCATTATATCCATGGCTGGGATAAAAATGTAAGTGGAGCTCCTTGCATAGGAGCTGCTTTATGATATCAGTGCCAGGGCTCTCTCACTACCAGGGAACGAGAGAGAAGATGAGGTTTCATCTGATAAGCAATGACTAGTGAAAATGTATTATCTAGATAAAGCTATCCAGAAGAAAGGTAAAAATCTCAAGATGGCTTCAAATGGGCATGTGTTTATACGAGACTCAAATTGATAATAATATGCCCCTTGACCCTACTTTGGCTTTTCATTCTTCTCCCAATTCTTCTCCCATTCTTCTCCCATTCTTCGCCCTCTTCCAGTTCAGCATGGTCACCAACCCTATGCTATATGGTGACATTATCAAAGAGAAAGGCTCCATCAGTTTGCCACGATGATCTTCACCCTTGATCCTGGAAACTTCTCATATCGTTTCTGATCTTTGTAGGATCTGGATGTTTTGGTGGGTCCTGGTTACATGTCCAGATGTAAACCAGCATTGTATAGATCCCGTGTATGAAGTCGAGCTGAACATTAATCAATCATTGGGCATGTGTGATTTCAGCTCTTCTCCTTCTGAAGTCTCTAATAAATGTCAGCATTTAACATCCTGTGTTCACTTTATGTTTAAACCTGTGGAAGGATATTGTCTCAAATGATTTTATATTAAAGAACTCCATTGCCAGTGTTTGCACATGTGTGTATGGGAGAAGAATACTTATAAGGAGCTTATAATTATCAATTTGAATCTTGTATAAAAACATACCAATTTGAAGCCTGTGTGTACATATGGTGTGTGTGTGTGTGGTGTGTGTGTCTCACGCACGCATGGGCACACGATGGAGGGAACATAGATGTTACGAGTTACAGGGTGTTATGAATTAAAGGGTAAAGGATCTTCTTCAGTTGGGTGTCCCTGGTAGCAGAGCATGAGACAAAGACTGGAATGCAAGTGGTGCATTGGGTGATCCCAATTTGGGTGATTGCAGGAAATGCTGGTAGGCAACAGGGAAATAACACAGAATAGGAAGGAGCTGTGTTATTGTATGTATGTATGTATGTATGTATACATCCTCTGAGCAGCAGACACCACGGCAGGGTTACATGTACAAGGATTTCACTGGGGGAAAGCATATACGAGAAAATGGGAAGGGACTAGGAGAAGCCTGGGGACTTGTCAGATTTCATTGGAGGTTTGAAGGACGGGGAAAGGAGAAAGTTGGGCAGAAGCACCTTGGACTGCTAAGAAAAGTCTGGTAAGGCCTGTACAGAGCCCTTGCATCCTAGAAAGCTATCAGAGAAATACTGCACATGCCTCAGTGTCCCTGTCTCTCAGTCATTGGCTGAGAGAAATCCATGGGAAGCATGGTCTTGGTGCAAACACAGCGCTGGATTTAAGAACGGAACAGCTGGGTCTCTCAGTCAATTACTTCCCCGCAGTCAGGGATCTGACAGGTGTATTCTCAAAACCATCACAGAAGCCAATTCCAGGTGCTGGTGTTCTTAAATAGTGTGTTACTGACATGGGCATTGGGGCTCAGTCTTGCTCAGGACCTCTGATGCCTGGGGAGGACAGACCTAAACGTTGTCCTACCTGAGGGCTGAGGAGATACTTATCCACCAGGTGCCATGTGGCATTATTTGAGGACTGCTCCCAGGAGCATCAGCCACCTGGCACCTCTCGCTTGCCCCACGCTCAGCCAGAGAAAGCCCCCAGGCAGAGAAGCACAGATGCTTGAGCGAGAGGCCATTGGCACACGTGAAATGGAAACCATCAAGGGGATATGGCAGAACACCAACAGAATCCGTTACAATGAGCTAAGGAAAAAGGGAAGTGAATTCTCCTGAATGCTAATTATTTGTTCTTCAGCCTCTCTAGGTTTCCCAGGATTTGAGGGTAGTCAAGTAACATTTTCTTTCTGTTTATGATTTCCCTCTGAGACTATCATTGCTTTAGGCAAATGTATTCATGTGAAGAATCATTTTTCTCCATGTCTGAGCCTGTAATAAATGTCAACCCTTTTTTGGCAACTGCAGCTAATGCTGCAGACCTACCATTACCGAAATTGAAATTACATATGTTAGGACCCCAGATCAATTTATTTCAAGGGACACCCAAGATCACTCTGGACAGGCAATGAAATCTCTCCACCTCTGTGGCTCTGAGCCTCATTCTGGAAAATGAAGATGGGATTTTTTTTTTTAACTTGCTTTTCTTTTTCTTCTCAGTTCTTGGATGAAACACATAATTCAAATAAATCGTTAGCCTTATTAATTCCCCTCCAACCTGGCATCCTCTCTCAAATACTTAGTAAGACCAGGTACTCAGGAAACAAAGTGTGAGGTCTTTAACGTTTGCTCAGTGGGGCCTCTAAGCTGTTTAAGAAACAGTCCTTACATTTATCTACGAATCATAGGCTGTTGGAGCAGAGAGCAAGGCAATATCTCAGGCAAGGTTTCATTTCACAGGAGAGAAAAATGAATGCTAGAGAAGGAAGTGACTTTCCCAAAGCCATACTTCAAGTTGGTGGCAGAGCCAAGACCACAATTAAGGTTGCCTGAAACCCAGTCTATTATTTTTCAGTAGAACTTAGTAAATATAAATTTAATAATAATAAACTAATAAGAAATGGGACTTACGTTTTACATTCTGGTGTAAAGAATTTTTGTGCATTGTCTCATATAAGGAGACCTCTAATGGTGTATAATGGGTCATGCAGCAGGCAGTGCAGCAATCTGGTTAAAACCAGGGGCCCTCTGGGATCAGAATGCTTGGGCTCAAATTCTAGCTCCAGCGTGTATTCCCTGCTGACCCCGAGTGATATCGCTATGCCATCTTGCTCTCCTTGGTAAGTCAAACACCACCTATCTCAGTGTTCTTAAAACGATTGCATGAGATTATACAAGCAGCATTTCTAGGTGACGTCTAGGCCACAGCGAGTACTCAGTGACTGGAAGCTATTGAAATGCCATCTTTACAACAGCTCCTTAAAGTAGGTTTTCTCAGCCTCAATATCCCAATGAAGAAACAGAATCCCATGAAGGCGCCTCAGCGGGAAGTGTAAGAACTGACCTTCAAGCTCTAGTGCCTGACCTTCAGCTTTAACAAAGCGAGTTACCACACTGCTTCTCTTTTTAATGGCGGAGACTCATGCAGTGATGATACGTATCGTCATTCCACTTCGAATGTGTTTCTCATCCCAGTTGGCCAATCACATCCCTCTTCTTGGAGGAAGGGTCACCCTGGGTCTTAGAGATTTTACTTCAAGTGCCCAGTGCTGTTCTCATCACATGCTCTTCTTCTTCGGATTGGTCATGGTCATGGACCAAGGGAAATATTACTCATTTTTAGAAAAAAAAAAAAAAACCGTGTGCGAATCCTCAAATTTCAACCTAATAACATGAATCCTTATCAATAGTATTTAGACAGATTTTTTTTTGCCTTTTTACATGCTCTGTGAAATGGTCGTTTTTAGTTTCTCCTTTGCTTTTTGCTTTGTATAGTGTGGTTCGCACCCTTGTAGCTCACTTAGCTCCCCTGGATTTTGCCCCTGCCTTTAAAGAGCTCACAGTTAAGAGAAAAATATTGGAAGTATATGCAAATATCTATAATGAGGCAAATATCAGTTGACTAGAACAAGATATAGACTAGTAAATAAAGAATTTTTGTGCATTGTCTCATATAAGGACAGAGAATAATGAAATGTAACTTGTAAGGTGAGTTTTAAAGATTAGAGCTACAAATTGTAGAATATCACCACTGAGCATGAACCAAATATATACACCTCTCCTAAGAACTTAGAACAGAGGGAAATTGAGCTGTAATAATAAATAAAAGGTAGAGCATAGGCATGCAGAGTTATTTGAAGCAGAACACAGTTCCTAGGATGGCTAGACACCAGAGCAACATTTTTGAATAGATTAATATACTTAGAAGATAATGTCAATAAGAACGGGGTTGGACATGCCTGTTAGTATAGAAAGAACGATCAGAGGAGTTTATATTAGGGGTGTCCAATCAATTGAATATGTTGACCCAGTTGTTCTTGATCTTGGGATCCTTCCCCCAGTCCTCTTTTCTATGCTTACCAAAGGGCATTAAGGAGATACTGCACTGATGATAAAAACTTTGGTTGCTTCATTCTCTTACAACGATTCCTCATGGTTCCTTGATGACAGTTTCTAGCTGTGATTTGGAGTCCCATGTTATTGACTGCAGAGAAAAAAAAGACTCAGAAAAGATCTGAACATCTCTGGCCCACAAGATGACTATATTTCTTTTTTTTTTTTTTTAAAGATTTTATTTATTTGTTTGACAGAGATAGAGAAAGCCAGCAAGAGAGCGAACACAAGCAGGGGGAGTGGGGGAGGAAGAAGCAGGCTCATAGCGGAGGAGCCTGATGTGGGGCTCGATCCCATAACGCCGGGATCACGCCCTGAGCTGAAGGCAGATGCTTAACCGCTGTGCCACCCAGGCACCCCAAGATGACTATATTTCTTATTGTGTGTTGATAAAGTGCCACTTTGGGGGCACATCAGTTTTGTATTTGTTCGCTTAATGAGTCATTTTTTTCAGTGTCTTTTCATTACTGGGTGCCAATTAAGCAGTGTCTGGTCTCTTAAGTAGAGTTAGACCCAGTGAGCATCTCTCTCAGAAGCCACTTCACCATTACCAGGTTCATGTCTGTGTTCTCATGATAGCCACCCTTTAAAGACAAAAATTATTATTTTACAAGTGGGACCAGTGCTTCTTTGTAGGAAGCAACTGACCATATTAGGCAAATACCATGATGATCACATCAGGTTGATGTTGGAGGGTTGATCGCATGATGTGGAAGAAATGAAATGAGCAGAAATTTAGGACAGAGGGAGTTAAAGAGAGACATGGCAGAATGTAGGGATGGAAAACTGAAGGATCCTCATTAACGTGGGGGAAAGTCGAATCCCTGTTTGTCACACATGGCCAATGAAATTTTTATATTCCAGTACTCCATTACCAGCAATACACGAGTTTTGTCAGTTTTCTGAGCAAGGGGAAGACTTGTGTAGATTGATAGCTATGTTATTGCAATTGCTGTTGCTGGACTTATGAGAGCTACATGCCAAGTCTATTCTGACATGTGCCTGAATAGAGACACCATCTACAAGGTGGTCCACAAACTGAATTAATTCAGAGGAGACAGCAACAGAAAATCAGAAAATAATATAAGTTATCCCCCCCCAGAATCCCTGAATGTTTGAGAAGGTTGATTTCTCTGTTACTTTTGAATCTGAAAGCACAGGGTATTTCTGCTGACATTTGTGCATCGTAGTTATTATCACAGGGATTAATAGACAGGATGGATCATTTTATTTGGGGCATTCGGAGAACATTTTATAGGTGATGCGGCAGCCAAGTAGAACCCTGATGAGCAAAACAGATGTTAAATAGGGGATGTTAAGTAGTGGCTAAGCAGGTGTTACCTACTGGTTAAACAGGGGAGGTGGGAAGATGAACTGTATAGAAAGGAGGTTCTGAGCATTTGTGAAAGTCAGAGGGGTGTGAGGTAGCTGTTGAGCAGAGCATCTGGTTGGAGGCTAGGGATGTATGTAATGTCTGTATCACCC
The DNA here is from genome assembly GCF_023065955.2 of Ursus arctos. NCBI lineage: Eukaryota > Metazoa > Chordata > Mammalia > Carnivora > Ursidae > Ursus > Ursus arctos. Next base: position 8,818,445 of record NW_026623111.1, on the reverse strand, counting down.
TGTGCACCGGGGAAGGACTGCTAACCAGGCAAGCACTAACAATCAGAGGACCTGGGGCCATCCATCTTCTGAGAAGTCATTCATAAGGCATTAAATAGAGCCTGTGATTCACTGAGGAGCTATAAAAGCAGAAGCCAGGTAGCACATCTGAATTCAGGGACAAGGAAAAAACAAACATAAGTCCCTCTGGGGCTCACTTTGAAGTGCCAGTGGAAGATGGACCAATACTATTGATGCCCCAAACAACGGCCCCCAGTGCATCTCTGATTTTAGTGACATTCTGGTGGACAGTTCCATGTACCCTGACTGCATCCCACCCCAAACAGACATAGTGAGATTCTACTTTTCTGCTGCAGGGATTTCTTCTTACCAAAGGCTAATTAGCTCATGTACCTAGTGCAGTGCAGAAAGGTGGGGGGATAAATGCCTTCCAGGAATCCCCCACTATTGAGGAACGGAAGTTAGAGATAGATGCCTCTGCTTCCAGCTTTGGACACAATGTTGACACTCACTCTAGCATGTTGTAAAGAAAGTCTCCACAAGCACTGAGCCCCAGTTGTTCACAGTAGTAACCTGTTTTATAATGCACCTCCCTCTGCTGGACCCACTTTCCCCATTCCCTCACTCCTGTTTTCAGGGGTACCTCCCAAATAAACCTGCCTCCAAGTCCTTGTCTAAGACTTTGTAGTATGAAATTTGTCAGTTAGAAAATAATTTGAGAGGATTGGATGCCCTTGAGTTACAGGCAGGAAAAAGCTAGAATATTCTATGTCTTAACTGGGTCATGGTACTTAAGGAAAGGGTTCATCCTTGTAGGAGTCAGGGGGAATAGGTCTGTATGAATAAGTTGGAACCAGAATGCAAATGTTTTAGATCCCTAGACTAAGACTTTGAATGTTTAAACCATGCAGAACTGCTAAAATTTGGGGGGCTCGGATGTTAAAGGATAAAATCAAGTTTTTAGGGGATAGGTTAGTACACATAGAGTAGAGAGATGAATTTAGTTAAGACTCAGGATACAGACAGAGAGACCTCTGATGGGTTCATCAAAACCAGATAATGCTTTCCATTCTTTTCTGCAGTTTAAATCTTATATAACTTTTAGATATTTACATTTGTAGTCTTAGGCAAAATGATAGGTTTTCCATGAACAAAAAGAAATGCCTTTCCCAGGTGTATATATTATACGTGAGTATCCTTGTAATTTCCTTACTGACACCACAAATTCTCAATAAGCCTTTGACTCTCGGGCTTCAAGATCTAACAGCTAATTTGGGGAGAAGGCATCCGAAAACCTGTTCAGATCCTCCTGGCTCAGTAGAAACCAGGTGTACTAGTTGTTTGATGAAAGGTGAAGATTGGCCTCTTCTTTGGAGGATTTGCCTCCACAGGGTGAAATGCATGAAAATGGGAAATGTTTTATTTCAGAATGGCTGAATACAAGATCAATATTTATCATGGAGGTTGCTGATAGCCCATTAAGAAAAGTTCAAGTGCAATTTGGAGAGATACATTTGGTGGGCTTGCAAGGGAAATCGGCTTTCCGTTGAATTCAGAAGGCAGTTTGTAATGAAATTCAAAATTGAGTGAAATTGGTCCAATCTAAAAACCCAGAAAAGAAATTTAAGTCTTTTTAGAAGACCTCAGTCAAGTTTCAAATCAATGGGAGCTGATATATTATCTGAGGCATATAATGAAAACCAAATTTTCACCGGGCTCCAACAGGCCTGTGCCATTCGAATTTTTGAGCTTTCGCAGAACCTGCAGAGGCATAGAAATACATAGAAAGACAGGAACAAATGTCACCAAAAATTAGTTTGGAGAATTTTTAATGTCTTCCCCACTTTTTGGCCTGGCATTCAAAGCCCCCATGTGTTATCGTCAGCACATGTTTACGACATTGGGTAAGAGGATTTTAAATGGAACTTTATTTTCCTGCTTTTGTCTTTCTCTGAGGCTCCCAAAAGCCAAAGACCAAATCAAGACCAGTGGCAAGTGCTCTGCCACTCCAAAACTGGTTTCTTGTCCCTTAGCCCTCAAGATCTGTCTTTGAGGGGCCAAGAGAGATCATTTCCTTAAAGATGCTCCATTCCAGAGACTTCCCTCCTTCATGCTTTTCTCTCAATTCAAGTCAAACGAACAGGGATTGGAAAACTAAAATCTGGGGCCTGATGTGTGTTTCATACACTTGAGAAATCTACAAGTGACAGGTGGTGACTGTGGTCCAAAGAAATACAGCAGAGCAGGAAAGAGATCTGGTTCTAGAAAAAGTTAACAAGACTTCCACTCACAGCATGGGGCAAGAAGCACAGATTCCCTGAGTGGGTCGCTAGGAGAGATGGCAAGCATGGCCACTCCTGTTTCCACGTTTGTGTTCCTTGTCCCAAGTAGCCATCTTACTGGGAACACTGCAACATATGTAGGACTTTGATTCAAAAAAGTGGTGACATATAGAAAGTAGATCTTGTAATCCTGGGCCCATAGAAAGATGTCTTTGAGGCCTTGCAAGAAGGGAAAGAAAACCATGACCACACTCAAAATACATGTGTATTCATGTATTCATAGATCTATTTTTGTCAAAATGAATTGCTTGTATTTCTGGGATGGAAGAGATTCAATGCTGTCACTTTCTACCAAGGGACTATTTGATCTCCTCAAGGAATGGTGCCACTTGGAGACCAAGAGTTGAGCTCTGTTGCTGGCAGGTTGAACTGTGACAGTGGCAGCAGATAAATCAGTTTTGGCTAATGGGGCCTCATGCATATCCTCCATCTTTATCATCACAGTCTGCTCACTTATATTGTAATTCTGTTAGAACTGATGGAGCACTGGGTGTTATATGCAAACAATGAATCATGGAACACTACATCAAAAACTAATGATGTGCTGTACGGTGACTAACATAATATAATAAAAAGAAGAAGAAGAAGAAGAAGAAGAAGAAGAAGAAGAAGAAGAAGAAGAAGAAGAAGAAGAAGAAGAAGAAGGAGAAGAACTGAGGTGGCCAAGAACAGAAGCTAGCTTACACCAACTGGCCAAGCCATTTTTTCTCCTTGATTGGTTAGTGCCCCTTTCGTGATGAATGCACACTAGTGGAAATTAACACATCAAGATCTTCCCGCTTGATGCCCTTCTTGATCTCCTTGCCTATTTACCTCCTCCTACTGCAGACCTCCTTGTTACTGATCTTTCAATCTTTCTCCTTCCACACTTCTTCCAGCCAGCCAGGCCATTTTCCACTGCCCAAGTTCCATATATAAGCTGACTTCAGGGAACTTCTCTTTCAATGCAAAGCAGATAATCAAATCTCCCTTCCCATTGGGAGAAATTTCTCTTGCAATTATCTATCGAGGCTATCCATTAGTGGGCTGTAGTTAAGGTGAAATCCACTATAAGCTTATACTCATACACTGAGCCTTCAGGTTTCTGATGACTCAGATTTACACCCACCTCACTTCCCTCAGTCACAAAGATGCACACTGTTTTGGGAAGGACATGACCTTACATGAGACAGTTCTCTATAGCAGAGACAGACTCTGAAGGAAATAACAGCAGGAGACTCTTTCTTGAGCATATTCTCCATTACAGGGCAACAAATCCTTCATGAACGTGATCTGGACAATGTTTCTCCATGTTTCCCATTGTTTACCCCTTGTGTACTGCAGATGAATTTATCCATTTACCATGAAGAAATGGTTTCTGCAGGATTCTGGTGGAGATATATTTTTTAGGGGAGCTTGTAAGATGAAAGAGAAGGATAAACAATACTCATCCAGCTACAATTGGTCTCAGGACTGCAACCGGTGTTTATCACCTCTCTACTGCATTATCCATTCTAAGTTCCTTTTCCTCTTGGCCACACTTGCTGCTTGCCTTGATAGATAGCATACAGACCCAGACTCTCATCCTTGAGGAACCTGAGCCTCTGGTCATGATGTCTTTTTCAGTTAGAAGTTGTTCTGCCTATCCTTTTACCATCACAACTGGGAAGGGGTTACTGAGAGGCACCCAGGTGGGTCACCAGGATTCCACACGGGATCCTCTCTCCCTGCAAGAGACCATGGGCCAGACCAGAGGTTGTGTCCTTTACCTGTGTGTGTGTACATACTCACAAATATCCGTGCAATGAGTAAAGATCTTCCTGTATTTATTAATACTGGTGTCTTTCCCTGTAATTCACTCCTGCACCCCATTTCCAGTAATTGAACTAATTATTTATTACTAAATATATAGCTCAGGAGGGTCCTCACTAATCAGAATATAAGAGAAAGCATAATACAAACTATGACTTGGTAGAGTTTCCCCTTAGTTCCCGAAAGCTATGTTTTCTCATACCCCCTTTAGTTTCAGATCAATTTGTGCAAAGACGTTGCTCAGTCTATTATCTTTACTTGTATTCCATGACTCATTAAAATGAAACTTCCAGTTACAAAACTATCTGAGACTATTTTGCTGAAGTCTTTTAGAACGGCTAGCGTGAGCTACAACTCTATTCAATTAACCCATTAAACATTACATAATTACTCTTTTAGTATCTCATTGATTAGATTTTGGGATTAAAAACAATAAACAAAATATAATCTCTTCTCTTGTGGAGTGAAGGCTCTGCAAGAGGCTTTACTAGGGGCTATGCATAAGGTACAGAGGGAATCCTAAGGAGAAAGTTATAAACTAAACCGGAGGAAGTTAAGGAGCTCAGTGGTTAAGGAAGGAAGCATTCACAGAGGGTGAGCACACTGATTTGGGGATGAAGACCAGTATGAGAAGCAGATCCCAGGCAGAGTGAAGGCACAGAGGTCCTTAGAAGGAAGTTAGCACAGAACCACCAGGGAACCCTGAATAGTTTGGTGTTGTGTGTGTAGAAAAACAGAACAGACCACGAAACCCATTCAGTGATACACTGAAAAATTGTGGATTACAGTGTAAGTGAGACAATAATCCTCAAGGTTTTTTTCCCCTTCTTCTTTTGGATATACCATTTTAGTGAAAATGTGGGAGAGTAATTGAAATGGAAGATTATGGAAGTCAGGATACACAAGAGGGGAAAAAGTTGAGTAAAAGTGAGTACTCATCTATTGAACTATTATTGTTTAGGGACTGAAAGCAAAAAGAAGGCACACCTTTCCTTTCTTTGTTTTTCTTCCGGTTCTATCATTTCAACTACTCTACCAAGAAAGATATAAACCAGTCCTGGACATGAGAGGGTACCAACATGTATGAAATATCTACCCTGGGAGGCCATATGCCAGATACTAAATACATGGTAACATAAAAAATTCTTTCATCAATGCTTTGAAGAAATACTGTTATGTCCATTTTACAGAAAAGGAAAATGAGGCTAGATTTGGAAGTCAATCCGATGTGGGTCTGAAGCTTGCTTCTGTTACATCACAATTGTGTGATTTGGGGCAAATGATTTGAAGATGATGATCTCTATATTTACTTATTTCTAGAATGGGGAACGTGCTTTATTCTTGCAGTAATGCTGAACATATGAGAGGAGGTAAATAAACTTCTTCCAGTGCCTGGAATAGCGTAGTTACTCAGTAAGTGGGGATATCGGGTTTCACATTTGATCAGGGTGTACCATAGTGCCGTTGACTGTGATGAGGAGATGGACTGAGGTACAAGAGTGAGAGGGCTGGCTGAATGTTTAGTTTGGGCAGTATTGATTTAACAGGCCCAGGAGATATTGTAAGAAGGCTGGAGCTGTCCTGGTCCACATAGGGTCTTGAGGATATTTGTGGAGTGTGGTTTTCAGCACACTGAGCGTTCCTTACTCAAAAGTCTGGAAGTAAGTTCCTCTTGTTTGAGGAATTTCTCCATCATCATTAGAACTATTTCGTCTTCAGGTAGGCAGGATCTAGAAGTGTAACCTTGTTAATGTCCATGGGGGCAACACTCGAACAGTGAGAGGTGGGAGTTGTGGATACCTGTGCCAACCTTCCCAAGCCCTGGTGAGATCATTCCATGGTTGTTCCATCCAGATTGCAGAGTCCCCGAGAGGATGAAATGCCCATACCCTACAATGATGCACAACTCCTCATTAACGTAACATTCTCTGCTTCATTTCGCCAATTCTTTCGTGCTTCCTATAACCCCCATTCCCCCCCGAAAGTGATCTGTACCCAAGTGCTGGTTTCAAGATTAATATGGAGAGAATCCAAACTAGGACATATATCCGAATGAAAATATCTGTTGGTTTACAACATATACCTAATTGTTAGCTCAGCGCTGGATACGTAAATGGCATGCAGTGAATGATTTCTGAATGACCAAGTGGATGGATCAAGGGCATCATTTGAAACCAGAGATAATAGATTTTAAAATTAAGTTTCAGTTATAGAGTATAAATGACAGTTGAAAGTTTGGGTTTGGATGCTATCACTACAAAAGAAAATATTGAATAGTAAGAAGACTGGGACAGAATTTGGATAAACACCAACATTTTTACTGTTGTAAAATATACATAACATTTACCATTTTAACCATTTTTAAGTATGTTACTCTGTTGTATTAAACACATTTACAATGGGGTACAACTGTCATCACCATCCATCTCCAAAACATTTTCACGTTCTCAAACTGAAATTCTGTTCCCATTAAACACGAACTCTTTATTTCCCTCTCCCCAGCCCGTGACAACCACGTAAACGTCAACTTTTAATGATCAGATGAAGAAAGAATGACCAACTCAACAGCAAGGTGTCGCAAAGGAATAGTAAATGAAAGCAATTTCATGAAATTCAGAGGAGACAGTTTTAAGAAAGGAAAAATGGCTCACGGGATTTAATGTTGCATAAAGGTCAAGTTTGGTAAAACGTAAAGTGCAACTACTGGATTTGGAGCTGAGATATATGTGGAGTAGTGAATACGGAACCATGGCTACAGTGGGCGGAGAAGAAAGTTGGAGACAAAGTGAGTTCAGTGAGCCTATGCTCGTCTTCTGTTTTATTTTATTTTCTCCCCAGTCATTGCATGTCCAAGTTGTATTAGACATTATACTTAAATTGCAGAAATGCTGTAATATCTTTTCACATGAGAATTCAGGATCCAGAATTCTCTCAGAACATTTTAGCTAAACTAAGTCTGACCCTCTATTATGTACTAGGCTCTGTGCTGGGCATTTATTATATATTATCCCATTTTTTTTAAAAAACAGGGATTTCTATCATAATTTTATGTGTAAGGAAGAGAGGGATCTGTGAAATTGAGAGAAACAGAAATTTTCCTGTGGTATTTCAATACTACTTATAGATAGTACAGAGAGGATTCAAGGTCTGATGCTTTTGTCACTATTCTGGTAGGTGCATAGCTTAGAAAGTTATGCTGTCATGAAAAATCTGGATGATTAAGGATTAGAAGAGATAAGATTATGTGCTAAGTAAATGGATGGGCTTTAGGAATATTTTGGCTCCAAGTGATAAAGCCATATATTTATGTATGACTCACTGCCCTCTATCAAGAGCATGATTGCACAAAATGCAATTGGTACCAAGCTCAGGTTATTGAGTGTTTTCTCTTGAGTATTAACAACACTAGTTTGGGTTTAGCTTCAGGAGTATCCTCCTCTGCATGGGCTTCCCTGAAGCCCCTGTCTCTCCTTGGGCAAGGGAGCTCCCATTGCCTCTTGCACTCGCCTCAGTAAGTGAGCTCAAACATCTTCCATTGCAGTTTACAGAACCTGAATTCAGACTGACTAAAGCTTAACTTAATTTAATTTAGGTTAAAACTGACTGCTTCACTAAAAGGAAAAGTCAAGAGATTGACTAAATTAACGCATGTTAATGTTGCAACAACATTTTTGGAACTTGGTCTTTCTTTTGCAAGCTCAACTCCTCTTTCCTAGATATTGATTTCCTTCTTAAGTGGACTCCCTCCATGTGGTGCAAAGAGGGATCCCTGCAGATCAAAGCTTACATTCTACCAAGTTCAGTAACTGTAGAGGCAAGATCTCACTTTCCTGTTAGTTGCAGTCCAAGTGCCCGTATAGACCTTAAAGGTCCTGGCTTTGGTCGTGTTCATCCAGCGGACAAGGCTGTTGGGTCAGCTTGCCTGGACCAAAGGTGTCAAGAGTGGAGGGGATGGGATGGGGTGGATCGCCAAAGAAAATATGGAAAAGAGGATTGAATGCTTAAAAGATAAAGCTGTAGATGTCTTTTCACGGCATTTATCACAAAGTATTTCAATGTTCTATCTCCTTAATTAAATCAAGCCCAACATGTTACATTCGTGTATCTCTTCATCAAGTATCCACCTAACACATATCTATCTGTCCACGCTCATGTATATGATAGGAGCTATACGAAATCTCTAGGACACAGCAATGAATAAAGGTAAACAAACAGATTCTCTGGATTCATAGAACTTATAGTCTTTTACAGAGACAGACATGGTAAATGTGTAATAAGTTTTATGAAAGCAGAAATATAAGGTTCTAAGGATTTCTAGAAGCTGAGAACAGAGAGCTTTAAACTAGTCTAGGAGGTCAGGAAGGCTCTCTCAAGTAAGGAATAGATAAAGATATAATTATAGATAATTGATATAGGTAGACCACAATAGATGATCCTTAAATGAGAAAATAAATAAGCACCATTTTAAATTGCTATAATAATATACCATGATACAAGAAGTTTCATTTTGCAAAAGACCTCCACATTATATATAGAGTTTTCACACACTATGCATATATGCAGGCACACACGCACATGCACACACACACACCACACACTTATCTACCATCCTTTACTATGTGTTTTGAGGAAGTGCAAAAGATCAATGAGATAAGAGGATACCCAGCAGGGTGAGACTGGGTCTTGATGAGACTAGAAAAGTGAGCAGGAATCATCTCATGAAGGATCATGTTGCTTAGCTAATGGTTTGAGATTCTAGGAGCCTTTGGAAGGCTTACGTTAGGAGACCAAAGCTTCACCTGTTGAAAATCACTTGGCTACAATGTGGCGAACGTATTGTAGGGGAGTGGATATTAGGAATGAAAACAATGAAACCGATTAGTTTCTCAACAGAGTCCCCAGAATGAATGAACAAATGGCCACTCTGGATTGTATCATTCTCTTTGGATTATAAATGAGTAAAACATTGGTTTACTTAGGGTTTTTATTTTGTTATACACTTCACATTTATCTGCTCACTTTCTCGAGGTAGGCGCTATGAAGAAATGGAGCCTAAGTGATTTGCTTCAAGCCGTGAGACGAGTAATGCTTAGGTCCCTGACTTCTCATCTAGTGTCCAAGGAGACCTGGGTACAAGATCTGTCACTTTCCATCATCTTTGTACAGAGGCATCAGCAGCTTGAAAGAACAGAGCATGGAGTACTCCCTCCACCATGGATTTGCAGTGTAACCTTCGTAAATCATGTCCCTAAGCTTTTTTGCTCCCTCTCACATGTAAGAGGGGGCTAATAAAATTTTCTGTGCTTTTGCTCAGCAGGATAATTGTACTAATCAGATGAGAAACTGTGTGTGTAGTGCCTTGTGAGTTTATTCATTCATTAAAATGTATTAAGTGCCTATTATACACCAGGAAATGAACCACGTATTGAGGATATACATTCAAATGAGGCATAATCTCTTCCTTTGGTTAACAAAAGAAAGGAAAACAACAATTAAGATAGAGTGGATCAGTTTTTACAAAGGTTGAGCAATGGGTGCTAGGGTAGACACCATGAGGAGGAGTCCTTAGTCCACTTGAGGTGAGAAGAATGCCTGAAGGAAGGAACGTACAAACAATTTGGAACACAGCACTCCAAATATTTACTTATTAGTTGATATTTTCAATTATTCTTGTTATTATGAATTGATATTAAAATAGGTATGATTAATTTTCTTGTTATTAACAACACGAAAGAGGACTATCACAGAGTCTGTTTAGATTATTTTAGCACATAGATATGGTGGAACTTCCTGGGAACGAGTCTTCCCGCTCCTATACAGATGGCTCACAGCAAGAGGGCAAATTTCTTTCCAGTGGGAACTACAATGCAGCAGCTGGCATTTCTGATACTTGCATAACTGTCAATTTTTACCCCAAATCTGCTTCCTCTGTGTACAAGCTATAAATCACCTGGATTTTATTAGGAAGGCATTATGCTTCTTAACAAGGTAACACCTTCAGGAGGTGAGAGTGTTCGCCTCTGCCACGAGTAAATGACATTTAAAAAAAATGAGCTGGTACTGTGGTAGGATCAAATGGATTGAAATATAGGGCAGGGAGCTCTTTCCTTTTCTTATAAACCAAACCTTGTTTTTTATGACCTTTCCACTTGCATCTGAGCATTGAAAGATTCTAAACTTGAATTCATTGAAGGTATAAGTGATCTATTCTACTTGAAAGAGAAGTCTTAATATCTTTCCTTGCCTCCCCATCCCCTTTTTCTTTTCTTTTCTTCTCTTTTTTCCTTTCTTTTTCCTTCCATCCTTCCTTCCTTTTCTTTTTCCTTTTCTTTTTCCATGCCAGGGCTTATAAAAATGTGGACAAATTAACTAAGGAAAAAAAAACTTGGATTAAAGCAGACTTTTAGAATATGACGAAATGAGCAAAAGAGTACTTTTAGAAATTAATACACAGTGAATTTTAAGTTAATAGGCTTACCTAAAGATTCCATCCAAATACTGTTAGAACTAATAAACAAATTCAGTAAAATTGCAGGATACTAAATATATAATGATCAGTTGCATTTCTATACACTAATAATGAACTATCAGGAAGAGAAATTAAGAAATCAATTCCATTTATAATTGCAACAAAAGGAATAAAACCTATGAATAAATTTAACCAAGAGTTAAAGTTCTATGCATTGAAAACTATGAGACATTGGTGAAATAAATTGAAGAAGTTACAAATAAGTGGAAAGATATTCCATGCTCGTGGATTGAAAGAATTAATATTGTTTAAATGTCCATACTACCCAGAGCAATCTACATATTCAATTCAATCCCTACCAAAATTCCAATGGCATTTTTTTCCCTAGAAAAGGATCAAGGATTCCTAAATTTGTATGGAAACACAAAAGACCACAAAGAAACAAAGCAATCTTGAAAAAGAACCCTTTCCCACTTCAGACTATATTATATAGCTATAAAAATCTAAACAGCATGGTATTGGCATTAAAAAAAGACACATACATCAATGCAAAAAGAAAAAAAGAGCCCAGGAATAAACCCCAGCATATATGATCCATTAATTTACAACAAAGGAAAAAGAATATACAACGGGGAAAGGATAATGTCTTTAATAAATGGTGCTGGGAAAACTGGACAGTCACATGCAAAACAATGAAACTGGACCCCTATATTACACCATACACAAAAAATTGACTCAAAATGGCTAAAGGACTAGAATATAATACAGGAAACCATTAAACTCTTAAAAGAAAACACAGGGGATAAACTCCTTAATGTTGGTCTTGGTAATGATTTTTTTTTTTTTACAATTTAACATCAATATCAAAGACAACAAAGCAAAAATAAGCAAATGTGACTATGATCAAATTAAAAAAGCTTCTGTACAGCAAAGAAAACCATCAAGAAAGTAAAAAGACGACCTACAGAATGGGAAAAGGTATTTTCGAATTGTATATCAGATAAGGGGTTAATATCCAGAATGTATAAAGAACTCATACAACTTAATAGCAAAAGACAACAAATCCAATTAAATAATGGGCAGAGGAACTAATAGACATTTTTCCAAAGAAGACATTCAAATGGCCAACAGGTACATGAAGAGATGCTCGCCATCACTCATCAACAGGGAAATGCAAACCAAAACCCCAAAGAGATCTCACTGTACAATTGCTAGAATACCTATCACCAAAAGAAAAGAGATAAGAAGTGTTGGTGAGGATGTAGAAAAAGGGGGAACACTTGTGTGCTGTTGGTGAGAACACAGATTGGTGCAGGCACCATGAAAACCAGTGATGAATTCCTCAAGAAATTTTAAAGTAGAGCCACCATAGGATCCAGCAATCCCACTTCTGGGTATATAGCCCAACGAAACAAAATCTAGGTATCGAAGACACATCTGTGCTCCCATGTTCATTGCAACATTATTTATAGTGGCCTAGATGCGGAACTACCCTAAGTGTCCATTGATGGATGAATGAATAATGATGTGAGATATATTACACACACACACAGAGAAGAATATTATTCAGCTCTTAGAAATAAAGAAATTCTGCCATTTGCCGCAACATGGGTGAAACTTGAGGGCATGAATCTAAGTGAGTTAAGCTGGACAGAGGAAGACAAATACTTCATGGTATCACTTACATGTAGAATCTAAAAAACAGAACAAAGCGAAAAAACAAAACAAAACAAAAAAACACTCACAGAAACAGGGTAGAAAAGTGGTTGCCAGTGGCAGCAGGTTGGGGAAAATCGGGAGAAGGTGGATAAAGGGTATACATTTTCAGCTGTAAGATGAATAAGGTCTGAAGATCTAATGTATAACATGGCGACTATAGTTGGTAATACTGCACTGTATAGTTAAAGTCTGCTAAGAAAGTAGAATTTAAGTGCTCTCACCAAATTAAAAAAAGCAAATTCATGAGGTGTTAATCAGCTAGATAGCAGAGGGGAATCCCTTCACAATGTATATGTATATAAAATCACCACAATGCACACTTTAAATATCTTACAATTTTATATGTCAATTATACATCAATAAAACTGAAATTAAAAAAAATAAAGCTAAAGGGTTTGGGAACGAGAGAGACACAGAAAATCGATGTAGATTAATTTGCTCTTTTTTTTTTTTTTTTTTAGAGCAGGGTCAGGGAGAGGCAGAGGCAGAGAGAGGGAATCTCAAGCAGACTCTTCGCTGATCATGGAGCCCAATGCAGGGCTTGACCTCAGGACCCTGAGATCATGACATGAGCCGAAATCAAGAGTTTGACACTTAACCAGCTTAGCCCACCTAGGTGTGCCTGCTACTTTTGTTTTTTTGTTTTAATGCTCAAATGACAACCATGATGATGATTATTAAAACAACTGATTTTATAGGGGTTTATATATGATAAAGCAATGATAGAGAAACAGGAGTGTGGAGTGTTTCTATTATACCATGGTCCATCTTCAAATGGGTCTTTCTAATCTCATCTCAATATAAAAAAATTCCACTCACGACATTTCTTGAGATAACCCTAGAAAGGGTAAACAGCAAGGGGTTGAACATTCTGTTATTTACTACTACCTTTAAAAAATATGCTTAGCCAAGTCTAAGGGCATCTTCCTTTCTAAATAAAAAATATATTAAAAATCTAATCTCTCATGAATTATGTGCTTCTTGAACAGCATGTGTTTTATAATTTAAGTTTTAGTGAAACCCATCCTCCCCCAAAGAGTTATGCCATAGTAACTGTAGAAATTATTCTAATATTATACACAGCTGTATGCCTTAAATTATAACAAAATTCACAGGATGGACAGTAGCAAAATATGACTCGAGATAGATATTAGTTAGAGTGGGAATCCGCACAAAAACCCCGGTCACTGTTGAAAATCAGGTCAGAACGCTTGTGGTCTAAATTAAAATATTAAACCTATAAACTACAGAAAGAAGTATGGGATGACCTCAACTATTAGAAATACTAAGAAGGTAGAAAATATTCTCAAGTGTGTAAAGAAACACATGATTTCTATTTCAGCAATGCAAAACAAAGTCAATAAAATAACATGGTTTGGTTTATGTCCGACTTTAGGGATCAACCTTTGTCAGAAGATGAAATAATGTTTAGAGACCAGAAAATAAATGCTCTACATTTTTTAATTTAAATTCAATTAGCCAATGTATAGTACATCTTTAGATTTTTTTTTAAAGATTTTATTTATTTATTAAACAGAGAGAGAGAGAGAATGGGCACAAGCAGGAGAGCAACAGAGGGAGAGGGAGAAGCAAGCTCTCCACTGAGCAGGAAGGTGGATGTGGGGGTCAATCCCAGAACCTGGGGATCATGACCTGAGCAAAACGCAGGTGCTTAACCGACTGAGCCACCCACGTGCCCCCATTAGTTTTTGATATAATGTTCAATGATTCATTAGTTGCGTATAAGACCCAGTGCTCATCATTTTTACAATGCCAAAGTCAAGGTTCAGTTGACAGAAGAGGGAAGGCAGCAGAGGGTAGGTAAAGACTAGAAGAGGGTGTGCTCATATTTTCCTGTAAATAATGGGAAGCCACAAAGACAACATGAAACTGATGACTTGGGAAAGAAGTGGATAGAAAAAACTATCGAAATGGCAAAGGAGCAGAGCGAAAATAATTAGCTATATTCTCACCGTTTATGGCCAAAGCCAACAAATCATGTCTTAAAAAAAAAATGTAGTAGTGCCAATATAGAGATGGCCCCTAGAAGGCAAAACAAAAATATTGAAAAAGGAAAACGAGAAAGGAGAAGAAAGAATAAGGGTGAGGGGTGTGGGAGACTGGATGCAGTGGGAAAGCATGTAGAGAAAATGACATGGTTGGCTCTTGGAGGAGCACAGGGAGAGCGATACCTGGAGGAGTCATGGGGCCAGAAGAAAATCACATCTTATTTGTTCGTTTGTTTGTTTTTTGACTTGCCCTGAGAGAGACTCAGGGGCTTTGATTCTTTATGGAAATAATCAGTACAGGAAGAGATGATAAGATAAGGGAGAGAGAATGGAATCAGGAGGTGTTAGAAACCAGTGCTTAGGAAAAAGGTTCATTTTTACACGGCGGAAGGGGCCTCTCCTGGAGGGAGGCTGGGAGGGCAGAGACAAGGGGGGTGGGGTGCAGATTCTAGCAGTGCCCTCACTCTTTCCTCTCTAAGTAGTATCTTTTTTGTATTATTTTTTTTTATTTGAGAGAGAGAGTGGAGAGTGGGGCAGAGGGAGAGAGAGAGAATCTCAAGCAGTCTACCCACTGAGCGCAGAGCCAGACGGGGAACTCGATCTCAGGACCCTGAGATCATGACCAGAGCCAAAATCAAGAATTAGATGCTTAACGAACTGCCTGAGCCAATCAGGCACCCCTCTCAGTAGTATTTTTTAATCTACACCAGAATCTCATGGACATTTGGCACAGCAGAAGGAAACTGAGTCCCAGTTGGACAACATGACTAAGCCAGCCTATCGCTCTACAAAAAGTGAGATCCAGCCAGGCTTCTTCTTTTGTCCATTTCTTTCATCTGGGTTTTTATGACCAAACACAAATTCCTTATCTACTTACTTGCTAAGTACCTACTCCCCTCTTGGCTCTTTTCCATTGTGCTAATATCGCCTCAGGGACACACCATAAAGTTAATTCATCTGAAGTCTTTGAAATCAACCTGCCTACATTACTGTGCTTAAAAAAAAAAAAAAAATGCCAAAAGGGATACTATGTGCTAATGCCTGTGCCAGGAGGCAGTTTTAGAGTGAAGGAAAATCAGCTCTGGGGGAGCCTCCAGGGAGCCTAGATGTGTGATGGAAAAAAGGGAACTTCAGTTTCCCCCTCTCTTACGTTTATCATTTTATTGCCACCAATCTAGAAAAAGGGAAAAAATAAAACCACGCCATTCTGAAATAAGTAACGTCATTTCAATCTTAGAAGAAGGGGAGAACAAGGGGCAGAGGAGAAGGAAACAACCCGCAGGAAGAATGGGATGATTACGGTTCCGAATTGTTACTTTAGCAAGACCCTCCGACAGCAGAGGCTGAAATGGCAAAGGTAGGGAAGGGGTGATTTGGGCCAGGGAGCTCAGTGAAGGTCTTGGCTTAGAGAAGACAATTAAAAAGACACTTCTCTTCCTTTCATAAACCGTGGCAAAACGTTAACAGTTTCACTACTTCGCTGGAAAAAATTTAGGAAGAAAAAGATGAATACAAGAAAAAGATTGCAAAACCAATAACTGGGGAGATTAGAAAAACCAATGTAAGTAAGTAATTCTGCATTTTTTATGTCTCTGATAAGAGTGTGGGTTTTTTTTGTTGTTTGGTTGGTTTTGTTTTTAATATATCAGGGATTCTGAAAATAGACACGAGGGGCTATTTCCCCAAATGTCCATCTTCATGTTTAGTTGGCCCCAGCTTTTAAACCCCCCCAAATTCACGATCATTTGTTTGACCTTTCCCTTAACTTCCGGCATACCTTTGAGCTGTTTCCTCACCGGTGATCTCTCATGGTGGCTTTTAGAAAAAGCCCTCACTGGGTGCTGTGTGTCTTAGCCCCACTCTTTCTCCTCCTTCTCTTAAGAACCCCTCAGATCAGTAACATTACCCCCATTTTACAAAAGAGGAAACTTGCATTTTTAAAAAAAATGACCTTGGGAGTAGATTTTGGAGGTCCCTTGCCTGGCTTTGAATCCCAGTCCCCCATTTACTAGCTGAGTGATTTTGAGCACACTGCTTGATCTCTCCGTACCTCAGATTTCTCATCCATAAAGTGGGAACAATATTTGTATTCATCCCATGTGATTATTGTAGAGCTGAAAAGGGAACATGTTTGTTAAGTGCTCATGGTGGCCTTGCACTAAGGGGCTTACAATAAATATTAACCATTGTTATTGTTATTGAAGAGTTCAAGTAAACCACATCTCCTAAACAGCAGTGCATTCTGTAAAAGGCAAGCCAGCCTGTCTCCAGAATTAGGAGTTCTCCACCATTAAGGCGCACACATATCATGTGTTGTGTCATTTTATGAATTCAATTGAACCAGTCTTTGGAAGGAAATTATTACAACTTAAAAATGATCAGAAAATTCATCTGAGAAGTTAAAGGGTGTCAGAACATTGCAAATATTTTATTCTTCCTATAACTGAAGTTGAGGGATGGATATCTATGATTTGCAAATAAAACAAAATAAAAATGCACACATAGTGATTTAACATGAGTGTCTCAAATAATGAAAATGGCAAAAAAGAAAAAAGTGTCCTTCCTTACAAGGGTAATGAACAATTTACAAGAGAAGTAAATACAATCCGCAGCTCATTAAAGTCTTAGCAATAAGCTCCCTGTGGTAAATAGGAACTTATTAGGGCTGGAACACAACAGAGGAGAGGTGTGATGAGTGGATCGCTCCAGGAGGCATTGTGTTGGGGAGAGGGGAGCAGTTAAAGGGATAAGGAAACATATCAGGAATAAGCTGCCTCTTTCTGTGCCTCTGAATGGAAGATGAGAGAGCCATTTAGGAGCGCAGAATGACCAACATCCTCTTTGTGAAGGCAGATGTTTCAAGGGTGTCCTACTTGGCCCTGGGATTACAGAATGCAACCCTCGTGCCTCTCTTGAATTTTTTGGAACCAAGAGTTTTCAGACATTTGAGCACCTAGATGGGTGTCCTGCCTACTCGGTACTTCCTTCTTATCTTGCTATTCTCCTCTCCTCACCGTTTCTAAGGATTCAGAGTCTGAGCTTGAGTCCCTAACCTGTGTAATTATGTGATACGAGGAAAATCACTTCATTTCTATGGGCAGGGAGGTGCAAAATGGGAGTCCAAAGGAAAAGCAACTCTCTCTCTCTCTCTCCGGCAATATCATAAAAAGGATCATTACCCTAAGGTTCCTGCTGGCTGCGAAGGAGCTTGCTCAAGAGGAAGAGACGAAGGGATTGCAGGTGAAAGGGAATATGAGAACCTGTGGGAGTGTGGCTGCAGGAAGCTGTCAGGTTCCCTGGCTCATGGGTTCATTATTCCTCTTTGAAGTGTAGGTGCTCAGTGGTGTTTGGTGCTTGGAATTTCGAGGGTTTCAGATTTTTGAAAGATAATATGAAACACATCTTCATCCATCCAACACTTGGTTGCTCTGGACAGTGCCACACACTTAAACCGATATCTCAGCAATCAAACAGATGCTTGTTTCTGCAGAGTGGGGAAAAAAAAAAAAGACTATAATTAGCTTTTTAACAGTTCAATTGGTTGAATTCATTCAAATTTAACTGTTCTCCTGTTAAGACAGTTTTTCCTACAAGCAGTGCTTCTTCAGGCCATATCTTTTGTGTCAAAATTAAATTTCTGTCTTACCTTTGGACACTGGCCTCTCCCTAAGTCCCTGCATTGCTCTATAATTTTTCTTAAGAACTTGGAAGGCAAATACCAGATTATGTTGTAAAGAGTAAGTCATGGACAGGCCCATGAATCAGAAATTAACATACAGGTTCAAATTGTAACATTTGAATTTTTTGTGACCCAGAGTCTGTGAGTTTAATTCCCAGTTAACAATTTCCTTTAAAGTCTAGCATTCAAATGGGATTTCTTTGTCCCTTCTGTGCACCAAAATCCTGCTTACCATGTGCCCATTTTTTTGTTTTTTGTTTTTCTTTGTAACCATCTAAGTAATAAACATGCAGGATTTACATAAGGAGAGTTAGAACATTTTTGAAAATTTTACATTGTTTCATTTCATGGATGGAAACAAGAGAGGATCCGTCTAGAGTTTTTATACTGAACAAAGTGTGGGACCACATTTCTAGACTCTCACAGTAGTTCTCCAATTTGTATGAGCTTCAGAATCATCTAGAGATCCTCTTTTCCAGACTTGCTGGTGCAGGAGGTTTGGGGACGAGCCTGAGAATTTGCATTTCTAGCAAGTTCCCAGGAAAGTTTGCTGTAGCTGAGAACCACAGGGCTGTAGCATCCTGAGGTGTTGGTCAGCCAGTGGGACCGTGAAGGAGACGGAGACACATGCCTGCTGGGTTCACTGAAGGAGGGGATGGGGGATACACGAGCAACTCAGCAGATAACAGAGTAAGAACGGAGCTCAGCAATTAAGAAAATCAGAAATGTGCCTTAGGGCATTCCAAGTCACAAGATTAAAAGCAGATGGCTTCAACATAAGGGGTTAGCAAGACTCTTGAGAGTGCAGTGCAAGGAGGGGGAAAAAGGGGCCACTGAGGCACTATTATAACTTCTTGATGATGGCATTATGGGGAGGCAGCAGGAAGAAGGATGAAGAGATTGAACTCCAACACCAAACAGCCCTTGGTTCAAGTCCAGCATTTCCAAATTACCCAGTGGTCCGACTTTTTGTAAATGAGTTCATCCCTCTGACACTCGCTTCTGTAAAATAGGTACAACTGTCCTAACCTCTTAGGGATTAAATAAACTATGCCAGATACCTCGCAACTTGTTGTTAAAAGAAATAAACTATCAAAATACTTCTATTGGTCATAAGGAGAGACTCAGCTAATGATCATCAGAAGTCTGGAGTCCCAGATCACATTTGATATGTGCTTCTGACCAAACAGAATTTACAATGCTTAGTTTAAGGTCATGAATTCGAAGGATAGGAGCGAATAACAAACTGCAGAAGAGACACAGTCCCTCACCCTCAATTACTGGAGATGAAAAGAAATGGTTGAACCAGAGCAAAAATAAGAGCCTTGAAGGATGTTTAAGAATATCCATCATGGGGGCTCCTGGGTGGCTCAGTCGGTGAAGTGTTTGCCTTCAACTTGGGTCATGATCCCAGGGTCCTGGGATCGAGTCCCACATCGGGTTCCCTGCTCAGTGGGGAGTCTGCTTCTCCCTCCCCCTCTGCCTCTCTCCCTGGCTTGTACTTTCTTTCTGGCTCACTCTCTCTCTCTCTCTTAAATAAATAAATAAATAAATAAATAAATAAATAAATAAATAAAATCTTTAAAAATAAATATCCATTATGACCAAAAATCCATTCCCAGACTCTAGAATATGTGATTCCAAAGATAACAGAAACAACAACAATAATAAAAACGATACTAAGAATGGATATTGATTGAATTTCTTCTAAACTTCTCTATGCCAGGTCAACAGAGTTCTATGTGTATGTGTACACACGTTTGTGTGCAGGTGGGCATGTTGTATGCATTTGCTAGCCCTCCACAGAACTTGATGATAGGTATTGTCACAACCCCAGTTCCCTTTGGGGGGAAACTGAGATAAGACAAGTCATGACACATGTAAGACAAGCTCCACAGGCATGAATGTCAACGTTCAACATTAAGTCTGGAGTCAGCCTTCAATTCTCCAGTATTTTGTCCTGTCCATGTTTGTTCCTTAGTATCTCTTGCTTCATTGTACCAGCTTCTTAAATACTCCAGCCCTTTTTATATCAGTCCAGTTGACTGGTTCACAATGCCTCACCATGTTCCCTCACCATCTTTCCTTTTTATTCAGGGCATGTTGCTTTTTTCTAAATTTACTCTTGATCAATAATCTCTAAGGACCAGCTCAGCACAACCAAATGTTGCCATCCATGTTTCTCTTCCATATCCAATCATGGAGGGTGGAGAGCAATACAGTATCACCAATATTTGTGGAGGGAGTAGGTGATCACTAGCTTCCTGGCTCAGAGGACTAACTTTCAGAGCAACACTTATCCACCAAGATTCTATCATTAATCCAGGCTGCAAAGAGAATACTAGCCTGGATTACTTACAAGGACTGCTTTGCTTTAAGGGAGAGGAAAGTGGACAACCAAACTTCCTTGGTATTAATCACCTCCTAATCCAACCTCTAACTTTCTGGCTCATGTAGTACCTCATTATTTCTCCCGTTATGTCTCTTTGCCTCTCAATCTCCTCCCTCACCGCCACCCGCAGCTTCAGAAGTCACTCTACACTCTGTCCCTGGAATCCCGGTGAGAATGAGTTATGTTCCAGTGTAGGAAATGAGCAAACCTGAGGATTCAGCAACTAAGACATATTATTCTAAGGAGACTGAGTCAACGGAGTTTGTTTCCTTAAGCTAAAAAGCTTCAAGAGATAATTAGCACCCTCTATTGAAATAGAACACTCATAACTGGGTATTTCTGGAGGTTATCATGCTGGTGAGGTTGCTTGAACTTCAAACTTAAATTCATCTTAAAGTTTATTGTTGTATGACTTATGGCCACTCAGAGATATTGTTGAAAGGACAATGAAATTCTTAAGTGCATTTTTTTATAGATGGAGAAAGAAATTCTCCCACCTCCCTCTGCTTTCACAGCCTCCAAGACCTCCCTTCATCAATGAGCTTATAGTACAACACTGAAATAATCTATTTGTAACTGCTCTCGCAATGGTCTATGAGCTCATGGGACCCCATCTTATTCATAATCTTCAGCATGTATCTCATCTCCTGGTATATAAAATGTGTTTAGGGGCACATGGATGGCTCAGTCCATTAAGCATCTAACTTTGGCTCAGGTCATGATCTCAGGGTTCTGGGATTGAGCCCTGAGTCGGGAATCCCTGCTCAGCAGGACGTGCTTGTCCCTCTCCCCCTCCTCCCATGTATTCTCTCTCTAATAAATAAATAAACTCCATAAAAAATAAAATAAAATGTGTCTAAATAATGTTTGTCAAACTGAACTCAACTTGAGGGGTGTTGGGAGAAGGGGTCCTTCTCAAATTAAGAACATTGTGAATGCTTGCAGGGGAATCTAGCTGTCACTGAGCCTTGAGGGCTAGGCAGGTGTATACCCACTGCATGCCTCTAGGGCCTATGATTAATGACTCCAGTAATATCGGATATAAGTGCTCAAATGTCAGTTACCCAGGGTCAGGGTAATGGGTCTGCAAATTCTCTGTGGTTGACATAGAGATGGCCTTCCCATTCAGGAAAGTATGAGGGGGTCATTATTATCCAACTTCTCATTTCTCTTCTCCCTAACTTCAACACACAGTCCCTTGTATCCTGCATCACTCATCTCCGTAGGCTACTTTAAATCAAGTAACTACGGCTGGGTCTGGTGTGCAGTAATTAATAGATGTGGGGCTTGGATTTTCCACATAATTAGGATTTTAGAGGGAAGAAGTTGACATTTTAGCTGATGAAGATCGGTCAAAGGAAGGCATAGAAGCCTTCATTGACTAGGGTCTCTCCATATGTTTCCTCTTCTATGAGCTTTGTGAGCGTAGATGGCAAGCACGACATTGGAAGGTCCTTAGAGAGAAAAGAGAGGATAAGAGAATCACACCCACAGTGGGTGAGCGGGAGAGCTATCAACGATTAGATCAGGTGTGGTGCCAGCTCCGTCATCCCAGCAGTACCCCCTGCTGCCGTGATTGTGGGTTATCCACGTCCAGGTTTCCTTTCATTCCTTTGTTATCTGGGAGTCAACTATCACTTTCAGTACAAACTCAAACTTTCATGAACCTTGATGGCCAAGGCAGATTTCTAACATGCAAATTAGATACCTGGGAGATCATTTTCTCTTCTACTTTTGAAAAATGTATCTCATCTTTTCTTTTTGTCAAAGACAATAAATTAAGGACAAACTCAAAACTGTCAGCTCTGATCCACATTTTTTCTTGACCCCCTGATGAGACTAAATTCAAAACCAATTAGCGGTTTCATGACTTTCACCTTTGATGGATGGCATTGGTTGCCTTTCTCCCCCCCAGGAGTAAAATAAGAAGCAGAGAGCTGAAAGGGATAAAATAGCTTTTGGATCAGAAATCCTCAGTGTCTACTGGTTTTAGCGATTACCTAGGGCAAAGTTGTAGCATTGTTCTGGTTGAGAATGGCCTTGGAGAACAAGCAGTCCTACCGCTTATCGTATGGACGAGAAAGCAGTATCAGAGGTAGGGGACTTGCTCCAAGTCACAGATGCAATGAGGGCAGAACTATGGATGAAATAGAGGTAGTGGGATTCTCCATCTTCCATCGCTGAGTTTCCTTTTTCCCAGAAGCCCCACTTCCTTGGTTCAGAACTTCTTTGGCGTCATGGAAATGTGTTCAGTTTGTGATCTCAAAGTTGTGAATATTTACTCTAAGCCCCCGCGAAGTCCTTCCAAGGCCCATTGTTGTCTCATTTGTTTTGGAAGATGACTGCAGCAAACTCTTTCCCCAAACGTACTTCTCTCACATTCTGTGGAAGAAGGTCACCAGCAGCACATTTACTGAGGAAATGTTTTGAATCACCATTCTCTCGATATTGCTGTTGGCCTTTGCTCATCTATGAATTCACGACTTTCATCTTTGATGGGTGGCTGTAGATCCATCCACAGATACTTTCTCTCTGCCTGTCTGGGATTCCCTTGATACTCCTGTTCTTTAGGGCTCCAAGTTTGTCCATTAAGACTTCCTAAATATACCCCTGGGCCCTGTAACCCCAGTGGCTGTGGTTTACTGACATTTGTGGAACACCCTAGTTAAGATGATATTTAGATGTTGATTTTTGTTTTAGGGAGAACCTCAGACTCAGCCATGGGCAGGGTTACCACTCCAACATCATGTCTCAATTATGTTGATCCAGAAATAATAATGATTGCGACCATTCATTGATAATTTACTTAGTAGAATGTGCTGTGTTAGAGCCTATGGTGAGAACTTATTGTACATCATTATTAAACACTGTAGCAGCAGGACTTGGAGGCCTTCCAAAAAAGGGAGCTTACTCAACCAAAGGCCCTACCTGCTGGTCTCAGCAGTCTATTGTTACATTTGCATGAAGGCCACTCTTCTTGTGACCACACTCTCACCCAATGGCTGAGCATGGCAAGGAGATGAAAACAGTTCCATTTTTGGGGGGCGCCTGGGTAGCGCAGTCGTTAAGCGTCTGCCTTCGGCTCAGGGCGTGATCCCGGTGTTCCGGGATCGAGTCCCACATCGGGCTCCTCCGTTGGGAGCCTGCTTCTTCCTCTCCCACTCCCCTGCTGTGTTCCCTCTCTCACTGGCTGTCTCTCTGTCATATAAATGAATAAAATCTTTAAAAAAAAAAAAAAGAAAGAAAACAGTTCCACTTTTTGGAGACATGCCTCTTAATGATGGCTCACTTTGACTGGAGGCCTCCCTGACAATAGTCTTGCTGAACGTGTCTGAGACTGCCTGGTGGTCTAGGACACTTCCGACAACCTTCCTTGCCTCTTGCCGCCACTAAGATTTTGGTTGTTCCCAAACAGTCCCCAAGTGTTTCCAGCTCCTATTTTTCTAATGGAGTTTCCACCTGGTAAATCTTTGGACATTTACTCTAGTTATGGCATCTACATCTTGGGGGATCCAAACTAATAAAAACCCTTACAACGGCTCTGTGAGGCAGGTGCTCTTCTCCCCATATTTGAATAAGAAAAAAAAAGTCCCAAGAATTTCCCAAGGTCCACAGGTCTGTTGCTAGAGGGAAACTGATTTGTGACTGAGACCCAGGTCTGGCTGAGAGCAGACCCTTCACTTTAAATGACTCTGTGTGTTTTCTTAACATACCCAGAAGAGAACAGCCCTCTGAAAGAAGCAGAGAAGCACCTACTAGGGGGAGCCAAAAGTCAACTAGATACAGCTGAAGAGAATGTTTATACATTAGATGATAAATCAGAGAAAATTATCCAGAATGAAGCATAATGTGATAAAGACGTAGATTGAGAGACATGACATCTAGCTGCCAGAAGTTGCAAAAGGAAAGAAAAAAATAGAAAGAATGGGGGTGGAGAAGAACTTGAAGACAGAATGGGTATTTTTAAATGAGTTCTTAGAAATTGTCCCCATTTGGTAATGTGGCTAAACTGAGATCACTCAGATTTACACGTGGGTCTTCGAAGTGTTTGGCCCAGCTCTTAACAGCACATTGCCTGCCAACTGGAGCTTTGAATCATTTTCACAAGTGCAGTAACTAAGCTTGTTTTCACTCTTGGATATTTCATCAATTTGGTTTTCAAACTCACATCCCAGAATTTGTTTGTTTGTTTTTATGTTTCTTTCTAAAATCCATGTTATACTCAACTCATCTTTATATACTATTGATACATTTTTTTGGATACCAATCTGTCATTGAATTGAACATACTCGGGTTTCTTTCCATCTTTGTATCATCTTCAAATTGATTGGCTCAATATCCTGTAACAGGATTTTAAAAGTCAGTGAGATCATGTCAATTGTCAATCACTGAGTTTGTGTTATTCAATCCCTCTGCTTCCCAAACTGTGCTAGTCACTTTGAGAGGATATAACAGAACTATACTACATGGCACCTAACTGCAAAGTGTGCTGTGTTGGGTCTATGAAAAGGCAAAACAATAATTCAGTTCATCTAACAAATAAATCAATTTAAGAAATAAATAAGTCCTGGGGCGCCTAGATGGCACAGCGGTTAAGCGTCTGCCTTCGGGCTTAGGGCGTGATCCTGGCGTCATGGGATCGAGCCCCACATCAGGCTCCTCCGCTAGGAGCCTGCTTCTTCCTCTCCCACTCCCCCTGCTTGTGTTCCCTCTCTCGCTGGCTGTCTCTGTCGAATAAATAAATAAAATCTTAAAAAAAAAAAAAAAAGAAAGAAATAAGTCCTGTTTTTGTGTTGGTAAAAGAAAAAAGGACTAGTTGTTTTCATAAATATTACATAGGTACAAGACTCAAAGGTGGTTGTTGTTGTTTGAAAGTTCAGTAGAAGAATCTTCTATTTCATTTGATTATTTTTCAAGTCAAATATTCATATTATTAACGTTTGTAATTTTTAAAAATTGAAATATATTTCACATACCATGAAATTCACCCTTTTAAAATGTACAATTCTGTAGTTTTTAACCTCTTCATACGGTTGTACCAACATCACCATTAACTAATTCTAGAACATTTTCATCAGTCCCAAAGAAAGCCATATTCATCCACACCACTACCCTTTCTCCCCTCCCCCTACCTTTTAGCAACCAATCTACTTCTTTCTCAAGGTTCTTACTGGTAAAACTTTAATTGTAAATTTTCTTTCTATCAATATTTGTTATGGAAAACTAGGCACGTTTCCAAGTCTAAACATTGTTTTTTTATATTTCCCTTGAATTCAAACCCAAGTAAGTAGCAGACTGGTGCACAAATCCAAATTAACGGCGGTCACAATCATCAGCTTTTAATGTAGAAAACTAATTTCCCCCCTTCCACGTCAGTTCAACTTTTATCAACAGTTTGGGGAGGAATGAGGAAAGAAATCACTGATGATAATTACACAGAATGAATATTTCTATGAAATTAATAGAGCTGGTCATATCTCCCATTTTGCTGTAGGTTTCAGGAAGCTCAAAATAAAATTTGAATATATATTCAGCAATCAATTAAGACATTATAACTACCATATTTAAATTATTTATCTTTGACATTTGGACACAGTATTATTATTGTCATTATTCTTGTTGTTATGACAAAATTATCTGGTTTCTGATGTTCTTGTATTTTTCACTTTTTATTCCATTATACAGATTTTTGTAAGCTATTTATTATATTTTGGATCCTGAGGCTGGGTATAAAAACTTTGCAGCAAAAACAGTTACTGGGAGGGGAATTTAAGGCTATAAAAGGAAATAATATACTGTGGTTAAGTGTGCTCTCTTTAATAATTTTAGTTTTCTTACCTAAAGTACTCTATTGAGTCTTTGTTGAATATGACTGATGAGAGATAGAAATCTTCAGAAGAAAAACAGAAAAGGGCGATTTCTTTAGAACCATCACCACATTCTATTCATTTGTTAGCCTCCAGACCTGTCATTTTCTTAGACCACAGAAAGTGATCAGTCAGTATTTGTATATGATTTGGTATCAGGTTTTAATTTGGGACTGGAGTGAAACTGTGTAGACTCTAGAGAAGATTTTTCTTCTTCTTTTCTTTTTCCTCTTAAAGTTTTTTTTTTTTTTTAACCTGATTATCATCTTTGCTAACTGTAGTTTCTTTCAGAGTTAGTTGAGAGCTTGGCTGTGCTCAGAGTTTCAATGGTTCTTACTGGGGGCCATTTTGCCCTTTGAAGACTTTTTTGGTAGTCAACAATTGGGGAGTGGTATTACTGGCATCTAGTAGGTAGAAGCCAAGAACGATGTTAAACATCCTTTGATGTACAAGAAAAGCTCCCAAATAGATAATTATCTGGCTCAAAATGTCAGTAGTGTTGAAGTTAACAGACTCTAGGCTAAAGACTTACTTTAGACAATTTGGTAGGCATAGTCTTTGAAATGGTCTGTCATACTTTTTCTTGGATCACTTTTTCTGGGGAAAACCAGGTCTACAGGAACACTCAAACAGTCCTATGGAGAGGCCTACCTTGGGAGGAACTGGCACCTCTTGTCAACGGCCAGCATGTACTGCCAACCACGTGAAGGCACCATCTTGGAAGAGGATCCTCCAATCCAGTCAAGCCTTCAGATGACAAGTCTGGGGAGTATCTTGAATGTAACCTAATGAGAGATCTTAAGCTGGAGATACTCAGTTAACTCACACCCAAATTCCCCACTCACACACTGTGTGGGATAATGAATGTATTGCTGTCTCAAGCTTCCATGTTTTGAAGTAACTTGTTATGCAGCAATTATGTAGCTAATATTCTGCTCCAATGTCATATTTCCAGCTTCCTCACAGTTTATTCACCATCTCTGGGAGGTGACAATTGTTTAAATTTCCTTCTGAAGCATGACACATAGAATCTACTCAATATTCTTTCTATAAACAGAAGGAGTTAAAAGAGTGGTGGAAAGAGTGGAGTTTCCTCCCGTGACAGTGATGTAATCATTTCAGGGAACTGAGCCCATTGTTTTCCTCAAAAGCATTTGAAATGTTAGATGATTGGATTATCGGCTAACTCAGTCAACCTATCATGGAGAAAACCTATTTTAAAGAAGAGATCAAACTTTGTTATACCACCAAAAATTAGCTCTTTTCCTTATCCCATCTAGATTTGTCTGTTCTGAACAGAGTGCCAAACTTGTAGATATTTCATTATCTCAAAAACTGTGTTACTGCAAAGACATTTTTTGTTCTCCTAGAACTTCAGTTGTCTAGAAAAAGTGTTTCTGCTCTTTCTCCTTATCTTAACCAGTAAGTATTTTATTTTATTCTTTTTCTAAAAGATTTTATTTATTCATTTGACAGAGAGAGAGAGACAGCCAGCGAGAGAGGGAACACAAGCAGGGGGAGTGGGAGAGGAAGAAGCAGGCTCATAGCGGAGGAGCCTGACGTGTGGCTTAATGCCAGAACGCCAGGATCACACCCTGGGCTGAAGGCAGACGCTTAATGACTGCGCCACCCAGGCGCTCCCAACCAGTAACTATTTTAATTCAGATGACTAGTTCTTATTTTAACCACATCCAGATGAACCCCTCTGGGATATGGCACATTGTTAACATTTATAGTATACTTATTATTTAATTAACAACGAACGCATTGGTGATGATTGTAATATATTGGGGTCAAGATGACGAGATGATAATGGTGACTTGGTGAATGTTGGGATAGTAATAGGATGAGAGTTGTTTAAATGTCAGCTGGCCAGTTTAAAAACCATAAAAAATATAGACTTATGAGGAAATGATGGTCTTGCATGAGCCACGAAGGCCAGCTGTCTGAAAAATAAAAGAAAATGTGTCAACCATAAAACATGACCAAAGAATTTTGACATAAAGGAAATTAGTTCAGAATTCCCTTAGACATTCTGCAATTAAGATAATGCCATTCAAAACTCCCTGAATTGGAATACCAAAAGCTCTGCAATCGAATTGCTGGTAAGATATGGAGGCTGTCAGATATCAACTTCATGTTGGTGACATCAATCTGGACGTTATTTAAGTTAATCTGGCTCTTTCTTCAAGTATTTCTGTCTTCTAGTGCCTGGTTCCCTGAATGATACAAGCAATGCTGTATTCATTACTTTTTCTGTACTACATTGTTGAACAGATAGAAAGCACTCAGCTAATATTAAAGGTGGAAAGGAGGCAGGGAAGGAGGGAAAAGGAAGTCATCAAATAAGACGTAAAATGTCCATCTTAATAATAGATCTTGAGAGTGTTCTGTCACTAATTTATCAAATACCCACTGAAAGCTTACAGTTTCAGAATCCAAGTAACAAAGAGAACTCTCTATAGTTCTAGTCTTGAGTAGCTTACAGTTAGACGGAGGTAATAGAAAAATCAATAATTAAAAAATCATGGTAGAATATTATTAATTTTTATAATAAAGGCTTAGAAAAAAAAGTTTATGGAAAGACAAAGGTACCAAATACCTTCATTGGGAAAACAAGATTGAGAGACTTGATTGTGGGGAATTCATACGAGTTGCCAGGCATCAAGACGTGGGAGGATATTAGACAGGGGAGCAGTGTCTGAAAGGCAGAAAAGTAAGTACAAGACTGATTTCTTAGAGATCATAACATTAATGTCATAAATTGTTTTATTTTCCTTATTTTTTTCTCTCCTCTGTAAGAGAATTTGCAACTTGGTGTGTTGCCATGTGACTTCTGGTCCCACTCTCCAGTACATAGAGATGGCTGCACATCGTGGATGTCAAGATCGACCCTATGACTTTCTGTGGGCAGTAGAAAGAAAAAGGTAGTGATCTTGTCCCATTCAAACAGAAGCTTTAAGATCCCTGTATGGTTTGGATGTTGTTTCCTTCCTTTTCATCATAAGGTTGAGCAAGCGTTGATTCTTAAAGCTGAGTTGTGATGTGAATAGAGGCTCTGAGCAGAGCCACAGCGACCTGCAGTTGCTGACATGTGAAACAGGAAAGAAAGAAACCTGTGTTGCTGGAGGCTGTTGAGATACAGGATTGGGGTTTATCATCACAGTATAACCTAATGAAAGCTTACGAAAGCAGTAACCAAAATGATTAAACTTTACATTGCCAATGGCTATGACCGCTCTAAATATATAATTACATACACTGTAGCCATCATTGTGAGTGTGTAAACTCGCATGCACACACACACACACACACACACACACCACCTTTCAAAGTGATGTGCAGTAAAAGCACAAACCAAATTTCTTGAATACTTCATACAGATCTCTCAATGGGATCTCCCATTCATATGCTTTTACCATTCATGGACTGCACTGTCCCACATAAATTATTTCTGTTATTTATTAAGAAACATCACATAATAATAAGGAAGTCATTGATTTGAACATTTTAATAGAAGTATAGTTGATATACAATATTATATTAGTTCCAAATGTAGGACATAGTGATTTGACAGTTATATACAATGTATAATTATCATCACCATAAGTGTGGTCACCATAAAAAGTTATTACAAAATTATTGATTGTATCCCCTATACTGTACTTCTCATACTGATTTTAAACTTAATTCAGTCTCCTACCTTCAATTCCAATATAATTATGACTTAGATTATAGTGACATTTATTTTGGATTATTTTAGGTTAATAACTACATTTGATAACTGTGAGCCCATCAAATTAAAAACAACAGTTGGGGAATTCGATGTCATCTAGAGAGGGATGAGCTGAGGGTATCTGAAAGTTTGACCCCACTGGCTTGTGATGGTCAACTAGGTTCGTGGAACATGCTAGGGTAGGAGCCTAGGAGGAAGTTGGCTCCGACAAGGAAGATCTCACACACTCGTGTTTATGGTTTGGACAATTGGAATTTCTTCATTGTTTCCAATAAAAATAAACACATTTTCCTTGGACAACTGATTGTATATCTAATAACGTGTATCCACATTGTGTCTTCCATAAGTAAATGGCAACTGCCCTCATGAGAATCTGTTGAGAGTCCAAAGCCGATTGAAGCAAGAGAAGAGAGAAGCAAGTTGGGGCATGATATGACAGACCACATGGGGGTATCCAGGGCAAACATAGAGTATTTGACATGTGAGACAGATCCTTTTCTTTTCTTTCTCTTTCAATTCTCACATAATAATATTTGCACTTTTAAAGTACAACCATCACCATAATTTAATTCTGGAAATTTTCATTGCTCCAAAAAAAAAAACCTAGGTACTTATTAGTAGTCACACTCCATTCCTCCCTCTCCCAGCTCCTGGAAACAACCAATCTACTTTCTGTGACTAAGGATTTGCCTATTATATTCTATTACATTGTATGTAAATGGAGTCATACCAGATGTGACCTTTTAAGTCTGACTTCCTTCCTTTAGCATAACGGCTTCATCATTCTTCCATGTTGTAGCATGAAGCGGTACCTCATTGTTTTTTGTAATGGAATAATATTCCAGTTTTCGGATTTTTTTATATTTTGTTTATTTGTAACTCGGTTGATCAACACTACTGTTGTTCTATTTTGTGGGTATTATAAATGTTGCTGCTATGTGTCTGTGTATAAGTTTTGGTGCGGATATATGTTTTCATTTATTTTGCATGTATATCTAGGAGTGAATTGCTTTGTCAAATAGTAACTCTATTCACAGTATTTTGAGGAAATGCCAAACTGTTTACCAAAATAGCTGCACAATTTTTCATTTCAAAAGTCTTTAAAAATTTTATTCCAAATTCTTTACATTCTCTTCAACACTTTTTAGTGTCCATCTTGTTGATGTTAGTCATTCAAGTGTGTGTGGAATAGCATCTCACTTTGGTTTTGATTTAAATTTCTGTAGTGACTAAGGATGTTAAGCATTCTTTCATGTGGTTCTTGGACATTTGTATATCTTCTTTGGAGAAATGTCTATTCAACTATTTGCCCACGTTTTAATTGGGTTATTTGTCTTTTTACTCTTGAGTTTTAAATGTTCTTTATATGTTCGGGACACCAGATGCTCATTACGTATACGATTTGCAAGTATATCCTTCAATTTTGTTTGTTGTCTTTTTGCTTTCTTGATGTTACCCTTTGAAGCACATAACGTTTTAATTTTTTTATAGCCAAATTTATCTAGTATTTTTTTCTTTTTGTTTCTGATGCTTTCGGTGTCATATTTAAAAATTCTTTTTATAACCCAAGGTCACAAAACGTTACTCCCATATTTTCCTGAAGAATTTTGTATTGTAGTTTTAGTTCTTACCGTCAGGTCTTTGACACATTTTGAGTTCATTTTTGTACAGAAAGTGAACCCGAGGTCCAACTTCATTCCTTTGTGTGCGGATAACCAGTTGTGCAAGCATTATTTGTTGAAAAGATATTATTTCTCTTAGTGAATTATCTTGGAAGCCTTATAAAAAGTCAGTTGACCC
Source organism: Ursus arctos (assembly GCF_023065955.2). Taxonomy (NCBI): domain Eukaryota; kingdom Metazoa; phylum Chordata; class Mammalia; order Carnivora; family Ursidae; genus Ursus; species Ursus arctos. The sequence continues at coordinate 8,786,641 of NW_026623111.1, read as the reverse complement.
TAAATGAATGGGCTTAGTGTGAACTCTCAATTCTGTTCCACTGGCGTATAAGCATAAACTTATTTTTTTTGCCAGTACCACAGAGTCTCGATTGCTGTAGCTTTGTAGTAAGTTTTGAAATTGCGAAGTGTGAATCCTGAAATTTTATTTTCTTTTTCAAGATTGTTTGGGCAAGCACTGGGTGTCATGCGCAACTAATGAATCATCGAACTTTACATCAAAAACCAGGGATGTACTGTATGGTGACTAACATAATATAACAAAAAATATTATTATAAAAAAAAACATTGGGCAATTTTGGTTCTCTTGCATTTACATATGAATTTTAGGATCAACTTGCCAATTTTTGTTAAGAAGGCAGCTCGAATTTTGGATTGTACTGAATCTGTAGGTGAATTTAAAAAATGGTGTCCTCTTACTAATATCGAGTATTCTAATTCATGCATACGGATGTCATTTCATCTGTTTACATCTTCCCTAATTTCTCATAATGATCCTTTGCAGTTTTCAACACACAGCTTGTGCACTTTTTGTGTTATACTCATTTTTAAGTATTTTATTCACCTTGATGCTCTTGTAAATGATTTTTAAATTTTAAATTTAGATTATTTATTGCTGGCCTATAGACTAGAACTGGTTTTTATATTGATAGTTTCAACATTGCTAAATTTGATTTTAGCCCTGCTGGTTATTTTTGCAGATTTCTTAGGACTATAAAAGATTATGGCTTCCAAGAATAAAAAGAGTTTTCCTTTTCTTTTTTAATTTGTATGTTTTGTTTTGTTTTTCCTTGCATAATTGTTTCCTAGAACTTCCAGTACAAGGTCGAATAGAGGTGATGGGAACAGAAATCCTTGTCTTGATCCTTATGGTGGAGAAAGATCTTAATCTTTTACTGTTAGGTCGGATGTTAACTGTGGATTTTTCATAGATGCCCCTTATCAGGTTAAGGAAGTTTCTTTTTAGTCCTAGTTTACTGAGCAGTTTTGTCACGAATGGGCATTGGATTTTGCCAAATGCTTATCCTGTGGGTATTTCTAACATGATTACATTAGTTTTGTCCATTTTTCTATTAATATGGTGAGTTACACGGATCGACTTTCATATGTTGAACCAACCTTTCATTCCTGACACAAATCCCACTTGGTCATGATGTATAATCCTTTACATGTGTTCCTAGGTTTGGTTTCCTGCTAATTTTTTTTTGAAAATGTTTGTGTCTGTATTTGTAAGGGCTATTGGTCTGTAGCTTCCCTTTATGTGAGAAGTTTGGCTCATTTTGGTATTAGAGTGGTACTGACTTCACAGAAGAAGTTGGAAAATTTTACCTTCTCGGTATTTTGGAGGAGTTAGTGAATGATTGATGTTAACTCTTCTTTAAATGTTAGGTAGATTTTACCAGGGAAGCCATCCGATCCAAGGCTTTTCCTTGTAGAAAGGTTTTTGGTGAATAAACGACTCTTTCTGCTTGTCAGAGTGTCTTTTGATTTTCTATTTATTCTTGAAATAGTTCAGGTGGTTTGTGTTTTTCTAGGAATATGTGCTTTTAACTTTAGTGCTAATTTGTTGGCATCCAAAATGTTTATGGTATTACATGTGTTGAGCAAGTGTCCTGCTTCCCAGAAGAAGCAGCAGTCCCAGAATAACAACACAGTGTGTGGTTTGCTGGTGTCAGGGTCACCAAGAAAGATATGACTCACATGGTCACCAGATGGAACACACAGAAGAGACGGAGAAGATCAGCATTAAGAATGAGCATTGGTCCCCATGGCCAATGGCTCCCATCTTGCAGCTGATGCAGGGAGATGGTACTGCATGAGCCCTTTTTGTGCTTCAGCCAAAGAAGCCCTTTCCCTCTCAGCAAGAACAGATAGAGCAGTGGGGTTGGCCAGGTGCCATATGACACATAGACTGAGTAGAATAAAGCAGTCTATATCAAGTCTAGAACAGGGAAAGATATGCTCAAACCCAGAAATAAGCACAATGCAGACATGAGGGTTCCTTATGTCCACATAAGGCATTGTTCCGGGTCCGAGACTCACTTTATGTTGCTAAACAAGGGCCAAATAAGCCTCACAGCTCTGCTTTTCACAAACCTTATTATCCTGTCTCTTTCTGTAAGGGTGCTAATAATGCATCATCGTTCGTTCCTGATTTTAGCAAGCTTTCATCTTTTTTTTTCTTAGTGTAACTCACTTGTCAATATTTTAATCTTTTCATGGAATCCCATTTTGGTTTTGTTGGTTTTCTCTGCTATTTTGCTATTTTCTATTGTATTTCCATTCTAATCACTGTCATTTCCTTCTTTTTGCTTACTTTGAGTTCATTCTTATTTTCCTACTTTCTTAAGATGAAAGGTTAGGTTTGATTTGAATAATTTCATGGCTAAACATTTCTTTCATTTTCTTTCTTTTTTTTAAGGGAGAGAGCAGGCAAGTGGGGGAAGGGGCAGAGAGAGAGGGAGAGAGAGAATCTTTTTTTTTTTTTTTAAGATTTTATTTATTTATTTGACACAGAGAGAGAGAGAGAGAACAAGCAGGGAGAGAATCAGAGAGTGAGAGAGAAGCAGGCTCTCTGCTGAGCAGGGAGCCCAATGCAGGGCTCGATCCCAGGACCCTAGGATCATGACCTGAGCTGAAGGCATACACTTAACTGACTAAGCCACCTAGGTGCCCCAGGAGAGAGAGAATCTTAAGCAGGCTCCACACTTAGCATGGAGCCTGATGTATGGGGCTCGATATCACGACCCTGAGATTATGACCTGAGCCAAACCAAGAGTTGGACCTTAACTGACTGGGCTGCCCTGACGCCCCTGGGTCAAACGTTTCTGTGTTGAAATCCCACCAACGCCTGCCTCAGATGTGACTATATGTGGAGAGGTCTTTAAAGAGGTAATTATATTAAGATGAGGTCATCAGGGTGGGCTTTGATCCAGTATGACTGATGTCCTTGTAAGAAGGAGGAATTTGGACACAGATGGCCAGAGAGAAGACCATGTGAAGACACAGGGAGAAGGTGGTCATCTATCAGCAAAGGGAGAGGCCTCAGAAGGAAATAACCATGTGAAGACCTTGATCTCTGACTTCTAGCCTCCAAAAGTGTTGAGAAAATAAAATTTCGTTGTTTGAGTCACCTGGGCATATTCTCATGGCAGCACTAGAAAACTAAAGAGGTTTTTTTTTTTTAAAAGATTTTATTTATTTATTTGACAGAGAGAGAGACAGCCAGCGAGAGAGTGAACACAAGCAGGGGGAGTGGGAGAGGAAGAAGCAGGCTCCCAGCGGAGGAGCCCCATGTGGGGCTCGATCCCAGAACACCGGGATCACGCCTTGGGCCAAAGGCAGATGCTTAACGACTGAGCCACCCAGGCGCCCCCTAAAGAGGTATTTTTTATGTATCATTTTAATATAGTCATAAAAACCTATAAATTTCCATCTAAACTCTGCTTTCATTATAGCCCATGAGGTTTTTATATGTTATGTTTCCTTCTTCATTCATCTCAATGTATTTTTGAATTTCCTTTAGGATTTCTTTTTTGACCCATTGGTTATGTAGGAGTGCATTGTTTAATTTCCACATATTTGTGAATTTCCTAAATTTCCATGTTATATATTTCCAATTCCATACCATTTTAGTAGGAGAATATACTTTGTATGACTTTAATCCTCTTAAAGTTACTGATTTTTCTTATGACTAATATATGGTCTATTCTGGAAAAAATTCCACATGCTCTTTTCAGCACTTTGATTACAACACATTGGCTTCTAACCCTCATCTTTTTGTTGTTAAGAAATCAGTTGTTAATCTTACTGAGGAACCCTTGTGCACTAAGTATGTCTCTCTTGCTGCTTTCAAAATTTTCAGTCTTTGATTCCTCTGTCCGATTATGATGTGTCTAAGTGTGGATTTCTGAGTTGAATTTCATTGGCCTTTGTGGGTATGTAGATTTTCATCAAATGTAGAAAGTGAACTTTATTTCTTCAGATATTGCTAGTTTCCCATTCTCCTTTTCATGTCCTATGAGACTCTAGAATTCCTTTATGTGAGTGTGATGTGCTTGATGATGTCCCACAGGTTTCAGCATCTCTTCTTTTCTCTTCATTCTTTTCCCTTTCTGTTCTTCAGACTGGGTGATCTCCATATAACATCTTCACATGTGTGGGTCCTTTCTTTGGCCTGCTGCAATATGCTGTGTACCCCCTCTAAGGATTCTTCTGTGTCGGTCATTGTGTTTTCAATTTGAGGATTTGTTTGGTTCTTTTTCTTTTTCCTAATTTTTTTTTCTGATTTTTTTTTTTAATTTGGTGAAACATCTATCTCATACTTTCCTCTAGTTCTGTAGATGAGGTTACATATGGTTCTTGGAAAATATTTAAAACAGCCCTGTTTCAAGTCTGTCTAGTGAGTCTAATGCTTGGACCTCCTCAGGTACAGTTTCTGTAGATCAAATTTTTTCCTTGTATATGGGCTATACTCTGTTGCTTCTTTCATAACTCATAATTGTTTTTGTTAAAAAAAAAGACATTTAAAATAATATCAGATGGCTATTCTGTAAATCAGACCTGACCCCTCCTAAGATTTGCTGTTGCTATTGTTTGTTCTTTTTGTGTAGTGATTTTTCTCAACTAATTCTTTAAAGTCTGTATTTTCACTGAAATTTCTCTTCTATATTAACTCAATAGTCAGCTAGTGATTGCACAGTTTCCTTAAATGCCTGTAACCAGTAAGTCTCCCAGTCTTTGCCAAGGGGCTCTGTATGCGTGCTTGTGCCTACCTTAGACACTCAGATACAACTGATGGACAATTGACACGTTTTCCTTATAATTCACTTCCTACTGGGGCAGAGCCTCAGACGTAGTTAAGGATGAGAACTGGAGCCCTTTCAGATGAGCATGTGGAAATCTCTGGGCAAGAACACAGACCTACACATACACATGGCATTTCCAGGAACGTGTCAAAGCCTTTCAAGGCCCCATGCCTATCTCATTCACCAGTCTTTCCTCTTAAGCTTTTCAGTTAGTTTATTGTTTGCCTCAACTGTTATCCACTGCCTTAGGAAACTGTGAAATTAAACATAGGAACACTTCCTTAGGAAGTTATACAATTTCCTGTGATTGTTTTTGACAGCCCCCAGAGAAAAGTTTTTTTCACACTGGGTAAGCACTGAGTTAGGTCAAATAAGATGTTTCACATGGGGACTTCAAGGAAAACACTAGACAGGTGAAATAATGTCAAAATTCTGAGAATAAGGTTTGAAGGAACTCCAGCCCCATTCTACCATCATGATAGCAAGTGGTTGATTTTTAAGGTTATCACAGAACTGGACAGCAGGAAATGGGACAAGGTCAAGTTAGGACACCACAAGTCTCACGGTTCATACCAAGAGTCAGTCATTTCTCTTGGACAAACAATTTTGAATTCTCGAAAGCTTTTGGTTAATTTCCAGAGTCCTGAAAATTTTGATTATGACAATTTATGCCCATTTTGTGTTGTCTTTACAAAAGAATGAATTAGGAAATCTGCTGTTTTCACAGTTCAGAGATCATTTTTCTTCCACTCAGCATCATATTTCCTCCTTACAATTGAATTTCTGTCAGTAACAGTTAATGATCACTAAAAATCATTATTTTCTTTTTTTCGCATTTTTAAAAAGATTTATTTATTTATTTATTTATTTATTTTTAGAGAGAGAGAGCACAAGAGGGGGGGTGGAGGTAAAGGGGGAGAGAGAATTCAAGCAGACTCTGCTCAGCATGGAGCCCGACGCGGGGCTGGATCTCATGACCCTAAGATCATGACCTGAGTCTAAACCAAGAGTCGGAAATTTAACCAATTGTACCACCCAGGGGCCCCTCTTTTTCACTTTTAAAACAAATTATTGCCAATTTGAAAATAATTCATTTCAGTTGTAGAGATATTACTCATTTACATTCAGCAAAATAATTTTCTGTATGTGCTAACATTGGATTTACCAAGTGAAACTATTACACTTCCCATTGTTTCACTATTTTCAATACAAATAAGTATTCTAAATGTTCATGTGGAATGATAGGATTGAAGTGACTCACGTGGTTTTTCTGCAATGTTAGAAACAGTGTGCTATTGTTGTTTATTTCTAATATACCTTTTTGTGCAGAATTGCAAAGTACCAAAGACCTTGGAAATCCAGTCTCCAAGTGAGCTTGAACTATTCTACCCCTTTGTGAAATTACTTTTGTACTTACCCTCAAATAGCATACATTTACCTAAGTATGTGTGGCACGAGGCTGGTGGTATTAACTGGCATTAACCCAATTAACTTCTATGAAGAATATCATGTTTAGTAAAGGATACATGTCAAATACATACCAACTGGAATCTTGCATATATCCTATAAAAACTCCAATAACTGCAACAATTCTCTGCACTAACATTGTTCAGAATGTGCAACCTTATTGTCTGAATGTGGGGTGGACTGCTTCTGCCATCTTGCCGTGGTGACATCTTATCGTGTCACCACGATATGCACTTTCTTCTCCCTGTTATGAGCATAATAGGGACATGTTGTCTGTCACCTGAGCCTTTCTCCCGGCTCTTGTTTCTCTGCTCATTCTCTTCATTATAATCTTTGTCTGATTCCTGCTAGCTTTTCATGTTTCTGCTGAAGTTTCACATCCTCAGAGAAGTGTTCTTGATCTTCCTCACCTGTATCCCAAATCTGTTTAGGCACCTATGTTCTAATACCAAGCCTCTTGTATATATATGCCTGTATTCTAGCACCTACCATGCTGTACTGTAATTGTCTGTATGCTTGTCTCTCTTCTGCAGGCAGAAAGTAAATCTTATTCAGTTTTATTACCGACAACTACTGGTGCTTGTCACATATCAGTAATGCAATAATTATTTTTGGAAGGAAGGGTGGGAAAATGACCACTGTTTCTCACTGAAACAATTTTATAGCCGTACAAAGTGGAAGGACTTGAGTAGTTGATGTAGTCAAGTATCGGTGGCCAGCATACAAAACCAATTTCTACTCTTTCATTATGTATTTATTCCCTAAGGGTGACTTCATCATTCAAAGGCATTTCTCAAAGTGTGGGCAATAACTCCCTTAAGGAAATATTTCTTCATAAAATGTGTAAGACGCATGAAACTTTTATAACTCTGGTGGCAGTAGGCAGAGTGCCACACTAGAAATATAAGGAGATTATTCAAAGATGGGGCATTAACTGGAACACAGTTTGAATTATCTAAGGCTGATGGCATGAATATCTTTATAGACTTAAAATAAACCACAAGTAATACATTGTATGACTATGAGTGTATATTATTATATTCTTATAAAGTTGTTACATTAAAAAACTTATAAAATTTTATTCAGATCTTCAAAATTTGTAAGATTCCAGAAATGTAAAGATACCCACACCCATAATTTCACTGTTAAATTTTCCTTATTTTCATCTCAATTTTCCCTCTCTTTATAACCAGACATTATACATATATTTGAATTTAGATATATATGCACATTGATTGTTTATTTAATGAAATTTATATCATATTATATACATTATTTTGCTCCCTACTACCACATTATTTGAATTTGTCTAGATTACTTAATATTTTTGAAAAATATTATTTGATAGTTATCATTAGCTTGGTGTAATACAAATGTTCAATATTTCCTCTTTTTCAGGTTACAGGTTGGTTTTTTTTTTTTTTCTTTTCTTTTAATTTTGCTAATACATGCAAGCAGAATTATTTATCATTTTAGGGTAAGTTTCATACATATGTGATTTTTAAATAGTAAATTATTTAAAAGTATTTAATTTTGAAGCTTATTTAAAATATTACTCTTGGGAAGTAGTTTAATTGCTAGCAAGAGTTTTATCAATTACAATGAAAGTAATAAAATATATTATTTAAACTTTAATTTTTATGGTTTCTTAATTTGTCCACTAATCTCATGGGCCACTCATTTTCAGTAAATTTTTCTCTTTCCTCAGATCATTAAACATTAGAATGTTTCAGGGTTCAGTCTTTAGAGCTGCTGTTTGTCATCAGATTTCCTTAGATTACCCCATTGATTGCACGATTTTACGTGCCACCTTAACCTTGATGCCTCCAAAGGTATATCTCAAGTCCCGCTTTCTCCCGTGAACTTCACGCCCATTGTCTACTGGGACATCTATCCAATGTCTAATACACCTCAAGCTTAACATTCCCCAAACCTACATTTGTTTTCCACCTGCACTCAAAACTGCTCTTGTCTCAGTTATCCCCACGTCACCAAACGACAAATCAAAACTGCAGCTGGTGCTTAGCCAACACCTTAAAGTCACTCCTGACTAATTTCTCTCCCCACGTTGATGAGAACCCATCGCAAAGTGAATGTTGTTATAGCTTTAACCGCAGACTTCTTTTCACCCACCCATGTCCATAACCCTCACCATCATTATCTGAGAACAAACACCACCATCTCTTGCTGATCCCGCTAAGACATGTCCTTTTCGTCAGCCCTCAGTGCCCCTGTCGCAATGTGGACACACAGACTATTTGCACAGAGTTGCCTGATGGAGACTTGAAAATAATTACACCTGTTGAAATCTTCCTGTGCTGGCTTTTCTCACTAAGGGGAAAGTTTTTACAATGTCCTGCAAGATCCCACAAGTTTTACTGCTCGCACAATAACCTTGCTACCACACATACTTGTGCCCTAAGCTCTTTCAGAATTTCAGTGAACAATGTTGTGGGATCTCATTGGCTGTGGAGATTAATTTATGAAGAATTGCCATATTTACATTACAATAGTCCCCTCTTACCCACGGGGGATACGTTCCAAGACGTGGATGCCTGAAGCCAAGGATAGTACCATCCCTGTAATACTGTGTTTTTCCTGTGCATGCATACGTATGACAAAGTTTGACTTATAAATTAGACATAGTAAGAAATTAATAATTAATAATAAAATAAAATAAAATAATTATAACAATATATTGTAATAAAAGTTATGTGAATGTAGTATCTCTCTCAAAATATGCTGTATTCTCCCTTCTTCTTGTGATGATGTGAGATGATAAAATGCCTATGTGAGGAGATGAAGTTAGGGGAATAATGCAGGCACTATGATGTAGTGTTAGGCTACGATTGACCTTCTGACTGTATGTCAAAAGGAGGATCACCTTCTTGTGGAAGGCAGTTGACCACAGGTCACCGAAACAACGGGAAGTGGAACCACAGATGAGAGGGGGCTACTGTGTTAAGTTTCTCTAACCTAGAATGAGCTGTATTATTTCCCCATTTCTTTTTTATAACTACATCCTATACAAAAATTATATTATTTTTCCCAAAAACAAGTTGCATATTTCTTTTTTTAAAGATTTTATTTATTTATTTGACACAGAGAGAGAGAGGGAGAGAGAGCGAAAGCAAGCACAAGCAGGGAGAACAGCAGAGGGAAAGGGAGAGGGAGAAGCAGGCTTTGCACTGAGCAGGGAGCCCGATGCGGGACTCGATCCCAGGACTCTGGGATCATGACTTGAGCCGAAGGCAGACGCTTAATCCACTGAGTCACCCGGGTGCCCCAAGTCTGAATATTTCTTACGTTTTTCTCTCTGTATAGAGCTTTTGTTGTTATTCTTAATGTGTGCCCAATTTTCTAATTCATTATTATCTATGACAGGTTTTTTCAACTTTGGCGCAAGTTGACATTTTGGGCCAGATCATTCACTGCCTTGTGCGTTACGGGATATCTAGCCGGACCCTTGGCTTTACACCCTAGATGCCGGTAGCAGTCATTCTCCCAGTTGCAATAACTAAAAAAATATGTCCCCAGACATTGCCAAATGTCTTGTGAGGCACACAATTGCCCCTGGTTGAGAAGCACTTATCTTTATGAAGGTACGGATTGGTTTTTAAATGCCGCATGCAGCCCATTCTTTTTGGTCTAAATGTCCCCCATGTTCCCTATCATCTTAATCGGTTCTTAATTTAAAAACTTATGGTACCTGACATATTGGCCATAAGAAAGAGCCATGCCAGATGATTTCCTCAGACCCCCACATAGATTAAGTCTCTGGTTCCAGGTAATCATAAGTCTACCGGTTAATATGCTTTAGCCAGCGCTAAGTAATGGAACACACACAGGCATAGGGAACCAATAACCCAGATGTGGTTCTCAACCCACTGCCTAGTGGGTATATGATTCTGTGCACGTGATTCAGCTTCTCCAAGCCTCAGTCTTCTCAGATATAAAAGGGAGAGGTGGGAACCACTGCGTTGCACATGTTATGAAGTTATAAATGAAGTATGTTTGGCCCAGAGCACACCTTAGACAGTATATGATTGTAGCTATTATTAGTTCTCTGAAATCAAGCAATTAGGAGCTCCTCCTAAGACCTGGGGGAGGGGCTGGAGGGCTGGAAAATATGTACTCCTCGATCAACGCTGCCCTGGACGATACATTTTTGCCAGGAATATTTATTAAATTCCCCGTCTAGGAATCATGCTAGAATTGAGTTTTCAAAGGTATGATGTCCAGACCCTGTTTTTAAGAAGTGCACTAAGGTAGAAAGAAACAGTGAAAATGGTGGCCTGTACTATAATGGATGAATTAGACCAGCACAGGGGACAGAATTCGAGGGGAGATATTCCTGCAATGTCTCATCTTGAGAGGAAGAATTTATGTGATGAAAATGATTATCTATCTACCATATTTATGTGACAATATTAAGATAATAATTGGTTTGCAATTTCAAAATTTTCATCAATAGTCCAGGTCTCTGGAAATTTCTTTTTGGTGTTAGCGACTTGTGTTTTGAAATGGGCTTTTTGTACCTAAACTCAAGGAATGCCTTGAAGGGAATCAGACAAGCGGTGTCTTCCTTTGGCTGCTAAATTGCATAAAATAATAAACCAGAGAGTTAAGAGGGATTTACTGTTGTTCGGCAAAGTTAGGATTAGTAGCTGATGAAAATAAAATAAGCACTGACTTGCAGAGAGCTACTCCCTCCTCCCGCGGGACTCGGATTCTTGGATGCCGAATCCTGGTCTCCCTAAAGGGAAGGAGCTATAACTCACAGCTGAAGTCTATTTATCCCCCAAATAATAATCTGTAATCTTTAAAAACATTTCAAAATGTGTTATATGATACTTTCGTTGAAATTCTTATCAAAAGGAAACCTCCCTATGCCAAATGAGACATGTCACCTGTTCCATGTTCTTGGTTTCTTTATTTTTATTAAGACAATGAAATCCAGGGTGATGAAATTACTTGCTCAAGGTCATACAGGTATTTTCTTTTAAAGCAAAAGTTAGAGCACATTTCCCAACACTGAGTTCAGTGTCTTCCCCGCTACACTTTGCTTCCTCTCCACATACTGCACTTTGTCATCTTTTTCGAATAAATGGTGCTTGGAAATGGTCCAAAGGCAAATGCACCTTCAGCTGCATTTCGAGAGTTCATCCTGTAATTGTCACACCTGATCTCTGTCCCAGTGCCTGAACCCAATCACTGGGGATAATTTGAATCGACTGAAGCTCCTAGAGTCTGTGCATGTTGCTGTTGACCCTCCTCATTCAAACGACGCCATTGTGATAGGCAAGGTTGGCCACTGCCACTTTAAATTAGTGGTTTATCTTGAGTCCTGGAGAAAGGAAGTCCTTTCAGGGAGAAAGGATGATGAATCACACAGCAGGGAACAAATGTAACTGTGATTAATGGGACATTACACAACAACAAAAAAATAGAGCCAACTGTGTGCAGAGATAACTGGAACCACAAAGACCAACTTATTGTCTCAGGTGATGTAATTAACTTCAAGCCCCTCTGTAGCTTGGATGGCTGATTCCAGTGAGCCTTGCCATTGTGCTGGTAATAATGACAAGGTTGTGCCTTCTTATTTTAAATACTATCCTATTAAAGACCATTTTTCTCCAATGCATGGCACTGATAAAATGTCAAAGACTAAGATATGGCAATTTGAAGTAGAACGATTTTAAGCAACTGCAGATTCATTCAACTTTCCTTCTTTCCCAGGTAAGACAATGGAAGAAAAGACCAAACATTTGACTTATGATATATGAGCTTCTTCAAATATTTCCATGCAAAAAGGGCTCACTGATTATCTTTTTCTTTTTTATTTTATTTATTTATTTATTTATTTATTTATTTATTTAGGTTGTTCTGGGTAAAGAGAAAAGAAGTTTTCAGAAAATGTTGTATTATCGTAACCATGATGAAGAAAGACTTCTTTTTGCTTCTCACCACCTGATAGGGTAGCTTCTTCTATTCAGGCAAGTGCATTTCTCTCATTCATAGAAAATAAAAAATTGCTTGGTCTATTAGATAGAATGGTTGACTTGGATTTTTGTGAAAGTATTATGGATTCAGAAATTACTCTGTGCATTTTAAATAGAGAAAATAAGTATTGTGGATATTTTCATCCATTGCAATCTTGCCCACATTCTTCAGTTAGCAAAGTTGGAGTGAAAGTCTGAATTTAAAAATGCTTGCCAATCCCTTTGCCAAGTTTGGAGGCTTTCCAAATATTTGATACCTGTTTCATTTCACATTTCTAGAATCGTTTGGCTACTCCCACAGCTAACGGAATCACAAAAACTTCCTCTAAAATTCTGAGATATGATATATTGGGGATGCCAACTTTGTTCCCAATTGTCAGGTGTGTTTTCCTCTTCCTGACTTTGAAGTAATAATAACATCTTGTATTTTTATAGTGTGTTTGTTTTTACAAATAACATTCACCCGCTTGATTCTACCGGGGTAGATGTTAAGATTAGAGACATGCTGTGTGTGAAACTGGGTGGACTCTGGGGTCATCTACCAGTATGACTTTCAGCTCATGTAACTATTCACATTGATATTAGATAACTTATTTTCTCCCTCTGAATTTGACTTTTCTTGTCCATTAACACAGGGTAATAATACTTCACACAAGCATGTGAAGAATGACTATATGTATGTGTGGTGTGCTAGGAAAACGCTTAACCACCCGTTCTTTCCACAACTTCTCCTTCTTTAATAGAAGAAAGTATTATGTCTTATTTACATTTGTGCTTCCCAGGAGAGGAGAAAGAAAGGATGTAATATAGGCTTTATTAGAAACCTACCACGATTCAAGATCTATTGTAGCTCGTTTCAGATACATCAGAGTATTCAGAAGGGATTATCTCAGTGTTTGCAAATAAAGGAATCAGATGTTCGGAATATTAAAAAAAAAAAAAAGGTCTGAGATAATGAAGTGCCCGGGCCAGTGGCTTAGTTTAATAAATACTTTTTGAAGTCAAGCATGAAATACAAGTGTGACATCTGAGACACTAGGGGCGAGCATTCTCTAATCTGTACCTCTATCACGCTGCCGTGCTGACCTTCAGAGCAGGCACGAAGCCCTGCATAAGCAGGTGCACTGGGCATGTGCGTGGTGCCCCCTTCTTAGTTTTACCTGAATCATACGCACTCTCTCCTCTTCCTTCCCTGTATCCGATTCCTCTCCACACTGACCCCACTGACTCCACTGCCATCAGTCTTCCTCCTCATTCTTCATCTTCCATACTCACTTGGCTCTTTGCTCTTGACAATGACCCCCAACCCCCCAGCTATAACTTTTATTCTTATCCATGATTCCAGTCTTCACCAAACTCTCTGCATCAATGACTGCTGTAGACCAGCATCTTTCCAGACTTGAGCTGTTTTGACAATCTTCTTAACTTTACTTCTCCTTTAGTTAAGATTCACATCTAATGCATCTTGGCCATGTAAAAAAGAACTGGTGTCAAAGAAAAATTATTCAGTGGTCCCTGTTAAAGCACAGTTTAGAAAACTTTATTCATCATGGTGGGTATGAGGACAGCTGTGATGGAATTTTACAATGAGTTCGCATCATGTGCAAGGGGGAAGTCATAGTCAAGGGGCAAAGTGAGGGTCAGTGAAGGAAAATTAACAAGAGGAAATCTCAAGGGTAGGGAGGATTCTGGCTCAAGTGATCTAACAGGATTCTTGGTGAAGATAAGCCAGGGTGATCAGATGTTGCCTCAAGAGTGGTGGTGAGGAACCCCTATTAGACATTGAGTATGATCAGGTCTTGAGAGTGTGAATTCTGGTTTAACTGGCTCATCGGAATCCTTGCTGCAGCTGGACAATGCCAAGAGGAACACAGGAGTCCAAAAGTCAGGACTAGTTGGAAAAGAGTCCGGAGAGCCTGAGCAGAGCCTGGTCAGTGAGAGAAGGTTTGTCACTAGACAGATGAGGAAGCGGCGTGAAAGAAAAATGGCTTGCCTCAAGTCGTACACTTAGTTCTGGAATTAGGTCTGGTTTCTGGGGCAACCTGATCTACTGCCATTCCCACTAGACCACTGGTTTTCAGTAGGGGGTGATTTTGTACCTCAGAGGACATCTGGCAATATCTGGAGATATTTTTGGTTGTCATGTTACTGGCACCTATTAGGTAGAGCACAGAGTTGCTGTTAATATCCTGCAATGCACAGAACCCCTCTTCACACAAAGAATTCCCTGGCCCCAAGTGTCTACAGTGTCACAGTCGAGAAACCCTACCCTGGATTAAAGTACTGAATCATGAGGAAGCAGGAAGAAGTCTCCCTCAAGTGATTTTACTGCTTTTCATGCATGTGAGAACAACTTTGTGTAGCCACGATTAAAAATGCAAGTCATGAGTCTAGTGTTCTCTTTACATATTGACCATTGATTTACTTTGTGGCTTCCTGTTCATCACTTCACCCCCAGCCACAAACATTTGCAGAGAAGCCCATGTGTGTAACTATAAAGAAAAGGTGAGGAAGCAGGGGTGTTCCATATCAGCACTGACCACTTGTGCACCAGAAGACACTAGTCACCTCAGTGTTCATTTGACCTTTGTAGATACAAGGCAAAATACATATTCTCTGATTTCCCTTTTATATTAGAGCCATAACATCCACTGAAATAATATCTAAGTGCTCTATGTGCTATTGGCCAAGTATTAAATAATGCAGTCTAAATTAATAAGGTATTGTAATAAAATGTTCTTTACCACCATTATATTTATACTCCTTTATTAATCTTTCTTTTGCTGGCTTGCTTTATTCTTTTCTTTCTGCCAGCCACCTGGCCACAAATGTTATACTGATTACCTGCCAAATCTCAGTTACTATCCCTCACTTCTTTCTACTTGACTTTTCTTCTCTTTTCTCAGTTCCAACTCTCTGTTATCTTAATTTTAAACTGGCATTTTTTGGTGTCTCTTTTATCCCCTCTTCAATCACAGTAGTCCCCTCTTATCTGTGGGGATCCATTCCAAGACCTCCGGTGATGCCTGATGCTGTAGAAAGTACTGAACCCTATAGATACTGTTTTTCCCTCTATATGCATAACTATGATCAAGTTTAATTTATAAATGAGGCTCGGTAGATTAATAATAGCTGATAATAAAATAGAAAAAAATTATAAGAATGCACTGCAATAAAAATCACGTGACTGGTTTCTCTCTCCCTCTCAAAATATCTTTTTTTTTAATTTATTTTTTTTATTTTAATGTTTTTTTATTGTATTATGTTAGTCATCATACAGTACATCCCTGGTTTTTGATGTAAAGTTCGATGATTCATCAGTTGCGTATAACACCCAGTGCACCATGCAATACATACCCTCCTTACTACCCATCACCGGTCTATCCCATTCTCCCACCCCCCTCCCCCTGAAGCCCTCAGTTTGTTTCTCAGAGTCCGTAGTCTCTCATGCTTCAATATCTTATTGCACTGTGTTCGCCCTTCTTTTTGTGCTGATGTGAGATGACAAAATGCCTATGTGAGGAGATACAAGCGACACAGGCATTGTGATGCGGTGTTGTGCTCCTTTTGACCTCCTGATGATAGGTCAGGAGAATCATCTGCTTCTGGGTTGTGGTTGATGGTGAGTAACTGAGACCACAAAGAGCACAACTGTGGATAAGGGGTGGGGGCTACTGGAGTCTCCTTTCTCTCCTGTCTTGCTAAGTCTCTTTTCCTCTTATAACAAAATGTCCCCAGAGCAGAGAGAAATGGGAAGAAGGCAGATGGTTGTCAGTCTTGTAGAGCTACCTCCTTGAGCTCTCTTTTGCAGAATTACTGCTGCATTTCCAAGGACTAGACAATGAGGACCACCTGACAGCCCGGACCTTAGGGAAGCAGGGAGACTTACAGAAACCGTGTTCCCCTCAGGGCATGCAGCAGAAGACTGTGTGGCTGCTAGGTAGGGGACGCCTTGGAGATTCGGTACAACACTGACTAAGGAAAATGTAAACCTGAAAGTGGATCTTGCCACTGCGGGGTTCCTCACTGCCTTCGGAATAAGTCTAGTCAAGATTTGGCTCTTACCTCTTTATTCTTCTCACTTCCATCTTGGACCCAAATGCTCTTCTCTGCAGCCGGAGGAGACATGTGTCATATCTTGAACACATCATGCTGGTTCTGATTCTTTATGTGTTTATCCCCTGTGTTCTTCTGTTAGGACCCCTTTTTCCCGGTTCTCTGCCTAGAATACATTTCTGTTTGTTCTTAACAATTTAGCTCAGAAAGGTCCCCTCCTCCCAATTCATCTTGGCTGAAGCAGGCAGCCTCTGTTGTGTTTTCACGTGCCAACTACTTATCTCAATTATATGGATGCATTTGTCTGATGTTTTTTCTTCCTTACCATTTAATGAACTTTTAGTGGGGAATGGGGCAGTGGCTTTCTCCTTTTATCTCTTGTACCAGTTACATGGTTTTGCAAAGTAGATGGACAATAAATAGCTGCTGATCAAATAAATGGATGACAATAAAATGGGTAAAAAAAAAAATGCCAAGAAGAAGGGGGGCCCAAATGGGATGCACTCTTGTACAAATATTGCAGCAATGGAAAAATAACGATATTCATTTCCCGCACGATATCTTCGTGTACCTGGGCAAGCATAATATACCAACTAGCTAGGAATTGTGGAAGGAAACTTCTGTGATTTCATTTTTTTCCCCAACAGTTAGACATTTAATAGTTCATTGATTTTTTGGTTGAATAAAATCATTGCTTCTTCTAAGATAATTTCTTTATTATTATTAAACATGGGTCTTCTATAGGGAATTAGAACTTTAACTCTATTTATGTACGATTTATGTATTGTTTGAGCTGGACTTGGTGCTTTGTCACTTTATTCTTTCTCACCAATGTCTTCCCAAAGCAATTTACTGGAGTTGCTTTTCTCTCCTTGGATGATATTAAAGGAAAATAAAAAGTTTTCTGGTTATTTTCAAGCAATGAAAAATAGTCTATTTTTTTCCATTGTATTTAAAAGGAGTCCCTCTCAACGTAATATCAAACCATAGATTACTCACCCAATTTTAAAAAAAAATTAAAAATTTAAAGCTTAGGCCTGACTTAAACCAGAAAACTTGGAATGGGGAAGGGTCTGTGGTTTGTTTCTTTCTTTTCCACTCCTTTTCTTCTCTAATCATCAGTTGCTGTTTTGGGTTCCTTCTGAGCAGGAAGAAATGACAAGAGGAGAGTTAAGGGAAAGAAAAAGTCTCTTAGGACTTTTTATTTGACCCAAATGTTCAAAATATGTGGCTAATTCCTCCCTTTATGCTGTATTTTAGTGGGGGCTATATGAAGTGCTTACTCAATTGCTCTCAGTTCCAGTTTTCTTCATTTAGGCAATAACTCCTCACAGTCACTGACAACTTGACTCAGGCCCTCACCTCCCATCACCCTTATCATAGTTGGGGGCACCTTACCCCTCCAGGCTGCCCTCTTGGGTAAACTCCTCAGGACCACTCTGTCTACCCCCACTTCCACAGGGTCCACATCTGGCCCAACCACGAATGCTTTTGCTGTCTTATCTCTTATCACAGACTGTTTGTTCTCAAGGTATCCCATGTCTCCTCTATGCTGTTGGCAGAAGGGACTTCTCAAAGCAAGTGTCAAATTCCATTTGCTATATCCCTCATCTTCCTGACAATACACATCAAGCTTTCTAAATGGTCACTTGGCTGGAGTAACAAGAGAGCTCCTCATCTTATATTCTGCGTTGGTGTTGGCCAATGGCAGCTGGGCAATGGCACTCTGGTGATTAATTTCAAAGAAATCCTGTTGTCCTAAGTCACTGATGTTCACCATTGGGTGCAAAGGGATGTTTTCTTATTATCAGCTCTACTCTTTAATCTTACTAGTGAGATGACCTGGCTGCAACAGATCATCCTTTGCTGGTGACCAGAGAGTGGCATATTTTGCATTTCCAGTGGCACTAATGTCAGATTTCAACCTGAGTGGGAGCTGTCATCTTAGAAGGGCATTGTTCCTCTCTTTAGGCTTTTAGTTGGGCAGAGCCTCACATGTTAGTAGTCACTAATCTAGCAAACAAGAACATTTTTTAATAGTGCTGAGGAAGACTGAATATCTACTAGCTCCCGCTACATAACAACTCCCCTAAAAGTTATGGCTTAACTGAACAACCATTGTTTGGCCCACAATTGTAGATTAGCAATTTGGACTGGGTTTGGCCAGGCCATTTTTCTAGTCCATGGGACTCCCTCATGCAGCTGTGATCAGCTACCAGTTTTGTTGTGGCATCTCGATTGGGATGATTCATCTTTGTTCCAAGTGACATTGCACGCTCTGGAACACTAGACTGGACTTCTTTTTGCTGTGGGAACAAGAGTCCAAGAGAAAGCAGAAAGAGAATAGATGCATGCCACTCCCCTAGAGCCAAGGTTCAAAACTGACACATTGCCCCTTTCCTTGCATTCTCTTGCCAAAGCAAGTCACAGAGGTAAACTGGATTTTAGGGGAGTGGAACTAGATAGGGCTTTGCGATAGGGTATGGATACAGGAAGGGGAATAATTGCAGCTATTTTGTAAGCAATCTATTACAGACTGTCACAGACTGTCTACAATATCTCCCTTTAGCCTGTCTTGATATCCATATATTCCTTTATCATCGGATATGAAATCTACTGGCCGGAATTATGAATGGGCAAGTAATGTTTTTATATGAGATGTAAAACCCACTCAGATTATCTGAGGGCTCATTTAACAAAAAAGGGAGATAAAAGCTCAAATGGGGGCTATGATCAGACAATCTCTAATGTTCTGTGGTTATGTTTTCTGTGAGTCTAGTTTTGAAACAATGGATCTTGAATATTGTTTTATGGTTATTATGTGGTTATTTCCATATCTCTCCCTCTGAAATTGGGTAATTTTCTTACAATTCTCAGATTATGGGGATTGGTTTTACTTGTCCTGAGAAAATGTTCAATACGGTGTAGCTATCAAATATAAGATATCAACATATCTAAGGAGTTTAGCAATTGAAATGTGCCTGTAAGTTATCTTTTTTTGTTTCTTTTTACATCTTAGGTTAGAAAATCCCCAAATATAGGATTTTACATTCACATTCCTCTGACTGCTCTTTTGTTTGAGAAGATTTCTATATGCATTTTGCATGTACCAAATTCTCCCATGATAACACATCACCAATAAACCACTTACTGGTAATATTTCTGTGCTGTAGTTATTGCATTATTAATTGGCAAAAGATTATAAACATGATTTACGAATGATTTAAAAAGTATGTCTATTGGCAAGGGAGAAATTTGAATGCAGGTAATGCAAAAATATATATGAGTTCCAGTTTGTGCATGTCATCATTTGGGGAAACTGTTTGAAATATATAATGGGTAGAATGACCTTTTACAAGATACAGATATCTGGCACTTTCACTGTATTATGAAAAAACCCTTAGAATTCAAATCATGGTAGAATATTGACAAGTAATGTAAGATTTGTAAGCATATTGCATATTACTTTTCCTATCAAATTAGTAAAGTGTTTTTTAAAACATGAGCTAACAGAAGATATACAGTGTTCTATTATCAGTGTGTTTATGCTATAAAAGATAGAAAAATAAATTATTATAGTCAGGAAATATAGAAAAAAATCCTAAGATTACTCTTGATATTGCATTTTGGTTGAAGGAATTACAAATAAAGCTACCCATCTTCTTTACCAAGGTTCTGAACCAACTTAGAAATAAAAGAATGGATTCAACAGATGAGGGACAAGATATTACTCTTACTGTTCTCAAAAGATAGGTTGAAGACATAGTTCATTTGGCTAGGCAGTCAGGCTTCTTAATGTTTGCTAATATTGGAGTCCAGAATCATGGAATCTTACCAAACCAGTCATAGGTAACAAAGCTTTTCTCTGTAATTGCAGCGGAGGACAAGAATTTATACCAACCTAGGGCACTGTCATATCAAAGTTAAATCAGCCCTGGAGCATGGTCAGACAGTGGGAGGCAGGGCCACCAAGCTGACTCCAGTAGACCTACCTTGAAGCGAACCATGATAGGGTGGCCCCGCAGCAGCAGCTGGGAAAAGATAAGAGCTGGATAGAGGAGATGTCAGACAATAACGTCTATACCTTGCAAACTGAATCTAGCCTGAATACAAGCAAGGCCAGCAGGAATAAGTAGCTGAAAGGAGGAGGATAGAGAAGCTGTCTGAGAGACTACAAATTTTTTATGCAATAGTTTGAACGTAAACTACATGGGACATACTGACATGATCAAATTCCCTCAAATTACTACATTCAGTAATTATTTATTTAATGATCTTTCAACATATAGATGAGTAGCTTAGAATGGAGCGACAAAAAACTAAACAGCTTACATGTATAAGAACAACAGATTTGAAATATGACTTAAACTTTGGGACCATACTCTGCCAGCTTTTTAGAAAGAACATTCCATTAGAAATCAGGAGTCTTATATTTAAAATTTAGTTTATCTACCAAATAGTTGTGTGGTCTTGGAAAATAGCCTTAGTCATTATATCCCAAAGTTGCTCCTCCTCCTTTTTTTTTTTTTAAGTAGGGAATTGGCCTAAATGATTTTTAAGAACCTATCTTATAATCCTAGACACTGTTTTTAACATGGCTCTAATATAAGCCCATGCTATAATAGTAAACAGTACTTTCTTGTTCACAGTGATAACTTTTTTATTAAATTTGACCTTTCTTTATATCTAATTTATAGTGACCTATATTCAAGTAGGTGTCAATTTCTAAGTTGGCAACAAATCCATATTTCTGCAAAATATTTCTTCTTGAGAAAATTAAAAATGGTCAAAAGGAGCGTGTCAAAATCTAGACCAAAAGAATCTCTTTTTATTCCTCATACAATTCTTTCTACTAAATCACTTCTAAACTAACTTGTATACCTATCCTTCTACCTCCAGTGTCCCATGCCCATACACTTAGGAGAGTTAAGTCACTGCAGAACGTCCATTTAGGAATTAGTAAGTAGAACATACAGAGGACAATTCCAACTATGGCGTTAAAAGCTCAATCGCATGCCATTGACTCACTTGGGTGCCTTTTCTTTAAAATACTTAGTATTCTGGATTATTTATTGCTTTGACCTTAAACAACCAGCCCAAACCTCAAACATTCTCTGACCACTGACTCTTGACCATAGCCTTCATCCATAAGAATTACTTAGATCCTCAAATGTACTGAAAATCTTAGTACCATCTGGTTCATAATGCCATTGGGATCTAGATGGTTATCAAGAAGTAATGCTTCCATATTCTTCTCTATTTTGATCCAATTGAGCAGGTGTCTGAATATAGAAATCCTTAAGAGTTCCTAGAATGCAGAAATGCCATTGATCAACAGTGATTGGGAGAGAGAATACACAAAGGTCTTTTCACAACAAATCCATGGAGAGACTCTTGGCATGATTCAGCCAGGGAAGGGGATTTCCCAACCGTGTAAACATTTTTTACTAGAATGGAAATTTTGGATCTTCAATGAATGCATAAACTTATTTTGCCTTGCTTAGGACATTAAAGAATGCAATATTCCATAATTCAAAATAAAAAAACCAGGCAAGGTTGCAAAACAAATATACTTTAAACAAGAGGGTTTCAGATCACACGTTTTCTACTTCGTTGTACATTTGGAAATGTCTCAGCAACTCTGGCATTCATTCCTAAAGACCAAAGTTTATATTTCGTATGTCTTATTTGACCTTGTGAAAAGGCACAATCATTATACAGTGAGAGGTGTGAGGTTCCATTTGGATACTTTCTCAGATTACTCCATAATATAATATTGAGGTAGACTTTCTTTCTACACAAAGCATTACTTCTCACTTGTATAAAATTTTGTGCCTCTTAACCTTTAGATGCTTTGGGGAATGTGATATCTTGGGAAACTTGGTGGTGCCTCCTTCCGTTAGCCTCTTTCATTCCAGTTTGGAAGATTTGACTTTATCTTGGAGAAATGCAATAAAACTTAGATACAATTACAATTATTAGCAGTAGAGAGGTCCATAAAATTCTCAGCATCATACCAACCTGACAACAACCCCTTTTGAGTGTGCCTGGGTATGTTTATCTAAATGCATTAGCTAATTGGGTTGCATCATTTAGGTAAAGGAACGATTAATTACATTTGCACATAAGGACATGTACTCTGCTCCAGATGTGTTGAACTATGAGTGCGGATAAACTGATAAGACAAGAAATATTCTATATAGGAATACACAGAAGAACCAAGAGGAAATACTTACATATGTATCTTTAATTCCAGGTGGGTAGGGATAGGGTACCTAGTTAAATAAAACTTCTCTTCTTTGTCTCTACTGTATCAGAGAAGCTGACTGCATTTTAGATGTTATATTTTACCCCTCCCTCTTTTGCTTGTGTCGCATATGTGAGAAAGCTAAAATGAAAACCCAGGTCCTCCCTCCTTAGGTGGCCATGAGAGATTCACAGTAGGCAAGCCCCTCCTCACACATGAGGACGCTCGCCCTGCCCACACTCTCTACGTACACTAAAGCACACCCTCGTCTCTTGTCCCGATTCTCTCATGCAATTAATTCACCGGTGTGAGAGGCCTCTGCTCTGCCCAGAGACCTCCACTCTGGGAGTTACAAACCTTCTCATACCTCTTCATGAGTGAGGGTAGCACCACCATTCCCAATCTCAGAACCAAACTTCGTGTGGGGACCAATTATGATTTTGCAGGGATGGATACAAGATCACCCTACGTTGGAACCAACTGGGATTTAGCCACAGGATTCAGATGTATGGAAATCTAAATATCAGCTTTATTCCTGCTAAAATGCTGAGTTGGAAGATGTGTTTAAATATGGGCATAGGAAGGAGGTCCTTGTGCTCTACTCCATGCATCATTCGGGATAGGCTGGCTGTCACACCGGGGTAAGAAACTGTCTTAAAATATATGCCTGACGATTAAACACTCCCACCTAGTTACAAGTAGACTTGAACAACCACAGGCCTCTGTCATGGAAGGATCTTCACTAAAAGCAGAGAACAGACCGAAATAATGGAAGAGAAAAGGAGAGAGCCAGATTGAGGGGAGGAGGGCAGGGGGAAAAGACTTCCCTCTTCTAAACTAATCAATTAGATAAAAGTCCTTGTCCTGTGGGAAGGAGCAGAGAACTGAGTGGAAAGAGACCTCCAGTGTCATTAGCACCAGTGTCAGAGAACCACAGCCCTCAGGCCAATGGAGCCTGCCACCTGCTTTTGTGAATAAAGCTTTACTCAAGCACACTCAAATGCCTTGATTTACACATTGATTATGGTTGATTTCATGCAACAATGGCGGAGTTAAATAGTTGAGACAGAAATTATGGCCTGCAAAACCAAAATTATCTAATCTCTAGTCTTTTATAGGAAAAGGCTACTGACACCTGGTCTAGCAAATGTCTATCCATAAGGCTGTTTAAGGACCGAAAATTTAAGTTAAACAATGAGTAATGTCAAAATGCAAGGGGAAAAGAAAAAAGTAGAAAATTTATTTTTTGTCACTATTGTTGAGTATATTTGTGAAGACCCTGTTCAGCCTCCCAGACTATTTCTAGTACAATACATGGAGGTAAATAAAGCAACACCAAAGGCAGGTAGGCCTGGGTTTTAATTCCGTGTCTCCTATTTACATGCTGTGTGGCCTTGGGAAAGTTCATCAGCCTCTCTTAGCATTAATGGAGATAATAAATATGCGGGGCTTAGTACTGTGTTCAACCTGGTGGGCGCTTCTCTCTCATGTGCCTCTGGGTATTTCAGAATCCATCATACAGCCTTTGTGGAAGCTTCCAGTGACATGGAGACGACTTTTCAGCAAGAAGCCACTTTTATAATCAGCCCTCTTACCAAAAAGAAGCACTCATTATTTTTTAAAATTATATTTTTCTTTTTTATAGTCAAATTTAACCTTAAATTACCTCTCCTTCACCTATTTCCATGACTATCCTCCGTACTTATAAATGTGTCCCCAATTGTCATCAAAGTTCGGGCACAGGTCTGTGATAAAGTTGTCATTGATCATTAAAAGAAGACGTTTAGATATATTTTATAAAGCAAAATGTGTTCACAAGGACTATCTTTTATTTCAAGAGTATGTAATACCTATCATTTTCATATTAAAATAACTTTTATTAACACAATGCCAACGTTAAAATAGCATTTAATCTATAACTTTTGATTTAAAATACAATGATTGTATATATTTATGCATAGATAGATAGATAGATAGATGAAGTCACAGCAAAAATTCACACTTGTGACACTTTCCCAGTCCTTTCTTTTGTCTCACACGAATGATTCACAAATCCTAAAACTCAGATCCACTGAAATGTACAGTTGAAGGACACCACGCTTCCTTATATGTGACTTTCAAATTCTATTTGAAAACAGTGTCATTAGCTATTTCCTCTTTGTCCTTCTGCAGAGAAAACAAGCCCTGTTCTCTCTTGGGCAACTTTGGTAAGGAGTTTTCAGTTCGGTACCACCGCAGCTACCCTTCCTGATTGACATGCCGAGCTCCCACTTCAGCCTCCTGGCTTCGCTCCCTTTGCAAGACGGTGACATCCGTGATTCCTCCCCAGGGGCTGCGCTTTCTCTCCTACAGATGTTGGAGCTGCTTGGGGATCCGCCCACCATAGGCTCTGTCCCCCCACCCCACCCCAGCTCATCCCCCCAAGTCTTACTAGGCCTCCATTAATAAGGCAAATGCCATTGTTCACCTTAGGACTAGGGACAGTACTCTGCCAAATACCGGGTGAGAAAATTCTATACCTGAGAAGTTTCTATCTCCAATCAACCATTTTACAACCGGGAGGAAAGCAACACTTGTAAATTAACTGCCAAGCGCAAACAGCTGGTCCTAGCAGGACAAAGAAGTCCATTTGAGTTTGAGAATCTGAAGCCTGCGCTCTGCTCTTTTCTTTGAATCGCCTGAAGGCCTGATGCCTGCCAGGCAGGTTTGCTGAGCAGAAGAAATTAGTTTAGATGTGATATTTGAGCCCCTCCTGAAATTGACCTTCTCTCGTAAACCACATCCATCCTTCTTTCTCAACTGAATCAGGGTCAATAGGCGTGTTTTGTTTGCATGCAAGGGAATGCGTCTGTACAGAGCTTCCCACCGCTTCTCTGAGGTGGGGATCCTCTTTTCTACATTCCAAGCGTCTCTGGTAGTCCTTGGAGCTGAAATCGACCATCCTGTCCTCGTGGGCTCTCAACTTGACACTCTTCATTCATGCTCTCCCCAGCCAGAGCCTGGGTTTTCACAGAATGGGCTTTTAGGTCCCTTTGCATGTCAGTTCCTTTCCGTTTTCTTATCAGTGTACTAGGAAGTCCGCAGAACCGGAATCCCCGCCGTTCAGACTGCATTTTGTTTCCACGGAGGGCAGAGATATAAAATGAGCCACGCAGAAATGTGATTTCCCAGTTAAGCGGAAACGTCAGGAAGAAGCGGACGGAGACAGCAGGAATATCTTTAGTGACTGTGATGTCCTCACAAATCCTTTCAAATTAAAAGAAAATGCAGATCATAAAACTGCTTATACATATTGGAAAATATAGTTAAAAATAGAAAAAAGCATAATCAGAACTGTATTTTATATATTTATATATATAATATAGTTCATATTATATAATTATGTTATATATTATATAATCCTGATGAATCATGTTTATCTATGTTATGTATATTTTTACATGGATTTGTTCATACTTGCATCCATAACCCTACTAATTAGACCCGTGTTTCCCATGTGGGGTCTGCCCTCACCTGCCTCAAAGGCATCCCATAGGCTTGTTTAAAAATGCAGATTCCTCCGGGGCCCCTCTTCAGCTCCACCCAATAAGAAATTTTAGGACTGTATACCAGGAATCTGCACTTTAGACAAATGCCTTAGCTGCACTCAAGTTTAAGAACACATGATGTAAAAATAGCTGTTTAAAAATGTATTTTGGAGCCTTTCCATCTAGGCTCCTCCATGCATGTTTCTCACAACTAGATCCTGTGTCTATCACCTAACATCGCACAAAAAATTATCCCGTGACTGACAAGTCACTGTAAACACCATTTTAAGGCTGCATAATATAATATGTGGAAATACTCTAATTTAATCATTTTCATATTTATTCAACAGTTAGATACTTCCAGGTTTTTGCTCTATAAATAATATTGGTGTGAATCTCTCTAAGCAATTTTTTCCCACATCAAACTCTTAATCTATCTTTTAAACTCTGGTGATTCTTACTCTATCCACAGTGTATTAAAAACCCTTGTTGCTGCCTATTTGCCAGAGACAACCATATTATTTTAACTTATCGTCTTTAAATGAATGTGTAATTCTTAATATTATCATTGATATTTCTTATTTTATGAACTGTTTGTGATCTATACCAAATGCCTACTGTAATCACTGTTTTTTTTTCCTTGATATTTGATCTATGGAGATATTTATTTATTAAAAATAATTACTCTTGGGCGCCTGGGTGGCTCAGTCGGTTAAGTGTCCGCCTTCTACTCAGGTCATGATCCCAGCATCCTGGGATTGAGTCAAATCTTTGGCTCCAAGCTCAGCAGGGAGTCTGCTTCTCCCTCTGCCCCTCCCCCCTGCTCTTTCAGGCTGGCTCTCTCTCTCAAATAAACAAAATCTTAAGAAAAGAATAATAACTCTTTAGCATAAAGGTTTAAAATAAATGTTGCACCTTTATTTGCTATTTTTTGTCTGAGTTTTATTTACCATAAAAAGCAAATTTTCTTTGATTTTTTTTTTGGATTTGACTTTTCAGAACACTTTTCTGTTCTTATATTACATTTAACTTGTATTCTGATCCAAGCATTTATTATGTCATTTAATCTTTCAGGTACTTTGTGTATGATTTTCTTTTCTTTCTGTTGAATTCTTCGTGACTTCTCAGTATATTGAAAGGAGGTTGTCAGTGAGTCAGCACTGTTCTGATGTGGTCCAATGAGGGAAATACAGCCTCCCAATTTGAAGTACTCTTGCCAGACCTCCTCCGGAAATCAGAACCCTAGCCTCGGGCAACCCCAAAGGCACAGAGTGCTGGAGTTCCCCGGGTGTGCTGGTCACAGACATGGATAACATAGACAGTCACATGGAATGTCCCCAAGGAGGGAAAAGGTCACGTGGGTCTGGTCCAGTCTCAGGGCAGGCATGGCACTGCCATCCTTAGAAGGTCAAGGGGACGTAGGTTGGGGTAGGGGGAAATAGTCAACACCATAAGATTGTTCCGTTTAAGGATAGAACTACAGAAGTTAGGAACCATGCACAAAACAGAGCATCAGTGATGAGGTTGTTATTGGCATGCTTTCATTGGGTTTGTTTTAGAAGAGTGTATCCTCCATGGGGCGCCTGGGTGGCTCAGTCGTTGAGCGTCTGCCTGAATTCAGCTCAGGGTGTGATCCTGGCGTTCTGGGATTGAGCCCCGCTCCTCGGGTGGGAGCCTGCTTCTTCCTCTCCCACTCCCCCTGCTTGTGTTCCCTCTCTCACTGGCTGTCTCTATCTCTGTCAAATAAATAAATAAAATCTTTAAAAAAAAAAAAAGAAGAAGAGTGTATCCTCCTGAAACCGAGTCCCATTCTCCCCCAAGTCAAATTTAAGCAAGTTTCTTTTGAAATTTATTTTTCTTATAAGGGATATTTTCATAAGGAAAATATTTATCAGAATCACATATTATTCAAAAATCTGATTTAAAATGACTCAATGGGGTTAATAGTATACATCTGTCTAGCAGTATGTGAAATTACGCATACATGCATACCTACTCAAACATTTGTCTTAGCTCAATTGCTGGCACTTGGTAAGTATTTGGAATTGGTTCGCTTCCTCCCAGACTCAGGGGCCAATCACCCCACATCCACCCTAACAGAAAGCCAGTTCGGACTCCTGCCCCACCCCCTTACCGATATAAGGAACTTCATTTTTTTTCCCACCATGGATAAAATATTGGGCCAGTTGTAAAGTATGTGAATCTAATTGAGACAAGACAGACAACTTATTTCTATTTAACCGAAGTTTCTGAAGCATAGACCATACAAGTTTTTATGACAATTTTGAAGTATATTTTACCAAACCATGTGTATTCGTATACAAAGATAAGAAAGGAATACGGATGTGAATGCAACTATGTTTGGTAGATGAGAATATAAGTGATTACTTTTTTCCTTGTGTTTCAAATATTTTATTCAATCTTGCAATACTGTTTTTAACATTGAAAAAAACCAAAAAATTAAAAAAATATATATGCAAATAAAGACATTTCAGTGACATTACCTCTTTTAAAAATGAAAGATTTTTTTTCCCCTAATAATTTAAAGGTATGTGTAGCCTACTGTTCTGGAATTTCTAATGTTTCTTTTCACCAATTTCCTTAGCCTCCCTCCCATATTCTCCTGTGCCAACAAGCAGACCGCCTCTTCTTTTGTGTAATAGCTTGAGCATTTTTCTGGGAAAAGCTGATATAAAAGCCTTTTTCCACTTTAATTTTTCTCTCTATTTTCTCATTTTAATAGTTTTTTCCCCCATCATTCATGAAGGTTTCTCAGGTAATGTCTGCCACTGGATTTAAAAACGACTACAGTTGGCCAGACTTTTGAAATGGGTCACGTGCAGGATTTGTAATTAAGGGACGGCTGAGGGGCCCTCCTGAGAAGGAATGAAAGCAAGTCTAGGCAGGAAGCCGGTGCAGTCGGGGAGAATAAAGAATTGATGTGGCCAGGAGTGAAGTGTGTGAGAATAAGGATTCTCAAAATCTGTTCTGTAAGCCCTCTGGACCAATCTGCTAGTTACAGGGTACTGGCCCACTCAGACCCTCATCGTCATCTGTAAATTGGCATAAGGTTTTGTGCTTAGACGAACCATGGGGCTATTGTGAGGCTCAAAGAAAAAGCATTGAAAACAGAGCTGTGATCTCCTAAGGACTTCAAAATACAGGAGATCGATCCCTTTTGTTCTAAAGTCCCCCCTCAAAAGCCTGGCTGCCACATTGGTCGGCACACCTGTTGAAGGGTAATGACTCCTGACTTCTATCTCTGCTCAACTGAAAGGAGATAATGAACAAGAACAGGACTTGGACTAGGAGAGAGACTCTTGGAACCAGTTTCATGGGAGCAAGAGAGCCAGCTGATGTCACTACTAGATCTAATTAATTATAGTGTTGATTTCTCTATCAACAAATACAAAATGACATCTTGAAGCCCAGGCTTATGTCCCTGAGAAACATGCCTATTTTATAATGTGTAAACATCACAGAATACTTGCTTAGTCTAAATCCAGCTGTGGCAAACTCAAACCACAGAAAAAAAATGCTCTTGTGACTGTTGTTGTTGGCTAAATTACAGCTACGTAAATAATATTGTCTACGAAAGAGACCTTGTGGAGGAGAATCTTAAAAATCCCAATTTTCTTTACATATATTTAAATACAATGTCTAGTAATACCATCATTCGTCACATGTCAACACGATTATTGAGTTTCAGTGAGGAAATGAAATACATGTGCTTCTGGTCAGTGTGTTTGCATTAACTGCTTGTTTGATAAATCAAATGACATCAATTGCTATTAGCCTCACTGAGCAGACCTATTACTCCACCTAATTCTTCTTATATGCAATTTTTTAAAAAAGAAAATTGACCTAGACACGTAATTTGAAAACTAAACGGTCAGCTGTTATCAGCACACTCGTGCCATGCTAACACGGTCCTGCGGAATTTGTGCGTGGGGAGCACTCACGTAACATGCATTAGAAACCTGCCTTGTGTCAGACACGGAGATCTAAATATCTGGGAAATTTAGCGGGTGCACACTATCTCACTGCGTCTCTAAATCGCCCTATCCACCTTCCGTGCAGTGGCCATGTAACAGGTATTTATTGGACCCTGTACATTTGTCTATTTATTACAAATAGAGATTTTTGGCCAGGGGCGGGGCTGGTGTGGTCAGTTCCTTGGAAACGGGGACTGTGGTTGGTCTGTCTTTGCCATTCCTGCAGCAAATCGTCAAATCTTTACGCAGGATAGGTAACCAGTGATTATTAGTTTAATTAAATTAACAAGGAGGGTCTGATGGGGCCCACGTTGTAAACAGTTTTTCTTTTTCTTTGCTTTTTTTTTTTTTTTTAAGGAATAGGGTGCTTTATTAGAAAACTGAAAACTGCTTTTTGTCTTCCGACAGAAAGTATGCTTGTAGAGAGAGACCATGCAAGTCTTAGAGGCAGGAATGGCAGAGGGGAGAAATGTAGCAAGAGGTAAGGAAGAAGGAAGAAGAGGGTCGTTTGTCGAGTGCCTCCCTGTATAGACCCTCAATGGAGCACTGTCTCCATCCTTGGCTGACACCTCACTTGTGTGCCCACACTGCCCCTCACATTGGACATTTGTGGTTTTTTGGCCATGTGTATAAGCTTCTATTGTGCACCAGACTCTGCATCACGTGCTTTTTGTGACCTGGCCCTTGATTATTTCTCCACCTTCACTCTGACTTCTTTCGCCCTCACAGGTGATCAGCCACCCAGGTATTCCGCCACTCTCTCCGCACTGTGGCCCTTTTTGGGATGTTGGACACGCTGTTGCATCTTCTTGAAACATAAATTAACAGTAATTTGCAGGATGGATGTTTTTGCGTCTTTTTTTTTTCCCCCAGAGAGAGAGAGACATACGCAAGCAGGCTGGGAGGGGCAGAAGAAGAGGGAGAATCTTAAGTATGCTCCATGTCCAGTGCAGAGCACAAATGGGGGGCTCCATGTCATGACCCTGAGATCATGACCTGAACTGAAATCAAGAGTCAGTGGCTTAACTGACTGAGCCACCCAGGTGCCCCTGTGTTTGCATTTTTAGATTTCTGTTAATATGTAATTTCACAGCCAAGGGGTCTTCCATTACTACTGGGAAGTCTGGCAATAATTCCCATAATTCTTTTTTTTTTTAAGATTTTATTTATTTATTTGACAGAGAGAGAGACAGCCAGCAAGAGAGGGAACACAAGCAGGGAGGAGTGGGAAAGGAAGAAGCAGGCTCCCAGTGGAGCAGGGAGCCCGATGTGGGGCTCGATCCCAGGACTCTGGGATCACGCCCTGAGTCGAAGGCAGACGCCTAACAACTGAGCCACCCAGGTGCCCCAGTAATTCCCATAATTCTAGAATAATTCTAGAATAATTCCCCATTTCTCTGTGTCAGAGTCATTAATTTAATGGCTCTGTGAAAAAACTCACCTAGCAAGCATGTTTCTCTTCTGTACCAGTTTAATTGTTTTTCGCTGGTATTCACTGGCACCACGCGCAGTCCGTAAAATGTAAGGCACCATGAGGGCAGGGGTATAAAAGACTTGGTAATGGACATATCGAGGGACAGTCCCTGGCACAAAGTGGAAGTCAATGCATATTGACTGCCTGAGAGAATGGATGCACGACACTTTGTGTCGTAGTCCCTGCTAGCAGATCCTCCTGGTGCATTAGACTATGTTACTAGAAAAGGCGGCAATAAGCTAATTGTCTGAGAGGGGGAGGGGCCAGAACCCAGAGCTGAGAAGTCAGGGGTGACCATGCGAAACTGACCTCAGAAGACTGAGGCTGACTTAAGTTTTCAAGGAGCACAGGACTAAGGGATAAGAATACATTTCACAGTTTAATGTCAAAAGTACTGCTATGGCCTGGATTATGCCCCACCCTTCCAAATCCATAAATCAAAACCCTAATCCCCAGTGTGACTATATTGGGAATGAAGGCCTTTAGGTGTTAATTAAGGTTAAATGAGGTGACAAGGGTGGGGTCTGAATCCTCTAGAACTGGTGGCCTTATAGGAAAAGGAGAGAACTCCCTCTCTCCGCGCTTGCCTGGAGGAGGAAAGGCCATGTGAGGACAGGTGGCTGTTTGCAAGTCGGGAAGGGAGCTCTCCCCAGACACCAGCCCCTCCAGACCTTGATCTGGGGCTTGCAGCTTGCACAACTGTGAGAAATAAATTTCTGCTGTTTAGCCGCCCTGTGGCATCGCGACGGCAGCCGGAGCAGACAAGTGCCAGTATAAACAGGAGAGATTTCTTCATTAAAGTTCCTTCAGTAAAATTTCTTCATCTGTGCTGAGCTTGAATCAGCTTCTTTCTCACCCATTTTTAACTTCCTCTCTCGCTATTCCTTGCTCTTGATATTTTAATCATCTCTCCCATATATCGTTGCCCTATAATGTGCCTCAAATATCGTTCGGGAACGATTAGGTTATTTATAAATAGGTAAATAATGATAAAGCTTTCCTGGCCTGAACACGAGTAGTCAGCAATTTATATATATATATTAGCATTTTTAGTCAAAGGAGAAGAATATTCATTGATTGCTGCTTCTCTGTCTTCAGCTTTCTTCCTGCCTCTGGCAGTATTAAACCTCTCTCTCTAGACCCGTTGTAATGAGAATTTATTTTAATTGTGCGAGCAGCTGGGTTATGACTAAGTCACCCCTTTGTAGCTGCACCTATTTCTTTACGGCCCCTTAGCAATTAGCATTAGCGTTGTTCAGCTTCTAAACGTCCATCAGCGAGCGCTGACACTTGGAGGTCTCTCAGACATTTCCCAAAGGACACGAGCAAAGTCTGCATTTCAGTGACACCATCAGGAGGCAGAAGAGCAGTATTCTTCCATGTGTGCTTCAAAACTATAATCCTACTGAGAAATTTTCTAGTAAAATCTCTTTCATAGAGAAAGCTGAGGATTATGACGTCAGGTCATGTCTTCAATTCAACCAGGGATATGGTAACAGAGGAAAGGTAACTTTCCATAACTTTTTTCTCTCATTCCCTCAATATATATATATTTTTTAAATTTTTAGGGGCTCTACATCTTGAGGCAATGTATTCCATAACGGGTGGAGAGAACACAGATTTTTAGGCAGAAGACATAAACAACCAGTTCCTCCTGCTCAGGTTGCTTCATCTTGCTCAGCCTTATTTCCCATATCCGGAAAGAGAAGATGCTTATCGTACCTTCTGGAAGGGGTGAAGCAATGCGTGGGATGATACATGGAACAAGCACAGAGTAGATACTCAAAATGTCCCTATGAATGTTGATAATGTACAAACAGTCTTGGTTCTGAAATTACTATTAAATATTTAAGTTGGTTGCCACCAGTGAGACCATTTGTTTCTGTGAGTTTATTCAGTATGTAAGAAGTGCGATTATAAAGCGGGGCCTACATGGGTCTCAGGATCTGAAAAGAAAGTAGTTGGAATGGAACAGTTTGCTAATATAGTGTGGTATCGTGATGCTTAATTTTATAGATCAACCTGGCTGGGCCGTAGTGCCCAGATATGTGCTGGAATGATATTCTGGATGTTTCGGTGAGGATGTTTTTGAATGAGATCAGCATTTTCATCCGTGGGCTTTGAGCAGAGAAGATTGCCCTCCAAGATGTAGGTGGGCCTGATCGAATCCGCTGAAGTCCAGAATAGAACAAAAGACTGACCTCCCTCAAGCAAGAAGGAGTTCTACCCACAGACAACCTGTGGATTTGAACTCTATAGGTTTCGGATTTGCCAGCGTCTGTAACGATGTGAGTTAATTTCTGAAAACACATCTCTTTCTATGTAACTACACACATCCTGTTGGCTTATTTCCCTGGAACACACCAACTAATGCATATATGATTTTATTTAAACTCCAATGAAATATTTTTCTTTCTTTTTTTTTTTAAGATGTTTTTATTTATTTATGTGACAGAGAGACAGCCAACGAGAGAGGGAACACAGCAGGGGAGTGGGAGAGGAAGAAGCAGGCTCCCAGCGGAGGAGCCGGATGTGGGACTCGATCCCGGAACGCCGGGATCACGCCCTGAGCCGAAGGCAGACGCTTAACGACTGCGCTACCCAGGCGCCCCTCCAATGAAATATTTTTCAAATACTTAATGTATACAACGCACAATTCTAGGCAACAGGGGTAGAATGACGCACAATAGAGAGAAAATCCTTGACTTCACAGACCTTACACACTGGTGGGGGACAGACACAAATAACACAACAGAGGGTTTCGTGTCGTGGCAAGTGTTGTAGATGAAAGGAAACAGAGAGGGATGATAAGGAATGCCTAAGGATGAAATACCGAAACAGAATGTTCTTTGTTTTGCCCCTACACATCCACCTGTCTCTATGCTACACTGTCCTTTGGAAGAAAGCTGACTCTGGGAGACTACATCATAGGTGTTCTCAGCTTCCTTGACCATTTGGCCTCTAATAGAGACTGGAAGAGGGAGGAAAGTCAAGTCAGAATATTTGTTTCCTCTGCTCCCTCTCTACAGGGTCACCTTGAGCTGGCTCTGTCCCTTGTGTAAGGGTTACTGTTGCTAGGGCTCTACACTACTCTTCATTCTGGCTTTTGGTAACTACTACTACTTAGGGATCCTGAAATATCTATCCCTTGCTGTTCCCCTATACCCACATGGTTATAAATAGTCTCCTTGAAAGTAAATCCTCAGGTTACCCTGCTTTGAGTGTGCTACATGTCTCCCGAGGGTGTCTGACTGATGGAAAGCCATCGCAATCTCCATGCGCGGTGACACTCCGCTGAGACCAGGATGCCGAGCAGTGGGGTATGTGAAAATGTTTGAAAGAAAGCCCCAAGTAGGAAGAAGAGCAATGGAAACTGCCCTGGAGACAGCAACAGATAGGATATTTGAAGAGTAGGAAGAGGGCCAACGTGGCTGGTGTGTTGAGTGACAGGGAATGTGGGAGGAGGTCAGAAAAGTAGGTTGTGGCACTTATATCTGCTGGAGTAAACAAGATTAAAACCTTTGATATGTTTTAAATGGAGGAGTAAAGCAATGTGAAAAGTTCTTTTTATAGAACACCTCTGCTGGGGGTTAAATGAGGGTCTCCCAAAATCTATGTCCACATCGATCCCCTGACACCCATGAATGTGAGTTTCTTTGGGAAAAGAGCCTTTGCAGGTATAATCACATGAAGGATGTTGAGATGAGATTATCTTTGATTTTCCAGGTGGGCCCTGAATCCAATGACAAGTATCTTTATAAGAGAAAGGCAGGGAGAAATTTGAGACAGAGGAGAAGACGGGGGGAGGATGTGAAGATGGGAGCAGAGATCAGAATGGAGCACCAGGAGCCAAGAATGGAGCCAATGATTGATTGCCCTCAGCAATCAGGAGAGGCAAGGAGGGAGGGGTTCTCCTTTATATCCTGTAGGTTGTTACATCTCCACTAACACCTCGATTTCAGACTTCTGGCCTCCAGAACAGGGAGGATAAATTCCTGGTATTTTAAGCAACACCATTAGTTGGTGATTTGTTAAAGCAGCCCCAGGAAGCTAATCCAACCTCCACATCACTCACTCTGCAGATCGGCCTGACTTTGCTTCACTACTGGCCTCTCTCTGTTGCCCTCAAGCATCTTTCACTCCCAACATTTGATATGGGTGCATATCAAACATCAGTTGTGTTTATCCCCAACCTGTTTATACCAGTTACACACATTCTTATAATTATTTAATGATGCGGTTCAGCATTGCAGAAACTAATGGAGTATAAATATACTTTAGTACTTGCATAAACTATGAGCAAAGTTGAAAATGAACTGGAAACGCGTGGAAAAATGTGGGCAAATCGCACTGGATTTTCTGGTCTGAGGGATAAAAGAAGGAGGTCAGTGTAATCAGGAGAAGAACAGAACAATAAAAGATATAGCAACAGAGGACAGGGGAAGGTTCAAGCTTTTGGGCTCCAAGGTTCCCACAAGGGGATGGATAGTTGTTGGTTGTAACACAGGAATGAAAGAGCAGGTTGTCTGAGAAAAACAAGACCTATTCTAACACACATAAACCAGGAGCATCTTAGCTCATGGTAGAGTCTAGATGTACATCCAAGAGTCTATCATCTAAACCAGGGGCCTCTTACTGTTCTTTAGGTCAGTTTCTCTAGAGTTTCTGTGTTAGGTTCCCCAGAGCTTCTAGAAGTCTAGGTGACAAGCTCTTACTCTTTGAGTTTATCCTGCAGAATTCCAGAAAACAAATGAACCAACCAACCAGCCATCAAAGTATAAAACACACAACCACAAGAACAAACTCCTGAGTGTCATCATTTTTCTAAAAAAAGGAACCTGACTCATAAAAGGAGAAGGGCCTACAAAAATATAAATGTCAAATTATGTATTAACGAGGTGAAATACATCTGTAAAATACAGAAAAAAATAGTTTAAAATTTTGATTAGATGTAATACACATATTGTTTAGAAAGTGTCTTTAACAATTTGATCCACTTTAAAGAAACTTCTAAAATTACAGATGATAGATGATTTACTGTGGCTGTGCCTTATCCAGGAAAGAGGTAACAGAACGCCAGCAGGAATCTGGGTCTCCAACACAGGACCAGTGAATTCATGCACATTCATTGTTTCAGGTTAAAATAAAAAGTATGCAAGCTATGTGTGTGTCATTTAAATCTTTCCCTCACATTAATAAAACATTTTTGATGAATTCACCAAATATTATTTCTTACCAGATGAGGGCTTGTCCTCTGTGAGGTGCTGACAGAACTTTGGGTTATGAGCAGCTGGGGTTTTCTCACCATGAAATGGACCATACTTTTTTATCCTTGCCTGTTTTCCCCCAGCTTATCACACTAGTTTTCCTCAAGAGGAAAGAAGACCAATCTTAATTTTGCTAGAGCCCAGCCCCTACCATGCTGCCTGGTGCAAAGTAAGCCCTGGCAGAAGAGTTGTTGCCTTAGACCGATTTGGGTATTGGCACCAAATTTGTTAAGTTAGTGATCGCCTAGTTGTTATACAGTTTGTTTCAGAGAAGGCTTCTTGATCTTTCTTCAGGCAATTTAAAAACGGTACAAGAAAGAGACAAGGCTAGTAAGAAGACGTATGATCTGATTAGGAAATACTGATTTTAATTAGCTAATGATTAATCCTAAAACAGGAGGGCAGCATTTCCTGTTTTGCTCACAAGCTGAATCTGAACGTCACTGTGACTCGAAGGATTAAAATTTAAAGAGTGGATGCAAATAGGTATTTACACTTCCCCACTAAGTTCCCAAAGAGTAAGAGCTGCATCTATTTATTTAATAAATAAATAGAAGTTTGTTGAGTACTTACTGCTTGTCAGGCACTATGAAAGCGAATGCCAAGGGTAATTTTATTTAATCATTCTGCAAACCCTGAGCACGTCAAAGCGGCATGGACTATGGTGTCGGGGGAAGCCAATGAAGGATTTCACCCCCAATCGTAGTAAAATGTGCTGAGCTCAGAACACCTATGGGTACTGTCCTAAGCAATTTACTTGGGTTCCCTTTTCATTCCTCACAACATTTCCATGAGATAGAAAATTCCACTGTACCATTTTCCATGAAAACATATAGACAACAGTAATAATTATTTCTCATATCTAATAAGTGACAGTCTTGACTTGAACCTGGCCAGGCTCCAGAGCTTGAATTTATACATCTGATCTTCTTCCTCCTGGGTGTTATTTTCATGATGTTCCTACGTGGTTTATACTTTCTCAGTTTCTTCAAATGTGAATTTGAACAATGAGCAAGTATTTGCAAATAAAAGAAGCTCCTGCCACAGGCCAGTGAGTAAGTGATAGAGTTCTGCCAAGTCCTCTGTACCATGATGGTTCAAATTCACATTCCTGAGGGATTAGCGGATGTTAGAGTGTGGTACCCGCTCAGTAAACACTGAGGAGATCCAACTATTTAAAACCGTTCTGATTTTCCAATTCAGGAATTTTTATGTCATTTACATTCCTATGCATTCATGTATTCTGAGGTTTGCTCAAAACTGCTTTGTAGTTTTTCCAAATATATGCAAATTTATTAGAAATATGGGACTTCTAAGTCAATCTTCAGCCACAGTTGACATTTTTGTTGTCACAATATTTATCTTATCCTTTTAGGTTATAGATTTTTTTAAAAAAATAAATATAGATTTTTTTTTTAAATAAACCACAATATAATTGAGCTACCCTATGATCCAGCCATTGCACTACTGGCTATTTATCCCAAAGATACAGACGTAGTGAAAAGAAGGGCCGTATGCACCCCAATGTTCACAGCAGCATCGTCCACAATAGCTAAATCATGAAAGGAGCCAAGATACCCTTCAACAGATGACTGGATTAAGATGTGGTCCGTATATACAATGGAATATTATTCAGCTATCAAAAAGAACAATTTCTCAACATTTGCTGCAACATGGACGGCACTGGAGGAGATAATGCTAAGTGAAATAAGTCAAGCAGAGAAAGACAATTATCATATGGTTTCTCTCATCAATGGAACATAAGAACTAGGAAGATCAGTAGGAGAAGAAAGGGATAAAGAAAGGGGGGGTAATCAGAAGGGGGAATGAAGCATGAGAGACTATGGACTCTGAGAAACAAACTGAGGGCTTCAGAGGGGAGGGGGGTGGGGAATGGGATAGGCTGGTGATGGGTAGTAAGGAGGGCATGTATTGCATGGTGCACTGGGTGTTATACGCGACTAATGAATCATCGAACTTTACATCAAAAACTAGGGATGTACTGTATGGTGACTAACATAATATAATAAAAAAATATTAAAAAAAACCCCACAATAACATGAAATCAAGATATTATCTCTGCCTACTTGAAGGCAAGGCCCTACAGCTCTAAGGCCTTCTATTTTCGGCCACTCATCCTCATTTCCAAACCGTATCTTTAAATTTCAGAGCCCTAAACAAAAGATTAAGGAGTAAAGGGAAAGCCTTAAAGATACGGATGACAGAGTATTTTTTAAAGTGACAAATTGGATAATTTAGTACAGAAAAACAAACCTTGAATACAAAGGCAAAGATTGAGATACCAGAGAAATAAAACAAAACACACACACATACACTTTCAAAAGCACATATAAAAATCAATGCACAAACCTATGAATTAATAACAAGAAATATTTTATTCATGATCATTTTAATAGCTACATTATTCATAACTGTGTTTCCAATATGGGACTTAGTGAGTTTAAGTAACATTCAAGGCATGCAACTATTCATCATTCATTCATTCATCAAAAAGTTATCGAGTACCTACCTATGCTAGACAGTATTAATTCCGGCAAGGATCCAGTGGTTGTGTGTTTGTTGTGTTTTGGTTGTCTGGAGCAAGGGTCTGCAAAGTGGGTGTGTGTGCTGTAAGTAGTACTTAAGATGGAGATTAGTACGAGGAATCTGGCTTCGCATGCCAGACACTTTAATTAGGGACTTGAAGTGGATTGAATTACTGGCCCTAATCTTTCACTTTTCTCTGCCTCCCTCCATTTCTGTGGCCTCCTTGAGGGTATTGTGCCTACAATACCTCTTGACTCTGGCTTGGACATGGAACTTACTTGGTCAAATGGTATGTGGGTGTGGTGATGGTGTGCAGAGCTGAGTCTAGGTCTGAAGAGGGATTGTGAGTTGCCACTCTCTTTCTTGCCATCACCTCAGGGAGAATGTTCTTTGTGTCTGCTGTCCCAGAATAAATGCACATGGGGCAGAGTCACCGCAGCCCACACAGCAAACCTGTGGGTTGAGGCATAGCCACCCAGCACTGCCCAGCCTAGATCATCCACAGTTTATCTGAGTTTCAGATCAGTAATGGTAAGTGACTGTTGCCTTTAGCCACTGAGTTTGGATGTGTTTTATGACCCATTCTTTCAGGGGCAATGTCCGAGTGATCACTTGTTAGCCTAATGCTTCTTACCTCTTCCCATCCTCTCACTTCTTCTCTTTCAGTGAGGAACTGCCTGATTGTTGAATTTGGAAGAGGAAATCGGAGACAGATTTCTCCTTCCATTATTCTTGGGTGCATGGAGCCTGAAGAGATACTCTACTTTTTGTTTTAAGTTTTATAGAGTGGAAAAAATGCGCACATACACACACACAACACACATCGAAAGACCTGTTCCAGTTTCAGATGGTCAGGCTGAGTGGGTAAGTCACTTAAATAATTTGAGGTTCAGTATGACCAAGCTCACAGGTGCACAAAAATAAGCCATCCTCCATAATATTAACTTCATCAGTAAAAAACAAACAAAAAACCAAAAAAAAAAAAAAAAACGTTGGTATTTTAGCCTCATCTTCCTTCCTTATCTTTTTTTTGTCAATTTGTTCAGATGTAAGGAGAAAAAGAAGGATGCCAATCATGGATTGTCTTCAATCTCAGCATATGCAGCATGGGCCAGAGTGACTGGAATGAATGTTCCAAGTCCTGAACGTAATGGTCAAGTCTCCATGGTGTTGGTGATGGCGGTGAAAGAGCAGGAGTTTGGAGATCGAGTGTGCTTCACTGGGTGCATTAACCTGTAGACTTTGAGAAATAGGCTGAGATTGATTTATATATGTGTGTATGCTTAACGAACACTTAGAGAGCACTTGTGTGCTTTATAAACATGAACTCAATCTTTATAGCAACACTATAGCATAGCGTGATCACAGTGTTACCCTCATTATAATGATAAGGGGGCACCTGGGTGGCTCAATTGGTTCAACATCCGACTCTGTTTCAGTTGGGGTCCTGATCTCGGGATCGTGGGTTCAAGGCCCACCTTCGGTTCTGCGCTGGATGCAGAGTATCCTTGGGATTCTCTCCCTCTCCCCCTGCTCCTCCTTCTCTCTTTATTTCTCTCTTTCAAATAGGTAAATGAATCTTTAAAAAAAATAATGATGAGGGACTTGAGGCACAGAGAAAGGAAGCAAATTGCCAAAGATCACATAGCTAGTAAATGGAAGAGCAAGGATTCCAACCCCAGTATTGTGTCTCTAATATTAATATTTTTAACACTAAGCTTTATCTTTACAACAGATATTTAGATTAGAAAATAATACGTGGAAACGTTTTGTTGGGTTCAACATGCTTAGTGTTGGGTTCAACGTGCTTAGTGTTGGGTCTATTGTATGGATATGGCATTTTAAGTTTCATAATTCATGCAGGCTTATCCTGGGA
The DNA here is from genome assembly GCF_023065955.2 of Ursus arctos. Lineage (NCBI taxonomy): Eukaryota > Metazoa > Chordata > Mammalia > Carnivora > Ursidae > Ursus > Ursus arctos. Next base: position 8,745,376 of record NW_026623111.1, on the reverse strand, counting down.
CACAAGCTACTTTTCTTCAGTTGGATTTTAACCACTGCCATCTAAGCACCTAGCTTAGGCCATAAAGCCCACGGGATTTTGAATTTTAATTGAGCTCTACATTATAGGACAATTCTGTGCAAAGACAAGCAGCATGTTTTACAGAACCACCATACATACAGATTTTTATGTAATAGGGGATTAGGCCTTGTTTGTTTCATGCAAAAGTGAACCTCAGAAAAGATGTGGGCCACACGGTCCAGTCAAACGACAGCCACTAGACTCAGTAATGGAATAGAAGTTCTGGTTCTTCAACAATACCATACCATAATGTCTGGCAAGCAAATATTGGACACATTACCCTCAGAAAAGGTAGAGATTTCAGTAAAGCTCTGGATTGCAGGCTCCATGGTAGAAGGCATGGGGTGGCTGTTAAATCCTGACAACACACTGCAGAAGCCATGGCCATAGCCCAATGTAGGTTTTGTTGGAAGCCCCAGTCATACACTGCCCACGACAATGGCCCCAGCGGATACTAGCTCTTTGGAGCATTGTCACAAATCAGGTCAAGCTATAAGTGACCTCAGCAAAGGGGTAGGCCAAATTTCTGTGACTTGATCTCAAGCTATGAAAATGCAGCTTTTCTTGAGCGTGGTTGGCCAAGGCAAACACTTCACCATAAGAGAAGGAGCCTCGTTGACCTTTCTGGTATTAGAGAACAATACTCTCTGCTTTCAAATGGCACATGTGTTACCCATGAAGTAGATAAAAGTAGTGCAGCTCTGATTTCAAAGGGTTCATGCCAAGAGTAGCCATGTGATGTTACATTAGGGGCTCCAGATTCAATTCTTTTAGGGCCAGGAGCTGACCCCGGATTCATGAACACACCTCTCCGTAAGTGGCTTTACGGTGAAGCTAATAAAATGTAGGCTTCAGGGTAGGCTTCTGCACAGTTTCCCCCCCAAAGCTCTCTGAGGCTTCCCAGCAACGTGTTCATAAGGTCACATGTTTTGTAAAATTGGCAAAAGTTAGATATTTTAGCCACAATCTGTTATGATGTTTGCTATTTAAACTCGGACTCCCCTTCATCTCTCTTCTGCAACTGATGGGTGGGATGGGAGGTGCCATGACATTTTGGGGATCCAATTAAAAGGAAGTTAAAGTGGGGACACATTTAGTTTGGGTTGAGTAGAATATATGTTTGCAGATCATGGTCACTTTCCCGAAGGCCATAGTGTTGTGGGCCGTCCTGGCAGAGGCTGTGACTCCAGGAATGTCCCTCCCATCTCTGTGCTAATGCATTATAGGCTCTACACACAGGAACAGGACCAGAGGGCATAGCTGGTTTTGTAATTGAAATTCCATCTTATTTTATTTGTCAGAGAATGCCACGAATTGTATAAACTTCAGACCCCACAAAACCTGAATCTGACCCTGTCCACCGGTTCATCCTTGCCAGAGGGTCTCAAGTCAGCTCTAGAATAAGTAATTCCTCATGAGCGTTAAAGCCTGGCTAGGACAAATTCCACAGAAAGTGGCAGTGGGAGCAGGCACTGAGCCAAAGGACTTAAAATGGCTAAACAGGAAAGAGTGGACATTATATTGCCAGAAAGACCCCGTGCATCAGCAACTGTATTCAAGGATATAAGGAGAAATGGAAAGTAAGAGGTATAGATAGAGACACAGTTATAAATATGGATATAGATAAATTTATAAATATACACTAGATAGAGACAAACCTATTCAAAGTACCTGGTGACTGGGGTCACTATTACTGCACATTCTTAACCTTGAAAGAAGTTAGTAATAACTCATGTGACATTCTCTGATTGTCAGTGCTGTGATAGGGTGAATTATCTTTAGACTCTCAGAAGTGAAATAAAGATTCAACTTACCATGGAACTGAAACAAAGCGAGAGGGAGAGAGAGAGAGATAGAGAAGGAGAAAGACAGACAGACGGAGACAGAGACAGAAACACAGAGACAGAGAAACAGAAGGGCTGTTGGCTGCGAGAGAAGGGATCCTGACCCAACCAGACATTAAGAGCATCCTGTTGAAACTGAGCCAAATAAGAAGTTGCAAAGATAGATTTTAGACCTGAGTTTTCTTTTCTTTTTTTTTTTTTAAAGATTTTATTTATTTGACACAGAGACAGCCAGTGAGAGAGACAGCCAGTGAGAGAGACACAAGCAGCGAGAGTGCGAGAGGAAGAAGCAGGCTCCCAGCAGAGGAGCCTGATGTGGGGCTCGATCCCAGAACGCTGGGATCACTCCCTGAGCCGAAGGCAGACACTTAACGACTGAGCCACCCAGGCGCCCCTACACCTGAATTTTCTTGGACTTCAACTCACAAAGAAGAATTTTATTTTAAGCATTAATTCCTTTGGACTTTAACTTGCAAGATTATTTAATTTTTAATGTTTGGACTTCAATTTCTTCCTGAAATTATGGGACAGAGTTTAAATTAAATTTGGGGACATTTTCATATTGTTGGCATTTTGAGCATCTTAATAGCATTTAATATCATTGCAGAATCAGTACTACGATATACTGTCCAACGTGGCTGGACATCATTCAAGATGGAAAGTAGGATATGGAATGAATCCTTACCTTCAGTTTGTAACCATGATGGAATGAAAAAGTGCAGAATTATTGTTCTGCAATATAAACTAAAAAGAAATAGACAAAATATAGGAAATAACATTTTAACATGTTGGACAACATGCAGCAAAAAATCCTGATGTCTGAAAACAAAACAAAACCAACCAGGGGAGTCCCGTGATCGTCCCAGCTTTCTGACTGAAGGGAATTGCAGAATGAGGTCTGAGGAAGTTAATCAGAGACCAGAAGTTTCACTGACTAGAAGAGGGAAAGGACATAGCAGCAATGTCCACAATAGCTAAATCGTGGAAGGAGCTGAGATGCCCTTCAACAGATGACTGGATTAAGAAGTTGCGGTCCATATATACAATGGAATATTACTCAGCCATCAGAAAGAACGAATTCTCAACATTTGCTGCAACATGGACGGCACTGGAGGAGATAATGCTAAGTGAAATAAGTCAAGCAGAGAAAGACAACTATCATATGATTTCTCTCATCTATGGAACATAAGAACTAGGATGATCGGTAGGGGAAGAAAGGGATAAAGAAAGGGGGGGTAATCAGAAGGGGAAATGAAGCATGAGAGACTATGGACTCAGAGAAACAAACTGAGGGCCTCAGAGGGGAGGGGGGTGGGGGAATGGGATAGACCGGTGATGGGTAGTAAGGAGGACACGTATTGCATGGTGCACTGGGTGTTATACGCAACTAATGAATCATTGAGCTTTACATCGGAAACCGGGGAGGTACTGTATGGTGACTAACATAATATAATAAAAAATCATTAAAAAAAAAAAAAGAAGAGGGAAAGGAGAGAGTGAGGAAAACCATGGCAGCTAGAATATGTGGAGCAGAGTGCTCAGGAGAAGGGCGATGTGTAGGAGTCCTAGATGTCTTCACTGGGGTCTTCTTGAGTCTTCAGGTGAATACCAAACTCCCCATGTATAGGGCGCAGATAAGATCCCCAGGGGGGAAAAAATCACTGGTAACTATAAGCCAAATAATTCTGAGATCATACAGAATTGGGCACTATTAGAGATCTTTCTAATAATAATCAGTAAAGACAAGGGAGGAACTGTGCTGTAAAAGTAAATATATTTTTTTCTATAATAAATGCTATCCTCAATTCTTCCCTTCTGAAAAACTGTCTTTATAGCTTTTAAAAACTAATGCTTATTCTGACTTATTATTATGCTCCACGTTTATTTCATCATATTGCCCAGCGTGGCATAGGCATAAAGTAATTTTTTATTTTCTAGGAATTGTATAGCTTATTAAAAAGTCTGTTTGCTTAACAAGACCAGTTTACCAAGTATTAGATTAAATCTCCATTTACAGTCTTCTATGAAGCTTTGGCAAGGACTATGATAAAAATAACTTCGGTTGGATGCAGTAAGGCATTTTTCAGTAAATTACCATTATATCTTACTTTGGACAATAAATACCCTAAATCAAATCTTGACTTAAAAGCACAAGGGAATCAGATAATTTAAAGAAACTGGTAATTTTTTTAAAACTTGGGAATCTTTCTGTAAAATAAAGAGTAGTCACTTCCTTTTTGCTTTAAAAAAATCCTTACATTATTAAACTAGCACAAAAGTAACAAACTACCAGCCAGATAAAGCCCAATACTCTGTAAAGTCATAAAATAAAATCTAGCAATCAAAAATACAGCATTCACAAACTCCAGCATTCAATTAAAAATCCCTAGATTATGAGAAAGCAGGAAAATGTGACCCATGGGGAAAATTTTTTTCAGTAGAAACAGATCTTGAAATAACAGAGATGATAGATTAATGGAAAAGATATTAAAACAGATATTATAATATGCTCCAGGTATTTCAATAGGTATTGGGAATCATGATAATGACTTGAAAAGTGGAATATATAAATATATAAATATATAAATGGAATATATAAATATATAAATATATAAATAAAGACATAAAAAAAAGAAAAACATAATGCCTGAAATAAAAAATACACTGAATAGGATTAATAATAGTTTAGATGCTCATGACGAAAAGATCAACAAGCTTAAAGACACAGCAATAGAAACAACCTAAACTGAAAGAGAGAAGATAAATGCTATATGTAGTGAATCTGAAGGAGTATATATATGGTTGTCAATTTTATGCATCAATGTAGGTGAGCTATGGGTACCAGAAACTTGACCACACACTATTCTGGGTCTGTCTGTGAGGGTGTTTTTGAATGAGTTAACCTCTGAGTTGGTCGATTGAGTAAAGCAGATTGTCCTCTTAGTGTCCCACCATCCAATCAATTGAAAGCCTGAACAGAACAAAAAGACTGATCCTCCCTGAACAGCTCCTGGCTGACTGGTTGAGATGGAATATCGGTTTTTTCCTGCCTTTGCATGCAGACTGAAACATCAGCCCTTCTTGGGTCTGCAGCCTGCCAGCGTTCAGACTGGAACTTACGCCATCCACTCTCTTGGGTCTCCAGCTTGCCAACCAACTGTGGGTCTTGGGACTTCTTGGCCTCTATAATCATTTAAGCCAGTTCCCTACAATTAATCTCTCTCTTTCTCTTTATCCATATATTTATGTATGGAGATACATATTTTATTGTTTTTTGGAGACCCTGAATAATACACTAATATACTCTTTCTGTGTGTGTGTACAATACACACACATATTTGTGTAACATGTACATGCATGTATATATATGTGTATGTATATGTATGCACAACTGTGTATGTAGACACAACCAAATATATAGACAATTACATAATTGTTTATAACTGTGCAGACAATTGTATAATTATAGAATTGTCTGTTATTACATATCTATAATTGTGACCTGTGGGACAATATTAGGTGATGCGGTAAGACATTCAGTTGGAATACAGAGAAGGAGAAGAAAGAAAAACTTTTGGAAGAAATAATGATCAACATAAATGTTAAAGGGAAATTTTAAAACATCCAGGGAAAGCAAGATACATTTTATACAGAGAAACAAAGATAAGGAATAGAGCAGACTTCTTACTTCTTTGTCCTATTTCTCTTTCTATTCAGGCTAGACAGGAGACTATTTATTAAATCTCCTTTGGATCCGACTAACTTAACTGTCAGTGTAATAGACAAGGCATAGTAGTGAAGTAGCAAAACTTTAAAAACTAGAGTTTGCATAAGTCTCCTCCCTTCTTGATGTTCCTTCTGCTTATTGTGATACCAGGAAGTTTGTGCTGGCCCAGTTCAGTGGATTTTTAGTTTATATGATCTAGTTTATGTAAGCTATTTGTCACATGGTGAATAAATGGCTTAGGAAGTTCAACAAAGAAGCTTCTAGAGCTAACGTTTCTCTTTTTTCTAATACAAGTTCATATCTAAAATATTCATGTGCATTTATTGGGTGGGTCTACAGCTAAAACAAGCTGGTGCCCAGCGACTTCAATTACTCTTGTGAGATCAGAGAGCGCGGGGTTCAAATCGAGATTCTGCCACATACTACTTGAGAAATGTTTTGCAAGCCCCTTAAAATTTTATGCTTATTTTCTGATCTCTATATAAGGAATAATAAAGCACCATGAACAAAGAGAGTTTACCTATCAGTTAAGACTATGTAAACATGTGGGGCACCTGGGTGGCTCAGTCGTTAAGCGTCTGCCTTCGGCTCAGAGCGCGATCCTGGTGTTCTGGGATCGAGCCCCACATCAGGCTCCTCTGCTATGAGCCTGCTTCTCCCTCTCCCACTCCCCCGGCTTGTGTTCCCTCTCTCTCTGGCTGTCTCCTCTCTGTCAAATAAATAAATAAAATCTTAAAAAAAAAAAAAAAGACTATGTAAACATGTAACTTAGCATGCTCCCTGGCTCACCGGCTCAGCAGGTGTTACCTTTCATGGGCAATGGTAGTAACATAGCTTTTCCTACTGAATGCAAGATACAGTCTTTCACAACGTTCCTTTCCACTTAAGAACATGTAGACCATTTTCCAAGTCAATGAATAAAATAACAAACCACATCTTTACATGAATGAAGATAACTTCATTGTTTGGATTTTCCATAAATCAATTGATTAATTCCCTGTTGTATGGTATTTAGATTGCTCTTAAGAGTTTAAAATATATGAATGATGTTTTGTAAATACCCCCATTCTTATCCAACGTTCTGATATTTTTGGCCAATTGTTTTAGGCAGCTCAGACGCTGGGTAGTTTAAACAACAGACATTTATTTCTCACAGCTCTGGAGGCTGGGAGTCCAAGGTTGAAGTGCTGGCTGATTTGGTTCCTGGTGAGAGCTCTCCTCTTGGCTTGTAGACCTTCTTGCTCTGTGCTCACGTGGCAGAGAGAGCTATGGTGTCTCTTCCTTTTCTTACAAGGACACTAATTCCATCATGAGTTCTTTATGGTCATGGCCTCATCTAAACCTATTACCTTCTAAAAGCCCCATATGCAAATACCATTACATTGATGATTAGGGCTTCAACTTATGAATTTTGGCAGGGACAAAATTCACTCCAATACACCAGTAATTTCTTCAGTATAAATACTTAGGTATTCCATGTTTTACTAGTATGAATATGTAAGAAAATATCAGAAATCTACCCTCTGAGAAAGTTGTACTGTTACTCTAATACTTTTGCTTATGAAAGTTCTCTATTTCTCCAGTGTTAAAAATCATTTACTATTCTTCAACGATATATTAAAATAACATGATAACTTCTTACTGCATTTTTAAAATTCGGTAGTTAATGGGAAAAAACAATTATGCTCATTGTTTATTTATATTACTCCATTGACTAATTATATATTCTGTCTATTTTAATTGCTTTTAAATTTGTTTCTGTTTGTTTTAGATTTTAAGCTCTCCTGTATCTTATTTGTCAAACTTCTTCTATCACATGTTAAATTAATTTTTAATAATTTTGAGCACCATATTTTCATTTGATGATAGCTTACCATAACTTATCAATAGTTTTTGTTTTGTTTTGTTTTAATGTGGAAAGATCAACCAACCCCATTTTGAAGGCTCTATGACTGAAATTTCAATTCTATCAGCAAGTGATGGAGGTGAAATTTGAACCCCAGGGTTCCAAATATGGATTTTTTGCCCTCAATTCCCATGTTATAACACTATGAGACTTTAGGCAAGTAACTTAGCTTCTCTGATTTATGTAAGTGGGGGAGTGGTGGGGGTTGGATAGTAATATGTATCTTACAGGGATTGTGAAAGATAGCAAATATAAAATGTAAAGCATTGAACACATGGTACGTACCGAAAAAAGTCAGTTTCCTTATTAAAAAGCATAAATAAACTCTTCGTAATTGGAAAGAGCATGCTGCTACCCAGTATACCTTCCACTATTTTGTAATTTGAAATTTCAATTAGGATGCCTCATGCTTCTTTTTTCTTCCCTCTACATCTGAAGGACCTGATGACAAGGTAGGAGGAACGTAAAAAATGAACCCTTTAAAAAAAAGAAAATCTCTGAGTGTTTGGAGGACAGTTTCTCCATTTGGTGAAGGAAAAGCCCTTCATTAGAGGCAGATAATAGCATTCTTCAGCAAGCATTTCACATGAACTGGCCCTATAAAGCAAGCTCTTGTATATGCAGTCACATTACCTGAGCCAACACTCAGCCTCCTGCAAAGCTGGACATTTTACACACTCCAGGAAGCATCAAGCCTGAGCAGTTTTGACTGCCAATGGAAAAACAGGCTCTAAGCAGTTCCAGGAAACTAAAACAGTAATGTGGAAAGGGACAGTGGAACAATTCATTCCCCAAATTTACAAAAGAGCCCTTGGTGGGGAGGGAGGCAAAATGCTTGCTTTCTTTAAACTGCTGCCATTAAAAATGAAATTTATATTTTACTTAAAAAAAAAATCATGGCATTCCAACCTGAAGGTTGTGACATTTGGCCACACACCTTCAGTTGTACAAATAAACACATTAATCTCAATGGAACTGTAGATTTGCTTTTTTAGTATTAGGGCCAACCTCAGAATGTGCTCTGATTGCCTGGTTTTAAAGAAAACAGGATGTTAAAATTGAGTGAGGTGAGGCTTGCATGTTAATGTAATTCTTTGGAGTTAATGTTAGAAAATTGCTCTTCTATTTAAGGCAGGACCTGATGGGAGTGTTTCTTGTAGTTTTCCATAAGGTTGTTTTATAAGTAAAACTTGACAAGAGACCTTGATATTCTTTGAGGGAACAGTTGCAACTTATACCTGGTTCCTGTTATATGGTGCTATGAATACTGTTATATGCCACTGAAATTGCAGGTGGGAAAATGCTATTTTCCTCTAGGTTGGGGACAGATTTTCCTAAGAAGGATAAGTCACTCCTGATGTCAGCCCTTTGGGGAGACTGTTGTTTCTCATCGTGGAAACCAGAACTAACAAAAAGCTCTAGGTAGGGGTGACATTTGTGGTCTTGATGAGAAAGGGGCATGATGACCAAGAGAAGGACAATGAGGACAGGTGTTAGGATGCAGCTAATGTTGGAGTTAATGTTGAAGAAGAGCTGCAAAGTTGGGAAGTTGCCCTCTAATACCTGTGCCCACCAGGGTTCCTGAGGCTGGTAATATCCCCATCAATGTACAGAAGATGGCAGGTGAGCTCTGGGAACTTGGAAAGGTCATTCTTTGAAAATATGTTGCTTATAGTCAATTATAATGACACTCAAGGGGCATAGCCAAGCCCATGAAGCTTAGGTGAAAGCTACGGAATCAGCAAATCTTGACTCCTTGGCCCTCCATTCTTCCTTCCAGAAAATATTGCCTTTCCTATTATTTCCTTTGCCACGCTTGGCTAAAGTTCAACTATCCAGCATGATTTTTCTTTTCTTCCCAACAAGAAGGAACGTCATCATAGTTGATTAGTATTCAGTGAGTGTGCCCTTGGTTTCAAACCCACTCCCTTGTTTTTCAGAACTACACAAGGAAAGATGGTAGCATTGACAAATTGAGTTTGACACTAAAATAAGGCTCATCTATTAGGCTTTCAGTGTAGGCAGAACAACAGAGATGGGGTGAAGAGGCAGAGTCAGCAAGCACCCCTGGGCACTGGAGCAGGAACTGTCCTTGAGAAACAGTATGCACATTCCCTACTGAAATTTGGGGTTGAATAGGAACTAAAAGAACCAACGTGTCTTCTCTAGGTCCAGTGGTTCCTCTTGTGAAAGGGGGTAGAACAGGCAAGAAAGCCACCTTTGTTGTCACAAGTGAGGGGAAAATTCAACGCAAGGATAATGACATTTACATTGTGATCAAATTGACAACTATTAGAATACTGGCCCCTCAGCATCCCAGTAAGTTATTGGTCCTAACTGAACCCCAGTTTCTTAATCAATAAATTGGGGTTAAGAATAATACCTTAGAGTTGTTACAGCTATCAGATGAATTCAACCAGAAGTCATACAGCCCATGGCCAAATCTAGCCACTGCCTTTTTTTGTAAATAGAGTTTTATTAGAGTACAACTATGTTCACTTGTTCACGTGTCATCTATGGCCACGATGACAGAATTGGGTAGTGTGATGGAGACTGACTCTGTGACTTGCAAATACTGAAGTATTTACTCTCTGGCTCTTTACAGAAAATATTTGCTAGCACTTGAACTAGACTACGTACACGAAACTAAGTAAAATACCCATTATCCTGGCACGTTAGCGACACTCACTTTTAAGCAACAATTATTAATATATATATACATATATTATATATATATTTATATATTTTTTAAAGATTTTATTTATTTGACAGAGACAGCACAAGCAGGGGGAGGGGCAGAGGGAGAGGGAGAAGTAAGCTCCTCGCTGAGCAGGGAGCCTGACGCCAGGCTCGATCCCAAGACCTTGAGATCATGACCTGAGCTGAAGACAGACGCTTCACTGACTGAGCCACCTAGGCACACCAAAAATTATTAGTAGTATTATTACGATTATTACCTATAGGTAAAGACTCTATCCAGATGGTGAAAGCAAATGTTATTGTGTTAATTGTTGGCTTAAATTCTAAATCCTAAATCTCAGAGAACTTGATTAGCTTTGCCCCTTTGTACTTAATCCGTGACTCATTTAAGTGTGTGGACTAATAATTCTTTTTATTACTATCTAACTTGCAACGCTTTCTTTCTATTAGTTTCCCACTTTCAGGAACAGTACGAGACGATGTGTTTTCATGAGGAATAGAATATTTTTAATATTAATATTAGTGGATATTAGTATAAGTGAATATTAATATTCAAATATTCTATTCTTAATGAATATTAATATTAATGTCTTTAAGATGTTATTTCTTCTTTCAGCACAAGGTCCACATTTGAGGCCAGTCTGAAAAACATTTTTCTCTATTTCTTACCTTGCCCAAATTTTAGAATGAGTGATGCCTAAGGGATAGTAGCTTCATGTCTCAATCTCCTTGTCACATATTAGTTAGTTTTATTTTCTTCAAATATTAGTAGCTTGACTGCATTGAGATAAGATGGTAATAAGTAAGAACCACAAAAAGGAAAAATGTTTGACAATTTTTATAATTTCTCTCTCTTTTCCCCCCACTTTTTACCTTATGTACCAAAGTTGTCAATCATTTCCTTGAGGACACCACGGAGTGACCTCAAGGATTCCATTGGATGTTTGTCTCGTAATTTCTCCTCCCTAGTGATGGAGCTCCAAGATGCAGTGGGCTTGATCTGCTCAAGAACTAACCCTGAGGAAGTACACAACAAATAAGAGCTGTGGAAAGCCTAGAGATTTGGAAGTCGAACTTCCCTTATGTCAGAGATGCGGAAACTGAGCTTGAGTGAGTCCCTGCCTTTAGCCACATGGTAGACAATACATACAATTTCAAACTCTGCTCTTTATAGATAGTTAGCAACTACATATTATAATATGTTTTATATGAACGTTAATATGCTACATGTGGGGCAAATTTTTATGACTAAAGGCATTTCCAATAAAGCCTTACCTTTATTTTTATGCACCAACGTTTTAGAGAAGAATGATGTTTATTCATGTCACAGATATCAGGCAATAACCAGAAGGCAGGGGCACAAGAATAAGCAAAACCGACAAAGGCATCTACCCTTACGGAGCTTATATTTTAAACAGAGAAGTTAGTAAATTAGCAAATAAATGAATTAAATGTGCAGTATGCGTGTTAGTGATGAAGTTGTATGATAAAAAGTAAAGCTGGAGGAGGGGAGGGAGCTGCTGGGTCCAAGGTACCTTTCAAAATTAAACAGAGCAGGAGGGCAAAGGCTGGGAGGTGCTTCAGCAAAGGCCTGCAGGGAGGGGTGATTAGGGGGCACTGATAGAGGGAATGAGATTTGCAGGCAGGGGAGGAAGCATCGGAGAAAGGACCCTGGGGCAAGAGGCTATCTAGTGTTGGAAAACGTGGCTGGATCAGAATGAATGAGAGGGTAGCCCAGTTCGAGAAGAGAAGGATGTACGGGGAGGTTTGCAGTGTCCTGTAAGCCATTTTTAGTTGGATTTTATTTTGAGTGAAATGGAAGTCATTACGGGTTTTGCAAAAGCAAGCGGTCTGACTCAGATTGGCTGCTATCTGAGAATAAATTTAAAGGCAAAAATGTAGAGCATGTTGTTCTGTTATAGGAAAAGAAAACAAAGTTCAAAACTCCTGCCTGGTCTAAAAGGCTTCCCACAATCCGATTACATCCGTACATTCCACGTGACCCTTTCTCCAGCCGCATCGCCTTTGAACTCTCCCCAAGAGCACCTTTCCAAACTGGTGCTCCCTCTGCCCTGTCTTGTTTCTTCATCTTCTCAGCAAATCCAATGTCTACACAGCTTGTCAAGATTCAGCTCAATGAGTGCCGACTCTTCTGGTAGAAGATCTTTTTTAGCTCTCTTAGCCGTGGTCACTTTTTCCCAAGGGCTCCAGCAGCACTGGGGGCATCCCTCAACCCCAAGACTTGGTTCAGTGAATATTCTTATTTATTTTTATGTCTGCTGCTGCATCTGGGCTTTGAGCATAGAGACAACCAGCCTCAGGCTTGGGGTCACTCTTTGGTGTCTCTGTAGTAAATAAATAAGTAAATAATTGACAGAGAGAATGAACGAGTATATTCCAGATCAGCTGTACAATATGGTTCTTATAGTTAAAAGTATGGTGCTGCGCACTTCAAAATTTGCTCCAAGGGTAGATGTCATGTTAAGTGTCCTTAACACACACACACACACACACACACACACACACACGCACACACACACACACAAATGGATAGAGGGAAACAAAGGTATTAGATAGGTCTATTGTCCTGATTCTGGTGAATGTATCATGAATGGTTGAGTGCCCATTCACTATGTGCAATTCTTTGTATATCAATTATACTTCAATAAAGCTGTCAAAAATAAAAAAAAATAATGAATGAGGCCAAAGTATGCTCTTTTCAGCCATCATATTCCCCATTCCCATGACACTGGTATTCTTAACCCCCAGCATGGCGTGTTCTCCAGGCTCCCTCTTTTTTCTTTCATTTGCCTCCTTTCTCAACAGCCTTGACTAGGGAGACTCAGTTAATGAGCAAGCGTTTTACCAACATTAAAATGTTTTCCAGAGGCAAAAAAGACATAGATCCCATGTGGGAGAGCTGTTTATGTTACCAATGTGTTTCTTCTTGAAGAAGCCTGAGCATCTTTGATGAGCTCTGAGTACATACATTTTTATGTCACCTGAGAGTCTTCTCATTTTTTATCTGACGTTAGTTCCTAAGATACCATTTTTAACTCCATCAAAGGGAGCAGAGAAAGATAAAGAAAAATAAAGATGCATCAAGATGCATCAGCTCATAGAGGTTGGCTGCACTTGGCCATTAATTCCAAGCAGTGCAATTTGGTGAGTTTGGACACAATGCAAACACCCATGACAGAGCTACCACCGTAAAGTGACTTCAATAAAACTGTTTAAGAAAAAAAGTGAAAAAAATTACAATTTGTGCAAATGTCCTTTTCTCCCTCTGTCTCAACCAAAGTCGTCTTCACCCAAACTATCCAGTACTATTTTTGTGGAATTTTCTAAGTACTGTGAGGTCATGAGACCACAGAAGAGCAAGACTAAAATTACACGAAGAGTAGAGGGGGAAAGAAAGAAATAAAAGGTTATTTTATTTGTTAAAGGTCAGTCTAGCTGGGCCCCACACATTGATTTTCTTAGCTGTTACAGTTAAACAAGTCTCAAAAATAAATGCATTATAGGCAATGGTATGTTTGCAACAGTCGAGCTGAGCTTTAATTTGAGAATGCAATCAATAATCCTTTGTGTTTCCATAACAGAACACGAGCAGAAAATCTGTGATGGAGGCATATGTGTTTGTCCAGTTGCTGATGTATCAGGCCGATGACTGCTTTGACAAATGATACCCTGCTTCCAATCAATAACTCATAAGCCACAATTTACTTTTTCTTTACCTTGAACTATAACCAAAAGGAGGCAAACATCACTATAATTTCCACTTAAAACATGGGCAAGAGTTGATTGTGTGTGTGCATATATGTGTGCGTATGGCCCAAAGGGCAAACCATGACCACCAAGAACAGTAAATTCTTCCACTGGAAACTGTGTGACAACTCGTAATTGTGGTAGGAAGAAATACTGCTAAAGAAATTTGGCAATATGCATTGGGTTCTCAAGTATGTACTGTGACTCAGAATTCCGTTTCATCTGAGTCTGCTCTATGGGAATAACCCATTGATTATAGGGAAGGCAGAATATATACAAAGCTGCTTACTGTAGCTTATTTACAATAGGGAAAAATAAAAGCAATATTCATGGTGAGTATCTCAAGTTGGGTAGTACACAGACAGTATGTCATAAGAAAATGTTAAAAGAAAAAAAAGTGAAAGGGAACTTTGACACTTGGTATTAGTTCAGATATGTGGAAAAATATACATAGTACAAATGCGGGACATAAATACACTTACACGTGTCTAGTGATGGTTCTAAGGTATTTGGGACTACAAAGGATCTTTTCCCCCATCCTTATGTATTTTCCAAATTTATTATAATGACTAAAATTATTCTTTTTTTCTACATATATATGATTTATGGAGGTATAATTAACATATAACATGATGTTGTATTTAGGTGTACAACATGACTCAATATATGTATATATTGCAAAATGATCTCCAAAAGAAGTCTCAATAACACCCATCACCACACATAGTTACAATTTTTTTTTCTTCTCGTGAGAGCTTTTAAGTTCTACTCTTTAAGCAACTTTCAAATATACAATACAGTATAATGAACTGTAGTCACAATGCTATATATTCATCCCAGGACTTATTTATTTTGTAAATGAAAGTTTGTACCTTTAAGGGTGTGCATTATTCTTAAAATGGAAAGTTTTACTAAATGACTTGACTTTTTTTTTTTTTAAATGATTTTTTATTATATTATGTTAGTCACCATACAGTACATCCCCGGTTTCCGATGTAAGGCTCGATGATTCATTAGTTGTGTATAACATAAATGACTTGACTTTTAAAGCACTGACATCAAAGGAAGAAACCACAAAGGAAAGGATAATAAATTTACCTTCTAAACATTGACAAGGGCAATTTCCTATGCTTTATTATGAATAAAAGTAAAAGTCAAAGGGCAAACTGGAGGTGGGAAAAGGAACATAGATATTAATTTTGTTAATATTGAAACACTTGAAAATATTAAGCAAATATTCTCAATATATAAAATATATAATTGTATATTATATACTAAAATTTTTGTAAGTGATTTTATATAACTATAAATTATTATAATATATAAATATATGTATAATTATATAAATATATAGTTATATACATATTGTCTATTACATTTACATTCTTAATATATCAAAACAGCAAAACAGACAAATTAGTACAGGAATTAAGCATAAGTTTCCAAAAGAAGAAACACAAATGTTCATATATAAGATATGTATGATATATATGATATATAAGATATATGCATATAAATGTTCAAGAGCAATAAAAATTACAGAAATCCTTACCAAACAAAAATGGCTACTATGATTTGCCTATCAAATTAACAAATATATATATTTGTTATAGATATATAAACTATATATAAATATATGTATTTGTTATATATATAACACATATATAGACATATGTATATTTGTTATATATAAACATATGTATATTTGTTATATATATAAATATATATATTTGTTAATTTGATAGGCAAATATCATATATCAGTAAATATATATATATTTTTTTAAAGATTGATTTATTTTAGAGAAAGAGAGAGAGCAAGTGAGTGTGGTGGGGGGTGCGCAGGAGAGAGAATCTCAAGCAGGCTCCATGCTGATGGAGATCATGATCTGAGCTGAAACAGAGTCAGAGGCTTAACTGATGTGCCACCCAGGCACCCCGATTTTTAATTACAATACTCAGAATTGAAAGAGTAGACTTACAGTGCCTGGCTGATGTCAGCTGGTCCAGTCATTCTGTCACATGCTCTTCTGTGGTCAGGTGTTGTGTCTAGTAGGATGTCAGTGGCTGGTTTCCAAATGGTGGAAAATTCTCTGGCAAGGCGTAGCCTTGCCTTAAAACCCTGGAGGTCTCCACTGTGATTCTCCCATGGGGGTTGCTGAAAAATCCCTATGGCATCTTTTCTGATCACAACTGCCTCTAATAGGACGGGGTCTGCCTCTAATAGGACGGGTCTGCTAATCATACTAAGTGGCAGGGCTGCTTGTGCTATAAAGTGGACTTCCTGCAGAGTCTTTCTTGTTCTGGGTCTCACACAAGGCTGCCAGTCCTCCACATCACAAGGAAAGTGATTTGGGACAGCATTCCCAAGTGTGGACATGCTGCCTTGGAAAGCCAAAGAAGTTTCTTAGGCAGTGGGTTTCTCTTCTAGTAGTGGGAAATATAAGATTTAACAATTTGTTTTTTGTCTTTACTGATGTGGTAGGACCCAGAATATTTGTTGAGGTTACCTCCTACCATCTGGAGTACATAAATCTTATCCAAGCTTCCAACACACTTGCCATTTGTTGCTCGTCCAGTTCAATTAACATGATGTCATTGTCATAATAGACCAATATCTTATTTTTCAGAATGTCAATCTCTTCAGGTCCCTTCAGGCTATTATAACAAAGGGGAATTGACACAGTGGGGGAAGAGCACATGTGTGCTTTCTTTCCTATCTTTCCTATCCCTTGTGAATGTGACATACTTCTGATCCTCCTTCTTGTAAGAAATGGGAAAGGAGCGCATCTGCTTGGTCACCTGAGGCTCATCCTCTGTAGAGGCTCTGGAGAAATTAGAAGACAATGAGATCCAATGTACATTGTGGAATATATCAACCCACTGCAGAAAGACCATGAAAGGCTGAGGAGGATTAATAGCCAACTTTAAACAAAATGTGGAAGTAAGGGACCTCCTTGGTGACTTATTAATAAATACCCATTTACTGCAGCCAAAGGGTAGATATCAGTGAGTATTAGGCCTAGGACTTCACTAAAAGGGTTGCAGAGTTTCAGAGAAGATTGAATTGTCAACCCCAGAAAGTCCACTACCACGATTAGGGACAGACTGAGACCCAGGGTGGGGAACTCTGAGTCAATGCACTCAAGAACTTTAAAACCCAACATTCTCCTGATCCTTCTGGGCCTGCAGAAATGTCCTGCTTCTTCCTATTAATGGTTAGCGCTCCCTACTTGCTTAGAGACAGTGCGGAGGTCTCTGCTTTACAGAACAGCATGCATCTCCCTCAGGATTTACCTCTACCTTCTCACTTGGCCAACAGACCAGTACTTCAGATCAAGTCATTATACAACCTGACCTGGGAGGTGATGAGCCTGGGATAAAGCAAGGGATTCACTGACTTTTAAAGTTAAAGAAACTGATATATAGGAGCTGACATTCATACTCAGAGTGGTTATGACAATTTCACATGGTGAAGTAGAAATAGATCTTGGTTTTCATCTTCAGTTTTAAATTGCTGAGCTAATAATATGTCTACTGAGATTTATAAAAGAACAGAAATACCACTCCCAAAGGTATCAGCAGAATATTTGGAATCTCATCTTCTCTTTTGCTAAGGTTCTTGTCATGATCTGTGATGAAGTACATTTTTATTTATGGAATGTCCATGCCATAAATCACTAACTGTTGAATTTCTAAGGAAATTCAGAACATCACTGTTAAACTTTTACTAGGTAATTATATTGTGTACGATACAATGATGGAACTCAATTTTGTGTTACTTTTATCTCTAAACACAAAGAGGTTACAGTCAATGCTAAAATAATGGAAAACAGATGGGAAAGGAAATTTAGTCAATGTTTGTATGGAATCACATTTATTGTGCCTTGGATTATTTTTTATTGTACTCGTGATTTTTTTTTCTTACAATGAGGTTTTCCATATGTCCTTCATATTTCTGGGTGGATTCCAGTATCTAGCATGATAACTTTCACATTAAACTTCTGATTTTTGTTCTTTGAACTGGATTAGTGATTTGAAGATCAATCACATAATGTGCATTGTGAGATGTAAGCTCAGACACATTCATTTATTCATGAAACATGCCCTGAGTCCTCACTCTATGCCAAGAACCCTGCTAGGTACTGGGTACAGTGGGCTGACTAAAGCATAATCTCTGCTCCCAAGGGACTCACAACTTTGAATGCCTTGAAATCAAAAGATGCAACAACCAAAATCCATTTGATAGAAAAGGTCTTCTAAGAATGCTGGCTCCAGGTGCATAATAATAACTTAGCGTCCCAATTAAAATCACGGTCTGGTATTAAAATGAGAATTAGATTTCATCATACTCATTGTGACACTCACTTTGCAAATAAATACAAGAAAATTAATAGTAAACCAATTGTAATTTATGTTATTCAGGTTTAGATTTTACCAAAATTGTTGAAGAATCTGTTACAATCTATAGCAGTCTCTTTTGCCTACATTTTGCAATATATTTAGTGTCCTCTTTCATTTGATCTTTTGTGCAAATGGCTGGTCACACTATCTGCCTTGTTCCAGTCCTTAGAACACTGCAATGAACAAGATATTTCCTGTCCTTGACTTGAAAAATAATTAACCTTCTTTCAAGACCCACCCCAACTGTCAGTTCTTCTGTGATGCGTCCCATGATTTCTCTCTCTCTCTCTCTTTTTTTTTTAGATTTTATTTATTTATTCAACAGAGATAGAGAGGGAACACAAGCAGGGGGAGTGGGAGAGGAAGAAGCAGGCTCCTAGGGGAGGAGCCTGATGTGGGGCTCGATCCCATAACGCCGGGATCACGCCCTGAGCCGAAGGCAGATGCTTAACTGCTGTGCCACCCAGGTGCCCCCCACGATTTCTCTTAAAATTATACACCACTCCTCTTCTTTTACTATTATGATTTTTTGTGTCAGACACAAAGAGGGAAGGGAAACAATTAGGAAGAAAATTATCAGAAATATACCAAAGAGGCTTTTTAAATCATGAGGTGAGCATAGTTCAACATATCAGTTTTCCTTATTGGAAGAATGTCTAATTATTTTTAATAATAACTCTTTAATTTGAAGGTTAATCTCAAAATATGTTAGAGAAACATGGATGATATTCTGATGTTTGCTATGCTATGTGTATTATGTATGTATCAAATATTTATAGAAAACATAAAATGTCTAGTGTGCATTCAATGATAATGATGTTCAATATTCTTTTTGTTGTTACTATTATTGACATTTGTGTAGAATATTGAGTAAGCGCATGCTTGTTGGAGTCCCCCAAATTTTTATTCAAGTCATAACTTATCTCAGTAGCCAAGTCACAATGATCTCATCTGCAAAATAGTAATAGTATTATTTCACTTCATAAATTTATTGTAAATATTAAACAGAATAAGGCAAGCAAAAATCTTAAAATAGTGCCTGGCATATAGAAAACACTTAACAAAAATTGATTTTCATTTTATAACTAATAATCTTAAGGAAGGTGAGCAGCAATCTTCTATATAACGTATTTTATGAAATATTTGCTTTACGGAATTTATGGAGAGATACTTACTCCTTTCTAGACCCCATGTATGCCTTTAACTTCATCTTCTGCCTTCTATTAAGTTTTTTTGGCTAATTAAAAAATGCATACAAACATAATAGGAGTTGAAATTGATTATAATGATTGTTATTTTGCAGATGAGATAATGTGGTTAAGGAAAAGTTGTGTAATCTCTTTTTTTTTTTTTTAAAGATTTTATTTATTTATTTGACAGAGAGAGAGACAGCCAGCGAGAGAGGGAACACAAGCAGGGGGAGTGGGAGAGGAAGAAGCAGGCTCATAGTGGAGGAGCCTGATGTGGGGCTCGATCCCATAACGCCGGGATCACGCCCTGAGCCGAAGGCAGACGCTTAACCGCTGTGCCACCCAGGCGCCCCAAGTTGTGTAATCTCTTAAGTCAAATTGTTTGCAAGAAACTTTACTGTGTCCAGCAACAATGCTCAAGTATTTTCATAGAAGCTTAAAAATACTCAGCACCACACAAGGTAAAATTCACAATGTCTGGCACCCATTCAAAGTACCAAACATAAAAACAATCAGGAAGATATACACTATAATGAGAAAAATCAATAAAAAACTGATACAGATATGACACAGATGGAAATTAGATATTAGCAGACAAGAACACAAAAACAATTATTATACATGCCTTTTATATGTTTAAAAAAGGTGAGTATAGATAGAAGATATATAAAAGACCCAGGCTGACCTTCTAGAGATAAAAATTGCTATATCTGAAAGAAAAAAATACATTGTGATTATTGACAGAATAGAAATACAGAAGAAAAAATTAGTGAACTTGAAATAGAGCAAGAAAAACTACGATGAAATGCAAAGGGCAAAAAAATCAACTGAACATTACCAAACTGTGAGAAAACATCATAACTGCTTAAAATCATATAATTTGAGTCTCCAAAAAGAAAAACAAAAAGAAAAAAATTCTTTAAAAAAAATAAGGATGGAAAAATTTTTAAATTTGATAAATTCTATAAACTATTGAAATCCAAGAAGCTCAACGAACCCAAGTTCACACATGTACACACAAGCACACACACAACATAAAACTATAGCATGGGAAACATAAATCACTCAAAAATCAGTGGTAAATTAAAAAAAAAAAACCACCTTAAAACCATCAAGGGAGAGCAGGCAAAACACATACAGGGCAACCAAGATAAAGGTGATGGTGATGAATGTTTTCTTGTTCAAAACAGTGCAAGCCAGAAGAGTGGAGAGTATCTTTTAAATTCTGAAAGAAAAACAAAATTTGTCAACTTAGAATTATATACCCTGAGAAGATATCTTTAAAAGTAGAGTTAAAATAAAGACAATTTTTTTAGACAAACAATGGCTGAAAAAAGTTCATCACTATCAAACCCACACTACAGAAAATATTAAAGGAAGTTCTTTAGGAGGAAGGGAAATGATAATGCAACATTAAGGGAAAGAGAGCAAAGGAAATTATAACTACAAGGATAAATAATTTTTATTTAAAACACTTAAAAAACAATTCACCATTCAAGTAACTATAATCTTGTAGCATCGTGTTTATACCGTATGTAATACTAAACTGTACAGCTGTAATGAACGTGAATGTTGGGAAGAATGCAAGTTTACTATTGTGAGGCACTTATACTAGATGGGAAGTAGTATAGTGTCACTTGAAGGTAGAGAGTAATAAATTAAAGATGCGAACTAAATAAACCACTAAAATAACAGTTCATAAACCAACATTAATAAAATTAAATTTTAAAAATTATTGAATTAATAAACAGATAAATAGGGCAAAATGAACAAAGATAATATGGGATAAACAGAAAGCAAATAGCAAAATAATTTTTTAAAGGTTTTATTTATTGATTATTCCCCCACGAGCTGGGGGAAGAGGCAGAGGGAGAAGCAGACTCCTTGCTGAGCAGGGAGCCCCACATGGGACTTGATCCCAGGACTCTGGGATCATGATCTGAGCCAAAGGCAGGCACTTGAGCCACCCAGGCTCCCCAAAATAATATCTTTAAAGCTAACCAGATAAATAATCACATTAAATATAAATAGTCTAAGCAAAATAATTTTCTCAACTAACTCAATTTATTTCAGTTTTGATAAAAGAGAACAGCCCAACTACATGCTGTCCACAAAAGTACACTTGAAATATAAAGAAACAGACGAGTTAAAGGTCAAAGGATAAAAAATTATATTCTTTCCTCTGAAAGAGGATTGCAGAGCCAAGAATAATGCTGGATTAAGCAAGCACATTTCATAATGATAATGGGGTCAGTTCAACAGCAGCAGATAATAATCCTAAATATTTACTTACCTAATAATAGAACATTAAAATACCTAAGCTAAAGGTAATAAACTTAAAGGAGAAATTGTTAAACCCATAGTTATAGTCAGAGATTTCAATGTTCCCTCTCAATTATTGATGGAACAATTAGACAGCAAATCAGTAAGTCTATCAAAGATTTGAAGATTACGACCAACCAAATTGACCTAATTAATATTTATCGAACACTCCACAACAATAGGCTGTTACTGAGACAACCTGAAGAAGACTTAAATAATTGGAAAGATAAATAAGTACCATGCTCATTGGTCAAAAGATTCAATATTGTTAAGATGTCAGTTCTCCCCAAATTGGTGCATGGAGTCAATGCAACCATAGTCAATCCTAGTAGACTTTTCTTTTGGGGGGGGGGTACAAATTGACAAGACTATGCTTACATGTGTATGGAAATGCAAAAGTCCTTGAATGATCAAAACAACCTTGAAAAAGAGGATAAAAGTTTGAATTCTAACACTATTCTATTTTAAATTGTATTATAAAGTTATAGCAATCAAAACAATGTGGTACGTGTTTAGTGGAATATTAGAGAGTTCAGAAATAGAAGCATACACACATGGGCTACTGGTTTTTGATAAAGATGAACATAATTCAGTAGAGAATTTTTCAACAACTATTTTCAACAGATAGTGCTATAAAGGTTATATATTCATATATAAAATTTGAACGTCAGTGTGTGCTTTGTACCATAGACAAAAATTAAATACAATGTATCATGTACCTAAATGCAAAACCTGGAGCTATAAATCTTCTAGGAGAACACCGTTGTGATTTTGGATTAGGCAATCATCCCTTAGCTACAACAACATCAAAAACATGATCAATAAAAGAACACACTGATGTTAGACTTCATCAAAATTATGGAATTCTGCACTTCAAAAGACATTGCTAAGAGGATGAAAGGCAAGCCAGACATTGGGAGAACATACTTGCTAACTGTGCGTCTGTTGAACGACTAGTATTCATAATGTATAAATAATTCTCAAAACTCAGTCAATGATCTACTAAACAATCCATTAAAACTGGCAAATCTTGGGTGTCTGGGTGGCTCAGTCCATTAAGTGGCTGCATTCGGCTGAGGTCATGATCCTGGAGTCCTGGCATCAAGCCCCCGGTCGAGCTCCCTGCTCAGCAAGGAATCAGCTTCTCCCTCTGTCCCTCACCCCCTTCTCGTGCTCTCTCTCTCACTCTCTCTCAAATAAATAAAATCTTTACAAAAACTGGGCAAATCTTTATACATATTACTTTTTCAGTAAAAAGATGGTAAATATGCATCTAAGAAGATGTTCAATATCATCAGTTATTAGGAAATGCAAATTTAACTTAACGAGATACAGGCACACACATATTAGAGTGGCTAGCATTAAAAAGATCGAACATACCAAGTGAGATTTATACATGAATGTTCATTGTCACTTTTTTTCATAATAGCCCCAAACTAGAAACAACCCAGAGTGTCCATTAACAGATGAATAGGTGAACAGTGTCCCTCAGTAACCATACATGGGAAAACTGTTTAGTAATAAAACGGAATGACTTACTGATATATGCTACAGTATGGATGAATCTCTGATATATGCTACAGTATGGATAAATCTCTGATATATGCTACAGTATGGATGAATCTCTGATATATGCTACAGTATGGATGAATCTCTGATATATGCTACAGTATGGATGAATCTCTGATATATGCTACAGTATGGATGAATCTCTGATATATGCTACAGTATGGATGAATCTCAAATTAACTCTGAGTCATTGAAGCAATGAAAACAAAAGAGAATTTGTGTAATTCCAAGCAAATGCAAGCTAATCTCTAGTGACAGAAAGCAGGGTAGTAGTTTCCTGGACGGGGATGGAGGTATAGTAGGAAGGAATCGGTCAGAGACATTGCAAAGTACATGAAGGAAAATGGGTACATTGCATTCACAATTTTAATTTAGAAAATTTAAAAAAATTCAGATGGTTAATTCATAAGGCCCAAATGTTAAGGCTTGGCACTATTAAAGTTAATGAAAATCATGTGTTTTATCAAAAGCAATTTCTTTTGTTAATCATTTGATTAAGGATTTAAAAATGATGATATTCAATGGGAACAAAGATAAGGCAGTTGGCCACTTACATAACTTTTAATGGAAATATAAATTAGTGCCTCTTATCTGAAGAGCTACTGGTCTCTCTGTAGGTAAGCCCTCCCACCAATTTTTCCAGTCAATGCTAAAAAGCTAATCTGAAATGTAGATAAGTATTTCTTTTATTAGAGAGATAGAGAGAGAGGTAGGAGAAGGGGCAGGAGAGAGAGAGAGAAAATCTTAAGCAGGCTCCACACCCAGCGCAAAGCTGGAATGAGGGGCTCAATCTCATGAACCTGAGATCATGACCTGAGCCGAAATCAAGAGTCAGACTCTTAACTGACTGAACCACCCAGGCGCCCCTAACTATTAAACAATATGAATGTATTTGTATATAACCTTCATAATATGCTAATATGTCTGTATGTGCTGAGGACTTCTACATTAATATCTCTAGTCTTGACTTCTCACTTAGCTCCAAAATTATATATACTTCCTGAAGACATGTGGGTAATTGTTATACGATACATATGTTAAATAATTTATAGTCAAATTGCCATTATATAATGCACACTTGCGCACGCACGCGCGCGCGCGCACACACACACACACACCCTTACAGAATACTCTAGGGATGGAAGACCTTAATTAGGTTTATTTTGCAAGTAACGTAACATGGCATTTTGCATATCGTTCATTACGTCAGTATTCTCCTCTCCAGTTAAACTGTCCCAGGAACTTTCTGGTGGTTAATGTATAAGGAAAATGGTACTGGGCACTTTTACTGTTAATGGACCAGGAAATAAAAATATCAATTGTATCTTAACAATTTTGCACTCTGGTTGGGATGAGAGGCAATAGATAAATGCCTTAAGAGAAAGTTCTTTTTGGACAATATTGTTCTGAGAATACATTGCTTGAGTTTCTATTTTTGAGGAGAGGTAGAAGTATTGACAAAAACAAAAATGAAGCTGTTTGGGATTAATTGCCATGAAGTATTTGGCATGGACACTTTGCCTAGCTTAAGACTTAAACGGGTATTGGGAAAAATTTTTTTATTGCTGCTCTTATTAAGCCTCTAATCATTCCATTAACATTTATGGAGTGCCAGCTCTTGAGCAGCTGCAATCACACCTGCTCTTAGAAGACTTTATTTTTCAAAGTATTTGCTCTATTTAAAGCACTGCATTTTATAAATAAGCTTTATGCACTTAAAAAGAGAACATGCAAAACCCAGATCATCTGTGACTGGAGTCATTATTACTACATAATAATGTATAATGTGTTCCATATTAACACCTGTGATTTTTTCCCTTAGCATTTCCTACTCTGTGCCCTTGTGGTTTTCCTCCCCGGAGAACTTAGTGCCAGAGAATCACATTACCATTCACTTGTTAGTCTTGCGCCTGGGGCCTCTGAAAGTAGGCAGAGCTTGTCTTAGGCTAAGAGCCCAGTGGGACCTGGGAGTAGGAAAGTGAGAGTCACTAACTTCGAGGTGCCCCAAGGCGCCTCAGGGCCACTCTACAATGGAGTTTTATGCTGCTTCATCACCAAGAACAGACCAAAGACACCCAGGTCCAGCCCCATTTCTTAACCAAACCTTGACTCTATGCATAATGGGTGTACTGAAGGACTTGGAAGAAAGATCACGATTATCTTTGTCATAAGAAACTTTCTTCTGAATTATGTGTGCATGAGAGATGAACTTTGTCAAAGACCAAACGTACCTCACAGCTGCTAACTGTGACCTCGGGCAGGGTACTCAGTCACTCTGAGACTCCATTTCCTCACCTGCCAAAGGAAGTTGATGATCGCTGCCCTACCTTCTTCTCTGATATGCAGCGATGCTCCAACTAATTAATTTAGCGGATAGGAACCGAGGCTTGGCTTTGTAGGTGCCCAATTCAGTAAAAGGAAGCAAGAGCATGAACATGAATAAAACATGTCTCTATTCTAAGAGTAGTAGCCCTTAGTCTATCAAGACAGATAAACAAGTGAGTTACTAATGGTGCCAGAGGGTGGGGATGCCATGATAAAGCTACAGGCTATATGTTGTGGGAGACTTCAGTGAGGGAATGATTAATTCTGTGGTGAGAGGGAGGAGTATGAGAAAGGATGATTTTTTAGCATCATCTTGAGAAATGAGTGGGAGTTTGCCAGGTAGAGAAGAGTTGAAGGACATTGTACAGAGTGGAGAGCAACCAGTCAAGAAGCCGCGCGGAGGAGAGGTGTACGGGGAGGAGCGTGCATTTCATGACATGGACGTAAGTGCTCCGCCATCTTACCGTGGGTAAGGTGGCGTTATTGTTAAAACCACATTGAACTCAGCTCTGGTCCCTCCCATGCAAATGGTATAGTTACTGGACTGGTCTTCCTGGATTTTCTTCTTGTGTTGTTTTGCTAAATTGCATTATTAAAGTTAACACATGCACTTAATTTGAGAGAGTCAAGTAGCAATAAAAGTTTTAAAGCGCCCGCCTCCCAACTCCCATTCCTCAAAGGCAAGTGCTTCCAATTATTATAGCTATTCCTCTGGTATCTCTAAGTAATATATCTAGACTACTTCTTTTTGCTTTGAGACATTATATATTGATTTGTTACGAAAGATGCAACGTTAGCTCACTTTGCCCATCATTCTCCATTTACGTGTTGCCACCCTATGTACCCAAAGTAGTTATTTAACAATTATCTGTTGGGGCACCTGGGTGGCACAGTTGGTTAAGTATCTGACTCTTGGTCATGATCTCAGGGCACAGTTGGTTAAGTATCTGACTCTTAGGTCATGATCTCAGGGCCAGGCTCCACACTCAGTGTGGAGTCTGCTTAAGACTCTCTCTCCCTAGCCCTTTGCCCCTCCCCCATCTCTAAAATAAATAAATCTTAAAAAAACAAAACCCAATTACATAGTAAGTAATTTCTTAGCATATATAAATTATAACTACATAAATAGTATTCAAAGCTAAGCCTTGCTGAGTACGGTTGTGTATTACGATGAATCATTTCCTTCTTTGTGTATTATTTATTTGCTTATTTTACAAATTGCCTTGATTTGGGGGGTTTGACTTTCTATGTATTCATCCATAATTATCCTCCTTACAAATATCTAACAGAAATGTGAACTTTATTTAAAATAGGGACAAACAAATAAGGTAAAACCTTTCTTCTTTGTCCTTTCTCTTTTTTTGGAGGGCTACATCTGCTTTTCCCAGTTTGCACTAATTTCTCTTCAGTTCCACTGTGCATCTGTTTAAGAATTTCCTTCAGTATTTTTTTAATGTCAAATGCCTTGTTTCTTGAATCACAAGAAGTCCTCTTTCTTGGTTCATGCTCTTGTTTGGGGGATTTTATTCTCAGATCACCTTCCAAGGTTGTGGAGGAAAAATATTATTTTTTAGAAAAGATATCAAAGATCTAAGAATTTCTTTATTTTTATGCTCATTCTTTTTAAAAAAATATTTATTTATTGTAGAGAGAGAGATTTTAGAGAGAGAGAATGGCGGGGAGGTAATTTCAAGCAGACTCCCTGCTGAGGGCAGAGCCCAACACAAGGCTGGATCTCTGGACACTGAGATCACAACCTGAGCAGAAACCAAGGGTTGGACGCTAACTGGCTGTGCCATCCAGGCGCCCCTTTATTTTTGTGCTCATTCTTGATTGACATTTTGACAGAGGATAGAATTCTGGTTTGTAAACACTTTTCTGACAAAAATTATTAAGAAATTTCCTCCACCGTATGCAAGCTTCTGATGTGTGGTGACCATGGAGATATACAGCTCCAATCTTCCTGAGAGAAGAAACTTGAGCTCCAGCCAGTGGGCAAGCACGATGAAATCTTAGGGCTTGACCCTTTCTCCCCAGGGTGGGAGTTCTCTAATGGGCAGTCTTTTGGGGGAGTTCCATTCTGGGTCAGCTGAGACTTTGTCGGATCTGCATTGTGGTTTGAAACTCTTCCTACCCATAAAAAAAGCTCTTCTTCCCTTCCCCTTTCACAGGTGTCAAATTGACACCATGGTCTTATTATCTATTGTAAAGACTTTTTAGAAAATTCCCTTATTTTTAGCTTCTTGACTTGTTCTGTCCTCCATTTTGCGTGTTGTACTTAAGTCAGGAGGTAGCTAGGGCTCAGCATTGCCCTTCTGTTCTTCCAAGTTGGCTACTACATATCTGTCAGCTTTTCTTCTTACAGAATATTCTTCATGACTCTTATCTGCTGAATCATCATAGTGGGACACTGTAGACACTCATTTCCTCTGACTTGCAAGCTGTCATGCAGATGGCTCAGAGGTGGGTTCCCCTCTGCCTAGGGAAGTTGCTCACCAAATTCACACCTCTTTCTGATGGCAGCCTGTATCCAATCATGGGCTAATACTTGGTTGCAAAGACCCCCCTACCCATGTTTCCCCTAGGGATAATTTATAGAGCCAGATGTTTCCACTGTTTTTTATTTGTAATTTAAACCACAGTTCAGTCTCTCCCTATGCCAGTCCTTACATATATTATATATATTACACACACACACATTTATATAATCTTTATTATGAGCTCAAAATTTAGCCCAGATCCCTATGCCTTTTTATTTTGGAGATCTGTTGGAAAAAAGTTCTTTAGGAATGAGACTATCAGCATCTTCATATTGACCCTACTGGGAGTAGCTGCCCTGTCCTCTTTCCCATGGGCCCTTACTTGAACCTACTAGCTGGGTCCTGCTGACTTCACTGGCAACTGTGAAACTGACTTCAAAAAGGGCAAAACTCTGGGCCTCTCTGCTCATCATGAAAACATGAGATGAAAGGAGGGGACACAGAGAAACTGTCTTCTCCTGAGGTATATGTATATCCTCTTCTCTCCTTTCCCTAAAATAAATCTTCTAGAAGATTGTCTACTTGCAGAATGTTTAAGACGTTCATGTTTCACTTTTCACAAAATTTTATTTACCGCACAGATTACGGAAACATTCTTGATTTTCCTTTAGGCTAGAATACGGACAAATGCACAGTTTATATATGCTAGGCTCACTGCTGTTTTGAGAGAGCTAAGTGTAGTCAGCACAGCTCTTGCATTCATCTCAAGCATTTTCTCTAGAATAGGACTGCAGCTTATTCCAGAAGAGAAAGGAATCAGAGTAGATGACAGAGCAGTTATGCCCTCTGAACACGGTGGGCATTGTTTACACCAAAATAGTCTGGCTGGGAAGATGGATATGAACTATTTCCACTTCTTACCACTGCTCCCCCAGGAATGGGTGTCTTATGTAGCAGGAAAGGAATGAATCATTTCAACCCGTGTTGGGTAAGACAGTGCTTCTTTGGTGACATTTTATAAGCGCATTAAATTGATCTAATTCTGTTCAAAAGAAAGCTCAGGTGTCAGATGAACACAAAGTGGGGTTTTGGTTACTTCTTTGCCATTTCTGAATTTCACCTAATCCTTTGTGCCAGAATGAAATGGCGGATGTGCTTAAGAGCTTTGCTATGGAAAGAAGAGGAAGTGAAGGAGGTATATCATTATCTGTCATGTCCTTACCATACCATGCACAGTTATAATGACTCTATCTTGTTTAATTCTTTTTACTGCTTTACAGTTGTGATGATGCAACCTTCCTAAAGATGAAAAAACTCAGGTCCAGATAGGTTAAGTAAGTCATCAAGTATCACACAGCTGGTAAGGAGCAGAACCCAGACTTGAAACACAGGTTGATTGGACACCAAAGTCCATGAGATTTTGCCCAGTTAAAAGCTGATTCTTTTTTCTTTCCTTCCAGCATATTTCAATAGTTTAGTTTTAACGCTTATTTTTATTTTATGAGAAAAATGATGATGGAGAGAATAGAAAATGAGATTTGGATAGCTCTTCCTAATAATTTGTTTCTTTTTCCTTACTTTCATATTCTTTTCACTATTTGTCTTGATAATTTTTTTTTCTATCCCAGCACAGGGAAAGTAAGATAGAGAGCTCATCTAAAGAAGAGAAGGAACACAGGCACAAGATAATCTGTCTTGGTGATCATAACCATGACCATTAACCATGAAGGCAAAAGCAGTTTAAACTCTGTTCTTAGCACCTCCAGCCTGTCATACACAAGCTCTGAGCTGTATCTGGAGTGTCCCTGTGGCACAGACAGCGTTTTTACTTATCATTAGTGAGGGGCTCACAGTACTTCATTCATGAAGAACAGATGGAGGGACCTAAAGTACAAAGCAACTTACAAGAAGAACAGCATTATTGAAGAGCAAGTAGCATGAACCAACCACTAATTCTTTGAGAAATTATGATGAGATCATGTTCTTCTAAGTTCCTGTTATTATTATACTGGATAAATGTTGCCAAAGTTGAGTCTTTTCCCATACAAAATAGGACAGAATGACACAGTGAAATACTTCTATTTTGGAATCAGAAATCCCAAGGTTTAATCCTAGTTTATATGTTTATGCCTTGGGATGGAATCATATCTTGTTGCCTCTCTCAGCCTCAGATTGGATATCAGACCAGTCTGAACCCTGGATGTGTTTGCAGATGCTGATGGAGATTTGACTGTTGCTTTATCCAGGCTCACTGATACTAAGCACTCAGGAAAGTGTTACCTGCAGGTGGTCTTCAGAGAGCCTGAAGCAAACTGTGAGGGAAGGTATGAGAGTATTAAAAGTTCTTAGGGGTAGCCTCAAAACCAGATGGGAATCCCTGTGGTGAGGTCCTACTTCCTTCTGTTAATGGGCAGTGTTTCTTCCATCTTATCTCCAGATTTTCCATTCATGTTTGTCTTTAAAGAAAGACTCTTGAATGTTTTTTTTTTTCAATCACATTATTGGTTTATCATGTCCAGCATTTGGATTCTAAATTTATTTACCTAAAGATCATGGATGAATTATTATGTCTTACATCACTGAATTCATGTTAGGTTTATATTATTACATATGTGAACATATTTTTTAACCATGGTATTTTTTTTAAGTCTACTTTCTCAAGTGATCAAATAAATAGTTCAACTCCTAAGTGTATTAGAACACCAATAGTGAGGGAATGTTCTTGATGGAATAAATTACATTCCACAGATATTACATTTATAAAATCCAGCTTCTGTGCATTTTTTTGTCAAAGATATCCATAATAGTTTGAATTTTTCACCAAGTGCAAGCAAACTATAAAAGTCAATAGAAAAACAATAGACCTAAACTTTTTTGTCTTTACAGCAAATTTTTTTTTTTTTTTGAAGACTTATAAGTGTACTGGTTGGGAAAACAAAGGAGTAGAGCACTTTAAAATTATAATTTCATTGGGTAACATGATCTGTTCCTTAACTGGAAATGCTTAATTACCATATATTTCTAAACTCAAATCTGAATATATGATCTGACCAGTTTTTTTTCTTTCAGCTTTTGAGTTTATTTGAAAAGATCTTATTAAGATTCAAGAAATTATTCATGTAAAAATTGGGAGGAAGATGGAAAAAATATATTTACTTGCAGTATAGGAAAATCAGGGACTTGCCTTCTGCATAATTTTCCCCACTCAGATGCTTTTTGAAAGGCAGTAGGTTTAAGTTTAAAGAGACATGATTTTTGAAAGTAAAAAGATCTGAGATCTCAGCCCCACCATTTCCTAGTTGTTTAATCTCTTATAAACTATTAGTCTTAGAAGGATGTAGTCTTGCTTCATCTGTCCTTGCCCCACCGGACACTCCAACACAACATTGGATTAGCAGTGACCCTCTCCATGCACAACACCAGGCTCTTACTGATTCACCGAGAGGTGAGCATGTGACCAAGACATGCCAATTAGAATTCCTTTCCAGGGATTTTTAAAAGTAGAGTTAGGAAAAGCTGTTAGGTTTAGAAATTGCTGTGTTGGTGAAAACAATGAAGCCTATGAACCACAATACACAGCGATAGAAAGCATTAGCTCTAGCGAGTTTAGTTGTTCTTCAAGTCTCCCTATGTGCCTGCTTCTTATATTATTTGCCCTTTCACCCTCTGAGGTCATCTGTGTTTTGTTTAATTACATAAGCCAGGGAATTATATTTTTACTTAAATCATTGAGTTTTGTTTCTGACATTTGCTAAAGAAGGATTCTTGATATTTAATGTCTGTGTCTCTAATACATGTTGCAAAATATGATGCCAATAGTGAAATTATCATGATGAACGAATGAATTGACAAAAATACATGAGGCAGAGTATCATACCTAATGCTCACCAGTTGACAGCTTCCTTTAACCATTCTCTCCTTAAATAATTTATGTGAGACAGTAACATCAGATTAATGCATTTATTATCAATTTGAAATAAAAAGTGTTGAGTCATGAACAAAAACATAGGTGTGGGATTTTGATATAGTATAAATTAAGAGATTTTAGAGAAATGACATTTTAACCTAAGTCCATTACTTTCTAAATGTGTGATTTTGAGCAATTTGCTTCACAATTCAGCATCTAAATTCCCTCATGTATAAAAAAAGAATGCTAGTTCTCGTTTCACATTACCCATCTGAGATACAATGAAAGGGCAAATGCACTAAGTATTCAACTGATCTCACTTTCTTTCTCCTTGAAAATGTCTATTCATCTGTAGTCTGACTCCAGCTGTGATCTGAAGTTTATGAATGTCATTTCATAAAGAGATTCATGATGTCCAACGGCAACTCTATATCATGCATGTTCAAGTGAAACAATGACTGTCATCAAGAGGAATGTGTCAAATGTACAAAATATGATCCATTTTTTAAAGATTTTAATGGTAGAAAAAAAGAATCCAACCCTTCCTTTGGGTTGGGGTGGAGCTCCTATCAGAAAAGAATCAAGATGTTATTATGTTTTCCCATTCATTTCCAATTTCCTCCTCATAGTATGAAGCTGAATTGATTAAGGATCTAGATGTAGGTGGATAAGTAGGTGATTTAGGTCCAAACTTCTTTTGGCTTGAACAATTAGATTAGAGAGTGATGTCTTTTACTAATGTGAATAAATGAAAGGAGAAGTTTATTTGCTTAAGGCGGGACATTGAGGGAGATGAGAGTTTCAGTTTTAGAGAATGTATTTAGTTTGAGGTGCCAGTCAACTGTGAGAGGCTCGGTGGAAATATTCACTGGAGGACGGGACTGGAATGAGACAGAGGTTTGGGCTGGAGATAATGACCTGGGGGTGATAACAGGTGACACCCCTCAGGAAGCACACAGAGGGTGTGAGGGAAACCCCTAGGGAAGACCCTAGAGACACTGATTTGAGAAGAAAGGTTTCCGAAGTGAGCCTGAAAAAGAACAAAGAAGAAAGCAAACAAGCAAAGCTGGAGATAATCTGAAGAGAATTTAAACATTGGAGGATTAATGACTGTTGGATATCAAGCTAATGGACATCAAAAGAAAGCTGCGGTGGCAGTCCTTGTATCAGACAAATTAGATTTTAAACCACAGACTAATAAGAAATGAGGAAGGTGACTATATCATAATTAAAGGGTCTATCCAACAAGAAGATCTAACAATTGTAAATATTTATGCCCTAACATGGGAGCAGCCAATTATATAAGCCAATTAATAACAAAATCAAAGAAACAGATTGATAATAATACAATAATAACTAGGGGACTTTAACACCCCACTCACTGCAATGGAAAGATCGTCTAAGCAGACAATCAATAAGGAAACAAGGGCTTTGAATTACACACTGGACAGGATGGACTTCACACATATATTAAGAACATTCCATCCTAAAGCAACAGAATACACATTCTTCTTGAATGTGCATGGAACATTCTCTAGAATAGATCACATACTGGGTCACAAATCAGGTCTCAACTGGTACCAAAAGACTGGGATCATTTCCTGCTTATTTTCAGACCACAATGCTTGAAACTTGAACTCAATCACAAGAAGAAATTTGGAAGGAACTCAAACACCTGGAGGCTAAAGAGCAACCTACTAAAGAATGAATGGGTCAACCAGGAAATTAAAGAAGAACTTAAAAAAAAAATCATAGAAACAAATGAAAATGAAAACATAGCTGTTCAAAGCCTTTGGGATGCAGCAAAGGTGATCCTAAGAGGGAAGTATGTAGCTATACAAGTCTTTCTCAAGAAACAAGAAAGGTCTCAAATTACAACCTAATCTTACACCTAAAGGAGCTGGGAAAAGAACAGCAAATAAAGCCTAAACATAGCAGGAGAAAAGCAATAACAAAGCTTAGAGCAGCAATCAATGAAATAGAAGCCAAAAGGACAGTAGAACAGAGCAACGAAACTAGGAGCTGATTCTTTGAAAGAATTAATAGGATTGATAAACTTCTGGCCAGACTTATCAAAAAGAAAAGAGAAAAGACCAAAATTAATAAAATCATGAATGAAAGAGGAGAGATCACAACCAACACCAAAGAAATGCAAACGATTGTTAAGAACATATTATGAGTAACTTTATGCCAACAAATTAGGCAATCTGGAAGGAATGGATGCATTCCTGGAAACTTATAAACTACCAAAACTGAAACAGGAATAAATAGAAAACCTGAACAGACCTATAACCAGCAAGGAAATTGAAGAAGTAATCAAAAATCTCCCAGCAAAAAAGCCCAGGAACAGATGGCTTCCCGGGGGAATTCTACCAAACATGTGTTTATTTTTATTTTTTTTTTAAGATTTAATTTATCTATTTGAGAGAGAGAGATAGTGAGAGAGAGCACAAGCAGGGAGGAGAGGGAGAAGCTGAGCAGGGAGCTCCATGTGGGGCCTGATCCCTGAGCCCTGAGATCACGACCTGAGCCAAAGGCAGCCGCTTAACAAACTGAGCCACCCAGGTGCCCCTCTATCAAACATTTAAAGAAAAAATAACACCTATGCTTCTGAAGCTGTTTGAAAAAAATAGAAATAGAAGGAAAATTTCCAAATTTGTTCTATGAGGCCAGCATTACCTTGATCCCAAAACCAGACAAAAAGCCCACCAAAAAGGAGAATTACAGATCAATATCCCTGATGAACATGGATGCAAAAATTCTCACCAAAATTCTAGCCAATGGGATCTAACAGTACATTAAAAAGATTATTCACCACAACCAAGTGGGATTTATTCCTGGGCTGCATGGTGGTTCAAGATCTACAAATCAGTCAATGTGATACACTACATAAATAAAAGAAAGGACAAGAACCATATGATCCTCTCAATAGATGCAGAAAGAACATTTGACAAAGTACAGCAACCTTTCTTGATTAAAACTCTCCACAGTGTAGGGATAGAGGGACCATACCACAATATCATTAAAGCCATATACCAAAGGCCCACAACAAATATCATTCTCAATGGGGAAAAACTGAGAGCTTTTCCCCTAAGGTCAGGAACAAGGCAGGGATGCCCACTCTCACAACTGCTATTCAACATAGTACTAGAAGTCCTAGCCTCAGCAATCGACAACAAAAAGAAAGAGAAGGCATCTGAAATGGCAAAGAAGTCAAATTCTCATTCTTTGCAGATGACTTGATACTGTATGTGGAAAATCCAAAAGACTCCACCCCAAAATTCTAGAACTCATGTAAGGATTCAACAAAGTGACAGGATATAAAATCAATGCACAGAAATTAGTTGCATATCTATACACTAACAATGAGACAGAAGAAAGAGAAATTAAGGAGTCAATTGCATTTACAATTGCACCCAAAATGGTAAGATACCTAGGAATAAACCTCACCAAAGAGGCAAAGGGTCTGTATTCAGAAAACTATAGAACACTCATGAAAGAAATTGAGGAAGACACAAAGAAATGGACAAACATTCCATGCTCATGGATTGGAAGAAGAAATAATGTTAAAATATCTTATGCTACCTAGACCAATCTACACATTCAACGCAATCCCTATGAATACACCATTCACTTTTTCCCAGAGCTGGAACAAATAATCCTAAAATTTGTATGGAACCAGAAAAGACCCCGAATATCCAAAGGAATTTTGAAAAAGTAAACCAAAATTGGTGGCATTGCAACTCTGGACTTCGAGCTAAATTACAAAGCTGTAATTATCAAGACAGTGCAGTACTGGCACAAAAACAGACACATAGATCAATGGAACAGAATGGAGAACCCAGAAATGGACCCTCAGCTCTGTGGTCATCTAATCTTCAACAAAATAGGAAAGAATATCCACCAGAAAAAAGATAGTCTCTTTAACAAATGGTGTTGGGAAAATTGGACAGCCACATGCAGAAGAATGGAACTGGACCATTTCCTTACACCATACACAAAAATACACTCAAAATGGATGAAAGACCTAGATGTGAGACAGGAATCCATCAGAATCCTAGAGGAGAACATAGGCAGCAACCTCTGTGACCTCAGCCACACCAACTTCTTGCTAGACACGTCTCCAAAGACAAGAGAAACAAGGGCAAAAATGAACTATTGGGACTTCATCAAGATAAAAAGCTTTTGCACTGCAAGGAAAACAGTCGACAAAACCAGAAGACAACCTACAGAATGGGAGAAGATATTTGCATATGACTCTTCAGACAAAGGGCTAGTATCCAAATCTATAAAGAACTTACCAAATTGAACACCCAAAGAACAAAATAATCCAGTCAAGAAATGGGCAGAAGACATGAACAGACATTTCTCCAAAGAAGATATCCAAATGCCCAACCGACACATGAAAAAAGGCTCAACATCACTCAGCATCAGGGAAATACAATCAAAACCACAATGAGATACCACCTTACACCAGTCAGAATGGCTAAAATTAACAAGTCAGGGAACAACAGATGTTGGCGAGGATGCAGAGAAAGGGAAACCCTGTTACACTGTTGGTGGGATGCAAGGTGGTACAGCCACTCTGGGAAACAGTATAGATGTTCCTCAAAAAGTTGAAAATAGAGCTAGCTTATGACCCAGTAATTACACTACTGGGTATTTACCCCAAAGATACAAATGTAGTGATATGAAGAGGCATCTGCACCCCGATGTTTATAGCAGTAATGTCCACAACAGCCAAACTATAGAAAGAGCCCAGATGTGCATGGACAGATGAATGGATAAAGATGTCATACACACACACACACACACACACACACACACAATGGAATGCTACTCAGCCATCAAAAAAATGAAATCTTGCCATTTGCAATGATATGGATGGGACTAGAGGGTATTATCCTAAGCGAAAAAAGGCAGTCAGAGAAAGACAATTATTATATGATCTCACTGATATGTGGAATTTAAGAAACAAAACAGAGGATCATAGGAGAAGAGAGGAAAAAATAAAAGAAGATGAAACCAGAGAGGGAGAGAAACCATAAGAGACTCTTAATCATAGGAAACAAACTGAGGGGTTCTGGAGGGGAGGAAGGTGGGGGGATAGGGTAACTAGGTGATGGACATTAATGAGGGCAGGTGATTTAATGGACACAGTGTTATGTTAGACTGATGAATTACTGACCTCTACCTCTGAAACCAATGATACATTATATGTTAATTAATTTAAATTGAAAAAAATGGAAAAAAATATATTTAAAAAAATAAATAATGACTGTTGGAAATAGCTAGGGATAGGATCCCAAAGTAGAACTGGTGATATTAGCATTCGATCAACCGTCTTTTACTACCGGAGGGAGAGATAAATGGATGAGTAAAGATAAGAACAGGTATGCAGGTTTGTCGGCATCTAAAGGTAACATGTATGAAACTACACTACTTGTATTTTCTTCCAAGCCACACCTTCTACTCTCTCTTTGTCTCAGTCGAGGGCACCTCCATTCTTCCAGTGTTTGAGACCAAACATCTCAGTGTCATTTCTGACTCCCGTCTTTATCCCCACATTCAGTCTCTCAACACATTGTGTGGGCTCCATCATTCACATCTATCCAGAATTAAAAGACTTTTCACCCTTCCGCTGCCCCTTTTGAGGTCAACTACTTTCCTTTCTTGCCTGAATTGTTCCAATTTTCTACTTAGGCTATATTACCTAAGAAAATAATCTAATACATGGAAAAGCATTATCCAGAAATAACAATTATGTTTCAAAGGGCATAAACATACCTCTCTAAATTACATATATATTTAGTTAGTTACTTCCTAAAATAGAAGTACCAATTTGTAAGTAACTGCCAGGGTTATTGATGCATTTTATAATGATAAAGAAAAGGGAAGTGTTTAAATTTATATTTATTTGATTACCGTGACCTCACAGCTTCCCAAAATGTGATGCTTCTGTAACTCTGGCCCCACCTGTTCTGACTTCTATCTTCCTCAGTCTTCTGTACCTACATTGCCCTCCGCTAAGCTTCCATCAGGAATGTCAGAGTATTAGTTCATGGAATCTAAATATATCTTTCATAAGCAAATTTGGAAAAGGATCAAGACTTTCCTAGGTCTCTGGGAGAATCTGGAGCATCAGATACAAAACTGCTACAAGGTAACCTCACTTTCTCTCTACATAATGTCTTTATTTTCTTTCACTTTAGACCAACTATGCTCACATATCCTAGCAACCATCACTGACTGCAGCTTCCAAACGTCACACATATATTCTTTTACCTAAATGGATACAGAATAATTTATAGAAGGAAAGGACATTAAAACACAAATGGAATTGAATATTGGTAGGATTTAGAAATAATCTGGTTATGGCTGTGTCATAGACACATTAATTAAATAAGAGAAAATGGAAAAAAAAATAAGTTTCCCAAAATAAAAATATGCCTATGTTTTTGTATTCAAGTTTTTAATGCTTACCATTATAATAGTTTTATAGCTATTACTTAGTTTTACAATCATAATTTCAAATAACTGCATAATACTTAATCTAGTGTTTATATTGTTTTTTGTGGAATAATTGTTCTATTATTGGACATTCGGTTTGTAGTAATGCAGCCAGTATAAATTATGTTGCTATAACCATCTTTACATGCATTGGATTACTAGAAAAGATTATTAAGCATTCATTGAATGAAGTAAAATATAGCCAAAAATAATTGTTTCAAATACTTTTAAATGTTGTGCAATTTTCACTTCTTTTTGTTCCACAAGCATTTGGTTATTGTTGGAATATAGTGCTCTTAGGTGTTGAGACAACGTTTGTTTCCTTATCTCCCTGTAGCCAGCTCTGACTTTAAAGGTGATAGATTTCATTCAGGGAACAAATTATGGAAACATGAAGGAATTCTGACACATAACTGATGAATCCTGTTTTTCCTGTGTTGGACAAAATGATTTATAGTGTCAAAAGACATCAGTAAGCAGATGGATTTGAAAGCTGCTGAAATTTACAAATAATTTGACTGTATATTAGCTTTTTTTTTTTTTTTTAAGATTTTATTTATTTATGTGACAGAGAGACAGCCAGCGAGAGAGGGAACACAGCAGGGGGAGTGGGAGAGGAAGAAGCAGGCTCATAGCAGAGCCGATGTGGGACTTGATCCCGGTACGCCGGGATCACGCCCTGAGCCGAAGGCAGACGCTTTAATGACTGCGCTACCCAGGCGCCCCTGTATATTAGCTTATATGGCTGTATCTACACACACTGAAAAATGGAGCATCTAAGAAACCAATGCTTGAAACTCCAGAACCAATAGTCTAAGATTTCTCCCGATGTTGTTCCTGATGAGGGTGGGGGGCATTTGTTCAAAGGACAGTGAGATGGGGCTGCCAACTCCGTTCTCATAACTGATTGCAATTTTTATTTAATGGTCTGTGGAATCTCATTGCATAGGATTGAGTTGAATTCTATGTCTGATACCTAAAGATTGCAGACTAGGAGCGTCCTATTTACCTTTCTAAACTTGAACTTTCTCATTTGTAAATTAGGGGAAATTCCCTTTTCCATGTTTGATACTCAAAATATTAATGATTGGTACAACAGAGGCACTGAGCACCCGGAAAGGATGTTGGTTATAATGCAGTGCAGGTAACTGGAGCCTCAGCTGGGCCAGGCATTTCCTCTGTTTTGTGGATTTCAGGGAGCTCTGGGGAGTGCTAACAGGAAAAGCACAGCAGAGATGGCTGCGCAGGGAAGGACAGGACACTAGGCAAGCAGTTACTTCCTATTTGTAATGGAAGCATTTCAATATTTTAACAAAGAATCGCTCTGCTCTACTGCGTATGGCTGGTCATCCATCCTATTTCATAACGGGAGATTTCACAATTTAGGAGATTGAATGAGCAAATACATTTGAAACATTTTGCATAGTGTTTGTACCATGCTAAGAAGTTGATAAATAATAATAGTAGCATTGGTAAATTTAATAAATCCCGTTGTCATAATTCACATGAAAGAGACTATAATGAAATAAAAGCTTTGGAGTATAGGGGGAAATATATAAAGGGATGTTGTAGAAAGATTTCTAGAAACAACCTTTTTTTTGCTTTTTCCACAACAAGTTCTTGAGGAAGTGCAGTCCACCCACAAGCAATTAGATTCAAGTGGGGCTGCCAACCATGTGGCCTTGCCCGCTGTACCCCAGAGATGGCACAGGATCTAAACCAGGCCAAATACACTTGCAGAAACTTAACCCTTAAATGAAGTGACACAGAATGCTGTTGAATTACTCAATTTTACAAAAATGTCACTCTCCTTCTATTAATCAATACATTTGAAACGAGGTCCAATAAGTCTCAATATGCTGTGACATCTAATTTATCAAGTGCATTTAAAGTTAATATTAAAAACCAAGGTTTAAATATGCTTTGATAATTCTAGAGGAAAGGGGAAAATACAAAAATAATGAACTTGCATTCCCAAACACTAAGATCTTTGAAGCTGTATGATTCAGGGCAATGTGGGGGCATTTGCAAAGTGATAGATCTACGCGGACAGATACAGATTCTAGAGACAGAGCTCAAGCATTTATGGTCACTTCAAATCTGCTAGACATAGCCTTGGGGAAAAGACAGACTATCGTTTACTTAATATATAGCGTTTAGATAAATGTGCTTTTGCCTCTGCAATAACAATATAATTAAGTGATATTACATCCCGAGATAAATTCTACACGGATTAAACCCATACACACTCATTTATACACGTATTTCAAAAATTATAGCACATGTTTAAGATACCAGAACAGGGAAGGACTTTTATTTAAGACCAGAGTGGGGACACAGTTGAGTGTAGCAAGCCCGGAGCACCCAGTGTGCCCTGTTGCAAGGGACCCATGAAATGATCACTGGGCCAGGTCAGGGCTGCGAAGGTGATGACGGACTGGATGTTCTGGACACGTCCTCACATCCGCCCTGGTGACCAACCGTGAAACCATCAAAATCAGGAAGCAGAGCCTCTTCCTCCTGAAATGTCCCTCCAGCGCCCTCTACTGGGAAAGCTTAACATTGTGCTCTACCATTTCCTCTGCAGAACCCCCTCTACAGTAAGAGCTTTCACTATGAAGAAAAAATGCCTAAAAGGGCTGTGAGTAGTTTTGGAGGGGTAAGTTAGGAACCGAGAGACAAGAAACGAATAACTGGAATAGTGTTTATTTAGCTCCCATGTCTGAGTTTTGCTGTTTTCGGCTGGGCTCAGTGTGGCATTTTTCTGTTTTTGTTTTCCTGGTCTGACGTGGGCTTGCTTTCGTATCTGTGGTTTGGCTAGTTTTGGGATGATCCCAGATGGCACTGAGCGTGGTGTGTCTGGTTGTCTCCATGTGACTCATTTTCCAATGGGTTCAGTAAGGTCTGTTTTCACGGTGACCATAGAGAACAAGGAAAATAGCCGATGCACACAGAGTATTTGAGCTGAGTTTGGAAACGAGCACGCCATCACTTGTAAGGCACTCTGTTAGCCAAAGCAAAGCCATGAAGCCAGCCCAGATTCAAGGGACAGGGGAGTAGACTACACAATTCCAGATAACAACTGCAAAGCAGCAAAAAACAAACAAACAAACATGGAAATAGGAAGTGTAGAGTAATTTGGTCCATTGATGCAATCAATCACCACACCATTATTGCTTCCCTATGCATATCTACACATTCCAATGTCTGAAGTCTGCATGTTCGGCTGGTTGCACTGTTCTTGCTATTATTGTGTTCCTCTTCGTCTGCCTGGCTATCATTGCTCTTGCAAAAATATTTTTGGTGTTTTCGTGAAGCCTGGGGGTCATTGCTGTTCTCTAGTGGTGGCTCTGCTGTGTTTGCTTCTGCTAGGTGCCTGGGGACAACGCCATTTGGAGACCACCACGAAGTGAGGTCATGACTTGATGTTTGCAGACCGACCCAGATACTCACGCAATGCTCACGAAGGCTGGTCTGTAGATTCAATTTCTCAGGGACAGTAATTGTTCTTTTCATTTTCTCTTTCTTCCCTTGCTTTGCTCACATGGCAGCAACCTTATCTACCATAGTCTGGACTAAGGACAGGATCGTTGCATTCAGGTTTGCCTTTATGCTGAGGGTGAAGCCTTTTGGAATCTCAGTGAAGCTGTTTCCTATGGTTTTTGCTTATTGTGTATTGCACAGTTTCAGGGGACACAATTTACCGTGAAGTGTACTGGAATGTCCTCCATGAAACCATCGGAATCAAGAAGCAGACCGCTTCCATCCTGAAGTTTTGCCCTGTGCAACCTGTGTAGTTACAGCTGATGGATTGCTCTCCACTTAATATGGGAAGAGAGGTTTTGAGATTGTCCTGTTGAATAGTCATTGTACCTGGAATTCTGTTCTCATGACCCCAGTAAAACACGCAATTCTCAGTTCAAGTACGTGACATGCTTAGACCCCCTTTATGTATCTTTGATATTCCAATAGTTTGGTTACCTCCCTGGGTTCTCCAGAATTCAGCCTGGCAGTTTTTCATTATCTTTTTACCTCTTCCAAGACTTTATGGTGATTAACAAATGTTTTATCTACATGTTTATAGTATTTAGTGGAAGAGTCAATTCATATAATCTCACCTAGAGCCCTTTGCTCTATGTTTTTAAAAGATCATTCTTGACATCTGTGTAAGATGAGAGACCAAGGATGAACACAGGGAGAGAAGTAGAGTCTTTTACAATAAATTAAGTAATGGCCTGGACCAAGGGAGCCAGAATACAGTGGTGAGAAGTGATTTCACTCGGAGACAAGATCAGCAAAATGCTTCTGTGACTTCTCGTGTCCTAGTGAGTATGTGCAAAATGCCTTTATACCTTCAAGGTTACCGAGCAGGGCTGCAGTCTGATCCATGCCACTGGATAAAAGATAAATTCCTTGTGGTGTACTCAGGCATATCTGAATACAAATTGCCTTCAGTATCAAGTGTGATTAACGTTGTGTCTATATGTTTTAGAGTGTTATTTACAGGGCGAGAAATGATGGATGAAATAATGCCTTTTATTCCATCATGTAAAATCATCAGAGTAGTAATGTAATCAGTCTAATTTGATTGGCAAAGATGTAAAGTTATAAGTAAATCAGTTCAGTGGGTTTGGTTTTCCTTTTTTTTTCTTCTTGAAAATTATGCATTGAAATAACATGCTCTCCTTTTCACTCTAAATATTAATAATTATGGCTCATCTTTATTATTTACTTTATACATATATAAGCGTGTGTTTGTCCTACCCTCAGATAGGGATCTCTGATTATGGCTTCTACCACTGCAGCCCCTGATAGCTTCCCAAGCCATACCCTTGCTTACCTGGTGTGCCCACTCCAGTTCCGGAAGCTGAAGTTGGTTGATATCTACTGTTAACACATTATGTTAAATAGTTTCATTAGCAGGGGGCACAGACAGTTCTGCACAGTTGCAACTAAAGCATAGCCAGTTTTGTACTTTGCCTTTCACCATTTGTTGTATCGAATCATTTGAATTATTCTATCATAAGCATGTTTTGAGGGTGCTGTATCATCTTTATCAAATGAAATAAAAGAAAACCATTGCATAGAGCTAATGTACCAATTACTTCTAATTCGGGTAACAAGAAATGTAGTCTGTGAGTAACCTGAATGATTTCATAGCTAATTTAGGCCAGAAAGGACACAGTCTCCTAATTTCCTGTAAGTAGCCTTGCTTTTGGGTCAAACCACAGGGACCTGGCCTTAGAGATTGAGTGTCCATAGAAGGGTCCCGTGCCATCTCAGCCTACTGATAGCCAATTTTATGGCTGGACCCACCTTCACGGTTCTTAGGATTGCAAGACTTCCTCAACAAAGCCATTAAGAAACTTAAAAAAGATAAGGTTTTATTACTTACTAGTCTGGAAATCACATGGCACACTCGGGGTCACACAGCGCAGTGGCTGAGAGGGAGGGAGAGAGAGGGCGTAGGCCTGGGCTTCTGCTTTTATTGGGGTCAAGGGTGGGGGCCTAGGGTTTTGTGGGCTGAGAATTTTACACTGTTAGAAAAGAAACAACAAGCCCCGGGTGGAGTCCTTTGCCCCCTAGGACAGCAAACCAAGACTTAATTAAGGTTTCAACCTCTTTCAGGCTGAAATGTTGGGATCAGCACTGGTGACATAATATGCATGATAAAAAGAATAATAATAAACCATCAAACAAACAAAAAAAACCTACCACATTGTTCTCTTCCCCCTCCCAAAGAAGATGTCTCGAACTGTAACAATCCTTTCTTACCTTTTACTCATAATTTCTTGCCCCAGTGCTGCTGCCTGCAAAAACTTTCCATTCTGTACAGCTCCTGAGAGCGTCTCTTTACTCG
This sequence comes from Ursus arctos, assembly GCF_023065955.2. Lineage (NCBI taxonomy): Eukaryota > Metazoa > Chordata > Mammalia > Carnivora > Ursidae > Ursus > Ursus arctos. The sequence continues at coordinate 8,700,805 of NW_026623111.1, read as the reverse complement.
CTGGATGGGGTGCTGCCCAGTTCATGAATCATTGAATAAAGCCAACTAGGTCTTCAAACTTACTCAGTTGAATTTTGTTTTTTAAACAAAATATAAGAGCAGGAGTTTAAAGTGTGGGAAAAGAATAAACACTTATGGTCTGTTATTGATATCAACCAAGATCTCTAAAATAAGGGAGACTGATGGGAGCAGATGGTCTGGCTCTTTTCTAGCCCTTGGATGCAATTTATTTATTCCAGGTCACCATCTATGAAGTGGCTGCCTCTTTGAAATGGATGTCTTGGCAATCAAAGCTTAAATCAGACACTGGCATTACAAAAACAAAACAAAACAAAAAACAAAACAAAAAAACAAAACCTCTCAGAGCTTACACTATGAGAAGATATTAAAAAGAAATCTCAGTAAAGACAGCTATGAACCAAAAGAGGCTTGGTTAACAACCTTTAAAGGTCTATCTCACCAACTTGGAAATATTCTATCCTTATTTTTGTTTTAGTTTTTAAAAGTGTAAATATATTCTAAAATCTTGAAGTCCACTTGAGAATGACTCACTATTTTAAACTACGTACTAGTAAGAGTGGTTTAAAATACATTTTCTCCCATTGCGTGTGGGAATTTAGACATAATATTCAAGGGCTAACGAGGTTATGTATTCAAGAACCCCTTAACCTACTCTGTGATCTGGTCCTGCTTCTTCTGATGGCTCTGTTGGGCCACAGAGCAGATGGCCAGGTTTCCCTGGTGACTGTCCCATCTGTTTGCGTGAACTAAATTCCCAGCTGAGAGCAATTAGAAGCCATATTAATACCCTGGCAGGGACTGTTACGACCAGTTGGGTGGTCTGCTGGCTGGATGTGAACAATCTCGCCATCAGTTAGGCTCACAAGCCAGACATTCCCAAACAAGCCAGAGGCAGTCAGGAAATTATGGCTTTAAATGGTGTTGAAAAGTGTTTGCTTTCACTTAAAAAAGTGAATTTGGGTAGAATAGAGAGAGCTTTCCTAGAAACAGCAGGGAACGGTGCTCATTCACCTTCCCTTTTTCTTAGTCCATCCTCTTTCAAGTCCACCATGGGTTTTTCTAGAAAATACGAGTTTTTCTTCCAGAAGCTAATTGTACTGAAATGTTGATGGGTGATAGAGAGGAAGCTACAAGCAACTAACTCCATAAACCTTTGGTGGGATATTATGCAGGCCGCACAATCGTATTCATTTATTTCGAATAATATGTCCTGTCAGGAGGCCTGGATACCAACCTTGATTTGACTTGATTATTCAGAGGAATTCAGGGGAATTCAGCTTGCTACCCTACATGTATAATGACTTTTACTGTTCGAAAGCGCTCACCTTACAATGCCTCATTTAATCTTCACAAAGATTATTTTCTCCTTGTTTTCTATGGTAGAATAAATGGAAATGAGGGTAATGCGGACCAGAGAATGTACAGGGACATCAGCATGGTTATAATGTTTGTTGTTTTTACTTCATCAGGGGCTCTGACCCAGCTTCCTAGTTTTTTTGCAGTCAGAGTTGCTGGATCCGTACAAATCATGCTGCATGTGTATGGGGGTAACTCACATTCTGGGGTAGGGGTCCCCCAAAACATGCATTCAGTGCCAATTTTTCCAGACAATTCCTTCAAGGTCTTATACAGCATCCAAACCAGATGCTTTCTCAAAAGTGTCTGCAGATCTCTCCTTGTCCAGACCTTTGGGGGTCCATCTTGCAAATCCTGTATGAACAATATCACCGAGTTTGCCCATTATAACAAGATGACCCCTTGCTCAGTCAAAATGCAATAGAAGACAGACTCATTACAAGATCATTTTGCAAACTGACTCTTATCTCTCATGCCAGTATAAGCCCTCTCTACATTAACATGTACGAAAATGGACATACCCATTAAATCTGGTGATATATGATGACTCCTCTATCTTCTACATTTTATTTTAGGCTACGTTAAAAAAGAAAAAATAGTTTGTGCACATGCATGTAATGTCCAACAATATACAGAAAACAAATAATGAAAAGCGAGATCCCCTCTTCCAAACTACCACATTCCCAGTGTGTATCTCAAAATAATGAGTATGCTATTTTAATTATTAATATTTGATGCTTTCTATTAAATTTTTATTGTGATAGATGACTATTTCTCTCATGTATGTCATCTCACTTTCTTGCATCCCTTCCTCCACCTCCTAATATTGCAGTATATTCACTTCCTCTCTGGTTAACTCTGCAAATTCAAACAACATGCTTATGCCTACAGTTCTATCCTGACAACAGTACATGATAACCCCGGACTTTCCATATTCCAGATGAGGACATTAGCTCTGCCACATCTCTGTGAATCTCCCAACCTTAGGACTTTCATTTCATCTTTAGCGTGCATATTTCCATTCTAATTTGTAGTCACAGATAAGTCTTTCAGTTTCTTTACATATTGGTTCTGAAAGTGGGAAACAAATATAAAGCCTAGCTTAGACACTGAAATTTCAAGTAATTTTTTTTTTTTTTTTTGACTGCAAAGCCAAATCTCATAACACATTGGTAGGTTGCTGGTGCACAGGAAAAAAAAAATTACCTCCAGAACCATCTTCATTACTATAAAATAGAATAAAAAAATATATAATGTGTTCAGGAAATTCACAAAAGGAAAATCCAAGGGACCAATCAACATATGAAAACATACCCAACCTAAATAATAAACAGGACATTCGAATTAAAACAACCGAATGCCATTATACACCGTGTTACATCTTCAGACTGGCAAAAGTTAAAAATAATATCATACAAAAACAATATGTAGGGAAATAGAAACTCATTCATGGTTGATGGAAGTCTAATTAAAACTGCTTTGGGAACGATTTGGCACTACCTAAGTGAACATGTGTATTCCTTATATCATGGGGATTTCTCACCTTCGTCATTAACCAAGGGAAGCTCTTACATATTTGTTCAAGAAAGCCTGCAAAGTGATGTTCATTGCAACATTGTTTGTAAAAATATTTTTTTAAATGAAAACTCCTAAATACACATGAAAGTGAGTATAAGTAAATAAAATAGTGAGAGAATAGTAAATATAAATTAAAAAGAGAGCATTAGGTATTTTATTCTCTTGATGTATCATTGAAAGGACTCCACAACTAAAGTTGAATAAAGAAAAATCAAGGGGTTCCTGGGTGGCTTAGTCATTTAAGCCTCCAACTCTTGATTTTGGCTCAGGTCATGATCTCCAGGTTGAGAGTTCAAGCCCTGCCTTGGTTCTGCACTGAGCATGAAACCTGCTTGATTCTCTCTCTCCCTCTCCCTTTTCACCCCCACTGCCACCTCCACTCACACTCTTTTTCTCTCTCTCAAAAGAAAAAAAACCAAATTGTTGAATAATATGTTTATTTTTTTTATTTTTTATTTTTTTAGACTGCAGTTTTTATCAGTTTTAATAAACATATTTGATTTTGATTGCATATAATCAAATATATTCTTTTGTATATTGGTTAAACTAAACTTGGCGCGCCACCTGATAAAATAATCCTAATTGAATGCTAAAATGGTAGCAAATCCCCAGTTCACTGAAAATACCAATATGAGCCACTTTTTCCATCAACAGTTTTGGCATTCAATATGTGACTATTTTTCGAAAATTTAAGCACATTTAATATTATTTTGCCAATTCCTCAAATGACATGTCAACCTTAATTTACATTTTTTTATTAAATGTTTTTCTATTATATTATGTTAGTCACCATACAGTACATCCCTGTTTTTTGATGTAAAGTTCCATGATTCATTAGTTGCGTATAACACCCAGTGCACCATGCAATACGTGCCCTCCTTACTACCCATCACCAGCCTATCCCATTCCCCCACCCCCCTCCCCTCTGAAGCCCTCAGTTTGTTTCTCATAGTCCATAGTCTCTCATGCTTCATTCCCCCTTCTGATTAACCCCCCTTTCTTTATCCCTTTCTTCCCCTACCGATCTTCCTAGTTCTTATGTTCCATAGATGAGAGAAATCATATGATAATAATATGTTTAAAGGGGAGCTGACATTTACTGAGTGCTCAATATGTGAGTTGGAAGTATGATTGCCCCACTTCACAGATGAGAAAAACAAGGTCAGAGAACAAGAAACATTTTCAAGTTCCCACAGCTGGGATAAGAATGAGTCCTGATACACACTCTTCCAGTATTGCGCAAACAACACCGAGTTGGTCCTGGGTATATGTGTGGACGTATGTGTGTGCAGATGAACATGTAAATTGGAAAATATTAATGAACACCCTTGGGTAAGGAAGAGGAAAATAGGACTGGAGCTGATCAAGAGGGACTATAATGCAAACTGTAATATTGTAGTTGATCTTTTTTTTTTTTTTTAAGATTTATTTATTTACTTGAGAGAGAGAGAGAGAGTGTGCAAGTGGGGACAGGAAGAGGGGGAGAGAGAGAATCTCAAGCAGACCCCTTGATGAGTGTGGAGCCTACACATGGGGCTCAGTCTCATGACCCTGAGATTGTGAGCTGAGCTGAAAGCAAGAGTCGAATGCTCAACTGACTGAGCCACCCAAGCGCCCCTGTGGTTGGTCTTTTTAAAAAATAAAATAAAAAGAAAATGTCATGGAATACAAACACAGATGACAAACATAATTTTAAAAAATGTATTCAATGTACCTCCTTATATAATTAGCACAATTAGTACCCTTACATACACACAAGCTGCAAATAAGAGCATAAAATACATATCAGCTTTTTTCTTTTCTACAGGTGAATGACACAAACTGTCAATACAGTAGCTAATTAACATTCTAGATTTTATAAATGTTTATAGCCAAGAGCTGGCATTGACCTTTATTTCCTTAGGCTGGTTTAATGATAAATGCAGATTTGAAAAACATCAACATATTGCCTAAACAAAAAGCATTTGCTAAACAAAAGGCATTTGTTTCTCTCGAATGGATATAAACAAGAGGAACTCTTAATTTTTCTGTATGCAAATGCATGCATTACGAAAAATAAAATACCCCCCCATGCGCACAGCTAGCACATCGTGAGACTCACTCACACATCTGTTACGGTGATCTAAATCAAGCCACTGCAATATTCCTGTTGTTTTTTAATATGCTGTGAGCAGTTTTCTCAGTAAGATCAAGTTGGAGCAGCTGGTTATATCTGAGGAATTCAACCTATCCAATTTAACATTTACTGAGCGCTGTCCTCCCTGTGGTTGGAGAATCAAAGATGAATAAGGCATGACCCTTATATTTTTGGAGCTCAGAATCAATTAGAGGACTCTTCTAAGCACATACATAATTATAAGTTAGCCTATTGTGGTAACAAAAGTGTTATTAAATTGCTCTGGGACTGCAGGAGAGAAAGCAAGTTCTTCTAACTAGGAAGATTGAAGAAGGACTTGCAGATGTTCCATTGGAAGTACTTCCTCTTTGAAGGACATATAATATCAGAGGGATAGAGAAAGAGAGAACTTTCCAGAAAGAAGGAATCTCTATATAAAGATTTTTATTGCAATGCAATCCACATTATGATTAATAATTAGTAAGAGCAGTTTAGTAACCACATTGCACCACATATTTTGCAAACCTTACTTATTAGCATGCCTGTAGTCAGTGGATGACATTTATTGAGTGATTGCTAAATGCCATTAACTTTATATATCTTAGTTAATTTAATCTCCAAATGAACACTACCAGGTATATGTTACTATGTCTATTTAATGAAAGAGGACAGTGTGGTTCAAAAACAGTAAATGCCAGCCAAAAGTGACAGGTCTAGTTTTCAAAACCAGCTCTGCTGATTTGAAGACTGTGCTCTCTGAATACACAATTCTCCTATTTGAATGAGGAAACTGGTAAGTGGCAGAGCTGACGTTCCTACTCACAGACAGCCTGGTTCCAAGGAACTTGTTCTTTGCCACTTGCCGCAGGACCCCACCACGTCGGTAAGAACATAGTTTTGAGCTGGAAGAGTGCAAGTCCCTCAAGCAGGATATTCCCATAGCAGTAATTTCTAAAATTCCCAACCTACTTAATAAATAAGTAAATAGAGCGCCCCATCTACCTTGGGAATTTCCACATGAACGTCCTACTGATACCTTAACATTTATTCTTCTCAAGCTTGTCTTGCTCAGTTTTTTTCTCATGATGCGTACAGGCTGCCATCACTCACGAAGTCACATAGACTAGAACCTGGAAGCTGTTCCTGACTTTCCCTTCGTCATTATCCATATTCATTTGCTGCCCAAATGGTTCTGATTTTGTTTCCTACCCATGTGTTGAATCATCTCCCTCTGTTCCATTTCCACCAATGAGTCTATTGAAGCCCGTATCATTACTTGTCTCCGACCTTCTTATCGTAAGACCTCCGCCACTCAGCATTTCTTCAGGCACCCACCACCTGCACATGGGCCAGAGGTAGCTTGTTAAGACAATTACCATATGGGTTCACTCATACGTGGAACACAAGGAGTAGTGTGGACGACCACAGCAGGAAGGGAGGGAAAATTGAATGGGAAGAAATCAGAGAGGGAGACAAACCATGAGAGACTCTGGACTCTGGGAACCAAACTGAGGGTTACAGAAGGGAGGGGGGTTGGGGGAAGGGGTAACTGGGTGATGGGTATTAAGGAGGGCACATGATGTGATGAGCACTGGGTGTTATATGCAATTAATAATCATTGAATGCTACATCAAAAATTAATGATGTTCTATATGCTGGCTAATTGAACATAATCATAAAAAATTCAAATCAAAAAAATGAATAAAACATAAACAAATATATTAATTCTAAAAAAAAATATAAAAGCAACCTGGTTCTCACTTTTATGGCTAAACCCTTGAATCCTTATTACATCATGAAAAACCCTTTACGGCCAGTTCTTGGGCTACCTTACAGCTTGAGGATTAAGTGTCTGGATTCTAGAATCAAGCCTCAAGTGCTCCAACCCTGCCCTGTTGCTTGTTGGCTGTGTGACCTCGGATAATTTATTTGGCTGCTTAATTTCTGTTTTCTCATCTCTGAAATGACAATAATGGTATATAACTCATAGAATTGTTGCATGGATCAAATGAGTGAACACATAGACTGTTTAGATGGGTGCCAGCAATTAGTACTGTTTGCTGTCATTATTAGTTTATCCCATGTGCACATCTGTGTGCTGGGGATCCACCACACTTCTGACTGCTGACCCCCAAGCATAGAACACTCTCTCCCTGGCATGATTTTTCTTTTTCTATCTGGCAAACTTGTCTTATTCTGTAGTGAGCCGGTTCCCATATCCCATACGCACGACGCCTTCCATGTCTCCCCTCACAAAGGGGAGTGTCCCCATAGCCGTGTGTTGAGACTGTGATTGTAGCATTGATTAACACTGCTGCAAGCCTCTGTTTATGCGTTAGCCGACCACCTCAAGAGCTGAACTTGGGTTTTATGTTGCTGTTTCCCAGCAGCAAACACAAGGCTGAGAGAGGAGGGACGCGATCACAACTGAGAGAAAAGAACCCCCGCAGGAGGAGCAATGTCTGAATGTAAGGGGAGAAGCTAGAGGCAGGTTACTGGTTAGGTTTGTCATGAACCCAACAATGGCTGTTAGAGAGGGTGGCGGTGAAACAGTCCATCTAAGGGACTCAGGAAGTTGAACTGAAAATACCTAATATCTAGTGAGGGGACCATAGTGAAACGCTATGTCAAATTTAATGCTTGAGTAGGGATAATTTGTTTTCCTGCTATTGTCAATCTTCTTTTCCTCTCTTCATTGTCCTCTTCCTCCACTTTTCGTTCCTCCTCAAGCTCCTCCTCTTTCTTCTTCTTCATTGATCCATAGGTCCACTTACGCTGATCTCTATTTATGCAAAGTATTTAGAGTATATTCGAATAGCAAAACTGCAATGATGACTTTGGTATAAAATATGGCATAGGATATTGAAGAGAGGGTGAGGCAGAATCCCTGAGTACGTGTCCTAAGGCTAATCAATGTTTATTAGTTGTGTGACATTGGTCTCCTAACCACTATAAGAGGTTGTATAATTGGTATCATAAGATCCAAATAATGAACACGTGCAAATCTGTTTGAAAATTAGAAGGAGCTCTACAAATGGGAGGTATCACTTTTCTTATTACCAGAGTGTTATAATGGGTTCTACAAAATGAACTCAATATTGTCTTGCTTCTAGGGACTGTGGTTGTGCGGAGATTGCATTTATTTAATCTGGTTCAAGTTTCTAGGATATGAGTCACCCCTCAACAATATTTGCCCAAACTTAGTCGCGTGATTTGTTACAAAGTTCTTTGTATGAAGCATAAGCACGGAATGTACTTGCATTTGAAGGAAGTGTATCACCTTTTAAAATTTCAGTAAGAAAATAAAATAGCCAGGGTCATTCTTTACAATACTTTTGGCTATCTTCTAACAGACTAAAAAAGTCAATAGCCTTGTCAAATCAAATTAAACCTTGGCCTTCACCCCAACCCTTGCTCCCCTGGGTAGAGGGCACACAATATTCTTTAAATAGTGCCTGAAGATCTAAGGGCAGGGAAGACTGACAATGAAATGTTTTTGATGTTATTTTTTGACACATTGTAAAAAATACGCTTCCTTCACCTCCTGTGTCTGAAACTTTTTGTCATCTCTCCCAATCTAAGATAACATGTGGTGACCTTCTATTAAATACCACTAGATGATTAATTAAGACAAGGCATCAGGTCTACAGTAGCCTGTGACAAAATAATTGCAAAGTAACTTTAAAAGCATCTTCCGCCAAGCTAACATACACAGATTTTTTTTTAAAGGTGACATATCCAGCAATTACTTGATAATGTTTCAAACTCCTATACAAAACACTTTTGAAATCTATGTACCAACATCTAAAGACAATCGCAGCAATATTGTAATTATTACTACGATTCTGAGCATGTCAGGAGCTGCGAAGCTTCGGAGTTAGCCAGCCACCGTTTTGTGGTGCCAACAGAAGACAGGAGTCTCCTTTTTCCCAGGGGAGGGATGATTTGTTACTCATGGCAACAGCAGTAGGCAGAACATCAGCTCTTTGGATCAGTTTCCTGAGACCCAGTTCCTATAAGGTGACGTAAAGGGGCCCGAGGACACCTGTACGTGGATGAGCAGCATTGCAGCCGACAGATCCTCAGCTTAGGGAAAGCAAGCTTTTCTAATGAGTAGAGAACACGCCTGCTCTTTGCTACAGGTGGAAATGCTCTGCCTATTTTTCAAAACTGCAAGCAAATGCCCGTTACTCTGGAAGAAAATAGTATTTTTATCTTCCAAGGATGCTCACTGTACTAACACCTTTGAAAAGAACGTCTGGGAAAAAGCACTTTTAATGCCTTACTTGCGAGACTTGGAGACCCCTGGAGAACTGTTGAACTATTATGTCCCAACAGAAAGACAGCACCCCTTGAGCTGTGAGCCTAATCTTGCCAGGAATTGAATATGGGCTCTACTAATTAGTTACTTTACGTTCCCTGCAGTTTATGTCTCCTAGTTGTCTACTTTCTCGTCTGTAAATGGGGATAATAACATCCCCTAAAATAAAGACTTATTTTGAAGAATAAACGGGCTAACGCTGTAAACACTAAAGAAATACAGAACTCCCTGCTTTCTAAAAGTTTGCCTTATGTCACTTCACTTTTAGGAGAGACCTACATTAGTGTAGCAATAGGTTTTCTCCTAAAAGCTGAAATCCTTTTCAGATTTCCTTCAGTTAGCGAAAATAGGTCCTGAAGTAGGTCTCTCATCAAAGTGAAGTGGCATCACTCAAACTTTTGGAAAGTGGGGGATACTCTGCTTTACACCATTTTAGCTTACAGGAAGTTGTATAGGAATGCTCTACTTTAGGACGATGGAGGCATCCTGTATTACCTAATGTAGATAAATTATATTCTAAGTAAAATATTGATTAACTTTTCTTATTTTAAGGCATCATGTAAGTTTTGCAAATATATATAAAATGACGATCATAGATTATTTTTTGGAGTTACCACACTCACGCTTATTTTTTATTTAGTTTTTTAACATCGGACAGTAAAAAATTACGCATTTTTATCTCTCCAATTTATTTATAACTTATGAGCTCTCTGTGCTCTTGATCTAACTTTGTTAGATATATTGCATTGTATTGGCACAGAAAGTTTGGAGATGGATGGGATTAGCCCCAAGGGATAAAGCCAGGCTTTACCCAGTTCTGTGTGTGCCTTTAACTTACACACCTTTGCCCATTAGATAAAAAATTCTTTTAGGGGATATATCTTAACCTTTGGGTCTATCGTGGCACCTTGTACAATGCTTACATGATAGTGAAAATTCCATATTTATCTAGTGCTCTTTAGTTACAAAACACTTCTCTCCACTATCTCTTTGTATAAATTCCCCTGCTTTGGTGTTGAATAAGCTAGTCTCAGAGATAGTTAAGTGCCTGGCATAATATTACAGAACTTGAACATTGAAGAAGTGTGATTCAACCCATGTGTCCTAAATTGCACTTTTCCCCAGGAGAACCCCTTCAGCCTTCCTTCTCCTATCTACTCATGGAAGCATAATGCCACTGCCCAGCACTTTGGAACAGCTTCCCTGCCCTCATGAAATGGCCGCTGGTGTAAAGGGATAGTGAAGCAATTAGAAAAGATGGCACTAGGAATCCTACTATGGGTTATCCAGTTCTGAGTTGAGAGGACTTTCCTTTCTCAAGAAAAATAAAACTGCCTTGTTTTGGGCAAACTCTGCCAACAGACTGATTTGCTCCAGCAAGACGATGTGGTGTAAAAGAGGAAAAGGATAGGTTAGTTGAACGAGAGGTCCTGGAAAACTACTCTTCTTCAAGATGAACTCATGAATCCCTGAGTTGTTCCACTGCAGTGTTCACATGGGCACCTGAGTCTTTTATGTGAGATGGGTAGTGAGAATCCAGAGATAGGTGTGAGGAACAAGACTTGATTTTATTATCAGGGACCCCAGGTTGCTTCAATCTTGTGCCAAACAGCAGCCAACTTTTCACTCGGCAAAACAAACAAACAAACAAAAAAGAAAGAACATAAAGTGATGCTATTTTTAGATGGGTCTGTGGCATTATGTTTACATCGACTGGGTTATATTAAAGCAAATTGGCTAAGGAAACATCTTGGGATTCTGTAACTCTCCAGACATCAATGGCTTGGTTAATGGGTAGCCAGATCTGATCTCCTGACAGAAGAAGAGAGTAAGGCATATATAAGATACCGACATCCTCAGCAGTAAGCATGTGATTTTGTGGCAGGAATCTTGCTCTAATAGGCGAAGTGCTAGATTTGGAAACTGAAGATGACTCCTGTGATATACTTTGATCTTGATCTTACCCAGTTCAGACAGGGACTAGGTACCGTTTAAGGTACACAGGTGACCAGATTGTTTTTGGCTGCAAGACTCAGTCTTGATCTCATTCATTATTTAGCCCCACGTAGAAGTAGGTAAGAGTGCTGCCCACCAGGGACATTCTCAAGGTAGTAGTTCCAGAGAATGTGTCAACATGGAAGGTCCCAAGAGATCCTAAAATTGAGTAATCAAATGACAAACCTGAATGTGGGTCTGTAGAGAGTCAGTATCTTCGTTAGAAAATGAATATTAATCTTCAAATCCCAAAAAGAAGCATTTTGTGAAACAAATGGAAGAGCAATGAGTCCATAGACTGGAAGAATTGAGATGCATGGAATAAAGCTCTAGAACAAAATAAGTACAACTTTTCAGAACTACCAACATCAATGGTAAGAAAGTCTTGACATTTTCCCTTTATGTGGTATTTGGAATGGGAATGTAGGTCAAAAGGCAGGAATGACTTTTCCCCCCATTTTATTTTTTTATTTAAATTCAATTGATTAACATGTAGTGTATTAATCAGTTTCAGAGGTAAAGTTCAGTAATTCATCAGTCTCATGTAATACCCAGTGCTCATTACATCACCTGCCCCCCTTCATGCACATCACCCAATTACCCCATCCCCCAACCCCCTCCAGCAACCCTCAGTTTGCTTCCTGATTAAGAGTCTCTTGTGGAATGACTTTCAGATACATGAATTGTTATGTCTCGGGTAGCAAAATGTATTACAGATCCATCCAATTTGAAGGATGAGGCTAGTGATATGTTCTCTGCTCTGGGGAAGACTGGCTCGTGAAATGGAAAGACTGAGCTTGCTTCTAGATGGATACCACACATGGACTCCAGACAGGAAGAGAAATCCAGGGGTGAGAGCACCTTGCCAGAAAGTAGAAAAGGGAGAGATAAAGATGATTTCTACACACAGTGAAGTCCTGAAATTCTAGCTATCATGTAATTTGTATCCAGCTCATTAAAGCCAAGCAGAGAAGATTTTGATTTTCATCTCAGTGACTATTAAGGAAGGATAGAGCAACCACAATCAATTTTTCACCTCTCAGAGTCATGAGACATGTTCGAAACTTGCTACTAAACAAAGGTATGGAAGGCACTCTTTAATTAGGATTTTTCCCAATGCACACATGATTAGAGAAATTTATTTTTACCAATGGGTATGCTTTCATTTGTTCCAGCCATTTATTAAGTCAGAAGCACCCCAGTGTTCTCAGAGTTATTAGGTGAAAAATATCCACAGTGTTCTCAGGCTCACAGGGACCCCCAAAAGCAGGAAATGATCTTAAGGGCACATTTTCCAAATTGGTTTGTTATTATGAAACACTGCTAAACCCATACCACGTAGAACATAGTTGTCTGTTTTGCTTTTATCACCTATTTAGTTCTTGTTGACACCAGGCCCATCCCGGCTAGTCCAGAACGCAGTGAGGAGATGGCAGCGTGTCATGCCTGCATAGCTCCCATGCTGGACACAGAGTCACACAGCTACCCTCTGGTTTGATGAAACCTTGCAGGTACTAATATTTCTCTTCTCTTTCCAGGACACCATCTGGTTACCGTGTTTCCATTCTCCAGTTCGTATACTCAGTGAAATGCCTCCAATGGCCCCTTTCAGATCAGTTCTCCTCCTGTGCACAGTGCTCAACATTGTTTTTATTCTTTCAGCTACTCAGTTAGATTTGGACTTTGAACAGTCTGATCTTCTCTACTGGGAACTTGCAATTAGCCTCACTGCTCTTCCACCCTCAGAGCTCCTGCTAGCTCCCTGTTCCCAGTTGCCAGCCTAAAGGAAACTCGTAGGATCCTGAAAACTCAGCCCCACTCTGTTTCATAATAATTATTGACCCAAACAGAAATTATAGTAGATTATCCCAGACTTTAAGTAACAGGTATCTAGGAATATTCTTGCTGTTTGGAACCTAGAACCTGATTTATCTATGGAATAATCTTTACTAGGCACCTCCTAATTTTTAGGGTCTCTCCAACCCTCACTGTGCTTTGCCCATGCAACAGCGTGTAGCTTTACTCTACCGTCAGGCTGGACTAGAAGCCTGCACTGGCAGGAACTGAGTGATTCCTAGGCTTCTCTCACTCGCTTCACCTTTGCTTGACCTCCAGTTTCTCAAAGGCTTGAACTCTGATCAGAATTTCTAAGGATTGGCTGAGTGGAGTTCCAGTGGAAAATTGTCCCAGGCTCTACCATCTGGCTGCATGTGTTGTCACCACCTGCATAAGCCCATTGTCTTGCCCCCACCCCAGAGTCAACACTCAATATAAATGCCAAACCAGGGAAAGAGTGAGCTCTCCATGACCTTTGAGCACGATACTTTGAGTTGCTTTCCTTTCCTATAATGAAGGCAGGTGTTCCAAACATATTCAACACAACTACATGGCAAGGCCCCAGAGGGAGAACAATTTTTGAGGATACTGAGGAGAATCTAGCAGCAGCGTAATGCCTCTTTAATAGGAGAGTTCTTTCTTAGCTCACTCAACTCAAGCCCCAGGGAGCCATGAACACAGGGCAGTAGCAGAGCAAAGGGGTCAGCTCTTAAGCTTCCCTTTTTCCCATTAGCAAACCACCTGCTGAGCTTGGAGAATGACTTCTCACAGAGCTATTTAACATGTGTTTTCTCAAAGCGGCCTCAGGTGTGGGTCATGCTTTCTAGGAACACAAAACCACTTTAAAGTTTTGCAAGGAACCAGAACTTCTAGGTCACCTTAAAACAAGACCAAATGGGCACAATTTTTAGTAAAAGCCAATGTGACCACTTCAATTTTTAAAGGATAAAAATAAAATAAAAAACAGAAATAACCAATCACTTTATTTGTCATGAATTCTGACCTAAGGGATTTACGTGCCAAAAGAGATTATTGACTTTTTTTTTTTTAATTTTTATTACGTTATGTTAGTCACCATACAGTATATCCTTAATTTTTGATGTACTGTTCCATGATTCATTGTTTGCGTATAACACCCAGTGCTCCATGCAATATGTGCCCTTCTTAATACCCATCACCGGCCTATCCCAATCCCCCACCCCCCTCCCCTCTGAAGCCCTCAGTTTGCTTCCCAGAGTCTATAGTCTCTCGTGGTTCATTCCCCCTTCTGTTTACCCCCCTTCATTCTTCCCTTCCTTCTCCTACTGATCTCCCTGCTATTCCTTATGTTCCATAAATGAGTGAAACCTTTTGAAATTAAGAGAATGATGTGTCTTTATCTATATGAAATAATGGAAAATTAATTGTGATTTATTTATGACTTTCAAGTTCTAATTCGTATGTCATGAGACAAATTTGTGTGTAAATGCAGTTATCCTTTCCATTTGAGGTGGAGAAGAAATGGCACTTCTGGTTCCCTTGAGTAACTGTAATCTTCACTATTAGTTCTATCTGGTAAAGGAGAGGCGTTTGGTCCTCCTGGCTTCTATCCTTGAGTCTCTATTACGTTATTTCCATGGTTGTATCAATACAAGTTTAAATAGACCAAGCCTGGGAAACAATATGAGCAATGGTTGAGGTGTTTGTGTATTTCAGGTGTGATTATTACCAGTTTTCTGTACTGGTAAGTCTCACCCACAGAGAAATACTGACATACATGTGTTCAAAGGAATGGGTGATAATATTGACTGAGAACATTCAGGAACTTCAGTCAGTTATAACAAACCCCCATGACAGGAAAGGACGTCTATCTACAAGACTTTTCTATAAACACTTTTGACATGTTTTTTCTTGCTGATGATCAGAAGGCCCTTGCTTTTATTTTTCTTAATTTGACAAAGAAGTTCATTCACAGGTGTTTAGTCTTCTTGATCATACTGATAGAAGTAGTCATGGCTGAGGTTTGAGAATGGGGAAAAAAGAGAAGGGGTGAGTGACAGCATTTCGTAATTTATCATGGTATGAATACATGCCATCACAGAAAAATAATATAATTCTGCACTGAATAAAACAGTATAAACATTTTTATGGATATAGCTTAATAAAAAAAAATCACATCACTGATGTCCCAAAGTGACTAAGCTATGAAGTGAAAATTCAAAGCTGAATAAACTACACACTGCTATGCCATGTAGTAAGGGTAAATAATTTTTAATCAAAGCATATAATTGTGAATTTTAACAAACAATTTATTTCAGCAATCCCCATCAGTTGGCTACAAGTATTATTTATCTTTTTTGGACCATTTAGTTACTGTTTATTATAACCTACTCATGGTTTGGAAGGAGTTCACATCCCACTGTTTATCGATGTGAACTTCGTAGTCTCTTGAAGTCCTCAGGAGTCTACATACGTACTGTTCTTAAGCTTCCGGATCTCATAGATATGCACATAGTTCTTTGAACCTCATGTGAAACTTTTTCCTGAATCTTATTTGTTTTTCTGTCTATAGATCAGGACTACCAAGTGCTTCTCAAATCTCCTTTCTATTAACTTCTTTGTCCTTTAAAATTTTTTGTCAGTCCCGAATTTGACATTATGCTTTCTCTGGCTTCTTCACTGGCATTATCAAAAAAGAAAAAAAGAGAAAAGAAAAAGAAAAAAGTAGATAAGCTTCTAAACAAATCCATGCAATGAACCTCTAGGGT
This sequence comes from Ursus arctos, assembly GCF_023065955.2. NCBI lineage: Eukaryota > Metazoa > Chordata > Mammalia > Carnivora > Ursidae > Ursus > Ursus arctos. The sequence continues at coordinate 8,684,835 of NW_026623111.1, read as the reverse complement.
CTCCCTTTTCATTGATCTTTATTCGTTCACTCATTTGCCATTTACGGAGAAGCAGCTATGTCTGAAGCCTTTTGCTAGCAGCTGTTGTAGAGAGATGATGAAGACATACCTGCCACCACAGAGAGCTCGTAAGTTAGTTGGAGAGAAATATATTTAAGTCAGCAAGAGAATAGAGGGTCACTACACGTGCTGTGATTATAGTACACACACACACACACACACACACACACACGGAAGCAAAGGTAAAAGAGGTCAGTTCTGGCTACAGGTATCAGTGGAGGGAGGTAAATAGGAGATTCTTGAGCTGAGTTTTGAGAGATGAACATAGAAATTAGGGTGGCATGAGATGGGTTGGAGTGGATGACAAGGAAGATTTTGTAAGCAAAGGGGTCTAAATATGCAAAGTTGAAAGCATGAACCACCATGGAATTTTTAGGCAATGGAGGCTGTTAGTACCCAAGAAAGTACAGTACCATTACCAGTGGGACTGGAAATAGAAGGTGGGGGTCAAGCTAACGAGGATCTGGTAGGCCATGCCAGGTGTTTGGATTTTAATCTGTAGGCACCAAAGAGGGGTCAAGGTGTTTCAAGGAGGAGAGCGTCACATGACTGAATCTTGGAGAATAAGTCATAATTCATCATGTTTGGAGGGAAAGAGAATGATAAGAAACATAGATCCAATATTCAGCATCAAACAGTGAGGCTAAAAAGGCTAAAAAAAAAGAATTCTTGGTATCATTCCTCAAAACATATTTTCTCAGCTCTCCTGTGAGGCCAGGAGCAGTTCTGTCAAAAACATCTTGAAATTTAGGTTTGCTGTATTTACAGCATTCTCTTGGCCCACTTTTTTTTTTTTTAATGCCAATCAAACTGGAATGAGATTCAAGTGAAATGTTGTGTTTGCAGAATTCTCAAGATTATTTCTGTTGATCACATTTCTGTAACACGAAGAAAATGATAATAACCCCTGCTGTTTATTGAGTACCCACTCAGTATCAAGCACCTTATAGTTACTTTTTCAGTCTGTATAACAATCCCATGAAGAAAAAAAATATTGTGAACTATTAATTTAATATTAGCTCCTAGGCAGCTGTGAAGCTGAACTGTGATGGCTCAAAAATATAACAGAAATTAAACAAAGCAAACACACACGAGCCTCTGCTGTATGACTCTGTTTATGTAAATAACACAGAGCAAAGCTCATCTATGATGACAGAAAAGTAGGGTGCAAGTATTTTGGGAGGTAGATGAACTGGGTGCTGGTATAGGGATATACTTAGTATTCGAAGCTTCATTAAGCTGTACACTTTTGATACCAGAACTTTGCTGGTTTCACATCATACTTCAGTACAAGACTTTAAAAATCACTCTCACTAATGTGTGGAGAATGGGTTATTGCAGGGCAAGCGTGGAAGGAAGGCTAGTTACGAAGCCATTGCCATCAGGTGGGCAAGAGAGAGTAATGGCAGAAACTAGTGACAGAGAAGGGAAGGTGGTGAGAAATGGAAATACTGAGGACATAATTTGATGCTAAAGCCAACAAGACTTACTTATAAATTAGATATCGGAAGTTGATGGAAAGAGAAGAATCAAGAACGGCCAATAGGTTTTTGCCTTAAAAATCTAAGTAAATGATGGAGCCATTTATTGATTGGGGGAAATTGATAAAAGAATAACGTTGGTAGTATGTGGGAGGGTTTGATCAGAAAAGTTTGATTTGGGATATGTTAAATGTGAGATTTCCAACTGCAGATATCAAGAAGGGAGTTGAATGTGGAGAAGAGACGGTATGAGGGGAAAACTGAGGATTATCTATCTGCTCAAAGAATAAATTAAGACTAAGTGAGATCAACTAGAAAAGACACGTGGAGACAGAAGAGAAGAGAACTCAGGATAAGTCTTCTTTTTCATATAAGTATGTCCCAAGTAGTTCACAAGACATAATAAGATTTTTAAAAAGGGTGTGTGCACGTACATGCGTGTGCATGTGTGTGCATGTGTGTATGCATGGTTCATCTGTAACTCAGGTTTTCATTATTTTTAAAATTGTTTTAAAATATTTTATTTATTTATTTGACAGAGAGAGAGAGAGAGACAGCCAGCGAGAGAGGGAACACAAGCAGGGGGAGTGGGAGAGGAAGAAGCAGGGTCCCAGTGGAGCAGGGAGCCCGATGAGGGGCTTGATCCTAGGACCCTGGGATCACGCCCTGCGCCGAAGGCAGACGCTCAACGACTGAGCCACGCAGGCGCCCCTGTAACTCAAATTTAAACACCAATCCCGTATTTTTATTTTCTAAGTCCAAAAAATCATGACCCAAAATCAAATCCTGGAGGGCACAGACATGTAGGGATGGAACAGAACAAGAGCAGGAAGCAAAGGAAACAGAAGTTTCCACAACTGAAGTAGGGAAAAGCCAGTAAGTTGTGACATCTTAGGAGCCAGGAGAAAAAGAAGACAAAACAACACAACAACAACAAACATACTTAGTTCCCAAGGTACCATTGATTTTGAGGGTCCAACACTAGGACCAAATTGATTTCTTGTTCGGTTCATTTAGGTAGTGGTGGGCATTTCTTATGGAGGCATTTATGCAATCACTCTCTCTTGTTGCCATCTTGGCTACCCTGGACTTGACATAAAAAAAATTAGATTTGTTTGGTAAGAAGAAAATGAGGAATACTTTTATTAACCCCAAAGGGAAAACGCCCAGTCTTTCTCCAATACAAGCAATAACAGATGAGCCACAGAGGTTAGAAGGTCTGGTTCAATGCACAGATACAGAAGGTTCCAGGGATTTGACTTTGGGAAAGCTACCCATCTCTCTGAAGCTCAATGTATTTTTCTATGCAAATATAATGATATTAATGTGTGCTTGAATATACAGAGATTATTTCTGCAAAGACTTAACTATTTTTATTAGTGTAACATATCCAAAGCATCTGCCTAGCCTTGTGAATCTTCGGGCATATGTTCATTTCAGCACCCACAGCCCTCCCTAAAATTTCAGTACGTGCCTTGTATGGAGGTGGAGTTCCTGGACACAGAGGGCTTCTGAGCACCTTCCAGTGACCTTGGCCTTTGCACTGGGGTAGAATATGTGGACGGTGAGCACAGCAGGGGCTGCCCACCTCTGGGCTCACATCTCTTGGCTTCAAGTGTTAGGGGTTCCCGGGGTCAGGCTCTGGCCCTCATATGATCAGGGACTCACAGCGCATCCTGGGGTAGGTACTGGAAAGTCCCAAATTAGAAGTGTCTTTGCAGCAGAATGGCAACTCTGACGCTAGCACGTCTGGCAACGGAAGCATAGGGCTCTATCTTTAATCAACAACCTAGCCGAGCAGCACTTGGGGCACCTGTCGGAGGACTCGGCTCCGAGATGACTCTAATCGGGCATTTCCAGGAGGCAGGCGGCATCCTCGTTGATAAAGCAGAGTGCTGCAGACTAGCTGCCGGGAACGGCTGTTTGAAGAGCTCCTTTACTTACCCTTTCATCTCCAGCCCTATGGTGCGTCACCAGTCACACCGCAAGTGAGTTCCGGGCCCCTTTCACCGTAAGCAAGCCTGCTGGTTTTGTGCAGGTGTTTCTGATCAAGTCTGGTGGCCGTGGTATGCGGCCCTGCCATGGCAGTTTCTATATTTCTCAACATCTGTCCTTAACTCGCTGGGGGCGTGTCCTGGTCTGTGAGCCATAATCTCAGTAGCTTTGTCATTAAAAAAATCAAACCTCTGCTTACTGCTTAGAAACGTCTGTGTCCTGCCCTTTCCTAATAGGTTTAAATATCTTTAAATAGATTCAATGGTGTTTTAAAATTTTCAGTATAGTAGTGACGCATAGCATTTTATTTCATTCACTATTATAGCCCCTATCATATTTGTATCAGTACTTTCTGTTTACATGCCTGTCTACTTGCTAAAATTTGTGCTTCTGGAGGGCAGCCACAGGGTCATAAGCGTACGTGTATCCCCAGAAACTAAAGCCCCATGTTTGACAAATAAAAAGATCTCAAAAATGTACGAACTGAAATGACAAAATTCCCTCCCTTCATGGAATTTTAATTCTGCAGGAGCAGATAGACAGTAAGTGAGAGTTTTTTTTTTTTTTTTTTTTTTTTTTTTTTAAGTAAAATTGTGTTTTGTTAGTTGGGGATAATCACAAAGAAGAAGAAAATAAGCAGGAACAGGGAGTTTCTGAAATTGTGTGAATGTTTTCTAGATGATTGAAGGTAGAGGTGAATCAAAATTCCTTCATCATCTGGTTAAAATAGTGTCGTTCTAGTCGCATCTCTTACCTCCATGATCACACACAGAGAAATGCCCACAGAATGTGAGTACTTTCTTGAATCTATTATTTCTCTCTGGAAAGCTTCTTCCCCTTTCTACCTAGGAAATGCCAGCTTACCATTGAAGACCCAGGTCAAATTTTATCTCTGGGAAACCATCCCTAACTCTACAGGGGGTTGATAGTCGCCGTCCTGAGGTGTTCTCAACATAACCATAGTTTAAGCATGGTCACGTTGACTTTTGATTATTTGCTTGTGACAAGCAGTCTGCAAGAATCTGCAAGGTCTGGAAGGCAAAGACCTTGTTTTTTTTCCTTCTGAATTCCCAGAGGCCAGTGTGGGGCCCTGGCATATTAGGGAAGCTCAATGAACATCTGTTGAAATAGATTCAAAGTAAAATGAGTTGAGAAAAACTATCTAAGGGAGATAGGGACCTCCTGTTTCTTAGTTTTGTGAGCTTTGCCCTTGTCAGAATATAACACAGTTGGGCTGTATTAAATCCCTACACTGACATTTCCATAAGTATAATATTAAATTGTTGGAATATATGAGGTCAAGACAAGAAATAGCATTTAAAGAACTATTTCCACATCCCTGATATATCTCTCTCCCTAAATGCTGTATTTAAAGATTCAAGCGATGATATTCTTTAGAAATCCATGTATATACATCCTCATTATACATATGAACTGAATAGATACTTACATTCCTGCTTCTGTAAACGTCAATATACCATTTGTTCTGCTATGTGAACTCTTTGAATTTCTCACATGGATCCAGCGTGGTACTAATATTTTAAGTGTTCAGATGAGTAAACTGAGACTGGGCGCTCTTCTCTCTTAGAAGCATGAAGAGCTATTCGTTATCATGCACCTGCTAAGTGTTAGTCACTGTGCCAAACTCCTCTGACGCATTACCTCACTTGATTCTTCCGTGGCCTAATCGACCACTGAGCAACTGAGGATTAGGGAGTGGACTTAGTCATTGCTCAAGAACACATATTCAGGACTTTGACTCAGGCCTGAGCACTCTCAAGCCCAGAGCCCACCTGCATATCCACTACATTGTGCCCACTCATTCTCAGGAAACAAGAGTGAAGCCACAGTTGGAAATCAAGTTGTTTGGCCTGGAGACCAAACTCTGTGTCACACACCAGGGATTATTTTTCCATGGTTCTTGTGGGCAGCCAGAGCTATCCACACACTGGCCACTTCTTATACAAAGGTTTGCAAATGTCAATATGAATAATCAACCCAATGCTAATTGATCCATGTCTTATTTTCAAAAGAACATATTCTTTTTTTATTTTTTTAAGATTTTATTTATTCATTCGACAGAGAGAGAGACAGCCAGCGAGAGAGGGAACACAAGCAGGGGGAGTGGGAGAGGAAGAAGCAGGCTCCCAGCAGAGCAGGGAGCCCCATGCGGGGCTTGACCCCAGGACCCCGGGATCACGCCCTAAGCCTAAGGCAGACACTTAACAACTGAGCCGCCCAGGCGCCCCTAAAAGAACACATTCTTGGTGTATGATGACATTCATACTTAAAAAGAAATATATACTCAACAAGTGTACAAACTGACACATTTTCCCAAATAAAAAACACTCTTGTGTTGAACCAGCACAACATTGCCAGGACCCCAGAAGCTTCCTTGGTTTTCCGTTACCTTCCCCCACCCCCACTAAAGGCCACCAGATTCTGATTGTGAACAGAATAGACACATTTTTCCCCTGCTTTTCTATTTTACAAATGGAATAATTTTGAAATACTAATCTTATTCATACCAACGTATCATCATATAGCTGACCCCCTTTGAGCGTGTTGGCCTAGCCAGAAAATCCAGAACGTGGCTCGGCATAGTCAAAGGAGCAGCAGACAACAGATCAGCAACCTCACGGGGCTGGACTATCTGCTGCCGATCTGATATCACAGATGAGAAACTGCAGGCTCTACATCCCTCCTTCCAAGGTTTTGTGATTCTCGGGGACTTCCAGGTCAGACGGTGAGAAATCCCCCAGCCCCCAACTGATAGATGAAGTGCGCAATATTTAATCATTATTATGTCCTGTATAATATTATTCAGGATAGATTTCTTGTATTGATTAATGTAATGTGCTGATACGGGAGACTAATTGGATCATCTTCAATTTGTGTTGTTGAGAACCTTAAGAAAGCAACATTGGAGGCAGCCTGGAAGTAGTTTTAGGACCCCAAGCTGTGTGCACGTCCAGTGAATTATTATCACCTTGCAGTCAAAAAGCATGTGACACTCTTCCAGCTTCTTCCATAGAGGGCAGAGTTAATAAGGTCACAGAAGTATTTACACTCCGACTGCAGAGACGAAAATTAGGTAATAACCCAAGGATTTCTTTGCTGCATAAATCTTTCTTCCTAAAGCCACATTTAATGCAAAACATTTAGAAAACAATACTTATGATGATAATATCAAATAAAAATTCACATTATTTCAGTACTTAATATTTTTTCCCTGTTTTCATATTTTGCTTAATGTAGTCGAAGAAGAAATAATGTTAATTCAAATGATTGTGAGTAAGCCCCTTCTGCAAGCATTAGAAAAATAGTTTTTAAACCAGGGGAAAATAATACCTTCTGTAGCAGTCAGAAAAGACCAGTCATACCGTAGTAACAAATGATTCCAAAGTCTTAGTGATTTACAATGAGAAATGTGCATCTTTTGCTCGCTCTGCATGCCCATCATGGTGTGCATAGTGACGGAGCCAGTCACTGCATTTTCTCAGAGTCCCTGGCTGATAAAGCAGCTACTGTCCTGAGCATTACTAGTCACTAACCAGAAGGAAAGGAGAATGTGGAGAGGCATGGCGTGGCCACAAAGTGACGCTCCCATCTCAGTTCATTGGCCTAAAGTAATCATAGGATCTCATTGAACTTCAGGTTGACATAGAAATGCAGCACTGCCCTGTGCCTAGAATGAAAGAGCCAGAATACCCATGAACAGCCCTCATGACTATCCTACCATCCGCACAGTGTATTGTGAGGATTAAATGAAATAACTATATAAAGAGAGTTTGCAGATTGTAAAGAACCATCGAAATGCAAGAGACAGTAAGGTTATAACAAATAGAATTATTGAAAAATTGGAAAGCAGCATATGGAACTCCACATTAGATGTCATTTACTGAGGACTTGAAATATTTTATGGGCTGAAAAAATGTTAAGAGCAGTGTACCTTCTATACTTGTGGTCCTATATATTTACCTTGAGACAGATAAACTTTCTTTCCTACCTTGTGTACTTAATAGTAACGGTGTTCATATTCCCATCCTTCAGATTAATTAGGACCTACAACTGTGATAACATTTTCCTATCGGTGACTCCATCACGAGAGCTGCTTAATGTTGATTATAACAGCTGCCATTTTATCATTTGTTTCCCTTTGCAATTTTTACTTTCTAATTGTATACATTTTGTCACATATGTTAATAAGGAACTCACATAGAAAAATGAGGAAAAGATAATGAACAAAGGTTCAGACTCTATAATAGTTGATTTTTCCTGAGGTTAAAATGATATGAGATGCTAGCCATTTTAAAAGTCAGTTGAATTCCACTTCTTCAGATGAATGTCAGGAAAGTATGCTGTTATGATGCAGATATGGTATTCCCACACCCAAAACTCCGAATTATGATATAGATTATTCAAAAGTCTAGGAATTAGAAAGTGATTTAGAAACCTATTCTAATCATCTGTAATCTGTTATATTTTCTAAGAACATGAGAGGGGAGGAAAAAAGAAAGAGAGAGAAAGAAAAAGAGAAGTCTTTGATCTTCTCTAGCTGTAATCTATGGTCTGGTACAGCCTGCCCATTTTTCATTATTTTGATGTCTGCTGCTCCTTTTAACTACTTTTCCACTTTTTTGAGCTAGCCTGAGTAGTTTTCATTACTTTTCTTTTTTTTTTTTTCCCAAATGACCTAAAGTTTTAGGCAGTCTCTGTAAGTTTTACTACTTTTTCTGTTACAGCTTTGTGACATGTCCCTCTTTTTGATTCCTAACTGGTCTTATAAAAGTACATCAGCCATCACATCTCATTCTGAACATTTTCTGAACTCAATCAACATATACGTATTGGATAATTGTCTTTCTCTGCTTGACTTAAACCACGAGAGACTATGGACTCTGGGAAACAAACTGAGGGCTTCAGAGGGGAGGGGGTGGGGGACTGGGATCAGCCGGTGATGGGTATCAAGGAGGGCACATATCAAGGAGGGCATGGAGCACTAGGTGTTATATGCAAACAATGAATCATGGAACTTTACATCAAAAACTGGGATGTACTGTATGGTGACTAACATATCATAACAAAAAATTATTATTAAAAAACATATATGTATTGGACACCTACTCTATGCACACACAGGCTAGTCCATGAGAAGAGTATAAAAGCAAACTATCATCCTTCAGTCTTTTGGATAAACCAAGTGTATGATAATGGGATTAGTTATAATAATAAGGGCAGGAGTCATCTTCAAGCACCTACTAGGTATTCTAAATGATACTAATTTTCCTCTCCTGTATTTCAATTAACACTTACAATGTATGATGAGAAAAATATCATTATCCTTTCTATTTTTTATGTATCTCCTCTTTGGATTGCTTAAGAAAGTTGCCCCAGTTGGTACATTACCACGTGACAGAGCTCGGAGTTTTTCTGACTCCAGATTCTAAGCAAAGCTCAAAGCTTGGGGACTGACATTCCTGGCCCAGAGATAAGGCATTCGTACATTAAGATTAAACAATGAAGCGTTAAAGAATAGTTGAATTCAACAATACAGGAGGCATTATAATCCAGCTTGTGATTGACAAACATGTACTGAAAATAATAAATGGTATTGTTTGTCCAAAGAGACCAGGGGAACCACAATGATCTGGAATTATTTATGAGGGTTTTATTTATCTTACTAGAAGTGGTCCCATCACTAGGGGAAACCAGACAAGTATATTGGGACGAGATTCAGGAAACTTTGATTTTCTTTTTCTCCCTCACATTTATCCACTGTTCAGCCTTACACAAGTAATTTATGTTGTCTGAACTTGTGTTTCCTTGTTTGTAAACTAGAAGTAGTATCGCTGACCCTACCTCTTGCACAGAATTGTGAGACAATGGATGTAAAAACTGGAAAACATTTAAACTGGTGTGAGAAGTCTTTGTTAAGTATTAACAATTTGATCTAATGGCCAGGATTCACTGGTTATAGGGACATTACCTCTCTGTTTACACTATGTTAGCTTTCCAGAAAGAGGAAGGTGGATTTTATGTTGGGGTAAGGTGATTTTAAAACCTTGCTCCCTCTGAGGCATTCCTTATAGTGTGCATTTGTCCACAGAGTCACCTTTCAGCTCCAATGTCAGAAAGCAAGCTTTAAACACAAGTATGATGAGCAGAACTCTAGAGTGTTGGTGGTCAGTTGTGCTCCAGCTGCCAGTATGGCATATTATTGATTTTTTTTTTAACCGGGTGATGGGTATTAAAGGAGGTCACCTGTTGTGATGAGCTCGGGGTGTTATACACAGCTCATGAATCGTTGAACACTACATCAAAAACTAATGAGGTACTACATGCTGGCTAACTGAACATAATAAAAAAAATAAAAAAAATTTGAATGAATGAATGCAGGTATGTGCAAGTAACTAGAAAGATGGAGGGATGGTTGGCTGGCTGGATGGATGGTATGGAAAGATGGTCAAGTGGATGACATGAAGAGTAGCTCTAGCACAGTAGCTAAATCCGTGGTGCCTTCCTTCCTTCCTTCCTTCCTTCCTTCCTTCCTTCCTTCCTTCCTTTCCTTCCTTCCTTCCTTCCTTCCTTCCTTCCTCCCTCCCTCCCTCCCTCCCTCCTTCCTTCCTTCCTTCCTTCCTTCCTTCCTTCCTTCCTTCTTCCTTCCTTCCTTCCTTCCTTCCTTCCTTCCTTCCTTCCTTCCTTCCTCTTTCCTCCTCCTTCTTTCCTTTCCTTTCCTTTCCTTTCCTTTCCTTTCCTCTTTCTTTCTTTCTTTCTTTCTTTCTTTCTTTCTTTCTTTCTTTCTTTCCTTCCTTCTTCCTTCATTCTTTCCTTCCTTCCTTCCTTCCTTCTTTCCTTCCTTCCTTCCTTCCTTCCTTCCTTCCTTCCTTGCTTCCCTCCTTCCAAACTGGTTGTTTGCTCAGCCCAGGAAAGCCACCATGATGAAATGACATATGTGACATGGTCTTTGCCTCAAAAAATGTAAGTTCTAACACAGAAAAATATACAATCCGAGGTATAAACACAGAAGAGTTTTGAGAGAAGTGTGGATAAATATGAATAAAGATTTAAAAAGTTATAGATTTTGTGAAGGAGGGGATAAACCAAGGAAAGCTTTGTGAAACAGTTGTATTACAAGAAGGAATATTGTAGATTGAAGGTTTGACGGAAAAGGGAGGGCAAAATTACGTTGGTACAGTTCCACTTGTGCTGAATGAGATATTTGGCAGTGTATGGTGGATTCCTTGCCCAGTGGGATCTTCCTTGCACTCCTATTAATCAACTCCTGGAACGATCCCCCACCTCATGGCAACAAGGGTAGTGGTCAGAGGATGTATGTCTGGGTCCTGTGTCAAGTCTTCCACTGATCACACAATGTCCAATCAGCCAATTCCTAATCTCTCTAAGCCTCACTAGACATAGCTGTAAAACGAAAATTACAATGTTTACTTTGGAGAAGTCCAGCGCCAGGCTTACATTTCAATGCCCAAGGTATATTTGTCTAATCAATGAATGGGTATCATAAATGGAATTCTAGAGATTGTGTGTGTGTGTACAAGGGAATTAGAGACACTGCCAAGTCTTTTTCAGCTCCTTTTCCTCTAATTAGTGTTACCTTTTTACATGTTGTTGTAGAATACTGGGACGTTTTGACATGTAGGAGCGAGGGACGGGAGAGGTAAGTAGAGCGGTCAGTCATACAGGTGGGCAATACTAAGTTACTTTTTCCCAGTCTTTGAAAGTTTACCCGAGCATCTCCTCAAGCTCATTATCTTATATCAACTTCACACGCACCGTTGGCAGGGAGCCCTACCTGTTAGAAACTGTAGAAACTTCACTGACAAGAAAAATGTTCTATACTGGGATTTTCTGTCAAAGTACATATTTTCGGAAATATCATGTCTTCGTATTTTTAGCCATTGCATGGATGATCTACCATCCCTGAACTAAAATTACTCTCTCTATAAATAATCTGCAATTTGGCAGGATTTCGTGCAGATGCCTCAGTGCCCTCCTCATTATGTGTGTATGTGAGTGTGTGCATTTATTTCTTAACATTTGCATTTTTTACTGACTCTCCGCAATTTTGGCAAGGTGAAGGGCTTGCGGTGGTTAGTAGCATGTGTTAGCTTTGCAGTTGGTTGGAATGCAATGCCTCAGCCTCCGAGCAACGCCCCCTGTCTGGATTCTGAGCGGCCACTCTCCAGTGGATTGTCCTTACAAAGCACGCTTGGCTAGTCAAGGAAATTATTTGAACTGTGTTGGAGACTTCAGTCAATGGTCCAGTAATCACACTGCTAGTCTCGTTCTAAATAATCTATCTCAAATAACTTTATCACATGGAGTTCTTTTCTCTTATGATTTCTTCTAATAAGACAGAGTGCCTGCTGAGAATCATCAGTATATTATATCTGTTGCTCACGTGCCACCCTCACTGCACTCTGACCCCCTCGGGGCTTGTAGAGAGAAGCATTAGTCTTCCACTATGACGCTAGGTTTAGGCTCTAACTAAGGAAACTTAGAGTTCTTTTATGACATTGTTCATGTCAGAATCCACTGGAAATAATCTCATATTATTGACATCCTGACTGACTCCTTGAGACAAAGAGTTAAGTAGAAAAGTATAAGGAGCTCTGACATGTGTCTGGTTTAATGACTATAAATAAACAACTGGATCCCATAATAAAAGTCTATTTTTAATTGGCTAAATGAATCTTCAGTATGTTTTTAAAAATAAAATTGCCTTGAAATGGAAATATTTTAATCATTATTTAATATTTCAATATTAATGTGTATGCTTTTACGTACGTGGGTATGTATAATGTTCTTAGGAAGAATGAAATTCGTCTGACTCCTAATTTAAAAGTTTGGCTTGCTAGTTTACTGGACATGCGTTTTAATACAATATCATCACCAATTCTAGATAGAATATAGAGGTAAAAAGATGTAAGGAAATGAATGTCTGCATGGCGAACCAATCTCAAAGAGATTCTTAGTGCGTAAGAATTACATATAAAATATATTATATATAAACAACAATATACTATATAGACAGTATGTGTCCACACACACAATGTATGTTAAAATATATTCACAAATTATTTCTTGCTTTAACACCCCTAGGGAGATCTATATTTACATTAATGTACCAAATGCTCTGAGGTATCCTGCAATAAAGAAATCCTTTTAGTGTTATTTAGTGTTATTTAATATAGAGTGGGAGTTACTCAACATTATTGACCCAGAGCTATTTTTTCATAACTGCATCAGGTTTTTGTAGAAAGGATGTTGTACTGTTCGTACTTTTTGAAACATTGAATTAGATATTTTATGAAAATGTTTCTTATTTACTCTACAACATCTCCACAAGTTATTGCAGAGAGTTGCTGTTATTTCTTATTTGCTAAGCAAAACCTTTTTCTGCCAAAACGATACCTTGATTTTCCTTTGGGAAAAAATATCACTCTTCCTTACCCCTAGCATTACTTCGGAGGCAGGCCCTATGTGAGTGAATGAACGTCTCATTTATATATTCGTTCATTAATTCATTCGTTTGTTCAGTCCATGTAACATTTAGAGCTTTAACTCTTGCCAGTTACTTTTATAAATCCTTGAAACATAGCTTCAAACAAAATACCCCCCAAAAATTATTGCAGCGATAGAATGTACAGACAAATAAATAGGTAAGTGAAATATAAGGAAGATAAGATGGTGAAGAATGCTCTGGAGGAAAAAAAAAAAGCAGGGTGGGGGGCATTGAATGCTGGGGGTGGGGCATGGTGGCTCATTGCCCATATTAACTTATGGAGAGGAAAAAGGATCATCTCAGAGTTCCGAGCTTCTTGAAGTGACTGAAATGAAAAGACTGGTTCTTAAATATTCAGTCAGTAAATATTTATTAAGTGGCTACCACATGCCAGGCACAGTTTAGATATTGTGGATATGGCAATTAATAAAACAAGGATTTCTGATCTCATGGGTACCGTTCTGAAAATATTTGATAATAGTTTCTTCAAAAAATGAAATGGGGGCCTAATGTGGAGCATTTGTGAGTTTTTGTGATCTCCAGAAGCTACCACGATTAATGGAAGCTACACTTGACTCCAGAGTTGGAAGTCGATGTGCGCCATCAGCTCCAGGTCTGGGCTAAAAAGGGCAGGCTCAAGCACACCGCTGTGTGTATATTACATTCTTTTTTTTTTTTTTTTTTAAAGATTTTATTTATTTATTCGACAGAGATAGAGACAGCCAGCGAGAGAGGGAACACAAGTAGGGGGAGTGGGAGAGGAAGAAGCAGGCTCATAGCGGAGGAGCCTGATGTGGGGCTCGATCCCAGAACGCCGGGATCACGCCCTGAGCCGAAGGCAGACGCTTAACCGCTGTGCCACCCAGGCGCCCCATATCACGTAAATATAAATGTACTAAATGGTAAAGTAACAAATGCATGACAAGGCCATCAATACCAGGAAATAAAAGAAGGTTCAGCAGTGCAAGAGGGAATCTGAACGCAGAATGCAGTGGGAGTAAAGTGCTGTACCAAATGGGGACGCTGAGAATGACCTCACTTGCGAGGGATATTTCAGCAACGACTGTGAGAAGGTTAGAGGCATAGACAATCAGACAACAGAGGGTGAGAGTTTTCCAGGCATGACGACACCTGGAATAAAAGTTCTAAAACAAGAGCATGTTTAACTTGTGTTGAAAGACAGCCTGGAGGCCGATCTGTCTGGACATAATGAGTGACAGGGAGACTCGCAAATGAAGCAGGGACACGGTCTTACAGACTGCTTGGAGGGACTTCAGATTTTAAAATTTTAAGCACAAGAGTGACATGATCTGACTCTATTTTATTTATTATTTATTTATTTGTTCATCTATTTTCAAGTTTTAATTTAAATTCCAGTTAGTTAACATATAATGTAATAGTAGTTTCAGGAGTAGAATTTAGTGATTCATCACTTACGTATAACACCCAGTGCTCATCACAAAAGCACACTCCTTAACACCCATCACCCAGTTAACCCATCCCCCTGTCCACCTGCCTTCCAGCAACGCTCGGTTTGTCCTCTGTAAGTAAGAGTCCATTTTATGGTTCACCTCTCTCTCTCTTTTTTCCCCTATCATCTGTTTTGTTTCTTAAATTCCACATGTGAGTGAAACCATATGATATTTGTCTTTCTCTGACTGACTTATTTCCCTTAGCATAATATACTCTAGTTCCACATCATTGCAAATGGCAAGGTTTCATTCTTTTTTATGGGTGAGTAATATTCCATCGTGCACACACACACACACACACACACACACACACACACACACCATCTTCTTCTATATCTATTCCTCAGTCAATGAACATTTGGGCTCTCTCCATAGTTTGGCTATTGTTGATATTGCTGCTATAAACATCAGGGTACATGTGTCCCTTTGAATGATTATTTTGTATTCTTTGGGTAAATACCTAGTAATTCAATTGCTGGATCATAGCATAGTTCTGTTTTTAATTTTTTGAGGATTCTCCATACTGTTTTTCAGACAGTTCTAGTTGCTAGGCTGAGAATAAAGCATAGGGCAAGAAAGCCATTTAGGATTAATTCAAATGATTCAGAACAGGGTGGCAACAGTATGGGTGGTGATAGTAGTTGGATTCAGAATATATGGACAGGGGAGCTCCAACAAGATTTCCTGATAAAACGGAGGCATCTTCTGAAAAAAAATAATAAAGTAATGATGATTCCAAGATTTTAACCTGAAGGATGCAGTTATCATCAAATGAGACTGGAGGGCTTTGGTGGTGGGGGTGATGAGATGGGATCAGGGCATCAGTTTTAAGCATGTAGACTTTGGAGATATTTTTAGCACCTAAGAGTGGATATTGAGTAAAAAGTGGGATCTATAAGTCTAAAATTTGGGAGACAGGTCTGGGCTAAAAATATATTGTGTCTTTTCTATGGAGATAATTTTAAAGCCATGTGTCTGGAGAGGATTGCGAAACGAATGAGTAGGTAGAAAAGAGAACAAGAAAACATCCCTTAAGGTGCTACAATATTGAGCAGTCAGGGCAAAGCAGAGGATCCTGCCTAAGAGACTTAAAAACTAAGACCAGTGACGTAGGATAAAACCCAGGAGAGTGCAATGTCGTGGAAGTCAAGTGAAGAAAGCCTGCCAAAGAGGAGGGGGGACCATTTATTTCAAATGGAGCTCAGAGGTCAAGTAGCATAAGATCTGAGAACTGAGCAATGTCTCTAGCAACATGGCTGTTCTTGCTAATGCTTACAAGAATTATCTCTGTGGATAGAGAGTGAGAGGTAACAGGGAAAGAAGTGATATCTGGCAGAGTTTAGAACGAGGCTGTGATGCGTGGAGGTTGTTGCGGGGCCTTTCCAGGTATGCTGAGTTTGGTACTATTTATTCAAAGCTATTCTCAAGGATGACATGGCCCTGGGGAAAGGGAGCACTACCAGGAGAGTTAGGGACTTCTGAGTTACTTTGTGACTCCCGCTCTGAGGTGGTAAGACTTGGGAGTGGGTAGGGGAGCTTATCTAGAACTTACGCATGAAACTCATTGGCTCCATTTTGACTCCGGCTGATTGAGATGAAAGTGGGGCCAACTTATCAGAAACATGGGAGACATGTAGTTTACCTAATTAATGTGTTTTGTTTCTCCAGTCTGGTGATTAGATAACCAACCAATGAGAGTTATATTCCCACTTTTTGGCTTACCTGCTTGGGGAGAAATGCCCTCTTACTGATGGATTTGAGCCTTGTGGGGGGGGGGTGTGATATCTAGTTGGTACAGTGATCTTATGCTTGCTTGAGTAGAGCCTGGAGCTAACAGAGACCACCGTGTCTGTCCACCATAGGGTCAAGAGGCGGAGAGAGGCTGAGCCTTCCTGTTAACATTAAGCACTGAATCCAGTCACACTTTTAGTTTCCTAGCTCTGACCATTTCATCTGCCTAAGCTAATAAATTCCTTTTTTGACTTAAGCCAGCTCAAGTCAGATTTTCTGTCAAGGTTTCTAACAGAATCAGGTATTATCACCACATTGGTACAGATTGGTCTCATTGGTACAGATGGCAACATTGGAACTTATTTTTCAGCAAATAATTAAATGACAAAGCTTCACACAACTAATGAATGAAACCAGGTGTCTCTTAGGTTCACACACTTTCCTTATTCTACTGAGGAAAAATACAGTTAAATGAGTTAGTGGGGGGAAATAGCTA
The DNA here is from genome assembly GCF_023065955.2 of Ursus arctos. Lineage (NCBI taxonomy): Eukaryota > Metazoa > Chordata > Mammalia > Carnivora > Ursidae > Ursus > Ursus arctos. The sequence continues at coordinate 8,668,074 of NW_026623111.1, read as the reverse complement.
AAGTGTGGAAATGAAAAATAACTTCCCAAGAGTCTACAACTGGAAGGAAATTTCACAATTATTTCTGTGGTCTCCTTATGAGGAAGGGTAATACAGATGAGAGTAGCATGTCCAGAGTCAGAGGGAGAGGGCTTAAAAAGCAAAGAAGAAACTGTGCTTGGTTTCTGGTTCTGCACTCAAGCTTCAAGCTTCTTTCAACGCTACATGGTACTGTTGACAAAACAAACAAACAAATGAAAATAAATAACCAGAGAGTTAGACATTAGAGGTGATGGAAAAGACTAGTACTTGAAGAGCATTTAAGAAGAAACTAGAAAATTTAATTAGGACAAAAGGCCAATTAGGGTGGCATCCATATCTCCCCTACGTCAGTGTGAAGAAGATAAAGGAAATTACATATATTAGGTAAATGGGAGAAGATCGTGTGTCATGGGAATTTAGGGCTTGATTAGGAAAGCCAGTGAGGGGTGAATTTAACCTAGTGGTGCTTCCTAAAGAAGAACTGATACAAAGGGGAACCGACCAGGGGAGGAGACAGTGGCTCACTCTTACCCTCTCCTAATGAGCTCACGGTAATTTTGAACAGGCGCAGCAGGAACAAGAGGAACGTAAGACACGTGAAGGGAGAAGTGAAAGGTTAGTTAGTAAAGGCATGTTTTCGAGTATCTGTTATCTGCTAGTATTTTGTAGGACATCTACACCTTACAAAGAATCAGATTGTCTAGCCCATGCCTCAGAAAATGAATAAACAAACAAATAAAGCAACAAAGAAGAGAAAGGCATTGTCATCTAACGCAAAGATACAGAATAAGACTTATTGATAACAACTAATTCATTTAGCAGCCCGGCATTGACAGTGTACGGTAGGAGGGCCTGAAACAGTTGGAAGAGAGATGCTGATCAATAGGTCTGTCCTGGTGATTTCAGGGTGGAATGACTCTGTGGTACGAGGTCTAGTACCCTTGACCAATAAGTAGTTCCCACAAAATACACAATTTGGTCATCATAACTCTCCTGCTGTGGCCAGTTATTTTTTCTTCTAGACAAGCTCCCTTCGCTTCAGAAGCGTGTTCTGTACTTTTGGTAAATTCTTGTGGCCCCACTTCAGGCTGTCCCACTGGGCTAACTGTGGGGAGTGGGGAAATAAGACAAACTGGGCCAGAGACCTCCCCTTGGATTTTTGAGTTACAGCTTATGGAGGAGTGACTGTCCCTTCTTGGTGGGTACAGTGAGAGATCGTGAACTCTGAAGCAGTTGGGTGCTTATCCCAACTCCCATTCCTCCAGGGTCAAAGAGGCTCGTGTGCAATCAGAGGCGTAGGCCACCATTACAGAGAAGCAGTCGTGAGAGCCAGACAATCCTGAAGGCTTTCTGAGCCCTGACTTGTGGCTAATTTCTTCTGCTGCCCTGTGAGGTTAATACATAAACTTATAAAACCCATCATTGTTCTCAGGCAGTTGTTTTGTTTTGTGTCATTTACAACCAAGAAATCCTGACTGATGCAAACGTCAGAGTAGTTACAGTGGATATGGTGCTTTCTGCGCTATGGCTGGGGAATGAAGGCTCAGCAAGGCCAGTTCCCTGCTCAAAGTCACTTCTTTTTTCCTTTTTTATCTATTTATAGACACCCACATGATCAACTCCTCCACTTTATTGAGAAATCGGCTGAAATGTCACCTCTTGAGAGTGGATATCACTGATCATCCTATTGAAAATAGCACCCTCCATTCCCCATTCCTGCACCTTTTTTCATCTATTCTTTGTTATTAATCTTCAGAATACTTACCCTGCCTGAAATGAAATAACATCATCAATCTTTTCTTTTTGCTTTTAAATCACCTGTCGTTCTGCCGGCCATTGAATATGAACTCAGAACTCCGATTGTCTTATTTACCGTTATATTCCCAGAAACTTAAAAGAGTATATGTCAATAAATATTTTTGAATAACTGACTGAGTAAACATGCATTAACTATTTAGATGGTAGGGTAGTTTTTCCTGACCTGCTACTTGTGTGTTTCGCTTAACAATAATTGGAGATTTCTCATTATTAGCTTCGATAGTAATTTCTCATTCACTGCAATAAGGAGAGCTCCATTATAGGAATGCAACATAATATATTTGACTACTTCCCTTTGGATAGCTCTTATAATCTTTTGTTGTTAGGGGAAAAAGTTGCAACGAATCTCATTTTTAAACATTTTGTAATCTTATGTCAGCCTCTTTATAGAATAAATTGTTAAAAAATTGAATTTCTGGGTCAGAAAGTATGGCCATTTGATACCTGTTGTCATTTTGCCCTCCAATAAAGATGTAACAGCTTATACTGTAGCCAGCGATAAAGGAAAATGCACGCTCCTTGCCATTATACTGTTACCAAACGTTTTGGCTCTTTCTCAATCCCATAGGTGAAAAATGATGTATCATTGTACCTTTATTTTTGTATTTCTCTTATGAGTGAGATCAAGTTTTTTGTTTTGTTTTGTTTGCTTTGTTTTTTTTTTTTTTATGTTTCATGGCTGTCCGTCTTTGCTCGTTAGTGAAATTTTGGTTTGCTGATTATTTTAATGGGTTGGTGTTTTCTTATTGTATTTTATTAACTGTACATTAAGAAAGTAAAAATATCTTCACTTGAGATATGTGCCACAAACTTTTTATCCAAACTTTTGTTTGAATTTTTACTTTATTTTTCCCTGACAAAATGTTTTCTATCCTGTGTATTGTCATTAAAAAATGCTTATGGCTCTGGCTTTCATCATTATTAAAATATCTTTTCTATGAAGATTTATGGAAAAAAGCCTCCCCAGTTCTAATCTCTTGTAAACCATTTAAATTCTAAACTCATTTTAATATTTTTCCTTTTTAATTTCCTACAGAACATCATATGCATTCAACTGTCCACCATAAACTTGAGAAAAGAATGAAGAGTCTATCTTTTCAAGAATTAGAATTCAGTGACATCGAAATAACTAAATAAGGTGTTAAATTTTATGTGTTGCTCTTTGCATGCTTCCATGTCAAGCACCAAGGGAAATAATTTAAAATTTAGTAATATATTCCTATTTATTTCTCCCATAGTTTTTCTATGTTGGCAATGACAATATATTCTGAACTAAGTATATATTTAAAGCTTCTTCATCCCCATCAGAACAAATAAGCTTCATCTATTAACTGGTGTTCTTTTTCTATCTTTTCTTTTTACCTCATCCTTGAGTAATATTAAGATTTTAGTCCATTCCTTCATCTACATTTTTTCAGTTGTAAAATTGCCCATCCTCCTCTTGTTCAACAGTTTTAAGTCAAGTTGTAGTCCAATGCTTTGGCTTTGTAATCCAATATGACATTCTTTGTATTTAAATAGGTAATTTTATTTCATTTTATTTTTATTTCTTGATATGAAATATATACTTGGTCTTAATTGTGTCTCATAATTTAGATGATGCTTTCTGCTTTTACTGTTCCTTTTTATAATCTTCTACCATGTGAAATATATTTCTTTGCTATTTGTGTGTGTGTCCCTTGATAATTTAAAATTATGCCCCATTAATTGCTCTTCTTAATGTTACTTTTATAACCACAACTTTATATAAATTCTTGCTATTTCATTGATTTACACGGCAACTATTGAATCACCACAATGAGCAATTACAAGATTATGAGGCTAGTGTCTTTGTTTAGGTTCTCCCAGAAGCAGATCTTGAGAGAAAGATTCAAGTGTCAGGTCATTTGTTAGGGAGATGATGGCAGGAAAGTGCAGCACAGAAGAAAGGCAGTGAGGTGACACTATCCGATCGTTTCATCCGAAGTTAAGGATGCTGGGGTGATTATACACAAATCCACATCAGTAACTTGCCGGGGGCTCCTCCTGGGGTGTTAATTTCCCTGTACTTCGGGCTTTTTTCAGAGTCAGAGGAAGCAACATCAATAGTTGAGAAAGACGAGGATAAAGAAATACATTTATGGAACATAAGGAATAGCAGGGAGATTGGTAGGAGAAGGAAAGGAAGACTGAAGACGGGGGTGGGGGTGAGCAAACAGAAGGGGGAATGAACCATGAGAGATTATGGACTCTGGGAAGCAAACTGAGGGTTTCAGAGGGGACGGGGTGGACGATTGGGCTAAGCTGGTGATGAGTATTAAGGAGGGCATCAATTGCATGGAGCACTGGGTGTTATACACAAATAATGAGTCATGGAACACTACATCAAAAACTAATGATGTACTGTATGGTAACTAACATAACATAATAAAAAATTAAAAAAAAAGAAATACAAGTTCTAGAAATGGAATTTAAGCTGTTGCATCCTGCAGAGGAAGGGCACAGAAATATGGGGAAGGCACTCACAGCACCTGCTGGAGCCTTTCCCCAACACCACTCAGATCCACTCATGTCCAATACCAATCACCAGCCGGCAGTTATTTGAGATGGTGGCTTATCCCAATTTCTAAAAAGAAAAAAAAAAAAAAAAAGGAAGACTTATAAAAGAGAGTTTACTAGGGCAAGCTCTAGTCCCTACTGTGAAAGCTGGTCCTAGAGTCTTAATTGATATACATAACCTCCTATCTTTACCATCTGTCCTAGATTTGCCCATCAGCACTTCTGCTTGTCCCCTGGTTATGATGCCTTTCTTAGGTTGTGGTCGTTGCAATTGTCCCTTTACATGCACAGGATATGGGGGCATCAAAACGTGTCCCCAGAAATCCCTTTTGTCTCCTACTTTCCTGTTCCTTATCACCACTATCTAAAAGCAACATTATCTTATATATAATGAGGTGAATTACCCCTACCAATTATAATAACGCCTTTCTTTGCCTGCTGGTGTGGTGGCATAAAGAGACATTTGGTGGGAGACAGAGTAGGATTCTTACTGTATCTCTGCAAAGAGCATCCCTCTGCTTCTCCTGGCAAGAGCATCCTATTGCCCCTGAAACTAGATCTGTAGTCCAGTAAAACCCAAACTCACAGACATAGGAGGCGCACATTCCCCAAGAAGGTCACTGAGTGATGATGACTGAGGTCGCTTCTACTTCTGCTTCTTGGATTCTGGACCTTATTTACCTACTGCAGAACCAACATCATATTAGGGCTGTTGGTTAAAATATACATTAACTATCGAAGGACATCACTTCAGATCCAGAGGGTGCCATCTCCAAGCTGGCATCTTAGCCTCAGGTTGAAGGATCCATCCCAATGGTCCAGACAGACGTCAGCATGCAGGTGATGAAGAACGGGGAAGAACCAGTGGATCCTCTGCTCAAGTGCCAAGTGTCACACTTTCTTGCTGCTTTAAGTCTATTGGTCTGACATAATATTAGGCAAAATCCCATGACAACAACTTAGTACCCCATGGATAGTGGTACTGGCCAAGGAACTCAGAATAAGCAGTACAAATCAAATCCATACCCAAAATACTTGTTATTCCCAGGAATTATGAAAGAGACTCCATCCAGGCAAAAATGGCCTGGTGAAATCAACTTTCTGCCAAGTGATTAGTCTTTTTGAAAAGATGATACCGTATCATAGGCTCAACATCTGTGGGGTTGAACATTCAGTAGCAACAGAAATGATATGAACAGTGATGACAAGGGAGCCCATTCTGTAGAGTCCACGCATTATGTCCAACCATGCCACCATAGCTTCTTCATGCACTGGGGTAGCAGAGGAAAGAGGCTGGCTGATATACACTGGATGAGACCAACTGTCTCCTTCAGTATTCTGGGCCTCCGCTGCTGTGACTGTTTGCAGGTTGGAGGACATAAGACCCGCATTTTGTATTTCCCCTTGAAGGACCATCCATATACTTCCTGCTCTAACATCTTTTCCTTCGATCTTCTAATCTTGCTCTTTTCAGGACCCTGACCAACCAAACAAGCCATTTGTCACTGCCTATGCATCCATGTACGTTCCTTACTCAGGCTACTTCTTTCCATACAACAACTCGATGACGAGATCTTTGATGCTTATAGCTCTACCCAGAAGTTTGCCTCATCAGTCTTTCTCAAAGCCACTTTTGCATGAGGCTGTAGTATTAACAGAGGTCTATTCTGAACTCACAACTACATATCAAAATGGCCCATCCAAAAACTAACCCCAGGTTTTCCTCTTTGGTCACCCCAGAAGGCCATAGGAGCGAGCTGAGTGAAAGAGGTGATTACAGCAAAAATAGGTAACATGGAAGTTATACCACCTATTTGTATAAATGTCCGGTGCCCTCTGGACATGTGTGTGTCACAGTGGATTAATGCTGTGCCCACCTGACTTTTCGACCTAGTGAGTCTGACAATACTAGCTGTGGACAATTTTGTTTGCATGATTACTTGGTGTCCTGTGGTAATGCACTCAGTTTTACCAGGGTCCAATGGTATGTCAGGTGTTGCTTTAAAAACATTGTTTTAAATTTCTCTGCTGCAGAAAGTATGCCTCTGTTCCAGAATCTTAGAGATTTGTGCTCTGACTCTGTTAAGATTTGCCAGAGACTTCACACAGTCTTTATAATCTGTCACTGATGCTTGCAGTAATAGAGTATCTGCCAGGTCATATAGGCCACTTGAGAGGGTTTTTGGACCACAGCCTGATAGTCTTCTGAGTCACACAGTATATGGACCCAATTAGGATTCCTCAGCGTGGCATATCCTGTCTCCAAAATCTGAAAGAGCCAATCAAGTACCGTGCTTCCTTTTTAGTGGTAGGATACATAATCACTTTTCCTTTTTTCTTGAAAATGATGCTCTGGCATTTTCCAGATCATTGGACCCCTAAGAACTTTACCAATGTGACTGGTGTCTAAATAATTTATTGTAGGATTTATCACACACCCTCTAGTACGCATAAATCCAACCAGAGAATACAATGTAATTGCACCTCTTGCTCTCCAGGCGTATTTACCATGACTTCACAAACATAATGGACCAACACAGTGTTCTGAAATATCCAAAGACAATCAAGCATTCTGCAGACTATATTATGACAAAAAAAAAAAGTCCTGGTATAAGGCCATACCTATATTCTCTATCCAACCCAAGGGAATACAAACTGCTTCTGATCCTTTTTGTTGTTAGGAAATAAAAATGAAACGAATTTGTCAGATCAATAACCGTGTGCTAAGTACCAGATACCGTGCTGATGTGCCGTGTTAGTTAGATTAAAATAAAACAAACATATTTGTAGGTAACAATGATCAAATATTGGTAATCATCCGTGGTTTAACCCACGGTAAGGTCTACCACATCAGATGCAACCAGGGTTATTAAGTTCATAGTATCCACCATTACCCATTATGATCCAGTTGGGTTTGCTGCAAAAACAAAATCGATAAATCAAATAGATAAACAATGTCCTCTGCCACCCTGTATCCTTCAAGTCTTTGAGGATGACACTAACTCACTGCCATTATGCTCAGAACATGACACTGTTTCTGATTTACTGTTTTGGCCAATGAAGAAAGAGGTGGGTTTGGCAATTTGTACTTAGGCTTTCCTAGTCTAATGTCTTTTCTACTACAGTTCAGGAAAACAGTATGAAAGTTCAATTGAGTGTTAAATATAGTAAGTGTCCTTATTAAGCTTTTAATAAGTAATAAAATAAACAGGGAGGGTCCACAGACCATTCCACCCACTCTGAGATGAATCAGACCAGGACTTCATTTATATTCTGGCATCTGTATGCCCCCTTCTTTAGTAATGAGGTCATTGCCAGTTCAGACCCTGTATCTAACCGTCCTCTACACACACAGCTGTTCCTATTCCTCCGGTGTCCAATTACTCTTATAAATGGCCATTGGTCCCTTTAGGGAAATAATTGTAGAAATTCTACAATATATATTTGCAGAAATATAGGTTCCTCCTCAAGATCACCTGCCTCCCCTTTTAGTCAGTGGTCTCTGGGTCTTAGGAAGAGCTCAGTTCTGGAACTGACATATAACTAGTCTGCATATGGTACGCAGAGCTGACATTAGGCTTTGGTTCATGCTTTTTACAATTTTGTTTTTATTTGTAAGTCAAAAGACATCTTATTTGGCTATGTATCTTTCTTGTCCTTAGAAATATCAATTTGTTGTTCTATTTCTTCTGTCCTTTGTCTTAATTATGCCCACCTTGCTAATGATGAGTAAGTGGTTCCTTCTGGCTTCTCCCATTCTAGAATTCTATTATCCCCATTGTAACTAGGGACCTAGTTCCACTGTATCCTCAGATCCTGCCAATATTTATTTACAAAGAAAATGTATCATTGGGTTTCCCAGCAATGCTGTTCTCACAAACAAATCTCGCATTATTTTGGTGAAAAGAATGTCCTCTAAGCCCTCTTGAGAATATAGCCAACTATTTTGTTCTCTATTCTAGTGTATTAAATCAATGTTAGAATACCTAACCACTTTAGTCTTTAGATTATTTCCTAAATACTCTGCCAAGTCAGTTTTGGCAACTCCAACTCATTGTTTGGTTCAAGCTTCAAGGGGCCATCCTTGCAATGAATTTCAGATTTGGTTCCATGTGTCCCTGTCTGAATTGTAAATCTTGAGTCATAAGAGATAGCCCTCGTGTCAATAAACTATCCTTTATCCAGCCATATGTTCTCTCTCTACCCTTGTTCAGCATTTTCAAGGTCTATTTCTAATCACATTTTCTTGGTTCCTACTGATAAATATTTGCCTGACATTGTTACTGTTTCAATGATAACACTACCATCTTGAAGTAAAGGCAGAATTCTCTCAGGCCATCTAAGACATCAATTGTTATTAGCCCCCCAGCCATAAAGGTAGGTGGGGACAAATCTTGAGGAAAACGACGATAACCTTGTGATATATTTACCTCAAATGAAAACTCCGTAACTCTGCATGATGTCTAAGTTAAGGAAATGTGCTAGCAGAGGGAAGCAATGAGTGTGGGTGGGGAGAATGAGACAACTTCTGCAGAGCTAGAAAGTTCGGGAGAATCTGAGGATTCAAGTTTTCATGGGTATTGACCTAGCTGTCCCTGACCAGGTATTAGATTCTCACTGTCCTATCAGGCTTTGCTTTAACATGGGTAATTTTTTCAGGGCTGTGAATTTATCCTTGATTATAATTCAGCTACTCTAAGTCAGATCTCGGGTCTGATTTTCAGCCAAGTCTTCCCTTCAGCTGCAAAACATGAGAGACTCCTTAAATACTGCTATAAAAGCCTTTTGGCTTTTCCATCATGCCTTCATTTGGTAATTGACTGATGTGAACTTTCATTTCTTCCCTCAGTGTTTCAATTGTGCTTAATCATAACCAACTCCCCAGTACTTTTCATAAGCATTGGCTTCTTATCGACTGAATGCTGGAAATACTGCATCAGTGGACCATCCAGTCTGTTTATGTCATACCAAATTCACCACAGTTAACCTGTGTAATCATAAGGTCGATGCTAGCTAAGGCACACATGGTGTCAGCACTTCTTACAACAACAACAAAATAGCACCCTTGTTGCCTTCTGATTGGTAAGTGATACGATCTCATAATCTCATCATAAGTATCTGCCTCCTAGAACCACTTCTCACACCAACTGTCTTAGTTTGTCTTCCATCACAATGAGACCCAGATTCAAGAATTCTAGACCATGTTTTATCAGAGAAGAAAGGTAGGAGTCTGGGGAAAGAAAGGTCCTGCTACCACTGTGAGTCGCTGGAGAATCTTGAGCAGCCAATGTAGAGCATGGGTTTGTGTCTCATTGTTATCCAACCTGAGGGGGAGAATCTTTGGTTGAAGGCTGTTCCAAAGGGGTGTTAATCTTCTGGTGATTCTAGACTGCCATTTGGGTTGGACAACAGGTTTTCCTTGCCATAGAAGGCCAAGTCCTCATTAAAAAAAAAAAAAAGTCAGATGGTAGCAGTTGTAGTATGTGGGGAAACACCTTGAAGTAGTGAGAGTAGAGGGAAATAGGTAGCACACTGGTAGTGTCTGCTGTGATTGATTATTGTTCTTAACAAGCTAATGGCTTTTTCTTAAAAATCTAGTATTTAGGTTTATAAATCCCAATATGCTTACATCCTTACACCTTGATTTGTCCACTTTAAATGATATAATTTTGAGAGCTTGGTTACAAAGATGAGGAAACGAGCCTTCCTAAATTGTCTCCCATACTCTCTTCCCCTGCTTTCCTTCCTTTGCATATTTACCATTTCTTCATTTTTAGGTTCATAACATTTTCATCCTATTCAGTTGATGTTTTGTATTACCGTTGTCTTAACTTTAGCCCTCTACATGTATGAATTCAGAGATCGCCCTGGATGTCGTTTCCAAATATTTTTATTCATCTTAAGTTTGCTAAACTTTGCCTTCTATGACTTTTTTTAAAGGATCATACAAATTATGTGATTATGTGCATGTTCAAAAAATGTTTTGTTAACTACCTACTTAGCTTCCCTGTTTGGATTCCAGTGGGTATCCTATATTGTACAATTCCCAAAGTGGGCTTCTCATCTTCCCTCTACCAAACCTCAAATCTGTTTCTCTCACAGTTTCTGCAGTAAATGACAATTCCATTATTATTCAGTGGCTTCGAACAAAAAACACATGGAGTCATTTTTGAAACTCCTCTCATCTATTTTTTTAGTAGACTTTATTTTTTAGGACAGTTTAAGATTCCTGGCAAAAGTGAACAGAAGCTACATAGATTTCCCATAAATCCTGCCCCTGCTCATTTATAGCTTTCCCCACTATCAACATATCCCACCAGACTAGTACATTTGTTACAATCTATGAACCTACACTGACATATCATTATCACTAGGTTTATAGTTTACGCTAGAGTTCATTCTTGGTGGTGTGCATTCTGTGAGTTTGGACAAAGGTGTATGACATGTTTCCACAATTATGACATCATAAATTTTAGTTTTACTGCTCTGAAAATGTTCTGTGTTCTGTCTACTCATCTCTCTCTCTCCCCTGATAATCAGTGATCTTTTCACTGTCTCCATATTTTTTTTCTTTTTCCAGAATGTCATATGGTTGGAAACACACAGTGTGTAGCCTTTTTTAGATTGGCTTCTTTTACTTAGTAATATGCATTTAAGTTTCCTCTATGTCTTTTCATGGCTTGATAGCTCATTTCTTTTTAGTGCTGAATAATATTCCGTGTTTGGATGTACCACAGCTTGTTTTTCCATTCACTGTAGCGCATCTTGGTTGCTTCCAGGTTTTGGCAATTATAAAGAAAGCTGCTATAAACATCCACATGCAGGTTTTTGTGTGGACGTAAGTTTTCAACTCTTTTTGGTAAATATCAAAGAGCAAGATTGATGGATCATATGGAAAGAGTATGCTCAGTTTTGTAAAAACCTGCCAAACTGTCTTTCAAAGTGGCTGTAGTATTTTGTGTTCCAATCAGCAATGAATAAGAGCTCTTCTCTTACTTTTGAATCCTGTGCCTAATTCATAGCAAGTTTTTTTTTGTTTTGTTTTGTTTTTGTTTTTGTTTTTTTGTTTTTTTTTTTTTGAGTCTTACTGCTTATGTTGCTACTATCAGGGTTCTAGCTACCATCAGCTTTAACTTGTGTTACTTAATATCCTCCTAAATAAACTGCCTGTGTTCTCCTTCAGCCTTTTTTTTTTTTTAATTCAGAAGACAGAACAAGGGTATTAAAATGTGTAAGAGATCATGCCACTCACCTTAAGAAACTCCTTCCATCTCAATCATAGTAAAACCTCAAATCCTTAAAAGAGCCAACAGGATGCACCTCTTTACATACTTCCTTCCTGACTTCAACTTCCAGTTGCTTCCTCCCCACTCTGTTCCGGCCATACTCACCTCCTTGTTCTCTGGACACTCCAGATCCATTCATGCTTCAGGGCCTTGGTATTAACCATTCTTTTTGTTTGGGATGTTCTTTCCTTGGCTATGTGCAAGGCTTGCTACTTGACTTGTGTCTAGAAATCTTGAAGCTGGTGTGTTAAGAATATGCAGATTATGACCTGCTGACTGAGGAGGCTTAAGCCACCACATGGAGTCAGCAGGTAGTCCCCTCAGCATCTGAGCTCCTACCCTGGGGAAGTGAAAACCCCAGGACCATTTCAACTGAAGGCACAGTTTCAAGACACTCACACATAGGAAGTAAAGCACAAGGTTTATTTGGTAGACACCCAGAACAAGGGCACAATTAGCTGAGGGCAGGGCAGTCTTCTGTCTCAGGTCATGAGTACAGGAGAGAGAGCAGGAAAACTATCCCCTATTACTTATAAGGTGGTTCAGCAGAGGGTCACTGACTCTTCATGGGTTTAAGTCTAAGCAGTTATTTTAAAAGATGCCCTGGGAAAAGCAAAGTGGGAACTTGGGGTGAGAATCCTAAGCTCATTTCCTTATCTCAATGTCTGGACTCTGGGTATGAGCAGGTTGTCATCCTGTAAAATGCCTGGGCAGAACCTCAAAATGGTTATTTTTCTCATCATAACATTCATATTTTTTATCATGTCCCCTCATTAAAGCCTGATGTGGTCATCCTCTCTAAAATGATAATGGTTTTGACAATCTCTATGGTCTATGCTTCATTTTTCTTTTGAGTAGTTTATGAATCACCTCCTCACATGCTATACATTTCATGACTTTATCTCATTCATGGCTCGATTTTTCCTCCAACTAGAATGCAAGCTCCATGAGGCAGGGATCTTTGTCTGTTAGTTGTTACTGTTGTCTCTGCCATTATACTTTCTGCACCAAGAGCACTTGATGATAAGAGGTGCTCATAAGTATTTTCAGAACAAATGAAGGGACATTGACTTTACAGTTAGACCAATATTCAGTTGGGCTTGAATTCTTGTTTCCCTGAAGATGTTGTACCCACATGCTGCTTAGTCTTCTAATATTGAATGTTGATATGAATCATTTGAATTTCTCTGGAATTTTTTCTCATATATTTTTTAATCATCTTCCTACATGCCCACCATGTTCTTTACTTTAAAAGACTGGCAACTTTAACTGTTCAGGGTTCTTTTTCTCAAAATTCTTGGGTCTCATGAACAGACATTTCTCCAAAGAAGACATACAAATGGCCAACAGACACATGAAAAAATTCTCAACATCACTCAGCATCAGGGAAATATAAATCAAAACCACAATGAGATCTTGCCTCACACCAGTCAGAATGCTAAAATTAACAAGTCAGGAAACAACAAATGTTGGCCAGGATGCAGAGAAAGGGGAACCCTCTCACACTGCTGGTGGGAATGCAAACTGGTGCAGCCACTCTGGAAAACAGTATGGAGGCGCCTCAAAAAGGTAAAAATAGAGCTTCCGTATGACCCAGCAATTGCGCTACTAGCAATGGACCCCAAAGATACAAATGTAGTGGTCCGAAGGGCCACCTGCACCCCAGTGTTTATAGCAGCAATGTCTACAACAGCCAAACTACGGAAAGAGCCCAGATTTCCATTGACGATGAATGGATAAAGAAGATGTGATATATCTATATACAATGGACTATTACTCAGCCATCAGAAAAATGAAATCCTGCCATTTGCAACAATGTGGAGGGAACTAGAGGATATTATGCTAAGCAAAATAAGTCAATCAGAGAAAGAAAATTATCATATGATTTCACTCATATGTGAACTCTACCTCTGCAACTAATGATGCACTACATGTTAATTAATTGAATATAAATAAAATTAAATCTAAAAAATAAAGAAATTTCTTAAAAACATTAAAAAAAAGTCTTGGGTTTCAGTATACCCCTTTAACATACATAATTAGTTTTTTAATGTGTGAAATTATTTATTAAATCCTAATTTTACAAACATAGTCAATCTGGGGAGCTACCTATACTAGGTGTGTGTGTGTACGTGTGTGTGGGCACTTCCGTGTGTGAAGTCTTCATTTTTTCTTCCCTGTGTTCCCTAGTTGCTATCTGCAAACTTTTAAAACTGTTTGCTCATTTTCCTTTTATTTTTTTCTCTCTCTCTAGTCTTTCATGGCCTCTATGTTTTGAGCTGCTTCCATTTCCCTTTGTGTTGTTTCCAATGTGGGCATGATTTTGTGGGACGATGCTTTTTTTCTCCTTTCCGCTTATTTCCCATATTTGGCTGGTGCATGTTTCATCTCTTTGGGTAAACTTGACATAGCTTGCTAGTGCACTTTTTTTTAAAAGGTATTTTTAAAGTCTTATTTATGGCTGTTTGCTCATATTTTACATTTGTTCTGTGGCAATATTTTTTCCGGTGGAGCTTAGTCATCTTTCACATTGTGCTGTTCGTTTTCTTCTTGCTTCTTGCGGGAGCTTTGTCTGGATCCTGTGCTGCATTTCTTTTAAGTCCTTCTCCTGCTTGAATGGGGCGGGCTTTTAGAGGACAGCTCTTTTCGGGCCGTTTGGGTTGCACCTGTGCCAGAACCGGTCTATGCTACAACCAAAGTTTTCTCAACCGGTGGGGTGGGTAGCTGGTTTAGCAGGGGTCTATGACTGTGGGTCATTTGAGCCTTTACTTCTTTCCAGAAAGCAGCGATCAACAGAGGGTTGCTTCCAAGTCAAGGTCTCTCTTCTCTAAAATACCGCTTCACGATTTTCCGAAGCCATTGGCTTTGCCCACAGCTCAGGGTTGTGGGATGGGTGGCAGGGCTGCCCCTCTGGCTAGCCTGCATTACCCCGCTGTAGTCGCTCAAAGAAACGAGTGTTGAGCTTGCCCTCTCTCGATCTGTTACACTTCCTTTTGGAAGCTGGTTTTGCTAAAATCGTTTTATAGGTTTGCCACCACAAACATCTTTTGCAACAAGTGTTTTTGACCTTCACTACATTTTTCAGCTCTTTCAGTCGAGGAGAGGAAGATTTAGGAAAGAAGACCATAAGCTGTGATTTGCACATGTTTTGTCTGAAGCATTTGCCAGCTATTCTGGTAAAACATTCCAGCCCTCACTGAATATTGAACAATAAGGCGGTGAGAAGAATGAGTTTGAGATGGGAATTTGAAAGTAACTACTGCACATGGCAATTAGAACAAAAAGAAGAAAAAACCATGATAGATGTAATCATTGAGATAAAGTGCATATTATCTGAAAGGCCAAGGCTGGTGTGTCAGATTTTGGAGGCTCTGGGTCTAGGGAGAGGAGGCCCTGTGAAAGCAGAGAAATAAGAATAAGGGAGAAACAGGAAGAATTTCACTTGTCTGCAAGGAATGTTGAGCTGGATTATTTAACGATGTCATCTTAACAGTGTTTCAAAATGTTGTTGTTGTTCCTACGCACAATTCTTATGGTCATTTATTGATTCACATGATACATTATTTTAAGCTTCTTTTATGGGCCATGTCAGGCCCTGGGGTAGAAGGTGCGGGTAAGTCACAGCCCTAGTTGATGATTGCCTTAGCGTAGGCTGTTATAACAAAAATGCCATAGATTAGGTGCCTTATAAACAATAGACATTTATTTCTTACACCGTGGGGGCTGGAAAGTCCAAGATCAAGGTGCTAGCAGATTCAGTGTCTCAGGAGGGCCTGCTCCCTCGTTCTTGCTGTGCCTTCACACGGCAGAAGGAAGGTAAGGGAGGTCCATTTATAAGGACACTAATCCCATTCATGAAAGCTTCACCCTTGTGATCAAATCACCTCCCAAAGGCCCCATGTCCTAGTACTATCACACTGGGGGTTAGGATTTCAACATGTGCAGTTTGGAGGGACACATTCAGTGCATTGTCAGATACTTATCTAGGTACTAGGGATAAACCAGTGATGGACACAGACAAAAGTCTCTACCACCATGAAATTTTGCTGGGAAATGGGATTTTTCTTTGCAAAATTGTGCTTTATAAGATATACACATACATATACATATCATATACATATCATTTGATGATTCGTGTACATTTGGTTTTCTTCCAGGGTTTCTGGCTCATAGTTTCCAAAGACATTAGAATTTCCTAAGTGATGAGAGCTTAGACATATCTCCTATGTTAAGTTAATAAGGTGACTTTTGGAAAACATCTAAAGATGGGGGCTGGTTGACATTAGAACCAACCACATGAATAGAGGGTTGGAACTTTCAGTCCCCTCCCCAGCCCCCAACCTTTGGGGAGGAGAGAGAGGTAAAGAAATAGCCAGCAATTTAATTAACCATGCTTAGGTAATGAAGCATCCATAAAACCCCCAAAGAACAGGGTTCTTTGAGGATATGGGGAGAGTGGCACACCTAGAGAAGACTGGGAACCTCTGTGCCCTTCCCCCGTATTTTGTCCTATGCATCTCTTCAACCTGGTTGTCCCTGAGTTATATTCTCTTACAATAAACTCTTGATCTAGTGAGTAAAATGTCTGAGTCCGGTGAGCTGCTCTAGCAAATTAACCAAACATGAGGAGGAGTCCGTGGGAATCTCTGATTTAAACCAGGGGTCCTGACAGGCATGTGAAGTCAAAGGAGGGGGTCACTGGAATTCCAATCTATTGCCAGTTGGTCAGAAGCACAGGTGATAACCTGGCTTCACACCTGTGGCATCCGAAGTGGAGGCGGGAGTATTCCTGTAGGATTGAGCCCTTCACCTGTGGGCTCTGATGCTATCTGTCGCTGGGTGGAGAGTGTCTGAATTCAGTTGAATTGTAAAACACTTGGCTGGTGTCAGAAAATCGCTGTTGATATGGGGAAGTCCCCCCACCATAGCACACTTGTTGGAATGGAACCCAGGAACCCACGATACTCTCCAAGGGGGAAAAAGCAGTTATAAATATAGGATGATTCCTTTTTGACTAAAACTGTAAGAGATAGCAAACCACATGAAACCCGTTGTAGGTTAAGAATCACTGGGTTAGGCTTTTGTACAGAGACTGAATAAATTATTTTGCAGACAATAATTAAAGGGAAGATAAAAGCATACGATGATTTTTGAGTACCAAAGAGACGACAGAGATTCCTCTCTGTTACAAAAAAATCAGCGAGGTGTTAGTCATTCTCATCTTACACTGAAGGCACCCAGATGTCAGAGCGTTAAGTGCTTTGCCCCGCGTCACACAGGCGCTCAGTGGAGGGACTTGAGCTCTGTCCAGGCTTCTGTGACTTATTCCATCTCACTGCATTACCCACTAAATTATTGCCCACCTCGATTCCAGGAGTATGGCTTTCGCCTGAATAAATAAAGCCACTCTGTTATTCTGTTTCTGTTCTCCAGCTCCAGCTGTTCTTGCCTATGGTGAGGACAACAGTAGGCTCCTTCTTCCCTTTCTTCTGCTCACATGCCTCAAAGTAAGTGCCAATTAATAAAGCTGTTTAGTTTTCTAAACATCTGAAAGGCATAAAAAATATGGAGACTTGGAACAGCAGGCCTTTTTTTTTTTTTCTTTTCTAGCCAGTGATCTGAAAAGTTTGAGAGGCGATCGTAGGTGCTGGAGGAAGTAAAGAGATGCAGGTTGTGGCAGAACTTGTCAAAGACTGAACAACCGTGAAGAATTTCTCCACCGAGTAAAGGGCGCTAAACAACAGCTAAAACCAGCCATCGAAGGCAGTATCTTTTCACATTAAAGAAATATAAATTTGACTAAATGTTCCAAGACCTTGTTATATAAACATAACTCAAGTAGCCTGAATGGAAGGAAAAAAAATGTGGCAGACAAAGCTGTCCACAGCTCACATATTAACACCAGAAAGCACGGAGTATGCTTACTCGGATTAATAGTCTTTGTTCAAAACAAAAGCAACTGCACTTTGCAACTTTCCTTCAGAAACTTGCTTTCAGTCCCTTGCATCAGGCGGTGAGGGTGCGGTTACTTCGTGGGCTTGTATCCGCAGGAGCTAATGTTCGGGTTCACCGCCGCCAGGATAGACATTTGTGGGCTCCTGCCTGAGAAATCATGTCTGTGTGAACCTGTCTGCATGTCCCTGTGAGTGCTGGGTTTGGAGGCAGGTGCAGGAGGCTGGGGCATTCCGAGGGCCACACCTGGGATCCTCCGTTTTGTGTGTGTGTGTGTGTGTGTGTGTGTGTTTGCAGACGTGTGTCTGTGCATGCCGTTGTGAGGGTTGCATGTGTGGGTAAATTTCAGTGCTTTACTTGTGTGTGCGGGTGTGAGCACCTCCATGGGGAGAGGCACGAGTGCCTCTCTGTGCAAGCTCTTTGTGTGTAAGCACGCCCGTGCAAGCCCAGGTGTGTCATTGCCTTCGTAAGGACGTGTGCATGCATGTGTGTTGTGTGAGTCTGGGGGAAGGCAAGGAGTCTGTCAGCAGTGTCGAGGAATGACAAAGTGTTACTGGAGGGGCTGTTTCTCCGCTGTCATGCTTCACTGTCCGCGTGGAAGCTGTTTCCAGAAATGGCTGCTGCCGATTTGTCCTGCTGTTAATTGATGTCAAAGCTGTGTCTGTTGGGTCTGGCACTCAAGCGATAAAGTGAAATTTCCAAACAAGTGCAGACCCCCTGAAGCTGTCCTGAGTTTACAAGGTGATTGAAAACAGACATTTTTAGGGGAAAAAAAAGATTACATTTTTGGCAGCACTTCATCTGGAGGGCCAGTTTGACAGGTCAATGTGTAACGCACTTGGGGTGGACTGAGGGAGGGGCGCTGAGGACAGGAATGGAGGTGCGGACAGGAGAGGAAAGGGCGACCAGCCAAGCTGACCAGCTGAGACAGTTTCTCAATGCATTTTCCCAGGCTCCGAGTGGTTGGTAACCACTTCAATGCTCTTTTCCCCGAAGAGGAGGATCCTAGAACCAGGTGAGACACCATCCAGAAAAACCCCTTTATGTCCGTTTTAGGAAACATTCCCAGAGTGAGAAGGCTGCTTCAAGCAGATTTCAGATTACAACCCAGATTAACAAAATGTAAGAATTACAGAATTCAGGTTTTTATTTCTTCCTAATATTCCTTTTTGTTTCCTTTGATCACATTTATTTGTATAAAAAATATTCAAACAAATCAGGGGTATGACAACTGTTGGTTAGTTAGGGAAGGAAAGGAAGAAGGTCTGTAGGACTGTTCATGGTCCATCGTTTCCTTCCCTGCATTCCTGTTCACATTCTTTCATTTGAAATCCAAACACACAAATACTCTGGTTTTCTCTCTCTCTCAATAGGTTATTGGAAATATTGCCGTAGCATGTTAGGTACCTCTTACCAGAAGACAGTTTTAATTCCCTTTTTACCTATTACATCGATTTTCACTGAATATCATTTTTCTCAATTGATGCTATAAGTAAATACCTTTAAAAAAAAGATTTTATTTATTTATTTGACAGAGAGAGACAGCAAGAGAGGGAACAAAAGCAGGGAGAGTGGGAGAGGGATAATGCGGGGCTCGATCCCAGGACCCCGGGATCGTGATCTGAGCCTAAAGCGGACACTTAACGACTAAGCCACCCAGGCTTCCCTATAAGTAAATACCTTTAATAAGCCTTGTATATGCTTATACACATGCAATTCACAATTAGGATGCAAGTGCAAATTTACAACATACATGACAATTAAAGCAAGCTATATTTCATAGTTTACAAAAATACTTGTGTAATATACACCAATTACCAACTCGCTATACAGATAAACAGACTTAGAGCCAGCGGTGAATAATTAAAAGTGATTTTAAGCATGCATGCAAAGTGTTTCCCCAAATGACCAAACCTATATAAAAATGCAAGTGCCTTTTGAGGATGAAACTGTTAATCTGCAAAATAAAAGTATGTCTTCAAATGGGACACTACTTAAAAGAGGTCTATAACTACAGGATCCAAGTATTGATGGGATATGTAAACTTGTAGAAGGAGATCAAAACGCCTCCCCACTCCTAAAGACATTATTGTTCCAAGGCCTCGGTGAATAGAGTTTTACTGGCAAACACATTAAATGTTTTTAGGGCCTCTTTTGATGACTGACTGTGTGTTTCTTTTTTCCTCCTTGAAATCTCTCTCTTGGTCTATGGCCTTTTAAGGATTTCCCAGCACTTCTGTGATGCCCCCATGGGAATGGTGAATTAAAGTCAGGCTCAGAGTTCTCTCCTACATGACAGAGCTCCCTGATGGGGCAGCCTGGGTCGAAGGAGGTTGTGTAGACTGCACACTGAGTAATGAGCGTTCTCCTTCCCTTTGCCTTCAGAACACTCAGACCTCCACACCTCATGGTCAGAATGAGGAATTACAGAAAGAGCCCCGAAGGCTGAATTAAGATGTGTAACTTAGATCTGTGGCCAAACAGGCTTTTAGAGACTTGATTCCCAGAGTCTTAGGGTCCATGGCTGTCAACTGTGACTTCATATTAAGGTCCATCTAGGAGAGTTTTCTCAAAACCCCAGTGCTACCCCCTAAGGATTCTAATGTGTTTGGTCGAGGTCTTAGGCTTAGATATGGATACGTTTGCCTGGAGTAACACCTCTGCCTATCTCCCTCTGGGACTCAGGTACCCAATGTTAGCCTTGGGATTCAGAGATTCAAGACCCTGGATGTCATCTTTCCTCAAAGACAAGGTCAACATCATTATGAGCTAGCTGAAGAAGAGATGTTCTTCTCACCTCCCCACACTCTTCCCTGGGCCACACCTCTTGAAAGCATTGACAGGGTAGCTTCTGTGCTTCCCCTTGCTTCATCACTCGCCTGTCCCAAAGTCGTGATTTAGAGAATTCGTTCAATAGGGAGAAATTGCTGTTGCTCCTCTGGAGCTCTAGCCTTTCTAGCCTCCCGTGGATCTTTCTGCTCAGAGAACAGGGTCATTACGCTCTGCTTCTGGTTTCACATCAAAAGCATACAGGGATGAGTGTTGAGTTCTCAAGAACAGGTACGGAGGTCTGTATCTTTCTGGCCCCAGTTAAGAGGTAGCAAATTCCCCTGCAGCAGCTGGCCAGGATAGGGTCTACTGGTCATTGTCTCCCTAAGGCAGAACATCTCAGCGGGTTAGACCTTGCCACTCAATTGCATCCCAGGACCTGAGCATCAGTTGGGAGCTTGTTGGAAACACAGACGCTCTGACCACCGCCCCCCACGCCCTCACCGGGACCACTGGATCAGAATCTGTATTTATAGAAGGTCCTCAGGGGATGTACTACGCATGAAAGTTTTTGAGGAACACTGCTTTCAGCCAGCACCCCTTTCTGCATCCAGCTCTATAATGAAATCATATGAGGAACGTTTAAAAAGTAAACCAAAGCCCAGGTCTCACCAATTAAATCAGAAGCTGTTGGGTGGGATCTGAGCACCAGCATTTTTAGAAGCTTCTCACATGAATATGAAGCTGGGATTGAGTGGCATCATGTTACAGTCCAGGAACAAATTATTCTTAAGACTATTTTAGACACAGATCTAAATTATCAACTCAAATATGTATGTATTAGCAGTAAAACCAATATTTTGATTTTTATTCAAATGACTTTTCTCTTTATATCTTCATTGGTCTGAACACACAGGGATAAAAGCCAGATTTTTTACTTTGCACCCTTTTCTTTCTGAGCTATTTATTTATTTATTATTATGTGATGTTAGTCACCATACAGTACATCATTAGTTTTTGATGTAGTGCTCCATGATTCATTGTTTGCGTATAATACCCAGTGCTCCGTGCAATACGTGCCCTCCTTAATACCCATCACCGGCGTAGCCCATCCTCCCACCCCCTCCCCTCTGAAGCCCTCAGTTTGTTTCCCAGAGTTCATAGTCTCTCATGGTTCATCTCCCCCTCTGTTCCCCCCTTCACTTTTCTCTTCCTTCTCCTTTGTCCTTTTTTAAATGCCAACAAACTCTTAGGTCCCATATGAAATCCCATGTGTTACTGGGGGGAAAAAAAAGGAAAAGTAAGGCTTGACTCAGACAACAGATGGATACAAGCCAAAGAAAAATATTCCCTAGCTTTCCTACATGATGCCAAGGGTTACTTAGAGGCACAAATGAGAAGAGGCTAGAGTGTTGTTGACCCTTCCACTGACTGTTTATCCAACACTTCTGGGAGATTTCTCTATGGGTATAAACACTCACTGAGCCCTCCTTTGTACCCTGAGCATGGGGTCTGAGAGTAATCATTTATACCTTAATTACCTTCTAATAGTGTGTGTGTGTGTGTGTGTGTGTGCGCGCGCGCACACGCACGCGCGCATGCGGGGACTGGGTGGAGGGGTTCCTGCCGAATTGATAGGCATTTTGAAACTTTCAGACTTTCTGGGTTGAGTAAGGAGTTAAACAATATTGATGGGGTTAGAATCCTCAGTGAACAAAAGGGTGGGGGCAGGTTACAAAAATCTTCCACCCACCTCCAGAGCCCCATTGTGCCCTAGTCGCCTATTCCTACCACGTAGAACAAAGACCACAATCTGGCAGCCTATGGCAAAAATCTGGCCTACGTATACACTTTTAACATTTGTTTTCTATTAGCTGCTGAAAGTTAGAAATTGAGAGGTCTCATGTAAATTTTGGACTCGTGACTTTTTATAGAATACAGAAAACTGACAATGCATGTTCCTAGTTCAAAGCCTTAGTAGTTGGGAAACATTAAGCAAGTCATGCAGCTATTGGGAACCTCACTTCCCTTGTCTGTAAAATCAGAATAAAGATATTCACTTACCTCATGTGTTTTTTGTGAAAATCAAATAAGCAATATATGTAAGTGTCCCTAAACGTTGTCTGAATTATAGTAGAATCTCAATAAATGGAGTTTGAGTCATTATTATGATTATTAAGTAAGTTACAAAGACTATCCAGGCATAAAATACAATAATTTTGATGTTACATACCAAGATTATCTCTCTATTAATTAATAAGAGTTACATAATAGTTCTTAAAGTGTTGTCTCTCTTTTAGTCTGGTCTGAGTTTTCTGATATCCATGCACTCTGAACAAAATACCTTTGAAGTGCTGGATATGGGAGACAGACAGACCTTTCCAGCTTCAGAGAAGCCAAGTACTTCTGGAAGACCCTTCACATCATCTGAATATACATCACTAGTTCAGAAATGCTGCCTGTATTTCCTAAAAAAAAAAAAAAAAAAAAAAAAAAAAAAAAAACTTTTCCACAATAACTTTCTGACCTAAATGGACACATCTGTAACTGTTTGAAGCCTGCTACAAGCAGTACAGAGCACACTGATAGTTATAACTAGTCCTGGTATATTATTTAGAAGACGTGCCATGAATAGTTTAGCATCTTAGAAATAAAAAATACGTTGATGACTATCAAGTGTCTGACCTTGAGCTGGGCAATAAAGTACAAGAGACCAAATAAAGTCTTAAAACCCGTAATTTACTGCCTGAGAATTCCATTCCAGCTGTTTCTCTGGTGGGAGAGCTTGAGTTTTCTGCCAAATTAAAGTTGAAACAGAAACGTAATATATTCAGTTGGTAAAAGTTCTCCTAGAAATAAATAATATCGAGTGAGTAAAGTCAGCCCCAACGCGCAGGCTTCTTTATAACTGCCAATTTCAGTTTCCCTGAAACACAGCTGCAGGATTAAAGACCCAATAATGTTTAGCCTTTTCCAAAATTTCTACATCTTTTATCCAATAAAATCCTTACATCAACTCCCTAAGACTGTTAATAAAGTTAATTAGTTAACATAGTCTACGTTATGCTCTGCTAATCGACACTCTCTAAAAGTCAGCGACTTAACAGAATAAGTTAATTTCTTGCCCACATGATTTCCTATTCATTGAAATTCTAAGTGACTCATTGATCCAGAGTCTTCTTGTATTTTAACTCTACTATCTCAACATACAGACTCTACCCTGGCCATGAGGAAGAGTTAGGACAGCACCCCTCCTTAGAAATGGAGAGCCACCACACACGGGCACCGCTTGGTATGAAGAAAGGTAGCATCTGTCGGTGGATCAGAGCTGGAGGACCCGGCTCATGGGTCCCACTCACACTTAGCGGCAGTGGGATTTGAGCACTATCTGAGGGTCATTAGTCCAGTATTCTCTTTAGCAAGTGGGAACAGCAAAACTTGCTGTTCATTCATCAAGATAATGTATTGAGAGCACTTGGAACATTATATAATGAAAGCAAAATAAATAAATAAATAATGCTTTTACATATTAAGGGATCAAGAAATCTTCATTAAGTTAAAGTTGTTGTGATGGTCAATTTTATATATCAACATGGCTAGACGATGACTCATATACACTGCTCGAGTAAGTTCCCTGGCTGTGGGAAAGAGGCATTGATGGGGGAAATCCTGAGTTGGTTCAGTGAGCTGGACCCTAGCAATCAGAGACTCTTCATTCCTCCCCTATCCTTTGAATGTGGGTTTTGTTTGCCTTTCCTGTTCCCAGAAGCTGCCCAAGGATACAGTGGTGCTGAGACTATTTGCACGGTATACGTGACTGATCCCAGTTAAGGCCTCTATATGAAGTTTTAACATTTGGCGGGCAGGTGCGAAGATCTACTTTTCTTGAGGCTGCCCAAGACAAGCCCTGTGCATAAGCCCTTGCTTATTACATCTGCCACCTACCAACCTGGAGTGGCTTCCTCTTCCTTCCCTAGTTCCCTGTGCTGCCTGCATAGGGGCTGCATTCAGATAACACCCAGGGGCATCCGAGGAAGTTTGAACCAACATGCCCAGGAATATCTTTAATTTTATATGGTGGAAATTCAGAGGGCAGATTAGGATAAGAGAAAGGGGGAATGAGGTGTGCAACAGATCTTTGGGAAATACACCCTCTGCCACCCAACCTGGTGTTCATTTGCATATGTAATATCCTACATGCAGGAAGAACTTCCAGTCTCTCTGCCTACCCGAAACCTTCTAAGAAACCAACATTAGTCGCCATTTTTTCCTGAAAACTTTATGACTTTACTCTCAACTCTCAGTTTCTTTTTTCTTCAGAATCCTGAGTCTCTTACATTCTGCACTATTTTTTTTTAACGTGGCCACTGTTAGATGACGCATTTGAGTATGGAAGAACCTTAGTAAATACGAGCAAATTGAATGAAGATTTAGATTTTTAGCTTATTCCCTAAACTCAATATGAGTCTAGACCTGACTCTGACAGTATTTATGTAACTTTGCAGAAATGACTGTATATTAGCTCTTAAATTTTCATCTGTGAACTATGTGGTTTAGATGGCCTTTAAATCACTTTCTAAGTTGAATGTCACTCATTGTTTCAAGAAGTATCTTTTTTGGATCAGAAGGTCAGTTGGGTCCAGGATATAATGACCAATAATTATGATATGGAATTTAAGATATAATAGGGGTGATATTAACAGAAATTATATATGTAATTATTTTCTCTATATATATATATGCATATATGTATCTTTACCTATATTTATAGCTATAATAATTTAGTATATTGCCTTATGTGGCAGGATTCAATGAAAAAATGCTTTTCTTTCTCCCTCTCTCCCTTCTCTTTTTTTGGACTACTCTGCAGCCACTGTCAATGTAAATTTGATCTGGCACATCAGTCATCGCCCTAAATCCAGAGATGACGTGTTCCCTGTCTACAAGGCAACAGATGAGACTCTATGCCAAGCCCCTGTTCTCTATATCACTGCTCCATCCTTCATCATCTCCTCAAGACAGATTCACAGTCCTCAATGGCTTCACAGACTGAAAGCATTGTTCTTATTTACACTTACTTTCTTCCCACCTGATTCTAAAAAAATGGTTTGTAGTCAAACAGAAGGAAAACAAAAATTTGCATGTTCTATCAATTTTCCTGTCTCCTGAGATGTTGAGATTTATAAAGGGAAGAAGGCAGTAGTGGAAGGAACACTGGGTAGGGAGATAGAAGACTTGTTTCTAGGTTAAAGGAAATGATTTAAGAACAAGTGCTCTGGGACTAGAAAGTGCTATCTACACATCGGGAAACCTTACTATTATTCTGGGTGGTTTTGTTTTTTTGTTTTGGTCATAACAAGTGTATATGCTGGGGTGCCTGGGTGGCACAGCGTTTAAGCGTCTGCCTTCGGCTCAGGGCGTGATCCCGGCGTTATGGGATCGAGCCCCACGTCAGGCTCCTCCACTATGAGCCTGCTTCTTCCTCTCCCACTCCCCCTGCTTGTGTTCCCTCTCTCACTGGCTGTCTCTATCTCTGTCGAATAAATAAATAAAATCTTTAAAAAAAAAAAAGTGTATATGCTTGAAAATGCCATTTCATTCCTCAGCTTACTCTCCCATAAATTAATGGGTTTTAACCAAATATTAACAATCTAATATCCAGCCTGAAGATATATATTTACTTAAAAACATATTACTTCTTAATTTGGACAACTCATTGTATCCAGCACGAATAGATAACAGATATAATCTATTGACTTTAAAGAGAAGAGAAAGGTCAGCCAATGGGAAGTTGCTATGCTAAATAAGGTATTTAAAAGACTTATTTTTGTTGTTATTATTATTCCAATATTTGAACCTCTTTCCTTATATATCAAAACTCATTCCTTTAACTGTCTTTAATCTTTGTAGTGCTGCTTATTCTCCCAGCCAGAATCTATCCATGGTCCCAATGTGTCTATCATGGCTCCAGCCATTACATCTGAAAGCACAAATGACACAGCATAGTCCCATCCCCTCATATGGCTCTCCCCCCCCCCCCATCCAAAGGAGAGGATCTTTCCTGGAAGTACTCTCAAAAACTCTTTCTCTTGTTTTGCTTGTCACAGCCATGTGATCACTAGTCGTTGGCTATGGTGGGGAAATCTTAATATATGTTATGTTGTAAGAGACAGAAAAACTTGCTCTTATGTTTTCTACCAACTTTAGTTATCTCTTGTAGTGGGATAAGTTTTCTACTTGGCTCTCATTGCAACTTCCAAACTATTTCTTCCATTGGAGAATATGTGTGTGTGTGTGTATATATATATATATATATATATATATATATATATATATATATATATATTTCTAGGTATTTGTCATTAAATTTTATTACCCTCTTCTTCTTTATTGCTGTCATCAGCCACTCACCAGTCAGCAGCCCTTTATCCTTTGATGTCTTTAGCATCTGGCTTACAGGGTCTTCTTTACCACTAACTTCTGTTACCATTATTGGTGGTCTTCACCACCACTCTGACAATAGTATCCAATAGCCTGGTCTGCCATATTCTTGACATTTCATTTCTAATGACTGTGTCCCTCTCTGCTCCCATTTTCTGGTGCCCATTCCCATAGTCTTACACTGGATCTTGTCCCATTTATGACTGACCATTCACTAAGATGTCTATTTTAGACAATGCCCCATTGTCTAACAACCATTTTATTCTATGTAAGAAACCACACTTTCTAGATAAGTGTATTTTCTTCTCTCCCAGAAAATTATTTCACATATGTGTCTCCCTTCTAAAAATGATAGCTTTCCCCATGCCCACACACAAGGGTAACCAATGACCATGGCTAATCTTTCATGAAGTCGGTCATTTAAGTTTGACTTTATCTTTCCACCACTAAGATCCTGGACTGACCACTTCCATCCTCCTATTCTCATCCTTCCAGCCTATCAAAATGCATGGACTTTCTCTTCTCTAATGTCAGCCTTTCTACACCCACCCCCTAGTCAATTTGTTCACAGGTAAAATTATTCATCATGTTCTTTTTGTCTTGTGTTATTTTCTATACTTGCCTTAAAAATAAATCTTCAAATCCCTCGACTACTCATTTATAGAGTTGTCTCCCTTGCTCAGCACTTCAACTGGCCTGGGTCACTTGTTAGGTAGAGTGAGCCAGACCCTCATCCCGGAATCCCTGAAACTTTGGTTGCTGTTTTGACAGGCTATGCTAGTTGCGATTGCCTACTTACTGTTATGTCTAAACCGGGAAGCACGTGGTGTGCCACAGGTCTAATGAGCGCGCTAGACTGGGTGAGTCCAAATCACCTTTCCTGCGCCTACATTCTGCAGAAGATCATGACTAATTTCTGCTCCTTTTATAAAACTTCCCCTCTCTTGAAGCTTCACTGATGGTTCAGCGCATGGATCATTATGCCACATAGTTAATCCTGTATCTTATTTGATCATTCATTGTTGCTTTACAGGTGTGACTTCTGTCTCTTTCTCTAGATGGCAAGGGAGTTTGTATTTTTTTTTTTTAAGATTTTATTTATTTATTTGACAGAGAGAGAGACAGCCAGCGAGAGAGGGAACACAAGCAGGGGGAGTGGGAGAGGAAGAAGCAGGCTCCCAGCGGAAGAGCCTGACGTGGGGCTCGATCCCAGAACACCGGGATCACGCACTGAGCCGAAGGCAGACGCTTAACGACTGACCCACCCAGGCGCCCCAGGGAGTTTGTATTTTTAAGCCTAGATATCATCTTCATTGACTGAATACAAGTGCTTGCATGTAATTTTCATTCGTAAAGTGAATTTTCTAGTGAAAATGTTATTAGTCTCCTGTCAAGCCGACTGTCTTTGTTAGCAGCGCCTGGATACATAGTTCCAGCTCCATTGTTCATTTTCTCGGTCATCCGTAACTTGGGAGTTTTTAGAATCTGTTTTTTGTGCCCAGAGTACTTAGAGGGTCTCAGGAGAACTCGCCTCAGTTAGTGACACCCATGAAGTGGTCTCTTTAAACTTCTAATGAGCGTGAGGGAGGTAGCAGAATTCTCACATCTAAGAACTTCACCCCCATGGTTTGCCACAAAGCCTTGTATCCTCATTATTAGATACTTCCTGGTAAAAATCAAACCAAGGTCTCTTCCACTCAGCAGGATCCTGGGAGGCAATCTCTAGCCTGATAAAAACAAGGCTAAATCTCAAACTACTTTTTCCATTTTCAGGAGGTGGCTATATTTTCATGTCTTTGACATACATGCAGGTGGCACGTTTATGATGCTGTGCGCTTGTGGACCCTGAATTCTGGCAGATCTGAGCCCAATTCTAGCTCTTCCACTTACTGGTATAAGGGGTACCCAGCCTCTCTGAGCGTCACTTTTTCAATCTGTTAAAAATGGGAAGAATAATAGCATAATTTCATGAAATTGAACACAGATACAGTCAGGCAAAGCATGTGAGGCTCTCAGCACAGACTTAGAACAAAAGCCCAGTGAATGCTAATTTTATTATTTCTGTTTTTGTTTAGGAAATCTATGTGAGGGGAACTTTTTTATACCCAAACATTGTATCACTGTTATTTATAAAATTAAATAGTAAATAAAAATCCAAATGGACAACACTAGAATGAAGGATATATATGAAGAGATAGTATGTATTACAATTATGCTTATAATTATTTTGGAGAGTGTATAAATGTAGCTTTGCTTCAAAGTTAACTGATTGAAACAAGATGAAATTTAATATGTAGTATGATGTTAGTGACATACAAGCAAATCCTCCACACGTGTAAACACAGCTGATGCAGCTGGTGGTAATGGTTAGGTAAAGCCATACAGCCTGAAGGTTTCCTTAACAGTGCTGGCAGGAAGGAAGCAGCGGAGTGTGGCTCCCCTGGGCATTTGCCTACCAGCAGGGTGCTGCCGCACATTGAGAAGGAAGGAAAGAGGTAATGGAGCAGTTAGAAGATGGCCTGGGCCTAGTGGTCCTGGAACCATGGATTCCACTTCCTGAACTCACGAAGGCATCTAGGGAAAGGCACTTTCCTTTGTTGGATCTATTTCTACATCAGTAGAAAAAGGTCAGTAGATTGGGGCAAACAAATGAAAATGTTAATCATCTTTGTGAGGGTCTGTGAGGTGCCATGAAAGCTTCATATTTGCCTCTATACTCACGGCTCTGCAGGTAGCTATGATTATCCCTTTTTTTTATGAGTAAAGAAACAGGCTCAGAAAAAAAACAGGCATATTTCGCACAGCTAGTATCTTGCAGAGTTGAGATTTTTTCACATGGTTTTATCAGGTCCTAAAAATCATATTCCCTCTTTTGTCCATGGGACTGAATGTAAGACTCTCAGCATGCGGGAGCAGTACAGAGGAGGCTGTATTACTCACTAAAGTAGGTAGGAAAGGAGAACCAGCACTTAGCCAAGTAAGGCAGTCAAGAATTCTGTGATTTCTTACCTTCCTGGCTTTCCTGGGTTCCCTTTGCATCTCTTCCTGCTGCATTAAGACCTGCACTTCAAGCCTGAGTAGACTTCTCTGAGCAAAACTCTGAGTTTACTAGCTTGCTCTACAGCTTCCCCACTACTTAAGAGGATAGTGAAGGTTCTTAGAGTAGCATTCAGTATCCTCCAAGTCTGGTCTTACCCCACCCCATCCCAGAATTTTCTCCAATGATGCCAACACCAATGTCCACTCTGCTCTGACTAGACCTCCACACTCCCCATTTGAACAGTATGACCTATGACTGTTCTCTCTTCCACCAGGCTTTTGCTTGTGGCCTCTCCTCATCCACCAGCCTTGGAGCACGTGCCCTTCTTCTGCAAGCTTTGAATCAAAACATCCTTGTTCTTCTCTGTAGAAAAAGGACCACGGTCACTTAAAGACTCATGTGGCCAAAGCCCGGGGAGATAGAGAATCTCTGACTTCAATGGGGTGTAGGTTTGAATGTCAGAAAGGCTGCTGGAAATGTCACAGAAATGCAGCAGGATAGAAGATGAGTAGATGGATTTTATGATGTTCTTGAATACCTCAAACTGTAGTTGTTAGTTACAGTGTATTGCTTATAATGGTGATACATGATGATAGATAATTGCTCTTAATTAATTTCATAAATCTATTAATTCATATGTAGGTTTTTACTGTGTAAACTATATTAGTGCATTTGTGTTTATATCATTTTATAGCTTATAGAAATGAATAATACATGATTTTAATTTTAACTTTATTTTAGTGATGAAAACTTTTTCTCCAGGCAATATATTATAATAAAGCTATTCTTTATATCTGAAGAGCTGTTTTTATTTTAAAAATATCTTTAGGTCATTATCTTATTTGGTACTTGAAGCGCTGCTTAAAAATAGTAAGAAATTGAGGGTCAGAGAGGTTAAGTAATTTTTCTCAAGCTACAGAGCATCCAAGAAGACTTCAGATTAGAATATATGACCGTTTCATTACTTTCTCCATAGGTCATGGTATTTCTTTTCAAAAAACAAGTAGTTGATTTAAAGTTTAAAGATTTGGGCATTTTTTTCAATCTGTTCCTGGAAGATGCGAGGTGGGGAATGCGGCACCCCTCCTTGCTGATTGGATTTTGAATTTATTTTCTGCATTCTGAATTATATAAAAAAGAGAAAATTTTTCACTGATTGCCTTTCTCCTTGGTGAAAGTCCGTTCTGTATTTAGCAGACACTTTTTGATAACTATGCCATTGGATTTGATATTCCTTTTAGTTACATTTATATTCCTAAAAGCCAAACTCATCAGCAACTGCAGATAAAGTCCCCATCATCATCACTCACAATATTATTTTCGCCAAGTGCAAAATATAAACGATGGCATGGCTGAAATATATTGATCGTATTTCTTTGGAAAATCATGAAACTTCCTCTGAGATATACTATTTGTCATAACTGTATTTTTAGCCAAGAATAATGAATAACTGATAAAATGAAATATGGTAGGACATAATTGGCAAATGGAGAGCATTTTGCAGAAATCACTCAAAGTATTTTGAATTTCATTTCTAGTCATGGTTTATTTAACACTAGCTGAGCACTCAGGGTTGTGCACAAAAGATTGATGATTTTTTAGAGCAATTCCTAAGTGTAATATTATGTCTTAAAGAATTATGCCACTCTCTTTAAGGGTGCTGAGAAAGATGTTAGGAGGCATCAATAACAATTCAAGTATTACTAACCATCTGCATTTTGTAAATCAAGTAGACAGAGGGTTTCCCCATACATCCCCTAAAGGAATTGCGTGATCCCAAAAGACATTTACTAAAGTATTTGTATAACAGTATAGTTTGTTACTGAAAGGTAATAGATTTGTGGATAATCCTAGATGTCTTAAGAAGAAGAATGAAATAGAAATAATATAAGAATCTACACAGGGGAGAATTTCTATGGAAGTTTGGTGCTGGCATTAATGTTTCAGTTGGCATTTCCTAAAGAATCATTTTTGCTCCCAACAGGGACCTCATAAATGTTCTGTCTAGTGAGTGTTGTTCTAAATAGTTCTCCTGTGTCCTAAAGATTTTTATGAGGGTCTCTCAGTACGTATGTTACCTCCAGGAAATCATTCATTCATTGAGAACCTTAGGATCTTAGAAACTTGAGAAGTTGGTGTTTGTAACAAATGCTTTCCACACACCTTTCTCATTTCTGTCTTGCTTGCTTGCTTTCTGTGCTTTATCATCTTTTCAGGCAGTGGGATATTGTAAAATTAGTATAGATTTAGAGTCAGAAAACTTGATTGGGTTGCAGATCTGGTATCTGTTAGCTTTGAAGCTACGGACAAGTTACCTAGCTTACGTGTGCCTTGGGTTTTTCATCTATAAGATGGAGATAATAACAGTCCTTAGGAGCAATGCTCAGAAAAATGATATAGAATAGATCTTCATTTAAAGTAAGCTATTAAGCCTCTTAACCCTTCTGATTCAAAGATCCCTCTTTTAAAGTTTAGGCAAATAATATACAGTTACTATCTGACCTAGTAATTGTTGCATCTGATCAAAAACAGGAAAAGAGTATGAAACGTTCTGGTAAAATAGGTTGCTTTATCTTTTTGGAAGAGACAGTGTTTAAGTGTATTGGAATCAGAGGAACTGAGTTTGAGTCTTGGTGAAGAAATGATTCTACCTGTGAACAAACTGCTTGGACCATTGGGGAGAGGCTGTTTCTATCTTGGAAAATTATAAAAAAAAAAAAAAAAAAACACCTGTCATTTTTCTAGGTCAAGGTGAGACTCCAAATGAAGTAATGTGTGCAACCATGTAACTCTTAAGAATGGTAAAGGGTACTGTTAACATTAGGTGTTAATATCACCATTACTAAGAACCAAATGGATTGCCATGCTTCTTCCTTTTCCCTGTTTCTAGGGAAGAAGTAGAGATATCATGCTTTCCTTCTTATGCACTAAATTCAGAAGGGTGCCCTCCCTGATGAATTCCATTTAAACCTTCCACTCTATTGCTGAGAGGAAGCCAAGTCATCATTCAGGAGTCACAAGTCTTTGCCAATCTGTCTGTTAGCTGCTGTGGAGGACACAGAGTTAAGACTTACATGGATTCTTCCTTGAGGGGTAGAGTCTATCGGGAGAAGTGAGTCTGAACACATACACACAAGCTGGTGTCAGAAGTGCTCAGAAGTGGAGAAAAACCCGTAGATGGCATTTGGACTGTGTGGCAGAGATCAAATGGGTTGAGTCTTCTGCGAAACAGAAGAGAGACAAGCAGCATTCTTAGAAAACCGTGATGGCAGTGTCAGAGGGAGGCAATGGGTATATACAGCGTAAAGAGAAACTTTCTTTTGACTAGAACCTCCTGTATCATTGGGAAATTGAATGGGACTAAAAACTGGCCACTGCGGAAGCTAGGCTTCATCTAGAAGATATGGGAGAACTAATACAAATTTTAAAGCCAGATGAGATGGTGATGGAGCTATTTTTATCCACCTTCTGGCATAACCTTGGTTGCTGTTGCTACTGTATGGGTCTACCATACATGGATCTCTTCTTTCACCCTAATGGGGCAGCCCCAGGACTCTCCCTCCTTTTCTTCCCCAGCCTTCATCTGCACATGAGATTCCTCTCCTTCCCTCCTTCCCAGAAACTTCCCCAACCTGTTCTTTAGCTTCCTTCTATTCCATCCACTATGATTTCCTTAGCCAGGTCACAACCTTTACAGATCAGCTCAATGCTTTGTAATGCCGTTTTCGTCCTCTAGAGAGATCCCACTGCCCACTCACTGTGTTTGCCTGATGCTGCCCTGAAGCTTTACAGTTACAGGTGCTGTATGGTGGGTAATGCATTTGTTTGTTCGCATGCCTGTTTCCCCCAAGTAAACTGTGACTCTTTTGATGAAATGGCCCATGTTTTGCTCCTTTTTTGTAAGCCACTTTACTTCATTTTATCACCAACAGGCATGATCTTATAGTTATGAGATATAATGTTGCTGACATTAAGCACCAGGAAATCTAATTTGAAATTAGTTCTAAGGTACTCCATCCCCTCAGAATCTAATGTATTCATACTACCATCTCCTTTAAATCAGCCTCTGCTTTGTTGCTATAATTTCAATCTGAAATTCATTCAATTATTTTTTTAAAAGATTTTATTTATTTATTTGACAGAGATAGAGACAGCCAGCGAGAGAGGGAACACAAGCAGGGGGAGTGGGAGAGGAAGAAGCAGGCTCATAGCGGAGGAGCCTGATGTGGGGCTCGATCCCATCACACCGGGATCAGCCCTGAGCCGAAGGCAGACGTTTAACCGCTGTGCCCCCCAGGCACCCCTGAAATTCATTCAATTATTAAATGCATGTTTATAGAGAGGAAGTTAGATTATGTGAAAAAATCCTGAGATGAATATCAATAGACCTAAGTTCTGGTCTTAGTTCTTCCTCGAGTAGACTATGACCTTAGACAATCATGGAAAATTTGTAGACATGAATTTCCTAGATATGAATTGAGACATTGGTTGCATGTTCGTGAGGATTCCTTTCAGTCCTAGCATGCTGCAATGTGTGTCGTGCCACAACAGAGTGTTCTGATGACTATCACAATGAAGATGAAAACTGCGGAAGTTTGAAGGAACCTAATAATTCCCCCTCCCTGTCCTCCAGATTACAGAGCAACTAACACACAGGAGCTAGGTAGGCCTTAAAACCCACCATTCACTTTACATCTGATAGGTATCAGTTAGGAAATGTAGCCTGGACATGAAGTCAGAAAAGGAGTTCTTATCACCTCTCCCATGAATTGAACCCTGTTATAGATGGACATCCAGAGGACTGCAGGGAGCTTAGTGCACCGCAGCAGGGGGGGATGGGGAAGTGTTCTTAGCCTGTGGGTAGGTCCTTCTAGAGGAAGACAAAGGACAGGAACATACATTGCTACCTTTAACTCTTACCAGTAATGTAGCCAACAAACCCCCAGATTTCACACATGCCAGTGCCTCCTTCTGTGCTTCAGGTCGTAGTGAATGACGGGTAGCAAGAAAATAGGAAAATCGACCCCAACATTTCCTGGAGAGGTGGAAGAATTGAGGCAGAGAGGAACATAAAGACCAGCACCACCAGCACACACACCACACACACACAATACGTTCTACAAAAGGCATGTGGAAAGGTTGGTTTTAACAGAAATGATCAAAAATGTGTTATTCTTTAGAACCTAGAATCAAAAGATGTCATTGAGATTGAGGAGTTGCCGACATGCAGCCGCTACTTGGAGCATTTATCTTTCTGGTCTCATTCCTACTTTATGAAATTTTTATTATCCAAAAAAAAAATTATAACAGGTTCAAAAGTATATTTATTGGTTCAGTGTTGAAACTCATATATCTTCTCATAAAAATGTTGACTGAACATGATTCAAAGGCAGAAAATTAGGTATTGCAATAATAAATCCTTCAATGTCCCCTCTCTGTCTCTAAACAAATAAATAAATGCAAACAATAGACATGGTCTCCCTTTACTCTTCTAGACAATGTTCCCATGCATTTTTTCACATGCTCCCTCTTTGCATATAATGCTCTTCCTTATCTTGCCTGCTGTTAGTCTTCAAAGCTAAAAGAATTTTCTCCACCTTCTCACAGATAGAAATCTCTCACAGCCTCACTGGGATATCTTCCCTGACCTCTGAACTAAGTACAAAGTAGTCTCTCTCTAGTCTCTCCCTTCCTCCCTCTCTCTCTGTTGATGTTTATACATGCAATTAAATAGTTTGGTTTTATGGACAATTTTCTAAACCCAAAGGTAGTAAAGTCAAAAGTCTTGAGAAGAAGAAATGGAGACAAGGATTTGAATGCAAGTGGTTTATTTGTGATGTAATTCTAAAAATCATAGGAGAGAATTAGAGAAGTGAGAAGGGAAGGGAAGAAAGTCAGCAAAAGTTATGTTAACTGGCTGGCATTGTGGGTTGCTGGGCCTCCATCTTGGTAAAGACCTCTGAAAAACTTCAAAGAGCAAACCTCAGAATGCTCCCACCCAAGAAACAGGGAAGCTGAAAATTTTAAGTACTAAACTCCTGTTAATGATCTGTTGAATGCTGCTTCTACGCTGCTAATTCATTGGTACTTCCAGTCTATCCTTGTGAGAGCCATGTCATTCCAGTGAGAAGATAAAGCCCTTGGGCAAAAGTTCCCAGGTACCTGTATCAGGAAGCCACCATGTCAGTAATACACAGGAACATTGAGTACAAAAGGAATTGGTAAATGTCTCAACAACATCTTTAAGAGTGGCAAATTCATAGCCAGAAAACATGTCAATTCTTGTAAGGACAAGTTTCTGACCATGTGCAGATAATAGAGTTTGTATGTGATTTGTCCTTAAGTGGCTAATTAATCTTCTAATTATACTTGATCAGAGAAAGAGCTCAGTTTTTAACTTCACATGATAGGTTTGACATCAGCCACACAATATTTGTAACAGCTTTCATAAAGGAAGCCCATGATGTTAGACCCATGAGTACCCTCCACTCCTTCCACCGTGAACTTTCACAGTATGGGCACATCGAGCACGTGCTAGAATGGACAAGAAGGGAGACTGTTTACCCTCCACTGGATGAGTTCTTCCTGTTTATCTGGTTGTGCTAGGGTTTAGCTGAGATGGATGCATTTCTAGTGGGCATTGACCTGAAACAAGATGATTTACACATTTTGGGCCATGTCATAGGTCCATACCCATGCATCTTTGTGAAAATTTTCTTATTTCATTATTCTCAACTTCTAATGTTTTCCAGGGTAAGTCATTTGTCATTGCCCAGGTAACTCTGTGTATATTCTTACCTGTGACCACTTTTCCCATGAAGTTGATGAACAGCTACACAGTGAAGATCTGTCAACTAGGGAAGAATGGCCATCACCACTATGCCTCATGGATATTATTGATTTGGGTTGTTTGCAGAAATTGTCTATTTTCTGCTCACACCAACATATGAAGTTGACTCATTTATGAACTAGTCTCACATTATCCTTCTAATGTTAGCTGGTCATAGCGAACTCCTAATAGAGCCATAAGTATGTGCTAAGGAGAGACATTGGTCAGAAGACCCCTGTGATCTAAGGACCTGGATTCCCAATGTACCATTTTCATATGATGGATTGATGCTGTGCTCTTCTGACAGTATTTAGCTCCTAAAGGACTCATTGTACGGTATAAAGATACCATAGATGAGTTCACATATGAATATATCCATTGCATACTCACTGGATGTCTCATGTTCTATTACAGGGTTTCTACTAAGGTCCAGTGGCTTGTCAAAAATTTCTGTTCAAAAGTGAATAGGTATTGTTGGTGGGAATGTAAATTGGTATTTACATTCCATATTGACATTTACATCCACAGCTTGGTTTCAGAGGTTTGTCAGAGAATCCACATGTTGTAGAACACCATGGGTAACATATAGATAACTTTACCTCCTTGAATGTACCGAAGAATAACTGCTTCCTGATCTTAATGCAGAAGGCTATAATGTTCTAACCTCATTCAAAACTGACAACCCAATGACTCAGAGCTATATTGCTAAAAGTGGTACTTGCTGCCTTCAAAACTCAAAATGGTCATCCAAGCACTGTTCCAGTTTCCTAGCGATAGCAAGGACAAAGGGAAATATTCTGAAATTTATTTTGGAAGGAATGTCTCAGTATTACCCAAACTCTCAGACTTCTAAAAACTTCACAGATACATCAGGCCCCTGAAACTTTGTAAGGTTTAATTTTCCACCTTCTGGGGCATAAGTGCCTTTCCAGAATTTACAGAGTGCTTTGCTATTTCATGGTCATCAGGTCAAATTAACATGATGTTATCAGTATAGTGCAGAGGTATAAAAACTACAGTACCCAAGTCAAATGTAGACTCTTGCCTATTTTCATGCATAAAGTCTTATTGAGACACAATCACATCCATTATTATTTTTTATTTGAGTATAATTGACACACAATGTTACATTAGTTTCAGGTGTACAACATAGTGGTTCAACAACTCTCTACACTATGCTGTGCTCACCGCAAGTACAGCTACCACCTGTCATCATGCAACACTATTACAATACCATCAGCTATATTCCCTATATTGGACCCTTTAACCCCATGACTTATTTATTCCATAACTGGAAGCCTGTATCTCCAGATCCCCTTCACTCCCACCCCTCTTCCCTCTGGCAACCACCAGTTTGTTCTCTGTATTTACAGGTCTGATTCTGCTTTTTGTTTGTTTGTGTATTCATTCATTTTGGTTTTTGAGATTCCACATATAAATGAAATCACACAGAATTTGTCTCTCATTCTGATTTATTTCACTTAACATAATACCCTCTAGGTCCATCCATGTTGTCACAAATGGCAAGATCTCATCCTTTTTCTTTGACCAAGTAATATTCCAATGTGTGTGTGTGTGTGTGTGTATGTGTATCACATCTTCTCAATTCATTCATCTATCAATGGCCACTGGACACTTGGGTTTCTTCCATATCTTGATTATTGTAAATAGTGCTCTAATGAACAGAGGGATATATATATCTTTTCAAATTAGTATGTATGTTTCCTGTGGGTAAATACCCAGTAGTGAGATTACTAGATCATTTGGTATTTCTATTTTTAATTTTTTTGAGGAACTTCCATATTGTTTTCCACAGTAGTTGTACCAATTTACATTCCCACCAACACTACTTGAAGGTTCCTTTTCCTCCACAGCCTCACCAATGCTTGTTATTTCTTGTCATTTTTATTCTGGCCATTCTGTTGGTGTAAGGTGATATCTCACTGTGGTTTTGATTTGTGTTTCCCTGATGATTGGTGATGTTGAACATCATGTATTTGTTGGCCATCTGTATGTCTTCTTTGGAGAAATGTCCACTTGGGTCCTTTGCCGATTTTTTATTGAATTATATAATTTGCAAATATCTTCTTCCATTCAGTAGGTTGCTGTTTTGTTTTGTTGATGGTTTCTTTTGCTATGTAAAAACTTTTTTATTTTGAAGTAGTCCCAACACTTTAAATTTTTGCTTTTGTTTCCCTTGTCTTAGGAACATATCTAGAAAAAATATTGTTATGGCATATGGCAAAGAAATTAATGCCTATCTTCTTTTCTAGGAGTTTATGGTTTCAAGTCTCACATTTAGATCTTTCATCCATTTTGAGTTTATTTCTTTTCATTCTTTTGCATATAACTGCCCAGATTTTCCAGACCATTTGTTGAAAAGACTGTCTTTTCCCCATTGTATATTCTTGCCTCCTTTGCCATAAATTTATGGAACGTGTAAGTGCGGGTTTATTTCTGGGCTGTCTATTCTGTTCCAATGATTTCTCTGTCTATTTTTGTGCTAGTACCCTACTGTTTTGATTTCCACAGCTTTGTGGTATATCTTGAAATCTGTGTGATTCCCACACCTATTAATTTATATCATGCCTATGACTATTCAATGGCAGAGTTTAGAAGTTATGACAAAGACTATACGGTCTGCAAAGTCTAAAATACCTCCTATGTGACACTTCACAGTAAAAGTTTGTTGAACTCTGGTAGAGCAGAACAGATGATTAAGGTACCTTTAATCTACATTGAGACACAGCAGGATATTAATATAGTTTTGAGTTTGTGAAAGTGTACTGCTTTCTTTCCAGGTAAATGCTAATAATATATATGATTCTCCCTTCTGATAGGCACTGGAACACGTAGTTTCCTCAGATCTATAGCTATAGCCCAAGAGCAAGCAGGGAATTGTGATGTCTTCTAGAAAAGATCAAACTCCAGCACAGAAATTATGATTGAGGCTACCAACTTGCTACATTTATGAAAGATTACCATCATCTATCAAGATCCATCTTTTTTTCTTTCCATTTTCACATATCACATCAGCAAATTAAGCTGAAATGTAATGAAGCCAACCATTTCTATGTCATTTAAGTTTGTGAGGGTGGCGTTATCACTGCTACTTCATCCAAGATGTACAACTACTTATGAATTACTGTGAATGAGGAATGTGGACAGTTTTGCAAGCCTCCACTTGGCTCGTTGTAGCATGATAGCTCTTCATTCACAAGTGACAGAACAGGATGATGGTTCTGGAAGTTGTTAAGTATATCCCTATGTATTATGCTCTCTGGAGCTGGGGAAATAAGCAGGTCATTATGCATTCAGAAACTGATATGGAACATATTTGGATCAGGTGTCTAATTATTTTGTGACCTCTGAACATCCACACTCTAAAAGGGGAGATTATACACATTTATTTGTTTTCATTGGTATTTCACATTCTGTATCCTATAGCCCCCTCAACATCTAGATTTTTTTTTCCTCAATGAAGAATTACTTTTACAAACAGCTGTATCCTATAGCCCCCTCAACATCTAGATTTTTTTTTCCTCAATGAAGAATTACTTTTACAAACAAACAATGTTGCTTTAGGAAGACATAGCTATTGTATATTCTTGATATAACATTAAAGTTTCTTTCTTAAACACATATGATCTTCCTTTCAATAATAGATTCTGGGGTCCAACAATTGGCTTAGATCTGGAAACTGGGTAAGGGAGAGTGATTTTCTAATGGATCAGTTGACATCAGCCTTTTTTCTTGTCTTTTTTTACTTTTATTATTTTTTTTTCTTTTTACTCTTTTAAAAAATATATAAATAAAACATTAATCTCATTGGCTGTTCATCTGCCTTGCCACTTGAAATGCTATCACCAAGATCCCTGTTTGCCTTCCGGGACTTGCTGCCTGTCCACCTTATCTCTAATAAATGTGTGTACCAGTTGGTATCAGCTATTTTGAAATTCTTTCATCCCTATCTATTAAGGTCATACTGACATCTCTCATTTATTCATAGATCATTATTACTTCTAAGCCTCAAGGACCAATTCCAAAAGTATACTATGATTGACTTAGAACATCCTTACAGGCATATTTAATTCTAAATCACTGTAGAATGTTCCCCTTTTAATAACCTCTCTCCCATCCAGCTATATATTCTATTGGACCCTCCAGATCTATTCTCGCACATGTTCCTACTGACTCCTCATGATGTGTAGTATCTACTTCTTTTCAGAATACACCCTTCATCTTTGGGCCATGCAGACACTAAATATTGGTTTAGAACAATAAAGAGAGAGAAACAGATTTTGAGAGGAGCAAGAATCACATTGTTGGCATTTACCTTGGGCAAAACCCTTGTGTAGTCTTAACACAATGAAAGATTGTTCTTCTTTATAAAGAGTAGAGGGCCACTCTGAATCATAGCAGATTTAGAGAAATCTTAGTATTCAAGATTGCCAAACACATATAGCCAACGTTCTCATCCCACAGCATAAGAGTTGTTTTTTTTGTTTGTTTGTTTTGTTTTTTTGTTTTTAAGCATGGACTCAATTTTACTGTAGAAGACTGCCTGAGAATTCAGGCTTCATCCTAACTTGGAAACCCTTAGAGTAAGATCTTGGGCCTGATATTCAGCAAAGTCTATCCTCTAGGTGAAGTTGAGGGTGTTTTAAAACATTTCCATTGGGGCTTATTTCATTTTAGTATTCTCTGGGTTAATAGTTGACTAAACTGAGACTAGTATGTTCTTCTTTCAGAGCTCTGTGGCAGTTGTTAGCAACTCGAATCCTTAAGTTTCCAGTTGTCCCACCACCCAGTACATCTTCCCACACCTATATCTACTCTATCAGCCTTCATGGTTGACAGTCTATGGACCTAACTCAGCAAACACTACAGTGTCATGTTGCTATTTGGCCATTAGCAATCTAATCCTAGAATTCTGTTCCTATGGTTGAAAATCCTACTTTGGCCCTAATTATCATAGGTTGTGTTTCCCTTGAAGAGATTTTGATACAAGTCTCTCATTGCAATAGTTTTCTTTGAGAGGGGTCACAGGTTGCACCAGCAGGGAACAGGGATGGAAATCAGGGAAAGTAGAGTCTCAATACAGTGTGTGTTAATGAACACTTATAAGGCCAACTGCAGCTTGATTCCACTGGAGACCTCTGGAAAATTGAATGAAATTTTTCTATTTTTTTTAATTTTTAAAAATATTTTATGTATTTATTTGAGAGGGAGAGGGAGAAGCAGACTCTCCACTGAGAAGAGAGCCTGATGCAGAGCTGGATCCCAGGAATCTGAGATAAGGACCTGAGCCGAATTCGGGTGGACTCCTAACCAACTGAGCCACCCAGGCGCCCCTGAAATGTTTCTTTGTTAGACATAGGCCATGTGACAGAAATTGAACTGAATGTAAATAAAACAGGAAATAAAATGCCCAGTCCTTTAGGCAACAATCTGGGACTTTGAGTATAATAAGGATAACTCAAATGTGAGTCCATGAATAAAGAATTAAAATACTCACAAATGTTATTCCCAAGATAAGATCTAGGGAGAAAATACATTAAAAAACACATAAAATATACAAAAGACCTTCTGATGAAAAGTATGCTTCCTACTCTATACAGAATCATCTGCTATTAACAATTTATGTGTTTAGTTCTTATGGAAGTTATTAGACAAATGTGCATTTCCTTTACAAATATTGTTTTAGTGAGAACTATGTGTGTTCCATCACCTTTCATCTCCAATTCCTCTTAATAGTAAAATTAGTGCTTACTTCATATATTCTGTTTTCTTCATATTTTAAATATCTGTATACAGAAATATGTAGACAGACACAAATACAGATATAGATGTCTATTAATATTGTATACATTCTAGATAGTATTTCTTGGGATGAAAATAATAGTGCCCCTATCCTTCACTTGGAGAAAAGAAGTTTGATTTGAGTCTTTCAATGACATTATTTGACTTTCAGGATTAATAAACATGTCTATTGACAAACCAGTCTTTCCTTCTACATAATATCAAGTGATAAAACAAAACAACAGCAAAAAAATAAATAGAATAGGCAGCAACAAAAAAGCAAAGATAGAAAATGAATTAATCCATACCTAGCAAATATTCTCAGGCAACTATGAGAGGTTTCATCTTTTCCTTGACTTTCTAGCTTCTGTTGAATTATTTTGATGTTTTTAATGTGTATCCTGAAATACTCTTTTCTTTGGCTCTTCATCTTGGATATTAACTACACAGAAGTTATTCTAATTTTAACCTATTAGACAAAATTCTTAACTTACTTGAATTTCAAGTTATAGTAACAACAATGAACATATTTTAGAAGCATGCCCAAAGGCCTAAAACAAAGATACTGATACAGAAGAAATGAAGAAACTTAGAAAAATGGGAATGTCTGTGGATTAGGAGTGTGGACACCTAGATTTAGGGTTCTGTTATTTCATTGCTTAAAATTAATCTTAAAAAAACTGAGCACGTGTTCATGCTAGTTCTCTGCTAAGTACTGAGGCCAGAGTAGGGAATGAAGCACATACAGATATTATGGTCTTAAAAGAGAAC
Source organism: Ursus arctos (assembly GCF_023065955.2). Taxonomy (NCBI): domain Eukaryota; kingdom Metazoa; phylum Chordata; class Mammalia; order Carnivora; family Ursidae; genus Ursus; species Ursus arctos. The sequence continues at coordinate 8,624,807 of NW_026623111.1, read as the reverse complement.
ATTATGAGATAATGCTAAGTGAAATAAGTCAAGCAGAGAAAGACAATTATCATATGATTTCTCTCATCTATGGAACATAAGAACTAGGAAGATCAGTAGGAGAAGAAAGGGATAATGAAAGGGGGGTAATCAGAAGGGGGAATGAAGCATGAGAGACTGTGGACTCTGGGAAACAAACTGAGGGCTTCAGAGGGGAGGGGGGTGGGGGAATGGGACAGGCTGGTGATGGGTAGTAAGGAGGGCATGTACTGCATGGTGCACTGGGTGTTATACGCAACTAATGAATCTCGAACTTTACATCAAAAAACCAGGGATGTACTGTATGGTGACTAACAATATAATTAAAAAATATTAAAATAAATAAATAAATAAATAAATAAATAATTTTAAAAAAAGAGAACATTATGTAAATACCAACTGTGATAAACAGAGCAAAGGTGTAGAGAGGAAAATATTAAAGGGAAGCCAGAGCTGAAGTGCTCATACCAGGTATGGTAGATCAAGAGGGTTTCTGGAGACAGAAGTATTTATATTTGAAGTCTAAAGGAGGACTAGCATTTTTGAGCATTGTAGTGGTTTATGTGGAAAAAATAAATATTTTGAATAGAGATTGTATATTGGTCTTGAGGTGAGATAGAGTACAACAAGTTCAAAAACATTATAAATCATTAGGTCCGTGTAGAGCAGGGTCATCAAACATTTTCTGTAGGGGTCAGATAGTAAATATTTTAAGCTTTGCATGCTTTGCAAGCATCGATCTTTTTCCTAACTACTGCAGTTATAGCAGATAGACAGGCATGGACAATATGTAGAAAAATAGATATGGCTAAGCCCTAATTCAACCTTATTTACAAAAATAGTCAATGGGCACTAGCTTGAATATCCCTGATCTAGATTGTAGGGAGCAAAGGTTTTGAGAAATTTGGAGCTACTGTAACAAGCAGAGGACAGACTATGAACGATCTTGAATGGGAATGTTTTAGGGACCACCTTTGTCATTAATTAGTGGTCACTGAAGGTAACAAGCAAGGTAAGGAGATCATGAGCTATTATTTGATCTTCCTCTTTCATGAGTAGATTAGAAGGTAAAATAGGGACAGATAATCCAGTTAGGAAGGCATGGTAGTAACCAGAACAATTAAGAATGAACTGAACCCTACACCCCTGAACTAGTTCTCTCTCTCTAACCTGTGACTATGCTGTGTGGCCCCAAGTGTGCTGTGTAGTTTCCAGATTCTGTAAGTTATAAGACTTTACTTTTTCAGAGTTTCCTCATAGTTATTGCTTAAGAACATCTTGAAATAATAATAAGAATCACCAGGATTGGTCCAATCACAGCATTGCTTATCGATACATTGAGACCGGTACAAAACAAGGTACAAAATACTTCATAGAACAAGTTTATACTAAACAATTACTTATTTTTTACCAGAAATTCCATTTAGAATGAGCATCCTGGATTATAATTTGCTAAATCTGGTAAACCTACAAGTATATAGTTGATGTAGTTTGTAACTAGGAGAGATATAGGTGTGAAATATAAATCCAGCAGTCATCTACATACAGCTCATGAGGGACACTCTGAACTAACCAGCTCTCTGACCCCGGCCAAGTTAACCTCACCTCACATTTGTGCAATGTGTAGACTCCATTAATTGATTTTCTTCAGCCTCTTCTCTGTAAGATAATATGCAACTATTTACTTGTTTTCGTTATTTACTTGTTATTGTTGTACTGTTAGCTACTATGGATAAAATTTACTGTAATTTCACAGAGTTCACTGCCATATTGAATTTTTAGGGAAGAGCAATTATCATTTGCGTGCAAAAGTATCTCTGGTTCTGCTTTTTTTCAGTCCTTTCATAAAAATTAATGGTCAGCCATTCTGATATAGAAATGTTTATTTCTCTAAAACCACTTTCTCTTATTCATTCACTTTGGTCACAGTATGCCGTATTTGGATCATAAATTTTGATTTATACTCAAGTCACACTGAGGGGATATTGATTCACTTGAACATATTTGATGCATTACATTTCTGAATGCTGCAGTTGCCTACAGAACAGCAAAATTACTTCTCCCTATTCTTATCCTCAAGGGAACTTCTTATTTGAGAAAGAGTCACATTAGATTCCCATATAGGTTTGAGACCCTAAGATAGCTGGTCAGAAGGCAAGAAACTCCTCCATATGCCAGAATAATGATATCAGGGTCCCCGACCCACACAATGTTAAGAACATTCACAAAATAAATTCAATTATATTTTGATAACTTAATAATACTGACAGACATGATCAACTAGATTGTGAAGCATTCATATTATTGTCACAATCACTGTACGTAGGAAACTGAAGCTCAGGATGGCTAAGTGATTTACCCAAGTAGGTTGCCCCTGTGAATGAAGAACTAATACTGAACACAGGGGTTCTGCTCTCAAATCTTATTCTCTCTCCATTGAACCATGCCGTCCTTATCGATTTCATAGGTTTCTCTCACAAATAACTACAGTTATTTTCAAAGAACTTAGGCAAGGGAGTGATATAAACAATGTTAGGGAAATCTAGAACAGATTTTAAAAAGAGAAGGGTCAATTCTAGTCTGCTCTACCAGCAGAACTACCAAAGGATGCACTGCAGATTGATTTAAGAAGGTACATCTCATGTTAAGTGATTCTACCACAAAAACAAAACAAACAAAAAACAATAGACAAGACACAAGGACACAGTGAGAGGTCTTGGCTATGTCAACTACCTTGACTGTAGTGATGGTATCTCTGTTGTATACTTATTTCCAAATTCATCAAATTGTACACATGAAATATGTACAGTTCTTCGCATGCCAATAATACCCTAAAAAGCTGTTATAAAATAAAATTTAATAAAAAAATAAAATAAAATAAAAAAAGGGAAAGGGCAATTCTTATTTCTCAAGGAATTAGAAGAGATAATCTGAAGACTTAGAAGTTCAGGAACAGCTGGATACAAAAGATACTTGAATAGTATCTATAGTTATATATCATCTTTAGTCCTGTATCCTGCTCTGTTTTTAATGAATCAGTCTCCATCTAGACATAGGCAATCAGGATTTTGAGAGGTTTAGAAACTAACCATGGAAAAAACACCTAAAGGAGTTTTAGACCTTTAAATTGGAAAAAAAGGATATGGGTGAAGCTGAATGTCATGTAGAAAGAGGGAGACCGATTCTTTGTGACCCTAAAGGGCAGAGCTAGGGCCATAGACTGATGAAAAGTAAAAGGATGGGAAAACAGAGAGAAGGGACAGAAAGCTAAACTATTATCTAGTAAGCACCTGATGTATACCAAGGAGTTTGAACATTCAATTAATCTCCATGCTTCTAGTAAGGGAGAGTTTGTAGACATTCTGTTGCACTCAGTATGCATTTACCTTCTGATTACTTTTTCATTAAAGATGTATAAAAAACTATGACTGTCCCAAAGACTCACAGACCCCATTACAGGTACGAAGCTGCCAAATATGATTTTTGTTTCTCCGTCTTACTAAAGCACTTGATCTTATGATGTCTGAAGATGAAGGATGTAGTGAACATTTGTTAGTTTTCAATGTCCAGCTTCTGTTCCCTTTTCTTCTGGTACCAACCTCTCCAATTCCCTTCTTTCCTTCAGTTGCATCCTATGTGGTTTATGTGGGTTAGATTCCTCACTGTTCTATGGGTGGCCGTAATTTTAAACAATAGATTCCATTTGCATATTTCTATGGCTATGTCATCACACAGATCACAAGAATGGGTTTGCTATCCAAATTGGGGCAATAAATGACAAATTTAGGGCATCCTTCTTTCACTCCTTTCCACCCTTGTTTCCCCCCCTTTTTTTTAAATTTTTTTTTAATTTTTTTTTTTTTTTTTTTTACATTTTTGGTACAGTGAGACCTTGATCACTGGTTTCGGTGCTATGAGGACATGAGCCTGGAGCTGATAGAGACCTCATGTAGGGGAGTTATGAAATGAATTATGGAATTACCCTAAAATATCATAAAAGAAAGCAGACCTTAAAGAGAGAAAAATAGAATATCAATGATTCAGCTTCCTTTGAGCTCTTGCATATAGCAAAGAGGGAAGCCAGGACCACCCTTGAATTTTGTAGATAGCCAAAAGCTTATTTTAAATGAGGCTGGTTTCAGAATGCTTTTCATACTTATAACTGATTAACATGAGGGAATGTCCTTTGTTTGGGCATTCTTTAGCCATGTCATTCCTGTGTCATTCCTTTTTTTCCCCAAACCCTAGAACTCATCAACTCTAACATGCAAGTCATTGTAACTCTCTGCCATAAAGACATCTGCAACTTCAGCTTCTTCGGGTTCCACGTATAAGTGACGTCATACAGTATTTGTCATTCTCGGCCTGATTTATCTTATTAGTATAATGTCTTCAAGGTCCATCTGTCCATGTTGTCATAAATGGATTTCTTTCCTTCTCATGGCTAAATAATATTATATTATATTATATTATATTATATTATATTATATTATATTATATTATTATATTATATTATTTCAATATGCATGTTGCATTTTCTTTATCTGTTCATCCATTGATAGATATATAGATTGTCTTCATATCTTGGCTACTGTGAATAATGCTGTAATAAGCATGGTAGTGGAGCTATCTCTATGATATTCTGTTTTCATTTCCTTTGGATATATATCCAGAAGTGGAATTGCTGGATCACACAGTAGTTCTAAAAACAGAGAGTAGTTACCAGGGGCAGGTGGTGAGGGAGAAAAGAGGAAATGTCCTGTAAGGATACAAACTTGCAACTAGTAGTTAAATGCATCCTGTCCAGTATAGTAATTATAGACAACAGCACTATATTATGAATATCAAACTTACTAATAATTACTAAATATTCCCACTACAAATAATGATAATTATGTGCATGATAGAGGTGTTATTTAATGCTACATTGCAATCAGATTGCAATATAGAAATACATCAAATCAACATGCTGTACAACTTAAACTTACACAAAGTTATGTGTCAAATATATTTCCATGAAATAAAAGTAATGGGGAATTGTGAAAAAAAAGGAAGGAAGGAAGGAAGGAAGGAAGGAAGGAAGGAAGGAAGGAAGGAAGGAAGGAAGGAAGGGAAAGAATCTGGTCAAGTTTAACCCATGATGGCAAAAGGTGACATGAATGTCAAAATGACACGGACCTTCAGGGCCAGCAGTTAGACTCTCAGGGGGAAGGGAATTTCATGCCCACCCCGAGGCAGGCTGGACAAAATTAGAGGAAGGTGGCAAAATTCAAATCTCCCTAAAGCTTAATTTTGAGGATCCTCCACAAGTGATGTGCTTCTGCAGGAAGTTATTAGGCTAAGGGAAAGGGAGAGAGAGATTTTCAATAAATGAAAAAGCTCTAAGTCAGGAGAGAGCATAATTTTAGGAGCAACAGAGAGATGGTCAATGAGGCTGAAATGAAGATACGAGGATCATCACAGGAATTGACCAAACTGACCAAAGACGAAAATAAGGTTAAGCTTTTTCATCATGGAAAAGAATCTGTTTACTGTTCTTTTTTTTTTTTTTTAAGATTTTATTTATTTATTTGACAGAGATAGAGACAGCCAGCCAGGGAGGGAACACAAGCAGGGGGAGTGGGAGAGGAAGAAGCAGGCTCATAGCAGAGGAGCCCGACACGGGGCTTGATCCCACAATGCCGGGATCACGCCGTGAGCCGAAGGCAGACGCCCAACCGCTGTGCCACCCAGGCGCCCCCTGTTTACTGTTCTAAAAGACATGACAAATTATATGGGCTGAATTGTGTCCCCTCAAAACTCATGTGCTTAAGTCCCAATCCCTAGTACCTCAGAATGTCACTGTATTTGGAAGTAAGGTCTTCAAAGAAGTGATTAAGTTAAACAAGCCCATTGGGCTGAAGCTGTAATCTAATATCATCAGTGTCTTTATAGGAAGAGGAAGAGACACCGGGGGAGACCTATGAACAGGGTGATGACCATGTGAGGGCAAAAGAAGGAAGAGATGGGCTGTTTACAATCCAAGGAGAGAGGACTAGAGCAGATCCTTCCCTTGTGGACCTAAGAAGAAATTAATGCTACCAACACCTTGGTCTTGAACTTCCAGGCTCTAGGACTGTGAGAAAATAAATTTCTGTTGTTTAAGCCAAAATAAAAAGAAAAAGAAAATAAAAAATATATGTATTGTGTATATATATTATATTGTATATGTGTATACATATGTATATATGTATATTTATAGATATACATACATAGATATAAATATACATATAAATATACATATAAATATACATATATATATATATATACACCAGTCAGTGTAGACAGAACACTGGTTCAAATCCCAGCCCTGCCACTCACTTAGCTGTGCCATCTTCATGTATACTGCTCCAGAAATATGTTTATATAAGCAAGAGTTCAATAGGCTGCTCTGGAATTAAAGACAGTATAATAATTTTAAATATAATTTGATAAAACAATTTGTATTTTACTCTTATGCTTTGATCAGTATAGACCCCTAAATAGGTACACTTTTGTTTTTAATGTTTCAAATTTTTATTTAAATTCTCGTTAGTGAACATACAGTGTAATTTTGGTTTCAGAAGTAGAATTTAGTGATTCATCACTTACATCCGACACCCAGCGCTCATCACAACAAGCGCCCTCCTTAATACCCATCACCCGTTTAGCTCATCCCCTGCCCACCTCCAGCAACCCTCGAGTTTGTTCTCTATAGTTAAGAGTATCTTATGGGTTTGCTTCACTCTCTCTTTCTAACGACGTGGATGGAGCTAAAGTGTATTATGCTAAGTGAATTAAGTCAGTCAGGGAAAGACAAATACCATATAATCTCACTCATATGTGCAATTTAAGAAACAAAACAATTGCACTTGCTTTCATAAGATGCAGTTGTAGTCTCATGGAGCTTACGCTGGAGGAAGAAGAGGAACACTTACTTATGAAACCCCTCTATTCCATAGCATTTTTGAGTTCCTAAGCAGGTCATTTAATTTCTGAAAAATTAAGTTTGCCCATTGCTAAAGTGGAATTAATAATACTCACTTTGCAATTTTCTGTATTGCATGTAGGTGAGTGTAATTAAGACAGGTTGTTGGACAGCCTAATGTCATGGCTAGAATATACTAAAGGAGCATTTCCCTGAATGTAGGCTTCAATATAATAAGAATGTCTTCCCTCCCTTTCATCACAGACTCCCCAGTTTTTAGCACAACTGCTGGCATATAAGATCTATTTAACTATCATTCCTTGGATAATTAGTTAATATCCTGGCATTTAAAAAAATCATTTACACTATCTTCTGATTATCATATTAAATTTCAATGATAGTAATTCATAGGGAAGCTTGATTTCCACTCCACTTTGAAATGGCTGAGAAATGACCAGTCAAGACAGGAAAAAATGACTGGGGCCAGAGCATTGGAAATATTCTTAGAAATGAGCTAGTCCTCTTCAGGGATACTAAGTATTCCAGTTTGCCCAGAAGAGTTCTGATATAAACTTATTATCCAGAAGTAATTATAAGTGAGCCCTCTTTTACTTTTAAGGGTGTCTGAGTTTGGATAATAAATTACATGAGACTCTGGTGCGATTGCCTGTTGCAGAAGGAGAAAGCCCTTCTCTAGCACTGCCAGGCGATCGGGAGCTCGGGAAGTCATGGAGAGGCCCAATCTGTTGTTGACCAGCTCAAATCCTAGAAAGTGTATCACAAAATCCTCCTTCAGCCACCTATTATTCCCCAGCCATAAAAGCAAACAAAGACAGACTCCATTTTCCATTTTTCTTGTCTCTAAATGGAATTTCTGTGACTATTTGAAGATCACTATGTGTTCTCATTAGGGCTTCTCATTTTCAAATAAGATATGACTAGTTACTTTAATTTTTTTCATAACTCGTAATTTCCAGATTTCTCATTACACTGGGCACACTCCCCTGGATGAGCTCAAAGTCACCAATTAAAGCTCAGAATCAAGACTATCTGTCTTCTTCTCCATTATACATTTCACATATTTGTTTTTTCTCTCTGTTTCTCTTCCTCTTTCTCTTCCTGTCTTTGTGCCTCTGCTGTTCCTGAACATAGGACAACCAGCTTTCTGTTCATGCTCTTTCAATCTGTCGTGAACTTTATCACTACTGGTGATCTATTTCTCCTTCTCTTGTGCTATATTTCTGGACCTTCTTCTGCTTTTATTTTCAACCGGTATTTCTGTTTTATGATTCCTTTCTCTTCTGTTTGTCTTTCTCCCATTTCCCCTCCTCTCTGAACCAAGTGTGTATCACTAAGTATGGGTCTTTGTTCATCGAGCGCCACCCAGCTCCTTTGTCACTGAATAACTGGCAGTTGTGAGTGACGTGAGTAGCAAGGTCAGGCTGTCAAAAACTGGAATCCGAAATGTCAAACTGAAGGGTAATGGGACCAGTTTTTATCCATATTCTGTTTCTGTTTTCCTGCCCATCACATTGAGCTTTAGTTCTGTGAAACAATATTACAGATTGTCCTGCTATCATCACACCTAGCATTTAGCAGAGATGATTCCTGAAAAAAAAAAAAAAAAAAGAATAATGAGGTTTTGCTAAGACTCTAAGTGTGAAATTAACCCGAATAGAAAAGGTTTGTGCTCTGAAGAAGGCTGGAGGAATAAGAAGCATTAAATTGCAGTCAGACTGACCTGCCAGTGAGATAGACATTATTTAGATGCTGAGAGGATAACTCCAGAGTTGGAGGTGTCAAAATGAGGTCATTTTTGCATTTAAAGAGTCCCTCATTAAATTTGTAATTAATTGAATAGACCCACTGATGTTCTCATTGAAACATTGGGTTTATTTATTTAGTTTATTTTTTTAAAAGATTTTATTTATTTATTTGACAGAGAGAGACAGCAAGAGAGGGAACACAAGCAAGGGGAGTGTGAGAGGGAGACGCAGGCTTCCCGCGGAGCAGGGAGCCCGATGCAGGGCTCGATCCCAGTACCCTGGGATCACGCCCTGAGCCGAAGGCAGACGCTTAATGGCTGAGCCACCCAGGTGCCACGAAACATTGAGTTTAGAACTGTATGGAGGTCCATGGAGGTCTGCTCACTAGATTTTAAAAAGAACTATTACCCATTTAGTGCTCAGTATATTACTGGCACTGTGCTAGGGTTTTCACACATTTTTACAACATTTAATTTTAAGATGATTTCAGTCCTGTGAAAGAGTTACCAAAACAGTACAAATAAATCCCATATACCAGTAGTTTTTGATTGGTGGTGATTTTATGTCTTCTCCCTCAAGGATATTTGGCAACATCTGGATACATTTTTGATTTTCACAATGGACGGGGAAAGGATGCACTTGCTTCTGGAATCTAATGGGTAGAGGCCAAGAATGCGGCTCAAAATCCTACAAGGCACAGGACAGACCCTACGACAAAGATGTATCTGGCTCCAAATGTTCATAGTTCAGAGGCTGACAATCCCTGCCTTATGTCCTTCATTCAGATTCCCCAAATGTTAACTTCTTATATAGCCATAGTACAGTGATAACACACAGGAAAAACAGGAAACCAACATCGACACATTACCATCAACTAATCTGTAGACCATATTCACATTTTCCCAATTACTACACTGATAACTTTTTTTTTTTTTAAATCTAGACTCCAACCAGGATTTTGCATTTAGTTAAAATGCCTCCTTAGTCTCCTTTAATCTTTCATGACCTTGACACTTTTGAAGACCATTGGCCAGACTTTGGGTAACATCTCCTTCAATTTTGTATTTTAATTTTGTGATTCAGATTATGTATTTTGGGTAGGAATACACAGAAATGGTGTGTCCGTTTTAGTGAACCATAGCAAGTCAGATGACATCGATTTTTTCCATTAGTGGTGATGTTAACTTTGATCACTTAATTAACATACTGTCTTCCAGGTTTCTTCACTGTAATGTTATTATTTTCCCCCTTGTAATTAATAAGCATCCCATTACTCACTTACAGATTATGTAAATATCCCATTTCTCATCATATATCTGTCAATTAATGTTAGTATTCAGTAATGATTCTTACCTGAAGAAAAAAGTTGTTATTTTAGAGTTTGAGCAATGGTATTTTCCTATTTCCATTATTTCTTAAAATTTATTTATTGGTTGGAATTCTCTTATAAAGTAGAGATTTCCCTTGTCCTCCATATATTTGTATATTCAATTATTCATTGACTTCAGCATAGACCCAAAAGGTTCTATTTTTTCTTAGGGTTATACCCCGTTACTATCATCATCATCTTACTTATTATTATTTTACTATTATTATTTTGCTCTGTTGTTGTTATCGTCATATTTGGCCATTGAGAACCCCTTCAGGTTGCCTTTTGTGTCTTTTTGAAATGTTGTCAAGTTTTGAGAACTTCCTTCCTTTCTGATACTACCAGATATTGCAGACTCATCTTGCACTTTCTCTGCCCCAACTCTGGAATCAGCCATTTCTCTGAGTCCTAGCCCCTTTTATTTTAGAAAAATACTTGGAAATCAAGCTGTGGCAGTGAGTGTGCACACCAGTACTTGGGTATAATTGCTTCTAGATATGCATATACACATCTGTATTTCTATATTTGTCAGTGTGTATGTGTAAAAACATACATTTAATACGTATACCTCCAATTTCAACCCAACACCAAGGTTCTATCCTTTTCTTTTCTTCAAATATCTGTAACTTTTTTCCCTGATAGTGAGAAATCTGGCTTTCATTGTTTCCAAAATTATTGATTAGCCCCATCATAAAATATATTGTTAGCATTGCTAACATCTATCAATGTGAAAACACACCCACTAACTAACCCAAAATATCTGTGCACAATTTTTTGTTTTTTGTCTTTGTCTGTGGTCTTCGATTATATGATACAAATATTTTGTTCTGAAGTTCCCTTTAATTATTTTCATCTTCTAATTCTTGTTATGCTGTTTATTTGTAATACAATGTTTATATCCATTTCTTTCTATGGTCATTCCCTTTGATTTCCCTCTTTATTATCACCAATTTCAGACATTTAAAAAGATAATAGAAAAATGTTAAAAGTTAGAATGCAAAAACCTGTATTCAGAGAGGTATCGCTCTTTATCCCCAGTCCCTCCACCCCTGTCCCACCTGCCCATCCTTCCCACTCTGTTTCCATTCACTTCTGGAGATAAACTATCTTACTGATTCCTGCTTTATCCTTCCTATGTTTGTTTTCACATAAATGGACGGATACATGTATATTTTCTTAAGTCCTCTTATTTATTGCATGGAAAAGATCATAAAATAGCTATCCTTTGGACCTACACATATTGTTTTCCTTAATTCTTGAAAAGGTCCTTTGAAATATTAGAAGTAAAGTTACTTAAGAAGCCCTAAAAATGATTTACCAAGAGATTCTTATAAGTGTTCTTGGTTAGTCTCTTACATGTGATAGGTTCACAATCGCTGTAGAATTATATTTAATGTTAAAAGTTGTATTTTACCAAAATGTCCATTGGTTTACTTCCTTAAAATCTTTATTGACTGTTTGGCACACAAAATAAAATACAAATTCATTAGCCTGATGTAAAAGCTCTCTATGTTTTGACTAATTAGCTGGTCTCATTACTTGCCACTACCCTTCCCAATCTCAATCCTTGAATACTCCTTGCATATACTCTAAGTTAAAGTCACACTGAGCCATAGTATAAAACAGTTTTCCAAACACACCCATTTCTTTCATGCCTCGTGAATTTTCACAAGCGGATTCTTCACTGATTAGTGAAACATCCATTTGGAAAAGTTCTTGGCACTTAAGATAGGTAAGTGTCACCTCCTTTGTGACAAATTTACTCTTTTCCTAAGAACAAATGAGGTTTATTTTTCTTGGTCCTACAACTGCAGCATCTACATATTTTTGTTTGTCATTCTATACCTGAATTCTTTTTCACTCTTCCCTGAAAGTAACCTCTTTGCAAACACAGGCCAAGTCATAGTCTTTTCATGAATATCTAAGAGATTCAATACTAATGAAAATGAATACCGTTAGTGATGAAAAAATAATTAACATTATTCCAAACTCTAGATCTGAGGATAACCTTTGCTAAAGCCCTGTTTATTTATTTATTCATTTTTAATAAAATCTGTTTATAAACTCATTCTTACTATACTACTCATCCTATGTTTTAGACACAGAGAAAATTTAAGGATCATACTTGTTTTCTAGTACAAATGCATTTTGCAATACTAATTTAATTATATTTTTGCTTTTAAGATTTTAAAATTCTACTTTCAGATGATCTAGTGTCAATTGGTTTTTACTCTTAAGCTGCATATTTTCTGCGCCTTTCTGGCAGCAACTCCCAATATGCACTGGATAAATACCCTTTGCTCCTCATAGTCTTTTGCTTTTTATGGGCTAGACCGTCCCCATGTGCAGGGGTGTGCATGTAACCTGGGCCTGTTCAATAAAGTCATGGCATAACCCTTCTTACTGTAATTGGTTCAAGAATAAGCACATGATATGCTCAACTAATGAATCATTGAACGTTATATCAAAAACTAATGATGTACTATACCTTGGCTAATTGAATTAAAAAAAGAATAAGTGCCATGACCCAATTAGTGCCAATAACAATCAACTTAGCTAGCGCTTTTGTTGAAATGCTAAGAAAATAAAATTCATTCATGGTGATGAGGTTGCTGTGAGGACTGAATATAAACCTGGAACTCCTGGCAGGTATCTTGTCCTGATAAGAATGGAAAGAAACTTCATGGAGTAAAACAAAGTCAAAAATGGAACAAGGAAGACAAAACTCTGATGTTAGTAACTCAGTTCTTGAAACCAGCTCAACTACTGGACTTTGCAGTTATGAAGTACTCTTCCAGGTAGAACCAAATGAGAAAGTTGTCGGTAAAGACAGAGAGAGAAAGCCAATCAGCAAACTGTCTAAAACAGGAGTTGACAGCTTCTTTTTTTTTCTGTAAAGGGTCAGATGGTAAAATTTTAGGCTTTGTGACTGATAAGATCTGCGTGACAACTACTCAACTCTATTGTTCTAATGCAAAAATAGTCACAGACAATATGTAATTGTGCAGCTGTGTTCCAATAATATTTTATTTATGGACACTGAAATTTAAATTTCATAGAATTGTCGTGTGTCTCTAAATATTATTCTTGATCCAATCCATTCCTTGTTTTGATATATATATATATATATATATATATATATATATATATATATATGCGCCACAGTTTGCCAACTGTCATTCTAGAGTGGCATGAAGCATTATATGCGATACCAGGAGAGAGAACATCTCTCTTTTTTTCTAGACCATGTTTCTGATTTATGAGATTCCTTTTCAAACAAGGGCATTGGAAAAATGGAACAAGTATGAAAATGTAGAGATATAATATTAAGCATAATGTGTGTGCATTCAGACAGAAAACATACTATAATCAAAGGAAAATATATTAATATAGGTCAGTCAAAATGAGTTAAAGGGTAAATTAGGAGAACATTTTATGGGTAAATCAGTCCCATGGTAGATTGATCTCATTAGTAGCTCAACTTCTTCCCTTTTTTCTGTAATCATGCTATTTACCATATGACTTTATCAACAGACAACAACTTCTCAGACATATGAGTGAGCTGAACCAAGATCAGAGGCATCTGACCATCCAGACGCTTGAGCAATAAGAGATTATTTTTTGTTATGACACAGATTTTTTGTGGCTCTTTCTTATGCAGCACTGTTGTTGTAAAAATCAATCAATATAAAATTTTATGGAATGACAAGCAAAATCAGACTGAAAAAGAAAAAGCTTCACAGTTGTGAAACATTGTCCTTTCTTGTGGCCACAAAAGTGAGACGAGCCAAGAATATTGTGGCTGTATCACTAAGTAGAGTGAAGATTTAGGTACCGGTTGAACATGGAGGTGTTCGGGCCCTGCTCAGATGTCTCAGTATGAGAACCCCACCTTATAGTAACGAAAGATCTTATTAAGCAAAGAGCCACATGGATATGAAAATGAATAGTAGGAAAGGAACAGCAAATGGCCTCAAAAACTCCACATTGTAGGAAGGCATGGAAAAAAGAAGTTTGTGTTACGGAAAAGAATGAGGTCGTGAGAAGAATTTGAGTTTAGAATAAAATGGTGAAAGCGAGTTTAAATAGCCAAGAGCTTCTGGGTATGACACAGAAAGTTTGCCTTTCCCACTGCATTTGGTTAAGAGCCATGTCAATATTAAGTCAGACAACTGCCAACCATTCATTGTTGCCTGTGCCGTTTAATGGCAAAGTGATCTGGAAGTAGCCTGGGACTGGGTCACCATAAAGGCTCATTCCCTCAGTTACCTGTGTGAGAGATCAGAGGGAACTAGCAGCTACCTGCTTAAGTGTTTCTCCTGACCCAGAATGTTAAACTTTCTGGGAATGGCGGGTGGATATGGGAGTAGAACAACAATAGTTATATCAGTGATAATAATAACACCCACATTTATTGAGTTCATTTTCCAGGCACAGTGAGTGCTAAGAAATTTACCTGCATTATATGAATAAACCATCCAAACGTATTAGGTTTTGTTATTTTTCTCATTCATTCGCGGGTAATGAAAGTAAACCTTACGGAGGAGGTGAAGTCATTTATCTAAGGCCACACAGCTAATATATGAGGGGGAAGAGTCTTTGATAAATTTTGAGCTTAAGCTTGAGTATTGGCAGAACAGAGGAGGCGATCCATAATTTTTAGAGGTTGGAGAAGTCGCTAAACAGAAATGCTTGTTCTGGGTATTGTAGACTATAGAAGAGTGCCAGGTATCTGCAGGTCTATCAGGGAAAAGAAGAAAGCCATTTCTGGAGGAGAAGACAACCTTTTCCGAGACACCAAGGCACGTGCTTCTGAAGTGTAAAAAGTTTGAGATGGATTGAAAATACTGTGTAAGGTGGCAGTGGCAGTGGAATATAGTGGTGAACAGGTAAGAGAGGATAGTGGAGATCATTTCCTGCCATAGTCTAAAGTCTAGGCTTCATTTTATAGGCCTTAGGTGGTCCTGGAATGATTTTAGGCTGGAAAATGATATGGTCAGATTCAGATTTTAGAATGTGTGCTTGCTCTGACTTTGCAGTGAATAGCCTAGAAATGAGTGAGACCAGTTTCATTTCCACACATTAGGAATACAATCCATTCGGTGTAGACAAAGTATCTGTTTAATTATATTCAACGATATTCTATTAATACAGTGCCTGTTTGAAGTACGCTAATAAACCAAGTTAAAAGAAATGCATTGGCCTCAAAGATTAGTGCAAGGAAATATGGTGTTAGACTTTGGATCTACGAGAAGAAGTGAAAGCTCCACCATTTTGCCTCCACACTCCAACTAGCTTCAGAGATACAGCATTTCCTTTCTGAAATTTCAGGAATAAGTACCATGTACCTTTTAACAAAAACACAATTGTCTTAGGTGAATTCTGGACTATTTTTTTTAAGATTTATCTATTTATTGGGGTGCCTGGGTGGCGCAGTCGTTAAGCGTCTGCCTTCGACTCAGGGCGTGATCCTGGCGTTCTGGGATCGAGCCCCACATCAGGCTCCTCCACTATGAGCCTGCTTCTTCCTCTCCCACTTCCCCTGCTTGTGTTCCCTCTCTCGCTGGCTGTCTCTCTCTATGTCAAATAAATAAATAAAACCTTAAAAAAAAAGATTTATCTATTTATTTTAGAAAGAGAGAGAAAGTAGGGGGAGGGACAGAAGAAGAGGGACAAGCAGACCCCCCACTGAGCATGGAGCCCCACATGGGGCTCCAGCTCAGGACGCTGAGATCATGACCTGAGCCAAAACCAAGAGTTGTACGCTCAACTGACGGAGCCAGCCAGGTGCCCTTGGACTATTCTAAATGCTTCAAATTTCAAGAATCATCACTTTCCCATTTCATAACCATTATAAAAATCAAACAGCTTCTTATTTTTTAATTTCAATTCTAATAATTAATCTTCTCAATATTCTTCTTCCCTGAGGAGCCCTTAGAGGCACCTAGGTTTCCCTTAGAAATTAAAACCATTAAAATCTAACTTCAAATATAAAATTAGGACCATTTTACAAATTTTGTTTGTGGAGTAAAACGAGCTGAGGCTACACACACACACACACACACACACACACACACACACACACCTCTTTGGAATGTAATCAAAATACATCAGTAGAACCAAAAATCATCAAATGTTGAGATAGCCACCTGGGTAGCATCTACTCCTGCTAGATTCTTGGGACCGATAATATAGCGTAAGGGCTTAGAAAAGATTCCTTAGCCTTGCTAAGCATCAGCTTCCTTATCTAAAACGTGGGATAAGTCCATCTCCTAGAGGGCTCCCTGCTGGGGCAAGACTGAAGCTGAAATGTGAAGGCTGAGGTCTCTTGTAAGTGGAGTTGGTGGACCAGTGCTCAGATGAAGTGACAGCAGGTGTCAAAACTGAAAAGTGTCAGGACTGTGGATAAGCTAGCATGGCTAGAGTCCAGTGAATGAGGGGCAGGCTGCAGCAATAATTCTATCCACGCCATAAGGCAAGTGGGAGCCTGACAGGAGGCCACCGTGGGTCAAGCGGAAGAGATTGAATTGAATGTTAAGTGCACTAGGAATATCTTGAAGAGTCAAGCATAATGTGAAATATCCTGATTTACGTTTTTAAGAAGTTTTGGAAATAGGTAGTGGTGACAGTTCCCCAATATTGTGAATGCAATCAACGATGCTGAATTGTACATTTTAAAAATGGTTAAAATGGCAAATTTTATGTTATGTATGTTTTACCAAAATTCTAAAAAGCTGAGAAAAAAGACATCTGTGCTTGGAATGTGGGGGACTAATTTAAAAGAGGAAGAAGAGAATCAAGGAATGAACAAATTTAAAAGGAGAAAGAGAACCCAAGGAATGCAGTTAAAATGTAGAAAGTTCTTTATTCAGTCCCCGCAAACGCCACAGTGTGTTAGGAATTGTTTCCACACATAGAAATCAAGACCCAGAGATGTTCTGAAGCAGAGCTGGGAGAGAAGCTTTCTTCTTAGCACTAAATTAAGAAATGCATTTATTACCAAATTCATGCCTTTCTACCTCCTCATTGCTCAATTTCGATGTTTAAATAAGCTTTGCTTTTCATTTCAAAGTCTCTGATATAAAGGTTTTTCCCAACTATGCATGAAAATTCTCATCAACAGAAATATTAATAATTCTTTATTATAACAGCAATTATGCCATATATAGGAACAATTATAGTACATGCATTAAAATAGTCATATTGTCTGAAATTTCTGACAGAAAAGACAATTAAGATATTTTCCCACTTAAGTTTTGGTTATTCCACTATTTGTCACATTGACTATTAAGTGGATACATTTTGATTTTTTTAGATTAAATAACACTATAGACAATGAATGTTAAAAGAGGATTTGCCAAAAAAAAAAAATCTGTAAATTAGAAAAAGGTCTATTGCATGGGATTTGTGTCAGCCTCATTATTCTTTTCTCAAACTCTCATAGAAATTAGAAAGAAGTCTTTGATACTTAAAGCCTCATAATAGAAGATCTGTAATGATAAGTATAATCAGAGGAAAACTGTACTAGTACTGAAGTACTTTTGACAATGCTTAATCACATTGGGCAATTGAATGCATTTGTCCAGAGAGAATGATTTCCAATGACTAAGATTTAGGCATTTTGGTACCATAAAAGAAGCCCACGAACTCCCTGATCAGTTAAAATAGAATTGTCTTCATTTTGTAATAATAATTTCCATAATCGGACCATAAAAGTGGAAGCAGAGCAATGCAGTATTAGAATAATTTTGATACGAGCTTATGATATCTCCATAGTGCAAAAATATGCTTGATATTTATCTCTGAATGCCTAGAAGTTTTGCACAGATCAGAATAATGATCAATCTCACAAAATAATTTTATTTTGTATAAAAAAATTACCTTCACAACTTTAATTCTGAAATGTTTCTTTCAGCACCATCCATTGGTTATGGTCATCTGTGTGCAATTCTCTCCACACACATTTATTACGAGTTTCATCTGTGGTATCCATTGTGCTTCAGAAAGATGAGTAAGCTGAAATTTTAGCATGGTGAGACGAGGGGATAATGGTTTCAGAGTACTAAAGTCTTAGTTGTGCCACTTACTAATTCTACAACCTTATAAAAGTCCTGCAAATTTACTCAATATAAATTTCTTCATCTGTAAAAATGGGCATATAATTTATCTTGCATGGCTATCATGAGAATTTCTCAGGATACTCCATATAAAGTGTTTGGCACAGATTCCGAGCATAATATATGCCCTTTAGGGTAACCCCCTTCCTCTGTCTTGGCTTCAACAAGTTCACAGTGGTGGTAACAATTGGAGATTTTCAAATCAGTAGGCTTACTGAAGACCTACTGCAGTTCATGCATACCCACGCATTGCTTCCTTGCCAACAAATACTTATTGAACCTCCTCTGTGTGCTAGACCACGATCTAGATATTGGGAAAATATCATCAAACAATAAAATGTCCCCAATTTCATCAAGTTTTCATTCTAGTGTGCAGGATAACGAGGTAGCGCTTGGTTATTCACAGCATACATTTTTATGGTACTTACCATGTTCCAGGAATTGATCTGGACATTTAATGCACACTCACTCATCGAATGCTGAAAACGGACCTCTGCAGCAGGCACTATTATTTTTATTCCCATCTTACATTTGAAGAAACTGAGATAGAGAAGTATCCCATAAGCTACGCACATTAGTATGTGGTAGAGCTGGGATTCAAATCCCGTCCGATAGTTTTTCAAACACTGTCTTTTACTGCTGCTTCTTCAAACATGTAAAGAATTTAGGTCAGGTGTTTAGGGGCATAGAGAGGTAGGAAACTTGACAGGTGTCTGTCATTCACTACAAGCAATTGGATGTTATTCAGAGTGTAATGGAAGCTCTTAGAAGGTTTTAAGCAACAGGCTGATGAAAACATCTTTATGTTTTATAAATTCAATCTAACAGTAAGGGGGGAGGGGTTGCTCAGGGAGAGCTGGTGAGGAACTGTGAAAAGAGTTGGGATTTGATTTTAGAAGTCCTGGTGGCAGTGATGAGAGCTCCGACATACCGGTGGTGCTGGAGACAGGGAGAATTTGTTGATGTGAGATCCATTTGGATGGTTAGCATACAGAACTTGCTGATGGGTTGAATGTAGAAGGAAGAGAGGGATCAAACGGACTATATTTTTGTTTTGAGCAGGTGCAAGGAAGATGGGGCTGTGGCCTGCAGCAGAAAAGTGACCGGGTGATATAGCAAACAAGAGTTTTGTTTTAGTTTGTAGAATTTGGCATGGGCATCAAGAATCCACTTGAACCCACAAACTGGGAGCCTAGTGAAAAGTTAATGGTTAGTGATACAAATGTGAATGTATCATCCTATAGCTGTCTTTAAAAATACGAAATCAAGGAAGTGCCAACAGGGAGAAAATACAAAGAAAAGAAGAAAATTGGGGGCCAAACTCAAGGTTTGGAAGTACTTATGGATTGGATCAACGAGAGTGGAGCCAGCAGAAGAGAATGAGAAGGGATGACTAGAGAGGTCAGGGAAAACCCAACGAAGTGGAGTGAACAGAAGCCAGAAGGACAGATGTGCCGTTTCACTGCCCTAACGGTCACCCCGACGAAGGGGGATTCTTATCACTCAGTTTATAGATGAAGACAGAGAGGCTCCGCATGGTAAATAGCTCGCCCAATGTCACACATAGTGGGGATTTGATCCACCTTTTAGATGTGCTTGTATCTTTTATGTATGAAATATGTATATGATTATATAGGAAAGCTGTACATATGAATATATCATACCATGTTTATACAGTATAACATACTATTAATTGAGTATATTTAGGTAATAAATATGTTCATATATTCATATGTATATTCATATATATATATATGCTTCCTGTTAACTCTACAAATAATACTATCAATAGTGTTCTAATCAAGATATATACAAAGTATTTGCAGATGCTAATGAGGAAATTAATATTAATTTATTTCCTTAAAATAACACAAAAAAAGTAATACTTTCCTTGAAACCTGACAAATAATTAGGAATTCCTCAGAGTGACAGAAAAGGCAAGAAGTGGCAAGTGTTCTAGACAGAGAGCCAGCAGAAGTATAACAAAGTTGCCATGGAGAAAGTACATTGTATTCAAGTTTTGTGTGTCTGTGTTTTAAGTTTTTTGTTTTTTGTTTTTTTCTTTTTCTTTTCCTGGAGTACGTGCACTATAGGAGCAGAAAACAGTGGCTCTGGAAAAGACTTGAAAGAAACATGACACCAGATTTTTTTTTTCTTTTAAACACAAATGAGTTTGCACTTTAATCTGTAGGCACAAGGGAAACTTCTGCTTACAAACCAGTGTAGCCTGTTAGACTTACCCAGGAGGAAAATAATGTCGATTTCAGGACTAATTACGGTATTTTTGTTGGCTCAGTACCCTTTCTTTGAGGAAAAGCCTGACCCCACTCTTAACTGGTTCTGACGGTCATCATCCCTTCACTTTGTCCAGAGGGATGGATAACGGGCTTGGATGAGACATTGACAGTGCACCAACCCTCTGGGCTTAGTGGGCAAGTGATGGACCACCACGTCCTTCTCTTGTGTATCTCCTGGGAGAATGAAGCTCTCTTCACTACAACCACAAACTTGAAACCACATGAACAGTGGACAGATCCCAAGTTGTCCGAAAGTGTGCAGAGACAAAGGCCTGTGCCATCATTCTAGATCTAGGCATTCCTAGGACACTTTCCTCACCTAGACTTCACAGAAAAACATGGTTAGTTTCCTTTTATCCTGGAGTACGTTTGGGTCCCATCTACTAGACTGGAGTGGAAAAGCCTGGGAGCATACATTACCTGGTAATTACATCACTAATCCTGGTACAAAATGAAGAGGCTATAACTATGGAAATAAAAGCGTAATGCCAAAGGGATAGATTTGAGACCTTTTGGAAAGAACAGATGTTCAACTTAATTTAACACAAAGAACATGGGCGTGTTTAGATCACTGTCTTGTTGAAAATGAAACGGTTGTTGATATGACCCTCCGTAGGTAAGCAAGCCACACCTCTGGTATGACAGGTGGAGCAGTGAGATGAAGAAATGGTTTATTGAAGGGTTTAAAAGTGAGGATTGTCTGGTGCTCGTGGAATCTGAGGGGTGTGTAGAGGAAAGCAGAAGTCTAACCAGTGAAAAGGCAGAAACAATGGTATCGTGGTGCAAAACAATGCCTGGGCTAGACTGCACATTTGGGAATTGTTAGCAGTTGATCTGTGAGCCAGGAGGGTTGGCAAATATTTTTAGAGAAAGAAAGAAAGAACAATGTGGGAAAAGAGTCATTCGGCACTATTGCATGCTCTTCGAAGACGGAGTTCGGTTCTCTTCATTGGTGCGTGCTCCCCCAGTGGCACACTGTGGTTCATGAACAACTGAGTGATTGTGCAAGGCACAGAGCCAGGCACGTCGTTTGCAGGGCCCTTAAAGCCTCCCCAAATGCTCTGAGGCGGGTTTCCATTTCTATCCCCATTTTACAAGTAAGGGGAGTAACAAGATCAATTACAGTCTAAAATTAATAAAACTGTAGAGTTTTATGGTTCTGTATTCGGATCTATGTGTGTATGTTGAATTAAAAAAAATAATCAAAAAGATGCCTGTACCAAAAATTCTTAAATATGTATCTCTACATTTTAAAACAATATGATTTTTTTTATTTATTTAAATTCAGTTATCCACGGTATAGTACATCATTGGTTTTTGAGATAAAGTGCAATGATTCATCAGTTCAGTATAATACCCAGTGCTCATCACATCACGTGCCCTCCTTAATGCCCATCACCCAGGGACCCCACCCCCCCAACCACCTCCCTTTCTGCAACCCTCAGTTTGTTTCCCGGAGTCAGGAGTCTCCTATGGTTTGTCCCCCTTTTTAATTAATTAAAGAGTAAAATAAAATAAAATAAAATAAAATAAAATAAAATAAAATAAAATAAAACTGTATGATTATTTTAAGGTCATATTTTTACATACACAAGTGCATAGAGTCCCATGGAGACAGAATGGTTGTCCCAGTGTCAAGTAGAAATCAGTCAGGCAACGATCAGCATTAATCTTTACTGCAGAGCCATTGTGATTTACTAGCAATGTTGTTTCATATTCTGTGCTCTTAGGAAAAGACTCAACTTCACTTTCTCAGAGTCTGTTCAAAGCATTAGCTAAAATAATCTTTGCCAAAAATATGAAGATTTAGTATAGGTACAAAAATAATTGATTTTAAAGTAGTTATGAAAGAAAATTTATCTCTGAGTATAATTATGTAAGTTATCGTGAAAGAAATGGACACAATGAAAACCTGCATCTGGCATTAAATAACTGAATTTTTAGTTCAGGGGCTGTAGTTCATTGTTCTTATATGCTTCTGTTTAAATGCATTTGTATGTACTAGAGAATATAACTGTCCATGTTTAAAAATCAATCAATAAATAAATAACCAGCATATCTAATTTAGTCCTAAAAGATTACTTTAATGTACTCTGTTTAGGGTGTAAGCTTTAACAAATATCTTTCTTTTCACTTATTTTTCCAGCACTGGAACATCTCACTTTAGGATCAATGAATCATATCAATTAAGTGATACAATGTAACCAAACAAATGCATTGTAGACTGTAAATAACCAAGTTGATAATCATTAACTATTTAATCATGGTTAAGTGTTTTACAAACATATGATGCAATTTAAAATGTAAATAAGAACAGTATGTTAAGATAGCCGGGAAAATGAATATTTGCCTTTTTCCCTGTTGGATATATCACACTCCAACAAAAAAGTGGCCATGAACTCATTTATTCCTTTAAGACTCTTCTCAGAAGGCTTCATTATTTTATTTCAGTCTTTAATTGATATCAGTGGAGGTTAAATGTGCTGTGGGCTTGACTCAGGAGAGAAAAGGCCTAGGTTATTATCGAGGATTTGACTCCCACTAGCCGTGTTACCTTGACCAAGTCCTTGCATTTTGATGGCCTTCCATTTCGTCAAGTGTAAATTTGCTGTATTGATCACTTCCCTATTTTCCTCATACTTTTGATGCAGGAGCCAAAGGAGAGAAGGATGGCTTTTGTTTATGCACCTCCAAAACCTTCACATTTTTAGTCTTTGTGTATTTAAAGAAGGCTACACAGAAATTTCTAGGATGGAATCTGACTGGTCCCTAGGGCAAGGACTCAGCAAATGACCGCTTTTCTAGTAAATGTTACGTTCTGCTTTGCACATGTAGAAATTTGCTACTTTGGCGGCATATATTCCATCAGCCGCTACTGATATTCAAGAGTCTGAGGAATAAGCCAACATGAGAAAACTTTAATTTATAATCAATGTTAGCCTTTTAGAGATAGTCATTATCAGGCTTTCCACTTTGAAATATCTCGAAAGCCACATAAATCATCAGAGGGTTACTTATCGATTACAGAATTAGTGCAAAAGGATGGTCTCCAGGGATGTTTCATCCGATGAACTATTGCCAGCACACCTCTTTCAGGGTGTTGCGAGGTTTGGGTCCCGCTGATTCTATCTCAGACAAAGTACTGAAGATACACATGCACATTCCTGTTCTCTGCCTCCTCCTTTTCAGAAGCTTCAAGCAGAACTTCCCTCTATTTCTTTTTTTTTTTTTAAATGATTTTTTATTATATTGTGTTAGTCACCATACAGTACATCCCCGGATTCCGATGTAAAGTTCTATGCTTCATTAGTTGCGTATAACACCCAGTGCACCATGCAATACGTGCCCTCCTTACTACCCATCACCGGTCTATCCCAATCCCCCACCCTCCTCCCCTCTGAGGCACTCAGTTTATTTCTCATAGTCCATAGTCTTTCATGTTTCATTCCCCCTTCTGATTACCCCCCCCTTTCTTTATCCCTTTCTTCCCCTACCGATCATCCTAGTTCTTATGTTCCATAGATGAGAGAAATCATATGATAATTGTCTTTCTCTGCTTGACTTATTTCACTCAGCATTATCTCCTCCAGTGCCGTCCATGTTGCAGCAAATGTTGAGAATTCGTTCTTTCTGATAGCTGAGTAATATTCCATTGTATATATGGACCACAGCTTCTTAATCCATTCACCTGTTGAAGGGCATCTCGGCTCCTTCCACGATTTAGCTATTGTGGACATTGCTGCTATGAACCTTGGGGTGCATATGGCCCTTCTCTTCACTACGTCCTTATCTTTGGGGTAAATACCCAGTAGTGCAATGGCTGGATCATAGGGTAGCTCAATTTTTAATTTTTTAAGGGACCTCCACACTGTTTTCCAGAGTGGCTGTACCAACTTGCATTCCCACCAACAATGTAGGAGGGATCCCCTTTCTCCACATCCTCTCCAGCAATTGTTGTTTCTTGTCTTGTCTATTTTTGCCATTCTAACTGGCATAAGGTGGTATCTCAGTGTGGTTTTGATTTGAATTTCCCTGATGGCTAATGATTTTGAACATTTTTTCACGTGTCTGTTAGCCATTTGTATGTCTTCATTGGAAAAGTGTCTGTTCATATCTTCTGCCCATTTTATGATTTGTTTATTTGTTTCTCGTGTATTGAGTTTGAGAAGTTCTTTGTAGATCTTGGATACCAGTCCTTTATCTGTAGTGTCCTTTGCAAATATCTTCTCCCATTCCGTGGGCTGCCTCTTAGTTTTTTTTGATTGTTTCCTTGGCTGTGCAGAAGCTTTTTATCTTGATGAAGTCCCACAAGTTCATTTTATCTTTTGTTTCTCTTGCCTTTGGAGATGTGTCATGAAAAAGGTTGCTTTGGCCGATATTGTAGAGGTTGCTGCCTATGTTCTCCTCTAGAATTTTGATGGATTCCTGTCTCACATCGAGGTCTTTCATCCATTTGGAGTTTATTTTTGTGTATGGTGTGAGAGAGTGGTCAAGTTTCATTCTTTTGCATGCAGCAACCTCTCTATTTCTAAGGTATTTTCTTAGAAAATTGCCTGTTACCACTTTTCATCATCTTACTGAAAACAATGTTTCCTCCAAAGTCACCCCCACTTCAGCAAACTACATAGATGATACACCTTATCATTAATTTAGGAAATGTAATGAAAACTCATCTTATTTCAAGTTACACAGAGACATGCTACCTTTATTTGTAGGTTATTTTTTAATTTTTTTATTATGCTCAGTTAGCCAACAGACACTGCATCATTAGTTTTTGATGTAGTGTTCAATGATTCATTAGTTGCATGTAACACCCAGTGCTCAACACGACATGTGCCCTCCTGAATAGTACTACTTTTTTTTTTTTTTTAAAGATTTTATTTATTTATTTGACAGAGACAGCCAGCGAGAGAGGGAATACAAGCAGGGGGAGTGGGAGAGGAAGAAGCAGGCTCCTAGTGGAGGAGCCTGATGTGGGGCTCGATCCCAGAACGCTGGGATCACGCCCTGAGCCAAAGGCAGATGCTTAACGACTGCACCACCCTGGCGCCCCTGAATAGTACTACTTTTAAACAAATAAGCATTCTTAACTAAATTGGGCTTACTATTTTTATTATTCCTATTATTTATTTAATCTACTCCGTTCCATTTTAGGTATTTTATAAAATTTTCTTATTTCTTTTTTACAGATTTCAAGAAGAGAAAACTGAAGTTTAGAGAAGCTGAATCATTTTTTTCAAGGTTAGATAGCTAGTAATCCAGGACATTGTCAGAGATGAGAGTTGCCTCTCAGTTAAGAACAGAGTTTTAGCTCTTAAGTTATTTAAATATAATAAAATTTCAATATCATTTGATGATGTCTGAGAGGTTTTTTTTTCAAAGATTTTATTTATTTATTTGACAGAGAGAGAGACAGCCAGCGAGAGAGGGAACACAAGCAGGGGAAGTGGAGAGGAGGAAGCAGGCTCCCAGCGGAGGAGCCTGATGCGGGGCTTGCTCCCAGGACTCCAGGATCTTGCCCTGAGCTTAAGGCAGACGCTTAACGACTGATCCACCCAGTCGCCCCAATGTTTGAGAGTTTTTTGTAACTATGGGTTGGTGTACAAAATGGTCATCCTATCTTCATGATAAAAATAATATCGTGTCACCTGGATTGATTTGAAATCATTCCCATGGTATATTATTTGCTCCAAAGGCTTACATCGAAGGGTACGGTTGATCTTCATGGTATAATTGATCCCGAATTATTTGTTGACTACTGCCCACCTGGAGGGGTGGTATAGTCAATGGGCAGAGCAGAGTTTTATAGTAAGATAAACTCGTCTCATGACTTACTTAATTGCTGTGTGAGCTTTGATACATTATGCGACCCCTTTGTTTCAATACTGGCAAAACAGAAAGTTTACTATTCGTTCATACACTTTCACTGTTAAACACTGGAGTCCAAAAGAAGATAAAAAAATAAAAATAAAATAAAATGCAGGTCGTAGCTCTCATGGAGAGAATAATTTCATGAGGATGTCATAATAATTAAATAAAATCATATTGTTACAAGAAACTAGAACAAAAGCAGGGCTGTGCTCTTGAGAGCCTAGATAACGGCTCTCTGGACAGAAAAATGAATCCCAACTTCTATGTTTGCTGATTCCCGTGGTATAAACATTCCCACCAAGGACAATTTCAAGCTACTAACAAGCTCACAGAATCCCTGAGTGTTTTATCATCTGCTGCTGTGATCCAGAAGAAGGAGGTTCCTACCCTCGAGTGTTCAGTAGGGAGCATTTTCCCATCAACAAACTTCAACAGGCTTCAAAAGGATCAACTGATTTAGCACATGTAATTTGCCTGACAGAATTTTACTTTTGCAGAACAGATTTCTGAACACACCAGTGCCTTTTTATTCCACATGTCTATTAAAGATGTTGCCTGACTCCATTTAATAGATTTAAGATCTATACAAGGGTTAAAGGTTAGAATTTTTTCTCTCTGTATCAGGGGTCTTTCACAGAGAACTGTGGTTTAAATTACACGGTAAAACATTTGTATTTATGCTTTCGGAATCAGAATATAGACTTTTAAAAGTCTCAGGAGCAAAGATTAATACACATGCTGTGTTGGATAGATGGGATAAAATGGTTATCTGCAGGGCATTAATTTTTTTCTAGTATTCAAGGTCCTCTCTTGAGAATAAATAAAATCAACATTTTCTCAGAGCTTAGTATTGACACTTTCATCTATCCTTTGCCATCTTAACTTTTTTTTTTTCATTTCTCTTTCTCAATATCCTTTTCAAATTCATTATAATGTCATTCTTCATATTCTCCTCGGACTTCCATCAAACTCATGGGTTTCCCTTTTTTCTCCTTTATCTTAAATTACCACTGTTTCTTTTTTTTCCTCTTCTTCTATTAATTTTCTGTTTAGCAGAATGTTGTTTTCTAGCTTCTGCTTTACCTTAGGTTAGGAGGCAGTAACTGGAATATAATTTGCATAAAGAAAATGTATAGCTCTTAGACATACAGTTTGATGAACGCTGACAAATGTATACATGGTTTTAAGATCATTTATTGTGTTGCTTTTATCAACAGTTTACGCTTTATAACTGAATATCGTAATTTGTTTATGTATTCTCTTCCCGATGTACGTTTGGGTTGTTTTCAGCTTGGGTTAACCATGAATAATGCTTCCACAGACATTCTTATTCAAATCTATCTGGGATACATGCTTGAACTTTTTTGGTGGGGACACAAATACCTTGGGGTGAAATTGGTGGGTTAGAGGCTAGATGTATAAATAATGTAAGAAACTGTCAAAACATTTTCCAAAATGGCTATGACGTTTTCACTCCTATCAGCAATGTATGAGAGTCTTAGTTACTTCACAACCTCACCACGTTTGGTGTTTTCTGTTTTCCAGCTTTTTAATTTTAGCCATTCCAGTGGGCATGCAGTGTGGTATCTCATTGCAGTTTTAAAT
Source organism: Ursus arctos (assembly GCF_023065955.2). Taxonomy (NCBI): domain Eukaryota; kingdom Metazoa; phylum Chordata; class Mammalia; order Carnivora; family Ursidae; genus Ursus; species Ursus arctos. The sequence goes on along the minus strand of NW_026623111.1, from coordinate 8,596,818 downwards.
TGCATTGTAAAAAATTAGTTTCAGGGGCGCCTGGGTGGCACAGCGGTTAAGCGTCTGCCTTCGGCTCAGGGCGTGATCCCGGCGTTATAGGATCGAGCCCCACATCAGGCTCCTCTGCTATGAGTCTGCTTCTTCCTCTCCCACTCCCCCTGCTTGTGTTCCCTCTCTCGCTGGCTATCTCTATCTCGGTTGAATAAATAAATAAAATCTTTAAAAAAAAATTAGTTTCAGAGGTAGAATTCAGTGATTCATCAGTCGCATACAACATCCAGTGCTCGTTACATCAAGTGCCCGCCTTAATGTCCATCACCCAGTCCCCCAGCCCCCGAACCCACCTCCCCTCAGTTTGTTTCCTAGAGTTCAGCCTGTCTTATGGTTTGTCTCCCTCTCAATTTTTATATTATTTTATTTTTCCTTCCCTTCCCCTATGTTCATCTGTTTTGTTTCTTAAATTCCACATGAGTAAAATCATATGGTAAATTACAACTTTTTGAAGACTGATGTTGTTAAGCCTGTTCTCATGTGTTTATTAGCTTTCTTACGTCTTCTTTTGTGAAGTTTTATTTTTCTCATTGTATTGTTGATTTGTAGAAACTCTTTATATATTCTGAGTACAAGTTCTATATCAGATATATGTGTTGTGAATATTCTTTACCAGTCTTTCACGTGTCTTTTCATCTGTTCAAAAAGTCCTTGGAGGAGCATGGAAAGATGATACTTCATGTCCTAGTAAATCTATGCCTAAAAAATATTATCTGTCAGTTGGAACCCCAATGGTAGAGAGAATTAGAATGGTAAAGATTATTGGAGAATAACATCTATTAAAGAAAAAGGACAGAAACAAGATTCGACAAAGGAAACCATCAAACTGAGATGCAGGTCTGATAATTTGCCAGTTCAATAGGGAACTCCAGACAGAGATTGCAGTTAGACGGGCCCCAGGCTGGGCAGACAATGGTAAGCATTTGCTCCACTGTCCTGCGTGCACTGCCTGGGACTACCCTGAGCAGAGTGGGATCTGGGAAGTGACCTGAGCAATACAAGATATACCATTAAAGACTGTATCAAGTCTGTCACAGCCCGCTGCTTATGCTGTGTGGATCCACTTGCCTTCGTAGGTCTGTCAGCAGATTCTCAAAGTGGTTATAACATTTTAACTCTAAGCCAGCAATAGATGAGTATTCTAGTTGTCTTACCTCTTTAACATTTGCTGTTATTGGTCTTTTTAAAATTTCAGCCATTCAGGTAAATATGTAGAGTTCTCTTATAGTGGTTTGAAATTTATACTTACCCTGATGACTCAGATGCTTACGACCTTTATGTGTGTCACCTTTTGAGAAGTGCCTGTTTCAAATATTCTGCTATTTATTTTCATTCCTTTATTGCGGTCCTACTGGATAGTGGAGGATGGGCCCCCAGCCACCAAATTTGGTCTGGATTTCCTGACCCATGGTGCCACATATACACTAGAAGAGTGTGAGAAGATTTATGATGTATGAGTCTTTCTAGGAAGGACAGAGCAGGATCCAAAATGCTTGAGAGAGCAAGGTAAAGAGGCTGATTTGGGGTTTTTATGGTAGTTAGAGTGTTGTTAGCCTGTATTGATGGTTTCCTTGAAATTTGAACTACCTGCAGGTACCAAGAAAGAGAGCATCTGGTCTTCTCATCAGTGTGCCCAGTTGTGGGGGGGCAGCAAGGGAAGTGGCAGGGTGAGGTTTGAAAACTTGCAGCAGTCAAATATCTAAGATGAAGTCAGACTCTTTGTTACACGTTTGTATTTTTACTGACGGCCTGAAAGAAATATATCATGGATGCCCGAGTTTTGTTTGATGTATCAATTGTGAACATTTTCCAGGTCTGTGGTTTGTCTATTCATTTTAAAATTCCAAAGAAAGAAATGTTTAATTTTGAAGACATTAATATGACATTTTTTCCTTTGATGTACAGTGATCTTTGTGATCTGCCCCCAAATCCTCACCCTTCGAAATGTCATGAAGATATTTTCCTATGTTTTCCTCTAGAGGTTTTTTTGACTTGGGCTTTAAAGTCTGGCCAATTAACCATTTCAAATTATTATTTTCTGAATCAAGTTATGTGGGACTTGAGGTTTTTGTTGTTCATCCATGCAGATATCCTCTTATTCCAGAAACATTTGCTTAACAAAAAATTTTCCCCCCCATTGAAATAACTTGGTAGATTGGTCGAAAATCAGTCGACTGTTTATCTGTGGGTTGGCCAGAAACTAGGCTGCTCCATGATCGATTATTTATCCTTAAGATGATACGACAGTGTCCTGAGGACTGAGGTTTTATAGCAAGTGTTAAAGTCAGGACGTGAAAGTCCTCCAGCACCTTCTTTTTTTTCAAGATTGTTTCAGCTATGGTCAGTCCTTTGCATTTCCATATAAATTTGAGATTTAGCGTGCCTATTCCTTCAAAAGGGGTTGATTTAGTTTTGATAGGGATTTTATTGAATCTATGAATCCATTTTGTAAAAACATATCTTAAAATATTATGTTTCTAATTCGTGAATACAGCGTAGGCAGTCCTTGCTTTGCCTGCCACTGACATGCACGGATTTCAGTTACCATGGTTTTGAAGTTCTAGATCAAAAGGAAAAGGTGAACTGAGCTATTCAAAGATAAGGTCAGTGAAAATTTGTCCCCCCCAAATATAAAAAACACTGTTTCTCTCTTCTGTAGAAATTTTATCCTTTAATGGGTTGTGCTAGAGTCTATCTTATCTTTAACTTTACCGAGTCTGTCCTTTGGCATAGCACAGAGGGAGGGATGGGAGGGCAATGGAATAAAGCATCGGGACCTCCCTATGGTCAGGTGAGCAGCCAGTTTTTTCCTCTGCCTTGTTCCTAGGACCAAATTGCTCACCCACTTCTCTTTATCACAGTGACTGAAGTACCAGACTTCCCCGGTTCTAATTAGACATACATTTTCCCTTTTAGTGTCGGAGTCCTGTTTCTAAGCACTATCCTGGAGCTTGGAGCTGCCATGCCTACCTTGTACTGACTACCTGTTTGCTGAGACCTCTCCAGAAATAAACATGGTCGGAGATTTCTCCCCTGTTGGAACCTCCATGCTGTATCACTTGTACTTGTGCTGACATTGGTGCTCACCTTGTTCAGATGTTTTCAAGTAGATAAGGGATCAAGGAAATATACTCTCTCTGATAATATTAATGCACATATATTGAATATCATTTAAAAAACACTAAAACACAATGAAAAAAATAAAATCACCCCTAAGCTCCCAACTCAGAGAGATAGCTGTTATTATTGCAATGGTTTATAATTACATAAAGTCATACCAATATACATACCTATGTTTCTGCATATGTTGATTTTGAAAATTTTATTGTGTTTGCTTACTGCTTAAACCACCTGAAAACATTCCTTTTAAAAAAAAATATAAACACTAATGTTAAAGCTAAATTCTCTATTGAGTTTTGCCTTGGCTGAGGTCATGCATTTCCCAGGGCTGCCCAAATCCAGTGACTGAGTGATAGAGGGTTCTAAGGGACTTGGGTATATGGCCCAATGCCGAACAATTCAAAGGTGCAGACCTCACTGCTGAGCTCCTTCATGGGTTGGGTGAAGCTGCCTACACACTTTTGGGCCCAAACTTTCAGTGTCTGCTTCCAAAGAACCCTAACCTGCCACAATCACCTTGATACTGACCTTTTTCACAGACACATAGATGCACATAAAAATACAGTCCCTAATCTCAGAGATAACTATTATTATTTGCTGTACATCATTATTGCAGACACAGACACACACAGACACACAGACACACACACACACACACACACACACACACACACACCTGGTATTTGTTATAGACTGAATCTTTGTGTCCTACCTCCAATATTCATATATCGAAATCCTAATTCTCCAGTGTGATAGCATTAGGGGTTAGGGCTCTCAGGAAGTGAAGAGGTCATGAGAGTAGAACCCTCATGAATGGAATTAGTGTCTTATAAAACAGACCCAGAGAGCTCTCTTGTTCCTTCCCCCCTATGAAGATGCAGTGAGAAGATGGGCATCTGTGAACCAGGAAGAGGGCCCTCATCAGATACCAAATCTGTGGGCACCTTGATCTTGGACTTAGGCCTACAGAACTGTGAGAAATAAATGTGTGTTGGTTAAGCCCTCCCGTCTATGATAATTTAGAGCCCGAATTGATTGAGACTGCGTTGTTTTTGTTATTTTAACATAAATTATACTGCATGTATTTATCACTGGACAACTCTATTATTTTTTCCTTTCTTCCCAAAAATAGATTTAGAGATGCATGCATGTATGTTGACCTACCTCATCATTTTAAGTGCTGCTTTAGTGTATACTTATCTACTCTTGACATAAGGCAGTTTATTTGGCTATTGCTCTATTGATGGACACTTAGGTTAGTTCTAGTTTTTATGTATTTATCAACAGTACCAAAACTAACACCTTGCATATGATTCCTTTTGCAGAGGGGTGACTGTATGCCTAGGGAAGTACTAAAAAGTGAAATTACTGGGTCAGAATAATGGTCTTGTTATTCTTACCTGCCCTCCAGCATGGCTGTGCTAATTGAGGCTCTTCAGCAATGAAGATGACTAACACATTCCCTATATCCTCTCTCTCACATCTAACGTGTTCAAGTGCATTTTGCCATTTTTATCCCATAAATTTACTGCGAATGTCTTCTGTAAAATGGTTACTGAGATGCGTTTATCTTTCAGTATTTTCTTTTCTCTCTTTTATTTCATTGCCACCATCCAAACTTTACAACTTACATAATGCTTTCTTTCACATCTATAATCTCATTTTATCCTCGCAACAACTCTATAAAGTAGGCAGAGCAGCAATTTTCATTAATGAAGTTTGAAAGAAAAGATTTTTATATAATGCTCATCTATAATATAATAACATGTAAATATGTTTAGAAGTAAAGTTCCGCAGTATTTACATATATTTAATATCTTAACATTTTGTTTTGCTATTTCCTGAAAAGAAATGAAACATTTCTTATTTCTAAACCTTCTATATTCACTGCTCAGTTGAAAAATATCTTAATTCAAGGGCAATTGAGAGAGTTTATTCATTTTAAATATTAGGCAGCTCTCCCTCTGAGAAAATTATCTTTTTTTAATATAGTATTAATTATCTTCACAGTTCCCTAAATTCAGAATCCGAGACCATTTGCCTTATTATTGCTTAAAACAGTATAATATCATCTGTCGAAAAGTTATCCAACAACTTCTGAGACTTTAATTAAATTTTCATTCTTTTCTTGCTGCAACAGAAATGGAATTTTTTCTTAGATAAAATATACATATAAACTTGACCCTGAAATTAGCAGCTCAAGGAGTGTAATGCAAATTTTAGTGAGCTATTATTGGAAACCAATAGACAAGATGTGACAATGGGTTGCAAAATATAATTTATGGCACTCTCCTTACTTTTCAAACTAATTTAACTTCTGGAAAGTTTGGAACTGTCTTAAATAAAGGGTAACTAAATGCCTGATAGAATGTACAAATACAGTCACATCAAGTCCCATCTTTTCAGGGATATTTTTGCCAGTAATCGTGGCCACCTCAGCTACTCCCATTCTGTCTCTCTCTTTCTCTCTTTTTTTTCTCTCCCTCTCCCTCCCCCTCTCTCTATTACATACAAGATCATATCTCTCCTCTTTTGCTGAATTATGTATCTTTGTACTCACTTCTTCGTTAGTCCCTTCTTCCTTCTTCCTATCTTTGTTTTTCTAAGATTGTCAAGGCTGAGGTCGCTTACTGTATGCCATCCCACTGCGAGCCTGAGAGTCAAAAACCTCTGCTCCACCATCACAGTTACCAGAATAACAGTGTTCCCCATACCAAAGCTCATAACCAGGTGAGACAGGCTCTCAGTGCCTTCAAGTCATGTCCTTTTTGCCATTAGTCAGGTTTCTCCAGAGAATAAAGCCAATGGGATATACAGATAGAGATTTGGAGAGAGGTAAAGATAGAAATAGATAGAGAAAGAGATGAGAGAGAGAGAGATAGAAAGACTGATTATAAGGCATTGGCCCATGTGATTGTAGGGGTAGTCAAGTCCCACATTTAGAGGATGGGTTGACAGGCTGAAAACTTAGGTAGTATTTCTATGTTTCAGTCTTCTTGAGGCTAAGTTCCTTCTTCAGGAAACTTCAGTCTTTGCTTTTAAGGCATTCAACGGTTTGGACACTGTCCACACTACAAAGGCTAATTTGCTTTACTGAAGGTCCGCTGATTTAAATGTTAATCATATCTAAAAATTACATTCACACCAATACGTAGACTGAGGTTTGACCAAACAACTGGGTGCCTTAGCAAACTCAACACATAAACTTAACCATCACACCCTGAACTAAGACTCAAGCCTTAATATTCCAAGGCTTAGGAAAGAAATGAGAAACAAAGCAAAACAAAAACAAAGAAAAAGATCATCCAGAGATACAGTCACACAAACACAGACCCTGAATACTTATTACCTTCTTTGGTGCTTTTTGTATTTAAATTTTAAGTCAGGAATTAATATGTATATTTGCATGCCATTTCTTTCTCGTTTAATTTCTTAACTTTCTAGATAAGTACCGAAATATAATATGATTCCCAGTGTTTCATTGCAAGGTACTGGAGCTCATACATGTTAACAAAGTTATCCATAATCATATAGCTGACAACGAGTTTAAAAATGTGCCTACCATCCAAAGATAATCAAAAGAACAGTTGAGGTTTAATCTGGCCAGAAGTTTTGGCTGAGGAAATTTGACTCCTTTAAGTTATAAAAGGAGAAGAGGAAAAAGAACAAGATATTTGTATAGGGTTAGTAACAATGGATTGTGTGCTGGTTATGGAGGAAGTCAGAATAAGAGGGGAGTGATACATGGTAAAAAAAGAAGACAAAAAAAGGTTGAGGTTAATGAACTTGAAGAACTGCCATGATGGGCATTCTGTAACAGTGATCTGGGATGGTAGAATGGGGTCTGTGGAATCATGGCATGAGAGCAGTGCCCTTACTAATGGTGTAAGATCCAGGTGTGTGACAATGGGGGCAGGAGGCTGAAGAGGCACGAGGGAAAGGTTTTTAGAAGAGATAAAGTAATTGAGACGCCAGGTGATTTGTGAGTTATCTATTTGTATATTGATATGTCTGGGAATTATGATAAGAGTAGCGGTGGGAGGAGAGGAGAGGAATAAAACCAGCAGCCAATGTCTTCAACAAATGGAAGAAAATGACCACAGGCTTCATGCATACCTCATCTAGACAGTGCAGCTAGGGGCATAATTCTGTGGTACACCCTTCAAAGGAACTGCTGACTTGGAGTGGGCAAAGATGTAAGACGAATATTTAAGGAGTGGCAATGGCCCCGAAGCACTGAGGTGTAAAACCATGCCTGAGTAAAGGGTTGGAAATAGGACCAGTGATCTTGTCACCAAGCACATTGTGCTAGTGTGAGATGAAGCCAAAGATATGTGAGGTCAAAAATATTCAGAGCCAAAACAACCGTAGGCAACAGTTGGTGTCATAAGGATGGAAAATCACAGAGTCTGGAGACCTTGCCTTGGCAGGATGGCCAGCTTTCTATTGGGTGAGCATTTTGCAGTGCCTGGTTAAATTCGACAGGAGCACGAAAGCTATGTGAAGTCAGATTTATCCTACCCAATCTTATTTTATCCCTTCAATGTGGTGGGATTATGCTTAGTTATAACATTTTCCACATTCCTGATTTGGGGAGAGAAACTCTGAAATAAATGGAAGTTGGAACAGAAAATGATACCCATGTATTGTGTGTCAAGGGGTCACCCTTCTCTTCTTCCAATTTTACAAAATGCACCATTTCTTCTTTAAGTGACATGACAGTAACGCTATTTGCTGCCAACTAGCTGTCATTTTGATGCCAAAAATCATCAGACTCTTGTATCACAGATATTAGAGAACCACATGAAAACATGTGTTGACATTTTTCACTCATAATAATATAGGATTGATTGTTTGCATCTTTAATTTGTCCAAAAATATATGTGAAAAAATGTTCAGTGGCTGAATTACACATGACAGCGACTGAAGGGAAGGTAATAAAATTTTATATTTTAAAAAAGCTACCTATCAGAATTGTAATTCTTATATTAGCAGAAAAATAATCTTATTGGATGGTTTGGAAGCAAACATGAAGAGATTCAGTGATTCTTCTGGATTATACTTCGTAATACATTTGATCTATAACAACCGGTATAAAGGTTGTTTTAATGTGGCATATAGAGATATAAATAATCTGCTTCCTTCTCCACATCTTAAAGCAACTTTGAGTTCTTGATGATTTTATTAGTATTAGAGAATTCTAGCACTGTTAAGATTCCTAGAGACGCTATAATCCAGTTCATCGTTTTATTGATGAGAAAACTAAGGAAGAACTAATCTGGCAAATGCTAAAATTCAGCAGTCATGCTTTATTGTAGGCTAGGCAAGGCCCATTATTTAATTCTTTTTAATAAGAGTTCAATTTGGAATTTCAGGCCATCAAGAAACCTGGAGATTTATAAGAGGATTATTAGGCTGCTCCTTTGTTGCCTATACAGAAAAATGTTGGACGAAACTCAGACATTCCCACAGGGTTTTAGCACTCTGCTTATGAGATACATTATGTTTTCCTTGAACTAAGCATAGTTGGGCATTATGCTTCTCATGTTCACTTGCTTCTTATAGTAAATTCACCCCATATGAAAATAGCACCCTCGGCGTTCTGATTGGTCTTTTTTTTCTGGGAAACATGCAATAAAAGGGATAGTAAGAATACCTGCAATTCTTAATGTTATGGTTACTGAAGGCCGTGTCTGAGACTCATCCTTTCTTTCCTCTGCAACACATTCTACCAACTTGATAAGCACGTCTGCTGCTCTAGGAGACTTGCCTGGTGGGGCAATCCAGACCTATCTTGGTTCTTGCACCTATCTTATATCTTGGCTGATGTGTTTGTCCATTTAACAGTAAAACTGGTTATCATAACACCAAGAGACACTGGAGTTTATCACTTGAGTGCCAAATAGATTCTTCCTTTCTCCATAGTGTAGGAGGAAGTCAACATCTTCATAACTGGGGTCAGTTAGTCCTTTCAGTATGATGATATTTTTCCTTGCATATTATACGATCAAAAGACAGCCAAGGTTTGGAGTTCAATGGGGCTTCTACAGTATTACCAGATGAAAACATTCTCTCTATAAGAACTAGGCCCTCCAAATTCACAGAGCTTAAATCTGGGATTATAGGGAATATATATTTCCTGCCTAGGTAGATGGGGGGGGGTCACTCCTACTTCCACTTTTAGCTATTGAGCAGATGCATTCTACCTACAGAAGAAACACAGAATAGTCATTAATTTAGGGTATTTGTTCTGTCTTCATGAAAGAAAACCCATCTCCAACCTGGAAGTGTTTAAGAGGTGTTTAAGAGGTCAATCCTGTGTTTAAGAGGTCAATCCACCACTGTATTTTCCCAAGATCTTTGACGTGGTGTAATATAGGATAGGAGCAGTCAGGGATGCATCTGTGAGTTATTGACAGCCCACATCCCCAGAAACTGGAAGATGGATGTGTCAGACCTGAAGGAGAGACACATGGGGCCAGAGCACTTAAGTGGTTTTGATGCAGCCTCCCTGATATTGCATATAACACGATTATAAGGTAATCCTGTGGACACGTATTTTACTGAGGACCTACTATGTGATATGTAAGATTTTGTCATCAAGTGAGAAGCTGGAGAAAAAATAATTTACTGAAGTCAGTGCTAGGCAGGATGTCATAAAGGATTAACATAGGCTGTTGTGAACACTAAGTGAGATACCACTTATGAATTTGCCTAAAACAGTGCTTTTTTATACTAGGTAGTTAATATTTGTTGAATCTTACAGTATACAGTTAGAATTTTATCAGGGGTGAACAATTATCCCAATAACTTTGACAAATGAGTGATTTCTCTGCATTTGAGTGCTCAGATTACAAAAAAGGGCAGAGTTGGGGGAGATAAACAAAAGAAGGGGTTACCTGTCTGCCAATCAACATAATTTAATTAAACCTGGGATCAGTGAAGAGGTAATTGCAGCACCTGGCTCACCTTCACAGCTAATTTTGTCTGTGTGGAGACATGTTCTCCTTCTGTAAAACACACAGCAGCACAATCTCCTCATAGTAGGTAGGTAGGGAAAGACTGGAGAGGGACCCCAAAGTGTGTATTGGGGTCCTTACACTAACCAGTAAGGTGATAATAAAGGGAGGTGATCAAGGACAAGAAAAGCATTCAGAAGAGTTAGTGGCCAGATGAGAGACACGATGAGCAGCCTGAAGGGTGTTGGGAAGCTGAGTTGGTGAAAGAAACCTGATGTATTTCAGATCATATTTGATCAAAGTAATTCCCAATCTATGAAGTGGAATATAGAACCAGACATTTGCATACTACACATCGTACTCAACTCAGAGGAGTGGCAGCCGTGTGGCTTCATGGGGTCTACGTGTATGGAAGCCAGAGGCAAGACACACTCTGGAAAGAGGGGTTAATGAACCCGATGCCCAGAGGGACCAGGCAGACAGGGCAAACGAATGACTCAAGGCAGTTGCAAGGGAGTGGCAAGGACAATGATGTAACGAACAGCATGTGCAAACCCTGTGTGAAGGGCTCCGCTAGAGCTCAGCCTCAGCCAACGGGGCTTCCTTGGGAAGTGGGCCAGCGTTGCAAGATCGCAGACATTTTTTCAAGATATTTATGGAATAATTATGTAAATGTATGTAAATTTATGGTATTTAAATGTTGAAACTAAACAAATTCTTAAAATCTGGCTGGGCCAAACTATGAATCTGAAAATCCAAGGTTACCTATAGATCTCCACTTTGCAACTCTGAAATAAAAGTTTGTCAGAATCTTAATGTAGAGGGCAAAGCTTCAGAGAAGGGCTTCTGTGGCATTCAGGAGTCCAAGTATAAATCAGAAAACTGAGCCGCCATTCCAGGAATCAGAGTTGGAATATCACAAGAGTGAGCAAAAATCTAGAGTTCTGGACTTCTGTGGGCAAGCGAACACCCCAGTGTGCACCAGGTATGTCGGAAAGGTTGGTTTGCAATCTCTTCAGGAACTTCCCAGATATGATCTGAGGACAGAGGGCAGGGAGGTATTGAAGAAAGATACAGGCCATGCTAGGTGGGTAGGTGGCAGGTGTAATAAGCAAGGGAACTTACACGCAAAGCTCGTCTTGAGTAGCAGCAGGATAAGTAGATCTTCTCACATCTCCCGCCAAATCTTAAAAGTTTATATAGAGGCCTTAATTGGGGTCAGTCACATATAGCATCCAGAAGGCCACAGTACTATCTCAAGGCTGTGTCCCTGGGGTAGCCCCTAGGAGCAGGGAAGGCAAGCAAAACCCACATTCTAAGAACAAGGGAGGGATGAAGAGCCTCTGAATGCTGGGACCCAGCTCACAGGTGAATCAGTTGTTACATTCCCTTGATGGCTTCCCCCAACACTGCACGTCTCATCATGACCTGCTCTTACAATCCCACATGTCGCCTTCTTCTGCAGAGCTCTGAGCTCTCAGCAAGGGGTCTCACTAGCATGGAGGTGGCTTCTTTGGTGGCTGTCCGGAAGCATTGGAGGTAATGCCACAGCAAAAATAAAAGCACATGCAAGAGAAAACACAGATTAAGACAATTATTTCCAAAATCAGTGATGACATTTTCCACCAAGAGCCTCATGATCTGAACCATCGATTCGTTAAGTCTCCTAGACTTGGAGTTGTATCACTCAGGGCATTCACTTGTGTCCTCAAAATGATTAAATAAAGATGATACATTGAACAATCCTTGAGGAGAGGGAGGTTGGTAGATTTAGGAATGTGGCCTGGTTGTACATAGTATATGTTGGCTGGGGGAGGAAGCGCGTCAACCATGAGGATATGAACCAGGCAGGATATACTGGGAAAAAACCCCTACTTCCTCCCTTCCTTTGGTGTGTTTGTTCTATTCCAGGTACAGTGTATTTCAGTAGGTCCAGCTTGCAGCAGGACGATGGGATCCCAATGGAGGCTGAGTAGTTCTTACCCAGGGTGCAAAGAAACTCACCCATCCAGAAGATGTCCCATTGCAAATTCCAGTAGATAACTTCTTCCTCAGGCATAATGGAGCATGGTGTTTCAGCATCATGGCACATTGGTTCATGGAGAGCTGGGGCAATCACTATTTCCCAAGACTTTCATACCTTTATAGTATTGGGTAACTTGGTAGGGGTCCCAAGTCTGGCATCTAGGACAACAGGCCTACTGGTCAATCCCTCAGATGTATTAAAGCCTGGGACAGCAATTTAATCCACCTGGCTAAAGGTAGCTTTACCTGCTAGTAATTTAATCTGCTGCTTTAACGTTAATTTTTTTTTTTCTTTCTACCAACTGTACTGCTTGCACTTATAAGGGGAATGAAACCTCCATTCAATGTCATGGTCTTTTGCCCAGTCTTACATACCATGACCTTTAGAATGTGACCCCCCCCCCCCATCATTATCTAGCCAGTGAAGGTATCCATACATGATACAGTCTCTAATCCCCTACAGGTGACAACCTAGTTTGCACAGTAATGGAAATTTCAATTAGGCCAGACACAATGTCCACACAAGTGAATTCATATTTAGAACCCTCACTCAGGGGGAGGGGACCATTAGAATCAATTTGCCAATCCCTTACCAGTTGGGAACTCCAGTGAGTGGCCCCAGAAGCCTTTGGCCGTTGGCTTGGGTGTGTTTAGAACACTCAGTACCTGCGGTTACTGTATTAAGCAAGTCATTATATTTCAGGAGCAATCCTGCGTCCTTGGCAATATGTCATCACCCGCATGCAAGTGATGACATATTGGGCGTTTACTAAAGGGTCAGCTGCCAGGGTTCATACCTGAGCTCAAGCATCAGCTCTTGATTGCCAGGGGTAGTCAGTGCCGTCTGAGTTGGAACGTGGAAGACAGTAGGTACCACCTCATACTCTTGCAGGTTGATTCAAATGTCTTTTCACACATCCTGACCCCACAAGGGCTTATTTGTGATTACCCAAGCTTCAGCTTCCCGTTATCTGAGTCGTAGGGTTACCTCTTTAAAACAGCCCACCTGTCAGTTACTAGTCGGGCTCATGAACATTCACCACGCTGAGTTCAGCCAACTGGCAGCTGTATGAGAGGCTCCACGTGTGTGCACAGCTAGGTGCTGGTACTTTGTGGGGCTATATCAGGTTTCTGCCCCCTACCAGAGCTGGGATCAAAATCCTAGGGGATCTCTCTCCTGTTGTCTCTGCTACAGTGCCTGACCCACAGCTTCTGGGCTCACATTAACACACATCTAATTCAAATGGCAGCCTTGCTTGGGAGAGGCCCAGAGCAATGATCTGCTTCACTAGTAATTTTTGTCTTCTCAAAGATGGCTTGTTGCTCTGATCCCCACTCCCACACATGCCCTTTCTTTACCAGGTGGTATAAGATGGAGGCACTGTGCCAGGTAGGGAATAAAAGTCTTTCAAAACCCCCAAATCCCTGCAAAGGCATGTACCTCTTTCTCATTCGTAGGGGTTGTATAAGTCTGCACCTTATCACAGCTTGTGGGATAACACATGTTTACCCAACCAGATGGCTCCCCAAAATTTTATGGCACTGCTATCTTGGCCTACATTCTATCCCCAGGTATGGGAGGCACCCACCCCGAATAGGACTGCATCCCTGAGGCCTCTGCTAGAGCAGGCAGGGCATTAGGGATGGAAAGGGAAGATGAGGCTGGTCTGAATTGTTATTCAGGTTCTAAGGCTTTCCATAGGCCAATAAACACAAGCTTAGATTGTTGGTCTATCTGTTTAGGGGAGGTCCCCACCTCAGTGAGGTCAAACTACATTTACTTTTTACAAGGGTTATTTTTACATACCCTTTATAGCTGATTGAGATAACCTTTTGGCTTTCTGAGCTCCCTTTCTGTTTTGGGTCTTTCCCACAGTCCACACCCATTCCTGGGATTTGTCAGCTTCCCCAGATCAGTGACGCATTGCCCAACATCATCAATATCTTGTCTCCTGACTGGGTTCAGCATGGATATCACTGTCCCATGTCAGATGCTGGCGGTGAACTGGAGAACATTAGCTTCATTCCTGCAGTGAATGTGTCTGGATCAGGGCCTTTAAAGATAGGGACACAGGACACCTGTCTCATTCTTAACTCCCTGAGATTTTGTTGTATGTCCTTTACAGATTTCCAGGGTCTCACTTGCCCAGGAAGATGCTCCTCATTGAGCCAAGCCGCCCTGCTGGCTAGAAGAATCCAATCTATAAAGGAGCTAATACTGGAAAGCCCCTGAGTGCCACACAGGCACTGCCAGAGGGCCAGCTGTGTGGTGATGTTGCTCATTTCCTCTCCCTCCTACCCTTTCAGAGAAGAGCCTAGGTATTTCCTCTGGCCTTTTGCTATAACTTGGCAACTATATCAGTAAGCTCTGGGGGTGTGTATTATTTCATTAGGAATATTTCCTGAACTGGGGGCTTTCCTAGGGCTGGGGTTACCGATGCAGTACTTCTGTTTTCTTTTGAATTAGGGGTCAGAGGGCAAGGGTGTTCTGTCTGCTTCACTCTCACTCACCACAATATCCTCCTCTTCTCCAGGGATTCTCTCTGCCACAGTGTGTTCTGCATAGTTTCTCAAACAAGCGCTTTAAGGCAGCCAATATTTTGGGGGTGCCCTGATACTCATATGGTGTTCCAACAACACCTGACATAAGGGCCATCCTTCCCCACCTAAAAGTCTGGGGCCAACTCAGGATTTCTCCACGGATGCCTCTTTCCCAAGACCCATTTCTTAGTCTCCTGGCTCCCTGCCAATTGTTGGTTCCCAACCTCTTCTAAGTTGGGACACTCTTCTGAGTGTCGTGGGTGTAATCTGAAATCATCCTGTTTGGAGGGCAGGGAGAGATGGAAGAAAGAAGCTGGCCACTCCAGGTGGGTAGGTGGCAGGTATAATAAGCAAGACAATGTACATATGAGGCTTGTCTTGGGGGGCTGCAAGATGAGTAGAGCTCCGCACAAGCTGGCCAATCTTAAACGCTTATATAGAGACATTAACTGGGTTCAGTCATGTACTCGGTCCAGGTGGTCTCAACAGGACCTTTCTCCTTCTGAGGCACATCCTTGGAATGGCTCTGCTTATGCAAACAGTGGGCCAAACCCACATTACAGGATGTGGGAGAGAGTGAGGAACCTTCAATTGCCTGAGCCCAGCTCAAGGGTCAAGCTGCAGTCATGTCCTTTCCATGAGCTCCCCTAACAAGTGGGTGCACTGTTCCTTCTTTCTTAGACTCACGACAAGCATCTGTAATTACGGGTAATGACATGGCTTACTTCATAGAGTTTTTGAAAGGCTTACATAGGGACATCTTTAAGTGGTAGAGAGTTGACTGGCACATCGCATGGTCCATGTACCCTAGTGCTATCTTTCCTCTCTGTCCTAACCCCTATGCACTAAACAAGGGGATGAAGAATGCTGAGGGGAGTTCTGGCATTCATTTCTCTTCCAGGAATACTTTTGGTAAACATGTAAATGTACTTTTTTCTTTGTAAAAGATACCTCCGCTGCCTCTAAATTGTGCTCAATAATTTTCATATACCATCTATTATGCAATTTACACCCACTCCCTTCCCTCCTGCAAAATGAAATAAATGAAAAGGCAAATGCAAAAACAACTTTGGTAAAAGCTAGGAAAGGCTATAAAAATGACATACTATGTAGGGGTATGACCCAGGGACTTGCATAAAATAATTTAGCATCCTGAACTTCCTCATGATGGGTAGTATAATAAAACCCCTGAAACTACCATCTCAAATTTAGGGAAGGCCAGAGGATAAAAAGAGACAACGTTCACATTTGTTTTTAGAACCTCTCACCTTGACTGTTTTTCCTTTGAAAATGAGCTCAGGCTTGATTTAGAAAAGAACTATAAAGTCAGGTTAAGTTTTCTTAATATTATTTTGAATGCTATGCTATGGATTGTTCTCAACAGCAATAGGACCTTTCTTAGTAAAGAACGTTTAGGTTCATAACTAGAACAAGATGAGCGGTGTGCAGATGTAATGCTCTGCCCTCCTTGACAGACATACTTTTATGCATTGAAGATAATTACCTACTTCACTCTTTAATAAAGGAAACAAAAGAATTAAAAAATTGTGAAAAGGAACACTAACCCTCAATCCGTATGGACAGGTTGTAGTCTTGATGCCTAAAATCAGTTGCTTTGTCCAAAGAGAACCCTGCCTGAGGAGCTTCTAGGAGTGGGCATTGCCACACACGTGCACACAGGACTAAGCATAGGTCATAGGTTAATGTAGATTAAATTCTTTTTATGTACTGAATAGCAATTTTATTGCAGGAATTTTTCTAATAGCTACTTCTTGGAGGTAAATATTATCATCTGAACTTTACAGATGCAGAAGCAAACCCATAGGGGATAAATAACTGAACAACCTGCTGACTCTCATGTGCCCTTGTATGACCTTGTGTTTATTCATCTGTTTATAGTGAGGCTAGTTCGTCGTTGTGGACGTGTGATCTCTTTACTAACTGTTTTGTTTTGTTTTGTTTATTGGTTTGTTTTCGTTTTTGTTTTTTTAAATAATAATTTTTTATTATGTTAGTCACCATACAGTATATCCTTAGGTTTTGATGTAATGTTCCATGATTCATTACTTGCGTATAACACCCAGTGCACCATGCAATACGTGCCCTCCTTACTACCCATCACCGGCCTATCCCATTCCGCCCCACCCCCCGAAGCCCTCAGTTTGCTTCCCAGAGTCCATATCAGGGTTATACTGATTTTGAAAAATGGATTGGGAAATGGTTTTCTGTGTTCTAAAAAAAATTATATGCCATGAACATTATATATTTCTAGAAAATGTATAAAAGCTAACCTATTCAGCTACTTGTACTCAGAGACTGTTTTTTTTAGAGAGAGAAAGAGGTGGGGGGAGGGACAGAGGGAGAAAGGAAGAGAGAAAATCTTAAGCAGGATCTGTGGGGCCTGATGCAGGGCTCAATCTCACGATCCAGAGATCCTGACCTGAGCCGAAATCAAGACTTGGATGCTTAACTGACTGAGCCACCCAGGTGTCCCTATACTCAGAGGCTTTTTGAGAATAACTCTTAGAAAACTGACTTACTGATTATTTTGTCCTGAACTTTTTGCCTCTTCAGAGTTTCTACTACATCTTTATCTAACTAAATTAATTTACATTTCCCACCAGAGAATTTTCAACATATCATTGATATATTTTTAATTTATTAGCAGAAAGTGCGGTGCTCTCATTTTTTTTTTTTTGGTGATTTTATAAATATTTTCATAAGGAATTTTGGAAGGTGAATCGACTATCGATGGTTAGTTTTTCATAATTTGTAGTCTTTTTGTGAGCCTGACCTAAGGATAAGGGTAGTAGCCCCAAAAATATTTTATTAGCAAGAGAAAAAAGGATAATTATGTTGTCATTTTATATTGACATAAAAAGTCAAAACCAAAACATTCAGACAAATTTAACACTTGCACACTTTATTCCGCAACTTCAGAACCAACAATGTACATTCTGTCCTTAATAAAGATGTTTAAGGAAACTACAATTTCAGAATGATATTAAGTAGAAGAGTGGGTGGATGGGTCATTATGGAGGCATTCATGTTGCCCAACAGTCATGAAGAATCACCGTGGTGTGTTTATAATGCTTTAGGAAGTTGAAAACAAGAATTTTTAACTTACATCCAATCAAAATTGTGTAATGAATAAACTATCCATCTAGCTTTGTTACAAAAAAAAAAAAAAAAAAATGGAAATGCCGAATGTATCTGGGGCTCTTTCTCGCATTCCTCATGTGTGCTCATTAATTTCTTTACTTAATTCACATAGTTATGAAGCATCTGGTCAGATCCAGGCACTGAGATAAAGTCATGAATAAGGCAGACAAGTCCCTTAATAGAAGTTATGTTCTACAGGAGAAGACAAAAATAAAAAAGCAAACTGACAAATGACATAATCTCAAATGTTAGCCCTGCTAGGAGGGACACGGTCAGGTGATGCGATAGAGAAAAGAGGTGGGTGCCACTTCAGAAGTCTCAAGGGAAGGTTTTATGAGAAGGTGAAATTGACAGGAGGAAATAAAAATGAAATTCAGCTGCGTGAGGTCCTAGAGGAAGAGCATGGCAAGCATGGGTCCTCAGATGAAAAAGAGATTGGCACCTCCTAGGACTCTGCCCATGTGCCCTGATCTTTGGAAGTGGTGGATAGAGCAAGATGAGATGAAGATGGTATGAGGGGGCAGGGTCAAGATTACAAAGGCCTTATTTTGCAAGCGAAGGGATTTATGTTTTAGCTTTGGTGCACAGAGAGATCACACATGGTAGGGAAAAAACAGGAGAAATTAACATTATTATTCTTTGTCAGTGTGGTTTTTCAGGGTTCTAGACTGGGAAGAAGAGGAGTTCCATAGTCTCTACTATGGACTCTGGGAAACAAACTGAGGGCTTCAGAGGGGAGGGGGGTGGGGGAATGGGATAGGCTGGTGATGGGTATGAAGGAGGGCACGTATTGCATGGAGCACTGAGTGTTATACGCAAGTAATGAATCATGGAACTTTACATCAAAAACTAGGGATGTACTGTATGGTGACTAACATAATATAATAAAAAGTTATTATAAAAAAAAAAGGAGTTCCAGCTGAAGCCTATGCTTTTGAAATCAGTCTGTACCATAAAGTAGAAGCCATGCACTCTCCATATTGAAGGCAACCAACTTTGCCCTTAGCTGTTCAATGCACTCTTGTTTAGGAGTTAAATTTAACATGACAGAATATGATTTTGGTGTTGTATAAGAGACTCATGGATAGATTTTTGGCTTAGAGAGATGACAACTTAATCTTTTTTAGTGGTGCTCAGAAATAATTGTCCGTGCATGTGATTTTTGCACTACTGGGGAAGTTTAAATTGAAGTCATCCTTTAATTCTTAAAGAGGTAGAGTTCATTCATACTTGAGAAATTGAGTTGGAAGCTCTAGCAAAGAAAAAAAGATAGAATTTTCTCATAATTTCTGTCTACTGTCCTTTCCCCAATCTTATGATATTTTCTTTTTCTCTAAAGAAAATAGGAAGGCATAGTAAATGCAAACTGTTTATATTTTCAATGGCCTTGTAAGAAGGGAATTTTTGAGCTATGGCTTTAAACAAACTGATACGGGACTTTTAAATATCACTGTCAGGAAAATAGACATTTTTTACCACTGGTTATGAGAAATAATGCTAGTACCAACCCTATCCATTAAGATCTGGATTTACCTACTTGGAAATATCATTAGAATGAGTTGTCATCTCCCTACTCTGTATTGGTTTTCTATTGCTTCTGTAACAAATTACACACATTTAGTGGCTTCAAACAACACAATGTATTCTTTTATAGTTCTGGAGGTGAGAAGTCTAAAATCACTTGTATGTGTATAAAGGCAGTATGTCACCATGGCTGGTTCTTTCTGGAGGCTCTGAGCGAAGGAATCTGCTTCCTTTCTAGTGGTGGCAGGTGTTTCTTGGCTTATGGCTCTTTCCTCCATCTTTCAAGAGCATCCCTCTAATCTTTGCTTCCATCATCACCTTGCCTTCTCTTCTGATGTGGACTCCTCTTGGATATCTCTTATGAAAATAGTTATGGCCAATATAATTGGCCTGATAGGCCAATCCAGATCACCTAAGGTAATTTCCCCACCTCAAGATCTTTAGTTTAAACACATCTACAAAGTCCCTGTAACCATATAAGGCCACATTCCCAGGTTCCAGTGATTAGGACATGGACATACTTAAGGGGCCTGGGGAACACTATCCAGCCCATCATACTCTGTAAGCCAAATTCATCCACAGTTTTCTATTCTTGTTCATATAACCAGTCCTCTAATAGTCTTCCCCCTTGTCTATTTCCAGAATTTTTAGTGATCTTTCTTTCAAGCGAATCTGAAAATACCAAAATCATAGGCCTAATCACAACATTTTTTTTCTCTCCCTGAAATACTTGGGATCACCTTGTTCTTATTCAGATACTTACCAATTCTTGAAAAATAGTGAATACTCAATAAACATGTCAAATGGCTAAGTTAAATGAGGTAATGTCTTCCTTAGTCTTCTGTTTGTGCTTCACTTCAAAAGACCTATGTTCTTATAGGGTTCAGAGAATATAAGCAGAGGCATTTTGTAATCTTTAAAATTATGAGATTTATCGCTCACTATTTTTTTATTATTGTTATAAAAAGGAGCCCACACACCAGAATGACCTAGATTTCCTTAAGAATTTTGAAGCAGTCCATGACAACTTAAGAAAGGGTCAGCTACCAGCTGAGAGCTAGATAAAAAACTGAGGTGGTAGCACAGTGTGGATTGTGTTTGATAAGAAGAGTGAGCCCATAAAGGGGAAAAAAATGCACATGTATTTGACCTCTTCTTTTATCTCTGACACTTTGTAAATCTGCCCTCATTCAAAGTTAGTGACCTTGAGATCTCAAACAAACAAAAGCATATTTTATCATTTTAATCTATTGACTAGCGCTTACCATTGCTTCAATAAAATCACAATGTAGGTCGTCTCTACTTTTTTCTCATACTTTCCATAAAGTCTCATGTACTCCTCCTAACTTTCCCAGCCCAGTGACAGGCATCTCCATTACTTCCTTATTTATCTACTTCTGTGCAAATAGACTCTTCTCTTTCTTCCATGTAAGTGAGGCGCTCTGATCATTTGCAGGTAACTCATGTTGCAGTTAGTTCAACAGATTCACTGGTTGGTGTGGACTCATACACCACAGGCTCCCCCGTGAGAGAGAGGCTGACCTCATGTTGAGTCAAACTGGGACAGTGAGCAGGGCCCGGAAGAGGAAGGGGTGGAGTTCTGCAAGGAAATGTAGGTGGCTAGAGGGAGAGAACCCTTGGATTCCTCAACACAAAGTTAGGTGGATAAATAGGGAAAGAAACACACTTATTTTTTTTTTTAAGCTAAAGTAAGAAAGTCTACCAGGAACATGGACAGGAGTTTGGGGTTATTACATGGTCATGGTCATTTCTGTTTTTGACTGTGTCAAATGTTCTCTGATTTTTTTTTTTTCTCATGCAATGACAATCTCTGTCAATACACCTGAGACCATCTAGTTTGAGTTAGAGCCAAGAAGGTCCAACAGTGATTAAGTAATTTGCCTAAGGACACACAACATTGCAAAGCTGAGATTCAAAACCACCAATTCAGCAAATCTGGTTCAGATTGTACATAGGGCCACAGAATTGCAACAATACGAACACTGGTCTATCTCACTCTCATGGTGTACCACACAGAAGCTCTGCTAGCCACACAGCTAACCTGGGGCCATTGGTCTCAATAAGGGTTAAAACAGTCAAGAAAGATATATTATGTTTGGGGATGAATGTGTGTGTGTCTATGCGTGCGTGTGTGTGTGTGTGTGTGTGTAGTGGGAAAACACCGAGTAATAGATGACATTCAGAGACACCTGTGTTCTGATGTCAGCTCTGCCACCTACAACTGTGGGATCTTTTGAAAGATACATAATCTTTCCAAAACTAAATCTCCTCACCCATAAAATGGGGAAGATAATAGAATTATAATAAAAGTTAAATAGTTCACTCTTAATTAACACTAATTTGCCTAAGCTCAGATTATAGCCTCAGAATAAGTGTTCAGTAAATGTTACTGTTTTTATTATCATTTCATTATTGTTATTATTATTACCATATATTATTTTTTCAAACTACAAGCCAGAGGTATTTAAAGTCCTTCAATAACACTCATCCTGTCTCCATTACTGCTGTAACTTTGCAGCATAGGGTCAGTAAACCTTGGCTATGAAGTTTATATCCTTAAAGGCAAGCCTTTATGGTCAATGATGGAGCATTTGGCAAAAAAAAATTAAAGTCCTCTAACATCAGAACTGAACTTTTACAATACGGAACAAAAGCAGACAAAAGAGACCTAAATCGTCACAAATTTACGTGAGGAACAGTTGAGAGAACTGAAGATAATTAGCCTGGAGAAGAAGACTGGCTTAAAGAGTTCTGTACATACTCAAAGAGTCATCCTAACAAAGAGAGATTTGATTTTTTAAACAGTCTCTACAAACATCTACAACCAATGGGTGATGTTACAGGAAGACAATTTGAACTTAGCTATTGAAATGGATTGTCCCGTAAGGAAATGAGCCCCCTATCACTAGATTTCAGTGAAGCAGCAAGAATATTGAGATCAAAGACACAATGGGGGGAACCTCATTAGAGGTTTCTAATATTTCCTTTTGATTCCTCTCTTTTCTTCGCTATGTGATAGAACCACTTGCTTGAGAGTACTCTGTTTCTGTTAGCCACATGAGACATAAGGAACCAGGAATTTTGTGGAAACGTTGGTGCCAATGCTTCTTCACTTTCCATTCCCAATCACCAGGATGGTGCCCCTGATGGGAATTTGAACCTAAAGCCTTTGCTATTAAGATTGTACATTTTCTTGGACCATCCGTGCTCTATTGCCTTTGCAAACCAAGAAAGATGGCTGCAGGAGGTGGACCAAGTTTCAAACTAATTTTGCTGGATGAATTACCAACACTATTAAGACTAGCTTATCCTTACAGTCTT
The DNA here is from genome assembly GCF_023065955.2 of Ursus arctos. Lineage (NCBI taxonomy): Eukaryota > Metazoa > Chordata > Mammalia > Carnivora > Ursidae > Ursus > Ursus arctos. The sequence continues at coordinate 8,574,103 of NW_026623111.1, read as the reverse complement.
GTGCATCTCGTAGAGTCTCAACTTCTAGCCAATAGTTTAAATTGAGAATATCTGTCATGTTACGTGCATTAATAAATATATCGGATCTTTCTATTTGTGATCCAGTTGTCACGGTATCTTTGAATATATGAAGGCAACCATTAGTTTCTAGTGTCTTAAGAGTACTTTTTTATTATTTTCCTCAATTCCCTGAAGAGAAGGCCAGTGTCCTTCAAGACGTAGGTTACTCTCAGCACATATAAGCATCTTAGTTAGGTGATGCTCTAAGCTGACAGCTTGTATGTATCTTTCATGAAATTAGAGACTTACATGTAGATTACTTTCCTCTGCCCCATTTGGTATAGAACCAAGCTCAGTTTTTTTTTCTGCAAATGCACACTTCAAGTGCATAGGCTTCATGTGAATAATAGATTTTATTTATTTATTTATTTATTTATTTATTTATTTATTTATTTATTTATTTGACAGAGAGAGAGAAAGCCAGCGAGAGAGGGAGAACAAGCAGGGGGAGTGGGAGAGGAAGAAGCAGGCTCATAGCGGAGGAGCCTGATGTGGGGCTCGATTCCATAACGCCGGGATCACGCCCTGAGCCGAAGGCAGACGCTTAAGGACTGCGCCACCCAGGCGCCCCGAATAATAGATTTTTATCTACGTAGGACTCACACCTGATGATCCCTAACTACCGTACTTTGCCACACATAGAATACCCATCTCAATTAGTGAGTTAGCGGCCTATCAAGTTAATGCCAAAGATATGAAACCTTGAGAACGTTCATTACAACTAACGAAAATATGTTTAGAAATTGCTTCTCCAAATGAGTCACTAGCAAGAAATTGGCTTATTATTATAGACTGTATTTGGTTCTGAAAAATCAATCTTCCCTTCAACTCTGTCATCTAGCAGCTCATCAGATATTTAAAGCATCAAATGAGCTGTCTGCCTTTAACTGTTCTTGAAATTGGGGCATTTTCACAGTTTATCAAGTGACATTAGGGCCATTATTACACAGATTGAAAACACAGTTACAGCAAAATAATTGAATGACTGCTATGCTTCTTTAAGTGTAATCGTTCTGCTCACGTTTAGCCATCATTGGTTAAAAAAATAGCTGCTTTTCTTGGAAGGGTACAGATTCCAGGGGAGACGTGGGTAAAAATATTAGGCATCATACATTATTTCAAACATCTGTAAGTGTTTGTATTACACATTATGAAAGCCTTGATATAAAATGCCACAATTGAACAGGAAAATATTAAAAATGTCAGCACTATTATATCATTTCTGAAGACCAATTTGCCTTTTTTTTTTTGTAAGGTTATAATGAGCCCGGTTCATTTTGCTTCCTATCATTTCTCTTTTCAGTAGTAATGGAAAATTTCTCCCTTAGGCACAGTATGCTATTCTTGTCTTAGACGATTAGGCAGGAATGAAGAAGATCATAAAGGTGAGAGATTTTTTTCACAAACAGTCTGAGGCTCAGTACAGTAGCTCCCACAATTTAGACTGCGGAATTCCAAATGAAGTCAAGGATGGGGGCTTTGTGATGTAGCAGGGCCTATAGAAAACAAGGAACAAAGCTTCCATTGCTCAGCACACTGGGAGGTCTGGGGGAAGGCGAAGTTTACCCTTTGCCTCAGCCTTTCTTTGAATGCTCACTAGGCTGTCAAACAATATAATTTAACTTGAGAATGAATGTAAGGTGCTGATCTCAAGAGCACTGCGGCTAGAATAACAGGAATCGAATAATTATAGGGCTATTTAAATGTAATAGAAAGTTTTTTTCAGTAACTGTTTTTTGTTGAGGATTAGCATTTGTATATCAGATGTGTCTGAAACAAGAAGGTTCTTTGCCTATTATGCCTCCAGAAGCAAAGGTGTTAATTGCGCTTTTGAGAAAGAACTTGGAAAGAGCATGTGTTTTAGCACAGCCAAAACTGAAAGTTACTTCTGCTTCTGCCACTCTTTGCTAATGGGAATGCACAGAAGTCATTTAAACACACTCATCTTCTTTCTTGACCTGCAAATGGAGTTATGTATTAGTTCGAACCACATGAAGCTGTTATTTGACCATGTTTTACTGACCAAAATGACAAAAAGTTCACAGTGGTGCTTAGAAAATCAGCAAGTAAACCAACAAACAGCCTCACTGAGAACACATGATTTGGTGCAACTGATTATCTTGCCTTTTCGGTCATGAACCCTCAAAGTCTCCCAGATGCCACACTGGCTCCACTTCCTCGCTGAGAATGAGGAAACATCTCATAGTAATGAGTATGATTGCATGTGTTAATAACTATGCATAGAACTTTGCACTCGGTATCTCATTAATTAATTCCTACAGTATGAGGTAGGTCTTATAATCATTTCCATAAGGTGGATTTGCAAACTGAGATCACATATGATAAACTGGACTCAGGAAGGATAAGTAGAGAACCCATGATCTTAACCAGAACCCTATAATATCTTGAGAGTTCAGGGATGTATTTTTAATGTTATAAATAGAATTTCTTGCTTAAGCCTCCTATAGAAACCCTTAACATTTAATGATTATGCATAGTCACATGATGCTGAAGACGTTTTAGGCGTATGGATTCTCTAGTTAGGCTTCCAGAATTTAAGTCCCTTATCTATATGAGTTTTTACAATGGACAAATCACAGTTTATTTGTTTTTAACTTATTTTTAGCTCACATATATATTAATCGCATAGGTAACGGACACTGTTCTAGGCACTTGCTCACATGACTATCTTTAATACCCATAGTAGTCCTAGTAGATGGCATTAAGGTTTCCGTTCTGCAGAGGTGGAAACTTGCACACAGAAAACCTACATGACTTACTCAGAGTTATATAACCAGAGAGCAGAGCCAGGATCTGTACCCAGCAGCCTGACTCAAGGTTTTACACTCTTAGCCATGATGACGTTAGATTAACATCTAATCTCGTTTTCCTCAATGTTTAAAAGGGATTTAATGAGAATTTGCATGAAAAGGCCTGGCACATGCTATACTCAGTAAAAGTTTCCTATTATTATTGTGAGTCATTACATCCCATTAGCCATTTTTCTAAGAAACTCTGCAACAGTGATACACGTTATGTAAGTGTTGTTGGTTCTAATTTCAGACGAAAAACTGAACCTTATCAAATGAGATTGATTTGCCCAAAAAGATACATCAAAAGAGCCTGGCACCTTCAGCTGTTGACTTTTAATCCACTGCTTTTTTTTTTTTTTTAATATTCACTCTTCCATTATATTCCATTGTAAATGTTTATTATTAATTTATAATTTCCCCCACAGACCTGGATCCAGAGAGTCCTCCCCTCTAAAATCCCTACACACTGATCTCTATCTTAGAGCATGTTTCCTGGGGAACGTGACCTAAAAGTTTTCAAGAATGTGGAGACCGGCTTTGCTCCTTTCTTTAACGTGATCTGGCACTAGAACATTTCGATGATGCCTGGACTTCGTTGAGGCCATACTGACTGTGATTAGGGCTCTCTGATTCTGACCATTGCCTGTTCCACCCTGACCTTTCAGTACCTTCAGCCTTGTAATATAGCACAACTGGCGCCTAACAACAAGCACAGATCTTTTCAACTTTTTCACAATGTGTCCACATTCCTTATCTTGGGTTCTGGTGTTGTGGCTTCATTCCACTAGTTAAATCTCCATCTTTGGCCTCTCTCATATATGACACCACTTCCAATATTCTTGACATTTGAATCTTGTATTCTATACTTGGTCCTAGTTTGTACACATTTACAGGCATAAATAACTTATGTTGTCATAAGTGAGCTCTCTTCACTCTGGTTTCCTCCTGGGATTAAGAGCGTATCCTTTATCTCCCTCAGAGAGGATTTCAGCCCCTGTCTGACCGCATAAATCCTCGTATGTCAGGACAAACCTCACCCTCTGAATTCATCCATCACTTCCCAGATTTCATTATGGGGAACTAGAATCTCATAATTTGTTAAAGGCATTCCTCAAGAAAGGAAAGTAAAAAATAATAATAGTAATAAATAAAGAAGTCATTTGGTAAAATTGTCTTTCTAAACCCCTTTAAATAATCCACATTTCCTTTTACATGTTAAAGGCTCTCATAAGTTTTACAACCAAGAAGTTATTTATGCTTATCTTCACTTCCCCTAACTATTTTCCAAATCTGAATTATGTATTTCTCCATTTTGTGCCATATCTGGTAACCTTTCACAAAGCTATAGTTTTCCTTGGAACAAGTTTGGGGAACACAAAGCTGGTTCAACCTCTGACCCAATTTAGGATTCCTGTGTCTATCTGAGGGTGATTCTCAGACATGGGAAAGATTTACTACAGTTATATTTCACTTGATTTTTGCTTTTCATTTCAGATATTTGGGTTAAATTTTTGCATACAAGTAGAGGGCATGAAAATGAATAAGAAGGCAGTCATCATATATCACATCTCCCCTGTGCTCCAGAAGAGAACAGCCCTAGTTGGAAGAAATTTAATGAATAGGGGCCAGGCTGGCCCTCCAGCCCTGTCATGAACATCTCCAGGGAATAAAGAGCACGTCTTTCATAAGACAGATTATTTCACTGCTAGATTGTTCTGATTATTATAAATTATCTTCATTATAATTTCTGTACAGTGATCCCAGATTGGCCCTCTGAACAATGAAAACTTGTTTATTATTACTATTATTACTACTTTTAGTAATGTGCCATTCCTTCATGTATTTGAAGGCAACCAATTTATTTTACTAAAGACTTCTTGTCTCCAGACTCAATATTCAATGAATTAAAGTTCCACAACTGGCATATTATGGAGAATCCTTTTAAAATGTCTTCCTCAAGTAGAAATATGCTAGTTTACCACTAGAATTCATATTTTTAACTTTTAGCTACTCCTAGGTACCATGTTTCTATAACAGCATTCACATTCAGTCGTTTGGGTAGTTGCTCAAAGGTGCACCAAAATGGAACAGAACCTCATTTCAGAGGAATGAGAAACTTTGCATTTCCTCCTAAGGTCTCCCTACAAATAAAGGATTAGATGAGAAAACAGATAAGACTTCTATTTTTAGTTCTAACTATGATGAAAAGACCTCCTATGCTGTGATAGTTGCATTCTTTTGTAATTTCTACCCCAGGTGACATTTGTGTCATTAAAAAATGGGAGTCAGAGAATTGGGGATTACTAAATAGCATTAGGTCCTCCCTGGGAAATGAAAAGTCAACACCTATTTTGTTTTACTTTCCCACCTTACAGAATTACCATAGTTTTTGCCAATATTTGACATTTGAAACTTAAACAAATTACCCGTAGGCACAAAGCCACTTCACACAGATTTTCTTATTTAAATAAAATGTCATTGAGAGGAAATCACGCTACTGAAAATCCCTGCTTTCTCAATGACTGAATGCGGTAGAGGTCCTGCATTGGGAGCAGGTATCATTTGATAATCAAAGCATTGAATATGATTTAATGCTGAATATAAATGAACTCCACCAAATCATGCTTTCTACAAGTGTCACAATAGAGCAATAAGGAGCCAATCAGAGAACAATTGAGAAGTATTAGACTAATTAAGAAAGCAAGATAATGAGAGTCTTTTTAATTATATTATCGATGTTCCTTTTAAATCAATGTTTATTTCCTTTTTCCTAAGGAGGAAGTGAAATATAGGTTGTGGAGTGGAAATCTAACTTGACATCTTATGCCTAATCGAGTTCAGGATGACTCTACTTGCTGACTGCATGTTGGACAGTGTTCCTTGACTCCATTTCATTTTATTTGGGACAGAAAAGGGAAATGAGAGAGAAAATGAATGGATGCTTTCATGATTATCTGTCTCCTGGAAGAGTTGAATAGTATCTCATCCAAACTGGTGTCATTTTGATCTCTCCATTAACTGGTTAAGTGCAAGTGAGGGGGGAATGTGCACCTCCCTTTCTTCCTTCAGTATAAACATTACGTTCTGTGGGAAGCTCAGCTTGGTTGAATTGGTTAGCTTTGTTGGCTCTTTTATAAATGCATCTGACACCTCAGGAATCCCAAGAACTTATTCAGGCCCCCCAAAAGTTGAAAATCATAGTCAAATTAGACATGAGAATCCTGGCAGCTACAAGAGTGGAAGATGTAAACAGCGAAAATCTATGTGACAATTCACGCTGCTCCTTTTCAAATGAAAAACAAATATTAAACAATTAAAGGCATATAAATATATAATAAGGCAATATTTAAAAGGGAAATGGTAGTAATAATTTATAAATGTTTTATAGTCTTCTAACTTACAAAATGAAATCTCTAGAGAATGGAGAGAAAGCCATCATCCATTAATACATTTTGAAACATCAAACATTTGCATGATTGGAAATATAGGTAATTATATTTCCAAGAGTGAAAGGTAAGTGTGATATATGGTAATGATTGCATCTTCCTCTTCATCATAGTCTTAATTTGAAACCATCAAAGCATTAGAAAACTTGGCTTTGAATGGTTTTATTCATTCTGAGTTTTACTTCCTCCATATGCTAAGAATCTAACAATAACAAAAGTAAACAGAAAACCTAGCGACCTAACATCCAGATGAAACCAAACCAGACCAAACAAACGGAACCAAACCAAACAAATAAACCAAACCAAACCAAACAAACACAAAACAGAACACAAAACCTTACAATATCCTCACTCATCGTCATACAGTGTGTGGACAGCAAGCAAGTGAACAGAAGCTAAAATTTTTAATTTAATTTATTACTTAACACTTATGTAAAGAGTCTATGGTGAGTTATCATTGATTCGAACTGTGTGTGTGTGTGTGTTATATATATATATATATATATATATATATATATATATATATATATATTCATTTATTCCTTAAAATAACCTCAAAATCCAGATAATATTATTATTCTTATTTTCTGAAGAAAACTGATGCACAGAGAAATTGAGTATCTGACTCAAGGTCATCCAGCTGGTAGTAGTGAAGCTTAATGCCTTAGCTGTCACTACTACCCTAGCTGTCAGGCTCTGGAACCTCTTCTTTTTCATACTTTTTTTTGTGTTAAGCTGGCTCTCATAAAATGAGATCATTCCATTATTTCTCTTAGTATTTATTAGGAAAAAAAAGTATCTAATTTAAGTTATACAAATTCTCTCTATATATATATCTTTATCCAGGACCTGGTACATAGTAGGAGTTAATAAATGGAACCTGTCATTTTGTTTCTTATTTTTTCCTTTTATGATTTTAAATCTGCCCCAAATGTACCCAGGAAAACCTACTCTCTCACATACTAAATCAGTTTATTTAAGTGCTTATAGAGGTCTGATAAATATTACAAAACAAACTTCATAATCTGAATATTTTAGAGACTGAAGTCTGTGGTGGAATACAGAACGTGTGTGAGCCTGATTTTGCAGGTGCAACATCAGTTTAGATTTGTGCTTATTCCCACTAATCCCAATGTCTCCAGAGGTCTTGTCTTAGAAAGAGAATTATGGAACAGACCCTGGGAAAGACTGTGTATAATAGTCAGTAATAACACAAACAAGAAAAGACCCTATCTTGTTGATGTGCCACTGAAGACATTGGAAGATCTAAAACTTTTCCCACTAAGGCAGGGAGACCACAGGCTGGAGGCCGCCTCACCAGAGTACCGCAGGTGCAAGGAGTGAAGAATATTAGCAGCGAGAACAGTACAAGAGACAAGAGAGAGAAAGGATCCTGAATCTCTGCCCAAGAGAGGCTCTAAACGGATTGAAAAGTTTGCACCATACGCTCAACTCTGAGTATGACAGTGACCTTCTAAATCGTTAAGTGTTTTAAGAATGACCTGCAACTTCACAACCTTTTCACATGGTGTGGGAGAACTAAGGGAGTGTTTTTTTTGTTTTTGTTTTTGTTTTTTGTTTTGTTTTGGTTTTTTTGTTTTGTTTTTTTAAAGATTTATTTATTTATTTATTTATTTATTTATTTATTTATTTGACAGAGAGAGACAGCCAGAGAAAGAGGGAACACAAGCAGGGGGCACTAGTGGGAGAGGAAGAAGCAGGCTCCCAGCAGAGAAGCCTGACGAGGGGCTCGATCCCACAACGCTGGGATCACGCCCTGAGCCGAAGGCAGAAGCCCAATGACTGCGCCACCCAGGCGCCCCTTGTTTTTGTTTTTAAAGATAGCTTTAAGTACTGTTTTAAGGGGAAAGCAGGTGCATTCAGACAGCAGTTTGCATTATGCTTACTAAAATTTTACTACAAAAAAGTCAAAACAATTAAAAAAAAAAACCTCAAATGTTCATTTGTCTCTTTTATTCTCAGCTACATAGATATGGGGGCTCTGAGATTTCCCACTAAGGATGCTCACTAGAGTAAGCTATCCTCTGGCTCTTGTGTGTTCTTTCCTGTAGATCTATACTAAAGATGATTCGAATGCCTTGGTTTACTTTAAAATTGAATGTCACCTAGAATCACCACCATAATTTTATTCTTCTCACTTGTACCCACTGACCTGAGGATAAGTTAGTTGCCGATGGTAGATTGACTCTTAATGTGGTGAGTTTCCACTTGCACGTTTGACTTTTGGTATCCCAATAAAGACAATTAAGTAAACCTCATAATGCTATAATTGAAGTGTTAACAGATAATTGCCCATCTAATTATTCCAAGTCATTTTATTATCATTAGCAGAGGATAAAAGTCAGCTGTATAATTCAATATCAAATATTATTCTATTACTGAGATATACTTAATGTTAATGTGTCTGTTTTATAACAACTTGGGAGTTTTCATTTTGGATGAATACCAAGGGCACGTTGATCTTAGGTGTAGGAAACATTTTAGAAAGCAGGAATGTTGTCCCAGGTGCTTACCATTTCCCAGAGTATGGCCATCTTATTCTCAACCTTTCTCCTAAAAATACTGGCCTTTGCCCTGGAATACCTCTTGCATATGGGTGAAGATAAGTCATTCCCTATACCAAATAGGAAGTAGAGGTGATGAAGTCTTCAGTCTATTGTGTTTGGTTTGTGAGTCCCTTCTCAGTCATAAGACAACTCTCTGGGTGCTCCTGTGAGCCTCCCATCAGCTGCCTTCCACTACTCGAACCCAACTTCTCTTCTCCATCCATGACTTATTGACCTATTAGTCATTTCAGAACGTTCTATACTGGTTTTATTAAACTTTATTTTAATGTAAAATTTTAATTTAATTTAAATTTAACTGACTAATCTCAGTGAGATTGATATGTGATTATAACCCACTTTCATCATTACCCTGTTAAAAAGTAACTGAAAATACATTTTTAAAAATGAAGACCTGATCTTGTGCTTCAACAAATAACCAATTTCAACATCAACTTCTCAGGATTTCTATCATTTAGTCCTTTTTAATGGCACCCCAGTTTTACTCCAGATCCTTCCTTTAAAATCTTCCAAATCTTCTGGAGATTTATTTTCCTCCTATCAACTTATTTAATAAGTCTTCATTCTAAATTACTATTCTAGTAATTGTTTGAAAAATTAGAGATCACATGTAAAAATCTTGGTTTTTCTACTTTAGTGCCAAAAAGTTTGTATATATACCTGGGGTCAGTAAAATTCAGTTTCAGAAATATAAGTAAACTTTTCTTACTTTATCAAATTATGTAGACATGTAATATAATATAAACAAGTAATTTAGATTATTTTTACAATTCAATATTCAGAAAATACGAGTTGGAAAACAGAAATATTTAGTTGGTATTTTTTTCTTCCATAGTATATTCTTCCTTTGATTTGGAACTAAATCCTATTTTCTTTTCCATCAAGATGTCAGAATCAGTTCTTCTATTTGTTGTTGTTGGTTGGAATGTTCAGTACAGAATTCAGCATTGGATTATGTGTCTGGGAATGACATGTATCTATTGTATAACGAAAAAATGCTATTCACATATAATATGAGTGTTTCTGAAGACAGACTGTGTAACGTGATATTTGATTAATGATTTATTTCATAGATGGGGTAAAAATTCCACATATATTTAAGTTTTGTAGTATCCAAATGGCCATATTTATTGTTTCTGACCATCTTACACTGCAGTTAAATAATTTATTTTGGAAATCTTCATTTTTTGATCATTGTTAACTGGCAAAAGCAAATGGTAATATTAGTTCAGTTTCATAAAATTGAAAATTAAAAAAAAACATTTTTGGGAATCAATTTTCAACTTCACAATTTCGTGTATATACTCAGGCTACTACTTTGATTTTTAGAAGAAATGACTTAGTGTGCCAGATTACTCTCTCTAGTGAATTTCTAAAGAACTCAGTTTCACTAGAAAAGAGTGAAAAATGTACTTATTTAATTATTTCTGAATTTCCTTGAAGATAAATATTCAGAGTTTGCATGACTACAATGCCAAACAAAGATGCCTAATTGCTGATTTGACTTTTATTAGTGAGCTAAAGGTAGGGCTTTTTCTGACTTGACATGAGAAAGTACATTGCTTTCAGCAGACAAATATAGCCCCTATACTTTCATTACTTAGTTGTCCAGCTATAAGGTATATGACAGATAAAATATATATCTACTTCATCAAGAAAAGCTTTAACTGTCTGTGGATAAAACCATGGCAATCCTTCTAGTACATGGTATTTATTGTTGTGTCCCCATCAGGGACCATTTGAAACTCTTCAGCATAGGCAATTATCAGTAAATGATGCAATCAATGGATTTAAATTTGGGGTCTTTTCAAAATTGTCAGACTTGATTTAGTCTTTGACTTGACTAAACAAACTTGATTTGTTTAGTGTAAGGATATCATCCACCATGAGATTCCAAACCAATTCAGACTTGTCCATCTTCAAGTTTTCAGCACTCAAGAAGAAGGTTATTAGGACTTATTATGGGTACCATATATATGAGTCTCTTGGTCACATATTAATTGCCCTTAATACAAATAGCTAATGTCCTGTGAGTTTTCCTATTTTCCTCCAACATGCTGAACAATTGCATTTCTTAATGAATTCACGTTTACAAATGTTTGTTTCAGGTTGGGAACTATAATTTTTGCAGTAGTCAGAAGAAACTTTTATACACTTGACTTTGGTAAATGATTTTGATACTCAGGTCTTTTTATTTATTTATTTTTCCTCAGCATTGTTTTCATCAGCATTGTTTAAACTATTGTCATTCAAAAACAAACCTCGTTAAAATTTGAGTGTTTTTTATTTAGGTTATTAAGTTATTCTTGGTGGAATTACTGCATGTACCACTCATAGTACCTCCATATATTTTACGTATCCATGACAACTTGATTTGTATGTCTTGACATAGACATATTTTGTTTGCATATTAAGCATGTGATATTATTTTCATTTCCAAAGGAGAAATACATTTTCCTGCATTTCAACAAAACTGACACAACTTTAGCTAGAATTGTTTACACCAAAAACTTTAAAAAGGTTGAAAAAGGGACATTCTTGCCAATCTTAAAGAAAAAAAAAGAACTATAACAGAATATTATGAACAAGTATGTGCCAACAAATTAGCTAAATTACATGAAAATGACAAATCCCTAAAAAGATACAAACTACCAAAACTGACTCAAAAAGAAATAGGAAATATGAATGAACTTCTAGTAAGAAAAGAGATTGCATTAAGAAACACACACCTTACCGTAAAGAAAAACCTAGGACCATATGATCTTATTGGTGAATAAGAACATTCACAAAACACACACAAAAAATTAATACCAATTCTTTACAACTCTTCCAAAAATAAAATAGAAATGGAATATTTCCCAACTTATTCTATGAGGGCAGTTTTCCCATTGTGCCAACATCAGACAAAAACATCGTAAGAAAAAATTACGACAGACAAAACCAATATTCTTTATTAATATAAACTTTACAAAATCTTGACAAAATACTTGCTAACCAAGTACAGAAACGTATAAAAAGGGTTATACCACATGAGTCAAAGTGGGACCAAGTGGGATTTATGCCAAATTACAAGTAGGTTTAACATACAAAATCAATAATGTAATGTACCATAATAATAAAATAATGGGGGGAAAAACACATGATGATCCCTTAGACACAGAAAAAGCATTCAGCAAATACAACACCATGGCATTATGTAAGTACCCAACTAGGAAGAGCAGAGGATTGCCTGAAACTGATAAAGTGTTTTTACAAAAAACACACAGCTAACGTCATACTCAATGGTGAAAACTAGCAGTCTTCCTTCTGAGATCTTGAACAGGACAACGTTGTCCATTCTCGAGACTTCTTATTGGAAAATACAGCTTTGGCATTTATGCAATAAAAAGAAACAAAAGACATCCAGATTGCAAGAGAAGAAGTAGAACTCTATTAAAAGATGTCATGATCCATTAGAACTCATTAAGAAGTTCAGCAGTTTTGCAGGATTCAAGGTCAAAATATAAAAAATCAGTTGTATTTCTTCACACTAGCAATAATCTGGAAATGAATTCATATGCTATTTAAAATAGCATCAAAATACTAAAATAATTTAATAAAATAAATGTATTAAAATTGAATAACATAAGTGTGTTGGGGTTAATGTAGAGCATGAAATCGTCCATAACACCTGGCTTGCTAAAATGCAACACGGAGGCCCCTGAGGGCAGGGAAGTTTTTGGAGAAGGACAGAGGCCTTTGGAATGCGGAGGCCTGCATCACCACTCTGCAGCAACCGGAGTTGCCTTCCCCAAAGCTTTCTTAGCCCCAACAGCTGTCCTGTGATCTAAGAGATGCAGGCATTGTCCCTTAGGCTATGTTTAGCAGAACTCATAGAACACGCAGATTAGCAAATAGTATCTTTCCTGTAAACAGCTCCCACTAGTTCCAGTAAGACCCCTTGTCACACATCACTGGCTTGAGAAACAGTGATAAGGATTTGTGATTGTCCTGAAGGACCAATAAAAGCAGGAGCAAAGTAGAGCAGAGGGTCTTTGTCTCTGAGCATTGACTCCCTTGCCTTCTCCTCTCTTTTCACAGCAGAGTTTGGAGTCATCTTTCCTCCATCCATACAGGGATTGCTGGCCATTCCTGGCATAAGTGTAAGACTTGTACACTGAAAACCACAAAAATTGTTAAGAAAAATTAAAGACTTAAATAAATGGGGAGACATCCCAGAATTTTGGGTTGATTCAATATTGTTAAGATGTAATATTCACCAAATTCACCTACAGATTCAATAAAATCCCTATCAAAGTCCAAATGCCTTTTTGACAAAAGTCAACAAACTGATCAGAAAGCTCATGTGGAAATTCAAGGGCTTAGAAAACAGTTCTAAAGAAGAACAAAGGTGGGGGACTCATACTTCTTGATTTCAAACCTGACTACAAAGCTACATTAGTCAAGACATAAGGGTAAAAATAGAGATCAATGCAGTAGAATTAAGAGTCCATAAATAAACCCAAGTACCTACGGTTAAGTGATTTTTGCCCAGGATGCCAAGACAATGCAACATGGATAAAATAGTTTTTTTTAGTAAATGATGCTGAGATAGTTAGATATCCACATGCAAAAGAATGTAATTCTACTCCAATCTCACATCGTATACAAAAAAAACCCCAGCTCGAATGGATCAAAAACCTAAATGCAGGAGCTAAAACTAAGAAATTATTAAAAGAAAACATAGGAGTAAATCATGGGGCTTGATTAGGCAATGATTTTTTACACATGACACCAAAAACAAAAGTGACAAAAGAAAAAATATAGAAGTTGAATTTCATTAAAATAGAAAACTTTTGCTCTGAAAATACAACCCCCAGAATAGGAGTAAGTAATTGGAAGTAATATATCTGAAAAAGAATTTGTATATGCAATATATTAACAAAATTCTTACAATTCAGTAATAAACAAATTATTAAACTAAATGATGGGTAAAGAATTTGGATAGACATTTCTCCAAAGAAGATACACACATAGCCAATAAGTACACGAAAATATGCTTAACATCATTAATCACTAAGACATGCAAATCAAAACCACAATGAGATACCATTTCACATCCACAAAGTTGTCTATAATCAAAAAGTCAGACAGTAACAGGTCTTGGTGAAGACGTGGAGAAATTAGAATCTTCATACACTGCGGGTTTGAATGTGAAATGGTGCAGCAACTCTGGGAAATGGTTACACAGTTCTTCAAAATGTTAAATATAGAATTACCATATAATTTACTATTTCCACTCGTAGGTGTATACCCAAGAGGAATAAAAATATAGATCTATACACAAACACATTAATGTCCACAGCACCATTAGTCATTGTAGCTAAAATGTGAAAACTCCAGTTAGTTGATGGGCTCCAAATATCCATCAGCTTATAAATGGAAAAGGAACATATGGCCTATCTATGCAATGGGCCATTATTATTTGGCAATAAGAAGGAATTAAGTACTAATTCGTGTTACAACATGGATGAACCTTGAAAAATTGAAGAAACCAGACATGTGAGCCCATGTGGTTTGATATCATTTCCATGAAATATCCAGAATTAACAAATGCATAGATACAGAATGTAGATTAATGGTCAACAGCATGGTGTGGGGAAAGAGGAATACGGTTTGACTGCTAATGGTTGTGGGGTGTCCTAATGAGGCTATAAACATGTTCTGGAATTAGATAGTGGTGGTGGCTGCACAACTTGGGGAATATAACAAAAATCATTGAATTGTATACTTAAAAAAGATGAATATTATAGCTTTAAAAGAGTTAAGTATATCTGAATTTTAAAAAAAATACTTGGAGTTTACAATGCTGAATAACTGATCTCTAAAATTTAAGTTTCCTAGAAGCAAGCACATAAAATACACAAAGACATAAACAGATACCTAGCATCAAAGATGAAAAATGTTGATATTGGGCTGAATGTAGTGTAATTGACATTTGTTTTTCATGGTGATCCCTACTGGACACTAGGATTATGTTTCAGAATGTTTCTTAAGTGTTTTACCGGCACATTTTCATCTAAATCCTCATGATAGTCTAGGACAATTTATAAAATCTGATCTTACAAATGAAAAAAAACAAAGCTTTATTGATAAGAAATTAGTACAAAATCCCTCTATTAGTGTGTGGCCAGATTTGAACTGAGATATGTTTGACTCCAAGGTCCATAGTATTCCGCTGAAGTACAAACATTTCATCAATTAATTGGCTGATTGATTGATAAATTGTATCATCTACTCAATAAGGTTTGTTGTTGTTGTTGTTTAGTTTTTACCATGGGTCATTTTTTTAAAAAAGCTTTGCTTTTTTAAGATTTATTTATTTGAGAGAGAGAGAGAGTACAAGCAGGGGGAGAGGCAAAGGCAGAGGGAGAGGGAGAAGCAGACTTCCCGCTGAGCTGGGAGCCCGACGTGGGGCTCAATCCCAGGACCTGGAGATCATGACCTGAACCGAAGGCAGGCTCTTAACCATCTGAGCCACCCAGGCACACTACCATAGGTCACTTTTAAAAGCAGGCAATGCAACAGTAAAATGTCAAGAAAAATCCATACTCTCATAGGGATAGCATTCTCATGGGAATGGGTAAACAACCAGGAAGCAAATTAATTTTGGTAAGAACTCTGAGAACACACAATATGAGGACATGATAAAGAGAGATTGAGTGGTCAGAGCAGTCTTTGCAAAGAAGGTGATCAGTAAGCTAATACCTAAATGATGAAACCAACCAGCTCTACAAAACATGGAGGGAGACAGTCTTAAACATTGAGAACAGTGCAAAAGCCCTGTGGCATGAATGCACTTGGACAGAAAGAAGGCAGATCGTGCTAGGATATAATGATGGAGGTGGAGTGGCAGGATTGAAGTCTGAGAGCTGGGCAGGGGCCAAATTATAGACTTTATAGACCTGAGTAAGGGCGGGGAGAGGAAGGGAATGGCAGTGATGATGATCTGGATGATAGTGATGATGATGATTATAAATCTATCGGAAAAAGAAAATCAATGTGTATACCTGACACATGTCAGCACTTTGTTAAGTGGTTTGCATACATCGTTCTCACTTATTATTCTCCAAGAGCTTGGTAAGAAGAGAGTCACCTCCATTTTACATAAAAGAAACCAACCCCCAGAGATGTTAGCTAACTAGCCCCAAATCACACAGCTGAGTAAGTGCTAGAGAAGGCGTTTGCATCTGTGTGATGCATTTACCATAATTACTAGCCACAGCTGTCTTCCAAGGAAAAAATCTGTAGCAGAAGATTACGTACCTTTATCATTCAATGGGAATTTTAGTTGAATTAATTAGAAGTTTATGTTGCCCACCAAATGTTTGTGTGTGCTCTGCTCTCACTGTGGTTGGTAATAATTCTTAAAGATCATTATTTATATCGCTGGAACGCTAAGAATACCAACGTCGTGATTTCACAAAGAACCCTGGTGTCTTAAGTTGTCATTCTGGATCACCCTTGAGGGTATTTTCGGCGTGCACCTTATGTTCTGGGGACAAAATATCCCAGTCTTGCTGCAACAGCCAGCGCGTGCAACTCAGAGGCTACGGGAGGTTTAGACCGTCACTTATTAGTCAGGTCGTTCTAAATAAGCAGGCAAGATCTTGTTATTTTGACGTTCAGTTACAGAAAAGAGCTGGCAGTCCCAGGAGCATAAAATGAGATGTCAAAGAGTCCAGGGCTATGTCATTGTCCATGAAAAGCCATCAGCAGCTGGCTGGAAAAACATCAGATTTACATTTATTCCACAAAGTAGTAAACACTATTGACAAGTGAAATGTTTCTTGAGTTCTGCCCCCTGGGAGGATTTTAAGAAAGACAAATGATACATTTTTGTGGTTGTTTTTTAAGAGGTTCAAGTATGGGTCAGCGTGGTAAAGGAAAAGCTACAGAGAGGCTGTGAAATAAGACTCTGCCCTTTCACGGAAACACATCCCATCTGAAAGTGATCATGAAGGAGTGAGAACAGCAGAAATTCTTATTTTCCCTGGCCTCATATAAAGTTGGAACTCTGCTGATTATTGATGGGAAACTGAGGCTCCGTAAGCTGGGAGGTTGTCTAAGACATCATTGCTAGCTAGCAACAGAACCAGGTTTGTAACCCAGCAGCCTGCTCCCAATGCCAGCAAATTCACTCACCACCTGCAGAAGGAAACATGTCATACACACCTCTTTTTGGCGAGAAAAGGATTCTAGCCCTACTAGATGGCCGGCTTGAATATGACATCCAGGAAAATGCCTTCCTGAGACCCTAACACATCATTGCTGACTCCTGTATTAAAACAAAACAAAACAAAACAAAACCAAAACCAAAATCAAAAACAAAAACAAAAAAACACCTCTACCCAGAGTGTTTTGAAATACTTTAACACGTACCACATTGTGTCACAATTATCCGTATGCGAATTTATCTGCCTGCCCCACCCTCTTCCCTGACTAGAATACAACCCTAGGAGATGCCGTGATTTCTATTTCATATCCTTCATCTCTAGCCAAGAGCCTGAAAAGTAGTAAATAAGTAAATGATTAAATAAATTAATAACTCAAGCTAGAAATAATGTAGCAAATGACACCTTGGAAGCTTTTGCCACCCCTCACATAGAGTGATGGCTTGGACACTCATTTCAGTTCCTTGAGATAAAATTGTTCAACCTTTCACTTGCCCGGGAGGAAGAAGCCAATCTAACATCATTCATCTTCCAGGTAAGTTCAGAAATATCTTTCAGGTATTATGATTTATGGTAAAGTTTTCAGCATAATAGGAAGAGATAGCTACCTCTTTCCCAGATCTTCAAAATAGCTTATTCTAGGGTTGAAGAGCATAAGTGGATGGTAGACAGTCTTGTCTGTCCTTGACTGAGCAGGCTTAAATATGTACTTATTTTTCTTGGGGATACTGCGGTTTATCTCTGTAGGTGTCCACATAGCTGCAAAGCAGCCAGGCAAGGATTTGCAGGAGGATGCTGGCCAGAGGCAGCCAATATGGCGGTGGATTAGCTTTTCGCCGGTTGCCTGATGGGACAGGATGTGTGGGAGGGTCATACACACTGGCAGTCCGAGTCTCAGTCTTGAAATACAATCAGCCTGTGCCTGCAGAAAGGATTAAGGCCTAGTGTGTCTCTCCCCTGTTAACATCCGCTCTAGCTCCATCATCATGGCTTGATGGCCTCAAGCTTCCCTGTGACATCTGCTCAATCAACCTACTGCAGTCCTACTGGGGTCCTAATGGACTGTTGATTGGGACGTTAGCAGAGCTGGGTTGGAATTAACATCAGACACAAATATGAATCCAAGCTCTATACCTTCCAATCGTATATTCTGACTTATACTCAGAGCTCCTAAAATTCAGATCCAGTTGACATATGATGAGGACTGAGTCTGTTCCAGCCCCAACCTCAGCAGTTTGTATAATTTACTTAACCTTTACGTACAAGGCAAATAGTTTTGCTTCTATTTTACAGTGCAGTAATTGGGATTTAGAGAGATTAAGTGGTAAAAAAAAAAAAAAAAAAAAAACAGAGTAGAATTCGGTTTTCTGGACATTTATTCTATCGGTCTTTCTATTAGGCCAAAGATGATTACTACCAGTTAATAGCTATGATCTTTGTACTGCTAATCATGACATTTTCAAGTCTATTATACCCCTATGCTCAAGGTGAACTTTTGTCCAAGGATCAGCAGACGAGCAGCATATATCTGTATGTGAACAAGGAGTATGAATAAGATGTCCAATTATGATTCTGATTATTATATTTCACAATAGCCCTCAGATCCATTCAGACCACTTTTTTATGTATTTCCATCACTCTGGTTAAAACCACAGTCAGCTCTTGAAGCGACTACTTCACTGGCCTTCTAACAAGGCTCTGCTTTTCTGCCCATTCCGATATATGCCCTTTTCTATCGCTAGAGGTAAAGTTCTGAAAATGGTATTCCAATAATTCCATTGCCTTTAAAATAAGATGACAAATATTTCATACGTCCCTCAAATCTTTACTCTTTAACCTCACCCGAGGCCATTCTCCCTGTGCCAATATTTTATTGGGTATCTAAAAGGGATCTCAAAGAGAAGGAAATAAAAAAGAACTGTTCAAAAAGAGACACTTGACAGCTGTTCTGGTTATTTATTGCTTCATAATAAACCATCCTAGAATTAGTGGCTTAAAAAATTCACATTTATTTTGACCACAGATATGCACTCTGGACAGGGTTTGGTAGGTACAGGGTGTCTCTGCTCCACTGGTATCAGCTAAGCAGGTTCAAAGTCATCTGAAGTTTGCTCACTGACATGTAGAGTGGCTGGTGGTGGCTATGGACCGAGGCATTAGCTGGGTCTGTCAGGCAGAACACCTACCAGTGATCTCTCTATGGGCTCTGGACTTCTCACCACATGGTAGCTGGGTGCCAAGGGTGAGTCTCAGGAATGCCAAGTGGACTCCCATTTATGTCCTAGCCTTTAAAATCAGACATTCTCTTTGATGAGACAAACATAAAGCCCTGTATAATTTCAAAGGGAGGAGAAACAGCCTCCATTTTTTGTAGGGAGAGAATTTTAGAGAGCATGTAGGACTGGAAATACGTTCGTAGCCTTTTCAATGGACAGAGCTAAGGTACAGTTATGTTTCTCTCTCCCTCAGATAGATAGATGCTAGGTAAATAGATACTTGAGTGTCTATATGTGTGTGTGTATAATAGATGCCTATATATGTCATAGATGTCTATGAGATGCCTATACACATACAGAAATATATGGAAATCCATAAATCCAAGAGTTGACAATATTTCCCATCTAATCATTATGATCCAGCAACATAGGGCTTATTCTACTTTTCTTTCTTTCCATATTTGTAAACTCCTTCTCTGATAATGAAGCTCCTTCTTTCCCTAATATATATTTTTGTTTGATCAATTTCCCTCTAGACAACCAATCTCTCATTGCCACTGCTACTTACTTGCATGGACAGTTTATTTAACCTGCTCAGCTCCTTCCATTCTGCTCAAGGCTATCCATTTGCAGATAGCCTCCTTACCTCCTCAGTCTGTATGCTATGTCCATGCTCTTCTTACCTTCCTCAGGCTCTGAATTCCCACACTAGCCTCACCAGCTAGAGCTCTGTTCTCAGACTGCTTGGGCTCTGTATTCCTGAGCTGGTGTGCCTGGGCACAGGGATGCCCTTCTCACTCCCCTGGGCTCTGGCCCTCCACACCAGACTCTTCACTCCTCACTCCCTCACTCTGCATGGACACCTTTCTTATCCTACTGGTACTCCAACACCCAACAAGTGCACTCCACCATGTGGATACTCTCATTATCCTGCTTGGGTTCTGAAACCCTAAGCACAGCCATCTACCGACATGGATGCCATCCTCACCAGCTCACCAATTCCTCATGACAGCCCACGTCATGCAGACCCCCTCCTCAAATTCCCACACAAAGCTGCCCTTCCAGTACAACTACCTGGCTTGGCCTTACTTAAGAGATTTAAGATTAAATTGTTCAGGAAGTTGAAGGGGAAGATCTGTCGGTTGGGTTCTTTGGAAAGCAAATGCTGAAGTGGCACCTGAGAGAAAATGGAACCATCTGGCAGGGAGAGCCAGGCAATGCCAACTGTCAGACTGTGAGGCAGATGCACGTGTCCCATTTCCCGGAAGTTCACACCGCCCTCTTCTTTTACAGAAGACCTGCATTTATACCCATTTCTGCTAACTGAAAGAAACCTGAAGACTTTTGCTTTTACAAAAAAAAAGATGAAAAGCAAAAGTAACATCCTGCATTGCTTTTGCCGTGAGATGAGCCCTTATGGAGGCAGCACGCATCCCAGCAGCCAGAGTGGTGCTCCCCAGCTCCTTTCCCAGGACCAACACTCAGCATCTCGCTGTCAAGCTCCGGAGGATGACGGGGGTTTTGCTTCTTCACTTTATGTCATTTCAGCTTAGGAAAGTTTTCATAGGACCACTCTGCTTTCTAATAATGGGGAAAATCTTTATATTGAAGTCTCTGCCAGTCCAGTGGAAAGCTCTGGAGCAAACATTGCCCTTCAAATTAGTTCTGTGTTTGTCTTGGCCCTTGTGTGACAAGCCTGTTCCATCGAGGAAAGTGTGACCTCAACTCACACTCTAAGGCAAAGCTGAAGGGGTTAGAGCTGGCAGGTACCAGTGAGGCATAGCCCTCAAAGCCTGTCAACAAGTTCTTCCTCGAAGAGGGATCTGAGAGGTGCATTTCTGAATCTGTCACAGACAGGGTATGGGAAAAGAGAGGGAAGGGATTTCTATTAACTTTTGATAGTGCTAAATATCAGTATAAACACACACTGAATAACTCAGTCCTGCAACCTACAGACGTTCCAGATTGAGATGATTGGCTTTCAAACATCATCATCTGCCTACATCATCCTGGGCGATTGGCAAAAACATATATGTACTTAATAAATCCAGACTCGGAACCTCTCAAAATGGGTCTCAGAAACCTGAATTTTTAACAAGTGGCTCAAGTCATTCAAAATATTTTTAACCGGCCTTCTGATCCCTCGTCTACTCAATGGATATTTCTTGTAAGTCCATTTTTATCACCATGGTATGTTGACTGATCTAGCACTTCAGTCCAGCTCATAACTCTGGAAACTGGAGCTATTGTTTTGCTGAGTGCAACATCTTGTCCTTTTACTGTAAATCTATTTTGCTCTGGGGCACACTTTTATAGGTCAAGATCCCTGCAGCGTTATTGAAAAATGTAGGTTGTGCTGTAAAGAGCAATTGCTTCCTGCAAAGTCACAAAGTTGGGCCTAGCACGATGGATATTCTTGGAATATGCACGCCATAATAAGCCTGGAACGTTAAAGTTGTCTGGGTAAGTGTTTTGTATGAATCTGACCTGCCTTGCTAACATAAAGCATTAGGCATTAGGCACATGTAAAAGAGGTACTATGGGCAAAGCCAACGGTTTCTGGTATTTGCTCTGATGACACTGCAACCAGCCTATTAACCTCCTTCCATGTCTTCTGGTTTCCTTCGACTTGCTGACCTCTTGGTTCTGAACACCGACCCTGTATCTTTTCTTAAGCTTTCCTTACTTTTGAAACATACTTACTCATATTTGACCCCAACACTATATTTTTTAACATGATTTGGGTTATTTTCCGATAATTTTTCATAAATACACACATTCATTAAATAGCGCCCCTACCGTCTCCCAAAGCACCAGAGGTAATTATTGTAACTGGAAAGCCTTCCTTTCTAAAGTGAGTTAGCAGATATGTTAGACTTTTTTCATAAAATCTTTTGCTCCAAATTTTTATTGCTATGTAAAGAAACACCCAAAATATAGTGGCTTATATTAATTATAATTGTTGATTTTTCTCATGTATTTGCAGTGTAAGCAGGGCTTGGAAAGAACAGTTCATCTTTGCTCCTTCACTGTTAAATTGGGCAGCTCAAGGCGAGGGATTACCTATGGCTGGAGGCCACTCATTCACGTGTCTGGTGGTTGATGTTGTTAAACTGCAATTGTTGGCAAAACACCTATGCATGTGATTTCCTCTGAGCATGGCTGCTGTGCTCTGAGAGTGGGTCCTCCAAAAGTAGGAAGTGGAAACTGATCATTCCTTAAGGCCTGGATCCCAAACTGGCCATTTCCATTGCCTGTGATTCATTGGTCAGGTCAGAGAAGGGAGATTCAAGGGAAGGGGACATAGAACTCACATCTCAAAGAGAAGACTGTCAAAGGACTTGGGGGTCATTTTTAAATATCGCCACACCAAACACATGGTAATTAAGATTTGCAATTGAGAGTACTAACCCTACTTGTAAGATTAATCATTTTCAACAAAGTTTATTCAAAAAAAAGAGTTCTAGTTTTAGTCCTAAGCAATAGATAGCACTTAAAAAAAAAAAGTGCCTTCATGAGGCAAAGGAAAGCACAGAGAAAGTGTACTTGATTGATTCTTATGATGTTGTTATTCTAGAAATAAGATCTAGCAAGGGGAGAACTTCCTTTGGGGTTTTCTCTGGCAACGAAGGAGGAAGATGATTACCCATTATATACTGTTCAAAGTACTAACATGAACAATGTCCCATATGTTTCTAACAGTATCCACCAAAGAAATTAGTGCTGCTGTTATTACTCACATTATACCAAGGGTAAATTTTGAATTTGTAATATTGGTGGATATGTTCAGCATTGCATAGCTAGCATGTAGAGAGACTGAAATGAGTCAATGTTCCCTCAAATCCCATGCCAAAGAAAATTTTGTTAAAATACAAATTTTAAGGCAGAAGATCTGAACTTAAATTGGCAAAATGAAGAACCAACATTGTGAGGCACAAAGAACCTTGGTGGTTCTAATTAAATAGAAGTAGTATAGGAAGCTTGGTAACCAGAAGGGAGCTGGAGAATGCGATTCCATTGTGGGGACTGATCCTGACAAGGGAAGGAAGTTCTTCAATGCCCAGTAGCCAAGGACTTACTGAAGTCACAGGTAATTTGCTTGGAAATCAGCAGCATGGCTCATTCTATCTGGTAGGGCATAGTAACAGGGTTAATGTAGTTGACAAGCTATGTTCTGAAACTGGCATGTATTAGCATGGAAATACCAAGAAACGCATCCACTCATGAAAAGACATCATCTTCAGAGCTGTGGAATCAAGTTTTAATCCCATTAACATGGGGAAGGCATAATTTCAGCAGCATGGAGTCTAATTCAATGTAATTAAACTTTACAATATTTATCTGGTTCTCAAGGAGTATTTCATAGAAAGTAGATATGAAAGAGGGAAGGTATGAATATTTCCACTTATAGAACAATTACATTATGCTAGGTATTTTCCACTCTCTAGGTGGTCACATGGTTTCTCCCTACTCCCTTCCTTCCTATCTTCTGCCATACCATTCTTGGGATAGTTGTATCTGATACAGGTCAAGGATAGAGATAGGGCAATAGAGGAGGCTAATGTTCTGGGTCAGGATAGGGGAAGAACAGAATAGTCCCAAGTTCTGTTCCCATTTTGATGTTGTCCTTGCTAACTCAGACTTCTGTGGGAGTTCTACAGGGCCTGGGACATAACTCTATTTCTTTGGTAGGTTTAATAGGTTCAGTATAGGGTCAAAAGAAGGGAAGTTTGGGATGGGCAACATAGATTGAGTTTCATTTAAGATGTCTTGAAAAAGATTTTACAAAGATCTTAAGGTTTGTTTATGACATCTCTGAGTTCTCAAGAGTAGACAATTGAAAAAACTTTATGGAAGAAGATAATGATAAAGAGAATTTATTTATCTTCAGTTTCTTCTATGTTCTAGACCTCTGAGAAGGAGACAGCTAGATGGAAATTTGAGGTCTTAGCTTACCATGACTGGTGCCCAACCCCTGCTTGGGATTTACTTATAAGAGATTTTTTTATCCCACTAATAATCTTGCAAAGCCATCAAATTATTTTCCTATGGTTGCTGCAACAAATTGTCATAAACTTGGTGGCTTACCTTTAACAGATGACTGGATTAAGAAGATGTGGTCCAAATACACAATGGAAAATTACTCAGCCATCAAAAAGAACTATTACACAATATTTGAGCAACATGGACGGGACTGGAAGAGATTATGCTAAGTTAAATAAGTCAAGCAGAGAATGACAGTTATCATATGGTTTCACTCATTTATAGAACATAAGAAATAGCAGGAAGATCAGTAGGAGAAGAAAGGGAAGAATGAAGGGGGAGTAAACAGAAGGGGGAATGAACATTGACAGACTGTGGACTCTGGGAAACAAACTGAGGGCTTCAGAGGGGAGGGGGGTGCGGGATTGGGATAGGCTTATGATGCCTATTAAGGAGGGCACATATTGCATGGTGCACTGGGTGTTATATGCAAATAATGAATCATGGAACACTGCACCAAGAACTGGGGATGTACTGTATGGTGACTAATATAACAAAATAAAAATTATTTTAAAAAACTTGGTGGTTTAAAACAATACACATATGTTCTTTTATAGTTCTAGAGATCAGAAGTTCAAAATCAGTTTCACTGGGTGAAATGAAGATGTTAGTAGGGCCATGCTCCCTCCTAGGCCTGTAGGAGGTAATGTGTTTCTTTGTCTATTCCAGATTCAAGACTGCATTCTTTGCACTGGGCCCTTGGCCCCTTCCTTCATCTTCAGAGCCTGCAGTGTAATATCTTGCTTCAGTGATTGCATTGTCTTATTCCCCCTTTTCTCTTGTAGTAAAATCTCTTTCCCTTTTATAAAGAAAATTGCGGTTACAATCAAAGTCTGCAGGATAATTCATGATAACCTCCTGTTCTCAAGATTCTTAATCATATCTACAAATTTTATTTTGCCATACAAGATAACATTCACTGGTTTCCAGGATTAAGAATCAGAAAAGTTTGGAGGCCATCGTTCAGCTCACCAAAACCATATTTCCCTGTGTTTTAGATAAAGTTACATGAAAGTAGATTGTGGATTTAGCTCATGTTTTTTCTCCCTTACTCACAACTGCTCTCTTGACTTCATCCTAGGATGGGCACCAACATTCCCACCTACAGGGAATCCTACTATTATAGGATGCCAGAGTGCACAGAGCTCATCCGGGGACACAAAATACCAGATTGGATGACAGCAGATTTAATGGCAAAGCCCTTCATGACAGATTCTGAAATGTATCCCCATCATCAATTATACATACTGTGAGAAAAAAGTTTTTTAACCTCTCTGAGACTCACTTTCCTCATCTTCAAAATGGGAAAAATATATGTGCCTATTAACCCACCAAGATTACTGGAAAGATTAGATGAGGAAGAAAGGAGAAATGCTTCTTGAATTGTGAGCACTATGGCCAGCTGCAATCTTTGGGGTTTATGAATCTCTATCCTAACAATAATGAGGGAAGTGAAATTTTTATTTTTCTGATACAGACACATCACCCCTTGATTCTTCATCTTCTGGGGATTGTATGAAATACTTGACTTAAATTTTAACTTTTTATCTGAAGTTGCAGGTATTACCAGCAAACCTTATTACTAGACAGCAAGAAATAAATTTTGGCCTTTTGAACATTCTATCAAAAATACTTTTGCCTTATAAATATTGAAAAAAAACTGAATTAAAAATCCCTTAGAAAGAAAACTGATTTTTTTTTTTTTAACAGAACAGCTAGGCTATTACATTGACCACTTTCCAATCTGATTTTATTTTCCTGTCTTCTTGGTTCATCTGTGTTGATGTATTGCTTCTTATATAAGCATAACATAATCCCACAGACCACAGGAAAATTTCAGTGGCCAAATGCATTCTGAATAATTGCTAGTCAACTGACATAAATCCGTTTGCAACTCCAGAATCAGAAAGCGGTAAGACTGGAACTGACCCAGGGGTTGCCAAGGGTATGTGTGGTAAAATGGAAAGATCTCTGGACTGGGAACCTAGAAAACCATTATCTAATTCATTTTGACAATCTTCTTTTTCATTTCTGCTCTGTCTCTGTCACTTCTTTATCCATGTTCATTTCCAACATGACCCCAGCAAGTAGGTTCTTAATTCTCTCTTCTTTGGACATTGGTCATGAGATCTTAACTAGTTAACTCTGTCAGCAATATAATCTAGCTGTGTGCTTCTGAACACTTTACTGTGTTAAGACTCTGATTACTAAACAAAAAAAGATAATATTTGTCCATGGGGTAGTTATAGATCTTAAATGGCAATTGTAAGGTTCCAGTCACAGTGACTGGAACAGAGTTGGCATCTAATAAATACTAAGCAGGTAGCATAGATTTCTTTGTATCTTTCTGTCTCAGCCCCAATTCATATAAAACAGGCCTGTCCAATTAATAAATACAGCTATGATCATGTAACCTATTCAAAAATCTCCACTGTTTCCTCATTAACTATCGTTGACTCAAACCACCTCTGATTTTTTATCAGGCTTTCCTATCTCTTCACTCCGACAGCCTGCCGTTTTACTTATACTGTAATCCTTGCGAGTCCCCAACACTCCATTTGTTGATGATTTTCCTTTATTTGAATTTTTTCCCTGCATCATGCCTGTCCAAATCCTAGCAGCCAATAGAATATGGGGGCAAAAGTGATATGCTATTTCTGGGCCCAGGAAATTAATAAATGTTCATACTTCTATTCCATCTTTCTCTTCAGTCTTTTTGAAATATAACTTCTTCAACCTAATATAAACTCTTTCCAAAAAAACAGGAACAAAGAACTGTAGCCAATTTCATAATTACTGGTGAAATCACTTTGGGAAAACTATATGGCCAATTCTACTAAAGCTGAACATATGTCATGCTCTTTGACTCATAAATTCTACTCCTAGGTGTATATATCCAACAGGATAATGTTCTTATGCTCGCTGCTATTAGTAATATTGAAGTGCAATAAATAATAGTAACTCTGGACACAACTTAGATCCACAGCGAAAGTAGAATGTATAAATAATTGTGATGTATTCATGTATTGGAGCACGACACAGCCACGGAAATGAAACGAACAAATGAATGGACAAACAAAAACTACAACGAAATATGATGGCTTAGATGAATCTAACAGACCAGATATTGACCAAAACCAACCAGACATTTATACTCCCTTCACATGAACAAACAGTCAAAAGTAGTCAGTGGAAGTAGAAATCAGGAGAATAGTTAATGTTGGGGTACTGAAAGTGAACATGAAAGGGGCTTCTGTGATGGTGGTAATAACTTTTGGGTGGGCTCGATGTGTGATGGGTATTAAGGGGGGCACTTGTGATGAGCACTGGGTGTTGTATGTAAGTGAGTAATCACTGAATTCTACTCCTGAAATCAATATTTCACTGTATGTTAACTAACTAGAATTTACGAAAACATTTAAAACATTTTTAAAAATTTAAAAAGCTAACTATATGGTTATTTTTACCTTGTGAAAAAATATTGATCTCCAAATTATTGAGTTATATGCTTTGTCAAATATATAATTCAGTACTATATTAATTAGCTTGGGTGTCATAACAAAATACCATCAATTGGGAGGCTTAAGCAGCAGAAATAAATTTCTGACAGCTCTAGAGACTGCAAAGTCCAATGTCAAGGTACCAGCATGGGAGGATTTTGGGGGAGTGTTCTTTTTTTTTTTTTTTTCTGGCTGCCACCTTGCTATGTGTCCACATGATCTGTTCTTGTGTTTTTGTGAGGTGGAGGGTAGTAAAGAGAGAGAGGAAGCAAGCTCCCTGGTGTCTCTCTTTTAGGGACATTAACTCATCATGGCAGCCCCCCACTTCATAGAAGCCCCACCTTCATGACTGTGTATAAACCTAATTATCTCCCAAAGGCTCATTATCCAAATATCATCACACTGTGGGGTAGGGCTTCCACATAGGAATTTTAGAACGACATACTACAGTTCATAGTAAATATCATGTTATAAAAATAATTATTAACTTTAGCCTCTTAAACTCTTTTACTCACATCACCCTAAAAGTATGCAGTGATTTAATTCTTAGAACACAACAAAAAATGGAGGTTTTTACAATACTCCAATACTGTTCCTTCCCATACACCATTTGAAAGCCTTGATGTTGACAGTTAATCTCCCTGCTTATGCCATATGGCACTGGAGATTATACACGTACTCAACTCCGCCGTTGTTTCTAAAATCCACCCATGCTACTCTCTGATCTTACTAACCCACTTTGAGCACTTCCACTGACCAATTCCATGTCATATTTTTGTCAGCAAACAAGCTCCCTCTGGAATGAGAATTCCACCCTGAGTCTCTGACAACTCGAGGACATAACTTCCACGTGAGTCTTGCCAATCCTCCCATCCAAGACCAAACCTGTGTATCCTCCAGTCACAGACTGGCGCTCCATTCCAAAGGAAAGCCTGGAAACTGCTGTTCAGTCAAATCAACATCAAGTCAAAGTAAAGAAAAAGTTTGTGCTCCCACCTTCTAGTCCCCACAATTTACCTTCTGGGTGATCTTCTTCAAAGTTCATCCTCTCTTCAGGTCAGTTTTCCCAGGCCTAGTATTTATTTTTCCAGTTCCCTTTCAGCAAATGTTATTCAGGGCCAAACATGCCAAGAATTCAAGATCATACAAATTATGACACATTTTTACATTTTCCACCATTACTCCTTTTTTGGTCTCTTCTCAGTGATCTTCTTGTGCATTTCTTGTAACATTTCAAAGGATAGTTAGAACTTTCCAAGGATATTCACCATTTAAATTAAAGAGAAGAGTGAACTAGAAAGATCAAAACGAAAGTAGGAAAATAACAATTCTGCAAAGTCAATAGGTATAAATCAAAGAAGTACAAGTGTGAAAGGCAGGAATACTCAAATTTGGACAAGTTATTCTACTACCCAGGTCTATAAAATGGGAATGTGCCAGGGTTGGGGCAGGAAATGATGAAGGACATAACCAGGTCATTTATGGGAGTTCCTTTGAGTCCTTGAGTCTCTGAATCTAGATGTAAAGTAGTACAGGTGTAATTCTCTTGTTTCCTCATAAGAAGAGTTATAGCAGCTAGACTTGAATGTGAATGGCACTAGAGCCTGTAATGTTAACGGCATTCATCTTCAGATTAATCAACCCACTACTATCAAAATAATTGTTAGGTAATAGTTTAGATACTTGGAGAAGGAAAGGTGTTATTTAACAATGAAATTGCTTTCTTAAATTCTCTTTAGCGGCATTTTACAGACAAAAATTATCGTTAAAGAATTCCTTGTATTCTCTGGTGTGGTTAATGGATTATACTACACCAAGTTTCTAAATGTCATGGTCAAAATAAAATACACTTCAGGGATTGTTTAATAACAATTATTTCCCAATAAAAATAGATGAAAGGTAAATTTGTAACAATGCTTAAGAATAATCAATATTCGGAAAGATGGAGAAAGATAACACCAGACACCCACCTTATTTTTACTTGCTCTTTACTTTTGTTCCTACTTTTTCTTTCTCTCCTTCTCTTCCTCCTACTCTGTCCCTCTCATAAAGCAAACTCATTTTACTAGTGCTAAATAAACCAAACACTGATAAATAGAATAAATTTGCTGTGGTAATTGTCTTATATTTTGGTGCTAACAATCTTACATTTAGTTGTCAAATCAATGAATAATCAGTAAAATCAGTAAATAATCAGCAAAAAAAAAAAAAAAATCAGTAAATCATCATCATCACCACCCTCCCCCTCCACTTCATCACCCTCATCATCATCCCTGATACTGGCAAGAGTGATGTAAAATGAAGTATGGGTGGGAAAATTGGTACAACATTTTTGAAAAGCCTTTTGGGAATATGTATTAATAAAATAATAAAAGCTTATTAAATTTAGATGTAGCAATTACATTTCTGAAATTCTATCTGAAAGAAATAATCTTAAATATGGGTATATCATTACATTCAAAAACATGTAACATAGTTATTTATAATATTAACAAACTTGAAACAACTTAAATGACCAAAAAATTGGAATAATTAAACAAATTATAGTTTATATACTCAATGGACTATTACACAGGATTTAAACTGAATTTCTACGAAAAGGACATCGTAAATTATATTTTAAACATCTTCCTTATTAAGGGAAACTGCAGGAAAACTACTGTATATAAAGTATGATTATAATCATGTTAAAATTGTTCAGAAAAAAATGAATCTAAATAAATATGTTACCACTGTAGAATTTAGACTGTGGGAGAGTTCTCCCCCTCCTTGCATATATTTGTTTTACAAATTTTATTTGATGACTCTGAATTGATTTTATGGTAAAATAAAAATAAACATACTTTTGGATGAAGTTATTTTGGAAATTTTGAACGCCAATGCTTTTTAGTTAACCCAAATTTACATATCATGCTGTGAATAAACAACTTAGCAGAGTACTAAGCACCATCCCTCTTTTCAATGACTCAACACCAGGAGGGGGATTCAGGTGTGAATCCAATTAAATATAAAATGATACTACTTCTGCAGGAGTCCGCAAGGTCAATGTAAACTAAGTTCTTTGAGGGTACAAAGAAAGAAACATGAGTTCTAAGAAGTGGACTCAGGAATGGAGATCGTAGTGAAATCTGAGATAGAATGGAGATCCTGGTGAAATTTGAGACGGTACAATTTCCACTGACATGATTCTGGAATGTCAGTTCCAGAGACAGTCGTTTCACAAAGCCCCCTGCAAGACTCAGGGGTTACATTCAGTGACGACAGGATGGGTTGGTTTGATGGGTTGCATTCTCCGGAAGTACCGGTCTCAGTGACCGCTGGAGATACTGTGCGCACACACGCACACGCACTGAGGTAGGAAAAGTGTTAACTTGTGTTAAGAACACAAAGGCTACTTTGAGAGGAAATAGAACATATAATTGGAGAAAGAAAGGGGGTGAAAAATACATTTCTTTGTAATACACTGCACATGCTTTACTCTAAGGTACCTACCTGCGTATTAGCTACTTGGAAAGTCTTTTCCCACTGGGAAGGCTGAGAAGTTCAGCATGTGGAAGGGGAGACAGGCGCCATAGAGGGGACTGAGTCCCACATATACTGTGTGGATTTTGCATTAAAGCCTTATTTTAGGAAGCTGATTTACCTGAGAAGGGGCCCCTGGTGTCTTTCCCCTTACCTCTGTCTTGCTGCGAGGGTGTGGACATAGTAGCAGGAGCCCTAATATGCATTACTGTGAAGTAACCCTGAGCATGGAAACCTGTGTGAGGATAAGTAAAGAAAAGGATCAAAGTCACCACACCAGCCTTAAATTGCCCATCCCTCAGATTTCTTTCATAGAAAAGAAAAAAAAAAATTGTCTTTCAGAAGCCCTGTTATTTCAACATTCCATTTTCTTATATGTAGATAAAATTAATCCTAACTATCAAAACCTTATATTTACTGAGCTATTTTTGGCACAATGATATATATATATATATATGTTTTATATATTCTGATTTTATATATCTATATATCTATATCTACATACATTCTGCCCTTTTATAGAGCAGTAAATAGAAGATTCAAGAGGCTAAGTAACATGTTCAAGATCAAATAGTATATGAGTAGTGTGAACATAAAGCAAACCCTCATCTTAGGGTTACCACAGCTATGGTCTTTATACACCATATATGCTATTATCTATCTCAGATCTTTCTGATAATTATCCTTATTTTAAGGCTCAAACTAATTGTCTTTCCCCTTTGTAATTAGCTTTTAAGTTAATTTTAATTAAATAATAATAATAATAATAATAATAATAATAATAAAGGCATAAAGCATCCTACCTCCTAGTAATACATTTCTATGCACATTTGGTGAAAGCAGGTCATGTGGCTACTTCTAATTTTGGAAGGGGCAGAAATCAACAAGCAAGTCTTCAGTTTCTGGGAAGAGACAAGGGAGTGATTTACCAACAACCCTAATGACTAAGCAAGACTTTTGATCTAGTGGCAAGTTAGTTTCATGAATGTATCCAGTTATACCCCCAACGCTAATTGTACTGAACATCCCTTCTTTACTCTTGCTCGGTCGTGCTGATTTTCAACCCAGTAGACAAACCATGATATCTCGCTGTCATTTTTATTACTTTTCATTTCTTTGATGATTATTAGGGCCGAATATTATATCATATCGGTGAAAGTCATTTGTGTTTTACTTTCAGGGTTATAATATGTTGTTATTTAGTTGTTTTTTGTTTTGTTTTGGTTTTTTTTTTTAGTCTCTTCTCTTTATAGATGGTTGTTAAGAATACAGGGACCCTAAAGTCAAATTATCTAAGTTTGAATCCTAACTTGAACACTATCTGTGGAATATTTGTTAACTTTTTTAAATGCACTGTGCTTCCTATATAAATATATAATATAAATGTATTATGTATGATATATAATATAATATGAATTTTGCATATTATATACATAACATGTAATATATAATATAGCATAACATATTATTAATATATTTAATCTGCTTATAATTTTGAATTTTATATTTTTAAAATTTGTTTTATGTTTTTATTTTATATTTATAAACTTTTCTCCTCTTAATTATATATATATGTTTTTTCTCCTTTTAATTATATATACATTTAATTATACATCCAAGGTTGTCCATTTATACAACTATTCTCATATAACAGTCATTTCTTTTGCTGTTTTATTCACAGAAGTACTGAACAGCTTTTCTAAAGTTTGACTGTAAGTATATTATATACTTATACTGTAAGTATATTAATATGTTTATGACATTTTAATGAAATTTTTCCTATTTTGTTTTTTATTTCTATTGTGAGCACGTAATAAAGCAAGTCTTTATATATCATTATTTTTTCATGTGAATATCTTAATGAAATCTTATTCTTAATTTCGTAAAGTCAGGCATCATAGCATCTACAAGATATTTAATTATAACTTGCCTCTTCGTTGATACCACTTTACCCTATCTAAGTTTGTGATAGTATTCCCAGAATAACATGATTGCTTCCAATGTCATTTTAAATCTTCCATAACCTGGCCTTTTGTCAAATGCTCGTATTTCTCTTTATTTTCTCTCACTCCTACCCTTTATATCTAATTGTGTGCCTCGTAACTTACCACCATTTTAACTTAAAAATAAATGCACTCTTTGATTTCCTGAAGAACACAAAGTAGATTTTTTTCCAATGTTATATCTGTTTTCTAAACTAAAATTGAAATGAATGTATTTGAATCTATTTAAAGATAGAAGCAGGAAGAAGAAGAATCTCTCCCCTCTGCTGGTCTCCCTGCCTCTACCTGCTGCAGACAAGATGGAAAGGGTGTCTGGTTCTCCAGTTACAACCACCCTTCCCATACCATCCATGTTTCCATTAAGAAGAGTCAAGACTAATACACGGGTTTGGCTTGCCCTGGGTTTAAGAGGGTAGCTCAGCCCCTCCGGTATTCTAGGAAAAAAAAAAACAAAATAAAACAACATGTTCTTTTTTTTTCAGTTCCATGTCACAACTGTGAGGAAATAAGTGACCTCAGAAGCCTACATCCTCCTAAGATCTATGGTCGCATTGAAGCCTCACTTCCACTTTCTACCTCTGGGTCCCCAAGGCTTAGCTCCTGCACTTTTCCCAGACCAAGTCAGTAATTACAAGCCCAAGGTGCCCTGGCATCCTCTTGTGCCTGGAATCTGGACTCTAACGGCTCACTGGGGCATGCCACCTCGTCAACATTCACTTTCCTCTATTCCAATTTGTTTCCCTTCCCATCCCTCATCACCCATTGGCAAGGCATATATTTGCCATATTTATTATCTCTCTCCAGTAGACCATGAGCCCCATTAGGAGAGAGATATTTGTCTACCTGAGTCATCTTTATATACCCATGGCCTAGAACAGTACTAGCCTCATGGTCGATAGTCAATATTTGCTGGTTGTTGAATAAATCAGTTAATGAATTTATTTATTGTTTATCCCTTTTTACTTTCCATATTGTTATTAATGTGGTCCAGTTTGCATTTTGTTTTTCATTTACATTTTAAAAACATCAGGTTTATTTTGAACTGTTATCAAAATATACTGAAAGTATTTTTCTTTGGGTTTGCTTGTTTATCAGAATGGCCTATGAATCTTGATTTAGATCTTGGGGGATCTTTAGTGTGGCTCTTTTATTGCTTGTACTTCCCATGGTCTGGCTGGATGTGAGAGGGGATAGCACAATGGTCAGGTCCAGCAAACTATCTGATTTCACTAAGTAGAGTCTAGTAGAGTCAGTTTTAACTTACCATTATTGTCACTTTCAGTAAAATGGCAACACAAGAGGTCTTGAGTCTAACTCCTGGATGTTTGTTCAGCTTAGTCTTTTTATAGGAACATGCATTCTGTGTTCCACATTGTTCCTGGCATATTGGAGCTCATAAAAATGTTTAACCCACTGGGAGTTTCTCACCCAATTCCGTGTCTTCTCTGTAAATGAGAAGCTGTGTGAAAGAAGCTCCATTTCCTTTAGGCTTCCTGTTTGGGGTCTCCATCAATTAATTTCTAGACCAAAAAAGAAGGACATGGGTTTCATAATTTCAGCAATGAAGGAGGGTTTGCTTCACTGGTCAGTTTATTTTCTGGTCAGATTTAGTCAAGAGTTTTCAATTTATATACCCTCTATCTCTTTTTATTCTGGCTTTTAACCAAGTCTCTGGCTCCCCCTGGCCCAGTTCTGGATAGCACAGTTGAATGGGAGAGAGCAAACCCCAACAACCTCAAAGAGCTGCAGAATGCCACTTAGCCTCTGAAGTGATGTTGTTTTGTGTGTGTTAGTCTTTTTTAGCTGATCAAAAAATAATAAATTAAAAGGCAAAGTTTCTAAAATTCAGTCTCTTTTGTTTAACTTTGTCTGTAACCAGACACATACATTGGAAATATGCAATGAGTTAGCTTGTTATAGGAGGAATTCTTTATCCCAAAGGAGAATGCCAACTCTGAAAATACATTTTTACATTTTCTTTTGTTTTACGTTGCCTAAAAACATAAGAAACACTAGTCCTCCCTCCCTTCTTTTTCTCCCTCTCTTCTTGCCCTCCTCTCCCTCTCCCTGCCTCTCTCTCTCTCTCCCCCTCTCTGTGTTTATATGTATTATCTCCCCATCTGATATGACAGATTCTAGTCCCCGACTTCTTTGAAGGTGCTAATAGGAATCATGTACCAGGCCTCTGCCCATAATCATATTCCTTCAAGTTACCTTGGTGATTTGACTTTTTAAAGTGTGTTGTTGAAACAATATGCATTCACTGATTTGCGTGACAAATAAATTACCAGTTTGAAGTATTGAATGCCCAATGAAATTTAATCATGATGTTTCAGATAAATTATGGTTACCATGTACTTTTTGTTTAAAAGTAACTCATAATTTCTGTTCAGCACAACAAATTTGCTTAGTATTTACTCGGTGCCCAACACTTTGCTTTCTGTGTTGCTTTCTGTGGGACACAAAGAGGAAGGGGAGACAGCTGTTTGTCTGAAAAATCCCATGGTTTGATGTATTCGGATGAGTGAGTGACATTAATGGCATCTTCTTCACTAAAATATATGTCTCAAGTGTCAGAGGAAAGATTCTACAGCAATCTACCTTCAGATTATGTGGTTTCTGCAGGCCTAGACTACTTTCTTCTGATTTTAAGTTTCTTATTATTGGAGTTCCCAGGTTTTGGTCTGTCCACCCCATATACCAGCTCTACTGTTTGTCCAACCAAGGCATGTGTATATATTTCTGGGCACCGAGCTTAGCACTGGAGGTTAATGGTGAGGCACAGAGACAAGTGCTCAGCCTCCCTGGAATTAGAGACTCATCATGGAACATCAAGGCTAGAGTATATGATTTCTTGACCCAGAAGGATGATGGCAGTGGCAGCTCATTTTTCTGGCACTTGTATCCTAAAGTCATATTTAGGAAAGAGATATTAAGCTTTTTAATCCATAAAGAGTTAAATTCTAGGCTAGAGCCTTGGGCACTGATAGTGTAAATATGGAAATTCCAAAAGTAACATAAGCATAATTTCATGACTGATAGGGTATGGGGCATGAGGAAGGGAGAGAAATAGATGCTATCTCGAGGGTTTTTGTCTTAATTTCCTTGGTAAATGGGGATCCTATTAACTGAAGTAGGGAATAAGGGGGAAAAAAGTGTGGAAATGGGGTATATTTAGGGAGAATGTATGCCACTTTAAGCATGTTAAATTTGAGGTTTTAGAGGGTTATTTAAATGACTATATTAAAGAGAAAGTTACATGTAGAAAAGGCTAAATCTTCCAGAGGAAATCAGAGCTAGAGATGACTAAGTGGCCCTCATCTGTATGCAGTTACCAGTTATGCCAAAGAGTGGTTTGAAAGACTATGTGGAGTGTGAACCATTATCATCAGTCCTATTTTTTTTTTTCCCAAATGGGGACTGCAATGGGCTGAATGTTTGTGTGTCTCCAAAATTCAAGTTGAAGCTTAATCCCCAATGTGATGGCATCTGGAGGCATGTCATTTGGGAGCTGATTGGGTCATGAGGGTGGAGGCCCCATGGTGGAATTAGTGTCCTTATAAAAGAGACCCCAGAGAGCTTCCTCATCCCTTTTGCCATGTGAGGACCAGCAAGAAGACGGCTTTCTATGAACCGTGAAGTTAGTCCTCACCAGATCCTGAATACGCTGGCACCTTGATCATGGGCTTTCCAGCCTCCAGAACTGTGAAAACTAAATGTTAATATTTAAGCCACTCGTCGATGGTATTTTTGTTCTACCAGTCCAAACAGATTAAGGCAAGAATTCTTATACCCCTGAATAAATAAGTAACTTGACTGTAGTTATGTAGCAAACGAATCCTGAAATGCAAAGCCAGTATTATTATTTTTACTATATTACTGTTACTTCTGAAAGGGGACCTGAAAGAGGAGGCTAAGGCCGCTTCTGATGATGATGAAGATGATGGTGACGGTGATGATGATGATGATGGTGATGAAGATGATGGTGATGATTATGAGAATGACAGTGATAGACTGACCATGTTTATTGAATGACCATGTGATAGTACTGTAATAAATATTTTATATGCATTATCTTATTTTATATTCACAACAAGGCTAGGTGTAAATGCCTTTATTACCTGCGTTTTACAGAAGAGAACACTGACATCAAGAGCAGCTATGAAATGGATCAGCCAAGATGCTAACTTCAATTTCTCTAACAGTAAAACCATTTCTCTAGCCCGCACACCATACTCTTTTACTTCCATCTGTCCATCCATTCAGTCTTCCAACCTATCAACTAACCAACCAAAAAATATTGTCAGGTTCATTCTGTCTGCCGCTAATTGCCCCCAGAGAACTCACAAGTCTAGTGTAGGAAACTTAA
This sequence comes from Ursus arctos, assembly GCF_023065955.2. NCBI lineage: Eukaryota > Metazoa > Chordata > Mammalia > Carnivora > Ursidae > Ursus > Ursus arctos. The sequence continues at coordinate 8,536,333 of NW_026623111.1, read as the reverse complement.
AAATGAGAAATTATTTTTGTTGTTGTTGTTGAGAAATTCTTTTATGGTTGGCTAATAAGCTATTGCCAAAAATTGACTTGAATGCCCAGGATGGAATGCTTTGCCTGGGGAAACATTATTATCATTATTGTTATCAGCAGTGAAATGTTCCTTTTGCAATAAATCATCACACAAATATTTTAGTTAAACAAGAAATTCAATAGAAACTTATTCTTGGGGTGCTGGGTGGCATGATCGGTTAAGCATCTGACTCTTGGTTTCAGGTCAGGTCCTGGTCTCAGGGTCGTGAGATCAAGCTCTCCCTCTGCCCCCCTCTAAAATAAATAAATAAATCTTTTTTCTTAAAGAAGTTTATTCTTTACATCATCAATGATTTTCCTTCATTAACAAGTTTGTTTAATGAGACTTGATACGATGGGTAGATCTTCATGGAAAGGAGGTTTTAAAGAAGAATTTGATGGTTAAGTAGTTGGTTTGTTTTGACTTATTTTTGTGTAAAATGAAATAAACTTGCATCCTCCTGCTACAGATACTGCGATTTTCCTACTTAGCAAGATGGCCCACTATTAGCCATGGGTTCTCTGATGCCAAATGTCTCTACCTTACATAGGGGATTTTCCACTACAAGGTTACAGTAATAAATATTTCTCTAACCATTCTAGCATTCCATCCCTTTCTAGATATTTTCTTCTTAGAAGTGTTTCCAGTCCTAAATGATGAAACCCAGAGTTAGACAATGAATGCTGCTAGATACCATGGGATGATAAGTTCAAGGCCCCAATTGCCATATTCCTCTAGCACTATGTGTAGAAACTTGAACTACACAGGAAACATGGTCTCCAAGCCATGACTCCCAAAGGAATAGTAGTGAAGTCAAAGTTAAGGCATGACCAAAATCGTCCAGTGAGAAAAGCCTTGGTGAGTTGCCAGGGGCTATTAGGTTCAAGTTTGGAGTCTGGCCAGAGTTAAAAATCAAGCTGGGAGGCAAACTGAGAACAGAATCCCATAGGGAAGGGCTGCAAGAGAGAACCAGTAAGCACAAAGTATAGCTCCAGGGAAAGTTGATCCTATATTATTATTCTAGAACTCAACCTCTTTTGAAAAATTTAGATACCTATCCTCCAGTGAATTCTCTGTTTGATTTTAAGGACACAGTACTCTAAGCCAGCTACCTGAATGTAAGTTATTTGTTTCTGTGTCTAAGGTACGATTCTTTTATACCGATTTTGACTCAGCAATCAAGAAACTAGAATACATTCATCAAAATAAAATGTGCTTTGCTAAGAGATCCCCTAGGAGGCAGAGAGAGTGCCTGGTTATGCATGTATTAATTCGTGCTGTTTATTGAGCACTTACTCTGTTCCAGGTACCTTCTGTATATAATTTTATGCAGCTTTTACTACAAAATCTGGATAATAGATGTTATTAGACTCATTCGATCTTGAATTCAAGGCTTAGATGTATCTTAAGTAACTTGCAATGGTCCAAATACAATAAATAGTGAAGCCAAAATTCAAAGCAGGTCTTGCTTTTTTTATCACTATTATACCTTATAAAACTATTTCCCAAGTTCAAATTCATTTAATAGTGCCTGTAGTAAGGGCTTATGAGACAGAATGCTGGCCCCTAAAATAACAAAATCAAGCAAATAAATTTTAAAAAAAATTAACTTTCTTGATGTATTAGAAATCATATTGCCTTCTTTGATCACTCACCTTATTTATAATATTTGGCCAGAGATTACTTTTCAAGAAGACTTGAAATTAAAATAAAAATAGAGTCAGTCCCCCAAGTTAGTAATTTTTCATTGTAAGAAACATATCAAAGTATGCTATAGGCCCTATGAGGATACTCCAAAGTTTTGAGTAATGATAGCATATTTAACCTTGTATGATTACTACTGTTGATAATAATAACTAATGTCTATTTTTAATTTACAGTTTTAAAACTTTTTCATTTTTATTGCTTCATAAAATCAAGTAAAATCTCAAGGGTCTACTTTGAAGATGACTCACTTGAACATCTAAATTAGAATAATACATCATCTCAAATGAATTAGGTACTTAAATATAAAAATAAATACATGTGATCTCATATTAAGGAAAATGATGAATCTTAAAGCCCTTTGTAAACTCTAAAGTTCTACATCAATGCAGGAACCATTATCAATCTTATAATAAGTCAAATCTTTTCCTAGAGAAAAGACTCATTAACAATGTCTAGATGGGTAGTAGCTGGCCTCTAGTGATAGGGAATCTCAATACCTTACGAAGCAACGCTCTCCTTTTCTCCCAAATAGTTAGAGAAAGAGTTTTTTTTATATCCGGTCAAAATCTATTTTTGTATATGCTGAGGTTTTAGAAAGTCAATCAGTACCACTCTTTCTGGAGTTTGGAACCAACTGAGAAATGGGGGGGGGGGAATAAAGCTATTAGCTTTGTGGCTGGTAAATAGAATTAGAGAATTCTGCTTGACCCATGACCACAACCAAATCCCCTAATATGGTTCCCCTCTTGAATAGAATCTTGCCCACAAAACTACAATTTCTCAGGCACGTTTACCCCATGGATGTGTCACTTGGGAATGAGCCACTCAAAAAGAAAATGCTAGAGAGGGACAGAGCTACAAATGCTCTATCTCTATTTCCAACCATAGCGAGAAGATAAATCACTTACAAGGACAGTGACAAGAGAAGCCTTAAAGAGGAGAAACAAAAGCCTGTTAGATTTCCTACAGAGTAGATAATTCCTTTGTTCTACGGAAATAGGAGGAAGGAGAGGCAAATGCTCCTTTATAACTTACTAATTTCTCAGGTTTTTCTCTGTAAACTGTTGGTCCCATCAATTAATTCTATGGCTGACCAGACATGTATCTGTCCTCCTCAAAAGACTAGAACAATAGTTTTTAGGACACTCTTTGGTCTTCGTTCATGAGTCCTTTCTCCCAATTCCAGGTATTGTTCCTTTGTTTTCTCCTCTGGAGCTACGACTGGTAGACAATTTATCTTTTACTCCCTCCACCAAAGCTAATAGCACAGAACAGTGATTTACATTAATCCTAAAGCCCTGTTATTCTTAAAGCTCAAAATGTATTCCTGGTTCTATTATGCACGACCACTCTACCCGACATATAGTGCTTCAGTGGTTAAGCAATAACTTCATATAATAGCTGAAAGGTACTCATTTAAGACAGTATTCTCAGCATAAAATATCCCCAGATTAGCATGTAAACACCTTTCAGCTATCAAATCCTCAGAGAAGATGTAACGCTTGAACATCTCATGCCCTTTCTTTTTTAGGTTAAATTAATAATCTTCATTCTGGTCCAGTCGTACTTTGATCCAGCATGGGTATAGCTGCCTCCCAGGGCCAAAGGTGAATTAATTCAACAACTATGCTCTCCTGAACCTCACTTTTAAGAGTTTAGATTTAAGAGCATAGACTTCCTCATGGCCAGCCCCATACATTCTACATTGACCAAACACAAACTAAAACAGAATAATATCCATTCCTGACACCATTTCATAAATTCATTCATTCATTCAATTCACAAATATTGATTAAGTGCCTATCATGTGACAGGTACTATGCCAGAAGTTATGAATTCAGCATTGAAGAAAACAGAAAGTCCTCACTTAACAGAACTTACCTTCAATTAAGAGAGGCAAAAAAAAAAAATACATAAATATATAAGCAAAATATATATGGGTTTGATGTTGACCCATGCCAAGAAAAGAAAACATACAAAGCCGAGAAAAAGTCAGAAAATACATTGGGGGTGGGGGTACAGAATGACATTTTAAATGAAGTAGCCAGGGCAAGCGTCTCTACTTCATACCGGAAGGAAAGACCAGTGCATAACTGGAGGTCAACACCAAATGCACTTTCGTGGATGCCTCAGGGAGGAGGGAAATAAGAGTGGGGACTAGAGCTAAACAGGAAAGTTATAGAAATAAACGTAAGAGTCTTTACTGGTATCTATAAAGATAGTGTGACACGAGCTAAAAAGTATGAATAACTCAACTGTCTGCATCTACTATAAAAAAAGGAAAAGCACAGGCCCAACGAGCAGTTATTTCAAGTCAAATTAAGTCTCAAAATCCAGTACTTGGTGCAATACAGAGCCGAGTTACTGGTACCAATCAAGACGCCCATCGGAGACTCAGTGTTCGAGAGACTGTGAAAACAGGAAGAATCTTGCTTTCTGTCTCACCAGGATACCAGTTAGCCTGTCTGTGCCAAGCCAGAAAGTAAAGCCTGTGAATTTAAACTCTATGAAGAGAAATAACCATTGGGAGGAGTGTTAATGGCAACCCATGCCTACTCACATAGGGAGGCGTCAGGATGCTCTCTGTGGTCTTGCAAAGGTTGCTGGCAGTGCCAACCACCACACTGTCTTCCTTTCCCTTCACATTTAAGGCCTCTAAAGCTAATTTCCCTGTGAGTCTTCAAGTTCTGGTGCCGTAGCTTCGCACTGAGTGTGGGCTTCTTAATGGCCCGGCCTCTCTCATGAGCAGCCATTTTTAGCCTCATCCCACAGTGCCTCCTGCCATGACCTTCTGCCATGGAGTCTCGTAGGGCTGGGGGAAACTGCCTTCTAGCAACAATTCCCTCCTTGTTGCCGAATTTGTTTGTGTTAGAGAATCACTCTCTGCAGGGATGATTCCTATGCCTGAGCCCTTAGGCACCGAAGTGAGCATATTAGTTTCAGTAATTTTTCAGCTCACCACAGTGAGGATCAATACCTTTGCGGTGAACTCCAGACCCTGTCTTCCTTCAGTTATTGAGCATTCCTGGTTTCAAGTAACATTTTTTTTTTTAAAGGTTTAAGATTTTATTTATTTATTTGACAGAGATAGAGACAGCCAGCGAGAGAGGGAACACAAGCAGGGGGACTGGGAGAGGAAGAAGCAAGCTCATAGCAGAGGAGCCTGATGTGGGGCTCGATCCCAGAATGCTGGGATTACGCCCTGAGCCAAAGGCAGACGCTTAACCGCTGTGCCACCCAGGCGCCCCTCAAGTAACATTTCTGATACATCTTTTTTCAGCAGAATAAGATAGGACCCTGATGTCCTATTTCCATGTAATTTTCCTTTCCCATGCTCCTTTAAGAAAGGTTCCCTAGTTTAGTCCAACTTAACTCTTTGTGTTGCCTTCCTTCTCCAGTAAGCTAATGCAATTTCCTGAATCTGAGCACCATCTTTCCCATCTTTAGCAAAAGAAAGAGAAATGACAGGAAAGATGGGGTTGGTCCCATAGCGTCTTCTGTAGGTTTTCATCATAAAGAGATACAAAGTAAACAATTTGTGGATTTGACAGAAAGCATCCATTGTCCCCAACAATCTGCTCCTCTTTTACCTTCCAAAGTAGGATGAATCCACCCTGGTGGCGTTCTGTTTTCACATAAAAATCGAAACCAGTCCTGGGCTTGCTTTATCATTGTTCTGCTTGGTTTGCGTGGAGGGGCGTTTGTGTCTCAATCCTTACCACGCTCACCCATGGCAGTGCGATAGCTGCACCCCTAACTACGACTGAGCTGCTTATAATACACTCCGCATTGGCTTTGAGTAGCCAATGTCCCTTTCCTTGATCTTTTTTTTCCCCCGAATCAGTGCTAATTGTCTGCCACTACTTTACACAGCTGTTCTGATCTTTTATGGAAGTTTTCCCTTTTATTATGAAATAGCTCTTCACAGCCTTAGATATGGCCTGTATCTGGTTTCCCTTGGGGGTCTCTGCACTCTTCTCTCTGGAATAAAGCCTTCTTCTTATGTATGATTGGGGGTGGAGACGTCACCCTCTCTAATCTACAAAGACATCCGCCTGTTTCTTAAACTCTTTTCAAGGGCATTCAACCCAAGTGGATCCCCTTTTCCCTGTCATATTCGTCTAGTCTGGCCTCCCTGATCCAGCTCTGCCTTATGAAATCACCCCTTCTTCCTCCACGAATACATTGCCTTTTCTAGAGTGTCTGTCATTCTATTGGGATAGAAAAGCAAAAACATTGTTTTTAAACCAATTTAATATGAGAAAACTGGATTCCTAGAGATGGAGTGCCCGCTACAGGCACATGCCTTTTTATGTTTTTTAATTTCTTAATTTTTGAGTTGTCAATTGTTTCATCAATTTCCTCGTTTCCTCAATCCAAGAATATGCAAAAGCCCTTGTAAAGATCTTACTCCTTTTTATCTATTCATTAGTAAAATCCACTGCCTTTTTGTCCATGAGGCTGAATATTTGTAATCTCATGTCATTAATCAGAGTATGTGTCCTGGTTTTCTATGAATGCGAAAGCCAGACATCATGTTCTGCTGCTTATGCTGAACCTAACTGCAACCATAGTGTTAAGTCACTGCCTGGGGCTCTTGCAAAAAAACTCAGGATGGGAGCAAAAATCATCTCATCTACTAACGCCGAAAGCATCTCTTCACGGAGGAATCTTAATTGGGCCCAATTCTTTCCCCTATGACCTGCTCCCGGACTTAGCCCCACTGTATAAGTCAAGTCAAGGTTAGCTGCCATGGCCTGCGTGCTAAGGCCCCTGGGATGTGCTTAGTAAGAGCCAAGGGGGCATCACTCAGGCCCTCACCTTTTTAAAAATAGTTCCTTGTCTGTAACTAACAGCAACTAGGGGTAGCTGTCATCCACATTCAAAAAGACTAGCAATCTGAACTTGCTAAAGCTTAGATCCTAAAGCATTTCATCCTGGCTGAGTCAAAAACCTCAGTCTGTCTGAATTTTATGTGCATAATTTTGGTCTCTAATTCTTAAGAACTTGAACCCAGGCCCCATTTATAATAGCATCCTGTGTTGGTCTATTCAAATTAGGATCCAATCATGAGGAATCAGAAAAAGGTATAAAATGTTATCTTTTTTTTTTTAAGATTTTATTTATTTATTTGACAGAGAGAGAGACAGCCAGCGAGAGAGGGAACACAAGCAGGGGGAGTGGGAGAGGAAGAAGCAGGCTCATAGCGGAGGAGCCTGATGTGGGGCTCGATCCCAGAACGCCGGGATCACGTCCTGAGCCGAAGGCAGACGCTTAATGACTGTACAACCCAGGCGCCCCATAAAATGTTATCTTTATTACTAACAAACCTGATGGGAACATAGTCTTCGATCTGTTGCCAACAGGTTTTCAATGCATCCTCTACCTGTCAGTTAAACTTACCTGCCCAGTCTCTGGGAATGCTGGAAAAATCAGAACCTTACATGCTTGAGATCCTGCCTTTAAAAAGAGGGAGGAAAGGGTGTGATTTTTAATTTTATGTATCTACCTGGCTGGGCCATAGTGCCCAGATATTTCGCCAAACATTACTCTGGATGCTTCTGTGAGAGTGTTTTGAATAGATTTTGAGTAAAACAGATTGCCCTCCATAACGTGAATGGACCTCATCCAATAGAACAAAAAGATTGACTTCCCTAACCAAGAAGGAATTATCTAGGCTCCTGGGTGGCTCGTTTGGTTAAGGATCTGCCTTAGGCTTGGGGCATGATCCCAAGGTCCTGGGATTGAGCCCTACTTTGGGCTCCCCGCTCAGTGGGGAGCCTGCTTCTCCCTCTCCTCCCCAGTTGTGTTCTCTCTCAGTATCTCTGTAGCTATCTCTGTCCCTCTCTCTCTCTCTCTCAAATAAATAAATAAAATTTTTTTAAAAAGGAATTTTTCTGCTAGCAGATTGCCTTTAGACTTCATCTACAACGGGGCCCTTCCTGGTTAACCAGCACACTGCACCTTTGGACTTGACTGCATTCCTTCCTGAGTCTCCAGCCTGCCAGCCTCCTCATCAGATTTTGGGCTCACCAAGCTTCCACAGTCCATGAGAGCCAATTCCTTAAGATAAATTTCTTTTTCTGTATACACATGTTCAATTGGTCCTGTTTCTGTGGGGAACCCTGACTAACATGGGAGACCCAGCGGGAAATGCTACTGCACACTCTTAGTTCCCTTTCCAAACTCACCATCTCATCAACCTGAGGAATCTTTCTTCCCGCCTCAGCAACCAGACGACAAAGTGGGGAGATACGCCAGTCACTGGTGATTTTCCTCTTGGAAGCATGAGGAGTGGGGAACTTCTATCGGTTGGACCCTAGATCTTCCTTCTAGTTTAATCTTTCCTGCACCCCTAGCCTCACACTTATTTTTGCCAATTTTGATCTTATGTATGTTTAGCCACTTCCAGACTAAACAGAATTTTCAACATTTTGCTTCTTTTGTGGAAGTTGATTCACTTTAGGGGCGCCTGGTGGTTCAGTCGCTTAAGCGTCTGCCTTTTGCTCAGGTCATGATCCCGGGTCCTGGGATGGAGCCCCACATCGGGGCTCCCTCTGCTGCTCCCCCTGCTTGTGGGTTTTTTTTTTTTTTTCCTATCAAATAAATGAATAAAATCTTCTAAAAAATAAATAAATAAAAAAAGTTGATTCCCTTTGCATCTGAGTTATAGCCCAGGCACCAGGTATAAGGCAGCAAATGCAAACTTTGATTCAGAAAACCCTGATTTCAAACCACAGGTGCTCCCATTGATATGTTCTTTGGTATTAGGTACCACAATCTCTTGACTCACATTTTTCTCTGTTGTAGATCCGAAATAACAAGCTGCCTAATAGAATTTTCAGAGGAGTTAAATTGAATAATAAAGGTGAAAATATTTTGCACAATGTCTAGGGCACACTTTCCAGTTTCCACTGCATTCCTGAGATTTATAAAGATGCTCCTGTGAAAAAGGGCATCAGTGTTCCTGAAACTCTGCTTTGTCAGTGTGACCACTGCTCTTCTCTGTCCGTTTCCAAGGAAGATGGTGACAAATTTCTTTGACCACACTTTAGTCAGGCCCCTAAAATTTCTTCTGGGTCCATCTCTGTACTTCCTGGTAAAATCCAGGTTTAGCAAGAATTTTAAGTCAATTTAGCAGGAATCTCCTACCCTTTGTATCTGAAGGCCCTGACCTGACTTCAGCAGGAACCCCGTCAAGTTGGTTTTGCAAGAAGAACTCCAGACCATCCCCCACCCCAAGCTCATGTCTCCTCTTAGTAATTTTCCATCCACTGCCCTTCCCCGCTTTTGGCTACAGATCCTTATTGTCCTTGTTCTATCCAGAACGAAGCCCAGTTCTATAATGGATTCTCTTTTTTTCCTATTACAATAGTTCTGAATAAAATTTGCCTTTACCACTTTAACTTCCATCCAGCTCTGGTTTAATTTAACAACATCCACAAAGGGAGAAGAGGAAAACAAAAGCAAATTACATTTTATATTTAGCAGAGCCTTTGCCTAAAATCCTAACGCAGAGTTCTCTGGTGACTTGGGCCAGAGGAAGTGCCTTAGGCTGCAGACCTCCAGGTACTGCCCTTTCCCTCTGTCTGTCTTTCTATCCCTTCCCTCTTTCTTTATACATGCAAAAGGTAGCATTAGCTTAACTAGCAATAACGGAGTGCAATGGAGGATGTGAGAGCATGAGTGCAGAACAGAAGAGAGAGGGAGAGAGATCGGGATGGCTGGCATAGATATCCTGCTAACCAGCCTACATGGGACCTTGTCTTATTAGGTTCAGTGTGTTCTAGGCACATAGAAGGAGGAAACCATCCGTGTGCTGGTGTGCGGGTGTATATGCCTAACTAAACTCACTAGAATGCATGTCCCAGGCAAACAGTTCTGAGCCACCAACTATAAAACTCTGGAAGAATTGACAGGCAGGAGGTGATATGATGTCCCTGTAAGAAAAAAGTGAGTATCTTACATATCTTGTTTCTCTTCTCCCTGAAATAGTCACGTGTCCAAGTATATCAAAACACTATTCTTTTCATTCCTGAAAAGAATATCCCTTATCTAGGTACTCCCTATCTGGCATTTCACTTAGTAAGGACACAAATCTAAACAAGAGCATTGCATTAGGTTTTTAGTTTAAGGAAGAAAATGAGAATGCCAGTTCAGGAAATTGTAAAATCCAGGGATTATATGGCTTCAGGCACAACTAAATGCAGTCGTTTTTAATGCCTTTACATCCTTGTCTCTTATATTTCTTAGCTTTAGTTTCCTCTGTATGAGCTCCATCTTTCAGTATTTCTGTCACATGTCAAAGTGATGCAGTCAGCAGGACAAGGCTACATGTGGTATTTATGATTCCTGATCTAAGCGAGTAATTTACCATAGTTCAACATCTATACCACTTCCCCAAGTTTCATTGACCCAGTCCAGCCCATATGCTATGATTTGCATCTAATGTTAGGTCCAAGGAGGTGGGACCCTGTCCCTGTTATTGGCTTAGGGTAGTGAATGATTTTATGGATACCCTAATTCTTTGAGGACTCTTGAGACGTCTCTAAGAATTTACCAGATAATGAATCCAGCCTCCACAAGATATTACTCCGCAATCCCCTTTTCCAGCCTCCCTTGCATCCAGAGAATAGGCATGAGTACTACATTCACCCCATCAGACTCATCCATGGGAGACTCACCCAGAATAGAGCAATGCAAGGGAGCAGGTGCCATTTGAATGGATCCATGGCAAGGGTAGCTGTTGACACAAAACATCTCATGTGTTGTTGCCATCTTTGGGCTTTGTTTCTGGCCATTCATCCTCATGCATGAATGTCTCTGTGACACTCTCAGATTCTTTGTGTCACCTAATAACAAATTCTTTTTTTCTGCACTTAATTAGAGAGGGTTGAATCAGATGTTCGCAACTTATACTCTATTATATCTGCCCACCCTGTTGATGGGTAGTGGAGGTCCTAGTTTGATAGCCACAGCATTTTAACATGGTTTAGGAAAGGGTAAATTCTCCAACACAAGCAGCGCTGGGTTATCAAAAAGTCCCTGCTACCCACCCAGATCTGTAGCGATTACCAGAAATACTCCGTTATGAAGTGATTCATTGATTTGTTAATTAATGAGAAACTCTCTGGAACATCCTCTGGTGAAAGAGGTATTTCCTTACTTTCATCCACTTGGCTGGCCCTTTAGGTGCAGTCAGCCAGCACAAACACTATGCTGGGGCAGGCACCTGAAGCTGCCATCATGCCCAGGGCACGGCCCTCTAATTCCTTATCCTGCTTCGCTTCATAACCCTGGCTTTGGATCCTGGCTCCTTCCGTCAATATTAAACTACTTTCCTTGATTCTCTGCCCTGTTTAGGATAACATACTTCTTTCTTCCACTTTTTGGGGCTCGTTTTCACCTTGTTTGCAATTTGGCATACTTCCATGATTTGTACACTTCCCAGAGAGGTTCAGTAGGCATTCTGCCACCTTGGTCTCATTAAACTTCATTGGCCAATCCAATTCTCACTCTTTGCCTCATAAGGGAAAGATGGCTCAGACGTATGCTAGAGTGTGCTGGTGTCCTTATAGCCACTGAAATCTCCCCCATATCTACTCCTTTGGTGGGGTGTCCAGGTCCATTCTCTCTCCAGTCCCCAAATCCCACCATAGAGCAATATAGGTCTATTGTCCATGTTTATGGAGGACTCTCTGAAAGAAAATATCCAACTGGAATCTTAATAAAATTGGCCCTTGAATTATTGCTGAGGTCTCACTTTTTAAGATCAATTTTCTATGAAATTTTGTATGGTTTTATGACAGTCTTCAACTCAGCTTTTATAAGCCCAGTTAATGATGTTGCAACTTCCCCTGGGCATTTTCTGGTCCCAGGTGTTCTTGGGTGGCAGCTGTTACAAAGCAGCTGGAAGATGCTGGGCTTTGCATAGACAATACAAACCATATCTATAGGAAATAAAATAAGTGTATTTTATAACAAAGTAAAACTAAATTGTTCGTGAATCAGAGTAACTCTTGAGAATAGGACCCTGGGATATACTGTAATAAAGGAAGATGTACGGACTAGCAGTTCAGAGACCTGAACTCTAGTCCCAACACACCTCTAAGACTGTATAACCTCGAGCAGGTCCTGTCATCCAGCAGGACTGCAGGGTTTTCAACTGCAAAATGAGAGTGCAGACTAAATCAGGTGTCAGCAAACATTTATTTTTATTTATTTTTTACTGAAGCGTAGTTGGCACACTCGTTTCAGGTGTACAACATAGTGGTTGGACAACGTTACATGTTATGCTGTGTTCACCCCAAGTGTAGCTGCCACCTGTCACCATTCGCTGTTATTACAATACCACTGACTATATTTCCTATGCTGTACCTTTCATCCCTGGGACTTATTCATTAGTAACTGGAGGCCTGTGTCTCCTACCCCGTCACACGTTCTGCCCATCCCCACTCCTGCCTCCCTCCCTGGTGACCACCAATTTGTTACCTGTATATATGGGTCTGTTTCTGCCTTTTTAAATGTTGATTTGTTTGTTTGTTTTAGATTCTACGTATCAGGGAAATCATATGGTATTTGTCTTTTTCTGACTTATTTCACTTAGCCTACTACCCTCCAGTTCCATCCATGATGTTACAAATATAGGCTTTGTGGGCCATATATTCTCTGTCGCAACTACTCAGTTCTACCATTTTCGTGTGAAAAGAGCCATAGACACTGTGTAAGAGAATGATCATGGCTGTGTTCCAATTTACAAAAGCAGGCAGTGGGCCGGCTTGACCTATGGGACATAGTTTGCTGACCCCTTGACTAAATGATCTCTAAAGGCCACACATGTCTACTCTAATATTATCTGATCCCAAATATAGGTAAGATATCTGGAAGAGCAAAATTCCCAAGATAATTTTAAGATTAGATTGTAGTAACAATATTTGATTTACATTAAAGTTATATTTTATAATCTTTTCCATGATACCTAATCCCTCATACTAGTTCCTCAGCACTACAACGTCGTCAGTTTTCATGGACACACATACATACACGCTCACACACACACACATGCACGTTTACACACACGTACACATTTCCTTCACAAGTTTAAATTGACAGATTCTCAAACCGTGGCCACTTGAAAATCAGTGTTCTAATTGTGCTCATTACTTATAGGTAATGTTGATCACTTCTGAAGCATAGGCTGACCCAGAAACAGTTTTATTATTTCATGAATTGAATAAATATTTATTAAGCACTTATGTGCTTGGCATTGTGCTGGGAGCTGGGAATAAAATATTGAACGAATCGGCTATAGTTCATATCTTCAAGGTCTAAATAGTCCAGCATAATTGATTTAACATTTTAATCACATCTGCTTAATAAGTTTTACTAATGTAGTAAGGCAAATATAGAAGCATGAACCAAAATACCTGTGCTCTTGTCTTAACTTCCTACTTGGATGACTGTGGTTCAGTTCTTTAAGTTTTGTGAGCTTTACCTTTTTCCACTGTAAAATAATGACAGTTACATACCTACCTTAAAGGGTATTTGGGAGCATGAAGGGTTCATTTCATGTGAAATGTTATTTATAAAGGATAAGTTTTGTATACATAATGCGTTATTGAGTAAAAGCTTTTTATAACCTAATGTTCCTTTAGTTTAGAATTGTCAGATCTATGTTCATAATTGTATTTTTCCTTCAGGCTTATTTCAGAATTTTCTGATCATCCCTCTGGATAATGTTATCTTTATTTATTAAGGATTTGTTATATATATATTTTATTATTTATTATTTATATTTGATTTTCATGAAATGTGGAAGTGAATTTCTTTATTAGCATATGACCTATACATTGAAATTGGTGGATTAATTGAGAGTCCTCCACACCGTGCTCATTATGGGAAAGTCGGTTTCTCGAAGTTCTCATATGCATTGAAGCTCCCCTCACATCGTCATCCTCCTGGACCCCTCACCCCATATGGAGGTAAATTGGAAACCAGCACTGGTAATGCCAATGTGTGTCACTTTAAGAACAGGACATTAAGCTAATTAACTTGGCTAAATAATAAAAATAACATTGTATTAAATATTATTGGCTGGTTTAGCCACCTTCCTGGGCACCTAACACATATGATTGCATCTTTTTTTCACAAATACCTTGTTTGATATTTTCTCCATTTTAAAACATGCTCACAGTTAACAAGCAGATGGACCAGGATTCAATCCCAAATTAGTCTGACTTTAAAACACCTGCTCATTTCTCAAATTATACAGTGTTCTTTCTTTTTCTCTTCCTCAGTTTCAATCTAAATTTAGCTTTCAGATAGTCTAAAACCATGCTGGAGAGCCATTGAGATAACTTGGTTTCTATTCATATGAGAAGAGTAAAACCTTCGTGACGAAGAACTCATCCTAAAGGAGAGACCAGATGCTGGAATGTAGTTAAAATACAGCAAACCAGAGGCAGAGGGATGGGATGAATGTGAGAACATTCCTTTGTGCCTGCATCTCATCCTGGGGGTAGGGTGGGCGTAGTGGGAGAGGTGGTGCGTCAGAAGATAAAATAACTCTGAAAGAGCAAAGACATGGTGAATGGGACACATTACAGTAGGCGTGGTCAGCCTTCCGGGTCAGCAGGGGCACTTTACCTGGGTCCTGTCGGAGGCACACTGAGGTTATGTCCTGGGAACACCACAGCAAGCCCCCTGTAGCCTTCACCTCAACAGCAACATGCACGCTCTCAAGCCTAGCAACTCTCGCGGGAAAACAGCAGGTGCACCTCTACAGGGGCCACTTCAACTCTGACGCTTCCTATTTTCTTGGAAAGGGTGAAAGATTCCAGTCAGCTGCAAGAAAAAACGAAGAAACATATCCAGAAATGTTCAGTAGAAATTTACTATGGACCTAGATTTCCACAGGACAATTGATGGCAGAATTTTATAGGTGCGCACACACACATATGTATACATGTACATGTATACACTGACATGAACACATGTATACATCCGTGTACGTGTATACATATGTATATGTACACACATAATGCTTCCTGCTTCTCCAGTCATAAGTTCTAGATTCCATCTTTATTCACCATTTCAGTTCCCAAGACAATTTTTGTTGTATAAAAATAGTGATGATTCCATAGAAGTTCCTAATCATTTCATATCCACTTAGCATCCTGTTCTTTATAAGTTCTGTAAAAGAATGTAGATTAAAAATTACAAATGACCTGGGTACCTCACATTCCCATTCCCAACCTCCCCACAAATTGTTGTGTATCCTTCCAGTCCTTTTGAAAGTTAAGCTTATAGAGTCCTTGCTTCTCTGCTCTAAGGATGAGAAGCTGACTACCAGGAAGGGAAATCAAAGTACTTATTTATCCTCTTTCTTATGCCTTGAGCCAACTCTAAACACCCAACCTCCCATGCTTCCCCTCAGAAAATGACTCAGGTCTCCTGACATCCCTGGAATCAAAGGGTCTCCTTTTGCAAATGAAAGGGAAGGAGAAAGAACACAGACAGAAATCTTTTTTTTCTTTTTTCTTATTAATTTTTTTCTTTTAAGTAGGCTCCATGCCCAGTATCAAGCCCAATGTGGGGCTTTAGTTCCAGACCCTGACATCAAGACCAGAGCTGTGAAAAGAGTCAGATGACTTACCCACTGAGCCACCCAGGTATCCCAAACATCCAGGATCTTTTAGAGGCAAGACTTTGGAGAAGTTACTTACACTTTGTGACCTATTTCTCTCCAGGGAAAGAGGGTTAATGATGCCTACACTCCTCAGCTCCATGAGGATGGGGCTTTGTCCTGTTTACCACTCAGAACAGTGCCTGGCAAGAAAAGAGAACTATTTAATAAAGGGAAAAGGGAAGCAGGAAGGGGAGGGAGGGAGGGTGAAACAGAGAAAAGTATGTGAATTCTTTTCTTTTCTTTTTTTTAAGATTTTATTTATTTATTTATTTGAGGGAGAGAGCTAGAGAGAGTGAGAGAGAGAACACAAGCCAAGGGGAAAGGCAGAGGGAGAAGCAGACTCCCCGCCAAGCAGGGAACCCGATGTGGGATTCGATCCCAGGACCCTGGGATCATGACCTGAGCCAAAGGCAGATGCTTAACCAACTGTGCCACCCAGGTGCCCCAAAGATTTATTTATTTATTTGACAGAGAGAGAGAGCCAGCGAGAGAGGGAACACAAGCAGGGGGAGTGGGAGAGGAAGAAGCAGGCTCCCAGCGGAGAAGCCTGATGTGGGGCTCAATCCCAGGACTCTGGGATCATGCCCTGAGCTGAAGGCAGACGCTTAAGGACTGAGCTACCCAGGCGCCCCTGAATTATTTCTATAAAGTGACTGTATCGAAGTCTGAATCCCAGTCCCTTAGAATATGGCCTAATTTGGAAATGAGTGGTTCCACATGTAATTCACTAAGGTGGGGAAATACTGGGATGGGGCGAGCCCTTTACTTTTATCTGACATGGCCAGTGTCCTCATAAAAAGGGGAGATTTGGACAGAGACACACATATAAGAGACAACAGGAAGGCAGAAGTCAGGGTGATGTATCCACAAATCACAGAACGCAGGCATTGCCAACAAACCACCAGGAGCCAGCGGAGAGCCAGCAACAGACTCTCCCTTAGCACATTTTTGAGAGAGCACAGCCTTCCCGTTGCCTTGATTTCAAATTTCTGGCCTCTGACTGTGAGACTATAAATATCTGTTGTTTAAGCCACACAGTTTGAGGCACTGTGCTGCAGAAGCCCCGGGAAACCATCACACCTTATAGGCTTCTCTTTTTAGACTACTCTTTTTAACCAGTTTTCCCTATTGATTCATTTCCTTCTTCGTGCATTTATCTTTATAAGATCCAAAGTGATCTTTAAAGTAATAAATATAATCACCCGCCCCTCACCTCCATGTTTTAAAATATCCTAATGGCTCCCTGTCACCCATTGGAGAGAGGCTGATAGGGCCCTGTGTCCTGTCCCACATCACACCCTTACTTAAGCTGCAGAAACAAAGGGGTTTCTCAGCCTCTGACCCCTTTTCTTGATCCCACTGCAGACTCAAGTCTGCCATTCTTTGAACAAGACCCAAACAGCACAGAGAGGTCAGCCCCGTTTCCCTAATCTTCTGCTCCCCAATTGTCATGCCGGGCACAGCACACACATTTTTCTGTGATTTTAGGCTTTTTCTGGCTCAAAAGACAGTTATTTGTATATGTTAAATTCTGCTTGAATCCCCTTAGGCCTAGTATCATAAGCTTCAGTAATAAATCAAGCAAACACATCAAAGAAATAAAACTTTGCTGAGCTTCATCCCTGAATCACTGAAAAAGTGTCCTTTGGCACCCTGGCAAAAAGCAGCTTTTAGCCTGATGATTTTTCCATTGCATTAATTCCTGATTTCAAAGGCATTAGGTGGAGGGGAAGGTGATAGCTCTCTGGGGTCTTCAAAAATGGAAGGAAATGAAAACACTTAAAATCTCTATTGTGCTTGACTGCTGCCTCCACTTAACCGCAAGCTTCGGTGTTTTCATTATCTTCTTACTAGTAATTAACTTACCTGCGCATAATCAACAAATAATAAAATGCTGTGGCAGAAGAAGAAATTAGTCTGCAAGCATTCCCTAGAATTATTGAGAAAATCATAGGGACAAACTATGCACTCAAGTTGTAGCCATCTTTCCTAAGCATCACCCCTTCCCGTATTTCAGACTGGACGATTTTCCCAGCATTCCATCTCTAGGCTCTTATGAAACTATTTTCTACACGCAGACTTGCTTATGTAACAGGTCTACAGAATCATAATACTCTGTTGCACTCTAGGAGGAAAGGAGAAGAAATTATTTGGAATATGAAGTGGGTGAGAAGGCCTGAGAGTTTCCCAAAAAGTAATTTCCCCTTGAATGAGACACCTTTAGGATTGAAGCATTGGATACTGAATCTCTACTTTGAGACCTTTCTCTAAGGTTTACAGACACTTGATTCTGAGACAAAAGAAGAGGTGATGGCATTGTCAACATTTCCCATTTACTCCTTCGTTGAAGGTGAAAGAAAGACAAAAAAGAAAAACAATTTAAAAAGAGGTTATCTTTGATTCTCTGAACTACGTGAGGGTTCGATGAGTGAGAATGTGATTGGGGTTTTATAAGATGTGGGCTGAAATCTAACCATTCCATCATCTTAATTCCATGATCAATTCTACTCTGTGCTAATTAACATGGCACAGTGTTTCCAGCTAAAGGATGAAGGCCCTTTCCTGGAAGAACTTCACAAAGTCTGACTTACGAAGTCTAAAGATGGTATCATGGAGTTTGGCGTTGCAGATCTCACTGGATGCTTGCAGTCGGGTTGTTCAGGGAGATGGGGGCCTGAGAGAATTTAGGAGGGATGCAGAGTGGTTGTCAGGACACGCGAGTGAGAATCTTCACCTGACCTGCATGGCTCATGTTTTCATCCGTCTACACCCTGGGATAGAGCAGGTGTGGTAGCTGGGGTTGAAGGCTGAACACTCTGCTGGAAGAACTAGCTCGTCACTTAGCAGTGTCTTTGAACAAACTGATTAACCTCCTTGACCTTCTGCCTCCTCATTCAAAAAATTGAAATAACAGAGGGGGAGACGAACCAGGAGACACTATGGACTCCAGGAAACAAAGTGAAGGTTTTAGAGAGAAGGGGCGTGGGGGATGGGCTAGCCCAGTGAAGGGTAGTAAGGAGGGCACGTATTGCATGGAGCACTGGGTATTATACGCAAGCAATGAATCATGGAACACTACATCAAAAACTAATGATGTACTGTATGGTGACTAACATAACATAATAAAAAAAATACATAAAAAAAAATACCCCTTTCAGAGGTCATTATGAAGGAGGACTGATGCAATGTATATGAAACATTTTGAAAAAATAGTTAAGTATATTACTAATAATACTTACCATATGCCATTCTTATATAAGCACTCTAAAGGTGTTTTAGCAAATAATAAACTTATAACTGTGTACTGTCATTGCCCCTATTATCTAGATGAATGTTTAGTTTCAAAAGATATAAATGTATACAGTGTGCATCTGTTATTATTATTATTACTATAATTACCATTTTTTCATTTATAATCTCATTATTTCTCAACAGCATTAAGTGCAAAAATAGGATGGAATGAAAGGGAAATATTATTCAAATGTACAGATATAAGTGTGTAACATTCTGGGTCTTTCCCTTTTATTTGGCTACTTTGCATGCTTGTACATATGGTGAATATATTCTAGATTGACAGTTTAGGAATGCACCAGAAAGCAGAACTTGATTTAGATTTGTCCATCTCTGTGGTCGTTAACCAAGCCACCATCTTGCCCAGCCTGTGTTAAAGAAACAAGCTCTTCAATGAGTTTGACTAAAATCTCACTCCCTTTCTACCTAATCCCCACACTCCATGTGGTCTTTCCCAAATACAACTGTGCCATCCTTCATAGTTTATCATTGACCCCACAGTAAATTTATGTAGTCTTACATGGAGGCCCTTCACTTTGCAGTTCCCCACCTCATCTTCCCCCTCCTCCTCTTGTGCCACCCTCCATCCTTGTCCCACACTGTTCTGTGCTCCCAAAGCCCCTGGGCCTCCTTCATTACAGTCAGAGCTGCCAGAACGTGGTATGTGCATTCCTAAACACCACGCACTATGCAATGTTATGCAATATAAGCCACGAGACTTATGGGATCAAGGACATAGAAGACTCTAAAATTTCATTTGTGACATACATAAAAAAAAGACAGAAACCTAGTAAAAATGGAAACACAGTTTTACACCTGCCAAGTGGTTAAAACACTCATAAATGCTACAGAAAAAGTAGACCCTGACCTTGAAAAAGACCAAGAGTGTGTTCATGGAAGGAGAATCAGAAGGGTACAGATTGTGAGCAGTTGCAAAGTGGTGACAGGAAGGCTACCTTGAATTAGAGGGAAAGCAGGGGCTTGTGGCACTCAGGGGACATCTGAAGTGCCAGTGGACATTTGAGGTGCTGCATGTTTCGTTTTGTGTGTTCCAGGTGTGATTTTCTGCGTTCACCAGTGTGTCCCAGAGTCACACATAAGCAAATACAAAATTCACCCATGCTCACATTATCCCTTAATATGTAACTACATTGGAATACACTTACCTTTTCATAACAAGTGGTGCAGCGACTGTGTTTTGATGTGCCGTGGTTCATCCTGCTCCGGGGCCTGTGCTGTGCTGGACTTTTCCATAGAACCCTTACCTGCCTCCCTTAAGTTTCACGAATGCCACTTATCCTTTAGATCTTAGCTTAAACACAATTTACTGCAACGAATCTTCTTTTAGAAGAACTTCAACATGTTCCAAGTAAACTTCTCATAAACTAATCCCATCTTATTTTCAACAAAACTGTTTCTAAACCTAGACCCATTAATTCAAAATACTCTGTGAGAACATTTATTTCTTTATCTCGCCCCTCCCTCAACAAACTCTCCCTTCCCCAGTCTTTCCCATCTCAGTTAACGACAACTTCACTTTTCCAGATGATCGAACATTTGGCATCCTCCTCAGCATCTCTCTTTTATACTCTTTGGTCGGTCTGTCAGGAAAGCTTGTAGGTTCTGCCTTCACAATATATTTAAAATCCAACCACTTCTTGCCAACTCACTATTGTCCTTGTTCAAGCCACCACCACCACTTGTCTGGGTGACACTGGCGTTCTTCCTGCCAACTTGCCCAGTGTGGTCTATTTTTAACACAGAAGCAGAGTGATCCTTTCAACACTAAATCATGTTACTTCTCTGCCCAAAATGGCATCCAAAGTCCTAACATCAACTTAAACGGACTTAAAGGATCTCATATCATTCCCTGTCCAACTCCAGCTCATCCCTCTTATTCTCTCCTTCCCTCCACCTTCCAACCACACTGACTGCCTTGTTCTTTCTTTCTTTTTCTTTTTTTAAAATATTTTATTTATTTATTTGGCAGAGACAGCCAGGGAGAGAGGGAACACAAGCAGGGGGAGTGGGAGAGGAAGAAGCATGCTCCTAGCGGAGAAGCCTGATGTGGGGCTCGATCCCAGAACGCTGGGATCACGCCCTGAGCTGAAGGCAGACGCTTAATGACTGCACCAGCCAGGCGCCCCTCCCTTGTTATTTCTTGAGCATACCAAGCACATCATGTTAGGACTCTGACTCAATGAGTCCTTTATCAGAAACACTCTTGGCTCAGATATCAATATAGCTTGATTTCTTACTCCTTCAGTCTCTGCCCAAATATCATCTTAATGGTAAGGTTTTCCTTGACCACCCTAATTAAAGTAGCCAAACTACCGTCCCATCGTTATCGGCATGGTTGTCCTTATTCCCCTACCCTGGTTCATGTTGATCTACAACATTCTGCATTTTTCTTCTTTATTATTGTCTAACTTTTTCAATTAGACCCTGACATAGGATTTGAGTAATGTGTTACTAGAAAACCAAGTTATAGATCTCCAGAACCAGGACAATAATTAAATCACAGCGATGTTGTTAGCAATCTGGCTCCAGGATTGGGGCATAGGATTTTTGTTCAGACCCTCATACCTCACCCAGAAGGTAGAATATCATCTGGCATAGACCAGACATTCAAAAAATATTTGTTGGGTAAAAATTTCAGATTTGAGATAATTGCCTGAGCTCTCAATTATTTATAAAAATTACTACAAGGGTATCAGTATTTTTTTTTCCTAAAACTGGCCATGTTTTAGAAATCCACATAGTAACAGCATGATTTGTTTTTATTGGTAGTCTTGCTGAAAGAGGTTTCATTTTGGAAGTGGTTCAATTAGGAGTCTAGTGTCTAAGGAAGTCTAATCTACTAATCTAACAGATATGATGTAAGAGTTTGGAGACAATAAACACAATGACACTATTAGTGGGAATTTCCCAAGAGTACATATCAAATAGAAAGTCAGTGTAATAGTGACATTTATTACTTGGAAACTTGGACTTCCGGTCTCTCCTTGTTCTTTACACTGCATAATCATCATTGTCGTGTGTATCAACTACATAGTTATAAGGGTTGAGTTATATTTAAGACTCAGGGGCTTACCAGTTAACTTCAGCTGACTAACTGGGTTGTTTTACTGTTCTACTTATGCATTTATTTATTCATTTGTTTTTCTTGTTTGTTTACAACTTCATGGAAAAACGTGAGTCCAGCCATGTACTGAATACCCAAAGTTTAAACTGTAAACTCCAGAGAGGCAGTGCGAGCTTGGTATCAGAGCTGAGCTTTAACCTTGGTCTTACCTCTTGTTATCTGTGTGACCTTGTAAACATCACATAAGAACATACTTCTGAGGCTCTACTCAGAAAGGGGCAGCAACATCAATTAGTGTGCTAATTGGATTTTTCTAAGAGAAACTGCTCCCCAGCAGTGAAATTCAGTCTCACCTACAATGCTGTGTGTAAATTTAAGCTGGTTGGCTTGGTTCTTGTGTGATATTTGTGATTGATGAGTTTTTGTATTTCTGTGACACTGTTTCTCTGGGAGAAGAAACCAGCACTGGGGCCAGATTGCTAACAATATCATTATGATTTTATTATTGTCCTGGTTCTGGAGATCCATAACTTGGTTTTCTATTAGCGCATTACTCAAGTAAGGCAGTGGGAAAGCAATCACTTCTGGTGTGGGACAGCACAAGCCACCTGGCTTTTGGAAAGGCCTATTTGGATGCACTAGAAATGAGAAAACCAAGTGAAGTGACCAGCATGAAAGGAGTTTTTCCTTCATTGTGCACCTGTTTCCAGTGTGTGAGATGATAGTGTCCCTGGAAAGGGAGACGCGTAAGACCCATTAACATTTGGAGGATAGATGTGCACTCACCAAGTGGTAAATTTGCCCATTAGGGTAAGAAATCTCATCAGCAATTTTGTTAGTAATCTTACACAGGCAAACTGGAGTGTTGTTCAGCTGGAAAGATCCTAGAGGGACCTGAAACTGATAGGTTTTAATTTAAGAAATATTTTAAGGATACAAATAAAAGTCATTATTGTGACCTTAAAAAGATGAAGAGAACTTGGCATGCAAATCTGCACAAAACGCTTACCGCGTCTCTCTTCATGGGATTCCAAGACTGAAAACTCAGGAAACAATATATGGAAGAAAACTTACCTTCCACATTACCTATGTGCCATTAAACCTAAGTTAGGATAAGTCATAACCTCGTTATATTAGTTTGCTAAAGCTGACACAACAAAGTACCCCGGATGGGGCACCTTAAACAATAGAAATCTATTCTCTCACATTCTGAAGGGGAGAAATTTGACTTCAAGGTGTCAGCAGGGCTTCTTTCTTCTACAGCCTCTCTCCTTGGCTTGCAGATGGCCGTTTTCTCCCCATGTCCTCACATGGTCATCCCTCTGTGTGTGTCTAGGTCTTAATCGCCTCTTCTTATAAAGACACCTGTCAGATTGGATCGGGGCCACCCATATGACCTCATTTAACCTTACTCAGCTCTTTAAAGTTCCTGTCTTCAAATAGTTACATTCTTAGGTGCTGGGATGTTACTAATCAACATATGAGTTTTTGTGTGTGTGGAGGAAGGGGGAATGTTTTCATCCCATAATACTCATTCATGCAAATTTTGAATGGCAGGGCTTCTTAGCCCATCTTCCAGAAGAGACAATGGAAGTTTGGAAAGGTCAAAAGTTATCATAGTAACCGCTGAACATAGAGAAAGAGATTGAATGAGAAAGCCATGCTGTTCTTTTCTCCCACCAAAGTGCCGTTTGTTTCACTGACTAACATTTAGAGGGGTTGGACCAGAAAAGGGAAGCAAAAACAAAACAAAACAAAACGTAAGACTATAATGCTATTCCTCTTAATTTCTGGGTTTTCACATCATTACCAGAATGCTGAGAAATTACCAATGACCATGATAGTATTCATTTAATTTCTCAAGAAACTGAGAACTGAATTCAGCAACTGAACTTAAAAACCACTGAACATATATTTGGATAAAGTATTTGGATAATTTATGTATCAGTGATTATTTTTCCCATGCATAGTTTTATATAAAACATTAAGAGATTTGAAGAATGGCATAAAAATAAATATATCTTGTTTAAAATATGCACTTAAATAATCTTGTTTTTAATTTTATATGATTGGAGTCTTTCCAATACAACTTGATTCTTCATGGAATCTTAAGAAAATGTCCTCATTTTCGTATGGGATTCAGACTACTGTAAATTGGAAACAATTAATGTTGATATATATTTGCTTTGACATTCTATATGCAGTTTCTTCAAGGGAAATATATTAATATTGCTCTGTCCAAATCATAATACAGCAAAATCAAAATTTTATCAGAATCTGTTAGGTAGCTTCATGAGAAGACATCATTTCTAAATCACTCAGAATGGCAGAAAGGGGGAGAATGGGAAAAAAAATTAGACTAGAATTGAGGAATCTTGTATTTTACTCCCTCTTCAGCTACCATTGTGTCTAGTAATATTTGACAAGTTACACAACTTAACCAGGGAGAGTATCAATCATTACCAGGTAAGTAGCCAATGACATCATATGTGTAAACTACAAGAATGTGTGAATGTAAAGTGTATTGTTTTATTCCTTGAGGAGGAGAATCACCCCATGTTGCATTCCAAGCACATTGTAAACACTGGGAATTCAATGAGAAATAGGCACCATCTAGTTGGTTAAGCATCAACTCTTGGTTTTGGCTCAGGTCATGATCTCAGGGTCCTGAGATCAAACCCTGCTTTGGGCTCTGAGCTCTACGAGGAGTCTGCTAAGTTTCTCTCTCTCTCTCTCTCCCTCTGTCTCTCTCCATGTGAACCCCCCAATAAATACTCTGACAACAGAGTAAAGGAGAGAGACAGCATAATTTGTGGTCACAAATTCCAAATGATGCATGCGACAGGAAAGACCGTATGGTATACCATGGGAGCATAAAAAAGGAACACAAAACCCTGCTGGGGGTGAGCAGGGAATGGGTAAAGAGTCAGCAAAAAGTCCCCAGAGATGACACCAGATCTGAGTTGCATATGACCAGGTTGTAGCCACATCAATAGAACACATTGTTATACATAAAACCTTCTATTTTGCTTTTACATTATGACCAATTCAACTCTTCACACAGAAGATAATGAGACATTCAATTTTGCTTTGACATAATCTTTGGTGATTTTTAAAATAAATAAAAGGTTGGCTTCTACAAGGATTTTTATGGATTTTCTGAAACTTTTCATCTTTTGTAGATTAGTATTGGTATTTCTACTGTGAGAATTGTGACAGTGTGCATTTTCCAAAGATGGCCACAGTGACACTTTCTATTTTAAATGGTCTTCTGCCAAGTGACTCTGCCATTGCTTTAATTTAAGGGTGGGGTCTTTGCCTCTTCCTTTAAATTAGGGTGAGCTTTTGTGTGCTTCAACAAAGAGAATGCCAGAAATGATGTTTCATCACTTTGCAGCTGGGTCATGAAAGTTAATGCAGCTTTATCTTGTTCACTGTAGTAACTGTGTGGAGTGTGGAAGCCGGTTCACTCCCTTGAGTCACCATGCTATGAGGAGGTCAGACCACATCGAGGGCAAATGTAGGTGCTCTGGGCAGTGATGTTGGCCTTTGACTTTCCCAGGCCAGGCGCCAGGCAGGTGAGTGAACAAACCTTCAGATGATACTCTCTCTGGCTTCCAGTCACCAGTCTCCAGCCTTTGAATACTTCAGCTCTGGCTCCCATACTTTAGTATGGGCAGGCCACCGCCCCCCGCCAAGCTATCTGAATCCCTGAATCCCAAATCCACATAATCAAATGGTAAGCTGTTAAATTTGGGGTCAAATTTTTATGGAGCAAAGACTCAAAATAGGATTTGGTGCTCAAAGGGAAATGCTGCCATAGCAAAAGACTAAAACATGTGGCATTGTCTATCAACCAGATACTGAGCAGAATGGGAAAGGGTCGTGAGGAGACTCTTAGGGAAGCTAGAGTTCAGGGAGGGAATCCTCCTGGAAGGCTGGAAGAAAGATAATTCTTGTTTTGCGGTGGCATGAAGTTTGGTAACACTGTTTGCTGTGGTGCTGGGGGAAATACAGGTGTTCCTAACCAAGCAGCAGATTTGCGGGAGATAACTCCCAGGCAGAAGAGGGAAAGAACCAGCTGGTTTATGTGATCCATGTTGGCTAAGTTTTTTATAGAAATGAGTTAACAAGAAACCGCTCAGTTTTCAAGCAAAATGTATGGGAATTACGAGGGCAACAGGATTTCCTGGGTTAGAAAAAACACAAACAACAAGGCAAAGCACAACACAACAAAACAAAAACAAAACAAAATCAAGTGATGGAAGACCCTGGGCAAAAATAAAGTAAAGGATACTCTCAGGCTAAATAGGAAGCCAAGATTGTTATTACAAAAATCTTTCTTAAGACTTCAGAAGTACCTAAGTTGGAGCCTTATAGACCCTTTCAAATAATCAAAAGCCTTCTAAGGAGCTGAATAGTGTGCTTGCAGATGGTCTTTATTTAACTGAACCCAAGGAAAGAAGGGCTTATCCCCAGGAGATATGTGGATGTTTGGGGGTTTTTTTTCCCCTAAAATAATTATTTATAAATGGATACACAAGAAGCCCACAAAGTTTTTAAGAGAAAAGGACTAAAAGTGCTCAACTGTATAAAGAGAAAGGGTTCTTTGAGAATGCACATTTTTATAGGCAGGAAGCAGGCTGAAAAGGCCACTCAGTTACAAACATGACTCATACCTTAAAGAAGTGGAAAGTTGTTTCAGAAAGTTGAACCAAAACCCCAGTCAGTAGGGCTAAGAGGCAAAGATAACAATTAATAAGGAGTAGCACAGAGCCTGATCAAGAATTGGTGGCATGTGCTTGCCTGGAATTTAGAATTTTTTGATTATCTAGAGTCTTCCATTTTGAACCCTTTTGAATGCAAATGGTATAGTAATTGTCTTGTGCCTGCCCCATCACAGAATCATGTAAAACTGTGTGTGCATATGTGTGGGCAGGGTGAGACAATCTTCTGTCTCTTTAGCTTAGAGAGTTTTTAGAAAGATTTTATTTATTTGAGAGAGAGAGAGAGGGAACGAACACAGAGGGAGAGGGAGAAGTAGGCTCCCTGCTGAGCAGAGACCTCCCCCCCAAACTTGGGGCTCAATCCCAGGACCCTGAGATCATGACCTGAGCCGAAGGCAGCCACTTAACTGACTAAGCCACCCAACTGCCCCTTAGAGAATGTTTTAAAAATATTTTGGCGGTTTTATTTCTTTATTTTTTACAGCTCTATTGAAGTATAATTAATCTACAAAAACTGCACATATTTAATATATGCAATTTGATGAATATAGATATGGGCACATACCCATACAATCACCATAATCAAGGGAATAAGTACATCTGTCACCTCTAAAATCTTCTTTGAGTCTCTTTGATGTGTGTGTGTGTGTGTGTGTGTGTGTGTGTGTGTGTGTGTTAATAACATTTAACGTGAGACCTACCATCTAAACAAAATTTTAAATTCATAGCACTTTATCATTAGCTACAGGCACTATGTTTTACAGTAGACCTCTAAACTCAGTCATCTTAGTATAACTGTGACTTTATCCCATTGATTAGTAGATCTCCATTTCTCCCTTTGCACAACCCCTATAAACCACCATTCTATATTCTGCTTCTGTAAGTCTATTTGCAATACCTCATGTAAGTGGAATTATGCAGTATTTGTCCTTGTGTGACTATCTTATTTCACTTAGCATAATGTCTTCACATTCACAGATGCAAATGGTAGAATTTCCTCTTTTATTTAAGGCCGAATAATAATATTCCATTGTACGTATATACCTATTCTTTATTCATCAGTTGATGGTCATTTTAGTTGTTTCTATGTCTCTTGGCTGTTGTGAAAAGTGCTTCAGTAAACATGGGAGTGAAGATATCTCTCCTAGATCCTGATTTTAATTCTTTTGGATATCTGTATAAGCATGGGACTTCTGGATCATATGATAGTTTCATTTTAATTTTTGAGGGACCTCCATATTATTTTCTATAGCATGCACTATTTTGCATTCCCACCATCAGTGCACAACTGTTCCAGTTTCTTTAAATAAAGACATCCTAACAGCCATAAGGTGATATCTCATTATGGTTGTGATTTGCATTTCCCTGATGATCAGTGATTAAACACCTTCCCATATACCTGTTGGCCATTTGCATGCCTTCTGTGGAGAAATGACATTCAAGTCCATTTCTTAAATTGGGTTGTCTTTTTGCTATTAAGTTATAGAAGTTCCTTATATGTTTTGGAAATGAACCTCTCATCAGATACATGGTTTGCAAACATTTTCTTCCATTCCATGGATTGTCTTTTCACTCTGTTAATTATTTCCTTTGCTATTTACAGATTTTAAATTGATAGAAACTGTATGATGGCTCACACAGAAGGGGCATCATATGGATATGGAGCTGATTTTGTTGATGGGATCCTAGACTTATAGCTGAAGCCATTATGGGACAAAAACATGCAAATCTTAAAGAAAGGCATAAGTACATTTTGTATGTTGGACTGATGTATATTTTCATTACCAGTGAGCAGACTGTGGCTAGTTGTATCTACATAAATGGCCATGACAGCAACACACGTGCTCTGTCACAGTGTGAATGTAAGATTTGGAAAGGGGGGCAGGGGCTTATGTCTGCTTTGGATATGGCAGAGGTGACACATTGCAATTTTTAAGACTTAATCCTAAAAGGGGATGGAGCTTTTGCTTTATCCATTGGAACACTCTTGCTTAAAACCCTAGTTGTTATTGAGATAGTCGAACTGCCCTGAAGCCATTCATGTGAGAAAGCCAAGTGACATGTGAGGTGACATGTATGTCTGCAGTCAGCACATCTAATCTTCAATCTAACTCAGCTTGGGCACCAGACATGTCACATAATTCCAGGCCCCTGCCACCAAGGTATGGTCAGTCTTCAATTCGTTCAAGCTGAAGCCCCAGACGTCATGGAGCAGAGGCAATATGTCTCTGCTTTCTCTAAGTTCCTGAGCTTCAAATGTGAGAACATCACAAGAAATTTGCTTTAAGCCACTAAGTTTTGTTTCAATTTGTTATGCACAAAAGTAATCACAACAGTGCATTCTTAGAGAAAAAATTATTAAAGGATACTTTGAACCCACATTTCTATCGCAAAATAATGCTAGAAATATCTAAGAATATAAAGACAAAAATTAAAAAGTCCCTTCACATATATCCTCAAACCACTCCTCCTAATTTAAGTATCCTTTATTTTAAGCTAGATAAGCATTCTCCAAGGTGTTTTCTGTGTTTATATAGCTTACATATTAAAAACATTGTCTTTTAAAATAACTTATGGGATACCAGTCATATTGTTCAGAACATCACTATGTGAACTTAACAAGTTACCTTGGAAATCCTAACATTGCAGCATATGTACATAAATATCATTGCTTTTAACAACTGAATGCAGAGCTGAAGTATGACTTTTATGGGCTCTCTCAAATTGTGCCCTTATGGGTCCCTGGTACATTAAAATAATAATAATAACAATATTATTATTAAAATATATTTTATGACTGTGTTGGAATAAAATGAATATAATCTCATCTGGAATAATTATATAATTATTATTATATTTGCTATTTAGTGATTTTCAAAGAAATTAAAATTAAAACATTTGTGTGGACCCTAAGCATTGTGCCTACTGATCTTAATGTAGAATTTAGTTCTGGCTAATGAGAGTCTCATATTATGAATATTCATAATTTATTTAACCATTTTTCAATTGAATAACTTTTAAGATTCTTCTACTGTGAAAACAATTTTTATTATTGAAATGATGCTACAATTGACACAGATGTACTCTTTCTCCGTTTTAGGCCCATACATCAGTATTTTTCTAGAACCCATACCTAGAATGAGAATTGCTATATTGATGGATATATGCATTTTTTAAAAAATTGATAAATACTCCCCAAATTGCCTTCTCAAAAGACTGTAGCAATTGACAATCTTTTTTTTTTTTTTTAAGATTTTATTTTTTTTTATTTGAGAGAGAGATAGCACGAGTGGTGGAGAGGAACTGAGGGGGAGGGAGAAGCAGACTCCTCACTGAGCAGGGAGCTTATCTCAGGACTTGATCCCAGGACCCTGAGATCATGACCTGAGCCAAAGGCAGACACTTAACCTACTGAGCTACCCAGGCACCCTTTAGTTGACAATCATTTCAGCACTGAAGGGAGGTTTCCCTTACATCATAGACAATATTTGATAGTACAAATAATTTATATATAATATATATTTTTACAAAATTGTTAACAAAAAACCTCACTGAGCATGTGCATTTATTTGTGTTTGTCTATGATTATATGAGCATAAGAAATGATATAAAATGATATACACCAGCTGCTAATGTTTGTTACCCAGACAAAATGATGGAGAGAGGGAAAGGATGGAAAAAACAAACAAAAATAAAGAATTTATGAAATTATTTTTTAAATGAATGTTTTAAAACAAGAAGTAGAATATATGATTTTACAAACAATACCAAAAGTCCTTTTCCTTTATGATATATATACAGCCCTCCAGTGAGGGAAATAGTCTAATTCTGATCCTTAATCAAGAGATGACCACTGGGTGGGTCAAAATTGGACAACTGACTTCAAAGCATTCAATCCCTAAGATGTCCAGAAACCCATGAGATTTGAATTAATGACTGAAAAAAAATAGCATAGAAGATCTACAACCTTCTGCCAAAGAAGAAAGCACTAGAAGCCAGTCATTGGAGCCTATAGCATGGTCTAGTTCTGCATCCATAAGTGTGAAGTAAAAGCAAACAAAAAGTTGCAAACCATGTCTAGCATGATTCCATTTGTGTGTCTCAATTGTTTTTTCCCATTAATTGTCTGCCTCTTTGGTTTTAGTGTTGTTGGGTTTTTTTTTTTTCATTTCTATCTTACTTTTTTTTTTTTTAAGATTTTATTTATTTATTTGACAGAGAAAGAGAGCACAAGCAGGGGGAGGAACAGAGGGAGAAGAGGACTCCCCACTGAGTAGGGAGCCTGACAGGCTCCTCAATCCCAGGACCCCAGGATCATGCCCTGAGCCAAAGCAGATGCTTACCTGACTGAGCCACCCAGGTTCCCCTCTATCTTACTTTCATGCTTGTTTTTCCTCAGATGCTTGGTGATTCATATTTCTTTCTTTAAGGAATGGAGAATGTGTTTCTTGTGTATCTGTTTAGATTTGACAGATGCACTCAAGTTGGAGATCACTGATTCTGTGCCTCTAAAAGATGGCATTTAGGGACGCCTGTGTGGTTCAGTCATTAAGCATCTGCCTTCAGCTCAGGGCATGATCCTAGAGTCCTGGGATCGAGCCCCGCATCGGGCTCCTCCACTGGGAGCCTGCTTCCTCCTCTCCCACTTCCCCTGCTGTGTTCCCTCTCTCGCTGGCTGTCTTTCTTTCTGTCAAATAAATAAAGTCTTTAAAAAAAATAAAATAAAAATAAAAAAATAAAAGATGACAATAAGAGCAAGTAGCCCTTCTGAAAGGTAATTAGGAAATTGGGTGGATTATATGAGCCCATACTTTCTACTCATTTACGCACTAGGAAAGAATGTTCAGGTCTCCTGTTACACATTGAGCAATTGGTGTAATTAGTTGTGTAAACTGATAGAGGCCCACAAAAGGAATATAACCAAGAAACAGTAGTTTTGTGTATGTGTTAAATATACAAAACAGATTAAGGAGGGCACGTATTGCATGGAGCACTGGGTGTTATACACAAACAATGAATCATGGAACACTACATCAAAAACTAATGATGTACTGCATGGTAACATAACATAATAAAAAATTTTAAAAAATATATAAAACAGATAAAATTAAATTACATTAAGTACTATATGATGGAGTTTTCAGTTGAGAAGTCCCATGTACAAGCAATCCATCTAATCTCACCATTGATGTGAGCATAAACCCCCTCTTGGAGTAACTGGGTGATGGGCATTTAGGAAGGCACATGATGTAATGAGCACTGGGTGTTACATGCAACTGATGAATCACTAAATTGTAACACGCTATATGTTAATAAAATTGCTTTTAAATTTAAAAAAAGACTGCAAACATAGGTAAGAGTTATGTAACAGCCCATAATTCAGACATCTATATCTATATCTATAGATAGATAGATAGGTAGATAGATAGATAGATAGATAGATAGATAGATAGATAGATAGATAGATGATAGATAGCTAGATAGATAATCCTCCCTACAAATATTTACTAAATAAATATTTGGACTGGAAAAAAAAAAGTTGGGGCAAACTTTATATATAGCATCCAATTCCCTCATTTTACAGGTGAAGAAACTAAGATGCAGAGTGGTAAAATGACTTTTTCAAGATCCTTCTATAAGTAGAGAAGCCAGTTAAGCACTCAGGTCATCTGTGGAGACTTTTCAGGACAGTGTGGATTTTTCCCATTGATAGTTCAAAATTATACACCACAAATGTGTGTGTGTGTGTGCGTGTGTGCGTGTGTGCGTGTGTGTGTGTGCGTGTGTGTGTGTGTTTGCAAGGTTGTATGTCATTTGAAAGTCAGCTGCTAAATACTCATTGCACTGATCCCAAAACGACACTGATAGTAATGGCTATGAGTCTATAAATACTACACTGAGACCTTTTTGTTTGTGTGCCTGCAGAGACTGACTTCAGACTGAGTATGTCTTCCTAGGCTCTTCCCCCTTTAAAATTGTCTGCTTTCCAATAGGAAGGTTTGTCTTTTCTTTCTCTAGCAGAGCCACGTTGCTTGTGATTGACAAGTAGCCTCTTTGCAGATGTCACTTCCTAAGAATCAACAACTCTGCCACATTGCTTCCAATTATGTTTGACAGTGTCCTTGTAAAAATCTATGGACAACCTATTTCAGCTTGTCACATGTGAATTATACTTTCCTTTCCTGGTCTTCCCACCCTAGCAACGAATATTAGGTCCAAACAAACCACATGGCTATGATGGCGAATTCATGTTTAAGAGGGCTCTCCTGTGAGTGATAGAAAATCACTCTGGGATGAAACAAAGTTATCATGGAGTTATGGCTGATTAAATTCATTGGTAGCCATTGATAGGGGGTGCCATTGGGTGGGATGGTTCTGAATGCCACTTAGAGGAAGTCTGCACACATACACTGATTCATATAGCAGAGCCAGGAGTCACATCTCTGGTTGCTGAAGGAAACTGCCGATGTGATATCTAAGCAGCTGTCATTTCACACTGAGAAATCCTAGAGGGAGGAAGAAGTGCCAGGAGCTATAAAGGTGAGAAACTGTCCCAATTTTTTTAAGGGAAAAAGCATAATTTATATCAGAAATTATAGATTTGGGACACTATCTGGAGTAGACAAATAAATGTTTTATTTGAATGTTGGAATATGCAGTGTCTCTAATATAGGTACTTGAGGAATCTTTTATAACTGAATTGACTTAGAGTGAGTGGAATTAGCGATCGGTGCGGAACCAGATGGACCATTGGAGACCAAGTCTTGCCAAACTCCTCCTATGCCTGTTTTTAGATGAGAGCAAATAAGTATTTTTTTCGTGGAGTTAACGTGGTGAAATGACAACAGGATATTGCTTTTATTTTATTTGAATCTGATTCAACAATATTGCTATTTATATAAATAAGAATTCTCTAGAGGAAGGATTCAGTGATCATCCTTAGCTTTGTTCCCTTGAGAATTTTACATGATTTGAGTGACGCTATAGAAGGATCTATTTAGCAACTTAGGACAAGGTTAAGATCTGTGCCTACTAGAATGCAAACTCCAGGAAGGCAGGGCGTTCTGCTGTCTGAGTCACTGTTTTAGTTCCTTGTGTTTGCCTGACACACATGCTTAATATAATTTTGTCAAATAAATGCACAAAGCCAGGGAAATGGAAATATGCAGAAATGAGTTTCACCCGTTTTGCAGAAACTCCAGTCCTCCTTAAGTGTCTCTTACCCGGTCTTAGAGTTTCTAATGAGTTGGTTCACATTAATTCTTGACTGCCCAATTGTAGCCACAATTTGCCTTCATTCCTGCTCTGTCCAAGTGCGACTATCTCTAATCAGTATAAATGCCTATCAAAAACATCACTGCCACTGCTTTGGTACCCATATGCCATCGCTAGTGATGATTTCTAGGTTGAAGCTGTCAGTCTCAGAGGCCAGATAGAAAATGAAAAGAGCAAGGAAGATGTCCTGCTG
The DNA here is from genome assembly GCF_023065955.2 of Ursus arctos. Taxonomy (NCBI): domain Eukaryota; kingdom Metazoa; phylum Chordata; class Mammalia; order Carnivora; family Ursidae; genus Ursus; species Ursus arctos. The sequence continues at coordinate 8,502,308 of NW_026623111.1, read as the reverse complement.
CTGCCAACCTCCACGAAGAAACTGTCGTATGAGGTTTAAACACACTCAAGCATAGGAGCCCTAATGTCTGACCTCTGTGCTAATTCCCTGATGTAGAGGTTATGCCCTGGCAGTGCAATAGAGTAAATTCGGGTGTAACTTTATCGTAAATGCACGTGTAATATGTCATATATCACCACAACTGTTGCAAACTTTGCTACCTTCATGCTGGCTTTGCTGCCACATGCAATGGTGCCTTCGCTGTCAGGATATGGTTTTTCATTGCTATGCAAGACAGAGGGAACTCAGCTTACTTGAGCTTGCTATCCTTAGAAAGACCTTCTTATGAGACTGGCCCTTGACTGGTGTCTGGGAACTTAGGTTTTCTATCATTTGCAAAACTGAAAAATAAAACTCACCATGCCTAAGCTCTTTGCACAAACTCTATGCTTTATGATGAATACCTGTTTTCCAGCTGGGGATCTGTGAGGCAGAGGGCATCTGCGTGATCAGTCACAGGGAAAGACAATGGTAATGAGCCTGTAATGTCTTTCCCTAGTAGGCAACATTTCACATGTGTTGTCAACTCAATATTCAAGGAATTGTGTGTCAAGAGACTCCACCCAGAGAAGACCCTTGGAAAATGGCACCTGCTTTCCTCTGGACTTTGCTTCACACACACCTTTTCCCCTTGCTAATTTTGTCTTGTATCCTTTTTGCTGTAAGAATGTAATTATAGTCATGAATATAATTATATACTGATTTCTGTAAGTTCTCCTAACAAATCACTGTACCTGGGGGTGTCCTTTGGAACTCCTGATACAGCTGTCAAGGAAGGGATCATATTAACCACTACAGATTCTGTCTGACCCTCAGGGTCCCTGGATATTATCATAATTCAACTCTCTCTTTTTTTTCACATTTGAGTTAAAAATCAAGTATGAGCCCATAAAACAAAATGAATAAAATACTAATAAAATGCTAATAAAATAGAAGCCACAATTTATTGAGCCAATTTACATATTTATTTTTTCATCTTAGTGGGGCACTATGATTGGTACTTGGCATGCATTTTCTTATTTGATCCTTATGACATTTTCATGAGGCATGTAACTGTAAAATCATAAACTTATAGGTAGAGAAACTGAGACACAGGAAGGTCAAATACCTTGTCAAAAGTTCTATGGCTAAAAAAGTAGTGGAATTGGGATTTAAAGCAAGAGTTTTATAAATCAATTTTGATAACACTACATGGGATTGATTTTTCCTGTCCTTAGATTTACCTTCTACTTAGACCCTTACTTGCTGCAAACCAATCATTATATTCTTGGAGGTCTCTGTTTTGGGGTAATTTTTTTCCACAAAGATCTCTTGAGTCTATCAAGCATACAGAACATATATGACGTGTACGCACCAGCAGTCCTCCAAAACCCATGTCTAAAAAATAGGGGAAAATGAGTCTAAGTTGCATGAAGGACAAAACTAAGTCTTTTTTTTTTAATTTAAATTCAATTAACCATGGGTGCTTGGGTGGCTCAGTCAGTAAAGCATCTGCCTTCAGCTCAGAACATGATCTCAGGGTCCGGGATTGAGCCCTGAGTAGGGCTCCTTGCTCAGCAGGAAGTCTACTTCTCCCTCTCCCTCTGCCCCTCGCTCCCTGCTTGTTGTCTCTCACTCTCCCTCAAATGAATGAATATGATCTTAAAATAAATAAATAAATTCAATTAGCCAACATATAGTACACCATTAGCTTCAGATGTAGTTTTCAATAATTTATCAGTTGCGTATAAAACTGTGCTAATCACATCAAGTGCCCTCCTTAATGACCATCACCCAATTATCCCATCTCCCCCACTTACTTCCCCTCAAGCAATCCTCAGCTTGCTTCCTATAGTTAAGAGTCTCTCATGATTTTTTTCCCTCTCTGATGACTTCCCATTCAGTTTTTCCTCCTTTCCCCTATGATCTTCTGTGCTGTTATTTATATTCCACATATGAGTGAAACCATATGATAGTTGTCTTTCTCTGATTGACTTATTTCGCTCAGCACAATGCCCTCCATCTCCATCCATGTTGATGTAAATGGTGGGTATTCATCCTTTCTGATGGCTGAGTAATATTCCATTGTATATATGAACCACATCTTCTTTATCCAGTCATCTGCCAATGGACATTTTGGCTCTTTCCACAGTTTGGCTATTGTGGATATTGCTGCTATGAACATTGGGGTGCAGGTGCCCCTTCAGATCACTACATCTGTATATTTGGAGTAGATACCTAGTAGTACAATTGCTGGGTCATAGGGTAGCTCTATTTTTAACTTCTTGAGGAATCTCCATATTGCTTTCCCAGAGTGGTTGTACCAGCTTGCTTTCCCACCAACAGTGTAAGATGGCTCCCCTTTCTCTGTATCCTCGCCAACATCAGCTGTATCTTGAGCTGTTAATTTTGGCCATTCTGACTGGCGTGAGGTGGTATCTCATTGTGTTGTTGATTTGTATTTCCCTGATGTCAAGTGATGTGGAGCATTTTTTCATGTGTCTGTTGGCCATTTGGGAGTCTTCTCTGGAGAAATGTCTGTTCATGTCTTCTGCCCATTTCTTCATTGGATTATTTGTTTTTTGAGGGTTGAGTTTGATAAGTTCTTTATAGATCTTAGATACTAGTCCTTTATCTGATATGTCATTGCAAATATCTTTTCCTATTCCATAGGTTGCCTTTTAGTTGTGTTGACTGTTTCCTTTGCTGTGCAGAAGCTTTTATCTTGATGAAGTCCCAATAGTTCATTTTTGCCTTTTTTCTCTTGCCTTTGGAGATGTGTCTAGCAAGATTTTACTGTGGCTGGGGTCACAGAGGTGACTGACTGTGTTCTCCTCTAGGATTCTGAGGGAGTCCTGTCTCACATTTAGGTCTTTCATCCATTTTGAGTGTATCTTTGTGTATGGTGTAAGGAAATGGTCCAGTTTCATTCTTCTGCTTGTAGCATCCAATTTTCCCAACACCATTTACTGAAGAGGCTGTCTTTTTTTTCAATGGATATTCTTTCCTGCTTTGTCAAAGATTACTTGGCCATAGAGTTGAGGTCCATATCTCCATTCTCTATTCTTTTTTTTTTAATGATTTTTTATTATATTATGTTATTCACCATACAGTACTCTATTCTGTTCCATTGATCTATGTGTCTGTTTTTGTGCCAGTACCATACTGTCTTGATGATTACAGCTTTGTTACAGAGTTTGAAGTCTGGCATGTGATGCCAGCAGCTTTGGTTTTCTTTTTCAACAGTCCTCTGGCTATATGGGCTCTCTTTTGGTTCCATACAAGTATTAAGATTATTTGTTCTAGCTCTGTGAAAATTGTCGATGCTATTTTGATAAGGATTGCATTGAATTTTTAGATTGTTCTGGGTAGCATAGATATTTTGACAATATTTATTCTTCCAATCTATGAGCATGGAAAGTTTTTCCATTTTTTTTTGTGTCCTCCTCAATTTCCTTCATAAGTGTTCTGTAATTTTTAGAACTTTTACCTCTTTGGTTAGGCTTATTCCTACATATCTTACCCTTTTTGTTGCAATCATAAATGGGATTGATACCTTCATTTCTCTTTCCTCTGTCTCGTTGTTAGTGTATAGAAATACAATTGATTTCTGTGCTTTGATTTTATATCCTGCCACGTTGCTAAATTCCTGTATGAGTTCTAGCAATTTGAGGGTAGAGTCTTTTGGGTTTTACACATAAGGTGTCATGCCATCTGCGAAGAGTGAGAGTTTGACTTCTTTGCCAATATGAATGCCTTTTATTTATTTTTCTTGTCTGATTGATGAAGCTAGGATTTCTAGTACTATGTTGAACATGGCAGTGAGAGTGGTCATCCCTGTCATGTTCCTGACTGTAATGGAAGAGCTCTCAGTTTTTCCCCATTGATAATGATATTTGCTGTGGCCATTTCATAGATGGCTCTTATGATATTGAAATATGTTCCCTCTATCCCTACACTGTGGAGAGTTCTAATCAAGAAAGGGTGCTCTGTCTTGTCAAATGCTTTTTCTGCATCACTTGAGATGATCATATGGTTCTTGTCCTTTCTTTTATTAATGTGATGTATCATGTTGATTGATTTGTGAGTGTTGAACCACATTTGCAGCCCAGGAATAAATTCCACTTGGTCATGGTGAAAAATCCTTTTAATACTGTTGGATCCTGTTGGTTAACATCTTAGTGAGAATTTTAGCATCCTTGTTCATCAGGATGATATATAATTCTCCTTTTTGATGGGGTCTTTGTTTGGTTTGGGGTTGAAGGTAATGCTGGCCTCAGAGAAAAGAGTTTGGAAGTTTTCCTTCCATTTCTATTTTTTGAGATAGCTTCAAAATAATAAGTATCAGTTCTTCTTTTAATGTGTAGTAGAATTCTCCTGGGAAGCCATCTGACCCTGGACTCTTGCTTGTTGAGAGATTTTTGATTACTGCTTCAATTTCCTTGCTGGGTATGGGTCTGTTCAGGTTTTCTATTTCTTCCTGTTTCAGTTTTGGTAGTTTATAATTTTCCAGGAATGCATCCATTTCTTCCAGATTGCCTAATTTGTTGGCATATAGTTGCTCATAATATGTTTTTATAATCGTTTGTATTTCTTTGGTGTTGGTTGTGATCTCTCCTCTTTCATTCATGATTTTATTAATTTGGGTCCTTTCCCTTTTCTTTTTGATAAGTCTGGCTAGGGGTTTATCGATCTTATTAATTCTTTCATAGAACCAGCTTCCAGTTTCATTGAGCTTTTCTACTGTTCTGGTTTCTATTTCATTGATTTCTGCCCTAATCTTTATTATTTCTCTTCTTCTGCTTGGTTTAGGATTGATTTGCTGTTTTCTCCAGCTTTGTTAGGTGTAAATTTAGCTTGTGTATTTGAAACTTTCTAATTGTTTTGAGAAAGGCTTGGATTGCTGTGTACCTCCCTCTTAGAACCACCTTTGCTGTATCCAAAGGTTTTGAACAGTTGTGCTTTCATTTTCATTTGTTTCCATAATTTTTTTTAATTCTTCTTTAATTTCCTTGTTGACCCATTCATTCTTTAGTAGGATGCTCTTTACCCTCCGAGTGTTTGAGTTCCTTCCAAATTTCTTCTTGTGATTGAGTTCAAATTTCAAAACACTGTGGTCTGAAAATATGCAGGGAATAATCCCAATCTTTTGGTATCATTTGAGACCTGATTTGTGGCCCAGAATGTCATCTATTATGGCGAATGTTCCATGAGCACTAGAGTAAAATGCGTATTCTGTTGCTTTGGGATGGAGTGCTCTGTATATATCTATGAAGTCCATCTGGTCCAGTTTATCATTCAAAGCCCTTGTTTCCTTGTTCATCTTCTGCTTAGAGAGCTGTCCATTGCAGTGAGTGGGGTATTAGAGTCCCCTACCATTATTGTATTATTATTAATGTGTTTCTTTAATTTGGTTATTAATTGATTTGTATAATTGGCTGCTCCCAAGTTAGGAGCATAAATATTTATAGTTGTTAGATCTTCTTTTTGGTGTAGACCCTTTACATATGATACAGTGTCCCTCTTTATCCCTAACTACAGTCTTTGGTTTAAAATCTAATTTGTCTGATATGAGATTGCTACCCCTGCTTTCTTTTGGTGTCTGTTTGCATGATAAATGGTTCTCCAGCCCTGTGCTTTCAATCTAGAGGTGTCTTTAGTCTGAAATGAGTCTCTTGTAGATAGCATATGGATGACTCTTGCTTTTTTATACATTCTGATAACCTGTGTCTTTTGATTGGAGAATTTAGCCCATTTGCATTCAAGTAACCATTGAAAGATATTAGTTTAGTTCCATTTGTATTACTTATAAAGTCCCTGTCTCTGTATATTGTCTCTGTCTCTTTCTGGTCTATGTTACTTTGGGTGTCTCTATTTGCTTATAGGATCCCCTTTAATATTTCTTGCAGGGCTGGTTTAGTGATCACAAATTCTTTTGGTTTCTCTTTGTCCTGGAAGCTCTTTATCTCTCTTTCTATTCTGAATGACAGCCTTGACAGATAAAGTATTCTTGGCTGCATATTTTTTCTCATTAATACCCTGGATATATCATGCCAGCCCTTTCTGGTCTGCCAGGTCCTTGTGGATAGGTCTGCTGCCATCCCAATGTAGGTTAAGAACATCTTATCTTGAGCTGCTTTCAGGGTTTCCTCTTTACTTAACTGAGATGTAGTTTAAATTGGATGCTCTAACAGCTAGGGTGAATGAGTCAGAAGACAGAGTAAGTGACATAGAAGACAAGTTGATGGAAGGGAAGAAAACTGAGCAAAAGAGTGAAACAACTAATGGGCCATGAAGGGAGGCTTTGAGAAATCAGCAATACCATAAAGTAAAACAATATTAGGATTATTGGGGTCCCAGAGGAAGAAGAAAGAGAGAGAGAGGGACAGAAGGTATATTTGAGCAAATCATAGCTGTGACTTTACCTAATCTGGAGAAGAAAACAGACATTCAAGTCCAAGAGGTAGATAGGACCCCTCTCAAAATCAATAAACATAGATCAACACTCCAACATAATAGTGAAGCTTGCAAATTTTAGAAATCGAGAGAAAATCATAAAGAAAACTAAGTCTTTATAAAAGCATTTGAAGCTGTGCTCAATTTGCTCTCAAAGATTTGAGAGCAGGAATTAAATTTTGAAACACAAATGAATGGATAAAGAAGTTGCGGTACATATATACAATGGAATATTACTCAACCATCAAAAAGGATGAATACCCACTATCTGCATCAGCATGGGTGGAACTGGAGGGAATTATGCTAAGTGAAATAAGTCAAGCAGAGAAAGACAATTATCATATGGTTTAACTTATATGTGGAACATAAGGAATAGCATGGAGGACCACAGGGGAAGGGAGGGAAAACTGAATGGGAAGAAATCAGAGAGGGAGACAAACCATGAGAGACTCTGGACTCTGGGAACCAGACTGAGGGTTACAGAGGGGAGGTGGGGGCAACCAGGTGATGGGTATTAAGGAGGGCACATGTTGTGATGAGCACTGGGTATTATACACAACAAATGAAACATTGAATGTTACATCAAAAACTAATGATGTACTATATGCTGGCTAACTGAACATAAAAGAAATAATTAAAAAAATAAAATATACTTGAATCCTTAACAACACTCATCATTTCTGACACATACTAGGTACTCAATTTTTTTAAAAACGCAGTTAGTGGATAAATGAGTGTTGGGCTATAGAACTTGTTTGGGGATTTGGTCATTGTAATATTGTCCAGAAATGTTAGTGTTAGAGACACAATTTAGACTGGTGGTTTGGACAAAATAATAGATATATATTCATGTTACATTTGTAGCTAAATGATGTTACAGATTCATAAAATAACTGTGACTCAAAACTACACTAAGGAAAGTTTCAATAATAGGAAAGTGGCTGAGTGCATCCATACTATTGATCTGTTAAGAATTTGGTGTAAATTTTTCATGATGTGTTAAATTAAAGATGCAAGTTTCAGTCCTGGGAATATGGAAGGATTACAATTTCATTAAAATACAGTAGCATATATATGGATGTGTATATAAAGATGTGTATATGTACAAATATGCATGCGTTTTTAATGTATACATAGAATATTTTTTATTTATATTTGAAATATATTTTTTATAAGAGGGGAAGATTGTATCACTTTGTCAACATGGGTTTACTTTATGGGAGTGAGATGGAATAGGTTTTGGGGAAATTTCAGTTTCTATCATGAATAAAAATATTATATTACTAGCCATGGTGAGAATATAAAGTTTTTGCTGTTTTTGAGCATATATATAATGATTTCAATGATAAGTCTTGGTACATAAATATGTAAATGTTATGTCAAGTGAAGAAATCCAGAATTATAAAGAAGTAGCTTGTTTGCTAAGACTCTGTATGTGTGTGCGTGTGCATTTGTGTGTGTGTGTGTGTGTTGTATGCCTGTGTGTCCATCTGAAGGCTATACTTAACTGTGACTATTAGGGGGTTATATTTATGTAGGGCTTTTATTTTCTTATTTTGGTCATTTTCTCTTTTCCATTTGTTTGTAGTGAATTGGATTATTTTATGAAATAAGGCAAAACATGCCAAAAAGACAGTATTAGGGCTAGCATAACAGAACCAATAATTCTACTTTGTTGACTGTGGGGAAGTAAAAACTGCACTTTTATTTATGGAAGCAAAGGTCTTCTCTAGGTCTTAAGGGATGAGGTAAAATTCAAACTTCTAAGCCTGGCATTGAAAAGGCCTCACAGTCTGGCCTCAATATAGCATTTTGACCTTAAATCCCATATCTCTCATAAATTCCATTCTATAAAACTGTTTTGCTCATATCCTTAGAATGCACTTTGCAGTGTCCTGCTCCCACAAATATCATCACATCAGATTTTATTACCTGGAATGACTTTCCATTTCCTCCATACATTTTGTAGACCTATATTCTATTGCTATTTGAATTCCTCCTTCTTCTTAAATGCCATGGCTTCCCTGAGATCTGGTATTGAGTTCCAACCCAACTCGCTGAAGCCAAAGAGATTTTACTGAACTCACAATGTTCACAAGCATCCTAGGAATAGATGATGGGATGTTTTAAACCAAGCTCTAAGAATAAAATTTTCCCAAAGTTTGCAAATTAGTCATACCCCATTTCAATGTCCCACACACATGCATGCAGAAAAAAAATATGACTGTAACATCAGTGCAATGCAACAAATATTAAAGAACGTTACAAAGAGCAAAAGGAAGAAGTAGATATTTATATTATTTTACTTTAGGGATCCAAATATTTCTAGTACCATTTTTTTCTAAACTAGTGCAGGCTATTAACATACTGTGATTTAAAGCTTCTCCCAATTAGCCCAATGAAGTTCTTCAGAAAGAGCTAACTTTTCCAACCTCTCAAGTAAGCAATATAGATGAAAGATCACAATCAGAGTACTGGAGTAGGACAACATTCAGAGTTTGGAACTCTGTCCCCCTGCCAACTAGCTGTGTGACTTTTTTTTTTTTTTTTAAGATTTTATTTATTTACTTGACAGAGAGAGACAGTGAGATAGGGAACACAAGAGAGGGGATATGAGAGGGAGAAGTAGGCTTCCCACAGAGCAGGGAGCCCAATGTGGGGCTCGATCCCAGGACCCTGGGATCATGACCTGAACCGAAGGCAGATGTTTAACAGGTGAGCCACCCAGGTGCCCCAGCTGTGTGACTTGGAGCAAATTAATTACCTTCTCTGAATCTCAGTTTCCTCATTTGTAAAGTAGAGGTGATAATAACATTGACTGATTGAAGTTATGAAAAGTTATCATATAGTATATATAAAGGGGCTGTCAGCAATAAATTCAATTTCCTTACATTTCCAGGAATGGTGGTCTAACTTCCAACTACCATCACCTGCTGTGCCTCTCCTGATGGTTTAACTGGCTACTGAGCCTTTTTTTTGCCTGAAGACAGGTAGGTTGCATGTTTCTTACCTCAACAGCAAACTTCAACTGTGACTGTTGGGAGCTGATGTTTAAATGCCCCAACGCTCTCTCCCTTGGTTAAGATACTCCTAAAGTTCATGATTTGTATTATCTTCCAGGTTTGCCAGGGAAGTTAGGCCATAGAGAAGTAAGTTGCTGACAAATTATCATTATATCTATATCTATGTCTATCTATCTATCATCTATCTATCTATCTATCTATCATCTATCTATCATCTATCTATCTATCTATCTATCTATCTATCTATCTATCTACCATCTATCTATATCTTTTTCTCTTTCTTCATCTTGATTTTCCATTCCCATAGATATATTTCCTAGGACCATCTCCCAAATAAACTATTTGCACTGAATTCCTTGTCCTGGAGTCTACTTCTAGGGGAACACAAATTAAAACAGAGGTTTTGTATTATGGATAGAGTGTGTGTGTGCCCCAAAATTCATACGTTGAAATCCTAACCACCAACATGATCATATTTGGAGGTGGGGCCTTTGGAGGTAATTAGGTCAAGTAGGTGGATGCCTCATGAATGGGATTAGTGCCCACATAAGAGAGACCACAGAGAGCTCTCTCACTCTTGCCCACCATGTGAGGATGCCCAAGAGAAGATGATCACTTATGAACCAGGGGCTTTCATCAGACACATATTTTGCCAGCACCTTGACATTGGACCTCCCAGAACCATGAGAAATAAATTTCTGTTGTTTGAGCCACCTGGTCTGGGATAAGTTATTACAGCAGCCCAAACTGACTGAGACAGTGTGGCATTTAATAAGTATGCAGCAAATATTAGGTTTTCTGATTACTGCTTCTACATTATTTATAATAATAATTCGTAGTGTGTTTTTCACTGTGATTCAGCATCCATCCCTCAAAAGAAGGTAAGTCTGGAAGTTTAATAAACATTATATAGAAAGTGGGAAAAAGTAAAAGCTAACATTTCTAATAAACTATGACATAGTCATCAGTGAGGCATCAAAACTGCACTGAAGTAAAGTGAAATGGCCCTGGAAAGTTACATGAAGAAAAGAACTACCCAGGGCTCATGGTACACACCAAACCAGTTTGCCTTCCGAAACGTTTTCGGTAGTTCTCAGCTTATTGCCACTTGTGCCTCTTATGTTCGGAGCCAACCCCCAAAGCCATCCACTGAATGTCTGCTCTGGAATGACATCACATTGTTTTCTCACTCAATACCATGCATTTGGCATATGTCATGTAATGACTTAGTACCAATTTGCTCTTCATTCATAGATATATTACACTGATCAAATGGTACTTGATAGTCTTTGTGATGAACTATAATCATACATAAATATCACTACCTACTAGGTTTTTTAACATCCATTTTCCCCTTACATTCTCCAAACAATGCTGAAAAGAACTGTGAGTGTGTATTACTAGCCTCCTGAAACAGACGAAGAACCCGTGATTTAGAGAAAATAAATTATTTACCCAAAGTCACAGCCAGAAAGTACCAGTTAAGACATCATTGGACTTGATGCAGTGTTCTTTAAATTAGCTTGCATATTGCAGAAGAATTACTTAAAAGTTCTGGGTAGCTAATCAATACTGAATGATGGGTATAAAGGTATCTGAACTATTTATACACAGAAAGATTCCGTTGACTTTCACTCCTAAGATCTTGATCCCCAAATTTAGGTTAGGTATACCTCCCATATTGTTCCATTACACACATTTCCACTATGTGAGATTCTATCAAGCTATTTTTTCTTGCCTGCCACTTTATGATTATGCACTTCTAGATGCCGTGTGGAGTAAAGGCAGGAATAGAGGTTAGTTAGTGTGCAGGGACACCTCAGTCGTCTGGAGCAGTGCCTGGTACTAGGGTAGGGACTTTCTAAATATTTGTGGACTGTAGCATAGATTAACCATTCTGGACATGTGCTGTTTTCCTTGTATAGACGTATTGATTTATGAATGTGTTTTCAAAAACACTTCTTAGCTTTCTGGCAGGTATCTGCTGGAATGCCTCCTGCCATTATACGCCAAATGATGTTAAGGGTCAGGGAATTGTTTTCTATGAGGGTAAATTATTCCTTATACTTGTGAGGTCAATGGAACTCTGCAATGTTGGGGGAAAAAAAGACTCTGTGGCCAGGATACCAGTATGAATTTCCACTTAGGATTTCTACACTGTAAAACTTTGATGAAGTTACAACATTCTGTGTAATTCCGGTCTGTCTTCTGTAAAATGGAAATTACATTTATTTTTGTGACCATTGGGATTAGAGAAACGTGTACAAAATGATTTCTCATCACAAGCATTCAGTAAATGGTGAGACCATTTTCTTACGTTGGTATTTTACCTTGCCCTATTCGCTTTTACTTCATAAAAGTTATAAGATGACACGTCTATTTATTAGTGTATGCGTCATCTGTCCCCTCCTGTCCAGAATGGAAACTGTATGTACTGCTATATTCCCATTTAAACTGCAGCCTGGGATAGGGTAGATGGTCAGTTACTGTATGTCACTATTTTTTGTAAGTGGATGGCTCTTTTTGAACGCTCACTCTACACCAACATGCATAATTACAATTTGAAGATATAATTATGTTTTATCCAGCCCTGACCTTGGGTCATAACAATTCAGAAGATTTCCGGTTTCTTGGGGATGCATGAGTATCAAAATGACTCATCTTCTGATTAATCGCAACGTGCAAAGCTCATTAACAACATAACTTGGTTCAAAACCAGGCCCTTGATTTAAATGTGTTTCTCCTATTCTACCAACCAAATTTCAATCAGTAACAGTATATTTAAGAAATAATATTTGCATCAACCACTAGCATTTTGTGTATTTGGGGATCAGCTTGGATATAACTCTCAGGGTAACTCCCTCTTTCCCACTTGCTATTTTCTCTTCTTCACTTCAATCAGTATTTGCCTTGTTTATTTTTATCCTTTTGCACAGCTCCTAACTTTTTCAGAGCTATCTTAAATGACAAGTTTTCCTTTTTATGCAAAATCTTTACTTCAGCTGAACAGAATGATCTTGATAAACACCCACTCAGCAAAACTAATAGTTTATTATAGCATGCATGAAATGAATATTCGAAATCATGCATATCCCGTGTGCAAACACCAGTTAAGTTATTTATGGTCATGATCATGTTTACATGGTTCAGGCATAGACCGTAAACAGAAGGAACTGTAAGTTCTCTCTATCACTGTGACCAGCACGTGGAGACACATCTTTGTGATTTGAAAATCAGGGGTTTTATTTTTAGAACAGATATTTGAAAAGTATGTTCTCTTCTAATAAAAGTATTTCCATTCTGAAAGCACCATTCTCTTATAAATATTCTATATTTCTTCCATTAAAGTTGCCAGACATTTTTTTACAACATGAAAATCTCATTTCCATGAGAAAAAGGCAGCTGTGTTCCTAATACAGAACAGAAACATAACTTCTTTAAAAGTGGGTCCTGACACGTTAATTCAAATATTTTTCATCATCAGTTGTTAGACATTCAGTGAAAAGGTTATGAGGGGCTCTGGAAAATATAAGGAGAACTAAAACTATATTTTTCACCTATCCTCACTGTTTTCTTAAATATTAAAAAAAAAAGCAAAAACAGTGAAACAACTGTCTTTACTTGTTATTTTTCCCCTTATCTTTCTTCTAATTTATATTCTTATGAGGGAGTCTTCACACCAGTTGAGATTTTCATCCTCTTTCACAGGCTTGACTAGGACCATCTTAACCAAGAACACTTGAAAAATTGAATTTCCGAGGTTAAATTTATGATAGATTGAAATAGGACATTCTAATTAAAATGAAGACTTTTCAAAGGGATCATCAGTATTTCTTAGGTGATCCATTTCTTGCTGCCCTTATTTCTCTTTCCTACACATATTTTATGGATGCTTTACAGCAGTAGCTCACACGAATACATCTCTGCACCCATGCTTGGTGATGCTAATCATTCTTTAACAGTAAATAATTTGGGGATGTTAGAAATGACACAGAGAACTTTGAATAAAACTCATTAATGTTTCAAAAGGAGAAACTGAAGCCCAGAGAGGGAAAATGGATTTTCATGTGGCACCTCCAGCTTTTGAAATTTTGGAGATCTTTTGATATTGGGTGTGATGATGATGATGGTGATGATGCTATGCTCACGTAAGTGTGATCCAAGATAGTCAATGAACACCCAAGTGAATTACTTTATTGATTTGTATACGTATCCCTCTAGGATCTGTATAATGAGCAATACATGCGGAGAAAATAATGCAGGGTATAAATTATGTTCTTGCTTTTGTTGGTAGCTATTCAAGGATTATTATTAGAAACCAAGATATTTCCAAGTAGTTTTGAGGAATAAATTCTTGTACTGAAAATATATCCATCAAGAAAGTCATGGGTAGTAAGGAGGGCACGTATCGCATGGTGCACTGGGTGTTATACGCAACTAATGAATCATGGAACATTACATCAAAAACCAGGGACATACTGTATGGTGACTAACATAATATAATAAAAAAAACTATTATAAAAAAAATGAGTTCAAATAACGAAAATAAAGTGCTCAGAACTGTGCGGTAAGTATGTAGCAGAGTAAGAGTCTCCCAGGGTCTTAATACTGTGGGAACAGTGCTAAACTGACTGCTTTATCTCTTTTGAGAGTCAAAATTGTTTACTTTTGTCCCTGTATTGCTATTTTTAAAAATATAAAACTAAAATGTAGACTTCTGATTTCAACAGTTTTTCTATTAATGCCCTTTTTTTGTTTGAGGATTTATTTTTATTTATTTATTTATTTATTTATTTGGGACAGAAAGAGAGAGGGAGGGGCAAAGGGAAGGGCAGAGGGAGAGGAAGAGAGAGAATCTTAAGCAGGCTCCACAATCAGCACGGAGCCCGACTTGGGGCTGGATCTCAGGACCTTGAGACCATCACCTGAGCTGAAATCAAGACTCTGATGCTTAACCCACTGAACCACCCAGATGCCCCTCTATTTGAGGATTTAATGCAGGATCTTAATGGGATTTAGCTTTTCTATCTCCTGAGCTTCCTCAACCTGTGTCAGTTCCTCAGTGTTTCGTGACCTTGAGAGGTTTTGAAGCGCACTGGTCAGTTATTTTATTTTATTTTATTTTTATTTTTTTTTTATTTTTGTAAAATTCCCCTCAACATGGGTTTGCCTGAAGTTTTCTCATGAATAAGTTGAGAGTTATTGGGATGTCCCACAGAAAGTATTTATCTTTCTCAAAAACCGTTTTTCAAACATTAAATAGTAATAAATATAGATAGCTTCATTAGCAGTTTTAACACTACATCATTTCCTGCAGCTGCCATTTAAAGATTTTTTAAATCATTCTCTTCTCTGAGTACCTCATAGGTGATCTCTTCCAGTTGCTTGCAGAATTAGTCCCAATTACATACAATGAAATCAAAGCCCAAGAAGATGGTAGGATATAGAGTCAGGCTACTAATTAGCAGAGGATGTATGCCTTAAATTTTTGTCTTCAGAGGCTTAGTGACAGATTTCCCATCCAAGTTCACCATGAAAAGTTAGGAGCCTCATGACCTCAGGGTGTCCTAAAAAGATTCATGTGAACTCCACCTTTCCTTTCACTTCTAGTCATAAGGTGCTAATTAGACTTGTCTCTGTTCAGTTTCATATGTAAGATTCATGAAGAATGTTTTCTCAGAAATTCACCATCAGTATGTTGGACTTCCATCTTCTCGCTTCCTCTACTCCTAGAGTAATTCCATCTCTGCATGGCCATGAGGGAAATAAGCACTTCTTACTTCTAATTGGAGTGAGATATGCCACCTCTCAGAGTTGAGGATTCTTGGTGTGCCTTCGAAATCAATCTGACTCCTGAATAATGATTTGGCTCTGCAAAAACCAGTGCCTTGGAACCCTGCTGAGGTGCTGTCATCAAAACAGAAAAAAAATCAAATTTTACTCTGAATGGAGTCTTAATAACAGTTGGAAGCTTCAGCCTCCTGCCTATAATTTATTTACAAAGAATCTTTTTGAAGGGAACTATCCTGGAGAATTCTGTGTGGCTTTGATGTTTGCAAAAGTAACCCTGTAAAGATAGAAAGATGATAGAAAAATAGACGGATATACCTACAGATAGAAAATAAGACAGATTAAAACAAGAAATCTTGCGTCCAATAACTCATATGTTGAGATTTTAATTCTTAACATTTTTCCTATGATCAGACTCTTGCCTTGACCCTAGTAATGGTTTTAATCATTTATGACCAATGTCTTAGCTTAGCTCTTCCATAAACATCCTTAGAGAATGTTTTTAGTGAAAGTAGATTTTGTGTGTGTGTGTGTGTGTGTGTGTGTGTGTGTGTGTAGTCTTGGAGATTAGGATGCAATACAGGAAAGGAAAACACTTAATGATGATTGTCTTTTTGATTACTTAAAGCCATGTGATAGGACTGGTGTCATTATAAGAGGAGGAAGAGACACCAGAGATCTCTCTCTTAATACGTGCATGCACAGAGAAAAGGTCATGTAAGGACACAGCAAGAAGGTGGCCATCAGCAAGCCAGGGGGAGAGACCCCACCAGAAACCAACCCTGCTGGCACCTTGATCTTGGACTTCTTGTCTCCAGAGCTGGGAGAAAACAAATGATATTGTTCAAGCCACTACATCTGTGGCATTTTCTTATGTCAGCCTAAGGTGACTAATTAAAAGGTGTATCATTAATCCAGCTATCACAATGGGCCAGTGAAATGTAATTTTGCTGGGAAACTTCATAAATTGGTGTACCTAAGAATTATTTCCTCCCAAGGGATGAAGAATCTGCAATATCTGCACATCAACTCCTAACAGGCATTGGCTAATGACTGCTTCTATCAGTCATCAATTTCTCCAAATGTTCATGGAGATGCAGACTGACTTCCTGCAATTTAGGGGAAAACATGGAGGTCTCAGGAGCTCATGCAAATACTGTCAGTTGTGTGCAAGCATGAGCATAGGGTAAGGGACAGTGAATACAAGCAGGGCTCTAGCAATGTCTACTAATCTGAGAAAATATGCCCAATTCATTCGAGAATAGCTTTTGCTTCTTAGTTTTCCTTACAAGGAAACTGATGCCGGAATCTGTAATGTGTTTGTCTATGTATGTATATGGAATGGGATGGGATGGGATGGGATGGGATGGGAAGTGTGTGTATTTTTATCATTAATAGCCCTTATCAGGCTAGCTATCAGGCCCACCAGTGTATATTATCTCCAGTCCCAGAAACCGCCCTTCTTGGCAAATCCACGGAGTGGATCACAAGCGTTCATAAGAGTGTTCTGTCAGTATTATAAGAAATCAGTCATGTTCTTCTTTTCCAGACTTGGTCCTATTGGTCAGAGTTTTGGCTGAGGTCTGATGTCTTTGAAGTTGCATATAATATATGTTCTCCTAGGCAGTTTCAGGGGAATTTGATCTATTCAGATTAACATCTACTTCTTTTTTTTTCTTTTTCTTTTAAGATTTTATTTATTTATTTGACAGAGAGACAGCAAACGAGAGAGGGAACACAAGCAGGGAGAGTGGGAGAGGAAGAAGCAGGCTCCCAGCGGAGGAGCCTGATGTGGGGCTCGATCCCAGAATGCTGGGATCACGCCCTGAGCCGAAGGCAGACGCTTAACAACTACGCTACCCAGGCACCCCCAAGATTAACATCAACTTCTTAATCTGCATCTTGCTTCCTTCCCTTGACCATTTTGCCTAAACACAGTGATCTGTCACTAGGACATGTGTTCTGTAACCAAATCACACCTAAGTTACTGCAAAAGCCCTTAATATAAACTTTAAATATCAAAGTATAAAATAAGGACATTTTCTTTTTTTTAAGTTTTAAACTTATTTTTTACATCTTAGCTGTAGACGGTAAAAAAAATCAACACAATAGACTATAGTACATATAAATTCTGATAATACAATAAACATACTATGTGAATATTATAAAAGTCTCCACTTATAATAGTAACAAAAAGTTGTGTATAGTCTATGTAAATAAATATTTAAGTGTTTCTTAAGGACGCACAAAATATTTCAGCAGAATAGATAGGCAAACTGCTTTTGAATATAAGAACATAGCATCCTAAAGATGTTAATTCTAATTTAAAAATTATGTATTTTTGTGCCCTGATAGGAATACTATCAAGGTTTTGTAGGAGTGAAATAATCTCTTCCTTAGTTCAAATGAAAAAATTAAACAACTATGAATAGTCAGGAAAAATATTTAAGGAGTAATGAGGGAGTATCTGGTAATTACAACTTATCATAAAGCTACAGAAATAATAGTGTATTGCTGTCACATGAATAGACACAGGTCAACGAAATGGTAGAAAAAGTTCAGGCACAGACCTAATACTTCTGAAAATTTAGTATATAAGAATAGTGTCATTTCAAATCAGTGGTGAAAGGATAGATTATTCAAAAATTGTTGAGACAACAGGGTAGCCATCGGAAAAGTTTTTAAATTGGATTCTTTACCTCACAAAAAGTTTTAAATCAGATAAAAAAGAAGTCATAAATGTTCTAAAGAGTATTAGATCAAAAAAGTTTTGAAGTGGCAAAATATTCTAACATGCCTCCTAAAAGTTGAAAGAGAAAAAAACTATAAATTGAACTATGCATAACCTAAAACAGAAAATTATGCATCACATACAAAAAACATAAAATATTAAAACTCAAATATCAAACTGAGAGAAGAAAGCACATATAGTCACTCCTGCATAGTTAAGTTAAATTACAGACCAATTCCTTTGATATGTAATAAGCACTCCCAAAGAAATAAGACAAGACCCACACCCAGTAGAAAAAATGGACAAAAAATTACAAACGGTGCCCAGAAAAACACAAGTGGTTTCTAAACATGCGAAAGCATTTTCATCCCGACTATAACACTGCTGATTTAATTTTCGTGATCAGGTTGGCAATACTGAAATGTTTGTCATTAATGGTGCTGAGAGTGGATAGGAACACTCACAGTGCTGATGGCACCGTCAGTAGTGAAAATTGCTCTAGAAAACTAATCAAATTCTAAATGCTGATGCCTTTCCTCTGAACAACTGTATGCCAGGAATGTACCCTGCAGATATCTACATACCTGCAAGAGCAACAAGGTGGATGGAGAAACAAATTTTTTTCCAATTGGGAGCTAGTTAAGTAAAATATGACACACATATGGGATGTAATAGAAAGCAGCTTTAAAATAAGGCAGCAATATTTGTAAAAGTTAGGTAAGAAAAATCTCTGTAATGTTTCTCAAGTAAGAAAAGCAAAGACCAGAGGCACCCAGGTGGCTCAGTTGGTTAAGTGTCTGACTTTTGATTTCAGCTCCCATCCTGATCTCAGGGTCCTGAGATCAAGCCCCATGGGGACTCTGCTCAACGGGGAGCTGACTTGAGATTCTCTCGCACTCCTTCTGCTCCTCCCCGCCCCACTTGTGCTTGCTCCCTCTCTCTTCTCTCTTAAATAGATAAATAAATCAAGAAGAAAGAAAGAAAGAAAGAAAGAAAGAAAGAAAGAAAGAAAGAAAGAAAGAAAAAAAAAAGAAAGAAAGAAAGAACCAGGTGGAGTAAGAATGCTACCATTTATGCAAATAACACAGCCTGTATTTGCTTGTGAGTTCCCCGAAAATAGGAATGAGCGAGCAATCGATATTCTTTTTAATACATAAATTTGATGTATACCTTGTACCTGTATTACTGGTTCAAATATTTAAAAAGTTAACAGTTTTGGCCACGATGGTCTCTATTACATTTTTGTTTGCTATTTAATCACTTTCTGTTCTGTTCTTCATTTTCTACCTTTTTATACATTCTCTCCCTTTTTACTCTTTATTTTTACTTTTTTATCTTTTCTATTTTTAACTTGTTGAATTTACCCATTTAGGTGCTTATCCGTCCTTTTTAAATCTTGGTTTTCCTTTTAGATTCAGTTTCCTTTTTCCTTAGGCACATCCTCTAGATTTTACTTCAATGAGAATCTGAGAAGTTACTGAGTTTTAGCATTTTACTAATTTTTTACATTCATGGATCCTGCTTAGAGTGTTGGGTATATATATATATATATATATATATATATATATATATATATATATGTAAAATATATATATATATATTTTAACTGGAAGGCTATTTGGGTACCTGCCCTGTGTTCACTTTTTTCTTTTCTTTTTTTTTTTTTTTTGGTGTTTTTATTATAGTGTGCCATTTAAAGAATTAACATGAATCGTTTAAGCACACACAATAATAAAATACCAGTTTAATGAATTCCATCACTTGCATTATCCAGATGCAGTAATTATCAAGGTTTTGAAATATTTTTCTAATTTATTCATTTTCCTATTCTTATATATGAAAAACTAAGTTCACATCTCATGTTTTATCCTCTATACTCAGGATGTATCTTTAAAAAGCATAGCATTTTCTTACATAACCCGAATGCCATGCGTTACATATGACAAACTAGTTCTTAAAATTCGCTGATATATATTCCACATTAACATTTTTTCTGATTGTCTGAAAAAAAATTCATAAAGTCTTTTTGTGATCTAGCAATTCCATACACTGCCTTTGATTCAAACTGTCTGTATGCCTGTTGAATGCATTGTTCTTTAAGCTGTAGGTGTGTGTGGAAGGGCATTAGAATTAAATGATTTGTTTTGCATCGGAGCACTTAATTCATTTATTTTAGTTTCTGTAAGAGATTATTTGAGTTAAAACTGCATCTGTCTGGGCACGTATTGCAATGAGCACTGGGTGTTATACTCAAACAATGAACCATGGAACACGACATCACAAACTAATGATGTACTGTATGGTGACTAACATAACATAATAATAAAAAATAAAAAATAAATAAATAAATAAATAAATAAATAACTGCAACCGTTTTCTAGTTGTTCCACAAGCTTGTATTTCTTTATTTAAATGCATGTCTATTTTTAGACGCAATGATTTTATTCCACTTCTTTCCTAAATGTATTAGTGTGCTTTCCATTTTCCTTTAGTAATTACCTAAAAAGTTACTATATGCATCTTTGACTTATTAAGTTTAATAAAAATACCACTTTGCAAAAAATACAAGAAATTTAGAATACTTGAACTTCATGAACCCCCTAAATTATACGCGCATCTGCATTTTTATTTTACAAAGAGACTTGGAAGATCACAATTACTTTTATTATCATGATAAATTTACTGCGAGGTCCCTCCCTGTTAGTTTAGATGTGTCCACATGCTTCCTCTTTCCTTGTACTATCTTCCCGTATCTCCTTCCCCTTAAGATCTTTTTGACTCTGAACCCTTTGGCTTTTTTTTTTTTTTTTTTTTTTTTTTTTTGGCTTAGGCCTGATGGCGACCAATTCTTTAAGCACCTGTTTGCCTGAAAATATTTTTACTTCATCTTTATTTATTTACTTTTAAGATGTTTTCCATGAATATAGACTTCAGATTAGTGGCTATTTATTACCAGCAAATTATATATAACATTTCATTGTTCTCTGCTTTTCTTTTCTTTCTTTTTTTTCTTTTTTCTTTTGTCGCTGAAGAGTGGTTGCCTGTCCTACTTTTGTTCAAGGTAATATATCTTTTTTTTTTTTTTTTAAGAATTTTACTATGATATGGTTCTTTGGAGATTTCTTGTTCTTGTTGTATTTATTTTCTTTCAATATTTTGTTCAGATATTTTGCTACTGCCTCAGGAACCTGAAATAATTTTGATGTTGTTTTCATCAATTTTAGGAAATTCAGAGCAGAAATTCCTTAATGTTTTGTCTTCCCCTTCTGTCTTGCTCCTCCTTCTGGAAGATCATATCAGATACCTCAGAAACTCCCGCCCTCCATTCCATGTATCTCTTATGATCTTTCCTGAATTTATTTTATCCCCACAATTTATTCTAAATATTTTCCTTTGATTTGTATTCCACCCTCTGTTATACTTTCAACTACGTCTAATTTCCATCTAACCCTCATCTAATCTGTTAGGAAACTAATTCTTCAAGTTTGTGATTTAACTTTTTAAGACTATCTTGTGGGTATATATGTCATTTGATTTCCTTGTTTTTCCATGTTTTTTCCCCCTGTCTCTTCATATTATTGTTTGTAAAGAGTGTACCTGGTATATATACATTTTAGAGTTAATCTGAGGCCCGGCATGTGGCTACCTTCCTCCAGAGAAGGTTTGCCCTTTACGACAGCTGACTGTGGGCTTAGGAAATCCAGTATTAACACAATCTAACTTAGAGCCAGCATGATTCATAGTTGGGCTTCACTCCTGTGTGAGCTGCTCTGCACATCACAGTTAGTCCTGGGATGCAGCCTGTCTGGGTCCAAAACCACAGCTCAGGGTATCCCAGTCTCTCTCTGCCTCCTCTGTGGTCCTATCAGGCTATCAAAATTTCTGCCTGGCTTCTCAGTATTTCAACTGCTTTTTATGGAATTCACCTGTTGTCATTAGGGTGTAAGAAGACGTAAAAGCCAGTTTCACGTTTAAGTTCTCTCTTTCTCATAAATATTCACCTCCTCATTTCCTTTCTGATGCTTTCAAGCAGATTTTCAGAAATATCCAATCTTTCTTGGTTGTTCACAATTGGTTGGTCTCAGTCACCTCTGACCCAATTACAAGAAGCTGATGCTTTTGGTGTATGTGAAAAATCAAAAATGGTAAGTATTAAACCTACAGAATTTTTATTTGATTTGATAGATTTTTTAAAAGTGACACACCATTTCAACATGCATATTTACAGCTTATCATAATTGTAATTCTTTGTACTTTCGATTAAAACATTTAGAATATCATTTGAATTACCAAATAAACATACCCTCATGGGAATTTTTATCTGGCTTTGAATTAAGGAATTGATCATTATATCACTGATACTTCTGTTTTCATTTGAAAGGGAAGGGGTAAATCAGAAGTTTCAAGAACATCCAAATATCAAATCCAGTGTGTAAACAAATCCAGGCAAATACTTGAAGAAATACCAACTTCCTTTTTTTGTTTGTTTGTTTTGTTTTGTTTTTAATAAGTCTCACAGTGCTGGAAATACTGAGTGCTTATACGTGAAGGAATCTGCAAGTCAAGAGATTATTGTGGTTATCTGGTTATGTTTTGTGGTAGATGTTCTTGTTTTCCAATAAGGAAAACATTATTTTTTTGTTCTTGTTTTGTTTGAGAAGGAAGACTGAAATAAGAACATAGGATACAGAGAAGAACAGATGAAAGATATTTCACATTTTTAAAAAAAGATCTTTATTTTATTTATTTAAGAGAAAGAGAGAGCACTAATTGAGGGAGGCACAGAGAGGGAGAAGCTGACTCCTGGATGAACAATGAACGGGGAGACAGACATTGGGCTCCATCCCAGGACCCTGAGATCATGAACTGAGCCAAAGTCAGACACTTTACTCACTAAGCCACCCAGGTGCCCCAAGATATTTCACATTGGGAAACAAGTTGGAAAGACCACAGCAGTGGAAACAAGAAATGATTTGATTAATAGGCTGTATATATAGATTTTTTTCCAGTTGGGTTTTAGCAGTCTACTATATAGAACTGGTTAGTGCGTGATGCAAGGATATATTTCAAAATGTTTGAATCTCTATTCATGCATCATGACCTATTTATTTGTTAAAAATTAGCATTTTGCTTATTTAGTCACATGTTAGAGAGTTTTACCCCAAGCCTCTTGAAATGGGGAAATGGTTGGAATTTTTAATTCAGTATATTACTATCACAACTGCATTTTCAACACTTGTTTTTAAAAGAAATGTCATTTATTATCGTAAAATGCATTTTGGCTCTATAAGGGTCTGCATGGGGCCTTGCAATTTACTACTGTCTAGAATAAAATTATCAAGGAGCACTTAATGGTGAGTGCTTTTAACTTAAACTGTATATTGAATCTATAATGTGTTCACACAGGAATAGGGAGAAAATAAGTTGCTCTTAGTCCAGAACATGGAAAGTATTTTCAGGAATACATAAATTTGGCAAAGAGCTGATAGACATGGCCTAGAAAAAGATCAAATCAAAAAATTTTCCTAAAATGCCCATAATCTAGAAAATGCAGTAAGACAATTGGGGAAATTATCCTTAGAATAATATAAATATCGGCTTTTGCTATTTTCATGAACAGGGCTTTCTCTAAAGCCAGTTTTGCAAGATGCAAAAAATATGTCTCCATTTCAAGAAAATCTGAGCAAAAAGCTTCAAGAAAGAGGAGATCTTGTCTGGAAAGGCCTTGAAAGATCACCCTATCTGGTTTCTATTGTGTCTAAGGACCACAAAGATTTGTTTTTATATTTTAATATCTCAAATCAAATGTTATAGGAGATCCAGTGATTCCCTGGTTCTAAGCACTTCTCACCACAATCAAAATTAAATAAACATTTATTAAATATCTATGGTTTGTATCAAACTCTATAGTGGTGGTATGGGAGGAAAAGCTGACAACTATCCAGCTTAATGGTAGTAGTTTCACAAAAGAGGTGAATAAATATAGCTTAATCTGTGCTATAACAGAAATTTGTGAAAGCAGAAAACCATCTGCAGTGGTCAAAGAAGACCCCAAAACCATTGTATTGAGCTGAGTCTTATATAACAACAGTAATAACCAATACTCATCATTCTTGAGGTTTTGTACTGGGAGTTAAACATATTGCATCCCTCAATGCCTTCCGACATCACTTTCATTAGTCCCACCTTACAGACCAGAGAATGGAACATAGAAAGGATGAATAGGTCCCACAAGGTGATGTGATTAGTGAATATCACAGATTTTTTTTTGTCTCCAAAAGCATGTTTTTTTTTTTTCTGTACTAATTATGAATTAAAGTTTGCCAAGATAAATTGTATTAAAGGGAGTAACTCCTGAAGTCATCTGAATTGTCTCTTTTTGTGAATTCTTGTAAGGTCAGACTTTTCAGGATTGGGATGCAATCGGTCTGTGAGGAACAGAGCTGAAGGTGGTTTCTAACCAATAGTTGGTGAAGAATTTGATCTTCATTCCAGTAGCCCATGAGAAACTTGCCTTAGTCTTACAGCCCACGAAGAAATGAATGCTCCCAAAAGTCATGTAAGTTCAGAAGCAGATCTTTCCCCATTCATACCTTCAGATGAATCCCTACCCCTGAGCAACATCTTAATTAGAGTCTTCTGAAAGACTCTTAAGCAGGAGACCCAGCTAAGCCATGTCCATTTTCCTGACCCACCGAGACTGTGTGATAATAACCGTGTTGTTTTAAGCCACTGTTTGTGTTAAATCATTGCACAGCAGTAGATAACTAGTCCATTGCCTATGCACTATGTGGGACAACTTTATTTTCTGTGGGTAGTTTCTTCTGTGGATATAATGCTTAGGGTATAGAGCCACATCAATAAGGCTTTCCTTTCTCTTGCCTGTGCTTTCTCAAGGTAAGAAAGAAAACCCAAGATAGTAGGCTAATTTGACAGGCTACTGAGATGATGATTTTTTCCCTATTTTTCTGGGTCTCTAAATATTCACTTCAGATTTGCCAAACTCTGTGCCTCTTAAGACATCCTGACTAATCCTAATTCACAGATTGTTATAGTGAAAAAAATGTGGACTTTGGAACCAAATGTGTCAGTTTGAGTCTTCTTTCTACCATTTACTTGCTGATTCCCAGTTTCTTTGTTTGTCAAATAACTACAGCAGTATAGACTCTTATGGGAATTAAAACTAATGTACAATCATACAATAATATGTATTCCTCTTTCCATATAGTGAATTCTCCATAAGTATTAGCTATTATTAGCTTGTTGCATTAAGGCTACATTTCAATGGATCTTCTATTCCTATACGCTACAAATATCTCATTTCTGCTTTCCTGGATGAGATTTCAGCCAAAGATTACAAGTGGGTAATTTATTCACCAACTCTTTTGAGCATTCACTGTATGTCAAGAGTTTTCTTTCTTCCTTTTTAAAATATAATCATTAAAATCCCATGACACTAAGACATTTTTCATTGTTAATAACTTCATTTCTTAGAGGAAGAACTTGGTAACATATTGTCAGTAGCATGGTAAGGATTAGAATCCATATCCTGCCTCAGAGTAGAACGTCCTTTGGCCTAGTCCACATCTGTCCCTATTCACCATTAGTCTGGGACATTTTAGAGGTGTATACTGAAAAATGCATTGTGGCAGGTAGGCTTCTAAATGAACTCCAAGAGTCCTTCCCCCTGGTATATAGTTTTGAATATTTCCTTGAGAAGGGGAGGACTAAGAATAAGATTAATGGCCCTCCTATGATTAGTTATTTTACAGGGCAAAGGTAAAGATGCTTTGCAGTTG
This sequence comes from Ursus arctos, assembly GCF_023065955.2. NCBI lineage: Eukaryota > Metazoa > Chordata > Mammalia > Carnivora > Ursidae > Ursus > Ursus arctos. The sequence continues at coordinate 8,476,491 of NW_026623111.1, read as the reverse complement.
TGATTAAGGCTGCTAAACAGTTAATTTTAATTTAACCAAAATGGCTGATATCCTAGGTGAACATGACCTAAGAAGATGAGCCCTGTAAAGGAAGATCAAAGAGTCGGAGGGGGGAAAGTCAGATTTGAAGCAACATAGATTCTCCCTTGTTGGTTTTAAAGATTAAAGCTGCCATATTGTGGAGAGAACTATATGGCAAGGAATAGCAATTGGCTTCAGGAAGCCGAGGGCCTCAGAAATGCAGTCAAAAGGAACTGAATTTTACCAACAGTCATTGAGCTTGAAAGATCCCCAGCCAATACTCTGATTTCAGCCTGGTGAGATTCTGAGCAGAGGACACGCTCTGGGCATGTATTAGCCTGGAATCTTGACTATGGAAACCATGAAATAATATATTTGTGTTGTTTTAAGATGAAAAGTTTGTGGTAAATTTTATGGAGCAATAGAAAACTAATGTACACATGTGAGAAAAATATTTAATTTTCCTAGAATAATGCCTTATGTTGTAAATGTTTCTTTCTTTAATAACTTTAGTCATTAAACTTGTGTCACTATCCAACCCAAAATGTTTCTTGTCATCTAACCCCAATTCTGCCGAGTCCATACGAACCAAACCAAGTAACGAGCATTTGTTACATCCAGTTCAATTTATGTCCTTATTTGGGGTTGACCCAGTTAAAAACTGGTCAGCAATTAACGGGTAATTTGCCTGACTCATCATTCTTGAGTGTTCATTTCTGAAAGGAGGCTTTGTCAAAACGTCAATCTTTGTATTCTGCTGTGCCTATAATCTGGTGGCTTTCCAGTTCTTGCTGAATAAGGAGCTAAATATGCATTTCTATTTTTGCTCCTAATTAAATGTGCATGACATAGTGGAGTTGAGAAAAGCAGAGCTTACCAGTGCTCTTGTTTGCTTTGTGGCATGTGCTGTAAACCAGAAGTAGAGTGAAAGCAGCTTCATTTGAAATACTAACAATATACCCTAGGAACCAAGGAGGGCAACATTTACATAATTGGATTTTATTTCACAAGTTATCTTCATGGCCAAAAGAGAAACAGCAGACACTGTGGGGAAAGGACCTTGTAGCTTCAAGAGTAAGAAAGCTTAAGGGGGGGATAAGTTATAATTCTTATAAGATGTTTGACCTTGGAGAAATCATTTAACCCATCTGAGCTTCAAGCTCTTCAGTTGTACTTTATAACTCCCTTTGCTCTTTTTCTTCATATCATAACCTCCCTAAATTAATCGTGTCTCTGTCATTCTTCATGAGGTCCCTCTCGCCATCCCATTCTCCGCATCTCCACTTCTTTCTTCTTCTGGCCAAAAGAATTTCATTGGGATTATTCAAACAGCGTCAGTCTCCACTTTTTATCTTTCCAATTTATCCTTCTCAATGAAGCCAGACATCTCTCTCCTACGTACACTTATGTAGGCGTCGAATCTCCCTTCCTCAAAACCCCTCATTGTTCTCCAAGTTCCTCATTTTCTATGGGATTGACTGGTACAGTCTTTTAGCATCCCACACAAGGAGAAGGACCGCATAGTGTCTGTGCCAGACCTAAATCCAATGCATCCTACATTCAAGCTAAAGAAGACTACTTATAATTTCAAAGTAGTCCCCCTCTCCATGCCTGCTTTCAGTCTATTTTCCTTTCCCTTTATCCACTGAAATCTACTCATCCCTCCAAGATCTAGCCAGGATGAGTTTCCTTAGGCAAGTTTTCTTCCTCACATGGCAGGTGAAATAAATGCCTCATGACACTTGGCCGACAACTACCGTGACACTACTGGTATTGGTTTTAAAGGCAGCTGCCTCCCACGCTGAATTGGGAGCCCTATGGAAGCAAATAGTTTATTTCACTATTCTCTTTTTTTCACTGAACTCAGGAACGTGCATTAATAAATTGATGATAATAAGTTGAATGAATGAGTGGATGTAGTAATAATAACAACAATAAATAACCTTTACAGATATATACTACCTGTGGCTGTGCTAAGAGCTTTGTATGGATTAAAACATTTGATTCTTACAAGAGCCCTTCACGGCAGATATTATTATGTTCTCCATATTTAGATAGTTAAACCTAAGTATATTGAAGTAGGTATTTCTTCTAAGGTCAAACAGCTAGTAAGAAGAATGGATTAAGTGAATACCAGGTTTACTACAGATCTAAAATACCTTTATTTTCTTTCATCACCAGAAGGCAAGTATTATAAGCATTGTAATATTTGTGTGCTTTAGTGCATTGTAATTCTCAAAGGAGATCGTCTTACATAGTAATTCTCATTTCACAGCATTTTAAATACCAAAAAGTTAGGATATTCGGGGTAAATCAGTAGCTATTGGAAGATGTTTTGAAAGAGAGGGAGTCTAAATACATGACACAAATTCATATCCTTATATTTTAAGATTTGACAGCCCCAAAATAGGGGCTTCTAAAATTATAGAGTCTTTTGGGCTTTCATTATAACTTACTACATTTATTATAAATTCTCTCAACATGAAACACAGTAATATTTAACGAATTCATGCACATTACTTTCTTGCAAGACTTACTGATTTAGGAGAGTTGAAAGACAGGTATAAATTATACCATCTAGTGTTTCAGATCAGGTAACACCTTTGTAAAATTGTCTAAAAATTAAATATTTCAAGTTCAAGAAATTGTGTGTGCAGTCATTGAAGATGTTCAGTGTCCTTAACCATTTTGTGTCATCTATATATTTTATATGCTGAAGTTTCTTGACCTTTGTCAATGAGGCTTGCACATTGGGATTGCTCTTGTGACTCATGAGCCTACCACCCCTCGTCCGCTTGGACTCTTCATGCTCAAAAGATAACTAGGAGTGCAGACTACTGACATGGAAGGAAGGAACCAGACAGACATGTGCACGAGCCACTTCAACACTCTTGCCTCCAAAGCCCCATATTTTTAACCAGATGAGCTAAGTTGTCATGGGTGTTTTTCACTCTTAGCAGTCCCTGAAAAATTTGGCATCTGAATTTGCTTCCCCGAGGGTACCTATTTTTAGAAATAATGTTCTTCCTTTTTTGTTTCCTTGAAAGAAAAGAAGAAAAAGAGGAAACTAAAAAAATGGGAGAGGGAGGTGAAGTTGGTGGTAAAGAAGCTTCTATTCCAGTGCAGTCTTAATTGTAATAAAGAAATTGCCTTTTATTATTATTATTATTATTACTATTATTATTAATTTTATTGTATTGTATATTTACAGTAGTATACTTTATTTCTCCTCTACTGGCCTTTGCCTTTTGTTGTCATACTTATGTCATAAACAGCACATGCATTATTATTTTTAAAACAGGCAACAGTTTTTAAAAGATATTTAATAGGAATATCTTACGTATTTACCCATGCATTTACCATTTCCAGCGTTCTTTTTTCCCTTCAGTAGATTCTTTTTTCCATCTGGTAACATTTTGCTCTGCCTGGGGACTTTCTTTAATTTTTTTTGTAGTCTTCTGGTGATAAATTCTTGGAGATTTTGAATAGTGAAAAAGACATTATTCTGCCTTCCTTTTTTCTTCTTTCAAGATTTTATTTAAATTCAAGTTAGTTCACATATAGTATAGTATTAGTTTCAGGGGTAGAATTTAGTGATTCATCACTTGCATATAACACCCAGCAGGCATTACAAGAAGTGCCCTCCTTAATGCCCATCACCCATTTAACCCATCCCCCACCCACCTCCTTCCATTGATCCTCAAGTTTTTTTTTCTATAGTGAAGAGTTTCTTATGGTTTGCCTCCCTCTCTGCTTTTATCTTATTTTATTTTTCTTTCGCTTCTTCCATGTTTTGTTTCTTAAATTCCACTCATATATGGAATTGTCTTTCTCTTACTGACTTACTGTACTCAGCATAATACCCTCTATTTCCATCTATGTCATTGCAAATGGCAAGATTTCATTCTTTTTGAAGGCTGAGTAATATTCCTGTGTGTGTGTGTGTGTGTGTGTGTGTGTGTGTGTGTGTGTGTGTGTACACCACGTCTTCTTTACCCATTCATCTGTTAATAGACATCTGGGCTCTTTCCATATTTTGGCTACTGTGGACATCACTGCTATGAACATTGGAGTGCATGTGTCCCTTCATATCACTATGTTTGTATCCTTTGGATAAATACCTAGTAGTGCAACTGTTGGGTCATAGAGTACCTCTATTTTTCTTTTTTTTTTTTAAGATTTTATTTATTTATTTGATAGAGAGAGAGGCAGCCGGCGAGAGAGGGGACACAAGCAGGGGGAGTGGGAGAGGAAGAAGCAGGCTCCCAGCGGAGGAGCCTGATGTGGGACTCGATCCCAGGACTCTGGGATCACGCCCTGAGCCGACGGCAGACGCTTAACGACTGAGCCACCCAGGCGCCCCAGGGTAGCTCTATTTTTGACTTTTTGGGGAACCTCCATACTGTTTCCCAGAGTGGCTGTACCAGCTTGCATTCCCACCAGCAGTGTAAGTGGGTTCCCCTTTTTCCACATTTCCTGTGTTGCTAATTTTAACCATTCTGACAGGTGTGAGATGGTATCTCATTGTAGTTTTGATTTGCATTTCCTTGTGATGATTGATGTTAAGCATTTTTCAAGTGTCTTTTAGCCATTTGTATGTCAAGAGTTGCTTTTTAAAAAAAATATTTTATTTTTCTTTAAGAGGGGAAAAACTGTGAAATTGAAGGAAGATGCTATTAAAGTTAGGACAATCTTTCCTTACATTCTGGAACAATGCCAGAATGGGCCCAGATACAGATGGTTAACTCTGTTCAACTACTAAAATGCTGTGTCTAACCCTGTGTGGAGGGGAGTGAGCTGGTGAGATAAGTCTTGGTATGTGTGATGTTTTTCTCAAAAATTCATTCACCAGCCACTTTTTGTTCATGAATCATTCAAACGTCCCTGAGATCCTGGAGGCCTGATAAGATTGGGAGGCGGGCTATGTGAATTTCCTCTTCCTGTGGCATTAAATATCTCTCACCATGATTCATGCTATTGCACATAGTTCTTCAGAAAAGTGGAAGGGTGGAGGTCTACAAATAATCCCTGGGGACGGAAAGGGGAGCTGACCCCCGCTAAAAAATATACAGGAGATGGGACAGATACATAATAATGAATCTTCAAAGTGCATCAGAAAAACAGGATGAGAAGGATTTGGCAGCTGAGGGAGTGGTGTGGGATCCCTGTGTGGTTGCCTAATAGCAGTAGTTTTTTAGAAAAAGAAGCTGCAGGAGGAATATTGCTGGGGAGACATAAGGGCCAGATTACCAAACTCTACATAAAACAAATCCGGTAACCCCAGTAACATACTAAAAGCCATTTAATGCCCACCGTGTATTTCACAGAATGATTTACAAAAGTGTTCCTAACAAAGGGAAAGATGACACTTTCTTTAGTTACCTTGACGTGAATAAACTGCCATTCCCTCCTTGAAGGTAGAATTCATCATAGGCAAACAGAGGGCAGAATTCAACTTTCTGTCATTGAAAACTACTCAAGCTACCGACTTTTGGAAACTATACAAAGCTTCTGCCCAGGAATATGTGATGATTTTTAAGGCTTTTAACTTTGGCAGAAAAGTAAAACGATTCATAGCTCTAAAACACCTCAGCTAACACAAACACTTGGTTTTGCCCAACGTTTACCTAAAAAGCACAAAGTGTAAATATAGTTCCCTAACACAGCTCAGTGGAGCTGAATGACGGTTTAAGGGCAAATAATAACTGTGACTTTTTCTTTTCAATCAGATTCTACAGGCATAACAAACCCAAAGAGATCAGTTAACCTAATGTACAAATGATAGTGAAATTGCATGAACCCCCAAAAGACATTTGCTTGCATACTCTTGTTGGAGTACGTTACACTTTCTCTAGCCCTTCCCTTCCATTGGTGGAAAATGCAATTGTGAGAAAATGTACCCTAACTGAGCAAAGTTACTGTACTTCCCACAACTTTATCAAGAATTTCTATCCCTGGAGCAAAAATACAATTTCTTTCCTACGTAACGGCCATGCCTATAGACTAGGAGTTATTTATACTTACCTCTACTCAACAGACTCATCGGACCGCTAAACATCACTCCCTCTGGGATTTGTACTAGTTGGCGCCCATTGCATGCTGAATGCTCCTAGGCATTCTGCCCATGCACTTTTCACGCCAGCACTTGAGATGTAACCCTACCAAGAGCCAAGAGCAATTATTTCCAAACTTGTTGACACTAAGTGTGCTTGTTGTTGCAATTATGTAATTTAATTATTAAGTAGTGTGCAATATCATGCAAAAATAGTGTTAAATTATTTGGAAAGTCTAATAAAAGATAAGCTTCTATGAATAAAGAGTAAATTATCTGTGGGTGAAATAGCTTTACAATAGAGGAATTTCTCCAAGCTCTTGCTCCTCTTAAAGAAAACAAACTGGTGATTGAGTAGAGATGTGGCCGGATAAAAGAAATAAAGCAAAACCCCTTGGTTCTCTACACGCAGTCCTTGGCACTTGCCATCTTCATGCACACCAGACAACTTCCCAATGTCAACATCTGCTGGGAATAGTCGTCAACAAATGACTAACAGAAATGGGTGCATAAATGCCCCAGTCCATAGCCCCATGGGCTGAATATCTCTCAAGGGCATGTTCCATACTGGCCTCTAGATTTCCCCAATGGGCTCCAGTTCTGCTTACCCACAGTAGTGCTGAGCCTTATAACTAACATTTTTCTGGCTGCCTCACATTCCATATCTCTTGTCTCTACTTTCCTATTAATGTTTCCTTCCCAATAAACTACATATATTCAGAATCCCGTCTCGGCATCTGCTTCTGGCGGTATCTTAGCTCTGGTTGCCATACAGAATACCACATACTGGGTGACTTAAATAACAACAGACCTTGATTTCTTCACAGTTCCAGAAGCTGGAAGTTTGAAATCAGGGCACCAGCATGGGTTTTTGCTTTTGTTTTGTTTGTTTATGTTTTCTGATGAAGGCTCTCTTTAAGTCTTGCAGATGGCCACATTATGCCTGTGTCTTCATATGGTAGAGAGGGAGAATTCTGATTTTTCTTCTTATTATTATAAGGCCAGAAGTCTAATTACCTCCCAAAGGCTCCAAATGCCATCACATCGGTGGTTAGAGCTTCAACATATGAATTTTGGGGAGGCACGTTTCAATCTATAGTCGGGGAGAACCAACACTAGCACAAAACCTTATATGGAACCACAATCATTAGATATGTACTCAGAGGAAAGGTCATGGCAGAAACTAAAAAGATTGGTAAATAACTGGGCTTATAAACCTTTTAAGTAAAAATAAATTTTAAGAAATGCATGTAATCTGAATTACTTTTTAAGGTATGTGGCCAACTGTAATCTCAATTGTGATTTGAAAACAGTCATCACGTAGTGACCAAAGCCTCTGATGCCTTAATTAAAAATAGACATTTTTTTCTCTATTTTTAGACAGGTTTTTTTTGGCCACTTTTTGAATGCCATTTTATCACTCTATGCTATATGACTAGATTTTTCAAAGTGAAATATTTCAAGCATATAAAAATATTGAAGAAATGTAATGGGAAGAGGCACACCAGTAAGGTCAAGTTTCTGTGTTTGCTTCCATATCATTTTTTTAAATGAATGAAATATTGCAGATCCACCTAAAGCCTTGTCTCTCATCCTTCCCCTTCCTGTGCCTCTCTCTCCATAGGAACCACCATCCTGAAGTCCAAGTACATCATCCGCACTCATATGTATGTGCAATACTTCCGTTGCACAGGTACAAATGATGGCATTCCATTCAGGTCCCATGCACCCATCCCTCAACAGCTGGACACAGTGTTGCTGGCTCACAGCTGTGCGCCGGGCTGGGCTTTGCTTCCAGCTCTGATGTGGCCCAATGGCTGGAGGATGCAAATACATATTCAGCCCCCTTGCCTCCATGTGGAATAACTGTGAGGAACCTGCCAAGCTCCAAAACTCCCGGTAGGATGGCCTGAGACCTCAGTTACAACCATATTGCAACCTGGCTTCTTACTTGGCCCAATTCTGCATTTCTAAGTTCCTTATACCTCTCTGGGGCAATATTCTCTAAATCTGTGGCATACAACTCTCTATCTCAGAGCAGGGTTTCAGGGAACCCAATCGAAGACAAACCATAAATATACTTGTTGTTTTGTGAGCTTTAAAATTTACATAAATGGGATCATACTGCTTTATTCACTCTTTTATGATTTTGAGATATACCCATATTGATACATTTGACTATAAGTCATCTTAACTGCTATATAGAACATGATTCTATGAATAAACCATGATTTATTAATTTATTCCCCTACTGAGAAACAGTTTACTCCACTTTGGGTATTACAATCATAGCTTCAGTGAAATGTTCTTTTCTTTTACATATATGTCAGTGCTTCTTCATAATAGACGTTAAGATGCAGACTACTCATTGAGAGACTATACGATGCTACAAGTTACCAGCCATTTTCCCATAGCTCTAAAGTGGTTTGTAACCATTTTCATTCCCAACAATAATGTGAGTTCCCATTTCTCTGTATCCTGGCCAAAACACTTTGTTAAAAATATTAACACATTATTTTTTGCAAATCTGTAAAAGCGAGATATGAAATATAATTTATTTAAAATTGGGATTTTTTCCAATTGCTAGTGTGAATACACATCTTTTCATGTTTTTCTTCTTTTTGTTTATTTGTCATTAATATTTTCTCCTCTGTATATTGCCTATCCTTGCTGTATTTCTGTTAGGATACTTGTCTTTCTTATGTTGGTACATATGTGTGCATATAGATAGAAAGATATAAAACATATATGTTCTTTATATATATTAGATTCAAGCTTTGTTGGTTATGTGCCAAATATGGTGTGTGATTCTCCATTGTATTTATGGTGCCTTTTATTTATAATAGTTTTAAAATTTAATGTAACCAAATGTATTCGTTCTTCCAATTATGCATTTTACTTTACATGTTCTGTTTAAGAAATTATCCCCTATGCCAAGGTTATAAAAATATGTTTTGTGCTAAACATTTTATAGTTTTCTTTCTACATTTAAGATTTTAATCAAGCTGAGATTGATTTGTGTATGGAATTAAGAGGGATCCAATTATCTGTATTTTCTCCATTAGGAAGAGTCTGTTAATCTATGCTACTTATGCAGTGATATGTCTTTCCAGGATGATTTGTTTTGTCATTTCTGTCATAGGTTTAGCTCCTTGTAGTTCCTTTTATCTTTCTTTTTTTTTTTTTTTTTTCTGTTTTGTTGTTTGGTTTTGGTTTTGGTTTTTTGCCTTAATCTGATGCTGGACACTTGTAAATATTGCAGAATTTGCATGAACAAATCAATGCAATATTTGCATGTACTAAGGCAAGTCTTCCATGGCAGCTAAAGAGTTTCCCTATTTTTTAAAACTTGTTTTTTATTTGATTTTGCATTGAGGGGTAATTATTTATTGATTGATGTTAGCTTATAAATGCAGACCAGTCTGGTGTGTTTGAGTGTTCTACTTTGAGTCAGGTTTGATGAGATGTTTTTCTAGGTTATTGTCCCTTTGATCTAAATTTTCCAAAACATTAGATAATAATTCATAATGCAGTTTCATCCTTATATGTGTTATGAACATCTTTTCCTTTTTGCTGATCAAGTCCGCCAGAGACATATATTTTCAAAGAACTAGCCATTCACTTACTGATCCTTTTTATAATTTTTAAAAAATTCTTCATTTTTGCTCATGTTTATTATTTATTTTCTATATTATCTCTATTTGTTTTACTTGTTCTGCTACCAACATTTTAAGTGAAGCTCTTAGATTATCAGTCTTCAACATTGTCTGTCTTCTAAAATTTGCATCAGGACTATAAATTTCCCTCTAAGTTAGACTTTAACTACATCCGACTAGTTAAATATAAAGTGCTTTCACTATTATTTAATGATGAACATTCTAATTTTTATAACAATATAGTCTTTCACCAGTCATTTTTTTTTTTTTTAAAGAGAGAGTGAGAATGCATGCCAGCGTGTGCCTGTGAGGGAGGGGAGGGGCAGGGAGAATCTTAAGGAGGCTCCATGCTCAAAGTGGAAGTGCACCCCGGGCTCAATCTCAGGACTCTGAGATCATGACCTGAGCCAAAATCAAGAGTCAGTCACTTGGTTACTTAACTGACTGAGCCACCCAGACACCCCTCACCCGTCATTCTTTTAAAGTTAAGTTTTGCTGTTTGTTTCAAATTTCCAAACTTATGAAGTTATGAACCGACTTTGAGTGACTTCAGTGTTCTCTTTGGCAGAAATAGTCTCAAAGAAGTGAATATATTCTTTAAGTTTGATCAGTTTAGCGCAATGCAGAGTGACATCATCACCATCAGCATTTCCTTTTCGCTACACGTCACAAAGTCTTTTTAGATGATGCATTGACTGATCAGCATAACTTACTCCTGTTATGCTTCTAATGGGTGGGCTAGGTTTTTAGATTTTAGTGCAGTTAAGCCTTCTTTGCTAAGTACTTTCTGTAAGGTTTGCAAAAATCATCTATTTTCCTTACTTTTTACCTTTGCCATAGTTATTTCAAAACCATTTGTATTCATAGTTGAACTCAACGGGGTAAAAGGAGTGATATTAACACATTCAAATTCTATATTTGCAACCTGAAGGTCTCTGGAAACTCCTACTGCCCTCACTCTTTAACCTTTACCAATGAATTAAAATTCATCCTTAGTTTTAAAATAACTGTAATATTTGGTTTGAAGACTATTTAAGGGAGCTAAAACAATTTGGCTTAGGTTTGTAAGATAAAAGAAAATGAATGGAAAAGTTGAATATTCTTTTAAAATTCAGCATTATTTTAAAATGCAGCTCTCCTATTGCCCAAGTTAAAACTCTAACACATGTGCACATCTGATGTGACCCTTGTTGGATACCCCATGGAAACACTTTTTGGACACACACACATTTTAACCTTTTCAGTCAAAAATAAAACAAAATGATCTAGTTAGCTGCATGGTGAAGACAGTAGAATCAGAACTCATTCTACACATCCACATCCCATCCCTCTTCCACTGTTGGTGGGAATGCAAGTTGGTACAGCCACTTTGGAAAACAGTGTGGAGGCCCCTTAAAAAGTTAAAAATTGAGCTACCCTATGATCCAGCAATTGCACTACTGGATATTTACCCCAAAGATACAGATGTAGTGAAGAGAAGGGCCATATGCACCCCAATGTTCATGGCAGCATTGTCCACAATAGCTAAATCGTGGAAGGAGCCAAGATGCCCTTCAACAGATGACTGGATTAAGAAGATGTGGTCCATATATACAATGGAATATTACTCAGCTATCAGAAAGAACGAGTTCTCAACATTTGCAGCAACATGGACGGGACTGGAGGAGATTATGCCAAGTGAAATAAGTCAAGCAAAGAAAGATAATTATCATATGGTTTCACTCATTTATGGAACATAAGAAATAGCAGGAAGATCGCTAGGAGAAGGAAGGGAAGAATGAAGGCGGGGGGGTAAGCAGAAGGGGGAATGAACCATGAGAGACTATGGACTCTGGGAAACAAATTGAGGGCTTCAGAGGGGAGGGGGGTGGTGGACTGGGCTAGGCCGGTGATGAGTAGTAAGGAGGGCACATATTGCATGGTGCACTGGGTGTTATACACAAATAATGAATCATGGATCATTACATCAAAAACAAAGGAGATACTGTATGGTGACTGACATAACATAATAAAGAATTATAAAAAAATTATAAAGTCAGGATTCAACCAAAAAAAAAGGACTCATTCTAAAATATGTTTCACTGATATTTGTAATATGCCTGTTCCTAATCCATGTATGATAATTAACAGAATACAAAGATATATTAAACATGGCTCCTTTACCTTATTCAGTGGTTCATGCTAGTGGGGAAATAAAAAATCAGAAAATAATGTTCTCAGTTCAGGGGCTGCAGTAAAAACACAGAAAAGGACAAATTAGATCAATGTTCAAGGTGTTTATGAGGTGTGAATAGGGAAGAGAGGATGGAAGTTTTTCGAGAAGGTGCTACACACCTAACGTTTAAAAAATTGAGTGATTTTGTTATAGTAAAAGCAGCGGAGATGGTTTGTGTTCAGGCAAGTTCATTGGAAGCTGACTTTGAGGCGGTTTGCCTGGAGGAAGTCTGTTTCAGAGCATTCTCCGGAGCTGCACCTGCTGGGAGGGAGGGACTGGCAAGCAGGACTGGGCAGAGGAAGGAGTTGGACTCGAAAACACTTTAACAGAAAATTCAGCTGATTTCCTTGGGCCTCTGGAGTTGGACTTGTCAGTTTTGCAATCCAAGAATGTCTCTCTCAAGCACCTGGAGGCTATCCCTTTGAAATAGCATTGAGAAATACAGCACCCCTATCTCCCGTCATCGCTGTGAGAGGGTAGGAGCCTAACATCTGTAAGGGACAATTAGCAAGCACAGATGGCCCAATCATAATGACCAATGTAATATTCTCAATACTTTTCCACTCTCTCGTCCAGTGCTTAAAAACTCTCCCACCTTCTGTTTCAGTAGGGCTGAGTTCAGTTCCTCCCCTCTATTACAAGTCTGGACATCTATCGCAATAGCTGTAAATAAAGTCTTTCTTGCCTGTTTAACTTGTCTGGTGCAATAGTTCTTTAACGCCCATCATCGTGGACAGGCTACTCCAGGGGGAGAAGTCTACCCATGAGCACAGCAGTTTTCTTCGGCAAGGGACAATTCCCAGGGAGGGACTCAGCTGGGATCTGTCAGCAGCCCGCACTCCCAGCAGTGGGGAAACGTGTGCTCTCTCCTGAAGTGTGAAGTCTGGGCAACACAGCCTGGCCTCCACCGTAAAAGCATTCTGAGATTTTTAAACCAAAGTCAACTGCCCTGGATTTTACAGAGCCTGCATATTGAAAGAAAGACCTCCAGGAGCACCTTCCTGTAAAATACTTTATATTTTAAAAATCACGAAGATATGTGTCATCTTGTAGGGCATTTCTAAGTGCTCACCAAAAAATGAATGCTCATTTTGCAATTTACTCCACCTTAATGTATTCTAAAACTGTGCTTCAACGGCTATTTTATACCCCACCCAAAAGGTAATTTGCTACTTCTGTCAAATTCTAAGCCAAACTTCTTATTAGCTGTCCAATTAAAATTAAAACTCAAACCCAAATTTGTGCAGTCAATATTCTTCCTGAGGACAAAGAGTGTTTACAGAAGTGCTGTTCCAATATTTAACATTGTCGTACTCTCTACCATCTTATGGTGGGATCTCAGAGCCAACGGAAGACTGCTATTTCACTGATACTCCCTCGACTACAGACTCTATGGACAAGGATTTGGTTGGGGTTAAGCTGTGTGAGTTTAATATAAACCCCAGTTTACTGATGTTTGTATGAATGAGGACCTTAATACCATCCTGAGAGTCAAGGTCTGCATAATCAGTTTTCAGGTAGCCTAGAAAAAAATGGGAAAATAATAAAATAGGGATGTGTAATGAGTGGTGTTCTTCTTTTGTTAATTTGAATATTAAAGCTTTTCAAACCTTTTGAAATAGCTTTTATTGAATAATAACATGCATTGAGAAACATCCACAAATCAGAGGTATGCAGTTCCATAAATTACCAAAAAACGAACATATCCATATAACATCATACAAGTTCATAAATAGAATAGTACTAACACTAACACGTCCAGACACTCCCTCTTGCCTTGTTTCAATCATTAACTTCATTCTATTCCCCAAATGTAACTACTCTTCTCATTTCTCATCCCATAGGTTGCTTTTACCCATTTTTGAAATTTGTATAAATAAGATTGTACAGTATGAGATCTATTTTGCCTGACATCTTTGGCTCAAAAACATGTTTATGATTGACCCGTATTGTTGTTTTTATTTGGAATACATTTATTTTCAAGGTGTATATTAGCTTATTATATGAATAATTATTCATTTTCTTATTTATTCCATTGTTGCAATTTGGGGGTTGTTTCCAGAATTTGGTTACTATAAATGTTGTATGGACCATGTCGTATTTCTTGGCCTATCTGTGTAAATAGCCCTGCTGGGTATACACCTCTGAATGTCATCACTGTGTCACATACAACTGGTGTTATTGTATACATCGCATCATATGCTAATATGTAGGTTGGCTTCAGTAAACTCTGCCAGACAGTTTGCAAAAGTAGTTCGACCAATACCCTCTTGCAGTATATGAGAACTCCACTTGGTCCGTGTCTTTGTCAATGCTTACCACTCACAGTCTTCTTTATTTTGGCAGTTCCAGTACTGTGTAGTGATAATGATATTTCACTACAGGTTTATAGTTTTGATTTGCATTTTCCTTACAATTAATGAGATTGAACATTTTTGAAATGTTTTATCTGGATATCTTCTGTTGTGAGGTACCTTTTCAAGTATTTGTCCATATTTCTACTGTCATTTGCCTTTTATAAGTCATTCGTAGAAATCTTCGTATGTTTTCAAAATAAGAACTAAGTCAGTTAGTTTTTGCTGGAAATTCGCTTTCCCCTTTGGAAGCTTATTTTTTATTCTCCTTAAGGTGTACTTTGAAAATTGAAAATTTCAAGCTAATTTCAAGCTCCTGGTCCACTTCATCAGTTTTTTCCCTCTACGGTTAATATTGTTCTTGGATTTTCTAAGTATCTATTGCTGGTCTCTAGGAATACAATTGGGTGCTGTATTTTGACTTTAAATTAATACATTAAGCAAGATTTATTTATTGTTTACAATTCTCTGTCAGTTGTCTCGATTTCTATTAGTTCCTTTGCTATATTAGTTGTTGCTTTTGGGGGAAAAAATCATTCCTGAGAAGAGATTCCCTGTTCTCAATGTTACCAATAGTCTCTCTCGGTTTTCACTGACATCTTTTCTCTTCGTGTGGGTGGTTATTTTGAATAACTCTGCATAATGACCTCTCCCTCTAGAAAGATTTTAGCTTTTGAAAGTGGAGTGGGAAAAAGCGTACGTAGCTCCGGGTCACGTTAATCATACCAGGAACTGAGACCCTTCAAAGCTGGACTTTGATCTCAGTGAAGTCAGGGCCAACCTAGTCCTGGTGTCAAACGAGGTGTCAGCAGAGATATGAGCCTTAACCACAGCTTCCCTCTTTGGTGAACCCTGAATGCTTTTTTTTTTTTTTTTCAGTTTTGTGACACTCTCAAACCCCTGCTAAGTTTCCTTTAAGAATCAGCGATAACTCAATTAGAAAAGCAGACCTAATGTTTGCCTTTTTCTCAGACTGACCCCACAATCCTTCATTGTGTCGATAGCACCCCAATCCCTTCAAACCAACTTTAATACAAATTCCATGAAACTTTTCTTATCCTTCTTGTCCGTCTGTGTGAGAGAGCTGGTGTGGATCACATCATCAGCAATTATTAAAATGCAACTTCTTAAAGTCTTGAAGTTCTTGTTGGGATTTGAAAGAATGTATTGATTAAATACTATCCTAGCTTTGACCCAAAGATTGAAAGTAATTGAGAGACACAAGAGTCAAGAAGATGGAGATAACATATCAACTTTTTTTTCTTTTTTTTTTTTTTTTTTACTAAATAAGAGTTGGCTTGGAGATTTTTGGCTTACATGCATGCATGACAACACAGTACTTCTAGATAACAACTCTAGAATTCTGTCTGTTTGGCATTCAATGGGAGGGAGGTAAAGGAACAGAATGATCTCGGCTATTCTCTCCAACTCTCAGCTTCCTCCCTTTTTGCAGAGGCAAAACCTGTACATGTGAGCTTATTTCATATCTGAGACCAGAAAAAACAATCACATTTTTTGTTTGTTTTCCTCCAGACCTCCTCCCTCACTTCCTTCTCAAAGTAGAGCTGAACTATATGTGTACAATTATTTAACCCAAGTACAAAAATCAGATCATGTTTTTCCTTCCAAAAGAATATTAGCAGGATGCAAAATCTTATCAACTGCTATCAGAACATACATTTTACATGCCAAAGACATAATTTTATTGTTTTAAATGAGGTATAGCTCCAATAGATTTGTTATTAAAATGTATTCATGATGCATAGCTGATGATCGTCAACTCTGATAAAAATCATAATTTGTGACATATTTCCTTCAACCTCAGCACGTGTTCAACTATTGGTTTCCTCCCAGCACATTTTGCAACCAGATTCTTTTTTCAGGATGACTAGAATATTCTGTAAGTTCAAATCAGATATTCAGTGCATGCTGTGCAATTTCTTGTTTGTTTATTTACCACACTGCTGGTCTTATTTAATACTTGTTTTGACAATTCTTCATTCCAATATTTGTTCTGTCTTGGAGTTGACCCAGAACTGATCCCTGAGTGAAATTCTGGACCTGCTAACCTCACGCCGACCCTCAGGAAAATCTGCGATAACTATTTTTTGGCACAAAATTTTTGTTCATCAGTTTTTATGAGTATGTTGTTCCTACGCTTCACCCAGTTGATTGCCAAAGCATATGGTTCTATATTACAACAATAAAATAGAAGAATATTCAGACTCCGCGTTCTTGACAGGCAATATCACCTTGAACTCTTTGTTGCCATCACACATCAAAAGCATGGTCATGGGAAATAATCATCATAAAAACAGACATGCAAGTCATTTATCTGACTGAGTTGCCTTATATTTTTGGAGCAAGTAACACCATGAGTGAACGGGTAAGAATGTGGGCTCTGGAGCTAAACCACTTGGGCAAAAATGTGGTTAGGCTGCTTACACGCTATGTGAACGAACTACTTAATTTCTCTGTACATGTGTTTCATCTTTTTAAAATCATGACAGTGTTTTAAGGAGTAAATTAATTAGTACATATACAACACTTCAAATAATTCCTGGCACATAGGAAGTTTCATAAATTTGGTGGCTCTTAATTTGGTTTTTACACCTAAAATCTTAACTAGTTTTAGAACTCTTACATCTATTATAATTTCCATCGGTGCAAACCCCTGTCTGTTTACTCCTATATCCTTTAACATCCTTCATATAGTAGATGGTCAATAAATACAAGCTGAATAAAAGAACTTAATTTTGCATGGACCCCTGATTTTGTCTTCTTTGAGTGATATAAGAAAGTCATAAAAAATGTGGTGTTACATGTATTTGGGGCAGTACATCAAGAGATTATTTGTAAAATTACATAGTACCCACTTTATGAGAGTTCATGGGACAAATTCTTAATAGGTCTCAATTATGGGAAGATACTACCCATCTTCTTAAGGAGAACATGAATTAGCTGCTGGAGACACAGACATGCAGAACTGAACAACACAATTTCTAGCCTTAAGGAGCTCCCAGTATTGTGGTTATTGAGGCAATCTATTCAGAGATGGAAAATATATTCCAAATCTGGATATAGAAAAAAAACTGTAAATTGGAGGCACTAGTCCTGATTGATGGGAGCACTATAAAGAGACAAAGAGAAAAGTTAAATTTAACGCACAAACACTCACATGCGCGCACACACACACACACACACACACATCCTCATGCTTGTGATTCTAATTACATTCTAATTCGTCACTCAGAAAAAATGAGAAGTTTTATAACCGCCTTTTGCCGTACTACTAGACTATACTTGCTATAAAATCTAGCATCTGCCAAGTTCAAATCTGTGATTAATGTTAATGCCAATTGCACACTGTCAGCATACAGTGCACCTGCACATGCATTTCCAACGACAAGCACCATATATTACCTTCCAATCAGCAAGGATTGTTTCCAAACTTGGCATCGATTTAACATATAGTAACTCCCAGTATAAGTATGTGCTGCAAGCTAATGCCAAAACATCTTGAAAGGCCACATTTTAAAAACAATACAGGAAACAAATTGCACTTAAAAAAAAAAGTACACAGTCTGTTGCTTGAAGCCTTAAATAAGAGGTGTTGTGTTCTATGATCATGAGGACCCTGGGTGGGTTATATATTGCTTTTTTCCATAACCACTGACTTTTTGAGTCTCAGCGCTAGAGAGGGAAGAGAGAAAAAAGACACATTAGGAAAATTATTAAGGATATGATCCCTGACCTCCTGAAATATTGATATAAAGAGTACAAATATTATTTCTTAGTTAATATTAATGCAGTTCCTGCACTTTTCTGAAAATGTGTTTTACAAAGCTTCGCTCGTTTTGTGCAATGTTAAAGTCGTTCCTATGTTCCCCTTCTTACAGGCAAGTAAACAGAGGGTCTACACAGCTAACAAATATTAACTGGGTGATCGGATCCCGGTCACTTGTCCCCATCATGCCCCATATTTCACAGAGCGAGCTCCTAGGAATGCTGTGGATTATCGACGTTCACTAGATGACAGATTGCTCTTTCTCTAACTGCAGGAGGTATCATACGCATGGCTCATAGTGAGCACCTCCTGATTACGTGCTCCTTTTGAACTATTAATGTTGGTGGTGGTGTGGATTTTATTATCACTGTTCTGAGGGAAATGGGCATGTCCCAAGGCCAGAAGTCTTCCTGACCCCCAACATCACTGAAAAAGCCAAATAAAAAAAGGCAAACGGGCATTTAAGTAGGAGGGCCACCATAGCAGAATTTGAGAACATCTGGTCACCTAAGATTGGTATAAATTTTCAGATAACATGTCCAATGTGTACAAAACTTGACCAAGCTGTCTATCTGAGAAAAAATGATTATGCAAAGTGAATGTGTCACTGAGCTCTGCTTTCAAACAGCAGATCAATAAAATAAGAATCACTCCAACTAGTTATTTAACTGGTGTATATCTATTAATCTCCTCCCTGTTTACAAGGTATAGCACCATGCAGGGATTTTGGTGATCCTAGGATCCTCTTAGGATCCCATCTTAGTGCAGGGGTCCACATACTACAGCCCGCGGGTGAAATCAGGATGCACCCATTTGTCTACAT
The DNA here is from genome assembly GCF_023065955.2 of Ursus arctos. Taxonomy (NCBI): domain Eukaryota; kingdom Metazoa; phylum Chordata; class Mammalia; order Carnivora; family Ursidae; genus Ursus; species Ursus arctos. The sequence goes on along the minus strand of NW_026623111.1, from coordinate 8,457,583 downwards.
ACTGTCAATGGCTGCTTTTGCCCTAGAATGGCAGCATGAAGTTGGTGTAATAGAGACCACATGGCTGGCAAAACCAAAAATGGGTACTATTTGATTCTTTGCAGAAAAAGTTTGTTGAATCTAGAATCTGGAATTATATTACAAAGCACGTACACACACACACATACATACAGAAAAATATTTATTTATTATTATTTGTAAACATGTGGGCCCCTCAGTAACCTTGAATCCAACTCTCAGAACCGGTCTAGTGGGTCCTTAACACTAAGCATCTGAATATTCGTTCTTGCAATTACCGCTGTGCAGGGGACTTCTCTGTAAATCTCTAGCTTTCCGGAATGAGCACCCAGTAGCCACATAAAGCAACTAAGGAATATTCTGCAATTTTAAATACTTCATGTCACTCTTACATTTATTATTCTTTGGTTTAGGAATAAGATGCATGAAGGGTAATATTAATTCCTTAATTTGGCAGCTAGATGCAAACTGAATGCCAGAATTGAAAAGTTCTATTTAAAAAAATTCAGTAGAAGTGAATTTAAAAACAAATCAACACTAACTTTATTAGAATGACTCTGATATAAAAATAATCTAAATTGTCTAAATGTGCATTTTAGCTTTCAGTTCTGTTGGTCAGCTTGGATACTTAAAAAGAAAAGTATTGTTTAATAATACGTGTAAATAATTATAATGTTTATATTTTATGCATACTGAAATTTAAATTCAGATGAAAATGTGTTAACATTTACTAACCTTTGAATGAATTTACATGTTATTTTTAGTCAGCTAGAAAATTACTGGCAAAACAAAAAATACGTAAAAATTATGATTCTATAACATGGTCATATTACTGAAATAAAGATAATTAAAGTAAGCTATGAAATAAATATATAATAATTTATTCATTATGTTCATCTTTATTTAATCAAATCATCCAAATATCTCTCCATCAATACAACACCCAGACATGCACAATAATAATTAAATTTGGTCTTCTTTGATATTTTTGCACTTCTATTGACATTCAGTTATAAAGAAACTATACTGAAAGTTTTGAGGGGGTGGGGGGATGGAGCAACAGGCTGATGGGTACTAAGGGGGGCACATGCTGTGATGAGCACTGGGTGTTACATGCAACTAATGAGTCATTGAACACTATATCAAAAACTAACGATGTACTGTAGAGTGGCTAACTGAACATAATAAAAAAATAAACTATACATATGGGTTTTTTGAAGTTGTATTTGTCAATAGGGGAGCACATAACATAGGTATTTATTAGCTTGATTTATGATATTCAAACCTCTTAAGCAGTCAAAGGCCTGTTCACATGCATGCAATGAGACCTGTGTGCTCCTGGCTGTTTGGGCTCAGATGATTAATCTAACTTTTCTGTACCCAATTTTCTTATCTGTACAGTTAAGCTTCATCTGTGATTATTTGATGAGTCAGTGTATGTAAAAGTGTCCAGCACAATATTTGGTTTATGTTAGTTTTTCCCTCTAAACATACTTTGTCACGTGAAACTCAAAATAATGAGATTGGTTTTATTGAGTTTGACCTATATTTCTCTTCAATAGATGATAAACCCAAGCTTCAGAAAAGTTGGTCTCTAACGGACATCACAAAGTCAGTGGATGGTGGATATGGGGGCATCCCGCATGACATAACCGAACAATGAAATGAAAAGGATGGGCGGTCTTTGGGGTCAGAGATCCAGTTTTAAATCCCATCTTGACAACTTACTGGCTGTGTGAACTTGAATAACAGCTGATTGAGGCTGGGAGTAGCTATCTCAAAAATTTATGAGGATTAAATAAAGTAACCTAAAATTTCACACAGATGTATGTAATTTTATGGTTTCTGATCTTATGTCTCTGTATTTGTTTTTCTTTCATTTGAACATACTTTTAGCAGTGGGAATATTTCTTTCAAATAAAATTTCTTGTGGAACCCCAATATTTTTAATACATAATACTTGAAGCACAGCTTTGGATGACACAGAGCAAAGAGCCCCTGTGTTTAGGAATGTGACTTCTTCCCCTTGTTCTTTACGGCCATGGCAGCACCTGCGGCATTTCCTTTGAACTTTTGGCCCTGGGAAACAAAGTTTGAAATACATACCTTGAAACCATTTTCCTTCTTGTATCACTGCATATATCTACATAAGAAATCATCTGCAGCAGTAACTTTTCTCATGAAGCAGTTCTGACAGCCCAAGTGGAGAAGAATTTTCCATCTGCCTCTGTTGGCTGATGTTGCCACTTCTGAGCATCATGAAAACGTCTCCCCAAAATGCCTCCCACTTGTACTTCCTCTCCCCGTCTTCTTCCAAGGCTGGGCTGACAAAACATCAGTCATCACCATGACCTTGACTTACCTTGACTCAATCTCTCCTTCACCTAAAAACATTCCGAGGCTCTTCCCGCATCAAACCGATAGCCAGATGTGTACCACCAGTGTCAATGCCAGCTGGAGCTACTTGAGCTTGCTAACACCAGGGTCACATGTTACACACCTGCAGTTTTCTTTTAGCTTTTCAGATAAGACTAGATTTTGCCAGCACTGGCATTTTTCAATAACAATGTATTTCTCTGACAGTCCCATTGAAAGCAAGTGGAGCTTAGCACCTTTCAATTCTGATATTGCCTTTGGCTCTCACACAGATGTCTGTCACTGTAGCTTCTATTTTGGGGGTTCAGGAATGCACAAGGCTTGGAAGGCTATGCTATGCCAGTCATCAACATAAATCAGACCATGTCATTCTGCTGCTTACTACTCCCCAATGGGTTCCCATCAGATTCAAAACTCTTCATCCTGTCTTTAAAAACCTACATGAGCCGATCCCTCCCTAGTCCTGCATGATCTAATAACACGGTTCTCCTCTGTCACTCTGCCCCACCCACAATGACCCACTTTCCATTCTGTTGCTACACGGAGCTCATTTCTGCAGCAAAGACGTTGGGCTAACCTTCCCTGTCTGGACTGTTTCTCCTCCTGACTTTACATGGTTGTGCCTTCATGCCATTCAGATTTCTGTAAATATCACCTCCTCAGAGAAACCTTTGCTGACTTCTTAATCTAAATTAGCTACTGAGAAACCCTCTGTCTGTCACACAAAACTATGATGACTCTCTGCAAGCATCTAACTATACGTCTTCAATTTCAAAAATTATTACATTATAGAGTTTCCTGTGTGTTTGCCTCTCATTTTGAGACGTAAATTCCGTGACTGCAGTAAATCCCTATGCTTTGTTCATCGCTCAATCTTCAGCATGGAAAGCAGAGCCAGCCATATAGTAGATATTCATGAAAGCTTTATTTAATTATTGTTCAATTAGCTGCTTAGCCTTCCAAATCTCCAATGACCTTATTCCCATACATTCAAATCTTGTACTTTAAAATTAGATTGGACAGGGAAACACAATGCTATGAGGGTTTGCTCAATCTCATTGGATGTTCTTTCCAACTGGCCACACAAAGAAATGACTGATCAGCCCTTTGTAGTTAGGCAGAGTACTGTGGCTTGTTCGGGCTAAAACAATGTGAACAGAAGTGACCTGCGTCAACATGGGTAGAGACAGAAGAAGTTCCTCACCATCTTCCTGTCTCTTTCTTTACTTTGGCATTGACCAGGGCCTGTGTGCCAAGATGGCAGACATGCAAAACGGAAGTAGCTTGTGTCTGTGAGTCATCACACAGAACACAGTTGCCATGGAGGGTTGCTCTATCCACAGTGGACTTTGTATAAGTGAAAAATAAGCTTTTCTGTGTTAGGTTGATTACTCTAGCATAAGCCTAACCTATCCTGTATCACAGATCAGTGCAGAGTGGAAGGAACATAGCTTCAAGAATTAAAGAATTAAAGCCAGTTTATGTCACTTGATCTCTCTGAGCCTCTACAGCAGAGATAAAATGCCTAATTCACATGAGTTCTGTGAGGTGATAATGCACATAAGCACTGGGAACATGTAAGTACTCATTACATTTTAGTTTAGGATTAAGTTTTCTAGAAACAGATATTCACCTAGTCTCCAAACCTATGATAAAACACCTTGCATCCTTCCTGGGCATGATGAAGAATGCCAACCCCAATGACATTCATCACCCATTTAATTTTATTGGCCATACTTTTAAGTATTAAGAATTCTTTTAGGAATAAAGTTGTGAATAAATCACCCTTTCCCTCCAAAACAGCTGCTACTTCACTAATGATGATGGACATACATAAATTTCATGAGTTATGAAAAAATAGTAAATACTATGACAAAGGCTCCATCCATATGGAAGAAGTAAAATTTAAGGTGGGTCTAGAAGTGTAAGGAGCAATCTGTTAGAGATTTTGCTACTCCTGCCCTTCTTCTTTTTTTTTTTTAATAATAATTTATTATGTTATGTCACCATACAGTATATCCTTAGTTTTTGATGTGGTGTTCCATGATTCATTTTTTGCATATAACACCCAGTGCACCATGCAGTATGTGCCCTCCTTAATACCCATCACCGGTCTATCCCATTCCCCCACCCTCCTCCCCTCTGAAGCCCTCAGTTTGTTTCCCAGAGTCCATAGTCTCTCATGCTTCATTCCGCCTTTTGTTTACCCCCCGTTCATTCTTCCCTTCCTTCTCCTACCCTTCTAATCCAAGTTCCCTATGTCCTTGCTCTGGCTGATAAGCTTCACTGGAGAGTACCACAGACATCCACAGGCAACACTCCAGAGCCAGGATCACAACTCACTCAAGTTGAGGAGGGTGCCTGGAGAATTTGTGCACTAGCCTTTCCAATTCTTATCCTCAGAGGCCACGGGCTATGACAAATCCTTCCCTCTAGATTAAAAACCAAGCTCAAAACCGATCCCTTTACACTCATGCAATGGCCTGGACACTCACTTCACAGACAGGTGAACCTGCTCAGGATAAACGTCTCACATCCCCTCTCCCAGTGACACACTCCGAACTTCTCACCCTGGCTTGGAAGACCCGAATGAGTTAATTCCTTCTTACCATCTTTATCCACGTTCAGCAACTCCAGTCTTCCAACACAGGTCCATTGAGGGAATGTGGACTTTGGAATCAAGTGTACTTGGGTCTGATGATGTATACTTGGAATCATCACAACAAAAAAAAAAGCAAATTAAAACATTTACAGTAAGAAAATTTCCAAAACAAGACCATAGCGTGAGAAATGTCTCTAGTGTCAGTACTAAGGATGTTCCTCACCTAATATGGAATGAAGGAGAATGAACTAGGAAAGAATACCAAAGAGTAATTGGTAAATATAGGGGAGAAATCATGCGGTTTTAAAGCTAGAGAAATGATAGAGTTCATGAAGGACTGTCCACCACAGGCTTTGAATCACTGAGAGTCCAAGTTGAGTGGAAAGCGATGAAGGTCCTTTGATTAGCAACATGGGAATTATTACAGTCCTTGACAACGGGAGTGAAGTAGACTAGGTAGAAGCCAAGTTTGACTGGAAGAAGTAAAAGGGGACACCTCAACACAGAAACTGTAGGGTGTGGACAACTCTATGAGAGGTTCAGAGGCAAGGGAAGAGTTGAGAAAAGGGAACCCATGACAGAAAAGGCCCAAGATAACCATGCTATGACTTTTTTCCCTCCGGGCCTTGATTTGCACCCATTTGTGCATAAGTCTGAAAGGGCAGGAGCCTTTTTGTAATTGAAGTTAACTTCAGAAGTAACTCTTGTCACTTACCTGACCAGCTTTTTGGAAGCGTACATTAAGTGAATCATAGAGGTCAATTTAGAGCATTTTATCTCCTTCACGCCTTCCAACTTAACCCCTCCATGTGTCCACCTCCCCACCAGGACAGAACTCTACTGCATTCTTGAAGGCTTCATTTTGTTTTTAATCTACTTTGAAACAAACCTTCCCACTAAGGCCATTGTGGAATGGAAGAATCTTGAACTTCAAATCAGAATTTGTGAACAACAGACATTTCAGAATTCAGTGGCCTGATGAGAAATAATATTTTATTTCATTCCTTAAAAAATGTCATGTTTCTACAAACAGCCATAATCAGATATCAAGGACCTTGACCCCCTAATACAAGCTTCCTAGTAAAAATTAGTGAGTAAAAACTTTCTTCCAAAATACTAATAAGTGTCCATTGAGTAGTTTTAGACAACCTCCCAAATTCAGTACTCCTTATATTTAGATCTGATTCTGCCACTTTTTTATGGGGAGATTTTTGGACAAATCACTCTGCCCCAGGGTCTCGTTATCTTCATCGATGAAGAAAAGGAAGTTAGCCTAAATTATTTTTACGACTCTAGCATTTTGCTATTTATTACTATACACCTCACAGTTAGATAAAATAGATTCAGAGGCTTTATTCTGTGTTGCTTAAGAAAATAGAGTTGCCAGACCAGAAAAGGGCTACTGGTCTGTGTTAAGTACATTTCCCAAGGAAACGCTGAAAGAGTTAAACAGATAGCTGCCGGGGGCACTAATGAAGTAGCAGTGCTTTGCTCTGATTCTGAAATGGAAGGAAGCCATGAGTATCCAAAAAAGAAGAGGAGGAAAAAAACCTCCCTCCTGAAGGCAGCTATTCTGGAAACCTAGTGAGCTGCACACCAGGCGTCTTCCTGACCCGCCAATCATAAGATGATTTCAAAGAAGGTAGGTCAACTACCACCCACCTGACTGCCGTCTCTCAGGAAGTTAGGAGCTGACTCAAGGAGAATGTACTAATGAATGTAATCTGTCACCACTTTGCAGGAGGCTGAAATGATCACTTCCTGGGAGTTAAGATTACATAATAGTAGAGCTGCGTTGACTAGACCGGGAGAGAGACAGCTCTTCCAACTTGCCTTGGGAGTTGGGTGATGCTAGTCAAAAATAGTACTTTTAACAACTTGAGGGAAGGGGCTGGGGGGTGGGCTAAGCTGGTGAGGGGTAGTAAGGAAGGCACGTGTTGTGAGGAGCACTGGGTTTTATAGGCAACTAATGAATCACTGAACCCTATATCAAAAACTAATGATGTACTATATGCTGGCTAACTGAACATAATAAAAAAAATTTTTAAAAATAGTATGTATTAATGAAACAAATAAGTCTGGTATTTGCTCCTGATTTTTTTAATTATATTATGTTAGTCACTATACAGTACATTTTTCTTAAAAAAAGCCACTGCTTCACTACTCTTATTTGACCTGTCGCAGTAATACAAAGAACGCAGCATGATAGAAGCCTTGAGAAAAGAGGATGGATCTATTGTGGAGTCCGAGCAAGCCCACTTGGGTTCAAAGGCAGCCTCCATCTCCAGAGGAGAGGGAGACCAAGACATTTGCTGACTTTCTTAGCATGTTTCCTCATCTCAGAAGGGACCATGATAGTAACTAATTTACCAGTTATTTAAAGAATTCATAAGATTTAAAAGAGTGAATGTAAAGAAATTGTACTGTACCTAACATATGATCCTGTATTACCCATTATTATCATCTCTGCATCTGCCAAAGTCCGCATTGACTTTTAACATGTGCATTTCTAGAACGCGGTATGACTTGTAAATAATGAAATTCTGTTAATATGCACCAGTCCCCCGGCCTGAGAGGTGATGTTGACTGTAATAGTAGAAATCCTAGTGAAGGAAACCACACTAATACAAATGTTCCTATTTGCTTTCAACACTGTGTAGAAGAGAGAATATCATATTCCATGAAAATAAATGCTCCTTCTGTGGCAGTTAGTCTGTTCATGTGGTAGAAATGGGCACAGTAATCCACTGCTTCTTAATCACATCCTGCTTTGATGCAACTAATTTGTTCTGTTCTGGCTAAATTCTCATTTAAAATATTATTATTATTATTATTATTATTATTATTATTTTTGGTATGAATTTGTCAATGGAAGACAAATGCATTGACCAGTAAACAGTATTTCATAACCCACTTGATACACTACATTTCTCAATATAAATGGACATACTGGTATTCTGGTTTACATACAAGCTTCTTATGTAAGAAGTTAAAATGAGTTATTCCTCTGAAGCCCATTCATTGCCAGCTGTACTACTGACTTTTTTAGCCTACAAAGTGGACAATTCCTTGGAAATGAATGATGTTTCCAAATAACCAGCATCGATGACAGATCTTTCAAACTGGAAGAAAGGACTCCAGTCATAATGTGTATTAAATAAAAGCGAATGTGGGTATTTGGAGACCCCCAATAAAGCTCAATTTCAGGGTTGTGAATACAGTCATTCTTGAAAGCAAATATTGTAACTTAATTGAACTCATTCCTTTACATACTTTCCCCTTCCTCACTCTACTGAAAGCTACCCCTGTGCCCCCTGGCCCTATTCTTAGAGCTGGGTTTCCACATGGGGAAACGGAACCACAGAACCAGAGATGGCTTGAGCTAGAATGGACCAGAATGATGATGACAGGTCCCAGCTGTCCTACTCTGATCCTTTCCCTCTTGGGCCTGAATGGGCATAATCATCAGGAAGGACCATGCTTACAGGTCTGGATTCCCTCCATCTTCCCTCCTGTGCTATTTTATTTTATTTTTTGTATTCTTTTAAAAAAATAAATTCAATTAATTAACATATAGTGTATTATTAGTTTCAGATGTAATTTAGTGATTCATCAGTTGCATATAACACCCAGTGTTCATTATATCATGTACCCTCTTTAATACCCATCACCCAGGTACCCCATCCCCCTACCCACCTCCCGTCCAGCACCCCTCAGTTTGTTTCCTATGATTAAGAGTCTCTTATGGTTTGTCTCATTCTGCTGTGAATTTCCCAGCTGAAAAACATCAGGACAAAGAGCAACTTCCAAGTGAAAGTACATGACATCGAGCATATTCTAAACTAGTCTCTGGGCTTCCGATGGAGTATATTCCCTTGTTTGTGAGTTTGTGTTTGTGTGCTAGTGTGGAGGGTGTATGTCTGAGTTTTGGATGGTATGATTAACTATTTCTCCTCAACCAGCATACATACTATTATTATTTTAATCCTATCCTTCTCTGTATCTTCACTTTCTCATTTATAAAACATTGATGCTAACATTAGTGTCTGCCTAGGTTTGTTGGGAGAATTAAGTGGTAATACATCTGAAACGCTTAGTGCAGTGCTCGGTGTGTTCGAGCAAACCCCAAATGTCAGTTTAGCGGTGTATGTCAGAGCAGTTAGGTACCATTTGTAATTAATTTGCTTTATGACAAGGCGTTTCATGCATATGTTCACTCCTCATCACTCTCTACTCTCTTTTCTGTAATTTGCATTTTTCTTGATACCACTTGATTATCCTCTACTGTGCTTTATAATTCATATTTTAATTTCTACTTTTCCTACCCACTAGATTATAGGACCCACCAAGGTGGGATGCTTGGTCTTCATCAGTGCTGTTCCCAGTGCCTAAAACAGTGCCTGACCCATCACATGTGGACATGAAATATCAGTTGGGTGAATGACAAAAGGGCAACTCTGTGAGGCAGTGGAGCAGGGTTTACTCTTTCCATTTTGCAGCAGAGAAAGGTGAATCCCTAAGCATTTTTGTCATTTGCCCAAAACCACACAGCTACAAATTCCCAAAGCCACTGCTAGAAACCCAGAGATGTATTAAGACTCTGAAAGGAGGAAATGTCTTGGGCCAACAGTCAGGTCCTGAGGTTTGTCAGAATCTAGAGGGACACTAATAAGGGAGAAAGAAAAGCAATTTATTTGTTTGTTTGTTTGTTTGTTTGTTTGTTTATTTTTAGAGAAAATCAATTTAGTGGGAGAAAATCTAGTTGAAAGGCTGAGGCTAGGACAGGTTGTGGAGAATCTTGAATTTCAGGCTGGAAGGCTTGCCCTGTATCAAAGAGGCAATGAGAGCCATTAACTGTTTCAAAAGATGTAAATGCCATCATCAGGTCAAGTTTTATGATTTCTTTTTTTTTTTAAAGATTTATGTATTTATGTATTTATGTATTTATGTATTTATTTATTTGACAGAGACAGCCAGCGAGAGAGGAAACCCAAGCAGGGGGAGTGGGAGAGGAAGAAGCAGGCTCCTAGTGGAGGAGCCTGATGTGGGGCTCGATCCCGGAACGCCAAGATCACGCCCTGAGCTGAAGGCAGACGCTTAACGACTGCGCCACCCAGGTGCCCCAAGTTTTATGATTTCTGTATTAAAATTACTGCATTTTTCCTTTGCCAGTATACTTATATCTTAACATGCTTTGGAGGAAGATGTTTTCAGGTTATACAAACACGTACTATACAATGCACACTACATCCCAACTCTGACCATCCTCTGCCACAGGACACACTAAAAACGACGTGTACCTGACATGTGACCTTGGCCCAGTAAGCAAGTCCTAGACCCTGCTAGTAGGTGACCATGAAATCATGAGGGCATTTGATGTTTCTGATCAGTGTTAGGGCTCCTATTTGAAGACTCCAAACTCCCTCCCAAGGAATGTCATGTACTTCGTGATTTGTCTGCTGCCTCCTTCTGCAGGCTGATCTATTACTACCAGCCCTTCACACACATGAATATGTGACCCCATGCCTGTCAGGGTGAATTAATGACAGTTCCTAAGATTCCTGAGCTAACACCTCCCTATGTTCTTCATGCTTCTATGGACCCAAGAACACAGAAACTAGTGTAGTGGCTGGATCACTGCCAGTCCTGAAAAATTAGATATTATATTGTATTACATTTTTATCATACATTTATATTATGATACTATAGAAATGTTTTTGGCATTATGAAATATTTTGACATTATATAAATATTTATTATATTATTATTATTATTCTATCCAACAATTCTCCTTGGAAAATATGTGTACATCTTTCAGAAGTCTTATTTTTTTATTGGCTAATTTCATGCCCTTATCATCTCTGGACCAGACTCCATCTTGCATAAATTTCAACTACATTACCTGGGATATTTTATTATTTATTTTCTATATCTGTCCTTGTCTCCTACAGTGTTTTCTTGCTGAGGACCGAGCTCTACCTTTATCTCTCTATCTCCAGGCTCTACCAGCACTTGTCACAGCTATAATTACACACATAAGGAATAAGTCTATGCCCCACAGTAGGTATAAGCAAAGCCAAAAAGACCTTCTGTCTTTGAAAATGTTCAGAGGTTTTCTCTCTCAAGATCTCCAACCATGGAGTTTTCTTGAGCTTTTGTAATGAATTTCATTATAATTAATTCGAGGGGACTCTGAAAATCTATCTCTGAAATCCTCTTACTTTTTGAAAAAAGAACCAGACTGACTGGTAAACATTCTGCCCAGGAATGGCAATCAGAAACCTTCAACCTTCTGGCCTTGTGGCCAACAGGTAACTTTTTGCCTCTATCAGAGATTGGCTGGATGCATTTACCACCTGGGGAGGATCCATAGTCTTCAGAAACATTAAAATGACTCTTTTTAAATCTTATTTTATTTAAATTCAATTAATTAACATACAGTGTATCATTAGTTTCAGAGGTAGAGTTCAGTGATTCATCAATTGCATGTAACACTCAATGCTCATCACATCACGTGCCCTACTTAATACCCATCACCCGGTTACTCCATCCCCCCACACCCTCCCCTCCAGCAACCCTCAGTTTGTTTCCTAGAGTTCAGTATCCCTTATGGTTTGTCTGCTTCTCTGATTTCTTATTTTATTTTTCCTTCCCTTCCCCTATGAGCCTCTGTTTTGTTTCTTATATTCCACATACGAGAGAAACCATATGATATTTGTCTTTCTAATTGTCCTTGAGATTTGTGTAATTGCCTCTTCTGTGCTACTCATAAAATCAAGCCTCCTGAAATTGCTTTCTCAGTGTTCACAAGAAACCGCTGTACTACTAGTGTCAACCGCATCCCACATCAAGAGCTGAGCCATACTTCTGACCGCTGCATTCCTTTGAGGTACCCTTCCACCGCCAGAGTCAGTCCCAACTCAGAACTTCTGGGAAAAAGCAACATTCACCATCCCCTCTCCAGTGAACTCTTAGAGCATATAGGGTATGAGATGTCATTAAATTGTCTGGAAACACACACACACATACATACACACAAACACAGTTTGCTGTCCTTTATTGGAAACCATGTTGAGATGCATGCTTGCTTCCTGTCTCTTCTTCTTCTTTCCCCTACTTCCACGTGGCTCTCTGGTAGGACATATCTCCTTTATGGGACACCTAATCCTATCCTAATGAAACATAGAAGACAGATTTTGGCTGTTCATCAATCATACCATTCAGTACCTATAGCTGGCCAAATATGGGAAGTCAAGTCTGTAATAAGTGTTTTACAGTTCCTTCAACTTTCTGCTCCACTCCCGATGTAATTCAATTGTCCTCTGCTCATTCTTCTGCTATTTCCCTAATTCAATTGGATGGACCATCTACTGGTAGAGGTGAGAGAATATACTAGGATGTATTGAGTATCAGCTAATTTCCAGACCAGTTGCTAGATATGCAAAGAAGCACACACAGTATCATTTAATTATAAAACTTTCTGAATTATTACTGTTATCATCTCCATATTTCATATGGGAAAATAAGGCTCTGAGAGTGAGATTTCCCTGAGCCTAAGGACTGATGGTTAGTAACTGGTAGAACTAAAATTACAAGCCCTGAGCTGTATGACTCATTAGCCTATGCTCACTCACTGTATAGTTTCCTCCATCCCACCCACGACCCATTTATGCTTATAGCTTTCTCAGTGACCAGCACATGGTGTGCCCTCATCAAATATTCATTTACTGAATTAAATTATACTAAAGATAACTAGCATAAGGGTGACAAACTAAACACTGTTGCTCCAATTTGCTGGAGACTGAGCATTTTCCTGGACTTGGGACTTTCGTTGCTAAAAGCAGGAAAATCCCGGAGATAGGTTGGTTACCCTAATAGCATTAATATAAGTAGAACATGATATACACTCAAAACCCATTTATACCCATTATAGTTCTATCCATGTCCTATTTCACAATGGATGCAAGAAAAGTAATGAAACATAATAGGCTAGTGGATGGCAGGTGCTTGCTTTAAAAGTAAGAAGTTCTAGTATGGCAGTAACAACTTAGAAAATTGTCCCTCTTTCTATAAATTGGAATTTGGTTTAAAAATACAATAAACAGGAGATATATGAAAGAGGTGATGGGGATTAAGGAGTGCACTTGTTGTGATGAGCACTGGGTACTGTATGGAAGTGTTGAATCACTAAATTGTACACCCAAAACTAATATTATGCTGTATGTTAACTAACTGGAATTTCAATGGAAACTTTTTTAAAAATTTAAAAATATGATAAACACATCGACCTACCTATCTAGGCATACCTAAAATACAAATACACATTTATTATTAAACTCTGTTCTGATTATCATAATCTATGGTATCATCAGAAAAAATCTGTACTTCCAGTTGTAAAAAAAAATAGTTATAAGCTCCTCAAAAACGTTGTACGACTTCAGACAAGAATGAGCAACTCTGAGTTGGTGACAACATGCATATGAAGTTTGTTTCATTCTTAAAAGCTCTTTCATACATATTATTGTATTAGTTCCTAAAACCAAGTGTATCTTTAAACTGCATCTCATTTATCTCTTTATATGTACTAAAAATTTTTTACAAAGAACACTTCTTCGGTCATCAGAAAGGATGAATACCCACCATTTGCATTGACATGGATGGAAGTGGAGGCGATTATGCTAAGTGAAATAAGTCAAGAAGAAAAGCAAAATTATCATATGGTTTCACTCATATGTGGAACATAAGGAATAGCACAGAGGACCACAGGGGAAGGGAGGGAAAACTGAATGGGAAGAAATCAGAGAGGGAGACAAACCATGAGAGACTCCGGACTCCGGGAAACAAACTGAAGGTTACAGAAGGAAGGGGGGTGGGGGAGGGGGTAATTGGGTGATGGGTATTAAGGAGGGCACATGATGTGATGAGCACTGGGTGTTACAGGCAACTACTGAATCGTTGAACACTACATCAAAAACTAATGCTGTACTATATTTTGGCTAGTTGAATATAATAAATATATATAAAAATAGATAAGGAAGGAAGGAAGAAAGGAAGGAAGGAAGGAAGGAAGGAAGGAAGGAAGGAAGGAAGGGAAGGAAGGAAGGAAGGAAGAAAGAAAAGAACACTTCAATTTGTTGATAAAGAAACTGGAACTATGGATATTAGTTGATCAACTTCACCGAGATCACTTGTGTTTTAAGCAGCAGGGCAGGAGGAATAGCAGGTCTGGACTTTCCACAGGTCCAAGCTGACTCTAGTTAATGGAAAAACTAGAATGGAGCTGATTTTCTTTTCTCTGCAGCTTTTCCCTTATCATTTGACCATTGTCCTCTTAACATTTTCAAGTCTTGGCTTCTGTGATGATATCCTCCATGTAGGCAGCAACAGGAACACTCTCTGACATCAACTGGTCCCACAACATTGCCCAGAAATTCTTTTGTGTTTCTCTCATTTTCTCCACAGTATCTACTTCAACAACTTTCACTTTGCTCAAGCTTCTGATCCTAGCAATAATGTTCTCATTCCAGCAGGTGACCTAAACTCAAATTCCAAAAACGTAGGACAAAGTATTGGATGATAACTCTATTGACCTCTTGCCAAACAGCTGGAAGGAGTGCTTCTTCTTTGGGAGTCATTCTTGTAGTTTTCATTTTATGTCCTCCTTTAGGGGAAGCTGATTGCTTACTATCCCTTTCAGTTCTGTACCTTTGCCCTCTTACATTCTCCTGGTGCCTTTCCTTCTGTAATAAACTCACTTAACCATTTCCAGTTTTTAAATGACCAAAAGGAGCAAACAAACAAGCCACTACCAACATCACCTATAACAAGTAGAACATTCCTGCTTTAGGAATCCATTCTGGGAATATATTTCACACTTATGCAGAATGATGCGTGAACAAGTTTATCCATTGTAGCCCTGTTGGAAACAGACAAACAATGGGAGGCAGTTGAGGGGTCTTTCAATAAAGGATTGGTTAAATAGTTGATGGTATGATGAAGTAGCATGATGCTGTGCAAGAGAATAAGGGGGCTCTTTATGATCTGACATTGGAAAGATTCCCAAGATATATTGTGAGGTGAAAAAAGCAAGGAACACAGTTGTATAAATAATAATATAACTTCTGTTTAGATAAAGGTAACAAGATAAGAACATATTTTGATTTGCTTATATAGGTGTAAGGAAACTTTCAGGATACAAAAGAAACAAAGCTGTGGACATTGAGGTAGATTCAGATGGGAACTGGCTGGAATAGAAGGGGTTATGGACAGAGACTTCTCACTATAGAAGCTTGTGTACTTTTTGGTTTATGAGCCATATGGATGCTCTACTTATTTTTAAATTTGGTTAAAATACCTTATTTCCGTATTCGGCTCCAGTTACCAAATTCCCCCTACTTTTTCTTTCATGTCCCAACGTCTTGAAACACTCCACACTGTTATATGCAGTCTTCATCTTCTTTTTACTCATTCCTCTATTGCTTTCCAATTTCTGCCTTCATCTTCCCGCCTCCTCATCCACTCTCACTCCAAAGCCTCTCTTTCGGGAACATCAGCACTCTCTCTTTTCTTCCAAATGTCCTAGCCAATATCTTTGGGTAGACACTTACCTCTTTCTTTTCTCTTTTTTTTTTTTTTTAATGCCCTATATCAATCAATCAGCAATTCCAGTCATCTCTTAACTTCTAAAATAATCCAACTACTTTTCAGATCTTTCACAATAGCACCTTAGTCAAAGCCACCATCACCTGTGCCCTGAATTACTTTGATACTCTCCCCACCCCCAGCCAGGCTGTTCTGCATGTCTGCAGTCCATTCCCTTTCAAGTAGCCTGTACTATCTTCTAAAACAATGGCATGGTCTGCCACATGCCTACACAAAGCACTTCCCTCCTGTGGTTACCTTCTGTAATCATTTTCTTTTGAGCATAAACAATTACCACAAATGCATAGCTTAAAACAGCATCCACTTATTAACTCATAATTCTGTAACTTACAAGTCTGGGAATAGCATCACTGGGAACTCCAGGTTGGAAGGCTCAGAGACCGCCATGAAGATCTTGGCCAGGGCTGTGGTTCCATCTGAAGCTCAAGGTTGTCTTCCAAACATATCCAAATTATTGGTTGAATTTACTTCCTGACATCTGTGGACACCACAGCAGCTTCCATCCTCCAGCAGGGATATTTTTCTCACTTTGAATCTCAGGTCAGGCCCACAGAAGATAAGCTCCCTCTTTAAAACCTTCTGCATCATGTAATGTTATCTTTCCATGGTGGTCACTATCCATCATATCCAGAGCTCAAACTCACATTCCAGGAAGGGGTGAAAAGAGCATTTATAGCAGAGGGGGATATCTTGTTAGTCTGGGAGTCTTCATAAATATCTGCCTACCACACCTTCTCACTTAGAGTAAAATCCAAATCCTCACTCTGGCCTTACAAGATCTGCCCCTGCCTACCTCTCTAGCCCCATCTCCCACCTCTCTCCCCATTATTCACTAGCCACCCTGGTTTCTTTGCTGCTCCTCAAACATTCCAAGCCTCTCCTGTTAAGGGCCTTTGCATTTTCCATTCTCTCTACCTGTAGCATTTGGTTATATATCCTCATGCTAATTCCTTCTGCTCAAATGTCATCTCATCAAAGAGACCACTGTATATACAACAAAGAGCACCCAAGCACCAGATTTTCCTTCAAAGTACATCAGCGCCCTCAGTGACCCACATAAACTTGTTTAGTGCCTGCATGACCATGTGCACATGCATAGGGGTGTGTGTGTGTGTGTGTGTGTGTGTGTGTGTGTTCCAACCAGAAATGTGAGTTCTACATGAGCGGGACTTTTGTTTGGTATTGACAGGACATCTCAATATTTAGAGGAGTGCCTGGCACATTGTTGACATCAGTACATATGCATTAAATTAGTGAATGTGTTGACCGAGGAAATGGATTCATGAATGAATGAATCAGGTCATGGAATTCAGTGTTTGTTTGGTTCTGAAACTTTGGTCTGCTTAAGAATTCATAGGTGAGGTGCTAAGGCTCCATTCCTAGATATCTTGAACCTCACCACCTAGGGTAGAATGCCAAAATGTGCATTTTAAACATTTCTCTTGTTGTTCAGATGCTGAAATCCACAGACTACACTTACAAATATCCATGGTGTCATTGGATTTTCAACTGGGGTCTTAAACACTACCCTGCACCACCTACCGAGTCAGGATTAGATCAATGTCTAGAATCAAGATCTGTGGCTTTCCCTCCAGTGATCTTTATTCATTAATTTAATGACATACAATATCCCAGACTGTGCGTGACAGTGGGGAAAAAGCGAGAGGAAGCCCTTGTCCTCACAGAACTTAATGTTAGTGCGGGAGACGGACGGTGGACAAGTGATGAATAATCAGCCTATAATTCCCATTCAGACCATCTGTAGGCGGCTTCCTCAGCTTCTATTTTGTGATGGTTGCAAACTACCTGAAAATTGTGCGGGGTATTTTATTTTCGACATCAATTTCAGTTCACTCAGTGATTTTATGTATCCTGTTCTCTGAACAGCCATCTCTCTGGAGAAGGCCTGGATCGCCCGTATCTTCCTTCTAGTAAATAATTAAAGGCACTCAGCATAGGACAATTATCAGGCTGCCTTTCCTGGGCCTGGCCTCCTGCCCTCCACAGAACACATGGGCTTCTTTTGACAAATGTCATTGGTCCCCAAAGCGTGCTTATTCCTGGTAGCAAGTTTAATGATGTGAGTATTGCAGATCATGTCCCCTTGTAATGTTAAGCATTTATAGAAACTACCTCCCACATCCTGCAATTAAAGCACAGTCTGTAAAATAATTAGTCACTAAGAAAGAATGTCAGGCACTTTTAGGGGTTACCAGGATGACATTAATTTCATCAGTAATTGTTCAGGCAGCCAGGATCTTTTCAAAAAGCTACTCAAAGAAATAATTTCTATGCTACCAAACTCCAAATGCATATGTTTCATTGTTTCAAAACAATTAAGGTAAGTGGTAAGGTGAGTGATATCAAATAGCTATGCCCAGTAAGAGAAATATGAGGCAATGCTGTTTTTAAGTAGTCTAGTATAGTGGGAACATTATATGCTGAGCAGTCATTTAGAGCCCGTTAAAATTCTTCCTTCTGCCACTTACCTAGTGTGACCTTGATCAGGTAACACCTGCTTATAACCCACATCTGCACTAACGGAGGGAGGAAGGAGGGAGTAACGCGTGTCTCATAGCGAGAGTGCAAGGGTTCCGGGAGCTGATATATAGATATGCCTGCCACAAGGATGAACAAAAATGGTTCAAAGAGAAGGATGTGAATTCATTGCAGCAACAATGAAGATGTTAAAAAGCAAGTAATTGCAGAACACAAGACCTGGAACGGACCTTAGATACTGGGTGGAAATCCCTTATTTATATGGGTGCTGCCTCAAAGTCTTTGGGTTTCCCTCAGCAAATTTTGCTGGAAAAAATTTTGATCATAATCCATGTTTGAGGATACCAAACGTAGTGTTTATTCACCCCACTCATCACTTCCCCTTCATAGTTTTAAAGCACGCCCAAAAATCTTGGTAATTAATTTCATAGGTACTTTCATTTAGGATATGTGTCATTATGAATCAGCAGGATTTAAAATTGGGCAAAGAACCATTGGACCTCAATTAATAGAAGACAATAGCGTCCATGATAACTTAGTTGCAAATATGCACCTATATATAAATAAATACAACCTGAGATCAAAGCGGTGGGATTAAGAATCTTCTTAATTTTCTTAGTGCTACACACTATCGGAAGCCAGGCCCATGTGGTGGAAGCAGTTTTTAGTGGGATTCTGCTCAGAATTTTAGTGACTTTATTCTTATCTCAGATTGTTTCTCATGTTGGGAAAAGACTATGTCTCTCTCTGCTTGTTTGCTCATCCAAAGCGAAGTCTGTTTGGAAATGGTTAATAAATGCAACACAATGTCCCCCCTTTCAGAATGAGCCAATTTGGGATAATCAAATTTCCATCATTTAAGGGGCCAATTTTCCTTTTCTTCTTCCTCATTTGCTTTCCTGCAGTACACCTGTTGTACAGTAGTCAGCAGAGGGGGATTTGAATAATAACACTACTTTACATGTAAATGCAGCGTTTCATCCAAGTATCTCAAAGATCTCTGTAAACATTATCCGGCTGAATACAGATTATGAACACCACTTTGAAGCTAAGAAAATGGGTACCATACGGGTAAGCAACTTGCCTAAGGTCACACGCTAAGACTATGGCATTGCTCAAGAGAGGCTCCTGGTCGTTTAAGAATTTAATCACTCCCATTTGCCCAGGTAAGGGAGTCCGTGTGCCTTATAACTCAAAGCTCCTGTATGCTCCCACTCGAGCATCATTTATTGTATTCACATAACCCACAATTACAGCCTCTCCATTCCATCAGGCATTTCACCCCATAATCCATCTTACGACTTTCTGTCAGTGTTGACCGTCCATGTAATGTCACATATCACTATAATTCTTAAGGTTAAAGACAGTGTACATGATTTTCTCTTGTTGAGTTTTAACTTCCACATTTTAAAACCTGGCTCACTGAACATAATGCAGTATGTGAAAATGGATAGTTTAGAACGAAGAGAATATCTACAATTCTTATTTGCAAATCTAATGTGCAGGATAAAAGAAATGCAAAGATCGATAGTAATGGAGCACTGAGGTTGCCAAGAGGAAGATTTTAAAACTTGGGAATGTAAAAGGCATTTCTACTTAGTTGTACAAGTGTGCTGTTTGTCCTGTCTGACTTAGAGGGAAATGAGGCCAGGCTATCTTTGTTGTAATATATACAATGGTGAGTAGGACATTTTAGGAGAAAATCTCAACTTTTCCATTTCCAAGATGGCAATGTGTCCTTAAAGCAGGTACAAAATGCTAAAAAAAATGTGGACATATATAAGGCAGCCAGCACTCTGTGGGAACCCCACGGTCCTTTCCCCTTCTTTGTTTGCTCAAAAGCAGGTAGAATACTGTCACGGGGTCCAACATAGGGAGCGTCCCCAAGCCATCTCACGTGATGTGCCCTCAACGTGAACACACGAGGGATGCCCTTTGGTTCCAGGACTGCTGTTAATTCCCTGTGTGGCCTTGCTAGGTCACTCATCCTCTTTGCAGCACAATTCCTGCAACTAAAACAGAAAGTCTTAAATCAGACAATCACTCAAGTTCCTCCCAGATCTAAAATTAAATGAGTGTTTTATGATCTGGGCATATCATGATTGACTAAGGGAGTTTTAAACCACGAGACCAACTCTAGAATATTAACTGTGTTGCTCCAAATAGCTCTAATTTCCCTTGATGTCTGCTTTATTGCTGTCTGTGCAGTCCCGTATGGAAGCCACAAGCCACAAGGGGCTAGGAAACAACTCCAGTGTGTCTGGTCCAAGCTGGGATGTGCTGTAGGTATAAAATACACACCATATTTTAAAGACTTATTTAAAAAAATCATCTAAAATGTCATTGTAGTTTTTATTTTAATTGCATATTGAAACGTATTTTGATAAAATAGACTATTCAATATATTTTTTTCTGTTTCCTTTTACCTTTAATATGGCTTCTAGCAAGTTTATTTACTTATTTTTTTAAAGTACCATCTGAATACCTCACCTTTTATTTTACAATTAATAGTTTAAATTTAATTTATTTATTTAATTAATTAATTTATTTATATTTCTTTAAATTAGATAATTTATTTCTACTTCTAATAGACAGCGCTAGCCCAGATAACACGCTTAAATCTACACATGTGTGCTGATATGTGCACTAAGGACTATAATATATGTGTAATCAAACTGCAGATTTTCACCTCAAATATTCCTTTGAAATATCATTGATCCCATTTCCTGACCTCAGCCCAGTCATATACCCTTATTCTTATCTTATAGATGAGGCGCCAATAGATAAACTCAATGGCCCCAAGTCAGAGATCCTACAAAAAGCAGTGCAGTGCCCACAACTCAGGTCTCCAACAATGTCGTTGTACAAATTTACTTTAAAAATACTACACATAGGGGCACCTGAATGGCTCGGCCAGTTAAGCATCTGCCTTTGGCTCAGGTCATGATCCTAGAGTCCCGAGATCGAGCCCTGCATCAGTGTCCCCGCTTAGCAGGGGGGTCTGTTTCTCCCTCTCTCTCTCTCCCTCTCTCTCAAATAAATAAATAAAATCTTTTAAAAAGTGCTACACATAATAGATTCTTCCATTTTCTACTCATTTTGATGGAGTGGTATCTTATGGGGTTTTTGTTTTTGTTTTTTGCCAATTTTAAAGAATATTCTTTGCCTCTTTCATTCTTTACTTCGGTTTTGAAAGTTACTATCACCTGAACAATAATGTTGAGATCTGAGGCTGCACTGTTAAAGTCATTACCCTTCCTTCCCCAAATTCTGAGCAATTAAGAAATAAGACAAATGAATGGCAAAGAGCAGAAGAGGGCAAAGCCTCCTCTTTATCACCAGGAAGGCCTTGGTTGCTGGACTGCTGGACATGGATTTATACCAGGGGGGCAATGAAAGAGAAGACTGACAACCCCTGCTTCTTGGCAGCCATCTTTCTGGAATGCTTACTCTGTTGTTTATATTATGTCCCCACGAGGCTCTCAAATATGCCAGGCAGGACGTTGATTACATGAACCCCACTGACACTTTACATTCCTTATTACTTATTCAATCCCTACCCTATTTTTCACCCCAACTTACACCCATCCATATTATCCAAAACAGTAAATAAACAGTTTTGTCTGAGATGAAATAAAAGCATTAGGATTCTACAATAAAAAGACATAATGATACTCCAATAATAAAATGCCCAAAAAAGGCTATATCTCAAATTTGAATATAAACTCCTCTAATTATGAAATTCCCAAGGAGAAATTAAAGTTCAAAGATTATTTCCCATTGCACTTTACATCTAAAGATGTCAAAGTCTGAAGGTATTACGTCCAAAATCAAATTGTCTTGCCCTTATGAGTTAAAATTAAAAGAAGTTTAAGGCTAAAATGAATTATCTTCAACAATTTATTCTTCTCAGTCTCAGCTAAAAAGATTGTCAATGCCCAGTATATTGGGGTTCCTTTAGCAACTACCACCTGGGCTCTTTCTCCCCAGAATCGTATCCCCAGGGAATGTATTAACTTAATCCCAAGCTCTCAGGATCCTCACTTTTTTTTTTTTAAGATTTTATTTATTTATTTTGACAGAGAGAGAGACAGCCAGTGAGAGAGGGAACACAAGCAGGGGGAGTGGGAGAGGAAGCAGGCTCCTAGCGGAGAAGCCTGATGTGGGGCTCGATCCCAGAACGCTGGGATCACGCCCTGAACCCAAGACAGAGGCTTAATGACTGCGCCACCCAGGCGCCCCAGAATCCTCACTTTTAACATGCCCTAAGAGTGAGATGCACAGTCATGGGTATCAAAGAACAGGTTCCACATTTACTGAATTTAGAGAGCAATACCTAACTCTTAAAACAGCTATCCAAAGAAAATCACGTACCTAGAACGTGTGTATTTGGCACTGACAAAGATTGAAGATTAAAACAGCAAGACCTGTATATACAGTGATTCTTACCCCAATGGTTGAACCACTGCCAATCACAGCAGACACTCAGTGGTATCTGTATAAAGGCAGATAGATGGGAAAATAAAATAAAAATAATTTTAAAAAATGTCTTCTTGCTTTTATCCTTACTGGGCTATCATCAGTCTATACATGTTGTCCAAAGTCCACAACATTTGAACTTAGCTGAGATAAACCCTCAGTCAGTGGTTAGTTATGATTCTACCCATTAACCATTTCTCAGGACAGAAGATGGGTTGGGGAAGAGCCCATATATTCATAATATTTTTAATTCCACTTTCTTTTTTGAGCCTCATATTTCTGGCACCTCAACACTTCAATGAGCACAAGCTCTTTGTAATTATATAATGTGCCACTGTCATGAGACCAGGCATTTTCAGTTTAAATGGAATCGTCATTCCCTGACCACCTAAGCATTGCTTAGCCTTTTTATTAAATTACATATGATCCTTTATTTTTTTATTTTTTTCATTTTTTAAATTTTTTTATGATTTTTTATTATGTTATGTTAGTCACCATACAGTATATCCTTAGTTTTTGATGTAATGTTCCATGATTCATTATTTGCGTATAACAGCCAGTGCACCATGCAATACGTGCCCTCCTTAATGCCCATCACCGGCCTATCCCAATCCCCCCCCCCCCCCCCCTGAAGCCCTCAGTTTGCTTAGGATTTTAAGCTATGCCTTGATTGGCTCACTGTTGTATATCTGAACTGGGTGGCCTTGAGGTTTAAAATAGCAATATCTTATCAGATAAAGGACTAGTATACAAGAAAGAACTTACCAATCTTAACACCCCTCCAAAAAACCAAGTAATCCAGTCAAGATATGGAAGAAGACATGAACAGACATTTCTCCAAAGAAGACATAAAGATGGCCAACAGGCATATGAAAAAAATGCTGAACATCAGCATCAGGGAAATATAAATCAAAACTACACCTCACACCAGTCAGAATGGCTAAAATTAACAAGTCAGGAAACAACAGGTATTGGCGGGGATGCAGAGGAAGGGGAACCCTCTCACACTGCTGGTGGGAATGCAAGCTGGTACAGCAACTCTGGAAAACAGTAGGGAGGTTCCTCAAAAAGTTAATTTTTTTTTTTTTCTGAAACCTTCTAGCTTCTTCCTTGCTATAGGTTAGAAGCAGAATTCAAAGGCACAGGGAGCAATGTAGTGCCATTATTACACATATTTTCTGTACATGTTACTGTAAAATTTAAAAACCCTGAATTAAATAAAATGAAATCATAGAGGAAGAAAAACCTTAAGAGACTCTAAACTATGAAACAAACTGAGGGTTGTTGGAGGGGAAGTGGGTGGACGGATGCGGTAACTGGGTGATGGGCATTAAGGAGGGCACGTGACATAATGACTACTGGGTATTATATGCAACTGATGAATCACTGAACTCTACCTCTGAGACTAATAATACACTATATGTTAATTAATTGCATTTAATTACAATAAAATTTAAAAAATAAAAATAAAATAAAACAGCAATGTCTTTATTTAGAAAGATTATTTTTCATGTTGCTTAGGAAAAGCTTTTCCTATGTAAGCTCTGACCCTATAAGACCCTTTAGGGCCCCTCCCAATTTTGCTGACCTCTTAAGTCTGTTGAAGACCTCACTGCCCATCCATGGAAGCTAAATGTAGTTCATAGCTGCAGTAAAATAAACTCTGCCATAATCCTCTCTGGGTCATCTTCATCTTTGCCGAGGCCAGAGTGACCAACACTTATCATCTAGGATGTCTGTGTCTGCTGGGGCCAATTATGAAGCCCACGGAACTTTACTGAGATCTGCACATCCCCATTTCCAGGCCTGGCTCTAAAGAAATCACTATTTCCTTTGTACAAAGCCACCTACAACTGCAGTCATCCACCAATGTCAAAATATCCTGTGGCCAGCTAAAGCCTTTTGGCAAAGCTTTAGCAGTTAGAACACCATCACGCAATTATAACGACCTGCTCAGGCCAATACGTGAGGTTACAAACCACGAAGATTAGAACACACGGCCCATCCACTGACGTTCACAGTGTGAAGACCCGGCACACCCGCACAGCCAGCCACTGTTTGGGTGTCTTGTTCCTCACCTGTTTCTCCCTTTCTCATTTTGTGAGCTTCTTGGCCCATTCAATGCAGGGATGTTTTGGTGGTCCAATGAATAACACCTGTTTTCTCTACCCAGGTTATGAAAAAAAAATTAATGTAACAAAGAAATGGAAGATAGAAGCGATATCGTCTTTACTACAAATAAAAGCTGGATGGAAAACATGGCTTATGGTGGACATATCTATAAGCAAGTCAACATACACTCAGTAGACCTTAGAATTAGCTTGACTCATTCTTCTAGTTAAAGCCAACATTAGATGAGACACACCTCCTCAGGTAGGATTCCAACCCACATAAGGATGGAGCATGGACCATTTTTTTGCTAGAGCTCTCTTACTTCCAAAAAGAAGAAAGGAGGTTTAGTAGCACCCCCTTATCCATGCCAGATATTCTCCAAGACCCCCAGTGGATGCCTGAGACCATGGATAATACCAAACTGTATATATTCTGTGATTTTTTCCTATACGTATACACTTACGATAAAGTTTAATTTATAAATTAGACACAGTAAGAGATTAACACAATTATTACAGATAAAGCAGAACAATTATAACAATATACTGTGATAAGTCATGTGAATGTGATCTCCCCCTCTCAAAATATCTTCTTGAATTGTACTCACCCTTCTTCTTGTGAGGATGTGAGATGATAAGACGTGTACGTGAGAGGTGAAGGGACGTGAATAGTGGAGACTTGTGATGTAGCGTTGGGCTATTATTGACCTTCTAACTGTACATCAGAAGGGGGATCATCTTCTTCACCACCATGACTGAGTTTAGGTAACTGAGATTGCAGAACATGAAACTACAAGTAAGGGGGACTATTGAACTTAGTGGAGTATAGTCAGTTATTCTCAAACTACCAATCATACAAGACACTCCATCTCTGCTTTGAAGGAGTTTAGGGGCAGAGAGAACCTGAGAGAACTGTACTAATGGAGTTCTATACAGCATGCAGGAAATCTCAGGGTACAAAAGAAGCATTACCCACAAAGCATAACTTTTACAAAATTATAATTGTGCATTCATCCAAATTTTATCTTTCAATTCTACATTCTTACCCTGTATCAGTTTATCTAAATTAATGCATTTGAACAAAGGTCAAATTGCTTGGCTTCCTATTCTCAGCTGTTCACAGTATATACTAAAACAGTTTTTCCCAAGATCCTGCAACAATCCACATAATATCCTAGATCTCACTCCTACTGATCCACCAAAATTGTTCTTAACATGCTGAGCTGTGAAATCTGCCTACTCATATTCACATTGCCCTATCAGTCAGAAATATCAGTTTTCAATCTCTGTCAATTTGAATCATACTTATTCTGCAAAGCCCAGCTAAAATCCTAGCTACTCCTTCTAGAAAGCATTTCTTAAAATATGGAGTATCCACGTAGGATGCCTTTTCCTATCTGGTTCCCATGGTATTTTGAATTTATATTATTGATATTTGCTTCCATATTTGTCTTCTGAAAACTAGTTTTTAGGCTCCTAAAGAGCAAGGGTCATGCTATCCATCCCCTCTGAATGTTCACAGTACCTCTGTGATTCATCATTCTGCATTGCTGGACTCTAAGGATGCATACCGAGTTAAATTAATTGCCTCAAACATTGAAGTTTATAGGAAAAAAGATGGCAGTGTGCCCAGGAAATTAGCTTAGAAATTGTTACTGGTCAGATACTTCAGGTTCAAGGGAAGGGACTCCGCTCAAATTGGTTTTAGCAAAAGAGGAACGTTGGCTTAGAAAAGTGAGAAGCTTTGGGTTAAAGCCAGTTTCAGGTACAGTTGCATTCATGTTTTCAAACACTAACATGAAGATGCCATCTTTCTCTCCTTTTCTTGACCCCATTTGTTTTGGCCTTACTTTCAGACAGGTTTTTTGTTTTGTTTTGCTCGTTGTTGTTTTGCTTGTTTTTGTTTTTGCAAATGGTGACAAGAAAGCCTTACTCAGCTCTAAGCCCAACTTAAATTTATAGCTCTTAATGCCAGAGAAAATGCAGGCATTTTCCCCCTAATGATCCAGCAGAGCAGTCTGATTCACTGGGTTTGGTTCATGTGCTCACCGTGAGTCAGACACTATCCCCAGGAGGCTGAAACATTTCCTCCAGATCAGAGGGGTTAAAATCAGGTCCACCTAAGCTTCTCTGAACCAATGTTGCTGCTAACAATGAAGGAGAAAATGTTTGCTCAAAGGGGACGTGCTTTATACACAACATAGCATATGCCCAGTAAAGAATTAGAACTAAGCTCAACTTTAGTGCTTCCATGTACTAGCTATTTGAACTCACACTAGGTATCAATCCTCTTTTAAAGGCTTTGTAAGATTTTTTTTTTTTTTGAGGATTAAATGAGACGCTAAATAAAGCACCTAAGATACATAACATATTCCGTAAATGTTAATTCCCTTAAGACACTTCCTGTACATATTCCTTAATGTCATACCTATTTAAAATAAAATGGTATCTGAAAAAATGTGAGTAGAAAATAGAAGAAGCAGGGGAAGGTGATGGATGGATGTAGAAAAGCCTACTGAAATACAGTATACACCAACAGTGACGTGAATGTCAGAGGTCACAAATATGAAACATCGCATTGAAATCTCTTTTGGAGGAAAGATCCATTGTTGTGTGAATGCAGTTGATAATAACAAGTGCCAGCGCTTCCTTAATTGTGTCCTCTGTCACCATGAAATCCATTGTACCCAAGTACCATTCTTTTATTTTTGAAAACTCATGTACCCAGGATACGTCAAGAAAAATATAAACATAAATGGCATTAAGTATATTAGCATTCAAACTGCACACCATCTTTCACTTGTTGCCTTATAATTCTTATATCCGTTATGCCACAGGTAACTCCTTAAACAGAAGAATTAATTCAGGTTAAGTTTTCCAACAGAGAGCTTATCGTGTTCACATTAGATAATCAGCCACTACGGTTGTGTAAAAGGAGTTTATTATTTCTGAAGGATGTCCACTGGGGAGCAGTGACAATCACCAAAAATATTTTTAAGTATGTGGAATCACCTAGGAACCCACACAATGAGGGCAGAGCAGTCTGGGTTAATTCCAGATCATGACTTATATGGCGGCCATGAACTTGACTGCTCTTTATGCCCATCATCCTTGGTTCTTCAATCACCTGCCTCACTCTTTTTTTCAGGTATCGTACAATTCCAACTATATTTATGATAACAGTTTCCAGGCTAATTTTTCTGATTCCTATCACTAACGGAGCTGATTGTTAAAACTGTGGAAACTTCACAGCCAGTTGTTAAACACAGCCTCCATTAAATACTAAATTATACACACTTACAATTAAATAAATTATATTAAAAACACTATTAGTAAATTTATAAAACTCATAACTTCCTAATTATTTTAATTTGTTGATAGCACTTTACCAAGATCTGGAGATGTAAGAGGAATAATATATAGCCTCTGCTCTGGAGGGGCTCACTGCCTAGAGACTAGTCATGTTTATCAACCCATGGTTCACACACTAGAAATACCAGAAATTAATAAATGATAAGGCAGGAATGGATTCTGTGGTCAAATAAAGTGGGAAATCCTCAAATTATACAAAGTAAAATAAAATATGTCACTGTAGGACTTTTCTGGAAATTTATATGCTAATGTGCTTTGAACAGCTCAAAAGGAAATGAAATAATCAGTATTTTCAGACTTAAGTAAAAGAACAATTTTTAGAAGGATGTATTTTCCAAAACGAAGGTTCCACAGGATATGAGTTTGAGAAACAAGGCACTAATATAATAACACTCATCCTCTTTTTGAGGACCCATCTTTTGTCAGTTATTCTCCAATTTCATGCTGTACAACATCTGCTGAGAGACCAGGCCACTCCTGCCCACTCTTCCCACCCTTCCTCTTGGTCAAGTCAGCTTCCTGCTATTAGAAGAAAATTGAGCAGCTTTGAAAACACTGGCATGCATGAGTCAACCCAGCCGCAGAGCAAACGACCTCTAGAAGTAGAGAAATGTTTAAAATATGCTCTTGTAAGTAACCATCCAACACTTAATTGTGAGGCAACTATTTATTCTCTTAAGGTATTTCTTGTAGCAATCCTTGTCTGCCCAGAATTTAACATTGTTTAAACGGACAGGGTGAGTAATGAAAAAGAGCAATGCCATATAAATCAACCCAGGAGCAAATTAGGGTGATGGACTTACAGAACAAGAGACTGGCAAATTGTAAATCCTCTGCGTGGTCTATCGCTCTATGAGCTTTTGTTGAGACTTTCCCTGAAAAACGTACTACGGATTATCGCTGTTATCTGTGGATGTCTGAGGCACACTTTATCACTACAGGAGACATTTTAAAGTTTGGAAGGAAATTCAGTGGGCACTCTTACATCTCAGGCTTTTGATAATGTAGAATTTCAGCTTCTGGGGGAAACCAATTCTGATATAATACAAATCCCCGATATACAATGTCACTTATCACACTGAATGCAAGGTTCTTTCTGATGTCAAACACACACATGAGCACACCAAGATTTATCTGTCTGGCAAAACTGAATTTCAATCTTTTACCAAGAATAATGTTTTGAGTATAAAAACAGTTAATAGTAAGAGGTAACAGATATCAAGTCTAATAAAATTATCAAATTTCCTCTTCTTCTATACAATCTCTCCTGGAGATCTCACATAATTTTTGCAAAGTTCCTCATTTTGTTACTGTGATGATTAAAATTCAATCTTTCTGTTGATATTTTGTTTGTTTTGTGTTTGTTTTTTCCTCCAACCCTGAGCCTTCTCCTAATTTCCTGGACTGCCTATCCAGCTCCACCTGGGTAATTCATCAGTAACTTGAACTCAACATGCCTCAAATTAGACTCATTAATCTTTTTTTTTTTTTCTGAAATAATCTATTTTCATGTTTACCATCTACAAAAAAGACATAATTTTTTTTTCACTCCCTTCCCACCCGCCATTCCAGAATAAACCCTTCTTGTCTTTGCTTCTCATGTTTCTTGGACTGTTAGATGCTACCTTCATGATCCCATTAAAAATAAATAAATAAACAAAAACACTCATGACCAAGCATAAACGAACTTCCTATAAGAAAACACAGATTTGAAGCTTTATTTATACATAGGCATATCGTTTCATGAGCATGTTTTGAGTACTATGACCTAGGTAATTGCAAACTAGTTGCATGACCTTGGAAAGTTCAACAACTTTTCTGTACTTCACTTTCATGAGAAAAAAACATATCATAGCCTCAAAAGGTTATTAAGACGATCCACGGAAATGCTGCGCTTGTGCTTGTTTGCAAACCATAAAGCAATAAAAAAAAAGAAACAATTCAGCCATTTCTGTTCTACAGCCTCATTGATACCACCCTAGTTCAAACCTTGATGATTCCCTTCCTTCTAAAATTGCATTAACGATTAAACAAGTTTTCCGCCCAAGCTTTGATAGCTTCCGACCCACCCAAACTGAGCATTTACCTAACATTTAATAAAGACTACAAAGAGCTCAACACGGCCCTAAAATACAGACATGACCTGAGCCTTATTGTCTGCGAAAGTCGTGACTGCCCTGGCTGCAGAGAGTTAGCCCACGGTAAGGAGTGAGTCTCCCGGCACAGCGCCTGACATCATGTAGTGGGTGTGTGCTAACTGTTGGTTACTGTCCTTTTATTAGTGTTAATGGTTGAAGCCCACATTTCCTGGCTCCCTGCCCAGTTTTCTCTAGTTATAAAACACTGTCTTCTTTATACAAACATGTTTTTTTTTTTTCTGCCTAAACAGCTAAATCTCTATGATACATGCTCATAGGTAGGAATATATATTGTGTCCCCATGGATTTCAATATTGAATGAATAAACATTTAATGAATAAAACTTCCTCAATATTATATTGATGTGAAAATAAATCGTTTCAAAGCTATTTAAAAGCCCTTAAGGCAGTAGGCTATCAGGATACAAAGAGGCACCTGGCATTCATATCAACACCCATAAAATAGAATAATAGCCCTTCCACCTTTTTTCTTTCTCAGGCGCTTAAATTTTTCCAACCGCTCATTTGCATTTCCTTTGAATCCTCAAGCAGTTTTCAAAAATAGCTCTTTTATAGAGAGTAAATTAATCAACAGACATGCAGTTTTCACTGGGGGCAACATCACAAGGAACTCCCGCACTCATGAACTCAGCAATGCAGTAACCTCAGTTTCCCTCCTCCTCCCTCTCTCCTTCCTTTTCTCTCTCTCCCCCTTCTTCTTTCTCCCCTGCTCCCTCTCTTTCTCCCTTTCCCTATCCCTTCCCCTTTCTCTCTCTCTGACACACACACACACACACACACACACACTTGTTTTTATGTTCTCCTCTCTGTCCATGCATCTACTGAAACTGGCTAACTAGGACTGTAGGTGAATCAATTTGCAGCTGCAATAAGTTAGAATTTGGTTCAATGATTCTTGCCCCCCTCTCATTTTAATAACTCAAACCCACTTCTGTGGTTCCCCATGGTTGTTTCTATAAATATGTGCCAGAATAACCACAATACTAGTTATAATTTGTAATATAATTTGTCCTTTGTAAATCTGCTCCATAGACCCCAGTATACATACCTCAGGTATAAGAATGAAACATACGGGGATGCCTGGGTGGCACAGTGGTTAAGCGTCTGCCTTTGGCTCAGGGCGTGATCCCGGCATTATGGGATCGAGCCCCACGTCAGGTTCCTCTGCTATGAGCCTGCTTCTTCCTCTCCCACTCCCCCTGCTTGTGTTCCCTCTCTCACTGGCTATCTCTGTCTCTGTCAAATAAATAAATAAATAAATAAATCTTAAAAAAAAAAAAAAGAAACATACGAAATTGCTGAGAGCCTGTTTTGATGTAGAAAAACAACAATTTCTATGATTTAACATAAACACACACACACATACACACACACACACCATGACTTTAATTGTTTGTTCCCTGTTTTTCCACCACCAGGCTGAGTGTCCTTTGAGAGTAGAAATTGGTCTTAATTTTTTTTTTTTTTTGAGATGCAAGGTTACAGGCATGATGCTTGGCACCCAAAAGATGCTCCGTAGGTAGAAAGGGTCCATTGGTAGAAAATAACTCTCTTTTAGAGAATATTCGTGTGCAGTAATGCTGCATGATGGGCAGAACACTCTTCATGTAGATGAGGCAAGGATTGTCAGAAAAGAGAACTGAGTTGTTAATGAGACACATCTTGTGTCAACGGATCAGCTTTAGAATCCAGGCTCTACTCATTGCCAGTTCTAAGGTCTAAGCAATTTCATCTGATCTCATCATCAAATCACACCAACTTAATGAGTAAGAAATTATAGTTAATTCTATTTTACAGATGCAAAATGGAGTCCAAGGCCATCTAGATAATAAGTAGTGGCACTGGGTTTTGGTGATGCTTGTCCAGCTTCAAAGTCACATGCCCTACCCCTTCATCATGCTGTGATTCCCAAGGCCCACCTGGCAAAATAGAGATGAGAGTCCAGTGAGATGATAAATGTTCAAATACTTTAAAAATAAACAATAGTCATCATTGGTTGTACACTTATGTCCATGTTCGGTATTAGACCTTTCGTATATTTTAACTCATTCATTCCTTAAAATAGATTTTGAAATTGGTATTATTTTTACCCTTTAATGTATAACCTGAGGTTCAAAAAGAAATAACAGCCTACGGTCACCAGGTGGGACATAACAGTCTTAAAATCCCAGTTAAAAATCTTAATTACTTAAATGCAAATATAATAAAGTTAAAAACAATTTTAAAAAGAACTGAAACCTTCCTGTCATCTTTATCTAAAGTATGTTTAATATGGAAGCCCACAGATATGTACTCAAAGCATGAGCCCACTATGTAGAGAGATGACTTTGTTTAGACCTCAGATTTCCTCAACTAGAATGTGGAAATAATAGTAGCTCTGTAAGGTTGAGAATAGGATATTGGACTTAAAAGCTTTGTGTATCATGCATATGATATTCAGGAGAAGCTACTTTCTGACCTTTGTCATGATTCTTTTTGTTAGGGTTTCCCTTCAGCTAGGAGGCATATTAACAAAGCTTCCTTAGTGGGAAGAATATTTACTTAGATAAGTCCTTTAGAGAAACAAAGACCTTTGGATGACACTGGGGATGAGGTGAGACATTGCATCTTAAAGAGATATTGGACCGAATTTTATTTGGTTATAGACTGAAACTCTAAGATGAACTTGTTGAGGAATACTTGAAGAATATGGAGTTTGAAGACTGAGCTCAACTGCCTGCTTGGGAATTTTAAATTTGGGGTACCTGCCCTGAGTTTCCCTGCTAAAAACTTAAGGAGATTAGGGATAATGACGCACACTATGGGGACACCAATAGTGCAGTAGGGGGTACAGATGGAGGGCACCAAAACATTTTCCTCAGTCCTTTCTCTGGCGGTATATAAGGGAACTTTATATCTTCCTAGACCTCATAACTTAACCTCTGTGCTGTCTTGATGAATTACGGGTTCATGCTCATGCTGTCTCAGTGCCCTTCATTCTTGTTTTTCCAAGGGAACCTACTTTAAAGTTCTCTCTTGGGTCATTTTTTCACCATTTATATTTGGGAAGCTTTGCACACCCAAGTGTTTGGATAAAACAATTCTCTGTAGTTGAACAAGACTTTATTTTGTAGTTCATGCACAAGAGTTCTCATGGCAGCTGCCTACTACTGCTGACTGCCCCTGCTGTTCTTTGGTCCTGGGTCTTCCCTGGCCCTCCTACAAACTCCTCGATACCCCCTCAGCCCTACATGTGCTTCCATTGATGCCATACTCCCCTAGCTATGGCACTCATCACAGTCTATTCCAATAATCTGGATTGGTTCTCTAATTTCCCCAATGACTGTATATGCCAGAAGGTCAGCAGCATAACCTGCCTAGTCTATGACTGTGACTCCTGTGTCTTTAGATCCTAACAATATACAAATGAAACTTACCAGATTCTAACAAATAGTCAATTTTGTGAGTAAATTAGTTCATGAATAAAATAAGTTCACATATTTATCGCCCTCAGAAGAATTTAACCTCCATAGACAGTACTCAGTACAGGTGGGTTTAGTAGTCCTAACAACCTTACTTTTAGGGGAGAAATCAGACTCACCAAGGTCAAACATTTTCCCAAGGTCATGGTCACACAATTATTGAAAGGAGAGGAGAAGCCAAAACCCAAGCCTTCTGATTTGAACCCAGGGCTCTGCCTGCTATTCCAGTCACTGCAGGTAGGTGTGTTCATTACAATCACCTTTATATTTAGCCTCCCTTCTAATGTAGGCTCATGTTTTCAGTATTGTACCTAACAATTTAGGTTGTATTCACTGCTGATATATATTTCTAAATATATGCAGTTAATTTAAATGAATAAGATGCCCTGCTGAGTGGAAAATCTGGATTATTATGTCCTGAAAGCAGATCAGCACAACCATTATATGCACATAAAAATAACCTTAGGGCTGTTAATATGAATAATACGTTTTACCACCATTAAAGCAAGATTTAGACATTTAGCCTTTTCTCCCATAACAGGCTGTTCATTTTAGTACAGGGAGACTCTTAATAAAAAAGATTAATGAGGTAAATAGCTTTCTTTTTATACACACAGTTTTTTCCTCTTTCTGGAATTAAGTCTCTTCTGGAAACTCAACTGCTCTCTTTGCTATAAATTAAAGGCTACTCTTTGGTCCAAAAAACAGACAAACCAGGTGCATACAGCAAGAGATTATCTCAAGTATTGATACTGTCAAAGACTTTCACTGGAAAATGTGCCCTTCAAAATTAAACCTTCATGAGGTCTCTCTGCCTCTAAACAGTTTTTCAGCTCGTGACCATATCTAAAAATATATATGAACTGGGTTCAGCTAAAGAAACGATGCAATAAAAATGAAGGTGGTTAAAAAGTCTCCCCCTTTTATTTAAAAATCAAATAGAACATCTTTTATCTGAATTGACACTCTCTGTGACAATGCAAATTCTGTGTTGAATGTGAGGCAGAATTCTTGATTGCCCGTAATTCCTTCCAATCTAGTTTCTCCTTAAACATTGATGCCTGTATCCTTTGGTTTAAGACTCCTTGCTTCCTATTAATAAACAGATGATCTTGGGGAAGAAGCAATCAGTCCTAGACAAAATGAGATGTCTCTGTCCTCAGGCCAATCAGGGATACCTGTATTAAGGGCTGTTGGCAGCTAGTCATCAAAGTGGTTCCCCATGAATCTTGTCTCCTGATAATGCCCTCCTTGCCTGCTCTTGGATAGGGCTGGATAACCTGGATAACCACTAAGTTATTGTGCAAATGATGGAGCATGACTTCTGAGGCTAGGACATAAAAAACATGGTGGCTTTTGTCTTTCATCTAGGATCATTCTCACCAAGGAAAGTTAGTCTCTACGTCATGAGGACATAGAGGACATAGAGGGTCGAAGCACTAATAAAACCATTTACATAGGACTTTTGCACACTAGATACATGTTAAAGCATGCTCCCTTTTAAAAAGGGATATAATCACTATTACTACCTATTGTTGGCAAATCAGGGAATAGGCCAGAGAGGACCACTGAGTGACCTAGTGCCACATGGCTCATAAATGGGAGAGTGGATATTCAAAACCAGGTCTAGAAAAAATCTATTTCCCCCCCACCACACCATGTTGAGAGGTTCAGTTTCAAAGTTCAATTCAAAGAGCTAATGCATAGAGAAACAAGGCAACCTGCCCAAACCTCCAGATCCAATTCCTGTGTTCTTCCAGGTATCCTGCAGAAAAGAGACAACACGATTTCTGGACCCAGGCACTCCTCCCAAGTGCCAGGAGTCCAACCTGGGGACAGACAAAATCCAATGATTGTTCAATGTGAGGGAAGAGAGAGAGTGTACAAAGGCACAGCTTCTTTGTCTCAATCGAAGACTATTCTGAAGGTCCAAACCAGTTCCAGAACCCTCTCCAGGCTGAGATATCATTTTTGTTGCAATATCATTGCATTTCAAGTTCTTGTTCTTCTGATGCCCTTGCTTTCACTTTCTGCATGTTGATGTTTGCCAGTCCACCCTTCCACAAGTTTCCTTGTGGAAGTTCCTATTTTAGAGTCTATTTCCCAGGTAACATTTATAGTTTGTCTTACTTCTCAATTCATTTCTATATTTTTTTAATGGTTTAGCTGGCCTCGATGTTTCTAAGGTAATGATTCTCATAGTGTCATCCCTGAATAGCAGCACTAGCATCATTGGGAGAATTGTGAGAAATACATATTCTGTCTCCACACCAGTTCTACTGAACCAGAATCTTAAGAGGTGGAAACCCAGAATGTGTGTCCAACACGCCCTCCAGTGGAGTCCACTGTACCAGGAAGTTTGAGAACCACTGGTGTAAGATTTATTCCAGCTCTCAAACATCTTGGCTTTGGGTTGCTGTCATATAATATCCTCCAGCTGGTTGGTCCTGAATCTCCACTGGATTAGAGCACACTTAATTTGTGCTTCAAACGATGTAAAATTAGATTACATTCAGTAGTTCTTATATGCAGGCACTGGACATCAAACTCTGAATGTTCACAGTGTTGCAGGGAGTTTATTCTAGTAGGTCTGTTGGGTACAAAGGAGTATAAACTTTGGGGCCAGAAGAAGCTGCCTTCTGATACTATCTTTACCATCATCGTGATGTATAACTTTCAGAAGTCATGGCGACTCTCCAAGCTGTGGTTGTCTCATCTGTGTAATGGGTTTGTACATTCATGCCCTGCATACTTCATGGAACATTCAGCAAAGATTGCATGATATAATTTGAGAAAAAAAGAAAGCTTGTGGTCACATGTTTTTCTTATGGGATCTGGAAATTTGCACACCCTACGAGCAAAGAAAACACTGCATGCATATATGACTATAAGAACTACTGGTTACATGTATTGAGTAGTTATTATGGTTTAAACATGTAATGATAGTATATAACACATATACTTTGTTTGATTTCTTGTGAGGAGGGTAAGTTTTACAGAGAGGGAAATGAATCACAAAGCTCATCCCTGTCAGATCTACAGATTCAACATAAACAATTTTTGTGTTGAATTACTATTCTCTAGTGACTTTGTTTTTCTTCAAAACTAAAAATTTTAAGAATTTACTGATAATAATAAATGAGAATACTAATACCTAACACTTTCATAGCGTTTACAACATATATATATTATTTTGTTTCAGGGATGTGCCTATATATATAATTATACCTA
Organism: Ursus arctos; assembly: GCF_023065955.2. Classification (NCBI taxonomy): domain Eukaryota; kingdom Metazoa; phylum Chordata; class Mammalia; order Carnivora; family Ursidae; genus Ursus; species Ursus arctos. The sequence goes on along the minus strand of NW_026623111.1, from coordinate 8,420,614 downwards.
ATTATAACAAGATATTATTAGTACAATTATATATAATTATAAGATTTTATAATTATAATTTTATAATTATATTTATAATTAGACATATATAATATTATATTAAACATTATATTATTAGGTATTAATGTTAGTCTAAATTTATAGATTTAAAAAAATAAAACCACCAGAGCACAGAGAGATTAAGTAACACACAAAGTTGCACAGCCATATAAGAAGAGACACTGGGATTCAGACTTGTTTTAGAGACTCTTGAGTGTCACCACTGTGAAGTACTATCTCTCAAAATAACACGTTGCTGGTATTATCTCAAATAAATGACCATATTTTAGCACCTTTCTTGCTATCACTTTGGTGTGGCGATATATGATATCATGGCTAACAGGGTCAGCAGATCGGGAATGGAATCTGCATAGGAAAGTACAACAATAACCACAGAACACCCAGAATTCTGAAGTCTTGTAACATAGTCCCCTTGGGCTGAAGCCCACATACTAAGTAAGCGTGAAGGGAGATACATGGATATCTTTGATCTTTTATTCTTGGCTGGCCAAGTCTTCTTAAAATCCTCTTCATATTTTGCTGATCTTTCACAGTAAGAAGTAGAAAGTATTGTCACCCAAAACAACCACAATGACAAGAATAACCACTAGGTTTCTCAGATTCCTTGGCTGTGAGGGCTCCAGAATGTGATCTCCATTTAGCCAATCAGGCAACTCATGCAAGAGACGGGTGAAGAGAATAGCATGAAGAAAGTAGCCTGTGACTGGGATGATTGCTCCTTTGGTCAAAGTGCCAGAAGGGGCCACTGTGATTAGAGCTGCCCATATACTGTGTGGAGTGTGGTCAGTGACAAAGAGCAGGTGATGATGACAGTGGTGTTTGTGCTTCCAGCATGGTGGGCTTCATTCCTGTGTTGTTCCTGGCTTTGTTTTCCTTACTGGGTAACACATAACACTGCTTCTCTGTTTGTCCTAGGGGTTCTGTGAACTTCCTGGTGCCTTTAATAAATCCTCTTGGCTTCAACTAGCTAGAGTCATGTGCCATTTATCTATTGCTGCATGATAAACCACCCCCAAATTTAGTGGCTTGAAACAACAACTATGTTGCTCTTTTTACAGTTCTGTGGCTCAGTAACTCAGGCTGGGTTCAGATGGGCAGTCCTTCCACTGGACTTTCCTGGAGTTACTCTTATGGCTGCTGCCATCCCAGACCTTAGCCCTAAGTGGATGACCCAAGGCAGCCGTACACATGTCTGGCAGTTAGCAGGCGCTCTTGGCTGGAGTGTCCAGGCCAAATCTCATAAGCTACATATTGCTGTTTTTGCCACTTCTGTTGAAAGCTGTTGATAGGTTATGAAGTCAAATCTTGAGTCTCATATACTCTGAGTAGGGAAAACATAAAATAAAAGAATTATAACACAGTGAGACTGGATATGATATAAGTAAACATTGAGGATGATGAGAGCATAAAAAGTACAGGCTAGAATATGACAAAGACAAGAAAACCTGAAATGAATGGTGTGTCTATGTGTGGAGACACTTGGAAGGGGGTATTACAAACAGCTGGGCTTTGCTGGAGTAAAAGTGATAATGTGGGAGGCTGCAGGAGATGGAGCAAGAGAAAAAAAGCAGAAGCAAGCTCAGGAGGGTCCTTCTGTGCCAGGCAAAGGGGTTGGGCTCTATCTTAGAGGCAGTGAATGGACCATGAGAAATTTTAATCCGTGGTGAAAGCTGGTGACATATCTGCTTTAGGAAGATCACTCTGGAAACCATGAGAAAGGTAGATCTGAAAGCAGCAAGACCTTGCCTACCCTGAGGATAGCCCAAGGGCATCTTAGAGCCTCTGACAATATATGTCTCTTGTTTCCCTCATATCAAATTTTCAACCTGAAGCATTGTCCACTAGAATATCATTAAGCTACTCCCACTCACAGTTTAAGCAACTCGCAGTTGGGGATGCCTAGATATTTTAAGGGTGGGTTATTTGATTTGCTTTTTTCTAGTCTACAATAAAATGAAAATAAATGGCTCCTAACCTATGCCTCCAGCACTCCCTCTACACAAACCAATCTCAATTCAGACTATTAGATCAAGCTGGCTTCTACTCAAAAGCTAATTTTGGATGAAAAGATGAATCTAAAATTCCCGACAATACAGAGAAAAAAATTCTGGGTCAGTCTAGAAGGACTGGGTGGCTCAGTCAGTTGATTGTCTGACACTTGGCTTCAGCTCAGGTCGTGATCTCAGGGTGGTGAGATCAAGCCCTGTGCCAGACTCTACACTCCGCAGGGAGTCTGCTAGAGATTCTCTTCCTCTCCCTCTGTCTCTCCCCGGCTCACTCACTCTCTCTCTTTCTTTCTTAAATAATAAATAAATAAATCTCTTTTAAAAAAATTCTGGGTAGGTCTAAATTTGTCACCCATCGTCCCAGGTATTCTATCATTTGTACTGCCCTATTCCTTTACTTTACAGTATTTATCATTATCAGTAATTACAAGTTTACCAGAATATCTCTTTGTGATCTGTTGCCACCACTAAACTGACAGCCCCATGAGCACCAACTATGTCTCTCTTATTTATTTTGCTCACACTGCTCAGCAGTGTCTGTCACACAAAAATCAATGGATATGTAAACAAGGTGAGAAGGGGAAATGATCTCATTTTATACAAGTTCTGTTTCCCAATGAAAGCTTCATGACTGCCATTCAAATCTGTCTTATGAAAGCTAAGCTGATAGGGTACCATATGTGGTGGTAAGAGCAAGGTCTTTGGAGTCCAGTAGACTAGGATCAAACCTTGCATTAGCACAGATGGCTGTATAACTTCAGAGAATGTATATTAGTGTCCTGTGGCTGCCATACAAATTACTAGAAACTGAGTGACTTAAAACAACAGAAATGTGTTCTTTCACAGTTCTAGAGATCAGAAGTCTGAAACCGAGGAGTCAGCAGGACCACACTCCCTCCAAAATTTCTAGAAGATAACCCTATCTTGACTCTTTCAGATTTTGTTTACTTCTGGTATTCCTTGGTTTGTACCAGCATAAATTAAGACTCTGCCTCTGTCTTCACTTGGAAATCATGTGTCTCTGTATTTAGTCTATTCAGCCTATGTTTTCCAGACAAACAAAACCAATAGGTTATACACATAAAAATTAGCTCATGTGTTTATAGAAGCTAAGAAGTCTCACGATTTGTAGCTGGCAAGCCAGAGACACAGGAAAGCCCACAGTATTGTTCCAGTCCAAATCAGAGGCCTGAGAACCAGAACTGATAGTGTAAGTTCCAATCTGAGTCCAAATCCAAAAGTAAAAGAAGATCAATGGCCCCAGCTTGAAGACAGACAAACAGAAAGAGAATCGTTTCTTACTCAGGCTTTTATTCTATTCAAGCCTTCAGTGGATTTGCTGTGTCCCACCCACATTGGGAAGGGTAATCTGCTTTACTCAGTCTATAGATTCAAATGCTAGCCTAATCAAGAAACACCATGACAGTCATGCCTGAAATAATGTTTAACCAAATATCTGGGCACCCCTGTGGCCCAGTCAAGTTAACATATAAACTTAATACTCATACTGTGTCTTTCCCCTTTCTGCCTCTTATAAGGATATTCTTATTGGACTTAGGGCCCACTCAAATTTAGTATGACTACTTCTCAATCTTTACATTAATTAGGTCTGCAAAGACCCTGTCTCTACATACGATCACATTCACATGTCCTAGAAGTTAGGACTTGGACACATCTTTTTTTAGAACACAACAAACACTTCTCCAAAGAAGACATACAAATGGCTAACAGATACATGAAAAAATGTTCAACATCACTAGCCATCAGGCAAATACAAATCAAAACCACAATGGGATACCACCTTACACCAGTTAGAATGGCAAAAATTAACAAGACAGAAAACAACAAGTGTTGGCGAGGGTGTGGTGAGAACGCGAGCTGGTACAGCCACTCTGGAAAGCAGTATGGAGGTTCCTCAAGATGTTAAAAATAGAGCTACCCTACTACCCAGCAATTGCACTACTAGGTATTTACCCCAAAGATACAGACGTAGTGAAAAGAAGGGACACATGCAACCCAGTGTTCATAAGCAGCAATATCCACAATAGCCAAACTGTGGAAGGAACTGAGATGCCCATCAACAGGTGAATGGATAAAGAAGATGTGGTTCGTATATACAATGGAATATTATTCAGCCATCAGAAAGGATGAATACACACCATTTGCATCGACATGGATGGAACTAGAGGGGATTATGCTGAGTGAAATAAGTCAAGAAGAAAAACAAAATTATCATATGGTTTCAATCATATGGGGAACAACGTAAGGAATAGCACAGAGGACCACAGGGGAAGGGAGGGAAAACTGAATGGGAAGAAATCAGAGAGGGAGACAAACCATGAGAGACTCTGGACTTCAGGAAACAAGCTGAGGGTTACTGAAGGGAGGGGGCTGGGGAGATGGGGTAACCAGGTGAAGGACATTAAGGAGGGCATGTGTGGTGATGAGCGCTGGGTGTTACAAGCAACTAATGAATCATTGAACACTACATCAAAAACTAATGATGTACTATATGCCGGCTAATTGAACATAATAATAAAAAAATTAATTCAAGAAAAGAACACAATTGGATTCACTACTGTATTAGTTTACTAGGACTTCCATAACAAAATACCATAGACTGGATGACTTTAACAACAGAAATTTATTTTCTTGTAGTTCTGAAGGCTGGCAGTCGCTAAAGGAGGTGGCCTTACCTGCTAGAGACTTGGAGGAGATTTTTGCAGCTAGATCACTCTATTGGCTTATCCTGTATAATCATGGAAGCCTGACAACCTTCCTACGTGTTGCTCCATTTCTGTCTCCAGCATCCCAAGCTGGCAGTATTTCTGTTCCCATAACTCCATCTCTATTCCTGGCTTCTGCTGAGATGCCTTGTTAGATCCATGAGTCACACCCATAATCTCTTCAGCAAACGATTTTTTCAGCCATGCTCTTGGTGTACTCTCCAGAACATATTACCTCATGTTTTTGTGATATGGATAGACTGAGGCGTTTCCAAATCTTCAAGTTCGGGTTCAGTTTTGCTTAACACTTCCTTCAATTACCTCTTTCCTCTCATATTTTCCTAAACACAGTAAGAAGAAACCAGGCTAAGGCTTCAATATTTTGCTTGGAAATAAACTTACAAGTAGGTCACTTGCAAAATCTCTACTTTCCTCAAAACATAGAACACCATTTGGCCAAGTTACTTGCCACTTTATAACAAGGATCATTTTTCCTCCTGTTTCCAATAATGTGATGCTTATTTCTGTCTGAGAATTCACCAGAATCATCTTTAATGTCCCTATTCCTAGCACCCATCTCTTCTAGACTTTTTTGAGCATGTACCTCAAAACATTTTTAGTGTCTACCCTTCAGCTGGTTCCAAGGCCATTTCCACATTTTTAGGTATTTATTATAGTAGCGCCCCACTTTTCAGTACTGAAATCTGTATTAGTTTGGTAGAGCTGCCATAATAAAATAATACAATGAGGGTGGCTTAATGAAGAGGAATTTGTTTTTCACCACTCTAGAGTCTTGAAGTCCAAGATCATGGTGCCAGCAGATTTGGTTTCTTCTGAGGCCTCTCTCCTTGTCTAGATGACCACCTTGTTGCTGCCTCTTCATATGGTTGTCTCTCTGTGCACACACAGCCCTATTGTGTCTTTCTTTGTGTGTCCAAATCATCTTCTCATAAGGACACTAATCAGATTGGATCAATGCCTACTTATATGACCTTGTTTAATCATAATTACCTCTTTAAAGGCTCCATCTCCAATTATATTCTGAGGTACTAGGAGTGAGGGCTTCAGCATATGAATTTTGGAGGGAACATAATTCATTCCATAACATTTACACAATGTATATACATGCTCGGAGGTAAATATAAATATATATCTGTATAGATATAGATATAGATATAGATATAGATATAGATATAGATAGAGAGAAGAGCTCCTCCTATCATTGGCTGGCCTACGTTATTGAATAGTGCTTAGAATGATTCTCTTGAATCATGATCACCAACTCAATCGTTCTATGTGAGAAATCTCAATACTTGAGTCCAAACCATAGGTCTTCTGAGTTACGAAGACTTGAACTTTGCCTTGTTTGTTACGGTCTTTGGGGAGAATAACCATTAGCATTGTGGATCCATATAACCAGCCTTGCATGCCTGCTATGTAAAAAGGAGCCTCCTCTTCTGCAAAAAAGTGGTAAGGTAACATTCAACAAGCCCAAATTAATTCTTTCTCTCCCTTTTATGTATCTGTTTAGTGAATGCCAGCAATAAATCAGGCCTCATTTTAGGATGTGGAAGATACATCTAGCTCCTAGCAGGTTGAACGAGACAATTAGTTATCTGTCCCAAGGTAGCTTGCATTATGGAGAACAAGAAAAATAAGTAATGATATATGAAAAGATAAATTGAGTGCGTGATAACAGTTTTGAATGCTAATGATGATGGTAAAGAGACTATATTGGGTGGGAGTGGAGAAAAAGAAGGTACTTCAGACCAGGTGGTGAGAAAACTTGTCCACAGAAAGGATTTAAATTAGTACCTGAATAATGAAAAGTAGTAATCTCAAGGTAAAAGTGAAGGAAAACATTTTGTACAAAATGAGTAAGTTCAAAGACCCCAAAATAGGAAAAAAAGTGCATTTTTCTAGTTTAAAAAAATGATAGTAATAAAAAAAGATGTGTAGTAGGATTGCGGTGTGCTGATTGAGGGAAAAAGTCACAGTCTAGAGTGACCTATTTTTAAAACATAATGATATATCCCCAATGAAGAAGAAGTGGTTGAAAGATATTAGGCCAAGGAATAAAAAATCTAAAACATACTTTTCAAAGGATACTGCCAGCTGTGTGAAAAACTGTAACTTCTAGCTCAGGCCAAGGAGTAAACTCGCCACAGCCAATCTCTCCCAGGGATTACCCTAAAACTTTATATAAAATAATACAAGGAACTATTTGAAAACTCTGAAGAGTAAATAAAGCAGACAGAGTATAGAAAAGAGTCATACTGAGAGAGACGCATTACAGGGGTGAATTTACTTATTTTTTCTTACTCTTGTGGCTTTGTTCTGACAGCAGTCCTAAGCTACAGTACTGCACTTCCATCCATGTTATTGAAATCCCAACAGGAGTAAGAAGGGTGCAGAAGAAGTTTTGAGTAAATAATGACCAAAAACTTCCTCAATATCATGAAAAATATAAATTTGCAGGTTCAAGGAGCTCAGTCAACTCTAAACAAACAAACTAAAGAAAAACAGTGCCTAGACATTATAATCAAATCAGTCTTTTGACAACAAAACACCCCCCCAAAAAAAAAAAAAAAAACAAAAACACAGTTCTCTAAGGAACTAGAGAAATAATACACATTACACCATGTAGAACAACAGTTCAAAAGTCATGGATTTCTCATCAGAAACTATGGAAGACAAAAGAGAGTGGCACAACATTTTGAAATGCTGAAAGAAAAATAAAATAAAGTGCTAAAAGAAAATGCTAGAATTCCATATCCAGTGGGAATATTTAATAGAAGTGATCACAAAATAAATTTTAGATGAAGGACAACTCAGAGAATTCATTTTCAGAAATTCTGAACTAAAAAATATATAAAATATTGTCTTTATATTAAAGGGAAATAATACTGTAGGGAAACTTGAGGTCTCAGAAATAAAAGTAAAGGGGTACCTGGGTGGCTCAGTCAGTTAAGCATCTGCCTTCAGCTCAGGTCATGATCCTGCAGTCCTGGGATTGAGCCCTGTACCTGGCTCCCTGCTCAGTGAGGAGTCTTCTTCTCCCTCTCCTTCTGCCCCTTCCTACTTTTCCTGCTCTCTCTCTCTCAAATAAATAAATAAAATATTTAAAAAAATAAAGTAAAAACAACAGAAATTGTAAATATATGGGTTAATATAAAAGTCTATTTTCTCCTCTTAAATCCTTGAAAATATTCATGACTACTGAAAGTAAAAATGATAATATTGTTTAGTGGGGCATTCACTGTGAAAGTAGTGCATATGACACCATAACATAAATGTCAGAGGGGAAGGATAAAGATCCTGGTATGCTTGAAAGACTTCGGACTCTTTCTTGAACTACTAAAATAATAACTTTATACACACAATGAAAGCTTAATCTCTAGAACAACCACTCAGAATAAATATATAAAATAAATTCTAACAGTATATGAGAAAAATCCAATGGATAAAAAGTCAATTGAATAAAGTGAAAGCAGGAAAGGGAGAACAGAGAAACAAAACTCAGGAAGTTCAAACAAAACCATTGATAAATGGCAGACCTAAATCCCACTGTATCAATATCACAATAAATGAAAAGGGTCTAAAGACAGTTATTGAGAGCCTTAAGCTGTCAAGTTGGAAAAAGAAAAGCACAACGTAAATCTATGTATGTAAATACATATATATATATATATATATGTATTTATATTTATAAAAACTTTATTTTAAATATAAAGATGCAGATAAGTAAAATTTTTTAAATGATACAAAGTGTGATATTGCAAAAAAAATCACTAATCTAAAGACAGCTTAGGTGCCAATATTAATATAAAAAAAAGTAGACCTTAGCATAGGAAAAATTGCCAGGAATAAAGAGAAAAATTACACAATAATATAGCAGCCAATTTACCAGGAAGATTTTAAATTTGCAAGTGTGTATGCACTTAAGAAGAGAGTTTTAATACATAAAGTGAAACCCGATTGAATTGAAAGTAGATATTAAGGAAATCCAATAATTTTAGCTGGAGATGTCAACATTCTTTATTCAGCAGTGTACAGAAAAACTAACCAGGAAATCAGTAAGACCATAGAAGGCCTGAGCATCACTAACAACAGATTTGATCTCTTTGATATTTACAGACTACTCCACCCAACGACAGCAGTATACAAATTCTTTTTAAGTGCACACTGGACATTTGCCAAGATAGACGATATTCTGAGCCATAAAATAAAACTCAGCAACTTAAAAAGTATAGAAGACATCTAAAGTGTAGCTTGTGGTTATGAAAGAACTGAAATTGAAATCAGTAGCAGAAAGATATCTTGAAAATCTACAAATGCTTGAAAATTAAATGCAGTTCTAAAAATCTATGAGTCAAGAGAAATTCAAAAGTGAAATTGGAAAATATTTTGATCAAAAAATTTTTAAAATAGACATTAAAGTGGGATGATGTTAAACAATGCTTAGGGAAAATATAGCTAGCATTGCATACTTCTATTATAATAAAACCAAAAGTTTTAAATTCACAATTCCATCATTAAACTTAAAAAACAAAAACTAGATACATAAGATCAAATTAAACCCAAAGCCAACAAAATAAGAGAAATAATAAAGATAATATTAGAAATACCAATACTATTCAAATTGTTCCAAAAAATAAAAAATGTGCACACATTCAAATTTTGTTTTATAAATCCAGAATGATCCAGAGTCAAACATTGACATTATACTACATATCAATATTCTTTATGAATGTAGATATAAAAATAATGAGAAGAAAATTAACAGATTAAATACAAAAATATTTTAGGGGCGCCTGGGTGGCTCAGTCATTAAGCGTCTGCCTTCGGCTCAGGGCGTGATCCCAGCATTCTGGGATCGAGTCCCACATCAGACTCCTACGCTGGGAGCCTGCTTCTTCCTCTCCCACTCCCCCTGCTTGTGTTCCCTCTCTCACTGGCTGTCTCTCTCTTTGTCAAATAAGTAAATAAAATCTTAAAAAATAATAAAATAAACACAAAAATATTTTTAAAAAATAATGCATCATGGTCAAATAACGTTTGTCCTGAGAATTCAGAGCAGATTTGCCATTTGAAAATCAAGTAATATAATTCAGAATATCAGCAAAATAAATAAAAGATAATCTCAATAGATGCAGAGAAAGTATTTGACAAAATACAACATTCATTCACATCAAAACCCCTTAGCAATAAGAAATAGAAAGGAACATTAATAACTTGATATTTAGTGGTGAACAACTGAATACTACTTTCTGAAGATTGAGATCAAGAAAGGGTGTTTTCTCTTGACACTCAAATTTGATATCAAATAAGAGGTCTGAGATAGTGCATAAAGGCAAGTAAGTGATTAGGTGATAGATAAATGATAGATGATAGATTAGATGATAGATAGATAGATAGATAGATAGATAGATAGATAGATAGATGATAGATAGATAGATAGATAGATAGATAGATACAGATAGATTAGATAGATAGTTGATAGATAATAGATGATAGATAGATGATAGATAAAGATAGATGATAGATAGAAAGAATATGAATTGGAAAAGAAAAATAAAACTGTCTTTGCAGCATAAAAAACTCAAAGAATCAACAAAAAGATTCTCAAACTGAATAAACATGTTTGTAGTACAGAAACATCAATATAAAAATCAATTTTATGTTTTTCTACCACCAATGAAAACCTGGAAATTGAAATTTGAAAATAGCATCTGAAACCATGAAATACTTACATAAAACTAACCAAATATGTGCAATGAAAGCTGCAATACACTGATAAAAAGGAGTCAATGTGAACTTAAATAGAGGGATATAGTGAGTTCACGGATTAGAAGACACAGCATTAAGACACCAATTCTCCTCCAAATAAATCCATAGATTTAATGAAAGCTCAATTAAAATCACAGCAGGTTTTTTTGTAAATATCAATAAGTTGATTATAAAGTTTATACGAAGAGTCAAAGACTTGAAATAACCAATATGATTTTAAAAAAGAAGAAAGTTGGAGGATACTCTCTGATCTTAAGATGTACTATAAATCTATAATAATCTAGATAGTGTGGTATTAATGACAGGGGAAATATATAGACCAGTGAAGCAGAACAGAGAGACAGGTAGAAGCCCCACATATACGATAAGTTGATTTTTGTCAAAAATGAAAAAGGAGTTCAATGGGGGGAATGTAGGCTTTCTAAGACGTAGTGCTTAAAGAATTGAAAACAAAATATGCCTCCCTTCCTCCAAAGAAAAAGAGAGAGAGAGAGAGAAGGAAGGAAGGAAGGAAGGAAGGAAGGAAGGAAGGAAGGAAGGAAGGAAGGAAGGAAGGAAGAAAGAAAGAAAGAAAGAAGAAAGAAAGAAAGAAAGAAAGAAAGAAAGAAAGAAAGAGAGAGAAAGAAAGAGAACACCTTAACACATATTATGTACCTTTTACAATATAAGTGACTAAATTGATAACGGATTTGACTGTGAAAACCTAAAACTATAAAACTTTGTGATCTTGGGCTAAGTGAAGCTATTTTAACTATGACATGAAAATCATGACCTAGGAATAAAATGAAGATAAATTAAATTTAATCAAATTTTAAAACTTATTCCCTGTGAAAGACCCTGCTAAGAGAATAAAAGACAAGACATAGTCTGGGATAAAATATTTGCAAAACTTTTACTGACAAAGAATATGTAACAAATTTTCACCAAAAAAAATATATATATGTATAGCTGGCAAATAAGCACATGAAAAGATGTTCAACATTGCATATTATATGTAATATTATAATATATAATACTATATATATACAAAAATACTATCTCTATATCTGCAGATATAGATACATAAAATGAAAAGATGTGCAATTATATATAGACTATATATATAAACTCCAAGTGCTCAAGTGCTGGCAGAAATACAGAGCAACTGGAGCTTTCTCATCCATTTCTCATGAGTATGAAAAATTGTAAAGCCACTTTGGAAAAACAGCTTGGCAGTTTCTTGTAAAGTCAAATGTACACATATCATATGACTCCTAACGAAGGAAATTAACGCAGAGAAATACAAAGTTACGTGTACAAAAAAACCTATGTGGCTTCATACTCATCCCGAACTGGAAACAACCCAAATGACCTGTAATTTCATGAACAGGTAAACAAATTACTATCTATTGCCACAATGGAACACAACCAACAAACTACTTATACACACGACAACATGGATGCATCTCAAATGCATTTCCCTGAGTGAGAGAAGCCAGACTTAAAAGGTTATAGAACATATGATAACATTTCCATGATATTCTAGAAAAGACAAAATTGCAGGAACGGAAAGCAGATCAGCGGTTTCCAGGGATTGTGTGTGAAAGGATGGGTTTTACTGGAAAGGAACAGGAAGAGGGGATCTTCAGGAGTAATGAAACTGTTTTGTGTGCATTTGTCAGAACTTACAGAACCGTACAAGAGTGATTTTGCTGAGATCAATGCATTTGAAGAGTGGAAGGTTAGATTATAGGGAGTGAAAATTAATCCTGGTGTTAATTAAAAAGGAATTGTGGTAGTCAAGGCAAGAAATGGCCCACGAGCTGGGGTTTTGGAGATGGAGAGCAGTGGACACGGGGTGTTTTCAAACTTTGACTGGCAGGCTTTGCAATGATTGCAAGTGTTGGATTGAAGGAGAATAATCATACAACAATTAACTCCCAGTTTTGGGCTGGATCAGTGAGTGAATCGTAAGGACATTTACTGAGACTAAAAGAGGGAAAGTTTTGGAAGATAGGTTGATGAAGGAGTTTAGGAGCTGTGTTTTGGAGGCACTCATTACTGAATGTCTGCTTGACAAATACAGTGGATTTCACCACCCAAATGAACCCACTCATGAAGATTTTTCCCAGCTTCTTAATATGCTACATACATATAAATCTTTAATCAATCTTCTACCTGAATTTCCTTTTCCACTTTCCTCACAAATAGTATAGACTCTGTTCTACATACTACATTGTTGACTTTCTGTCCATCCCTGATCCCTTCCTGAAAACCATCCCAAACCGTAAGCACAAAGGTGGTTTTCAATATTACAGAAACTTCTTTCTGAGACATTCTATGTGGACCTTATCCAATCCATGAATTCACAGGCATTTCTGAGAGTCTTCTCTTTGCCTAGAACCCTGTTCCTCTGTAACTGCTGAGACAAGACAGACAGGACATTTGTTGCAAAAGAGCTCCTAGTGGTTGGAAAGACAGCGCGCGCACGCGCGCGCGCGCACACACACACACACACACACACACACACACACACAACCCTCCCACACCACTATTAAGGATTAAAGGACAGTCCAGTTAAACAGGAGGTTCTGAGATTTAAGATTTAAGGTTCTGAGATTTAAAAATGGTTTGCTTAGCTCATGTGAAACACAAGCTTCATATGGGGGATATGCCATAAGCCTAGAAAAATAGGAATGCCCTGTCCACGCTGAATCTAGGAGTATGCCAGAATCTTCTTTCCATTGCCAAAATCTGTGTTTATTTATGCTGAAGAGAAAACAATTGAACCGATGTGTGTACAATATTTTGTGAACTGTAATGTGCCATATAAATTGTCAGTGCTACCATTACTGTTATTAATGTGTGCATTATTATTCCCTCAAACCATGCTCCCTGGCTGTTAAACCTGGGTTTTAAAACCAATGTGTGTAACAGAATAGTGTTTGCTGAGACTGAAATAAAAGCCACAATGATGTAAATCCGACACATTTTTAGTGTTATGCAGAGTCTAATTGTTATTGTCCACATGGTAATTCAGAAACAGGACAAGGGGATGGGAAAAGAGACCTGGCCCAGGACGAGGCAGGTTTGTGTTCTGGATTTATCCCTTCCATTAATTACCTCTGAGACCCCAGGCAGGGGCTCTTTCTCTCTGGGGTCTTCAGATTTACCAGCCATGGAGTGAAGGAGTAGGAGACCATGTTCTCCCAGGTTCCCTTTGCATATAATACTGCATGGATTGTGTAAGCAGCACTGATGAAAGCATGTCAGCTAGAACTTGCTCACTGCGTTTTAGGAGGGCATGGCCGAGCCAGAGGAGAAAGTCAGCAGCGGCAGTTCTCATAGACTTGAGTGATGCCTGTTGTGAGAGGCGCCCAGCACAGCTGGCCCCAGCCAGGAGGCTGCCCAATGCTGGAGGGGTGCTGGGTTAACATCTGGCCCTGGGTGATGGTAAGTTACTGAGGAAGAAAATGTTACATGGATTGGCTGGACTCCAGCTGTTACATTTGATGGTTATGAATCCCAAGGCCTCCCACGGAGCAAGAGAGTTTCCACAGAGAAGTAAATTCTATCAATAATAATAATAATAATAATAACAATAATGAAAATAGTATCACAGTTATTATAATAATAGCTGGGTTTATTGTGTGTTTTTCCCGTTGAGCAGTCAGACACAATTACAAGCAGTTTGTGTATAAACTCGTATAATCTTCACAACACTATAAAATAGATACCATAATTACCTGACCTTTACAGATAAGGAAACGGACACAGAAAAGTTAAGTTATATCTTAGAGTCACACATTAGTAGGTGGCGGGGCTAGAATCCAAATTCAAACACCTTTCCATAGAGACAGGTGTTATCAAACACAGAACAAAGCCGCCAGTAAAACGGGAGAACTGTTTACTGTTTACCCAAATTCAAGCCTTTTTTCCTTTTAAAAGTTTCCATTTTATGTGTATAATGTTTCCAGCAAAACATACCCTTCTTCTGGTGCTCCACTTGACCAAACTCTACTTCTCCTTTGTGATTGTGCCCGAGTGTCAACACCCTGTGAAGAGTCACAGCCTCCTTGAGTGGAGTGAGCCCGTCCTCCTTCCGCCACACGGGTTTGAATTCACTTCTCTTGTCCGCTAACTGCATCAGCTGTTTCTGCCAGACTTACGAGTCTGGTCTATGTCTCAGACTCAGGAATGTTTTGACTGTTGTGTATACCCAGTCTCTTCTGCTATTACTGGAATCGAGTAAGTGTTTAGTAAATGTTTGGTGATTGAATGCACGCACGAATGAAGGAATGAGTAGAAAAACGCATTGTCCCCACTGATCCTCCCGGCAGCCCTGTGAGCTAAGTGGGGCACCATTCCTAGTCTCCACTTCCCAGAAAACAAAATGGGGCTCAGAGAAATAGAACGTGTTCTCCAAGATCCCCCTGGAACTGAACTAATGTGAGTTCACTCCTTGGTAAGTTACAGACAGAGACTACACTGGGTAGAGTTGTCGCACAAAGGAAATTTTTATTTGCAGCAAATAAGGAGATCATGGGTAATAACTTCCAAAGCCGTGACTTTCCAAAAGTGGGTTTCTTTTATTTAAGGTTAGAATGAATATTCAGAAAGGGGAACTTTGTCCTCATATGTAGAGGAGAGCATAAGATTGTGCAGGGGTACTCAGAAAACATGCCCCTACAGGCATCCTGTGTTCTGTTAGGGAAGCCCGTGCTCCGCCTAGGGCAGAGTCTAACATAGTCAGGAAGCAGAGGAAACTGTCAGACAAGGGGAAGGCACTGCACTATGGCCACGCTCCAAGAGCCGGGTATAAACTGGATGGGGACTTGGGCTCCATGTTTAGGGTGAGTAATGCAGGGTCCTGCTTACTTCGAAACAGTACCGGGAGTTTTACCATTGCTAATGTCTCTTGATATGATTAGACTACGTCCTGACCTGGTAGTGACTGTTAGTTTCTGGATTCCCTTTGTTCCCTTAAAATCTTTTTGCATTTCTCTGAAATTTTGATACCTCCTAAGAAGTTTTGCAAAAGTATGCTAGAGCAAGTGGAGCCCGAAAGGCACAGATGATGGGAAATAGTGGGGGGACCTAAGATGACTTCTCTTTCTTTTTCTGGGGACCCCTAACTCTTTCTACTTACACCTCCAGCTGTCAGAAATACAAGCCAGGTTAGAAGCCCAAATCTTTTGACTCCCGGCCTGGTGCCCTGTCCAGCCTGGTGCCCTGTTCAGCCTTGTCTAACTGGCCCTAACCCACCGGGGACTACGTGAAGACATGAGACCTGGGGGTGCCACAGGGTAGGAACTGTGACCACAAACTCCCACCCAGAGAGGTGTTCCTTTGCCTTGCAGTCCTAGCACACCAAAGGGCGAGGCATAGAGAGTGACTGGAATACCAACTTTGGGCTTCTGCCATTCATTCACTCACTCATTCACTTATTCATTCATTCAATATATTTTTTTTTTTTTTTTGAGTGTCAACGGACTAAACTTCAGCTACCGTCCTATGTATTTAGACTCTATCAGTGGGGAAAATAGACAAAGTCATTGCTCTCATGGAGCTAATGTTTTTGTAGGGGACAGAAAATAAGTATACATGTATGCCAGATAATTTGTTATTTTCCTATCTTTGCCCTTCTAAGCTTTTCTGAAGATGCAAGACCTTGAGTTCTCCAAACTGTATTTCCCAGAATCCCTTGCAGCGGGCTCCGGTAGGAGCGACCCATAAGAGGCACTTCCACAGATCTGGAGTGGAGGAGAAGGAGGAGCCCATAGTTACCTGTGGAGGCTGAGGTGGTCAGTTGAGCAGAAGCCATGGTGGCATGTGTAGCAGCCACTAGACTAAGTCCTGTGTATCCACATTCTTGAGGTTTTGCTCGCAGCTGAGACTTTTCTCCCTAATATCATTTAAGGCTTTGTCTGATCTTAGATCTTCCAGATCTTTTAATGATTTTATATACACACATTTCTTCTATTGGAATTTTCCCACTTAAAATACCTAGAGTGTTTTCTGCTTCCCAATTGAATTATCATGTCAAGTAGCGATAAATTTGGTGGAGCAAGCAGCAGAGTGAGTGGGAAGAGTGGGTGAGTAGAGCGCTCCTCCCAAGATCGAGGAAGGCTTCTCTGAGGAGACAACTGAATGAAGAGGCCATGCTCCCACCTGAGGGACGTGCATTCCAGTCCTAGGGAAGGACAAGGACAAGGGGCAAATGGCAAATCCATAGTTGCTGTCTTCACAGAAAAACCTCAAGGCCGGTATGACTATCAGATGTATGAAAAGGAATAATAGGTAGATGAGGTCAACAAGAGAGGCAGGGCTCAGTTCGGGGAGAAACCCGAAGGTCAGCAAGGTTGGATTGTACCATCCGAGTCTTGAGTAGGAGAGTGACATGATACAACACGATTGAGTACCCCACTCATGTCATCAGAGCCCATGCTAATTTATCAACTGAGCTCCCTTATTAATAATTATTATGTGTGTGAAATTATAGAATTCACAGAGAGATTTCATATTGTTGCCCCATCAGATCTTCACGTTAACCCTGCGATATTATTACAGTTTTATGGACTGGGAATCTGAAATTTAGAGCATCTGAATAGGACAGAAGCCTGAGGTAATACAGGTAGTGTCCATTGCCTGATGAATGGGCAAAGAAGATGTGATACACACACACACACACACACACACACACACACACACAACACACATCTATAATGGACTATTACTTAGTTATAAAAAAGAATGAAATCTTGCCATTTGCAATGACACGGAAGGAGCTGGGGGTATTATGCTAAGTAAGATAAGTCAGTCAGAGAAAGACAAATACCATGTGATTTCACTCATATGTGGAATTTAAGAAGCAAAACAAATGGGCAAAGGGGAAAAAAAAGAAAAGAGAGAGAGAGAGAGACAAACCAAGAAACCGATTCTTAACTATAGAGAACAATCTGATGGTTACTGGAGGGGAGGTGGGTGGGGGATGAGTGAAATAGGTGATGGGGATGATGGAGGGCACTTGTGATGAGGACCAGGTGTTGTATGGAAGTGCTGAATCACTATTTTGTATACCTGAAACTAACATCACACTATATATTAACTATCTGGGAATTTAAATAAAAACTTGGGGAAAAAGACAGAAGGAACAATTGAATATCTATATTAAGAGTTTTTAGAGCCTCAAATTGCTTATTTGCTCAGGCTGGTGGATGGTTGCCATGCCTATTCTCACCCCAGCAGAAGTCTGGTGCTTATTTCTCTGGAGAGCTTTCTAAAGTGCAAGATACCAGGCATATACCCTAATAATTTACCCTCAGGCCAACCCTAAACATAATACGACTCCTAACCCCTATCACCTAACCCCTAAACCTAACCTTCTGCAGAGTTCTCTGAGCCCCAGGATACCAGGCATATACCTTCACATGAACCCTCAACCCTCACCCTAACCCTAACCTAACCCTAGATCTGAGAAGAAAAAAGATGTGGTACACACACACACACGCACACACACACACACACACACACACACGGAATAGTACTTGGCCATAAAAAAGATTAAAATCTTGTCATTTGCAATGACATGGATGGAGCTAGAGAGTAAATATTCTATTAAGCAAAATAAGTCAGTCTGAGAAAGACAAATGCCATATGGTTTCACTCATAGGTAGAATTTAGGAAACAAAAAAATGGGCAAAGGGAAAAAATAAAAGAGAGGGAGGCGAACCAAGAAACAGACTCTGAACTATAGAGAAGGAACTTATGGTTACCAGAGGGGAGGAGAGTGGGGGATGGGTGAAAGAGGTGATGAGGATTAAGGAGGGCACTTGCTGTGAGGAGTGCTGGGTGTTTTGTGGAAGTCTGGCATGACTGTATTGTACACCTGAAAATAACATTGCACTCTTGGTCAACTAACTGGAATTTAAATAAAAACTAAAACAAACAAAACAAAACAAAAAAGAAGCAAGTAGGAAGTGACAAAGCCAAGAATCAAATCCAGATCTCTCAATTCAAAATTAAGGGTGCCTTCTGCTAAACCAGAGGTGGCTTTGTGACCTAAGTATTAGACTGACCTTGAAATGACCTTTCTTCACAGTGTCCAGGAATAAGCGTTAACATTTACAGACCATTTACACTTCATAAGGCATTGTGAAGCGCTGGGCCCATGATGTGGATTGGGTGGAATGATTTTAGAGTCCCAGGTGTGAAGGTCCTTGAGCTTGAGATGCTTGTCAGATGTTGTGTATTCAAAACAATGCGGCTTCAATCAAAGTGCAGATTTCCATTCCATAAGGCTGGAGTGTCTGAATTCCGCTTTTGTACTTGGTTCTCGGCTGTCAGGTGGGGTCAAGGCTGCTGGCCCAGAGGCCACACTTGAGTTGCCAGACTCTATAGCACAATACTGAGCTAATTTTTCAATCAGAAAATAGTTTTGAGTTTCCATTCCATGTCTGGGTCTGTGAGAACAGGCGTACAGCAACTGCTAAGGCCAACAGTATACACTGATTGCTATCCATTAACATAAACCCGTTATGAACCAATTTCAAAGCTTTTTGCTTTTACTGTCAAAATATCTAGCTTTGGACTCTGTTCAACGTGTTTATGAGAAATGTCTCTGAGTTAAAACTCTAAATGTATTTGCTTGGACTTAAACATTTTACAATACTGAGGATTGAGAGTTTGCAAATTGAATATAGTCCATTAGAGAGTTAAATATGTTTTTATTTATTTAATAAATCAGGGGAATTTTTTGGAATAAGAAGTCAATTACTTTTGAAGAATTTGAATATATATATATATTTCATTATAACTGAAGAATGATCTACATTAGGGGCTATATAATATTACTTTAATAGCTTTCAGATATAAAATATAGCCATTTTACTGAATTATTGAATACATTTAATTGCAGGTTGTATACTGTGAACTATTGATCCAATAATTATTCATGTGGACTATTAAAAAGGAATGATTCATTTTTTATTTTACCATTTGAAACAATGCTTATATATTATTTACAATTTGAGAGTTAGGAATAAAAGACTTTTTAGTACAATACAATATTTCTAATGTAGGGCAAGCCTTTGTGGGAGTCCAAGGTAACATTATATAATCAAAAATTAAATAACTTTAAATTTCAGGAGGGGAAAAAAGATGCCCTTTTCCTTCAGTTAAATATTTTAATTGCAAGACTATTCACCAGGAGTTATAAACCTTCCCAATGTAACTGAAATATTTAATATGAAATATAAAATATTTTAAGTGCCCTGCAGAGTTCTCAGAAAAGAATTGAAGGGGTGTTCTTTCTTTTCTCTTGTTATTTTTTTTTTCTTTTTGGGCTCCCAGAAAAGAATTTCCTCCTTAGTTCATTTTTCTTTTTTTATTAAGAACAAAGGAATTGGGTCAGCCAAGAGTTTCAGCAAGGGGTGTTCAGAGCTCATCACTCAGCTAGTGGTTAAAAGACAGTTTAATCAAGCATTTTGTAGGCATGGTGCCTTACTCTGGTTTCTATGCACCCTCCTTTGAGTGGGAGTTTCTCAAGTCCATCTCCGTGCTTTAGTGCTGACTGTCTATGTCGTGCTCTTCCAGATGACCTGGTACACTATCCCTAATTAAGTACATACTATGTGTGAGTCAGGTGCCTGCCAGTGTCTTATGTACACCATCTCATTTAAATGCTTCTGTTTCTAGCCCCGTTGCATAAATTAGTAAAAGGAAAGGCAAAGAAGGTCAATTGAATTTCCAAGCATGTAAATCCAGGAAAGGGCAGAGCTCAGAGTCACAATGCAGCTCTGAGTTTTGCTAACTACTCTCTTTCTACCCTACCGTCATTGTCCTTAAACCATTGTGCGACACACAGGCCTTTGGCAAAGCAGGGCACTGTTCCCTGCGGAGGGAGCAGCTCGTGAAGAGCTTCAAGTGCAGAGGGCTGTGTTCATGGAATGCTAGGATCTGGGGAATAGGGAAGAGGTGGCAGAAGGTGGAAACTGCATGGCAGAGAAAGGAGTTGAAATGCAAACATGGGAAGAATATGAGGTATTTTCATCAAGTTAACCTTATGATCATAGCTATAGCTGTATGTACATGTTAGAAAGTAATGTGAAGGACCAGTGGGAGATGGGTAGGAATAAATAGCAAAGAAACTAATAAGTAGTCCAGATGACATATGATTAGGACATTCATTCAAACTCTGCTCACACCTGACTGTCCCTATGAATCCCCTGGGGATGTTGTTAAAATGCAGAATGAGATTCCATAGGTCCGGGATGAGGACCCGAATTTTACATTTCTCACAAGCTTCTAGGTGGCAGAGGATGTCGCTGCTGCACGGAACAAGTTCAAATAGCATGAAGCAGCAAGAGTGAGAACAGGGGCTCTCACAGTTTCATTCCTGGAGCAACAGCATCAACACCACCCCAGAATTAGAACCGCAGGTGCTCTGGCCCCGCCCCCTACTCGTAAATCAGAATGTCTGGGGGCAGACTCAGGCATCGGTAAGTATTAGTGCAAATGTCCCGGGTGATTCTAATGCGCAGTTTGAGAATCACCTGGTCGACAGAGAGCGGAGGAAGTGGGGATGAAGGGGGACAAATGACACCTGAAACTTGGATCTAGGAAGTAGAGCCAACAGGGATCAGTGAAGGAGTAGCGCTTATTTAGATTCTGCTTATGTTAAAAGGGTTCCTAGGATGACCTAATTTTATCTTCAAACCCCTGCTTTTCCCCTCAAATATGAGTTTTTATCATCTTTCTCCTGAAAGCATAGGTCATGCTTGGAAAAATCTAACATCTTCTGTCAGGCAATTAAGCGATTTGGATACTTACTTTAATTAACAATTGTGCCTAAACAAAAACCCATTGCATAAAAGAGCTTTTTAATGGGACACGAGAATTAGCTGGAAAAATGCAGGGTGGTAATATGGATTAAGAATGATGGGGACGATGATTTCCTAAACAAATAAACAAAATTACTTCCAACGTTTATTGTAAACCACCCATGAAATATCTGGCAATCTAAACGGAAAGGGGATGTTCTTGCTGCTTTATATAACACAGTATTTCATGTTAGAGAATGAACTTTAATTAGAACATCACTGGTGTCAAATTAGTAATAAATGTTTAACACAAACTGAGATAGAGAAACTATGGGAACACTGCCACTAATGTAAAATCCGCTGTAAATTGCAAGGAATTTACATTTTCCATTAACACACAGTCATGAACATAAAAATGATAAAAGGTTACATACAGCTTCGGATGTTCTTTAACATGATTAAAATTATTGCGAAGAAATGACGTCCATAGCACCTACAATTTCTGGAGCTTACAAATGCATGCGTTCCAGCTTCTCCGTCTTTCCTTTTGAGCTCGGTCATGCAGGGAAACCTGGTGACCTTCAGCCTGGCTTCTCTTCTTTGTGAAATGAGAATAAGGATTGCTGTTCTGGCAGCACGTGGATCTTGCGCGGCGCGTGGGGTGGTAAGGTGACGTCACCGAAAGACCCCGGACTTTGATATCAAAGAACTTCAGCTCCAGAGTCCCGTGTGCCCTGCCTGGTACCACGGAACTTGTGTTGCTGAACTTCATTTCCCTCACTTGCAAGATGAAGATAAAGTACCTAAAAATGGTGGTCATGAGACTCATGAAGCAATGCAAATACAAGACAAGGCAGGCAGAAGGTATCTAACAATAGCGATTAACACCATTGTCAATGAACCTGAAAGTAACTGGTATACTCTGCAGACATTAGGGGCCATTTTAATTTAATACTTGTGTCCCACTGGTGACCTTCAGGCACTCCATTCGACAATGTGGACACAGCCACAATAAAAAGCCTAGAACTCTCTCTTCCTATAATATATGGAAGGCTTCAGAGAGATAGGTAATGCATATATGTCTGTGATGGTAAGTTAAAGATGGTCATACATTATTTGACATGCTTTTTACCAAAAGATAGGCTCTATCCCCCTCTCCTTGAATCAAGGCGGGCCCATGACTGCTTGACCATTGGAGCCCAGGGGAAAGTGATGTTCTCTATGTTCCACACCTAGGCTTTAGGAGAACTGGAAGCTTCTGTGTTGGCTTCTGGGATCCTTGAGTCCCCCTATGACCTTGCTGAAGAGAGCACATGGAAGGATGTTACATGGAGAGGGAGGTGGGCACAGAGAAGCCAGACCTACCAGCTGCCCCACTGAAGGCACAGGCATCGGAGTGAATCATCACTTGAAAATCACAGAATGACCCAGTGATGCCCATGGATTAGAACTGCCCAGCCAAACCCTGAGTTCCTGATCTGCAAAAGCATGCCGTGCAAGAAAATGCATGTTCTTTTAGGTCAAAGCTTTGGGTTCTCTGTTTGGCAGTAACCAGTAACAGAAAACACCTGTCTCCTCAGGCCTGTGCTTCCTGCAGGAGCTCTTTGCTTCCCCTGTTTGCCAGGATAACCTGTTGATCTCTCTTTGGCATAAGCATCTTCTAATGTCCTATGTTGGAAATTGCTTATATGGACATCTTGGTTGTATTAGGGATCTTTGCTTGAGGAAATCAGAATGCTGACAAGGAGATGAATCTTTGGTTGTCGTGCTAAATATTTAAAATATTAACCTGTTAACAATGCTGACCGTCTTCTTGCCTTTCAACCAGGAATTTTCCAGATTGCTTATGACAATTCTCCCTTTGCATATACTATTTTCACTGCCCAAGAAATGATTTTTTTCCCTCTCTCACTGCTGTTAAAGAACAAAAATTCAACTGAGTAAATTTGAAGATATAATTGGCTTTATTCAATTATTCCTGAATCAGGCAGTGCCCTTCTTTTTTTTTTAATATTTTTTTTATTATACTATGTTAGTCACCATACAGTACATCCCTGGTTTTTGATGTAAAGTTCGATGATTCATTAGTTGAGTATAACACCCAGTGCACCATGCAATACGTGCCCTCCTTACTACCCATCACCAGCCTATCCCATTCCCCCCCCCCGAAGCCCTCAGTTTGTTTCTCAGAGCCCATAGTCTCTCATGCTTCATTCCTCCTTCTGATTACCCCCCTTTCTTTATCCCTTTCTTCTCCTACCGATCTTCCTAGTTCTTATGTTCCATAGATGAGAGAAACCATATGATAATTGTCTTTCTCTGATTGACCTATTTCACTTAGCGTTATCTCCTCCAATGTTGTCCATGTTGCAGCAAATGTTGAGAAATCGTTCTTTTTGATAGCTGAGTAATATTCCATTGTATATATGGACCACAGCTTCTTAATCCAGTCATCTGTTGAAGGGCATCTCAGCTCCTTCCATGATTTAGCTATTGTGGACAACACTGCTATGAACATTGGGGTGCATATGGCCCTTCTCTTCACTACATCTGTATCTTTGGGGTAAATACCCAGTAGTGCAATGGCTGGATCATAGGGTAGTTGAAAAGGAAAAACAAAGCTGGGGGCATCACAATGCTGAATTTCAAGCTGTACTACAAAGCTGTGATCACAAAGACAGCATGGTACTGGCACAAAAACAGACACATAGACCAATGGAACAGAATAGAGAACACAGAAATGGACCCTTGGCTCTTTGGGCAACTAATCTTTGACAAAGCGGGAAAAAACATCCTGTGGAAAAAAAGACAGTCTCTTCAATAAATGGTGCTGGGAAAATTGGAGAGCTACATGCAAAAGAATGAAACTTGACCACTCTCTCACACCATACACAAAGATAAACTCCAAATGGATGAAAGACCTCGATGTGAGACAGGAATCCATCAAAATCCTAGAGGAGAGCATAGGCAGCAACCTCTACGACATCAGCCACAGCAACCTTTTTCATGACACATCTCCAAAGGCAAGAGAAACAAAAGATAAAATGAACTTGTGGGACTTCATCAAGATAAAAAGCTTCTGCACAGCCAAGGCAGCGCCCTTCTAATAGGTGCTTGGAAGAATTGTAAGAAATGGTAATCCTCCTTTACCACCTTTAACTAGAGTCCAACTTTGTTTCTCATTGACACAAGGCTTAGAACATTTCAAGAAGGTGAGAGGAAAGGGGAGAGAGGAGGGAGGAAGGAATAGAGATATATGCTATGAATGGAAGAGGTCCTTCGTGATAACAAGGTAAGTCCTAGAACTCAGAGAGATACTTTCATCCCTTGTCTGCTCTCATTCCCTCTTCTCTGATATATTGATTTATTACTACTTTCTTCTCCATCATCATTTAGGATTTACATCAGTAAAGTCCCTCACATTTTTTTCAGAATATATTTCCTACTATAAACTTTTAGTACAACGTATTGAAGCCTATACTCATGTCAAAATTGTCTGTCTATACACTTGTGTGCAGCCAAGATTCCTTCAAACTGACCGGATGCTGGTCAGCTGCTGCAGAACTAATGTCGTCCATTCTCAGAGCAGAGAAAGCTCTGCTGATCTAACACCAAAGTTAAAAAAAAAAAAAAAAAAAAACCACTAAAACAAAACACATAATATTAGATGGAAATCAGGAGAGGACATCCGGAATTCTTACTTATGGTGACATGGAAAGATTTTCCTAGATAATCTGAATTCTTATTATTTCATTCTAAGAGTCTTTTTTCATTAGTTTATTCATTCAGCAAATAATTTCTGAAGTCCTGGGTGTTTGCAGACAATAACTAGGAAATCTATCCTGAATAGGGTATGATTTCATCCTTAAAGGACACCATAAGCTAGAGATGAGCTGACATGCAAACAGAAAACTTTAATGAAACAAACTATTTGGTCCATTATTTGGTCCATTTAAGTGGTACTAAAACTTGTCTGATCATAAAATTGATTGTAGAGCTTATAAAGGCTTAAGTTTATAGGCACCTCTATTGGAAGTTCTGGTTTGATTGACTCGGGTCTGGTGTAGAAATCTATTTTTCACGAGGTTCTTGAGTGTGTGTGTGTGTGTGTGTGTGTGTGTGTGTATGTGTGTGTTTGAAGATTGGCAGGTTTTGAAATACTGAGTTGAAATGTAATTCCTGGTGTTATGGGAATGATGAGGAGGGGTACCCACGGCAGCCTGGATAAGGGGTATGGCACAAAGGGAGGAACAATGTGGATGGGACTTCTCGGGGTGTGTAGGAGTTCACCAAGCAGACTAGGTGGAGAAGAGTCTAACCCAAGCATAATAAACATTTTGTTCCAAATGACAGAGGCATGATCAAGCTACTGCATTTGGTGAAGTCACTGGCCATTTATGGAATTAATATAAGAATGCAGACGAGTCCAACATTGAGGCATAAAAACAGAAGAGGACTGTCAACAAAGGGCCTTTTAAGAGTTCATATGAAATTTTGAAATTATCCAATGGGTTTAAGCAGAGGGTTGACATGTAGCAAAGTGGAATCCAAACTAAAGATTCTGCACACTTAAAAGGCTCTTGAAATCGTCCTGAGAGCTCTGATGAGAGTATATTTTACATGAATTATAGGAAGACTCTGGGGTTTTAAATCAAGCAAGGCTGGGTCCTTTTCTGCTCCTGACCCTCGATGTTCATAATTAACCATGATGACTCTCCCTCTTCATCACTAAAACAGTGATAATCGTAACTTTCAAGCTTCTGTTAGAATGAATCAATAAAAAGCAGAGACAAACACACCACGTGGAAATCCAGCGGTGACATGCCTCAGGACAGGGAGAAACAGGTGCATTCAGAAGGCCTGGTACGTACATTATCTGATGTAACTTCCACATGATTCTGAGATGCTGATTGTTGTATTTATTGTAGAAATGGAAAAGCCGGGGCTCTGAGAGTTACTCTATTTTGTTTAATAACACAGAATGAAGCCAGACAGCTCACCTGGATGCAAACCTGGTCTACACTTCTATCTGCAGCTCCTCACTCTGCACGTTAACCCACCCAACTTTCCCCCCAAGAACAACTCGCCTGAAGGGTCTCAGTACACGCTCTTTCTCATCCTCATCGCTACCTCACACTTCCCACATCCAGATACTGGCAGATAACTTCTTCAGTTTTATACTGAACCTCTGTTTCTCCACTTACACTGATGTTCTTCATAGTTGATGCAATGCTACTGAAAGTATCCAGCTATGATTCACTTCAACAAGCTTTTTTGAGTGCGTACAATGTCAAACACATGCAGGGTAGTAGAGAGTTACAAACTCTGGTCCATGATGTTGGAGAAATAAAAACAAATACAGCTGGTTCCTGCTTTCAATGGAAGGGCACTCTATTCTGAGGGGTAAAGAACACTGTCTCTGGAGTCAGAAGGCGGGTTTCAAAATGTCACATCCACCATTTCCCAGTGATGTGAAAGTACCTTACTCCCTGTGGGTCTCAGCTCCCCATTCTACAGAATGGAGATATTAACATTATCTATCTCCTAACTTATTGTGATTAATTTAGATATTACCTGTATGTGTAATATATATAGTGCCTAGTGTATCATACACAATAGATTCTTGCCACCATCATCATCATGGTCATTTTATTATTGTTAATGTTATTATTGGAGGTATGAGAGGTATATTTATGGTATCAGAGTTGGAAATGACTAACTGCTACCCAGGATGAATTGAGTTATATAACAGATGCTATAATTTTGACTGAAGGATGAAGAAAAAAGCTTGAGAGAACACTTTCTGCTGGGGTGAAAAGTGCCCTGGGTTAAGAATAAGACAACTGGATCTGCTCTTGAGTCTGCAACCACGTGGCCAGTTGATTTGGCTAAGTCCTCTCAGCTCTCTGATCCTCATTTTTTCTTAGTTTTAAAAAGTAAAAAGAGAGAGAGAGAATGGGAGAGAGATCCTATCCCCACCATGCTCCATTCCTTGTGGTGCTAAGAGACTCTCCCGGGAGCATTTGTGGAATGGCTGAGCTCCCTCTTCACTAGCCTGGACCCTCTGAGGCAGAGCCCCAGAGGCCAGCCCCCAGCAGCTTTGATCTTCCCAAATTCTCTACACGCATACAGCTCTGTGCCTACTTTCAGTTTGCAGAGATCCAGAATTTCCTCTTGACCATCTCCCATTTCCCTAAAAGAGCTCAATGAGCCTCTTAAAAACTGTCTTTCACACTAGATTCACGTGCTTACCGGGCCAGGAGTGCACTTTAGGCCTCATCAGGCTTTGATCAAATGATCTGTCAAAGTCCTCACCTCTGTGTTCACTGGGATCCTGCTATTTCCTGCTTCCCTGTCATTTGATCTGGCACTTCATCCTTAGGTGTAAACAGGGTCTGGTTTTTTCCTGTTCTTGCCCCACATTTATGCTCAGTTTTGCATCCGCTCTGGTGTATTTCATTTCTTGATGCTCAAGTCAGTTTTCCTGTAGGATCTTACTCAAGTTCCAAGGCTTCTCTTTGGCATTTCCAACATCCATTCCAATACTTCAGAAGGATGTATCAGGCAATAAATAGACTCTCTCAGATATCATAGAATCCCTCATTCTAGCAAGTAAATTGGCTAGCAAAATGCTGTTCTCATCAAAAATAAGCATAATAGCAAATATTTCTCAGAATCTAAATTTTTGATGAACTGGCTTAGATGGCAGAGTTCATTTACCAATCCTCAGAAACCAGAGGAAAATACATACACAGCAGTCAGTGCATGGGAAACAGTGCAAAAAAAAAAAAAAAAGTCCAAACCTAAATTCAATGGCAAGTCCTTTTACCACGATGCTTTATGGTTTCTTTTGATGAATCTAAAATAATCATCATAAATTACTGTGCAGATGCGCATACAGTGCCAGGAACATTATGGGTTCTTAGCACAGAATTTAGGATGATGATGATGATGACGATGATGACGATGACGATGATGGTGGTCATCAGCATCGTAGTGTAGACATTAGTGTTCCGGCTCCCTAAACAGCCAAATCTAGTTTGAAATGCTTCACTGAGTCATTGTAATGTAATCCCTTACTTTTATGGAAATTTCCAGCAAGCTACATGATCAGCTAAAAATTGGAGGGTTATTTGAAGAAGACCAGGTGCAATAATCAAGCACACTTAGACCAGGAATAAGATCCATTTGGTACAGGTTTGTGGTTCCTTAAATCTGAGACTGTCACACGCAACTGGCTACCCAATATGATTAGTGATCAGGGCTTATTTTGAAAGGCAAATTTTCGGGACGCCTGGGTGACTCAGTCAGTTAAGCATCTGCCTTTGGCTCAGGTCATGATCTCGGAGTCTTGGGATCAAGCCCCGAATCTGGCTCCCTGCTCAGTGCGGAGTCTGCTTCTCCCTCTGACCCTCCCCTGTGCTCATGCTCTCACTCTGTCTCTCTCTCTCAAATGAATAAAAACAAAACAAAACAAAACAAACAAACAAACCTTTTAAAAAATGAAAGGCTAATTTTCTCCTTGGCTTGTCAATCTCTTCAAACCTTCCTCTGTTCAGCAGTGATAACACTTATTTGTAAATGTCTTTTTACATATCGATCTCTTTCTTTAGACTGTAAACTCCCCAAGGGCAGGACTCTCATGTGACTTGTTCATCTTGGCATATGTACCATTTAATAGCATATCCTCTGGATGCCAGTGGTTCAATTAGAAGAAAGGAAGGAAAGACTGACTTTTGCAGGAGATATAAATTTAAGGAAAATACTCAGAACTGAATGATATAGGCCGTGAGACCCTCAATGAAGTGACTCCCACCTCTATCAGGGATAGTCATAAAATCATATTTTGTACAGAGCTTGAATGGCCCAGGCTTGGCTAGGAGGTCTGCCTTGACAGGAAAACCTGGACTATGACTCGCTCCATAGCCTTGAGCAAGTCACATCATCTCTTTTAGTTAATATCTGTTGATAAATTAATTTCCTCATTAATGTTTCATTCTATAGAGGGAGTTTGTAGATTAGTTAATTAATATACATAAAGTGCTTCGATTAAGGTAATGGCCATTAGCTGCAAATAGTATCATAAGTCCCTGTTTGGGAATAGTCCAAAATCACTCTTTCTCAAGAGATTTCTGATAATTATCCAATGTTCTCCAGAAAGTCCTATATCATAGTGCCCATTTCCAAAGTAATTAATTTTTCCTTTCTAAAGTTTGACTCTAGCTATTAATCTGCCTACCGTTCATCTCAGTCACCCCTTAGGTGAACGTACACAGCAGCAGTGCTGATGGTGTTTGGGGATGATCTATCTCTTCTCCACCTTTTTTATATAGTGAGGAACTAAAGCTTCTGTACAATAAGTAAATGTCTCAAAGGGGAAAAAAAGTATTAAGCAGAAGAATCTGGGCTTACGCTAGAATTTTAGGGACAAAAGCCATCCTCCCATTCTTTCCTATACCCCACCGTTAAAGGAGAAGAGATGGCTAGCTACTACACTTAACATGGTGAACATTTTGTACTATATTTGTCAAATCACTATGCGGTGCACCTAAAACTAATATAATATTGCATGTCAACTCTACCCCAGTTAAAAATTTTTAAAAAAGAATTAGTTACCTAATATGGTGTCGTTAGAGGTCATATATCTCATTGGTGGCAGATATGTTCTTTAAAATTATGATGGAAGATAGGAAGTTTAGCTAAGGAACAAAACTTCAGGACCAATACTATTTAAAAAACACACAAAGTGCTTTACAGAATATTTTCACTTACATCACCATATCTAATTTCTATAACTTTTCTGAGACTTAAAAACCATCATTACTACTTTTCATGACATGTATACATGAGTATAGTGATTAAGTGTGTTAAGTGTGGTTCTGTATACCCATATGATGGAATATTAGTCAGGTATAAAAAATAATGGCGTTCTGATACATGCTACACCATGGGTGAGCCTTGAAAACATCCTGCTAAGTGAAATAGGCCAGACATAAAAGAACAAATGTTGTATGATTACACTTATAAGAAATGTCTGGAATGGGCAAATTCAAGAGATGGAAAATAGATTAGAAGTTACCATGTTCTAGGGAAAATGGAATGGTGGCATTGCTTAGATTTTCTGTTAGGGTGATTAGGACTTTCTGGAAATAGATGGTGGGGTGATTGTACAATATTTTGAATGTAGTTAATGCCACCGAACAAAAGTGGTTCGAATGGCACATTTTATGTTCTACAAATTGTACCACCATTACAAAACAACACCAACAAAAAATAGAGAGAGGCTCTGAAGTAGGCCACCTGGGCTTGGAATCCAATCCACCATTTCCTGGCTATTTGGCACTTGTCAAATCCTTACCTTTGTCTCCTCATTTATAAGATGGACTAAAAGTAATAACAGTTTGTAGAGATGTTATCAATAATGAGTTGAGCAAGCCCAGATATAATTTTCCCAAACTTGTATCATAAATCGCTGGGAAAGTCTAAACCCTGTCCCATGTGCTTGACCCCCGAAGTCTGTACTCTTCCCTTCTTTTGACTACATTGTTGGAATTTAAATCAGGAATCTTCTATCTATTATGTATATTGAGTCATGCTATCTTTATGTTCTCCAAATATTCATAATTATCTTTCTGTTAAAATATTTGTTGAGGTGAAGCTTAATTTCTCAGAGGTAGATTGATAGAAACAAGATAGGAAATAAAGTCTCATGGAACAGAAATTCAGTAGACTCTATATCTAATAGTAGTTCTATACAACATAATTGAGGCACCTAGTCTTCAATTTCAATACTTCAATGTTCTTTTCTTTAAACTATATGAATCAGATGCTCAGGGAAGATGGAGGAGTAGGAGGCATCTGAGCTCACTTCCGGCTGACATTTTCACTTAGAGATCATCCAGATTGAAGTCAATCAACTGGAGAGTGCTCTGAAGACTGGCAGAACAAACTCCCGCAACTAAATACAGAGAAGCTGCAGCTGAAAGGTTGGGAAGTTCAGAAAGGTGGGAGGCTGCCTACAGGAGGGAGGGAGCTGCACATGCAGAGAGGGCACAGAAACAGGCCCTCACACCAGGGAGCTCACATGGGGAAGACTAATCCTCATAACGTTTGGCTTTAAAAACCATGGAGGTTAAATTCCGTGAGTTTATAAAACGAGTGGGACTTGGAACCCGGGGCTTTAAAAATCAGCTGTCTCAGCAGCAGGCAAGCCAGGAGGGTGAGCAATAGCTGGGTTGCCACCCTTAAAGAGACAACGGACTGCCCGGAGAGGCAACATAAAGATGGCAGTTTACACAACACTGGGGGATAATGGGAGACAGATCTGCTCATACTAATTTTGCAGCATGTTGGGGGGACTTCTCCAAAAATGAAGGATTGGCAGGCATTTTTTTCTCCCACACCCCCAGAATAAGCAGAGACACCTGCAGGAGGCAAGGCTGCACAGACACTCGCTACTTAACCCACTGGCAGTGCCTCACACTCACGAGCTCTCCTGATGAGAACACAAATAAATGGCAAAGAAACCAGAGTTTGTGACTACTAAACCAGCCCTGCAAGAAACATTAAAAGGGACTCTGAATGGAAAGGAGAGGCCAAAAGTGACATTTTAGAGGTAGAAAACACAAAAGCAGTTAAAATATTTTTTTCTGTAAAAAATTAGTCAAAGAACTCATTAAAAAAGGACATAAAATATAATAACATATACCTAAAATGTGGGGAGGAGAGGAGGAAACAATGGGTTCAAACTTAAACAACCATCAAATTAATCTAGACTGCTATACTTAGAAGAGATTATATACAAACCTAATGATAACTGTATATCAAAACCACTAATAAACCATGAATAAATATGAAAAGAATAAACTGAAGAAGATCCAAATATATCACTAAAAAAAATTAGCAAAACATGAAAGACAAAAAAGGATGAGAGAAGATCTTCCGAAACAACCACAAAATAAGTAATAAAATGGCAATAAATACTTATCTATCAATAATTACTTCGATTATAAATGGACTCACTGATGGACTAACTGTTCCAATCAAAACACATAGGGTGACAGAATGGATAAAAAAAAAATCTAGGGGCGCCTGAGTGGCTCAGTGGTTAAGACCTCTGCCTTCAGCTCAGGGCGTGATCCCTGCATTCTGGGATCGAGCCCCACATCAGGCTCCTCCGCTGGAAGCCTGCTTCTTCCTCTCCCACTCCCCCTGCTTGTGTTCGCTCACTCGCTGGCTGTCTCTCTCTCTGTCAAATAAATAAATAAAATCTTTTAAAAAAAAATCTATATGCTGTCTGCAAGAGACTCATTTTAGAACTAAAGACACCTGAAGATTGAAAGTGGGGGATGAGAAACATGTATCATGCAAGTGGATTTCAAAAGGAAGCCAGAGTAACAATACTTATGTTGGACAAAATAGACTTTAAATTAAAAACTGTAACAAGAGACAAAGAAGGACACTATATAATAACAAAGGGGACAATCCAACAAGAAGACATAACAAATGTAAATATTTATGTACCCAACATAGGAGCACCCAAATACATAAAACAGTTAATAACAAACATAAGGAACTAATTGATAACAATACAATAATTGTAGGGAACTTTAACACCCCATTAACATCAATGGACAGATCATCTAAACAAAACATTAACAAGGGAAGAATGGCTTCAAATGACACATCAGAACAGATGAATTTAACAGATCTATTCAGAGCATTCCACCCTTAATCAGCAGAATACACTTTATTTTAAGTGCACAAAGAACATTCTCCAAAAAAGATCACATATTAGCCCATAAAACAAACTTCAACAAATTCAAGAAGATCAAAATAATACCATGCATATTTTCTGACCACAATGCTATGAAACTCGAAGTCAACCACAAAGAAAAATATCTGGAAAGACCACAAATACATGGAGGTTAAATAACATGCTATTAGGAGCGCCAGGGTGGTGCAATCAGTTAAGTATCTGACTCTTGGTGTCTGCTCAGGTCATGATCTCAGGATGGTGAGATCAACCCCATGTTGGGCTCCAAGCTCAGCATGGAGTCCGCTTAAGTTTCTCTCTACTCTGCCACTAAAATAAATAAATAAAAATAAATAAATAAATAAATAAATAAATAAATAAATAAATAAAACTTTTTTTTAAAATAACATGTTACTAAACAATAAATGGGTCAAATAGGAAATAAAAGAACAAATAAAAAATAGATGGAAAAAATGACAACGAAAACACAACAGTCCAAAAACCTCTGGAATGCAGCAAAAGTGGTCCTAAGAGGGAATTTTATAGTAATACAGGCCTAATTCAAGAAGAAAGAAAAAAATCTCAAATAAACAGCCTAAACTTGCACTATAGGAGCTAGACAAAGAACAATAAATAAAACCTAAAACAAGTGAAAGGAAGGAAATAATAAAGATTAGAACAGAAATAAATGCTATAGAATCTAAAACAAACAAATGAAAAACAACAGTAGAACAGATCAAGGAAGCCAGGAGCTGTTTTTTTTTTTTTTTGAAGAAAAATCAATAAAATTGACAAAATTCTAGCCAGACTTATCAAGAAAATAAGAGAAAGGGCTCAGATAAATAAAATCACAAATGAAAGAAGAGAAATAACAACCATCACCACAGAAATAGGAACAATCATAAGAAAATATTATGAAAAACTATTTGGCAACAAATTAGACACCTAGAAGAAATGGATAGAGTCCCAGAAACATATAAACTACCAGAACTGAAACAGGAAGAAATAGAAAATTTAAACAGACATATAACCAGCAATGAAATTGAATCAGTAATAAAAAAACCCCCAACAAACAAAAGTCTAGGACCAGATGTCTTCACAGACAAAGTCTAAAGATAAGTTTAAAGAAAACATCTAAAGAAACATTTAAAGAAAAGTTCATTACATATTCTTCTCAAACTATTCCAAAACACAGAAAAGGAAGGAAATCTTTCAAATTCATTCTATGACGCCAGCATTACCCTGATACCAAAACCAGATAAACACACCACTAGAAAAGCATAAGCCAATATCTCTGATGAACATAGATGCAAAAATTCTCAACAAAATACTAGCAAACCAAATTCAACGATACATTTTTTTAAAAATCATTCACCATGATCAAGCAGGCTTTATTCCTGGGTTGGAAGGGTTGTTTCGATATTCACAAATCAATCAGTGTGTTACATCACACCAATAAGAGAAAAGATAAGAGCTATATGATCATTTCAATAGATGCAGAAAAAGTATTTGACAAAATACAACATCAATTCATGATGAAGACCCTCAAAAAAGGTTTAGACGGAATATACTTCAACATAATATGGGCCATCTATGAAAACAAACAAACAAACAAACAAACAACACAGCTAGTGTCATCCTTAGTAGGGAAAAAACTAAGAGTTTTTCCCCTAAGGTCAAGAGCAAGACAGGAATATCCACTCTCACCACAGGTATTTAACACAGCACTAGAAGTCCTATTCACAGCAATCAGACAACAAAAAGAAAAAGAAGGCATCCAGATTGACAAGGAAGTCAAACTTTCACTATTTGCAGATGACATGATACCCTATATAGGAAACCCGAAAGACTCCACCTAAAAACTACTAGAATTTATATACAAATTCAGTAAAATCACAAGATAGAAAATCGACATACAGAAATCTGTTGCATTCATATACACCAATAATGAAACAGAAGAAAGAGAAATTGAGGAATCAATCCAACTTACAATTTCACCAAAAGCAGTAAGATACCTAGGAATAAATCTAGCCAAAGAGGTGAAAGACCTGTACTATGAAAATTTTAAAACACTGATGAAAAAAATTGAAGGTGACACAAAGAAATGGAAAGACATTCCATACTCATGGATTGGAAGAACAATATTTTTTAAATGCCTATGTTACCCAAAGCAATCTACATACTAATGCAACCCCTATC
Source organism: Ursus arctos (assembly GCF_023065955.2). NCBI lineage: Eukaryota > Metazoa > Chordata > Mammalia > Carnivora > Ursidae > Ursus > Ursus arctos. The sequence goes on along the minus strand of NW_026623111.1, from coordinate 8,385,279 downwards.
AAAATACCAACAGCATTTTTCATTGAACTAGAACAAGCAATCCTAAAATTTATATGGAATCACAAAAGATTTCAAATACTCAAAATAAACTTGACAAAGAAAAGCAAAGCTAGAGGCATGACGATTCTGGACTTCAAGTTACATTACAAAGCTTTAGTAATCAAAACAGTATGGTACTGGCACAAAAATAGACACATAGATTAATTAGAAAACCCAGAAATGAACCCCACACTATATGGGCAATTAATCTTCAACAAAGGAGGCAAGAATATCCAATGAGGAAAAGACAGCCTCTTCAACAAATGGTGCTGGGAAAACTGGACGGAAGCATGAAGAAGAATGAAAAAGGACCACTTTCTTGCACCAGACACAAAAATAAATTTAAAATTGATATAAGACCAAACTGTGAGAACTGAAACCATACAAATCCAAGAGACAGAACACAGGCAGTAACTTTTTTGACCTTGACCATAGCAACATCTTTCTAGATATGTTTCCTGAGGCAAGAGAAAAAAAAAAAAGCAAAAATAAACTATTGAGACTACATCAAAATAAAAAGCTTCTGCATAGTGAAGGAAACAACAAAACTGAAAGGCAACCTACAGAATGGGAGAAGATATTTGTAAATACCAAGTCTGATAAAGAGTCAATATTTGAAATACATAAAAAACTTAAAAAATCCAATACCCCAAACCAAATAATCCCATTAAAAATGGGCAGAAAACATGAACAGGCATTTCTCCAAAGAGAACGTACAGATGGCCAACAGACACTTGAAAAGACGTTCATCACTTCCCACCAGGGAAATGCAAATTGAAACTACAATAAGATATCTAGATGCACCAATAATGAAACAGCAGAAAGAGAAATTAAGGAATCAATCCCATTTTCAATTGCACCAAAAACAATAAGATACTTAGGAATAAACCCATCGGAATGGCTAAAATCAACAACACAAGACACAACAGGTGTTGTCAGGGATGTGGAGAAAAAGGAACACTTGTGCTCTGTCGGTGGGAATGCAAACTGGTGCAGCCACTGTGGAAAGCAATACATAGGTTCCTCAAAAAGTTAAAAGTAGAACTACCCTATATCTAACAATTGCACTACTGGGTCCTTAACCAAAAAATACAAGAACACTAATTCAAACTGATACATGTGCCCTTATGTTTATAGCAGCATTATCTACAATAGCCAAACTATGGAATCAACCCAAATGTCCACCGCTTGGTGAATGGATAAAGAAGATTTGGGGTGTGTGTGTGTAGGGGTGTGTGTGTGTGTGTGTGTGTGTGTGTGTGTGTGTATAATGGAATATTCTTCATCCACAAAACATAATGAAATCTTACCATTTGCAACAACATGGATGGAGCTACAGAGTATATAATGTTTAGTAAAATATGTCAGTCAGAAAAAGACAAATACCAAATGATTTCATTCGTATGTGGAATTTAAGAAACAAAACAAATGAGCAAAAGGAAAAAAAAAAAAAAAAAACGAGAGAGAGACAGATGAGCCAAGAAACAGACTCTCAACTATAGAGAAGAAACTAATGGTTGGGGAGGGGGCAGTTGGGAGGATGGGTTAAATAGGTGATAGGTATAAGGAGTATACCTGTCAAGATGAGCACAGAATGTTGTATGGAAGTGTTGAATCACTATATTGTAACCTGAAACTAATGTAACACTGTATGTTAACTAACTGGAATTAGAAACTTACAAAAATAAAAATAAAATATGTGAATCAGAAGTTCAGATTATCTCAGGGGTGCCTGGGTGGCTCAATCAGTTAAGCATCTCCCTATGGTTCAGGTCATGATCCTGGGGTCCTGGGATCGAGCCCCTGCTCAGTGGGGGTCTGCTTCTGCCTCTCCCTCTCCTCCTGCTCATGCTCTCTCTCTCTCTCAAATAAATAAATAAATAAAATATTTTTAAAAATTCCAGTCATCTGTTTATTAGAATATAGTTAAAACTTTGTGATTTTTAAAGTACATCATGCTTGTATACGGGAGTGTGGGTGTGTATTAGGTGGAAGATGAATAAGAGAGACAATAAGAAGTTTGTATTAGATCACGGCAGGTATTAAGTGGGAGACTTCTGATGGAACCCAGGCAATCTGATCATTCTAAGGTCTGTGTTATAAGCCATCAAACTGTACTGCCTTGTTGTAGAAAGTATACAAACATAGATGGAAAATGGATGGGGATCCAGATGAATTTGACCATTAATCCATGTTGTGATAGAGGAAGGAGATTTGACATGGGTCAGGTTGGAGTTTAAATCCTGAATCATTTTCTATATGAACTTGGGAAATTTATTCAGAGTCTCTGAGTTTCTTCTTCAAAAACTGCAATTTGGGAAGAAGATCATCTAATTCATAATTTTGTTGTGAGATTGTTTATAAAGACAGTACAGGTGGAGTGTCTGCCGTCGAGTAGGTGGTCAATAAGTGGTATTTTGTATATTTCCCTAGTTAGCACAACACAGGTCCACTGATTTACTTTGGTTACCAGCCTGGTCTTATATTTTATTTTGTTATGTTGTCAAGTAAGATTGGATTTTTCATTTTTAATCTCTTGTTTAGGGTTGCATTGATTGCATTTCTAATCTATGAGGCTTAAACCTAAATGGGAATTAAGAAAACAATTCCACTTACAATAGCATAATATAGACTAAACTACCTAGGAATAAACTCAACCAAGGAGATGAAAGTCTTGTACACTGAAAACTGTGAAATATTGATGATAGAAATTAAATGATACACACTGGAATGCCTGGGTGGCTCAGTCAGTTAAGCATCTGCTTTCAGCTCAAGTCATGATCCCAGGGTCCTGGGATTGAGTTCTGCATCAGGCTTCTTGCTCAGCGGGGAGCCTGCTTCTCCCTCTGCCTGCCGCTCCCCCTGCTTATGCTCTCTCCCTCTCTCTCTCTCTCTCTGATAAATAAATAAATAAATAAATAAATAAATAAATAAAAATATTTTTAAAAAATAAATTAAATGATACACAAATAAATGGGAAGGCATCCTGTGTTCGTGAATTGGAAGATTCAAACAGATCTACAGGCTCAATGCTACCTCCATGAAAACATCAATAACATTTTTTATAGAAAAAGAATTCTAAAATTTGTATGGAAACACAAAAGACTCAATAACTGAAGTGATCTTAAGAAAGAAGAACGAATCTGGAGGTATCACATTCCTGATTTCAAAATATCTTACAGATCTATAGTAATTAGAACAATATGGTACTGGAATAAAGATTGATAGGTAGACCATGGAACAAAATAGCCCAGAATTAAGCCCATTAATATACAGTCACTGATCTTTGACAAGGGTGCCAAGAATACATAATGGGGAAAAGATACTCAGTTTGAAAAGGGTGTAGTTACCCTCATGATAGCTGAGTTTTAACAGAATTGTCAATGCCTTAAATCAGGAGAAAAGAAATCTGGATTTTAATATTGGCAAATGTTAGAGGTAGTTTGAGAAAGGGAGACTTTCCAGCTAATTTTTCATTCACCCTAATTTGTGAACCCGCTAGCTTATGTGCATCTATGCATCTGTAATTGCCACTGTACTAAAAACTGTATGCGTAAGAAATGAGGGTTTCTATGAGAAAAATGACTTTTTCTACGTAGGTGTTGAGTGAGGACATACAGTGGTACATACAGAACACAACTATACAGAGACCACATACATCCAAAATCTAACCTTGGATTTGACCGTTGGAGCCATCACACTCAACATTAAAGCCGCTGTGCATCCCATAGGTGGGTGGAGAAAATCTAACTCTTAGCAGTAAAGGCTTCAGCTTTCTTTATGTGGAGGCAGACTAGCTTATTTCAGTCCAGAATATTATCTTTCCAAGTAACACATTCCCCCCAGAAATACCTTAGAAGCTCCCAGTGGATTACAATTTGGAAATGGTGTTATATTCAAAAGGGTGGCTTTAGGCCAACTTACATGTATTCATCTCAAAGTACATCACATCATTAAATATTTCTCTCAATACTTTTCATCAGCAAATTCAAAAAGAAATGTGCAGGGTTATGAATCAGCTACATTCTATCTGCACTTTTGTCCTGGTGGCGATTAAACGTTTATCTTTTGTGGAGATATCGCTTTAACCACCTAAGGGCTGTCAATTACATCAAACTATGTTCACTCCAGATAAACATAACTAGAAATAAAAATGCATCCTCTTCATCCAACTTCTGCTGTTGCTGTGTTTGCCGTCCTTCTCTCATTACTGTAAATTTTCTTCTGTTTTTTCTCATTGGTGATAGTAATCATGTATAGCATTCTTTTTTCATGTCTCTATGATGTCTCTGGTTTTCTTCTAGTGCTTCGTTATTGTTTTAATTTTTCTCTGTATTTATTCATTCATTTGCATGAAAAAAACTAACAATAGAATTCAAGTCCAGTTGTTTATGGAAGTGTTAGGGAAATACAATTTTCTTCCATAGGCCCAAATATTAGTCATAAGCTTAATGATTGGGAAATTAATGACGGTGATAACATTTAAGCAGTAATATTTATACAGCAATTTACACTTTTGTATATATTACTGCATTTGATTTCTGTTAAAGTAGGAAGAACAGATGGTACTTTATAAGTTAGAAGATTTGATGGTTTATAAATGAAGAGTTTAAATTATATGCAAAGAGATGGGACTGAAAGCATTAAATTCTATGCCGGAGATTACATAGAGCAGACATTGCCAAGCCAAACCTCCCCTCATGTCTTTCTGATTTTAGATTATGCAATCTTTCCACTGCATTTTGTTGCTTTACCTCTACATCAAGAGGTCTATTTTTATATGAAGGGGTGATACAGTGCTACCTTTTTCCTTTACCACAGATTTTTCCTTGTCCCCGGTTTATAGTTGTGTTTCTGCTGTTTGTTCTATGCATACCTCAAACTGAGATACAAGTGACCTTTGGTATGTTGCCTAAACATACTTACTCATGCTGTTAATGTGGGTAGCATCTCATTTCCAGAGCTATATTCCAAAGTCCACCTTGGAGAGAGTGAGTTTGCAGACACCTGTGGCCCTGACTAGTCCATACAGCTACCATAAAGGAAAATGAAGAAATGCATAGGCACTGGGAGGATTTTTATTCATTCCTAAAGCTTTCATAAACATGATCTATGACTTTACAATGTAAGGCATTCCAAACACAAATGCTAATTTACATGACTCTTTTATTATTTATTGGATTTTTTTGACTTTATTTGATCTTTGCACTTTGTTCTGCTCATTATAAGAACTGAAATCCTCTGTATTTTTCCTTCTGAGTAAATATCATAAATAATTCAAAACCTCTCAATGCCAGTGAGGCATATTGGGGAAAAATAATGTGGTGTCCCTTTCTATTTTGTTTGTTCTTCAGGTCACATAAGGTGGGTGGTCCAGGAGGGAAGAGTCAGGTTTTAAATTACTAAGATTTTATCTGAGTCACTTTATTTAAGTCAATACTTTTTTTTCTCATTTATATGGTGAATATAAAATCATAAGAATGACAAAAAAATAGGTCACATAAGAAAGTTACAGGAGGACATAGTATTGAATTAATTGAATAACACTATATTCAAGAATTAAATATGATTAGAACTAATTCTATTTCTATCAAATCAATATTTTTCAAAGTCAGGGGTCAAAAATGGAAGACACTGTAAATCCAATACTGCATTATTTTGTAGTCCATTCATTCATTCACTCATTCACTCATTCACACACGTAAATATTTACAGAATCTATGCTAACTAATGGGTTAGCATTAGGAATTCAGAATAATAGAATACGATTCCTGCCCTTAAGTATTTTACTGTTAATGATTAGAATAAATTTGTGTGCGAATAACAGAATTGGGTAAAGATTGTAGGGCAGATGTAAATAAATGACTCTGAAATAGGAAACAAGAGACAGCTCATCAGATTAAAGACCTCTGGAAAGGTTGGCTGGAGAAGAGAGCATTGCAGTGTTGTGTGGAAGGATGAAGAGGTAAGCATCAAGGAGACTTACAAGTTTCTGATTCCCCATTAAAGCATCGTTGGCCTGGTATGTCAATGTCAGGGCTCTATGCTGTGCTTGATGAGTGAATGTATTTACAAAGGTAGCAACTGTGGGAGAAATTAGCTGTAATGTATGCAAATCATGCCAAGTAAGCTGGAAAAGCTATACCTATTATCAGATCTAGGAAATGGGCTCACAACTGGACTTCAGAGCAAGATAAAATGTGGATCTTGCAATATTTAACTCAAGAATCTAAGAGTAAGGACATTTTGTCATAAACAGAGCTGGGATACCCAAAGCTTATGCTTATTGTTTGCTGGCTGTGAAATGGTAAGGTAGAATGGCCTTATTTAAGAACATATTTACTTTAGGCATTTAATGCTTTTGGAATGACAAGAAATTTTAATTTCCAATAATGTAGCTAGTACAGTGGCAAAAGTGTACACGCTGCATATTAGTACATGCAAGAAGATTACAGTTTATTGCCCATTGTCATGTACATGCTCCAACAGTGAAACTCTTGAAACTGCCACAACCCCTACGCTTCAGTATGTTCTTCTGCAAGAATGACTTCAGAACAGCTTTCTGCATCTATTGTCTAAAGTGCAGCAATGGGGGGGAGGAGGAGGAAGAGGAAGAGAAATAGAAAGGGGAGGTGGAAGGAGGGGGAAGGGGATGAGGAGAATAAGAACAAGGAAAAGAAATGCAGCTGGAATTTGAGGACTTTGGTTCTTGCCCTAGAACATTTCCTTGGCTGTCATGAAAAAGACAGAAATTAAGTAGAAAACAAATATTTACTGAGTGTCTTATAATGTGTGTGTGTGTGTGTGTGTGTGTATTTATGGGATGGTGAAATTAGATGTTCTTTATCCTCTAGAAGGCCATCACAGCCAGGAAGAGCTGGAAACCCAAGAATATGAAGGGAAGAAAGTAGTTATGAGCATAGATGAGAAGAAAAGAAGTATACAGGTGAGAGAGAATCTAAAAGTCGCCCCAAGTTTCAGAATTAATAAGAACTGACAAACATACTAGCTTCCAAACCTGGAATAGAAATGCTGGAACATGGATAGCCTGAAATAATATTCTCACACATACTTTTTGTTTGCTGTGCCACTAAAAGACTCAGGGATGCTTGCTGGAATAGATGGATACTTTTGCATATTTAACGGGGCCTTCTTGCTTTGTTCATATAGTTATTTGTCACTCAAGATTGAGGTAAATGTTTATTAAGCTCCAACTATAACCTCCACATACATGCAGGTACGTTGGCAAACATGGTGGACATAGGTTATACTCCATGGATATACGATTATGACAAATACAAACTGAGAAGGGGGCGTAAGGGAGACGAGCATTACGAAAAGAAGGTGCAGTATAGTAATGAATAACATTTTAGATGGACGTAATCTAGTTTGACACTGGAAACCTAATGATTTTCCTTAACTCTGCCAAAATAATGATACATACTACAGAGAATCTTCACTTCGAACATCTTGGCTTTGTAGAAAAAGGGCTTCGAGTACCTCATTAGTTTAAAACTATCCACATTTCGCTACATTTCCAGTCCCATATTTTGCTTCTTAATTACCACTATTTAAATGGCCTTTCAAGATCGGCTGTAAATTAAAATTGATCCACTGTCAGCAATCTGCAACAGTTGGCAGCAAACTATTGATAACGATGAGATTCCAGTTGCATAGTGTCTTTCTGAGAAGACAAAAATGTAATGAAATAAGCCGACTCTGCAGCTTGGCACAAAAGGCAAAATGTGATTTTTTTTTCCAGCAAGAGAACTTAAATATAAATAACTAGCCACGTTTGGAAAATGCAAATAAATGTGTATGAATAAAGAACCAGAGCTCATATCTGTATGCCCTCATGAATGCCTGTGTAATCTTGTTCTTTTATCTGAAAAACAATCTTCCTTTTGAAATACGCTTAAAGGTATGTTGACAAGAACATAAAGTTTAGAATTTAGATCTGACCTGAAATCTTGCTTTGTCTTGCAAGCTGTGTGATTCAGAGAAAAAACAAACACTTCGCACCTCAGTTTACACATTTAGAAAATCTTAATTAATAACTGCCTTATAATTATGATAAGTAAATGAGAAAATAGACGGAACTCCAACAGAATATCTAATATGGTGCCTGACACAAGGCAAACGAATATCATGGGAGACGATGACATTTTTTTAAATATAAATTCAATTAGCCAACTTATAGTGCACCATTAGTTTCAGGTGTAGTATTCAATAATTTATCAGTTGCATATAGCACCCAGTACTCATCATATCACATGCCCTCTTTAATGCCCATCACCCAATTACCCAATCTCCCCACCCACATCGCCTCCAGCAACCCTCCGTTTGTTTCCTACACTTAAGAGTCTCTCATGGTTTTTCTCCCTCTCTGATGACTTGCCATTCAGTTTTCCCTCCCTTCCCCAATGGTCCTCTGTCTGTTTCTTATATACCACATATGGATGAAACTATATGATAATCGTCTTTCTCTGATTAACTTATTTCATTCAGCATACTACTCTCCAGTTCCAGAGAGGATGACATTCTACATGAAGGGTATGGTTGAAGGCCTTAGGTTATTTCTAGGAAGCAAAATCCATATATACATTCATTCTAAGATGCTTTCTCTTAGCCTCAGACTGCTGACAGCAAGAGCTGAACTAGCCAAATGTTACCAAAAAGCATCTCATCAACACACACACATATATACACACATATATGCACACAAACAAAATTTTTAGTATAGCCAGATCTTCGGCCTCTGCTCTTGGGGCCAGTTCATAGTAGATGGGTCCTATAGGTCCTTTCTGGAATTTTCCACAGCAGCTATAATCAAACCTAAGTCCTAAGCTAGGAATCAGAATTCTGAAACATAATTGTTAAGTTACCCTCTTATCTGTCCTTTTGAAGATGTGGTAGATTTCTTTGTTAGTACTCTGTGAATTGCGCCCAGTCATTGAGAAGTGTCATGTATCCCTCATACAACTGCCCAGGACATGGCAGAAGCCTAGATGGGAGAGCCCCCTCTGACCTTCCTAGAGAAGGTCATGCCAAAAGTTCTGTTTTTTTCTGCTTTTCTTAAGAGCCATCTCAATCTTAATTATCAGCCATAAAAGCTCCATCTTTGAAAAAAATTAGGCTGTTACCCATTTTACAGTTCCTGGATCTACATGAAATGCACTTCCCCTGTTTGAGGATGGTGGGTTTCTCTCGATCATTCGGATTCCTAGTCACATGTCACCTTTTGAGTGGTCTTCCTTCCACACATTATCTAAAATAATGCTCTCTTGTAAGTCTCTTATTATTTTATTGCCATGTTTTATAATCTTCCTATCACTTTCTACTAACTTAAATCATATTACTCATTTATAAGATTATTCTTTCCTTTTTTATTAGAGTAAATGGTCTATGAGGGTGGGACCAGGTCTGTCTTTCTTATGGCTAAATTCCATCACATAGGATAATGCCTGGCACATCACTAGGCTTCCATAAATATTGGGCCACCAAATTTGATCATGGTGGGTGGATATATCATATCCACCTGGAGACCTCAGGGCCAAAGGGTCAGTGAGGTCCATGCTTAGCGAGGAGCTTCACTCTCAGAACCAACTGACCACTTGTATGAATTTCACCATTGCCATCAGCTTTCAAATTAGTTTACTAGGTCTGGTCTAGCCCAAGAATGAGTGAGAAAAGTAGATTTATGTACTGTCCCAATCTTAAGCGTGTGCTGTTTCTATTGGGCATCTGCCCAAGACTGAAAGTCTTATAGATCTGATTTTTTATATCACATGACCGGGGCAACGCAGCTATGGGAAAAGATCCAAAGAGGTCATCCAGAAATGCATGCTGTATAGTAAAGGAAGGAGAAGGATAAAGGTCAGAAATTGAGAATTCAGGTGCTGCTAAAGTCCTATAAAACATCATAATAAAGAAAAGCAGATTAATGGCAGGAAGCAGGAATAAGACCGTGCACTGATTTGGAATCAGTGCAGCAGTGTTCTTAAATTTAATTGTTAAAATTATGTTGGTTTTGTTCCACTCTTTCATTTTTTCTAATAAATATATGATAGAAAGGCTGTTACATTCTAGGCATCAGTTAGAGAAAGTTTTTAGCATATTGGAGCACAGTCAGGTATCTGAAAGTAATGAGGACCAAAGAAGTCAGGGATTTGGTTTAAGAGAGAAGTTAACTCAAGTTATCTTAAGCAAGTAGAAAATTTACTCGAGGGATACGGTGAGCTCACAGAACTGATGGAAAGCTGAAGAACAAGACTTGGGGAATGTGAACAATGATCAAGGGATCTCCATGTTAGAGCAGCAGAACCACAGCCAAGGCCATATCATGGGCACAGTTGGGGCCATACCGATACTGTTATAGGCACTGCAATGACACTCACTTCCTGATAACTGCCCCTGTTTTCTTAATACCTTTTCCAAGGTTCGCAATTCAAAGAATAAGCTCTCATTACAGTTGGGTGGAAGAAGGACCTAATTCCTTGGCTTCTACAGTGAGAGGCATTAATGGAGGGGTGGTGTCAGTTAATTTTTTCTACCAACTCTACCCAGAGAGAGAGAGTCTTCCCAAAGGGCATAGGAACTTAAAGGAAAAACCAAACAACCAAACAAAAAATTGTATGTATTGGCAAAACCATGTCACTGTTACGGACTGAATGTTTATGTCTTCCCAAAATCCATACATTAAAACTCAATCCCCCAAATTATGGTATTTGGAGATGGAGCCTTTGGAAGGTGATTAGGTTTGGATGAAGTCATGAGAGTGGGGTTCCCATGTTGGAATTAGTGCCCTTGTAAGAAGAAGAGAGAGAGACCACTCTCTCTCTGTCTTTCTCTCTCTCGGTCTCTGCCTCTGTGTGTGTGTTTCTACTACTTGAGGACCAATGAGAAGGTTGTTGTCACCAAACCAAGATGATGGCCCTCACCCAGCAATGAATCTGCCAGTGCACTAATCTTAGAATTCCCAGCCTCCAGAATTGTGAGAAGCAAATGCCTACTGTGTAAGCCCCCCAGTCTATGGTATTTTGTTACAGCGATCTGTACTAAGACAGTCATGTAGAAGGTCAGTCCTTAGGGAAGACTGAAGTCCATATTATCTTTACCCAGAGATAATCTCATGCATAACACAGAACAATCCTCCAACCTCAAATTCCTGTTTCCAACTGGTTACCAAGTTTTATAATTTCTGCTTTCTACTCACTCTTCTCCATCTCCACTGGCATCGCCTTGATTAGATTTATATCTTCTGAAATATCTAATCTTCATCACTACCTTCTTTGTATGTGCCGTTACCCGTACCGTCAACTATCCACAACTTTAAAATTAAATAAACATATCCTTTATAGACACACTTTATATTTACCCTTATAATAGGCAAACACAATTCTCTCCAACTAAAAACACAGCAGAAGCTCTCTATTACTGCCTGGATATCACTCCGCTTACACATCCTCACCTCCTTCTTTACATCTCAACGATCCTGAGCTACGCATGGTCCTCACCGATGCCTTGATTTTGCACACTTGTAATTTTTGCAGATGCTGTTCACTCTGGCTGGGATATCTGACCCAATGTGGAAACCTAGAAATTTCATACCCATTCCTTAATCTTAACTTAGGCATCACTTCCTATATGGAGGTTTTCCTAATACCCTTTAGGCAGACTAACATATGTTTTCTTTTTTCCTCATCTCTGTAACATCATTTATCTCATAATATAACTTCTTATGTATACCATTGAATTACTTTATGATTTCTCTAAGCTTTTGGAGAATATTATTTCTTCTTTGTGTTAAAGTGCATAGTCTATGACCTGGTGAGTAGTATGATCCCTAAATATCTGTGAATATATGAATAAATGAATTAATAATACATTGCACTATGATGTCTCATTATCTGTCTCATTGCCCTCCTGTTTGTTTTAGATTGACTGCATATCTTGAGGGTAGAACTACGTATTATTTGCACTGTGTCATGTAAAGACATTATTTTTCCATTTTTCATAAAACCTCTTCCAAATAACAATGAATGTACTTATTACTGACACCACAGCTAAGAAAGTGGTGAAGAGAAAAGAATCCTATCAATACAGAAGACTCCAAACACAAAGAAAACGGTCCCAGAAATGATAGTAAAACAATTTCTATTATTATAGGGCTTCATTTTAAAAAATATATTTTTATAACCACTATCACCTTTCATGTTCTCACTACCATTTATTAATTCATCAGGAAATACCTATTAAGTGCCTCTTATGTGCTAGACATTGTTCTTGGTAACGGAGGATAAAATAATGTGGGAAAAATCATGCTTCCTGTCCACATAGAACCTTCTATTCAGTCTGGAAATCAACAATAAGATGACCATGCCAAAAAGAGTGACTTTCAGGAGGGTTCTAGAGGAGCCTATCTGCGTAAAGTGTTTTTTCTTTATCAAAAATACAATTAATTTAAAATAGAATTGTTCATCAAATTTAGAACTGAAATTTACTCAGTGCCTCTACACGATAGATAATGCATGTTCTAAAAATTTCCCAACACGTATCTCCTCATTTGATCCTCATAACCCTTTGAGGTGTGATTAGTGTCCCCATTTTACACAGGGGCAAACCAGAGTCTGAGGGAACAGAGGTTATAGAAGACATCTAATCACTCAGAGAGTGTTGGCTATAGACCCAGGCACGGAATCAGAGCTGCCTGACTGTAGCTGTAGCTCTTGTCTATGAATGAGAAAGCGGAGGCTGCGAGAAATTAAATTAGCACATGTGTCCATGGCACATAGAAACTGAACAAGGGAACGGAGAAACCAAGTCATCTCATCTGCTGTGCTGGTCCTGTAGCGCCACTCCACACTCGGCTCTCGTTAGCTTCATAAAGCTTCCCTGGGTATCTGGAGATATGTCGCACTTACACTTACCAGCTTAACTAATTAATTACTTGAGAATGAATGAATGAATGAATGAATGAATGAAACATTCATAATTATCGAACAGCCACTCTTTCCAGGCATTGTTCCAGTGGTTAGGGATACTGCAGGGAACTAAGCTGAAACAACGCCCTGTCCTCTTGGAGTTCACCTCTGAGGGGGGTAAGCGAGAGCTATAACTGTTAAGGACATGTAGTGTGCCCACTCAGATCTGCCCATGCTGGTTTGTGCCACGTAGTTAGTTCACTCACCATGGAATACTCAGCCAATGGTGCTTAGAATTAATCTTTCAACACTGCTGGTCCTGAAACCCAGACACCTTTACTCCTGATACGGTCCCTTTTAGACTTTGTTCAGCATAACAGCTAGGCTGTGTCCTTGGTCTCCTGCGTTAAACTCTAGTTTCCCTGTAGGTCAGGAACTGGCATGCTTGGTCAGTTCAATAAGAAGTCACGAATTTTTCTTATGTAATACCCACCCTAAAGAAGCCTGGCTCCCTGCACTTCTACCCATCAGAGCCATGGACAGGTCCTTGCATTTCAGAATGCCTGCTGCCTGAGGGCTATGCCTGCTGGGTTTGGGGAGCCCACCCTCTGAGATAATAGCTATTTCCTTAGCCTCGACCCCGCACTGTGGTGCCTTCCAGCATTTCTTGGGACAGCGGCTGCCTCAATCCGTGTTACAGTGTTCACGGAGGTCACACAAAATCCAGAAGCAGTTCAAAGTCCTAAATATCTTCCTCGAACAAGTTTTCATCCTTGTGTAACACATTAATTTATTGTTTACCTCTTTTTGGTTTCAATTTTTCTGGATTATCAACAGTAAGTATGTATTCTTGTAATAAGAAAACTTAATTATATTGGTTTATTAAGGTCATGGGATTGTGGGTGATTAATTTGTATTTACCCTTTGTCCTATTTTTTAAGAAGTAAAAAACTAGAAATGAAAGCATGAAAAAAGAAAACATAATTATTAAAAACACCCCATCTTTCTCTTGCTCATGTGTAAATCAGAATGATTTCCATATCTCTTAGCTAATTAAACCTGATTATTTGAAAGATAAAAGGAAGATGTATTATTTATGGGGCACTGACCCAAGGCCTCCTGCTTTATAGCTGCAACCTAAGCCATCACCGCTGTCTGCTGCTGCAACCCTCCCCCAGAGTTCTGCTCCACTCCTGACATCGAGGCATTCAGGACTAATTGCCACTCTTAATCCTCTGCAGTTCTTTCCTGTAAGACCTATAAATACAAGCCCAAAGTGCTTTACAGACAGGCAAGGCCCAGCAATCCTAGGACATCATTCAGGGGGAAGTGGCAATTAGACATTTTTAACAAGTTCTTTTAATACAAAATGGAGTAATTAAAACTTGCACATTGTAGGGGAAAACACTTTTGAGATTATGTTCATTTTATTAAGCTATTTCAAATACTAAAGTTTATCGTAACGCGTAGTTTTTTTTCTTTCCTTTAATTGAATTGCTGGCACTAACAACTCAGTGAAATGAATGTCTGACCCATCGAGAAAGAGATTAAGTTACGTAGAGTGTTTATTTTTAATTGGTATTGACCACAAACCCATACATTTCCACTAAAAATGGATTGAATTGGAAGATTCCACTCTTTGTTCTAAATATTATGGTTCAGACACTAAATTATTCTAGCTATGGCTTAACCTATTCCAACTGTACTTTTAGGCTAATATCTCATTTTTGTTTGGGAGGTCAGCAGTTCCATGCATGGCTTGCTAATGCCATAATCAGGCATTGGCTAATAATACGATTATTCACTATGACTCAATATCATTAGCTCCAAACTCCATTGACTGCAAGCCTGGAATAAGGTGTATTTCATTTGATCCAGTGGATATCTGTTCACATTAAGTTACTACAATAAGACAGCAGAGAATAGTGAAATCAGCTTGGGTTTTAAGGGGCCAGATACTGTCCTATATATGCTGTTCGGAGTCAGCGTCCCTAAATGTTTTTAATATATGCAATAAGAACAGATATACTAATTACCTCTATACCAATGGACTTAATTTTTGGCCTTAGCACAGAGACTCTACTTCTATCGTTTCCCTAGATTCAATTCCTTTTGCTGCCTGATCCTCAGTCTTTTGCCCTGTATATTTCTTCTCTCTAGGTTCCTACCACCATCAATTTCCCAGCCCACATTCCTGAATGTTCCTTCTGTCTCTCCATTGATTTCCCTGAAGCTCAACTCATTTCTGGCATCCTACCTCTTGTTGCTGAATTGGCTTCAGAGAGAATAATGGGCTCTTTAGCCGCTGGTCCATTACTTGCATCTACTAGTGAGAGTCAGCTTTACATCTCCATGGTTCTGAGCTTCCATCTCAGCATCTCCTGACATCGTTTCTAGAACAATCAATTCTAGAGCAATGGACCTCAAGTGAGTTGCACAACCCCTTGCCAGCTCCTCATCCCTCAGGCTCTGTCAAGCTAAACTGGAAAAAATAAAATACATTAAGCCTTTAAAGCCGATAATAAAGTATGATAAAATGAGCACAGAATAAAAGTGGTGTGGTAGCTGTGGTACCAGATCACCTGGCAAATAAGTGGTCCCAAATACATAGGAGCAGCAATGGAGTAAAAAGGCTGAATGGGAGACGAATGATGGGACAATGATTCCCTATTGCTGTTGCAGCAAATGAACCCACAAGTTGATGGTTTGAACAAGATTCATTATCTTCTAATTCCAGGGATCAGAAAATCAAAATCAGCCTCACTGGGCTGAAGTGAAGGTGTCAATCAACTACTTTCTTCTAGAGACTCTTAGGGAGAATGCATTCCCTTGCCTTTCCTAGCTACTAGAGGCTACCTCTATCCCTTGGCCTGCACCCACTTCCTCCGCCTTCAAAGCTGTGAGCATACCATCTTCAAATCTCTCTGATTCATTGACCCATGCTTCCATTCTCTGACCCTTTGTCTCCCTCTTATTAGTAGCCTTGTGTCTCCATTGAACTCTCATAGATAATCTCTGCATCTCAAGATCCTTAACTTAATCACACCTGCAAAGTCCCTTTTGCTGTTCAAGGTAATATATTTACACATTCTAGGGATTATAATATGGATCTCTTTGGACTTTATGATTCAGCTCACCACAAACATGAGCTCACGAGCTAAGCTCAAGGAATTAAGATAAGAAATATCCAGGTAGGGAAGGGAACTTAAGTATATACGTCTGGGCAGATGGTTAATCAAAACTATGATCATGGAAACCTAGTCAATGTTCTCTTGGAAGTTGTAAGGAGAGAAAATAGGATTGTTTGATACAAAGAAAGGATGCAGATTCTCTATGGTAATGTCTGAGACTCCCTGCCAGACACCTGTTGGTGGAACATTCCCCATTGCCCATGCATTCTTACCTGTGAGTTCCTATTTGGGTAACCTTCTGGCTATGGTCATATTTATTCCACAAGTTTTCCACAGTTCCCTCTCTGGGCCCAAGTCTTCCATGTTCATGAGCTTTAAATTCATAACCAGACCATTTGTGTGCCAAGGGATAAAAAGACAATTCTGGTGACACGGCTTTCGAAGTTCTCACCAGAACATGTCCTGTATTTTGATTCTAGAGCTCACAGGTGAGAAGGAAGAAATAGTCCACAGAGTCAAATGTCATATTTACACAAGTTGATACAAGTGGAAGGACTCACTATTTTGGTGGAAAGCAGTACATTGAATTGATCCCTGAACAGCAATATAGCCTATAGCAGGAGCAGGGTATCAACTAGCAATATACCCTGTGGCCCTAAAACCTGGATAGTACCAAGTCCCTCGAAATCCTCAATTCTTGACCTTCATCTTAAGATTCAGTACTGCTTAACTTCCCATTATACTTCTAATAAACTGAAAGACCTTCTAGGCCCTTTAAAGGCCTCAATGGGCTGGTCTTTGCCTACGCCATTTACTTGTTGTGCTCGCCTTGCTTCCTATAGTTTGCTGCACTAACTTTCTTGCTAGTCCTCACATGCTCTGAGCACACACCTGAGCACACACACCTATATCCTTACTCCTTCCTTCTCCCTGCAGTCTTTTGCCCCTGGATTTTCTAAGAGTGAACACTTCTCATCACTGAGGTCTTTGCTCAAGTTTCTCCCCCTTAGAGAGTCTTTTTTTGACCATGATTTATAATTACCACTCTTCACACCTACATTCTTCATCCCTAGTGAGTCTAGAGCTTTATCATCCTGTCTTATTTTCTTTGAGATAACTGAAATCCCATTTCAGTGAGATCCTAGAGACCTGGCAAAGAAATATAAAGTGAACATTAGCAGAAGCATCATCCTAAAGGGCACTGGGTCAAAGCAAAGATGTCAGTCTACAATGTATTTCCACATAAAAATTGGGTTAGATATTGAAAAAGAGTTAATGCCAAAGGAAAATGGAGACCAAAAGAAAATCCTAAAAGAGATAACTCAAAATGGGCAGCAGAGAAGAGAGAGTATTTCCCAAGTATCTCCCAAGTGCAAAAGGTTAAAGTGCTTTTCTTCCTTTCTTTTTTATTAAACACATTTCTCAATATGATTGTTTTGGTTACACTAAGACTATTTTAGAAGATTTTATTTATTTATTTATTTATTTATTTATTTATTTATTTATTTGACAGAGAGAGAGAGAACAAGCAGGGGGAGCAGCGGAGGGAGAGGGAGAGCTGAGCAGACAGCCTGATGCAGGGCTCGATCCCAAGACCCTGAGATCACGACCCAAGCTGAAGGCAGACATTTAACCAACTGAGCCACCCAGGGGCCCCAAGACTCTTTTAAAAATATAAAACAGAGTGACTGATGAGCTAGGCATTATCCAAGTCATTTGGGGATTAAATATTTAGAAAACAGTGGCCTCCCCTGTCTGTTAATGTTCCTGGTTAAACCCAGAAACTCTCTAAAGGAAGCACATCCCTAAGAAGTAATGAATCTATACAGGACTATATTTTTAAAGCACTTATTGTTAATCAAATAAAAATAAGTTTTCAGAATTCCACTAGGTTTAAAATAGTAATTTTAATAACTGATGCAGCAATAGTCGATATCTTAGTGAATGATGACTAGGTGGTAGTGCTCTTTGTTACTTTAGAATCATCACTAAATAAAACATTAGACACATGGCCACAAAGACACCCAGCGAGCATCAAACCCACCTTCCTCATTTTGCAGATGAGAGAACTAATGGATGGAATAATTCTCTCAAGGTCCCACAAGTAGTTCATAGCAATTCCAGGATGGAGGCCAATGTCCAGTGCCCTTTTCATGTAACCACACTGCCTAATTTGCTGGAACAATTATTGTTTGAAGATTTACTCTGTCATAGTCCAGATGCTTAATGCATAAAAATGTGATCCTGAGACTAATGCTTTTGCATCAACAGTCGATGTGATTATTCTTCCTTAACAAAGCAGATCTGTTAAGGATCAAGCATATGGAGTCCGAACAGAACCTTTCCCAAATGCAATTCCTTTTCATTCATGAAGCCAACATTTAATCTTTTTTCAAGGTGCCCCTGCTCTAGGGGGAATATGTTAACATTAAGGTAAATAAGATTATTGCTACCTAATGAACTGGGACTAAAATCTACTAGGTCACACTCACACGAAAATATTTTCATTAGTTCCTTAAATAATAGAGGACCTGGTCAGGGAAGGAGTCCATGATGGCCACACTAAGTTTAAGAAAAATGCCTGCTTTCTTTCACTTTTCAAGCTTTATAGCTGGGATGATTTCTACCATGCCAGAGACTCTCAGAAGAAATCCAGTCTTTAATAAGTTGTAGATTAAAGATGGCAGAACAAGGAGGGTTGGTGATTCAATTGTTTCCTTATCCAAATCCAAAGTGAAATAATGGTGACTATTTCACAGGGTTGGTGAGCTAATTAAATAAGATAATATACATAAAACTCCTGTGGTATATCAGCTTTCCAATAATGTTAGTACAATGACATAACGAAATAACAATAGTTTGAATATCTAATCCTTATTTATTTTTTATTCATCTACACAACAAAGATTATGGAACTTCTACTATATTTAGACTGTTCAGTTCTGATTAACTTTTAGTAACACTTAAAGTTAAAATCTTGAAGTTGCTTCCAATTGCCTTTGGAATCAAGATATAGACTTAGCTTCAATCTTTTTTATTCTTAAAGAGGTTCACACCACACAAACTCACATGATACTGGTTTGTTCTAATTGTCACACACACCCCTACCACTGGTAAATTCATCTATTTAGGAAATGGAACCTATTTTATAGATTTGGCTTCACCCTTTGGGAGGTGGGTAAATAAAGGATATCCAGTGGCCAATGGCCAATCAGAAATTTTTGGATTGTACACAATGAGGAAAGAGAAAATGCCCTCAGTTACCAAAAACAGAAAACCAAGAGATTTTTTTTTTAAATAACATATGAATTCTCCATATCATAGTAGTCAAAAGCATCCTTTCCATAATCAGACTTCTTGCATGTAAATATCTGCAACAACAACAGTAGCCTTGGTTAAGGGCATGAATCCTTCCAAGTCTCAGTTTCCTTATCTGCTAATTATGGAAAGAATAATACATTCATAAGATGGCTAATAAAATTAATGTCACATATACAAAGCACTTAATAGAATGTCTGATATACCATTAATACTAAATAAATATCAACTGTAACTAAACTATTATTATATTTTGCATGAGGTATAGAGTAATACATTGAAGGCATCTTGGATTCAAATCATTTGCTAACTTTGGTCCCTGGTTGGGACTACCAAGAGACAAGGTAGACCAGAATTTTTATAATGTTTTTAGTTTGGGGTGAAAGAATTGGAGTGAGCAATTAGAAAATATGACAGGAAAACACCCATGATTGAATGCTATTATATTTGGCCTTTCTAACTGGGGAAGTTCCCCAAACCTGTATGAGAATATGTTCCAGACACCTCGCATATGTGATACCATGTAACAGTGAGGCAGATCTCTGTGTCATCTTTGTACAGATGGGAAAGTAGAAGTGGCATGTGATGAAGCCAAGTTATAAAGACAGGTCTGTGTTACTTTCAACACCACCAATTTCCTGTCCATGCAAGGACAAAGTGTCAAGAAATGCTTAGAAAAGGTGTACAAAAGCCTAATTGAGGGAGCAATTCTTCTAGATGGAGCCGTTAATGAAAGGTCTTTATAAAAGACCTAGCATTTGACTGAAGCCTTAAATTAAAGACAGAACTTGAGCATTTGACTATATGTCTATATGTATATATATCTATATGTATACGTCTATATATATAATGAGAAAAACTCCTAAGGCTCTAAAGAATCAAGTGTGTCCAGTATCATTTCATTGGCATCTGGATACACAGGGTGAAATAACTGGAAAAGAAGGTCGAAGGCAGATCACAATAGGATGCACGTGGGATAAAATAATGACAATAACAGCAACAAACACAACAGTAGCATTTACTGAGTGCAATCACACATTGTCCACTGGGTTGGGAATTTCAGATAATTAATTCTTCATGGCTCATTGTGTCTTTGTATATTTACAGGACCAATTCTGTGAAATGGATTAAGAATTAAGGGTGTCTTTAAGGAGTTTTCTTTAAGGTTGTATGGTTTGAGCGTCTGTCCTTCAATGGCCTGGAGTTAATTTTGCTTGAGTGACCAGACAGACAATCTGAAATGAGACCACCTCTTCTACAAGCCAAATGGAGCCTATGTCTAATAATCTAACTGTATTTTACCCTCAATAATGGAGTGACGTGTACAAATAATTTCCAGTTCAATCCATTAAATAGGTAACATAATTTTTCATTTAGTTAGAGTGAAGTTGTTCCTTTCTGTGGGATGTACTTGCCTGCCTTGATTGAAATTAATCTCCTTATTTTTATTTGTTAAACCCTTTCATTCAAGTTAGTATATATTTTGTTGACTATGATAGTTACTGCTCTTGACTAGTCTTATTTATCATAGGTTGATTTTTATTTTCTAGGGTGACTTTTTTCCCCCGATTTCATGTCCATTTCTGGGAGCAGCTAACCCTGTTGTCTAAATTACCACTATAGCGTATGTCATTTTTACAGAATAAATCTATCTGTAGAAAATAGATCTGTGATATGTATTATGTCTGCAAAATGTTTTAACTCTTTGTGTAGACTTATGAATCTGCAAGAATAGAGATATTTAAACTAATATTAATAATTCCCTACATCATACAATCTTTCCATTTATAGAGAGCTTTCACAGGTGTTACCACCTTGACCTCAGAGCTGCTCTGCTGTAGAGAGTAGATTATCGTTTGCTATGTTATGTATCAGTAAACTTAGGAAGAAAGGAATTCATATGGTTTAATATACACCATATACAATTTTCATTTGCAGGTATTTAGTCTAATGATCTCTACTAACAGGTATACAGATTAGAAATAACAACTCTACC
The DNA here is from genome assembly GCF_023065955.2 of Ursus arctos. Lineage (NCBI taxonomy): Eukaryota > Metazoa > Chordata > Mammalia > Carnivora > Ursidae > Ursus > Ursus arctos. The sequence goes on along the minus strand of NW_026623111.1, from coordinate 8,363,872 downwards.
CATCTTAATTTCTTTTCCCCATTACCTTTACCTTTTTAAAGACCTTATTTTTTTCATACCTTCCTAAAGTATAGCTCTCTTATGTCACCCCAGTGCATTCCCACTGTCTAAGGAATTAACCCTCAATGTATTAATGTGATACGCAAGGCCCTCCGTGATGAGATCCCAAGAAAAATGTGTCCATTCAATAGGGCTATTTCTTATTAATACTAGCTTTAATTAGTAAGCAAATATTGTTTGGCCATCTATATAATGTATCGTTTTTGTTGGTTTTGCATTGTGTGGCTAGAATATGAAAATTAATCACATAGGAATTCCCCATTCTCCACTAGAAGAGACAGATTTGTTATTTTTTATATGTTTATGGAAGTAGAGGTCCATAAGAAGTGTCATTAAACCAAACAATTACTTTGATAACAGAGTGAGTTGACAATTTTAATTTCATTTGGCTATTTTAAAAGAAACTTGCTTCACCTAAATTCACTATAATTTCAATTTTTGGTACCTCAGTAACTCACTGAAATAACTAGGATATCAACAAGTTCACTACAAGTTTGCACATACTATGGTATATTGTACCAACTTATAATCTTAACTGTATCTATGTGTGTGTATGTTTATAGATGCAGATACAGTGCGTACATATATCTTAAAGTCAGCACATGCATTAGACATTAGGTCTGAGGAAGAACACAGCATATCATATATTAAAATAGAAGTGGATGATAAAGTGGATAGACATGAATGACCCAGATCTTCACCAAATAACTCCAAAAACTCCTCTATTATTTTCCAGGGTGAAATTTACCCAGCAAAGCTTATATTTTCTCATTGAGGGAAATATTTGAGGAAAATGATAGGCTCAATTCACTCCTTGACTAGGAAAATGACCTGCTGTCCTCAGTAAAATTTTTGTTCAGGGCTTTCTCAAGCTTCATTTGTAATCCAAACATGCTGTTAAATATTTATCCTAGAAAAGACAAATTTTTGCCTTTATGAGAAGGTCAGAGATTGCATGTTTCAATGAAATATTAATATCTTTAACGAGTATAGGGTACTCTCTTCCAAGGGGGTGGCTGTCAAGGGGAGCAGAATGAGCTGCTTAATAGAAGGCCACCTGCAAAAGCTCACACTTACTCGGTCTTTTGACTGATGTCCCTAAAGCTCATCTTTATTAGAACTCAAACGACACTGGAAGAAATGCCTCGTGGGGTAGCGGTTACTTATAAGCTTCCACTCTTTGCGCATTTTTAGCTTTCAAAGTAAATATAGATTTTCTTCATGTGTGCATTCATTCATTCATTCATTCATAAATATGCATCAAAACCCTATTTGGGACAGGCATTATGCTAGGTCTAGAGGATGTGCCACGGATATGATGGGGCTACAGCCTTCAGATGAGGCTACAGTTTCAGAGTCTGAAAGGAAAGGCTAATGTGTGAGCCAAGTAAGTACATCTTCAATTCTGTCAATTTCAGAGTATCTTCTGTTCATTGGGCCTTTGGATTCACCAAGCAACATGCTAGAAACTGGGGGTACGGTAAGGGATTGAGAAGATTTGTTTTCCTGTTCCTTGTGGAACTTAGTCTATTGGGGCAAAAAGATAAAACATATTATCTCAGATTAAAAGTGTTAGAAGAAGGGAAGGAGGTCATTCTGAGCAGAAGGAACAAAATCAACAAAAGACATGGCATAGCAAATTTGACGTTCGTGTTGGGTGATGAAATTGCTTGACTCTTATGGTTGTGGACAGTGGACTCTATCAGGGATGCTATTTACTGCATAAAATATCCTTCAGCTGAGAATCATTCCATGGTTTAAAAATAATCTGCTTCCCACAGTATTCCAGCAGTGGTTTCCAAACTCTCCCTCTAAGGGGACATGGCTCTGGAGTACAGAGTGGAGAAAATATCATCGGATCAGGCTCCTCCTGCTTCTCTCTGAGCCTGAAACAGGAGAAGTGGACATGGGGTAGCAAAAGGTCATCTGCTAGATAGCTGGTTGGCTACAATGCCTGAGTGTACCGGGAGAGACACGAAAGAGGATCCTACAGACACAGACACATAGGATCCAATGAACAAGCTGGTCTTCCACATGAGCCTCAAGAGACCTTGAAAGTGCTATTGCAAGATGGTGTCATGAAATTACCCACATTTGTCCCAAAATTAGAACACCCAACTCTTCCCAAACACTGACTGGGTCATAGATTGCAAATGGTGGAATACTGCTGGATGAACACTGCTTGGTTTCAAGTGGAAGGGTAGGTGATATGGTGGTCAGTGTGGGCAGCTGGGTTGTAAGCTACCTACCAAAGACACATTATGGCTTATACGAGAACTGGGGCAGTTTTCCCTCTGAAGTGAATCTCACTCATTCTCTGTCCAGTGGGTTGAGTGTCTGTTTAAATCAAATGTGTAGTAAACCCAAATAGTTTATGTCTTCTCGGTGACTTACTTTTAGTCCCAGAACCAATAAATTTGCCCTGCCTTATAACACAAATCTGTTTGCTGAAATATTTGAGGAAGAAAGAAGGAATACAGGTGGGGAGAAAGGGGGTATTGAGGGAGAAGTAAGCTTTCATAACAGGGCCTTATGTTTGTTTTCTTATTAAACATCTAAAATAATTATATTTTGTAATTAATTAGCTAGTTGTTGGTAAGAATTATGTGTAAATTAATAAGTATAAAGTTTGTTATAAAAGATATTTCATCTATTAAGCATGTATTTTTTTTTTAATCTCTACTACAAAACACATGCTTACTATAGCCAATTAATCATAGTTGAACCTGGAAAAAGTGGGTAAGAGTGAGTTAGTAAGCTTCATTATGAACTGGTAGTGAGCTGGCCTGGCTTATGCAAGGCCCAACAGCTATTTAAGTGAAGAATCAAGGCCAAGCCCCGTTGTTTGCATTTCTAGTTCTATGTTACTTCCTACTGAAAGAATTTGCACAGTGAAAAGCTAGTGTAAATTTAGATGCAAAACATCTATCCCAACATCTTTCTTCCCAAATACTTTCCAATTTAGTCACCAAGGAGACTGTGTCAAACTGGAAAAGAGACAAGATTAAGGACCATGGACTTCATTATATGTAAGGACCCAGGGCAACTCAGGTACAGTGGAGAATAGATATAGGGCAAGGGGTCCTGAGAGGAGGCTAGGATAATACAAGAGCAGGAGACTCTCACTTTCAGTGAGATGTCTGCTATGTGATGCTGGAGAGGGTTAAAATTTAGAAGCATCCCCAAAGCTGTCCACGTACTTTCAAGCACATTGTTCTAAGAAGCTACAAAGTCTGGATGTATCAGTGCATGAGTGGGAAAGAAGGTGTGGACTTCTGTTGCATGTATTTGAATCAATACTTGTAAATGCATAAGCATATGGTTATATAATCCCCATGATAGTAGGAGATGAGGGGGAATAACATTTTCACCTCTGCTCATTTCTTGGATGCTCTCCATCTCCCTGTAGGTTGTGAGATTTAAGCCAGACTTCTGGATTCATAGAACATGTATAATGGGGACCACCGATGAGTCACATCTTTTCAAAATGTCAAGGCTCAAGTGTCTTCATGGAGTGTAGGATGGAAATAGATCTGCAGTTAGTATGCAGGGCACTGTTTACAGTAAACACACTACAATTAAGATTCCACTCATATTTATGGTCCAACATATAAGGTGTCTTCATGAATGTCCTCTCATTTAGTGATTAGAACAACCTGTGAGTTAGACATTATTATTCTCATTGTAGCAGATGGAAAAACAGAAGCTCAAATGTTGAGCATTAAAAATTGACCTAATGGAAATATGTAGCAGAGCCAGAAATCATGCCTGGGTGTTTTGACTTCAAATCTTATGCTTATTTAAAGAATACTAACAACACCAAACATCCTGTAACTGAAAACAGTAAAACCAACATTCTTTATGAAGCTAGAATTCTGTTTACAGGAAAGGCAAAACCATACATTCTTCTTGAGAACCCTTCTGTGGGCAGAAGAGAGGAATGAGGGGAATGTCACTATTAAGGGAGTGAATGGGGGAGGTGAGGAGGATTGAAAATCAGTGAAGGCAAAACAGGTGGAACATTTTGCACAGAACTTTGCATCCTTCCAAAGATGGTATTTAATTTATTAACAGGTGCAAATATTTGTGGCCAAATATTTAACATTGCCTCTGAGTGAAAACACAAAATTGAGCAGAAGCAAGCAACTGGCGATTTCAGGGAAAAGAGCACACAAATAAGATAGACAGAAACCCCAAATTTCTCTTTACCCCTGCCAAGAAGAGAAAGTCAGCAAACACACATATCTTGATCACCTGCTATTTGTCAAGCCCTGAGCCAAGGAATTTATTGTTCATTTTCCATTTTCCCTTACACTGATGCTCTGAGGGAGAAATTACAAGTCCATGTTTCAGATGAAGAAACCAGGGCTCAAATTAACTTTATAACCAAGGCCACATAATTAGTGAGTGACACAGCAATCCCCAGTCACTCTGATTCCCAAACTCAAATTCCTTCCACCCCCACCGAATTAGTCTATGTCAGACACAGCGTGTGTCATGCAAGTCTAATGATAAATGCAGCTCTGCATTTGTATAACATTACCTAATGTTTTAAAACTCTATGTGTCTTCTTACAACTTTGCCCTTGAGTCTGGCATGATTGAGGCAACTGCAATTTAGGAGGGATATTAAATTCAAAGTTTCAATTACTAGGATTTTAGCCATACTTCTAATATTCACATGGTAGTTCGTTTATTCAAAATTAATTTATTATGCACTTGCTACGTCCTAGGGACTCTCCTAGAATAGGAATTACTACCATCACAGTTCTCCTGCCCCCTCCAAAATTATTTACATATTCAAAAAGAGAAACAAGTAAAATGCATATATTGTAATGTAGAGGATGAATGTTTCTGAAGGGTTGAATCCATGGTGCCCTAGGAGCAGAAGAGGGGAAAGCTGCATCCCCAAGGTGGGTGGTGAGTCAAAGTTCTCCAAAGATAAATAGATTCAATAAGTCAATCAGAGAAAGACAATTATATGATTTCACTCATATGCAGAATTTAAGAAACAAAACAGAGGATCATAAAGGAAGGGAGGGAAAAATAAAGACAAAATCAGAGAGGGAAACAAGCCATAAGAGACTCTTAACTATAGGAAACAAACTGAGGGTTACTGGAGAGGAGATGGGTGGGGGCATGGGGTCACTGGGTGGTGCGTATTAAGGAGGGCACATGATGTAATGAGCACTGGGTGTTATATGCAACTGGTGAATCACTGAACTCTGTCTCTGAAACTAATAATATGCTATATGTTAATTAACTGAATTTAAATTAAAAACAGAATTTGAAAAAGATAGACTCAATCTGAGAGTGAGTTAAGTGAGTGAAGTTAAGTGGGCTAAAATTAAGGTATAGAAAGTAATAGGGATTGGGGTCCTTCTTAAGATGAAGGGTTAAGTATGTGACTGCCGAGGGAAGTAGAGGAAAGGTAGTCAAGAACCTTAAGTTTACATTTTATTATGAGGGTGGTGGGAAGCCTTTGAAGGATATTCTGTAGTAGAGTGGTTAAGACTAGATCTGCAATTAAGAAACAAAACAACAGGGGCGCCTGGGTGGCACAGCGGTTAAGCGTCTGCCTTTGGCTCAGGGCGTGATCCTGGCGTTATGGGATCGAGCCCCACATCAGGCTCCTCTGCTATGAGCCTGCTTCTTCCTCTCCCACTCCCCCTGCTTGTGTTCCCTCTCTCGCTGGCTGTCTCTGTCTCTGTCGAATAAATAAATAAAATCTTAAAAAAAAAAAAAAAAAGAAAGAAAGAAACAAAACAACAAAACAAAACAAAAAAACCCCACATGGGTTCCAGTGTGTGGAAGCCAGGGAAGAGTAAGCAACAATCTAGGTCAAGTGTATCAGATTTGCTGCATAAAAAATCACCCCAAGCTTACTGGCTTAAAATAACAACACATTCTCATTAATGTAGTTTGAAGTCTGTTGGAGGACAGTTGATCTAGGCTGGGCTCAGCAGGAGTTACCCTGCTCCCTGTGTCTCTCATTCTCTTCAGACCAGCGGGCAAGCTGAGCATGTTCAATGTCATTGAGAAAGCAGAAATGCTACAGAGCAAACAGACATTCATGAGATTTCCCAAGGTTGCACTATCTAATAGAGCAGCCTCTCACTACCTGGGGCCAGTTAAATTTGTTTTAATTAATTAGAATGACATCGAATTTAAAAAATACAATTCTTTATCTGTAATACACACTTTTCAAGTGCTCAGTTATCATATGTCACTAATACTGTATTTGACAGCACAGATAATGAATATTTCCGTCATCACAGAAAGTTATATTGGAGAGTGGTCTCTTAAGTATACTTTCTCCCATATCGCATAAGCGAAACATGGATAAACATAATGTCAAGGGGTGAAGCAATAAATTCAGCTCATCATAAGACCATGACAAATGTGTGGACAGGTGGAGAGGCAAAGAAATGAGACCATGTAAACCAGAAATCAGTGATCATGTTATTGTGAGGGTTAGTGGCAGCCATAATTAAGTGACAATGAAGATGGAGAGAATTTGATTAACAAGAAAGATACTTAAGAGTGATTTTTAGTAAGACTTGATGATTAGTGGTTTGGGATCACCAAAAAGAGGGGGTAGAATGATGCCCAGGTGTTTGTTTGAATAACTAGGTGGATGGCAGTGCCATATACTGAGCCAGAAGTGAAAGCTTAATGAGATCAAGAACACCAATTCCTATCACAGTTTTGAGTACTAGGACTAGTACAGTACCTACTCCAAATTATAGTAATTATTAATGTGATTTTCTTATTGTCATCATTTCTTTTTTTTATAATTTTATGTTATGTTAGTCACCATACAGTACATCATAAGTTTTTGATGTAGTGTTTCATGATTCATTGTTTGCATGTAACACCCAGTGTTCCATACAATATGTGCCCCTCCTTAATACCCATCACCGGGCTAGCTCATCCCCCCATCAGCCTCCCCTCTAAAACCCTCAGTTTGTTTCCTGTAGTTTATGGTCTCTCATGGTTCATCTCCCTCTCTGATTTCCTCTCTCCCTTCATTTTTCCCTTTCTTCTCCTAATGTCCTCCCTGCTGTTCCTTATGTTCCATATATAAGTGAAACCATATGATAATTGTCCCTCTCTGCTTGACTTATTTCACTTAGCATAATCCCCTCCAGTTCCATCCATGTTGATGCAAACAGTGGGTATTCATCCTTTCTGATGGCTGAGTAATATTCCATTGTATATATGGACCACATCTTCTTTATCCATTCATCTGTTGAAGGGCATCTTGGCTCCTTTCACAGTTTGGCTATTGTGAACATTGCTGCTATGAACATTGGGGCACACGTACCCCCTCTGTATCTTTGGAGTAACTACCTAGTAATGTAATTGCTGGGTCGTAGAGTAGCTCTATTCTTAACATCTTGGGGAACCTCCATACTGTTTTCCAGAGTGGCTGTACCAGCTTGCATTCCCACCAACAGTGTAAGAGGATTCCCCTTTCTCCACATCTTCTCCACCATTTATTTCCTGTTTTGTTAATTTTTGTCATTCTACCTGGTGTAAGGTCGTATCTCATTGTGGTTTTGATTTGTATTTCCCTGAAGGCTAGTGATGTTGAGCACTTTTTCATGTGTCTGTTAGCCATTCGTATGTCTTTTGGAGAAGTGTTTGGTCATGTCTTCTGTCCATTTTTTGACCGGTTATTAGTTTTTTGAGGGCTGAGTTTGACAAGTTCTTTATAGATCTTGAATATCAGCCCTTTATCTATAATGTCATTAGCAAATATCTTCTCTCATTCCGTGCCTTGTCATCATTTCTTATGGATTTATTGCTTTCTTCTCCATCCTTCAAGTCTGACTCAGAATGATCTATTTTCATTTTTTTCTGAAATATATCAGAAATATAACATTTTGTCAATTTCAGATGTACAACATGTTGACTTGCTACGTTTATATATTGTAATGTGATTGCCATTGTAGTGATCGTACCTTTATCACAGCACATAATTATCATTTACTTTTTGTTGAAATAATTATGATCTTGTCTCTCAGCAAGTCTGATGATTATAAAACACTATTTTTTCTGTGTTCACTGTATTGTGCATTAGATCTCTAGGACTTTCTACTCATTGCTAGTTTATACCCTTAAACATCTCCTATTCCTCCATGCCCCAGCCCGTGATAATTATTTTTCTCTCTGTTTCTATGAGTTTGACCTTTACAGATTTCACATATGAATGATATTATACAGTATTTGTTTAATATTGTCACCACCCATTCAGGCTCTGAAAGATGTAGCAGACTTTCAATAAATATTAGTTGTTTATTGAAAGTACATGACAAATCAATAAATATATGATTTGTTTTTCTAAAAGCAGAAGAGAGCTCTCAAAAGTATGAGTTTAAATTCCATTTGAATGTTCACTTTAAAATGTTGTGCTTTAGTCATCAAGAATGCACTCTCTTTGATATAGTTTTGGTGTGGTTTCCAAAAAGTCAGCTTATAGGATTCAAGTTCTCACTCTCTCTCTCTCCTTCTCTCTTTTTTTTTTTTTCTCCCCTCAAAGCATGTTTCTTTACTAATCCAAAGCTTACAGGATACTTTAACAGTCCACACACAATCTTTTTAGCAAAATCCATACCCTTTATGTAGGGTTTGAGAAAAACCAAGCATTGAATCTCTTAGGCATGGTCCTAACCTCTTTGTTTATGTGTTTATGGATTGTTTTGTTTCAAGGATAGAGGATTCTAGAGTGAAGGATAACACAGAGAATAGTCAGTTGCTCTGGGGAACACACCAAGGGGCTTTTTATACAGTCTAAGTTGATCCCTGTGTCTGTTTTCATCCTTTATCATTATTTTCTGTATAATTGAGAACTTCAAACATGGTGTGGCTTTATGTGGGTTTATGAAGATTCACAGTCATGGACAGACACAAAGTGACGACTTTCCAGGATTTTTTAATCTGGTCACTGTGGAATCAGTAAATCAGTAGATTTTCTAATTCAAAAAAAAAGAAAAAAGATTAAAGGTGACCAATTTTACTTAAAATATAATAAAAATAATAAGTAGTATTATTTCTTATAATCCATGTGCTTATAATGTGTCTAGCACATTTTACTCTTCTGCAAACCCTGTGATTTAGGAATGACTATTAACTCTAATTTCTAAATGGAAGAATGGGGCTTGGATCTGTTCTAGAATGAGCCCAAGATCATGAAGATATTACATCATGAAACCTAGGTTTGTACTCAATCTTGACTCCCAAGTCCATGTGCTTAATCAACTTGCTAGACTATAGGACATCAGTCTATTATGACAGTATATCCCAGTTTAAAAAGACAGTATTCATTTACATAATTTACAATAATAATTAAAGTTATAGTTTCTTGAATGTCTTCTTGGCTTTATATAAATTTCTATCTTACTGTTCACAAGATTCTGGTCACAGTTGCCCATTCTCCCAAGATCACAGAATCATGGCCGTAGACACTTCTCTGAAATGCAGTTTCCCAAGTTACAGTTTATGCCCCTCTCAGCTCTTCTCAGTCATGGTTTTGAATTCAGGGAGGTGGAAGGAGGCATGTTTCTCAGCTTCAAAGAGCCAGGACATTAAAAGGAGTGAGCGTGTTTCTCATTGTTTTGGAAGCAAATGCTGGTTCCAGTCATGCTTTCAGTGACAGGGAAATTCCTATTCAAGTAACAACACCATTCCCTGCCTCTGTCCCTGTCAGTTACAGACTGGTGACAAGGATTGTTTTTGTTTTTTGTTTGTTTGTTTGTTTGTTTCAGGGGAGGCTGTTATTCATTGTCTCAGTGAGACCTAACCCTCACAGTACCACAGTGAGGCTTAGTAGCCGTGTGACACTGGGGAAAATACTTAGGCTTTTTAAAACATCAGTTTTTACATTTTTCAAATAAAACCTACCTTACAATGTTGCTTTGAGCAGAAAATTCAATAAACTCTGTGACTTAATAAAGTTCACATGGCAACATGACAAATAACATATAGTTTTCTAAGATTGGATTTTTATATCAGAAAAGAGAACATTAGGTTATTAATAATAGTAACACAAATTTAAAACTAACATGTTCTTCCTTCTTTTTCTTGTCCCATTCCTCCTTATCCTTCCCCTGCTCCCCCCCCCCCCCCCCGGTCATTTCAGTTCAATTAGATCTGGCCAAGCAAGTGGGCATCTGTGTGTGTGGCAGTGGCAGGGGAGGGAATGAGGGCCAGGGCTATCTGTCAGGGCTTGGATATCCATGGAGTATCTATCATGGCCCAACGAGGAGTGCCAGAGACCAAGCACATTGAACTTGCTGGCCATGGAGCGTGGGGAGAAGCCAACACAGGGCGTTAAGGTTACAGGTCCGAGTGGAATAAATAGCACGTCCTTGTGAGATGAGGGCGTCATCATGATCATGGCATGACCAGAATAGGGTGTGAAAATTCCAGAAAGGTAAAAAGGGTGTCTGCACACTGGGAAGGTATGTGCCTTAGGATGTTGGAGCCCCGGATGGGATGATGAGGAAGGCATCGTATAAGGGACTTCCCTCTGTAAAGTGTTGAAGGATATTCTGGGCAAAAAGAGTGTTCGCAAGGGGTAATTGTAGGTGACGGGTTTGGGGAAAATAGTTAAATAAGTAATTATAGTTAAAAAATGTATTCTAAGTGAAATAAGTCAAGCAGAGAAAGACATTATCATATGGTTTCACTTATATGTGGAACATAAGGAATAGCACGGAGGACATTAGGAGAAGAAAGGGAAAAAGGAAGAGGGGGGGACCAGAGGCAGAGGCGGACCATGAGAGACTATGAACTCCGGGAAACAAACTGAGGGCTTCAGAGGGGAGGGGGGGAGGGGATGGACTAGCCCGGTGATGGGTATGAAGGAGGGCATGTATTGCATGAAGCACTGGGTGTTATATGCAAACAATGAATCATGGAACACTACATCAAAAACTAAGGATGTACTGTATGGTGACTAACATAACATAATACAAAAATTTTAAAAAATATTAAAAATATTTTTTAAAATACTTTAAAAATTTTATTTTTAAAAATAAAAAGAAAGGGATTCAGGTTTCTCACCATTGGAGAAAAGTGTTACATAGAGAGAAAGTATATGGGTATGAATTCTAAGGTGTTGGAATGGAATTGGTGGTACTGGTCTAACCTTTTAAGATAAATAGATATAAAAATGGATGAATATATAAACAAATACTATATATACATACACACACACATATATACACACATATACATACACACGCACACACACACACACACACACACGTGCATTTATCCCCTAGATCTGTCCACCAAGAGTGCTTGAGAATGGCAACATCCTCACGGCAGTGAGCACATCTTGTGTCCAGAGCTTCATTTCCAGACATAATTTTCCACTGAAGGAAACCAAGGCTTCTTAGCAAAATGGCCAATTATAGGGCTGAGCCAGAGAAAGCAAAAGAAGAGTCAGAATGTCTAGTTGAGCCAAAAGGTAAGAATTTACTAGAATAAATGATAAGGGTCCATGTCAAGAGGACACAGAATACGGCTTAAAGAGACTCCCACTCACCAAATCTGGGAAAAATTGAAAATCATCCATAAGTACAGATGATAATAAATTAAATAAAGTAGGACGGTTTCATTTGTCCATAATGTAATAAATAAATGAATAAATTGAGGGCGCGATATTTACATTGCCTCTAAGTACCTCCTCACAAAATACTTACAATTCAAAGGAAATAAAACGGTAACTTTCCAGCAGAGAAGCTGGTCAGAGACCACATTAATCAAATGGTCAAAGTTAACATCTCCAGTAATGGGTCAAATAGAAATTATGCACCAGCTAATAGATTGCAATGAGAACATAACATACCATTCATAATACTCCTGTTAAAGATGCAGGTAAACCCAAGTGGGGGTTACTCTAAGAAACAAACAATAACAAGAAAACCGCACAAAACCGACCTCTAGTCTTTAGAAGTACCGAGGTCATGAAAGCCAAGAAAAGCTGAGAAGATGCTTCACATTGAAGGAAACTAAAAGAGAAATAAACATTAAAGGCAATGAATGAACCTGGTCTGTCTCCTATTGCTAAAAAGTGTGGGCTAATTGGCATACCTTGAATGGGGTCTGAGGATGAGATGGTGGTAATGCGTCATTGTTAATTTCCTGGTCTCTATTATCTTGTCAGATTGCCCAGGAGAATTCTCTGTTAGCTTGCTAGAAATATACAACAAAGTGAGGAGGTCGGGGCATATCAGCAACATGTTTGCAACTAGTTCCGAAAACAAAAGTTTTTGCTCTGTTCTTGCAAATGTCACAGAATGGCAAGTTTGTTTCAAAATAAAAAGAAAGAAAAGAACAGTAAGAATTTACTGAACGCCCTGCTTCCTTCAAATTACATACATTAATTTAATCCTTGAAACAAAAAATTCGGGTCAGTACTATTACGATTTCTAGTATACAGAGAAGAGAAATAGTGCAAAAATAATTAAATGTTCCGTTCTATGTTTCTAAGAGCAAAGGACTGGAAAAATTGAGACAAGGAGGTCGCAGGAAACATCGCTGCTGGAGGCATCATGAAATTCTGTTTGATCCAGAGAAACGTGGACTTCAGTCCCTGCCCAGAAGTCTATGATTTGGGGCCAATTACTTAAAGATTCATGAACTGTTTCCTCATCTGTGTACTGAGTATATTTTATATGGATCTGTGAGAAAGAGAAGAGCTAAAAAATATGAAATGATGAGCACAGCACCTGTCACAGGATTCGTACCTGCTTTATGTTAGCAATTATCATGAATTCCAACAAGTGTCTTCCCCTCACAATAAACTGTGACCGAGATACTTTAGGGAGCAACTCTGGAAACAGCGTTAACAGTGGAAATATTGTTGGACCAATTTCACACAATTGGGATTGAGAATTTTAAGTACAGACTGTTTATCTTTACTAAAATACAATTTAACTTATTTAATGGGCAAGAAAGAAACTGGGAGTACCTGGATCCCAGTCCCTACTTTACTATTTATTAGTACAGAATCGATTTTGCTGAATAAACAAAAATGTTTGCATCCCAGTAAATTATAATTCTCAGAGTCTGCAAAGCTCTTGCATATCCATCATATCATTTGATTTTATGACCTACCTTTTAAGTTGGGCAAAGCAATCATTGCTATTCATAAGAAATTTATGCTTTGAGAATCTAAAGCAAATAATATAGTTAATATTTATTGAATGTTTACTATATTCTAGGCACCATTTAAAGCCTTTAATGGATTGATTTAAGTGCCCTACAACCCAGTGAGGTAAGTACTATTGTTATTTCTGGTTTACATATGAGAATCTGGGGAATATATGAAGCCAGGGTTTGAACACTAGTAGTCTGGTTTCCAAGGGCATCTCTTTACCAATATACTAGTAACCTCCATTCCTTTTTGGCAGAAGCTGCCTGATGTCCCAAGGTTTCACAGCCTGCGTGTGGCAGAGCTGCTTTCTGATTCCATCTGTTTGTTATTCTAAAGCTCTGTACGTATGTCATGCTTTCTCAGTGACTGAACCTGAGGAAGTGCACTTCTGTGTTCTGGTTTCAGTTGGAACATTCAATCTTGTCACATTTTAACCTCATCCTTACCACTTTCTCCCTCCTTCAGTCTCTCTCCAAGCCCTCCCACCCTCTCCCTTCCTGGGACTGCCCCATTCTATCCTTGGCTCTCACAGCTGTCGTTCCAAGGGTTTCCAGCAGGAGGAGACATCACTCAACTTTGCCAGCCTCTCATCTCCCTCCATCACTGCTGCCCCCTCCCCCCCCCCCCCCCCCCCCCCGCCCCGGGCCTGTTTCCTATTCTCCTAACCTTACTTAATAACTTCTTAATAGTGTCCCAGTGACAACCTGATGGCTTTTGGATTATGAAGGAAATAAATTGTCAAATAATATATTCCTTGAAAAGATAAATAGGAGGAACTTGTGGATCTTATTATTTAAAAAAAATAAACAAGAAACAAACATGAAAATTCTGCTCCCTTTACAATTGAAGGCACCATCACAGAAGTCAAGTATGTTGACTCACTCCAAGAGGAACCGAGGTCTGTGGCCAATTTTGGCATCCATTTTACCAAGAGACAAGCGATGCTGTTTGGTTCTATCATCCCCTAGTTATGCTCTACCATATCTTCCAAGGAACCTTGCAATTCCTCATGAAGACAGGATTTTGGACGCTTCCTTGGATATCTCAAGCTTCTTAAGGAAGCGTTCAGATTAGTCCCTCATCTCTTAGCCCTTCCCTTGTCCCAACCCACCAGGCTGTCATTATATCAGCATCATTTCTAGCAGGGATAATGTTCTAAAGGTTAACAAATGTCTCCTTTATTATCATAATATTTCAGTCTAAAAGCTTAAAATCAATCAAAAGAAAAAAAATATGAACAAGCAGGAAATTTGACACCAAACTATTAGACTACACTCTCACATTAAAGAAAATGATTGATTTCAACACACTTTTCTATTAAATGTGTACAATTACCTTGCCTTGACATGCTCATTTGTTTCTGTTCCTGTGTAAAGCAAGAAAGGGTCACACTCAAACACTTCAAACACTTCAACAGGCCACGATGTGGACCTGCTTACCTTAGGCCATTGCTCCAATCGCAGCTACATACAACCTGGTATCAGGACACCATGTGGTTTCCCATGAGAAGTTTCCTATCTATTTTGAGCACAAATTCTCAGAGAAGTGCATCCATTCTTGTATGAAGTTAATGAGGGCCTAGGATTGACCTTGTGAGTTGACAAAGTCTTTTTTCCACCAGTTTATTATTTCTGAACATGCCTGAACAATGAGAACCCATTTAATAATTTTTAAATGCATGACAATGCAATTTACACCCCAGCTCTCTCCTCTAACAGTTTAGCGAGATATTTTATTTATTTAATACTTCATGCATGATCATTCACCATTTTAAATCTGTCAACTTTAATGGCTAAAGTCCCAAGGAAACTACATCTGTTGCTTATTATTTTTACTATCTCTTATTCATGAGTTAAAAGCTGACTCATATTGTGAACTTTGTTGATCTTTCATGGTAAACTCATATTTACTTGGCTTTAATCAATGGAAATCTTGTATGCTGAAATCTAGAATGCTTTTCTTTAGAGTTTTGGTTCTCTGTCAGTGTCAAGAGGCTCAACCAATCTGTGACCATGTGCTGTGCTGTGAAGATCTGGTTCTCATTCTCTGCCCACACCACGGAAAGTTACACTGCCTTCCTCCTTCCACTCTCCCCACCTTTAACACAGGGAACGGGCTGGGTGCTAATCTTCACTAGCTTGAGAAAGGAGTCCTGGCCTCAGCTCACCCACCTTGAGGCTGGCCCAGAATTGAATTCAGCAAAGCACTGCAATGTATGTTTGATGTACGTATGAGTTGTTTTGTGATGGAATGATCCGTCAGGGTGTATAACCAGCCCATCACACTGACTATCAATTTTGGAGGAAGGTAATGCTTTTTTAAGCAAAATACTTGAAGCACATGTACTGGAAACTTTTGATGAACTAAACCATGTGAAATGAAGAATTGCTGTTTACAGTATCTAGTGATAGTATTAACAAAAGAAAATATAAACTACACTCTTGGAGAAAAAATTGTACCACATAAAACTTTCAGTTGAGAACAACAATTGTCAAAGTCTATAAATCAATAATATTAATGGAATTTAAGAGACAAAACAGATGAACATAGGGGAAGGGAAGGAAAAATAAAATAAGATGAAAACAGAGAGGGAGGCAAACCATAACAGACTCTATAGTTAACTGAGGGTTGCTGGAGGGGAGGTGGGTAGGGGGATGGGCTAAATGGGTGATGGGCATTAAGGCAGGCACTTGCTGGGATGAGCACTGTGAGTTACATGTAAGTGATGGATCACTAAATTCTACGCCTGAAAGCAATACTACACTATATGTTAACTAACTTGAATTTAAATAAAAATTTTAAAACAAATAATATTATTAAAACAATAATAATAGTATTAAAACAACAATAATAATATTCTTATTATTAGAGAATCATAGAGAAAAATGCGCAAAGCACTATACCAGTATATCATGAAAAGGGAAACTAAAAATGTAATCAACTCTTGGAACCTTCTTCAGTCCTTTATTAATCAGAAAAAAAATGCAAATTAAAATGCCCCTCAGGAAGGGTGTTACTTTCTGATATTTTGATGGCAAATTTCACCAAGTGATTAACTTTGGCCAACAGGATATGAGCTAGATGGCCATGTGTCATTTCCAAATAGAAGCTTTACACACCAGCATGTGGATTTTTTTTCCTCTGCCAAGAGAGTGGCAGTGTTTTTAACCGGGTGCTACTCTATGCATCTAGGTCCTGGAATGAAGGCTATTTGGAACAGCCACAGCCAGCTGGGATGGACATACAGTGTCAGAGCTAAAGGGGGTCAGAAGCCTTTGTGATGTAAGCTGTTGGGGTCTGAGTGTCACTTATTGTTGCAGCATAACCTAGCATGCCCTGACGAGTTTAACGCACTAGATAAACACTTAGATGTAAATACAATAAAACATTTATTATAAACTTAGTGAAACACTCATGAGGTATTTCTAGCAAAACAATTAATAATGGTACCAAATACATTAATCAATAAGGCAGAAACAGCCTACAGGCCCATCAGTGGAAAATTACATTGTGGTATATTCACTCAAGGTAATTTTCTGTGAAAATAAAAATAATACACACAATGGCATTGTTAATTCTCAAGACCACAATGTTCAACAATGAAGCTGGATACAATAGAATATGGAATGTATACTTTCATTTATATGAAGTTCAAAAACATGAAACAATAAATGTATTGTTTGAGAGTATAAATGTATGTGATAAATTATAAAGAAAAGCAGAGGACTTGAAGACATAATAATAAAGGTAATGACTGTACTGGATGCTGTTGCGTGCCCCTAAAATCTCCCTACTAGCAGTGTTAACTACTGTTGATAAAGAGTCTAACAAACCCTGAGACGAAGAATCAAATGCTATTAGTTTAGTTGCAAGGTAAAGAAAATTCTAGTAGGAGAGTGGGATAGTGACCCGAAGGAGGACAAGGAGCCACTGAAGTGGGCAACTGGAGCTTCCCCAACTTCTCCAACTTTGGAAGCCAGGGTGGCATACACAACTCTGAGTTGCTGCCCTCTGTCTGAGAGGCACAAAGGAGCTGGGGTATTGATACCAATTACTCTCAGTCATTGGTTTAGAGCCGGTCTCAAAAGATGATCATTCTTCAGTATTTCTGGCTGATAAAGCAGATAGCAAAGAGGCTAGAAAGGCCAGATAAAATCATGAGCTAAAGAAATGACTGTCTGGCATATGGCAGTTGGGCCAGTATCTGGTAGACTGCTTCCTTGGGGAAAGCATAGAGTAAGCTAATTAAGAGAATAAGTTATAAATATGCAATATTAGAAACAAAAATAGAGATATAAACACAGCTATAGAAGAAAGTATATGACTAGTTTAATCAAATCTATGCAAATTAAGGAGAAAACGTGAGTAAAGAGATAATTTTCCTAAAAAATATAAATTATAAGATTCATATAAGGAAAAAGAAAATCTAAGCAGACCTATTACTATTGGATAAATTGGGAAGTTCTTTAAAAACAAGAGTCTACGAAAAGGACTAAACCCAGGCAGTACAATAAGCTAATCAATCAAACTTATGAAGAAATAGAGCCAATATAATTGAAAGTGTTAAAAAGAAAAAAAGTTGAATCAGAGTGTAGCTCTAATACATAGTGAAACATCATACAATAAGTAAGCAAAAAGGTTCTTGAGTACAAACTGAACAACTGAATGTAAAAAAAAAAAACAGAGAAGGACCAAATATATGCTCATAAAATGTGCATATTTATTATAAGACAAAAGTAGAACTGTTAATAAGTAGGGAAAAGACAGAGCATTCAATAAATCAGTTGGTTGAGTTCTCATTTAAAATACTGGTAACAGGGGTGCCTGGATGGCTCAGTTGGTTAAGCATCTGCCTTCAGCTCAGGTCGTGATCCCAGGGTCCTGGGATCAAGTCCCATGTCTGGCTCCCTGCTCAGCAGGGAGTCTGCTTCTCCCTCTCCCTCCGCCACTACCCCTGCTTGTGCTCTTTCTGTCAGATCAATAAATAAAATCTTTAAAAAAATAAATAAAATAAAATATTAGTAACAGAAGAAAACTTGCAAGACTGTAGAAAGCTTAGATACTAGTCATAAAATCCAGAAATCATATTAAAACTGTTTAAATAACATACTCTATAGAAAAAAAATTGAATTAAGAAATTACCTTCAAAGGGCAAAAAACAATTTGAATTTTTTCCCCCACACCTAAAACATGCACTGGGATGATTTCCTTACCAATAAAGAGCTTACATGTCAATTAATGAAATATTGATAACCCAATAGAAAGATGTATAAAATAAAAGACAGGCAATAAGAAAATAAAAGTATACATAAACATAAATTTTTTCCAATCCCTTCATGAGATAAGCACAAAACTAAGGAAAACATATAGGTAAGGAAAACTAAAATAATAATGATAGACACAGACTTACAGATAATAGTTTTAATAACACATAATGCGGGTGATGATGAAAGGCACCAGGAATTTTCGTACACTTTCAGCAGATGTGTCTACTGGGGTCATTCTATATTTTGGTAATATCTATGAAAAGTTATCAAAAGCTTTTTTTCAAAAATTTTATCAAAATTTAAACTCCATGTAATTTTTCCCCAGAAAGTCCAATTTTTAGAATTTTCCCTACTTTTATTCCCATATGCCCTACAAAAGATATAGCATTGTTGCAGTAACAAGTACTAGAAAGATTCTAACTAGTCATTGGTAATAGGCCAATCAAAAAACAGAAAATGCATCCATGTATAGAGTATTATTCAGCTGTACAAAGGCTAAGAGAAGTCTACATGGGCTGATAAGGAGTCATATCCAAAATATGTTATTATTAGAAAGAAGCAATGAATAGAATAATGGGAAGTTTCTGATTTTTTAAAAAAGTTTGTGAGTGTGCATATAAATATTTATTGGACAATCTATGTCAGCTGCCCACTCTTGTGATGCTATGTCAGTCCAAAAATCATTGACACCTCTATCAAAGCACATAACGGGGACATTCATAATTGGAAGGGAGCTTAAAAAAATCAAAGCAAAGGTAGCAATATTCATTGGATATAAACACTAACTTTGGTCGTCCCGGGGCTTACTGGGAAACTGGGAAGTCAACAACGGGAGGAAAAAGCTCCTGAATTGTTCTCGTTTACCCTTTCATCCTATATAACTTTTGTGCCATGGGTAAATTTTATATCACTCGTAACTTGAAAATGAAAGCCATGGAAATGAAATCTGGCATCCTTAATTTAAACTATGAATTAGTTGACTCAAAGATGGAAGAAGAGTCTTGAAGACTAATAGGAGTAAAAATCAGCTTCAGAAAGACAAGACGTAGGAAGCCCAACAACTCATGTCTAACCAAAGAGTTCCAGACAGAATCATACTTTAGTGTGCACATTTCTGCAATGAGTAGGCACCAAAACTGGACAAGGTCAGTGAAAAATTCTCTAACTACCCCCATGAGTCTCTCATACTGCCGGCTAAAGGAACAAAGCTCCAGATAGGAACAGCAATTGAATAAAGCTGGGGCACCTGCCCTGCCGGACTGCTAAGGGCTTTACATGAAAAGGATAATGCCCTTTCTGTTTTCATACCTGAAGTCTGAGCACTGCATTCCCCTAACATCACACACAGTTGGAGATCCCACTAAAATAAAGTTGGCATGATATGCTAAGAGAAATAAAACTCAATCACTACAATTATTTTTCTCAAGTGAAAAATTAAACTCAATTAATGAAACACCGTTGAGTCTTCTGCAAAACGGTCTTGCATGTTAGCTTCGTGGACATCTGTATTTCTGAGTTATTTCTACGTAAGAATCTATCCTATAGACAACTGGGATTGATGTAGACAGAGAATTCATTTTACTCAGTGTTCTTCGCATTGTTAATTTCTCTGTCCCACAGAGATAATGTTTTAGAATAATGGCTGGTGTGATTTTTACTCTTTTTAGTTTCATGCTGTTCTGAATGTTTAAAAAATCTTTTTAAGCTATAGAAGCTGCCATACTCCCTTAATCTTCTTTGGCACCATATATGTTACCTATTTTAGAAAATTATCTTCTCTGTCTCAGTGTGTGTTTGTCGAATTTGTATGTGTTACGTTAATTCAGCAAGCCATTACTTCTCTCCTGATGTCCTGTGGAGCGCGCTTCCCTCCGTGGGGTCTTTCAGCCCCCTGGCTGATCTCCTGGGGCACTTGCATTTCCGAGCACAGAACTGTCCCCTTTGCACATGAAATAGGGTCCACTTTGACTTTGAGCCTGAGGTTTCGCCACCCGAAAGCCATATATTGGATTCAAACGTTTCCCATTCTCTGTCCCAAGGCAGGAGTCTCAAAACTGCATTTTGTCTGTTTGTTTTAGTCTGGTGGCCAGAGTGATGTGGAGAGATGACAGGATGCAGGACAAGCTGGCACTGCCTTCGAGCCCCTCCCTCTCTGGCGTCCTGGCATCGGGAACCTGGAAAAGTTGCTCAAACTCCCCAAGCCTCAGAGTACACATCTGTTCATCGGATTGCTGTGCGAAGGAAATGGGGTTTCCACATTAAAAAACAAACAAATTTGACATTTGCCTCATGATTGGTGTCCAATAATTACTCAATAAAACTGTTATTGTTTTAAGTATTACTATTCCTGCAGCGTGTTGGGCTTTGTAGCTGCAGGGCATTTGTGTGGCTGGGGGAGGGATAAAAACAGCATGGGCAGAGCGCTGAGGAATGATGGGGGTGGGTCTAGCCATCGAGAGGAAGGAAGGGCACTCGGGAGCCCATATTACTCACCATGTACACTCAAATTTAGAGCTGGTCTGAGTTTAGGGATGAAACATGCCAGTAATATTGATACATATGATAAAAATAAAAATAAAGAGTTTGATTTCAGCAACAACCATGAAAGGTTAGAAACTGAAGTTACATGTGGAAGCACACTGCCCTACCGCCACCCCAAGCTCTCCTCTTCCAGCCTTCACTGCCCCGCAGTGGATGGAAAGGACACGACTGGGTCGTGGCTACCTTGGTCAGGTACCCTGTGATTTGAAGGTGAAACTTAATCTGTAGTCTTTCTGTTGTGTGTCTCCCCCCACCCTGTGGTAAGCAGACATACTAGAGGATTGCATGTCAGACGGGCAAACCCACCAGGTTTTTCTTCTTTTCTCTCTTCTTTTCTTTCTTTCTTTCTTTCTTTCTTTCTTTCTTTCTTTCTTTCTTTGCCATTCTATCCTTTTTCTCAATGGAGCTTAAAATGTTATAAAATTCTCCAGCTTAAAAGCATTTTCTTGAACATATTATTTGCAGTTATTTTAAAGTCTATGTGCAATATCTCCAATGTCTCAATTGATACTGTCTTTTTTGTATGGTCTTTTGTTTTGTTTTGTTTTCTTCCTGGATTTGGCTATTTGGTCCTGCCTCCTGTCACTCCTGGGAATTTTACTGAATGCTCGATATTGGAGATACAGCACTGTTAGTGACTCAGGACGATGTCTTAACCCACAGAGGATTCAACGTTCTCTGATAGAGTGTGAGACTACAGAGCAGATCATCTTGACCCAGTCAGACCTTGAGATGATTTTTGGATGAATTTCAGTGTTGCGGAGACTTGGTCTATTTCGTGTGCCTTAACTAAAATCCTGGGGTTTGCAATAGCACCCTCCCATGCACAGTGGACTACAGAGAGTTCTGATGGGTGCTTAGACCGTCAGATTCTACCAATTCCACTTCTTGGCCTTTGGCCTTTTACCCAATGCCGTTAAGGAAGTAGCAAAAGTCTTGAGCGTATAAACAATGCAGCAGGGGGTTCACCTCTCCACTTAGCTCTGGGATCTTGACTCTTCAAGCCTTCATTCTCTTAGAAGATAAGAAGGCCAGATGTTCCCTCTCGGCCTCATGGCTGCCATGCTTACAACTCAGAGCACCCACTATCTAGAGAATGTATTGTCCTGTGGCTCAAGGAATAGTAAATACCTCTAGAGGAAAGAAAGGTGTAGAATGAGAAGCCCACCCCACTGTGTTATACTTCTCTCTGGGATCTTGGACACTCAAGTCCTGTCTGCTTGGGTGCTCTCATTTTCACTGCACACCCCCCCCACCTTCGGGTGGATTTATCCAAGTTTTAGAGTCATTCCCCAGGTGATATTTGGTGTAATAATATACACTCATTCACTGACAACATGGAAATCTTTTTCAACCTCCTCTGTTTCACTACTTTTTCTGTGGTTTGGAGCAGTGGGAAGGGGAGATCAGGTTTGGATTGTCACCTCTCTTTCTCTCTCCATCAACCTTCCTGTCTTTGTCTCTTGCTCTTTCTCTTCCCTGCATCAGCATTGGGCAGCTTCAGGGTCCCTCTGAGCTATGTGCATGAGATTCATCAGTACATATGGAGAGAAAGAAGATCTCTCAACCTAAGCCATTTGCCCCAAATCAATCTGTTTCCAGAATTCTGCTTTAATGTATCTAGTACCCATAATGATAAGAAATACTCATCCTTTGAGCCTAAATCTATAATTGTTTCTTAACATCAAATTTATCAGAAAGAAGGAATTAAGAGTTGTTGTCAGGTAGGATATGATTATTCCTGAGTTCTTGCTTCAACACTATTTAAAAGTCCCTAAAACTTTAACCACAAATTTAAAAAAAAACTATATATTAACATATGTATATTTCCTGTTTCCTATATATCATGAAATAGATATATTAAATATTTTATTTAATATTTTTTTCATGGAATTCTCAAGATAATCCTGTATACTATTCCTATTTCAGAGACAAGGGAAATAAGTCTCAGGAACGTGATCTACCCAAGTCACTTAACTATATGTGGGTCTCAAATCTATACCCGATTACAGTGGTTATGAAAGATCAGCCATAACAATATTTTAAAAATTTGCAGGGAACCTAGATACACTGTGAGGTGTTAAGAGGTTTTCTGCTAAAAGAATTGTTTCTATAATCAAATAATTTTGCTGTTGTACAACCACGTATTTCTTGTATTACGCACAAAGCTCGTCCGTATATTCTCAGTTCTGAGAAATCTCCCTTTAAATACCCACCATTTTTCAGACCTACTTGACCACAAAACCCTTTTCTCATAAGATACAAGAAAAAATGTTTCCAGACTTTGCTCTATGTCTTTTAAGGAACAAAATTAGCTCCCGTTGAGAACCACTGGCATAGATAGCCATGTTTCAGGTAACAGTCATGATTGGATGGTTTATATGGTTTTCTAAGATGAAACTGGTGTTATTTGCAGGGACAGAATAAAGCAGTTCCCTGTATCTTTAAAAGTGGCTTCTCTCTCTCTGCGGGAGACTCTCTACAGTGGAATTAAAATATCTTGAGTGTTTGGTACCTGCCAAGCCCTCTCACAGAGGGACTAGGATATAGGGGGAAAGAGAGATTGTGGCAAACCAGGACATCTTTTCCTGGGGTAGGGAACATCAATAGCGGAACTGTATAGATAACAAGCTGGGGCAGCAGTGGGGTCATTGTGAGGACAAGTCAAAGGAAGAACACAGAGAGAAGATCTTCACAGAAAGCAGTGTAACCAAAAATAGGTCATTGGGGGTGCAAAGGTTCACAGATGGAAGAGGCCTATTACAAAGGCCAGGTATAGATATCCAGCTGGGGGTTGAGTTCACAGGTAGGGGTGCTGTTCATTTGTATTTGGGGAACTGTGTGTCCGTTAAAACTATTATGCAGAGGAATGCATACATGTTCAGGAAAATATAATTGACATTGATAAGTGAAAAAAGTCTCTCATCAAAAAATATTCCCCTTGAGATTATATTTTGTAAAAAAAAAATTATATACATACGAAAGAATAGCTACATACACAGAAATATACCGTAATGTAAAAAGTGATGGGATTTCTGAATATGGGTTCCTATCAAACTTCATTTCTTTGGGTTCTCTATTGCCCAATACTCCTACATCTAGTCATTTTCTTTTAATTAAGAATACACTTTAAGAATACAAAAATATTAGCCAGGATTGAGTTGTAAGCGGAAACAGTGTTCGAAACAGTCAAAGACATGTCACAGGATGACCCAGAACGATGTGTGTCTGGGTGACAATGAGGGATTTTTAAAGCCGAGGGCACAAGTCCAGAGATTCTTGACCCCCGCTTCTCTTCTCTGTTGGAAAGGTTCTCTGCCCTTTGAGTTGTAAGTAGCCGCCGAACAGCAACTAAATGCAAAATGATGATCAAATTAATTTAAAAAATTGGCTCAATTTAAAAAGTGGCTAAATTTGTCTTTTTTAATGTATAAAATAGAATCGTTTTGTTTTGTTTTTAAACTAACCATGCTCAAAGAGAAAAAAGAAACAGATGAGCGAAGTGTCTAGATATAATAAGCGTTGGTGTAAGTAGGTACTGAATGACTTCGGGGTGATTGAATAAACTCTACAATGCTAGAGAAATGGGCTTTCCTATTTAATCCTCACATCCCTGGAGTGGGTTCTTGTATCATCTTTTGCAAAGTAGGAAATTGGTTGAAACAGTTTAAATAACTTGTTTTAGTTACACTCCTCGTAAGTGCCAGAGTCAGGATTTGAACCGAAAACCTTGATCTCGGCCCACTACATCATGCTGCGTTCTAAGTGGAAAATTGTGTCTTGAATGTGTGTATTCATTTCAACCTCTTCTAGGGAGGAAAAAAAAATCTTTATTTTCTATGCTGTCCTTAAAGACATGCTTCATATTTCATTTCTTTTCGTCTAAGCCCCTTAAAGAGCCAAGGGAAGTGAGCCTAAGATCACTGGGACTTCAGCTTTCACCTTTCAGCACAGCTTACTCATTGACTCCGCAAACCCCATCTCTGAAGAGTGAAAGTCATCAAATTTCATTTCTTGTAACATTAGTTTAGAAACATGTTTTCCCCTCTTACCAGTTAAATTGGCTTTTACTTTGTAAACTGTTTCTATTTTTCAACAATTACATTACAATGTGTTCAATTTTAACCGCCCTGCTGCTCAATCTTTTATAAACCCAAATAAAGAAATAGTTATATAACCAAGAAACATCAAAAAGTGAATAAAAAGAAGATATTGCTTCAGATGACTCTCCATTTGCTGAGCACGAAAAAGCAATTTAACATTTTATTTTTTGTATGTATTATTGCATTACTCTTTTGTTTACCTTGTCACAAGCGGGAGCCTGATAGCATCTGTCACCCTCCCACAATTTAATTACATATTCCATATCTTTATTCTCTCTTGACAGTGTCTTTGCTTGCCTAGGTCTTCCTTCTCCACCACTTCCAAGTTCTCATCGCATGATTTTTGTAATTAAGTGAGCAGCAAGTTAGCTACCTCCATCCCTAAATGGAACATTTCATCGTCTTAAAGCGCTTCTAATAAACTTCCCTGAGTCCGAATCCCCATTACTTCCCCATCTTCCCCTGATGACTCAATTATCGCCTCAGGGGAGAATCTGTTCAATACCAAGAATTACCTTTTCTCCACAGAGGGGGGACTTGAAACAATGACTCTAAAACCCTCTTTCTTTCACTCTATGTCTTCAATGAATAATTTATATTTGTGACAATCTGTTTTCTGTCTTTCCTGACTCTTAGTTTTGAAAACCATAGAAAGGATACATTCACCCCTTCTCATTACTTACCACACGGAATAGAGAAAGCTTCCTCTCATCCCATCTGCCCCCTGGACTGACCTTCGTTCACAGTCAAAAAGAAGGAACTCCTGTTCTCCCTTTTGTTTTAATGTTTTTCTTTCCCTATTCAAATATTTGTTATTCATTAAAATCTACATAAGCTTTCAAAAAATATCTCAGCATTTTTTTTCGTGGTAACATTTACTTTTCTTAATATGAAAGTGTTATAATGACAATCGTATAAAGAAATTGGAAAGTGCAGAACAGAACAAATAGAGTCTGCCCTTGACTCTGTATTAGTAGATGACGCATGGAATATGCAATCATATAAACAAAGGAATACTATGGAGACAGTAAGAAGAACAGTGATTGCCAAAGGTTTGGGAGGAGGGATCAATAAGCAGAACACAGAGGAGTTTCAGAGTGGGGGGGGGTGGGGGAATGTTCTTTATGGTAATATAATCGTGCATATAGGCCATTATACAGGTGTCCAAACCCATGGAGCGTACAACAGCAACAGCGAACTCTACTGTAAAGGATGGACTTTGAGTGACTACGTATCAGCGTAGGTTCATTGATGGTAAGAGATGCACCACTCTGCTGGAGGTTAGGTATGTGTGGGCAGGGGGTAGTTTTGTGGGGGGATCTCAATCTATCAATAACCTGTGTTGTGACTGGGCTGGACCTTGTGGCTCTTACTATGATTACAAGATGCACTTCAGCAACAATGGTCAGGAAATTGGCAAACATGAAAGTTTATTACTAAAAGGGTTGGAAATGACCCAGCATGCCTGGGACCACAAGGCAAGGTTGGAGGTAGAGAGAGACTGAGAGCACGTGGGCCTAGGGTTCTGTCTCTATGGGAGTTGAGGGGGCGGATAGGGCTTCATGGGCTCACTCTTTACGGATGAACTTAAAATATAAGAGTGGAAATTTAAAGCAGGGGAAGAGAAAAAGCAATGATCCAAATAGTAACTGAAATCAATCAAGATCTCTAAAACAAAGGAGACTCAGTTGAGGAAGGCAGCCTGGCTCTTTATCTGGTCTGTTGCTGGTGATGGGTTTAGTGGAGATAGGGGTCTTCGAAGTGGGTGTCTAGGCAATCAGTGCTTAAGTCAGGCACTTGCATTACCAAAACCAAAACCAAAAAAACCCACACATACACACAGAACATCAACTGTCAGTGCTTACACTACTGAGGTATATGAGAAATCTCTGTTCTTATCCCTCAATTTTTCTGTGAGCCTAAAACTACTTTAAAAAGAAAAAAAAAGTCTCTAAAAAATCCATGATGGAACATACAGGCAGCATTGTTCAAAACTCCAAAGTGATGAAACAGTGAAATAAAATGATACTCAAAAGAAATATAGGGGAAAAAAATATAAATACCCAATAAATTTGAAGTCATCTCTATAGTCTGCACAAATGGTATACTGCTTTTTTACCCATTTTATTACATGCTTTTAAAATCTGATAGATTATACACATTATCGAAGCTCTTAATTTACTCTAAACACACGTGGGTTGCTCAGGAATCCATCTGATTTGGGGGCATCAGACAGCTTTAAAAGAGCAGAATCGTAGTGACAGATGTTCAATATTTAATGAGCACGTACCAGATGTTGACACCGGGTTAGTGCAGGGCTACAAAGACTTATAAGATGTGCTTCCTCCTTTTACTGAGGCAAGGCAGGAAGACAATACATATGGCACAAAGAAATAGGTCTTATAATAGCACACATACAAAATATGTTTTAGATACAGAAAGAGCTGTTGCTGAAACATCTTCATCTCAAGCAAGTATTGTTGGCATGTCTATGTGAATACAGAGAATCGAAAATTATCACATATCCTTATTATATCATTTAAAGGAAAGTGTTTATTAGAATACACCTACTGTTTCTCTAGAACAAACCCTGGATTTGGAGTCCCATTCTCGCACCCCAAACCTCCTTTGATGATAAACAATTCTGTAAAGCTGGGTGTTTATTCTTGAGCTCCTTGGTGATTACTGCATCCTTCTCAAAGACCTCCACTGATTCCCTATTGCTGAAAAGATGCGCATGCCTTAGGCAGGCATTCAATTCCTCCAAAACCCAGGCACATTCTTACTTTTTCAAACATATGTTTTACTCCTGCCCCCCAAGCCCTGTCAGTCCCATTAAAGAGTTTTTGTTGCATCCTGTTCATGTTTGGTTCTCTCCTTGTCTTTTCCATCCTGTCCCCTCTCTGTCTGGAATTGATCACCATGTGTCCACATGTCCATATGGCCCCCACCCTTAGCTTGACCAACCCGGGCACCCAGTCCTCTTGGCAGAGAGTAATGGCTCCTGCTGAAATCTCATGGCACTTGAATGGTGTCCCTGTCTCACCTCCCATGATAGACGGAGAGATTCTTGAGAGGAGACCCTGACGGCCAGCTACCTCTTCCTCACTGTGGCACATAAAATTGGGACATAGCTGTTGAACGAATTAATTTCATTTCCCTTTGAAAACATTGGACTACTATATTGATTTTATTGGGCTTTCAAATAGAAAATCATATGGGCTATGAAGCAGACTGAAACATGAATTAAAACTCGGAATATAAAGAATAAAACATGTGACATAACCTATGGGAATAACAAAACAGGCCACAAAATAATCCTTTCAATTTTTTAATAGGAATCACAGAAATGAGAGGGGTAGATGAGGACAGAGATTCAATATTAGAACGTGTCGAAGAGAAAAAGAGCTCCTCATTCATCTCTGTCCAGACGAATTATCTTTAACTGGAAAAGCAGAAACACTACTGCTCAAGTGCTTTTACAGCTAAGGTTTTGAGGCTGTCTAACACAGTGAGGACAGCACTAAAGTTAATAGAGACTCACGTTCGCAGCTAGCTCTCCTATATACCCTCTGGAGACCTTGTGCGATTCACCCGACCTGTGCGTGTCGATTTCCCCCAGATAATACAGCAATGGTTTCAAGCATTCATGGAGGGGATCCAAAAGGCAATACTGGTAGAAGTCCCTAGTAAGTTATGAAACCCCTAATGCAAGAGTAATCTTACTGAAGCAAGAGTTGCATTAAAATCATTTACGGGTTGGAAATAATTTTTTAAAAGAATTAAAAATATATCTGGATAAACACATCTAGAGAGCTAATAATGTACAGCTTGATGACTATAGTTGATAATACTATATTGTATACTAGAATATTTGCTGAGAGTAGATTTCAGGTGCCCCCCCCCCCACAAATGGTAACTATGAGAGCAGATGGATATGTTAATGAGCTTGACTGTAGTAATTGCTTGAGATTATATATATATATATATATATATATATATATATATATATATATATATATATATATCAAAAGATCATGTTGGTAAATACCTAGTGGTGCAATTGCTGGATCCTAGGATAGTTCTGTTTTTAACTTTTGGGGGGACAAACTGAGGAGTTACTGGAGGGGAGGTGGATGGCAGATGGGCTAGATGGGTAACCAGCATTAAGGAGGACACTTAGGATGATCACTGGGTGTTGTATGGAAGTGGTGAATCCCTAAATTCTACTCCTGAAAGTAATATTACACTGTATGTTAACTAACTGGAATTTTTAAAAAAAAAACTTGAAAAAAATCATGTTGTACACCTAAATGTATACGGTTTTTATTTAAAAAAAAAAAAAGAAACTGAAAGAAAGAACATGTGGCCTCCAGTAGCAACGACATGGTGTAGAGGGGCATAAAAACAATAAGAATGATAGATTATAGTAGTCATAATCATAACAACACAAATAATGACTGTAAATGCAGGCATGCAATATATATTTTAAGAGTTTTATGTGTATTAACATATATATGTTTTATTTTCATATGAGTGTCTTTATATTTCAAAATCTTTACACAGGATTTTGTTCTTTTATTTTTAATCCAACAGACTTCTTGATTTGCAGAGATCTTCTAGACCTTTAAAAAACATAGTACAGAGAGAAATCACATACAGTACATAAGAGAAATCGCTAACATGAAACTTGACATTGCACGGATTTTTAATTAACTTTATGTTGCATGTGCGCACTTTAGTGGGAAAGTACATGACTTCTAGACCTGTTTCAGATAGAGATCTTGTCTCCCAGATGGAAAATTGTCAGATGTGATTTTGGGATTGTCTTTTCCCATATTAATTTAAAATGAGAGCACAGTTGATATTGGAGCAAAGAATATAAACAAAAAAAAAAAATCTGGGAACTAAAATTATACATTTCTTTAAAACAAGAAAGGGAACATCAAAATACTCGGAGACTCATCCTTGCATCAAACGCCTTCATTCAGCTGTAGCCCTGATTGGCGGGCAGGCACACTGTCCTGTTTAAACCCAAGCTTCGGTTTATGTTTGCCCATGATTGTGTGTGTTGGTTTTGATTACTGTTATTTCTCCTGAACAATTCTGACTTCACAGTGATGGTCCTGCCGCAGCTGAAGGCTGCAGCTGTCTGAGCGAGGATTGTCTACACTGCCCTTTGCTTTCAACCCCCTACAATAACCCTCTTTATGCCACCTTTCTCTCATGCAAACCCTCAGATGAATACCAGAGCCTTTCACCTTTTAAAAAAGATAATAATAGTCTTTCCATCATTGCACAACTGGCTTGTAAGTTGTAGCACTCTGCGCATAACAGAAATGACAGGGAATGGAGGGGAAATTGCACAGAGCAAAGGCTTGGAAACGGGGAGACAGAATCTCCAATCTCAGTGTCATGTCAAGGTCAATAAGGTGCAGGAGACATACTGACTGCATACAGACATACTGAATGCAGGAGACATGCTGACTGCAACAGGTTGTTGCCAATATCTTAAAGTCTGTGAGATGTTAAGCTTCATGTTTGTGATTTCTGTTTCTTTTTTTTTTTTAATTATGTTTATTTATTTATTTGACAGAGGCAGCCAGCGAGAGAGGGAACACGGGCAGGGGGAGTGGGAGAGCAAGAAGCAGGCTCATAGCAGAGGAGCCTGATGTGGGGCTCGATCCCAGAACTCTGGGATCACGCCCTGAGCTGAAGGCAGATGCTTAACGACTGAGCCACCCAGGCGCCCCTGTGATTTCTCTGTTTCTTAAAGGTCAGTATGATCTCTGCCAATCAGGAGTTCTGTTGGATTAAAAAGAAGAATAAAGTCCTGTTTAGAATAAATAAATAAATAAATATTATACACTTATGTGTAACTATAAAATTACACGCAAATGCAATTCTTTAGGTTACAAAAACGATTTTTTTAATCTATAAATCTAAGTTCAGGGGTGAAATTTTTTAAATCATCATATAGCAACTACTTTGGAATTTCTGTGGCTAGTGACAATGAATAGGGTCGAGGTACTTGGTATCATCAACTGAGGACAGCGAAGAAGTGTCATTGGGGCCATAAGGAAGCAGATCAGGAGAATCTAAGACGCCTCACTCCGCCTGGCTCCAGAGAAAAACAGGTCATTCAGTCCTAACTGCTTACAGAAATATCTACGTAATCACTGGGTTCTGCATGACTTCCTAACACCTGACTCATAGCAGATACTCCCACGTCTGGGAAATGACCCCCATGTTTCACCCCATCAGCTGCGTTAAAGAGAGTGTTAGGGAAGAAAACATTTTTTCTCTACCCATCCAAGATTTTTTGGGTTGTGGTGAGAATTAAATTGACATGAGACAGATGAACAGGAGAAAATCAAATTTATTTACATACCTACTGGGCGTCCACATAAACACATAAACACGAGAGATTCCTAAGAGTCAGTGAAGTGTAAATGTCATCCTGAGCTAAGGAGAAGGGGGTTGAGGTCTGGGACACTAAAGGGAAGGAAGGCAATTCACAAGAGGAGGAAAAAGAGTAAATGTTTGGTAAGCAAACATTTGTGGGGCCATCCAGAAACATGGGTCATGGAGAGGAATTTAACGAGCAGACTTTGTGAAATTCCTCCCTGTCCACCATCCCCAGGTGACAGTGTTGTGTAGTTCTCCATGGTGACATCACACTTCCTGGAGCAGAACTTCTACCTAAATTCTCTTCTGCAGTTGGGGGGAGGGGCAAACATCATCAACAGCAACTTCTTGATTCTTCTGTTTCCTAAAAATAATCAGCCTAAAACAATCCTTAGGCAAAAAAAGACTATTTTGGGGTGGCAAGTTTTACTCCCCTACAAGAGCATGTCTTGGATTTGGGTCTAGAAGTCTCCAGTTGAGCTCTGCCCTGACACTTGCTAGTTTGTGAATTTGAGAGTAACTCCATCTTCCTCAAGCTCACTTTTCTCATTTGCAAAATTGAAAATAAAACACCACAAAAGATTGAGATTATGATCAAGTGTGATAGCACAAGTAAAAGTGCAACATAATTGCCTGATAACAGTCACTGAAACAAGTCAGTCCCTTCAAAAGATAATTCCACCTCCAATACTCTGTGGGACTTCCCATCTGGTATTGCCTTCAGAGGACTGAGGGGAAAAAAGAAAACACACACACACACACACACACACACACGCACACAAATTTCATAGTGCTGGGTGGAGTTTTCAGTAGTGGCTTTGGAAATATTTCAGATAATCTCTAGCACTGGCTTGTTGGTGAATGCTATCTTCACTCCAACTATTGGGGTTAAAACCAAATGTCAGCACACAAATAGGTGACAAGCCCCAAGGCACATTACTTAAGGTTGAGGCAGGTTGATTGTTAGACTTTTGGAAATAGAATCAAAGCAAAACTTTTTCACTAAACTCGGAGTGAGGTTTTGCGAACTCTAGCATTTGAATTCATATAGGGCTTGTTTCCAAATTGCAAAGATTCTGTTTCAAGTCATTCTGTGCTTCGCTCATGAATCTGTATGTTCAGCGAGCTTCCCGAATGAGGCTGATGCTGGTTGTCCAAGATCCATGGGCTACAGTTGAAGAACAGATGCTTTATGGCATTTGTTCAGAGGAACGATGGCTGTCCCCCCATGACATCAAAATGGTGAATTAAGTCTGCCCAAGTAGGAATCATGTTATCTATACGGGGTAGTGGGACCAAAAATACACAAAAATGGTACAATCTGCTGAGGCATCTGGGATTGCTCATTTCATCATCTTGTGCTTTTTTCAGGTCCTGAAAGAATAGAAACAGAGTTTAATGATGAAACAGCTTTTAAAGCACAACCGAACCCTGGCATTTTATCCCAGCTGGTGAGATAAGACCTTCAGTGCATTTTAAAATTCTCGTGCATTATTACCATGCCCTCCAAGTTGTACAACAAAATGAATTTAAAATGGAGTAAAGAGCTAATGCATAGAAGGAAAATAAAAGAATTTCAAAGTTTAATATATATTATATATATATACACATATATATACACACACACACATATATAGTAGATAAATAGAAAAACAACCCTAGATTCTACCATATTAAATTTTTCCACACAATAAAAACTTCATAAATCTGTTAAATGACAAATCACAAACTTGGAAAGGATGTATTACATATGGGAGATTACCTAAGGTATGATTTCATAGAAATTAGTGTGTAAGAGAATAGAGAAAAAAATGGTCAAACTATTAGGGCAGAAGTAGTAAAATATTACTAAGCATAAGGAAACTGTTCAATCTCTTTGTTAGTAACAACCGATCTTCCGAGATGGCTACGGGAACATAATAAAATCGTGCGTCTTCCATACTTTGCTCTTCTCTGCTACACTTGGCACGGTTTGGAAGCTGAGAAGCAAGCCAGCTTTCAGGTGGGGCTAGCACCCGAGTTGTCTTGAGGATCGGTAGAAGTCAGTGAGATGACACACTTTGCAGGCAAAGGCAAATGCTTCGCAGAATGAAAGTCTGTGAAAGGAGCATATAAACGCGTGAGGTTTCGGTTGCCGGAGTGTGACGTGTAAGGTAGAAGTGCCTGAAGATGGAGCTGAGAGGTTAGTTAGGCCGTTAGAGTCCTGAATGGCATATTGAGGGGTTGGACTCACAGTGTAGGTGGGGAGACATTACTACAAAAAGACAAGGGCAAAACAAAACAAAACAAAATAAAAAGCACACACATACACACACAGAGAGAACAAAAGAAAAGCAAGGGACTGGAAAGATCAGGCCATCTATGACCATGTCTTTACTTCTTTAGGCCTGAGTCTGTTTGCGTCATACATGTTCTTTGAGCATGGACCATGTGGTCCATGATTTTCATCGTCTGTCGGTCAAATGATGCAATTCCTCTGTTCAGTATCCCCCCCTGTTTGTTTGTTTCCTTGTTTGCTTATTTTCCTACCTCCCTCAGTAAAAGTCATCATTGGGGAATGGCCCCCACAAGGCTACTCACACTTCTGTGGAAAGGGAATCAGATGAAATTGAATTTGGGAGAAGTGGAGGATGAAAGGTTATTGATAGAACTTTTGATGTGTTTTAGTCTTGGGAGGTAGATTGCCAGGATGAAATGAAAGGTATCTCCCCACCCACAAAGCCCCCATTGGACCAGGTAGCTCCCTCCCCCGCCCCCCTCAAATTTCTGTCCTATGGATTTTTATTGTCCAGGAAGGATTTGGTTATGAACCCATTGCTTTTAAGGACAAAGGGAAAACTTGCTTAAGAAGGTGGCAGCCTCCTAAGATGGCCCTGGCATTCTGTAGTAGAGAATTCTATTTCCAGTGAAGAGTATGAGTGCCTCTTGCCTTACCCGCACCTTGTAGGAAAATGTGCGCATTCGAACCTGAAATTGCTGAGGGATGCAATTGCCACCCCTGGTGAGGGGCTCTGCGTGCCAAGCTAAGCATGGAGAGTGTGCCGTCAGTTCCCCACAGAAGACAGCACTGAGGAAAGACCTGAGCCCCTAAGAGAACTGAGCTGTGAGTATTTAGGTGTGACATTCTGCCACAGCCAGAAGTACCCCAATCACAAAACAGGGCGTGTGGATGATTCAACACTGGTGTCTTAATTTCCTAGGACTGCCATACCAAGTTTGCACAAACAGGAATTTATTCTCTCATTGCTCTCGAGGCTGGAATTCCAACACCTGGATGTTGGTAGGTCCACGTTCTTCCTCAAGACTGCAGAGGACAATCTGTCCAATGCCTTTCTCTCACCTTCAGGGGCTTCGTGGCAATCCTTGAAGTTCCTTGTTTTGTACACGTCACCTCTCCAATCTTTACCTTCATCATCACATCACACGACATTCTCCCCGTGTGCCTCTGTCCCTGTGTCTCTCCTCTTCATATAAAGACATCGGTCATATTGGATTAAAAGCCTACCCTACTCCAGTATGACCTCCTCTTAACCTGATTGCATCTGTAGAGACCCTTTATTCTGAACAAGATCACATTCACAGGTACCAGGGTAAGGCTTCAATATATTTTGGGGGAATAAGATTCAATCCACAATATCAGAAATGTCTCCTTCTCTGGATGAAAGTCAATGTGCTCTTCTTTTGACCTGTACATGCTTCATGGGTTCATTTGTCATCCCTGCTGGGGGGCGTTTCTGAGGGAGGGAGACTTAGACACAGAGTCAATATGGCAGGTAGGGGTCTAGGCTAGATCTAATGCCACCAGAGAAAGAGAAGAGTTTGTATTGTTATTGTATGTTATGAAGAAGTCCTCGTGATAACGAAGGCAAAGGGAAGGGGTTACTCTCTACCACTATAGATGATAAACTCTGCCCTATTAATGTGCAGTATTGACTTCCTGACTTATGGAGAGGAATGCAATGGTGTGGCCATTGATGGGCACCTCATCTCAAGTTTTCTCAGATCCAGACAGGGGCTCAGAAGACCTAGATTCCAGTTCCTGTCCTGCCACTTAGTAGGCATGCTACCTCAAGGAAAAAAAATAAAAATTCTCCATGTCCTGATTTCCTCAGCTGAATTCTGGGTCTAAAAATGCCTATTCCGTGCACCCGTCAAATCGCCGTGAAGCTCAGTAGAGACAATTCGTGCTAACTTCAGTATGAGATTTACAGCACTATCAGACTGCTAAGAAATTATCCACACAGTTTTTTCTCCCCACATCTTGCCTCGTTCCAAAAATAATTTGAGACCACTCTAAGCATCTTTTCTCACCTAGCAATATGACTTCTTTTGAAATGTTATTGCCATTCCAGCTAAATTGTCATTAAGTCATTAAGCCTAAGTGCTGTCCCTTAGCTCTCAACCCAGGATAATTGTCAGAAAACCTGTGGCATAATAATGACAATTTTTAAAATATAGTTAAAAACAGTAATGATAATAATAACAATATATCCATGCGAAACTCAACACTATGTCCTTGAGTTCATCAACATACTTCAGTAAAACACTACAAACACCTTTTGACAAGGTTAAACATTTTAAAACACAAATACCTGGTTTATTTAAACATAGTCACAACAAACGAATCTCACCCGGTGCCCGGAAAGAGGTAAGGCTGCCTTTGGTCTCCTGGAGGGTTAGTAAGAGTCCAAAGACATGAAAATGGCTATGCCAGAGCCAGCTTCCGTACCATATGTCTGTGATTTCCAATCCCATGCATAAATTCAAGCTTTAAAATTCTAAGGTCCTACTTTTTTTTTTTCTTCTAACTTCACCGCACACAGAAATCTTGCTCGCGTCCCATTTTTTAACAGCCACCTTTTTAAATTATGGATTATGATGGATCGTGGAATGGATGTGCCACATTACAAAACACCATTTCAGAATCTTCCTAAATAATTGTTTGACTTTTTCTTATTTGCCAAATAAAATAATATCCTAAAGTAATGACTCCCGAATATTAAACATCTCTTTATTCCTGCAATGTCCTACCAAGCTGGGGCATGTAGCTTTATTTTGAAAATGCACTACCAATTACATTTTGCTCATTTTTACTTGAAGTTTACCCATTTAACGTCGTAAGTAGAAATAGAGTGAAGTTTTCTTTTCCTGTACCATCTTTGTCAGTTCAGCTACAACGATTGAGCTAGTCTCAAACAGGTACTTGCAAGCTTCCCCCGCCCCCATTTTTTGATTGGCAACAATTTGTGTAGCATGTAAATAATTTGTTACTTGAATGTTTGAAAGCACTTGGGTATGAAACACTGCCTAAAGCAGACATATTTTGAGGTACTTTTTGACATTCTTAAATTGTCTCCTTTTCATGGATCTATTCAATTTTTCTACGTTCTTGAGTCAATTTACATAATTAATATCTTGTTGAAAATTTTTCATTTTCTTGAGATTTTCAAATACATTAGCATAGATTTGAATCCGCTTATACTTTAAACACCTTCTGTGTCTATGGTTGTATTCATTTTCCCTCTTCTAATGTTTGAGTACTCTTTCATTGTTCTTGATTAAATTCTCTATAAACCATATCCTGGCTCAGATTCGTGTGTTTATCCTTTCTTTTCTTTAAAGATTTTATTTATTTATTAGAAAGAGAGAGAGCGTGACCGGGGAGAGAGGCAGAGGGAGAAGTAGACTCCTCGCTTCATGGGGAGGCTGGTGTAGGACTCAATCCCAAGACCCTGAAAGCGTGCCAGAGCTGTGGGCAGACAGTTAACTGACCGAGCCACCCAGGCACGCTGTTTTGATTTCTTCTTAATTTTTATTTCTCCATTCTTTTCCTAGAATTCTGAGAAAATTTTTCATTTTTCCCCCTTTACTCCTTCACTATTCTTAACTGTTCAATCTGTTCCACTGTAGCAATTACCATCTTTCATGAGTTTAAAATCACTTTGACAAAAATGGTTTCCTTTCTATGTAACATTTCCTAGTTTCACACTATGCCTTCTCTATAACTACTTCTTTTAGTTTCACAGATGAGTTTAAAAAGAAAAAAAACATGGGTTTCCTCATGTTATAATACTGATGAGTAAAGGAAATATAGTTTCTTCATATTCTTCAAAGCATCTAAATGTTTTCAGGAGCCTTCAACTTGTAACAAAGGAAATAAAATTACTGAGCTTAGTCTAATCCAAAAGAATACAGTATGACTTACAGTTACAGGCCCTTAGATAAAATGGTGAGTCTTCTAGGTTCTAACCATTTTCTCTTCTCCAAGATGGAATTTGAATTATGAGTTTATGCCTTAAGAATAGTGAACATGGTATCCACATGGTATCTCCAGTTTCTCCTAATCTCTGTGGGGAGGACTTGTTTCCTGCTCAGGTGACTTCAGAGCTACAACCTGCCCAGCCCCTGCACCTCTGCTCCAGAAGATGGCGCCTGCTGTAGCTCAGCTTGGGGTCCTCCTCTCTGTGAAGTTAGTGGTGGCTTACACTAAGATCATCTAAATTGAAAGTTACTTCCAAAAATAGCAGGTATTTACATCTTGCTGAATTAGAAATTTTCTGTAGTATTCCTTATTTTTTTTCAGAACATCTATTTTGTGGGAATATCGTTGTTGTTATATCACAAATATGTGTGTCCATGATTTTTCTCTCCTATCTCATCCTTGTACAGCTTCATTTATGCTTTCTTCAAAAAATTGTTGGGTTATGCCAACAATGATAGCCTATTAACAATAGAGATGTTTATTTTCTCCACTCATATGCTATCTTCTTACTTCTAATAGTACAACTTCTTTCTGGAGGAGATCTCATTCTAAGTTGTGAGGGAAGCATACAGTCACCACTATTCCCTTGCCTGCCATGAGGATGGGGCGTTGACCACAAGTGACCAACCGTAAGTGTGCCCCATCCTCTTACCCAGGATAATCTGTACAGGCATGGATCTGTAACCCCTTGCAGGTGGATGTTAAGGAGCATTACAATGTCTAAGAAAGACAAACTGGAGCTTCTTGAAGTCATTTCTTAAGCCAAATGGAGAAATCTATCTGCAGAAGATAAAAGGCAACCCGCAAAGAAAACAAAGTTGCACAGAAATGAAAGACAAGTGGAGGGAGTTGGTGCTATTACTGGAGTTTCCATACCCACAACACCACACCCTGCTTTTGGTACAAAAACCAAATCTGTCCCTGTTCCTCTCACGTATATACCAAGGGCACCAACTCTTATTTGCAGTAAGATTTCAACTGGCTTTTCAACACTATTAACCAAAAGAGTTCTTGCAAAGTTCTTTTATCTAAGCCTTATAGAATAATGTAGGAAGAAAAGCTAGGATCAAATTTAATGCCTTTTGCAAATATTTCCCTCAACTGGTTGTAAAATCTGGAAATGAAGTTAAATTGAGGAGGCAGGGCAAGCTGGAACACAGACCTTCAGCTCTTTGTTTACGTATTTTCTTTGTCTGCTTGGTGGAATGGCCAAGAATTAGTATGCTTCTACCATTGGCCTGGTAGGACTGGCCTCATTAAGGGGCCAGCAAAAAAGATGCCTTTGCTGGAGGCCAATTAAGAAATGGTGCCCATGTCACTTAGAACTGGTAAGGAGGTCTCAGTGCAAACTCATTATCCATATGGTCTCAGCACTGAAATGACTTCTCAGCACAGTTAATGACATCAAAATATGCACCCCACTGTTTACCATGCCCCTGACACTCCCTTTAGGGTGTTTCCAGATAGTAGGACCCTCCTCATTGCCAGCACACTGATCTTTTTACAATTGGGTGTTGTCTGGCAGGTGTTTTATTCATTCATGTTCCTTCTTCACTATACTTTTAAAAATTTGAGCTTTAAGAACATGGAGAGACCTCTTTACAGGTTCACAGTGCTGATACAGATTTCTGACTATTTTTATATTCCACAATTCATTTCAGTGAGCAATTGGGAGAAAAAGATGAAGACCAAATCAATTGTATCCACTTCTTTGCTTTGCTTGGGATTTCCCTAGAGCATTTTTCAGAAGAAAATCTTGGAAAACATTTATAGCTTCTTTCATAATTATTTGTCTATTCAGCTTTTCTACTACTTATTATGACAATTTGGGCAGTTTATGTCTTCTGGAAAAGAAAGGGTCTTTTTCATTAAGATTTTCAAATTAAACACTACAGGGTTATACAATTTATTTTCCAATGATTTTCAAATTTCTACACTCTCTGCTGTTATAGATAGATAAATAGGTAGATGACAGCTAGATACATAGATAGATAATCTGCCTATCTATTGATCAATCAATCAAGCTATCTTATTTCTCATATTCTGAAAATCTCTTCTTTCACTTTTATGGACCCAAGTAGTCAACACGGCATCTGATTCATGAAGTTCTACTAAAACCCTGATCTTGAGGGTACCTGGGCAGCTGAGTTGGCTGAGCGTCTGCCTTCAGCTCAGCTCATGATCCCAGGGTCCTGGGATCGAGTCCTGCATTGGGCTCCCTGCTCAGAGGGGAGTCTACCTCTCCCTCTCCCTTTACCCCTCCCCTTACTTGTACTCGGTCTCTCTCTTTCTCTCACTCTCTCTCAAATAAATACATAAAAATCTTTAAAACCCTGATCTTGAATTTATTTTTGATTTACATAAGTTTGCAAATTACATTTTTATTTCCTTTGATTAACTTTACTTTGTTTATTTTTAATTTTCAAAGTCTAAAATTAAGATCCAAACTCCTCCGTTTTTATTCATTGCATAATTACGTCTTTTAGAGTCAGCTTTTTTTGGCTAGCACCAGCATGAATCCAATTTATTCAACTGATCAGCAAATACTTGATCACCTATATCATGCCAACCACTCTGCTCGATGTTGGAATTACAATGACAATAGAATGAAATTGAATGAAATAAAATAAAATAAAGTAATAAAATAACCTCTTTTTAACATGCTTCAGTTTATGTGAAAGACAGAAATAAATGATAAAGGACTAGTTACATATTGTTAAACATGTGAAGGGAATAAAGAACACTATGGTGGGAATAGAGGGCTGGTTCCTAACTTAAATAGAATAGTCTTCACATTATGTCAGGTAGAGGGAAAGTGCTGGCTTAAGGCTTGACATGGATGGGACTTCCACAACAGCGGACTTAAGATTGATGTAGTTGGAGATAATGGGCAAGGGTGGGTTTGCATGAGCTAAGATTGGTAACAACAGCTAATCCCCCTGGATCCCTAGTCCCTCCATGAAAGCCCCCACTTTCCTCTCCCTCATCCTTGATTTTGAACTCCCACATAGTGTCTTCCAACATTGTCAAAAGAGGAACATCACCTCTTATAGTCCCAGAAACAGAGATATACCAGACAGGACTTCTGAAAATCCAGCATGCACACCTGCAAAATAAATACCTTTGTCTCACTTTGTTTCACAAAAGAGGAAATAGTATCTTGTGTGCAGTACTCATTCCACATTGGCCCACCCACCTTCCCAGGAAGTCATTTCAACATTTTAGAGCCATTTTCTCTTACTTTCCATTGTTCTTCTCCACTTGCTCGTTTTCTTCCTAGTTAAGTATACTAAAGTCTCATATAAATAAAATGTTTGTTCTTCTCATTTCTCTCCAACGATTGCCTTACCTCTCTCCTCTCCTTCAGAGCTAAGCTTTGTTTGAATAAATATTTTGAGTACTTTATTAAAACTCTCTTTTACATGTTTCCAATATCCCCCTTGTTGCCAAAACCATTGGACAATTTTCATACTTTAACAATTACTTGATATGTCCATGGCACTTGGCCAACAAATTTCTTCAAACACATACTCTGCTCAGCATCTAGAACACTGAGGATGTTCTCCCCACTGTCTGATCTCTCTTAATTTATCTTCATCGTGATTTCTTCCTTGCTTGCTTTGCCTCTTAAATGTTTATGTTACTCATGGTTCTATCCTAGAGTTGGTTCTCTTCATGCTTTCAGGTATTCTTTCCTGTGCACCCTTCTCTCCACTGGATAATCTTTCTTCTCCACTGGCTTCAATTTCCATCCTTTTATGAGCACATCCTGCCATCTACTCCTGGATCACTCTTTCCATACCTCTCTCCTGGCATTAAGTTTCACATACAAACCTACTTGTATACATTTGAACTGGGTGCCTCCTGGGTACACCTCTCTGGGTGTTTCTAATTTTGCTGGAATCGTCACCTTTCCACTGCTATCTGTTTGTGCTCAGGCATCCTGTCTCTCAGGAAACACCACCTTCATCTAAGCTGTTTATTGAACCAGAACCCCGGATGTTGTCTATATGTCCCCTTGCTCCCTTAGCCCATACCGTGTACTATAAAAGCCACTGATTCTATTCCCCAACTCCATGCCACATCACTTTGCTTCAACCTATTGTTATACCATTCTCCACGTCCTTCCCCATCTTTTCTATTTATTAATTCCAAAATATTTGTTGAGAGACAAATAATGTTCTAAACATTATTCAAGTTGCTAGGGATATCTGAATACATAAAACAGATGATCTCTCTGCCCTTGCGGATTCACACTTTAGAGGGGAGAAGGGACAGTAAGCAGTAGGTATAATACATTATTGAGCAGTACATTGCACCTGCTAAGTGTTATAGAAAATGAAAAACAATGTGGTCAGAGTAGGCGTTGGTGAGTAGGGGACATTTGAACAAAAACTTGAAGGGGACAATAGAGTTTAACTAGGGAAATAGTATAGCAACAAATAAGAGCCCATTAAAGATCATGAGGTAGACTGTGCCTGTTCCACCAACCCCCATGGAGATGTGCTGGGAGCAGAAAGGGAATTGGGGAGCATAGAAGGAGATACAGTTGAGAAGTCACAACTGTGAGAATAATGGTATTTATAGCTTTTAAACATCATGAGAGCATTGACTTTGACCTTGTGATTGATGGGGTCACTTCAGTGTTTGAGCAGAGGAGTGACACCATTGTACTTCTGTTTTAAAATAGTCATGCTTGTTGGCATGCTGAAGATAGATACAGGGCGGGCAGGGATGGAGTCAAGGAGCCCAGTTGGGAAGCTGCTGCCACAATCTAGACATCGGAAGATGGACAGTAACTGCCATGGAGGTGGTGAGAAGTCATAAAATTTGAATGTGTTTTGAAGGTAAAGAATACAGGATTTTCTGATACGCTAGATGTGCCATCTGAGTGAGAGAAGAGTTGGGGATGCCTCTAGGTTTTGTCTACAGAAAACAAAATTTGCAGCTTCCATAATTCAGATGGAAAAAATGTTCTGAGTGGAACAGGTTCAAAGGAAGCTTGAAAAGCCTGGTTGTAAGTTTCTTAGGTTTGAGGTGCCCCTTGGAGATCCCAGTGGACAGGGCAAAAGTGCCTGATACATGAGTCTGGATTTGGTGGAAGAAAGGCGGGACTGGAAAAATACATTTGGCATCTCTGTCGTACCCAGGTATCTATCTTTGCTGCCTAAATCATCAGTGCCTTCCTCTGGCTCTTGGAACTGAGACTAAGCTTCTTTAGGGTGTTGGCCACAGAGGCGCTATCTATATTCTCTACAGCCTCCTCTATCACTGCTTCCATTCCAAAACCTAAACTTCAGACATTCCAAGTCATTTTGGCTCTCAGAGTCCTTGCTCTTTCTCACCTCTAGTTTTCTTCATTATTTTTCTCTTCTGCCTAGAAGGTTCTTTTCCTAAACCAAACTCCTGTCTTCCACCTGTATGCAAACTCCCATATTTCCTCAGGTCTCGGCTTCCAGTTCTCCCTGCCCTGACTCCTGATGGCCTTCTCTGTGCTCTCCCACCCGTGTGGTCCTGCTCAGTGCTTCTCACAGATATTGGTGAACTGAATTTACAAGCAAGGACAATTGCAACAAGGGAGTGCAGAGGCTGTTTGTAAGAGCAAGATGGCTGCAATGATGGAGTAAAGAATCTTTCAGAAACAGAAAAAAATATTTCTTAGCTGAATGTTTAAGTTGAAACTAAAACCCTATGATCTCACCAGCAAATCCCCTTAAAGAACCATTTTTAGAAATTAATTTTATCTTAAGGCAAATGATATTTAGAGCACATGTAAGTTCTTATAGCATTTCATCTTAAAATGGCAGAAGCAATCAGTTTAAAATGACTAAAATGACAAGTAATGCAATGCTGTTTTGTTAAAGAATTCTTTAAGGAACGTGTTGAGTGTTAAGGATGCAGAAAATGACAAAAAGTAGGTGTTTATTTCACAGATAATGCTACTGACATTCAAAATGGTGTGTTCTTCTAGAAGCATAGGAGTTCAGTGTTGCGTGCCCACATGCACACGCGTGTGCACACACACGCACACTTCTCTATAACATCCACTTATCTCTGTCCAGGCTGAAACCCAGACTGATGGAATTAGAATCCCTGGGAGGGTGCCTCAAGCCTTAGTCTTTTTTTTTTTTTTTTTTTGACTCCCCGGTGATTCTGATGTTAAGGTTGATAACTATTGTGCAAGAATTCTCAGCCTGGGTTTCAGAGACTCCCAAAATATTTATAACTTTGAAAGGGGAAAGATAGATCTTTGTTTTCATTAACTTCTAATGGAAATGTAGCTTACCCTTCTATTACGAACTTAGAAAACTAACTACAGTAGTGTACATAATGCTTTGCTACCAACAGGATTTAAAGATAGATTCTGATTGTATTATACAAATTTTGCAGGTTTCTCAGGATTTTTATACTCATTACTATTCTGCTATTCTCTTATTTATGATGCCTGCCACTATATATCATTATTTAATACTTCAATAAAGAACTGCACATTTTAATATCTATATGGAGAATTGGCTTTATGTTAATATTTTGATAGTTCTGTTTAAACATACCTTTAATCGTCTTGCTATCTTAAGCATTTATGCAGTTCTGACTTTATTTATAGTGTCCACCAGACAGTCCAATCTCCCCCCAGAGAGAGAGTTCTTTAAAAAACCACTGACCTGGAATTCTTTCTTTTTCCAGGTGGTCCTCATTCACAGATGGACTTGACACGGCCACACCATCTCCATCAGCAATGTCATCTCCAATCACATAGTAGTTAGCACTCTTGTTGACCTGGGAATCTCTATCTTGGGTGCACTGAAAGTGCTCATCTCAATTTTGCAACTAGATCTTTTTTGTTAAGACTTGTTGTCTTAAATCTTCAGTCATTTTCCATCCCTCTTTTACTGGATA
Source organism: Ursus arctos (assembly GCF_023065955.2). NCBI lineage: Eukaryota > Metazoa > Chordata > Mammalia > Carnivora > Ursidae > Ursus > Ursus arctos. The sequence goes on along the minus strand of NW_026623111.1, from coordinate 8,319,161 downwards.
CCAATGGTGAGACATGTACAGGAGACAATACATATATTTTAGAATTCAAAGCATCAATTTTAATGGCCTGCATTGGTTTGATTTTCAACCTTGTTTAGAACTTCTAAGCAAATGTCTTTTCAGGAATGCTTACTTGGTAGTGCATTAGCAAGATTATATTCCACAGGGCCTCACTACTCCAAAGGTGCAAATGGAAAACCAATAAAATTTGAAACCCACTTTGAACTAAAAGACAATGTACTTTCACAGACTGGTAGTAATACTGCTTTAACAATGTTTTTCTGCATATTTGGTGGACCAGGCAAAATATATTTTTGCAATTTTAATTCTGTAAGGAAAGTCTTACCTTCAATCCCAATGCAGGACATGTCAGTGTGAAATTTTTCAGATGCTAAATTAGGCAAGGCTTCCACACTGTCATTTCTTTGTGCCTTCTACAAACTGCCAATATACCTGGGCTTGATTTAGTCTTCAAATTCCCCATAAACATACACTCGCCTTCTCTGCCATGCTCACATGTGAAGTTTATTCTCTTGGTCCAGGAATTTATAGCAGCCTGTCCCCAACTCTGTTTTGAAAAGTAACAACATTTAATGTAAAAATTCTAATGAATTATTAGTACCTTAGCAAACAATAGTTAATATATATAAATTAGGATTGAAAATATCTAAACCAATTTCCTAAGATGATGCTTATAGCTGACCATGAAAAAATTCTGAAAGAAATTCTTGATTCACTAGTTTCTCTTTTTACCTTCTTCCTTTAATTATTCTTCAATATTTTAGATTCTCTAAAAAAACTAAATTTTTAAAATTAATTCATTAGAAAAACATTTTTCCCTAAAGAACTTAAATCTTATCAGATCCTGAAGAAATGGAAAAGAAGGACAAAATGACCTAAGAGAAACATCCTAAATTTATCTTTAACGTTTTTACATGGTGTGATATTTAATTTTATGTTCTAACTTAGATCATAGTTCAGATATTTGCTCAAACTTCATTGTAGGTGTTTCTGAGGAGACATTTTTTTATATGAGCTTTAACATTTAAATCAGTAGACTTTGAGGAAAGTTATTTACTTTCCATAATGTGGGTGGGCCTCATCTAATCAGTTGAAGGACAACAACAGAAAAAGATTGCTATCCTGGAAGAAAAGGATATTCTGCCTGTAGATTGTCTTCAGATTCAAAGTGCCACATCAACTCTTTCTTGGTTTTCCAGCCTGCTGATTCTGGACTTTCCACCTTTCCCAATTGCATGAGTCAATTCCTTAAAATCTTTCCCTGTGTCTACACACACACACACACACACACACACTGTAACTCTCTGAGTTTATGAATATTAATTAGGTTGATGGTGGTAATCATTATAGAATTTATACTCATATAAAATATGGCACATTGTACACCTGAAATATATATATATAAATTTGATTTGTCAATCACACTTCACTAAAGCTAGAAACATAAAAACAGATAATAGAACAGAAATCAACACCCTGTCTGGTTTGGTAATAACAAAAAGAGGCTCTGTAGCATATCCTCATCCTCCTGTTAACCCTTGCACTGCGTGGACCCCTTTTTAGAGATCCCTACTTCACTGGTCTCCTAATATCAGTCAATTGTTCAATTATTCATTAAATGACCATTTATTGAGCACCTCTTACTCTCAAGTGCAGGCTCTATTCTTGGGGGTAGTAACGTCACAAGATGAGATCAGGCATATGCTTGTGGAACTTATAGTCTACTTACAAAGACAGACATTACTAAATAGACAAATAAATAAGAAAAGCAATTAAAAATGATGGGAAGTATTTAAAAATAAATAAGCAAAATCCTGGGAGATAGAATAACTTGAAAATACTTTTTTTTTAAGAGAGAGAGAGCTAAGTGGGGGGTGAGGGACGTAGGGAGAAGGAGAGAGAAAAACTCTTAAGTAGGCTTCACACTCCATGTGGAACCTGACCCAGAGCTCAGTCTCACAACCCTGAGCTAAAATCAAGAGTCAGACACTTCACCAACTGAGCCACCCATGTGCCCCCAAAAATACTTTAAACGGGTTGTTCATGGAAGTCTTCTTTAATGGGAGATAAAAATTAACTACACAAGGGGCACCTGGGTGGCGCAGTCGTTAAGCATCTGCCTTAGGCTCAGGGCGTGATCCCAGTGTTCTGGGATCGAGCCCCACATCAGGCTCCTTCACTAGGAGCCTGCTTCTTCCTCACCCCTCCCCCTCCCTGTGTTCCCTCTCTCGCTGGCTGTCTCTGTCAAATAAATAAATAAAATCTTTTAAAAAAAATTAACTACACAAAAATCCAGCCACGAGCAGAGCCGAAGGAAGAACATTCCAAGCAAGTGCAAGGACCCAGGGTGAGGCAGAACTTGACATACCTAAAGCTTTAGCCAAAAGTCCATCAGCGATGCAGGGAGACAGTGGCACAAGATGTAGGGCATTGTGAGGTATGTCATGTGAAGCAATTGATAGATATAAAGCATAAAAAAGACGTGGATCTAATGTCATTGCAAGTTTACTCCGACTGCTATATGGGTAACACATTGGAAGAGGGTAAGAATGGAGCCTGGTTAGTTGCCTACTACAATTGTCCAAGCAAGACATGATGGTGAGCTGAGGTTTGGTAATTAACAGTGGATCCTTATGTCACTTTTACTCTACAAAGTGCAAACGAGGAGTGTCCCAGAAATGTCCCTGCAGTAGTGTCACATCTACTGAAAGTAGTCTAAAAATCATGGGAAATACAAGAAGAGCAGACTGGGAGGTATCTTAAGGCTTTCCTTGAAACAGTTAAATTTAAGGAATCAAGGTACAGAATTAACTGAAGTGTGCTATAAATTTGTAATCTGATTATAATATTTGGGTAACAGGATTAGCTAATCCATATTGGTTAAGAATATTTCAGAAAAAATGTGTGCCACAAAACTGGTTACAATGACTTAGACAAATAGATAATGATTTTCTCATATAAAATAAAATTCAGAGGTAGGTGACCACTGGGTTGAGTCAGTAGTTCAACAATTTTAGAGCCAAAATACTCTTTGCCTTCCTCTCATGGTTGATGTGGTTGCTATAGCTCCATCCATCATATCTACATAAGTCTGGATTCAAATCATGGAAAGGGAAGAGGTAAAGAGGTGGATGGCTGCCTATCTCATTGACAAAACTGGTGTCAATTTATCAATGCCTCAGTGTGAAGAAGCTTGGAGAATGACTTCAGTGTTTATTAATTTTAACAGAGAACTTTCAAAGAGGAAAAGAGATATTAAAACAACAAATCTCTAGTTGTCATACTTGATTTGAAGTGTTTTTTGTTTGTTTTTTTTTAGATTTTATTTATTTGACAGAAAGAAAGCACAAGCAGAGGGAGCAGCAGGCAGAGGGAGAGGGAGAAGCAGACTCCCTGCTGAGCAGAGAGCCCAATGTGGGGCTTGATCCCAGGACTCGGGATCATGACCTAAACCAAAGGCAGATGCTTTACAGGCTGAGACACCCAGGTGAGTTTTATTTCAAGTTAATAGTCCAATATTACTGCACCGGGTTTTTAGTATAGGCCACTGCACAAATCAGGGGGAAAAAAAAGTTCTAATAAAGATGGGCCTAGTTTCAAATGATAATTCAAACTATGCAGACATTTCAACTTTTTCAAAAGATGTTCCCTCTAGACTTTAGTGTTTTACTTTACTCAATTTTGTAATAAGGAATAAAATGTGATTTTTATAAAATTCCTAGCAACCTGTCTATTATTCAATAAATGATAGATCTATTTTTCCCTCTCATGTATCTATATGCATTCCCAGTAACCTGTTTCTATTTTATAAAGCCATGTAGAATATAAATGTAATAAAAGGAATAAAATGCAGTAAAAGACTCAAGCTTAAACATGGGTAAAACCAACTCTTTCTGTACATGTTTCTCAATCTTTAAAATGATAAGCCTAGGCTGGGCTGTTCCTTCAATTACTGTCAATGTATAGATTTACCTATTTCTAGAAGATTATATCAAGACAAGATAAAAGAACACATTTAGGAATTCTTAAGACAGTTGTATCTGGGTAGCTGGGTAGAACAGATTTTTGTTTGGAATATTAGGCAAAATAAATAATACATTGAATTTGTAAAAAGAGAAAGAAGTTTCCTTTGTCTTTGGATGCAATTATTTTTTTTTTTTACTGGAACTGAATCCAAGTTGTAAGAGATTCCGTGAGTCCTTGAACAAAGGGCACTGAGAAACAGAGTGGACAATATCTTGACTTCATTTTTACAAAACATCAGAATGCAGTGTAAGTGATTGAATCTTAGAGAAAATATCTCTAGAGACAGAAAGAATTACCAAGAAATTGTAATGGAGTTAAAAGCAGTTGTGTGTTGGTGACCCAGACACTTTTCTATTTTACTCCAATAATGAGACACAGATACTTCTCTGAAGCTCTATTCAGTACACTGAAAACCTAGCTCAATACAGAGGTAAAAATAGATGCAGCTTCTTATAAAAAAAAAAAGAAATAGTTTTCACCCCAAGCTATCCACTAAGACTGAGAGAGATATTAGATAAAGTATTCTTTCTATAAATTCCTTCCATAATTCAGAGACATAGTATGAGGTAATTGAAACCCTTTTTAAACTGACCAAGCATCTCTAAGATTCATTCATTTTAAAAGAGAATGCTATTAACAATATGCACCTACAAAATAGATAACCTAGATGTAATAGAGAAATTTCTGGAAAAAACAGCAACAAAAACACAAGTTACCAAAACTGACTCAAGAAGAAATAGAAAATCTACAAGACTCATTATAACTAAAGTGATCTGAGTAATCAAAACCTCTCAACAGAGAAAAGTCCAGGATCATATGGCTTCAGAGTGGATTTACCAAACATTTGAAAAAGAATTAATAGCAATCTTTCTCAAACTCTTTCACAAAATAAAAAAAGGAGGTAATACTTCTAACTCATTCTGTAAAATAAAAATTACCCTAACAACTATCAGACAAAGCAAATACAAGAAAACCACAGACAAATATCCCATATGAATATAGATGGAAAAATCCTCAGCAAAATATTAGCAAACCAAATCTGACAGTGTATTAAAAGGATTATAGACCATGATCACATGCGATTTATCGCAGGAATGTAAGGGTGTTTCAGCATAAGAAAATAAATCAATGTAATACAGCGCATAAATAGAACATAGGGGGAAAACACATGATCCTTTCAAATGACACAGAAAGAGCATTTGACAAAACCCAAAACCCTTCCTAGAAAAATTCATACAGAAAACTAAGAATAGAAAGGAACTCCTTCAAAATAACAAGGACACATCCAGTGCTAACATCATTCTTACTGGTGAACTACTGGAAACTTTTCTTCCTAAGACAGAAATAATACAAAGAATGCTTTTGTTACTGTCATTTAACATTGTACCAGAAGTTCTAGTCTAGACAGAACAATTTATAGAAGGAAGGAAGGAAGGAAGGAAGGAAGGAAGGAAGGAAGGAAGGAAAGAAGGAAGGAAGGAAGGAAGGAAGGAAGGAAGGAAGGAAGGAAGGAAGGAAGGAAGGGTGAGAGAGGGAGAAAGAGAGAGAGAGAAAGAAGGAGAGAAGGAAGCAAAGAAGAAGGAAGAAGGGAGGAAAGGCATCCAAATTGAAAAAGAAGAAGTAAAACAATCTCTGTTCACATATGACTTGATCATACATATGGAAAATTGTAAATAATCCACAGACTAAGAGAGAGATTAGATAATTAAAGCATCTTTTAATTGTCTGGTTTTTTTGAGTTATTAAACAAATTTAATACTTGAGTCATTAAACAAATTTAGTAGTTTCAGGATACAAAACCAACATACAAAAGTCAGTTTTGTTTCTGTGCACCAGCAACAAACAATCCAAAAGAAGTATTTTTTAAAATATCCATTTTATTTGCAGTAGCATCCCAAAGAATTAAATACCTTGAATAAATTTACCAAGGCGGTGAAAGATATATACACTGAAAATGATTAAACATTACTAAAATGAATTAAAGAAGACTAAAGAAATGAAATGACATTCTGTGTTTGTGAAATGAAAGACAAATTATTGTAAAGATTACCATATTACCCAAGCATTCCACAGATTAAATGCAATTTCTATCAGCAATCTTTGCAGAAATAAAAATGCCAACCCTCAAATTCATATGAAATTAGTAAATGATGGTCAAAACAAAATTTAAAAAGAAAAAACAAAGTTAGAAGACCCCTCACATTGACTGATTTCAAAATTTGTTACAAAGATACAGTAGTCAAAACCGTGTGGCATAAGATAGATGAAATAGAATTGAGAATTCAGAAATAAACCCATATATCTATGGCCAATTGATTTTTCGACAAAAGTGTCAAGATAATTTATTGCGGAAAAAACAGGTTTTCCAACAAATAGTAATGGAAAAACTGGACACCCACACGCAAGAAGAAGAAGGAGGAGGAGGAGGAGAAGGAGAAGAAGGAGAAGATCTACCTAACACCATAAACAAAAAATTACCTCAAAATGGATCAACAACCTACATGAAAGAGCTAAAACCATAAAACTCTTACATGAAAATATAGAAGTAAATCTTGATGATCTTGGAATTGACAATGGATTCTTAGATATGACATCAAAAGCATGAGCAACAACAACAAAAAATAGATAATTGGATTTCATCAAAATTAGAAACTAGTTTGGGAATCAAAAGACATTATCAATAAACTGAAAGATAACTTACTGAATGGGAGAAAATGTTTGCAAATTATATACCCAGTAAGGGGCTAATATCCAGATTACATAAAGAACACTTACAACTTAAACATAAAAATACAAAAGATCAAATTAAAAAAAAAATGAACAAATGACTTAAATAGACACTTACCCAAGGAAGATATACAAATGGCCAACAAGCACATACAAAGATGCTAAATATCACTAATCATTAGGGAAATTCATATCAAAACCACAAGATAACATTTCATACCCACTTGGATGGCTATCAAAAAAATAGTAATTTCTGAAATGACAAATGTCATCAAGCATACGAAGGAATTTGGACCCTCATCTATTGTGGGTGGAAATGTAAACAGTTTAATCCTCTGTGAAGAACAGTCTTGTAGTTCCTTAGAAAATTAAACATAAAATTATCATATGACCTGGACATCACACTAAAGAGTTGAAAATAAATAGTCAAATAAATATATGTGCACACATGTTCTATGAACATAGAAAGAGTATTCACAAGAGCCAAAATGTAGAAGCCATACAATATCCATCAGTCAATGAATAAATGAACAAATTGTGGTACATACAATGAAATACTGTTTATCAATGGAAAGAAACCTAAAGCCGATGAAGTGCTATAACACAGATGAATGCTGGAAGAGAACACGATGCTAAGAGTGAGAACCCACACACGAAAGGTCACATATTGTGTAATTCTTTTAATCCACAGAGACAGAGTGCAGATTGATGGCTCCAAGGGGCTGTGGAGTGGGACTAGGATAACCAGATACTCATGGGTATGAATATTCCTTTGGGGCTGTTGAAAGTGCTCTCAAGCTTTTGGAACTGGACAGAAGTCATGCTCATACCACCTTGTGAATATATTAAATGCCACTGAACTGTTCACCTTAAAATGGCTAATGTCATGTCATGTGAATTTTACCTCCAGAGGTGGTTGTTTTGTTTTGTTTTGCCTTGCTTTATTTGTTTTTGTTTTGTTTTGTTTTTAATGGGCAAAGGATCTGAACAGATACTTCTCCAAGGAAGATATACAAATGGCAAATAAGTGCATAAAATGTAATCAGTCATAAGGGAGAAACCAATCAAAATCAGGATGAGGTATCATTTCACACCCATTTCTACAGTTGTAATGAGAGGACAGAATCATGTGTTGATAAGGATGTGGAGAATTTAGAACCCTCATACTTCGTGATGATTATGTGGGTGTATAGCCTCTTTGAAAAACAGTTTGCTAGACGCTCAGAATGATAAACATCGAGATACCACAAGACCCAGAAAATCCACTCCAAGTATTAACTCAGGAGACCAGAAAACATAATGCTCACACACAAAAATGTACCCACATAAAAACTTGTACGCAAATGTTCGTAGCAGCCTTATTCCTAATAGCCAACCCCTGGAGACAGTTCAAAAGTCTATCAACTGATGAATAAATAAACACAATGTGTATATTCATGCAAAGAAATAGTATTCAGCTGTAGATGAATTTTGAAAAATATAATACAAAGTGAAAAAAGCCAGACACAAAAAGCAATATATTTCTTGATTCTATCTCTACTAAGTGTCTGAAATAGGCAAACCCATAGAGACAAAATACAGATTAATGATTGCTAAGGCCTTGGGGTGGGGGGGGAGTGCGGAGAGTTGGCTAATGGGTGTCCGGATTTTTTGGAGGATGATGACATGTTTTTATATTAAATAGTGGTAATGGCTACACAGCTTTGTCATGAAACTAAAGGATGCTGAATTACACACTTTCGAAGGGTAAATATTATGGTATGAGAATTATATCTCAAAAAAAATTATCAAAAGAAAACATGGGACTGTCTCCCTCAGTGGGTCAAAATCCTCTCCATCACTATGTTCTGAGATTGTTAAGCAGAAAGACATATTTTAAAAATCCACAATCGGGGCACCTGGGTGGCTCAGCCGGTTAAGTGTCTGCCTTTGGCTCAGGTCATGATCCCAAGGTCCTGGGATTGAGCCCCACTTTGGGGTCATTGTTCAGCAAGGAGCCTGCTTCTCCCTCTGCCTGCTGCGCCCCCTGCTTTGTTCTCTCTCTCTCTCGAATAAATAAAATCTTTTAAAAAATTAATAAATTAAAAAAAAATAAAATACAAATTCACAAGCTACTTGAACCCTGGTGAGAGTCTCATATACCCCAGGTAAGGTGACGAGGTTTGACTCAAATATCCTTTTTATTCTGACTTTGTTGAATAACAGAACTCAATAGTTAAGTCCATGTACATAGCATTAAGTTGTGTGGTAATTTACCTAAGAACCATAGAATGATAATAATTCTTTGAAAACAGCAATCAGTGATATGGGGAAAAATCCCTTGTTTCTTTCCAATGGTTCTCATGGTTCCTTATCAACCTATCCTCTCCTTCCCTTCTCCCCCAGTCTGTTGGTTGGAGCTGTGGGTTCCTGACTACCCTAACTTACTCCCAGGCTCTGGTTCCTTTTCATTTCTATTCTGGTACCTCAACAGATAACTGTACTGAATTGTGAATCTTAGATTAAATACACACACACACATACACAATAGTAGGGAAGTCAACAACTGTGCTGAAATCCCAGCCCAGCCCCCTCCTAGCTGAGCTCAGTGGAAGCATTTAAACCTCTCTGACACTCAGTGAAAATACCCACCTCATAGACATGAGATAAAACCAAATTGTTGGGGCACCTGGGTGGCACAGCGGTTAAGCGTCTGCCTTCGGCTCAGGGCATGATCCCGGCGTTATGGGATCGAGCCCCACATCAGGCTCCTCCGCTTTGAGCCTGCTTCTTCCTCTCCCACTCCGCCTGCCTGTGTTCCCTCTTTCACTGGCTGTCTCTATCTCTGTCAAATAAATAAATAAAATCTTTAAAAAAAAACCCCGAATTGTTACAGGGTTTTGTGTCCCCTTAGTGCTAGAGGTTCTTGGTCACACCGCTTTGAAGAATGAAGACATAGACCAGACGAAGAGTGGTGGGCAGCAAAGCAAAGTTTATTAAGAGTATAAAGCTCCCGGAAAGGGAGGGGGATGGGAATGAGTTGTCCCCAGAGTTTCTAAGTTTAGGGGGTCTTTATAAGCTCTTTCTTGGAACTTTCCTAAGGAATCAGGGTGTGCTGAGTCGTGCCAATCAGGGCTTTGGTCACGTATCTGTCTACATATTAGTTTAATGTCCACATGCTGGTTGTCTTTTTTTTTTTTTTTTTTTTTTTTTTTTTGCTGGCATCTGGGGGCTTAGGTCCTAACTGCCCCTTGCCCGTAATATTGACAAATGCTTTTGTGGTTAATGTCTTACTTCAGGATGTTTTGCAGAAGCCATTTCTGCAAAGGGTGCAAAGCAGAATTGACAGTGTGGTCCTGTCTGAGCTGCAACACAGGATGTCAGTGCTGTTTTAAAATTTTAGCTGTCCTGACTCCGTATCTTCTTGTTGGGGACCTTGGCCCTGACTACCTAACTGTCCAACTAACTCCTAACAAAAAGAAATGTGTGTTTGGTCGCTCTCAGGATAGCTGGCATGCAGATAAATATTTCTCATGCCCTCGATTTACCTAGCTGAGTTCCGTGTAACACACCCCAAACTAGGACGTGGCCAAGTCATAGCGTCTGCCTGATTCCTAATGCTGGTGTGGAAAACCATACTAGACCCGAAGAGTAGAAGGAAACCAATGACTGACCCCACCGTCCCCCCTGCCCGGGCTGTACCAGGACTATGGCCAAATAAAGCTTCCTCATTCACCGCGAGGGCACCTCAGGACAACACAATGGAGAGAAGCCAATGGAAAGAGAGACTGCCTGGTCTCCAGCCAATTGTGCAGGAGCAGCTAATTACCAGAGCTGCAGGGACTGAGGAGAGGATGGTGTCGGTTTAGCCTTGGGAGCGCTGCCAGAGTGAAGGTGGAGAAGCCGAAGTGAGCCGATGCTTTAATCTGACGAAAGATTTCCATCAGATTAAGTTTCCATCTTCCAAATTTAGGACAAAAAGCAGCATGCTATTTCTCTGAGTGGGCCTTAAAACAGTATGAGTAAAATAAAATTTGCTTCACATCCCTGCCAGCCTTCTAGTAGGTGTGAAATAGTATCCCATTTTGGTTTTAATTTGCATTTTCCTGTGGGCTAATTATGTTGAGCGATTTTTTTATGTGCTTATTGGGCAACCCTATATCCTTTTTGGTGAAGCACATTTTGAAGATGTCTGACCGTTTTTATTGTATTTTCTTTTTCTTTTTCTGTATATCATCCATTTTCTATGTATTTCAAAAGAAGTCAGTAGAAGTCTTTTGAAATAAACACTGTTAATATCTCAGCCTAGTGTGTCATTTTCATTTTTTTCTGCTTTATTTTCTAATTATGGTAAAATATATATAACGTAAAATTAACCATTTTTGCCATTTTGAAGTGTGCATCTCAGTATTAAATATATTTACATTGTTGTGGAATCAATTTTTAGACCTTTTTAATCTTATAAATCTGAAACTCTATACCCATTAAACTTCCTATTTCCCACTCCCCCAGCCCTGGCACCCACCGTTCTACTTTTTGTCTCTATGAATTTGACTCCTCCAGAGACTTTATACAAGCGAAATCATGCAGTATTTGTTTTCTTGTGACTGGCTTATTTCATTTCACATAATGTCCTTAAGGTTCATCTATGTTGTAACAGGCATAGTGATTTCCTTCTTTTTCAAGGCTGAATAATATTGCATTATGTATATAGCCAAATTGGTTTATCTGTTTGATCATCAATGGACACTTGGATTGCTTTGACCTCTTGGCTGTCGTGAATAATGCCATTCATAAACAGGAATGTACAAATACCTGTTTGAATCCTACTTTCAATTCTTTTGGATATATACCCAGAAGTAGGCTTGCTGGATTGTATGGTAATTCTATTTTGAATTTTTTGAGGAATTACCATACTGTTTTCCAGAGCGATGCACCATTTTATTTCCACCAACAGTGAACAAGATTTCAATTTTTCCCCATTCTTATTTACATGTATTACTTTCTGTTTCTTTTTTTAGGTGAGAGCTGACCTGTTGTGAGGTGACCTCATTATGGTTTTGATTTGCATTTCCCTAATGACTAGCAATGGTGAACATCTTTTCATATACCTCTTAGCCATTTGTATACCTTCTTTGGAGAAATGTCCATTCAGGTCCTTGGCCCATTTATAAGTGGGTTATTTGTTTTCTTGTTTGAGTTGTGAGTGTTGTTTATATGTTCTGGTCATCAACCTCTTACCATTGCATCATTTGGTATATGATTTGCAAAATTTCTTTTTCCTATTCCATTAGTGGTCTTTTCATCCCATTGATTGTGTCCTTTAGTGCAGAGGAGCTTTTAATTTTAATGCGGTCAAGTTTATCTGTTTTTACTTCAGTTGCTGGTGTTTTCAGTGTCATATTCAAGAAATCATTGCCAAATCCAATGTCATGAACTTTTCCTCTTTTTTTTTTTTTCTTCTGTGAGTTTTACGGCTTTAACTAATGTTTAGATCTGTAATCCATCCACAGTTTTTGTATATGGTACAAGAGAAGAGTCCAATTTCATTCTTTTGAATATGGATATCCAGTTTTTTAAAAGCCATTTGTTAAAACTGTTCTTTCCCCCATTGAATGCTCTTAGGATTCCTGTTAAAATCATTTGACCATAGATGTGAGAGTTTATTTCTGTCCTCTCTTTCCTATTCCACTGGTTTACATGGCTGTCTTTATGCTTAGAAGTTTTGAAATCAGGGAATGGAAGACCTCCATTTTGTTCTTTTCCAAGATTGTTGTGACTATTTGTGGTCCTTTGAGATTCTATATGAATTTTAGGATAAAATTTTCTATTTCTGAAAATTTGCCTTTGGGATTATTATAGGGATTGCATTAATCTCTATATCACTCTGGGTAATATTGACAACTAAATAATATCAAGTCTTTCATTTCAAAACATTAGATGACTTTCCGTTTATTTGTGTCTTTAATTTGTTTCACCAATGTTTTCTAGTTTACAGTGTACACATCTTTCACTTCACAGGTTAAGTTTATTCCAAATATTTTATTCTTTTTGGTGTTATTGTAAATGGAATTATTTCTCAATTTCCTTTTTCAGGTTGTTCATTGTTAGTGTGTAGAAACACAACTGATTTTTATATGTTGATTGTGTACCCTGAAACTTAGCTAAATTTATTTAGTAGTTCTAACAGTTTTTCTCCCTTCCCTTCCCTTCCCTTCCCTTCCCTTCCCTTCCCTCCCCTCCCCTCCCCTCCCCTCCCCTCCCCTTCCCTTCTTCCTTCCTTCCTTCTTCCTTCCTTCTTTTTCTCTTTCTTTCTTTCTTTCTTTCTTTCTTTCTTTTCATGTGTGGAATCTTAAGTGTTTTCTACATATAATATCATGTCATCTGCAAATCTGCAAGCAGAGATAAATGTATGTGTCCTTTCTAATTTAGGTGACTTTTATCTTTTTCTTGCCTAATTGCTCTGGCCAGGAGTTCCTATACTATTTTGAATAGAAGTGGTAAAAGTGAGTATCCTTGCCTTATTCTTGACCTTAAATAAAAAACTTTTGCTCTTTCACCATTGAGTATAATGTTAACTATGGGAATTTTTCTTTTTTTTTACTTTTTTTAATAGACTTTGTTATGTAGAGCAGTTTCAGGTCATAGCACTATGGGGCAGAAGATACAGAGATTTCCCATGTACTCCCTGCCCCCACACATACATAGCCTCTCCCATTATAGGCACACTCCACTAGAGTGAGATATTTGTTAAAATTGTTAACATTGATATGGCATTATTATCTGAAGTCCATAGTTTACAGTAGGAGTCATTCGCTCCTGGTGTTGTATAGTCTGGATTTGCATAAGTACATAATGACATGTATTGAGCATTATAGTATCACATAGAATAGTTTGTGAAAACAAAAAACAAAAAACAAAACAAAACAAACAAACAACAACAACAAAAACTGTGCTTCATCTATTCATCTCTCCCTCTTTCCTAACCTTTGGTAATCTCTGAACATTTTATTGTTTTGCTTTTTATAGAATGTCATATAGTCGGAATCGTACAATATATAGCCTTTCCAGATAGGCTTTTTTCACTTAGCACTATGCGTTTAAGGTTCCTGCATGTTTTTTCATGCATGTGCTTAATAGCTCATTTCTTTTTAACTTTGAATAATATTCCATTACTTGAAGATATCATGTTCTGACATCTTTTTCACTTTAAAACAATTTTTTAAAATTTCAGCAGACTAGTAAAATTTTGATGAATTCTAACTTATCCATATTAGATGAATTCCTATACATATGCATATATGTATGTATATTGATCATACATATGATAGATGATAGATAGATAGATAGATAGATAGATAGGCAGGTTTTTGTGTCCTGTCTAACGAATCTTTACTTATCCCAAAGGTCATGACTGCTATCTTCTGTTTTCTTTTAGAAACTTTATGGTTTGAGGCTTTATTTAGGGCTTTGACCCATTGCAAATTAAATTTTGTGTCTGGAGTAAACTGGGGCTCAAAGTTTATTTTCTTCCCTTAAGATATCCATTTTTTTCCAGCTCAATTTGTTTTAAAAAAATGAAAATAGAGACTTTCTTTTCCCCATTAAGTTGACTCAGAGTCTTGGCTGAAAATAAATAGACCATATACAGGTGGGTTTATTTCTTTACTCTCTTTTCTGTCTCACTTATCGTTCTGTCAATGATAGACTGTTTCTATATACTTACACTTCAACACATTACCTAATATATTTAGCTTTGCAGTAATCATTGCAGTATATTATGCAAGTTTTCCAATGTTTTTACTTTTCTTAAAATTATTTTGACTATTCTAGATTCTTTTCTCTCCGATATCAATTTAAATACTAATTTTAATGTCGATTTATTCAAAAGAGCCTCCTTTCAATGGGGATCAATCCAGTGATAATGAACATTTTAACAATATTGTTGTTCAATTTGTGAACATGGTATATCTCTCCCTATCTTTAGGATTTTATTGTTAGTTCTCAGTGTACAGGTCTTACAGAGCTTTGGTTGATTTCTTTCTCTATATATGAGATTATTATAAATGGAAATGTATTTATAAATTTTATTTTCCAAGTGGAGACTGCTAGTATGTCAAAATTCAATTGATACTTCTAGTATTGATTCTGTATCTTGCAAAATTTACTTATTATTTTAGAAGGTTTTTTTTTTAACTTAAACTTTTCATTTTGAAACAACTTTTGATTCACAACCAGTTGTATGAAAAATAGAGTTCTCATTTACTCTTTATCCAGCTTCCCTGGAAATATTTTTTAAAACTATAAAATGATATCATAAACCAGGATATTGACATTGGTACAATCCAGTGAACTTATTCATTATTTTATGTTTTACTGGGCTATTTATGTGTGTGTGTATGCATGTGTGTGTGTGTGTGTGTGTGTGTATTTGTGTGTGTGTTTGTGCATTTGAGTCAATACAATTTTATCATATGTTCATATATCCACTCCTACAGTCAGGATGCAGAACTGCCCCAGCACCACCAGCATCCTCTGTGTTCCTTATTTATAATCACACTCATCCCCTCTTAGCCAACCCAGTCCCAGCCCTAAACCCTGGCAACCACTAACCCTTCTCATTTCTTGGATACATCAAAGGCGTTGTGTATATCAACAGTCCATTACCTCTTCTTGACAATGTGTCACATTTTTCTTCTTCCTCATATATCTGCTACTTTTTATTGAGCACTGGGCATTGTGGGGATACCTTTTAGACTCTTAATTCTGTTATATTTCTCTGGAGTGTTCCTATGTGTTATAGAAAGCAGTAAAATTATCATCTGATCCCTTGAACTTATGGAAGTTTGAATTTATGTTTTGTTAGGGCAAGTCTGTGGAAAGCCCAAGGTGCCTCCCATGCCCCTCTGACTGGGAGAGATGTAAATTTCAAACTGTTACCACCTTAGTGGGCAGTAACTGAACCTCTCCTCAGATTTCTCCGCCTTTCAACTCTTTCATTCCACTGTGCTTCTTATTCCACAGAAACTATCCCGTGCTTGTATAGCTCAGTGCTCAGCCAAGGACTTAGGAGATTTTTCTTCATACATTTTTGGATTACCTTTCTGTGGCTCCTTTTTCTGGAACTTGCCCCCATCCCAATTTTCATTCTGTCATCTCTTATCTTCATCTTGATAACTCAAGACAATAGCACTATGTACATGTGCTTGGTTTTTTTATCACCCTTCGCCATGGGAGCTTGGAAGTGCCCTTGGAGCAGAACTGTATGATCATGGATTTCGAGGAGTGGGCTTCCCTTCTTTCAAGAAGTGACTTTATCCCTGTTTCTGTTTACCTTTGTGCATTTTTCTGTGGCTTTAAAATAGTTTTTAAAATATTTATCTAGAATGTATAGTTGCTGTGTGGGTGATTTATTTTGATAAAAGCTACTCTGCTATTATCAGAATTGGAACTCAAACAAAAGAAAGAGTATACTTTAAATTTTGCAAATAATTCATTATTGTCATTAAAAGTTTAAGAACTGTATAAAATAAGGGGCTCCTGGGTGGCTCAGTCGTTAAGCGTCTGCCTTTGGCTCAGGGCATGATTCTGGGGTCCTGGGATCAAGCCCCACATCAGGCTCCTATGCTGGGAGGCTGCTTCTTCGTCTCTCACTCCCCCTGCTTATGTTCCCTCTCTCACTGGCTCTCTCTCTCTCTGTCAAATAAATAAATAAAATCTTAAAAAAAAAAAAACGGATAAAATAAGAAGACAAAATTACTCTAATTTTCCTTCCTGAAGACATTATATACCAATTATATAAAGCAATTATATATATAGTGTATTTACATATATATCAAAATAATTTTCTAACTGAAAATACTTCAGAGATTCTCTAATCTAAATCTCTAATTCTGTGGAAGATTGACTAGAGAATGGAGTCCTGGAAATAAGGACACGCTTGTCAAAGGTCACACAGTAAGTGGAAGAACAGAGACTTAACTACCAATTTTTAAACCATCAATTCAGTGTTCATTGTTCTCTTCTGGAATTTGTTAATGGTCTAATGTCTTTTGTGCAAATGGGACATCACATACCATCTCACGGAATCCTGTGTATTCAGTCCTGCTCAGTCTCACAACATGTACAATATGGTCAGGACAACTGGACATTCTAAAGTCATTTCAAATAATTGTCCATGACTCTCCCTGGAAAGGGGAGGTGGTAGTTACTACGATTGATGCTTTTCAGTTGAGTGTGGGAACCAGCAGAGGGTCTGAGGGAAGAGAAAACAAGGAAGGTTACAAATAGTCAAATAGTGATGCTCTCTTTTCTCCGTGTCCCTGGCCACATAAGCCCTTTCTCATTCAAGTGTAAGTTCAATGTTGTGGTGTTTCAGGGTTGTCATATAGAGTTACAGAGGTTAGCCTACAAAAGCAGAGTATTTGATGAATATGTACAAAAAAGTTCATTACAACTTAACAAAAATGAAAAAAAGACGTTAAAAGAGGAAAAAGACTAATATAATGATGCCAGATCTGATAGAAGCTAGCATAGGGACCAGAGTTATAACACCGGTCTTTTATTTTTTTTTCTTTTTCTTTAATAAGTATTTGAGATCTTTAAAAACTTCATTTCTTTCTATAATTCAAGCTATAGAGTGTTTTTTTAATTTAAATTAAAGTTAGTTAACATATAGTGTATTATTAGGTTTAGGATAGAGTTCATTGATTCATCGTTTGCATACAACACCCAGTGCTCATTACATCAAGTGCCCTCCTTAACGTCCATCACCCAGTTACCCCCCCGCCCAGCTACAGAGTGCTTTTTAATGTTGTAATCAAATAATATGTCTCTTTTCTGTATTGTTTTATTATGTTTTGTTTTTTAGCTTACTCAGTGGCCTGGTTGCCTACTTTTGATATATTTTATTTTACCTGTCTTCCCATCTTCACAGAATCAGTGGAAACAGCATTTTCATCAAATTTGTGGATAGCTAATTTTCATGAACTGAAGAATTACTGAAAATAAGAATAAAAATTGTAATAATAGGGGCGCCTGGGTAGCGCAGTAGTTAAAGCGTCTGCCTTTGGCTCAGGGCGTGATCCCGGGGTTCTGGGATCGAGTCCCACATCGGGCTCCTCCGCTGGGAGCCTGCTTCTTCCTCTTTCACTCCCCTGCTGTGTTCCCTCTCTCGCTGGCTGTCTCTCTGTCACATAAATAAATAAAATCTTTAAAAACAAATTGTAATAATAGCAGCTAGTGTGTTAGATCTATGTGGTGGCCCTTCTCTAAATATTATTTCAGTAAATAACTTCCAGAATCTTATATGGTAGGCAACAATAATATTCTGATTTTTAAAATGAGGGAATAAAAGGACAGGAAGTCTAGATCTTGGCTAACCTGCTAGTTAGTTAAAAAGCTGGGGCACAAATCGAGGTCTTTCTGACTCCAAATCCATGAATTGAACATACACTGGTATATGTTATATGCATCGTTATTTGTTTTAAAAGATTTATTTATTTATTTATTTATTTATTTATTTATTTATTTATTCATCTATTTGAGAGAGACAGTGCGAGAGCACAAGCAGGGGGAGTGGCAGAAGGAGCGACAGAGAGAGAGGGAGAAGCAGGCTTCCTGCTGAACTGCTGAGCAGGGAGCCCGATGGAGGGCTCCATCCCAGGACCCTGGGATCATGACCTGAGCCCAAGGCAGATGCTTAACCGACTGAGCCACCCAGGTGCCCCTATATGCATCTTTAAAACAAAACTTCCCAAAACTTTGAATATGCCTATGTCTTGTCCTGACAGATACGCTCCTTTCTTTGGTGATGACTGAGAATCTCTAAACTCTTGGATGATGTCAGTTGGTGTCTCCAGATGGTCTTCAGCAAAGAGCCAGAGGCTGTCAAATGTTAGTGTCTCCTGACAGACACCTCGATCAATATTCTCTGCAGAGAGCTTTTCTGAGGTAATCAGTCATGCTGGATTGATGCTTTTTCAGGAGAAGCATTTGTTGAGTGATTTGACCAGGTCATTATTGTTATTCCTTGTAACCTTCGAGGTCCTATGCTATTTTTTTAATTGCAATGAATTGAATGCAAAGAACAATTAGCCCCCCTAATTTAATATTTCCAAGCCAATTGATGCAGACACATTAGCTCACATTGGATTCATACATGGATGTGTAAGGGTCAATGCAATGTGAAGGGTTTATTCATATGTCATTGGTATAATCTACAAAAGAGGAATGCATACACATAGATTTGACTGCATCACCATGTACTAGTCACCTGCTCCGTCTGGGATTTCTTTCTAACCCTGCTCTGCTCCTTACGACCAAGCTAACCTCAACAGGTGGCTTTGCACAGACACCCTTGGAAACTGGAATCCTTCAGGAACACCCAGTGGAGGTACAGGCAGTAGATTAGAGGGTAGTAGGAAAGGAGACATCAGGGTATTTGTCCCCTTTCTTTTGTGCCCTTGTGCCATCTCAGCACCCAACTTGGTAAGCAGAACCATGAATCCAGAGCTCTGGTAACATTGTCGTCTTTCTCGTGCTGGTATCTTCAGAGGTGGCAGTGTCTTCCCTGGCCTTTGGGTCACTTCATCACTCCCTGTGTACCCTCAGGGATTCTGTCATCCAGGTGTCAAATTCCCTGTATTATATTCCTTCCATTTGAAACTAGTGCAGACCCTGATTTCCTAACTAGGATTCATTTGGTGCATGTTGCAACTGATTGGAAAATGCTGAAGTTTGGAGGATGCCCACTGTTTAACTGCCTGGAAGGTAGAATGTATGGTGCCCCACTGGCCAGAAATGGATGGGGCATCTGGAAAGCTGAGCAAGAATGACTTGGTTTTTTCCAGGCAGACTTTTGTTACACATAAGTTCCTGGTGAGGTCATTAAGTAATTGCTTTACTCTTGTAGGTTTCCCAGTTTGGACAACACATCATACGGTCACTGCACTGACACTCAGTGGAGTCCAGGGTGACCATCAGGAGACAGAACACACCGTCATGGTGGTGGTAGCAACCCCTGCTTGGGGGCGGTTGGTGCCCTGTGGTGAAAGACAACAGGGGAGGGGGTGGGAATAGTGGGCCCAATAGTGATGCCAAAGAAAGAATTGAGCAGAGCAAGAGAAATTGAGCACTGACTAGTTCTGTGAGCCCAGCTTAGCCTCACTCGAAGGCAGAGATGCTGGAGAGGATAACAAATGATCACAACATTGTTCACATTCAGAGTAGAGAAAATTTCACTGGGGACACTATAGGACTCTCTGGGGAGGCGAGACCTAGTGCCAATACTTTGAGTAGTCCAGACTTATCACTGCTCAGGAAGCCTGTGTGGATGGATCAATGTGGAAGGGCTGCTGAAATTGGGGGTAAGGTGGGAATTCGAGCAGAAGACAGGTTGCATTTCGAAGGTCAGGTCCACCCTCCTGGGCTTTTTTTGCAGCCTCTACCCTGAATAAGAATGGCTTTTCCATTTCAGCTGCCAATCAGTTGAATATTTATTCCATCTTCCCACCAAATATTATTTTTTAAAGCACTGAAGTATGGCAGGAGAGGAGAGCTTTTAAAATAGATGATTAAGTCCTAGAATTTTAGGAAGGTTGGGAAGTCATTTAAAACTTTCTCCAGAATTATTCATCTATCCCTTTAAAATATTGATCAGTCTAGAGTTTCCTTTGCCAACTGCAGTTCTGTTTCAACAGAGGCATGATTTTGTGTGGAGTGCATTAATAATCCACAAATTCCCTCTTTCAGTCTGTACAATCCACATCCCTCCTTCCCTCCCTCCCTCCCTCCCTCTCTTTCTTCCTACTTCCTTTCCCTCCATCAGTGATTTAGTACCTGCAATATGTCTCACCTGTAAGGTGACAATTATGAGGAGAATAAATTAAATGATGATCTATTACCTCATGATTTCGACATCTTAGGGCATGTAAAAAACTACATGAAATAATTATAGAATTGAAAAACGTATGCGGTGGAGTAGACACATGAGAAAATGCTATAAAGTTACAAGAAAAACAGGGGGAGCTAGAAACACGTTATCTTTATCTACCCTAGCTCTGTGCAAAGGCAATGTTTTATTGTTATTTTGAACCTCATCTTTTTATCTTCACAGTCTTAAATGAAAGGTAGTATTTTTTTCTATTTTGTTGATAGAAAACTGAAGATCAAGGAGGCTAATTACTTTTATGACTCGATGGAAATCAATGGTAGAAGCAGGGCATGATCCTAGGCTCCCTTTGGCATAGGTATGTGTGTGGGCAACAAAAATGGATTCAGAGGAGAGGCAAGGTGCTAGCCAGGTATTGCTTAGTATCAAGTGGCCAGAAAGGAAGAGCATTCTAGACAGAGGGAACAGCATCAGCAGAATGATGGTTTAAAATAGAAGAATGCATTTAGGTTAAAAGAATAAGAAAAATCATGCAGCTGACAATGCAAACATTAATTCTTACTACATTGCAATATGGAGTGAAGTGGGGTTATTTGTGCTTTATTGAGCTGATGATTTAATATGTAATATGATACCAGAGAAAACTGTTGCCATAAGGAGACAAATGCCTTTTGCATTTTTATAGTTTCCAGTCACTGTCTTGTCGACAGATCACTCCAGGAAAGCACAGGGAGTCTTTCACTCTCTTGGAGCATTTCATAAACTCTCCTCTAAATGCATCTTGTCTACTAGGGCCCAGAGCAAAATTGAAAGAAAGTAATTTATTTGCTGAAGCTCGATTGCTATTTAGAGGGACCTTAATGCAAAACATCGAAATGAATCTCTAAACAAAGTGCTCTCTCATTGTGCTTGTCTATTGCTCCAAAGTTAAAAGTTCCATTCAGAATTGCAGCATGCAGTCACAATCACCATAGGGAACACCTGTAAGCGCCTTTGCTGTAAAGTGATTGTATAATCTTTGGTGCCCAACTGCAGTGATTATAGCTTCAATTGAGTACCACTTTAGGATTAAAGCCTAGTGAAATAAAGATGTAATAACATTTAAAAACAATAGTTCACATGAATAGAACAACAATAATGAATTATGGTGTTTGGGGGAAAAAAGAAAGAAAGAAGAAGAAGAAGAAGCCTGGGAAGGCATTTTAGTGATGGAACTGGATCACACGAGTATGCAAATTGGGTGTGGAACTATTAAAGGCAGACGGAGTACCGCCTCCTGGTCCTCCTAGGTCTGCAAGCTTTCTCTATAAAGGGCCAGATGGTAAGTATCTTGGGCTTTGTGGGCCAGATGGTCCTGTTACAACTGCTCACCTCTGCTGTTCTAGCACAAAAGCCTCCATAGACAATACTTAAATAAATGAGCGTGGCTGTTTCAATATTTCAATAAAGCTTTATTTATAAAAACAGGACATAGATTGCTGACCCTTACCCCAGGCTACGGATTTCATGTTTAAAATTTTTATTTAAATTCAATTCATTAACATTTGTGCATTATTAGCTTCAGAGATAGTTTAGTGAGTCATCAGTTGCATATTACACACAGCGCTCATTCCATCCAGCGTCCTCCTTAATGCCCATCCCCCAGTTACCCCATTCCTCCACCCACCTCCTCTCCAGCAACCCTCAGTTAGTTTTCTATAGTTAGGATGAATGGATAAAGAAGACGTGGTACACACACACACACACACACACACACACGGAGTATTACTCAGCCATCAAAAAATGAAATCTTGCCATTGGCAAAGACATGAATGGAGTTAGAGGGTATTACGTGAAGCAAAGCAAGTCCATCAGAGAAAAACACATATCATATCATTTCATTCATATGTAGAAGTTAAGAAACAAGATGGAGGATCATAGGGGAAGGGAGGGAAGAATAAAATAGGACAAAATTAGAGGGAAACAAACCATAACAGGCTACTTGTTTCAAGGCTCCTCTGAGGCATGCAGCCCATTTATGACACTGTGGCAGGTTGTTACATGCATGGCTCCCAAGGAAGCATGCCCTGCCCATCCAGTCTCTTATGTACTCCTGTCCAACATTGATTCTAGGTTTGACCATCTCACATAGCGAGAACTCAGCAAATATGTCATTAACAGAGACTTAATAACTAATTGTGCATTGGGACTTTTCTTTCTAGAACCTGTCAAATATTAAGAATAATACCAATAATATGAAGTTAGGCCACCCAGTAATGAGAGATGATGCAGCTAGAGATACCCACCTAAACCCCACATCACGACCATACAGATGATGAGGCCATCTTAGTCCTTGTGGCTTCACGAGAACCTCCACATGATCGTGGCTGTAGGAGTGAGCCCAGAAAAGGCCAGGCTGCTCTTCTGAGATCAGCCAACCCACCAAACTGTGAGAAATACACCACTCAGTTTTGGGGTGGCTGGTTAAGTAGTGATAGACAACTGATAACTAACCAGTTATTATCGTGATGTTTCATGATAATCTTGAGATCAGGTATGCAGCATGGAAATTTAATTGATCTGGGTTTGAAAGTGGGGGCTAACCATCACCGCTGGTTTGACCCAGAGTAAGGCTGCTACCTTCCTGCCTCTCAGAATTAACCCTTAGAGATGAGAATTGATTTGTAGGATAGTTTCGTACAGTTGAAAGTATTAGTTTCTGGTATATAGATACAGCTATTGCTGTAGATATAGATACAGATATATGTGGATATATTCTATCCAACTATCTATCATCTATCTATCCATCTATCTATCTATCATCTATCATCTATCTATCTGTCATCTATCTATCTATCTATCTATCTATCTATCTATCTATCTATCATCTTCTATCTATCAATCATCTATCTATCTATCTATCTATCTATCTATCTATCTATCTATCATCTATCTATCATCTATCTATCTATCTATCTATCTATCTATCTATCTATCTATCATCTATCTATCCTTTTCAAATATTGCCGTACAACCTTCAAAGTGATTGTAGCAATTTTTATTACAGCCAACAATGTAAGGTTCTCCAAACACTCCCCTTTCTTCTCTACCATAAACTGTTTGGAAATGTATTATACTGATAAGTGAAACATGGTACACTGAAGTTTTAATTTGCATTTCTTTACATGGATTAACATCCTTTAACATATTCATATGACATTTTCATTTATTTTCCACTGAATTTACTTTTGAGATCTTCAACACATTTTTATCTAGGACTGCTAAAATTTTTAAATTGATTTTAAAGAAAATTAACCTATGGACTGCATTGTGTCCCCTCATAATTCATGTGTTGAAGCCCTAACAGCCAATGTGATAGTATTTGGAGACGGGCCTTTGGGAAGTAATTAGGTTGTGATGAGGTCATGTGAGTGAGCCTCTCATGATGGAATTAGAGTCTTTATTGGAAGAGATAACAGAGAGTTATCTCTGTCTCACTCTTTAAATACATGCACTGAGGAACGACCATGTGAAGTCAGAGCAAGAAGGTGGCCTCTGTGAAGCAGAAAGAGTCTCACCAGGAACTGAATTGTCCAGAATTTTTATCTTGGCCTTCGCAGACTCCAGAACTGTACAGAATAAATATCTGTCGTTTAAGCCCCCAAACTATGCTATTTTGTATGGGAGCAGAAACTAACCAACACGGTCATATATAGAGTAGATAACTTATCCCATTTGATGTTTGTGTTTGACTTGATATTTTGTTCTTTGGACAGGCAGGGTATTTTATATTTTTTGCAGTGACTTTTAGCAATACGTCCTTTGATGCATTTTTTGGCCCTTATGGTCAGAAAGATCTTTCCCATCAATATTTTCAATAACTATTTCTTGTTTCATTTTAGCCCTTTTATTATTTTGTTCTTTAATTTTTAAGTCTGAATATTGTTCATGTAAAAAATCAAGGAAGAAAAAGAGATATTGGGATTCTAATGTTTCATTTATTTAGTTTGGGACTTTGTGAAACACCTTCTCCCACCTCCCACCCCAGACAGCAGCTCTTTGTTTTCATGTTATTCGTGCTTTTCTCCACTACTATACTTACACAGAAATATTTTAGAAATTGATATTCTATCCTAATGATCTATCTCTTTATGCCTAAAATACAAAATTCTTCTAATTGCTGGAGTTCTATCACACTTTTGATAATTAATGGGCTTGTCTTCTCTCACTGTTTTCCCCCTCCAATCTTTAAAATGCTAATGCCATGTATAGATTTTCCCATATGAGATTTAGAATCAAAGCACCTGTTTTCAGAAGAGGAAAGAGAATTATTTTCTTTTTTTTATGGTATAGCATTATGTCCACTGATTAGTGTAGAAAGAAATATCATTTTAACGATTTCAACTCTTCCCATCCAGTACCAAAATATGTCCTTGTATTCATTCTTGTCCTCTTTTATGCTCCTCAATAGAGTCCTAAATTGTATTCATATGTTTTCTGAATCCCCAAAGTCCTGAAGGCATTTAATTGTTCCAGTTGCTGTTGCTGAAATGTGATCTTTTTACTCTATTTTTGAACTGGTTATGATTTTATACAGGAGACCAGTGAGTTAGAATAGTCATTATTCGCCAGCCAGTATATTTTATGTTTTATATATTTTATACTTGCTCCGTATAGTTTATAATTACTAATATTCTCCCTGATGCCAAACAGGTAACTTGAAAACAATTAAAACTTGATGCTCCTATTTCCTTTCAACATAGGGATCCTGCCGCCTCTGGTTCAGCAGTGAGCACTTGAACGCTGGAAAGGCATGGCCTGCATGCATTTCTTGACTTCTCTATGCTTTTGTTTCTTCATCTGTAAAAAAGATGGTGACAATAGTACTTGTCTCACAGGATTGCAGGACGATTAAACGAGTTAATGGTGGAAAAATACTTAGAGCAATGCCCTTTTTTAGACCAATGCTTTACATATAATAAAGACTCAGTAAGTGTTGTCTCTTTGTTGCCTCACATACTAAATCCATAAATCACACAGCAATAGCCATGCATGCTCGGGCTTGCCTGAAAGGGCAATTTAAAGGATTTTTATTTTGTTTTGTTTTTTTTTATAAAAATTTTTTATTGCTATGTTAGTCACCATACAGTATATCCTTAGTTTTTGATGTAATGTTCCATGATTCATTATTTGCGTATAACACCCAGTGCACCATGCACCATGCAATATGTGCCCTCCTTAATACCCATCACTGGCCTATTTAAAGGTTTTGTGATGTGACCTACAGGCAAGTGCCTTGCAAATTTACCCTATTATTAGAACACAAAGGAATTATAAACAGCCAGGCCACAAATGCTTCCATTCATTCAATAAGCCTTTACTATGTGGTGGTAGAAGTAGAGAAGGTCTAGAACCCAGGTTTAAATTTTATCTCATTTGTTAAGAAAGTGTTTTTCCTGGTAGCATAGTTTTGTTAGAGTTAAGTCCAGGTGAGAGATTCAGATTGCTAATTGGAAATTCTTTCTCTAGATAGTGCCAGAGAAATATATCAATGACGATTCTTTTTGTGACTACACCAGTCGGCTCCTTAACAGTCTGGTTGTGGACACAGAGCTGGAAAGAAATGTGTGGTTAGTATTAGCTAAGAGGGACTGAAAACACATTAGGTGCCAGATACTCTGCTAACTATTGTATATTTACTAAATTAACTATTTCCACAAAACTTGGTAAGTAAGCAAAAGTATCATCTTTACAGAAAAGAAAACCTTATCAGAGGTTTAAGTGAGTTACCCCCCCCCCCCCCCCCCCCCCCCCCCCGCCCAAGCCTTATATAGCCAGAGGGCAGGGGCCAGGACACCAACCTTCTGAACCCTGGGTCTGAGTTCTTAAATAATTCTCTAGATTATGGCAGGCTACGTGTGGCTTTTCTGCCTTAATTTCCCCAGCCATATATGTATTTCCCTTCAGGAACTTTGTACCATGCTGTCTATTCTAAGTATAAGCATTTGGTTTTTCAGGAATAATCTGGAATTCGTTATTTATACCTGAATATCGACTGCAAGATGGCAGCTTTTTCCAGGGTGAAAGGGAAAGGAAAAAGGAGCCAACAAGTAATGAGCCTACAGCGTTCATCTTATTCCCTCTTAGAAATAAATTCTTTAAGTTCATCGTCACAAATGAAGAAACTGAGACTCGCAGCTAATGTCCCTTGTTCAACGTCATGAAGCTTTTGAGCTCCGCGACATTGACTTAGATCTAAGACACTGGGACTGGATTTTCTATGAACTATTCAAAGTGGTGTTAGACATTCCTGTTAGGCATTCCAGGCATCAGTCTATGGAGGCCATGGGAGAGAATTTAGATGCCAGCAATTTGTCCTTTGCCTCTGAGAGCACAACAGTGAGTAAAGCCAGTTTGCATTAAGTGGTCCCTTCTACTTGATTTCTAGACAGAGTCGCCAGCAGCTCTGCTGCAGTTTTCAAAATCCTGCCCTTTCTAATTCCCTGACTCGGCAGTCAAGAAGCACGTGCCCCATTGACCTTATATTTCTGATAAAAAAAGCAAGAGATGGGAAAACGACGGACTGTGAGTTGGGGAAAATGCATTCAAGACAGAATCTATCCCAGCTGTCCATGCAATCTGAGAAGGCACACAACATTAAAGAATCTCGTGATGGGTAAAGGCTATGAGAAAAAAAAAAAAAGAAAAAGAAAAGAAAGAAAGAAAGAAAGAACAAAACAAAACCAGAAACCAAATACATCAAAGCTGCAATTATTGGTGGAATTCCTCCCTATTTGGATTATCTACTTAAAAGTGTATCAATCATCATATAAATAAGGGACTGTGCAGTAATAATCATGATAATATTTACAGGGGGCTTACTTTATGTGAAGCTCTACTGTCAGCATTTCATATTAATTAAATTGCACAATATTCCCAATGTCTATGAAGTAAATATTAGCATGATTCTTCCTCAGTTACAGCTAAAGAACCTGAAACTCAGAGAGCTTAAGTAACTGGCCCAAGGCCACACAGTCAGTGAGCTAGGGTTTGTGCTCAGTCTGGTTTCAGAGCCAACTGCTATGCCATAGGCTTTCTCTTCCTAAGTGGCTTTAGTCTATTGTGCTGTTGTGTTAATGATGGTGATAAGGATGTTTTCAACATCAGCACTTTTTGTAAACTTTCTAGGGGTCCTTGAAAGAGAAACTAGCTCAGTTAGATCGAAGTTTGCGATGACGTAATTTAGGTCTTCTCAATTCAGTGCACTGTTCGGTCAATGCCTGAGTAGACACTAGTACTGTTTTAATTTTGTTAATTTTTTTCTGTATGTCCTTCCTTTTTCTGCAAGATATATTGTAATGAATGATGATAATGATGCTAAATGTTTGTGAAATTCACCATTCGGGGCTATGCCTCTTTTTATATTTTATAGCATCTTCAACTCTTTTTGAACTGAATTTATCATAGTTAATATTTCATAGTCCTTGTATTCTTAGTGTTTGCCTTATATGTACGATCCAATTATCTTACCGCAACTTCTTCCTACCTAGATGCATAATTTCATACGGATTATACTTACACTTTGTACTTTTAAGGCAAGAGTGATGACTTTTTTTTCTTTTTTTAAATTAAGGAGTAACAACACAGTATAACATACTGCTGGTAAGTGTACACATTGATGGGCCAAGTGTACATCCTTGTGTAACCAAAATCCGCATCTCTATCGGCCCAAGAAGTACCTCTGCGCCCCTTGCTGGTCAATCAGACTTCCTCAGGGCAGCAATTATTGTGGTTTCTAACCCCACCCATTTTTGTACTTATTCAATAGCATCGAGCTTGCATACACTTCTGTCTCAGGTTCCTTTTTGCTCACCAAATTATTTCTTAAGTTCATCCATGTAGCTGTGCATGTTGATAGTTGGCAATATTGTTTTAAATTGTTTTTTTCTTTTTCTGAATGAACTTGCATTGTGCGACTATCATTTTTAAAGTCATGCATTTGTTGATAGACACTTGAGTTCCCATCCAGTTCATGACGATTTTGATGATTATTGCTATGACCATTCCTATATGAGTATTTTTGTGATTATAGGCTTTTCTTTCTAATGAAAAATTACCTAAGAATGGAGGTCTTTGGACATAGGTAAGTGCGTATTTAACATTATAAGAAATTGCCAAGCAGTTTTGAAATGTGATTGCATTTTTTACCTCCTAACATCAATTGTGCAAGTCAAGTTGCTTCATTCCTTCTTGGCATTTGGTGTTGTCAGACTTTTCTTGTAGTTGTGACTTTTTGCCATTCTATGAATATGAGATATTTTCTTGCAATGTTTCTAATTTGCATTTTTCTGATGACTAAGCAGGTTACATTTCCATAGACTTATTGGACAATACTATATCTTCTCATTGACAGTCTATTCAAGTCTTTGCCCCCCCCTTTTATCCCCCATCTGGGTTGTATGTTGTGGCAGACCTGAAAGAGATGCCATTTGATCCCTCTTTAGGTGAGGGCATCAGCCAGTGCAATGTCTACTTCATTCAGCTGTAGAGAGCCACCGGGCACAGGCACACACCCTTCCCAGGGGCAGACTACCTCCCGTGACTGATAGAGTTTAAAGACCTGCCCATTTGGGCTGAATGCAGCCAACTCTATGCTTCAGACTTCCCGTAGGACCGGCTGAGACTTTTTAGATCTGCATCACAGTTTCGCTACTACCTCTGGCCGGTCCTTGCTTTTTCTTCCTTCCTTGCACAGGTGTTAATCAGTAATATGTAATTGTATGCTAAAATCTCTGCCTCAGCATCTGCAATCAGAAAACACCATCTATGATCCCTGGTAACCAGGAAAGGTTTGATAAGTCAAGGGTGAAGACAGAGTTTGAAGCAGAATTATCTGTCACCTAGCTGGTCATAAAGACCCACCATTGGTAGATAGTATGGTACAAACAATTGTTGAATTGGGACCAGGTCCCCAGGATTTAATATTCAGAGTAACTGATCTCTGGAGAAAGTTAAATATGGAACCAACGTAGGGCTGGCATGCCAAAGTCAGGACTCTGATTGGAAAGTAATGGCATTCTGACACTACGCTGGGGACAATGGGTGGATGTCCTCTTGTGCTTTGAAAAGTCAAAATCCTCTTAACCTGCTGAAGTAGCCCATATGTCCCTATTAAGATCTAACACATATGAGTGAAATCATATGGTATTTGTCTTTCTCTGACTGGCTTATTCATTAAGCTTAACTAACTGAAGTTTAAAAACAAATACACACACACACACACACACACACACAAAAGATCTAACAAACCCTTGGTGCAAAAAGACAATGAAGAAGCTTCTCTCTCTAACACAATCTGTACAAGCCCCTTAAGATCTGCCCTTACACCCTTCCAGGCCACTGGGTAAGCCACTACTTGAGAGTAGGAAAGGCCATGGTAAACTAAGCTCACTGATAGCAACAGGGTCATTAAGATCCCAAAACAATAGAGGTCAAATGGTGGCACTTAACTCCCAGAAACCAGGTAGATAAGATTATCAAGATGGCAGGGTTGGAATGGCATCCAAGAGGTCTGACATACACAGACTTATGGGAGTGTTTAACAAAATGCACCCCAGTGGCAAAACAGTAGAATAGCCCACAAGGATAATACTCAGCTTTTACCATTAGAAAAAATTAAAAAGTCATGTCCAATAGGATGAGAACAGTTGCCCAATAAAAACCAAATCATGATTCTTTACCAAGTTTCTATACATGCACTAGTTTTAAGATCTGGAACATAATGCCTAAAGGGGAGTCTGGCCCCCTGGAGGAAGGATCCTGTCACACCATGGCAAAGAGATGTGATGATTTTCCTATTCTTTCCCCAAAGGGACCTCCAACCATTTATTCAGGAAACTGTCCTCTGGGGGAAAGGGGACTGGGAAAATGTTTCAGAGATCTGAGCTGATATTGGTAACTGGAAACCTGAAGCATCATCTGTTAAATTCTTCTGTTAGAAGGGTACATGTGGGGACTGGGTTATAAGTGGAGTCCTAGCCAAAGTCCACGTTACTGGGTCTATGATCCTGCTCAGTGATCACGTCCCCCGTCCCTAAGTAGGTAATTGCAATTACCATACTTGATGGTTGGTGCAAGCCCCACATCAGTCCCTCGGCTGAGAGGGTAAGAGCCGGTAGGGACGACCACGTAGAATCCTCTGAACCTCCGCCTTCCTCCTCCCAGCCGAGGAAGTAAATATAAAACATCATATTCTGACTAAGACAGCTAAAATCACTGCCACCCTTAAGGACCTAAAGGGTGCATAAGGAGTGAACCCTGCCATATATCTATGTACTTTGTAAATCGGCCCTTGCATAAAGCAGCTGGGCCCTGGAGGGTAAATTGACCTTGTACGGCAAATGAGACTTTGAATACATGATTAGGTGAACGATCTTGACAGAGGAGATTATTCTGCGTGATAACTGATTGGCTCAAAAGCGATCACAGTGATCCTCTTGAGAAGAAGACAGAAGCAGTTAGAGAGAGAAGGAGATGCAGCGACAGGTAAATCGTGGTGATGGCTTTGAACCTGGAAGAAGGGGCTATACACCGTGGAGCACAGGCAGCCACAAAATGCTGAAAAAGGCAAGGAAGTGGATTCTCTTCTCAGAGCCTCAAGAAGGAACCAGCTCTGCCAACACTTTGACTTTAGCCCGCGAAGCTGTTTTAAGCCATTAATTTGGGAAAACCTGTTATAGTAGCCACAGGAAACTAACACAGGAGGATTTTTGTTTATCACTGTAAGGATTCTATTCCATTGTTTTCTAGACTCCATTTGAGGAAAAGTCAGCCATTATTCGTTTTCTTATTCACTGTATGAAATACATCTTTTCTTTCTTTAGCTGCTTTTAAGATATTCTCTTTATTTTGGTTTTCAGCAGTTTGACTATGAAATGCTCTGGCGTATACTCTCTCTGTATCGATCCCACTTGGCATTCGCTCACTAGAGGTTAGTGGCTTTAATGACGTTGGAAATATTTCATCTAATATTTCCTAAAATAGATTATCTTGCCCATTCTGTCTCTTGTCTTCTGATAGAACTACAGTTCCATACGTGTGACACTGTTAGCTAAGACCCTGTAACTTGTCAAGGGTTTGCTCATTTTCCCTATCGTTTCCCTTCGCTTTGAATTATTTTGATTATGCTGACTTCCTATCTATAATTTTTTCTTACACACTGTCCAATTTTGTTGATGCCATCCTCTTTTTTATTTTAGTTACTGCACATTTTAGTTCCACGAGTTTCAATTGGTTATTGTTAAGCATGTCCACACCACTCTGAATTCTTCCATCTTTTCCTGAAAACTCTTGACCATCTTTTCTTGCAAATACTTTAACATATGTAACACAGTTATTGTAAAGTCCTTGTCTTTTAATTTCAACATTTGGGATATGTTTAGGTCTATTTTTATTGACTAATTTTCTCTTGACTATGCATTGTATTTTGTCTGCTTTTCTGCACGCCAGGTAGCGCTTTATTCTGTACTGGCATTGTGAAGTATACATTCAGAGATTTGGAGGTTATTTATCAGCACTTGCAGAGAGATTGATTTGGGTCTAGCAGGCCGTTCAATTATTGATGGATCATCTCCGATCCTGTGCAACTTAGGTTTGGGCTTTTTGAACTCTATTTAAATTTCCCCTTAATCCTAGGGTTTAACACTTAGCTCTGTGATGCCCTTATTCCTGAATCATGGCCCATATGGGTTTCCGATGGGAAGGCTGAGGGTTTTATCAAGACCCTCTCCCAAGCACGGGATAACGTCCTGACCTGCTCAACTCTTTAGTCTCCTTGTTATGCCTTTTAGCTGGGTCCCTGCGTTCATTAACTGCACACATGCATTTCTGGAGTGTGATAAATGTGGATATGAATTTATATGCAAACTTTGGGGGGCCCCTTCTGAAGCACCTTACTTTCTGGTATGCCTTCCCTGAATTTCCCCCCGCTCTGATAGTCCCAAAATCTAACCTCTTATTCCTCATCCCAGTAAGGCTACTACTTTCTGCTTGAGCTCTATTTTCCTTGAACTTTCTTGACTGGGGCATACCCTCAAAGGGAAAGCAAGCTTAAGATAAAACAAACAAACAAATAAATGCCTCTATTAAATCTATTCAACCTAGTCAAGAACAATTTCCTAATTCTCACTAATGCATAATTAACGTAGTTTCAGGTTTATCCCTGCTAGTGTCATCGCAGAACACATGTCAGCAGCAGAGCCTGCCAGCTTCTCTTTCTCATTACTCTGTGTCATCCTCCCTTTACCACATCACAGAGGGACATTGTAAATAATCTTCAATTTCTTTGATCATCCCCCAGAAGGAGGAATACAGAACCCCATGCCCCCCTGCATTGTATATAATCTTTATGTACCATACCATGGCATGTACCATATCATATTTATGATCGTGTCAAAAAAGTATGACTCAAAATCAAAGCATTTTTTATAGAAAAAAGTTATGCTCCCATAAAACTAGAGTTTTGCATAGAAAATCAGGTTTGTGTAGGGAATAGTGCAAACATTTAGAAACCAATACTTAATTTCGGTTTGTTTGTTTGTTTGTTTGTTTCTGTCTGATTTCAACAACCCATTAGTGGAGATAATCTATTCTCTAATAAGCATAATAAATCATAATAGTGATATGTAATTTATATAAATAAAAACAGTAATACAATTTCAGATTTAGCCTCTTAAACTTTAATGTATTACTAATACTAATGGTAGCAATGGGAAGAGCTAATGTGTTCTGGATGCCTAGTGTTCAGAACACTCTATTGAGTTTAATCCTCTTATTAAACCTATGAGGTAGTGCGATTTATAAAAAACATGGAAACATTATTTATTGCACTTCTTAAAATATAAAGCAACAACATGAAACACTACTAGTTTGCTCACACCTCATGGTCTATCCATCTAACATGCGTTTGTTGAATGTACTGATCTCTGCGTACACAGGGAATCATAAAACATTCTTGATGGCCTCTACAATGAGAGACTGTTATATAAACAAGTACATTATTACAACAGAGTACGATATGTGCAATCATATGCACATGGAAAAATCTTACAGACAAAACAAGAAAAAATGGCACAGGAAGCTTTTGACTTTATAGAAGAGAAGCATTAGAACAGTCAGTGAATTCTTCTTGGAGTAGCTAAGTTTCATAGATCAGATGATACTTCCAAATACATTCATTTTCTCTCCTACTCCTGATCTCCATGTTGGATGGAGCATACTTCCTGGCCTCCTGATTTTGGCTCTGGCTCACTTGATTTGCTTTGGCTAGAGGTTATTAGCAGAGAGGATCCAAAAGGTAGATGGGCTTGTTTCCTTGAGCTCCTGACTTTCGTAATGAGAAGAACATGTCTTAGCTAAACCCTGATCTGAGGAGGATGACGTACATATGGCGAAGAACCAAGCCCAAACTGCATCTTGGAGGCAAGCCCAGCTAGTTGAGCCTGAATCAACCAAATCCTAGTGGACTGACAAACTCACAAGAGACAAGTGAATACTGTGTTATATGCCTGATAAGGGCTGAATGTTTGTGTCCCCCCAGCCAAATTCATACTTCAAAACCCTAATCTCCAACATGATGATGTTTGGAGGTGGGGCCTTTGGGATGTGATTAAGGTTAGTAGAGTCATGAGGACAGGGACGTCATCATGGGATTAGCACCCTTATAAAAAGAGACAGACACACAAGATCTCTTTCAATATATATGCACCAAGGAAAGACCATGGTAGGATCTAGGAAGATAGCCTTTTGCAAAGAAGTAAACAGATTCTTACCAGACACCAGATTTTCTAGCACCTTTATTTTGGACTTCCCATTCGGAATTCTGGGAAATTAATGTTTATTGGTTAGGCCACCCAGTCTGTGGTATTTTGTGATAAAAGCCCAAACTGATGAAGGCAATGCCACTGACATTTTGTGGTTGTCTGTTTCATAGCAAATCCTGACTGACTGGCATAACCAGTAGATTAATCTTCTTCATCACAATGCATGTTTAATTCGATATGTCGGTAATTGTGCAAAGGTATCAGCAGCGCCCTTATAATGCTTTTAATTCCACCCCCATTATTGCTGTGGATTCAGATTATCCTCCTACTATGAAAATGACTTACCTCTGAATATACAATGATTCCTTTCTTCTTAGGGTGAAGAGAGATACCACCCCCCCCCCCCATGTAGGGTTGCGTACGTTTCCATCTATAATGAGCAGGGGTAAGAAAAATATAAGAAAAAGTATGTAAGGATACATAATCAAAACATCTTCTTTTGAGTCAAATTTAGCTTCTATAGAAAGGCTTGGAAATTGGCTCTTATAATATCTGACCGCTATGCATACTTTCAAGCCATCACCTCTGCCGAGTACAGAAAATACTTGAGAAAAAGAAAAAAAAAGCAACATTTTGCTAATTCAACTTATGTTTTTAGTGTGAACACATGTTATTTTAAAATTCTTCATTTCGACAGATTTTTATTTTTCAAAAGGCAAAGAAAAGTGCCAAGGGAGCTAATAAATGAATTTCCCTCCCTCCAACTCTCTTTTCCTGACCTTTATCAAAGTCCACTTTATTCTCCTTTGGGGAAGAAAAAGTGATTCGTGTCATCTCCCTCAACCAAGAAAAATCTGAGGAAAGAACAAATAAAAAAACTTTTTATCTGGTCATAAAACAATAATGAATTGCACCATTAAGTAACCTATACAAACCTGGGGGGGGGGGGGAATGGAGAAAAAGAGAAATCTCCCTGAGAAATATTCCCAGAAGACTGATTTTAATCAAAGCCTGTGTGATTCAGAGAAAGAAGAAAGGAAGCCGTAGGAAAATGAGACCCATAAGGAGGCCTTGAGCGCAGTACCCCAAGGGTGGCGTGAAGGAAAGCATTTTTCAAGGATAGATTCTTTAGTATGGCGCGCCTGGTTGATCAGGTCATGTGGATGCTTTGTGAATTCACATCAAGGTAAAGTTAGCTTAGAGCCATGATTTATTTATTTATTTTTGCTTTCATGAGAGATTTGCTTCAGGGTGGATAAATAGAAGTTCTGGAGGGAATGTGTGATTCAGTAGCTTGCGAGACCAAGACCCCTTTCCTTCACGGTACGTATTCTTAGGTCAGATGTTCTGATTTCTAGCTTGTCAGATGTAGCCCAAGTGTTTGAATGGGGGGCGGTGCTTACATGGTACTTAATAGGGACAGGTTAACGAAGGGGTGGCATTGTTACTATTCAAGTTGATGACCTGATCCTTTCTTCTCAATGATTCTTTTAGGAATAACCTAGATAGAGATTAAGGGAGCAGTGAAACAAGTTAGAGGGAGACTCTGGAAATAAAGCCAAAATCATCCAAGATACTCCTGCAGGGCTGGTCAAGGGCATAAGCAGTCAAGATGAAAAGGAACCGAGAGGAAGACCTTATGGAAACAGCCCTGTTACCCGTCTTGGACTATTTTTTCCTGACATTTACCCAGTTTCCCTCCTTCCCCTAATAAAGTATAAAGAGTGTTTACTTGTGCATTCATCTGTTTATTCAACCAAAATTTATTGTCTTAGTCTGTATCCTCCACGAAGGTAACCCTGAGATAAAAATTGTATTTGGTGGGTGAAAGAAACTCCAGTAGAGAATTGGAGAAGGAAGGCAGAGAAGGGAAGGCGGTCACTGTTCATTATTAACCTGGAACCCTGGTGGGTGAGTGGGGCTAACACCCAGAAGGGAATCAGATCATTGTCAAGACTATTTTCTACCCGAAATTGAACATTGTATTGCTATCCTGCTGTCCATTTCAGAATGTGTCCAGCCACCTGTTTGATATTAGAGGTTTTCTTCAATGAAATCAAATTAAATGACTATATTATATCTCAATGATGCCGACATAGAGATGCTCCAAATTTTAATATGCTTATTATGAAATCCCCAAGAACCACATTAAAATCCAAACCATATTAAATCCTCTTGTAAGTTAAAGCCCAAAGATTTCAAAATACTAAAGAAATTAAAGCTCCAAATTAAATGTCACCCTTTTTAGCTAAAGTTACAGAGCAATCGAAGTCTTCTCCAGTTTCTTGCTTTGATTAGATTCAGTCAGAGGGTTAGGCTCCTGACCGTTGGACTGCCTCTTTCTGGAAGGGCAGTAGTTTCTTCAGGGCAGCAGAACTTGTTTGCATTCAATGCCAAGTCTTACTTTTAAAGTCAAATGAGGCTTTACCACATACAAAATTATTATGGTACTGAAGCCCTGATAACAAAATTTAAAGATAAGGTGATCTGCACACCCTAGAGCTAAATTATATTTGCAGAACACAGTATTTGGCATTGTTAAATACCTTTTCAAATAATTAGGAGTATTTGTGGGGACAGTAGAGGGAATTTTGGTTGTGTTTGTTTTGTTTTACCCTTATCAGGGTGTTAGCCAGTCTATGTCAGGTTTCCAAAATTTATAAACTACACCCTTTAATTCAGTCTCAGAACTATCCCAATAAGAGGTTGATTTGGACAGAATGCATTTACCATACCTAAAAGCAGGAAGCAATCTATGCATACTGTTTCTTTTCTTCTAAGAGTTGAGAGAATATGGCCCTGCAAGACAACCACCTGTTTTTGTAAATAAAGTTTTATTAGGACACAGTCACATCCATTTATTTACATATTGTAGATGACTGCTTTCTGAGCCACAAAAATGGAGTTCAAGACTATAGAGAGAGACCTTATATTGTGGTAAGCCTGAAATGTTTATCACCTGGCCCTTCAACAACAACAACAAAAAGGTGTTCTGTCTTAATACCACTAAAAACCTTTTTGCTAAGTTTAGAAAATTGCCAAGTTGGGGGCCCAGGTCACAGGGTCAGAGCCCCAATCAGATGCTTCTTTCTCCCATTAAGATTATTTAAAACTTATCAATTTACATTTCCTTCCAGGTATTGTATTTCTAAAGTCTCCTTTCTTCATTATGCATTAACTCGGGCTATTGGCTGAGTTAATAACCTCTACAGTCCCTGATGGGCAGGCTTAGGCCATTGGGACAACTGCTGAGTGCGGAATAGCACAGTCCCATCACACGTGGATGGCAGCCAGAGACTCGCGTTGGGTAGATTCCTGTAGTTATGCTCCTGAAGCATGTGCCTTGAGCGGGGTAGCAAACAGCAGCTTTTCCAAATGCTCTTCGAGACACTGTCTGCCCTGTGTTTCTGGCAGCTCCAGCCCTCAAGGAGCGCTTCTTGCTGCATCTTTGCTTTTCCCTTCATCAGTGACTGTACCTCTCAACTTGTGTCTCCCCCTGCTGTTCTACTCCTTTACCATGGGCATTTATCTTGGTTCTTTCTTTCTCTAACACATGTAGGTCTAGTACTGTTTGTCATATCGGAACCTCTTCTCCTTTCTATTTCCCCTTTGCTTACTGCCCAGGGCATTTTTGTTTTCCCTGTATCTTTCAGTTAATGAGTTCTGAGTCTTGTAAATGCATCTGATGTTCAGATAGACCTTGTCCAGCAAGCTGGGTTAGATAATTCCACTAGAAGACTTTTTTTCGCATTTGATAAACAACTAACCCAGGTCAGGACAGTTTATTATCACCAGCAGTTTCCCGTTAATAACCTTCATCTTTGCTTCTAGTTCTCATGTCATAAATCTCCTAGGCCTAAGGATATATGTCCTATCTGCACACCTATAATACCAGAGCATCACCTTGAAGTCACCCCGTAATTCTTTGAGGATATCTGATCCTAATCCAAAATTATCCTTATACATCCCCACCTTACACTAGATGTAGGGATGGAATCATGGGCAGCCAACCTAGTGCTGCTTACTAAAGCCTGCTGCTAATAATTTAAAATAATTTAAAAGCCTGCTGCCTATGACTATTCCTGGGAAGAAACAGGACTCAGGCTCCTATATCTTCTAAGACTGCAAGGCAACCTTTGCATTAAGGCAGGCTCCTGCAAAGTTCAAGGTCATTCTGTGGCAGCCACTCTAAAGACCTTACAATAGGGCAAGAATAGGAATAATTTTGTTTTAGCTAAAACGCCCTTATAGCAAAACTGACTACCTACTTAATCAAACTAGGATATTTTTCAAGGGAAGGGAAACTATTGTTATTTATGCAGGAGCATTAGGTATACACCAGACTGACCTGGAAAACAGGATGACTGGTTACTCTACTTGTAGTGGATGCTTTACAGGTCCAGGCCTTGGCTGGGTCCTAAGCCTTGGCTGAGTACTTGCATAGTATAATATAAAGCCCCGTGACTATAGTACCATCTCTGCCGAAGTAGCCTGATCCTGGTATAAGAAATCACCTTAGCGTTACCACCAGTACAGGCACATGAGAAAGGGGGCTGGGCCACAGCATAGCTGAAGGCTTTCCCCTAGACGTGCTTTATCTTTGATGCATGACCAAGAGCTACATAGGCTGTTAGGAGCGGTTCTTTTGAAGTGATGCACCAATGCATTCATTTCTTCAAGACAAAAGTTGGGAGAAAGACATTGAGATGAAGTTTAGGAGATGAGCACCAGCCACGTCAGTCCTGCGTCTCAAGGACAAGGACAACGACGGAACCATTTCTCAGCACCCAGGTGGGAAGACCTGGTCGTACACAATCTCACTGGCTCTTGTGTGGAAAACATATTGTGCTGGGGAAGTGGATGCAGGGAAGGTAGTTGGAAAGCTTTCATAGCTAGAAGGCCACCGCAGATCTACGGTCAAGGACGACGTGAGCTTGAACTAACGCAGCTGCAGGACACAGAAAGCAGGGCACACTCTTACGTCAGAGCTAAGTTAGGGGTAGGATTACAAAGAAAGGATAAGGAATTTTGTTAGATTTCTGGCTTAGTATCACCCACTGAGAGAAAATATAGGACGAAAATTGGGTTTTAGCAGAGACTGTGAAAAGGAAAATGGAGAATAATTATAGAAAGAGGAAAAGATAGAGGAATACAGAAGAAATGCCTCTTACACTTTATGGTATTGCTAGGTTCTGCCCAACTTAACCCTGAGTGTGTAAATTTATTAAGTTTTACTAAGTGATTCTGCTGTGGAAAAAATAAGAATCAGACCGGCGAGAGACCAAGTGACACTCAGAGAAGTAGAACTCGGATTTATTTTGTGCTGGCAGACCCAGATGAGTTCCTGCTCCAAAGTCTGGGCCCTGGGCCACGGGGTTACAGAGCTTTTATAGGGGACCGCAGGCAGTCAGGCTCCGAGGGCTATGCTGACTGCTGGTAGGTGGGTTTAAACTGGGGAAGTGGGGACTGCTTTAGGTGGGAACAGTAGTGCAGGGAGCCTGTGGCAGGAAGCCTGTTTACAGAAGCAGAAAGGGCTGGTTATCTCTTGCTCCCAGTAGGGCTTCTGGTTATCTCTGGCTTATTGTTAGTAACTTTCCATCTTCTGGGGCCTCCTGGCCTGCGCCTGCTCTGGTCTATTTTCCTCTTCAATTCTACCATCCAAAGTGAAACAAGGTAATTTCTTTTTCTGTGTATTCCTTCTCTGAACTGATTCATGAAGATGGGTTAAAACACATTTTTGAGAGCTGGGCTAAGATCAAGAAAAAAAGGGAAAAAACTGGTTTTGACCCTTGTTTGACTTTGGACTATTCCTCCAGCTGCCTGGTCTTGAGTTACTTTATTTGAAAAATGGGATAATCATACCTCTGTCAATGACATCATTACAAGATGAAAGGAAGTATTACATGTTACATATTCAGTATTATGCTTGGAGAAAGGTCAGAAGTTTCCAACTGGTGATTGTTGTTGTAAAGTGTTTGATCATTTATTTCCTGCAATACAAAACCAGAAGGATGGACATCAGAAAGAAGGAATTCTTTGAGCATTTATTTATTCAATTAAAATATTAAAATAATATCAATTAACATGAGGGACATATACTTCTGGCGGTGTTGGAGTAGCTGGTACTAGACTTATCCTCTTCCCATAAGTGGCTAGAAAGCTGGACAAGATATATGAAACCACTGTTTTTAGACAATAGAAAACAGATATTGCTAGATTGTTTATCTTGAGAGAAAAAAACAAGGTGAATCGCCCTGGACTTCTGCCTGGATACCCCTTCAGGAATGTGGTAGAGGGACTAGAGGTCCAGTTAGTTACAAAGATAACACATAGAAGTTCTAAGAGGCTGAATCAGTTAGAATTTATGGCAGAAGTAGGAAGATCAGTAGGAGAAGAAAGGGAAGAAGAAACGCAGGGCGGTAATCAGAAGGGGGAATGAACCATGAGAGACTATGGACTCTGGGAAACAAACTGAGGGCTTCAGAGGGCCGGGGGTGGGGGAGTGGGATGGGCTGGTGATGGGTATTAAGGAGGGCACGTATTGCATGGTGCACTGGGTGTTACACGCAAGTAATGAATCATGGAACTTTACATCAAAACTAGGGATGTACTGTATGGTGACTAACATAATAAAAAAATATTAATAATAAAAAAAGAATTTATGGCAGAGTACTATAAAAGCCGTGTGTGCGCGCACACGCGCGTGCACACACACACACACACACCCTTTAAAAATCCGCATAGGAATTTGCCAGCATCTTGTGGAACAATAAAGCATACTTGCACAGAATGTAATTTGAAAAGACCAGGGGAGGAACTGTCACAGGACTATCAGGTGAAGAATTACCAGAGATTGCAAAGGACTGGAAAATATTAGTGCTTCTAGGAGCCTGAGTGGAGAGATCTCATTGGGTACTGGAGGCATTCCTTAGAATCTTAAGAGGGTAACACTTCAGTAGTAAGGCTAAACAAGCCTAGAGGAAAAGCTGCTTAGAGCTGTCAAAACAAAGCTTGAAATCAAGGCTCCAAGGGTGAAGCTATCTCAGTGCAATGTAAATGCCTATGGAAACAAAGATTAGTGCTCTGCTGAGGGAGGTCAGCTCCTGATATTCAAAAACACATCATTCACAAGTGCTTCTCATCCAATCAGAAATGATTTCATGCAAATAAGCATAAAACTAGAACCGATAACCAGTCAATAAAAACAAATTCACAAATGACAGAGCTGATGGAAATGTGCAAGGACTTCAAAGCAGGCCTTATAAATGCTATGGTGGACATAAATTAAAACAGACACATATTGGAGAAGGAAATGGAAGATATACAAATGAGCCAGATGGAAATTATAGAAATTGATGCCTACAGACATTGAAAGTATTATGAGAGACTACTATGACAAGAATTTGAGCAAATTAAGATGTTTAAGGTTTTTGAAGACACTAATTAACAAAATTGACATAGAAGATATTTTAAAAACCATAACAACCCTGTATCTATTAAAAAAAAAAAAAAAACTTGAATGTGAAAACCATTTCACAATGAAAATCCCAGACCTAGATGGCTTCATTGGTGGATTATAGCAAATGTTTAAATTAGGAATAATACACAATTTTAAAAATAGAGGAGTGGGGAGAACTTCCCAAATCATTTAATGAGGCCTGCATTATTCTCACACCAACACTGGCAAAAATGTGATAAGAAAAGAATTTTGTGACTTAATATTCTTAATAAACATACATGCAAAAATCTTCACCAAATTGCTAACAAATCTTAACTTGGTGATATACAAAAAGGATAATACACTGTGCCTAAATGAGGGTTGTGCCAAGAATTTAGGTTATATGCTTTTAACATTCCAAAATGAGTCAATGTAATGCAACGATTTAATAGACTCAAGGAGGAAATTACATGATAATCTCAATAGATACAGGACTTTCCTATAATAAGTTCAGTATTTACTCATGAATAAACTACTCAGCAATCTAGCAATAGAAGGAAACTTACTAAAATTGATCAAGAGAATCTTTGGAAAACATACAGCTAACATGATACTTAAGAGTGAAAGACAGAATGCTTTCCCCCAAAGATTATGAAAAAAACAAAAAGGCTCCATCCTCATCTTTTTTATTCCACATTTCACTGGGGTGATTAGTGAATGTAATAAGTGAATTAATAAAGACAACAACAACAATAATCATACAGGCATTCAGAGTCAAAAGAAACAAGTAAAACTATCTTTTGGGGACTTTTTGTTTGTTTGTTTCACAGATGTTGTGATCCTGTATGAAGGAAATCCTGTGAAGTTTATTTTAGAAAGGAATTAAGATTTTAGATAAATTAGCAAGATTGTAGGATACAAGATCAACATACACAATCAACTCTAT
The DNA here is from genome assembly GCF_023065955.2 of Ursus arctos. NCBI lineage: Eukaryota > Metazoa > Chordata > Mammalia > Carnivora > Ursidae > Ursus > Ursus arctos. Next base: position 8,276,334 of record NW_026623111.1, on the reverse strand, counting down.
TTCTGCACACGATAAAAATCAACCAGAAATTGAAATAAAACAAGCAATACCATTTGTCATAGCATCAAAAACATGAATTATTTATGGATACATCTGACAACCTATAGACTGAAATGTTGATGGGAGAAATTTAAAGAGTGAAATGAATCAAAAGATTTAATCGATATTTTAAAATACCAATTCTCCATAAATTATTCTATAGTTTCGATATAATCTTCATTAAAATTCCAGCAGGGCTTTTTGAAGAAATTAAGAAGCTGATTCAAAAATTCATATGAAAATGCCAGGAAACTAGAATACCTAAGACACAGTTTTGAAATAAAAAAGGACAAAGTTTGAGGACTTACACTACCTGATTTCAAGACTTACAAAACTATCATAATCCAGACAGTGTGCTCTGGGTAAATATACAAATAAATCAATGAAACAGAATAGGGAAGAAGAAATGGACCCATAAATAGATAGTTGACTTTTGACAAAGTTGCAAAGTTCACTCCATGGAGAACATAATCTTTTGAATGGATGGTACTAGAAAATTGGAATATTCCTATGGGAAAAAACAATAAGTTTGGATCTTTACTTTTCATCACATATTAAAATTAACATAATTGGATTATAGACCTAAATGTGAAACCTAAAGCCATAAAACTTCTTAAAAATACTTAGCATTGATATATATATATATATATATATATATATATATATATATGACCTTGACTTAGGCAGAGGTCTTTGTATATAACATCAAAAATATGATTCACGTAAGAAAAAAAAATTGATAAATTGAACTTTATCAAAATTAAAAATTCTACTCTTTAAGGGGCTCCTGGGTGGCTAAGTCAGTTAAGCATCTGCCTTCAGCTCAGGTCAAGATCCCAGGGTCCTCAGCAGGGAGTCTGCTTCTCCCTCTCCCACTGCCCCTCACCACCCCCTCTTACTATCCCTCTCTCTCAAATAAATAAATAAACTCTTTTTAAAAAATTCTACTCTTTAGGTGCACCTGGGTGGCACAGCGGTTAAGCGTCTGCTTTCGGCTCAGGGCGTGATCCTGGCATTATGGGATCGAGCCCCACATCAGGCTCTTCTGCTGTGAGCCTGCTTCTTCCTCTCCCACTCCCCCTGCTTGTGTTCCCTCTCTCGCTGGCTGTCTCTATCTCTGTCGAATAAATAAATAAAATCTTTAAAAAAAAATAAAAATAAATAAAAATTCTACTCTTTAAAGACATTGTTAAAATGAAAAGACAAGTTATTTACCAATAGAAATAATTAGAAAATCACACGTTTGGGAAAGGACTTGAATTCAGAATATATAAAGAAATCTCAACAATCACTGTAAGCAAAGAACCCAATAAACGAATGGGTAAATGGTCTAAAAAAACACTTCACCAAAGAATATATACAGAAGTATAGAGAGCAAAATGGAGTCTCTTAGGTCAAGCAGGAGCCTGTGTCAAGCAATGATGCAAGCAGTTCAGGGACTGCAGCTAGGGGTACTGCGGGCACCAACGTCAGCTGGCACCCCAGAACTGCCAAGGAGTAGAAGCCAAGGAGGTCTGTGAGGTGGGAACAGAAGGCAAGCTGAGGACAAAGCAGAAGCGGACACCCCACAACCCCCAGATGGGATGTATGTGACATTCCTCAGGCGCTCCTGGCTGCCCTAAAGCTAAGGAAAGGAAAAACAAATAGTTCACTTATAGAGATCACAATCCTGCAAATCATGAGTCTCCCTCAGTTTGCAAATGTCTTAGCAATCTACAAGAACAAAGCATTTCTATCAATAACCTAGCTTCCAGAAGGAAATGTAGATACAATTAAATGTCCTTATAACCTGCAGCCCATTGACAGATACTTGAAGCAGACTGAGTGCAAGGTTCCAAACTTAATTGACAATGGCAAGGCCTCTGGTATCCTGGGAGTCTTTTTAACATATGAACGTTCTTTTGAAAGCCTCCGTTTTCCTTAAGGCCCCCAACCCCATAGTCTATAATCAGCCACCTCTCACAACCCTGGTGCAGCAGCTCATTCTGCCCATGGGTCCTGTCCCCGAGCTTTAATAAACCACCATTTTACACCAAAGACGTCTCAAGAATTCTTTCTTGATTGTCAGCTCTGGACCTCACCCCACCGAAAACCTCACCTATATTCCAAAACCCCATCAGTCTGCAGAGACCCAAAACTAATTAAATCCCTTTAAAAAAGGAAGGATTTTGGCAGCAAACTCTCAGACTACTCTTCAGACCTGACCCCTCTATGTCTGACCACTGAAAAAAGGCAACTTCACTGAAGGATCTGCCCAAAGGATCTCCAAACAGAACCGAGATCCTTCACTGCTTGAACATCAGAAGCAGCGAGTGCCGAGGGCTGACCCAGACCAGATGGAGGCCTTATCTCAGCTGTGTGCCCACAGACTGACTTTGCATTTGGTTTGTTAACTTCCTGCACCCTTCTGTTACTTTGTTTGTTATGTGGCTTATCTTCTGTCCTGCGTTGTGCACTGCGTAAGAAGCCAAGTTTAATCACATGGTGAATTGTCATTGAGTTTGGAATCCTGAATCTGCTTTATAATTGTGATTTACCTTTGCTTTACGATTGAATAAAGCTGACATTGTGGAAAGACACAACTCGTGTGTGCGCCTTCATAGCACGCTCATGACAAGAAATAAGCAGGCATATGTACAAATACTCGACACCATTAGTCATGAAGGAAACAGATTAAAATCATACTGAGATAATTGTAGAAACCTATTAACACATCTAACATGAAAAAGTCTGACGGTGCCAGAGTGGCTCAGTCGGTTGAGTGTCTGACTCCTGACCTCAGCTCAGGTCTTGATCTAGGGAGGGATCTTGAATTCAAGTTCCATGTTGGGCTCCATGCTGGGTATGGAAACTACTTAAAAAAAAAAATTCTGATCACACCAAATTTTGGTGAGGATACAAAACAGATGGGCCTCTCATGATTTGTTGGTAGGAATATACAATGGCACACTCAATGTGGTTTTGAATGTTGGGGTTCAGAGCTGATGGCAAGAAAAATTTTTGAGATATCTTCCTTGCAAAAAGGTGGCTTTATTAAAGCAGGGGGGCAGAAAGAGCTGCACTGGAGTTTTGAGGAATGACTGATCCGTATACTTTGGAGTTGGGGGACATAATGACAAAGGGAGGTTTCCAAAAGGACTTTCATTGGCTAAAGAAGAGTCATAGGACCCTGGAGACCTAGCTATTGTCAAGCTAAGGTTGTTTTTCCCTCTAGCAAAGGATTCACCGTAAGACCGTTGGAGTTCCTGGAGGAATGTTATACTCTATCTCAAGTACTTGTCAACAGGCTGCAGGTTATAAGGAAATTTAACCTGATCTTCATTTCTTTCTGCCTTTGTTCCCCACATAACACTCACCTGTGCAAACAATGGCAGCTCCGCTAAAAGCTAAACGTATACTTACCGTATCGAAGAGGTGTTGGAATATAGGTGAGGTTCAGTGGGGTGGAGTCTGGAGCCGATGACCAAGAAAGAATTCTTGAGGCCTCTTTGGTGCAAAATGGTGGTTTATTAAAGCAAGGGGACAGGACCCCTGGGCAGAAAGAGCTGCTGCCCTGGGGTGGTGAAGGGTGGCTGATTATATACTATGGGGTTGGGGGAGGTAAGGAAAAAGGGAGGTTGAGAAAGCACTTTCATATGTTACAGAGACACCCCCCCCCCCATACCAGAGGCCTTGCCATTGTCAAGTTAAGGCTGTTTTTGCCTCTAGCAAGGCATTACATGAAGATAGTTGGGAACTTCCTGGAGGAACATTATACTCTGTCTGCTTCAAGCATCTATCAATGGGCTGCAGGTTATAAGGACACTTAATTGTATCTACATTTCCTTCTGGAAGCTAGGTTATTGATAGAAATGCTTTGTTCTTGTAGATTGCTAAGACATTTGCAAACTGAGGGAGACTCATGATTTGCAGGATTGTGATCTCTGTAAGTGAACTATTTGTTTTTCCTTTCCTTAGCTTTAGGGCAGCCAGGAGCGCCTGAGGAATGTCACATACATCCCATCTGGGGGTTGTGGGGTGTCCGCTTCTGCTTTGTCCTCAGCTTGCCTTCTGTTCCCTCATCACTATGAACCAGATATTCCAATTTATGGAATGATTACCCAGCCACAGCTTTGGTGTTCTCTCCAGAACACACTTGCTCATTATTTGCAACATATCCATAGATAGGTTGAGAGTTTTCCAAATCTTCAAATTGTGGTTCCTCTCTGCATCATTACCTCTTTTGTGTTTCTTACTCTTCTCAAATTTTTTACTCTATTTTTAAAAAGATTTTATTTATTTACTTGAGAGAGAGAGTGCACGGGGGGGGAGGGGGTTGGAGACAGAGGCAGAAGCACTGAGCATGGAGCCCCAATTCCGGGCTCAATCCCAAGATGCTGAGATCATGACCTAAGCTGATGTCAGACACTAAACCAACTGAGTCACGCAGGCGCCCCCTCACTCTTCTCGAATTTTACTGTAGCAGCAAGGAGAAACTTTGCTTCGAAATCTCCTCTGCTAAATATCCACGTTCATCACTTCAAATTTCTACTTTCCACAAAACAGCAGAACACAGTTTGGCCAAGTTTTTTGCCACCTTATATCAAGGATCATCTTTCCTTCAGTTTCCAAGAACATGTTCCTCATTTCCACCTGATAACTCAGGAGAATCCCCTCGAGTGTCCACATTCCTGCCAACAATCTCTTCAAGGCGATCTAGGCATTTTCTAAGGTGAACCTTGAAACCCTTCCTGCCTCTACCCATCACCTGTTCCAAAGTTACTCCCACCTTTTGGGGGGTTTGTTACAGCAGCACTACACTTTGCTGTGCCAGAATCTTTATTAGCGGATTTTCCAGAAGCCAACAGGATGTGTGTGTGTGTGTGTGTGTGTGTGTCTGTGTGTGTGTGTGCGTGTGTATAAAATTATTTATGTAGAGAGAGAGACAAATGGACAAAGGGACAGACTAGAGAGAGGTAGAGAGATATTTTAAGGAATTGGCTCCACATGATTGCGAAGCCTTGGTGAGTACAAAATCTGATACCGTGCATATTGTATTATATGCAAATTCACCTTAGTTAAGTCGATTTGATAATAACAATAATATCACTTACCTGCAGAATTATTTAAGTAACACATAACTGATGATGTCAGCTCAGTTTCTGACGTATATACAAGAACTCTTCATTTAATGATAGTTTAAAAAAAAAAACTACCCCGTGGGGTTTGTAAGTAAACCTGACTCCTTCGATTGGCTATCTTTTTAACTTATATTTTCTCCTTAGGCCTTTACATTCTTAAAGGAAAATCATTCTGTTTTCTCAGAACTCATGAGTTTAATCAACTCAAATTACGGGTGGCAAAATCACATGGAGTCTCGGCATTTTTAGATGGCAGATGAGAATTTTGTATTCTTGAATGCATTAAATCAAGCCAAGGGTCTGATATGATAAGCATTTGGGATTTCTTCTCTGAGATGGATTTTTTTTCCCCCAAAAAAAACTGATTGGTGCAAACCTGTCTCAGATTTAATGGTTAAAGCCTGATGTATGGAAGAGCTCACCACCTATGTGTTGTTGGGACAGGCTCCGCTTCCCCACCAAACTAAAGGGATAGAAATGATAAATGTCCGATGAATATTCATTGAATATGCCTTTTAAGAGCCAGTGTTTGTTTTACTTTGATTGAGAAACACAGCGCCATCTTCCCTGCTTTTGTTACAGTATAATTTTATCTAATTCAGTTGGAACATGTTGCTGTATCAGAAATGGTTCTCCTTTCAAAAAGTTTATAGTCTCAGTGGGACAAAGACAAAGCATGCTCATTTTCAGAATAGAAAGAAACCACAGAAAGTTTTATGTTATCAAGTAACAAAATAAGTACTAGGGAAAGCAATCTGAAGATGTTCAGGAACCAGAGATCTCATAGTGGGCGGCAGTGTCAGAATGTTTTTATAGTGAAGGGGACACAAATGTCACAAAACCCATGGTCAGATAATCAATTCAAGTATCTTAAAGGAGAGATGTCCTGCAAACAATAAATATTTTAAGTACAGTAGAACTCATTTGCACAGTTGTACTTCCAGGAAACCTGTAATTCATTTTCTAATATAGGAACCTTGGGGATATAATGGTCTTTGCAATTGTAAGAAGGATTGTGTATTAGGCTCTTATACAATTTGGGCAAGAAGTGATATTCTCATTTCTGCCCACAGCCCATCGATAAAATGCAGTCACAGTCCCGCCAAGGTGAAAAGAGGTTGGGAAATGCAGGTGAGCAGATAGAATGTGTGTTTAAGGAATAAACGTTCCTTTATTCTCTTCTTCTCATACAGAACACAGCCATCCCTTTCCCAGGGGAGGCAATTGAAGTTCCAAGTTTGAACCAATAAGCTCATCATAGTCAAAGTCTGGAATCCCTAAATATTGCAAAAGTGTGGTTGCATTAAGTCCAGATATTCTTCTTTTGGTCAAAAGAACTATGAACAAAAAGTCTATTTATCACCGGCCAGCCACCTAAGAGAACAGAGAAAGAATAACCATAGCAAATACTCCCATCAGGAAAGGTGATGGTCCTGAAAAATCCTTCAGTTCCATTAGTTAGACAGCGTGAGCTCTTTCCACCCTTGGTATGGACTTATTTCTTGAGAAGGTTATAATCGTGACCTTCGGAAAGATCTTCTTTACCTATGGTTCTCCACGGCCTTTAGCCCCATCTTCTTGTGCTCTTGTTTTCCATTATCTTCCTTGACTACATTTGAAGAGGGTATTAAGGAATATACTCTCCTTGATCTGTACTGCTTTTTTTCTGTTCCCTTCCTGCTCAAAGAATTCTTGAGTTTTAAGAATCATTCTTTATAAGAATTTTTAGTCCAAGTTTGTTAAGTCTTGCCAGTACAAATGTCTTTAAATAAAATAGTAGACTTGTTATGTTTTTGATTCTAGTCAAGTCCATGTTCCAGTAACCATTACCAGATTGTCCTTTTGAAGGAAAACTTCCAGGCTCTGCTATATTTTACTGATTTCCAACGCTCTCTTCCTATTTCTTGCTTCTCTCTCTCCCTTTCTCTCTCCCTCTCCCTCACTTTCTCCCTCCCTCCCTCAACTGGCACTATAGTTTTTGTAAAATAACTATTTTTCGACTGACCTTAACCTGATTATTGCCTTAAGTGATTTTTAATCTAATAGAAAAATTAGAGTGGTCCGAATATCCTTAATCTGATTTTTGCCATCATACACTCAGCCACTTAAGAGATGTGGGATGTTATGTGACCTTATTTTAATTTTGCTTCAGAGTTGAGTTTATTGATTTTTATTTTACTTTACATTTTTAAAATTTAATCTATAATTACATACAATAAAATTTAAAGAGTATAGTTAGTTCACAGTTCTCTGAGTTTTGACAAGCATAAATGGGCGTGTAACCATCACAACAACCAAGGTATAGAATACTTCCCTCACATGCGTATGCACACACACACACACACACACACACACATTCTCATTCCTTTTTTCTTTGTCAGATTCTCCTCAATGCCCAGCTCCTAGAAATGACTGGCTCAGTCTCTGAATCAGTTGTGCTATTCCACAACGTCCTATAAAACAAATTATACAGCATATAGCCTTTTGAGACTGGCTCCTTTCATCCAGCATAGTGCATTGGAGATTTACGTGTTTTCTTGCCTGTATTCTTTTTTTTTTCCTATTGCATGGGTAACCCACAGGTTGTTTTTTTTTTTTTTTTTTTTTTTTTTTTCCAATTCCTTCACCATGCCAGTTGAGTGACATTTGCTTTGTTTCTAGTTTGGGATGATTACGAATACATTTTCTATAAATATTTGTGTGCACATTTCTATACAAACAAAAGTTTTTATTTCATTTAGCTTCTACCTAAGAGTGGACTTGCTAGGTTGCGTGACAAGTGTTACCTTTAGGAAAGAACTGCCATATTGGTTCCCAAAGTGGCTGACCCATCTTGCGTCTGTATCGGCAATGTGTGAGAATTTTATTTGATGCAAAGCCTCACCACCATTTGGTATTGTCAGGTTTTTATTTCTGTTTTGTTCTGTGTTGCCATTCTAATAGGTTTTAGTAGTATCTTATTGTGGTTTTAATTTGCATTTTCCTAATGACTAATTATGTCAAACATATTTCCATGTACTTATTTGCCTTCCATCTGTTTTCTCTGTTGAAGTATCTGTTCACATCATTTACCCACTTCTTACTGGGTTGTTCGTTTCCTCATTATTGAGTTTTGCATACTGACTTAGTTAATATTTCCTCTTTCTTTGTTTCAAGATAGAACAGTAGAGTAAAAATTTTTCTTTTATCGGTTATCTTTTAACTGGAAATTTTTCTATTGTATGTTGGAAATGGGGCCAAAACCGTAAGCTTTATACGATCCCTATTGTACCCTCTGCCTTAGAGATAGAGCACACATTTTTAGAGGGACACATGAGAATCCACACAAGTAGATCAGACTTTTTATCCTTCCTTCAACTAAATATGATTCTGAGGAAGCTCTGGCCAACAGGATGTATGTGGATGTGATGAGGGCACCTTGTGGAATGCAGTTAAACCTTGAACAACATAGGGATTAAGTGTGTCAGTCCCTGCATAGTCAAAACTCCTTGTATTAACTTTTGACTCCCCCAAACTGAACTACTGTTTAGCCTACTGTTGACTGGAAGCCTTACTGACAACATAAATAGTAGATCAACTCATATTTTGCACGCAATCTGTGTTCTTACAATAAACTAGAGAAAAAAATGTTAAGAAAATCATAAGGAAGAGAAAATGCATTTACAATCCGGAACTGGATTTATTAAAAAATCAATGTATAAGTGAACCCATGAGGTTCAAAGCCATGCTATTCAAGGGTCAGCTGTATATCCTTAAAGAGAGAGCATGCCCTCTATTCTTTTCACCTTTACATTGGCTAAAAAGCAGTCTTAATGGATGGGACTCCCACATTAATGCTGGACCCTGAAGCTACCTTAACAACTGCAGCATCTAATGGTAGAACCACACAATAAAGGGGAATAGTCACCCTACTTTTGAGTATTTACTTTCAGACCTTAATAAGGGATATATAATAGCTTGTTCTAACTAGTTTTTTGTTGGTTTGTTTGGCTTTTCTGTCCCTTGTAACTGAGCCTCATCCAAACCTAGAGGAGACCTCGAGACATCTAGATCTTACATTTCAAGGAATCTAGGATCTCCTCGAAGATACATAAAACATTATAGACCAGAAAGATAGAGAAGTAGCAGAAATAGTTTAAAGAAAATTCATTAATCAAATACTGAGATTTTTGAGGTTATCTATTTTTGAGGCGGTAATGTTAGAGGCTTTCTCTGAACACAAAGAATGAAAAATTAGTAGGGATAGTATGTACAAAAGTAAAGATAAAGGATAAAATGGTTTTTATTTTTTTTTATTGGCTGCATTATTTGGTTTAGTTATGCTTGAACACTTGGCCTACAGAGAAAATATTAGGTTTCTGAAACCTTAATGCTTATTAACAGGTTCAAGTGGAGAGGAAGGGGCATTTCCTGGCTCAAGGAAGGCCTGCACAGTGCACTGCTTTGGACAAAAATGTGGAAATAGCCATCAAGCCACCAATTCAGAGCTTCCATTATGTTGATAATGTGCACTCCTGCACGTCTACTCACCCCTACCATAGCCTCCATTAAAACTTTTCTTTGTTGACTCTTTCCGAATCTTGTTTTCATTATTTTTACATTCTGAATTCCCAGTGCTTGGTGACATCAGAGAAGACTTGAAACAGTATCTGCTCAATGAATGGAAATACACATGACTGTCATCTGGACCACCAGACCTGGCTATAGCCTTGGAATCCATCAGGTATCTGCTTAATATTTGTTCATCTTCTTTATGCATAAACCTCGGATGAGGTGGAACTCACCCCTACGTCTGGGCCAAGCACCCACAGCAGAGTCTTGTCTAACCTGCTCTGTAATCTTTACCTTGTCAGAGCTCAAGAGAGCAAAGGAGATTCTGACATAGGGTGTCCAAGTGCTAGGCAATGCGTGGCCAAAGGATTCACAGGGATGTTTTAACCGTGAAGGATTTAAGCTGCTATCCTGAGAGACAAAGACAGAAGCATATACCCCAAAAAATCTCTCTGTGACCATGAGGAGAACCAGCAGAATGTACTTTGGCCATGGAGAAGAAAATTCATTTAGACTGTGAATGAGGTCAGGAAAAGTGAAAGTAACAAGATTACTCTTGGGTACATCGTTCAAAGGCAGATACTGGAGCAACCTACATTCCAGGAAGGTGGACTAGACTGATCAGAGAGCAATCAAGGGCAGGAAATTATCCTATCTACCTTTTCTTTAGTTATTTTGTTATGTCAGCCATGTTTGTTCAAATGGTACAAGCCCATTCAAGAAAAGATGCAGATTTCTGTAGGCAAGAGCTTTGGATGCTCCTTTCTGGTTACCAGTCATATCTTTCTCTTTCTCTGTCTTGACTCTGAGCTCCTAGGTATAAGCCTACTGCTAGCACATTAAAAAAAAAAAAAAAGATTTTATGCATTTCTTTATTTGAGAGAAAAAGAGAGAGAGAGAGAAAGTGAAAGAGCACAAGCAGGGGAAGCTGCAAAGGGAGAGGGAGAAGCAGGCTCCCTGCTGAGGACCCTGGGATCATGACCTGAGCTAAAGGCAGATGCTTAACTGACTGAGCCACTCACGCACCCCACACTGCTAGCACTTTGAATATATTTTCCCAGCACCTGATTTTTTTCCATTATAAAAACATTTTTGGAGTGAGTTCATTCTCTGGCGCTTTTTTTTTTTTTTTTTTTTTTTATGTCCGGCCCATGTTATAGTCCTTGCCACTTCAACAAAAACATCTCCTTGACCTTCAAATGCCAGCTCTGACATTTTTGCCTGATTCTGGCTTTTAGAGCTGTGAGGAGTTAATCCATCCCACCTAATGAGGAAGCACTCAGCCATACACTGACCCTCAGGTAGGTTAACCGTGCGGTATGTGTTCTCCCCTAGCTTCCAGAGTTTACCCAGTAGGATTAAACTCTAGTTAGTTGCACACAGTGAAGCTGGCTTGGTAGGGCACACTGGGAGTTTGCCTTCCCTTCCATTTTCCACATCCTTTTTTACCTACAGGTGTTTATTTCTTCAATTCCTAGATCAACAAATTACACTTGAAACTTTGCCTTAGACTCCACTTATAGGGGAACTCAGAATAAGATACTCATGTTAAACCGTCACTCTTTCCCAAAAAGCTTTAGATATTAACTCAAGCTGCTACTCATGTCTGGCCAGACCAGGTATTTGGACTATTCTGCATAAACATTGATATAGATAGACACGTAAGTCACAGAGAAAATATAAATGTATATAAAACATATGCATATATAGTACATACTTTTACATTATATATGTAAGTTTGGATTCAGCTCGTTCATGAAATTGTAAGTAGTTCAAAGTAGAATCCTATTATTGCTTCCACATCTATTCTTTTGATCTTGTGCAAATTAAAAGAACTTACTTTTTCACTCACCCATGTCTCTAAGTCGACTGAACAAAAGTATAATCACATTAGCGAGCAATACTAAAAGGATCAGGTCTGGGTATATGCATTAAATTAAAATTAAATTAAAATTAAAATTAAAATTCTCACCATGTTGGAAGAAGTAACTTTTGCACTTTTCCACTTTTTTCTTCTTGGAAGTTTCCTTAGGAGCATTTGTTTCTGTGCTGCTAAGTCTGATCAGCGTTTTTTGTTAGCTCTTGAAGTCTAAGTGCAATTGTTTTCAGTGTCTTTCAGGGGTTGCTCCCTGTATGTGTGTTACAGGAGTAACATGCATGAAACCAGGGAGTTTAAGTCTAAAAAGGTACATGGATTATGAGAGGATGACTGAAAGAAAACCTGAAAATAATGGAAAAGCTCAGAAGGTGGTTTGTCTCTGAAGTCTATATAATAACGTTCCAAAGGGATCACATTGATTACTTCACATGCACAAACGCCTGTATTTTATTGCTACTCCACTTTAATGCTACAGGAAGTAAGCATACGGGGATATATTACTGGATTTTGCTTTCATGGTGGATTTGGGAAAGACTTGTTCCTTGTAAATATGAGGATCATTCTCTGAGCCACCCCAAAATGAATGGCAATAAAAGCGACGTGGCACAATGCTGCAGTCCCCACTGCACCTTCAGTGACTCCAGGATGTTCCTCCCCATGGGAAGAAGGCTGTGTGCTACCAAGAGGTAGCTGTTGGGAAACGAATGCCTCTGAGATTACTGGTCTGGTCTTTTAATTTCACCATGATGCTTTCTAATGTCTTCATTCAGTGTTTCTTCTCAAGGCTAGACACCCACGTTTTCTCCACTTCTTTATTATGATCTGTTTCTTCAGATCATCGAAATCTGGTCATTTCTCCATGTACACCTGTCTACTGTTCAAAAAACAATGCTGATTCCTGGTCATAGACTGATGGCAGAGTCTGATGGCAGAGCAGGACCTGCATTTATACCATTGGGCTCCCCGCCCAGCACCAAGGGACACTGCAGATTCTGTCAGTAATTTTTGAGGGTTCATGGGTCACAGAAGAGATTTCACAGTAGAGAGGTTTCAACAGAAAAATATAAATATTATTATAATAAAATGATGCATTACCCCTGTAGGTAGAATTCTAAGATTTCCCCAAAATTCTTAGCCTCTAGTGTATACACACCTTCTGCCAGTCATTCAGTCAAGCACTAATGTAGGTGCTGCGGTGGAGGGATTTTGCAGATGTAATCAAGTTCCCAAATCAGTTGGCTTTAAGATAAGATTATACTTGGCGGGTCCAACCTAATCAGGTGGGCCCTTCAAGGGACTGGAATCCTTCAGGGAAAAGATATTTGAAAGGTGAGAGAGATCTGACGACAGGAGGAGTCTCCACTGCTGTCTTTGAAGATGGAGGGAATCATGGGGTAGGGAATGGTGAGTGGCCTCTAAGAGCTGACAGTGACCCCATCTGAGAGCCAACAAGAAGACTTGGATCCCAGTTTTTTACTTGTAAGAAAATGGATTCAGCCAACAGCCGTTGAGTTTGGAAGTAGGTTCTTCCCCCAGAGTCTTCAGATAAGGATGCAACCTGGCCAATACCTTGAGTATGAGACCCTGACCAGAAAACTTACTTAATACTTGCCTCAAATTCTGACCCTGCAGTACTATGAGAAGGTAATTGGTGTTGTTTAGGCTACTACATTTGTGACAAGTTGTTACAAAGTGATAGAAAATGAATATACTCCCACATCCCTTGCCAGACTCACTCCTCCTGGACCAGCAAAGTTTGGGTCACTGAGCTCTACTGAGGTGGTTTGCCTGGATGCTGGTTATCCTTGCTGAAGCTTGAGGGATCCTTGCACAATCCCATAACTATGAAGAGCCAGGTTCTAGCATCAGATGCTTTGAGTTTGAGTCCCGTCTCTGCCACTTTCTGTCTGCAGAAACTTGGATACATTGCTGAACCCCTCGACCCACAGTTGGCTTAGTTTTAACGTGGTTAAGATAGTAGTACTCACAACCCTTTTCCTTATGCACGTTCAGTGTTCAGCATGTGTGCTTGCACATGTTAGGAAACCGTCTGAGGCCTGATATAAATATAAATTATAAATATAAATTAATGCAAAACTTGATAGAGTCCAAATTTCAAATCAGTGAACCTTTCATAAACCCTTTCTCTCTGCCAAGCTATTGGAATAAACATAAGATTGGAAAATGTCACAACCTTTACTTTCAAAGCTTCTCCAAATAAGTGAGAAAAACTGACACAGAAGCAAAGATATCACTGATGTCTTTTAACATGGCCAGTGAAAAAGAGACTACAAAACAGAGGGGGCGCTAGGGAAGGAATTATTTAGCTCTCAGTTGGGACGGAGGGGACGAAGGGAAGGAAAGGCTTTCTCAGGCATGTTGACATTTGATTTCGGTTTTGAAGAATGAATAGAAGTTGATCAAATAGTCAAAGACTAGAAATGCTTCCCAAGCAGAGCAAGTAAATATACAATGTCTCTGAGATACTAAATATTACAGAGTCTATTAGGTCTCACGGAGGTTCTAATGGCAGAAAGAAAGCTTAGCCAGATTAAGCTCACGGATTTTGACTCACCAGCCTTCTATCTATCTATCTATCTATCTATCTATCTATCTATCCATCTATCTATCAGTATCTTTCTATCATATTCTATCTATCATCTATCTATCTCTCCCCCCTCTCTCTGCCTTGGCTCTTTTCTCATTATTTTGGTTTTATTTGCAAATAAATAGGATCACTTCATATGATGAAAAATACAGTTTGTACTTACAAGTCTAAATTCTAATGGTTGTCAAGCTAGAAGTGGAAAGATTCTGTTTCACAGAAACTGTGTACTAGTTTGATGACTTAGGCCCATGTGCACTCCCCTTGAATCGAGTCCCTGCTTAGACCATATGTGTCTTTTGGCAACACAGTGAGATGGACAATCCCCAAGAAGCCACATTAAGTGTGTGCTTCCATTTCCCAAAGACGTATAGGTGGTTTTGCCAGAAGAAACCAGGACTCCTGGTGATATTAAACAGAAAATGTAAAAGACTTGGTATCATTGGGTCATCGAAAGGGATTGGTAAAATCCTGATGCATCTTTTTCGTACACTAAGGAGTTTAAACTTAGCCTGCACGTAATGAGGAATTCTTGAAGGACTTTAGTCAGTGGAGAGGGCGGCTTGAATGTTATGCTTTCTCGCTCTCGCAGTGATGTCAAGGTGGCACAGCTGCAGCCATGAAGAGTGTGGCAGGTGGACTTCAGGGTCTCTAGAAGCCACGGGACACAGACGGCTCTCCCCCAGCACATGCAGCAATGGAAATCCAGACACAAGCTCGGTAGGAACTTCTCTGCCTCTCTGGCCTTTCTGCTTAGCATTCGTAATCTCCAGATGCATGACTGCCAACAGCCACGTCTTCCGACACAAAGGTCAACGTGAAAGAGCATCTCAAGTAACACGTCAAGATGACATTTTGCGATTTGGCATAATTGCTTGCTTAAGTGCTCGTCTATTACATTATCTTGCTTTCATAAGGCTGATGTTGCTGCCAATTCTTCTCTTCTTCAGTTCTTTTTCTAAAATTTTTCTACTTTCTAATAGCTGAGGGTTTCTTGTACGTGAGGCAGCCTCCACACTGGCATTATTTTAGTGTTTTGATTTCAGTGCCCGTGTTTCATTTTATACCTCAAAAAAACATCATTCAGGGTAAAAAGACAAAACAAAATAAAACAAAACAAAAAAAACCTCATGAGTTAGAACCCTATGTTCATTTGTCCATTTGTTTGTAAATAGTCAGTCATCAACCTCTGCAGTATGTAACCACCCTGTACAAGGCATTGAGAAAAGCACTGTGGTATCGGAGGCGGAAACAACCGTGTCCCTGTCCTTTGTGAGTGTAGAGAATAAGGCAAGAGTGGTGAGGTGTCTCCACCAGCTACTGCGAAGGGAAAAGGAATCAGGATCAAATTATTCAAAAAGAAAATATCGTGTACAAAAGCTATTTCAAGAAAATTCTTTTTCTATAATGAGGCCAACATTGTAGATTTAAAAAAAAGAGCTTGTTAGACCCATGCTGGCCAGAGACCAGGTTCAAGGCATTTGTTGCCATCAGAGATTACAATGGACATGTCAGTCTGGATGTCAAGGAAGGTAGCCACTGCCATCCATGAGGCCATGATCCTAGACAGACTTTCCATTGCCTCCATTTCCGTGTGGTGAGGCTACTGGGGGAACAAGATCGGCAAGCCCCATACCGTCCCATGCAAGGTGACCAGCCACTGTGACTTGTGGTGGTCGGCCTCCTCCCTATCTCCAGAGGCACTGACATTGTCTCAGCCCCAGTGCCCAAGAAGCTACTGATGATGGCCGGTATTGATGAGGGCAACCCCTCAGCCAGGGACTGCACAGTCGTGCTGGGCAACTTCACCAATGCCCCTTCTAATGCCATTTCCAAGACTTAGAGCTCTCCCACCCTTAACCTCTGGAAAGAGACTGTGTTCACCAAGTCTCCCTACCAGGAGTTGACTGACCATCTTGTAAAGACCCCACCAGACTCTCCATGCAGAGGACCCAGGACTCAAACTTGTTGCTTGAGCCACTGTAGATGCTCAGACTCTCACTCTAAATGGTTCAGTGGGTTTTCCAACAACTTTTTACAAATGGGGTTCTCCAGGAAGCTGGCTCTGAGATAGAGAATTGAATCCAGGGCAGTGACCAGGGGTCTCCTTGGAGTCAACACCCGTGGAAGGTGGAGGACGGAAGAAGAATTGAGGAGGGAGAGGGTGGACTGTGATGTCCTCTCAGGGGAGGACTTAGCCCTGCCGGAAGTTCTGCAGGTGGGACAACAAGGAAAAGCCATTCCATGCTGAGTAGGAGGGTTGGCTCTTCATGCACCTGTTGTGATCAGTTACTGGAAGCTGGTCCCCCCCACCCCCAGAGAGGGTGTGACATTGGGCAAGCAGCTCTCTTGAGGTGAGACAGTCCCCAAGGAGAACCAACAGCTGACGTTGTCTGTTGTAAGCCTGCCCCTGCAGCAGCTGGGTGTGAAGCTCTATTTTTGAATGAGGGTCTGTACACTCTGTTACACTGTCCCCTATGCCACTGTTGTCTGCAAGACTATGCTCAATGGAAATATTACCTCTTACAGAGACTGAGATCAATTTTCCCTGAGCATTTATTTGGGCTGGACTCTAGGTTGGATGCCCATGAGCAGAAACACCTGCACTATTAGATGAGCAGGGTTTAATCTCTCACGCTTAGCTACTACAATTAGGACTTTGTATGGGCAGCCAGCTTTATCCTGATACATGCTTCAATTCTTCCTATATATTAACTGTAATTTAATTCAAAATCTAGTTTTTGAGCCTCAACTCTAAGCCACAACTACTACAACTACTACTACTACTATTACTACTGCTATATTACTAGTAACTAACTATATTCAATACGCATTTTCTTTGTGTCATGAACTAATCTGAGTAATTTGCACGTAACAGCACATTTCATCCTTACAACGATCCTATGTCATGCATGATATCATCATCTCCATTTTATAAATAAGGAACCCAAGGCACAGAAAGGGTAAGCAACTCACCCAAAGTTGCACAGATTTTATGTTGAGGAGCTGGAATTGGTACCTAGGTATTTTGGCTCCAGAGTCTGTGCTTAAATATACTCTCTGCCATTGAAGATTTCATCATTAGTGGAGTCTTGAGGTTGACTGATTGCATTAATTATTCACTTCTATCTGCGTTCATGCCCTTTGCAATATGACCCTGCAGGGCCCTCCCATTCCCAGGGATATGGGATGCTCTACCCTTAATTCTAGATTCAGCCAAGTCACTAGCATTGCCCAAAGTGTCTTTGAAAATGCGATGCAAGTGGGGAGCCTGGGTGGCACAGTCTATTAAGTGTCTGACTCTTGGTTTCAGCTCAGGTCATGATCTCAGGGTCCTGAGATCCAGTTCCATGTAGGCTCTGCACTCAGCAGGGAGTCTGCTTAAGATTCTCCCTCCCTCTCTTTCTGGCCCTCCCCCCTGCTCTCCCTCTTTCTCTCAAGTAAATAAATAAATCTTTAAAAGAAAGGAAAGAAAGAAAGAAAGAAAGAAAGAAAGAAAGAAAGAAAGAAAGAAAGGAAGGAAGGAAGGAAGAAAGAGAAAGAAAGTCTGATGTAGGTAGAGACTTGAAAAGTGCATGCCTGACTGGATCTGTTCTTTCTCATTCTTCTGCCACGGGCAGGGCAATGCGCCTGCCATCACTCATGTTGGAAGTGGTTGGGGCCAAGGCCATCCCAGATCAGCTGGCAGGTGATCTCCTTCAGCCAGGATCAGCAGAGCCTTCTAGCTTCCGTGAAGCTGACACCAAATGCATGAGTGAGCCCAGTGCAGATCAGATGAGCCCTGCAGGCTGTGAGCCTAATAAACGTCTGTTATTGCACACCACTGAGATTTGAGGTTGTTATGCCACAATTGTGTGGCAATGTCAATAACTAATACAAATTGAGTTACAGGTGAAAGTTAAATTTGATATAAATGCAATGATAGGGACAAGCACAGTATCCAAGGGGAACAAAAGAGCAGTGGCTAGGCGGATGTGACAGACAACTTATTGCAGACTTTATACTCAGTGAAGGGTTCCTGGAAGAACTAACATAAAGGTCCTGCAGAAATCATTTCAAGAAAAGACACAGGATGAGTGTCAGGGAATATTTCTTACTTATATCCAGGGACATCCAGTGTGCCTGGACCATTCTTTCTGCAATAGCCATGGTTTTGAAAAGTTGTGTGCACGTCCAAATGTGGTACATCTAATCTCACTGGTACAGCAGCGGAGAGTTCGCTGACTAAACAAACTCTGAGATGAAGATTGTTGTTGTTGCTGCTGTTTTTAATAGAAAGAAAAAAATCTGGGAAGTGAATAATTTCTAAAAATATCTGTTGCATGTAAACCCCAAGTAGTTAGGATGCACCGGTATAAAACATAGGGTGGGGGATGGGCTAGCCCGGTGACCGGTATTAAGGAGGGCACGTATTGCAATGAGCACTGGGTGTTACGTGCAAACAATGAAGCATAGAACACTATATCAAAAACTAATGAATTACTGTATGGTGACTAACATAACATAATAAAAAGAAGGAAAAAAAAAAAAAAGAAAGATAGTATTTCCCTGGGAAAAACGCCCCAAATCTCCCCTCACAGTTGGAGAGTTTCCCAAAAGCCTGAATTCTTCACCAGGTGTGCAAGAGGCAGGTTTGGAGATGAACGCGATCACATGTAATCACGAAGATATCTATATAATCTTTCTTTATTATTATTAAACAAATTCTTTCCAGTGGCTGGTCCTTTATCTTATTTTATGAGTACTAGACATGAGCCCTACTAAATCCTCTCTTGCCATCAGTCAAGAAAGGCTTACTTCCTAATAATCCTTGAGTAAACAAGGATTCATTGATGGATGATGCCTACTCTTGCCGCAGATTCATTCAGGAAGCACACGTGGCCCTGGGATGTGGGCTCGGCCTTAGGCTCATGGGCCTGTAGAGAGGAAGGTGATATGGTCTCTGCCCGCAGGGAGCTCATGGTCTATTCTAGGAGAGAGATGAGGAAGAAGAAATTAAAGTAAAATGACAAATACTGGAGGTAGCTGAACAGCACTTTGAGAGTGAGGAAGAGGAGAAGGTAAAACCATTAACTCTGATAGGGACCCGTAAGATACTTACACAGGGGTTTTATCTTATCGTGGAACATTCCTAGGCTCTCTGTACTTACCCCTGATCTGCGTCTGTGCTCCACAGATTTTTCTGTGAAGGGTCAGAGAGTAAATAGTTTAGGCTTTGTGGGCTGTCAGGTCTCAGTTGTAACTACTCAGGTCTTCCCTTGTGGGGCAAAAGCAGCCATAGACACTACAGAAACACGTGAGTATGGCTGTGGATCCGGATAATTTTATTTACAAGACCGCGCGGCAGTCTGGAGTCATCCCGAAGGTTGTAGCGTGCCTGCTTCTGCTCTGCGTGAGTTTTAAATGCTGAGGCTTCTCCCTCGTACTTGGTGGCAAAGAACATCAACACATACATTTGTTTGTTTGTTTATTTATAAGCAGGCTCCATGCCCAACGTGGGACTTGAACTCATGACCCTGAGATTAAGAGTCACATGCTCTACGAACTGAGCCAGCCAGGTGCCCCAACACATTTAAAACTCATGGAGAACAGGGCATAATGCTACATGAAATACGTCAGTCAGAGAAAGAAAATAGCATATGACTTCCCTCATACATGTAATTTTTTTAAGGTTTGTTTTGTTTTGTTTTGTTTTGTTTTGTTTTTGACAGAGAGAGCTAGAGAGCACAAGCAGGGGGAGCAGCAGAGGAAGAGGGAGAAGCAGGCTCCCCGCTGAGCAGGGAGCCAGATGAGGGGCTTGATCCCAGGACCCTGTGATTATGACCTGAGCAGAAGGCAGACACTTTACCAACTGAGCCACCCAAGCACCCCTCATATATGGAATTTATGAAACAAAACAAAGAAAAAAAGAGACAAACAAGGAAACAGGCTTAAATACAAAGAACAGAATGGTGGTTACCAGAGGGGAGGGGGCCAGAGCATGAGTGAAATTGATGAGGAATGAAGAGGACACTTACGATGATGAGCACTGAGTAATGGATAGAATTATTGAATCATTACATGGTACACCTGAAACTAAGATAACACTGTATATTAATACTTCAAACAAACAAACAAACAAACAAACAAAAATAAACGAAGCTCTCCATCCTGAGATTCTCTTCTCACTCTGTATTCTTTCCATAGGTGTTACCATCCATTCCCATGATCTCAAATGCTTTCTGTTTGCCAAATGTATGTCCCCAGACTTGATTGCTCTTTTAAAGCCCAGGCCCACTTACCAGGTGCCTGTTGAAGATTTTTCTCTGGCTGTTTTCCTGCTCTATCAAAATTAACAGAGTCCATCTCATGATCTCCCCTAAACCTCCAGGGCGGGTCTGGTTATGAGTAGCGTTCTGTCTTTCCACAAACAGTAATTCCATCCACCTGATTGCTCAAGGTGAAACCTGGAAGTCAAAAGCAGCATCTCCTTCTCCACTACACCCCTCATGCATTCCCTAAGTTCTGTTCACAGCAGTCCTGAAATAACTCTCACAGTGCCACCTGCGTGTGTCACCAAGGCCACACCTCGGTCTTGTCAACATCACTTCGGCATGGACCACTCCAGTGCCTTTGTAGCAAGCCTCCTGGCATTCCCTCTTGTGGTTTTCTTATCCATTTTCCATCCACCAGCCAGAGGGACCCTTTTAATAAGGCCTATCACATCATCCCTGATTGCAACCCTGATTGCATCCCTCAGGCTCCACAGATAGGTACAATGTCCTTGCTACTCTTTCCCAAGGCCTGACTCTTACTCTCATGCTGTAGCCTCAATTCCTATCCATGCATGTGAAGATTCCCATTTCTGCTGTAAGAAATTAGTACAAACTTAGGGACTCAAAACAACACAAATGCATTACGTTATAGTTCTGGAGGTCTGAACTTTGAAATGGGTCTCAGGAAGCTAAAATCAAGGTATTGGCAGGGCTATGTTCTTTCTGGAGGCTCTGGGGGAGAATTTATTTCCATGCCTTTTCCAGTCTCAAGAAGCTGCCCACATTCTTCGTTGGTGACCCACAGCCAGAAATCACATCATCCTGATCCCCATTCCCCCCATTTCATCTCCTTCTCTGACTGCTTCTCCTGACTCCCTCTTAGAAGGACCCTGTAATTCCCGCTGGGCTCACCTGGATAATCTGGTGAAATCTTTCAGCCCGAGATCCTTAACTTAATCACATCTAAAGTTCTCTTTGCCATGAAGGCAACATGTTCCCAGTTGCTGGGGATGAGAACATGGGCATCTTGGGGCAGGAGGACATTATTCTGAAAACCACACCAGGCCTCCATACTTATCATGCTTCTGACACACTGGCCTTTGCCCTCCCATCCATCCAAAGAAGCTCCCTCTTCCTCCTCCAAATCCTCTCTACACAATATCCCTTTTCTCTATAATTCTCTTTCTTTAACTTTGTCTTGGGCTAAATCATGATCCCTCTTCATATATGAGCATAAATGTTCTTCCTCAGAGAAGTTTTATTCAGCCCTTCCCTTCAGTATCTTATATTAACTTAACCCTGGTTTATTCTCTTATGCCCTATCCATTTTTGGCTCTAGCACTGTTGAACTTAAACAAATCACGACCTAATTATTTCTTTGAAGACTGGGTTCTCCACCAGAATGTGTGCCAGCTGAGGGCAGCAGCAGTGTGGGCACCGTTCACGGTTTATTCTTTGCATCTAACGAAGTGATGAAACCATTGTACGTGTTCACTAAACATGTGTTGAATGAATTCATGGGTTAGTGAATAAATAAATGCATTAATAAAATGACTCTTTGATCATAATTTTAAAGAGTACATGACAGGTGGCAGATGATCAGAGAGATCAAGGTATGTTAGGGGAGTAAAACGCATTTTATCTTCTGTAAAAATCCAGGTGAGTGAACATTACATGTTTGGGGATTATAGATAACTGAAAGGACTAGGAGGTACACTCCCATAGTTGGCAATGGTCAAAGTGGGACCCGGATATTAATAGAGATGGGATCATAGACTACCTTCATCACTTCAGAAGCCACGAACAGTGAGTACTACACAGCCACTCTAATGGGGCCTTTAGTAGCGCAGGCTTCTAATTAGTGTCCGGAAGTAAGGAGATCCAGATCTAATTCAATAGCTCAAAGACACTACAGCACTGCGTTCACATTTGTGCCATTCCCTTGGCCTTTCCCTCATATTGCAAGATGGCTGCCAAAACAACAAGGCTCATTAGGGTGCCCTGGAACAGCATCCCATCCTTGGAGGGTGAGGGTGGAACAAAAGGGCCCTCTCTTTGAGCTCTCTCTCTCGTAAGGAGGTAAAATGTAACTGTAAACTGCGGTAGATTCCTCCTTTTGTTTATACTTGTCAAATTTAGAATTAAAAATACAAAACGCTCTGTTAAATATGAATTTCCAATAAAGGATGAATAATGTTTAGTACAATATACTAAATACAGTAGCTTGTTATTCATCTGAAATTAGGATTTAGTTGGGCACTCTATATTTTATCAGATAATTCTGCTCCTGTTTCATTAGTGAGGGCAGGGTGACAGGCTCACCCCTAGACTAGTCACAGATAACTAGCTACGGATGCAACGGCCATGACTATCATCGACCGACTGAGCTTACTTCCCTGGGCCTGGGCACATGGCCAAAATGAGGGTGCTGCTAGCAAGAATGGGAGGACTGGTTTCATATGAAGAACCAGCTGTGTCAGCCGCAGGGTCTGAGTAAATTGCTAAGGCAGTTTTATTTTATTCTGCAGATAATGTGGAAGTATCAGAGGATTTGAGGAAAGGAATGATGTAATTCATTTGGAAATTTTTATAAAGATCTCTGCTCTGGTTTTCTGTGAGATAGCAGATTAGAGGAAGGGGTATCAGAGACGAGGCTATCGCATTAGGTATGCCACAGAATGATGAAGCAGTCTGAACCTACAATCATCAGAGGTATTTAGAAACACGGAAGAGAATTCAATAGGCCTATTTCCTTATCATAGTTGTCAAGATTTCAGACTGTGCACTTCAAATGTTTGGTGTTATATCCTGACTTTGTTATAAAATGTCTGTGTCACCTTGAGTAAGTTACTTTATCTTACAAGTCTTAGTTTCCTTTATCTGTAAACATGTAGATAATAAAAGCCATGTGATTTACTATTGGCATTGAAGGAGATCATGCAAGTCAAGTGCTCAGCAAAGAAAAGAAACCGTATGCATCGAGTAAATGTTAGATGCTTGTGTCAGTCTGGTTGTGACTGTGAGTTTTCTTGTTATTATGGATGACTGATTGGATGTGGTGTGGAAGGAAAAGGAGTCCCATGAATCTGTTCCACCCATCACCGCATCATCTCAGATGAGGACAATCCCTGTCCTCCAGTCCTCAGACCAAACCCTTCGTGTCAACACTGCCTCCCATTCAGTCTCGATTCTCCGGGAACTCTTTCTTGGTGGAGCCACACTAAACACTGCCAGGCCCAAATCCTACCACTGCTCCCTCCTGCTCCGCCGAGCCTGGTCTGAGCTGCCCTCGTCCTCCTCTCCTGGCTCCTTCCCCCCAGCCCAGCAGTGTGCTCTGGTATAGGCACCAGAGGCATTCAACACTACTACCTCCTTTTGAGCCATCTCTTTGCTGAAACTTTGCAATGGCTTCTCATTTGACTAAAGATAATAGCCCAACTGCTTTAATTCGAGGGGGACCATCACCCTCCCTTGTGGGGCCAGAGGCTACTCCAGTGGGCTCACTCCACCCCAGACACCTGGGCTCTCTCTTTTCTCCCAACTCCTGCTGAGAACCTCGGTCCTGGGTGATTCCCCTTGCTTAGGGCATTCTTTCCACAGGTATCCAAATGCCTAACTGTCTTATCTCTGTCAAGACTCTGCTCAAATCCTACCCGCCCACCAGGGTTGACCTCAACTACTCTACAGTTTCAGATGACACCAACCTGGCATTCAAGTTTGGTCTTACCTATTTGCTTTGTTTGTTTGTTTATCCTATAGCCCTTTTTACATCCTAACATACAAGGCAATTTGCTTATTTATTTTATAATTATTGTTCACTCCTTCCCTAGAATATTAGCCATGCAAGGGCAGGCATCTCTGTTTTGTTCACTGCCATATCAAAGCGCCCAAAACAATGCCTCACATATATCAAGTGCTCAATAAACATTTAAAAATATATATACTAGATACATATCATGTATGTATATAAAATATATATATATATATCATATATATGCCAAGCTTTGCCTGGCTACATACATGTCATTTATTCTTGTTCTTTACATATTAAAAACCAAATAACAGTCCAAGTGTGGTAGAATGGGGTTTTTCAAGGTGCATTCTGCCCCAGGCACAGTTCTGATTTCTGTGCATGTCTCATCTCATCGAATCCTTACGACAACTTTGTGGTCTGTATCCTTCCATAGCAGCACATCGTAGCAAGCCAAAGGTGGTGGTTAGCCAAAAGAGACAATCTTTGGATCTCAAACCATAAATCAGGGCTTCGAATCTCAACTCTGCCACTTACTAGGTGTGATGCCTTGGACAAATGACAACCCCCTCCCCCTTGCCTTAGTACACAGGTGTTCTCATTTGTGATATGGGGGCATAACTGAAATTATTATATAGTACTAACTCATAAGACTGTTGTAACTATCAAGGCGTTAACACATGTAAAGTATTAGGATGATGTCTGAAATAGAGCGTACATTAAACAAATGCTAGCTATTATCATTACCATAAATATTTTATCAATGTTATACACTGTAAACCTGAGGCTCAGAGAAGCCAATTAACTTGGCCGAGGTCAAACAGATAATAAGTGGCATTCAGGCCCCTGGTTCCCAAACTGTGTTTTTAACCGCCATGTAACAAGAAACACAAAAGGAGGAGCCCTTTGGGGGAAAATATAATGAGTTGAATTGTGGATCTCTGTATCTTCACCTCAGGATATTTTCCACCTAAATTTAGACTTCCTAGAGAATATTGAATCTCTGGCTATATATTTAATTTTCTCTCCAAGCTGGCATGAAGCAGACTTGATCTTTGGAAGACAGCAGGGTTCATGTGATTATTTTCCTGGCCTTTGCCAAAAGTCAGTCATTTAAAAGTCCTTGTGGCACAGGACCAACTGCTTTACACATCAGCTGCTCTGCGAAAAAGTTGAAAATGTGATAGATTTGCTGACAAGCGTATTTTATGTTTGATGTGCATAAATTTTTTGCAATGATAAAAATAGAAGCAGTTAAGAGTTAGAGTGGCTTGTTTTGCCTTCTGTCTCTTGAATATTTTGATCTTGACATGGAGCAGGTGTCTTGCTTGTTTTCACCTGTATTTTCCAGTTTTAACTTTCTCAGTATGCCTTGCTTCGTTTATAAGAAAGTACTCACACCTACTATGTGCAAAGTTGAGTGCTGAGTGGTTTGGCAGCAGAGAGAGTAACAAATATTGCATTACAACCTGGTAGAAGAAATTGAAAACCAAGTATTTCTCAAATCTAGTATTAAAATCCTAGGACAAGTCATAGTCATTCCTTAGCTGAAGCATGTCAACAGCTCGTGCATGCTCTCTCAGGTTATCTAAGCCATTCTGTGTCCAGCAGCCAGAATACATTTATCATATTATAAATCTGAGCTTCTTTCTCTCCCACAGAAACTCCCATAATGGCCTCCCATTGGAGTAAAGCCCAAAGTCACCCCCTATGACCAGGAATGCCATGTATGATCTCACCCCTTTCTGTCTCTCAGCTGACCCTCCACTGATCTCCAACTTTCTCACCCCATTGCACCACACTAGACCTTTTATCCATGTTTGAGGGAACATTCCAAACTAGTTCATGAATCAGAACATCTGCATTTGCTGTCTCTCTACGTTCCTCGTATGTTGTCACAGATTTCCATGTAGCTAAATTCTCCTCTTTGTTTATGTTAGCTATATTTGCTACTTTTTGAGGCCCTCCCATAGTACACGTTTTAAGTATAAATAGAGGTTTTGCCCCCTTATTCTCTGCCGAATCCTCATTGTCCAAAGTATCAACCACATAGTACGTGCCCCGGTAAATGACTATTGCTGACTGATTGAATAATTTACTGACTACGAAGATATCTACAACACTAGTGAGGAATTATCAGTGCCAAAAAAGAATCATAAGGGCAGTTCTATGGGATGCTGTAAGAGGGAGCAACCATACTTGAATGGTTATCGTACACTGGTGTACGATACAAGCAACCATACTTGAATGGTTATCGTACATGGAGAAAGAGTTGATTCTCAAATAAAAATTATTTACCAATGTTATTGTTATAGATAATTATCTAGTGTTTACTACGTATGAAACAATATCCTAAGCCTGTTCTATAGGTAATCTAATAGTCATAAAAACCCAGTGAGTAGATAATCACTTTACAAGTGAGCTGACATGTCTTAGTCTCTTTGGCTGCGGGAACAAATTACCAAAGACTGGGTAGCTTATAAACAGCAAACACTTATTTTTAACGGTCTGGAGGGTAGAAGTCTAGGACCAGGATGCCAGTATGGCCAAGTGATTCCTTTTCCATGTCACAGATTTCTTGTATCCTCACACGATGAAAGGGGCAAGGTTAGCTCTGTAGGATATGTTTAGAAGGCCACTAATTCCATTTGTGAGGGTGCCCTCTTATACGAAACCATCTCTCAAAGGCTCTACCTCCTAATGCCATCATAAATGACATCACAGGCGCGCCTATGTGGTTCTGATGCTTGAAACCAAGCATCTGACTTGGTTTCATCTCAGGTTACAACCAGAGTTGTGAGATCAAGCCCCACATGGGACTCCACACTCAGCAGGGATTCTGCTTGAGATTCTCTCTCTCTCTCTTCCTCTGCTCCCCACCCTAATCAATCAATCAATCAATCAATCAATCAATCTTTAAAAATAAACAAATGGTGTTAAAGTTGCAACATACAAGTTTTGGAACGACACAAACAGAGGACTGAAGCTCAGAGATGCTGGTAATATGTCCAAGATCACACAGCTTGTGAGCAGCACAGCAGGACCTTGAACCTACATGGACTCCAGAATCCATGCATTCAATGGTAACACTGCATTCAGTTTGGACAAGTAAGGAGAAAAGAGAAAGTCATTCTAGTTGAAGGAAAAAAATGTGATCAAAGGCAAGGGAGAGGAAATGTGCAAACAGTATGTTGGGAATCAGGTTAGGTTAGAATCCAGTGGGTGAGCAAAAGGAATAAGCATGAAGTTGAAACGCATGATGAAATCAGATCACGAATGACGGCAGGGGATGTTGCAGTGATTTTATAAAAAATGGAAGGTCTTTGGGGAAGGGGTCGGCATGATTGATTTGAACTTCAGTAAAATGATGGGGAGAACAATTAGGAATGGAATGAAGTTCAAACAACAAATAATTGATGTTTATTATACTATTAATATTTTCCCAAAGTATTTTGACTCCAAAATATCTCATTGGATTATCAACAATCCCTATGTTGTCACAGTCAGTATTATGAACTTTTTTTTACAGATAAGAGTAATTAGATTAAATTTAAAATCATACTGCCCAGAAGGGGCAAGTGATTTAAAACGTCCAAGACCGGAACACCTGGGTCGCTCAGTTGGTTAAGCATCTGCCTTTGGCTCAGGTCGTGATCCCCAGGTCCTGGGACTGAGCCCTGAGCTCAGTGGGGAGTCTGTTTCTCCCTTTCCCTTTGCCCCTTCCCCTGCTCATTCTCTCTCTCGTTCTTTCTCAAATGAATAAATGAAATCTTTAAAATAAAACAGAAGAAAATGTCCAAGATCAAATGGCACAGAGGACTGAAACTAGAGATTTTCAAGAAGTGTTTTGGCAAAGTCTAGGATGTTCACCCCTAGAGAGAATCGTGGTGGTCACAATGGTTACCTCTGATGACACGGCTCCTGTGCGAGGACCCTTACATGTGCTGCCTCTATTTATAAGGAGGAAGCATTGCTGAAAAGTGAAGAGGAAGAATATCAGAGCCAAACTTCTGGGCTTGCTAGCTATTTGTCCCTAAAGAGTTTATTTAACCTTGCTTAGCCTCAGTCGTAGAGGGTTGTTCTAATGTGCTTAGACTAATGCCTGGTATTAGCAAACTCTCTTAAACATTTGTCACGGGCAATCCCCAGAATAATTGTACAGGTGCTTCCATTTCCTTTTAATGCGTGAAGGGATAGAAGCCCACACAAAGGACACTATACCGCAGGAGTATGAAAGCCCTCGTAAAGAAAAACAAATACTTGCTCACTCTTTCATTTGATTTGTGCATTCTCACAGATACAGAAAATTGGCAATGGTTTAAGTCCTCATGCATGAAAACATGCGAAAGCCGACTTCCGCTTTCACTGAGAAGAAGATGATGGATGGTGAAGACAGATGAGAAATGCCAATAACCTTGCTACAGTGACTTCACTGAGTATTCAGTGGTCAAGCCCAATTAAACCCTGCTCATTGAAGAAGATTCCCCATTGTGCAATCTTACTATTCACCTCGTCTGATCTCTTGCTTCTTTCATTGCCCCTTTGATCGGCTTTGAGCAGGGGTCAAAAGTACCTCCAGATACCAGATCAAAATTCCAGTGTGTCTTTGCAAGCCGGTGAGCCTGGGAAAGCTAGTCTTCTCTCCATCTGCGTTTCCTCTCGTAGAACACGAGCATAATGGTCCTTAACTTTGAAGAATCTTCAAATTAACAAAGCACCATATAAATGCATGGTGTGCAGTCAATATTTAATAATAATTACAGGAATACCAGCAGATACTATTTGTTGGTCCATATGGCTACTCCACATGTTTCAGTAGAAAGAGGTATCATTAATTTTGGGTGAATGAGTGGATTATTTTGAAACATTGCTAATACAGTTAGGCTATTTTTTCCCTTTACAATGTTCATGGATTTTCTATTATTTTATAAAATCCTGTCTTTAGTATTTCTCCCTGGTTGCTTTATACCTGTCTGAAATGGTGTCATCGTTAAAGTTCAGTAACTTCGAGTGGAGTGTCGAGCCCGGTGTGGGGCACGAAGCAGTCATTCACCAGCAGTTCGGATTTCTGTTAGGTCACTTACTCTGGCTGAACCTCAGTACTCTAATCTGGAAACGGAAGATAGTATATTGCTTGCAGCAATGTAGCGAAGGTTGAAAATCAGTGGATGAAAAACTGCCTGGCGCGTACTACGAGCTGCTAGTTTCCCTCCTTTCTCCTTGTTCTTCTGGGTCTGGATTACCGGGAGGTACTCTTTCTCTTTAGCTGTCTAAGCAGAGATTTTCAGATGTTTTGGGGAGTCAATTCGTCAGTTGGGGAGGCATCAACAAATCCACGGGCTAATGGATGAGGTGAGTCGGGCTGGGTTGAGCTTTTCTATAACGTTTAGGAGTCCTTTTGGGATGGACAGCACCTTGCACTGACTCAACTGTGTGCACGATTCATGACTTCCATGCCTTCCATCCACATCCAAAGTAAAAGTGGTTCCAAGCCCCTAAGCAATCTGCCACCACCCTGCTCCCCAAGCCACTTCCTGAACTCAACTCCTATCACCCCCATTTGCTCAGGGTCAGCCACCTTGTCGCCCTGCGTTCCTGGCATTTTCCCACTTCTGCCTGGAGCTCACCGTTGAGGGATTTCCACACCCTGTCTTCACCCGGAATGTCCTCTGTCCTTTTTCATTCGTACTTCTCTTCATGGTGCTTTTTATCGTCTGACCTGCTACTTATTTTACATAATTGTTTTTCTGTGAATTAATGCACAGATGCATTCGAAACTGTCCACTGACAACCATTCCGTGCAGGTGGCAACACCACGCTGAGCGCACGGAGGCATAGCCCGTGGCAGGCTCCATGAAGTTGAAGACAGTGACGTCGAACAAAACAATTACTAAAAATAAACATTTTATCAACCTTTGCTCATCCTGGGCCTCTGTCCCTCAAATCCAGACGCCTGGTCTGCTGTATGTTGGAGGACACTGCCGGGTTCTGCAGATCTTGGGGCTGAGTGTGGCGGGTGCGAGGCAGCGGCAGGAGTTCGGGGGGGCATAGGGAAGGGAGGAACAGGGCATTCCGTGTCTTCTCTGCCTCTGGTGCTGGCTGCATCTCCTTCTGGAAGTGAAACTACCCCATTTCCTTGTTCCTTCAATCCGGGGTTCCTAGTCACTTCTTGCTGGTGGTAACGTGCGCATGGCCTCACTTTCCACCAATTCAATTCTCAGTTCTTTCAGCGCCAGTGCGGCTGATTATCTCTATTAGATTTTCTCCTTCAAAACCTGAAGGATTTCTGGCTCTTCGTTTGGGTTTTTCCTTTTTGCTTAGATTCTGGTTTGTGCCTCATCATCCTGAGTGCTCCTTTGAGAAAGACAGAGCCCAGCACGACATAGGTGCCCCCAGACCCCAGGGAAATGTCCAGGGACAGGCTTTCCGGAAGCGGGGATCTGTGACTCATTGAGAAGGGATCATGGAAAGGACTCCACAGGGAAAGCAAAGGTGATGTGCTTTTCGGGCACATATGAAGTAACAGAATGAATGTCACCAGATCTGCAGCATAAAGAAGGACCTGATGAGGCAGGAAGCATTGCTCAGCCCTTCTGGGTCTTCTCGGCTGTGTGCAGGGTTCATCCTCCAGCGCATGGGTCTGAAACAGGGAAGGTCCAAGTAGAGGCCTCATCTGACTTGCACGGTCTACAGTTGACTCGTTACAATGGAAAGGAGGCAAAGGAGGAGGTGAGGAGGCCAGGAGGGGGGCCGTTGCAGAACCGCATGAGGTTATGGTGGTTTGGACCAAGGTGGTGACTGAGGTGTAGACAGGAAGTGAAGAGCCCGAGAACAGCCAGGTCCTGGCCTGTCTTTTCCTACTCCCTTTCCTTCCCCAGACTGCGGACATGCTCTGCTTGTCCCTGTGGTCAGGGCTGCTCCCAGCTCCATCAGCTTTATTTTATGTTGGTGCCTGGAAGACTCACCTCAGAGAGAGGAGGCTCTGAAGACAACGAGAAAGGCAGCCAGGCGAGCAAATGCTCGTCCTCACCGTCTCCTCCGCACAGACTAACTGGAGAAGAGGTTCCCAAGAACACGAGGCTGTTAGGAAAAATGTGCCCCACCGCTCCCCTTTCTCACGTGGTGGCAGAAGGCTTCAGAACAGGCCAGACTTGACTGTTCTAATTCTGGGCCTGCTCCATCTTCCCCGTGCACGGACTTGGCTCCTCAGCCTTGCTTCCGTCTGTGTCTCGGGGCATTTCCAAGGCCTCCATGAAGGTCCCCGAGCCTTTGCCAAGGACTTTGGGAATGACTTCTATTGTTTCTTGCAACTGTTCCTTGTGGTGAGGGAGCAGTTCGATGCCAGAGCAGAGAAGTAGGACCAAATGACACCGAATAATAAAGAAGGCAATCTCATGGCTGCTGAAAATGCCGGGAGCTTGAAGCCAGAAGGTTCCTGACTGAGGGCATGCCCTTACTCTGTGACTCTGGAAAGTTCATGGAGAAGTAGCGAAGACTGGCTTGTGGTGTAATAGTTACTCACATGTGTCCAACGTTAGTCATGGCACAGGCGCCAGGCTAAGAGCCTTGCATACATTGTCTCACTTAATCCTCTCAAATGACTCCTATGCAGACGGTTTCTTTCCTTTTTTTTTTCTTTTTTTTTTCCAATCTCCACTTTTTTCAGGTTAAGGAAATCAGCTCAGAGAGGTTAAGGAAGTGACATGAAATCACACGGCTGACAAACCATAGGGAAGGATTTAAACTCAGACCATCCTACCTCTCTTTGCTCTTACTAATCCCTACAACCTGAGCTAGTACCAGGAAGAGGAGCTTTGGAGCCCAGGCTGGGATCTCCATCTGATATCCATTCCTCTGCTTTGCCAGCTGCGTGTCGTCAGGCAAACAGCTTGCCCTCTCTGGGCTTTCATCTTCCTTATCTGTGCAATACACTACTACTACTAACCTCTGCTTGCGGCGTGGGATTCTCCCAGATACAGCATACTGGGGAGGCTGTTATGAGCCTCTGGATAGAACCAGTACAACATGGTCCTCCCTCTACCCAGTCCTTCCCACCCCCCACATATGTTTGACCCCAGCCTTGCCCCTTAAAGAGCTGTGCGACCCTAAATGAGTCATTTGAAAGCTCTGAGTCTTACATGCACAAAGTAACACCAAACCTGACTTGCCTAGAAGTGTTGTAAGGAGGTTTGAAGGGCAAAAATGTAATACAGAGCAACCCACACACGATAGGTGTTTATTTTCCTCTCTGTAGGTAGACCTTACATTGTTTCTATTTAAAACATTTAAATAGTAACTGCTCTGTCTCCCTCACTGTATCAGATGAGATTATTCCGTTGATATAATTAATATACTGGGGGAAAAAAACACACCAAAATACTATGTGGTGCTAAAAATTACTGTCATTACTAAATTATTTTAATTCTTTGGATAATTGTAAAGAATGAGCAATTAATGCCATGTACTAAATTACCTAGTGCTTTTCAACTTTACCTATTCATGTATTCAGGGCTCTTAATTTTATGATCCGTTCATTGTTTTTACATATAAGAGAACAGGGCACTGCTTGTCTAGTCTGTTTCTAAGAATTGTTGATCCTAGCAGAGTGAAGACATTTTTTTTTTAAATGAGCTGTAACTAGGGGATGTGAACACGAATTCAAAACCTCTAATATCCGTGCAGCCTCTTTTCTTCCTCACATCACAATTATCATTCCACATGCTAATGATCAAGCCCCCCATTTCCAGGTGATCGCCCCACTAATGGCATAGAGATGAGAACGGGATTAAATGTTTGCACTAGGGGCTATGCTTAGTTGAGTTCCTTCTCTGCTTGTTGCAAGCTTTGGGTTTTGAAATTAAAGCTAACAAAAATTATGCCATTTAGAAATATAGCTAAAATTAGAAGTCTTTTAAATATGATAACAAGTCTATAGAGACTTGGACTTTACATTTCATGTTCAGACATGTGGTATAATTTTAGAAACAAAGCACATTCCATTTCTAATATTTAAAAAAAAAATGTATCCAGATTATATATGGCTGTCACGTTGTCCCAGAAACTATGTCAAATGCTGAGGAGGGAAAAGACAATATAAACCCTAAAATAGTTTAATACGCAACATTATCTCACTTAACGTACTCATTTTGAGGAAGGCACTTCCATTATCTCCAGTGGCAGGGAGAAAACTGAAATTGGCACGTGCGCTGAAGTCAAGTACTTATTTGGGATCTACTGGGATATTGGATATCGGGATCTACTGTTTGGCAGGCACTGTTCTTGGAGCTTGGGAGGTGTCTGTGCACAGAACATGCACGGCCTCTATTCTCCATCTCCTATTATTCTAGTGGTGCAAACAGATCATAAAACATTAAATATATAAGGAATAAGACAACCGAATTTGTGTTAAGCACTGAAGGCTGAACACAGGCCAGCGATGGGAAGACTCTGTGGAAGAAGTCTCCAGAAGGAGAAGCAGGAGCAGAGACTAAGGAGCAGGAGAGGAGAAACAAAGCCACAAAACTGGCTGAAGCCAGTGAAGAAGGGGAGCAGGCTGGGGAGTTAGACAGATGGTAGGTAGGGGACAGAGCCTGAAAACCTTTGTAGATGACAGCCAAAAACTTCTACTGTATTCCAAGCATGCAGGGAGGCATCGAAAGGTTTGAAGCAGAGTGGCTATATTTAATTCTTTTTTAAATTTACTTTGGCTATTATTCTCTGGAAAATGGATGACAGAGGGCAAGAGTAAAGGGTCTTAAGGTGGCCCAGGAGAGAGATGATGTCAACTTGTACTAGAATAGTGGGAGCAGACATGGATCTGAGACTCCAGTGGTTTCCAGAAATAGGGTTGGTGTTTGACTGGATTTGCGAGGATGAGGAAAAGGGATACGTTGTGGATTTTCTGCTTAAACAATTGGATTTGTGAGAATTTCATTAACTGATAAGAAAAACTGTGGACATAACAGTTTTTAGTTTGCTTTTAAAAAATATGGCACAGGAGATTTAAGTTGTTCCTTTTGAGCTTTTTTTTTTTTTTTGAAATATTAAACTGAAGATGTTCTGTAGACAGCTGGGTATACATATTTGAAACTCACAATGTTTGTTTTGCATATACAATTTGTGTTTCCTGCTTATTTTTTCAAGGACTTTATTTATTTAAGAGAGAGAGTGAGAGAGAACACAAGCTGGAGAGGGGTAGAGGAAGAGGGAGAAGCAGGCTCCCCGCTGAGCAGGGAGCCCAATGTGGGACTTGATCCCAGGACCCTGGGATCCTGACCGGAGCTGAGGGGAGACACTTAACCAACTGAGCCACTGAGGCACCCGGGTTTTCAGCTATTAACACTATCCAAGATCATGGGCCGGGGTGAGGTCACCTAAGAAAGAGTTTATCCAGTGAAAAGAGGGAAGGTAAGACCTGAGCCAAGGGCTGAGATGCTTAGAGAGGATAGATAATTCGCTCAACATTTCATGGCTAGTAAGTGACAAACTTAAACCCTGACTCCAAAGTCCATGATTTTATTTTTATTGCCTATGAGATGATATTTTAAGTGAGCTTTGAAAAATAGACTTTTGAATGAATAGACTTTTATCCAGAAATATTGAGAAGGGTAATACAGGCTAAGGACAACGTGGTATTTACGGCACAAAAGTTGAAGAGGACAGAGAATGCACAGAACATGGCAATTTTGCTGTTCAGTGTGGTTTCAGTGTAAGGTCTAGGGAGAGACATATTAGGGAATGAGTCCATGTAGGATGTAGGGAAAATGAAAAAATAAAAAGTTATTGGTTTCTTCACTGACTAAGGATTCATTAGTGAAAATGGCATTTTAATTTAGCCAGTTCTGGAAAGTAGATGATCATACATTTGGATGTTTTACTGTCCCTGTGTATGAATGACTGCGTGGAACAGAGATTCAGCAGTTGTTCTCTGTGACTCCCAAAGAGAGAATTAAGAAGAGACACTTTTCTGAGAGTCAGTTTCACACTAAATTAATAAAAGTTTCCAGCAGTGTCTGACCTCTCTAAAGGGAATTGTTGCAAGAAGCTTCCCATCATCACAAGTGTTCAAATGTACTTCGGATTCAGCGTTCAGTAAGAATGTTTCTCTTTTGTTACATATTTTTCCTTTTTCCTTTCAACTTTCCAAGAGATGGCCAGTTCCTTAGTCCGTTTTGGCTGTTCTAAAAACAATTCTATAGACTGGGTGGATTACACATTTATTTCTCACAGTTCTGGAGGCTGGGAAGTCCTGCATCATCAAGGCACGGGTACACTTGAGTCGGATGACAGCCCACTTTCTGGCTCTCGGGGGGGTTTTCCGGCTGTGTCCTCACTGGCAGAAAGGGTGGAAGAGGTCTCTGGGACTTCTCTCTTTCTCTTTTTCTTTTCCTCCTGTTTTGTGAGAAATAATTGACATCCATCTCTGTATAAGTTTAAGGCATACAGCATGATGACTTGATTTACATATATTGTGAAATGATGACCACAAAACATTCAGCTAATACCATCTTCCCATATAGGTGTAATAAAAAGAAAAGAATGAAGAAAAGAATAATAATAATTAAAAAAATTTCTCCTTTTGGTGAGAACGGTTAGAATTTACTCTTAACAATTTTCCCATAAATCAGACATCAGTGTTATTTACAATCACCATGCCATACACAAAATCCCTAGTAATTCTTTACCTAATAACTGAAGATCTGTGCCTTTGGACAACCCTCCTCCAGTTCCTCTCCCCCCCCCCCCCCGCCCGGCCACCGTCTCCCCTCCCCACATCCCCCTAACCACAAATTTGATCTCTTTTTCTATGAGTTTATGGTATTTGTTATTATTTTTAGATCCTACATGTAAGTGAAATCATATAGTATTTATTTTCATGTTAGACTTATTTCACATAGCATAATGCCTTCAAGGTCCATCTGTGTTGTTGTAAGTAGTAGGATTTCCTTGTTTTATTTTATGGCTGGGTAATTATAATAAATATATATTTATTTATATTTATATATCTCACAACTTCCTTATCCATCCATTGATGGACGCTCAGATTGTTTTTATGTCTTGGCTATTGTAAAAAAATGCCGACTCTGTATGTATGACTAGGAAAGTGCAGGTATTTTTTTGAGTTGGTGTTTTCCTTACCCTTGGATATATTCCCAGAAGTGGACTTGCTGGATCACAGAGTAATTCTATTTTTAATTTTTTGAGGCTCCTTCATACTGTTTTCCATATCGGCTGCACCAATTTGCACTTCCACCAACAGTATGCAAGGGTTTGCTTTTCTCACCTCTATGCCAGCATTTTCTATCTCTTCTCTTTTTGATGATGGGCATTCTAACAGCTGTGAGGCGATATCTCACCGCGACTTTGATTGGCATTTCCCTGATGTTAGTGATGTTGAGCAACTTTTCGTGTACCTGTTGACCTTTCATATATCTTCTTTAGAAAAATGTCTTTTCAGGTCCTTTGTCCATGTTTTAATTGGGCTATTTTTTAAATTTAAATTATATATATATATATATATATTTGCTATTGAGTTGTAGGAGTTCAATGTTTTCAGTATTAGCCTTTTATCAGATATGGCGTTTGCAAATAATTTTTCCCATTCCATAGGTAGCCTTTTCATTTTGTTGATGGATTCTTTTGCTGTGAAAAAGCTTTTTTAGTTTGATGTAGTATGAGTTATTTATTTATTTATTTATTTATTTATTTATTTATTTATTTATTGTTGCTTGTATTTTAGGCATCATATGCAAAACATCATTATTAAGACCCTTGTCAAGGAACTTTGCTCCTATGTTTGCTTACAGTGGTTTCATGTTTTTAGGTCTTACATTTAAGTTTTTCATTCACTTAGAGTTTATTTTTGTGAGTGACATAAAATATGGGTCTGGTTTCATTCTTTTACATGTGAATATCCAATTATCCCAGCACCATTTATTGAAGAGACTGCCTTTTTTCCATTGAGTATTCTTGTCAAATACTGGTTGACCATATATGCATGGGTTTATTTCTGGGCTCTCAGTTCTGTTCCACTGGCCTATTTGTCTTTTCTTATACCAATACCATGCTGTTTTAAATACTGTAGCTTTATAGTATAACTTGAAATCAAGAAATGTGATGCCTCCTGCCTTGTTCTTTCTCAAGACTTCTTTGGCTATTCCAGGGTTGGATCTCTTTTTAGGGGATTAATCCCATTCAGGAGAGTCCATCCTCATGACCTGATCACCTCTCACGGGCCCCACCTCCTAGTACTATCACCTTAAGGGCTAAAATTTCAACATACTGATTTGGGGAGAGGACACACATTCATCCTGTAACCATCAGTTTTAACCCAAAATGTTCACCTTGTTTCTTTTTGCACAAGTCCTTTTTGGAAGTATTTGTTTTCCCTCATTCCTTACCAAGCTCTACACCTGTACCGATTTCTGACATACATGAATATAATAAAATAAAGTATGCTTTTATCTTTACCTACATCATATGTGTTCATGACTTTGTACATAAAGTCTTGCTGAGGGAGAAGTCAGAATACAGGGGCACCTGGGTGGCTCAGTCATTAAGCGTCTGCCTTTGGCTCAGGGGGTGATCCCGGCATTCTGGTATCGAGCCCCACATCAGGCTCCTCTGCTGGGAGACTGCTTCTTCTTCTCCCACTCCCCCTGCTTGTGTTCCCTCTCATCAAATAAATAAATAAAATCTTTAAAAAAAAAAAGAGAAGTCAGAGTACGGCATGTAACTTTGTAATAGTCAGGAAAGAAAATGGACAGAAGGGGAAAGAGAGTGTAGAAACAAGAAAAGGAAGAATGGAGACTTGAGTTTCCTTCAATTATTATAAACTGCTTATGCAATCAGTACATTATTGCCATCTGTTCTTAATGTTGAGTCATGAATGTGGTAGATGTAGATGTCATAATAATTATAGTCATTTCTATGAATAGCTTTACTCTTATGCCTATACTGCTATGCAGCAAAATAAAAACAGCTTCATTTCTAAACTAGAGTAACTTGATTGTAAACTTTACTTGACCACATGTAGCTTTGTTAAGAGCTTCTTAAATGTGACAGATTAATATTGAGGAAAGAATATGAATTTTGAAATACAAAAAATATTTGTTAAGCACCTATGTCCACAAATTCCTAGCTATGCAATCCTTAACACGTAGAGTAACCTTTTGAGCCTCGGTTTCTGATCTGTAAACTCGGGATGATAACGCTGACTTGTTTGGTCATTTAAGAATCAAGCAAGATAATAAATGTAAACAATTATGACACCTACTAATCAGTTGTTGAAAATCACCCCTTTTCCTTTAGAAGGGGAATGGGACGAGAAAAGGCACCATCCCTGAGGTGTTGGATACACTGGGGATGTGTAACTTTAGAAAACTCTAAATTCTGGGGGCACCTGGGTGGCTCAGTTCATTGAGCACCTGACTCTTGATTTCAGCTCAGGTCACGATCTCAGGGTCCTGAGACTGAGCCCCACATCAGGCTTTGCACTCAGCATGGAGTCTGCTTGTCCCTCTCCTGCTCCTCTCCCAGCACTCTGTCTCTCTCTCTCAAATAAATAAATAAATAAATAAATAAATAAATAAATAAATAAAATTTTAAAAAATAGAGAAAATTCTACGTTCTGGAGTGAGTTTTGGCACATGAATTTGTGCTTGGAATTAAAGTTAGGTTAATAACAAACAAAGTGACCAAATTCAACCTTTATTAGGAAGCAGTAAATTTCAACCCTATGAGATACAGTGAGCATTTGACCCTGAAGGCAGCATAAAGGACTGGAAAGACAAGACAAAATTGGGGGTGAGTTTGAGTGTGTGTGTTTGAGTGTATATGTAGGAGTGAGGTTATGTAAGTGTGCGTATGTGTATGTGCATGTGTGTGTGTGTGTGTGTGTGTGTGAGTGTTTGTGTGAGTCAATTATGTGAGTGTTTATGTGTGTGTTTAGAAAAGGGGAGGAGACATGATAGCCTCTGAGAGCAGAAACAATGTGGGGAGTAAGCATGTGCAGCTGGACAGCGGTCACATGGCATAACAAGCACCATAGGAGGAGAGCAACGAACACATGACTATGGTATGATGGGATGGAATGGGTTCTGACCCCCTTCCATAGTCACAGGCCAGGGTGTGATGGGATGGCATGGGTTCTGACCCCCTTCCATAGTCACAGGCCAGGGTGTGATGGGATGGAATGGGTTCTGACCCCCTTCCATAGTCACAGGCCAGGGTGTGATGGGATGGCATGGGTTCTGACCCCCTTCCATAGTCACAGGCCAGGGTATGTTGGGATGACATGGGTTCTGACCCCCTTCCATAGTCACAGGCCGGGGTGTGATGGGATGGCATGAGTTCTGACCCCCTTCCATAGTCACAGGCCAGGGTGTGATGGGATGGCATGGGTTCTGACCCCCTTCCATAGTCACAGGCCAGGGTGTGATGGGATGGCATGGGTTCTGACCCCCTTCCATAGTCACAGGCCAGGGTATGTTGGGATGACATGAGTTCTGACCCCCTTCCATAGTCACAGGCCAGGGTGTGATGGGATGGCATGGGTTCTGACCCCCTTCCATAGTCACAGGCCAGGGTGTGATGGGATGGCATGGGTTCTGACCCCCTTCCATAGTCACAGGCCCGGGTATTTTTGGATGGCATGGATTCTCACCCTCTTACACATTTTGGATTTGAAAGAAGTTTCTTGGACAAGCTCAGACAAAGCTGGAATGAAATGCCTTATATCCAGTACTGCTGCATAAATTTGGCACACATTTGCCAACAATGTGGTCCCTAGGAAAAGATGAATGACAGATAAAATTCAGCCCACAGCCTGCCTGCCATACCATTGGCCCACCAGGGAGCTGCCTTCTCTGGAGAAAGAAGTGTCTTGTTTTCTTTCTTTTATTTGCATAAGGATGCTCTATGGGCATCTGGTAGCACTGCCCACCGCAGGAACTAGAGACCCCAGTAGGGAAATGAGTAATAAGAATGCGTTGTCAGAATAGACATCACCGCACCTCTTCTTGTCCACATTATGAAGCCTGAGTATTGGCTCAGAATACAAAGAAAATAATAGGCTAAGAGGGAACAGTGTTCTGACTCAGGATGAGTCAGCCTTATTTTCCTTCTCAAAATGTGTCTGTCTTCGTTAGCTCAGGCTGCTACAACAGAACATCATTAACTGGATGCCTTAAACAACAGACATTTAAAGCTGACCCTTGAATAATGCAGGGTTTAGGGGTGCCAGAGCCCTCCACAGTAAAAAAATCCACATGTGACTTTTGAGTCCCCTAAAACGTTGATACTAACAATTTACTAATGACCAGATGTTTTACTGATAACAATTAACACCTTTTGTACAGTATTATACACTGAATTCTTATGATAAAATAAGCTAGAGAAAACAAAATGTTATTAAGAAAATCATAAGAAAGAGAAAATACATTTACAGTACTGTAACGAATCCACACATCAGTGGACCCATGTATAAGTGGACCCGCGCAGTTCAAACCTGTGTCGCTCAAGAGTCAGTTGTATTTCTCACAGTTCTGGGAGCTGGAAGTCTGAGATCAGGGTGCCAGCAAAGTTTGGGTGAGAACTCTCTCCCTGTGTGCTCACATGGCCATTCCTTGGTACATGTGCATAGAGAGAAATATTCCTCCTTCCCTTCATGTTCTTGTAAGAGCACTAATCTCATTATAAGGGTCCCGCCCTCATGACCTAGTCTAAACCTCCCAAAGGCCTCTCACCTCCCAACACCATCACATTATGGGTTAGGACGTCAACATGTGAATTTTGCAAGGACATGAATACTCAGACCATAATAACCTAAGTGACTTAGATGGTCATTGTAACCCTAGGTAGCATGGGACCAAGATTACAGTACCAAACCTCTGGGTAATCCTGAGGGACATAAAAAAGATCCAACTGGAACTAAAATTCTATGACCCTGATGCCTGGCTTTGACAAGCAACAATGGGTCTTTGCCAACTTGCATTGCTTCCCTGGTCTGCACTTTTTTTCATTTTTTGCACAGTCTATCTTTGTAGAGATGTATGTAAATGTAAAGTCTATGGCAAACTTCA
The DNA here is from genome assembly GCF_023065955.2 of Ursus arctos. Lineage (NCBI taxonomy): Eukaryota > Metazoa > Chordata > Mammalia > Carnivora > Ursidae > Ursus > Ursus arctos. The sequence continues at coordinate 8,235,054 of NW_026623111.1, read as the reverse complement.
GCATGTGAATATCTGAATAAAATGGTATTTTGTATTCAAATCATTGAATTTTGAACTCAGAAGGACTTAGATGGGTTATAATAGAGCAATCTTATTTTATAAACTAAAAAATGGAGGTTAAAGGATTTTTGCTTTTCTGAATACCTAAAGTGTGCTTCTTGGAACATTGGAATTAGAACCAGATCCCTTGGTATAGATCACAGTCATTCATTCGTTCAACGATTACATGTATAGAAAGTCCACCATATGCAAAATATGTGCTCCATTCTAGAAGAGCAACTGTCACTAAGAAAATACGGTAGCAGATATTCCAAGATCAAGACTGGAAAAGACTGATGGTAGCGAAGTAGTGATGGAAGGAAACTGGAAAGTTCAGCCTGAGGTAACTTCCTGCTGCTTCATGACCTGAAAGTTCCCATGTGCCCCTGAGAGGATGAGACCAGCAAAAGACTTCAGGTCAGGATTAAAAAAAAAAAAAAAAAAAAAAAAAAAAAAAATTATATATATATATATATAAAATATGTTAACACTTCATGAATGAGGAGGCCTAGAAAATTTTGGATGCACATCAGTGATATGAATAATATGCAACGTTGACTATAGGAAGAAGGAATTCAAAAAATAAATGTGGTTGGAGGCAATATTCTAGAGACATTAGAATGCTGGGTTACAAATTTTGAGTTTATTTTTCAAAAAAAAAAATCAAAATAGATCATCCATTAATGCATAACAGTTTCTGAGCTTCCTCACAGAGAGCAGGACCCACTGCCCTGCTTCTCCATAGGTCTGGCCCAATCATTTCAGCTTTGTTTCAGGCTCTGAGACCCAAGGGATGGGTCAGGCGTACTTAGAGAGTAGTTTAGTCACTAAGGAGACTTGGTGCCTGTTCTGGTCTCTGGTTAAAGCTCTAGCCAGTTGACTTACTCTTATGACCAAATATCCTTTTCATATAGCTAGCCCGGTAGCTGAGTGTTTATCTGGCTTATATCACTGCCCAATACATTACCAAAAAGTGTAAATGGAAATGTAGGGGGAGGAAAGTTCAGACAGCAGAGATTATGTCCCTAGTGTATAGCAAGTAGCAACTAACGTGTTCAGTGTTGACCAAATGCCAGATTATGTTTTAAATTGGGGAAAGCTACTGCTTTCAGGCTAAATCCAGCCCATTGCCTATCTGTTTAAATAAAGTTTTATTGGAACACACTATTGTCCGTTTATATACATACTTACTATGGCTGCTTTTGCGATATAGCAGCAGAGTTGAGTAGTTGTGACAAAGACTACATTGCCCATGAAGCTTACAGTATTTACTCTCTGACCCTATACAGAAAAGGTCTGCTGATCCTTGTTCTAAATGCTTTATCACAAATCACGACCTATGTGACCTTCAACAAAGGCTTCATTATCCCCCAAAATAAGCCTCAAACTCATTAGCAAGATCTATATCTTCTCCACTTCCTCTCAACATTCTTTCTCTTCTTTTCTTTTTTTAAAGTAGGCTCCATGTCCTGAGGAGCAGAACATGGGGCTTGAACTCACAACCCTCTAGTCTTGAACTAGAGCTGAGACAAGAGTCGGATGCTTAACTGATTAAACCACCCAGGTGCCCCTCATTATTTTTTTAAATCATTGCCATCCTAGTGAAATGTGCAATGGTATCATTGTGCTTTTCATTTGTTTTCCCTAATGGTTGCTGATTTTGAGCATCTTTTCATGTGTTTATTGGACACCTATTCAAACATCCTCTTTGAATAAATGTTTATTCAGTTTTTTCTTGTTCTTAATTTTTTTATCAACTTCTTTGAATTCTTTATATATTCTAGATACAAGGGTTTTTTTTTTTGTTTTGTTTTCTTTTTTATCAGATACAGGATTTTTAAATATTTTCCCCCACTCTGTGGTGATCTATTTTCTTTCTTGGTCACCAGTGTAAATGGCATTATGTTTTTAACTTCGAATGCCACTTGTTTATTTTTAGTATAGGAAAGCAATGACTTTTGTGTATTAACTTTATTTCTGTGACCTTGCTATAATCACTTATTAGTTTCAGGGTTTTTTGTTTTGTTTTGGTTTTTGGTTTTTTGGTTTTTGTTTTTTTTTGCTAATTCTTTAGATTTCCTACATAGACGATCGTGTCATCTGCAAACAAACAAAAAAAAAACAGTTTTATGTCTTTTATTTTTTTTTCTAGCCTTATTGCAAGAGCAAGGACTTACAGTATGACACTGGAAGTGGTGAGGGGACACCATTGCCTTGTATCTTATCTAAGTGAAAGCTTCAAGTTTCTCATTATTAAGTATGTTAGCTGCAGGTTTTTTGTAAGATAGTCTACCAAGTTGAAAAAAGTCTCCTCTATTCCTAGTTTACTGAGATTTTTTTTTTATCATAAATAGGTGTTGGATTTTGACCTATACTTTTTCTGCTTCTGTTGGTATGATCATGTGATTTTTCTATTTTAGTCAATTGATGTGATAGATTACATTAATTGATTTCCAAATGTTGAACCAGCTTTGTAATCCAGAGATGATTTCCACTTGGTTGTGGTACATAATTCTTCTTCTTTTTTAAGCTTTGATTTGCTAATATTTTGTTGAGAATCTTTGCATCTACCTTCAAGAGAGATATTGGCATGTAGTTTTCATTTCTTGCAATTCCTATGTCTAGTTTTGGTATTATGCTAATGCTAGCCTCATAGAATGAGTAGGAAGTATTTTGTTTTCTTCTCTCTTTTAAGAAAGGTTGTAGACAATTAGTATAATTTCTTCTTTAAGTGTTTGGTAGGATTCATGAGTGACTGATCTGGGCCTGGTGCTTTCTTTCCTGGAAAGTTATTATTGATTCAATTTCTTTAATAGATATAGTCCTATTGAGATTGTTTTTTTCTTCTTGTGTGAATTTTGGCACATAATGTTTTTCAAAGAATTGGCCTCATTTTATTAAGATTATCAGATTTGTAGGCAAAAGAGTTGTTAGTGGTATTTCTTTATCATCATTTTCATTTCCATGGGATCTGTAATAATGTCCCCTCTTTCTTTTCTAATATGGGAGTTTGTGGCCTCTCTCTTACTTTACCCCCCCCCCCCTTTTTTTAAGTTAGCCTGGCTAGAAGCTTATTGATTTTATTGATCTTTTAGAAGAAACAGCTTTTGGTTTCATTGATTTTCTGCTTCAATTTCATTGATTTCTGCTCTAATTGTTATTATTTATTTTCTTCTACTTACCTGGGATTGAATTTGATATACTTTTTCTACTTTCCTCTTTTGGAGACTTTGATAATTGACTTTAGGTCCCTCTTTTTCTAATACATGCATTCAATGCTATAAATTCCCTTCTAAGTGCTGCTTCTGCTTGTAATGCAAGTGCCGAATATTAAGCTTTTCGATTATAATGTAAGTGCCTGACATTAAGCTTTTGATTGCTAAGGCATTCATTTCAAAGACATCTATCCTGAATAAATATATTACCAGCTCTATGACACAGTGACTAGCAAAACAATCAGATAAGGAACCAGGCAGCCCCACCCATAATGTTCCCTTGGTGACCTAGGTAACTGACCACTTGAGTGACCCCACTTGTCCCTTCCCACACCCTATCCTTGTTCTCATGCTTTAGGTTTGCCAATAAGGAGGGAACTCACAAAACAGTAGGTACCCCACCCTCAGACACTAATAGGCAGGGCCGCAGGTCTGTGCTTCCTCTCTCTATACTCACGTCCTAACTGCGTGGCCTTCACCTATGCTGTATACTCTCCATGTACTGTGAGTAATAAATCTTGTTCTCCAAAGTTCCTGGTGGTTTCTTACTGAAATGTGTTGTCCTGAAATCATAACAAGAATCACAAGGGCCAGTCTGGCCCCAACATTGGCTCCAGTTTGGGAAATGTCTGTGGGGGTTCATGACAAATAACATGGGCCCATGCTAAGTACCTCAGGCATTCTTAGCCAATGGTATCACTAACAATAGGCTGTATCCCCACAATTTTTCATGTCACTTTTCATTTTCATTTAGTGTAAGATACTGTCACATATGAATTGTTTCATTTCTGATCATTCAATTTTGATACTTTTAATTTTTAGTTTTAATGTTCTTTTGTGCAGTCATCCTACCTATCATCTCAAGTGTGATGTTAGTAAATAGTGAGAATAGAATTCTTAATAGTCCCTGATCTCAAGATGAAAACATTCAGTCTTTTGTCTGTTAGTATGATATTATCTCTGGGGTTTTTATGAATTTCCTTTCTCAGACTGAGGAAGTTCCTTCCTATTTCTGGTTTCTTGAGTGTTTTTTATTAAAGAAAGCATGTTGGATTTTATCAAAGATTTTATTTATCAATGGGGATGATCGTGTGGTTTTTGTTTGTTATTCTATTGATTTACTGTATAATATGAATTGATTTTCAGATCTTAAACCAACTTTGGATTCCTGGAATAAATCCCACTTGGTCATGGTGAATGATGTTTCTTATATTCTTCTAGAATAGACTTGCTAGTATTTCATTAGAGATTTTTATGTCTATATTCATAAGATATATTGTTCTGAAATGTCCTTTTTGTCTTTGTCTCTTGTTCTTCTCATCAAGTTTTAGTAGATTTTCTTGAATATTTTTTAAAATTTTCCATATGATCTTATGACAGTTTCCATATACTTTAAATAGTTGGGTTTTTCCCCCCACAATTTTCACCAGTTGTGTTTATTTCATTGGTGTCAGTACTCCATGGGAATAAGGTTCTAGGGTCTATGTTCTTAAAACAATATGTGATATAGCCCAGTTCTCTCTGGATGCATGATTACTGACTTGAGATATAAATGAATAAATGCTGTTAGGAGTGCCAGACCTATGATATGCACATTGAAAGAATTTTCAACCATGATGGCAATGAGGACATGAAACACCTTTTAATATAGAGTTTACTGACCTCAACTGTTTTCAAGGTACTATGTGACCCAGGTGACAATCAGCTGAATGATGGTTCCAAATTTAGACACATCTAAGCATGTCTAGAGTAGAATCATTATACATGAAGGAACAAAGAGGCTTAGGTGAACAAATTGTTACTAAAGGAAAAGAGGGTCATTCAGCAATTGTTACCAGGATCATTTACATGGGCCATGACTTCATGATCTATTGTACTCAGCAGGACAATTTTAAGAATGAAAGAGAGTGCTAATTATGAAAGAGAGCATCAATTATGCCATATAATATGCACAAAACATGACTGTTCTCAGCAAACCAGGACGTGCATTTATCCTGTTTATATAGCAGGTCTCATCCTAAGCATCACATATAGAATAGTCAGTAGTCATCAGGTCAAGTTCACATAGATCTTACAGCAGAGTGGAGGAGAATATGTTAAGAAAGCACTTATATGAAAATGTAATTACAAACTCTGATGAGGACTATGAAGGAAATGGACTGGAAGCAGTGGGAACGTTTTCCAAGGAAATCAAATATAGGCTGGGTATTCAGGGGAGTTTTTCTTAGGAGGTTTAAACTAATAACAAAAATATGAATAGGCATTAATTAAATGAGCAGGAAGGATGAAAAGAGCTCCAAGCAACAAAAGCAGCAGTTGCAAAGCCCCCAAGCAGAAGGGAGTTTGACAGATGCAAGAAGAGGTAAAATGGTTTCAGATGAGGATAAAAAAATAGGCAAAGATCAGATTATAAAATCTCTTCTATGCCATGTTAGAGCTTTGGCAAACTACTAAGGTGTTTTATTTAAAATGTGCTTGTGTGTGCGTGTGTGCGTGCGTGTGTGTGTGTGTGTGTGTGTGTGTAGTACAATGAAGACCTTGAAGAAGAGCTCTGAGCTTGTGGCAGAATAAAATAAAGTGTTTAAAATATCATTCACCATCACCTATTTTATAGGGCATGAAGCATTGCTGCCATGAACTCAAAATGTCTTCCAGAGTTCGAATAACAGGGTCGCCATGTTTTGTCACAGCCTCCACACGCCGGGAGGGAACAGGGGCTGGAGAACAACATAACCCCTTTTACTCTTCATCTGACCATTGTCACTGAGCAACATATGAGCTTGCTTGGCATTAATATAAATTGTTTTCTAGAAGCAAGTTTGTCCTGGTGCCTCCATGCAGGGCCCATGGACATATCTGGACATGTGTGAATCGGCAAAGAATTAACTGCAGAATTATTCCTTAAGAGCTGTCATTTCATTGAGTTTTACATAATTACAGCTGGTTTTACCACAAAATACCCTGGTCATTTTGATTTGGAAAAGAAATGAAGGATGACAGGGACAAGGACTGAAGAGAGAAGTACAGATGTCCCTTTTCGTTTTCATCTTAGAAAAGACTCTATCAGCCGTAGTCACAATAATACTGCATAACAAACCATCCAAATTCAGCAGCTTTCAATCACAAGCTGTTGTTCTCATGTCCAGCTGATCTAGGCTGAGTGATTGCTCTTTACACTGGGGGCCACCTGGGCTTGATTCCTGTCCAAAGGTTGTGTTCAGGTCCACTCCACAGGACTCCTTATGTTCTTTGGATCAGCTGGAAAAACAAGGAATATTCATCTCCTGGACAATTACCTGAGCCCAAGATTCCTGCATCAATAGGTAGAAAAGATTGCTCTTTCCACAGTGGGAGAGGAATAGAAATTAATACTTGCTGAACAGTAACCCAAATTCTCATCCAGCCTAAATCAGATAATTCCATATGAGGGTCTCCTTCAACTGCAAAGCAAACACCGATGCCAATCACATCATGATCATGTCTTCTCACAGGTAATGTGCCCTAATCCTTATGCTAACTTGAACCCTCGTTCCCTAAATTTGAATTTGAGAGGAAGCTTGCAAAACTCATGTTTGGGAATTCAAAATGCAAGACCAGAAAGGATTGGCACTGCATTTAAGATCTGTTCATCTCATCCTTCACTTCTTCACATCCTGAATTTCTTTGAAGTACTCAAAATTGCCAAGCTGTTTTATAATCCTTGGCTTGCTTATAATGCGCCTTTTGCCTAGCACACAGTCCCTGCCCACACCTTTGTCATTCTGACAAATACATTCTCATCTTTCAAGACTCAGATCAAGGGACTCTTTTTTGGCGTGTTTCCAGTGTTTGGCAGTTAGCAAGTGGCTAATAGTTTTGCTGCTGTTGCTGTTGTTGTTGTTGAATAATCATCCTTCTACATTTAATTAAACTGAGTCCCAGAAAGTAAAAGTGACTTATTCCAAATCACACAGCATGTAGTCCCCTTAAAAAAATCATTCAGAAGCAGTGACGGATGCAAACTGCAAGTTGCCAGTCCTTAACAATATGAATTGGTTTTGCGTCCTTTTAGTGGCCAGCTTGCAAAGACTCAAATTAGTTCTTAGAAAATCAATTGACTTGCAAGGTCTGGATTTTAATATCATTTCTTTAATAATTTAAGACCAAGGTACTTTTAGAGTCACCTACCCTCCTTTTTAATCATGAACTTAGAGTGGATTCTCCTCTTCATGGTCTTTAATTCTATCAAAAAGCATTCTGAAGGAGCACACATTTGAAATAAGCTCAAGAGAAGAAGTGGGGGGGGGGAGCCAGCTGTCAGATGTTTATGACATGGCACAGGGTATTTGGGATATTTGAACGGAAGTGACCAAGAACAGGACTAAATAAACTTGATCTCATACATACCTGTTGTTTTTGCCTCCCTGGGACACAGTCATCCTTATTTTACCTTCATCACTCTGTAACTCCTTATGTAGATTTCTCTACCTCTCTAGACAAAGGAGTTCCAGCAGACTTACTCCCCACATGACTAAGCTCCTGGAGAGGCATGGGACTCTGATCTGGGCAATAAGCATACCTATCCCTTGGCCAAGAAGGAAAGAACTCTTGACACAAACCAATCAAAAAGATTCAATTCCACGGCTTTTTCTAGAACTCTTGAGATAGAGAATCATCATTTCTGTTGATCTCGAGTATAGAATGATACACTTTTAACAGTGCAAGCAGCTACTCTTCTGCCACCACATTGGACCACCATGACTGACAGTTGAAGTAGAAATAAATCTTTTAAAGCCATTGGATATGGTAACGTCTGAAACCAGACCACTGGCAGGGGTTCTCATGTATGTGAGCTAAAATTTCCCATTTTTTCTTACATAGTTTGCATTGGCTTTCTGACACTTTCAAGTATGAGTGAGACCTTTTCCTGAATAGGAGCTTTACAAGGTGGTCTCAGGAGCTTATGAGAGGAGAGTCAGTTCAGGCAGGTGGATTATGGGCCATGCCTGGTAGCAGGCATGTGGTAGAGATCCACAGGGTCTGATGGATAAAGGAGAGCTTCAACAAGCAACCCAGCAGGGAAATATCATGTTAATTCCTACCCACCCCCAAACTTTTGCATAACATCTTAGTGTTTATGGTACACTCAGCCTACGCTGCATGTAAGAACATATCTACCAGTGGGGTAGGCATCAACAGTTTCTACAGTCAATACTCAGAGAGACTATGATTTTCCTTAACTAGTATGACCAGGAAATGGTAAATTCAGAAGTCTAGCCCACACCTTTTGACTACTAATTGGTGTCATGTTCCTTACAATATGACACACAGGAGATGAAATGAAGCAGAGAGCAGTGAATCTAAAGGCAGATAGTGACACTTAAACCTGGGTGTGAACAGAAAGAAAACATGAATGGCTCAGGGGTAGACTTCTACTGAGGGACTAAGACAGAAGCCTAGTTATTGAAACTGAAAAACAAGGTGAGAATTGGGCATAGAAATACGGCAAGAAATACATTTTTTTTAAAAAACTGTTCGATTATTCAAGAGTCTTAGCCAAATTTATTTTTTAAAACTTAAATGATCAAGATAAGGTAAAGTACCTGTACAGAATAGGCACTCAGTACATGCCAATTATTTTTCCTATAGAGAGAAACGAGATCAATTAAAGGATTACTACATGTAAAGCTTCAGAAGTAGAAGGTAATAGGACATGTTTGGGGAATGATAAGTAGTTTGGGTGCAATTAAGGTAAAGCACATAAAAATGTGAAAAATTATGAAGAAATGTCAGTTGAGGCCAGCGCGTGAGGGTGCATGAGTGCCTCGTTACAAAGGATGGGCTGTGTTCTTGAGGAAAATAGAAGACATGAACGTTAATTATGTTTGTTTGGTTTTTTTCCTTATCCCTTCCCAAATTTTACTCAGTGTTCCAAATGAAATATAAATGGTGCTACACCTTAGCTCAAAACTCATTTTTTATCTGGTAGGAAAGAGAGAGTCGGGTCATTAAATCACTTATGTAGCTTTTCTTTTAATCACTCGCTAAATGTATTTTAGTCATTCATCAAAGGGAATCGGGGAAACCATTTTCTAACTTGGAGTCTACTTGAGACCTGCTAGGGAAAATCTAACAGTTGATCTTCCCAGGAGAATTTTGAAGTTAGATTTCTTACAGAGCATAGTTCAGATCTGCCACTGAGAGAACTGTGTGATCTTGGGAAAATCATTTTCTCTTTCTCAGCTTGAGTCTCGTTACTCCTAAAATAAAGGACTTAGATTCAAAGTCAACTGCAATAAATGGTCCATTCAATGTCCAATCCTCAGAGCATCCTTGTAATTAAGAGTAGATGGAACTTTTGTTCTTAAGACTCAAGGATTTTGGTGAGGGCATAGAAACATCCCCCAAGTGCCCTGGGTCAGTAACTTAAAGCCACATAGACTGTCTGGGAAGCAGGTGACACAAGGATTTTGTGCACTAAATTTGACTCACGATGACCTTACGCCATGGACTTCATTCAAAGTTGATTCTTAGCGAAGATGCATCTTTAATTTTTGTGTGGTTGATTTTTTTTTGCTGATTAACTGGTGATACTGTTCGTGTGAATGGACATAGATTCATTAGAACCAGGTCACCTGACAGGTTTCTCATTCTCCTTTGATTCACCGGTGCTACTTTCCATATGTGAAGGTGGAAATCCTACAAATGGAATAAAAAATACAGTGATTTATTTACAAATAAATTGGCTTATTAATAGGATGTATATTTAAGGTCCTCAAGCCCAGGGTTAAGGGCTAATCACCACTGCGTATTTACTGCCTCTTTAGAGGGTAAGGGCCTCCCCACAGAATCATTCACTCTGGCGCAAAACCAGGATATGGGAGCCACTCCACTGAAAAGGCATTTGTAACACCGGAGGCATGAAACAAAATTAGGCTAATCTAGCCTCTGCAGATGACCTGAAACTTTCTTTCACTTAATATTTATTCCTACCATTTAGGATATATGATTGATTTTGAGCATTTCTTTTAGGATTTTATATAAGCCGGTACAGCTTCAGACATAGGACACATATGTAAAAGCACTTCGAAGGTATGTTTTACTGTTTACCTAAAGATAGTGTAGGATATTTACAAATCGACTTACGGATTTTCCATTTACAGCTTGTGTCAATAGTCCACTATCAACCTTTCTCTCTGCTGTTATGGGCTCTTAAAATCCTAACCCCAGGACCTCAGAAGGCAACTGTGTTTAGTTATAGGAGCTTTGAAGAGATAACTAGAGTAAAATGAGGTCATATGGATGGGCCCTGATCCATCATGAGTGGTGTCCTTATAGGAAGAGGAGATTATGACACAGACACGTACAGAGGGACGGCTGTGTGAGGACACAGGGAGAAGGCAGCCAACCGCAAACTAAGGAGAGAGTCCTCAGACGAAATCCAGCCTGTTGACACCTTGTTCTTGGACTTCCAGCCTCCAGAACAAAGTCAATTTTCTCTAGAGGTTAAGAGAGTGCCACGGAACTGATTCTCCCTTAGTATGAAGCAACCTCTCCACATCTTAATTTTGGATTTGTAGCCTCCAGACTATGTAAAAACACTTTCTGTTTTAAACCACCCAGTTTTGGGGAGTTCCTTACAGCAACCCCGAAAAATGAATACACAGCCTACCAAGAAAGTATAGTCTAATGCACTGTGTGAGTTTCTGATTTCTTGCAATTAATTGTATTCTGCGTAAATGGTAGTGTTATGGACCAAATGTGTGTGTCCACTCAAAATTCACAATTGAATTCCAATATGAAATCCCTAACAAAAGGATTCCTTCTCTCTTCATCCATGTGAGAACATGGGAAAAAGATGGCCTCTTATCCAAAAAGTTCTCACCAGACACGGGCTCTGCTGGTGCCCTCAACTTGAACTTCCAGCCTCCAGAGTTGTGAGAAGAACAAAACAAAACAAAACAAAACGTCTGTTGCTTGTAAGCTACCAAGTTGATAGTGTTTAGTTATTGTTCTGTTACATAGCAGCCTGAACAGACTAAGACAGGTAGCTACTCTACTAAATCATTTCTTTCTTTCTTAACTCTCTCCTCGAAGCCCAGCCTATGTTCTGTGCACTCCACATCTTGCCTTGAATTTTGTTTGTTTGTTTCCAATGAGTTCTGTGTCTTTTCATGTAAAACTCTGTATAAAATCTTTTATAAGATTCCATCTCTCCTCCAGATTCCAGGTAGCGATTAGTAGCGTTGCAATGATCAACAGTTTGCATATCTCCCTCTGTACGTGTGCAGACCTCTGTTTGGTTGGATGGAATTACTAGGTCTTAAGGCATGTGAATGTTTTATGCAAAAAGAAAATGCAAACTCTTTTCCAAAATAGGTTAGTGATCTACATTCCCACCAGCAAGGAAGAGTGAGTTTGAATAATGTTGCAAACTTTATATGACATTTACATTCTTCTTCTGTGAATTATCTGTGCATGACCCTCGTTCCCTTTTCTATTCATTCTTAAGATTTTTCTTGTAATTTTGATTATATATATATATTTGTCATTTCGATACTATATATATAGGAATATTATCCATTTATGGGATTTATTGCCTTCAAGGTATGAGCCTTTCTAAATCATCCTTCATTGCAATTTAGAGAAGTTTTTCTTTTCATTTTAAGGAGTCTGATATGCTGATATTTTCTATTGTGATTAATTCACTTGATGATCACTCAGAAAATTTGTCTCCATTCACAAATTGGATCGTTAGTTGCTTATATTTTTTCTAATTTTCATAAGTTATTATTTTTTCCATTTTGCCATCTGGGATGTAGTTTACTGTGTGGTATGGGAGAAAGACCTAACTTTAATGTTTTCCTCAAATAACTACATAATCATCTAAAATTATTTAGGAATAATTGTCTCATTCCACATGTTTTTAAAATTTCTTTTTATATATTGCTTTTTTTTCCTTGAGCCAGGTTTTATTTTTAACCCATTTTGCTATATCGACCTGCATATCTATTCCTCTGCTATAATCAAACTTACCTAAATACTCATGGCTTTTTACTAAGGTTTAAAAGTTAGCACTGCTATCACTCTCTTATTGGTCCATTTTTCCTACTTCCACGTGTCTCAGCGGGTCAACTTTAAGATCATTATGTTAAGATTTAAAATAGGTTGTGGGAGCACCTAGGTGGTGCAGTTGGTTAAGCGGTTAAGTGTCTGACTCTTGGTTTGGCTCAGGTCATGATCTCTGGGTCATGAGATCGAGCCCAGCTTGGACCTTCGTGCTCAGCTTGAGATTCTCTCTTTCTGCCCCTCCCCCGACTCATGCATGTACTTTCTCTCTCTCTCTCAAATAAATAAGTCTTTAAAAAATAAAAAAATAATAAAATAGATTGTGTATGATAGTATTTATAATTATAAGTAAAGCTATAAAGTAAAGTAGAAGTTAAGCTGCCAGGAATGAGCCCTAGAATACGGCGTGCTGTGTGTGTAGCCACATTTTATTTTCTGTTCTGGAAAATAAAACATCTTCTATTGTAAGGGGGATTATTGTTTCAATTGCCGCTTTACCACCCCCACTTTTGGGATGTCTACTCTGGGTAATTTGGACTTTTGTTCTCTGTTCTTTGTACGGATGAGTTTGCTCAGTACCATCCTTACCCAGCTTTCTGAATGTGGGGGGAAGATGTCCCTATTTTTCATTAGTGTCACTATGTCTGTATTGTTCAGTATTGGTTTGGGTTCGGTATGTATTTTACATGTGTCGTAGCTACAGCACGTTGATGCCATTGCGATTTTTACTTTATTTATGACTATATAATTTTTCTTCCTAACCTTTATCTGAATCGGTGTTATTCTACCCGAACATCTGCTTATCATCTGACTCACCAATTTTAGTCCCCCGGAGGATAAATATGGAGGTTTGTTTGTTTGTTTTTTAATAGGCAACCCGCCTTGATGCATTTTATTAATGACCACAGGTGCATGGTTGTTTTATTTTTACTTGTATCAGTTTCTTGTAATAAATCTTTTTCTATTTACCTGATATCCCACTAAATCTTCTTTTGATTTATTTGTCTCTGTTTCACAGTGCCCATTCCATTTTTGGTTTTGTTTGATTTTCACTTACGCTCCTGTGTATCCTGGATACATGTTTGCAAACATGTCAGGACCACGAGTGTGATTGCTTGTAACCCCAGTGACTGCAAATCCTGTTCTGCCTACTCAGACCAATTTATTATTGTTCCATGGCATCCTGTCCCGTGTAGAATTTGGCTGAGATTTTTTATTTTAAATGAGGTATTAGTATTAATATTTGCATGAAATAAACTGGAGTTGGTTTCATGAACATCTCCTTTATATTTTTAGCTTCTGTCCTGATCTCCTCTCTATGTGTGTGAGATGCGTGTAGAACGAGGACAGTTGTCACTCAGTTAAACCGATAAGGCATTTCCCTTTTCTCAGACTTTCCAGGTCAAGCAAATAAACATCTGTCTCTCAAGGACAGCTTGCAGGGCACTTGGAGACATGGCTAAGGACAATTCTCACTCCTTGCTTAAGGTGGTGGAAGAAGTGCTCAAGGTGGGTGCTTCTGTAACCTCTCGATGCAGCAGGAAATACTGGTCGTTTCACCCTCCCTTTGTGGATGAGAAGCATAGGGCTGTCAGGCTGCAATTCCATGGATAACAAATGGATTCCTATTTGTGATATACATACAGAAAATAAACACTGAGCATTGCCTGAGTATAAAAGTATATAAAGCACGTTCTGAATGTTCTTGCCGCACTAGTATTAGTCCTTTATTATAGGATACAGATCTAAAAATAGTAATCAATTAATGATGTAATTGGTAGCGCTTCTTTTCTATTTCAATAAGCTGCTCTGGCAGCACTGAGTAGAAAAATTCAAGTTAAAATGTCCATTTTTAATAAAAATTAATTTCTTAATTTCCATGTATCAAAAATTTGCCAATGAACCAATAATTTGCACAACATGTTCATGAAATATGATCCACCTTCAGCCACGGTGCACCCCTGCTCGTATGGAAGCTGGAAGACACGTCAGCATCTGCGTCAAAGAAGAGCTTTTCTTTTACAAAAACTGCATCCAAAGACTTCAAATAGAAATTCAGTTAATTCCAGTTCAATGGGTTTTATCTGTATCACAGAATCAAAAAAAGGTTTTGAAATATATATATATATATTTAGGAACAAGCATTTGACAGTTTTGTGAATGCTACTGTAAATTCAGTTAAAATGCAGTGATAAAAATAATATTATATTTTCATAGTGCTAATGTTAATATAAATTTTGGTAGGACACCACTTCATGGTAGAACAAAGTCGTGACTTAATTCGGACATCTGCAAAGCAGAAATATAGTTGGAATTGCTTGTGGTACATCTATGAATTATAATTGGGTCCAAACAAGCAGCAACATTTGACCGACTGAAATAAAAGCTTATACTTACTTGTCAAAAGTACGAATACATTTACATAAAAAACATTTAGAATAATCATACTACAAAATGTTGTTATGAAACTGGTATGGAATAAAACAAATATATGCTTAACATAGTTATGTGGTTTCTCTGCGGCTCATTTTCAATATGACTTTAGAAATGTTAGAATTCACTTTATAATTCACCCTAAGCATCCCAAGGTAAAAATAAAGATGTTTAAAAGAAATTCTTTAAACTTTCTTCTCATGTTTTTTCAAAGCAATTAGAAATTTTTATCACAGTGTTTAATAGTTGGAACTTAAAAATAAAAACTTCAGATTTTGAGGCTTTTAGTCAACTGTTATCTTGAAAACAAAAAACCTTGAATTTATTTTTACAACAGTGAGGGAAGGACTCGACAAAATAGGTGATGAGTCCGATATTTAATTTTGATATTATATAATTGCACCTTGTGTATTTCAACTTGGGGAACAATATTTAGAAGGAGCCCCTATATTTTATTGGATAAGTGATATTCTCCGTCAAATGGAATGAGTTTGAGAAGGATTATAATTTTGCTGCAGCTTAAGTTGATGAAACAAATAACATCTGGACAAAGCAGCTGACTAGTTTCTTATAAAAATATTTGTCAAATAAATGAATTTTTACTGAGGAGAAAAAGAGCAGTACCTTTGAACAAGAATGACATATTTAGGCTAAATATTTAAATATAAAAAGTTAGAAATGAGGATATATTCAACTTAAGAAAGTTATTCTCAATTTACATCTTAGTAGTTTATTTAATTAGAAACAATCTGCCTTGAAGAGAAGGATTAATTGGAAGTGCCAACAATTTTAAATTTATTAACCATAAAATACAACTCTGATCATAACTGCATGTGATTTTATGAAAGATGTTAAAGTAAGATTATACTGAAAAAAAAAAAAAACCCGCATATTTTTAAGAACAAAATACCAGTAACATGGTGTTAGAGACCGCTATGGCCACGAAACTGATTCAAGGCGTAGATGAGTACTAATAATGACCATTCTGTTTGTGTTCTTTTTAACTGATAGCAAATATAAAAATAATTTCTACTGTGATGTAGTTTATATGAATCTTATAAATAGATGTCATTTTATTTTTAGAAAGGATTTTTGCATTTAAAAACAAATTTTGAAAATAACACTCTAAGTTCACCAATATAATAAAACCTGCTAATCAATCAATAAACATGTGAAAAATACATTTTTCATTCACTACCTCAAAGTGACTCATTTTGAACATGAATCATGCAGTTTTAGTCACCACATTTAATTCTTTTCACTGTCCACTCAGGGATGGGCAAATGGTCTTCCATTGATGAAAAACTGGAGATTCTCCCCGCCTATCACGCATGCATTCATGTTGCTCTTCTCTGTATTGATACAAGATTTATCTTTTGCTCAATTACTGTTTCTTAAGGCATCAGTCCGTAAACCCCTTCTGTCCAACATCTGAATTATGTGCAAAGCGATAGGATTCCAGATTTGGAAGACACACTCCAGATACACAGGATCAGAATGGGGGGGGAGGGAGTAGGGAATTAGCATTTTCCATAGTCTTTGGATGCCTCTGTCCTGAGAAGCCACGCTGTTTGGTGCCACAAAACAAAACAAACAGATAATAAAAAACTAGGAATGTGCGAAAGACAGGAAAAGGCACTGACATTTAGGCTGCTGGAGAGCAAGACCTCAAGCAACCAAGGCGTGATGCTTTCAAGGAGAGAGAGAACTGGTAAAAGCCCATGCTGTGTGGTCTTTAAGAACTGTCAGCGAGGTTTTTAACCCACATTTTATTAAAGTCTCAAGAAAATATCCGGATTGCAAGGGATTAAAGAGCTTCGGCCGTTTCCCGTGGTATAAATTCCCATGCTCCCTGCAGTTTTCCCATGAGAACCCTGGGGATGCTTTTCCTTTCTTGGGACTGACCACTCAGTTAACATGGACTGGCCGGGAACACCCATCACAAACGTGACCGGATGGTCCTCTGTTCCTTCTTGTCTGGCAGAACTGAGAGCACACCTATGATGGAGAAAGTCTAGAACTTCAAACTGCAGAGTACCTTGAGGAGGGAAGGACAAATCTGGAAATGCCTTTTATTTTATTTTTTAAGGAGTCTCCACATCTCTGCGTAAGGAGAAAAAAAAATAGATCCTCTGCTGTAAGCTTTTCACTGGGCAGTTTTTCAAATTAATGCAGTTTAACTATTACATTAACTTAATGGCTATTTTCCCCTACTTTAACCATGTTAAATGTGCCGGCAATAATGAGCTTCATGCCGTCTCTTCCAAGTCTCAGAGGCATCTTTAGAGCTGCTGCTTATCTCCTGGATCATAAAGCTGCATAATTTAGTATTCAAACAATTCATTTAAAACTGAAGCCCTCAGAATTACCGTAAAATTAATCAGAACAAAGTCATCTTAACCCATCAGTTTGGTTTATCTCTAGTTAGCAAATTTGCAAGAGAAATTGAGATAAATAAAAACGTTCACCGAGCTCCAGTTTTCTTTTGGATAGAATCCTCTACTCCCAGAGATATCAATACAGGTCTTGGTGAAGGCGATGGGTCAGTGTTGTAATGATCCCTTCATAATTGTGATAAATCAGGACTTTCATCCTGTTCCGTGTTGTTAACTCTGGAGCTACTTCTTAGCTATATTTTGTTTTATTCTCATTATTATTTTCATAATAGTATCAAACATTTATTGAGGGTTCATATGATGGCAAGCCCTGAGCTCAAGTCTTTCTATGTTAATTTATTTAATCCTCAAAATAACCCTACGGGATTCTTACAAATGTAAACCCCTGCTTTGGAAATAAAGAGACGGAAGCACAGAGTGACTGACTAGCTTCCCAAGGCCACATCACCCACAAATCACAGAGCCAGCATCCAGAGCCGGGTGGTCTGGCTGCCTCAAAGCCAGCTCTCCCAACCACCCACTACACTTTTTCTACTTTGGGGGAAAATTTAGCATCTTCCTTCGGAAAATACTTTTGGAGCATTTGCTAAGATATTTTGGCTCTTCTAAATGATACCATTTTATTGCTCAGAGGCAGTGTTGTGGAGTATAAAGGACCCAGGCTTTGAGGTCAGATAAATCCTTGATTGACTCTGACTCCACCCCTCACTGCCTAAGTGACCTTGCGCCACTTAGCATTTCAAAGCCTCGGTTTCTGCAACCAAAAAAAAAAAAAAAAAAAACAAAAAAAAACCCCAAAGATAATTATACCTACCTCAAAAACCTATTTCAAGAATAAAAGATGAATGATAAAATCACAGTGCCAGGTAAGAAGAGGTCTCACGAGTGTACTTTCCCCTTCACCTTGCTCCTATTATTATTATTATTATTATTATTATTATTATTATTATTCGAGCGGTCTCAAATGGACCCATGCAACCCAAGAAATGTGAGCTTCCCAGAAATCCTGTGGAGGAAAACATTGCCACCTCGTGTGTCAATAAGAAATCTGACCCTACTGCGTGAGCTACTTACAAAACCAGACCCTAAGGAGAGGTAGTCCAGAGTTTTAATCTGTTTATCCAATTTTGCATAGCATCCTCCATACCAAAATGGCTCCAGGATTGTCTTTGCCTTCTTGATACTAGGGAGTGTGATGGGTGTTATGGTGGACACAAAGCTGGGCAGGCAGTCTTCCTTTATTAAGTTTGAGAAACTTCTCTTTTCATTAATGTGAGATTCCCCATTTCTCCTTACCAGTGCTCCTCAGGCAACCTTTGATCTCTGAGCTCTGTTTTAATCTATATTGAACAAAGAGAAAAATAAAGATGCAAGCATTCACCTAAATCCAAGTAGAAAAACAATGACAATGCATATACAAACACAAAATAACGAGTGACCAAAAAAACAGACAACTTTTCTTTTGTGTGGTCTTTTTCAAAAGATACTCGCATTTGTTAATTTCTTGGACCTTAAATGACAATCTGGTAGAATGAGAAAGTTGTGCCTTTTCCTATTCACAAGGGGGGAAATAGAGGCTGTGTCTTTGTCTAAGACCTCATACATTCTAGATGGCAAAACTGAAACCTTTCTATCTTCTGTCATGTTGGAAAGGCTGGGAAGCTATGAACTCCATCTGCATAGCCTCCCTTGCTGTGAGGGGTAGAGGAGGACTCGGGGATACCTGGGAGGTAGGACCGGGTCAGCGGCCATCACCCTGTAGCCCAGGACAGTTGGACACATGAGGTCTTCTCACAGCAGCTTTTCAGTGTTCCTTCTCCAGCTCGCTCAGCATTGAGAAACTGAAGCCCTGGGATTTTCCTCATGTGAACTCCTGATCCCAGGACTCAGTTCCAGGGACCCTATTTACTGCTGGGAACTCCTTTTGAAGCAGCCTTCCTGGCTCTCCTGGAGGCAATATCTCCTCTAGGGGATAAGTTTGGTGTCGCTCCAAACTTGCTTCTCCGGGCTTTCTAGTTTTGTGAGCACCTAATTCCCTGTGTTGAATCCCTTTCTGATAAACACTTTAGTGGTCTCTCTTTCCTGCCCTGAAATCATATACAAATTCAGGTAAGAGATCTCCATTTCTGCCAGGACCTCTGGAGGCAATGCTTTAATGCAT
Organism: Ursus arctos; assembly: GCF_023065955.2. NCBI lineage: Eukaryota > Metazoa > Chordata > Mammalia > Carnivora > Ursidae > Ursus > Ursus arctos. The sequence continues at coordinate 8,215,762 of NW_026623111.1, read as the reverse complement.
TTCAGACAAAAAGGAAAGCTAATAACTGAGTCCATGGAGAAGCGACAACCTACTTTGCATTAAAAAAAGAAAAATCAATTCTCTTCCTATTTAACTTGACTCAGAACTTTAGGTCTTCTTAGAAAGAGAAAACACAAAAAACAACAAGCGTTAAAAAAATAAAGAAAAACATGCAGGATACTCCTCTTTGCCCTTGCGTAAAGTACACTCGTAATGCCCCTGGATTTATATATCATATTATGTTTTATGAAGCATTTATAATATCTCATTCAGTTCATGCGACAGACCTCTGAGGTAAGCATGGGAGCATGGCAGCAGTTACAACACATTCTTCCCATTAGAAAACAAGGACCTTTAGGTGGGGCCATGTTGTTATGCTCCCTCCCTGGGGCCATAGATTTAACACCTGGTGGTGTCTAGCACAGACGCACGTAATAAAAGCTTAATGAATTTATGAATCTGTGAATTAAATTCTGGGAGGCTGGGTATCTTACCATGGTCAGAGCAAGAAAGTGGTAGAACCAAGATTTCAGAATCGAACCCTATGCTCATGCAATTATAGCAGAGAAAAGTCATTAATTACATTCATACGATTCTTCGAAAGCCTACACAATGCTTGTTAGACAGAAGAAAACTGCTGTAGGGCCAGGTTCAATGATCCCATAAAAATTCTAAAGTTAGACTCGAGTCCCTGCTCCGCCATTCATTAGCTTATGACAATTTCCCTGAGCCTCAGTTTCTATATGTATAAAATGAGAATGTTAATCGCTTCTTTGTACTCAGTAACTAAGAGACCACGCATGGGTGTGTCCATTGTTAGCCAGGGACAAATCTCATAATTCTTATCGTTTACATTTTTTAAAAAGCAGAGGTACAGAGCGTGGAATCTAATGGGCTGAGTGCTGATTTGGATGCATTGGCATTCTTCCAAACTTTTCATTTACTGTTTATAATTTATATAGAGCACATAACACCCACAGCATTTTTAAGCTTATGCAAATGTAGTTTAAATGTATCTAGTATATGGAGGAGGTTGTTATCTCCCACATGTCTGTCTTACTGTAGCAGGAAAAAAATCATTCTTCCCTGCCAAGATCCTGAGTGAGAGCCTTCCCTGGATGCTATCCACCTTGTAGGGTAAAGTGAGCCACAGATCAAATGATGGGGGCATTTGAGTTGGACCCTGAGACAGATCTGCTCAGTATTCGCCAGCAATTCAAACCCTTTGTTGGATTGGGATTTCATTCTTTATAAAATGAAAAAGTTGGACTTCATTTCTAAGTTCATGTAGCGCTCTGACATTCTTCGATTTCAGATTGTGTGTGTGTGTGTGTGTGTGTGTGTGTGTACTGCTTCTTTGTGGCTTTTGTGTTTTTGATTTTGTTTATTTGTTTTTATTTTTTAGGTTTACTTTCTAGATGTCTTCATACAAAATTCATTTATTTGGCAATCTCAGCTATTATCTGAATCTTACAGCAAGGTGGAAATTCTCACTGAAAGAGGAACTGAAAACTCTGTCTGAAAATCACTAAAATAGGTGCCAGTCCCTTTATAAAGGTATACACAGGTGAAAAGCCTTGCCTCGGTTCTCTGAAATTTCTAACCCTTTAGTTATTATCTGAAAACATCCCTGGCAGACATAGCTTGCATAAGAGCATGCAGGTAGAGACAGAGCTGGTCTTCCAGACTGTTACCACCAATAATCACTAAATCCCAAATAAATGAAGAGGTAAAATTGCCCAAGATTATCAAACTCAGTGGTGTCAGATCATAACTTCATTATTTTAGATTTCAGTTTATCCTCTTTTTCAGGTCAGAGACTTACTTCAAGAAAAACTCAATCCTGGATATTCTTCCTTCCCTGTCGTAGGCATGATTGCATCTAAATTCCCGAGTAGATGAGAGGGAGGACTTAATATAACATTTAATCTACATCCTCAAGTAGTATCATGGCATGGAGGAGGGCAGTGCCTCTGGCAGACGGCTACCATATTGCTCACCTGGCACCTGCTGTCATGAGTGGTGCTCTCTCTCCTTCAGCTATTTATGCAGGCATCACCTGAGACTACTGTGTCCCATCTGTTTTCCTATTTCAAGTTGCATGTTGACATCCTCAGAAGGATCACCTTGTCCTAATCACAGAGCCCCTGAAAGGCCACAAACTACCTCTCTCAGCTATGTTTTGCACCTCCCCCAAAGACCTGGAAAAGCCAACTGTGGGTTTGCACTTTCTGGAAATGCAGACTATTGAGTCTAGCTGTGTCCCTGCATTAGCCTGGTGTGCTCCTAGGTTGAGGACTTCTGGAAGAGCTTCAGATGACAAGATGGCACTGGTGATTTCTACTTGCAGATTCCCACCTCATCGGGAGATCCCATTACCCTCTCCCAGCTGTGCTCTGGGGTAGGAATCAAGTAAGGAGGAACAGGAGTCCCATCTGCACACTGCTCATGAAAGTGTGACCTGAGAGCTCCCCAATCTGACTGTATCATGATCCTTTTTCTGGAAAGGCTTTATTTCTTCTTGGGCAAGAGAAGAAAAGCTGGCTCAGGAAATATTCCAATTCTATTGCATGAGCCAGAATGTCTGCTTTAGAAATGCAAAACCAAGTAATTAAACTATTTTGTTCTATGGAGAACAAATTCCCCTGAGACAATGGATACAGTAAAAGGAAGTAAAGGGTAGGGAACAAAATGATGGTTACTACTTCTCAGTGGTATCCCACTACACAAGTGACTGGACAATATTTCTTCTTTTCTTCTGATGCTGGGTAAAACGCAATTATAGTGATTGGGGTGAAAAGTGTAGTCATAAAGTTTCCCTACCTCCCTGAATTAGTCTGGGGAAATCCACTAAAAGAGAAAAAAACATTGAATAGTACACTTGAAGTGAACTGTCAGAGAGATTGAGAGAGAGAGAGAGAGATATAGAAAGAGAGAGAAAGGTATTTTCTCACTTACTTAATGTGAAAGGGGCAGTTGTGTCATGGGAATCTGCAAATCTGAAAGTCCCAGATTCTAGAGACATGATGGATGGGTAAGTGAAAGACATTAAGACATATCTCTGAGAAGGTAATATGTATTCTATATTATTTATAAACATAAATAGTAAAATAAAAATGGAAATATGAATGTAATTAAACAATAAAGATATGCTTAATATAATTTATTATTTATATTAAATAGTATACAAATAATTATTTAATAAATTGATGAATAATAGAAATTAAATCTTCATCATTTGCCAAACTTACCAAATAAATGCATCATGTCTCTTAATTCTCATAATGACCCTTTGAAATAGCAATATCATTTTTGGTATTTTAAATAAAATACAATGAACACAGATAAAAATACAAGTTCAGAAAATTTAAATGGCTTAGTCCCAAACACACAAGTAGTAAGAAATTGATAAACTGCACTTTGCAGTTAAATCTGTGTGACCTCAAAGCCAGTGCTCTTTTTGTCCCCTGAAACCTAAGTTCTGTGTCCACTGGGGCACTTGAAGAACAATTTGGTCTATGGTGGGGTGCTGTTCCTCAGAACACCCTGGCCTTGAAAAAGTTTCCAGTTACTTGTTTTGTTTTTGTTTTGTTTGTTCATTTGTTTGCTTTCAGTGAAGTTGAACTCAATTCCTGCTGGACCTTCTTCCCCTTGCAGTAGTTATTGTGAATAAAAGCTATCCTTATCACATCCAGTGCCATTTATCTTACATTAAACAAGAGGAAGGTGGAGATAATGTTGTTTCAAATCTCTTAGATATGACAATTTTCACAACCATACCCTATTGTGTAGGTATTATGGCCCACAGTTTACATAAGAGGAAACAGGCGCAGAATAGCTAAGAAATCTGCCAAAGATTACATACTGATCATTGACATTTGGGGTTTGGACTTATACAGTTGGATTCCTGGTCTACATATTTCCCACCACTCTGCCCCAGTGCCTTAACCCAAATAGCGCTTGAGAGCAACACAGTCATGTAAGGACTTTGGATGTGGTGTTCAACTCTCCACCTTGAGGAGCACTGGCTCACATGGAGGGCAGTCTCAGTGTAGGGACGTGGACAGAAACTGTGCTTTTGAAAGATTTAATAATCAGGAAAGAATGAAACTCCATAGCAGCTCAGGGTTTGCAGCATGCCAGACCAAAGGAAGGCTATGTAATTTATTAACATTTAAGAAGGGATCGATCTCCTTTGAGATAAAGACCATTAAATCCCAATGCACATATGTGAGAGAATTGAGGGGTGTAGTTGAGATAGATGGGTGTGAGGTGAGTTGCTGAGCAGGATTATGTATACAACAAGTGATGTCACATTCTGATTTATAGGGATTTGAGGAACAAGTGTGGGGAAGGAAACATTTTCCTTTACTCTCAAAGTTCTTCTAGCTGGTGTAAGATTAAAATTGATATGAAGCAGATTAACGGGAGAAAAATTAAATTTAATTACATACATACAGAGGCACCATAAGAATATGAAGTCCCCAGGTAGTCAGGCAATTGTGATTTTTATGCCATTCTGAGCTAAGAAAGGGGTGGGCGGTAGGGCCTTGGACTTCAAAAGGAAGGAAGATAATTCACAGGAAGATGAAGAGTAAGTGCTCTGTAAACAAATGTTTGCTAGGACATACAGAAACATGGGTCAAAGGGAGGAATTTAACAAGCAGACTTTGCTAAGTTCCTCCCTGTCTACCACTCCTAGTTCACATTATAATGTAGTTTTCTACGGTGATAGCTCCCTTCCTGAAGCAAGTCCTCTAAATTCTTCTAGGAAGTTAGTGGGAAGGCAAAAAGAAAAAAATTTTGAGTTTTCCGATTCTTAAAAATAATCAGCTTGAAATAATCCTCATGTGAAAAGACACATTTTGGGTTGGCAAATTTTGCTCCCCTACAGAAGGAAAGAGTCAGTAAATTAATATGGAATCCAGTTAGTAAGGAAATTAAGGTAAAATTAAATCACTAAAGAAAGGAATTGAAGTTAAGATTTGAGAGCTTCAGGCATCTTTCACCTAATGTTTCAAGACTCCCAGATTCATTTTAAATTGAATCATATTGCACTGCATCTTCCTTCCTTTCTTTTCTTTTCTTTTCTTTTCTTTTCTTTTCTTTTCTTTTCTTTTCTTTTCTTTTCTTTTCTTTCTTTCTTTCTTTCTTTCTTTCTTTCTTTCTTTCTTTCCTTCCTTCTTTCTTTTCCTTCCTTCCTTCCTTCCTTCCTTCCTTCCTTCCTTCCTTCCTTCCTTCCTTCCACCATGTTTTTTTGTTTGTTTGTTTTGTTATTTTGTAGGTTAACTGGTCATATATTAGCAATTTTTTGTGTCATTAGGAATTTCATTTTATAAAAAATAACCCTAGTATTTTACCTTCCAATACATTTTTCCTCACAAATCCATTATATAAAATAGGTAAAAAGGAAGATGGGTGACTGTGAAATCTGGGAACCAGAGCCATTTGTGTTTTGTCATACTCCTAAGTCATCATGGTGCAATTTTTGGTGAATCTCGTCTGGAAGACTATGGCAATGGGGACTGGGAGTAGGAGCTAGAGATGAAGAATCCTGGACCCTAGACCTCTGTGTTCTGCTCAGTGACTGAGTCACCTGAACAATTCCTTATTCCAAGTTTCTGTTTCTTGTGTATAAAATGAAAAACATTGCTCAGTTGACTTCTAGGGTAATTTTCAGCTTCAAAATGTTGTGATCTTTAGAGCAAGCCCCATGATTGGAAGAACACAGTGTCCTGTACCTGAATATGTCTTATTGTTGTATAGATTACTTTTGGATATTTCTTCCTATCCTGATTTGAAGGATACCAAATTGGCAAGAACATCACATTTCTACAGAGACTAATTTCAAACCCATGTATGTGAACTTGGATCCACTTGAGCCTAGGGACTGTCCTGGCATTAATAATTGTTTCTATTCTCTGAAATTGGGAGAAAGGCTAACAGAAGGGATAGTTATACATTTCTTCCAGCTCTATGATTTCACCAAAATATATTACTTTTCCTCATTTGTCCAAAATACCCCTGTACTTCCAAGTGGAGTTATGGTACCATTCACTTATTCTTTAATTCTTATGAAACAGAATTTTGTTCTTGTGAACAAAATTCTTATGATTCCTTTTTTTTTTTCTGAAACTGTTTTGTGAAAATCCTTAACATCAATTATTGAAGTATCTTTCTGTAAAGTAAAAGTAAAAACCCTCTCTGCTGTAACTTTTCACACTGCATTTGGCAAGTAAAACATGTTTTAAAGAGGAAAAACTTTATGTTACTGATTTCAAATTCAATGTGGACCAGGTTAAAGCTATTTTTTTTCTCTCCTAGCCAGATTTGGGATGTGGAGAGAACATTTTAATGAATAATACGTACCTGAGACCCATTTTCAACCCTGGGCTAGTAAACACTCATTTGTACAAATGCATATTTTTCCATACAGAGAATGCATATTATAAGAACTGTTCTGCTCTATCGGTTATAGCAAATGCATGTGCTGCAAAATCCCCTAAATACCTAATTTTCTGGCAACAGGGACTATCTTATTAAAAAGTCATTTTAGTTTACTGTGTATTGCTAGAAAAAAATCACACTTACTAAATAAGCAGCTTACTGCTCAGTAGAGAATCCCTTTCAAAAGCACAATTAATAGAACAGGAGAGCTGGGAAGTGCCCGGGGATCCCACAGTCCCAGGAGCACCCACTGTGATCCTTTGACCCCCAGTATCATAAAAGGCACAGCTGTAGATTCAGTAAATCAGACAGAGCTTGGTTGGATCTTGACAGGTGACATCAGAAAATTTAGGCCTCCTTCCATGCGTGGGTTTTCTCATGTTCTTTGAAGGTATTGTTATTATTATAATTGAAGTCTTTATATTATTTAATTTTATTTTCTAGGTAATATATTTATTTTTCAAAAAGACAAAATAACAAATAAATAAGTGAATAAATAAATAAATACCATTACAAATGTAATAAATAAATATATATTACCTCACTATAGACATTTCCCTGCCCCTGACAGTTCCCTTACCTGTAAATGGCAATCTTTCCATTAAATACATAAAAGCTTATTTTTCTTTGTATCTTATGGATACACCAGGATTTATTAAATTAAACTCTACATATGGACTTTAGCAGGGAGCCCGATGCAGGGCTCGATCCCAGGACCCTGGGATCATGACCTGAGCCAAAGGCAGACGCTTAATGGCTGAGCCACCCAGGCGCCCTGACAAATTCTTATATTCTTATTTTATTGTTATTTTTTTCTAAAATCAATGATACATTTAATTTTTTCAAAGTTTTCTTCAACATTGATAGATGTAATTTTTTCTAATATATAATAGTATGATTGATATATTAAAACATATCTTAATTTTGATGATTCTTATTTTCCTTAATATTATGTAATAATGATTTACTAATTTTTTAATATGCTGCTAAAACCTACTTGCTGAAACCAAATTTTGGATTTTTGCATCAAATCATTTATTTCATTAATTTTTTGTTATTTATTCTCCTTTCCCCCCATTATAATAAAAAGACAGGTTTTATGTCTTGTTTTCTGCCAGAAACCTAGCACCTAAAACTATGGCTGGCACATAGTAATTTATCAAAAATAAGTTAGTATTTATTCACTTAATAAATTGAGATTTTTCTGTTTTACCTCTTTTGTTCAATTTCAGTGTCACCTTATATGCACTTCATAAAAAGCTTGGAAACAATTTAAATAGCATTGGAATTATCTCTGCTTTAAAGTTATAATTAGTTTAAATCTGTTGGAAGGCTTACCTTGGAATTCTAAATGTGGTTATGCAGCACTTAGAAATCTTTTCATGGCTAGGTTAAAAAAATATTTAGTTGCATTTAACATTGGAAACATTTCTACCTAAACACAAGTTATTTGATATTTTTATATATAGTTTTTTAATTCCTATGTAATAAGGAACACTATCTACTTATCTATCCATCTATTATCTATCTATCTATCATCTATCTATCATTATCTATCATTATCTATCTATCATCTATCTATCTATCTATCTATCTATCATCTATCTATATCATCTATCTATCTATCTCTCTCTCTCTCTCTCTCTCTATCTATCTAACTATCTATCTACCTACCTACCTATCCATCACCATCTATGCAAACCATCTGGAAGCAATCCATACCTAATTTAAGAAAAGCAGTAAAAATCACACATCACACTGAACAATATAGCATTTTGTTTTTCTTGTTTTTGTAATCTGTGGAAATGGAATCATACTGTTTGTGGTAATCTACGATATTTTAGTTCAATAATATTTTCCTAAATTCACTCTTGTGATATGGACTGTTGTAATTCATTCATTTTCACTGTAGTAGGATAGTCCCCGCATTGGCTTGTTAGCGGTTTCTTGCTGGTATGAGCTGCACTCGTGTAAATATGTTTGCCTCCGTCTCCTGGTACTCAAGAGTTTATAAGTTATTTTCATAAATGGGGCTGCCGGTGTGTATTATGCATGTGTTCAAATCTATAACTGCCAATTGTTTGTCAAAATGCTTGTATTAATTTACAATCCCACCAGCAGTTTGCCAAGGTTCAATTTAATGAATATTCACAGCTAATATTTGATATTATCAGACATTACTTTTTTGCCAATCTCATGGTGCAAAATGATTTTATTGTGGTCCTAATTTAAATTTCCCTGCTTACTAATGAACTGGAACATATTTCATATGCTTTCCTTGACTACTTATGTTTATTGGCTATTTGTCTTTCCTTTTCCATGCAATTTTAGTTAACTACTTATTTGACTTTTGTAATGGTTACTTCTTTAAGGGCTTAAGTGTTTTTCAGGATTTCTATTTTTTTTCTCATATCAGTTTTTTTTAAAATTTATAATTTCTAGAATTTCCTCTGAGTTTTAAACATATTGGCGTATGGTAATTCATACATTTTTTTTTCTTGTTTTAATTTGCCAGCTCTCTACTTATAGTTTTCTTTTTATCCCTAGTATTGCTTATTTATGCCTGACATTTTTATTTATTCTCACCAAAGGATTATTTATATATTTAGTCTTTATTTTTCTTTTATCAGAAGATTTGATTTGCTTCTGTTGGGTCTCATGCTGATATGAGCTTTATCCCTCTTGAGGGTCCCCAGCTTAGCTGAAGAATCTCAAGTTCATCTTCCAAATTTGCCCAGGGTAGACCAGATGTGCATAGCAGTGTTGCATTCATGATGATCCTGCCTTAACGTTCACTTACCTCCCCACGTTCTCGTTTTTCTTCCAGGATTGTTGTTGTTGTCATTGTTATTTTATTATTATTTTTAAAAATTTTACCCTTAGAGATTTTCTTTAATTTCTAATAAGCCAAAGAGTACCCTAGAAGTCACAAATTTGTCAGTTTTGCATTACTGGGTATATTTTAGAAGGAAACTTCTTCAGAGAATCCGGCTTAATATATATTCTTAGAAATCAGAGTATCCATGCATTTATATTCAAACATCTATAAATATTTAATTTATGTGTATCTGTTATAATCATAATGTTGGCTTTTGCTTCATTATAAAATATGAATTTTCCTTAAAATTGAGTTTAGTGCATTTATATTTATGGACATACATATGTGCTAAGGCTTAGTTTTGTGAGTTTATCATATATTCTGTTTGTATGTTCTTTAAAAAGTATTTCATTATAAAGACTTTCTTTTTTTTCTTTCTTTTTTTAATTTGGTGCTTCCCTGATATTTGGAAGGTCTGTATGTTGGTTACTTTAATAATTATAATATTTGTCTGCTATCCTTAAATTTCTATGTATTTTTGTACCTTAAAATTCGTATTTATTAAGACATTTCTATTTTTCTACTGATTACCTTCAATAAACTATGAGTTCACAATTAAAAATTTCCAAATACATAAAGGAATTGGTTATAATGAGTGACAATGAGCAAAAAATAATAAACCATGTTTAATCCTCCCTGAGGAATTCAGATATTGGGTTTATCAAATATAAAATATGGAATAACCATCATGTTAAAGGTTGAATAAATAAGCTGGGAGCAAAAACTGGACTAAAGGATAAAAAAAATACCACATCAAAAATGCATGGCAGATATAGAAAAGATCCAAATGGAATATCTGAAAATTAAATACAATAAAATAAAATTGCTGAAATGACAAATTCAATGTATTTGCAGCAATAGGTGAGACATAACTAAATAAAAAGGATCCTGTTATTTATCTATTTATATTTTTAATTCAGAGTACAGCACTGAGAAACAAGTACGTAGGTAATATGAAATAAAGGTTAAGGACAGAGAGGATAGACTGAGGAGGTGTGGCATGCCTTTATTTAAAGTTTCGGAAATTGAGACAAAATACTTGTGGAGATAGACTGAGGCATGTGATTAAAGATGTGATTTTGTGTACAAAGAATGACAAATACAGAAATAGTTTATATCGTGGTGCCTTGAAATGAAACCTGAGAACACTAAAGATCATGAAAAAGTGTTAAAAGTATCTATGAAGGTACAAATTTACCACATACTTAAGAATGAAAATTAAGCTGGGCAACAGGAACCGGGGTGTATACACTAATATTGTCCGAGTTCTGAGAGAAAACAATGTTCCTTGGTATACCCAATAAATGAAGATGGATTCTTAGAATTATTAGGCTATTGTTAACATACTCAAGGCTTTGTGAAATCATTTTTAAATGTAGGTCTTGTTTATATAGACAATGCATTCTCATATAGTGATATAACACAATATGTATACTATAACACAAATGTAACACAGAAAGCAGGTGAAATAGGACGATGATCTTTTTTGTGGTAGCTGGGCTCTGAGATGGCTCCCGATGATCTCCGACTCCTAATAGTTACACATTGTGCTGTCCCTTCCCATGTTATATGAGGCTGATGAGCCATAGAATGTAGCAGAAGTGATGGTATTGTTGGTTCTGTTTCTCTCTTTTGGATCACTGAGTCTGGGGGAAGCAAGCTGTCCTGTGTGAAGAGATGTTTATTTGGTGAGTAACCAAGGCCCTCAGCCAATAGCCGGCAGAGAATGGAGGGTTCTGGTAAATAGACACACAAGTAACATTAGAAATTGATCCATCGGCCTCAGTCAGGGTTTGACATGGCTGCCTGTCAGTTGACCAGTTGACTAGACTTCAACCTGAGACAGAACCACCCCAGTAAATTGGTTCTGAATGCCTGAACCAAAAACAAACAAACAAACAAACAACAATGACAACAACAACAAAACTGTTAGATGAAGGGGTTTTTTTTTTAGCCATTGAGTTTGGAGTTATTTGTTGCATGGCAATGGATAACTAATGCATTACTTAATATATGTCTTAGCTCAGGCAGACATACAAAATACCATAGACTGGGTGGCTTAAGCAGTAAGAATTTATTTCTCATAGTTCTAAAGGATGACAAGTCCAAGATCAAGGTGTTAGCCTACTGGGTGCCCAGTGAGGGCTCTCTTCTTGGCTTGCAGATGGTCACTTCCGTCTTGAGACCCTGTATGGTAGACGAGAAAAGAAGCATGTTTCTTCCATTTTGGGGGCACCACCCTCATTTATGTAAGCAGTGACATTAACTGCAGAAGCTCTTCCAAAGCCACAAAATCATAGATGGCATATTTCGAGATACCTGGGATATCAAACACAAGCATGTTCCAGAATCTGCTTGAATTCTCTTTCTGGAACAGGCTCTTGTTCATACTTCCTTTTTCCCCCCTCTTACATGCACAGTTAATTTTATATGAAGAAGATTATCCCATTGCTTTTTCACTCAAAAATGTGTTATGGGATTCTTTCCAACTCAGCGTAAAAAAAAATATATGCATCAAATTTTGTACAGGCTGCCGAGTATCCCATTACTTGAATAACCATCATTTATATAACCTATCCAATATTGATGTGCATTTAGCTTGTTTCCGTTGCCTTGATTAACAAAACTGAGATGAATATCCTTGTACATTCGTCTTTGTAGTACTGCTAAATTACTGCCTTAGGAGAAAAGTTTCTTAAAGTGCAGTAGCTCTGCAGAAACAATGGGCACCACATTTCACATGATTTATTTTCCTTTTCTGTTTGAAATTATATGCTCATCTTTTTCTGAAGTGATATGATTGTCTCCCGCCAAAAAAGGGGAACCAAGCTAAATCCCTTCCTGTTTCACCCCAAATGTATCATTCTAAAACTTTCTAATTTCCTATCATTGTTTATTTAGACAAACGAAGAGTCATATCTCCATTTCTCTTCATGTCACACTTTTTAAAATCAGTATTAATTTAAGATAATATTAAACTGATATTTTAGCTCTATCTTGCTTCTCTCAACTTTATTAAATTTACTTTGAGTTGCAAAAGTAATGCATCTTTGCTATAATAAAGTTAACTATCAAAGTACCAATTAACTCAAGTTTGGCTATGGGCACCTAAAAGCAAGGCTGCTATAAATTGGCCAGTGGGCGTGTCTTTTCTCCAGCAATGGCCTGGACTCTCTAGCAATAGCCTGGACTCTCCCACAAAGAAGGACAATCCTCCCCATTTTTGCTTAGCCCCATCCCTCATTTTTCTTATGTCCCTTGTTTCAGGATCACATTATGCATGTTGGTGGGGTAACAGAGCTTTTGATAGGATTAGACTGTGTTGTCTCAGAAAAGGAAAAATTGCATGCAGTTTAAAAAAGTAGACTCAATTCAAATATAGGAACACCTGGGAAATTTCTGAGGAATGACAATAAACTAACTGCGATCAAACAACCTTGACCCACATCGAGCTGACAAGAGCACATGGATGATTCTGAACCCTGGACCCTCTGGCACTGAGGCCATGAGAACCCAAGTGGAAGTCCCTACAGCCAAGCTAAGGAAAAAGGATTTGCAGATACCCAGCCCTGAGCCCCAAGGAATGTATTATCACAGTACAAGCAATCATCCTTCCTCATTTATCTGGACAACAGAAGTCTAGGGATGGGGGAGGCCCTTAAAATATCTGATTATGGACTTCTCATCCTTGGGTAGTGAGGACATCAGGAAAATTGAATTTTATTATATTATAATTTTTAAAAATGTGGAATTTATTGCACCATGGCTATCATGGAATAACCAATGACAGCAAAACTCAGTTTGTTTCATTCATTCATTCATTCATTCATTCATTCATTCATTCCTCCAGTGATTTATTGATAGCTTACTAAAGAGTGTAAGTATAATAATGGATAGACAGTCATGGTTCTCACAAAACTTCAGTTGAATATGGAAGGTAGATTTAAAAATACCACAAAAACACATATACTACCATAAATTATTATATCCTTCAGATTAAGAAGATGACCTGATCCATCAAACTCATTACCAACTTTAGCCAGGGTCTCCCTGCTCAGAATACTAGTTCTAAACCAGTTCCTTAAGAAGTAAACAACGTATCTGGTGGGGAGGGGGAGCAGGAAATAACTTCACCAATTCCCTTGTGACACACTGCCTTTGTTAGTCACCTCTGGCCTTTTTTCTTTTTTTAGACCTATCAGTATCCATGTATCTGATTTAAGTGCATTTGCCCCTTTGTTTGTTGTCTTCATTCATAGTGAAGATGTCAAATTCCTGAAGGCAGAGACTTTGCTTTATTCACTGTATTTGCATTTGTAGTGGTCAGAAAATTTCCGAGGGTAGAGTATATGCTTGACAAATTTTGCTAAATAAGTAAATAAATCTGAGTGAGGGTGCTTAGGATGTCAATATCCACGCTGTCACATTAAACAGTGTGAAAATCTCGAACAACTATAACATTTATTTCTACAAAGGCCGGATGTCGTGAACTGTGAGATATATAACACATCCAGCACTTGACTTCTCAGTTCCTTCTGTTCAAATCCAGAAACACTCACTTTCCTTCCCTTCCGCCAGTCAGAATGGCCTGATGCAAAGATCCTCTGGAAGACCGCAGTTTTGGAGCTCTGTGTGCCAGCCTCTTTCTTCCCTCTTCTCTGAATCCAATGCATTTATTCACCCCTTCTTTCCTTTTAGATATAATCCTACTTCTTAGAAGTGCAGGGAAGCATTGCTATACTATACTTGCATTCCCATTAGGACACAGGAGACATCCCAGTTTACATAGTGAATATGCCTCTGCCCTTAGCCATTAAGAAACCATTTCCTCCTCTTTCCAAGTCTTGTGCTTAGAAGGAAAGCTGTCATTAATTGTGTTCCCACAGCTTTGCCTATTTGCTTTCTCGTGCATTATCTAATATTTTGCTGAAATGCAGGGTTTTCTCCAGTTTTTCTCTCATCCCCCAAAAAACTCGCTCAATACAGTTGTCGGCTACCCAAGTTCTTCTTTCTTACTAAGCTACTATAAAAGGTAATTCCTCCTTTTCATGGTGGATGCCACCTAAATGGGATTCTCCCACTACTTGTACCCAAATTACAATTACTTGTGTTACAACCGTCTGTTGCTCACTGACACTTCAGCAGCAGGAATTAAAGCTGTCTGTTTCTCTCTTGCTGAGATCTTGTTGTTTAACTCTTTCATTCCGTTTAGACAGGTACGGTATTTGTACATTACCATACATATAACAGACACAGTTTGTATTTGCCAAATGGAGGTTAAATGGGAGCACTTAGCTTTGACTCTGAATCCTGAATCCTTCTAATGCTGCTCTTTTCTTTTTTGATTCTTTCCCCTTACATTTTCCAGGAGATGTAGCCATCTTAACATATCCCTACCTCAGCAAACATGGATTGGATATAGATGTCAGTTGTACACTCTGATGGGTCTGGATAGAACGATGCATACTCTATTTTCCTTTTTGATCTAATTAATATGGAAAATAAAATAAGATAAAAACAGACAGGGAGGCAAACCATAGAGACTCTTAACTGTAGGGAATAAACTGAGGGTTGCTGGAGCGGAGATAGGTGGGGGTTGGGGTAACTGAGTGATGGGAATTAAGGCAGGCACTTGATGTAATGAGCACTGGGTGTTATATGCAACTGATGACTCACTAAATTCTACCCCTGAAACTAATAATACACTATATGTTAATTAAATTGAATTTTTTAAAAAATAGCTGTTTCCTCAATCCAAACTAGAATGTTAGTCACACATTAAAAAAAAAGAGAAAAAAAAAGCATGAATACAGAGCAACAATGTATTGACGGTGAATCATATTTCAACAGACATTTACAACATGGAGTTATAAATGATGGAGCATTTGCAGGAAAAACAGGGAAAGGGTACCTATACCCATCTTCAGGATTCAACTATTATGTTCATCTCTGAGTTCTTTCAGACTTTTAAAGTGGAATATTTCTTTTAGGGAAACAGCCATAGTCTGTGAATTGTAACAGTGTTTCTGGTTGCAGAATAGCTACTTATGCCACCAGCAGAGAGGATTTGTATTTCAGCCATACTGAAGGCTGAGCCAGGGATGGAAATCCACAGTCGGCTACTATGCTCTGTAAGAATCATGTGCCCCAATGTCTGAGAACTCCATACTGTCGGCTGATCTCCAGAGGATAGCATCGGAGATACCTAAAATAAAACCATTCAAATGGTTATTATAAATAACTCCTTTTCCTTTCTCTTGACTTTACACATAGTCACCTACAGTATTCAGGCCTTGACTATCCATGCTGTGAATAATTCCATCTTCCACAGCCTCTTCTCCCTCTTGATGTCTGACTTTTGCCCTCTTCCGTGTCATTAGAAATTTCACTGAGGTGGGCAAAGAAAGGGAATCAACATTAGAGAGATGGATAATCCATGTCCCTTAATAGCAGACCATTTTTAAAAAATGCTATTATCTTGGATAGCAACAGCACAATTTTTAAATATATGTAACGGGTAAAACAGTATGGTGAAACTAATAAAATGAATAATAACAGTGCTTAAGTTTTTTATTCAACAAGTATTCATTATGCGTTATGTGTCAGGCACTGGAAGAGGTGCTCTTAATATCATGTTGAATCCAAGTAACAACAATAACTACAACAACAGCAACAATAATAATAAATAGTAACCTACCCTTCAGAATCTTGCATTCTAGTTGGGGAAAATAAGAATGAAAAGAGTAGATAATGATAAATGCTCAAAGAGAATGTTGGGATAGAGAGAGAGATGATGAGGGAATTTCTTTAATACTGGGATTAATGTCATGTTCCACACTGAGGTGCAAATACTCAGTGGGATAATTAAAGAATGAGTGTGACCCAACTCAGCAGCAGGCCATATAAAAAAGTTAAACATAGACTCACCATATAGCCTAGCAATTCCACTCCTGGATACACACTCAAAATAATTGAAAACATTTGTTCACTCAAAAATGTGTATGCAAATGTTCCTAACACCAACATTCATAGCCAATGAGTGGAAACAAGTCAAATTTCCATCAGTTGACAGATAACTGATAACCACGATATGATATACCCATAGAAGGGAACATGTAGATATACGAAAACCCACTGGATTGTACACTTTGAAAGGGTAAATTTAATGATATATGAATTATATCTCAATAAAAGAGACCTTGACAACTTATGTGTCTACTTGCTAAAAAAAGTAATCCTTTCAATACCAAACTCTGATTATGTCACTCATCAGTTTAAAATAACAGATCTTCTGGACCTATAGGATAAAGTCAAACACATGGAGTCAACACATGTGTTCTTTATTTTCTGGTCTCTGCCTGAGTCTCCAGCCTCTTCTGCAGCCATTCCTCTCCACCACTTTCTTGAATTATAAAAAACACTCATTTTTGCTTTTCCACACTATGAGCTCTCTCGTGTATTATAGTCGCTCAACTCGCCCTTCTTGGAATAGTTCACCGTCCTCCTTCCCTAGCAATAGGAGCTGCATCTGTCTGTACTTACAACATTTTTTAATTATGTGAAAATGGAGTAAATTATAAATAAATGACAGGGCATTGTGGAAAAGTGGGGGAAAGTGTTGGGGTGGATGTGAAAGAAGTAAAATTTCACGAAGGAGAAGAACTTGAGTTGCGTATATTCAAAAGTTACCTTGAGCTTGTAGTGGAGAAAGCTTGTGTCAAAGTATGTGTGAAGAGTTCCCAGCATACGTCTTACCTCCTGCAGCTCTTTGTTATCCCGAGTTCTACCCTCACCTCCAGCATAGTGTCAGCAGATAGAATAAAGATGTTTCTCATGGGTTTGCTTCAGTCTCTGAAGCCACCAAGATCATACCTTGCAAGATTCGAGGAGCTTCATTCTCATTAGTGAATGGTCTGAGAAGACTGTGAAGTTGTTCATGCCCATGTCCCTGAGAACAGATGCAGAAAATTTTAGGCGCCAAGTGTCCACTGAGCTGCCACCTTTCTATGTTAGGCCTGTCACAGGGGTCGCTCAGTCACATGACCTACCCCTGCCCTGGCCCTGATTTCTACTTCCCATGGTGGCTTCCTACTAATACAGAAGTGTGCTTTGTCAACTCATCCCAGAGAACTCTCTCTTCCTGCCCACAGAGCTAGTGTCTGCTACGAATTCTGTTCTTCAGTGCACCGAGCGAGCTTTCATTATGGACAGCTTGCCATGGTTTGGAAGTCTCAAACTGGAAACATGTAGCTAGGGGAGCTCAGATTGTGACAGTAAACACATGCATCTCATGATACTAGTAAATAGTAGCACACTGAATTCATGTCATAGACACACTTAGCTACTTTGCTTATGAGTCTGTGATGTGGTGTGTGAGTGTGAGTACATGTGTGCACATGCTTTTCTGCAGCCAATTTGAGAACAAAGTTTTCTCTCTCAAACTGAAGTCACTTCCTTCATTAAGTCAGTAAGCAAATGCAAACAGCAAAACCTCTTACATTCATTTCTTCCTTCGTTCTAGAATAAAACTGGAACTTCATAGCTCAGCATGAATCATCGTCCATGATCCAGCTCTCCCTTACTGCTCCGGCTTACCTAGTACTATCAGTATTCTCCTTTCCTCTTTTTTGGTCAGGTATTCCAACAGCCTTCTCTGCTCCAGGTACCCTAAATGTAATAATCGGAATGTTTCCACCATCCGGTCTTCACTCTTATTGCCCTCTCAACCTTTCTGTTCTGCGAGCTCAGCCCACGCCATATCTCTCCATGGCCCATGTCCAATTTTCTGATTCACATTAATCACACATACCCAGGCTTTTAACGTTGTCCTGCCAAACCGGTCCTCAGAACTCATTTCACTTCATCTTCAAGCATGTTTGCCTGTGTGCCTCCCCCAGAGACTGGAAGTTCTGTAAAGTGAGAGACAGTGCCCCGTCCGCCCCAGGTGTTATGCACGTGGGAAACTCTCAAAAACCACGGCTGCTCTTGGAGTTAAGCAAATAGAATATGAAGTTTATTTTTTAATAAAAAAAGAAAACTAATGTTTACTGAGCAAATATATGTGTCAGGCATTGTAAAATATATTATTTATTCCCTGCAGGAGTTGCTTCTCCTTATATATATTTGGGAAATATAAGTGATTCTCTTGGCATTTAAGTTGACTAGGGTTAATAGTTAATCCTTTTTCTTCAATTCCCTTCTCCCATTTTTTTTTTTTTTCACCGTTGGTATCATCCTGACGAGGCTGTGGTTGAGAGAGAACAGTATGATCTCACAGCATTGTTAGAAAGCCCTGATGTGTGGGTTTTCCGGGGCTTTCAGCAGACAGCCCTGTCTTTACGAAGCGTCCACTACTTTGCTACCAGTGACTCAACTGCTGCAAATTGTTTTACCTCCAGCAAGAGAGTGAAGGGTACAGTCTTCAGGATGTGATGGGGTTTAGGTGCTGGCTCAGGTGTCCTGTGATCATCTAATGAAATTCGATTCATCTTCATGAAATTCAAAGCAAGAAGTAGATTTCACACAAGGCAGGGGATTGACGGAAACAACCGGTTGTTCTCTCATTACCAGCAGCACCTGCCTTTGTGAGGGAAAGACAGATGCATCCGTGATCCTCCTGGAGGACAGTCTGCATGTGCCCCAGAAAGCAGAACTGCAGGACGTCTGCCTTTTCCTGGCACGGCAATAACTTGGAATTATATGAGGTCTTTCCAGGATCCGGCCTCCTTTCAACAAGAATATCTGCTAGGGTTTCATCTTTTTTTTTTTTTTTAAGATTTTATTTATTTGAGAGAGCAGGAGCAGGCAGCGGGGGCCGGGGGGGCATGTGTGGAGAAGCAGACACCCTGCTGAGCAGGGGGCCCAATGCAGGGCTCTATTCCAGAACTCGGGATCATGACCTGAGCCAAAGGTAGACACTTAACCCACTGAGACTTCTACCAGGGTTTCAAGTCAGGCATTGCCTTTTTAAATATTGCAACACATTCACCTAAAATAATCATTGATCTAGCACATGCAGATGTTTTCTACAGAAGCAGGCTAGAGCAAATATTCACACAGCTCCATGAAGACATGGGAGATTTTGTAACCTTTTACATGAAGTGGAGTGCCAGGTGTAGGTTAATGGATGATTCCCTGAAAAAAACAGGAAAATGGAAAGTCAACAGTTTCACTGCCTGATGGTGCAAAATCATAACACATTTTCTGTTTTATGATGGAGGGGTCATGTGGCATTAGTACTCAGTGTCCCTGCCAAAAGCATCGATCCCGATGGGAACGTTAATTTATTTGACCAGATGTGTGACAATGTCACTCTGAAAGGTGGTTCCAGTATGCTGAACTGGCATATATCATCACAGAAATTGCACTGCTAATAGAATATATCGAATTAGCGGCTCTCTAGTGAGACCTCAATCATTTGGAATCATAAAGAATGCAGGATTTTAGAGTTAAAATACTATAGATCCTAGGTAGTCTGGAAGTCTCATTTGATACGAGAGGTAGCAAAGGCTCCGAGAGGTAAAGTATGTTGCATGACTTTCTTAATCTATATGTGGCAGCATTGGTAACTGATTCTAGACCCCAAGACTACCTAACCAGACTTCTCTGCTCTGTGACCTTAATTACATGTTCATATTTTCTTCCATTTTTCACTTAACAGTGAAGCACTGAGTACCCACTGTATGATATCCTAGGCATTGGACAAACTGGTGGAAAGACAAGCAAGATCCCTGCTTTTGAGGGAGCTACCTTGGAGGGGCCAGCGTCAGACATAAGTGCAATGCATGTGACCAAAGACAAGTGCAAAGAAGAAAATGCAGTAGGATAGTAGAGTAGAGTAGAGGTAGGGTAGAGAAGGATGTGCCAATCCTGTTCATATTCATAACTACCAAAAGGAGCCAATGGAGTGATTAATGATGCATTTATTTATTTATTTATTTATTTATTTATTTATTTTATATATATATATATATATATATACACACACACACACACACATAAGATCTTATTTATTTATTTGAGATCAAGAGAGAGAGAGCACAGCAGGCAGAGGGGCAGAGAAGGAAGGAAAAGCAGACTCCCTGCTGAGCAGGGAGCCCGATGTGGGGCTTGGTCCCAGGACCCTGAGATCATGACCTGAGCTGAAGGCAGACGCTTAACCAACTGAGCCATCAGGCACGCTAAAGATGCTTTTCAAAAGTAGAAATGGCAAGTGTGAGGTTCACATGAGCTTGGAGAGGAGGAGGAAAAGAGGCTGGCTGCAGCACGCTGAACAGTGTAGAGGGTGGCCCGCTCATTCAAGGCCTGGTGAGTTCGATTTTGTTCCAAGTGTGATGGGAAATCACTGGAGGGGTTTACGCAAAGGAGCAATAGACTCCGATTGTTAAGCACCTAACCGCACGCAGTCTATCCCAGGACATGCGGTTTTTCGGGCTACAGAGCACTCTAGGAGCACACGCTATAGAGTGCAACTCTGACCCAATCTTCTTCTTCTTTTTTTTTTTTTTAAGATGTTATTTATTTGACACAGAGAGACACAGTGAGAGAAGGAACACAAGTAGGGGGAGTGGGAGAGGGAGAAGCAGGCCTCCCGCTGAGCAGGGAGCCCGATGCAGGGCTGGGTCCCAGGACCCTGGGATCATGACCTGAGCCGAAGGCAGACGCTTAACAACTAAGCCACCCAGGTGCCCCAACTCTTACCCAATGTTGTATTCAATTACAGTATCATTCAGGTTTCTATTTGTATTAATGGTAAGGTTGAGAAAGCTTTAAAGGAAACCACAGTTAAACAACCAACCCATTTTTTTTCTTTTAATAAATAGACTATTGTTTTGAGCAGTTTAGGTTTACAGAATTGAGCAAATAGTGCTAAGAGTCCTCATATACCCTCTTTTCCCCTCATATTTCCCTTAATATCAACATCTTGCATTAGAATTGTATGTTTGTTAAAACCAATGAACCAATATTGACACATAATTACTAACTGAAGTCCAGAGTTCACGTTAATGTTCCTACGTTGTTCTGTACTATAAGTTTTGGCACGCACTGCCATTTATCCACCATTACGGTATCATACAGAACAGTTCACCACCCTAAAAATCCCCTGTGCTCCACATCTTCTCCCTTGTCCCCAAATCCCTGGCAACCTCTAATCTTGCTACCATCACTATCGTTTTCTCACACAATTGGAATTATACGTAGCATTTTCAGACCAGCTTCTCTAAGTAACGTGCATTAAAGGTTCCTTTATGTCTTTTCATGGTTTGATATTCATTACTTTTGTATCACTGGAGACATATTCCAGTGTATGGATGTACCACAACGTGTTTATTCATTCATCTTTTGAAGTACATCTCGGTTGCTTAGTGTCTTGGCGATTATGAACAAAGGTGCTATAAATATTTGTGTGCAGTGTTTATGAGAGCACAAATTTCCAACACGGTTGCATAAATATCAAGGAGCGTGATTCCCAGATTGTATGCTAAGCATATGCTTAGCTTCATAAAGAATTGCCAAACTGTCTTACACAGGGACTGTACCGCGTTGCATGCCTGCTAGTAATGACTGAAAACTCCTGTTGCTCCACATTCTCACCAGCATTTGGCATTTTCAAGGTTTTTTGGATTTTAACCTTTCCAGTAGATGTGTAGTGATATCTAATTGTTTTAATTTGCAACTCCCTAATGATGTACAATGTTGAATATTTCTTGATTCATTTGTTCTTAAAGAGTAATGTATAAATTACTTATCCTTATGATAATATCATATGTATACATATATATGCATATATATACAGATACATCTAGTGTGTGTATATATACATACAATATTGCATATATATGTGTATATATACACAGTTATACATATAAAGAATAGAGCATTACCATATATATTTATATATGTTTATATATATATATATATATATATATATATATATATATATATATAAAACTATGATGATGCTCTATTCTTTTAGTTCACCCAGAATATTTAGTACCTATTGTGCTCTAGTGTCTAGACCAGGCACTAAAGAAACAGGTGATTCTGACAGCACCTTCTCTCTTTCCATGATGTCATGGTCTAACACAGACGGCGTATAAGCTGAGCTGTGATAAAGGGAAATATGGGGGCCATGAGAGCCCCAAGGAGTGATACTCCTCCTTAATGGAATCAGAGAACTTTGTGAAGTAAGGAATCCTAGAACTGAGTTATAATAAGGTAGAAGAGTTTACCAGCTGGTGACAGCGGGGTGGAGAGCTGGGTCATCCAGCCTGGGGTCTTACGGGGAGAAGTAAGCTCAGCAGTATTGCCATGGCAAACCCTCAAGAGGGATAATGACAGAGGGGACAACATAGGCCAGTAGTAAGAAGATTTCAGTGATATAAAGAACAGTGATGGTCATTTGGCTCTGAAAGTAATATCCATATCTAAGTGAGTTTCCCAATAATGTAAGCTTATTTACTTATTAAGAGTGGTCATTATAAAAGTTCTTAATATCCATAAAATACAAAGAGTTTTGATGGCAATGCCATGCAGTTTTAGTAATATGATACCATCATATTAAATACAACTTGACTCATAAAACAAGTTTAAAAAATTTCTATTACATGATGGAAGCATAACAAGATGCAAATATATTTTAAAAATTAGGTAATGATCTCATTCATAAATTATGGTAATTAATATTCTGGTTTATAATATTTCATGTTTTCACTATGTATGTATAGACATTTGTATTAAGAACATTGATCACTGAATGCTCTTTCACTTCATTAAATGGAGGTTTGTAACATCGTTTTTAATGGCTTCTGAGTAATCAATCAGTGAAATGAACAAAGCATGATTTATTCACCTATTCTCCTTTGAAGGTTAGTTCAGGCACCTCCACTTTTCCATATTATAAATAGATCTGAGATGAAATTATGGTATTAAATCTTTGGGAACCAATTCAATTATTTAACTAGGATACTTCTTTATGAGGTTAAGTTTCTGGGTCAAAGTGGATGCACCTATTTCGTAGGGCTTTGATAAATATTGCTAAATAAATAAGTCTAAAAATATGACAATAATGCACATATGTATACATATAAATATCTACATATATGTAGATATAAGTGTATACATATATGAACATTCATTTTCACACTCCTTGTATTATTTATTTAAATGTTTATCAATATCAAAGACAGAACATATGTCAGGGTTGTTTTATTTTGTCCTGGTCATCTCTTGCCTGGTCCAAAGTTCTGTCTCCTAATTCCGCCTCGCTTCAGTTCTGGTCACTGGCAACACCTTCTCTACAGAGCAGCCAAGGGACCTCTTCACAAAGCAAATCTATCCTATCACTTTCCTCACTCAAAATCCTTCCGTAAGGTCTTGTTAACTTCTTCTGTCTCCTGGAATGGGGAGGCAGAGTTGGACAGCCCTCCCTTCTGGGTTGTTAAGCACTAAAGAGATCTGGCTTTGTTTTACGATGATGCTGAATTCGGAAGTTAAAATTTCCCCTCCATTCACGTGTGTTTTCTCCTTTCTTCCCACAGGAGCCTCACCCTAGAATAAATTAGAATTAGAATAAAACCTAATTGGTCCTATTAGATAAAGTCCTTTCCTACCTGCCTGATCTAATTTCGCGCTCTGCCTATTAACTCCCTACCATGACCCCACCCCCCACCCCCCACCCCCGTGACCCACTCCCAAGCTCTTAAGCTTTATTGACATTGCTCTTCTGTTCCTTAAGGTACGGTTCTGCTCCTCCCCTCCTGGAACATTTCCTGAAATAGCTGTAGCCTGGGGCATTCTCCTGATTCGGGACTCAACTCACATATCACCACCTCAGAGAGCTTGTCCCCCAGGACCCTAACCAAGGGTGCCCCTGTGCCAATTCCAGTGACCAAGTGAGATTATGCTGTTCTGTTGCATTAACAGCCCCTACTGTTATCTGAAAGTATCTTCTGTTTTTATTTGATTCCCTTTCGTAAACAGATACCTGGGACATCGTCCGTGTCCTCCATTCTGTGTTACCCTTAGCACCTTGATTGCTCCTGCCATGTCTTAGACAATTAATAAGTACCTGTTGAATGATTGAATGGGTTAAATGTTCTATTTTTGTTCTTTCTATAATAAATTGTCTATTTGTGACTATAGCCCATTTTTCTATTGGATCTTCATCTTTTACCCCCTTGTAAGAATTCTCTGGCATATCGTCATGTTAATTCATCTCCTGACATTTCTTTTAAATATTCCCTAAGTAATCATTTACTTTATAACTTCTTAAAGATTTCTGTGATACACTATTTCTTAAATTTTTACTTCTCAAATGTATTAGCATTTTTATTTATTTTTTCCTTTCTTACTTTGGAGCTCACTTGTGAAGTTCTTCCTTACAAATTAATATGCATACAGGTCTGTATTTTCTCCTAGAATTGTTATATACATTTTTCATTAACATATTAATGCATGTGTAAGTTATTTCAGTATAGATAGTGAGTTACTGATCAAATACTATTTTTTCAGAGGAAACTTATTGTTCCACTACGTATTTTAAAAAATCCATTCTTTCCCAATCATTCGAATGGTGACCTTCATCACATTCTAAATTACCTATTAATTTCTGTACTGTTATCATAACAGTTTAATTATCCTAATTTTATAAGCTTTAATAATAGTAAGACAAGGTATCCTATAATATTTCTTTGCATTACTGCTATGTTTGCTTTTCTGGAGAAGCTTGGAGATGTTTTTGTCAAATATGTCCCAAATCCCCATTGACATTTAAGTTAATATTTTGTTTTTCAAAAATGTATTCTTAATTTAGATAGATTTAAAAACTTTGTCATTTAATTCTTCTCACATAAATCCGTAATTTTAATTCTATCTATATTTCTTAATGTACCTCAAATATCCCTAATTTAATGCCTCTTTATATTAAAAAATATGCTTAGGTAGTCCCTGAAGATTTCTTGATCAATTTATTTTCAGTTATTTACATTTTTGTTTCCACCATGTCTAGGGTCTTATATTTTGGAGTGGTTATAAAAATAAAGGAACATATAAATAATAAAGGAAACTGTTTTGCCTTGAAAATTAACCATTTCACTGCTGAATCTATTGGATTTTCCTAATAAGCATTCAATTATTTCTAAATGGCAAAGATGACCTTTTTTGTTTGTTTGTTTTTAATCTTCAATAATTATGCTTTATTACCTTTTTCTGCCACTTGGCCTAAAATTTCTAGGAAAAAAGTGTTGAGTAACATGAATAACATAGGTGATGGGTGCCTTCCTTTCTTTTGTTGTTTTAGTCTTATGTCTTATACTGTCTCATTTTTTAAAAATTGTTTCTGATAAGAATTATGCAGAAACACTTTCTTATGTATTCAAGTTCCTGGTTATAAACACAATTTATTAAAATCTGCAGACTTTTTTGACTACTATAGAGCTCTTTTCGCTCGCACTAAATGTCACCAAGTTTGTAAGTTTGTAGTTATTACCCCCCCTTCTTTTAGAGCATGGTAGCTTTCATCTGTCACAGTCCTGCTGTGATTTTGTCATGCTGCTTCTAAACCCTTTCAAATACTTCTCTAGGTAAAGATGGCTCCCCTTTAATGTAGAGCCAAGTACATGAGCAATTGAAAAGTATTTACTGCTTATACAAATTTTTAAAAATAAACTCCATCTGCTACTGTGTTCTTGCTGGTTATGTTTCTTGGATGTAACCAACAGGCAAATGGAGGACCCACGTAGATCCGGGTTGAGAAACATTGCTTTAAAGGCAGATCTAGGGGTGCTTGGGTGACTCAGTCTGTTAAGTGTTTGACTCTTGATTTAGCTCAGGTCATGATCTCGGGGATGTGAGATCGAGCCCCATGTTGGGCTCCATGCTCAGTGGGGAGTCTGCTTGGGATTCTCCATCTCGCTCAGACCATTCCCCCACCCACACACAGGGTAAATAAATAAATAAATAAATAAATAAATAAATAAAATCTTAAAGGCAGGTCTAGTATCTAGATTCATCCTATCCGATGACAACCTGGCCCTGCATCTGCTCTACCAGAAGAAATAACTATTTATTCTGCCCATTTTGTTTTCTGTTATATATTTAATAGTTTACTAAAAATGAACTTTCATGGGTGGTTTACCCATTAGAGTGTGTGGGAAAGAGAAGCTTGTAAAGAATGAACAAATCAATGAAGAAAAGGATGAGCCAATGAACTAATGAAGAAAGAAAGAGGAGGGGAGAAAAGAACAAAGGGAAGAAAGAAGGAAGAAAACAGAGAGGAAAACATCATATTTTCATTTGATGCAGAAAATAAGAAGGCCGGGGGCACCTGGGTGGCACAGCGGTTAAGCATCTGCCTTCAGCTCAGGGCATGATCCCGGCGTTATGGGATCGAGCCCCACATCAGTCTCCTCTGCTATGAACCTGCTTCTTCCTCTCCCACTCCCCCTGCTTGTGTTCCCTCTCTCGCTGGCTGTCTCTATCTCTGTCAAATAAATAAATAAAATCTTTAAAAAAAAAAAAAAGAAAAAGAAAAAGAAAATAAGAAGGCCGGTGATTCTACTGAATTGCCCTGATGAAATTATCCTAAATAATTTTGAATTCATAAAAAATTAAATCAAGGAAACCATACAAGGCGTTATATATCTCTGCAAACACACACACACACACACACACACACACACACACACACAGAACAACCACTGGTATTTAAAACTGTGTTCTTATAGAGGGAGCTCCTCTGGCTCCGCTGCCAACATAATTCATTAAAAATCTTCATATCAGCATCTCTGTTAACCTTCTTTCAGTGGAAGTTTTTTTAAAAGCTTACAAAAGAGATCAATGCTAAATATGACGACTATTGCAACTTTGTACTTCTCTTCGAGATCTAACAAAATGGGTCTCTAAACAATGAATGTACAGTAGAAACAATGCCAACAGATTTAAGCAGCCATCTGGAGTAATTATTCATGCTCCCAAAAATAGTCTGTTTGAGAACGTGCAAAGTTCCTTCCCAATATAATTCCTTGGTCTCTCCAACAGCACATGAGCTGGCTGGCAAAGTGAGAGTGAAGACGCTTCAGGGGCAAATCTAGCTGTTCAATTTCCATTGTCCTATAAGGAAGCACCCAAAACTTGGATCTCAAAGTCATGGTGCGCTTTCCTATCTACCATGATCCAAGCCTCTGTACTGGGGCTCCCCTTTCCCTTGCTGTCACTTCTGCTGATGTGGGTGCCTGTTTCCTCCAAATTACAAGAGCAGACACATTCCTAACCCACCTCTGACTTCATCACCTACCTCTTTAAGCCTCTGTGCCAGCAACTGACATCAAGTCTGTACTCAAGACGCCCTTCTTTTTTCAAAAGCAATATTCCTTCTTTCACAACTGAGATGATTTAAGCATTACACCATGACTTCGTCTGAGTTCCTTAGTTCAACAATGGTAGAGCTCCAAAAAGAGTGCAGGTCTCCTGGAAGTTGATTGTTTGCTTCTAAACTTGCTCCTCCAATTATTTCCATCTGCAGTTCTGTAGCTCCAGCATCAAAATCACACTCCTTAAACCAGAGAGGCGGGGTCCTCTGTGAGCTGGTTTTAATCTGACTTTCTAATGTCCTATTAATCCACTCTTATTTGTGCATCTTTGCCATCTACTCTTTCCTATTTTAATGAGTTTCATCGAAGAGACTGAACTCTGTAATAGAAACATAGCTTTATTTTGTCAGTCGAGGCTAATCACGCTAAGCTCTCTTCTTTCCAGCACAAGCTTCCCTCGAACTTCCTACAGCCTGGAATATAGTATGAGGCATGAGCCACTCTTTTACTATCACCTCCCTTTTCTCTGCGCTTGCTCCAGTTTTGTAAAGGAGACTGAAGTCAATGACATGGTGATGCTGAAGTTCAACCGCGTGGTGGAGGTGATGAGCTCTGCCTCCTTCTCCAGCTCAGAGCCTGTTGGTTCACCATAGATGAGTGGGAGTCCCGTTGGTGAGAGATTTAAGATTTGCTTTTCTTTAGATATCGCTGGTGCCAAACCCTATTTGTGACACTTGTTAAAGAAAGGTAATGCAGACTTTATTCAAGAGGGGGCATTGCAATAGCAGGAGGGACCACTGCAATGGGTTTCGAAGTGAGGAAGAGAGACTGGGTTCAACTCCAACACAATAAGGAAAAATGAACATTAATGTTTATAGCCAAGGAGCAGGGAAGAGGGAGTTGGTGGATGGAAAATCACTAAGAGGGGGGCACCTGGGTAGCTCAGTTGATTAAGCATCTGATTTTTGATCTTGGCTCAGGTCTTGATCTCAGGGTGGTGAGTTCGGCTGGTGTTGGGCTCCACACTGGGTATGGAGCCTACTTAAGGAAAAAAAAAATCACTAAGAGGAAACATCAGGAGTAAGACAGAATTCTGATTAAAATGACCTACCAGGATTATTCTTGAAAGCAGGCTGGGGTGATCGGGCAGAACTTGGACCCAGGGGATGATCGAGGGTGAAGAATTCAATTTCGTATCAAGATAGTCAGATACAGAGGATGGGGAATTCTGACTAAACTGACTTAGTAGGGTTCTTGATAACATTGGAAGATACACAGATGAACACAGAACTGCAAAAGTTGGGCCTATCTGAACAAACTTAGAAGAATCTAAGAAAGGGTACCTGGATCAGTTAAGCGTTCAACTCTTGATTTCGGCTCGGGTCCTGATCTCAGGGTCCTGAGACTGAGCCCCATATTGAAGTGCAGGGTTGGCTTGTGTTTCCCTCTCCCTCTCCCTCTGCCCCCCCCCTTACTCTCTTTTGCTCAAATAAATAAAATAAATCTTAAAAAAAAAAAAAAGCTGAAAAGAGTTTGGTCAATGGGAGTATTTTTGCCAGTGGTGCTCTGTGAGGTTAGACTGCTTGCTTCTCCCTCGTTTGCAGTGGTCTCCAGCACACCTGCAGCCCCAGGTTCACCTGTTCATCTGAGCAAATACATCTGTGGTGCCTGAGAACTGGCAAAGCACACTTTCCCTTCATCTCAAAAATCACAGAGGGTCAGGTCATCATACCATCTCTACTTTCTCATTTTCTCCATCTCCTGTAGTTACAGAGCAGGTGAGCAAATGTTGTGGCTCTCTAACAATCCAATCTCAATTTAGGATTTTTTTTCTGTCTTTTGGACTTATACGCTACCCCTAAAAACTCCAGAAAGGACCATCATGATTCTCCTAACACCTTGATTTTAGCAGCTGAGACTTCTGACCAGCCACATTGTAAGATAATGAATCTGTGCTGGTCTGAGCTGCTCAATTTGCTATAGCAGCAATAGAAAACGAATACATTATTTTAGTGTGACGCCTTCCACAGGGAGAGATATTGTGGTCCCATTGGTTCCACTAAAATGGCACTTACTGAATAGTTGTATGTGACCTGGATTCCCAGTCGGCACTTCACTGAACCTACAACATGGAGTTCTTGGTGCCTTTGTTCTGAGAGGTGATTTCAAGTTTCCAATTCCAGGAAAGTCCTATTATTTTTGTAAAAAGCATCCTCAATATTATGATACTCTCATGCCAGAATCTTACCCACTCACGATGGTTAATTGTATTTGGAAACTTGACTGGGTCATACAATGCCCAGATAGCTGGTTAAACATTATTTCTGAATGTGTCTGTGAGGGTGTTTCTCAAAGATATTAGCATTTGAATTAGTGGACTGAGTAAAGCAAATAGTTTTCTCCAGTGCGAGTGGGCCCCATCCAATCCATTGAGGACCTGAATAGAACAAAAAGGCAAGGCACAGGAAGGTTGAACGAATTGTGTCCAACTGTTGAGCTGGGTCAGTGATCTTCTGCCCTTGGCACTCCTGGTTCTCGGGTCTTCAGACCTGGACTGGAATCTATACCATTGGTTTTCCTGGTTTTTCAGTTTGCAGACAATAGACTGTGAGACTTAGCCTCCAGATCATGTGAACCTGTCCCCTACAATAAAGCTACTGGTTCTATTTTCTGTTCTCTGGGGAATTCTGACGACTATACTGTCCTCGATCAACAGAACATGCTTAAATCTTACATTGCCTGTCTCATACAGATTATATTACCTAGATATATGTATTTAATTAAGAAAATTTTCCAAGTCTAAAACCCCTCAAAATGTCCCAATTGGCAAGAAGCCCTCCATGTGATTCATTACAGATATGCGATATTTAATTGTTGAATGCACGAATGAAGATTGTTAAGTAAGTCCCCTCTTTACTATCCCACTCTTACTCTTCTTAGTTCACACCACAGTAATGGAGTTGTCCTACCTCCTTCTCCACACCTTTCCTCCTGGACCTTAATTTTGGTGTCTCACATACTTTATTTTCAATAGCTCCTCTTACCGTCTCCTTTACCATTTCTACTTTTAGCTCTGGTTTTAAACACACACACACACACACACACACACACAAATATATTTGTGTGTGTGTGTGTGTGTGTGTGTATTTTAATGTTTTAAGTTTATATAGCAATTCAAAGTACTACTCCCAAAACTCCAGTCAATCTCCTCTCTAAACAATGTCTTTGTTAAAAGAAAGAAGTGGGGGTAAGGGAAGAAGGGAGGGGAGGAAGGAAAAAAGAAAAGAAAGCAAATAGAAAACAATGGAGGGGATGATTCATGGCCCTGCCTTCAATTTCCACATGTACAGAATGAGCACATGAAATATACAATGCTTTTCTGAAAATCAAGAAATTTGGACTTTATAAAGTACCTCATTAAGACATTGCTAGTAATTTTCTCTTTCAGTCATGTGCATGTGTGTGTGCTTGTGTGTGTGTTTCTTGCCCTAAAGAAAGGGAAGATAGATATCCTTAATTGCTCTGCTGACAAAAAAAGAAAAAAAAAAGGTCACTGGCGGTAGTCTGCTGGTAAACCAGCCTTCCAGGGAAAACAAAACAAAATTAAACAAACCCCCCTGATTTTTAGGCTTCTCTGACTCCTGTGACTTCTTCCTTGGCTACTTTCAAGCTAGTAATATTTGATATCTGACTCCCCAAATTCCTGAATGGTTAACAATGAACTCTCATGACCTACAACAAGCAGGCTGCAGTAGACCACTGGAAGTTTTGGGATATTTTACACACAGTACATATGTATATGTAATACACATAATATATATTTAGTACATACATTAAATATTAAATATATATGGTGTATATAATTTATTTAACTACATTTATTAAATAAAACACCTCAGCCAATAAGGATACTTCTTGAGGGCAGAATTTGCAGTTCCTTATACAAAAGGGGTGGTGAGAATTTTTTCCAAGCTATAGATTAAAACTGGTTTTATTTATTTGGTGTAAAACAGAAGAACAATTGTACACATATAAGCTGCTCAGAATCAATAATTTGGTGCTTTAAATTAGATACAAAATTAGGTTATGAAAGCTGAATGAGAACTGAGAAGTCAAAACAACCTTTTTATTTTAGAGAAAAGCATATTGTGTACCAGATAGATGACTGCTTTTGCCTATAATTAAATGGCAAGTTTACACCATAGTCAAGACTATAATTTTTAGATATCTGGGTGGTTCTTTGTTTACTGTTATCAGTAGCTCAACTGAATAAAATTAAGCAATGTCAGAAAAATAACACTTACCTTAATGCTGTTGAATGTTTTTATTCTTCAAATAAGTTTTCATGATCCATCTTCAAACCATATGCATTCGCTCACTCCCTGTGCATCTATTCAACACATATATTATGTACTTGCTGTGTGCCAGACTAGACTTCAGGGCACAGAGCATATATTGGAAAACAAAAGGCAAGTCATTTTCATCAATAGAGCTTACATCTTAGTTAAAATAAATAAATAATAAATAAAGGACAGCAAACTCAAAAACAAAGTACTATGTTATGAATCTGCAGGAAAGCAAGCATAGAAGTGGAGAGATCAGTAAGAATATTGTGATAGCCCAGGGATGAAATAATCTAACCCTGGTAATGGTAAAAAATGGTCGAATGCGGTCTACTTCAGAAAGGTGTAGCTCATGAGACATGGTGAGATATTGCATAAAGATTTTGAAAGAAAGAAGGAATTTGAAGATGACCACTAGATCTTTGACCCAGGCAGCTGGGTGCCCTTTACTGAGCTAGAAAATATGTTGTGTGCAGGGTTCTAATTGACAGTTCTCCTTTGGACGTATGAATTGTGAGGAATTTCTTGGACTTGCTAGTGAGGCATTGAGTGTGGAGCTCAAGTAAAAAACGGTGGGCTGAAATTTAATCTGTGAATGTTAAGTGTACAGTTGTTTTAGAAAGCCATGAACCTCAGTGAGGCAGGAGAGAAAGCTGTTTCAAAACATGAGCTCTAAACTATTGCAAATGTGCTTAGTGGAGTGCCTTGAAATAAACTGAATCACACTGAAAGACAAAGAAAACCGATACACACACACACACACACACACACACACACACACACACACGGATGGGGTGGAGGGAGAGAACTGACCGTGTTGTACATTTTTTAGGTAGTTTAGAGACATCACTTAATTTTCATAAGAACAAATTTTCTATAAAAGATAGGAAACCCCACAAAGATGACTGAGGAAGTGCAGCTGGTAAAATATGAGGAAAATCACGGAAAATTAAACAATTAAAATGTGTGAGATAAGAAGGGTTTTGTTCTCCCAACACCGGCAACAGGTCAACCACGTGAGAACTTGAATAGACCACTGGGTTAGCCAGGTTGAAGTCAGCAGTAATCTTGGCCAAAGCGTCCCAGTGGTAAGGCAGAGGGAAAGAGCAGTTGGGATTGAGCTCAGAAAGAAGGGTCAGTGTGGATAGGGAGACAGTGAGTAGGGTCAGGTTTCCTTAGCTTCTGCTCAAAGTGAGCTAGAGAAGGAGGCAGGTAGCTACAGTGACGGGATGGGGGGAGCTATTACAGAATGTTCTGTACTATACAACAGGGTATATTAGAGGTGATTGAGCAAAGAAATCTTGATACTGCAGGAGGAAAGGGATAATCACAGAAGTGAAAAACCTGAGTAAGTAATTGCTTATAGGATTTGCTGCATAAATCCAGGATTTACCTTCACAGGAGGGAGGACGTTAATCTATCGCAGTAGGGAAGGAGCTTAGAATAGGTAGGAAAGGGGATATACAGGTGTAGAAATAGAGAGATGGATGAATTTGGGGGTGCACAGAATAATTATAGGGCTCTCTTCTGGTTTGTGAGTGAGAGGCAATGCTTTCTGAGGTCGCCTTGGAAGAGCGTGTGAGACTGTAAAGAATTTGGGAGAACCCAAATTGAATCTGAGAAGGACCCCTCTACGTAGCCTTAGAGGAAAGGGTGTGTAAAAAGAGATTAGGAGACCAGGAGGTAAACAAAGATATAGTCTTGATGGGGCTTGTCCAAAAGGCAGATCATCAGTTCTAATCACAGCTTCCTTGGGGGTCAGGTGTCTCAGCTGAGGCCTCTGCTGTTGTGAGAGATAGGGGTGGGGCACCCTCTTTATCAGAGTCAGAGGGGATTTCTGTATCCACCACCCAATCTGCTTGCGGAACAGAAAGAGCTCTCTTTTAAATCCAGCTCTGAGGGGTAATAAAGCTAACTGGAAAAGATGGTCTGACCTGGAGCCACTGGAGCTCAAAATGACACTTCTACAATTTAAACTACTCGAGTGTCCTCATCTATGGAGAAGACTCACTGTTACTTAAAAAAAGGGATGTCCATTCCAAGTATTCTGTACTGCCACAGGCATGGTCTTCAATCGTGTCTTTCTCCTTCTGAGCCATCATGGGTCTTCGGAATTCTGAACGCCCAGCACTCTGATTGGCCCCTACCTGCCATCAGAGTCAGCGTGGGAGAAGGAAACTCCCCTGAATACTGCTCGGCCTTCAGAAGACCTCTACCGTAATACATACTAGCCATGTCCAGCTCAGTAGCCCTCCAAATGAGCTCCTGCTCCCCCTTCAATGCCAGCATCCAGCTTGCTTCCAAGGTCCTTCTACTCTTCAGCGAAGGCCCCCTAGCTTTTCCTCGTACACCCAACCTAATAGATCAACCTACCCTGCTGGCTCTAAATTCACAACAGGCCCATAATCTTCCCCCTTTTCTATTGCCCACAGCACAACGCCTGGGTCTGGGTCTTCATCATCCCTGGTTCGGATTGCTGTAACCAGTCTCCCCATTTCTACTCTGAAGCCCCCAGGAGTCTTCTCAGCACAGCAGTCCGAATGACCCTTTAAAGCAAGTTCAGACCGCCTCACTTCACTCCTCTGCTCACATGACTCAGGATCGCATCTCACCACTTCCATAAAAGCCTGCAAGACCTGTGGCTCTACCCTTCTGACCTCAGCTGAGCTTCCCTTCCTCGCTCACCTCATTCATTTGTGCCGGCCTTTCCTGCTCTTCCCTCTGCCAGGGAAGCGCCCCCCACCCCCCAGAGCTCAAGATTAACCCTCTCCCTGAGGGCTGGGTTGCCACCTTCTCAGACAGAGCTTCCACCAGACCCTCCCTACTAACTCCTCACACCTGCTAGTCCTCTTAACCCCAGCATTTACCACCAGTAATGTCTTATATTTAACAGTCTCTGTTTTTTATCTGTCCCCTGACCCCCAAAGTATATAAATTCCATTCTAAGAAAGCAGGGATTTTGTTAGGCATTCAGTTGCAGCCCCCTTTAGGGAGTCCTGGACACATAGAAGTTTCTCAAAAATAAATGAAGGATTCGTGATTTTGCAAACCCTGATCTAAGCAACATTCTTACCTGAGCCAACTACTTTAGAAAATGTGGTCGGCTGGTGGAGTTCGGTTTGATCCAGTTTGCAATCATCTGAGGGAAAGAGTTTCCTTTTGGAAGCAATTGTATAAGCCATCGGCTCCCTCAAAGGCGCTTTTATCAACGCTGAAAGCCGGTTTTGCCATTCATCAGCTGTTTGCAGGAGGGCTGAGCCCACCTCTCTGTGCTCGGTGTTGGAACCCCTCCTGCCTCCTCCGGAGAGATAGGCCTTTCCAGTAGGCTCTCCGTCCCTCTGCGGAGTGCTCTGTTAGTGGGCCGAACCTCTGCAGCAGGAAAGGTGACATTCAGTCACTAGTCATTCCAATATCCATCCACTGCCTGTATAGCTCTCCCTCTTCTTTCTTCCCTCCACCTGAATTAATCCTCTCATTATCTGCCTCCCACTTGGATCAAATCCCCTCCGACTTTTGTCCTCAACCTGGCCTTGCATTTGCTAGTCTCCCCAGGGATTTTGCAAAAGCCAGTGTTGAAAGACCACTCTTTCAGACCCAGGCCCAACTGGCAGCCAAAGAACAAAGAAGAGCGAGCTCCGTTCCAAGGAAACAGCACCACGGAGTGTCCCCCTTCTAGAGAATGCCACCTCCTTTCTGCGGACTTCTAAGCCTAAGGAATAAATAATGGAAGGAGACAGGCGAGAACTAGTATTTGTGGAAATCTGCTTTGTGCCAGGAGGGGGAGGGGCCCATTTTTCATAGTTTATCTCAAATAATGGTTGCATGCAGCCTAAAAATTAGGTAACGATCATCTCCTGCGTAAAATGTCATATTTTAAACAGGAAATGAGAGCATGCCAGGCCTCTGTTCAAAACCATTAGGTGACTTTCCATCATCTGCAGACTAAAACCCCAAGTCCCAACCATGGCCACTGGGGCCTGCTCACTTGCCTGACTTTAGGCCCCACCCCTCCCACCATCCCAGCTCCCCACTTTCTGGCAATGGGACCTCATGTGTTTTTGCACAAACTACAGTATCTACCATTTACTGTTTTTTTCTCCCTTCTCCGCCCATATTATCATGTGGTTCACAGTCTCTGTTCATTCAAAGCTCTCCCAACTGTTATTTTTCTGGAAAGACCTTAGCTATCCTCTCTACAGGGCGGCTCTAAGTTTGGAAACAGAGGGAAATGCATAATCCATGATTTATTGACATTTCATTTCAACATGAGGTAAAATAATAGTGCCTGGATTACCAGTTTTTATGGCCACCTTTTTGTTAAGTTACATCTCTTCACTTATTCTCTGCTTCTCTTTATTTTTAAATTTATAATTTTTATCTTTACAATTTCAATGTGTATTTTGTTATTTATGTGTACCATGAGCCTATCTATTCCCTGAGGTTAGGGCCTAGTTTTGTTTACTGCTAGCTCTCTGGGGTCTGGAAAGATGCTGGGACAGAATCGGCACCAGGTCAATATGGTCGAAGGAATGAACGGAGCCAGCGGAAGCACAGAATGTCTGAAAAACTTGTTCAAGCTTGCAAAGCTCTCAAACAAGTTTAAACAAAATTTGAACTAAATTTTGGTTCCAAAGCCTATACTTTTACTGCTTCAAATTAAACTCTTTTTTTTTTTTTTTTTTTTTTGGCATGTGGTCATTTAAATCGTAAAGGCACCAGTTGTTGGAAAGGGGTAGTCAACACTGACCCTATGACCAGATCACTGGCAAAATAAAGAAGGCAGTCCTGACAGAAGATTCTGCATCACTCTAGGTTAGGCGCTCTATCTCAGGAGTCCCAGGGAACCATGTCCATTGCTTCCTCTTCCACGTCCTGGCTCTTTTGAACTTGAGCAATTGTGTTGAGCTTCAGTCTGCTCAGCCACAAAATGAAATTAAGAATAATCTGTAAAGTGATTATAATATACTCTGAGATTCCCCTCCCCCTCCCCTCCCCCTCCCCCACCTCCCCTTCCCCCCTTCCCACTCTCCTTTCCCCCTCCCCCTCCTCTTCCTCCTCGTCCTCTTCTTCTTCTTCCTCCTGTTATTATTAATTTTTGAAGTAGAGGTAAAATCATGGCTCTTTCTGACCATAATATCAATGTTTCTTAAAGACAGAGATGGCATTGTATGGATACCCTGTGTCTAATGCTTTACTAGAATTTATGGTTATAAACATACAATATGCTTACAAATATTTGTGTGTCGATTAACAGGAAACAATTAGTAAAATCAATATAGCTTTTAAATATTACTTAATACTAGTTGTTGTCTGTGGATAAACTGGGAAATTTTAGCTGAGAAGCTCTGGTCATTTTCAATATTCAAAAACAAGAAATGGCACTGACTTTTTTAGTTTAAAATCACCTGTCTCCTCATTCTTTTATTGATCTTCACAAAACTCTGCGTGGTAAACACATGGGTGGTGATTATTTTCTGTTTGGTCCCCATGGAAGTCTTTTTGTGCATTATTTCTAGCTTCTACCATGGTCTTCCTTCTTTCATAAAGCTCTGTATACTTCTTGTATACATCTGCTATGTTTTATAGTCAATACATATTTACATTCAATAAAACATTTACTGAGCATTTCTTAAATGCACAGCATGAGGAAGGTAGAGATGAATTAACACAGAGTCTGAAGCAGGAGGACTTGAATAAATGGTGAGACAGACACACAAACAACATAACTCAAGATTCCTTAGCTTGCACCTGCCTGTGGGTACAGTGGGATCAGTGCAACAGTGAGAGCAGAAAACTCTCCCCAACTCAAGTCCCATCAGCAAATTTACTGGAAATGTAGCCCCAGAGATTCTTTGTTCAGGTAAGTGAAGATTATAGGTGCTATGCATCCGGACAAAGTGTTTTTGCAAAAGACTGGGCAAGGCATGGACTGGGCCACCTCATGACAATCCTTGAAGTTCGTGAAAAAGAAGCATCGTTCATAGGAGAAGCAGCTCAATGAAGTGCAAGGCTGCTCTTTAGAAACTGGTTCATCAAACTAAATGGAGGTAAGAATATAGGAACGAAGAGGGATTCCAAGCCTGATCCTCTCAATGATCGGGAAGGTTAGAGGCAGAGATATTTCAGAGATATTGCTAAATCCACGTCATTGTTATATAAAAACATTGATATGTTTCTAACACATTTACACACTCCCTCCGCATGTCTTCACCTCGGTGAACACAGGTTTTTGTAGACTTTGAGCTGGTAAACATTCCCTTAACAGAAATAATTAGATTGTCAGGTCTCCTGGGACAGCGGTACAAGCTCTGAGCTTGAAAGGACAGAGTAAAAATTCAGTTTTTCCCAATCTTTAAGGATGATTCTTACACAGAGAATCTACTAGCAATACACTTGCTTTAAAATTTGGAAATTTATGTGTATGCGTGAATGTATGTCTTCCCACCAATCAGTGACCCATCTGAAATGCCTCAGCAGCTAAATGAGATGGAGATTGAAGGCAGCCATTGAGACAGGATCAAGGGAAAGATGAGGAATGAAGCCTCTTAAGGCTTATATAAGTCAGCAGCCAGTTTCAGAGGGTCAGGGCAGCTTTGTGTCTCCCTTCTCCTGAGAATGCTGGTGTGTATATATTGCAAACATTTAAGGAATTTCAATAAGCAGATGCCTCTCTTCTGTTTGGTGGTGATGACAGTCTCTGCCATCACTTTATGGCATCTGCCATGATGATCATCATTCAGTTTTTCCATCAACCTTGTGAGATATGTACGATTATACTAATTTACAAGAGAAGAAAACAGAAGTTCTAAGAGTTTAACAAAATTATCCAAGTTTTCACAAGATAATTAGTGACCAGTTCTGGATTCAAAATCCAGGCTCTTTTCACAACAAACTGTTAGAATCAATAGCGTATATTTTCTATTTCTGTGAGGCAGCCTTCAAGAGAGTCCCAGGGACACCTGCCTCCTAATATTGACACCCTTGTGTAATTATCGCCACTTGAATGTTGCCTGGACTTAGCGACTCATTTCTCATGAAAAGAATGTGGCACAAATGATGGATTCCCACCTCAAAGATTAGATTGTAAAAGATGGTGGCTTTCATGTTGGGTGTTCTTTCTTGCTTTCTCTTAAGTTACTTGGTCTGGGGGACGCCCTGCCATGAAGGAGCTCCGTAGAGAGGCCCCCATGAGTGAACCCTGAAGTTCTTCTGAGACCTCCTACCATCTGAGTGAACTGGAAGGATCTCCCAACATCCAGAAAAACAGAATCTTCCAGTCAAGACTTGAAATAACCACCCATAGCTGGTATCTTGTTTGCAGGTTCATTAGACAACCTGAACCAGAGCCACCCAGTTAGGCTACTATCAAATTCATGATCCATAGAGACCTTGAAATAAGAAATCTTTATCATTCTCGGTGGCTGGGTTTGGGGTGATTTGGAACAGCCATAGATAACTAATACAACATTCAACATCACTCAAGAAGCCAACCTAGTTTTTTCAGTAGCATTGCAGTGGAACTAATAGTATGTGTCATTTTTAGACACATGAAAAAATGCTCAAGATCAGTTGGCATCAGGGAAATACAAATCAATACCACAATGAGATACCACCTCACACCAGTCAGAATGGCTAAAATGAACAAGTCATGAAACAACAGATGTTGGTGAGGATGCAGAAAAAGGGGAACCCTCTTGCACTCTTAGTGGGAATACAAGCTGGTGCAGCCACTCCGGAAAACAGTATAGAGGTTCCTCAAGAAGTTAAAAATAGAGGTGCCATATGACCCAGCAACTGTACTACTAGGTATTTACCTCAAAGATACAAATGCAGTGTATCCAGTGATCTGGAGGAGAACCTGTACCCCAATGTTCACAGCAGCAATGTCCCCAGTAGCCAAACTGTGGAAAGAGCCAAGATGTCCATCGGTCGAAGAATGGATAAAGAAGATGTGGTGTATATATAATGCAATATTACTCTGCCATCAGAAAGGTTGAATACTTACCATTTACACTGACGGAAGGAACTGGAGGGTATTATGCTGAGCGAAATAAGTAAATCAGACAAAGACAGTTGCCATATGTTTTTACCCATATGTGGAATATGAGAAATAGCGCAAAGGATCATAGGGGAAGGGAAGGAAAACTGAACGGAAAGTCATCAGAGAGGGAGACAGACCATGAGAGACTTAACTACAGGAAACAAACTGAGGGTTGCTGGAGGGGAGTTGGTTGGGGCTGGGGTAACTAGGTGATGGGCAATAAGGAGGACACATGATGTAATGAGCACAGGGTGTTATATGCAACTGATGAATAACTGAACTCTACATCTGAAATTAATGATGCATTATATATTGTCTATTTGAATTAAAAAAATAATATGTGTCATTTTTTAAGAACTTCATCATTATAAAATATAAAAAATCCTTATGAAGGAAGCACTTACCACCAGCTTACAGACAAAATGAATTAACACTTACAAAATATAGCAATAGATGGTATGATTTATATAAATCATGACATGTTTTAGCACTGACTTTTTAATTTCCAAGTAAAGACAATTTACCTACTGTGATGGCTGATTTTATGTTTCACCTGGACTGGGCTAAGGATGCCCAGATAGTTGGTAAATCATCACTTCTGAGTGTGTCTAGGAGGGTGCTTCAAGAAGACATTAGTATTTGAATTGGTAGGCTGAGTACAGATTGATGCCTTCACCAATGTGGACATCGTCACCCACTCCACCAAGAGCCTAAATGGAACAAAAGGGTGGAGGAGAGGCCAACTCACTCTTTCTGTTTGAACCGGGATACCCAGTTTCTGCTGCCCTCCCACATTAGCTCTCCGGTTTTCCAGTCTTTGGACTCAGACTGAAATACACCACAAGCTTTCCTTGTTCTCCAGCTTGCAGATGACAGATTGACAGATTGCAGAACTTCTCAGCCCCTAGCATCATGTGAGCCAATTCCTATAATGCATATATATAGAATCTCCTATTGATTCCATTTCTCTGAAGAATCTTGAATAATACACCTACCATGACAACAATAGAAATAAGAAAAAAAAAAGAGAATGGATAATAGATCCATTTCAGAAAAACTTAAAATTCAGATTTTAGAATCACTGATTTAGAGGTGGAAAGGGGTATTGAAGAAAAAGAGAAGCCTGAAGAGAATGGTTATGTTTCGATCATAGGTGCCTAGAAAAATGAATTTCAAATACAATTTCCTAGCTAATTACGGCAAAACTAACATAGATCAGATGTAGGAATCAATAGGATGGGGCCTATTTCTCTTTCGTTTCCCAAATTGTGTCTCACTTCTACAGTTTCTCCCCTGTCTTGCTATCTCTTTAGAAACCTGGATTTTAAGTATCATTTTATGGACTTAATAAAGTCTGTCCTTTCCAAGAACTTAGTCATTTCCAATATGCTTCTAAACCCTGTGAGGAAGGTGACTATCTCCGCTTTACAGATACTAAGAGTCTACACAGTGGGAAGAAATAATAATTGATGATATGATTTATATGGATAAAGACAACTTTAGCAGTGACTTTTTAATTTCCAGTTAAAGATTGTTTATCTCTTATGCATGTTTATTTAGTGTGTAGAATGAATAGTTTATTAATTTACTTCAAACTAGGGATTTGAAGGCCTCCCAAATTATGTTATAGCTTATTTCTTTCTTGGAAATTGCTGCTTCTTTTCCAAGTTTTAAGTCAAGCTTTGAGGTCTTCCAGTAAATTAGAATTGAAGGCTGTCTCCTGGCTTCTGTGGAACATTCTCCTCACCACACAAATTTAGTCAACCAAGGGCCATGTCCAAACTCCTAAAACAACTTGCATGGTAATGATTTTAAAAAGAGCCCTGGCTGGGACTATGTCTGGACATGGTGACCCAACTGGACTTGCCTATTTCGATGATTTCTGCCATCTTGACAATTGCCCCAATCAAATCAATTGTGTGATGATCTACTTCAGCTGGGAAACCAATTTATATTTTCAGCACATCCAGACATGAGGATAACGTCCTTATTGTTTATAGAGGTTTTTATTGAGGTAAAATTGACATAACAACACTAACCATTTTTATTTTATTTTATTTTATTTATTTATTTTTTAAAGATTTTATTTCGAGAGAGGCATTGAGAGAGGGAACACAAGCAGGGGGAGTGGGAGAGGGAGAAGCAGGCTTTCTGCCAACACGGGGCTCGATCCCAGAACGCTGGGATCATGACCTGAGCCGAAGGCAGACGCTTAACGACTGAGCCACCCAGGCGCCCCAACACTAACCATTTTAAAGTGTACAACTTAGCAGCATTTTGTATATTCACAAAGCTATCAAACTGTAGAACATTTTGTTCCCTCAAAAAAACTACCTATTCACTAGGCAGTCACTCTCCGTCCCTCTCATTTCCACCTCCCGCCCTTGGCAGCCCCCAAATACACATTCTGTCTCTGGGAATTTACGTATTCTGGATGCTTCATATAAACGAATTCATATTTATATGATTTTTTTGTGTGCATGGTTTCTTTCACTTCTAATGTTGTAAACCTTCATCTCTGTTGTACCATGTGCCAGTATTTCATTCCTTATTACAGATGAATAGCATGCATTGTCTAGATATACATTTTATTTCTCTATTTGTCAATGGACATCTGAGTTGCTTCTACCCTTTGAATATTTTGAACAGGACTACTATGAACAATTGTGTACAAGTACTCGTTTGAGTATCTGTTTTCAATTCAGTGAAATGTTCCACAGGATTAAAAAAAAGATGGTGAGGGATTGAGGAAGAAGTTACTAGAAGGTTTGGGTTGAATGTACTTTCATATGCTCCTTATTTTACTTGTG
Source organism: Ursus arctos (assembly GCF_023065955.2). NCBI lineage: Eukaryota > Metazoa > Chordata > Mammalia > Carnivora > Ursidae > Ursus > Ursus arctos. Next base: position 8,172,932 of record NW_026623111.1, on the reverse strand, counting down.
TTTTTATTTAACTTTTCAACATTGCATTGTCAGAGTCTAGAGAGACCCCTGGCATATAGCAGGTGTTCTGCAAATATTCTTGGAATAAACGTTACGTGCTTCCTTTTGGTGCCTGGTGCTTATAATATAGCAGTCAATAAATATTTCCCAAATAATTATTTTTAATTGAAAAGAACATGAGTATATCCAGAAAAACAATTTCTAGGATTGACTTAAAATACATTTTTCTCTCTCTTTCATGAGCCTGCACACTTCACTAGTTCACCCACCACCTAGTACTTGATGATTTGAAGCTTGTTTTCTTCAAAAGTCTTTGGTGTTAGCTCTGAGGGAGGCTCTTAATACTAAGTCAAGAAGTGCCTTGACAGGCTTGAGAGAGAGAATTCCATATTTCCTGTTATTGTTAGTGATTCCCCCTGTTATGAGCCTGTTTTATGTCTCTCTGTCAATTATGTGTCATGTGTTCTGAATTATACAAGCAAGATTTCACAGCGGCACATATAACAATAGGAGAGTTACAACATGCTGCTCTTATTCTGTGACTGATTTGTTATTTAAACTGAGCCCGGTGGAAAAAAAAAAATCATTTGTATTTTTCCTGTTAGTTTTATATGTTCCTAGTATTCTTGCAGCACCAAAAGATTTCTCGGGAATGTAAGGCTATTAGTAAAGAAGAAAAATAGCCATAATATTTAAGTTCTTACAAAAATACTTCATTTCACAGTTGTCTTGCAATAAATAACATTTTTCTTAATGGTTAAAACTGTGCATGGTAATTCACTTGAGACATAGAAAAATAATTAATAATCTTTCTGTACCTTGGGTCTAAGGGTCTATTTGTCAATGTTTCTCTTCTGGTTTGAATGTGAAGCTTAAACTTTAGAAGCGAATGGGACTGACTCATGATTTACTGATTCAGGACTCAGGGAACAGGTGTTCCTCAAGCTGAAATTTTGAGAAAAAAAAAATTAAAAGGGTAAAATAAAGCTTTTCTTAGCACCTGTAGAAAAGCCAAGACTCACATTTCAGACATCTGACAAGAACGATGGATTATGTTTCAAAATACTTTGTTCATTTGTTGCATGGTAAAAATAGAGAAAAGGATAGGAGAGTGTCCTAGATCTCTTTTTCCAGGGTCCCACGGCTGCAGCTGGGATGGGGTAAACATTTTAACTATGGATGAATGATGATTTGCATATTTGAATGGCCTTGCCAAGTAGAATCTCCATAGACTTTGGTGATGAGTATTTAATTAGCAGAATGAATATGCTCAGATGGTAACTCTTCTGGCCCAAGACCATTCCTGTTTTCTCTGCTTTCCATGGCAAGTTCTGTAAGTGTTTTATGAAGAAACGATTTGTCTCAAAACCACTAAGGACTCAAAGCTCAGCTTCCATCTATTGGCTTCTGTCTTCCGTAGTGAGATGTGTCCATGGCTGTGGGGGAGCTTCACCAGGTCCATCCAGGCACTACACCAACCCCCACCCACCCTTAAAGAGTACAGGGGAGGGCACCCACACCCAACCGCTGGACCCTGGAAGTTCTCTGGCTTCTTCACACTTTCCTCCCTCCTGCTTTAGAGAAGAGTGCTGATTCGATTTTGGACCCCTCTGAAAGGTACAGTTTGCCCAACTTTCCAGAACTGATAGAAAGGACAATTATTTCAGTTTTCAATAGGCTGCGTATGTCCTCAGGCTCTGTTTCCCGAAGTATGAAAGGATCTATCTCCTGAACATTTTCTTATCATTTGTTGGATGGTTCCTTTCATTCTAATCCTTAGTGGCTCCATGTAGGTTTGTGGGGTCCTCCACCCTGCTCTGGAGGCTCGTTGCCCATCCCTAATTAACTGAACCACTACTCTGTCCATTTCATGCTCATTCATTTCTTGATATTCTTTCTTGTCCATGTCCCTGTTGTTTCTCAACTAGTATCACTAAATTTAAGGTAGCTCGTCCCAGGTTTCTGGGATAAGTGTCCCTGCAGGGCTGTGTAGGCCAGCTCAGGGTTGTCACTGGCCCCAGCACATGGTCTGTTCAGAATTTTCAGTCTTTTCTGGCTTCCCTAGCTTCCAGCTTGGTTTTATGTGTAGCTCTTTCTATGTCGGTTTTTCTTGTGTGGTTGTTTTGACGGTCAGCCCTGCTTATTTAATTTGTTTCCCAATTGTTCCCTCTTACATTCACCTCTTCACTCCAGCTTCCCATTTAGAAAGTGTTTCCCAGCCTTCAGCCAAGCAGTCCTCTTCACTGGATTCTTGGTGCTGCAGAATCACGTTTAACAAGATGGGTCATTTCCAGTGCAATTTCCTTTCCTGGCTTTTAACTTTCTCTTCCTCACTCCCTTACTTCCTTTTATCGCCATCTATCCCTTAGATGTATAGTGAATGATTGCTGCATGCCAAGTACCCTAAAGGGCACTGGATAAATACAAACAAACAAACAAACAAATAAATGAAAGCATGATTCCTATCATTGTGAGCATGTTGGGGAGCCAGAAGTCTACTAGCAAGAGATTACAAAACTCAACAAGCACTTAGGCCGGGAATGCAACACCAGCATGTAGAAAGCACGCTAGGTGCTAGGCATTTTTCTTGTGAGAAAAAAAGGTTAGGGAGAGTATAGAACCATTGTAACCCACTGTTACAGAATTGCCCCCTAGTGGGGAGAATAGACACAATACATGGCAGTTTATGGCAAGAGTTTAGAAAATTAAGTGTGGTTACAACAGGTGCTGAATAAGATCTTAATATACTGGGATAGATGAGAAACGTTTCCTGAACAAGCTAAAATTTAAGCTTAACATAGAAGAATAAGTTGAATTTCATTCACTGGAGAAATAGGAGAGTATTCTAGGCTAATGATCTTACACGCTAGGCAATGGGTTGTAAAATCATCTTTTTTTTAAGGTTTTAAATTTAATAATTCATTTTTTAAAAAGCAGATTGCTCAACTGAATGAAATAAAGACATAATTTTTAAAAAAATTTATGGGTCAAAAAAACTATTCGTTATCAAACTCTGGTCATAAACAAAGCCCACTGACTGAAGGACAGCTGGGATACCGTAAGGAAATGAGCATGATTTCTCAGAAATTAAGGGAATTGAGTTGATAAGGTTTTCATTTGAAGAGTGGGGGCAGATCTTACCATCCAGAGAAGATACACCATTGCTACTTAAACACTAAGTGATCAGCCCTTTGACGACAAAGAAGGAGAAAATATTTCCATGGGGCGCCTGGGTGGCACAGCGGTTAAGCGTCTGCCTTCGGCTCAGGGCGTGATCCCGGCATTCTGGGATCGAACCCCACATCAGGCTCCTCCGCTATGAGCCTGCTTCTTCCTCTCCCACTCCCCCTGCTTGTGTTCCCTCTCTCACTGGCTGTCTCTATCTCTGTCGAATGAATAAATAAAATCTTTAAAAAAAAAAAAAAAGAAAGAAAATATTTCCATGTTCAGTTTACAGATGAGAAAAGAAAAGCAAAAGAAGGTAATTGATTTGCTGAAGTTCATAAAACTATTCTATTCTATTAAATTAGAACAAGTTCACTCACACAGCAGTTCAATTATTTTAAAACATCACCAATAGCCTGGAACTTTCTTTAGGTTTCTTTTTTTAGGCTAGGGGTCCTTTCTACTTAACTCACTCTCACTGTCTGTGCTAGTGTTACATTCTTCTGTGTCAATTCTCCTCAAGAGCTTTGTATTCTGTTGGAGCTCTCTGTCTCCACATGACCACGTCTGACTTTTCCTATTCAGTATATAAATTAATCCTTGCGACAGTCCTGCAACGTGGGAAAATACAGTAGTTATTATTCCTGAGAGGAGGAAAGTGATGCTTGAAAATATTAAGTAACTTTTCCAAGGTCATCAGGCTTCTAAGGAACAGAAAAGGAAAAAAGAAGCTAAATACTTTGATTGCAAAATGCAGGATTCTGTTTTTGAGCTTCATTCATAGCATTAAGTCATGACTGTCTTGGAACCATCAGATAAGCTTTACTTTATATTTAGACCAGCTTTAAATTTGCAGAAAAACTGGGAAGATAATACAAAACGTTCCTATGCAAACCCAGCACAGTTTTTCCTATTATTAACTTCTTACATTAGGGTGGAAATTTGTTGCAACTAATGGACGAATGTTGATATGTTATGATTAACTGAAGTCCGTACTTTATTCAGAATTCCTTCCTTCCTACTTTTTTTTTTTTTTTAAGATTTTATTTATTTATTTGAGAGAGAGCGAGCAGGGGGAGGGGCAAAGGGAGAAGGAGAAGCAGGCTCTCTGCTGAACAGGGAGCCTGACTCAGAGCTCCATCCCAGGACCCTGAGATCATGACCTGAGCCGAGGGCAGATGCTTACCCAACTGAGCCACCCAGGCGCCCCTCCTTACTTCTTACTTAATGTGATTTTTCTGTTCCAGGATGCCATATTATATTTAGTCTTATAAGACTCCTCTTGACTATGATACTTTCTTAGGCTTCAACATGATTTATCACTGTTGATGTTCCTTCATCATCTGCCTGAGGTAGAATTTTTCGATTTCTCTACTGTAAGGTTATTTCTACCCTCTTTCTACACTGTGTTCTTTGGAAGAAAGAGAGCAGCCCACACTTGACCTGGGAGTTATGCTCTACCTCCTAAGCATGGACTATCTGCATAAGTTACTTGGAATTCTGCTTGGGAAATTTTTCTCTCCTCCCCTGTACATTTATTCAGTCATTTTTTTATATCAGTGTTGACTCACAGACGTTTATTTTATACTTTGGACAATAATTCAATATTACTTTATTTTGTTGCTCAAATTATTCTAGTTTGGGGCATTGGTGTTAGTTTCTTTTGATTTCAAGTTCAAATTTAATTTAATTTCAAAATCATTCTTTCCTGATGTATAAGCAATCGACAGAATTGTCTATATTAACTCTATAACCTATAAACCTGCTACATTCACCTAGTAGCTCCAGGAGCATTTTTATCAATTTTTTAAATTTCTTACATAGACAACCATATATGTGAATAAATATTTTGTTTGTTTCTGCCCTTGAAATCTATATTTTTTCTTATGTTTTCTAATTGTATTGTACTGTGTAGGACTTCCGGCAAAATGTTGAGTAGATATGATGAAAGAAGTCATCCTTGCCTTGTTTCTGATTTTGGAAAGCATCTAGTTTCTTGTCCTTAAATAAGATGTTATCTGTAGACTTTTTGTAGATATTCTTTGTTAAGTTGAAGATGTTCGCGTCTATTAGTTTCTGACAGTTTTTCTTTTTTTTTTTAGATCATGAATGAGTATTTCATCTTGTCAAATGTTTTTGATGCATCAATTGATATAATCATCTGATTTTTCTTCTTTAGTCTATTGATGTGATTAATTACATTAATTGATTTCCAAATGTCAAAACAACCTCACATTTCCGGAATAAAGCTTACTTGGTCATATCATATAATTATTGTTAAACATTCTTGGACTCTAGTTGCTAACATTTGGGGGGGTGGATTTTTGTATCTATGTTCATGAGAAATATCGGTCTATAATTTCCCTTTCTTTTAATGTCTTTATGTGGTTTTGATATTAATGTAATACCAGCCTCAGAGAAAGAGTTAGGAAATAAAAATATCTGGCTTTGGTGCACTCTCATTTTTTGGGAAGTTAATTAATTATTGATTCAACTCCATTAAGATATTTAGTCCCATATAGATGATCTGTTTCTTCTTGTGTGAATTTTAGTAGCTCGTGTATGCCAAGGAATCCATCCATTTCATGTTATCACTTTGTGTGGATATAGAATTGTGCACAGCTTTCTGGGTTTTTTTTTATGTTAATGAGCTCAATAGCAATGATCCTTTCTTTCACTTCTAATATTGGCAATTAGTGTTTTCTCTCTCTTCTCCCCTCTCTCCTTGGTTAGCCTTGCTAGAAGTTTATAAATTTTATTGATGTTTTGAAAGAAACAGCTTTTGATTATGTTGATTTTTCTCTGTTGTTTTCCTGGTTTCAATTCCATTGATTTTTGCTTTTTTATTTCTTTTTTTACAGTTTCTTTAAGCTTAAATTGATCTTTGTATTGTTTTCTTTTAATTTCAATTCCACGAAAATCATATGCGGCACCCCCTGACTCCATTAGATTGCAAGTTAATGCTTAACATTCAACTACATTATCTTGTCCTTTAATCAATGAAGAGCACAACCCCAGTGACCAAAGCTTCTTCTAAATTTCTAAAGATTGTGTTATCTATTCTTTCTTGGACATGGATCATATGTCAAATCTGATTATAGTTTTCTATAAATGGGTAGTGTCTATTCCATAAGGTTGACTATTTCTTGATTATAAGAAATATTGCACCAAAGTTTACTGTTTCAAACACAATGTTGTGTTTGGAACATAGAAGATACTCAGTAAATATTTATTCAATGATTCTGGGTTTTGTACTGTGGTGACCTCAATATATAGTAATTCAAACAGTGCCCTCTCCCAACTAGAAGTAATTTGTCTGGTCAGCTTTTTCTAAAAGGGGTGGAAAAAAAAAAACAGGGAAAAGTTAATGTTGACAGTAATTTTAGTAGAGAATGCTTCCTCCTTTAGTCATAGGAAACCTGTAATAGGATGATAAAGTCACCACACCTTTACCCCAGCCAGATAGTAATAAATATTTTTAAATAATCAGGAGTTTGTTATGCTTCTTCCACCCTGGTAAGTAAGGTCCACCCTTGGTTATCTGGGGTGAATGTGAATCCAAAGTCCACATCTGTTTCCTTTGAGAATAAAAGAGAAAACTCTGGAAGGAGGAAAACCAGGTCATGCACAAAATCAGAGGCATTGGAGGGCAGCTTAACCTGATTTTCTATTTTAAATTAGCACTCTCCTGAACAGAAAAACAACACTTTCTACTAATCTGTATAATAGCACATACCGATTACATAAGAACTTCAATAACAAATGAGTTCTTTACAGTAGAGCTTCTTATTGAGTCATATTTATAATTCTAGTATTCCCTAACGTCACTGAAATTCGTTTATTTTCTGTCTCGTCTCTTCATGCAAGTAATATTTACCAAATACTCCAGAGCAGACACCCAATCCATCTAATATTCCTAGAATGTATCAAAAAAGCTCAGGGTCCTAGCAATCATCTTTTAAAATGTAATCATCTGGAAAGTGGTGTCCCTGTTTCCCATTCTCTGTGGGAAGGTAGGAGCTTAACTTCATAAGCACCAGTTAGCAAACACAGGTGGTCTAATCACATTGACCAACCTCCTCCCTCAGTACTTCTCCATTAGCACACCCCAGCACGTAAAAGGCCTCCTGATTTTGTTTCATCAGAGTTGAGCTCAGTTTATCTGAAGTGGTCTCTGTCTTATGCAGTAATCTGAATAAAATATGTCTTGCTGTTTTTAACATGTAACTGGTGCAAAACTTTTCTTTCACACCAGCCATCTGTATAGTACTTCTCCCCCTCTGATTTAAATAATAAGAGCATAAACAGGGGGAATCCACAAATATTTGTTGTGTAATTTTATAAATCAATTTTTACGCTATTATTTAACACTCCTTCTAGTTAAGTAGTAGCAAAATTGTAAGTTTGCCTTTTCTTCCAACGTGGGTTTCTCTTGATAATTAAAATTTGGTTTTGAAAATCATTATGCTGCCTCCAGTTTCTCTCACTTGGTAGCAGCTATAAACACGAGCAGTTCGTACTTGCAATGAGGTCCTGCCTCCTGCCGCAGGGAATTCCCACACTTTAGAAGATCAAACAAAATGATTACCACATTAGTCATTGCACTCATGCCCATCTGAGTCTTGATTTTTCTGGATGTTTGAGGTAATTCCATTCATAGGACACAAGGTGGTATATTAGAATGGGGAACTGAGTCGAGATCGAAGAGTTACCTTTAGTTAAAACACAATGATTGCTTTGTTGTTTGGTTTCATGTTAGGCTTTCTCCCCAAACCACTGGATATCTAGGCATGGAAACTGGGTGTCTTAGTCTCGGTATGTACATGTGTTATAGACCAGGGGATAAGCAAACACTTCAGAGCAGTCTTTACTCATCATGCATTTCCTGAGTCATCTAGTAATGTTGCATGCCAACCACTCAAATAGACATCAGGGACATAGATGAAAGACACAACCCCTGCCCCAAGGAAATTGTGAGTTGAGGAGAAACAAGGTACATCAGAGAATGAAAAGGGTTATGAAAGTAGTAGAAGCACAGAAGATGAATGATCATGTGCCTGAGGGCCTCTGACCTCCTTAACAATTACTGGATAATATCAGATCAACAAGAATCTGCACCTAGAGATTCCTTCTGGGAAAAAGGCAATTATACAACCATCAACTCGGGAGAGAAAAAAGAACTTTACTTCCTGTTAAAGGGAAGGTACAACAGGTTATTAATATATATATATATTTATATATGTATTAGCATAACTGCTTATTTGTTCATTCTGACTTCAGTCCCATATAGAAGAAGGTCAAGGCACTCTTCCCACTTGCCCTCTGTTAAAAGCTTTCAAAAGTGACCTGATGGAAGGTGGGGTTGCAGAGTGTAAAAGATCAGATCTTCAGAATTTATAAAGACCCTGAAACACAAGCTTTTGTTGCAGCAAACTATAGCTATCAAAACCTAGACTTGTAAATAATAGAAATGCAGAGCTCAGAGGGTCCTCTGAAATTATCTGAGGCAATTTTTAAAAAATTATTAAAGTAGTGGAAACTACTCTTCTAGAAGCATTGATGCTGGGCCCCAAAACTACCAAGAAACAAAATTGGCCAAGATCCAGTATTGGGTGCACCAACGGGGTAGGAGGAATCTTCCCCACCTGTGATATTTTCTGGCAAGTGGACGGGCTCCATTAGCATAAATCTCTGTCCCTTCCTTGATCCCTCACCTTCCATCCTTGGGAGATAGATTGCGTATCTGATTGCTGCATGTAAAAGCGAGAACAGAGCATAGATAGCCAAGACACATTTTTTCTTCCTTGGAGAAGGTTAAGCTTTGTAAAGTATGAGTTTCAACAGCACTTGACTACACAGTGAGCTCATTAGAAGGCCCAGCCACCATGGGGATGGACTCCGTCTTCCAGTGCTCCTAGCTAGCAATGGGAAGTCCACATGTAAAGTTAAGTATTAGGAAGTCCATTTCCCAGTACTGTCTGCATTTGTAATAACAGCAATGCTTTTGTTTCTCCACAGACATCAAACAGTTAACAGTGTTGGTAAATGGTCACCAACTAATCCTCCAAGGAAAACAAACAAACAAACAAACAAACAAACAAACAAAGGAAGAGATCTGCAGCTTCTGCAGAGTCCCATGGCATAAATAACCCCACCTGGGATTATTTTAAGCTACCACCATGGACATCACTGAGGAGTTGGGAATAGATACGTAATCGACCCTCGTAAACTGGCACCAGATGGAAGCAGCTTGGCACTATCCCTTTTTCACCTTACTTCTACCTCATTTCTCAATGGCTGCAGAACCTGGTTATACAGGAAGGGTCTAATTACAAGGATCTCTGAAACACTAATATTCAGGCTTCCAGTTAAATGCGCTTCACATGACATCACAACATGACTTGGAAACTAAGGTTCTATTACGTATTATATAACTGAACACAAAACAATCTTACGTATACATATATAAACCATTATTATATAAACAATATGTATATAATGTATATGTATATAATGGCAATATAATATATATTATATTATAATATAATATAATGTCTATAATATAATGTCTACTTGAATGTGTGTAATGTCTGTATTTAAATATATGTAGTGTGTGTGTTACTGTAGTGATCACACAGGTATATACACCTGTCAAACTTATGGAATACTAGAATGAGTGAATTTGATTTTATGTAAATTTTACTCAATAAAGTTAATTTTTAAAAAATCAATTTATTTCGTTGGAATGTGAATATAACCTAAATACTAGTCATTCAAACCAGGCACAAAGAACCCATGAGATGATAGCTGTTGATTGTTCAGCTGCATCCAAATCTTCACCCTTGTTAATTCCATGTTTTTGCCCTGTGACTCGCTGTTCTTTCATTGATACTGAGTTCCTATTTGTAGTAATTAGAATTAAGAAATGAAACAATGACCAGAGTATGTGACCAGTAAAATTGCTATTCAGAAACAAACCAAATAGCCAAATTTTGTGCTGTCCATAGACAGTTGTCTTCTTTAAGCTATACCACACTCCTCGGATTCCTGAACTGGTATGGTGTAACGGGACGCAACTATACAGGGCTTGTCCTTGGCAGCAGATATCAAACAGGTGAAAGTCGCATTAGGTTTATAATTAATATATTACTTTGACATTGAAAGCTCTTCGTAGACTGCATCTCAATTAACTTCTCGAACTTCTGGCACCTAAACCAATCATCTTACTTTTCTCTTTTAAACAGAACTTAAAAAAAAAATTTTTTTTTTCCTCAGTGGCTTCTATTTATCTCGTCCCTTGGGCTATGGTGCAAATTAATCAATATGAGGTACAATATATCTCCGTTGCTGGAATTATATGAATTACAGCCATTTGGTTTCTAGGTTCACACACACACACACACACACACACACACACACCCTCAGGTTTTCAGCCTAACACATGGTAAATCATAAGATACTTTTATATGATCTGAAACACCTGTATTTATCTATCACTGAATATGATTACCTGATATTTAAATTTTGTTTTTAGTGACATAAAAGTAAATTCCAGAAATAAACATATATAGATACACTTATTCATACATAGGCAGGTATGACTTAAGAAAGCAATATATATGCTATTTTTAGCATCTGCATGGGAATGAGTGCAATCCCTTCCTTAACCGTCCCTATTGGGGGCTGTGCAGTCCTATGAACAGGAGTGTCGTTGCTGAAAATATTTCGGAAACTGTTCTTTTTGAGAGCTGCCTTTGGTGCTAACTCTTCCCTATACTAACCAGTGACAACTCTTGGCAAAATCTTGGTCCTTTGAGAGTTGACTGAACATCTCAAAACTGCCAAAAGCATTTGGAACCAAGACTAATGAAGATGGCTTGCAGAGAAGCTGGGGACACCGCTCGGAATCAGTGACTCAGTGTGACTATAACATAATGAAGCTTTATCGTTCTCTGTGGCTTCTAACCTGTGTCTGAAGTCAGGGCCAGACGCAGCGTTCACAACGTGCTTGGAGCAAATGCACATGAAATCTCTTCTTAATTAACTAATTTGGCTACACAAAATAATATATAAATATGGCCAGCACGTTCACGCTTCTTTTTTACTTTTATTTCTCTCGTGGAAGCTCCTTATTTAAGGCCAGTGGAACACAGTAACTCCTCACCTTGGCAAAATGTAGTTTAAATTCCCTATACCACTTCCGTGGAATTGCAAGCTTAAGACTTTATTTGCCTTATCTGTGAAATGGGCACATAGCCCCTACATTATGAGTTTTTGGTGAGAATTAAATGATAAACCTTGTAAAGGGCCTACTACAGTATCTGGGCAAAATACACGTATAACACATGTTAATTATCTTTTCCCTGCCCTTCTGCCCTCTTCCTAACTAATAAATGTTTGGAATCATCTAACTAATGAAATATTTGTTAATTCAACAAATGGTAAGTGCTCTAAAATCACAAAACAAACAAACAAACAAACAAAAACATTGCAGCCAGTTGCCACCCATCTTAAAGCAGAAATGCTAAACATTTCAGTGATATTCACATTCCACACATGTCATTCTTTTGTTCCAATACAGAAAACTCTTTAGCCTTGTCTGATTAATTCCAACAAAACATCTCAACTTGAAGTAAAACATTTTTGTAACATTTTCATCATTTTACATATTTGTAGGTGACGATAAAATAGGGTAGGAGCATTTTAGGCATGTGTAAATTTACAAAGACATGTTGTGGATTGATTGGTTGAAAGAAGATCTTACTTGTTTTCTCCTCCTCCTCCTCCTTCTTCTTCTTCCCCTTCTTTTTAATTTTAGGAAATACAAAGAAGACTGCTAACCAAAATGTATGCAACGCTGTTCAAACAATATTTTTTTTTTTGGCTCCCAGCAAGCTCAGCTGCAAAGGGAAGGTGCTGTAATGCTAATCACGCCAAGTTAAACTGAGCACGTGACTGAGCAGAGGTTACAGCCCCAAGGAGCCCCTTACTCCCACAGTCCTCCATGTGGAGGCAATGCGGACTCACTCCACATCGTGAAGTGGCTACACACTGTGAACACAAAAGCAGAATGATGGCATTTGGATGAACCTGCCAGTCTGAATTGCATTTTCTCCCACCGGGTCCATCATAGCCACGGAAAAATTCTTCAACCAGACTATTCTGCAGATAACAGAGAACACCTCTCCTCTGGAGATGCAACTCCCTTGAATGAATCATTCAATTATACAGTATATTTGTTTTCAAGTGGGAGGTGTGGTTTTGAGATGTCTTTTAGGGAAAGTAAACCAGAACCTGTCATTACATAGAAAGCATTCAGAGAATTCTTTAGCAAATGCAGCGACTTTACATTACAATTTGCATGTATGGGGAGAACTTAGAATGATTTCACCAGGCTCCGGCAGAAAAGACCTTTGACTTTTCATTCTGTATCTTTGGTTTTAGGTGTAAGAAGAGTGCCTGCTGTGTCCAGCTGTTACATTTGTCCTACATCTTTTTTTTTTTGGGGGGGGTGTCTATCCCTTTATCTTAGTTGACGTTGTGCATTACATTTCCTAGGGTTATTTCTGAGACAGTTGAGAAGATTGCTTGGGGTGGAATTTTGGGAGAAAGAGATAATTTTAAGAGGCAACTGCACAATTCCTCAGGGAGAATATAGCTCTGGTGAGCAAACCTCATTGATGAACATTTGGTGTGGAAAGAGTCTTCAGGCTAACATCCAGATGGCCTGGGCTTAAGATAAGAAGAACTTGACTGCTTTGCATGAAGACATAGATTTTCTACAGGTGGTCCAAGAAGAAAGAGGTAAGGATTCTCAGAAATAAAAAGATGAAAGAGTTTGTGATAAGGATAAATAGCCAAGTGGTAGCTAAGAGGCCTAGATTCTGTAAGATGAGGCATCGATGAAGTAGATCTTTGGGCTGGATTCTTTGAACCTACCTAATAATTATTATAAGTTATTTGTTGATTAGCTCTTTGCTGTTACCTAGATGGCATTAATCCCCAAATTCAGTTAAATTCTACTTGGAAAGATGACCCTATTCGAGCACTGCCTTGAGGAAATTAAGGTCAAAATGTTGGTATTGTTTGTTTTATATTTTGATTAATATTTGGTACAGAAAAGGGAACAGCCCCAGGAAAAATGATAGGAGAAATGTTCAGAATTAGTGGAACCAACAGGTTAGATTAAGAAGGAATTAAGAGAAATGCAAACTCTTATCAGGAGATCCCAAAATATTGGGAAGTTGGTAAATAATGTAGTTGCCCACAATTTGTATTTGTATATGCAGATTTAATTTTTATTTACTTTTTTTTTTTTTTTGAGAGAGAGAATGAGCACCTTGAACCAGGGTAGAGGGATCTAGGGAGGGGCAGAGGGAGAAGGAGAGAGAGAATATGACCCTGAGATCATGACTTAAGCCAAAAATCAAGAGTTGGGCACTTAATAGACTGTGCCACCCAAGTGCTTCTCAATTCATTTTTATTTAAAAGTCCTCGTTCAGTATAAACCCAAAGTCTTGAAGTCATGGAGATATCCAGGGTGATGACACAAGATAGCAATCTCAGTATCTCCACTCTGGCTTTATTAAAATATTTTGTTCAGTTTCCTATACTTCTTTGAGTGCGGGCTTGGATCTCCATAGGCTACAATTAAATCACAAATTTCTAAGCATGGTATTTGAGACCTGTGGGTCCACCTACGTTTTACCCATACTTCGTGTTTACACTGTGAGCATTTTCAGTAGACCTATGTGCAAAAATAAATAAATAAATAAATAAATAAATAAATAAATAAAAATAAGAATTGTCCCAACTTTATCGGGAATAGAAACAACTACAGAAACGTGTCATGACACCGTTTCTCTAGAAGAGGAAGAACGCCATCCTTGGTGAAGAGAAAGAACCTTTGTGAGTGGTGTAATTCACAGAACCTTCCGTCTGGGGAGAAATTAGTATTCCTGACAAATGCTAAGTGATTTCCATTGAACTTTAACAGGATTAAGCCTTATTCTGGGAACTTTACTCACCCAGTTGACTGTTAGCTAATTGTCAGTCAAGAATTCAATGACCTTTAAGAAGATTTTCTTCTCTTCCTGTATCTAATATGATTATCTGTATTTAATAGATAATCCAATGAGGTTACCTATTCTTTTTCTTGTCCTGTAAGATATGTACTAAGAATAAACTCTTGAGTTGGCCCATTAGGGCTTTTTTTTTTTTTTTAATATATCTCTTGCAAAAATTATAACGAAACTTTGGCCTATGCTTATAACCAAACTATCTGGAAAGTTCTCTTTAATACAGTAGAATATTTTGGTTTCCTCGAAGCAACCAAATACGATTCTGGAACCCAGATGGTATGGGGCAACCAGAATTACATAAAATGGAAACAAAGACATAAAACAAAATATATGTAAAAAGGAAGATAATACTTGTGGTTTGGATAAATACATATTAAAATTCTCTGTTGGGAGTACATAGCAGATCTGTACTGTCTGACCAGATAGGTACTGGATGCATATAGCTATCAAACATTTGAAATATTACTTGTCTAAATTGAAATGTGCTATAAGTGTAAAATATGCATTTGATTTTGAAGACTTTATTAAAAAACAGAATGCAATTATCTAATAAAGTTTATAGAGATCGTATGTTGAAATAACATTTTGAATATAGCATATTAAATTAAATGTAGTAGTAAAATTAATTCTACTTGCTTCTTTTAATTTTTTTAATGTAACTTCAAGAAAAATTAACATTACACATTTATGGCACCCATTATATTTACATGGACAGTGCTATCAGAGACAATGGGAGATTTTTTAGTTTGGGTTTTTATTTTGTATATTTTGTTCACTTGTTTTTATCTTATCATCTCTAAGTGAGCTTGTTGTAAAAATTATGGAAAGTGTTTTGACTCAACACTGTGTGGGATAGTGGTAGATGAAGACTTCCATCTGATGGACGACTAACAAAATAAATAGTTCCTGGATTAAAGCAGAGAAATAA
Organism: Ursus arctos; assembly: GCF_023065955.2. Lineage (NCBI taxonomy): Eukaryota > Metazoa > Chordata > Mammalia > Carnivora > Ursidae > Ursus > Ursus arctos. The sequence continues at coordinate 8,157,758 of NW_026623111.1, read as the reverse complement.
TTTGGTGGTTCCATTGGTTTAACAAATATTTACCAAATATAATAAATATTACTAAATTTCTAACATGTATTGAGCATAGTACTATGTCCTAGGGATACAGTGATGAACAATGCAGGTGTTTTTCTCCCCTGTGTGCAAAGTAAATAGGTAGCAGGTATCACACTTACAACATAGGGGGTATCACATGGGATTCTAAATTTTAAGTGGTGACACTGGTAAATAAGCAATAACCACTGATAAATAACCAGAGGATATAACCTAGTCTGGAGAGTTTTATAATGGGCTTTCTGATTTAGTGGTTTCTAACCTGATACCTGAAAGTTCAATTTATATTAGCTGAGTGAAGAAGGATCTTAGAAGAGAATCCTCTTCAGTTCAAAGCCATTTCTAGAGAGAGATTCTTCCGAGAGCCATCAGGTGCTGAGGGATGAGTGTCTTGGTCCTGAAGGGGGCATCTGAGCAGTACAACACGCATCCTCTACAGAAGTTGTTACGTTTGAGGTGCTCTGAGATACCCAAGTGTGGCTGCTTATTGGGTGCAGAGATAGATTAATGTTGAACTAAGGAATTTTCCCTGGCATGGCTCTTGGAAGGACACTAGCAATGAGTTCATAGGGTCTTATATTTTTGTAAATTAACAAAAGTAAGATGTTTTAACCACGATTTCTTTCCCCTCTAACTCTAACTATTGTTGAATTGTATTGGTGTGGTTACAGGTATTTTGGGATGTGACAATGGGAAAGATAAAGTTAAGGATTCATTCTATTTGTTCTTAGGAGATTGTATTTATGAAATTCAGTCATTTACTGGCTTAGTTACTGTTAGCTACCCAATATAGGAAGGTCTTTCAGGAATAAGTCTGGTGTTCATTGTGACTCACAAGTGAAGCACCAGGGGTCACACAGTGACATAAACATGCCCTTTGAAGCCTAGCACCAGATGCATGTGGATAGTGGGAAAGAAACCACTGAGAAACCAGAATCTGATCTCTAGAAAATTGTTTGAATCATTGAATGTACTACTTGTAGATGGAGCAATGAGTTGTCATCAGCACCTACTCAAAACAGAAGGTCTGCCTTGTCACGGACATAATTGAACTAGAATTATCTCTAAGAGAGACTGCTCCGAGCAACATCATTGGTGTTCTCTATGCCCATTAATGATCTCAAACAAGGAAAGTGATAGTTATAATGAAAACTCCCAGGGAGTTTGACACAGGTTTTCTGGAGTTAGCTGAACATAGGTTGCCCTCTGGTTCTGGCAAAGAAAGTCTAAATGTGAGAGAAAGCTTAGGAGCTGTCCCTTTCTGCTGTCAGAGTAAAAAGGAAAACTGCAATCAAGATATGCTTCCTTTGTGCACTGTTGGAATAAAGAGCTCATTAGAAAAGAAGTATTGCCCAGATCCAGGAAACTGCACTTGAGGTCCCAGGCAGAGGCGCTCTGAGACACCCACAAAAGTAGCCAATGAGCAAAGGAGCCATCAAAAGGACATTTGACACCTTAAGGTCGGTGATGCTAGCTGACACTCTTGCCAGCCATTCATGGCAAATTACCTCTCCCTCTGAAATGATCAGGAGCAGCAGCTGAATGCGATGAGGAGGAAGAGAGAGAGGAGAAGCCAATTTTGACCCACTGCCCTTTAAAACATCCAAGGCAGAATCCGATTCAGTGCTTTCAACTGGCTAAGGGTTCTGGATGTTTATTATTGCATTAGCCTAAACCAGAGCTATTTGATTACTAACCAGGTGGATTTTGAGTGCCAAAAATAATGGAAAGATAGGATGCTATCTAAGAGCATTTAGCAAAGCTGTGGAATCTTCCTAAACTTTCAAACAGAAATGGAGAAAGCATTGTCCCAAAGAGTGGGTTTGAAGCAATGGTGGAAGAAAGAATAAAGCTAGTTTTTTGTATACCTGTGCAAGCCCAGCTAGGACAATAAACCAGTTGCACATGTTCGATCAAACTATGCTTCCCACATTGGACTCATTCAGATCTTAATTTTTCATCTTTGTGTATTGAGAAAAATAGTTCGATGTTGGATACATCCTAGTCACACAGTGCATTGAATGAATAAATGCTTCTAGTGTGTGTGTTTGTATGTCTGTCTGTCTGTGTGTATTGTGGTGTTTGGGAGAGGGAGGTGCTAAAAAATGCCCTTTCTGAAAAATTCCTGTCTGGAATAGGTTAAATACATGAACACACCAATGGGGAAGTTGGGAAGGTAATCCCTCCTAGTTTCTCCATGCCGATGATGTGCTAGCTCCACGTAGAGGGCAGAGGTCCAAGAAGGTGACGTTTCCTACACTTTGTCAACACGCGTGAGTGGATATTTACAACCAAGCTAATCACAAAGGGTTTACATCATCAGAACTAATGAGGAGTTAAAACACTTGTGAATCGAGGGAAATTTTTCAAAGTTGTCTGTCATGGCTATTGATCCCTCAGCAGCTCATTAGACACCTGTGAGGCCGGGCAGCCACAGAGCTGCTGAAGATTTACAGCTGGAGAGGCGACCCCATCCATCACGCATCCTCTCTGTTTCTCCTTGCCCACCCCCACTCTCAGCCCAGACCTCCTGCCCCACCCTTCCGGTGTTTGTTTCTTAGCTCCTTCTATCTTCTCAGAAGGTCTCCCTGTGATTAATGAAATCGGATAAGTAGGTTGTTCAATACAGACGTTTAGAAACCCTGTTAACTTGATGGCCGCTTTTCCTAAAGCTGTATTTGATCAGGGACCAAACCGTGCTTTCCATAAACCAGATATGGATTCCTTTTCTAGTGTGCCTCCCTGCAGCCCACACTCCGCCATCTTTGAAATTCCAGGGTAAATCATGCGGCTCCCATGGAAAATCATTCACGGGCACCCTGCCTCAGAGCCATATAGTCACTGTTGCTAATTGCACAATATAGGAGCTTCTTTGAAATACCCAGAAATATAAAAAATAGGGGGGGGGAGAGTGATACTTAAGTAAGAATAGAAGCTGCGTGTCATCTCAAAAGTTGGTGGGGAAAAAATCATTTTCCAGGTGTAGAACAACTGATAGACATCAAATCTCCTAATTCATTAATGGTGGTTAAATAGTACATGGAAGATAGATAATATATTTATATTTAAATTAACTTACTTCTTTCCCCCTGAATTTCCCCCTGAATAACCAGTTCAACGTATATTCATTAGCCACCTATACTATCAGGAAGCATGTTTCATAATTGAGGAGAGAAGACCAAGAGGAGCCAGGCCACGATTTGAGACATCACTGTCTTTAGATGACAAGCGAACATAGAGTCACAACACGGGTAAGTTGAACTCTGCTGCAGGCACGTCTTGCTTGCCAGGAGTCACAGCAGCAGGGATCTTATCAGGATTGGAAAGTGTTATGGGCTGAACTGTGTCCCCTCCAAATCCAGATGTTGAAATCCTCATGCCCTGTACTTCAGAATGTGACTCTACTTGAGGCTAGGGTATTTAAAGAGGAATTAAGTTAAAGTGAGGTCATTGGGGTGGAGCCCTAATCCAACGTGACTGGTGTCCCTATAGAAGAGAGTGTTTAAACACAGACCCACACAAAGAAAAGGCCATGTGAAGACGCAGAGAACAGACAATCTACAAGCCAAGGAGAGAGTCTTCAGAAGAGATCAACTCTGCTGACACCTTGATTTTGGACTTCAAGCTTCCAGGACGATGAGACAATACATCTCTCCTATTTGAGCTGCCCAGTCTGTGGAACTTCATTACGACAGCCCTAGCAAACCAACTCGGAGAGGAAGTGTTTGTGAAGGGTTCCCTAACGATATGAGATGATTGAGGCAGGCACATTAGGGGGGAAAGGTGTTCTTAGTACAGAGAATAATACACATAAAAATCAGTATAAGAGAGAAGGCATGGGACATTCAAAAATCTCTCTGTGTCTGACTGGGGGACAGAATGGGGGCAGGAGTGTCAGGACAAATCTGGAGCTCTAAGCAAGAATCAGGTATTAAAGGTAAACAAGTGACTTGTCAAGAGGAACCACTTTCTAGCAAGAGAAGAAAGAGCCCTACACTATTGAAAATGACACACTGGCAAAGTTGAATTTCATCATTCTCTGCTTTGTGACCCATTACTATCCTCACCTGTAATGAGGAAAGCCACATGGCAGCACCCAGGAATAAAGCCACTTTTACAAAAGGACATTAATTTATTGGCAGAGCTTCTGGGGGTACTGCGATGGATTGATCACAACAGATGGAGACAAGTCGCTTCAGGAAGTGAACAGCTGCATTGGCCTATGTTTCTTTTCCATGATTTCAAATTTATAACAAAGTTAATATAACTTATCACCAAAGATAGATGGCATTTCAAAAGCAATGTTCAACCAGGTGGGTGAAACCTTTTACTATTTATACCATATATACATGGTATCTATCTATATCTATCTATCTATCTATCTATCTATCTATCTATCTATCAGCTATCAGCTATTTTTCCATCGATTTACATATATATATATATATTATATATACTATCTATTTATTTGTGTATGTACTATCTATTTGGTAGAATCTATAGTAAATCCATCTATCTATATATATAATTGGTATATTATACTATATATATATGTACTATCTATCTAGATAGGTAGATAGAACCTATAGTTAATACATATATATAGTATAATATAATTGGTATACTATATATTACATATATGCTATATGGATCTTTATATAGATAGATGTATAGATATATACTATATATAGAAACATAGTCATTAGTTAAAACAAGAAATGTTCTCAAAACTATGGGATGGATGACTGGATAACAATAGAACTCAACCATTGACTGATATTATTTGATAGTACAACTGAGACTGTCATATTTTGTAAAGCAAGATTCGATCATATCAAGAAAGGAGACGAAGTCATATCATATTGAAAAAGAAAGCATTGATTAAGTGCATGGATTGCAAAACCGTAATCCCTTGGTTCAAATCCTACCTCCACCATTAATTAGCTGTTTAATCTTGGAAAAGTCACACAACCACTCTGTGCCTCAGTTTTCTTACGTTAATACCATTTTAAGAATCATGATAACCAGCATTATGGGATGTTCCAGCCACTGCAATAAGTGCTTTATGTATATTAATTTACTAATTCCTGAGAACAATTCTGTAAGTACCGTCATTAATCCCATTTTACTGATCAGGAAACTGAAAAAGTTGTAAGGTAACCAGCATAAGATTACAGTACTAGTAAGTGACCAAGCAGAGATATGAACCCAGGAAATATCTCTCTAGAGTCTATGCCTTCATTACAATCTATTTGCTCCATGTGATTATTAGCACTATTTATTATTATTATTATTATTATAAATTCTTATGATAGGCACACACTGTCGGCTCCACTAACCTATTCGACATCTAGGTCTTTTTTGCACATACTTGATCTCACCCTCTCCTGAGCCTTGAGCAGATTGTCTCTTGAACTAGACTTTCGTTCTTACCTTCCCATCCAGCACCTTTCTCCGTTGGTGTCTTAGTTTTTCTTCAGAACTGGATCCAGATGCATGCTCACTTGTACCTGGAATTTGGTGCCTGACCAATGTTTCTCCTGCTCAATTCTTTGGTCCTGGTTCAGGGACATCTGTGACTTAAATCAGTCACTTCCCTTAAAGCTCCTTCACATGGGACCCAGCCAGCCCTTAACTCTACAACTGCCTCTTGCCCAGTTGACCCCTCCAATTACAAATGTCTTTCTTCTCCTCCACCCTTAGTGTAAAGCTTCTTCCTCTCAGACTTGGTAAGAGAAACCAGCGTTTATAAATGAAGGTGAAGTGCAGTGGTTGAGTCCTGGGCTTTGGAGAAGGAGGTCTTCAGTTTGAAACTGAACGCTATTGTTTATTAACTGTGGGAGCTCAGAGGAGGACCTCCGCTTCTCTGGGATCTAGGTAACTCCTCCATGTGGTGTGGATGACACTAGCCTTTCCCTCGTAGAGTTGCTTTAGCAATTAAAAGAGACAGTGCAGCAAAGTCCTGGGCACAGGTCACAGTACTTAGTAAGTACTCAGTAAAATGTTATCTTTATTTTAATTTTAAGTTTGCTTAAGGTATTACAATTTATATTGTCAGAAATATTGTACACACAAGCAACAAATGGCAAAGCGTATACTATCATGAATTTTTCCTGCTTACCACCTGCAAGAATCCTAATTACCTCCTAACTGGGTGTCATAAGTTGGTATCTCCTTATCTCTAAACGTCATAATCATCCACTTCTCCCCTCATGCTTTGCTCTCCAATAAAAAAAATTACCTATTCTTCCTCAAAGATACTATGTACTTTGCCTTTACATAGTGTGTTCCTTAATCCTAGAATCCCCAACTCATTCATTCTCCCACCTGGAAAGGACCTAAATCTTGTAAATCTTGTTGAGATGAATATTTCCCTTCCAGCCTTCTCTGATGGCCCAGCCCCATAATCTCCAATCAAAGCTGAATGAATGCTTTTCTGCGTGCAACCAATGTGTCTTGGAAGTGCATCTGTTGACTCACTTGTCTGGGTAAATTCATAAATTATAATGTATCTTCATCATGCTAAGGCTCAACTGGATTCTGAGCCCTTTATCCCATTCACTGGTGGACCTAGTATAGACCACCAATACTTACCCAGGAGATCAAGGTTGTGATATATAAATGGACACATGGGAACTTAAAAAAAAAAAAATAATTGCCCCAGTTTTGAGATGTAATTAACATAGAACACTATATAAATCTAGGGTATACTTTGTAATGATTTGGCTTATATATATTGTGAAATGATTATCACAATAAGTTTAGTGACAACTTTAATGAGTAATGGTAAATAAGAACTTTTCTTAAGGCATTGTCTGCTAAGTTCTGGTAGTTGCTACAAAGGATCACAGATGGGGGCCTGGTTTCTGTATTTTCATGTATTCAATATAAAGTTTCTGTGTTATATAGTTTGTAAGTTGAATGTTACTTGTTAAGCACAAGTATGATCTTTGTATAACTGACCTCAAGCTCGCCTCTAGAAAGTGACAATTGGCTGAATTGTATCCTGTAATTCCTTTCCTAACATTCTACAGCCATGTGAAGGCAGCACTGTCAGGTGGGAGGAAAATGTGCCATAGTTCCCCACTGTCTACCAGCTGGATGAACTCAAGTGACTTCTTTTCTCTGAGGTGGTTTTTCTTCATCTTTAAAGAGAGTTAATAATAACAACTTGCAAAGCTTTGTTTAAAATTATAATATTAGACATTAATGCACAGGATAAAATTAGAACAAAATAAATAGAAAATGTTACTCTTATTAAGGTAATTATTGATGAACTTATACTACATATATGTGTGTGTGTGTGTGTGTGTGTGTGTGTGTGTGTAATGCCTATAGTTGCCACAAAGACAAAAACCAGGGGGAAAGTTATCACTGGAGAATGAAAACATGCCAATGATATGTGTTAGATAAAGAATTAGTTAAGGTAATAAACTTAGGAGAAACATAGATCAATGGACATGCTGAAGAAGCAGAATAATGTAAGGGCAATGTTTGCATACTGGTGAATTTCATTCATGACGACAGTAAGGTACAAATAACATGGTAGAAGTGCAAATAGGCCAATTGAGTTGTTTTGTCTAAAGGTCATTGTCCTCATGACAATAAGACATAATAAAAATAATGAGTCACAAGTAAATTAGGAAATAAATTGAGTAGAAGTAAATCATATACGGTCTACTTTGATCTTGAACAGAACCCTGGGAAGGAGCAAGGGAGGATTTGTGCCATAAACCAAGAGTGAGAGTTTTGGAATCAGGAGTTATTTAGGTACTTCTTGTTGGCAAGAAACATCTCTTCCCTACTTCTGATGTTTCCTTCCTTTTCAAGGTAGCTCAAATAATGTAATACCGTGTCCTATTTCTACGTCTTTACCAGTGCACTGAGTGTGGTTGTCCACTTTGTGCATGGCACAAATCTAGGGACACCAGTCACAATGTATTTGATTTACACGCACCCACGGGGTAATGCAGCACACAAGTTGTGCACATGTGCTCGGATGCCTGCCTTCCACCCCCTTTATACTTGATCTGGGGAAATAATTTTTCTCACTAAAAATTGGGTAAGAATGAACTTGGAATGTTTGGTTTAGTTCCCCTTTTCATACTATTTTTTAAAAAATATTCCATTTATTTATTTGAGAGAGAGAGAGAGAAAGAGAGATAGCAAGAAAGAGCACGAGCGGAGGGGTGGGGTGGGGGGAGGAAGAAGCAGACTCCCTGCTGAGCAGGAAGCCGGAACCAAGTCTCCATCCCAGGACCCCAGGATCATGACCTGAGCTGAAGGCAGATGCTTAAACAACTGAGCCACCCAGGCACCATCACCCCCTCCTTTTATACTCTTTTTTTTTTTTTTTAAGATTTTATTTATCTATTTGACAGAGAGAGAGACAGCCAGCGAGAGAGGGAACACAAGCAGGGGGAGTGGGAGAGGAAGAAGCAGGCTCCCAGTGGAGGAGCCTGATGTGGGGCTCGATCCCAGAACGCCAGGATCATGCCCTGAGCCGAAGGCAGACATTTAACGATCGAGCCACCCAGGCGCCCTCCTCCTTTTATACTCTTGAGAAGGAGCTATCTCAAACAATCTTCCTTGTTCCTCCGCGAGGTAACATTTACAGGGTCTGCTTCCATGTAGAGTGATCTATGGTTGAATCAGTAACTGCGGCTAATTCAGAGTCTAGCATTAGTAAGTCCAATTGACCACATCTGCGAGCCTTGTACTCCAACCTACCCTTTATTACTATTAATAAAGGAACTATGTTGGCTCCTATTTGTATTCATTTCTCAGTTAGTCCATGACCCAGGTCATTGCGAAGAGGAGTCCTATTTATTTAGCTCTTTTCAAGTAAGTCTGATATGTGAGCTATGGACCTTGAGAAATGAGCAAGGTGTAAAATTTTGTAGAACAAATTATGTGTGGAACGATTTGGGCTTTTGGCTTGGCTTGAACAGATGGCTATAGGCTTTGTTAGTGAATTGCTAAGCATAGACCCTGCTGACTTTTTTATTTATTTTTTAAATCTTAGTGATTTGCAGCCTGTGTTGCACAACACATGATTTTTCAGTTGTAGAGTTGGCTTTATGAATGTGTGGCTTGGACCAGAAACTTTGAACCTTTGGACATTTGTGGTATTTTGACCCTAGTAGGTTACTACCGCTTATGGTGGCAGTGACTAGAGTTCTGTGACAGTCTTTCTAAAAGGATGCCCCAAAGGTCTTCCCAAACCCCAACAAATTTGTGTATTGTCTTAGGATGCAAGTTCCAGCATCTCCACTTCCCTGCACTTAGTTTATGTGTGTGAAGAGCAGGGACCATGGTGAATAGGGGCTGCCCTCGGAGGCTTTGGTAAAAAGGGAAGCTGAGGCAAGAATTTGGTTGGAGACAACAGGTTGTCACTACAGAACTTTTCGGCACCAGTGGCTGAAGAATATATGCTATGTTTGGTCACAAGGGGAGTGAATTTGGAATATATTACAGAGCACAAGGGAAGTTCTAGCTTTGAATTATGAGTGCCAGCCCTAGGTAGGAAGCTAGATCGGCTGCCTCTAATTTCAGTAAGAATTCAAGGCCAAGGACGGGAATGATAGGGCTAGAACCAGCACTGGCTTATCCATATATCAAGGACCAAGACACTCACCCTTCCAGTTCTTAGCACTATCTGGTGTCAAGCTGGTTCTCTACTGCTAATTACTTATGAGAGGGAAAATCTCTGCAAAGAGTAAGATTCTCTAGGTCTTAAAAATTCCAAGGATAAATGAAGGAGAAAGAGCCTTCATATTACAGGACTAAAAACACCTTCTCCAGAGAGAGTGTGGTGGATTCCACATTACTTTGCAGAGCCCACATTCAATTAAGCACTTTTGCCTGAATCACGAGGCTTAATGCAAATGTAAGAAAACAAGGGGAATACTATTCTGAACTTCCAGGTAGTATCCGTAAGTAGATTTTACTGATACAGTAAATAGCACCAAAATTAACCTGTTGCTGAGTGTCTCCCAACTGAGCTTAAATTCCAAGTCTTCGCTGTCAGAAGAACTGGCATAAACTGCCTGGTCTCCCAGCAAGGCCCCCACCAAAATAGCCATCTCCCTGCAGTGTAGTAATAAGTCTCTGCTGTGGTCTTTGGCAACACAAAGGATTGGCTTGGAAGTGATTTTTTCTGAGGTAAGTCTTTCAGGAACAGGAATAACTTTGTTTTTCCAATTCTGGGGATATGATGCCAGTGCTGTGATAAAACTCATTTTTCATAATAACTCCTGGGAATATTTAAAATAGTGAGAAACATCAGAGACTCAGTGTTGAACAAATATAATTCTGAGGTCGCAGAGGAGGAAATACATACCTTCCAATGAGAATGGACCCCACCTCCAAATGCTGAAAGAGCACTGTCTCTAACTGAGACAGAATGGACAAAAAACAAAATTGGAGAGTACTTTACAAGCTTTGGAATTTTAACTCACAAGCAGAAAGGAAGTTGATTTGGGACCTTAGTTCTATGGAAATTTGATATGTTTCGACTTTAACTTGCAAAAGAATTAACTCTCCCTATTTTAATATTTCCCCAGTAATGTTATAGTAGCAGTGTTTATATTCAAATTTGGGACATCTCTTTATTGACATTTTGTTATTGGAGTATAATTATGTTTCAGTCAAGCTCAAAACACATCTCATAACAGGCTGTGTTGGGCAATGTTGTTGGGGAAAAATATGGACTGGACAATCAATTAAAGACTCTATTTTCAGCCTTGGAGTTGACTTAACCAATGTGTTTTTCTGACTCATGTTAGGGTCTTTGGGTGATGGGATGATGGGGGAAGTCAGGGCTGTTCACATGCACTCCTGAAGGGTACTCCAAGGGGCAGGGTCAATATGGGGGAGGGGAGAACTGGCTGGTTAAGCTTCTGCTCCCCTTCCGGGGCAGGGAAAATACAAAACTAAGAGGAGAAAAGATGGAAAAAGGTGGAAGGGAAATACTTCTTCCTTGTTCTCCTGTGTCCTTCCTTGTGGAGTGAGATCAATTAGTGAAATGCTCCTAGTTTCTGTTTCATTACTCACTACGTCATGGAGAGGTTCATGACTAATCCTGGAGTAATTTGGGAAATAACAAACTCTACATACTTGGTATGACTTTTTTTCCTTTTGGAAGAGTCCAAGTCCTCTTCTGTTCCTTTCCATCAGGCCTTGTAATGTTTTCTTTCCCAGGAGCAAGGTTTGTAGGGGTCTAGTGATACCAGCAGATGGAAGTAAGATGGAAAAAGGAGGCAACACCAGGCAGTTTACCTGCCCAGACACATGAACCACAGGTTCCAAACTATGACTTGTCATTAGTAAAGGTGGTATTTTGCTCCCATCTATTTATTAACTAATTTATTTTTGAGCATTATTTCTTTGCACCAGCCTGTAGAGTTACAGGGTTGGGGGAATTTCAGGATCTTGCAGGGAAAGCAAAGGGCCTAAAACGAGTGGAGTCTGGTTATCTGGAATGGGCACACCCTGCTGAATGGACAGTAAGGAAAGAGACTGGAGTGGAATTAGGCCAGAATTGTGTGGCATGTGATAATTCAGAAAGCTCTTTCCATCTGGAAATAGCTCTGAGTCAGCATCAATTGTCCCTCTGTGTCAAGCTCAATTGAAACAATTCTGGGAATGGGGCTGAATTAATCTAATTTCTATGTGTCATCACCTCAAGCTGCCTTTTAGTGAGAAATGAATCCTGAGTCCTTGTCATTGTCATTCCCTATCCCTGTGTGCATTTTATCATAGATCAAGTCCCAGAGGAAGTAAAACCAGCCCCAGTGAGACAGTTCATGGCAAGACATCTTTGTGTCTGAACAACCTCATACACCATGCTTAGTAAAAGACCATGGAAATACCAGAGCTGTTCTCATCAATCAATGCCTTTCTGCCCAAGTTTGAACTCACTTGGAGAAACAACAGACTATTTCTACCTTCGAACACATTTACTGCAGACCCTGGCTGGTGTATTTTGAAAACAAGCCAAAAAAAAATGGGACCCTTGCACCCGCTTGCTGGGCTGACAAATACAAGAAAAGCAGCATTGTCCCGTCTTGCAGTGTAAACATACTTCTCCTAATTCAGCCAAGTAGATTCTCCAAACATTTTTGTGCATCCTAATGCTGATGCAGCCTCTATGTGTAGTAGAAGGAGCACTGAACCTGCTGTCTCCTGGACTCTGGTCTAGGCTCTGATACACACTATTTCCAGTGAGTTTCCTAATGTCTTTGAGCCATTTTTTTCATATATATGAGTAATCACTTTAGCCTCATATTTGTAATTGCAAAGGGTGAGACTATAGATTCTAAAGCCAGACTATCTGGGCTCAAAACCTGGCTCTGCCCCTTATTAGCTCTGAGTCTTCAGACAAGTTAAGAAATTACAACAAGCCTCAGTTTCGTCATCAGTAAAATGGAGATAACAATATATCCGTATATCATAAATGCAAAGTTCTTAGAATAGTGTTTAGGTTGTGATTATTGTCAAAAAATATTATTAGTAGTAATGGCAAGATCAAGGCCAAATTCCTTTGTCTGACATTGAAGGCTCTTCACAATAATTAATAAGTCTGCCTCTCAATGACTATGACACATGTACCCAAGGGACACTATCTTCTCTGAGCATCATGTATAATCCCTTGTTGGGCTTCCAGTATCTAATCATGGAATCTATATGAATACATGTATTCATATAGAATATATACATATACTGAGTTAGCTAATTAATATACTATACACTCCAATCTACCTTGTTCTCAATCCTTGTCAGAGACATCAAGATTCCACGTATTACATTCATGAATAGCACTCTCTGTTTGGTCCTCTCCATTCTTTTCCAACATAAAATTGATCTGTTCTTCAAGGTCTAGTTTAAAGGTCATCTGTTTAATGAAACTGATAAGGTAACAAGATGCTTTACTTGGAAAAGGCATCATTGTTCTGGAGTGAGAAAGAAATGAGGATCAGAAATGTAGCAACTCTTTCCAAAAGTTTTGTTGGAATGTATCCCAGAAATTTGGACCAGTAACTGCAGGGGCATACGGGGTTCATGGTTGTCCTAAGGAAGGTTTTGGGGCTTTAGCCATGCCCCTCAAATCTCCTTTAGCCCATCCAGAAAATTCCCTTGGTGTGTTTATGCTTTGATGAGAGGTAAAGACAATGTATTAATTATGAGCAGAGTTCACAGAGAAATGATTAAAATACTTTGCTCTTTGTTTTATCTATAAGTCACACGCTAAGTTACAACAATGTGCTTGTTATGCAAATGGAGCTTCAAGACAAGTCCCCTAAATCTTGATCCAACCACATTCCTCCTCTCTGCTCCTATAAAGAAATTTTGAAACCACCATTCCTTGAGCATGAGAAACACTTTTAACATGAGATACCTGGTACTATGTTTATATACATATTAAAACAGAAGAAAATGTACGTTGTTATTATATTATTCCTTGACTTAAACTATTAAACCCTTGTTTGTATGAATGAGAAAGGGAGACATAGGGGCTCAATAAGGGAAAAAATAAAATACAACAAGTTGCGTGCAGGACAAAAATTTGCAACTTCTTCTAATTATTACAAATTTGGTCTTTTATTCATGGTATCTTAATGTTAATGGAAAGTAATTGGTATATTTTAATTTTATGACTAAGATAATTTAGATGAACATGTTGAAGTGCTCATTATTAATAGCCCACTCATGGATAGTATGCGAAGGATCAGGTTTTTTGGCCTGTAGTTATAGCTATGTTTCCACATCCAAGTTGGCCTTTAATTTCTTAAAACTTTTTTTGGCTGTGAAGAAGAATATCAGAAAAAAATACTGTTTCAGGGGGAAAAAAAGTTTAATAATTAGACTATTAACCCCTAAGAAAGCTTTGTGTGATTAATCTGAAATTGGGCCTTTTGCCCACATATTCACAATAAAAATACCTTTTATATACGGATGAAAAGTACAAGGAGCTGATGTCTGGAAAAGTCAATTATTCCTAAGGATTCTCCAAAGGAGAGAGGAGCCAGTGTTTACACCAGCTGAGAACTATTAGATGAGCCTGAAATGGGAAACTTTTCTCACTATTTAAGTTCTAGATAGTATCAGTGTGATAACTTCCCTTCAATATAATTTTTTAAAGATTTATTTATTTGAGAGAAAGAGAGAGAGAGAGAGCATGAGCAAGCTGGGGGAGGGACAGAGGGAGATGGAGAGAGATAATTTCCAACGGATTCCCTGCTGAGCATGGAACTCAACATGGGGTTCTATCCCACAGCCCCAAGATCATGACCTGAACTGAAACCAAGAGTTGGACACTCAACTAACTGAGCCACCCAGCTGCCCTGATAGTGTCCCTTTAGAATTCATTTTTGAACTGAATATTATATGCCAGCTACTATTTTAAATACATGGTATAGATCCCCCAACAGCCATCTTTTCTATATGTTCCAAACCTCACTGGACATGCTTGTTGGCACAGGGGTGGATATTTATTTGATCATCTGGCCCAAAGAAATCTCTCAGGTATTTTCAAAGTGGAACCAAGGACAGAGAGACAAGCCCTTTTTAGTAGAGATAGCTCCAAGGTGACTGGCTTGGGAGTTAGCAACTGTTATACATTTTTGCATGTCTGGAAGAGGTGAGCATGAAGCAGACTTGCAAAGTTATCAAAGACAAGAGATACATAGAGAGATCTTTGAAGTTCTGGACTTCCTTGGATCCTTCGAATACAATTCCCCTCCCCCGCCCTTTTTAAAAGATTTATTTATTTGAGAGAGAGAGCATGCAAGAGTGTTCATGAGCAGGGGGTGAGAGACAGAGGGAAAAGGAGAGAGAGAGAATCTCTAGCAGGGTCCCCAGATATGGGGCTTGATCTCACAACCCTGAGATCATGATCTGAGCTGAAACCAAGAGTGGAATGCTCAACTGACTGAGCCATCCAGGCGCCCTGATTTCCTTTTTAATTAAAATACTTCAAGTTTGATTTTTGCCATTTTCAATGAAAACATACCTTATTTACACAAAAATCTAATAGGGTTAGGGAAGAATATGTACTATATGGTGTGGTAAGTGCATTATAGATAGAATCCTAGGGTGTGGTGGGAGCTTTAAATAGAATCTTCTGTTCCAGCATGGAGGGAAACAAAACCAGAGAATTCCCTGTTTCAGCACTGGGGGAAACAGTATAATCAGAGAGATGTGGTAATTATTATTATTTTGCTTAGTTTTGTTTTATTTGTTTAAACATTTTTTAGTGGTGGGAACCTGGAACTGGGGGTGAGGAAGGATGCAGGATAGATATACTAGAGTTTCGAGAAGAAGAGGGAGGTAAAGACAAGCAAAGATGCAAAAGTATGACCCACAATGATTTACAAAGGTTAAAGCAGAGATTCACGCTGA
This sequence comes from Ursus arctos, assembly GCF_023065955.2. Taxonomy (NCBI): domain Eukaryota; kingdom Metazoa; phylum Chordata; class Mammalia; order Carnivora; family Ursidae; genus Ursus; species Ursus arctos. The sequence continues at coordinate 8,142,311 of NW_026623111.1, read as the reverse complement.
TGAGTGGGAGAAGATGTCTTCAAGACACTGCACTGGATTTCTTATTTGTAAGCAATGTAAATAGATTCATATTGAAATAAGCAAAATGGCTGACTTACTTGAAGTATCTGGGAATAAATCTATGTTAAACTGTGTTAATGACTGATTTGTCTGGCTTCACACCAGTTTCCTGCCCCCGCCCCCAACAGGTGGACGCTGATAGTTCCAGAGTGGATGTGATCCTGGTCTAGACTATCATGAAATATTGTCCACACAGCCCAAGTAATTGCTTGAGGGATTGTCACATGTCCTAACTCAGGTCAATCCAAGTACACCCTGGGACTGTTTTAACAGTTCCAGAAGCTTCTTATGTTGGAGATCAGGAAGATGTGAAGCTGGGCAGCATTTTTCCTCCTTCTCTGTCGTGTGGAGAATATCAATCTGCAACAGGTGAGCAAGAGCCCAGCATGCAGAAAAGGGTAGAGCTATGAGAAAACAGAACCACAAGGCAAACTTCCTTAGAATCTATGCACCCACCCATGCCTGAGGTGAGATCTTCTGCATTCTCCTCAATGATGTAAGCTAATAAAATTCCATTCTTGTATTAATCCAGTTGAGTTGGATTTTTGTCACTGTCTACTGAAAGAATATCAGTTGCAAACTGGTTATGGAAGAGTGCATTTATATGTCTTCACTTTGCAAATCATACTATAAAGTGCATTTAAAAACTAGGTGACAACACAGATATCATGTGGGCCAGCTGCCACTGTTTTACAGGTAAGAAAATTGAGGAGTAAATAGGCGTATTGCTTGTCCCTAATCAAAGGTGAGGTGCTGAAAGAACATTCACTTGATTAACAATTGGAAGGCTATTCTATTTCACAAGTGTATTCATGTTGTCATTAAGTGTGTATGATGGCATGCACACACATCAGATTAAATACAATTAGTGTTATCTATCGATGGCAGTTCCACTTCACTTTGGAGTGGTTACGTTGCACAGTGAGAACAGAATCTATGAGGACTTTGGCCTGACCCCATACCAGGGCAGAGAGGGCCTTAGTTCAGGAATGGAAGACCCAAAGATATGCCTCCTCTCATTTTATCTATTGCTTTTTACAATTATTTAAGGTTTCTTGTTTTTGTTTGTTTGTTTGTTTTCTATTTGTTTTTTCTTTAAGATAACTCATCAAGGTCCCAGTGATTGCCTACCCTCATTAGCTAGGGCATCATATCACTGCTGGGCAGAATATTTCTTTGAGAAGAGTCATTACCATGTTCTCTTCTTTTAAACAGCAGACTTGGTTCAGATGTGGGAACACTGGGGTTTCCCTCCCCCCTCATTTAAGCTACTTATGATTAGGCAAGCTGACAAGAATTTAACATTAATAAGCCTCTGGCAGTAAGGACAGAACTTCTTAATGCTCAGCAGTTAACACCAAAAACATCAGCATTTAACAATGGGATCAAACTTTCCTTTGACACCAGGAGGTTATGATGACAACCTAATTGTTCTTTCTCCCCTGAAGATTTAAGGGGTTACTGTTCTGGCCCAGTTGCATGAAGAGGACACAAAGAACTATAAAATCTTATTTTGTTCCATTCTTTTATTAAGAAACATTAAAAAAAAAAGAAACTCAAATAATTTTTTTTTAAATTTCAAAATCAAATTTAAAGAACTTAGAAAAGTTGAATTTTCTAAATGTCATAGGGATTTTGCCACAGTGGAAAGAGTAGTAATTTTAAGATGAAATAGTCCTAGAATAAAAATAACATAAAATAAAATAAAACATTTCTTTTTCTAATTCCTGGACTGTGCATTGTTCTCATTTGTCTTTGATTAGAATACTCTGAAATCAAAAGTTGAAGCAAAAGCTTATACTAGTTATTTCACTGAGGCATGCAGTATTGGGGAAATAGATGCGAAGTGAAGAAAGAGTGAGCTAGGGAAAGCTGGTCACTACTTGGTGTCAAGCTCAACTGATTGCTTGCTTGTACATGGGGCCACCTTCCTACAGATCCAATGAACTGTCACTTCTTAGAAAATACATCTGAAGAGAGCTAGAACACATTATCCATAAAAGCAGAGATTATCCATAGACTCCAGTTTCTTACTGGTCACGTTAACTCCCTAGGGTATTAACTCACGTGAACTTCCAGGTTGCCCATGTGTGGATACAAAGAGGGGCCTGTTACATGTTGTTGACAACATGGAAGAGACATGTAGCACCAGCAATGGGTGAGGCCAGTTGGGTTGGGTCCATGGAAAGAGCTCAAAGAGTTTTATCCCTAAATAGTGACCATAATGGAACAAGTAGTCAAATGGCCAATGAATTTGAGGTGGTGCAAGAGAGACCTCTATTTGGTCTTAAAGAGTTTTTCTGAGAATTAAGTAGAATAACTTATATTGGGTTCAATATATAGTAGGTATTTTATTCATGTCATGTAACCAGAATGTTCTGCTTCATCAAATTAAGATGAATTTTTATGTGTCCTTATTTATAGGAAGTGTTCCTCTCATACTCCAATTCAAATAATTTCTGGGCATTTGAGAGGAAGGGAGTCTTCTTACCCACTCTTATGTTTCCTTCCATGTGCCATCAGACATAGAGAAAAAAGTTGGTGCTACCCCAACGTTGAGCTTAGAGAATGCAAAGCATAACCGAGGGGCAGAACCAAATATCTACTTGAAACAAGACTGGGATAAAGGGAGGAGGTGCGCTTTGGAAACTTCCTGAAAGTTGTTTGATGTCAGTAGGGAATTAGTGGCGAAATGAGAATATAAGATGAATAAGGAAATGCCCATCCTCACATTTTTAGAATTTAAATGAAGTTGGAGAATAACCTGCAAGTTATAAGAAACCCTGGAATGATTAATTTTATCAGCTTAAAGAAATGAAGATCTATACCCTTTCACATGCTTTAAACCCTGCACCTTAAAAAGCTTCCCTGGAATATTTCCTATGAGATGAGAAAACTTCCCTGTTCCTTCTTGTCAACCCTCACTCAAATAAGCAATCCAGAAAGAACAAAACTCAATCCAAGAAAATATAATAAAATGCGAACAATCATAGCACATGTTCTAAATTATTAAGAAGGAAAAAGAGAGAAAAGAGCACAAAAAATTTAGATACACAAGCAAGAAACTTCCATTTACATAAGTATGGCAAACTGGGTATCTGAATAGCCCTCCACAATACAAAACTAAATATAAAAATAATGTAAAAATATCTTAAGGTGTATCACTGAAAAAGCATGGATGTAATACATCTCAAGATGTAAAAGAAGAAGAGAAAGGGAGAGAAGGAAGAGAGGAAGAAGAAGATTCTAAAATAGGTAGAGAGAAAAGAGTGATCACCTCCAAAATAAAAACAGATAGACATATGATAGATAGACAGATGTTAGATAGATGATAGATAGATGATAGATAGATAGATAGATAGATAGATAGATAGATAGATAGATAGATAGATGATAGATAGATATAGATAGATATAGATGATAGATAGACAGATAGTTGATAGATAAGGAGGTGGGGGAGCAATTAGACTGATGGAAAAAGCCACAGATGGTGGATAATTATTGTCAATTGGAAGACAAAGTAACTTTCACATTAAAATTCCAAAATAATGAAACTAACTTTCTAGAAGAGACCAGTGAAAAATCTAACAATTGGAAAAGATGCCTCTCATATACTAATCAGCAGGATGATGAAATAGCTATATTAATAAGAGTAAAAATTTTTAGAACAATAATTACCAAATACATTAAAATTTTTATATAATTAATAATATAGATGAAAATAATAAAAATGATCATTCTACAAAAAAGAATAGATAATTATACTATAATAGTGGTAAATGTTAATACAATTTTCAGTAATTGAAAGATCAAACAAAAAAAATCAACAAACTTATCTTAACTGAGATATTAAAATCAGGACTAATAAGAATGGATCCAACTAACATCATGTGCCTCCTGATATGATAATAAGAAATATAGAATGCTGTCTGTGAATTATTCCAATAAAAATATTTAACTTGAACATAATCAAAAGGAAACAATCACAGACATTCAGAATGTGGGATAATCTATAAAGCAATTTGCCTCAAGTCTTCAAAAAGGTCATTATGATAAAAACAAAAAGAAAGCAATGCAAAGAATCTACATTAAATTCTATAATTAATTTATACATTAAAAGAACCTCAGGGACACCTGGGTGGCTCAATCAGTTAAGCGTCAGACTCTTGATTTCAGCTCAGGTCATGATCTCAGGGTTGTGAGATCAAGCCCCCCATCGGGCTCTGTGCTGGTCATGGAGCCTGTTTAAGATTCTCTTTCCCACTCTCCCTCTGCCCCTCTTTCCCAAAAAAAGAACAACAAAGACATAATAATCAGATGATGCTATATGTGAACCTTGGTTGAATCCAGAAATGTGAAAGGTAAAAGAATCTGTAAGAGATACTGTAAACTGTGGCAACCAGAATAGAGAGGAAATGTTAGGGTTCCTTGATTTAGCAAAGTAAACTCTAGGACATCTAGTTAAATTTGAATTTCATAAGACGATGCATAGGTATTTTAGTGTAAGGGTGTCCCATCCAATATTTTGGACATAGTTATACCAAAAACTTATTTGTTGTTTATCTGAAATTCAAATTTAGCTTGGTACTGTGTATTTTATCTGGTAACCCTTCTATATATTCAATGATATTGTACAATTGTTATTTTCTTAGTTAATGAGATTCAGGGGTGAAATACCATGGTGTCTGTAATTTTGAAATTATTCTGAAAAAATTATTTTAATATTTAGACTTTATCAATCAAGGTGAAGGATATAGGGTTAAATTTATTGTTCTATGATTTCTTCTGAAATTTTACTTTTTTAAAATATAAAATTGGCAAAAATTTCATCAACTCATGACTTCAATATGAGCCATTTCTCTTAAAATTAACATGTACTATTGAGTTTTTTCAGTGGTTCTTTTCAGCCCTGTGGTGAATTAAACTGTTTCAGGCCATTTTGAAATGCAGGGATCACTTTAGGAGAAATTTATTTCATTTGGAAGAAAATGAAAAAAGGAAGTAAAATAGAAGATTTCAACAAAATATTTATTTTTTAAAAGGTATTATTTATTTATTTGAGGGAGAGAGAGAGCATGCACAAGTGGCAGGGAGGGCAGAGGGAGAGGGAGAAGCAGACTCCCTGTTGAGCATGGAGCCAGCCTTGATGTCAGGACCCTGAGATCACAACCAGAGCTGAAGTCAGATGCTTAACGTACTGAACCATCCAGGTGCTCCAACAAAATATTTAATAACTTCAATCTAATTATCAAATGTAGAACTTTGTGCATGAGAACTGGTACAACTGAAGAATGGTATATACCATATGCATATACATTATTTTCAATCACTTAAAACACTAGCAAAATGTGATTAGATATCTTTGTCATAAAGCAACCATCAGCAGATATCAAAATCTATCTTATACATTATGATCCCTGATAACCAATAATAACAATACCACATTCTTCTAAATAGCTAATGTACCATTAAAAAAGAAACGTAGAAAATGTTTATAATGGAATTACAAAGAAAATACTTAAGAATAAAATTTACAAAACACAGCCAAAGTGGTACTTTGAGGGAGACTTATAGCCATAACTTTGTGCACTAAAAGAGAAGAAAATTTCAAAACTAGTGAATTAAATATCAAATATTTAACACAAATATTGTGTTCTTAGTCTCAACACAACCTCCTTGAGAACAAAGATGTTCCCTTTGTTGTATTGTATTCTTCAGAGTGTTATCCATACAGTAAAACATTAAGTTAATCTAGTAGATTGAATTGTGTTCCCCCAAATTCATTGTTGAAGACCTAACCCCCAGTGCTTCAGCATGTGCCTTTATTTGAACTTGTAGTTGGTTAAGATGAAGTTCTAGTCCAATATGGGCTATGGATGGGCTCTTAATCCAACGTGACTGGTGGAAGGGGAAGGGGAAATTTAGATGCAGAGACACACACACACACATGGTAGAACACCATATGAAGATAAAGGCAGAGGTCAGAGTGATATTCTATACACCAAGGAATACCAAAGATTGCCAGCAAAGCAACAGAATCTATAAGAGTGACACACAGATTCCTCCTAACATATTTCACAAGGAAGCAAGCTTGCCAACATCTTAATCTGGGACTTCCAGCCTCCAGAACTGTGAGACAATGCATTCCTGTGGTTTAACCCACTCAGTGTGTAGCGCTTTGTTACAGCAGTTCTAGCTAACAAATGCAGTTGCCTTTCTGACTATATGTACCATCCTTTGGAAAGCCCTTCATTTCTCTAGACTCAATAATTTATTCACTATCATATGTTGAAGCATCTATTTCCGTCATCATTTTGTAGCCCTTGCCAATGTATCAAATCCCTAACAAGCAATTCCAGAATCCATTTCTTGAAAACCTACATCCTATGCTTATCAACTCCCCCAAATATAGGATAAGTAAAGGAATCTTATAGGTAAATTATTTATCTGCCTGGCCTAAGCAAAACAATGAATGCTGGATAAATTATTTCTATAGACCAGTATGTTAAGGCACCAAAACATGTTGATTTTGTTTGCATAGACATTTTAGACATAGGTGGCTTTTTCGAGTGTGGTTATCAAACTGAATGTGGACCATATGTTATCAAAAGCCTAAATCATAAACAAGAGTTTTATTTGAGTGACAAGGGAATTTTAGGGTAAAAAAATACATATAAGTTAAGAAAAAACCCACTTTATAATATATACATGTTGAAAGGTGACAATTATATGTTATGATTTTTTAAAATTGTACAGTAGTTTGAATTGCAATTACAATTTTAAATGAACAATTGGGAAGGGTAATTACATCTCATTATGTCAACTGGGCTACTCTAACGAGCTCTGCTATTGTATAGTAGTGAAAGTAAAATGGGTCCCAAATATGATTTAGGTAGCAAAATGGTATGTTCACCTTCTGGTTTTGAGCTTTTTCTAAAGCAAATCATGTTTGGCAGTGATCTATTAAAGTTTGGGAGACATACTTCATCTGAAAAACCCGAAGAGGACAACTTATTTTGCAGCCAGTTTTAAAACATTATTATCAGGAAGAATGAAGAATTTTAAGTAAAAATTTTAAATTAAAAGGCAGCAAATATAGATAAAGAAAAAAAGCATGGGTATATCTATTTGATTATTTCTGGGGGGACAGACAATGGGCACGAAACTGCAAAGTCCTTAAATGATTCTGAGCACAACGAACTTAACTTTTTGGCTCCAGTTTTCTCATCTCTAGATGTGAATAATACATTTTTACTCTCAAATTTGTTTTGATGGTTAAAGGAATTTATAGTTGAAATATGGTCAGCTGTAGGTTAGCAATCCGTCGCTGTTGGCCTCTTCCTTTCTGTCAGTTTTGAAAAGGAAAGATGGTTCTGACCTTTTTATGTGACTCTTGAGGACATAAAAATCATTCACATTTCACTTTTTTGGTGAATTACCCCCAATTTGATAAAATAAGGTCAGACCACTCAGGGGAGTGTGCTTCCAGTTGTGGCTCAGTTATAATACGGGCAAGAGGAGTATCTCCAGGGAAATGCTCTTCTAAGCACTTGTCCTCACTGGGGAGGTCTTTAGGTCTCTCTTCTGGGTCCTCTTGTGCTTCTCTCTGACAACATTTTGCAAATATTTAAATAGAGAAACCTTTTATTTTCAGGGCAGTCATTCTTTCATAAAGTCATTTCTTTAAATTCTACCGGCTTTCCATGGACAATGTCTTATAAATCTATCAATTTGGAGGGGGGTCAAAATACAGACTGGTAACCCACAGGTTTGGATTTATTTCTGATTCAAAAGGTGACCTTGGGCAAAATTTGACTCCTTCATATTTTATCCCTCTACTGGAAACATGAGATGTCAAAATACCAGCCATGAAACCAACTCGCTAGAGAAATATCAATTCTTAGTCTAATCTCATTGCACTTGATTATAGAGAGAAAAGAAGAAATTCCTTCTGTAACATTCACCTAGTTCTCTCAGGCACGTGTACTTTCAATAAGCGGAAGAAATGTTTGATGTGTTAAATAGTCTAATTCACAAATTTCAATTTGAAGGTAAGACTCAATCTTTATATAATGTTGTGTTTGATGTTTTAGAGGAAGAAGAGTAGAGGAATGAGAATCAGATTTTACCCTGGAGAGTCGATGGTAAAAATTTTCAGTTATCCCACTTCTGGTGATTAATCTTGAAAAACTTAAAGAATCATGTGTAATGATAGTTCTAAAAGTAAAAGGATAGAAAAAGATAAAGGTGGTTAAGTATTGTAACTACATCCATTGGGCTAGAGTTTGGCATTTAAAGTATGTAAGGAGATATTTCTGAGTTTAGAAGACAATATTAGAATGTCCATTTATGTGTTTCCTCATTCCTATTATTTCTATTTTGCTTTGCTTTTATGTTATGCCATACATACTATATTGGCATAATAGTATGTGTATATAACTTTCAAGCAAGTAAAGAAATACATAATGCAAATATTTTGGGATAAGCGATCTAAGTTTGATAATTAGGTATGATCAATGAAAGTTTGGAGACCACTGGATTAAATTAAAAACATTGCTGTAGAAAAACAGATATTAACATTTATTGATTTTTGCGGCAAGAGAGATGGTTGCCAGGATCCTACTTCAAGGCTTCCAGGCTCTCTCTTCCAACTGCCTGAAATGTTCTTTCTCCCCAGATCCATCTAGTTCCTTCCCAAGGTCTTCCAGGTCTCTTAAAACACTGATTTTCTCCTAAGTTATCTTTGTACTCCCTATTTAAAATTTAACACCCATGCCCCCAATGTTTCATATAGCTTTCTACTCTATTTTTCTTCTGAGTACTTATCACTCCTTATTCATCTATTATCAGTTTTACTGATTTTCTACACTACACTACAGGTTGTGTACTCTCTGCCTTCTCATAAGTAAGTAAGCCAATGAGAGCAGAGAATTTGTCTATTTTGTCCACCGTCCCATTCCTAGTTTCTAGACTAACACCTGGTATATGATAGATGCTAATATTTGTTGAATGGTATTATCATTTCATTTATTCCTCACAACCAAGAAAAGGAGATATTACGACCTATACTTTTAGCTGAATACAGGGAGTATGTGACGATAGTAAATGACTTACTTCAAACCTTAGAGCAAATTAGAGGTTTCCTCTGAGGGGTAAGAACATGAGGAGGGCAGTGGGCCAGATGGATGATAAGTGATAAGGGTTGGCATAGAAAGGGAGTTAGAACTTGTTATATAGGTACCCAAGGAGTCAGGGTGGACTCAGTGGACACAAACTCTGGGAGAGAAATTGCAGATCCTAGCAAAGATGAATAGAATTAAAATGCAATATCTATGGAAAGAGAAAATGGAGATGTTCTAGAAAAAATTGTGTATGATCGGGCTGCCAGGCTATGCCAAGGATGATTAAAGTTCTAGAAGGAACATGGTATTAGATGTTTTTCAAGGATCTTACATGATTTTCAAATACAAATTTTTAATAAAGCATGGCTGCCAATGATACCTGTTATTAAGCTTCTATAGAAAAATGCTGGAATTTCAAATAAAAGTAATGAAAAATCATTGTTCTATTTTGAGTAGATAAATCAGCTCCAAGACAGAGAAAGCTTAGGGTTATGGGGGAGGGACAGATAACCTCTGCAGAACATCTGTTGTACCAAACAGTGCATGAGGCACTCTACTTACCTTTTCTACTTTTTTCTGCACAGTGTATTTTCAAATGAGGACAAGAAGATTCCGAGAAGTCAGATGACTCGCTCAGGGTGAACACAATGAGAAAGTTGCACAGTTAGGACAAGAAGTCGAGGCGTTAGACTCTCTTCTAGTCCTGTATTTTGTCAACTATACTGCAATTCATTTTTTTAAAGATAATGAAATAAATTGGTTGAAAATACACATAAATTAGTAAAAGCCTTAAAGTATTTTTATGGCTCAAAGACAGACATTCGAAACTTCTCCATTTAGGTTTGCTTATCCCAGAAGAACTATTTAAAGATACTGAAAGCCACTGTAAGTAAGAGTTCTGAAATTCAGGCAAACATAACAGAAACAAACCAGACCAAGTGAAGCTGGATTGGCCATTTTGTTCCCACCTCAGAAAGTCTAAAGAATCATGGCTATATGTTTAAGAATAAAACATTTCAGGGGCGCCTGGGTGGCACAGCGGTTAAGCGTCTGCCTTCGGCTCAGGGCGTGATCCCGGCGTTATGGGATCGAGCCCCACATCAGGCTCCTCCGCTATGAGCCTGCTTCTTCCTCTCCCACTCCCCCTGCTTGTGTTCCCTCTCTCACTGGCTGTCTCTATCTCTGTCGAATAAATAAATAAAATCTTTAAAAAAAAAAAAAAAGAATAAAACATTTCAGTGCACTCATAACTTACTATATCCATGGATTCATTCATCCATCCATTCACTCATTCCTCATAATTGAGTTTAAATACATCACATGGTTTATGCAGTTGTCTTTCTATCTTTGGAATGATTCTCCGATTACAAAGGAAAAAAAATCCCCTTTATGAACTTCAGAAAATAGAGAAATTTTCCTTAAATTGCTAAAGTTAAAATTCTTCCTCTCCAGTCACGAAGTATGTAATCTCAGGCAGGTTGGCATGATTTTATTGGTCAGCTAATATAATAACAGAGTACTTACTTCATGGCTACACTTCATCTATAGAACTCATTCAATCTGCATCACAAATATAATATGTTGCTGGATCTCCATTTGATAAGAGTGGAAGCTGAGACAAAGAGTATTAAGTAACTTGACCAGATTTACCCAACTAGTGCCTATAATAACACTGGACCAGGAATTTTTGGAAATTAAAAATTATATACCAGCTGCATCTTCTGTTCTTAAAAAAATGAAAACTCTGGAATGTCTGATTATTAGATGAGTTAATAAGTGAATGATTCAATCAATCAATCGAATCATTTATAAAAGAGCTAAAGAACAATACATACTATATGATCAAACGCTACCTTTGTGGTTACTGAATTGAGGTGCTTTGTAGATCTGCAGAGAAAAAACCAGGTAGTACAATTGGTATCTGAGGGAAGTGAGATAATCTCCAACGGTAGGAAAGAGAAAGCAATTCAATTAATTCAACACATATGATATTCACATAATGCTTGAAAGCCACTGGACTAGATCCTAGGGATAGAGAAACAATTGTGGTGTTTGCTGTCCTAAACATCTTTCTAGTGGAAGAGAAAGATTGATAAACAAGTAACTGGAAAAGGATTTAGTTCAAGCAATAACAGAACACAAATAAGATGTAGAAGTGTTATAGAAGTGAAAGAGACAAGGCTGAGTACTTTTCTAAATGTTTACAGAAAATTCATATAGATATCATTTGTAATTAAATTCAAATTCCATTCAGGGCAAAGAGCCCTTGTGACAGTGTCCTTGGGCTTTACATTCGTTTGAATTCTTTTTTTAAACTTCAGTGAACATTGCAACTGAATTCTGTATATTACATCCCATAAATAGGAAATGGACCTTAGCTCAGTTTTTCTTTCTTGTTTTCTTTTTCTTTTTCTTTCTTTCTTTTCTTTTTTTTTTTTGTTCCTGTGAAGCCAAATGATGCCTATATCATTAGAGTAAATTAGTGCTCTAGGATTATTTCTTTAACTAGAAAAATATGCAGATGCCAAATTTTCACATGGACATTATCAACAAAAACTGCTGATCTCTTCTGACAATGGGTATTCATTTCAGAGAATCTACGCCGACTGCAGAAACAGGGCCTCTGCTCTAAGCCAGGCTTTTTTGTAACTCTCCACATTTCCCCTTGCAGATCTGCTCATATATATTTGAATATTTTTCATCCTTTAAGAGGATGGGAGATTATTTGAAATTTAAGATATTAAGTTGAGATGTGCCTAAAGGACCCAGAACAAACGTTAAGTGTAACATAAGTCTAGCAGGACAATTACTTGCCTAATGACTCAGAATTTGTGTCCAGCAACGCATGCTGTGATGGATGGAAGTGTTAAGCACTTACAATGTAGTTTTCAGACGATACCATTACAACAGAAAGTATTTAGACAGGTCCAGAAATCAAAGGATTTTTGCAAGTCATCAAAAATTGAAATGAATATTGCTGAAGTGAGGATTGAAAGGGTCCAGGAATTAAAATGAAGAACTCCAGAGTTTCCCAGACAACACAGCTGTCAGGGACAGTCCCAGAGTGGTATAGGAAAGAATTATCCTGACAACCGATCCTGTCAAGTGCTGTGCTAGGATTACTTTTCTGTTATTAAACCAGTTTGGTCTTTCTCCGAATCCATGATGCTCGTCTGGAAATCAATTATGCAGTGTTTAGGAGAGGTGAACATAGAGAAGAGAACGCCACTTTTGAGCTCCTGCTAAAGATTAGACAAAATTCTAGACTCTTGACCATGCAGTAAGAGGAGAACACATCGTTCAAGAGAAAGAACAAATTTGAAGACACTGTTATTGTATACACAGAGTCACCATATACACTATTACCTATACCTTGTATATGTTTGTTATACGTGTTAACATAACGCAGATAAGTGAAGCCAGACAAAACACAATTACATTTTGGGGGCACCCAGGTGGCTCAGTTGGTTAAGCGTCTACCTTCGGCTCAGGTCATGATCTCAGGGTCCTGGGATCAAGGCCCGCATCAGGTTCCCTGCTCAGCGGGGAGTCTGCTTCTCCCTCTCCCTCTGCCCCTTGTGCTCTCTTTCTCTTGCTCTTCTCTGCTCTACTCTCTTTCTCTCTCAAATAAATAAAGTCTAAAAACAAAACCCAAACAACACATAATTACATTTTAATTGTTGAACACATTCATTAAGTGGACCTTGTGTCTCAGACACAGTTTCTCCTTAGCATGAGTAAATCAGATTCCAGAATAGTTAACTGAGAGCCTGCCTGTCAAGCCAGCAGGAGAAACTAGGAATCCTATTTCACGTTATAGGGATAAGCCAAGTCTAGGTTATGTATACTCTTAGAATATGTTTACTCAGTTTTTCTTTCTTCTGGATGGAGTCTGGAAGTAGGACATCACCGCTTCACCCCATTTCTGGTGGGTTTCCGTCACTGTACTGTAGCTTGTGACCTTCATCAGTTCACTTAGCTTTGCTGCCTTCACAAGTGCCCTTCTTTGGATAAGGGCTCAGAACACCTGTCTATCAGGGTGTTCCCTAACTCACTGGTTGGCAGAGTCCATGATCAGCAGTACCCTCTGTGTTCCTGCTCGATCTAATTCCAAAGCCCTTACAACCCACCAACTAGTAGAGAGAAGGCTCCTAGGGTACAAGTGAGAGCTTGTTCAAGAACCTTAAAACACTTCTGGGGAAATGAAAGTGTATAGAAGTATGGGATTCCCACCAGGGCTTAGTTTATGGTTTCATGCTCCTCTTCCAAATGTGCTCTAGTTTATTTATGGCTGAACGAAGATCTTGGCAAAACGGTTGGTCCTCAAACCAGCAGCCAACCAAATTGAGTTCATTCTCTCCATGGACTCTCCTCATGCCCTTTTACCTTCCACTTTTTCAAGTGTCCATTTTGTCTTTATAAACATCTTTATGTACTTACACCTCAAAGAGATTAAAAAAAAGGAGGGTGCGCAAAACACTATTAATCCTCCAGTTTTTCAAAGCTAAAAATGTGCTAAATTAAATTGTAGGAAATACAATTGGAGTCATACACCGACCAAAACCTTACTTTTGTCATGCTTCTTCAAATATTCAGACCTTTGTCCTGAGACTGAGGAGACAGTCTGCTTGGGGGTAAGGGGATCCTTACAGGATGATGTTTATAACGTGCCTTCACTTTACAGAAGAAGAAGGACCAGGCAAAGCAAAACAATGTGTTATCAAACTCTGCATTTTTAAAAAGTATAACAGTAATTCAAAGGGCAAAGTTTCCTCATTTCCTGGGGTGCTTTTCCCTGTAACTCAGTACCCTGGCCCCTTTTCTACAACAGCAGTTAAGTACAACTCATTAAGCAATTGAGGTGTCAGAAAGGCACACTGCTAATAAGGACATCTTAAAAGCGTATGTATATTCATTTAGCTTCATGCCAATTTCAATTTTCTTCTTTGTTCCAATTCAACTCCTAAATTCTTTTTTTCTTTATTTTTATTTATTTATTCGACAGAGGTAGACAGCCAGCGAGAGAGGGAACACAAGCAGGGGGAGTGGGAGAGGAAGAAGCAGAACTCCGGGATCACGCCCTGAGCCGAAGGCAGACACCCAACCGCTGGGCCACCCAGGTGCCCCTAAACTCCTAAATTCTTTATAAGTATCACTACAAAGAGTCAAGTGAAAACTACAGAAAACTATCCACCTTCTTTAATGAAAATGAAAAATAAACACTTTGCTAGATTATCTGGGTATACTGGATACTTGCTCATGGACATTTTTAAGGGATGTATTATCAAAATAATGTATATATGGGTATTTCACTTCAATGTTTATGCTTTTTGAGAGAAGCATTAATGTATGTTAAAATTCATCAGGAGGTCAGAAGGTCATATTTAAACATTAACCCTGATAAGAGCCACATGCTTCTGAGAAAGTCAGTTAATTCCTCTGAACATTACGTTCTATAAGCTTACTCCCATCTAGTTCGGCCTTGCTGGAGCTATCAACAGTGTGTCCTGAATTAAGGCCAGTTTACCCTTTGGAATATCAGGAAGCCCCCTCAACTACTGATGACCAAACAGTCCATGGAAGGACTGTTCCTCCATACCTAGAAGGAGCTCTGAACCCTAGCTGTATTTCTTCTCCTGCCCCACCTCCCTTCTCCCTCTCCCACCTCTCCCACTTCCTCTTCCCCTTCTTAGTCCTGCTCTCTCCTCCTCCCAGCCTCCTCCACCTCCTCTTCCTCCCCTTCCTTTCTTTCCTCCCCTTCCTCCTCCTCTACCCTCTCTTCCACCTCCCCTTCTTCCCCTTCCTCTCCCTCCCCCTTTTTCTCCTTCATCCTCATCTCCCCCTCCTCCTTTTCCTCCTTCTTTTTCTCCTCCTTCTTCTTCCCCTCCTACTCCTCCTTCTTCTCCTTCTCCTCCTTCTCCTTCTTCTCCTTCTTCAGTATAGCACATTTAAGGACCCATATTTGTTTTTGAGACCATTTTAACTGAATACTGCAGATTCGATATGCTGTCTTCATCATGATTCTGATCAATATAGTTTGTAATTTCCATTGTCATTTTGTCTTTATCTCATTAGATTTTTAAATAATATATTTCAGTTTTCTTTTCATTCCTAACTCAATTTTCATTGCACTTATTGGACATGATTCATGGGATTTTTATGTTTAGAAAATAAGAGGGTTACTTTGTAGTTTAGTTTGTGATTAAAATTTATAAATATCCCTAAAGAACAAATATTCTTCATTCTTTGTGTGAAAGGTTTTCTCTCTCTCCTCTTTGTCCCTCTCTGTTAACATTAGCTCTAGTCCTTAGATTTTATTTTTCTGTATTCTAACTTTTTTTTTTCCTGATTGATCTAACTATCTCTGATAAAGTTGTATTTAGAAATTGTGATCTGGATCATGTCTTGGTGATCACTGAAAATATCTCCTTGTAAATTATCTATGTAAGTGTTTATTTAATTTGTTTAGAATAAAATATGACAGAACAAGGAAAAATGTCCTTTGAGGCATTATTTTTAGATTTAAACTTTAAGATGTGTGAGGCAAACACAGAATGCCTAGGTCTTCTCTGGTTTGAAAAAGAAGATGTAAACTTTTGTATTCTCCTCAAGTTTCATTGTGATTCAGAGGAAGAACTTTCCATTCTAATATTGCAGTTTCAACTCCAGCTCATTCACTTACTATGAGATTTGGGCATGTTACCTTACCACTAGTCTTCTTAGTTTTTTGTTGTTTTTCATCTGTAATATGCAAAGAAAGATAATTAAACTCACACATTTGTTATGAAGATTAATGATTAATAAGCTAATTTATGAACAATGCTTGGTATATTTTCTAGCTCCCAGTAAGTGCTATTTAAATTACAGCTATTATTGTGATGTGATTAATGGTTATAATTGAGAAAAAGTTACCAGCGATTTCGTGGTATCTTGTTTTCATAGCTAGTGTGCATTTATTCACATAGGAAATCTAGAGAAGTAGGAAGAATAACAGTCCCTATCCCGATTCACAGATGAAATGCCTGAGACTCATCCTGTGGAAGGCGTCTGTTCAATGTCAAATAATCAGCGATACAGTCAAACCTTGAACTGGGGACATTCGACTGCAAACTTAGTGTGTTTTATTTCAATTTACTGTATTTTAGTGCATTCAAGTCATTTGTCTTTTGCATTAATAACCTAAAGGTACTTCAGGAAAAAAAAAACATGCACACATAAATGAGATATGTAAGAGTATTTAAAAAGTAATTGAAAAACTGAGGTCAAGAGGATGATCTCTAAAGAACAATACAGCCATTCAGAGAAATGAAGGGGCACGTCTAGTGACTGCTTTGGAGGCTGGCAAGGAAGGACACAAAACGCAGGCACGAGAGGTCAAGCTTAAAATAATAGATGCCTGTGAAGCTGGGTCTTCATTATTATTGTTATTCAAATAAAGACCCACAGCTGTTACCTGGACCTTTGGCCCAAACCACACACTTCTTTATATGTCTATTGTGAATTTCACTAAAAGGACTGTTTTAAGTAACATTTCTTAAAGGAATAAATGTGGGGAAAAATGACACTGAATAGGGCTCAAATTTGTCCATAAGTTTCTTAGATTAATGACTCAGTATCTTCAGTTCCCTTTTTCTAGCAAAGAATTAATATTAAAAGGAAACAAAAAAAGACTTGCAAGAGATAAGAAATGTCAGCCATCAGGAAGCCCTCCCCTTTCCTACTATGCTCATGCAAAGGCAATTGGTATAAGTTTGAAGGGAAGAAGAAAGACTATTTTAACATCAGACCCTCAATCAGGCATTCACATATCCTAGTCAATGCAATTCTTTGGAACAACCTGGTGAAGCAGATTATATTTTCCCTTGAAAAGGGTGGGCAGACAACGGTCCACAGACCAAATCCAGCTTGCCACCTGTTTTTATAAAGTTTCATTAGAGCACAGCCACCTTCAATCACTTAAATCTGGCCTATGGTTGCTTTTCAGCTGCAGAGGCCTGGTTGCGTAGGTATAAAAGGGAAGGTGTGGGCTGCAAAAGCGAACACAGTAAGATTGCCAAGCCCTGGATAGGGAAACTGAGACTCAGTGAGAGCTAATGTTATGTTCAAGGTCAAATAGCTCTTGGACTTGTGAAGGTAGAGAATGATCTCGGATTTTCCCAGTTCCACGTGCAATGAGACCCAGAGACTTCTCTAGGGCAAGCAAGATGGCCTGTTCTTTAAAAGGTACGAGTTAGGAACATAATTTCATCTCAGGGAACATGGAGAAAGTTTGCAGTTCAGAATGGGAAGAACTGATGAAAGGACCAGGTTCCCTCCTGTTTGTTAGTGACCCTGTCATGTGGTGTAAAAATTAAATGAGGGGATGGTAGCAATTACATTGTGCAAACTAGGCAAGAAATGCAGATATGTGCTTATAATGCCGTTCAGTGCCAAGTCAAAGTTGTGTTTCTTTGCTGGATGATTTGTTCCCTGTCATAGGATTTCCTTGTAACTGTGACACCTCTTTGAATTTGTTTTAGAAAAATTTCCTATTGCCCTCCCCAGGCGGAAGGGGTGAAGAAAGTTTGCTGACTTCAGCTTCAGGCCGATAAGGAGGAAGAGGGCTGGGTGAGTAAGAGGAAACATCTGGACATCGAGCTGTGATTTGTGAATCAAGGGCAGGTCCCTTAAAATGTTCCTGTTAGTATTTGCCTTGCATTGCCAGGTTTGGGGTGTTTGGGATTTTTACCCCATCCGTAATAAAGTGAAAAAATTATGAGATTATTAAGTTAAGAAAACAACATAATCTACCTGAAAAAATTCACAATGAACACTCAGAAACATAGACTCAAGCCCTCCTTCCACAAAAGATCCAATACAATGGTCAACTGCTAAAACGCCAAATAAACCCCCATCTTTATTTGAAAATGGGGGCAAATTCTGTCCCCCCCCTCCCCTTGTTGTAAGGGTCAAAGTAGATGATACATGCGAACATGCCCTTAAACTATAGAGGCCATGCAAGATAAAAATTACCAGGATCACTAAAATGATAACGGCAAAGATGACCAACTTGGGACATTTTTGAAAGAGAAAGAAGGTATTCTTGATAATTAGGCCGGGCAACCCTTTAAACCAGGATGTCCCCATGCAGACTGGAGATACAGCCATGGCCATCCTTCTTAAGCATTCCAATTCATAGCACGTTTAATTGCCAACCATTCTACCTCAGTCTGGGGTGGGTGGGGGAGAATTTATATCCTCTGCCTGGGACAAGGCTGCTCCAAGAAAATCATGATTTGGAAAGAGAGTGGAAGGGGTGCAGGGGAGGGAGGGATCCTAAAGCCTCCCACCGGTGCCCTCCTGTGGACAGTCACGTCTGCCCACCTTACTCTACCCCTGATGTCCCACAGGTGCCTCCAATCAAGGGTCCCAAACTCGGCTTCCTTTTCCCACAAACTCTTCTTTAAAATACCTCTTTCTTACTTATGAGGTTATATTGAAGTACACGTTTCCATTAATTGCCCCATATTTTATCTGGCAGAAAATATGTTACTTTATCATCTAAAACTCATTCAAATGTGCTCCCACGTTTTCAAACCTACTTCCACTGATTCTGTCCGGACACTTATCATATCTTGCCTTCACGGTTACAATAGGCTTCTCTGCTTCTGGTCCCCACCCTTTCATCTACCCTGACTTCTCTGTCTCCTCCACCTCCCTTAGAGCTTTGACATTATGACTCCCCGCCATGTTCTCTGTGGTACTTGCACAGGATGGAGTAACAGGTGCATCCTAATGGAATGTATGTTGCACAAGCAAGCACAACCCTGGACACAGAAGCTCCTTGGGATTCGTGCTGTGAATTGCACATTGTATGGCACAGACAGAACACAGACTCAGTAACTCACTCCTGAACAGCAGGTTGAGTGTTATTGCATTTTCATAAGCATTTACCATATGCACAGAAACATGTAGATGCTTTGGAGTTCCACTGTTTGGGAAAAAAAATGCTTCTGGAGTTACTTCCTTGCCTCTCAAGATTTGCCATGCTGAAAATCTGGGTGTCTTTATCCTGCAACACTCTCAATGTATGCACATGGGGAGTATCATACCTGACCGATCGGCTAGGACAGCCCTGAGTTCGGAAAGCACCTGCATACTACAAACCATTGCTGCTGTGGGAGAGATTTCATATCTATCTAGTTCAATGCATCACAAACTCATTTATGAGATGCCACTCCTAGAAATCAAGGTCTCTTTATAGAACTCTGTGATGTAATGATTTTATGATACATTTAAATTCATCATATAAAATAAGAAACTGTTCACTATCAGAAAATGTGATTATGATACATGAATGCAATATGAAAGTCATACTATTATAATGGGATCTAGGGATAAGCTAGTCGGGGGGCAAATTTTACTACACTATTTTGGCTTCTATGCTTGTTGTCTGTTTACTTATTCTATATGCATTCAGTTTGCCTTTGTTGATGCTTAACAGGAGCTAAATTAGTAGAAAGAACTTACAGGAGAAGATTCTGTAATTGAGAAGATTCTAAAAATTAACTTAGCTCTCTCTGTACATTTTGAAAATATGTATATGGCCAAATTCCTTTCTCCTATATTCCCCAGGAATAATATATATGGTTTGTTTGGACCAAACCTATATTTTAAAAGATGAGGAAATTTTTTAAAGTAAGTTTTATTTCATGATTACCATACATTAAGGAACCCAGAACTGAGTCTTATGTCATACTTAGAGCAAAATTCTCTATTTTGTTTTGTTTTCTCCAAACTTGAAAAGACCAGGGATGGCACTCAGAGACTTTCTGAAAGTAAATAACAGCAATATTAGCCACAAAGATGGACAATACCAGCCAGCCACACGGACCAGTGCTAGAAATCGAGTAAGTTCAGTCGTTGGCATAGGACAGTAAGACCAAGGTTATGGGAGAATATGGTAGGAAAGGGCTCTGCATTTCTGGAAATAGTATATTTCGTGTGAAAAGGAAAACTGGCAGGAAAAGTCACCAATGGGTTACCTTGTACTGTAGTAGAATCTTGATATGTTGAAAACAGGCAGCACCAATAATTCTGAAAAACTCGGATGTGTGGGGTTGAAGAGAGGTGGGGTTGAATCCCAACTCTGCTTCTTACAAGCTGAGTTATATTAGCCAGACAATTAGCTGCCACCAGGCTCAGTGTTATACATACTTAAGTGAGAATAATAACTAATATATATAATGTTATATGTATAAAATTGCCTCAAT
This sequence comes from Ursus arctos, assembly GCF_023065955.2. Lineage (NCBI taxonomy): Eukaryota > Metazoa > Chordata > Mammalia > Carnivora > Ursidae > Ursus > Ursus arctos. The sequence goes on along the minus strand of NW_026623111.1, from coordinate 8,121,877 downwards.
GATTTTTAGGATCAAATATATAAAAATTGCTATCTAAAAAGTGTTGTTACCAGCAAGCGTAAGAACTAAACAGTGATGACTTCTATCACATGGCTGATCTCGATTTGTTTCCTTTTGTTTTTACACTAATGTTTTACCCATAGAAATTCGGTAGAGAAGGCCAGAACCTAAATATATGATAAATCCGTTGAGGATGTCAACCATTGGTGGTGTAAACTGACCAGAACTAAGCATTAAGAGATTCCAGATATGCCCCTTAGATGAGGAAAAGTCACAACTCATGTATTGCCTTTGTCAGAACAACGTTTAATTTTATGCCCATTATATCTGCAGCCTTTCCTTTAAGGAGTCTGAAAATCCCTCTGTTTGGAAGTGAGGTCCAAGAAGCTACGTGTTTCTTCCAGCACCTTCCTCCTATGCGCTGTTCAAATCGCCAGCAGCTCAGAAAATCATCAAACATTGGAAAATGCATGCTGCACACACTAATGTGTCCGCTGTTGCCCTTGGACGGTGTTGGGTCTGTTCGTGCTGTTTCAAGTTCAATGTTCTCATCTCTCATTGGATGCCTGTCTTACAACAAGTAACTCTGTAAACCGGGAGGAGAGAAAAAACAATATTTCTAATCTAACTACATGGTACTTTTATTGTGTTTTCTCTTCCAGTGTAAAGATATTCAATGAATAGAGAATAAACAGTCCTGAGGGTTCTTTTCCTCTGAAAAGGAAGGAGATCCTGGATGTTCTGCATATGAAGGAGACACTGGGTTTTCAAAAGGACGTTCACTAACAGAAGTTGGGGCACAGTGACAAGGCCAGGTTTGGATGATGTAAGACCTGACCTCACATCTTGGCTCTGACCTGTGTAAGCCACATTGCTCTGCTCAAATGATTTGAACCGTGTGAACTGCGGTGACACTTTTAGTGATGCTTATTTCATTGGTGTGTATGTTTCGAAAATGTTCCATAAAACATCAAACACAATGCAAACATTAGTTATTATTGTTATGACTTTTTTATTACTTCTATAGGGAAAAGAGCGCTGGAAGTTATAACTAAGAATTCTAGTTACTTTACAATCCCATAAACAATATCAGGAAAAGCCTTAAATGCTAAGAATAAGTACCGTACATATTCAGGAGAGATTATATTTGTGTGTGTGTGTGTGTGTGTGTGTGTGTACACACACACACACACATATAAAATAAGATATATATGTATATTTTTCAGAGCCAATAATATGGTCCCTAAAATTGGCCACAGTTGTAAACACACGATTATTAGTGTTATAAAGCACACATCAGCCCAACATGTAAAGGAATTGTATGGAATGAAATCCTCCCAGCTACATAATATCTGGAGAGTATTGTGTCAATACACACAGAGCAAATAGCATTAAAAAGAACAGGAAATGCAGTTGCTAATGAGTTCAGCTAAGGATAAGATTTCCCCCCAACACTGGGGAGGTTGGTTAAACACTAGGAAGCCTGGGGTCTTTTTAGGTCTATAGCCTTGAGAACTAGTTTACCCTCTGAGGGCCCCCTCAATTCAGGAGAAATTTAATTGCAATAGACCAGATTCCAGGTCCACATTTGACTCCGTAGTGGGAATATTTCCAAATCCATCTATTCTCCCTTCATCTTGCCCAAAGCAAATAAAGTGTATCCCTGACACTCCCAAGTGTTCTGTTACCTGGATCTGGGCCCCTTGTTGAGTGTGGCACTGGCTGCAGCGACAACTGTCCCTTCATGGATGGCGAGGCTCAACAATTCCTCAAGGCAGGATGGGCACATGAAGTGGGACAATTATTTGCCACACGGAGTGTTCTGTTCACTCTGGGTCCTTTGACTTCACTTTCTCCCACTGCCAGATTCTAGTAAGGTCTCTCGATGAATTGCAAAAAGTCTTCACGTGTTTCCAAATACTCCTTACAGAGGAATTACCTTCATCTTGAGAACCTCTGGGCTTTGAGTCTATTATTGCTGAGAATAGATTCTTAAGAGGAATTGGAGAAACTCTTTCTCTTCTCAGAACTCACTATACCCTTAGACTTAGAAGAAAAATAGCATCTCAGTGGTCAAAAGATGAAGGTCTATATGGTGGACATCTGGCATTTTATTAGTTGCCCAGAATCGAAATACTTTACTTACGTTTACATGATCCCTGCCTGTCAATACAGGTTAATACGGGTCCCGATTCAACTTTCCAAGCTCCCAGGAAAATGAGGGTGAAGGTCTGCAAATTCCCTCAACAACCCAGAAGTGTGTATCTAGGGTCAGTGATCAGAGCAAAAAATTCTATTTCCTGATGGGCAGCAGGTTGAGCAAGGACATCAAATTACCAGGGATATCCTACAACCTGGGTAGGGGTCCTACATGCAAAGCTGGCAACAGGTGCTACTGTCCTCAGGTTCTCCTGGGACTGGTTCTCTGGCTCTCTTTGCACTGTGGCTCTGGCTAATAAGCTGCCCTCCTTCCCACCACTTTCAGAGCCAGGTTCTCCAGCCTTCCCGTAAATCTATGAATCAATCTCTTTTTCCCACTTAACGTAGTTCTAGTTGACTTGTGGACTGCATGTTTGTGTTTCCCCAAAATTCATGTGTTGAAGCTCTAACCCTCAGAGGGATGGTATTAGAAGGTGGGACCCTTGAGAGGCAATTAGGTCATGAGGGTAGAGTCCTCATCATGGGATTAGTGTCCTTAGAAGAAGACACCAGAGTGTTTGCTTCCTCCGTCTCTGCTGTTGGCCATGGGAGGCTGTACTAGAAGACCACCAACTGCAGAACAGGAAGACCACCCTCACTGACTCGCTGGGCACTGGATCTGCCCATGCCTTGATCTGGGACTTTCCAGCCTCCAGAACGGTGAGGAAGAAATGCTTGTTATGTAAGTCCCCCAGTGTATGGTATTCCACTACGGCAGCCGGAACTGACGAAAATAGTTTGTATCGTTTCAACCCAAAGCCTGCAGCGGTGTGAATGGTTGGCGATGAGGAAACCACTGAAGGGGATTCAGCACAGTGCCTCGCACCTTCCAATCATTCCGTAAACATTGGCTGTGCACCAGTTTGTGCCAGGTACTGTGCTGGGTGCTGTGAATGCAACAACGATCCAGACCCGGTTCACACGGGAGGCAGGGGGGTCGATAAGCAGATACTTACATTCACGTGTTACTGCTGAGCCAGAGATAAGGGCCAGGATTATTATAAGCTGTGAACCCTAATGTTTTGTTGGCTGTATGTATTACAAATCCAATTTATGACCCATTCTTTTCTCTTTTTTATGATGTCTTTGTTATAGAGTTCATTATAATTTCTGTGTCTGTGTCAGGTATAAAATATTCTCTTTCTGAGATCCAGGATTATTAAGATTCTTACTTATAAATATGTTTTTTTCTCATAGTTTCACGTTTTCTATTAGTTTTTTAAATTAATTAATTTAGCAAATGTTTTCCTGAATCTGTTGAAGTGATTTTATGATGCATCTCCTTTAATGAATTAATGAAGTGAATTACTTTAAAATATTTGCTAATATTAAGCCATACCAACATTCCTGGAATACACGCAAATCAGTCTTGATTTTATTCATGAACTGTTGGAATCAATTTGCTAATATTTTGTTTAAAACTTTTATATCTACATTCATAAGTGGAATTGCCACATAATTTTTATTTATCATTTGTCCGTGACTGATTGATACCAAGATTATCTCAGCCTCATAAAATAAATTAGAGGGATTACCTGTGTGCCAGTTCTCTGGGACAGTTTGTGTAAGCTTAGAATCAGCTCTTGATTTTTTCTGAAACTTGCCTGTGAAATCTAAACAAGGGGACTTTTTTTTTTTTTTTTTGTGGCTACCTGTAGCCATTTCTTTCCTGAAAATCACTGTGTCTTTTCTGTAATAGTTACATATTTTAAAGTTTAAAAATGCATTAATTAGACCATTCATTATTCTACCCCTCCCCCACACTATCTCTATTCATTCTAATTATTCTCTTGATGGTCTTTCCTCTTGTGTCCCTTTCAGATGTTATCCAGTTTATATTACTATCTGATCTGATTCTGTCCCAATTTGCTTTCCTAAAGAAATTTCTAAGACCATAGAGAATGGAGCATATCAGAGTTCAGGAGATGGTCCTTCAATATTCACAGGGCACCAATTTCTCCTGCCTTATTAAAATATCCACTATCCAATTCTTGAGTCCCTTGGGGGAATGCATGGTCCCTCCTACAAAATCATTTATAAGCATTTAAAAAACACTATGTACCAGGCTGAGAGCCAGGAGCTAGGATGAGTAAGACACCGTCCACACCCTCGGCCCTCCCCAACAAGGTTTTTCAGTCTTTTAAGAGATAGACAAGCAATTTTAAAGCAAACAATTAAAGCAATGGAATAAATGTGGAGGTAAGAACCAAGAAGCCCAGAGGCGGTGATGTTTAAATGCCCAAGAATGAGAGTTGTCACTGTCAAGTCAGCTTATCCCTTTAGATCTTGGATGAACAACTCTTTGTCAGGGAGCATCCATCTTTAGCACTGAAAGTCTTAAAACTGGGGAAATTCCTCAATCCCTGGCAGACTGGGTCAACGGGTCACCCCATCTAGACCCTCAAGAGCCTAGCGCTATACATGGACAGTGAGAATCCAAAAGGACATATTTGATTACTTGTCATAAGATCCGAAAAACCACAAACAGTAGATTTTCATCAGGCATAGGACGTAGAGTTGGCAAGGAGGTCAGGAGGAACGGCGGATGCAGAGGCAGGAGAGAACAGGGCGGTGGTTTGGAATCGCAAGTCATTCCATATGATGGAGGGTCCAGTGCATACAGGGAAAGGGTGGGAGATGAGATTGCTGGAATGGGCAAAGGCCCAAGAGCCGGTCTTGTTGAGAAGTCAGTTTAATTTACTCTTGGTCACTCTGAGATGATGGCATTAGGAGAGTTGACTCTGAACTAACACAAGAATGATAATCCATGAGTACATAGAATCCAAACTACTTCAGACCCTTATAAATACAGGTTTTTTACTACTGCTTGGCAGAATTATCCACATCTGTATTATCAGGATCCAGTGCTGTGCAGAAGAGAAAGCCTCAACCACTTGCATTCTCACTGGAGTGCGTTGCACATTCACTGTGTGACCTCAGGCAAATATCTGAAATTCTCCCAGCCTTGGTATCTCCCTCCCTCAAACAGAAACAGTGATACTAATTCTATTACTTTTGTAGGGAACCAGGGGGAAAATGTCTGTGGGCAGGTTTTGGAGAATGTCAGGCAACTAGCAGATCTAGTTTGGGAATTTGTAGTTGGAATAATTGGATAGCTAATAGTGTAAGAGAAAACTGACTGAAAAGAAGCAACTGAACTCATTAGCTATTGAAGTTAGCCCTAAATTGTCTGTGCAACTTCAGCAAGGCTATATAATAGGCCTTGAACTTGAGATAACTCGGCAATAGCATAGCTCAGCACAGTGAAAGTCAACTGTATGTAATTTGCATGTGAAATGGATCAGTCTGTGATTTCAGGGCAAAGGAGGGCTATATTCAAACAGACACAGAAGTGAAGCTAACTTATGAAAGAGTTAACAACCATGAGGCTGATACAGCATTTTCAATTAAATAGCACCCATCAATGTCTTTCTCACTTAATTCCAACAGGGACTGCACATTTCCCTCTGTGGGCTTTAATCTCTCTCTCTTTCAGCCCTGTGAACACGCCATTGTTTCTATTTGCTTTGAGATACCAACATACTGGCCCACTGCGGCTCCACGTGCTATTCTCATCTGCCTATCTCCAAATTTTGCTGTCACCCACATTGCCCATTTCCAAGCTGTCTGCTCCCAACACCGTAAGTGAGGCTGTGATCATGGCTTGTTTGTAGGGGAGCTCTGGGTCACCTTGGTTTATCTAACTTACCGTTTTATTAGGGTGAAGTTAGAAATGACACCATGTCCCTAAAGAGAGCTTTCTGAGAATAGCATGAACTCATAGCCCATAGATGGCATATTAGGTTAAGAATCTTGTATCCTGGTTTCAGTCTCAGGTCTGTTGCTAACTATTGGTATGACCCTGGGTGAATCTCTTGAACACTGAGCCTGAGCCCCACCCAGTTTTCCATCCATGAAGTGAAGGAGGGTAATTTTTCTTGTTGATCCAGCTGTTGGACTGCAAATAAGGAACGGGAAATGCACTTTTGTAAACTACAATTGCTACCAGAGTTATGAGCCTTAAAAAGAGGAATGATAGTGGTGCCAGATTTTAACTCAGAAGTTAAAATTCTGCTTTCCACTTACAGGTGGGATGATAATGGATGAGATAGGATTAGTATCTTGGAGTAGTTAAGGGATTGGCTCTGGAGCCAAAATGGCTAGGTTCAAATTCTAAGGCCATGGTTTGCCAGGTGTGTCCTAGGCAGGTCAGTCACGTACCCTATGGTTCAATTTCCTCACTTCTTTAATGCTGATGATAGTAATTGATTATAATATTGACCAAATAATAGTAATACTATTAATAGAGTCTATGCTAAGTAGTTGATATAAGGAATAACCAAGCTAAAAACCTATAAAGCACTTTGATCAGAGGCTGACACACTGAAATTCCTCAATCCATGTTAGTCATTATATTAATTTCACTGGCATCTTCTGAAAATGAGTAAGATGTGGCAGCCTAAAATGATAAATGTTAAAATACTTTGTCAACTTCAAAAGACAGTTCAGATATCAGCGGTGTGCGTGAATAGATACTGGCGAAGTGCCCTTTTGCTCTGCTAGCCAGGATTCGTGGGTCTGGCCTCTCTCTCCTTCACATACACAGACACAACACACACACCATACTCAGGCACACACAGCTACACACATACACATTCACACATGTGTGCAAACACTCTAGAAAAGTTCTGATTCTTCTTAGTGCAGAAGGTGCTCTCTTTTGTCAATGTTGAGCCTAAAAGAATAAAAACCAGGGCCTTCCAGACAATCAACAACTTATTTTGTTTCCAGGAAACCCCTATCCCCCCAAGATCATTGATTTTCCAGTCACGGGTCATTAATTTTGAACAAGACCCCACTTTCTTCCTTTCAGACACTTGGTTACCTCAGCTCTAAGAAGAACTAGGGTTACAGTCCATGAGTCATTCCGTGAATATCCATTGACTGACCAAATGAATGATCCTAAAGTGAAAGAAACCATCACTGCCAAGATGTGTTTGTTATGACAAAATGCTTTGGAGTGTACATTTTTTTAGAAAAAAATACTCATGATGTAAATATTTACATTCCCTAGGCCAGCCCAGTTCCCATTTACTTTTCTCCTGTAGATCCCTGAGTCATTTAGAAAGTCAATACTTGGAATTGAATGTGTGTAAAAAACAATACTGTGAAGTTTGTCCATGAGAATCCAAGTCCTCTCTTCTGGGTACCCCCTCTCTTTCATTCATTCATTGTTTTGTTCAGCTCTCATTCATTCTTTCATCCATTCCTTAACAACCTTTCATTGAGTGTTTCCTACGTAACCAACCATGCTGGTGGACAATGGTGGAAAAATGAAAGTGATGGGTTTCTGACTTTAAAGAGAACACAGTCAGGTGGGATACAAAGAAGTATGGCAAAGACTTTCTGGAGGAGGTGATGTTTGAGCCATGAAGAAGAAGCAGGAGTACAACAGGGTCTCCAGGTCTGCTGCCAGTTGGCTGCAGGCTGACATTAGTTCTGCTAAGCTCTTCTCCACGCATCTGTTCCTTCTGGCACCCAGACTGTGGAAGCATTCCCTCCCTGGACTGCGGGCAGAGAGGCAAGGGGGACTGAGCCTATAAATAAAAGATGGTACCTATAGTGCTTACTCTGGTATGGAAACCATCAAGTCCATTCACAACCCATTGACTAAGCATGTCACATAGACCAACCCATGTCTGGAAGACATGGATGTATACTCCTGCCATACGGCAAGTCATGTGACAGTTGATGGGACATACAATCCTATTGTAGGAAGAGAGTGAAGATTTGAGAATAAAAATCTAATCTGCCATAGTCATTTTATTAAAATGCAGATAATTTACCAGGGCTAGGCACTCTGAATTAAAGGGGATGAGAATGAAGCCTCGCCAGCGGCAATCCTCCTGGTAAACTCCTGGGTGATGTAGCTATAAATCTTGGAGTTCTTTAACTCTTTATTTTCTCTCTTCCCCAAAGTGAATCATTTACTAAATCATATTAATTCCCTCTAACATTAATAATATAGTACTTAGCAAAGTACCTGGTTCATAGTATTCATTATATATTTGGTGAATGAATGAATGTATGATTGAATAAATGAAAGATTGGAATGCCAGCCTCCCTGGCAAAGTCCATTTTTAGGTTGGCCCATATAAAAGTGCCTAAGCATTGAAGCTTATCAATTACTGTTAGACCTGCTAATGATTGTTGACTCATGCTCCTCACACGACACTGTATTCCCTGTGAGGTCAGGATGTGTCTCCCAAGGGCCAGGCACAGTATCTGATATATAATAAGAGCTCAGTTATATGCTCTGATTCCTAGTTGCCATTATCAGCATGATGTCATGACTACTTTGCATACAATCAGAAAGGCTTTGTTTATGATAAAAACACTTTGTGTATGATATGCAACTAAGAGGTGCTGATTAACCATAGGCTAGCTGTGTTACACGTTGAGTATGTGCCAACACTAGAATTTACTGGGTCAGTCTGTCTCCAAACTCATACCAGCTGTACCATGCTGACTCCTTAAGATCAGCTACAAGCTAAGAGAAGATATGTTTTAGCATAAGCAACAAAAAATATATAAGGAACTTGTACAAGTTAATAAGAGAAGCACAATAACCCAACAGAAATATGGGCAAACAATTTTAAGAGATTTGTCATAAAATAGAAAACTCATATGGTGTATAGAATTCAACGATATATTCAATCCCGTTAGTTTAAGACCAAAATACACTACTATTTTATGTTCATTTGATTGGCAACAATTAAAAAGTGTGACAATACCAAGTGTTGGAAAGTAAAAAAAAAAACACACACAAAAAAACAAGATCTCTAATATATTGCTGATGGATGTATAAATTGGTTCAATCACTCCAAATAGTTGGAAATTATATTAAAGTTGTACATTTAAATACCATGCAAAATAGCAATTTTATTTCTACATGCAGAACCAAGGGAACTTTTCAAACATGTTCACTAGACATAAGTCCAATATTATTCACAGCAGCATCTTTGAAATAGCAAAATCCTGAAAGCTACCCAGTGCTCCTAGACAGGATCACAGAAAAATACACTGTTGCATAGTTAGTTAATTGTACTATATCCCTAAAAACAAAAAAGGTACAGCAACAAATAGCAATATAAATGAACCGTAGCAACATGTCCAAATGAAAAACTGGGTTGCAAAATATTAGTACAACATAAATAAATTCCTTTTTTTAGAAAGTTGAAAATAATTCATTTAAATGTAAGTAATCTTGAATGTATAAAAAATAAAATGGGAAAGAAACGAACAATACCCGGAGACTTTGGGATGGTGGTAATTCTACATGGGACACAGTAAGAAAAAGATTCAAGAAGATTCCTTGCCATTATTGTGAAGGTCTTGCCTTGACTTGTGGATCACAGATATTTATAACTTTATTTCGAGGTAATTAATAATTTTTAAAAAATTTAGAAGAGAGTAATCCATGGACCAACGACAAGGTCATGGCCAAGGATTATAAACAGTGCACTTGCACTTGAGGCCCATTAAAAAGTAAAAGGAAACAAAAGACCGAAGTGGAATCCAAGGACCTAAGCTCAGAGTGAAATGGAATATTGATTTTGAGAAGAAGTCCTCCAATCGGTCACAGTCCTCTTCAATTAGTTCAAGTGCAGTTGTAACAGAAAAATCGTCCAAAGGGGCAGAAGAGGGCCCCCAGGATCTGGGGCACACACACGGCGGGTCAGACACTGTTGAGAAAACCAGGAATCAGGATGCCACAGACGACACTGAGCAGAGCCACGCAGCCGCTTAACAACCAGGAGGCTGGCGGTCCCTGGTACACCCAGGGGAAAGGAGAGGTCAGATAGGCCTCGTGCTGGGTAAACAATCAGGATCTGAAGATTCACAGGAAATAAAGACGCTGAAGAACAGTTAATAAGAGAAGCTGTGCAGTGAACTGGAATAAAGACTAAGCTTGAAATGACAAGACTGTCTTTAGTTCTGCTCTGGGCTACTATTAGTCTTTCGTGCAAGTCATTTTCTCTGGCTAAATTCCAGCTCCTTTCTAGGATGTCTTCCTCCTTCACAGAGGCTTTGTGAAGCTCACATGAGAAACCATGCAAGGATGTGCTAGTTGGAAATTACTAAATGCTTAATGAAGGTGAGAAGTTATTATTTTGATTATTTTGCTCATTAAAGATATCGAAGATGGAGTAACCATGAAAAATGCCAGAGGGCCCATGACATTTTTAAGTGCCCATCATCCGTCTGCCTCCTCTAGTGGGTTATACATTCTTAAAGGACAGAGATATTAACACATTCTCTGACAGAACTTTTGCACCTACCTCATTCGAGGGTCCCTGTATTCCGCGAAGTATTGAATCAATTAAAGGAATAATTGCAAATGACTCTAGCGCTGGCCTCTTTATAACCCAACTGTACAATAACAATGATTTCATAGCTAGATCTTTGGCTCCCTACTCTCCACTTAGGTGACACTCCAGCCTTTCTGAGAGAAAAATCTCATTACACGGGTCTGCTTAAATTCCCTTGAGCTCCCTGAAGTCTAAAAAAAAAAGGGGGGGGGGCGCCTGGGTGGCACAGCAGTTGAGCGTCTGCCTTCAGCTCAGGGCATGATCCCGGCGTTATGGGATCGAGCCCCACATCAGGCTCTTCCGCTATGAGCCTGCTTCTTCCTCTCCCACTCCTCCTGCTTGTGTTCCCTCTCTCGCTGGCTGCCTCTGTCTCTGTCGAATAAATAAAAATAAAATGAAATCTAAAAAAAAAAAAAAGATAAAATTCCTTAGCGTGATATTCAACACTGATAACACTGTCTTCTCCCTACCTTTCCTCTCCTTATCTTCTCTGGCTTGCCACAGAGGCTTACTGATCCCGCTGTGTTCTAGAACCTGGACCATGTGCTTTCCAAGCCTTGTAGTATCTCAATGCCTGAAATTCTCTTACCATTCTTCAGTCTATCCTTACCAAGCAAACTACAGTTTACGCTAACAGCGGGATCTCACCCATCTGTTCTCCTTGTCGGTCCCAGGAGGAGTCCCACCACATCTCATGGCATGATCTGTTTACGTGTGAGTGTTCTCAGGGCAGTGAACATACTCATCTCTTACCTCCAGCACCCACCATGGTGCTCAGAAACAGAGGGTGTGGGGCGCCTGGGTGGCTCAGTCGTTAAGCGTCTGCCTTCGGCTCAGGGCGTGATCCCAGAGTCCTGGGATCAAACCCCACATCAGGCTCCTCCGCTATGAGCCTGCTTCTTCCTCTCCCACTCCCCCTGCTTGTGTTCCCTATCTGGCTGGCTGTCTCTCTCTCTGTCAAATAAATAAATAAAAAATGGAAAAAAAAAGAAACAGAGGGTGGGCTCAACATAGGTTTAGTGCAAGGAGAGAAGAAAGGATCTTGCTTCTCCAGTTGAACGCAGGAGATATTCATGGTGGGAAGCCTGGGAAGGTGTTTCCCATGGATCTCTACACAATGATCCCTGTGGGGGGCCAGGGGTGGGGGGGGGCACAAAGTACTAATATTTTGAACTTCACAAATTTGCCCAGCCCTCAAGAGCTTATTTCCTGTGCCGCTTTGACTCTATAGAATTAAGTTTGATTTTATCAAACAGTAATTTTTCTCATGTGTAATACGCGGAGGTGGGTGATTGAGGTAGCATCTTGGAAAATCACTCTAACATGTCAGAAGGAGAAATGGATTAGTGAGAATTATTATTTATAGTGGTAAAGGTGGCTTTGCACTAACCCAGCCAAATCAAAGCCTTATGTAGAGGGAAGTTACCTCATACCTGACTCGTTCCCTAACTAAATATTATTGCCAGTAAGGCCAACGATGTCAAATGGCTCAATTGTGTTGAGTTGTAGGCGTTACATCTCCTTCCTTTGATTAATACTTCAGAACATTTTTTAACTCTACCCGTTTATAAAAAATGTGACCCCGAGTATTATAAAGTCTTTATATCCCTAGAAATAAAAATCCCCAAAGAATATAAACACATCTTTCCCCAATTTTTTTTTCATTTCTTTGTTTTGTTTTGTTTTTTTAAGCCTATAAGTTACTGTTGTGGACTGAATTGTAACAACTATCCCAAATCCTTACATTAAAGCCCTTACCTCTAATATGACTGCATTAGGAGATAGGCCCTATAAGGAAGTCATTAAGCTGAATGAGGTCATAAGAAGGGGGTCCTAATCCAATAGGACTGTTGTCCCTGTAGGAAGAGAAAGAGATTCCAGAGCTCTCGCTCTCTCTCTGTGCTCACAGAGCAAAGGCCATGTGAGGACACATGGAGAAGGCAGCTGTCTACAGACAGGAAGAGAGATTTCGCCAGAAATCAACTCTGAAGTCACCTTGATCTTGGGCTTCTAGCCTCCAGGATTATAAGAAAAAACATTTCTGTTGTTTAACCACACAGTCTGTGGTATTCTGTTACGGCTGCCTGAGCTGATTAATGCAATGACATACATAGGCTTAAAGGGACATTGCAATATTTCTTAACATATGCATATCCTCATGTAACCCCTCCCTAATCAGGACAGAGCACATTTGCAACAATCCAGAAAATTCTCAGCTACCTTTTCCTAGGAAAATCTGACCTGTATCTCCTACCCAGGGGCAACCACTGGTCTGATTTCCATCACAATAGATTAAGTTGTACCTATAATATAATGGAATCTTACAATATGTACTCTTTTTGGTCTGAATTCATCAGTTCAACATAATGTTGTTAAGATTTATCCCTGTTACTTCATGTTTTAGTAGTTTGTCATTTATAAATATATATATGATGTATATATGATATATGTATTTATATAGTGAATGAATTTATATTTGTCATATATATATTTCTATAGGAAATACTACTCAGAAATAAATATGTATATACCTGAAAGGAATCTCTCTGTATAAATGTATCATAGTTTATTTATCCGTTGTTCTTCTAATGGAATATTCCGTTTGCTAAGAGTTTGTATATCCTACTATTTTTTGCATTTATTGAGATGATTATGTAGTCTTTTTCTTTTTCTTTGTCAATATGGTGAAGTACATTGATTTATTTTGTAATGTTAAACCAGTCTTGCACGCTTTGGGCAAATCTGACTTGATCATGATGTAGTATCATTTTTGTGTATTGCCGGAAATTGTTAGTAATTATTTTGCTAAAGGCTTTTGTGTCCATGCATGAGAGTTTCGAGATTTTGTACCTTGTAATGTGTGTCCAGTTGTGATGTCCTACTTAATGATGCCTCATGAAATGGGTTGGAGAGTGCTTCTTTCTCTACTTTCTGAAATAATTGGTATAGTACTTTAAAGATTTGCTACTGTTCACCAGTGAAGTCATTTATGCCTGAAGTTTCTTTTGTGGAAAGATACAAATTAACTTTCTCTAATAGATATAAGGCTATTCAGATCTTCCATTTCTTCTTGAGGTAGTTCTAGCAAGATGGGCCTTCAATGAATTCTTCCGTTTTATTGAAACAGGGATGTTTATTGGCATAAAGGGTTTCACAAGCATCGTTTAGGGCTTTTTTATTATTGGCTGGATTTTTAGTTACAGACTCTCTTTCATTCCTGATCCTGGTGATCTGTGTTTCATCTCTTTTCTTTCTTTCTCAGTCTAGCTAGTAGGCTATTGATCTTACTACTCCTTTTTCAAATAATCAGTTTTGGCTTTTGTTCACTTTTTTATTTGTTCTTGCTTTTTATGCATTTCTCCTCTTATCTGTATTATTTTCTTCCTTTGACTTCATTTGCATTTAATTTACTCTTTCTTCTCTAGCTTCTTAGTGGTTAAGCTTAGATCATTAATTTTAGATCTATGTTCTTTTATAATAGATTTATTTGAATCTATAGATTTTCCTTTAACCAATGTTTAGCTGCATCCCACACATTGTGTCTTAATATTATAAATATTCATTGTATAATGTAATTTATTGTGTATTTATTATTTTAAAATTATATTTAGCGTCTATTATTCTGTGTTTAATATTATTTAATAGTAAATAGTACTAAACATTAAAAGGTATTTCTTTGATCCATGTGTTATTTGATGTTTTTTTAAGATTTTATTTATTTATTTGAGAAAGAGTGACAGAGACGGTGAGAGAGAGCACAAGCAGAGAGGAGAGGGAGAAGCAGAATCCCCGCTGAGTGGGGAACGGACATGGGGCTCCATCCCTGGACCCTGAGATCATGACCTGAGCCAAAGGCAGCTGCTTAACCAACTGAGCCACCCAGGCGCCCTGATCCATGGGTTATTTTAAAGACTTTTCATCTAATTACCAAATATTTGGCTATTCTTTGGATATTTTAAATTGTTTTTTTCACACAATTCTATTATGAACAGACTCTGTACAATGTAATTTCTTAAAAATGTGCTGAGTTGTTTTATGGTACATCATATGAACTACCTAGGTGAATTTTTTAACAGTTGAAAACACTATGCATTATAAGTTTTCAATTATTCTATAAAGATCAAGTTAGTTAATAATATTTTTCAGTTCTTCTATATCTTTAGTGGTATTTTATCTACTCTATCAATTTCTGAGGGAGATGTTAAAATCTCAAACTGAAATTGTTAATTTTGTAAAAAGTTCTGACTTCAAGTCTGTTTTTAATCAAGAATTTTAAAGCTCTAGTATTAGATGCATTTTAAGCTTCTTATATCTCCCTGAAAAACTGACCCTTATATCATCATAAAATTCTCCCCTTTAACTCTGACAACACTCCTTGTTTGAAAGTCTGCCTTGTCTGATATTACTTTAGCCACTCAGTTTTCTTATGATTAATTTTCACAAAGTATGTCTTTTCCCATCATTTTACTTTTCACCTATTTGTGTCTTTCTATTTAAAGTATGCTTGACTTCACAGCACAATATTAGGTCTTTTTTATTTATCTAGTCTGCAAATTTCTGCCTTTTACTGGAATGTTTAATCCATTTACATAAAATGTAAATATTAACACAACTGGATTTAAGTCTTTCATATTGCTATTTGCTTATTATTTGTCTCATCTGTTTTTATTTCTTTGTTGTGTTTTGCTTCACTTATGAACCATGGCCTGTGATCTCTGTTGCCAAGGTCTAAAAACATTTTCATATATTTCATCCAGTTTTTGTCATTGTTGTTGCTTTTACAGACAAAGAATAACTCCAATATCCATTATCCATCATAGCCAAAATGGAAGTGCTTTCCTATTTGTTTTGAAATTTAATAGTAAATCATCAACATTTCCAATGACAAAGTACCCCATAATCTTTGGGCTCTTATCCCAGGAAGAGATGTGCTTTACATTCTGAGTTATCAGCTGTAGGAGTACATGTGGGAAAGAACACGTGGATTATGGACCAGCTCTGGAGGAAGGGGCCCTGAGGGAAACCAGGTCAGAGGTCAGAACAAGCAATACATCTGGAATCCCAATTCCAGGAGAGCTTTCAACCTAAAATCAACTGTCGCATGTTTTTGCGCTATCTGACTTAGATACCCAGTGCTGGGAACAAGAAATTTAATTGATATTAAGAAAACATATAACAGCCAATTCAAGGAATCTTTTATCAGTGGAGGAGGGAGTGAGCCTGGCATGGAAGCAAAGCTGGCTAAGATTAGGGTTCCTGAACTACATACTTCCAAGGCAGAAATCTTGTCATGTGTGTTTGGGATTATATTTACTATTCACTGCTTTGAAACAAATTATACCAAAAAATACCAGCTTATAGCAACAAACATTTATTATCCCACTTTGTTTCTGTGGGTCAGGAGTGGTTTAGCTGGGTGGTTCTGGCTCAGGATCTCTGATGAGATCATAGCACGCTGTTGGCTAGGGTTTTTGGCAAACCCCAAGTCCTCTCTGGCTGCTGGCCGGAGACTTCAGTTCCTTACCCCCTCGACCTCTCCCTGGTCTACTAGGCATTTTCATGGCATGGCAGCTTGCTTCCCACAAAGTGAGTGATTCACAGAGAGAGAGAGGGAGAGAGAGACACAGAGAGAGAGAGAAAGCAATGCCATACTGCTTTTTATGACCTCATCTCTGCATCACGCAAATCACTTTGGCCTTACCCTGTTCCTTAGAAGTAAGTCACCAAGTCCAGCCCACACTCAATGGGACAGGTTTACATAAGGGGCCCCTAGCAAGAGGCTGGGGGCTTGGGGATCATCCTGCAGGCTGGAATCCACGGGAGTTGTGGTGTTAGTATTTAGGGTGTCCTGTTTGCTTCTTGGTTGGGCGTAGGGGGGCTATAAGAGCCGGAACTACAGGAAGGCTCAGTGCTTACGGAGGAGAGAGCTATGGCTGTGTGTGGGTTCAACTACTTTAGCTACTTTAGGTCAACACGTATTTTCATCATCTGCTTACCGGTCATTCCAACTTCTGAGACTCTAATCTAAAAGATATTCCTTTCATAATTTCGTGTAAACCATATATTTTGTTCTTATTGGGAGGGAATATACTTTCTGCTTAAAAAAAAAATTGGAAAAGAAGTAAAAGCCCTCTTAAATCACCCCACCCTGAGATAACCACTATTAATGTTTTGATGAGCATTTCCGACATTTTAGATCCACATAAACACCTAAACTATGTATTATGTAATTTTACAATATATTGCACCTGCTTCTCAGCAACTGTATTTTTCACTTGATAATATGCTATGAGCAATTTTCCATGTCAATAAATATAGCTCCATACCATCATTTTGAGTGACTGCAGTGTGTCCCATTGTATGGCTGCTCTATAATTTACTCTACTAGTTACTTATTATTAGAATATTAAGGTTGTTTCATATTTGTGTTTTTAGAGGAACTGAATGTGCAGCTGTGGGGATGCCCAGCTTAGCATGAACCTAAAACACAGGGCATTCATTATCCTGGTTTTATTTCTTTGTCCATGCCTTTTCAATTTCAGTGGAAATGTCCGTGTTTCACAATTATTTGTGAAAGCTGCACATTTAAAAAAAAAAGATTTCAAGAGGCCACGGTTTACAAAGAAATGCGTGATTTGGGAGGGTTTTTCCATTTCCTGGGTAATGCTAACTTTATTAATTTTATGAGAAGACCCACAGCCCACACTCTCTCCGTTCATTCCTGACACGACACAGTGAGGATAGAAAGAATCTTTAATCATGGTCATTAGTGAGATTAGCCCCAAAGGGACAGTTTCAGTGTAAAAACACACTAAGCAAGAACCTAGCACCTCATCATGACCACATTTCCACTCCCCCATGCTCCTTTCACTCTTCCCATGAAGGTAAAAGTACATTACACTTAGATCATGCAATAAGGGGACTATGTATTTTATAACCCAAATGGGGCACTTTAGGGAGTGAAATAAGATGTTATTAACAATTACCTAGGACAACTGACATACACCAAAACAGTTCCTGGTCAACTGGGTCATATGGTCAATGCAAACACATCAGTTAAGGAAACTAAGGTACGGATTGTTGAAATGACTTGTCAGCATCGAGAACCAGTAAACTAGCTGGGAATCAAATCAGACTTCTCCTGTGCCAGATCCCCCTTTACTTTTGTGTAAATTTCTAAGTCCCAGAATATCTGTGCGAGTTTGTTTCTTGGTTGGTGTTGCTTCTCCTTAGGTGAAATCTCACTGATACAATTTTTTATTGGACTTACTTGGAGGATATATTTCTATAGTGTGAATGTATTTATTCTTACACAGATTCAACAAACAATTAACTACTTTAGATGTCCTGGGTATCTTCCTGTGCATCATCTCACTCCTGCTCTTACAATTTAGGTTATGGCAGAGGGGTAGTTCTTAGGTCTACCACTAGAGAGAGTGCTGGCCAAGATTTTGGGTTCATAGCCTGCAAGTTCAAGTGCTTTGTGAAGAAGGAAGAGGATGGGAATTTGCTTTCTTCTGTCTCTAAGAGAATGAGATGTCTTTTTATACAACCATAAAATCTTAACCCCCCCCTTCTGCCTCTAACGTTTGCTAATTGTTTTGTTGTTGTTGTTGTTGTTTTTTAGTTTTTGTACTTAATTTTAACATCTATCAGAAACTTTGCTTCTCCCTCTTTGGCTCTTCCCGCAGTATCTCCTACTCTCTGTTCCTTGTTTCCTACAACTTCCATGTTTACCTCTCTCATTTAATTCATTATATTATGTTATAATTACTTATTAATGTCTCTGGGTGCTCATCCTTATGAGTTACTATCTCCTGAAAGACAAGAACTATCTTACTAATTTCACTTTTTCCAGCTGGCATTTGGTTAATGTTAGATGAATTAGTGAAAGGATGAATGAATAAATTAACAAAATGAAAGTATATGATACGTTCCAGTAGGAAATCTAAATTTTAGGATGGCAGTCTTGAGATAAGATGCCTCTGATGGGGATACTAAATTTGGATATTAAAAATTCAAAGAAAGAAGGTGAAGCCAAAGAAAATATAGCAAATAGCTGGTTTCTTAAGCTTAAATCCAAGATTGAATCAACGGAAGGAGAAGGGGCCGATCCCATGTTCCTTAAAAAGAAAAATCATCCATGTAGGTCGAATAATCACAAGACACTGTCAGGGTCTTGGAGAACCTTGACTCTATCACTCAGGAGGGTTAACACTTCCTATTACATATTATCTAAAACTTTCCATGTATCTGTAATCAGATCAGTGTTTAATTAAAATGTGGACTGTAACAGGTTGAAAAACAAGATCCTCAGAGACATCAGTAGGGACCTCTGTCAAGTTTGACATTGATTTATTAATTATGTCTTTGTGCTTTATGCAATCACCTATGAATTAAATTATTATACTGTCATATAACCCACATTTCTATATGTTGGATATGATGGGACCATGAGATTTTTGCCAAATCCAGGTAAAATATATGTATCTATTTCTTCTATTTCTGAGTCTAACAACTCTGTCAAAAATGTTTAGTTTGCATGGACACATTTTCCGTGAACCAAAGCTTTTTTTTTTTTAATTGATTCTTGCCTTTTACCTATGAACCAATTTATTTGGTCACTCAACCAACTCTTTTTTTCTGATGAATTCTCTGTGATAAACATTATGCTAAATACTGTGCCAAGTCACTAACTTTGAATAGTTTGTGTTTACCCTCAGTCTTCTTTTTTACAAATTAAAAAATATTTACCTGACTCCAAGCTTCAAGGTCCAATTCCCCCCCCCCCCCCAGAACTCCAAGTCAATCACTGTTATGTTTCTCTGGTATAAAATTCAAGACTTTTTTTTTTCTCGTCAGTATCAGATATGTAATTTTTCTGGCACAGTCTAGACAATTGAGCTCAAGATCACCTAAAGCAAGTCTCCGTTTTTAATTCCTTCTTGATGAGTTGCTCTTACTTGGGACCTTGTTTTTCCCATGCTTTCTTCATGGGGACCATCTACTGGTTTTTTGAGCCCTTCTATGACCTACCTAGATTCCTTCTATCATATGTCCTCAGTTCTATGTTCGAAGTTGTGTCTTTTACTCTATAACCCATGCTCAACATTTGGTATTCTTGGAAATGAGAAAAGGGAAGAAAACCTTCGCCCTTTTGGTATTATCATATTTCTCTCTGCCTCATTGTCAGTGACATTGTACTCCTCTCTACTCTTTCTATGGAAAAAGTCACCTTTGTTATGTTGTGTGGACACAGTATTTCTTTTTTTTTCTTCAATTTTTTAAAAGGTTTTATTTCTTTATTTGAGAGAAACAGCATGAGTTGGAGGGAGGAGAAGAGGAAGAGGGAGAAGCAGACTCCACGTTGAGCAGGGAGCCTGACGTGAGGCTCGAAACCAGGACCCTGGGATCATCATTCGAGCCAAAAACAGATGTTTAACTGCCTGAGCCACCCAGGCGTCCCTGGACACAAGCCACAGTTGTTGTTTCTGTATCTCAACTCTTAGGTCTTAATCCCAGCTCTGGTTGTTTTAGCTGCTTGTGGCAACTTGTTATTTCAGATCTATTGTGGTTTACCCTGATGGCCCTGTTGAGGTAGAAGATTATAGCATTACAAAAACGTTTAGGGATGAGATTATCTGGATGAATCTTCAAAATCCTTAGATCATTCAATCTTGCATAAGTCCAAATAATGACCAGAAATCAAATGTATGCCTGTAACGCCAAACCCCGTGATTTGAAGTTCTTTCTATTCGATTTTTACCAATATTCTTTAATAAAATTATCTGTTTTGCTCTCAAATCCTGCCTTTGGTTACATGACAATGGCTTATTAAAAAAAAAATAATTTGCAAAATTACTATGCAAAAATGCTTGCAGCCAAATGCTGCGCAGTGAACATTGATTGAGCGCCTACATTGTAAAACACTGTGTCTTTTCCCAGAAAACTTACTATGAAAAAAATAGAAATAAAAACGACAACAATTAAGATATAAAACAGAGCCAAGAATGAGGACATAGCTCAAAGCCCTAAGGTAATTTTGTTTTATGTTATTTTCTCCTTTCCTTTAATTTTTCTTTTCATATTCCCTCCTAGGAACCTTGTCTCCCCAGGAGAGAAAGTCCTCATTGTTGCAAGTTCACTGAAAGATTTACAGAAGAAATGGGCTCTTTTGTTTCTGCCCTTCATTCATCTTCTTTCCCTTTGCCAAAACAAACACATTTGCATTCTGAAATCAACAAGCATCAGTCAACTGTTCTTGCCATAGTCTAACCCCTGTAAAACCTGTTTTTGAACTCTTTGGAGGCTTTGATGCTCTAACTGAAAAACCTAAGTGATGTTCCTTCATCCCACTTGGAATTGCTGGAGAAATTGGGTTGCTGGAGTTAACACATGCCAGTTAGTCTCTTTGGGCCTATTGGCTTTGTGTCAATTTCTTCAGTAGCTGAATCGGTCAAATTGTGTCCACCCTGCGTGGCTTTCGGATAGAAAGCTACTCTTAATGTGCTTCATGTTTATTTGGAGCCTCCACTTGAAATACTGCCTTTTTAGCCTCACAGCGATCCTCTGATATAGTCAAGGAAGGTATTTGCATTTGCATTTTTCAGATCCCGAAACTGATATTTAATTGGGATAAGAGATTTACTCAGATTACAAGGCACCTGGCAAAATCAGAACTTGAACTCAGGTCTCATAATTGCATATTCAGTGAACTTCCCACTGTATTTCCTTAGCATCCAATTTAGTGTTAAATTAAGGGATATTGTTAATGGTAATCTCTTATCCTAAAACATCCCTTCTGACTCTGCTTTCCCCTCAAGACGCTACCTCATCTCCATCCTTCTGTTTATGATAATATTTTCAAAAGTGTGCAGTGGGAGATAGTACTGGGGAAAATAGAGTGGTGGAAAAAATGGAGTTTTCGAGCCTCTTAGAACTCAACTCTAACCATCCCCAGATGAAACAAGGAGAGAAATGGGGATACTACAATGAAAACCAGTGGACAATTTCTACACTATAACCCGGTGATTAGTATGTCTGCAAACCTCAAAAATATAAGCAGGTAGCAACAAACTACCAATAGCTGTGAGATCCCTGTGACACCAGCACCCGTGAGGTGGAAAGCAGAGGGAAGAAAAACGGGGCATCTGGAAGCCCCAAGAGCAGAAAATCTCCAGAATCGCCATAATATTGCACTTTATCCTCACCCAGAAGGAGACAGGGAGGGGAAACGTTTGCGTAATAGACATTTATTAAGGGGTGCTCTGAGGGTTGTGGAAGAGAGACACCGGAAGCAGTACCAGGCAGAGGGAGAAGTCCAGCTGTGATACCGCTCTGAAGACAGCTTCAGCCCATCTCCTGGGAAGCTCTGGTGCTAGAATGGACCTTCAGCTGTGTCCCAACATCGGGCTGCCTGGACATTAGTATACTTTCCCATTGATCAGTCATGGACTGGGTGAATCCTACAAGGCAGTATAATCTTTGGTGAAACAGCTTTTTCCTGGCTGTGGCAATCCCCACAGAGGGCTAACAGTTAAGGTCATGTCTGGCAATGCTCCTAGCAGATGGGAGAATCAGCCTTCCGTTCCTAAAAGGGAATTGTGAGCAGTACCTCACAGAGTCCACCAAAGGTACTTACTGGAGAGTGTGAGAGTAGCAACCCAAATTGGGAGTGATTCTCTAGACTCTAGCTTACATGTGAACGTAAGGGGACAGCAGCAAGGTGCTGGGGCCCTCTGAGCCCTGCCAACTCCCTCACCAAACAATCCAAACCTCTGCTGGGGGAGGAAGCCCCACATCGAGGACTGTTGTAGAGAACTACGATTTGAGTAAAACAGGCAAAATAGAAACAAAGAAAAGAGAATATCCCCCCAAAAAAAATTTTTTGAGTGTAGTTATCAGAAAGTTTGAAGCCATATGTACAGGAAAACGCATTTCATGTAAAATCAAGGAACAGAAGAGAATTATGTATGATGTTATTATGAGAAAAAATAATCTAAGGAGCAGAATAAAGTTGGCACAGATGATGAAATCCTGCCAGAATGCATGTGTGTGAAGCAGGTAAAAATCTGTAAACTACTATTTCTAAAAACCTTAAAGATATTCAGAAAATGATAGAAGTTATAAAAGAAACCATAAATCAAAAGTAGATAAATTTTATCAATTATGTGAGTTGAGGAAAGGAAGATTTGGAAAAAGAGGTGATAACTCACAAAATAAATTTAAAAATCATTTCATAAATGAAGACTTACCTAGAAGAAACACAAAACTAAATTAAATACAGATAATATCTTTAAAAAATAAGGGAATGAAGCATGAGAGACTATGGACTCTGAGAAACCAACTGAGGGCTTCAGAGGGGAGGGGGTGGGGGAATGGGATAGGCTGGTGATGGGTAGTAAGGAGGGCACGTATTGCATGGTGCACTGGGTGTTATACGCAAATAATGAATCATCGAACTTTACATCAAAAACCAGGGATGTACTGTATGGTGACTAATATAATATAATAAAAAAAAAAATTAAAAAAAATAGAGGACAGAAATGTCAAAAAACTTAAAGCCCCCTCCCAAAAAATTGGAGATAAATAAGACTCAAGGCAAATATGACAACAATGGAAAATAAACAAAGAAAATGTAGTAAACATTTAATAGAAGTTTTGTTTGGAAGAAAATAAAAGAAAACAATAATTCTGAGACTATAATTTAAGAAAGTTTCTTGAAATAAAATAAAAATCGGCTTAGAGCTACATAAATACACACACCACACAGTGAGTTTAACCCTGTGCAGTCTTAATATAAGACACATGGAAAGACTATATAAAAGAAAGGAAAACCTTTTGGCATCCATATAAAAAGACCTAGTCACTTACACAGGAAAGAATATTACGTATCCATCAAAATTTTTGACACTAACATTTTACGTCAGAAGACAGTGGAGTAAGATATTTACCATGTTTTATTATTTTTCTGTCTTCTTCCCAGACTTCCCTTTTCTGAATTTATGGGGAATTTCTAAAAACATATTATGTGTTTAAAATTCAACACATCTGAAGTTAACTGCAATATTTTTACCCTAAATCTTTCTGCCCCTTTATAACTCATTACAGTGAACATCATGAGACACAATGACCATAAAATAAAGTTCTTAATGTTGTATATTTTAACTCATTTTATGTTGCAAAGTAGGCAACTGAATTGCATACAGGAGTTGAGATTTGCCCAAAGTTTTCCAGCTGGTTAGTGACAAGATTCAATAAACCAATTTGTCTAATCACTAATCTAATATTTTCCTTCCAAAACACCCTTTTGGTAAATAAATAAACTTCATTGACATACTTTTTGAAACTTATTGTAAATTCAGAAAGATTATGAAAAAAAAAACCATTTTAAATATCTCATGGAATTACATAAACTGAGTTTCTCTGTCACAGAATCTCTGTAAAAATGTTTCTGTGTGTGGATATTAGAAAGAAAACAAGAAACATTTACAATCAAGATAAAAGTATTTGACTCCACGGATTACAATATTACATATCTGCTATCAAGAATAACAGAGCCTACAAAAAATATGGCTTTATATTAACAAGAAAGTTCAAAGTTTAAATACTACATCCCCATAGAATTTTTCCCCAAATTTAATCACTAGAAGCAAAAGAAACACACACGAAAATCTAAAAGATGGTTTTGAGAATGGAAAAGAATTAAAAATCACACAGTAGAAGAGAATTGCCAATAGATGTAAGCTTTAAAAATATGCCGTATTATTTCACTTATAGGTAGAATCCAGAAAACAAAGCAAATGAACAAACAAAAGCAGAATCAGACCTATTAATACAGAGAACAAAATGATGGTTTCCAAAGGGGAGGTGGGGTGCAAAATGGGTGAAGGGGAGTGGGAGATCCAGGCTTCCACGTATGGAATGAATAAGTCACAGGAATAAAAGTCACAGCATAGGGAATAGAGTCATGATATTGTACAACACTAGTTGTATGGTGACAGATGGCAGCTACACTCGTGATGAGAGCAGCATAACGTATGGACTTGTCGAGTCACGATGTCGTACATCTTAAACTGATACAATATGTGTGTCAACTATACTCAAATTTTAAAAAGTCTGCTGAAACTTAAAAAAGGAAAATAAGATAAAATTCAATTAAATAAAAAATAAAATAAAATTAAGCCATACTTCATATTTCAAAATAAGATATTATTTTGGACGATATACTACTGCAGAGAAAAGAGTTGGGTCAGAAGCTTAAATGCAGGGCTGCCTGGATGGCTCAGTCCATTAAGTGTCTGACTCTTGGTTTTGGCTCAGGGTCATGAGATTAAGCCCCATGTCAGGCTCTGTGCTGAGTGCTTGGAGTCGACTTGTCCCTCTCCCTCTGCTCCTCCACCCACTCCTGCTCTCTCTCTTCCTTTTTTAAGGATTTTATTTATTTATTTGCGAGAGAGACGGAGCATGAGTGGCGGGCGGTGGAGGGGCAGAGAGAGAAGCAGGCTCCCCACTGAGCAGGGAGCCTGACTCTGGGCTCAGTCCCAGGACCCTTGGGTCATGACCTGAACCAAAGACAGATGCCTAACTGAATGAGCCACTCAGGTGCTCCATCTCTCCCTCTCCCTTTCTCTCAAATAAATAAATAAATAAAATCTTTAAAAACAAAAACAACAACAACAACAACCTTAAATGCAATAAACACAAAATAACGCTAGACAAATGGATTAAAAAAAAGTGGATAAATATGGGAGGGTCAAAATATTCCCTCATTGATACAATGTCCATGCATTTACTTTCCTTTTTTTTTTTTTTTTTTTTTTAAGATTTTATTTATTTGACAGAGAGAGACAGCCAGTGAGAGAGGGAACACAAGCAAGGGGAGTGGGAGAGGATGAATCAGGCTCCCAGTGGAGGAGCCTGATGTGGGGCTCCATCCCAGGACCCTGGGATCAGGACCTGAGCCAAAGGCAGATGCTTAATGACTGAGCCACCCAGGCGCCTCTCCATTTTTCTTCCCCATAGAGAATTGAAACATTTAGACATTAATTGGTATGCCATTCAAGGACCTCTTCAATTTAGTATCAACATATTTTTTTCTCCCAATAAATTGGTTCTTATATAAAGCTCCCAACCCCAGATAAATTGGTTTATTTATCACCTCCAAACATGTTCATTTATTCACTTATTATTCTTTATGTTGTTAATACTTATTTTAGTATCTACAAAGTGTCAGGCACTATGCTGAGTACAGGCAATTTTGGCCAACTTTTCAATACGTGTTAAACGCCCTTCCCTCTTCTCCTGTTTGCTCCTACTTCCAGAATCTACATTTGCTTCCAGACCCAGATTAAATCTCATTTCTGGCAGCATTCTCTGTCCACATTGCTCTAAAATGGCCTTGACTCTGAACACCCACAAAAGTTCTTGACCACACAGTTCTTTTACAAGTAATTTTACATTGACTTTGGGTGTCTTTGATTCACAGATTCATAGAAATAATGGTTGATGATAGAATCTGGTTGAAATGAAAATATGCTTTCCCCTAATTTAATCTACTGTACCTCTGAAGGCAATCATCAATCTTTTATATCAATGCCATTAGGGATGGGAGCTCACCACTTTTTAAAGAAACATCTATTCCATCCTGGGAGCATTCTGATTGCAGTGAAGTTCTTCCTATACTTAGAAGAATAGCCCTCCATGTCTCCCTGTGACCTCCCCACATTTCGGCCCCCAGTCCTGCACATGTGGCAGCGTATAAGACTGGTAATTTACAGAAACCCCTGTTCATGCCATTCAGCATCCACTCACCCTTCCTATGGGAACTATGCCCTATTTTCCACCAAAAGACATTTCTTTTCCCAGTCTTAGTCTTTTAAATGAGATTGGCTCAGATACAGAGAAGACATGTTTCCTGTGCTTAAGCCAATCAGTGTATTCACCTACATATGGCAGTGAATTCTGGATTGGGCAAAAAGCCTAGGTCAAGCCAATCATGGTGAAAATTGTCAATTCTGAATTTAGTTTTATTTGAGCTCTATGGCAAGTAGACTTATTCTTTTTTAATTTTAATTTTTCCCCCATTTCCATTTTTCAGGGGACTTCACTGGAAAATCCACCAAACATTTAAGGAATTAATATTACCAGTCCTATTTAATTCTTCTAGAAAGTGAAAGAGTATACAATTCCCAACTTGATCAATGAGGCCAGAATTACTCTATAAACAAAACCAGACAAAGATATTTTTTAAAAAATTGCAGACCATTAAAAAATCATAGAAAATAAAAATTACACACCATACCATTATTCCTCATACATAGATGGAAAAATCCACAATGAAATGCTATAAAAAAAAATCCAGCAATATATAAAAAGAATACATATGATGATTTAGCTGATTTTACCCCAGAAAACTAAGTTTGGTCCAATACTTGATAATAAGTTAACGCAATTCATCATATTAACACACTAAATAATATATATATATATATATATATATATATATTATCTCTGAAGATGCAGAAAAATCATTTTATAAATTTCAACACCCATTTGTCTTAAAACTTTAAACAAACTAGAAGTTAAAGTAAACGTTACTAATCTGATAAAGGTCACCTACCAAAACCTACAGCTGACATCATTTTTAATGTGAAAGACTGAATGCTTGCCTCTTCAAATGGAAACAAGGTAAGGATGACTGCTCTCTCAATTCCTATTCAATATCTTCCTGATATTCCTACCAAATGCAATAAATTAAAAAAATAAAATAAAATAAAAGTCATACTAACTGGAAAAGAATAAATAAGCCTATATTCTTTTTAAACAACATGATCGTCTATATTGAATACACCAAAAACCTACAAAAAAGCTTCTTGAACCAATAAATTATTTTAGCAAGGTTATAAGACACTAGATATATAGAGAAAAATTAATTTTATTTCCCTATGCTAGGAATGAGCAAATGGAATTTGAAATTTGCCAACCAATACCATTTAATAGCATCAAAGCATAAGAAATGATTATGCAAAAATTTACTAAAGTACGTGCAAGAGTTACATGCTGAAAACTACAAATATTGATCAGAGTAACCAAAGTAGATCTAGGGAAAATAGAGAAATATACCATGATCATGGGTTGGAAGATCAATATTGTTAAGACTTCAATTCTACCCAAATTAATCTACAGTTTCAACATAATCTCAATCAAAAACCAGCAGGCATTTAAAACAATCAACAAACTCATTCTAACATTTATGTGGAAAAGAAAAGTAACCAGAATAGTCAAAACAATTTGGGAAAAGAAGAAGAAATTTGGAGAACTCACACTACCTGATTTTAAGACTTGCAGTGAAGCTACAGTAATCAAGAGAATGTGGTATCAGTTAAAACAACAGTTAGCAGGTGTCTCTTTAAAGAGCTAGAGAATAAATATTTTAGGCTGGTGGGTCATAGGTTCTCTGATGCAACTCAACTACTCAACTCTGTCACTATAGTGTGAAAGCAGCTACAAATAATATATAAACAATTGAACGTGACTAGTTCCTATAAGACGACAGAAACCAAAATTTGAATTTCATATAATGTTCAGGTGTCATGAAATATTCTTCTTTCATTTTTTTACCATTTAAAAATATAAAAATTATTCTTAATGTATGGGCTATATAAAAAGAGGCAATGGGCCAGAGTTTGCTGAGGCCTGGGTTAATGAATACACGTATGATCAATAACATTGAAATAAATCCCCTTATTTAGGGTCAATTTATTTTCAGCAAATACAAGGCTACTCAGTTGGAGAATTATTTGTCCTTTCAATAAATGGTGACGGAAAAACTGTACAGTAATCAGAAAAAAAAAAAATCTACCTGAACCTGACACCATATACAAAACTAAATTAGAATTAATCAGAGATAGAAATATATAACTTAACACTAGTAAACTTTTTGAAGAACACATAGAAAAATCTCTGTAACCTTAGGTTGCCACCACACCTCAACTGGAATATGAAAGAAATTGGCAATACCAAGTGCTGGCAAAAATACAGAGCACCCTGAATTGTCACTCATGGGTGATGGGAATGAAAATGGTAGAGCAACTCTAGAAAATAGTCTGGCATTTTCTTACAAAGTTAAACAGACCCTACAACATGATACGATGATCCCACTTATAGTTATGATACTTAGGATACATGAAAATATATGTTTAGACAACGATCTGCACAAGGGTGTTTATTCACAATTGTCTCAAACTGGAAATAATCCAAATGCTGGGCAACTGGTGAAGAGATAAACTGTGGTAAATCCATACAGTCGAATGTAATGAGCAATAGTCTAGATACATGCAACATGAATGCATCTCAAATATCACTATGTTAACAGAAGAAGCCAGACTTAAAATGCTGCATATTGTATGACTCTGTTTACATGACATCATGGTGAAGGAAAAGACACAGAAAAAAAGATCTCTATCTCCATGTCTGTCTGTCTGTCTGTCTCTTTCTATGTCTCTCTCTCTGTGTGTCCCTCTATCTCTATCTATCTCTTAGTTCCTGCTGTGGACTTGCAGAGATGAAGAGGATCGATTATAAAAGGGCACTAGGGAACTTTCTGGGTGATGGAAATGAGCTATATCTCAGTTGTGGTGGTGGTTGCACGATGTATATGAATGTCCAATTTCACGGAACTGAACACCAAGAAAGGGGGAGTTTTATTGTATGCACATGATCTCACAGTAAATCTGACTTGGGGGAGACAGAGAGACAGAGGTAGAAGGTCTCACTCTGTGTTTAGAAACTGAGGGAGAGAGGAGAGAGATGAATGGAAGTAAGTGGGGTTGGAGGGGAAGCGAGAGTAGAATCCTGGAAGCCAAGTAAAGACAAGAGTCTAAGGTGAAGTGGATCACAGTATTAAGCGGCTGTAGGGCATGTGGCTAGAGAAGTGAATGTCCCTGGTGGACTTAGCAATAGAGAGGTCATTGGGTAGAGACTGACAGGAGTATGTTCATGACGTGTTGGGATCACAGTAGGTTCAGGAAAAAAGGGAGAGAGAGATGAGTGGAGAGCAAAGACAACACTTTAGAAGAGTTTTATTGTAGACACACATGGTGAAACAGGGGAATGTCCAGAAGTCCTACGGATCAAAGATCCTATCTGGTTGCTCTAGGTTAGCTACTGCATGCCTGTGTGCTGCTATGAAAGGGAAACATCTCAGAAGCCATCTGCTTAAAAAGTAAGAGGGGAAGGGGTCCAGTGCAGAGTGAGGGGTTCCCATAAAGGAATGGGCCTGGTGAGTCTAGCGAACAAGATAGGGCTCTTTCCTGCTCAAAGTGATGTGCCTAATTTGGTTGATCTTTCCTTATCTAAGGGGAGGCTGGGGGCTACAAGAAGGGACCTGGAGCCCCAGAGAACGGGGGTGATGAGTCCTAGAGTGGAGATCTGAGTCACAGCCAAGTCTTTCTTCAGGAAAACTTGAAAGGAAAATCAGAACTATCATGAACTACTAAGATTGAAAGTCCCATACGATCCAGCAAGTCTGGATATTTACTTCTGGATGTTTACCTGAAGGGAACAAAATCACCATCTTGAAGAAATATCTTTACCCCCACAGTCACTCCAGCGTTATTTACAGTGGTCAAGACATGGACACAATCTAAGCGTCCATCAGTGGATGAATGGGTAAAGAAGATGTAAAAAAAAAAAAAAAAAAAAAGGAGGGAAATCCCACCATTTTCAACAATATGAATGGAACTCAATGGAACTATTCTAAGTGAAATAAGTCAAACAGAGAAAGATAAATGCTATATGATCTCACTTTTATGTGGAATTTTAAAAGAAGCAAACTCATACAGAAACAGAGAACAGATTGGTAGTTACCAGAGGTGGAGAGTGGGTATTGGGGAAACAGATAAAGGTAGTCAGAGGTTACAAACTTCCAGTTATAAGTTCTGGGAATGTAATGTTCAGCATGGTGATCGAAGTTAAAAATACCATATTGTATATTTGTAAGTTGTTAAGAGAGTAGATCTTAGAAGTTCTCATCACAAGAAAAATATTTGTAATTATGTGAGGTACTGGGTGTTAACTAAACTCATTACAGTAATCACTTGATAATATATAAATGTATCAAATCACTATGTTGTGTACCTTAAACCAGTACAATGTTATATGTGAAGTACATTGCAATAAACTGAAGAAAAAAAAAAGCAAGGTCAATTAAGAAACCCAAAGGGCAAGGAAAGTTCATTTGGAGGGGGGTGGGAAGATGCGCTCAGAAAGATAGAATGGATCCCTGGGACTTTGGAGCCATATCATGGCAATTGATACCACATCTCTGGATTTAGGACAGATAATTCCAAACCCCACCTAGCCAAGTCTCCTGCTACGACTCTAGGCTTTGCCAAGATAAACGCAGAAATCAGGAGACCCTCGGCCTGAGGTTTGAAGGTTAAGTGTGGTCGGCAGCAGCGTTAAGAAAAAAATACTCGTTGACTTGGTTCTATTTGTTTTGATGGATATGCAAAATATGTGTAAAGTGCAACTGGATTGATTTTAAATGTGATAAATTCTTTGCTAAAGTAGTAGGGGAGAATAGCAAACACATAAACTATGGACCATAACATATAAATCCTTTTTGAACCCAGAATCAAGCCATTCTTAAATATTATTCTTATTCCCCACTTAAGCCAAGATTTTTGTTTTTCTCGTTTGGAACACTTCCTTGAAATGGCAGAACTTACTGGGGGGAAATGTGATCCAATAAGCAAAAGTGGACTCTAAGTGTGATTTCTCAGGAATACTAATAACTATCATTTGTACTTTATTACAGGTTGTAAAATGCTTTCGGAAATTTGATCTCGCGTTATCCTTACAACTAAATGACTTTTGTCCTCGTTCTACAAATGAAGACACAGGACCCAGAAAGATTAACCGTTTGCTTAAACACACGCAGCGAATGGCAGAGTCCAAGCGAAATCCAGGCTTTCTGACTTCCAGGCTATTGATCATTCTGCTATGTCAGTATATCCCAGGGCCACCGATCATCATAGTTCCATGGGTATGCACAGAAAATGCCCATTCCCAGGCCTCTCCCCAACAAATTCTGATTTGCTCAAGTGGGGCTGAGGAGTCTAATTTAACCACCTCGGCTACCCTGGAGATGCCACTCATCACAGATTTATTCCACTCTGCTCCTTGGGACACCAGAGTCACTTGCCAGCCTCCATCAGGGAGTACCTTAACGCAGACTATGCACAACCGTGCAACCCCCAAGAAAACACCTCCAGCCTAGAAACAAAGAAGCGTGAATCCTGATGTCCTCTCCGACACTCCTGCTACGCGGACTTTGGTAAAATAAGGCACTTCTAAGAACTTCAGTTCTCTAATTCCTGTCAAAATCAAGGTAACCTGCAGAATTGCTACAAAAATTAGAACACAGCATGTGCAATCAGCACCATCTCTTATAACTACGAATAAAGTGTGAGAGATCAAAGTTTGGCGAAACAAAAATATACAAGACCAAAAATAACCATCGAATAGTCGAATAGTCGTCAACAGAAGGAATGGGGTGAAAAGCAAATGCAATCAGTCATTTAACCAAAGTTCCTTTGGTTTAAAGCTCCATTTTAATCCTGGCACGGAATTAGCAACCCATTGAAAATAGTCTGAAATAACTCGCATTCAGAGTTATTAAAGGAGCTTGATGAGTTTCACACACACACTCGCACACACACACAACCCTGCAGGTTGTGCTTTTTAACAGACCCAACTCTAAACTTCTGGAGCCCAAAATAAACTCCAAGTTGGTAACATGTAAAATTAGCTCCAGTTTGTAAGCGTCTGCGAAAGAGAACGGAGAGAGTCTGTTCCGAAGATAATGATCATGACTCAAGACTCAAGCCCGGTGTGGAAGCGAGGCCTTCTGTGGAGACAGAAGCTGGTGGGTAATATGGGGTGCTGTCCTGACAGCAGAGAGCCCGGGTGTCACTCCAGCAGAAGCTCATTAATTCCCTTTGCCCCCACGCCTGTGTCTGATCTCTGGCTCCCTCACGGGGCAGCTTTACTGGAGTTCTCCGTGTCACTTCTCGACGGTGTGTTCTTCCCTGCTCAAGACTCTTGTGTTTTGCGAGTTGAGACGAGGACACCTGCTAATGAATGATTCAAGACACACAGGTGGCCCAGGGCTGGGCCTGGCAGGCGGATTCCTGGAACGGCGCCCCCGTGAGGACCCTGTCTGCAGAGCGAGAGCCTGCCAGCAGCCAGATTCCTGCTTAGTCAATTATGCACAATGGCTGTCAGTCAAGTGCTCCCGCTTGTGTCCTCGTGCAAGCCACGGAGGGGGAATAAACAAGGCTGCTTGCGGCTTAAGGGCAGCGTGCTTACTCTGGCGGTGGCAGCAGCAAGAGCCCGGCTGGTACTCTGCTCCTTGTCTGCAAAGTGCCAACTCCTTAGCGAGGCTGCGATACACTTCGTGATGCGCCCTTGTCTGCCTGTCTCCACGCATTTCCTACAATTCATCCGCATGCATGGCCTACCTCAACAATGCAGAATGACTGTTTGGGGTTGAACTGTGTCCCCCCAAAATCCATATGTTGAAGTCCTAACCCTCCCAGTACCTCAGAACGTGACTATGTTTGGAAATACCGGGGGTACAAGTGTAATTAGTGAGGACAAATTCTTACTGGAGGAAGATAGGCTCTTAATCCAACAGGACTGATAGCCTAAAAACAAAAAAGAAAGAAAAGACATTTGGACACAGAGACACACACACAGGGAGAAGGCCACTTTGGAAAACAGTGTGAAGTTTCCTCAAAAATTAAAAATAGAGTTAACTTACGACCCAGCAATTGCACTACTGGGTATTTACCCCAAGGATACAGATGTAGTGAAAAGAAGGGGCACATGCACCCCAATGTTAATAGCAGCATTGTCCACAATAGCCAAACTGTGGAAGGAGCTGAGATGCCCTTCAACAGATGACTGGATAAAGAAGATGTGGTCCATATAGACAATGGAATATCACTCAGCCATCAGAAAGGATGATTACCCAATATTTGCAGCAACATGGACAGAACTGGAGGAGATTATGCTAAGTGAAATAAGTCAAGCAGAGAAAGACAATTATCATATGGTTTCACTTATTTGTGAAACATAAGAAATAGCAGGGAGGACCTAAGGAGAAGGAAGGGAAGAATGAAGGGGGGGGAATCAGAGGGGGAGATGAACCATGAGAGACTATGGACTCCTGGTAACAATCTGTGGGTTTTAGAGGGGAGAAGGGTGGGGGGATGGGTTAGCCCGGTGATGAGTATTAAGGAGGGCACGTGTGGTTATGAGCACTGGGTGTTATACGCAAACAATGAATCATGGAACATTACATCAAAAACTAATGATGTACTGTATGGTGACTAACATATAATAATAATAAAAAAAAGGCAAAGATCAGAATGATGCATTTATGAGCCGCAGAATGCCAAAGGTTGCCAGCAAATCCCAAGAAGCTAGGGGAGTGGCATGGCCCCCCTTCTTCTTCATAGCTTTCTGAAGGAGCCAACCCTGCTGAAACTTCATCTCAGACTTCCAGCCTCAGAACTGTAAGACAATATATTTCTGTTGTTGAAACCACTAGTCTGTGGTACTTTTTATGACAGCCCTAGCAGAAGAATGGAATAATCTCTGAAAAGATCGTTCTTAAATTTTGGCATTTGCCAATGTAGTTCCAGAACAGCAGAGGAATGAAGGGCACAAGGTTTGGAACCAGACAGGACTTGGCGTGATTTCCAGCTTAACCACTTTCTAACTGTGTGATTCTAAACAAGACACTGTTGGATCTCCACCTGGGAGCTCTGAACTGTCGTCAATAACATGGTCCTGGACTTCAGATAGACTTGGTTGTGAAGCCTGGCCATTCACCAGCTGAGTGATCCTGTGAAGTTATTTTACCCGAATGCATCTCTGTTCTGTGTCCTATAAGCAGTCGGTATAATACTCCTTCCTCTGGAGCCTGCGAGAATTCAACGTCACGTTGCACAGAAAACTCCTACCTGCCTCTGAGCCATGGTCTCTGCTGCTACGGAAGCAGCAGGGATTTGCTCCCTTGGGAGTAATTTCCCTTGTGCTATCTGCATGATTCTGTTTTTCCTGCAGATTCCACAGAAGGGTGGCGTTCTAGGAAAAGTCTTGCCAGTCTGGTTAGTTATGTCCTACGGCCTCATCAAAGCTTGTCTTAAGAAGCACACGGGCCCATGCCCACACCTACGCACAACTGGATTGTTCTGAAGTAGCTTATGTGCAGACTCTCCCTACTAGACTAGATCCTTTGAGGGAGAAACGCTGTTTTTTCAATTTCATATCTCCAGTTCTTCACAGAATAGGTTTTCGTTAAATATATGATGAATGAATGCATGCATGGATGGATGGATGGATGGCAGGCAAGGAGCTAAGTCAGGTTAAGAAAGTTCCAGAAGAGTGTTCTGTCCTTCCTCCTTGGTGGCAGTGGGGACATACTTGTGGCTTCTTCCTGATGCTAGGATGTGGAACTCTGATAAAGGGAAGTGGGGAAAGAGCTCCCTCCATAGTGGGAAACTCTGGCCAGAGGAAACAGAAGAGCCCCTCTGTGGCTTGCCTCTAGCTTCTGTCAACATCTTTCCCTTTGCAGCACTACCCAGCAGGCTCGTGCATGCTTTCTCATTTAGATATCACAACAGTTTGAGAGCCAGGCCAGGGAGAATTTATTTCCCGATATACTACGGAGGAAACTGAGGCAGATAAGTTTCTCAGGATCACATAAGCTAATCAGAGAGAGACCTGGGATTAGACCACAGTTAGATGGCCTGGTGTTTGGCTCTGTTTACTAAATATTGCCAGTCCAACTTCATGGAATTGGTTTCTGAAATAAAGGTTTAGGTTTCTGCCTGAGAACTAGTCAATAGACATTTTGTGAAGGGTCAGCAAGCATGGGCTTTATGGACTGGTTTTCCTGGGGACAGTGTGTCATTTGGAAATAGGAACCTGAGCATAATCCATGCAAGTTGAGGAGGAAATCTCCAGGACGAAGAAGGAAAATTCTAGGACAGAGCATCAGACAGGAGATGAAAAATGTCTCCATGAAATTTTAGTCGTGGGCCTGGTTACTAATTGGTTGGTAATTCCCTGAGTCTCATTATTCTCATCCGTAAAAATGAAGATAATATCATCTGCTCTAATTTTGAGCTCATGACAATCCATTGTAATACAGACACGAAGGCCACCCCAAGTTTGCAGCAGACGTACAGAAGGCTATTCATCTGGTACTGATCACAATTGGTTCTGAAGTCTACGCTTAAGATTAAAATTAAGTCCAAATCATCCTCCAAAATCCTTTGGGAAAGTGTTAAATTGAAGACTAAGAATTTCTCATTCATCTAACACACCCTGCTTTCCCTCCAGTGTACAGACAGATTGCTTCTTCCTTCCTTGAGCACAGAAGATGTTGTTGACTTGCTTCTATGGAACATGTGGCAGGAAAAATATGAATATTTAATATAAGACTCAGACTCCAACAGCACACTTCTGTCTCCAGTGTCACATGCAATCATGGAAATATTCAGAAGAGTGCAGAAATGGGGGTAGACTCACCGGCTTTCTGTTAATTGTGATTCCATCTTCCTCCTTCTTTTGTTTTGTTTTCCATCTCCCTCCTCCTTTCATTACCGTTATTACCAACATCGTCATTATTATAACACCATTCTTTGCCAGTGTGCACAGTTGAAACAGGTAAATCGATATGTGTATGGTGCAAGACCATGGTGTCTAGAAGCAGAGATTAGAAAGCCCTTGCTTGTAACTGAATCCGCCCACTGCGGGCTGAACCTTACAGTCGTCATTCAGAATCCTGTGACTCAGCACTTGGCACTTTGGATGACACGGCCCAACCCTCTCTCTGAGCGGAATTCCAGCTCTGTAAATGCCATCCGTGTTGCAGCTTCCCTGAGAAACTTGACTCAGTTCCTGCCTTGCCCTTGTCCCATTCTCTTGCAGACTCCCAATGACCGTTAGGGAAAAGGAGATGAAGGATCCCAGGAGGGCAGAGTTGAATCTGGGAATTGGCAGGAGTCGCCCGAGCCAACCTTGGCTCCAACTGTCTCACCGGCAGGTTCCATAATTAACTTACAATGCACGGCACGAGGACTTGAGGGTTGAGGTGATGTGTGTGCGTGTGTGAGCGCGCGCTTCCTTTACATACTGTGTTTCACTAGCCATCTGAAGTTAGAGTCAGCAAACATCTGAACCGAGCTCTTCTGGCCATAGGAAGGCTCAAAGTGATTTTCCTTGTCATTGTATCAGAGTCAGGTCTGATCAGGTTGACTCTTCCCATGCCCCTCCCCACCTCGAGGTGTTAGAGCTTGGGGAGGTTGAGGCAGGAATGGGGAACATGCTAATCAGAGGCCAGACCTAGAGAGGCACCAGGCTCTGCTCAAAGGCCACCACTCAGGGGAGGTTTCCCCAGAACCTGATCTCTGTCCCCACCCTCTCTGCAGGATCCCTAGTCCCCCATTTCCCTTATTCTTCTTAGAGACAGTGGCAGCAGGCTCTGGAATCTTCTGCTTGCTTATCCTCTCAGCATACTCCAATGCCTCCCCCACACTGCAGCCAGAGGTAGCTTTTAAATTGTAAATTTGACAAAGTAATTTACTGCCTAAACCTGTCAGCATCTACCAGTTACCCTTCAAGGCAGCATTCACAGTCCTTAAGAAGGCTTTCAAATCACTTGGCAAGCCAGCCCAAACAAACTCTCACGCTTTATCTCTTACCACACCTTCACAGAGTGCTGGGGGATTAAATTAGGGACAGAGGGGAGGGAAAAACGGCACACAGAAAATATACAAAGCAATGTTCTTTAAATTCTCAGACTCTGTGCAACTCGTGTATGATCTGTTTAACTCATTGCGTCTCCAACCCAGTCCCATTAAATAAGAAAACCCGCAATGTCTGGCTGCAGTAGACCATCTACAGGACGGGAAAGACGGGATTTCCTCCACATTTTGTGAAGCTCGGCCCCTACTCAGCCTCTAGGAATCCAGCTTTTTAATACAATTTATTTAAAGATGGCCCCGCCCCATCACTGTTCTTCAGTACCCCTCAGAAAAACGTGTCCAGTTCAGTGAGCATGTAATGAATGTTGGGACTTTTGTGCCTCCATTTTATCGGTGCTGAAGTGGATTCTGAGTCAAATCCTCCTCTGCTTTAGCCAGAACGAGCGTTCGAGAGTGTTATACGGTGCTACGGTATCTATGTTTCTCTGCAAAAGGCAATCTGCTTGCACCTTAAACTCCATGTGGCAAGGGCATGACCAATAAAAAAGAGTGGCCCTTGAACGTCACTCCCATTCCCAGAGAGCATCCAAGCACAGAAGGCAAGAACGGCTCAGAGAGGATTGGCAACTACAATGTATCGGGCAGCTGCCAAAGACCACATCGCTGGGCTAACTCTGCAGATATGCAGCGGACGCAGCAAGCTCTTGCCAAGTGAACCACAACAACTCAAGAAGCAGAATGGGACATTTTCTGTAAACAGTATAATCAAGGGCTCTGGAATAAGCCGGCGCCCATCTCAAGTATACAGAAGCTTAAGGCATGTGGAAAGGAACACACATACCTGGAAGAAAGAAAGGAGAAATGCTTATTCAGGGCAGAGTGAATGCAATTCCCAAAGCCACGGTGAACCGAGGGAGAATATACAAGTGACTATGGGAATTCTAGAAGAGATGACGTAAACTGGGCTGTGTAGGACCACGCTCGAGTTAAATGCACAGTGTATAGTTCTCACTCAATAGTTCAGGCCCTCTCAATCTCTTTTAACACCTTCATAAAATCTTACATATTTTAATTCCTATCTACACTTTGCTGAATGACACAGAAGTGACATTTCTGGTCCAGATTCTGAACCCTCCAGTTAACTGGAGTATGGCACTTCTACCTTTGCATGTAAGGTGAGGCCATACTGTGCATTTCATTCATTCAATTCATTCAACAGGTGTGCGTTGAATTCATAGTATTGGACAAGCACATTCCTAGATGTTGAGGAGATATTGCTAAACAAATCAGAAAATAAACAAGTTGATACCATAAAGGGGCTGACAGATCATTAAGAGGCAATGATATAAGGGAGCAAGACCATTTCAGATTGTGATAAGTAATATAATGAAAATGTAGCAGAGTATATCGAAGAGGGCAGTGACAGCTCGTTTAGATAGTAGGATCAGGGAGGAACGACATATATGAGCAGCTGAGTGAAGAGGACTGTGTGGACACCAAGGCCAGAAGGGCCTGAGGTGGCCCCAACCAACTCCTCTCCAGCCCCAAGTGAAAAAGAAGAACTGGCATTTCCCACAAAGGTACAAAACATAGCTAAGAGAACAGAGCCGGGCGTCTTGGGAAAAAAATACAGTAACAACAACTAAACATCTCTATAGCACAAAAGAGATTTCAAAGGAAGTCTCTAGGAGTTTTCTGTAGCTTCTCCTCCTACCAATAATATCAGGGAGGCTGCAACGATTACCCTCATTTTATAGATAAGGAAAATGAAACTCAGAGCTCTCACCTGACTTAACCCCCACGACGAGCCAATGGCAAGACAAGGTCTAGAACAGGAGTCAGCCAATGACAACCTGTGGGCTAATGCCAGTTGGCCACCTGCTTTTGCTAATAAAGTGTTAACACAGCCTACTCGTTCATTCACATATCACTGATGGTTACATTCACGCTACAATGGCAAAGCTGGATACTTACAATAGAGACTGTATGGCCTGCAAAGCCTAAATTGTTGCCTACCTGACTTAGTACAGAGAAAAAAAAATTGCCAACCGGTGATCTAAACAGATTTCCTAATTCCTGAATCCATCCATCTTCCTGTAGATGGCAGCGCTGCTTGAACCTAACTCATGTTTGTCAGTCTTGGTCCTTGGGTGGAAGACTGAGTCCTTGAGGGAGGGACCATATTTTAAGTACTGCATCCTAGGACATTCAGTGAATAGGCATTCATTGTCTTGCCTTGATTTAAACTAAAACAAAAATAAAACAATATGGGAATAAGAAATATAAATTATTTATGTTTGTAATAATCCAATATTGATTCCGTTAAATTCAGCTATTCACTCGTATTGTTTCCTACTGCATCCAAATTATGTTATCAACATGGAAAAGGGAGGGCCAATCTATATGTCTACAATAATAATGACAGATAAAAGTCTTAATCAGTGTTTCATTTCATCATGACTACTGCTTCTTAATGACACAGTAGAAAGAAGACTGGAATGGGAAATTAAGGAAGGTAACTTACTTCTGTGTTCTAGAAAAAATACTTACTTGAACTCCTGAGCACCCAGTTTCTTCCCTAGGAAATTACCTCAAACCCATAAACATTCCACAAAATATTATTAATAATGAAAACCTTTATGAGTTCAGCATTAATTATTGCATTCATTCATCAATCCTTATTAGCTGCTCTTCCAGCTATCTACTGTTATACAATAAATCTCTCCAAAACTTAAGGCTTAGGACAACAGTCATGTTCTATTACCTCTCAGAATTCTGGGGCTATGAGTAAGCCCGGCTTGGTGGTTCTTGCTTCTCATGTGGTTACAACCAGACAGCGGATAGGATAGCAGTTATGCCAAAGATTCCCTCACTCACATGCCCACTGGTTGGTGCTGGCCATTGGCTGGGATTCCAGCTGTGGCTATCTGCTAGAACCCCCAGCCATGGCCTTGCTTTGTGGTCTGGGCTTCCTCACAGCATGGTGCCTGTATTCCAAGAGCAGCCATCCCCAAAGCAGAAAGTGGAAATGGCCAATTTCTTACAGCCTGGACCTGAAAGCTGGCAAAGTGTCCCTTTTCCTATAATCTATCAGAAGGACAGTCACAGAACCAAGTGCAGTGGGAAGAGTCAATAGGAGAAGCATCAAAAGATGTCAGGGTCTTGTTAAAAAAACTCTACAGTCCACTATCCAACCTCAATAGTGGACATCACTCCCAAATTTAAAATACAGTCACTCACTCCCAAGATCCCACAAGAATGTTATCACATCTTAGCATTGGGTTCAGCCTCAAGGTCCAAATCTTTTCATTTCAGTTGGTTCCTCGAGAGTGGTGCATTCGGTACAGATCCTTGGTTTCTGGATTCTATCAATCTGAAGACTTAGAAACTAAAGAGACAACTTATTTGACCCCACATCCACTCAACACACACAGTGGAGCAGTTACAGAATAACATCTACTTATACTCCTTTATTTTTTAATTTATTTTTGTCTATACTTGTAATTTTCTATTTATTTTTTTATATTAATTTTTTATTATGCTATGTTAGTCACCATACAGTACATCCCTAGTTTTTGATGTAGTGTTCCATGATTCATGACTTGTCTTACGTGCACCATGCAATACGTGCCCTCCTTAATACCCATAACCAGTCTATCCCAATCCCCCACCCCCTCCCCTCTGAAGCCCTCAGTTTGTTTCCCAGAGTCCATAGTCTCTCATGGTTCATCCCCCCTTCTGTTTACCCCCCCTTCATTCTTCCCTTTCTTCTCCTACCTATCTTCCTATTTCTTATGTTCCATAAATGAGTGAAACCATATGATAATTGTCTTTCTCTGCGTGACTTATCCTGATTAAAACACTTCAGAGTGTAGGGATAGAGGGTACACTCCTTAATTTCATAAAAACCATTTATGAAAAGCCTACAGCAAATATCATTCTCAACGGGGAAAAGATGGAAGCCTTTCCCTTAAGATCAGGAACACGACAAGGATGCCCACTCTCACCATTATTATTCAACATAGTACTAGAAGTCCTTGCAACAGCAATCAGACAACAAAAAGGGATGAAAGGTATCCAAATCGGCAAAGAAGAAGTCAAACTCTCTCTCTTCACAGGTGACATGATACTCTATATGGAAAACCCAAAAGACTCTACCCCCAAACTACTAGAAGTTATAGAGCAATTCAGTAATATGGCGGGATACAAAATCAATGCTCAGAAATCAGTTGTATTTCTATACACGAACAATGAGACTGAAGAAAGAGAAATTAGGGAATCCATTCCATTTACAATAGCACCAAAAATCATATGTTATCTCGGAATTAACTTAACCAGAGACGTAAAGGATCTATATTCTAATAACTACAAATCACTCTTGAAAGACATTGAAGAAGACACAGAAAGATGGAAAAACATTCCACGCTCATGAGTCGGAAGAATAAACATAGTTAAAATGTCTATGCTACCCAGAGCAATCTACACTTTCAATGCCGATCAATCCCGATCAAAATACCAATCACATTTTTTCAAAGAACTGAACAAACAGTACTTATGCTCCTTTAGAACAAGAAGGAAGACGAAGTGCACGAGGATGTCACTTGTCCACAGCAACTCTGAAATCCGGGAAGGCACATGCTCCTAGATTCCAGTTCCTAGATCTTACATGTGTTCCTTCTATTGGTTTCTCCAAGTCTTGGCCCAACTGAGTGTCTGCAGCCTTATGGTGAAGGACATCAGCTTCTCCGGATGTCCTGTATTGTTGAGGTGGGAAGCGGTGCCAGATGGGGGATCCAGGTTGTCCTAACTGTCCTCGATGTTACTTCCAGCTTTTTTCCTGACTGCTGTCCTTGCTAATCTTCAGTGAGTGACTCTTGGTCTACTGTCAGATGCTGAGATAAGAGTCTTCTGTAGACTTCTTCACCATCTCCCCCAGTTACCTATGGCTTATCCTTATAAGAAATCTTTTTATTTGTTTTTCATATTACTCATAGTTGACCTGCTTTCCTGATGGAAGCCAAATGAGTAAGCTAATAATCATCCTGACAACACATAATAATATGGATTATCATGTAAAGATATGGAAAAGTATAACTAGGGGACACATACAGTTTTCAGAGTGACAGTTTACCAGAGTCCTTTAATTCATAGACATTTTATCACAACACAGAAGAGCTGGTAACAACACTCAGTGTAAGAACCAACAGTATTGATTCTACTGATTTTAAAGTGACTGGTTTTGGGGGGAAAAAATCACTCCTATTGGTAGTAGCTGGTACCTTTTTAATCACATAACTTGGTTATTACTAGTCTTCCTCTATTTCTCCTGTTGATGAACTTTCCATTTAATCAGGAAAGCTTTGGAATTCATGACACCTCACAGCCCCTCCTTCTGATTTTTTTCAGCGGTCTCTAAGGAACGCTGCTATTTATTCCCAGCCATGGCAGGACCAGGATGGAGAATCTTAATAACTTCCTTGTTACCCCTGAGTTGGCTCTTTGTGGCCCTACTTGATTACTCTATTTGTAGTACATTCCCAGAACTTCAGGCACGCCCATGAACAAATGTGTATCTTTAAAAAGCATTTTCTCAAAGGGAACATCAATCATTTCTCAAGCCAAATATAGTCTTGCTGTTATGGGAAGAGTTATATCTGAAATTGCAGTCCCTGAGTTTTAGATTCCATTATGTCACAACTAAACTGCTGGACTCTGAGCATCTCATATAATTTCCATGAACCTCAATTTCCACAACTGTAAAATAAGTATGATTGTCCCCCTTTATCTTTGGGGGATATATTCCAAGACCCCCAGTGGACACCTGAAACCACAGATACATATGCATATATATACATATATAGTGGTTTTTTCCTATATATGAATACCTATGATAAAGTTTAATTTATAAGCTAGGCACAGTAAGAGATTAACAACAATAATGAATAATAAAATAGAACAATTATAACAAAATAGTGTAATAAAATTTATATGAATGTGTTCTCTCTCTCTCAAAATACCTTATTGTACTATACTCATTCTTCTTATAATTATGATGTGAGATGATAAGATACTCATTAGTGAGATGAAGGGAGGTGAAAGATGTAGGCATGGTGACTTAGCATTAGGCTACTATTGACCTTCTGAAGGTACATCAGAAGAAGCATCATCTGCTTCCAGACTGCCGTTGGCCACAGATAAGTGAAACGACGAGAAGCAAATTTACAAATAAAGGGGGACTATTGTAATGTCATCTTTAAGATGTGTTGTTAGGACTGTCGGTGGTTTTGGTTGAATGATAAATACACTTCATCATTTTGTTCATGCCAGCCTGTGTTTCCACCCATTAATATCATGAAATAGGAAGATTTAACAGTCTAGAGATCAAGAATTTCATCCTATACTCTCAGATTTTATTTTTTTTGCAGTGCTGTTGAAGATTAGAAAGAATGTATAACACAGCTCAAATAGTGTGTGGTACATGACAGGTGCTTCTCATCAAAGATGCAATAGATTCAACGTAAGTAGGGGATGCCATTATACTTGTAGAGATAGTCAGTCCAGGGGGTCCAGGGATACTAACATCCTGCCTTAATCAGCTCCTGCAGGCCATCAGGGAAAATAAGAAGGCAAAAAAGATGCAGGGTAACACTTTACTAAGAGCTGGGTCTTTGTCTCAAGAAACGGGTAGATTTGAGTGAGCTCAGATTCAAGGAGACTACATTTTGTCCAGTTTTCAGACTAGAGTAACTTCCTCCCCCTAAGCTCAAACTTGTGTCTTTGAACTCACCATTCACACTGCAGTAAAAAGTTTCACTGACCAGAGATGTGGAAAAATGAATCGAGAGAGGGAGACAGCATGAGAGAGTGTATTTGTGGCAGTGTTTAGATCCAGCCTGGTCTATGCCCCCCCATAATGCAAGCAGAAGCCCGAGGCCAGCACTCACTCAGAACAGAGAATGTCTATACAGAAAGGAATACCCAACATGGCTGAAACCTTTGTACCCTTACTTTTCTGTCCACGTGGAAACAAAATTTCAAAGAAACACCATGTATTGCAACTTATACCTACTTTAAAGCTTAGGAAAACAAAGCTAATTCAGGGGTTTTAATTTTAAGAAATTTTAAGAAATCTCCCCTTACCGAGGCCAAAAATTTGTGCATTTACCCATGACTTATCAATGATATCTCATGACTATCTATATTGGGGCAAATTTTATTCATTCATTCATTCATTCATTCATTCATTTTTGGTGAAGCTGACTAAGGCACTGTGGTTGATCTCAGTTCTGACATTAAGTGGCCATGTGACCTTGAACATTGCTTCCCTCTGGTACTCAGTTTCCACATCCTTAAACAGAAGAGG
The DNA here is from genome assembly GCF_023065955.2 of Ursus arctos. Classification (NCBI taxonomy): domain Eukaryota; kingdom Metazoa; phylum Chordata; class Mammalia; order Carnivora; family Ursidae; genus Ursus; species Ursus arctos. The sequence continues at coordinate 8,077,157 of NW_026623111.1, read as the reverse complement.
TGGACCGGATAAGTTCTTAAGCCCTTCAGAGCTCTAACATACCAGTAGATAACTAGGTTATCTAGTTGTTTGTTTTTTTAATTACTTAAGGAAAAATTAAAAATGCAAAACTTTATTCTTCGGGAAATAATTTTGCATCCCACTTTAGAGTTAAAAAATCTCTGCCGCCTGAATTTATTTTAACAAACACAAAATCTTCGTGATTTAGCTAAAGCTAAAAATAGAGTCTCTTTGCGAAAAAAAAGAGTCACGTTGTTTATAAATAGCACGCCTTCGACTCTGGGGCTTGTTTGGTCAGAAAGAGCAGCTTAAACTAAAAATGCAGAGTCAAAATAAGCCTATTTAACTGTTTTGGCAAGAGTCCAGCTGCACGATTTAGCTCTTGAGTCAGCTAAGAGAATGGTACAAAGACAAAGAATTGAGAGGCACTTGCTGTGCTGTGAACAGGATGATGTCTCGCTTTAATAACCACCCATTTTACAGAAGAGGAGATGGAGACTGAGAGGAGTCAGCTGTCCAGCCCACAGTCACACAGAGAGGGCAGTGGCTGGGCGAGACTCGACTTAACTCTTTCTTTCTACTTCATTGTCCCCACCTGCAGCCATACTGGGACAGTCACGAAACTTTCTGCTTCTCCAACCACTTCCATTGTACTCAGTTGATCCTAGGCACACAAGTGGGACTATGAGGAGTAAGCACACAAGCTTGCCCTCCTGATTAATGGATCGATTAACTAAATCACGGGTTAAACAGGGACTACACACGGGGTCCTATGAAACGAACGTTAGGAGAAACAGGACACCCTTGGTTTCAGGACACCCATGCTCCTAAGACGGGATCACACCCAGCTAAATGTCACAAAGGAGTCGTGGCCCAAGAAATACACAACATTCATTTCATAAATATTCACCACTTAAGGGTACTTACGTGTGGGTAGTGGTATTTTATAAGAATTTTAGTTTCTTTTTTGCTTTTCTAAACATGTAACGCTTTTACAAATGATAGGAAATATACGATGTCAGTTTTCCAAGGACCAAGTCATTCAAGCTCCAGACCATAAAGGCATGCCTTATTTGTTTGTTTAATATACTTATTTTGGTGAATTATTTGATAGGTTTTTTAATAGACTTTATTTTCTTTGGGCAGATTTACATTTACAGAACAAATAAACAGAAAGTACAGGGAGTTCTTATCTACCCCTTGCCATTGCTACCCTCAGTATTTCCTATCATTAACATTCTGCAACAGTGTGGTGCATGTGTTATAATTGATGGGATGATATGGAAATATCACTATTAACTAAAGTGCATCATTTAGAGTAGAGTTCACTCTGTGATGCACGTTCTATGGGTTTTGATAACTACATTATAACATATAGCTATGCTTTCAGTGTCCTATGGAATAGTTTCACTGCCCTAAGAATTCCCTACGTTCCACTTATTTATCCCTCCCACCTTTCTTTCGACCCCTGGCAAACACTACGTTTTTTAATCATTATAGTTTTTGCCTTCTCCAGAACATCATATAGTGGGAATCATAGTATGGAGCCTAATGCAGATTGGCTTCTTTCATTTAGCAATAAGCAGGTAAGGTTTGTGTCTTTTTGTGGCCTGATAGGTCATTTCTTTTTATCTTGATTAATAACCCATGGTCTGGAGGTACCACACTTTGTACATTCACCTATTGGAAGGCATCTTGGTTGCGTCCAACTTGTGACAGTTATGACTTAGGCTGCTATAAACACTTGTGTGCAGGTTTTGGTGCCCACATAAGTTTTCAGTTAATTTTGGGAAGTATCATGCAGCATAAGTACTGAATTGTATGGTAAAAGTATGCTTACTGTATGATAAGTTTCGTAAGAAACCTCCAAACTGTCTTCCACAGCAGCTGTGCCATTTTGTATTCCCACGGACAACGCATGAGAGCTCCTTTCGCACCACATCCTTGCCCACCTTTGGTGTTGCCAACGTTTGGATTTTAGCCATTCTATTAGGTGCGTAGTGGTATGTCATTGTTATTTTAATTAGAAATTCCCTGAGGACATAGGATGTAGGACATATTTTTATATGCTTATTTGCCATCTATATGTCTTCTTCAGTGAGGTGTCCAGATCTTTAGGCTATTTTTATTTGGGTTGCCTGGTTTTTATTTGCTATTGAGTTTTGGGAGTTCTCTGTATGGATGTGATTCTTTGTTTAGATAGTACTCCTTTATGAAATATGTATTTCAAAGGCTTGTTTCAAATTCCTAGCTTGTCTTTTCATTCTCTTAACAGTGTCTTTGGCAGAATAGAATTTTTTAATTTTAATGAAGTCCAACTCATATTTTTTTTCTTTCATAAATCATGCTTTTGATATGGTATCTAAAATAACATCTCCAAACCTAAGGTCACCTACATTTTCTCCTATCTTATCTTCCGGAAATTTTATAGTTTGACCTGTTAAATTTAGGTCTATGACACATTTCTTTTTTTGTGAATAATGCAAACTCTGTGTCTAGATTCTTTCCCTTTCTTCTTCTATTTCTTCTTCTCCTTCTCCTTCTCCTCCTCCCTCTCCTCCCCCTCCCCCTCCCCCTCCCCCTCCCCCTCCCCCTCCTCCTCCTCCTCCTCCTCCTCCTCCTCCTCCTCCTCCTCCTCCTCCTCCTTCTTCTTCTTCTTCTTCTTCTTCTTCTTCTTCTTCTTCTTCTTTTTAAAACATAGATGTCTAGTTGTTCTCACACCCTTTCTCTATGGAATTTCCTTTGCTCTTTTGTCAATGGTCAGTGGACTATACTTGTCTGAGTCTATTTTGGGCTCTCTATCCTGTTTCACTGATCTGTCCATTTTTTGCTAATATCACACCGTTTTGATCACTGTCATTTTATAGAGGTCTTGAAGCTGGGTAGTGTGTCTTCTGACTTTGTTTTTCTCCTTCAATACTGTGTGGCTCTTCTGGATCTTTTGTCTCTCCGTATAAACTTTAGAATCAGTTTGCTGTTATCCACAAAGTAAATTACTGGTATTTTTGTTGGGAATGTGTTGAATCTATAGATCAAGTTGGGAAAACCAAACGTCTTAACAATATTGAGTGTTCCTATCCATGTACATGGACTATCTCACCATTTATTTAGATCTTCCTTGACATGATTCATTTTCAGACCTGAGAATGAATGTTGTTTCTATAGATTGCATTTTCTGTTTGCAGTACATGTACACATATACATGATTCTTGTTGTAATTAGTGAAAAACAAAAGTAGAGACCCAACAAGGTAACCAGTGCTACTAACAGAGAGGTATGTAAAAAGCCACACGGGTGCAATGTCAAACAAGATTAATTCTGTGAGGAGTTAATGGGGGGAACACTAGCTTCACCAAGATGATGATGGATGAGAAGCTCATCAACTAGAGAAGTAATGGAGGAACTTTCTAGACCAGGTGTGTGTGTGTGTGTGTGTGTGTGTGTGTTCAGGATAAGAGCTGAAAATAAATAAATTCAAGGCATTCATACAATTCAAAGGCATTCTGGAGACATGAAAATACTTGGGGGCAACGGTTATAGGACAGATTACACACTTTTGTTAACAGGATTTGGATAATCAAAAGAGAGGAAAGTTTCCAGCAATGGGAACACAGGGTACATGGGCAGAGTTAATGATGTCAGATTTGTTTAAGTACTGATAAGAAGATCAATTTGCTATTGTCTAGGAGGACAATGGTAGGTAAGGTAAAAAAGTCTGAGAGAACACCTGCTGCTTTTGCAAGTAGTAGCTGTATTCCTGGCACATTTTTGCATCGTTGTCCTTCCAAAAATACCTCAAGAGAGTAAATCCTCAGAGAATTCAATGATTTATGTATTCATCCAATAATTATGTGAACTACATTATACCCTGCATACTACTGGGACATACAGGTATGGACCAGACAGAAGAAGGCCCTCCCCCAAAGCACATTGTTCTGCTCCCTTTGACAGCCATCTGCCTCCAAGCCTGCGTACTGTAAATGTTTGTGTCCTATTATTGGTCTCAATGAGAAGTTCAGATTTCCTTCTCTCGTTTACTGACCTAAACATTTCTTTAGAACATCCCCCATCCCCATTCACGCCTTCGCTGCTCAGGTTTTAATTCAATTTTCTGATTCAAGAACTTCTGAAACATTGCTTTCCATCCTTAGCACCATGAAATGCCAAGCACTGAGGCTCCTGTCCTCCCACCAGAGTGGGGAATTTGAGTGAGGATATGACATCTGTGTCATACAAATGCCACTGATGTATTTACCTTTGGTTTTCTGCTGGTGTTGAAGGTTAAAAATACTTCCTTTTTAAGAGAGGGTGGGATATGTTGTCATGAGAGGAGTGGGGTTTTTCTGTAATTGATCACCTGGGAGAAAGGACTGTTTTTCCAACTGGAAATGGGAACTCCTGGAAAACCTGAGGCTGTGTCTGGAGCAGATACTTTACAACCTTCACCATCACACAGAAGGAATAATCACATAAAGATATAACTACTGTTAGCCTTTGCTAAGGCTCAAGGACATTAAGTGCTTGCCCCAGGGTTACAGCGTTCTTTATTTGGCAGCACTGGGTTTCAAACGTAGTTCTATCCTCTATGGTGTCAAGCTTTTTGTCTATTTTTCTTTCCAAACTGCCTCCCAAAAGTGGCAGGACATCTAGAAGAGTGATTTTAGTTGAGTTTATTACACAACGATTATAAGAGATTTTATTGGTATCCTGCCCACCTCTCCCTGGCTCTCATCATTGTAGTACCTGCCAACAGTATCCTGCTGCAGACATCTAGGACTCTCTACCTGTGGCTTTTTATGGACTTCCACTGTAGGCCGGCAGTACTGAGAGGTATGTACCTGGCAGTGTCTCTCCACCATTGACAAATGGCAACTGAAGGATGAGAAGTCCAACCTCCTCTACACTGGGCAGGATGACTCAGGGGTATGTTCTACACTGGGTCCTAAAGTTTTCTGGCAAGGCTGAGCTCAGCTTGTCCACAGGATAATCTGCTGGAGAACATACCTTTTATTTACTTCCTTCCCTGCTTGTCTAACCTCCCCCTTTCCCTACCAGTGGTTCCTGGGATCATGTCCCAACTCCCCAAATAAAACCTTTTACTCAAAGTCTAATCTCTGGAACCACTTCTGGGTGAACCTAATTTAAAACCATGAGAGACTCTTAACTCTAGGAAACAAACTAAGGGTCGCTGAAAGGGAGGTTGGGGAGTGGGATAATTGGGTGATGGGCATTAAGGACGGCACGTGATGTGATGAGCACTGGGTGTTACACACAACTGATAAATTATTGAACATCTGAAACTAATGATGTACTATATGTTGACTAATTGAATTTAAATGAAAAAAACACACCTTTTACTTTAGAAATAACGAATACAGAAGAAGAGGTGGCATGAAAGGTATTTGAAATTACAGGGGTATCTGTCTTTAGAGGTGAGCTTCTCATACTGTCCCGTGCTTTTATTTCTCATTACCTTTTCTTGGGATAAGTGTACTTCTGACAACAGTAAGGTTTGTCTCATTTGTATCAAAGGAAATAAAATATTTAAAAAAATGTTTGAGGCGGTGTTAAGATCAGGAATTAAAGCTAAAAGCTAAAGGTGTGCTTCCAAGCCATGACCCTGTGTCACACTGGGCTGACAGAACAGATCCACCAAGGAAAGAACCAGGTGGCAGGACCATAGGGATGCTGGACTCATCACTGTGCCCTTATCGTGCTTTGGTTCAAAGCTAGGATCATCTGGCAGAGATCCAGGAATGTGCTTCTCAATATATCTTTACAGATGATGTTATCATGAGAAACTATCATCCCTTAGAATTCGTCCCATAGATTCTATTATCCACAATTACGCATTTTCAATAGTTATTCTATTCGTGTGTCTTTGAGGGAAGTATTTATTGGAGGGTAAGAGGCCACTAATCAATCACTCATAATAAATCACCTACAATCTTAACCTAGACAGCTAGTGATACATAGAAATTCAGGTTGGCAATGGGTCTGAAAAATCTGTCTATAAATAACAAGACTCTTGTGTCCCAGTTGGGGTTAAAGGTGGGGACTTAACTTTCAAGGACAACATTTTTTTTTTTAAGATTTTGTGTATTCATTTGAGAGAGACAGAGACAGAGAGAGCACAAGTAGGGAGAGAAGCAGAGGGAGAGGGAGAAGCACACTCCCCACTGAGCTGGCAGCCAGAAGAGGGGCTCCATCCCAGGACCTGGAGAGCATGACCAGAGCCAAAGGAAGACACTTAACCATCTGAGCTACCCAGGTGCCCTTGCAGGACAGCAACTTGAAAAGAAGTCCCTGAACCTAGTCAGCCTAATGGAGGGGAGTGGTGACAATATTAGGACTTGCCCCCACGAGAGAGTGAGAGAAGCAGCATAAGTACTTCTCATGTCACACAGAATTAATTCAGTACTTGTGGAATAAGGGGGCCAGGACAGAGAGAGAATCTGTGGGGTGATCAATAAATAGCAGTGGTGTGAGCCGACGTGAGTCGGGCAATACAGAGGCACTCGTGTTAATTGTCTCTGATAATTCTCAGCATTTATTCTAGAAGGCAATCTGATTAAAGCCATAGAATATGGGTGTCAAACCTTCTCAGGAAGGAATTTGAATTCTGACTTTGAGCCACCAGAAGATATTTCTTAATCTCTCTGCACCTGAATTTCCTAGGCTATAAAATGGGGATCTGAGTAGGTGACATATCTGTTACAGGAATTAAAATTAGATATTGGACAACTTGATTAAAAAATGGACCAAGACCAGAACAGAACTTCACCAAAGGGAAAAAAATATGTGTGTGTGCTTATAAACATCCTATATAGTATAGTATATAAGCATATAAAAAGATGTCCCCCATTCTCTATCATCAGAGAAATACTAATTAAAACACGGCTACATATCTACTAGAATGGCCCAAATCCGGAGCACTGACAACACCAAATGCTGAGGAGGCCACGGAGGAGCAAGAACTCTCAAACACTGCCGGCGAGAATGCAAAATGGTACAGCCATTTTGGAAGATATTTTGGCAGTTTCCTGCAAAACTAGACAATATCTCAGTTTTATAGGAAGCTGCCAAACCATCGCGTTCCTTGGCATGTACTCAAAGGAGATCTAAACTTATGTTACACGATAACCTGCACACGGATGTTTATAGAACTTTATTCACAATCACCAAAACTTGGAAACAACCAAGATGCCCTTCAGTAGGTGAACGGATAAACTGTGCTACACCCAGGCAGTGGAATGTTATTCAGAAAGAAAAAGAAATGAGCTTTCAAGTCATGAAAAGACTGGAGGAAGCTTAAGTGCATATTACCAAGCAAAAGAAGCCAATCTGAGAACTCTGCATACTGTATGATTCCAATTCTATGACAGTTTGGAACAGGCAAAACTATGGAGACAGAAAAAGATCACTGGTTGCCAGCAGTGGGAGTGGAGAGAAGAATAAACGAGCACAGAGGATTTGTAAGGCAGGGAAAATGGTCTCCACGATGTTATAATGATGGATACACGTCATTAGGCATTTGTCACAAAACCCCTGGAACGTGCACCGCCAAGAGTGGACCCCGATTGAAACTAGGGGTGCTAAGTGATTAAGATGGGTCAGTGTCCTTTCCTCCCTGGTGATGAATGCACCACGCTGGTGAGAGTTGTTGATAAAGGGGGAGGCTCTGCACGTGCAGAGGCAGAGGGTGGATGGGAAATCACTACACCTTCCTCTCAATTCTAAAAAAATAAAGTAAAACAAATTCAATAAAAATGAGATGTGTATTGAATTCGTGGAAAATTGTAGACCATAAATAACGCTTACCTCCTCATCATACACAATAACCATTCTAGTAGAAGAAAATAAAATATTTTTTAATAAGTTGATTAAAAGACTCAATTTTCTGGCTTCCACACAGAATATCCTAAGTCAATGCTTTGAAAAAGCCTGGAATGTGAAGGCAGTCATTGTTTCGCTCAGAATTTATTAATGCATACAGTTAACTACGTTAGACGAAACATTCTGCTCCCATACTGCTCATCGTTGTAGACAGGGTTTTTTCTGGCATAAAGACAGAAAGCTGGGGTCAGAGAAATAGATCTCATTCAAAAAAAAAAATTGAATAATTTGATGAAGTACATTTTGGCAATGGGTAGGAACAGGGACCGGGATTTGCCCATAGTGCCACAGATTTATAAGAAGGAAGTTTCAAGAGGAAGAAACCTGCAGTTTGCAGATGGAGGTGGTGGGGATGCTTGAGGAAGTGCATGATGTCCTGCAGGAACGCCTCAGTGCTGGGGGAAGGGAGCATCTCATGCCTCTGCAGACTTGGCCCAGCACTTCCTGCATGGTTCTCAAATGAAGGCATCAATGACATTCTTTTTCCCCAGCCACTTCTTTTGAGGCTTGTGTCAACACCAGGTAGTTGGTAAAATTCCTCATTATGTTCCCTAATTTCAATAAGAATGAAACCAGTTCAATTCCTTAGAGCATCGGAATTCATTGCATTCTGGGAGAAATTAGAAGTCAATCTCTCTATAGTTATTGCTCTGAAAATGAAGCATGCAGCTAGAAGCACTTTTTTTTTTTTTGGCAGAAAATAATTTTATGAATACAACTCACAGCCTAAATTACTGAAAGAATGAGGATCTATAATGAGTTTTCCAATGCAATTGTTGTTACTGAGAATATAGGTTCCCCCCCTCAAAAAAAAAGTAATTACAAAAATAATTGTATTGAGAAATGAAGTTGCCTATTGCAGGGAAGGTGGTTCCTTTTCAATGAATGCCAATCACTAGATCTGCTCTTTTGCTCAAAAGAGTCAAAAAAGAAAAAAAGAAAAGAAAAAAGTAAAAAAAAAAACAAAAAAACAAACAAAAAAACAAAAACCCCAAAAACAGAAAAACCCCAAAACTGTTCTATAGTACTGTGCCTGGTTCCTGTAGGAAAAGACCTTCAGGAAGGCTCTCAATTGAAGTTCATTGAAAGTTTAATTGAAGTTATTACATGACTGCTTTTGGCAAAAGAAAGACTGAGTAGTAGTGAATACAGGCAATTTTTTTTTCTCTGTTTCCAGTTTTACCATGTTTGCTCCCAGACTCTTCATAAAAGAGTATAGAGATGCTACTTTGATAATAAGGGTAGATTTTTGTATGATGCTTGCTTTAGTGAAGGGGAAACAGAATATTAACTTGCCTACGTTATTTAGCTTCATTAAAGTCTACATGTATGTGTATATGTATTTTCTGTGCATACGTGTGTCGGCTTCTATGGGGCATGGCACGTTCCATATGTTTCAAACTGAGGCAAAGATGTCATCTTCACACTGACATTGATAGAAGAAAGCTAAACTTTTCTTCTTCCACAGATCATTCTTTTGGCCAGGAAATCTGTTTCAACTTTGATTCCTGAACTGCCAGAGCATATTTCACTATCATGGCACGCTACACATTTACAGTTCCAGAGCTCCTGAACATCTATTTGTGTATGAATAATGCAACGTACCTTTGGAGAAATGCTCATGAATGGTTAATAAACAAGAAAATACCAGCGTTGAGTAAATCTGAAGGATGGGAAGGGGGACCATCTGTGCACTCAAAGGCTGGCATCCCAGTGATAAATCAGATACTTGTGTAACGAAAGGGGTCCGGTCCATCCGTGAGGCTATCCCCTCTGCTCACACTCCCGGGTCTGTGGGGTAAGAAGAAGGCATATGACTAAAAATGAACACTCGTATATTTTCTTTAAAGCGGAACTAGGAATTTATTATGGAGATAATTTGAAAGGAAGTACTTTAGTCCAAGGACTGAAAACTAGGTGTTTAATTTCTTTGAGAAAGTCACTTTATAAAAAAATTCCCATTAATCCCAAAGTCAACTTCTGCTTGGCGGGCTGTATGTGTCCAAAAGTTGAATTTGGAGTTAAAAATCAGGGACGTGTGCCTTTTTTCTTCTTTCCCCCCCCCTCCTCTTCTCCTCCAATTACAAAGTGGCTAAACTAATTATAAGCCCAGGTCTCTATAGTTTTCCACTGAGCCACACTGACTCTTGGGATTATAAATGTCTTACTACTGACTTTACAAAGCTTCCCCACATACATGATCTAATTTTATATTGACAGTAACGTTTTGAAGTGCATGTCAACAGCATTATTTTACAGATTAAATATGTGAAGCTCAGATAGGTTTGCTTAGCCATTGATTGGTAAAGCTGAATTTGAAACGAGTAGCTCTGGTTTTAATTCAATTATATAACTTCCCAGATGTGGTTTTCTTGTGAGTATTTGGCATAACAAGGATGAAACATATTATGTATAAATTTCCTGGCATCTAGAAGATACAGAATAGATATTTTTTTCGTTTCCTGGATTGTTTGGTTTTTGTCTTCTTGCAACAAATCAGCATGGAGTTCTGGTTAATAAAAAGTTACACATGCATTCCAGAATAATCTAGAAAATATCCTAATGAAGACCATAGCCCCTGTTAAATAAGTGATGGGGATTAAGGAGTGCACTTGTCATGATGAGCACTGGGTGATGTATGGAAGTGTTGAATTACTATATTGTACACCTGAAACTAATATAACACTATATGTTAACGAACTGAAATTAAAATTAAAACTTAAAATAAAAAAAGAAAAGAAAAGGCAATGGAAAAATATCTATAAACCCTCTTTAGGGGCTGTTACTTTAACTGTTTTGTCAGAGCACTGGAGAAAGTAGTAATCCCAACTCCAAGCCAGTGCCCACATAACTTGAGTAAAAGTCAGTAAAGCCACAGAATCAAGTGAGACAGCCAGCAGATTGACCATGATCCCAGCTTTGAGATGCAGCCAGGGATGGGATCAAGAAGTGTGGACATTTGAGGTGGCACAGAAACAATTGTTTTTTGGGTAATGAGGGAGACAGCTCCCATCAGCACTAAGCCCTGGGAGCATTCTTTTTGTAGCTGAAACCACAGGGATGTTTCTTCTGTAACACCCCCACAGGAGACATTTTGAAGAAAGCGATCTCCAAATTTTTGTAGAACGCATGTTCACATGGAACGATTGCCACAGCTTTATTATTTCCAGAATGTGTGAAATAGTGAATAAAACAAAAATAGCAAATCATAATTGTGATAGATTGCAAAACTGGCCACAAAATCCCCCTGTGCCTGAATGTTCTCTGCTTTGCTTTGTGACGGGTAGAATGTGTTTCTCCATCCCTCGAAATTGAGTTGGCCATGTGACTTGCTTTGGTCAAAGGGGCATAAGCAAAATGCCTCGGGCAGAAGCTTAAAAGCACTAGTGCTTTGGGACTTGCCCACTTGCTGTTCTTGGAATCCCAAAATTGCCATAGGAAAGAGCCCAAGCTACCCTTCTGGAGCAGGAGGAACCGTATGGAGGAGAACCAAGGCATTCCTGCTGCCAGCCAACCAGCTGCCAGAAATACCAGTGAGACCATCTTAGCTCCAGACAGCAGCTTGTGTCACAGCTAACCACCGATGCATTAGAGAGTCCAGCAGAAATCAGACCAGAAGAAATGTCTCTTCAGCCCACAGTATCATAAGATCAATGAAATGTGGTTTTTCACCTCTAGTTTGGGGTCATTGGTATGCATCATCGGCTGACACACGCGGAAAGTACAGTCCTTGAGGACCGAGCCAGCAAAGCAAAACTTCCTAGTCCTTTACAAAAAATATCTAGGAGACATTTCGGGCAGAATGACTGAGAAAATAGTGCATTTGAATAGAATACTCAGTAGCAACTGGGTTCTGTGGATCTACTCCTATCGTGGGGCAATGTTGTGTAAAGTGCCAGAAAGCACTGAAATCAAACCCACGCTCGTAGTATGGATGGACTTTCTAACTTTTCTGAGTTTCACTTTTCTTGTCAATGACATGGAATTAAAAACCTTTTTTCTTATGATGTCAATTACTCAGTACATCATCTGCCATATTGTAGGTGTGTCATAAAATGATAGCCGTCTTAGTCTTGGTGATTATAATAATAATACAGGTAGGAATCCTGCACCCACATCCAGAGTGCCCTCCCATGAGGTGTTTGGATCGAAGGTCACCTTAGGACACATGCTGCACATTTGATTATCTTCTCAGATAGAGTTTAATAAGGATCAGACTGGAACAGCATGGGGTCATGGAGCAGGAAATTGGGAATCATGAAGAAACAAAGCAAGGAAACAAGACTGATGATTAATGAATGTGAGGGGCTTATGATTAACACCGGCAATGCAGTAAAACAATGTTTTTTTGCAATGTGGAAAGTTTCCTCTATGTAGCTGTATAGATTGATCTAGGAACAGAGACACTGAAATCTGTTTATTCTAATATGCTTGTTTACATATTTTCAAAGGACTCCCTTGTTTTCCATTAAATTTTTCCACTAAGATTTCACACATTTGGGGATTAATTTAATATACTGAATATTCATCAGCTAAAGAAAGGAACCACAGTCACGAATGGATAGATCCTAAAAATGTATCTTAATGAAAAAGCATTCTTTAAAAGTTACATAAGCAAGGGTGCACCTGGGTGACTCGGTTGAGATTCTGACTCTTGATTTTAGCTCAGGTCAGGATTTTAAGGTCCTGAGATCGAGCCCCACATTAGGCTCCATGCTCAGCACGGAGTCTGCTTGAGATTCTCTCCCTCTCCCTCTGCCGCACTGCAGGCACTCTCTTTCTCTCTCAAATAAATAAGTAAATCTTTTTTAAAAAAGTTACATAGAAAGTAAGTAAGTAAACCGTGTACTTTCTACCACACAGTTTACAAAAATAGTCATGGGACATTTGTTTCTAACAAAATGATGATCTACAGATCTTTTAAAAGAAACAAAAGGTACAGGTTCTCGCTAAAAAACAAAAAGTTATGGGAAAAGCATTTTTTAAATCTATTTAAATGAGTAATCAAGGTTTCCAGAAAATACTAGAAATTCTCTTGTAACTGAACCAACATGAGTTCTCTCCTTGGTGAGTCAAAGACACACCAGTTAGGGTTGTCACACAAAGGAAAACTTATTTGCAGCAAATAAGGAGATCACAGTGAAAGACTTGAAAGGTGTGACTCCCCAAGTAAGGGTGCATGGGTTCTTTTTGTTTAGAGTGAATATTTTGACAGGGAAGCCCTATGATTGCATGTAGAGATGGACATAAGGCTGTGCATGTGCCGTAAGGAAATGTGTCAATACACGCATTAAATGTTACATGAATGAGGCTTGCGCTCCTCCTTGGGTAGAGCTTTTAGTATTATCATGAAGTAAAGGTCCTTGTTGATCATTCTAGAAGTCACTCCATGGTCTATCTGCTCAGGCACAAGGCAGGGGTTTAGCTTAAACTGGTCTCAGTGGTCTGGACCACCGGAGCCTTTCCTCTGGGTGGTTGTTATAGCTGGAGGAGTGGTTTCAGTTTCCCTAATGGGATGGTAAACCCATAGTGTCCTTTATCTGAGTTAAGAGATAAACTGGAAAATAGAGCTTAAGGAACATCTGGGACAAAGTTCAGTGGGTACAAGCAAGTGAGCAATAAAGGTCAGGTCTTGGGGTCTAGCTGGTGACACTCTGTGTTCAAAGTAGAGTAGGATCTCGAATCCCGAGGGATGAATTGTCAGGAAAACTGGTAGCTGCCCCAGGGTTGTCCAATCCCTGGTAATTGTGAGCCTCCTATTGAATACGATGCCTGCAGGTGACAGAGGGAAGACTTTTTGCTTGCCATAAGTGAGCAGCAGGACCCAGGACTTTGGGGGGGGGGGGCACAACCTCAGTGAACATACAGAGAAGAAAAAAATTCAACCCCAGTGTCAATATGACTTGCCCTGGCAGCTGTGAGCAGAAGGAAACGGAAAAAAATTCTTCCCAGCCCTCGTGAAGGAAAACTTTTCTAACTTCTGAAGAAAATATCATTATGATTATGCCAGTAAGACCTCATAAGTAAGGACTGGATTTAATGTTTCTGAACATGAAACAGTAAGAAAAAGACTGAGAAATTACATAAATTATAAAAACTTAACTTTGTTTACTTTATTAAAACAAACCATTCACAAAAATAGTAGAGAAAAAAAAAAACTTGGAACAGTTATTCACCACACATACAACCCTTATAAAGAATTCCTGGAATCAGTGAGAAAAACAAAACAAGTTACTTAATAGAAAAAAGGCCAAAATCATGAAAAGCTATTTTGCTAAAACATGAACACATCAGCCAAAAAAAAAAAAAGAACAAAGATGATCAACCTCATTAGCAATGTGAGAAAAACTGCTAAAAATTATAACGAGATACAACTGGAAGGTTTGGTAGAGATGGGAAGCCATGCAAATCCCCAGACACGAATGGTACGAGCATGAACTGGTACACTTGATTTGGACAGTGATTAAGCAGTATGTGTGAAAGTATAAGGTGCGAGTGTACAATGAACCAGCAATTTTGTTCCTAGATAAGCTTTGCTTGGTGTGTCAGAAGAGATATGCAAGGGATTACCCCCATCTATATTGCTTATAATAAACTCAAATATCTATTAATATGAAAATAGAGCAAAAGTGGTAGGACAGGAAAGGGAACACTGTATAGCAGGAAAAAGGATTCGTTACATCTCTATACCTCAACATAGACATGGGGAGTGAAAAAGGCAAGCTATAGAGTCAAATTCAGGACGGTATTTAAATAACACTTAAAACAATGTAAAACTCAGTGAAACATTGCTGCCAACATGGTAGAGAATGACAGCTCACATTAAGCCTAGGGGTTCTGCCTTCCTGGGAAGGAAAATTTTATTTCTTAATCAATATATCTTTGATATACTTATAATATTATCCTTCATAAAGATTCCATATTTATGAAATATTGGAACACCAATGTTTTTAACATGACCTTGAAAGGTACACACCAGTTGTACCAGATTCATAGTAGTCATTCCCCCTGGGGAGGGGGAAAGAGACTGTGTTTGCAGGGAACAGGGAAAGCATTTTTCAATGTCCTGTAAATGTAAAGCCTTGGTGTTCAACCCTGCCTCCGCCCATCCACACACCTTCTCTAGGTGGTTTTGCCTACATCAGGGCCTTAAGTGCCATCTCTATAATGGTGGGTTCCAAGCTATAGCCCCCACCTAGTGCATCCCTGGATTTCCAGCCTTCGTATCTGACTGCTTGTTTATTCAGTTTCCCCTTGGATTTCTTTCTTTCTTTCTTTCTTTCTTTCTTTCTTTCTTTCTTTCTTTCTTTCTTTCTTTCTTCCTTCCTTCCTTCCTTCCTTCCTTCCTTCCTTCCTTCCTTTCTCTCTCTCTCTCTCTCTCTCTTCCTTCCTTCCTTCCTTCCTTCCTTCCTTCCTTCCTTCCTTCCTTCCTTTCCAATTTTATTTTTAAGTAATCTCTACACCCGACATGAGGCTTGGACTCACAACCCCAAGATCAGATCAAGAGTCTCATGCTCCCCCAACTGAGCCAGCCAGGTCCCCCTCCCCTTGGATTTCTAATGATCATAGCAATTTAAACATACCTAGAGGAGAACACATGACTTGTTTACCCACAAAGAGCTCAATACCTGTCTTCCCCATTTTGTGGCAGGCACTGCCATCTGGTCTGTTGCCATTTGCATATCCAGGAGTTATATATATATTTTCTAGTTTGTTCCCTTCTCTGTGCTCTTACCTGGCCCATTCCATCAGCAGTCCTACTAACACTAATCCCAAAGCATACCCCAAATCCATCCAGTTCTCAGTCTCCACTCTTACCACTGTCAATAAACCAAGTCACTACCATCTCTCACCTGGACAAGTGCAATAGCCCCCTGTTCATCTCCCTGCCTCCAATATTGCCCACTCGCAGGCCATTCTTCTGAAGGGAACCCAAAGGACTATTTTAAAGGTAAACCGTATGATATCACTTCATGATGAAAACTGCAATGACATTGAACTGTGGTAGAACATGTCACCTCCAAGTATTGAGACACTTGGACATCAGGCTCATTTTGAGCTAAAGGCACTTGAATAATGACAGGTATTAAAAGGATGCTCTGATACCACCCATCTTCCTCCTAAAAGCAAGAGATAAACCCCCATATGAAAGAGGTCTTCCTGATACCAGGGGGAAAGTAACATTTTTATCACCGAGAACCAGCAGCTGAGAGAAATCTGTGCAAACTAGCATTCCTAGCCACTTCTCCACCCACTAGCTACCATCGCCTAAGTGACTTCACCTTGTCACATTTTCTCAGTTTATTAGTCTTTGTCCAGTTTGGTATATAAACATTCAGCTTGAAGTGCTTCTTTGAGCCTTTGTGCCCTTATAGGGGCTCCCATGCCATCCAAAACTTACATTACCCAAATTTGAATGTTTCTCTCCTGTTAATCTCTTTTATGTCAACATGATTCTCAAGCCCAGCCAAAAACCCTACGAGTGTATGGGTCAAATTGAGCCTCCCCTACAGGATCACATTGCCCTTAGAAAAATACCCAAATCTGGCTTATCAAGCTCTGTAGGATCTGGCCCACTTCTCCACGCATCTCAACCCCATGGATGTTCTCTCTGTCCTTGACACTAAAGCATACTTCCCCCTCAATCTGTAAGTACTAGACTTTTTTCTCCTGAGATCCATGATTGCCCCATCCTGTCCTTTCTTCCAGAGCCTGTGTCAGCTCTGAGGTCTGCCTGAGCAGCCATAGGAGTTAGCCACCCAAACCTTGGAGAATCACTATGCTTGGATTCTCCCAGCGCACTTACCACTGTTACACCAATTTGTGCAAATACTATTGTCTCTCTCTCTCCTTCCAGAAAGTGTGATGGGCTCTGTTCAATAACTCCAAGTGTGTTTACTCATTGGTTACTCAGCACAGCTCTCAAAGGTAGGTACTACAATTATTCCCATTATACAGACGAGGAAGCTAAGGCACCGAGAGACTGAGTTACCCACAGGAGAGCCTGCAGTTAGTAGGCACCACCTGCATGACTTGGGCATGGACAGGCTGGCTCCAGGATTCACGTGCTTCGCCCCCACACCCTATGGTCACCTCTGTGTGCAAAATAATCCATGCTTTGTGTTCTTTCTTACTTCATTCTCTGTATCCCCTCCACTTAGAACAGTGTTTGGTGCACAGTGGCTGCTTTTAAAAAATGTTGAGTAAATGCACGAATGCATATATTTTAAAGAAACTCCATGTTCACATTGCTTGTTTCATATGCACACACAACATAGAGAGCAAAATGCTGTGTGGCCTTGAGCCGCATAAATTTAACTTCTCTGTGCTTCACTTGTAAAATGGGAATGACAATAGAATCTATAACACAGAATGGTAAGGATTAAATAATTTCATATACAGAGGATATTCAGAATAGGACCTGTGTGTATGTGTGTGCGAGTGTGTGTGTATACAATAGGTATGTGTGTGAATATAGACATACAATTTAATTTTATATATTTTATATGCAATTTATTATATATATATTTTATGTTATATATAATTAATAAATGTTAGGTATGATGACAAACAAGATAAATCTGGAAAACAGGTTTTCTTCCTTTGTACTTTTCCTCATGTGCCAAATTTCCAAATGCATAAATGCATTATATCCATATAATTATCTGTATATGTGTATCTGTGTCTACGTCCTTCAGGCTTTTCTGAGGAGAACCCCTGAGCTGGCTGGCCCCCCTCATATCGTCACCTTGTTCATTCCACCACTGCCTACGGCCAATCTGTGTCTATTCAGCAAAACATGTCTCATGCAAGAGCTGTCAAACCAGAGCCTGCAATGCGCCTGCACCCCTCCAGTGGCAGGCACCAAGGTGAGAGCCCTACCATGCCGAGGCTCACGTGCTGCTGGGGCAAGGAGAAAAGATGGCAAACCAACCAGTAGGACAGAGTGGTCTGAGTCCTAGGGCAGAGGGGACGCTACTGGAGCAGGAAGGGAGCCACCGAGAACTAAGGTGGCCCTGTGTCCCCATGTGCCGGAGGAGTCTGGTTCCGAGTTGGAACACTGAGGTTAAAGGCTGATTCAGCAGATTGTCCCAAAGGGAGACCTGCTTGCTTCTCGAATACCAGCAGGATTCTAATAAGGACCACCTGCACTAAGAGTGGGTCTCCACCTTGCGGAGTGGGTCTGTTTCTGTTTCTTCACAGCAAGCCTACAACACAGGAAGTAGGACATCCATTGCACCAATGAAAAACTGAGGCAGGAAAGTTAAGGAAACTTACTGGGATCAGACAGCTGATAAAAAGGAAAGCTCCAGAATCCCTGTCAAAGCTCATAGTGGAAGATACTCGGCCGACTATTAGCAGGAGTCTTGAGGCAAGTGTTCACAGTGTGCTGATCAAACATTTTGGCCTCATAAACAGTATTTGCATTATTCCTATAGGAACTAAATGAGATGTCTCACATAATAGTGCTTTATAAACTACCCAGAACCTTAAAATCAGAAGGACTAGGATAGTAAGCAGTTATTAATTATAGTTATTTTAATAATATAATAATTACAGAATTAGTATAAATAGTTATACAATTATTATTATCTCTTACCTAGGATGAACGTGATAACTAGGCTAAGGAATGAGAGCCAGGTGAGAATAAGTAATGTTTTTAGAACTTAGATTCAGTACTTTGTCACTGCTGAAACTCCAACCCCCAAGGGGGGCTTGTGCTCCAAGACGGTGGGGAGAGAAGGATTCTTGGTCTACCATGTTACCATCTTGATAACATCATCTCCAAGAATAGTGGTTGGGCTCAACCAGTAGAGAGTCCGACAGAACCACAGCTCCACCATAGTCCCAGGAGCACTGTGTTAGCCTAGATATGTGTACATGTATTTGCTGTTTTCCTATTGTTGTGATTATAAACCAGGACAGTTTTATTATTTATTCCCGATAAAGTCTATCAAGATTTTGGTGAAAATCTTATCTCTTACAAAAACTGAGATCATAATTTCTATGCTGTTCTAGAGCATGAAATTTATTTTAATTTAGCAAAATAATTTGTACATTTTCTTACATCAGCTTAATATTATATGTTATTTCATTAGAGGAATGTACCATAGTTGACAGGATTGCTTTTTTTTTTTTGATCAATTTGAAATGTGCAATTACTTATAATTGCAAATTGTGAAATGTATCCTTAATAATACATTTTTGCATACACGGCTTATAATTTTCTTAGAATAAATCCCTAGATGTATATGTGGTAGGTCAAAAAACGTGCTCATTTGTCCTGCCTTGGGTATGCCTTGCCAAAATGCATCGCTGAAAGGTTAAACCAACTTAAACTGCTCCCAGACATTTGCAGGTGTGTCCGTTTTCTCTCAGTTTGGCTCAACTGGAGTATTATAATTTTAAAATTTGCTTATTTAAAAAGTGACCCTTATTTTAATTTGCATTTTAAAAAATTAATAGTATGGTTAAGCCTCTCTTACTGACATTGACAAGACATTTTTGTCTTATAAATAGCACTTTCAGGGATCCAGATTACATTTCCTACTCTCTCTAAGGCTTTCCACCATGCTGTACCATGAGTCAGTCAAGTTCTTGGTCCCCAGAAGCAGTTTTTAATCTCCCTTGCTCCATCCCTACACTTTTTCCTCCTCTGATTCCCTTCCTTGGTTAATGACACACAAGCATTAGCCTAGTCAACCAAACTCTGTTGTGTGTTCATTTTATGTCAAGCAGGCACCAAATCTTGACTATCTTGCCCTGAAACATCTCTCATCCCTGCCCTTTCTGGATCCATCCTCACTAATACCAGTTTGGAGGAGTCACTACTGATCAGTGCTCAGAGACATTTTCAGTAGCTTCTTAAGATGAATCACAAGCTCAGACTCACTCGGGCAAATTGTCTGCGAACGCTTCTGCCAGAGGGATTGTTTCAAAGTGCAAGTGTGCTCAAGATGGATCCCCATCCCCATTCTCTTCGCGCTTCTATGGAACGTTATCTGTGCATCTTTGATACTGATTTTTCCATGAGTTTAAGATGCCTACCACTGGTTTAGGTGACAAGATTTTAGGTAACACATGAATGGACCATATTTCACTATTTATGTATATTTATTTTAATGTGACAGAAGTAACATAATTTGCCCAATGAATGATACAATGTATTATTCACAGATGTCTTATAATCAACTTGATGTAAACATTTTACAAGCAAATAATAATAAGATTGGTGAACATGTACAAAAAGTCTCCAGAATGGAATGTTGGTGACTTTGGTTTGTGGAGCTCAGCCTCGTATTACGGCCACGCTCAGGGCGGCATCCTTTGCTAGGCAATGAGCCCCAAGGCACAGCGACTCCCTTGTTGCTCTCTATCCTGGGCATATTCACAGTGATTTCTGTATTGCACACAGCTCAGCTCTGGAAGGGAAAAAATACTCAACTGCTGGCCAAGTTCCCACCCCTGGTATTTCTCTCTGTGAGTCAAGATTCTTTCGGTTGTAAGTGACAGGACAGAAACACAACTCAAACTGCTTTAAGCTCAAAGGAACTTTTTGCTGCACGTAATTGAAAACGCTGTGGTACCCTATGGCTCATGGTGGCTGAATCCAGATGCTTAAATGATGCCGATGGGAGCAGTCACTTCTCCCTTTATATGGACTTGGGCTTTTAAGAAACTTTGTTTGTTTTGGTTCTGCTCTCATGCAGCCTCTGATAGCATTATCTATATGATAATTCTGCAGCTCCAGGCTTATGTTATTGTTACAACAAACAATCAGGAAAGAAAACACCTGTTTTAGTAGCTGCCAGCGCAGAGGTAGGACGAGAACTTGTAAATGGATGGTCCATTTGAAATTGGATCCAGACATCTCCAAGTTGACCATTTATTGAATATTTATTCTGTTGTTTCTTCACTCAACACATATTTACTGACTACCTACTATGTACCGGGCACTCTGCACAAAGATTCAAATCTATCATGGGATACAGAAAAGAATATAAAAGCATCATATTCTAGAGTTGGAAATAACACACAGGGAGGAGATGAGCCATGTCACAGATGCATGAATGTGGGCCTCTTACTCAGTCTCAGGAGGCAGGAAGAGCAAAGAGCATGACGGAGGCCCCTAATCCAGGAACTTTAGAACTTGGCCAGTCTTTGCCGTCTGGCGGAGGTGGTCTTTGCACTCACTGTTGCCACTGCTGGGTTTGTTTGGGTTTTTTTAATGTTTTTTTATTATATTATGTTAGTCACCATACAGTACATCCCTGGTTTGTGATGTAAAGTTCGATGATTCACTGCTGGTTTTATTACACTCTGGTGTGGTCTCGACAGACGGCATCTCCTTAGAGAAAGCATGGGTCTGCCTCGAAGGCCTGTTTGCCATTTCACCCATGTAAAATAGTATTTGGAACTTAAAAAAAAATGTTTTTTTCGAAATACCTCTCTAATGTATGTGAATTTGTTTTATGCTATATTCATTATTTATTTTCTATTAATGAATCGTTTGATTATTTCCCTTGGTGAGCAGAATTTTTCAGCAGTTGAAGATCTGAATAATGCAGAGATAACTAATTATGTTATTTTTTTCCAGCATGCACATTTCTGATGCAGAAAGATTCTTACCAAGGGAACATAAAAACCAAACATTTTAAATTGCCATTGTCTAGAAAATGTGAGGGGAAAATGCTCTCGATTAGTTTGAAAATTAATGACTAGGCTGAAGGGAAAAAAAAAAAAGATATGATCTCTCTGTTAAAGCAGCAGCAAATTGTGACAAGTCAGCAGCTCAGGACTCTGGGATTTGTTACCCCACGATTTAGTGGGTTAACTGGTTAACTGGGAACCTGAGCCCTTCCTTTCTCTGTCCCATCCCTTCATTTTTTAAAATAAGGCCCTTTCAGTGCTGATAATCAAGGAATCTATGAATCCATGAAATTTCAAAATAAAAATAGACAAATTGATTCTCATTAGAATAAATAATTTATGTACTTTTTGATCTCTAATCCCAAGGCACATGATCAAATCAACCAAGGAACACCCTCCAACCCCAAAACCCATGCATAAAATTCATTTATGTAATATTATTATAACAGAGAATAAAAATAAGGATAAAAGGAAGGAAACCTAACGATATCAATTCTTGGAATACTACATGATTTTTTTTTTTTTACACTTACATAAATGGTTCCGCATTTTATGATTTCTCTGATACCCAGGACTAACGCCCAATGGCCATAATGGCTGGTGACACCAGCGTCTGTTCTGCTGAGTCACAATTTGTGACATTCTAATGGTGACATATTTCGAATGTCACCCTGCTTGTATTCACTGGCAAATCTATACGTCTCCTTGTTAACCTGAATAATTACAGATAGACAGATATTTTATTCTTTATCTGTCAATTATTATAGAAATTGTCCAGCTTTCAGATTGGACAGGCTAGACACTAGCTGAAACAATTCCTATATTCTTTGTAGTATCCAGTAGTTTTTGCCGCCCCCCCCGAAATAGATTGTTGTAGTTTTGCTTAAATGAACAGAATATAAGTATAGGTTGTCTCCTTCCTAACAAGATTTCTTCCAGAAAAATAGAATTTCCTCCTCAGATAAGCTGTGGACAGACTAGGAAGGGGCCCCAACAAGGTGGATTAAAGCCAGCCAGTGGCAGTTTCTGTGGTTAGATCAAGCTGGGAACAGGAAGAGCCAATGACTGGCTCAATGCCCGGGTGTTACAGGTAGAGTTCTGTAGAAATCAGGGGAAAAAAAGACCTTTTCTTAAGCCCAAAGACTTAGCAAAAACAACGCAGGAGGTCTCCTAATTGGGCAAACTTAAGAGAAAAGTGTTGGTAGAAAGGTGCAAAAAGAACAACACTACGGAAAAAAAAGAAGTGGGCTGGGGGCATCCAGGTGGTTCAGTTGGTTAAGTGTCTGGCTCTTGTTTTTGGTTCAGGTCATGATCTCAGGGTCTTGAGATCGAGCCCCACCATGGGCTCTACGCTGAGTGTGGAGCCTGCTTGGGATTATCTCTCTCCTTTCTCCTCTGCTCCTCCCCCCACTCTCTAAAAAAGAAAAAGAAAGAATGACCCTGAGATAACAATTCTCAAATCAGGTTGTGGTCAGAATGTCCAGAAAGTCTTGATAAACATAGATTTTCAAGTCACATCCCAATATACAGAATCAGAACCTCCAGGAGTAGGGACTCTATCTCTGTATACTACAATGCACCCAGACCGTTCAGTCACCCACCAGTTTGTCTGATGGTGGTTAGGGTATACTGTCCAGGGCAATATCTATGCATGCTAATCTGTATGGACTTTCAGCTGTGTGATTTAAAATACATATATAGATGTAATGGACAAAGTTTAAAATACAGGAAACAATAAGGTTGTTTGTTTTTTTAAAACATTTCTATGTATTTGAAGAGTGCCTGGGTGGCTCAGTCAGTTAAGCATCTGTCTTCAGCTCAGGTCATGATCCCAGGGTCCTAGATTGAGCCCCACATGGGGCTCCCTGCTCAGCTGGGGGCCTGCTTCTCTCTCTCCTGCCTGCTGCTCCCTCTGCTTGTGCTCTCTCTCACTCTCTCTGTCAAATAAACAAATAAAATCTTTTAAAAAAAAATTTTTTAAAGACTTTTATGTATTTGAGAGGAAGAGCACAAGTGTTGGGGGGAGTTGAGGGGCAGAGGGAAAGGGAGAGAGAATCTCAAGCAGACACCCCACTGAGCATGGAGCCCAATGCGGGGCTCAATCTCATGACCCTGAGATCATGACCTGAGCTGAAATCAAGAGTCAGTTGCTTAACCAACTGAGCCACCCAGGCGTCCCTAAATTTGGTTGTTTGAATGGAAGAATGTAACGATGGGATTTAAGAACTTGTGTATGGTACCTTTGTTCATAGTGCTGGTAAAAGCACAGACTTGGAGAGTCCTCGGTTTGAATCTGTAACTTCAGGAGCTGTACGAACGTGGCAACTCACCAAAACTCTCTACGATATACTCTTTTCTTTGTTAAATCAAAAATAGCATTGCATAGCTCTTAGAGTTATTATGAGGATGAAATTCAAACAACGTGGGCACATTTCTAGGTAGAATTCTTCACATGTATTTGCGGGGGGCGGTGAGCAGAAGAAATAGTAATTACAAACAGAACACTGACAAATTATATGATTTTTTAAAAAATTTGCCTTCCGTGCCTAAGGTACTAATGTATTTATACATTATATATTATAGCTCACTGGCTATCCCTCCTTTCTCCTTCCCTTGTACACTTGTTTTTGGCTATGGACAAATTCATTAAACAGTTTAAATTGAGTGTGCGTTATAGACAAATTCATTAAATAGTAAAGAATCAGTACAAGTATTTGATTCTAAAATCATGCATCCAATGCTGTGTTGAAGCTTCTATCTGGAAACCCTCATGACCAAACAGCTGATTTATGGTCATTCTTACTCCGGTGAAAAGGAAGCTAGAGAAGGTTCTAGACCAGTAACTGACTCTCAAGGAATAATCCAAATTGCTAGGTTTACAGGGCAGTGAGGTTTGGCATCCTATCTGTTGGCTGTGACCTTTTAGAAGGTTTTTTCTTCTATGTTGATACTCACAGGTGGGTCTTATTTTGTAATCCCATGTCGCCTTCTAGGCTTGGAGGGAAAGAAAGGTGGTGAAAACTAACACAGACTGTAAGACCCTTAAATTTAGATACACACTCAGTACCACTCAGGTAGCTTTGAAGTCCTGGAAAAGGAAGGTTCTAATTCCTTTTCTCCCACTTGTTAGCTAGTTGTCTTTGGGCAGTAAGATAACTTCTTGATGACTTAGTTTCCTCATTCATGAAATGGGAATCATTATACCCACCCAATAGCATCATGGCCAGGATTACAGGAACGCTTACGTGGTGGATTCCAGTCAAAAAGATTTAAAACCGCTGCAGGACACATGAACCCAATGTTTGTTCAGCTGAGAAAAATAATTCCAAATATGACTCTTACCTCGAGCAACTCATAGTATTTAATTCCGCCTTTTCCTTGGCTTTCATTTCCTCGCTCTTACTGTATCTGTTAATCCACTCTACGGTCAAATATGAAGCATGTAGGAAAAACGACCGTAAAATAATGATGCAATTTGATCAGTAATTAAAAGCAAACTCACATGTAACCATGCACCCATTTACAGTGGACTGCGGCCAGCCTCCCAAAGCCCCAAATTCCCTTCCTCCCCATCATCTTCCTCTCCTCGGAAGTGAACATCTTTCCAATGTCCATGATAGTCACTTTCTGCTTGTCTTTATAGTTTTACTCTCTGTATGCATCCTTAAAAATACGGTTTAGTTTTGTCTGTTTTCTAACTTTATGTAAGTGAAATAGCACCCTATATATTCCTTTTTTCTCTATCTTCTTGTTAAAAAGATTTATTTATTGGAGAGAAAGTGGGGAGGGGGGGAAAGGAGCAGAGGGAGTGGGAGAACGAATCTCTAGCAGACTTCCCATTGAATGTGGAGCCCCGAAGCTGGAGCTCGTGACCTTGAGATGATGACCTGAGCTGAAATCCAGAGTTGGACACTTAACCGACTGAGCCACCCAATCCCCCTCCCCCCTTTTTTTCTATCTTGCTTTTATTTTTCAAAATTACATTTGTGAGATTCGTGTTGTTTGAACATTCCTTTTTATTTGCTATATAGCATTGTATTAAATCAAGGAACTCCAGGTCATATATACATTCCACTGTGGACATTCATTTTGTTTCCAGCTTCGATCTGTTATAAACCATGTTGATATAGACATTCTTTTGTACCCTTGCTGGTGCTCAGCTGTCTTTGGGTCCCCACTGAAGCAGAGGCTGAGACAAGGATGTGGTGTGGGGACTTTATTTGGGAAGCCCACTTTCTCTGGAAGGGGGAAGTGAGCAGCAGATAGAGCAGGTGAGGGAAGGCGGGCACACCTCACCCTGCACCGGCCATGGACGCGGACGTTCTCTCTGCTCAGGGACTGCAAAACTGTCAGAGCAGAGTGGCTTCAGAGCTCTCTTAGTTCACCAAGTTTCCATTTTTCCTCGAGGGGGTCCTGGTAAGTCATTGATATCTTGTCAACCTTTAGTTGGCTTTAAGAAGTTTATGAAATATTTATTCAGCTTTATTAGTTGTGTGTGTGGTGGGTCATTTAAGGAACAAGAAATCCCTTATTTGCATTTCAACTTGCTTTGTAAGAATATTTCCCCCACCCCCATTGTGCTTTTATTCAGAACAGGTGCGGGTGCTGTCACAACAGAGTAGGATATACGAATGAGTTATATAAAAATATAACAAAATAACATATATATGTGTGCATATATATATAATAATGAAATCATTGTTGTAGCGTTCCATTTTTTCTTTTTATCTTTAAAGTAGAATCATCTGTGCACGTGCGTTACTCGTATTGAGCATGAGAAGTCTTGCTAACCTGGATAAGGTCAGTATGACCACTCATCTCTGTGTGAGCACCCTTCATTGAACATACAGTGATTTAAGAGGCTTAAAAATGTATATTTTATCACATATTTCTGATTTATTTTGTACTTCAGTACAGCCATGGTGAATAAAAGCAATATTTTTAAAAAGAAAATCTTCAAAAAAATTATGACATAACGTAAAATGTTTCTTTTTCAAAAAAATAATAAAATAATAAAATAGAATAAAAGAAAACAAAATGTTAGTTTTCAGGATGTTAGTAGGTACACCAAACAAACACACTAGTCTACATAGAAGACTGGGCCTTCTCAAGCTCTAGCAGGTCTGGCTTTAGCCATTCAAAGTATTGAGAATTGTACAGTGATCATTATTAGTCTCAGCATATAGTGACTGGGACACTGTGTGTGCTCTAACAATGCTTCCTCAGGCAGCAGCACTGCTATGCTGACTCCCCAACCCAAGTTTTAGATGTTCCAGGACATCTGAAGGCAAAAATGGTGCACTCCAGAGTAAGTCAGTCAACTTGCCTTATCAGTTGGTGATAAGATCTTGCCAAAATACAATAGCTTTCTCGTATTCTGTATAATCATTTGTAGAGACACAGATAGCCAGGACTTTGGAATTTTCCATTTTTCCTCTTCCAAATTGAGTACCAGTATGCCCTAATGATCTTCTCTCTTCCTTAGTCACAAAAATGTACCTTGTGCTGTGGCTACAAAGAGAGAGATGATGGACAGGCTCCATGTACCACGTATGAATTCTCCTACTCTGGGCACAAACCCTTAGAGTTACTCACTGCTGGCCTTTGGAGGGATCACTGAGTGGAATTAAAGTTTAGGGGTTCTTAGAGAACTAACCTACCAACCACACTTTGACAGCTTGAGTCAGCCCCCCAGATGGCAGCCTGGGATGTGTCACATTACTCTGGGGAAACCGCGAGGTCGTGGAAAGAGCACTGTGTGGCGTTCAGACTGGGTTCAAGTTTGAGTTGGCTACACCCTAGATGAGTGACCTTGACAGCATGTACCTAGGTTCCCAGCATTCCAGTTTATCTGTTGGAGATGTGGTATCAATGACTGGGTCTGTCTGCTGGAGTGACATCATTGCAAACTGTCAACACGTGGAAATAAATCCAGATACTGGGGATTCGATTCTTGCCTCTTTCTAGCAATGAGCTTATTCTCATCTCATTCTTACCCTTCATGCAGCCTGGAGGGAGACCATGGTGTCACCTCACAGCCATTTTTCACCTTTCACAGAGCAGCCCAGGAAAGTAACACCATCCGAGCTGTCATCACCTCTCACCTGGACCACAGCAAAACATCCTACCTGGGCTTCCCTGGCCTGCCCTTGTTCCTAACAGTGCATTCTCCACGGAGCCATCACAGTGATCTTTTAAAATGTTTTAAAATGAGGTCATGTTACTCCTCTGCTGAAAACACCCCGAGGTTTGCCAGCACACACTCATCAGGAAGCTGAAGTCCTGCTGAGTTCACAAGGCTCTGCAAACCCTTGCCACCACCTGCCTTTCTAACCTCGCCTCCTGCCACTCCCTCCACCTCCAAGTTCCAGGCTTGCTTGCCCTCCTTCCATTTCTCACATACACCAGGTTCTTTTATAACCCACCTCATGGCCTTCGCACATTCTGTTCCGCCTTCTAGGCGTGCTCTTCCCTGGGTTCTTCACGTGGAAAGCTCCTCTCCGCCCTCTCAGTTTCATGTCACCTCTCCAGAAAAACCGTCCTCACTTGCCCTACGTACTCTTTCCCCAGAATGTCTCACTTTCTTGGCATTGCCTTAGTTACTTCCCTGGCAAACCAACTGCAGTCTCAAAGTATCTCCAAAGCTCAGGCCTACCTTTGCTCTCTGTTTCCTCCCCTCCCAGTGGAAGCTCCAACAGAAAGCTCGTCTGCCACAGTCAGTGCTGGATCGTGGATTTCTTGAAGGGCGTCTGGCCCATTATAGGCTCTCGATAAACATTTGGGAAAGCAAGGGCCTTTGGAACCCAACTCAGACTACCTCTTCTTTATCACAAACCACCTCCCCCTCTACATTCCAACACCACCAACAGAGTCTATCACTTTGTCTTTCAACATCTGTTTTTTTCTCTCTCTCTCTTTTTTTTTTTTTTTTTAGGGTTTTATTTATTTAGTTGACAGAGATAGAGACAGCCAGAGAGAGAGGGAACACAAGCAGGGGGAGTGGGAGAGGAAGAAGCAGGCTCATAGCGGAGGAGCCCGATGTGGGGCTCAATCCCATAACGCCGGGATCACGCCCTGAGCCGAAGGCAGACGCTTAACCGCTGTGCCACCCAGGCACCCCAACATCTGTTTTTTTCTCAAGAAAAAAAAAAATGCTTCTGTGTTGCCTAATCTCACATACTCATCTTTGGAGGTGAGCTCCATCAGCACTTTCTCCGGGAAACCTCTGTGAATCTCCTTAAACTGTGTTTAATTGACATCCTTAAGCGCCCCTTCTGTGTGACTGAATGAGTCACGGCATATCCTTACTATTTTCTTACCAAGTGCTTTTGGAATATTTGTGTTTTGTTTGGTCTTGTCTCCATCCTTCCATTCTCTGCCAAAGTCCAGAGATAACTTATTTTTTATTTTTTATTTTTGTTTTTTTGAGAGAGAGACATGCATGCATGTGTGTGGAATGGGGAGGGGCAGAGGGAGAGGGAATGGATTGTAAGCAGACTCTGAGCTGAGTGTGGAGCCTGACGTGGGGGTCAATCTCACGACCATGAGATCATGACCTGCGCAGAAATCAAGAGTTGGACGCCTTAACCGACAGAGCCACTCAGGCGCCCCACTAGAGATAAACTTTTTGTCCACATAGTCACAATATCTAGTACCGTGCTTAACACACAGTAGGTGCCGAAAGAAATGTGTGGTGAATGAAGAGCTGAATGAAAGGATGGCCAATTAGTCATATAAAACAGCTAAAAATAAATCGAATAATTAAACATATGAAAGTAGCAGAAGAAAAGATAATTACAACATCTCTTCAGGCATTTCTCTGGGCATCCATCCTCCTGAGTTGTTTTATTGGAGGGTCTTTGCTGGTCTAGGCACAAGGGACAGTGAAGAATAGAATGTTTACAGTGTTCTATGAGTGCTACATCCTTTCCTTCATCTCTTTCCTTCAGAAAGCCCAAAGAGTTAGGGCTACAGATATGTTATAAATGAGTTTAGATGACATAAACAAGCCAGAGTCCATTGTCCAAGATCAAACAACCATGGAAAGGACAAAAGTGGAATTACACCCAAGATTTTGAGTATATACCATAGATGGGTATGGCTATTGAGCCCCCTTTCCCTTCCTAGAAGGGGAATCATGATATCTTTAAAACACATGTTCTGAGTTGAGGCTTAAACATTTTACCTGTTGGATTGGTGGCCAAAGCTACATTTATTTATAAGAACTAAAAAAAAAAAAAAAAACAAACTTCAAAGAATCTAACATTAGGACCAGTATCTCTGCCAAAGTACAGAACGTGTAACGCAACTTTTTTTATAATAATATTTTTTATTATATTATGTTAGTCACCATACAGTACATCCCTAGTTTTTTGATGTAAAGTTCGATGATTCACAATTTTTGAAATAATAAAAATAGGAATGCCTAATGAAAACCAGAAGAGTTTATCTAAGGCTAAACTAAAATTACTCAAATCATAGTTGATGCTTGAGAGGACTTCACGGATTAGACCTCCGTGAATGTTTTTGTTTTTAATTTGGTCAGGCACCAGAACATCTGGGATTTAAGATGTTTTCTTCAGAACACTATCAAACATGAAACTTAAAATAACCCTTTGTCAGTCACATGTAGACAAGTAATAGCATATGCCAATTGCTTAATAAGACATTAATGTGTGTGTGTGTGTGTGTGTGTGTGTGTGTGTGTCTTTTGCCAGAGAAAATGTAAGTCCTTTATTTTGCCCATAAATAATTGATCTTTCACTAGAGCCCTCTCTCAAACATCAGCTAGTCTGGGTAGGGGGAGCCATCTGAGTCAAGGATGATCTAGCAGTCTCTCACTGAAGCAGTGACATAAATGCCCGTGTAGGTAATGTTCAGTCTTAGATTCCCTACCTCCCACTTCACACCCCGCCTCTCCTTTCCAAGATGCCCTACGACGGGTGTAGGAAGGAGCTCACGACATCCTCACAGAAACTGTGCATTGAGGGAAGTTCTCTGGTCCACACAGCACATCCTCTGGACGCTTGAAGATCCATGACAGCAATGGCTGCCCCAGTGTCTCCTGTGGCTTAATGTCCCCTGTGGTGCACTGTCCCTGACCACCTTCAGAGCACCCTCACAAGTCCATGATCCGGAAGACCCCCTTCTTAGGGTTCCATTAGTCTGATTTCCTTGTTCTTAGAAGCATCATGTTTGAGAGTATTGAGGTCTCCTGCAGACCATAGGAAAACAAGGACGCTGCTACCTGCTCACTGCCCAACTACCTCACACTGACGCTGCCGCCACTGATGTGCACCAACACACTGCATCAGCCAGTAGGTCTGTAAGCACAACTTCTAGAAGCTTATGGCCCATCAGCCTCTTTGCTGGATTTTGAAAGTTGTCTGTTCACTACCTAGGTGCCTTATCAGTGGTAGAGGGGAGAAAAACAGACTCTAGAACCTGGTTCGCTTCTTTTCCCAACTCTTTTCCTTTTTCTTCTTTATGGAAGAAAAGGAAACTCAAATTTCAAAATCATGTGCGTTAGCATTTTTTCTATGGTTGAGAAAGTCCATGGCTATTCTATTTTTTCAGTGACAGACTCTATTTTATCTCATTAAATTGCAAATGTTTCCTGTGTTACAATTTGCAAAACACTGATCAACTCTAGCAGCATCATTTGAAAGATGAGATCGAAAGAGACCGTGTGACTTTCCTAAAATCTCCATTCTGCTTCTGACCAAACCGTTACTCTTAGCAATTCTAAAAGGGGGCACTAAATTTTCACCCTCTAAATTCACAGTACATGGTCATATAGATAGTGAGAATTAAGCGATTAGGTAAATGATAGATATAATTTCTAAGAGTGGCATGGGTCTCTGAAAGTCTCTACTCTATAACTTTAGATAACTGAGTTATACAGAACTTGAGACCAAGCCCAGGAGCAAAAATGCATCCCATTATTTACTCAGTAGTCGATCCATCTGGACATTTACCCATTCATCCATCCATCCATCCATCCATTCAACAAAATGTGTTGATAACCTACCTGTTATATTTTGGGTACAGTGCCATTAAATGTTCTGAGTTGTTAAAATATAATTTTGTAAAATAAGCCCCCTTCCAGCAGAGGGAACTAGGAGAAAGGCAATGCATGTTTGGAAGTGCCATCATGGAGATATTTTGAGGGTGCTGTGGGACCATGGAGACATTAGCTGGAACACCAAAAAAGGGGCCATGTAGAAGGTGGCATTTGAAATGAATCTGAAAGTAAAGTTTTACTAAACACTGGAAGCCATACTGATGATAGCATGAGCTTAGGCATCGAGACAAAAAAGATGTGTCACTTTCTATTGAAAATGTCCTTATTCCTTATTTGGAGTTTCTGTAATAGCTAATATCAGTGCATTGCTTTTTGTAGCAAATTACTATTTAAAGCCAATAAATGGCATACAGTGTGATTGAAAGAAGTGGGAATAAAAAGTGAATTACATGACAGAAGCCCTGAGTTCTAGTGTTTGTTATGCAATTAACTGGTTAGAAGACTAGTCATTCAGCTTCCTTTGCATAGCTTCCCCAGATAAACAAGTTTTTATTTATTTTAGAGAGAGAGAGAGCATGAATGTAGGGGAGAGGCAGGGGGAGACAGAGAGAGAGAATCTCCAGCAGCCTCCCCTCTGAGCTCAGAGGCTTACTTGGAGATAGATCTCATGACCCTGAGATCCCGACCTGAGGCAAAATCAAGAATCAGATGCCAAACCCACTGAGCCACCCAGACACCCCAATAAATAAGTTTTAAATCATAAGCAATAGTAACAATAACAAGAATTACTAAAGCATGTTCTATGTCATTGGCATGTGTTTTTAACCTAATTAATCCTTATAACAACAGTATCATGAAGGAACACCTGGGTGGCTCAGTCAGTTAAACATCTGCCTTCAGCTTAGTCATGATCCCAGGGTCCTATGATCGAGTCCCACATCGGGCTCCTCGCTCAGCAGGGAGCCTGCTTCTCTCTCCCTGCCACTCCCCTGTTTGTGCTCTCTCTCTCTCTGACAAATAAATAAATAAAATCATTAAAAAAATAATAAAAATAACAGTAACAACAACACTATTATGTAGATACTCTTATTTTTCCCAGTTTAGGAATAATTGAAGTCTCAATTTTTAGATCTATGAAATATGGGGGAGGACTGCTAGTAAGGAATGCTGTTTCATGGACTTCCCCCATTACTGAGAAATCTGTTTCACTAACTCTTGTGGAAATCCACCTTGCCTGTTCAATAGAATCCCCTGGAAAGCTTTTCTAATTACTGAAGCATGACCGCCACCCAGATAAATTCAATCAGGGTATCTAGTTGGTTTACAGATGTCCTCAGAATCATCTAGTGTGCAGCCCTAATGGAGAACCCCTGGCCTCAATCTGTTCACCCAGCTCCCCAGATGGTTCTGAGCCATGCTGAAAATCTTTGCTCGTGACCCAAAGTTGTGAGAGGAACAAGAAGGATGAGTGGTAGAGGCGGAGGTGATAATGGCTGAGGAGACTAGGAGAAAACACCATGCAGAGACCACAGCCAGGCTCCAGGTTTGGCAGTGAAAGCAATTGAACTTGTTTTCTATAATTAAGTGAGCAATGTGAGCCAGCATTGCAAGTTCAGGAGCGATCTCTCTTCCCATCTACCACAAGTGAAATTTAAGTCGTTGGAACCAACACTTCACCTGGGTGGCTCAGTTGGCTAAGCATCCAACTCTTGGTTTCAACTCAGGTCATGATCTCAGGGTTGTGAGATGGAGCCCCCTGGTGGGCTCCATGCCCAGCTCCATGTCTGCTTGAGGTTCTTTCCCTCTCCCTTCTCCCCTGCACCTCCTGCTACTCATGCTCTGTCTGTCTGTCTGTCTCTCAAATACATAAATAAATAAAATCTTATAAGCAACAAAGAAAAGTTAAACAAGAGCCCTGATCAAAACCGGAAGCTTCACCACGTTTCGCGACAGGTGTGGTGCTTGGCGGGGTGGGAAGGGGGGAAAGTAACAGAGTCCTGCGTAATAAAGCGAGGTCAGCTCTGGGTTGGCACTTCACTCACATTTCTTTCTTAAAAATCATGGAGAAGAGATCAAACAGAAGTGAAAACAGAGGGAGAGAAACCTGCTGCTGACATTTAATTGTAAAGTTGCTGAACATGCAGATTAGGGTAGTAGAAATAACGCAAATGTGACAAAAAACGTTAAGATGTAAAAAATGTCATGATTAGTCATTCCATCCCACAGGTAACATCAAAGGGGTCCTGTATCTAAGGAACGAATGGCCTTATGAATAAGGAAAAATTGGTATTTGCCTTGGAAATACAAAATCCAAGAAGATTAGGGTCTTCGTTCACTTCTCCATACTTGCCTCCATTTCCTCTTGCCTGGCTTTAGGCTACTTTGACTCTGAGAATGGACGGATCAGATGCACAACTGGGTTTGAATGGAACATGCAGTTTACCTGTTTACCTAGATCCTCTTGTTTATCGTTCACAGTAACGTGAGACAGGCATTCTCGGACCCTTCGGCAGGTGAGAAACACGCTCGAGGCACTGAAGACAGTGGAAAGAAAGTGGAAGGCACTGGACAGAAAGTGGAAAGTTGAGATTTGGGCATAAACAGGCTCCAGGTCTGAACTGACTCCACTCCAGCAATCCATCTGCTTCGGACCTCGGCCGGAAGCGAAGTTAGAATTTCAGCCCTTGCGCCCTCCCGCCACATCCCCATGCATTTGCCACACCTACTACCACACACACCACTTCTGTGCGCCTGGATTTCCTCAGGAAGGAAATGAGGAACACAACGAGCAGCTCCCGAGGTTGCAGAGGTAAATGCATGGGGTCAAGTCTGTGAAGTCACTGATTTCCAATATTTTGTTATGAGATCGTCAAACACACAGCAAACTGAAAGAACTTTCCGGTAAATATGCATACAGCTATAGAGTGAAAGTCTATGAGTAGCATGTTGCTGCATTTGCTATACTGCATATCTGTCCCTCTATCCATCAC
The DNA here is from genome assembly GCF_023065955.2 of Ursus arctos. Classification (NCBI taxonomy): domain Eukaryota; kingdom Metazoa; phylum Chordata; class Mammalia; order Carnivora; family Ursidae; genus Ursus; species Ursus arctos. The sequence goes on along the minus strand of NW_026623111.1, from coordinate 8,042,597 downwards.
TCTATTCACCAGCCCATCTTATTTTTGGATGCCTTTACAAGTCATTTACAGATATCAGTACACTTCCTTATGTATCTGAAAAGTTGGTTTTCAATTGCCAAAATCTTTATGAAAGCATGGATCATCATTATTAAAATTATGCTTCTTAATGTAATAGTTTCCTCCCTTTACTTCAATCACATGCCTATTTCCAGTTTTGATAGTGTTTGTCTATTATGCCTTGTTATTGGACAGCACTTCCTAACAGTTTAAAAAAAAAAAAAGGCTGCGGTTCATTCTGCGTTCACTTGGCCTGCTCAGGGACCATCTCTCTCTGGAGCACGTATCTACTTTTTGTCCTCAACTCCTCCAATCCAGTCAGCCTCCTTCACTCCAGTTACTTTTTCAATGTCTCACCATTTCCCCAAATATGGTGAGAATAGTATGTGCTCCAAATGGGAAATTAATTAAAACAGTCCTATAAAGCATGAGGTAGAAAAGGAAGAGAAGCAAGCATTTACCATGCACTGTGTCAGTTTTCTTTTTATATTTTATTCTATAATAGGTAAATACAAAATACATTTAAATATAACTTACATATGATATGTAATGTAATATTCATAATCATTTATTGTGTATTTATATATTATAGAATATATAATTATATCCACTTATATATACTTATGTATTCTAACTGTATTGTAAAATATAAATGTTGTACATAATAGTTGTATATTATAGAATACATGTAATATGTGAATAATAAATATTAAATTATCTCTTTACCATTAATTTATACATAAATAAATATATTTATGTGAATGGCTCATAAATCCAGAGCACACCTTTATTTCAGTAAAATGTTGAAAAATTAAAAAAAAATTAAAATAAGAAAGAAGGAGCGAAGAAAACTGCCATATCTTGAACACAGCAGAACAGAGCAGACCGATGCTCTGGATTCATTGAAAAAAATGTGAACTGCTTACATCAGGAAGGCTGCAGAAGCTATTGGACTTTCAGGACATAATTGGCATGATGTGAGAGTTTCACTGCAGTTATAAGAGAAAGTAATTACGGACTGCCATCATCATCCACATGCTACATGATATTATCGTCTGACCGGGGATGAGAAAGCAGACGTCATCTCTCCAAACACAGATATTTTAGCTTCTATGGAGTTGCTAAAGGATAAAGTGCACAGTCACGAATTCTAGAGAAGTGCTCTGATTCACACATTGACATCTGGCCCGGGGCCATGCAGTTTTCACAAAATGTACAGCAAACTCCCCAAAAGCTTCCTTAGTGTTGGCAGTGGCACCAGGAGCCAAGCACGAAGCAAAATATTAACATTTCACACAAAGAGCGGGTCACACCATGTGAGTTTCAGGAACAAAGTGCCTCTATTTCCCCAGAGCTTATGCCGATGACAGGGCCTCTTGCACAGCTCATTACCAATGCTCTGATGGCTTCTCCCAGAAGGATGTATTGACTTGTGCTGGCATTGAAAAGATGCTCAAAAGATCAAAATAATAAAATCAAATGACAACAGTCTCTGTGGGAATGGAATGCTCTGCTCAGTACTGCCTGCACTGGTGGCATCGAGAAGAGGTGTTTCCTGTGGAGGACCCTATGCGAGGGTTGCCTTTTGCCGGGCGTGTCACAGCATCTGAGACAGAGGAGATGTGGGTACAACATATGCCATAGCTCAAGGATGGCCACATCTCTCCAAACGAAGGTTGATGGTGCAGGAAAACTCAGAGACGCCCTCTCGAGGATACCTGCACCATCACTGTGAACATCAAATCCATCTAGCTCTTCAAGTCCCCAGCAGAGAGGACAAATAAAAGCCCCTGGTAGCCTTTGAGATCCCTGACCCCCCAGGAAAATCTGGCTTCTTTCTCTATAGCGATTAATTAGAAATGAATTGCCAGAATGGACACTTGTTAGCCATACAGAATGCCAGGCTTATTTTGAGTACTTGATGTATGCCTATCAGTTTACATACATCATCTCTAGTCTTCTTCTAGAATCATGCATGTTAAATACTATTATGCCCCTTTACAGACTAGGAGACTGAGGTATCACAAGGTAAATCATCTTGTTTGAGGTCGCATCACAGTACCATGACCTCATGGCACTACTGAGTAGTGTCTGTGGGATGGAAACTCAGAAATGTCAAACTCTCAAGCTTAGGCTTCTACCAATATTCTATGCCATTGGTGGCACAGAATGTTTATTAATTACTAGATATTTTTTATGTTCTAGCCATGTAGGTTACATAGGAGATGTATTTTAGAACAGTTCTCAAAGTTTGACATGCATACAGACCACCTGGGGATCTTGTTAAAAGCAAACTTTGATTCCGCAAGTCTAGAGGGGAGCCTGGACTCTGTGTTTCTAGCATCTTAGGGGATGCTGCTGATCAGAGGACCACACTTGAAGCATCCGCATTTAGAGCATACGATCTTTTTTAAAAACATTTTTGTTTGTTTGTTTGTTTGTTTGTTTTTAGAGAGAATGGGAGAGCACAAGAGCAAGTGAGGAGGGGGGTAGGCAGAGGGAGAGGGAGAGAGAGAATGAAAGGCTCCATGTTCAGCATGGGGCTCCATCTCTTGACCCTGGGATCATGACCTGAGCTGAAATCAAGAGTCAGAAGCTTAAGGGACTGAGCCACCCAGGAGCCCCTAGAGCATGCAATCTAAAGGAATAAGACTTTAAGCCCTTTCAACATAACATGTGTGAGTATTTGCATAAGATAACTCTCAGTAGGTGGGGGTTCTTCTCAGGATCAGTGTTCCTGGGGTCATGATCAATGGTAGTTTCTACATGGTGTATTTTCACATGGGAAAACTTTAATTCCCCTGTATTCAACTCGTCAACAGAAATTCATTGGCTGTCTACAAAAATACTCAGAGCTAACACTTGTTGGGTGCTTTATAGCTTAAAAAATGCCTTTGCATGTGTGATCTTATTCAATTCTCACAGAAAGTAAAGAAAACAAAGTAGGCATGGTTACTGATGTAATGCTAAGTTGATACTATTAAGATTCATAGAGATGAGGTGACATGTAGCTGACTTGTGTCACAGATTTTATTAGAATATTCCGTTTCTCTGAATCCCAATGTCATACCAAGACATCATTTGCAGACCCTGATGGCAGGTATATTAGTTTCCTTAGGGTGGCAGCCACAAACAGAGTGGCTGAAACAACAGAAATTTATTTTATTTATGTCTCTGAGTTCTGGAGGCTAGAAATCTGAGACCAAGGTGCTGGTAGGATTGATTCTTTCTGAGGACTGAGAGGGAGAAATTGAGCTATTCCTCTCTTTTAACTTCTGCTGGTTTGCTAGCAATCTTTGGTGTTGCTTGGCTTATGGAATCATCACCTTGATCGCTGCCTTTATTTGCAAAAGATTTTCCTCTTATGTGGGTGTCTATGTCCACATTTCCCCTTTTTATAAGGACACCAATCATTTTGGACAAAGGATTCACCCTACCCCAAGATGACCTCTCTTAATTTAACTTAATACATTAGGAATGTCCCTATTTCCAAATAAAGGCACATACTGAGGACCCGGAGGTTAGGACTTCAGTGTAAGAATGTGGGAGTAGGGGGTCACGATTCAACCCATATTCGTTGGTATGGCCTGGTTCCTGTTTGGGAGTCGCTTATGATCTACTTGAGCAGACAGCTATGCACATACCCAAATCATGAAACATAAAAGATAGGAAATGACAGTTTTCCAGTAAGTCTTGAAGCCTCCTGAGGTAAAGAAGATAGTATTCTCCTGGGTAGACCAAGATCACTTTTTGTAATTTGGCCACCAATGTTATCCTTGGGGTAAAAGACAGACAAGACATAGTAAGACGGAGAAGTGAAGAACATTCCAGGTGTCAAGAACAGTGATTGCCAAAGAGAGAAGGAAAGTCAATCCCTGAAAGATGTTCTGAGAACAGAAAGCAGAGATGTTTCTTCTAAGCTATAAATGGGCAAAATAAGATCAGAATTAAGTAGCATTGGTTTTATATTTGTTTCTTGAGATTAAAATAAAACAACTCCAAGGTTTGGCCTTAGTCTGTAAAATGGGGATGCTAACTCCTGTACCACTGTGGTTGGCTTTTTTCGTTCTTTGTTTTTTACACTTTAAAGCAATGTTTGTTGTAGCATGTATGTTAACATCTCTGTTGAGATGTCTGTGGCATGCTGACAAAAATTAAAAAGAAGCTACTGTCTGAAGAAGAAGAGGACAATTATCACTATTGCGCTAGAATCGAGGTGACTTTTCCACTGAAAAATACAGCTAATCTTCTTTTGGATTACAACAAACCCAGTCCTTGTTTACAGGTTTGTGGATTTAAGAGAGCGGGTCGCCATTTTTTAGTTGACAGAAGATTCTGAGACTCTGTCTAGAGGATTTATTTAAATTCTTCTGGACAGTCTCAGAACTCACAGTCCTGTGTGTGAAAACAATTCGTTCTCAGTTCAAAGAATGACCTCTTTGGGGAGTTGTCTTTGAAAGGATGTAGTCACCAACATCCACAAAGAAAGAAATGTTCACACCCTGAACAGAGATTATCTCACAAGATAAATCGCCATGCCTTGATTCAGACAGAAATGCATTTTGACAAGGTCAGAGACACTCTTCTCATTCCCCAGGCCTCAGTTCCCTGGGACACACGAGGTTCCTTGTTTGAGCTGAAGAGCTGAGGGACCGGTGGAGAGAGAACTCATTAATTCTGTCAATACCCATCCCTCCCCTCTCAGCTTTTATAGACTGTCTTACGTAAAAGACGAGTTTCTCTTCAGCTCCTTATTCCATTCACACAGTGATTTAAGAATGGACCTTTTTATTTTCTGCTAATATCTTCTTTATCTAAGATTTACAGGTCCCATAAATCTGCCCATTGCTCACTCCTCCCAGTGTATAATCAATTGCTCCCAAGCCCCGAGCCACTCTGTAATCGAATCGGTTTGTAGATCTATCAATATTTTGGATGTATTATGCTTGCCTACATTTTCACAGTTGGGTTTAAGTTCTCCTCAACTGAAAGTTTTCTGTGACTTCTCTCCCTTCTTTCCTTTACACCCACCTCACCCTAATTTAGAATGGCCAAAGTTTTACACTTTCCCACAGCTGCCTGTGCCAGACCAGTGGCAAATGTCGCCAAAGGATCACAGGATTCTCTCTTGCTAAGCTTGGCTGGGTGGCCACAGGATATCTTTTTCTCGTGAACACAATTCTCCAGCTTTGACCAACCCACCTATCTCCCCAAATAAGCAGGAAGATTTTGAGTGGACAGAAAGATATACGTGGAGGGATGGCGAGGTTGAAAGTCAAGGTAGGGGGTTGAATGTGGATACAACTTTGTAAAACATGAGGGAGATATCCTAGCAGAGTGAGTGGGTATGTCAGATTTGTGAGAAACACATGAAAGTTAAATTAAGTGACAGGAATTAGACACTGAGATCCAGAAGCCATATTCACTAGCATTGTTAACTACTCATTACCGACCAGATGGTATATGAGGAATTTCATATATATATACATATATATATATACACTCACTTATTCCACCCAGCAGCTTGATAGGCTGTCATTGCCCCCTCACCCCCTTTTGCAGATAAGAAGCCTGTTTCTCACTTAATTTAATGACCTTGCCCAATCATTAAGAGGTGGATAGAATTCTGTGTCCTTCCCACTCTGCCTTGTGGGAAGGCGGAGACTCACAAAAGTTAATACACATTCATCTAGCTTCCTGCAACCGCTTGCTAGCCTTCTTGCTAATATTTTGAGACCTTTATTTTGCTCACGTTCTACTAAATTGTTTAAAGAAATCTTAGCCAAACTAAATAAAATAGAGTACTTAAAAGAAGGGAGGGAAGAAGAGTGATATTCCATAATAGACTTCTATTAATGCCAACCTGAAATTTTCTAAACCAGCAAGCTATTTTACTGCTGGTCAAATCTCAGGGTGAAAAGACACCATCTGTACATCGTAGAATTTCCTACTCGTTTATAGGCAAGTCTACGCAAGCCCTGTCTGATTAATCATCCACGATTTAATTTAAGCTCCTTCCTATAGGCTTTTGAGAGTTGCAGGATTCATTATTCTACCCAGTATACAAGGGAAGCTCACCATAAAATTCCATCATATGTCTTTTAGTCATCTTCTTGAGCCTCAGTTTCTGAGAGAAGACTTCACCTTCAAAGAAGAAACAGAAGCCACCACTTAGCTCAGTGAGAAGGAGGGGCACCAGAACTCTAGATACTTCATTCAATCACCGAACAAATATTTATTGTCTGCCCGATGTGCGTCAGGCATTATTCTTTGTTCTGGGAGTACAACAATGAGCTTTGCCTTCATGGCATTATAGTCCAGCAGGGCAGGACAGAGAACAAAACATTGACATAATAAAGCATAATATTATATCATCTATTGGAAGGCAATGAATACCAAGGGAGAATAGAAATGTAGAGCAGGATAAGGGTGATCAGTGGTGCTGGGATGGGGAGATCTTCGCAATACTAAATAGGGTAGTTTGGGTATGCCCATTGAGAAGATGCTATTGAGTGATGACTTAATGCTCCTTTGAGTGAACCATGCTTGGAGGAAACATTGCTTGTCTGTCTCACAGGCTAGGGTGTACTGTGTTGAATCTATCAGGGAGACATCTAGGTTTGGGAATGGATGTCAAGAGAAATTCAGCTAAGGTATAGTGAGCAGACTTGCCTGAACTGGGCAGACTGAGCTAGTAATCTTCAGCAATTTATAAAAGTACAAAGAAGCACAATCAAGTGGTGAAAGATAAGTTACGGTCAAGAAGGGAGTCAAGGGTCAAAGCTGGAAAAGCAGTGACAAATATCAGACCTAAAGTGCCACCTGAGTTTAAACAGTAACAAGTAACTTGAGATTAGAAGCCAAAAGAATCAGGACCACGTCATGAATTAAAATTCATAATGAGTCAGAGTTCAAGGAGTCTGATTGTGTCAGAAATTGCTGGGCTGACGAAAGTGAACTGATGAGGTTAATTGGTGGCAAAAGTAACCCAAGATGCCTTAGATAGCTGGCTGGCTTTCATTTGTCTCAGTAGCAGTATGGGAAGGACAAATCGATGGATGAAAGTTGGCATCTCCAAAGGGTCCAAGGTAAGGAATGGGTATGCCTGGTAGGGTAATGTGTTGGGCAAATGGCACAGCGTTAGGTATAAGGCAGAAACTATGATTTGGTTTCCCTGGGGAGTTTTATGATCATCATTCACCCTGTTTAAAGTATCTGGGGCAGGGACACCTAGGTGGCTCAGTCAGTTAAGTGTCTGTCTTCGGCTCAGGTCATGATCCCAAGGTCCTGGGATTGGGTTCCTTGCTCAGCCTGTATCTCCCTCTGCTCTTCCCCCTGCTTGTGCTCTCTCTCTCTCCCTGACAAATAAATGAATAAAGTCTTTAAAAATAATAATAAAATAAAGCATCTGGGGCTACCAAATGGAGTTGGATACCAAAGAAAAATAAAGAGAGTGAGAGATTTCAGGAGGGCAGACTAGACCTCGCAAAGACCAGGAGTTGCACGAGGCACAGGGTTGAGGTTAAGCGGGGGTACAAGGTTGGCTGAGAGACAGAAACATACAGACGAACAGGAAAAGATCCTCAAGAAGCTCTGCAACATGAGAAGAGCACCTGAGAAGTAGCTCATTTGGCCATTTTCACAGTTGGGTCCTGATAGTGTAAATCCCATCACTTTCATAAGGTACATTTTTCTTTTGAATCCTGCATTTGCTCATCTCACTAGAGAGAGATAGCACCATTTTACAGTTAGTTGCCAGAGCAACAACTTCCTGATTCAACAGCTTCTTGATTTAGTCAAGTGCAACCCTTTCAAAGTTGGTGGGCCCGTTGTGCAGAGTGGCTCCGGGAAGCCATCTTGGAAACCTCCTTCATAATTCAGTAAGCTACCCATATCCCTTCATAGACAGTCTTGCTGTTTAAACAAACTGGAATGAATTCTGGTTTCTGCAACCAAGAATTCTGACCAATACAGTGGTCATAAAACCTCCAGAAAGAGACGACTGGGCAATCATCTGTGCTTGTTCCCTGTGCGGCAGCCCTTGTTTGATAGTGAAGTCATTTGATTTACGACCAAGTCATGACAGCGGTCTCTCCCAGGAATAAAACGCTTGTGTGGGTACCTTAATATTATAAAAGTGGTAATCAAAGTGATATGTAGCATCTAGAAAGAAAGTTCTATAGAAAGAAATGTGTGGGTATTGAAAAATTACTTCCTGGTCACATAATTCCAAATCATAAATATTCTTATAAACATATTGTAGATTTCTGGATCATTGTTGTAATACACAAATGGGATCACTCACTGTCTGACTCAACAATTAAAATATTAGAATAAGGATAGAAACATAAAGAAGGGGGGACACCTGAGTGGCTCAGTCTGTTAAGTGTCTGACTCTTGATTTTGGCTCAGGTCATGATCTCAGAGTCCTGAGATCTAGTCCCATGTGGGGCTCCTTACTCAATGGGGAGTCTGTTTGGGATTCTCTCCCTCTGCCCCTCCCTCAACTTGAGTCACGTGTGTGTGTGCGTGCGCTCTCTCTCAAATAAATAAATAAATCTTAAAAAAAAAAGAAGGATAATGAGACAGATAGAGAGAAGGAGAAGAGAAAGGGTAGGAAGATGAGAAATAGCATTGACCATATAATCAACCTCAGGAACTGTAAAATGGACGGGACCTTTGATCCTTTGATCATAGCACACACCCTGCTGTTTTCATTTGGACATATAAGGCAACCAAGACCCATAGCACTCAGTGGTAGAACATAGTGTCTTTTTGTAGGGGAGGAAACAATTCTGTTTTTTGTCCTTTCCCTAGCTTTATTAATAATGGTATTCCATTTCACTCTTAAAGTGTTTTTATTTGGAAGATAATGTGTCACCCTGATCAGACATGTCCCACAAGGCAGGAAGAATCACAACCACTATGCTGGTGCATGGGACATTGGAAGCAGTGATGATGGTCCTTGTATCCACCACTGCCATACCAGCTTCTTGCATCAGAGGAGGAAATATAAGCATTTGATATCCTCCAGGTTACACCAGATAAGTGGGCAGGGTTACCGCATTGTCTGGAATCTCAGTCAGCACGGTTTTTCCTATATTTCAAGGCAGACGAAGGAAGGCTCTGCCTTCTCAAGGCCAGCATGGCAGCCTCTTAGCCTTTTTGTTCACTCTATACCAGTTCAGTAAGAACTTCCCTCTCCCACTCAGTAAATCCACGTGGGCAGGGTCCAGTGGGCCTCCCAGACGAAGGGCTGACCGCTGTGACAATCTCTTAGTTCCAGATCTCCTCTGAGTTCCAGAGGCACTCCACAACATCAATATAGGGATTTGCTCCACAGACCTGACTCTCTTTCTCTTTTCAAGTCACTTGAGTGTACAGGTCCAAAGATGTGTTTTTGGGCTGGGACTAAGAGCAACATTTTGACCTCAGTCATGAACCATGTTATCCATTCTAGTTTCTACCAAAACTTGCCCAAAGTGGTGCAAATTTCTAGTTGCTGTACTTATTAAAGTCGATTCTGTGTTCCCATTGACTGACATTAAAATAAGTAAACATGAATTTTTTTATTAAGTCACTTTTACTAGTAAAATACTAGTTCTCTTCATTTTATTCATTGGGGTTCCACTTACTTCTCATTAAAAAAGAAAGGGTTTCTGTCTTTATGCTTTGAACATCACTAGTACAACCTTCTAATTTTACTAATAAAAGGTGTAAAACCCCAAGAGTTCAAGTGACTCTTACAGTGTCACACAAGATATATTTTAGGTTGGTTCCCAGAGGAAGCTGTTTTTGTTTTCTTCCCTTTTTCCTCCTTTCTTAGAGAAAAAAAAAATCATTGCTTAGTTATACTTCGTGGGAAAAGCATCATTAGCATTTTGTATTTTTTGGTAGGCTTTTCTTCTTCCCTGGGGTTTAGTCTACATCTGAAAAGGCATTATTCATTAATGAATAATGAGAAAGGTTTCAGGAAAGCTTTTCTCTTCAGCCCTGCTCCCAACCCACCCTCTTTCCCCAAACTGCATATGCATAAAGTGTGTGATGCAGGCCAAGGAGTCACCAGAGGCTCTGTGGGCATTGTCTTCTGGGCCCAAAGTCACAGGCACCCCAGCAAGGACAGCCATCCCTACCTATCGTGTTTGCAAAAGATGGCTGTTGTCGGTGACTCCAAAAACTAACATGGCAACCTTTATTAAAGACTGCTCTTCAAATGGATGTAATTGAACACGTAAATTGGATTTACACACTCAGATTTGGGGAACAGAGACTATAAACACAGAGTAAGACTTGCATTCACAAAATTATTCTGGACTGTTCATACAAATCAGCTTGCATTCAATCTTTGAAAATGAGATCACATTTCTTCCGGATTTACCACACACTCCATGCTGGATAACTAGAGCAAATTGTTGTCACCAAGCTCAGCAGAGAAAATATGAAATGCCCACGATGGTTATTTCTTCTCCCTCCTCATGAGGGGCTTTGCAGGTAATGTATTTACAGAGCGTTTAAAATGTGATACAAACCGAGTCCCTAAATTTTCCTCCCATTGGTGGTGTAGTCTGGATAAATCACACCGTTTGGCATTTGCATTGATGCAACAGGAACATACCATGCAGCACGAATAACCTCATTTCCATAAAACGGCCTTTTAAAATTAGAAAATGTATAATTCATTTGGGGTAGTTATTACCGCTTTTGGACGGGAGGGATTTAGACTTGTATTTAAATGCAAATAACTGTATTTTTTCCCAGTTACACATAGGAAGCCACAAAACTTAGCAACTCTGAGATATGCCCTTATCCTTAGCTATAAATTCAGGATTACAATATTGATAACAGAAGATGTTTGTGTGACCCATTACAGTTTACAGCAAGCATGCACATCTCAGACATGGCCCTCTGCCCTCCGTGGGAGGGACTTCCCACTTTACACATGAAGAAACCGAAGCCCAGAGAAGTTAAGCGACTTCTCAGGATCACACCCTTAGAAATCAGCAGATCCAGGGTTTAACCCCTGATAGGAAGACAGAATGGACAAGCATGGACACCCAGAGAGACCCAAGAGTGGAAACCAGGCAGCCAGAAGAAGGTGGAAATGAGAGAAAACAGAGGAAGAGGGACATTTTTTAAAGGGCAGAAAACTCCCAGATAAGAACGGAGCCAGGCAAACTGTGGGAAGGGAATGTGCCACTTGGGCTGCCTCCCATCTCTGACCCTCTCTGTGTTATGCTCCAGCTCCCAGATATTTAAAAAACCAAGGGAAGCAAAACCCTCTAGTGATTTACAACCAGAGTATCTGACCCTAGAGCCCTGGCTCCTTCTATTCAACCATGATGCTGTTGTCTTCTTGACGTATTCTGCGGTTCAAACTAGTGAAGGTATGGGTCTGGCACACAGTAAGGCATCAATACATAACAGCTAACATAATTACTATTGTTAATATTAAGCAATGATTATATATTTGAATAGCAGGGATGCTGACCTCAACTTCGTCCCTCTGGCCCTAGCATATCAGTTCGGTATGAAAATGTCCCCTGCCCCAGCCACATCACGAATGATGCCACTATGACCAGCCCTGTCCTCCAGCACAGAATCATGAGGCGACCCAGAACATTTATTTCTCCAGCCTCAATGCCGATTCCAACATTAACACTTTATAATAAACCAGCATCACCAGGGTAGGTGTCAGAAATGGGGTTTGATCAAAGGAATTAATGATTCAAAGTACATACTAGTCCTTGAGGCAGCAGTGAAATTGAAAAACTTCCTAGTCCAAGAATTAAAAGCAAGAGGAAATATCTGTTTGAACTTGAGCAAGACGATTTCCTTTTTCTGAATCATCATCCCTTATCTGAAAAATAAGGGTCAGAGAGTGTAGGATACTCATGTGGGTGTGTTACTGAGCCTCAGGGGGCATGGAGAAAGTGGAGAGGCTTTTGTATTGTCACAGTGACACTAGGTGGGTGAGGTTAGGGGCATTATACACCCTATGATGTAAGGAACCCTCCCGGAGAATCATCCCTCCCAAATTGTCAAGATTGTCCCAACTGAGGCTGCCTTGGCAATGTTCAGATGATCTCCACGGGATATTCCAGTTTTAACGTTTTCTGAGAGACTAATTGAAATAATAGGTGGTCAATAAATTTGTTTAGAGAGTTTTGTTTTATTTTGGTTTGAGAGTTTTATTTTGCAGTGCCTTGGTCTTCATGCTATAACATATAATTATAATTAATCTTGAATTCCATTCTTGACTTACATCAAACAGCGCCATCTTTCTCTTCTTTCAGCATGTGGTCTCCAGAAAATGTGCACTCTCATTTCCTCTACTCTTTCCCTCACCTACCTACATCAGAGCCTCAGCACATTTCAGAACTCCAACTAGTAGAATCGGGGGATGAGTGAAGCAGAATCTATCCAGAGTTTTCATTCCAGCATTAGATTGTTTCTAGCCACAGTTCCAGAAAACAAAAACAAAAACCCTGAAAATGGATCACTTCCACCTCTGAAGTTGCTGATTTTCATATTTATACAATTGTCTTTAAAATATATATAGATTGCATTTCCTGAGTGCCTGCTCTGTGTCAAACAGTGTGCTGATAGCTTTGCAGACATTATCATTAATATAGTAACACTTAAGTTACGAGTTATTTCTCCATTTTGGGGATGAGGAAAATAAGTTTAAATGAGGTTTGTAAATGTTCCCAAGTAGACACAGACGCTAGTGGTAGATCTAAGTTTGAACACATTTGTCCAACTTGCAATCCTTGATTTCCAATTACATGGCATTCTTCTCTGTAATTGGGACAAAGGCTCTCTGTTTGAAGGGCCATGGTGTCCACCTGACATTAACCATATGCAATATCCAGGTCCAGGTGAGAGCTGGGCTGACCCAAGGGGAGGGGGGGGCTGGTTAGCATGTGTGCCACTTGTATGCCAAACTTCTTGTTTGTATCATGGCCTTTTCTCCCTTCTGGAAATCTCCACTCCTATGTTAAGAATAAGTTCTCTCATTCTGAAAAATCACCTCCTGTATGGAGATGGGGAAACAAAAGAAAAACAACTTCCTAGAAGTGAGGGAAATTCAGCTTTCAGGTCAATACAAGAACAACTTTCTGACAGTCAGAGTTGGTGTTGCAGAGTTAAAAAGCTTGATTAATGGAAATCCATAGATCGTTATTTTGTTGAGGGAAAGGGTAAATACCAGGTCTACTGTTTCCTAACTTTGTAACCCCAGGAAAATCGCATAAGATTTCTGAGCAATTCAGTAATGTGGCAGGATACAAAATCAATGCTCAGAAATCAGTTGCATTTCTATACACGAACAATGAGACTGAAGAAAGAGAAATTAGGGAATCCATTCCATTTACAATAGCACCAAAAATCATACGTTATCTTGGAATTAACTTAACCAGAGACGTAAAGGATCTATATTCTAGAAACTACAAATCACTCTTGAAAGACATTGAAGAAGACACAAAAAGATGGAAAAATATTTCATGCTCATGGATTGGAAGAATTAACATAGTTAAAATGTCCATGCTACCCAGAGCAATCTACACTTTCAATGCCATCCTGATCAAAATACCGATGACATTTTTCAAAGAACTGGAACAAACAGCCCTTAAATTTGTGTGGAACCAGAAAAGGCCCCGAATCACCAAGGAATTGTTGAAAAGGAAAAAAACAAAGCTGGGGGCATCATGTTGCCTTATTTCAAGCTATACTACAAAGCTGTGATCACAAAGACAGCATGGTACTGGCACAAAAACAGACACGTAGACCAATGGAACAGAATAGAGAACCCAGAAATGGACCCTCGGCTCTTTGGGCAACTAATCTTTGACAAAACGGGAAAAACCATCCAGTGGAAAAAACACAGTCTCTTCAATAAATGGTGCTGGGAAAATTGGACAGCTACATGCAAAAGAATGAAACTTGACCACTCTCTCACACCACACACAAAGATAAACTCCAAATGGATGAAAGACCTCGATGTGAGACAGGAATCCAACAAAATCTTAGAGGAGAACATAGGCAGCAACCTCTACAACATTGGGCACGGCAACTTTTTTCTTGACACATCTCCAAAGGCAACAGAAACAAAAGAAAAAATGAACTTGTGGGACTTCACCAAGATAAAAAGTTTCTGCACAGCCAAGGAAACAGTCAAAAAAACTAAGAGGCAGCCCATGGAACGGGAGAAGATATTTGTGAATGACACTACAGATAAAAGACTGGTATCCAAGATCTACAAAGAATTTCTCAAACTCAATACACAAGAAACAAATAAACAAATCATAAAACAGGCAGAAGATATGAACAGACACTTTTCTAATGAAGACATACAAATGGCTAACAGACTCATGAAAAAATGTTCAAAATCATAAGCCATCAGGGAAATTCAAATCAAAACCACACTGAGATACCACCTTATGCCAGTTAGAATGGCAAAAATTGACAAGGCAGGAAACAACCATTGTTGGAGAGGATGTGGAGAAAGGGGGTCCCTCCTACATTGTTGGTGGGAATGCAAGTTGGTACAGCCACTTTGGAAAACAGTGTGGAGGTCCCTTAAAAAGCTAAAAATTGAGCTACCCCATGATCCAGCAATTGCACTACTGGGCATTTACCCCAAAGATACAGATGTAGTGAAGAGAAGGGCCTTATGCACCCCAATGTTCATAGCAGCATTGTCCACAATAGCTACATTGTGGAAGGAGCCTAGATGCCCTTCAACAGATGACTGGATTAAGAAGATGTGGTCCATATATACAATGGATATTACTCAGCCATCAAAAAGAACGAATTCTCAACATTTGCTGCAACATGGACGGGACTGGAAGAGATAATGCTAAGCGAAATAAGTCAAGCAGAGGAAGACAATTATCATATGGTTTCACTCATTTATGGAACATAAGAAGTAGGAAGATCGGTAAGAGAAGAAAGGGAAGAAGAAAGGGGGGGGTAAACAGAAGGGGGAATGAACCATGAGAGACTATGGACTCTGGGAAACAAACTGAGGGCTTCAGAGGGGAGGGGGGTGGGGGAATGGGATAGGCTGGTGATGGGTATTAAGGAGGGTACATATTGCATGGTGTACTGGGTGTTATACTCAAGTAATGAATCATGGAACTTTACATCAAAACCTAGGGATGTACTGTATGGTGTCTAGCATAATATAATTAAAAAAAAATAAAAATAAAAAATAAAAACCTGAACAAGGACAAATCAGACAAAAAAAAGATTTCTGAGGCCATATTTCTCATCTGTAAATTGATTCATAATGCTTATTTCAAACCACAGTGTAACTAAATAAGGTATGGAAAAGGCATTGAATGACTCGGTCACCTTCCATGGGATACTTCCACTCTCCCCTCTCTTGAGGAGTTGATAGTTCCCAGAATTCTGCCCCCTCCCCTTGTTTTCTTTTCACAAGTTCCCACTGAGCAATCCCATTTCTTTCTGGTATTCCTTATCTCCAGGCTTGAGTTTTAGAATTGTGTATTGGTTGCCAACAAGACCTTTCCATTTGGTTACCATGAAGGACCTCAAGACTGAAATGTCATTATGTGAACACACCATCTAATCTCACACATGGCAAAATCATCAGCCCAATCCTAATTGTAGAATGACAGAGTCATTTCCTATTCCCAATTTTTATTCCTTATGGACATGGACTCCTACAACAAGGTATCCAGCCTAGGTAAGCCTGATTTCCTCCAATAACAGAGAACGCAAACAATAAAGTGCAAGTGAGGGAGACACAAGCATGTGTAAAATAGTGCATGGAGTTCTAGAAAATACTAGTTGTTCAATGGGCTACACTGGACTGACCTCAGTAAAGAATGATCCTCTAACTCTCTTAAAAAATAGTGGAGGTATTCAACTTTAGGCTGGGCAGCTATGATTATCTTCTATAGAATAATAAATCCTTGTAATGAACACACTTGAATTTTGATTCTATGATAAAAATGTAAAAAGTATATACATTATAATCTTTTGTCACAGAAGAATCTTAGATGGTAAAGAGGATTCTAAAACTTAGCCAAATTATAAATCTATATCCTTGGGACTTGGCACACAGTGAACACTCAATAATTTTTTATTGAATTAATCGATTAATGGTGTGATTTTAAGAAGAGGTAGTGATAATCCAACTTCAGGACCAAACTCTCCATCCTATAACGTTCTCACCAATATCAATTTCTAATCTGTGCTTGCCTTTTCACATGTTTGAACCTGTTTTCTTTCTTCTTCCCTTGAGAAACACACACATCCTCAAGACTTCTTTTTAATCAACTCATCAGTGGTAAGAGCAGAGCTCCCCATGACTTTTCACTTCCTTCAGCAGGACTTGAGGATTTGGAGAGGGGGTTGCATTCCACAATCAGACATCCAACTACCAATGTAACATCTCTTCTTAATGTCTCACAAGTATCTCTCTCAAACATTCTTCAAACAGAGCTCTAGTCTTTTCCCTCTAAAACCTGATCACCTCCCCCCATATTCACTGGCTCAGTTAATGGCAACACCATTTTTAACAAATGCATTTAAGCTAAAGTTTGGAGTCATCCTTAACACATGCCTTTCTCGGACCATATCTTATCCATTAGCAAAGATTATCCATTCTTAGCTCAAAATAGATCCTAAATTTGTCCATTGTTGACCATGTCCAGTCTAAACGACACACAACTATCTCCTCCATGGACTTCAGCGTTCATTTTCTGATTAAATTGTCTCCTAAGTGACTAAGTCCTATGGCCAACACAATAGGAGTCCTCGTCCCCTCAACACAGACTGGGATAGAGGAGCACTGTGTTAGCCAGCTTGGGCTGCTGTAACAAAGTATCATTGACTGGAGTCCTTAAACAACAAGAGTTTATTTTCTTTCAGTTCTGGAGGCTAGAAAGTTCAAGATCAGGGCACCACTGTGGTCGGGCTTTTGGTGGCCTCATATCCTTACCCTGGCTTGCAGGCAGACACCTTCTCACTGTATCCTCACATGGTGAAGAGAGAGCTCTGGTCTCCTTTCCTCTTCTTCCAAAGACACTAATGCCATCACGGGGTCCTCATTCCTCATGACTTCATCTATATCTAATTATCGCCAAAGGCCCCACCTCCCAATGCTATCACACTGGCTGGTTAAGTCTTCAGTATTTGAATTCCAGGGGGGCCAAGAGCAAGTGACAAAGTAGTTTTTTGAAGAGAGAACAAAGGTCCAAGACTGTCTGATCACCATTGAAACCACTGATCTCAAAGAGCTTATAGACAGTTGGAATCCAGTGAAAACATCCAAGTCAGGGAGAGTCAGAGAAAGAGATGCCAGTAGGGGCTGAAGGAATTTTGGGAAGAGAACATGGTGTTTGCTACAAAGCTCAGAAAAATCCCTGTGGCATCAGGAGTAGATAGGATGAGGGCTCCTGGATTTATCTCCCATCTAAGTGAAGTGCTGATACATGTTTAACAGTAACAGGGGAGCGGGGGAGGGGAGGAAGCCCTGATGTGCAGCATTTGCTAATTTCCTGCTGTAAAGCTATCTGTCTCCACCCATTGGCCTGCTCTCTACTCCTGAAGACATCAGTTTCCTAAGACAGCCTTATGCAGAGTATGAACCACAAAGGTAAAATGTAGGTTCAGTATAATGGAGAGAAAAGAAAACTCCTTATTCTTACTCTGCAAAATAATAATCGTATTAATTGTAATAATAATAATAATAAACTATTATTAAAAATCATAATCATAATTCTCACTTATGAAGCATTTAGAACATGTCTTACACTCTGAAAAACACTTTCTATGCATCATATGATTTAACCTTCACAGCAATTTTGTTCGGAAAGTATCATCATGAGCTCATTTTTACAGAAGGGAGGAAAAGTCTTACAAAGGTTAAAGAATGGACACTGCTTTTCAGGTGGTGGCAGAGCCAGGGCAGGAATTTGTTTTCCTCTGTCTGGAGCCCCACTCTCTGTCCTCCCCCCTCCCCCCCGCCCCATACGCAGTGCCACCCAACCCCCCCGAGGCCAGATTGGAACACCTCCCTTGACTTGGCTGCCTGCTTTCCAGTCCACTGTGTTGGTAGGAATGCTGTCCCTGTTTCCTGCATTTCCTTCCCATAGCTCCCTCAGGCAGCGAGCTCCCCAGGCATGTCTGATCTCATGCAGAGCCACCCCCAGCTTCCAGGTTTGTGGCGGGGAGAATTTTGAGTTGCTGCTGCTGGTCTCTTGTTACTGCTGCTCCAGCGAGAAATTCCAGCTATGCCTGTTTTCACAACCATGTGTGTCATGAGCTGAACTGCCCTTCCCTCATTCATATTTCTATCTAAGCAGCCGCGCCTCCGAATGTGACTGTATTTGGAGATAAGGTCCAGGTGATAATGTTAAAATGAAGTTATATGGGTGGGATCATATCCAATCAGACCGGGGTGCTTATAAAAAGAGGGAGTCAAGACACGGACACACACAGGGGGGAGACCAGGTGAAGAAATGGGGAGCAGGCAGCCTTGTACAAGGAGAGTCCTCCAAAGAAACAAACCTGCCCACCACACTTTGATCTTGAACTTCTAGCCTCCAGAACCGTGAGAATACATTTCTGTTGTGTGATCCACGCAATCTGTGGGCGCTTTGTTGCAGCAGTCCAAGCAAACGAGTGCAGCCTGAATTATCCTTACCCGCAGCAAATTCCTGTTGTTAGAACAGAGGTAGTCTGTTCCGGATGCGAAACTTCTGGTGGCATGTTGTACTCGCTTCAGCTAAAACACCTATAACCCTCCCAGACTGAGACAGAGTCAAGGGGACACATAAAAGTGTTCTGAGCTGCTTGACCCGGAGAGGGGCGGGGGAGGGCACCAGACAGACGGGGTTAGGATGAGGGTAAAAGGACTCACATTTTGTGCAGGTCACTTCTGCTCTATTTGTGCCGTGTTATCCTAGCCCTCCACATGCATTATCTCATCTAGCTCTTACTTTAAAGGAAAGGAAAGAGGCACAGCAAGGGCAAATGACTTACGTCCTTAGTGCAGGAAGTGATGTATGCTTGGTAACATCCCAGGTCCATCCAGAAACCCGGTTTGGGCTATGACTCCAGGCTTCCCCGAACCTCACAATGGAGGCAGCATTTGCATGAGTGACTACAGCACAGCAGAAGAGGAAGCAGGAGGGGAAGCTCCATATGTCTGCAGGACCCATGGGACTCAGGCTAGTTCTGCCTGCGGGATCTGAGGACTCAAGATGAATGTGACTGGGTGCTGGGCCTTACAGTGGAAGTCACTTTGGTATGGAAAGGCAAAGGACGTTGCTGTGAGCCAAAGCAGAGATGGCTCCACACAGGGGCCTCGCAGGGAATGTTCAGCCTCCAGTGGGGCTGGCTTGGACAGTAGAGTGGGAAAGCATCAAAGGAGGGACATGGCCAAAAATGTGAAGATTCTCTTCCCTCACCCTCTCTGCCTGAACACCTACCTTCACCACCTGTCTTGTAATCAAGCTGAGCAGGATTTAGACCCAGGAATACCCTTCACTGCCAAGTGAATTTGTACTTCTGGCCTTTATCTGGGGACCAGTGCCCTGTGACTTGCTTTCAGGCTTCCCTAGTAAGCCTGTAAGTAATTCCTGCCTGGGTCTTCGCTCCTCCAAATGTTCCAGCCTACACGTCTGTGCTGAGGTGTATCTCCCTCTCAGAGCAGGATGTCGTCCTACCATCATTTTGACAAGGCTGTTTGATGCCAGGGACGATTTGGGGTGATCTGTATCACGTCACCTCGGTGAGGCTCGCAGATGGGACTAAAGATGGAAGGAACCAGAGAAGGAGAGCTACCAGAGAAGGGTCAGGGGTCAATGATGGGTTAGGGGAGGAGTGGTCACCAGGATGTCTATTGGGCATAGCCATCTTATCTTTGAAATACTCAATGTTTAATGGTTTGTGTTTAGGCTACATCGCAGTGTTCTTCTATTATGATGGCACGATTAAATCCTATGCACTTCTCTTACCTCTGTTTGGGAATCCTGTGACCATTAGCTTGTTTTTCACACGTACTCTATTACAATACTATCAAGTTTACTTACGGATTTAGGAAACTCCTTCCTGAAAATGCCACTTTGAAGTCTGACTTTCACCAGATAATCTGATCCCAAAACCGCTCCCATGACTAGTGACTTACAGCTCTTGAGTTCCCTTCTCACACACACCCTTGGGCAGGAAGGTGGCTCATTGGTACCAGGGTGTTGTCTTTGAGCTGAAGGAGGAGGGCAATGACTAACTAACCAGACACTTCCCTAGAATGAGGCCACTTCCTTGTTCACTCCAGCTCTTCCACCCTTGCAGAAAATGCTACATGCACCAATGAGCAGTGGTGAGTCCCTCACCTTGAAGATTTCTGGAAGAAGCATAATCCCGTAGAGCAGAATTAGCTTTGTCTTATTTGTTCTATAACCACAGTTTGGATCCCTTCTGCCTCACCCACATTTGTGCTGCAGTCATTAGTTTGGGAGCAGCCTGGAACGAGGGCAGAAGCTAGGCTTTAAAACAGACCTGGGATGTTATCAGGTTGAGGTGGACTTTCAGGTGCGGGATTTGGGCCCATCGCTTAGGCTCGTTGAGTCTTAGTCTCCTCTTCTGTAAAATGACATTCACGATACATTCTCTACAGGGTGATTGGGAGGGTTAAATGGAATATCATGGGCCAGGCCTTCAGGTAATGTTGTCTAAACATAAGGCAATGGTTCTGAGATCAGCCTAAGAGCTTTTAGCTTCAAATGGCTACCAAGCGAACAAATGTAACATGAGGCCACATTAATGCAAATAAAGAAATAAAGTGACCAGGGAAAATACAATGGAAGTTGTGCTTAATGCAAGCTGATCAAATCAAACTGAGATCCCAGTGTCACCTCCAAGAATCACACATCAAAAATGATGTTGGCAGGCAAACACATGGTCGGAGGAGAACAGCCAAAATGTGGAGGTTCTTGCAGTGAAAATACAGAAAGGATGTTTGAAAAAATTCAGATGGTTAACCCGAGGCACACAAGACTTGGGAGCACCTGCAAGGTGTCAGGGGTCACAGGAATTGCCACCAAAAGGACTCCAAAGGAAGAACTGGGTGCAACGGGTAACAAGTACGGAAGAACAGACTACAACTCAAAATGTAAAAGGAGTTTCCAATTTAACGATCCTTTTCGGGCCAGAACGAAGCTTCCTGGCCCGAATTTCCCTTGTACTACTGAGTCATGCATCTGCATACTCGTGTGCTCTCAGGCAGATGAAGGCAGACGTCACTCCACTCAGCAAAAACATGAATAGCTGCATGTATATCACAAATGGATGTCAATCACCTTTTACCAATGACCTCCATTAATCTGCTGAGGATCCTTTAAATAATTCAACTCTGCTTTTCCTGGGCCCAGGTTCAATAGGCCAGGTGCTCCACTGTCCAATGTTAATATCTCCTCATTTTGTCTTCCAAGAATGTAACCAGCAATTATTCTCTTTCTTTTGTGCATCATAAATTTTCCCTTTATTCTAGATCAGTCTGATTAAAATTATATATGATTTTTTTTCCATTAACCCTCCCTTAAGTTTCCATCTTCAGCTCCACTTATCCCCTCTTTTATTTGTCCCTTGTGTGATTTAATGTTCAATGAGTAGTTGACATTCACTGTCTCTGAATCCTTTCCTTTTGTTTCCTCTTGAACTCAAGCCATCATTTTGATCTCCCCAATGCTTCCAGATACTCCTCCCATTTCATCCCCCAAGGCTCTCCACAATGCTAATTTAATGCTCAATTCAGTCCATATGCCTTGACCTAATAGAACTTAATGCATGCTCTTCTTCCGTCTGATCGTACATTCTTCACTTGACTTCCAAGACACTCTCCCCCCACCCCGCTGGTTTCCTTCTGAGTAACTTCTTCAGAGTTGACTTGGCTTGTTCCTCTTCAGTCTCAAGACATCTAACCGGGCCTCAGAAATTGCACTTTCTTTATCTTTATCCCTGCTCTGGCAAATCTCAAATGTACATCTCTAGCCAGGACCTTGCCTTTGAACCCTGTCTTGTAGTCCAACTGCCTATTTGGCATGTCCGCTTGGAGGCTAAAGAGACATATCTAATCTGACATATCTAAAACTTACTTCCTGCTATTGCCCACTTATCACTCCATCCGTGCCTACTAAAACCTTTTCACTTCAATTAACAGTGACTTCACTTTTCTACTTGGCTGGGTCAAAAACTTCAGAGCCATTTTTAACTCTTTTCTCTCAACCTTCAGATACTCTCTGCCTGACTGTTCTTGAACTGGGGCATCAGTCTTCTCCTACACTCAGGCTGGAACTTACATCACTCGCTCTTCTGGTTCTCCAACATTTGAATTTGGACTGGAGCTTCCGGTTGGTTCTGCTGATTCTCAGGCCTTCAAACTCAGATTGGAGCTGTATCACTGGCTCTCCTGAGCTTCTGTCTTACAAAAGGCAGATCATGAGACTTCCCAAGATCCATAGTCACATAAACCAGTTCCTCATAATAAATCTCTAGATATATAGAAACAGACAGACAGCTCCTATTGGTCTGTTTCTCTGGTGAGTCCTGACTAATATAGAAAATCCTGTTAACTCCTTATTCTTCAAAAATCTAGATTTTGATCATTTATTTTACTGCCTCCACTTTTTCTTGACCCAAGCTATTGTGGATTCTCACTGGGTTATTGCAATAACTCCTAAATGTTCTCTCTCTCTCTACCTCTCTCTCTCTCTCTTTTTTTAAGACGTGAACCAAGAGTGCTCTGTTCATAAAAGCAAAAGTAATTAATGACAAAAACAAATCAGTTCACATAATTTCTTAGCACAAATCCTCCAAAAAGTTCATCATTCAAAATAAAATCTGCTTTATAGACACACCAAGAATGCTCTCGTTTGGGATTTTATGTATACTCGTCCTTCTACCAGGACTATTGCTCTCTCTGTATTTTCATAGATGCTTCTTCATCTCCTTCAAGTCTTTACTCAAATATCATTCATGCCTTCCTTGAACACCTTTTGAAATGGATACACCCCTCCCAGTCCCAGTTCCCATTAACTCACTTACCTGCTCTCCTTTCATTCACAACATTGGTCACTATCTGCCTTATATATTTTCCTTTGTTTACCTTCTATCTTTTTCCCATTATATTATAAAGTTAGTGGAAGGATTTTTGCCCCCTCTTTTGTTCTATAGTCTACCTCTTGTAGGGAAATAAACCTAGATTAGAATAGGTACTTCAGGCCACACCTACGGGAAAGAGGAGAGAGCAGTTATGGGAACCCAGTGAAGCTCGGGGTACCTACCAGGAAGGACAAGGGTGGAGAGTGAATCCAGGGGGTAAATGGAATGTACCAAACAGACCATAGGCAGTGAAACAGAAAGAGAGGCAATACCTTAATATTCATTAGAAAACTCACTACTCCTTGGGTTTTCTTCACCTGAATGAATTCCAGGTGCTTCTGTGATGACGAAGAGAACTTGGCAGGGAGACATTGATCTAAGGTGTTTGTTTTCCTGCTTTCATTTTCTTTCATTCATGTCTTTCCAACAAGAATGACATTGGAGAACATGCATTTGACTTGCAACACCTGTCCCAAAAGGGTTTTTTGATGGTTTGGCTAAATGCACACAGTGCAGTAAGCAGAAATGTAACAGAGGCATTAGAGATGTATGTTGCACTTACGTGGAGAAATGTGGGGAAAGGGAGGTTTCTACTGAACTTCTGGGCACTTCTGAAGAACAATGATTAGGTTAATATCAGATTTTGGCTTTCCTGTCTAAACAGCATCAACCTCCCTGAACGGGAGTCTCACAACACCTAAGCATTTTTACTGAGCTCACAATCACCTGGGACCTCATAGCCCACACTCTGGTCCCTAACTATCTAAACTTGTGGTTTGGGGTCCTAGATGAACTTTCTCAGGCCCTGCTTTATTTGTAACTCAGACTCACTCAGCCCTCTCTGATGATAGTCTGATACCTTAAACCAAATCCTAAACTTAAGTTAAATGTTTAAACTAAATTAAGAGCCACATTTCTTCGGTTTCACATTCCCCTTACTAGTTCTAAAGAAATTCTGTTGCTGATAGTCATTTACTCAAGTCCGTATTTTTCAAAGTAAAGGTTGTAGGAATTTCTAAATGTTATTCTAAGTTGCGTATTCATCCTCTTCAGTTTACCACCAGATGCGGGGAACATGAAAAAAATCTCAAAGGAGAGAAGAACGTCTGAAATGTTTTGGGACTCAGCCCACCGCTTTCTTATTACTAAAGCAGTGTAAGTTACAAACTTGTCTGGACCTCATTTGGCATCTGTAAAGTGGGAACGATAATACTAGCACTTAGTTTATTGTTCTGTTACATAAGGACTGACTGAGTTCACATCTTTGAAGTAGCTTAGCATAGCACCCGGCACAGAGTAAGAACGATACGAGTGTGTGTTGACTAAAATATATAGGCTTCATTTCAACTTTCACTTTATACCTTTTTTCCCCTTATTCTGCTAAAAAAAATAAAATGAAACCTCAGCTTTTGGAAATAATATAGCATGCTCTACAAGAATATACATATAAGCTGACATTGTTTTCAGAGAAGCCATTTTTAACTTAATTCATAAAATAAATGAACTAGAAGGTATGTTAGACAGGATGATATGCCCCTGTCCCCCAAAGATATTCACGCCCTAATGCCTAGGACCTGTAAATATGCTTCATTACACGGCAGAAGGGCTCAGAAAATGTGAATAAATTAGGACCTTGAGATAGGGAGAGTATCCTGGATTACTCCGGTGAAGTAAAGCTAATCCTTAAGAAAAGAACGGTTCCCCACTGTTGTCAGAGGGAGACATGGTCAGAGAGGACATGCAACATTGCTGTCTTGGGGGATGGAAAAGACATCATGAGCCTAGGAGTGTGGGTGGCCTCTTGAAGTGGGATAG
The DNA here is from genome assembly GCF_023065955.2 of Ursus arctos. Lineage (NCBI taxonomy): Eukaryota > Metazoa > Chordata > Mammalia > Carnivora > Ursidae > Ursus > Ursus arctos. Next base: position 8,017,610 of record NW_026623111.1, on the reverse strand, counting down.
GGTAAGGAAACAGATACTCCCCTAGAGTCTCCAGACATTATGATTTTTTTTAAAGATTTTTAAAATTTATTTATGAGATAGAGACACCAGCGAGAGAGGGAACACAAGCAGGGGGAGTGGGAGAGGAAGAAGCAGGCTCCCAGCGGAGAGGATACTGATGTGGGGCTCGATCCCATAACACTGGGATCACTCCCTGAGCTGAAGGCAGACGCTTAACCGCTGTGCCACCCAGGTGCTCCTAGACATTATGATTTTTAACTCAGAAAGATGTGTGTCGACCTCGTGACCCATAACTGCACGATAATAAATGTGTGTTGTTTGAAGCCACTGCGTTTGTGATCACCTGTTACTGCAGCAAACAGAAAACTAATACAGGCGGTGGGTCTTGACTCATGAGAGGATTCTCACGTCATGCAATGGTTCCAGCAGTAATTGTGTATCTACACTGATTTACTTTTTTGAGAGGTGTTTGTGAATGATGCTTTTAGTTATGAGTTTGCACTGCTTCCATTTCACCAATCCTTCAAAACTGAGAAAGAGAAACACCACAATGTAGTTAAAAGACAACAAGCTTTAGTATTAGACACACCAGCTCTGGTCTTAGAGTTGCCAGACTTGCCAGATAATTTTTGAGTATGAGTATGTTTGATGCAAAAATTACAACAAATTGTTTTTTAAAAAGTGTGCATTTTTTTATCTGAAATTCAAATTCAACTGAAGGCTGTGTCCTGTATTTTTTTCTGGCAAATTTACCTGTGCTAGAAAAATAATTGTCATACATATAAAGGACCCTAGGGTGTCAAACACGGCTGAATACTGGAATGTCCTGGAGAGCCTAGAAAAATCCCAATCCCCAGCTCCAGGGATCTAATGATAACTTAATCATTATCCCTGGGGTTAGGCCACAGGCACGAGCGTGTTTCTAGGTCTTCAGGTGATTTCCAACATGCAGGTAGTAACTCAGACAGTGGCTCTCGAACTATAGTATGTAGAAGAATCATCAGGGAACTTGCAAAGATGCAAATTGCTGGTTTAACCCCCGAGATTCTGAGTCAGTAGGACTGGAGGGATTCAAGATTTTCTGTTAACAAGCAACCCGGGTGACTCTGATGAAAGATTTGTGACTCACACTGAGAGAAACCTTGACTTTACCTCTCTGAATCTGTGGTGACAACGTTAAGTATAGTGAAACTCACTGCACAAGTTTTATGAGGATTATATGACTTATGTATATATGCTGAAGAAATTATCATAAATTGCTGAAAAGATAGTCATCTGAATCATTCTCTTCTTCCTAAGTTCCACTGTTGCCCTGAAGGTTTTCTTGATTTCTTTAGCTGTTTGGAGCCCCACTTTTCACCTCTACCATTCCATAGGACCAGGGGTTTACATCATATATCTTAGTCCAAATTAAACACCATCTTAAGTTGTTCTCTCTGATTTCAGGGGTGCTGATCTTGTCTTCCCAATGGGTCCTGAGTGTTCTAGTCATGAGTAGAGGTAACAAGAATCACCATGTTGTTTTTCGGATTAATGATCCAAAGAGCCTGAAAACTTGGTATTTTTATCTCCATTGTCCAAGACAATGCCACGCCTCCTTGTCATTCCCATCAGGACTTACTAGCTCGGTGGTGAGGCAAACATATCAAACTTTGCCTTTTCAACTCCAGGCCAGCTATGCTTTCATTCGCCCGCCCGCCTCTCCTGGAAACAGATCCAGTCTCACTAACCCTTTGGTGCACGTCCCCCGCCCTCAGGACGTAAGCCCGGCCAGCAGCACGTTCCCACCAACTGAATGACCCACACGTTATGGAAAACACACTGCCACGGAAGGAGGACTTTTTCCTCCTCTTCCTTGATTCTTGGCGCCTGCACTTTCACAATGCCTGTTTGGAAGGACATGAATCCAAGCAGGCAGGCATCCGTCCTCTATCCCAGGGCCACCTGGGGCTTGCCTGAATGGCTCAGGCCCACTGGGTTTGAGAGTCAGGAAATTACTGGCTGCAGGGTCAACCAGGCCCTTCTTAGAAAAATAGCTCACATTGTTCTGCCCGCAGGGAATAATATCTACCCAGATTCGAAGGCTGCTCTGAGGAACAATGGCAGCACTTACCAGGCCCAACCCCCACTCTACCAAACAGATATGGCTTCCCACGGTAAAGGCAACTAACAAAAGTTTTTCAGTTGATGTGAGGAATATTTAATAAGTGAAACAGACTGGATTCTACGTGTGGTTTTCATTTCTACAAAGCTCTCAAGCTAGTGTGCCTTGTGTACGGGCAAAAGCAGAGATTTTGGAGTTGTTAGAAAGATCTGTCACTTAATAGACGTAAGACTCTGGATAAGTGTCTTAAACTTTCTAAGTTTCTATCATCAGGGTGCACTCTAGAGGACACAGTCCCTTGTCTTTAGTCCCTACACAGACACCGTAGTCCTGAGAAATATGTTTCTGTTGCTGACCATGAAGAAGTTCCAGTGGTCTCCCCAGGACTCTGACGGACAGAAGCCCACACCTGACCAATGGTCACAGGCCTAGGATACTCAAGACCATCCATGGTGTCACCCTTGGTAAGCTGAGCCTTCCTGGCACTGGTGAGAGCCCTCCTGACACACTCGAAAAGCATGCTTTATTTTTGATGGCCACCAGCTAAGTCATCTCGAGATACCTGGAGATTGTGGCAGTCATGCTTCCTCTACATCTGAGGTCACCTCCATGTCACCAGGATGCAGACCCTAAATGAGAAGGGTGTAAAATATGCTGGGTGTAGCGCCCAGCCCCTGGGAGGCTGTTCAGTGAAGGGTGATGTGTCTGAACCTAGAGGCAGGCCCGGGGCCATAGAAATTTAAGTTTGCCATGATGTTGGCAAATCATAACCCAAAGCCAAGGCTGAGGTCTGGCCAGTCCCTAGGGCAATTCCCTTATCTTCTCTGTATCTCTCCACCTTATTATCTTACATAAAGAAAGAATATTTGTCTCACCAGGTGATTGTTATAAAAGAGGGTAGGCCATTCATTCTCTTGTAATCATTACAGTCTTTATCAAGCCTCTCTGCTCCAGAAATATCATGGACCGATTATGAATAGAAGAGAATTACCTGCCAAGACATAGACTGGGTTGGTAATATTAGCTTAGTCTCACTTTCTTCATCTCTCACGTGGTAATAAAATCACAATATTCACAATAAATATTAAATGAGATTGGTTGTAGAAAACTGCTTTGTAAGCATTAGGGACTTAAGAATGTTCATTTTTGTTTGTTTGGTTGCATTATTTTTGTTGCTTTTTTCCCGTCTTCTGTCCTAATACCCAGGGAGGAGGACAGACACGTTGGGTCAAAGAAGATGATGGCTATGGCTTTCAGAAATGGACTGAGGAAAGCCAGCTGGGCAGGCAGGTGGAGCACATTAGAATCAGCATTAGGCAATGCAAGAAATTCACCATATCTATGTCTAATATTAGGCATCAGGTAGCGTCCCAAGGAAGCAGGAGATTTAGGGCCAGTTTGGCAGTTAGACCGGGAGGGACCCAGTTTCTGTTATGTCAGCACAACACGAGGAGTCTTAAAATTAAGAAAAATCAATTTGGTATATGGTCATAGTTGGTTTAATTTATTCATTTTGCAATATTTATTGTTTGCAATATGTCTCAGGCAGTGTGCTAGGCATTTGCAATACAGAGATGAGAAAGAACGGCAGTCCTTTCCCTTATAGAACTAGCATAGAAAATGGTAGGAAGGGGTGCCGGGGTGGCTCAGTAATTAAGCGTCTGCCTTCTGGGATTGAGCCCCACGTCGGGCTCCCTGCTCCACTGGGAGCCTGCTTCTTCCTCTCCCACTCCCTCTGCTTGTGTTCCCTCTCTCATTGGCTACCTTTCTGTCAAATAAATAAATAAAATCTTAAAAAAAAAAAAGGAAATGGTAGGAAGACAGACATAAAAATAAAATAACAAAATGTACCACAAACGTGTACTTCAGGCATTTATTATTGCTCAGCATTTTTTTCCTGTAACTTTGACCATTTCATAAAGTGTGGATGGATCTGATCTAACCCCTGCCCCCCAAGATTCATACATAAATAGAACGAATCAGAATATGTTTGGTTGATAAATGTATATATTGCTTTTCTCCTGAATCTATTGAGATTTCTCTAGGAACCAGAGAAGGTAACCTTTAAGAGGAGGGCTCGTTTCCCAGAAGAAGTGAAGGAACAGTGAAGATCCAGATCTGGGACAGGGCACGGGGAGTTTAAGAATCTTAAAAATCATCGTTACAGCTAGAACAATGCTAGTAGTGTGTGCACGTGCATGCATGCTGGGATTGAGGCAGGGAGGGCACGTGAGGATAGACTTCCACCACTGTCACTCGATGGCTTTGACTATGTCACAGCATCTTTCATCTGCGGATTAGAAATCCTCATACCTAGTTCATAGGGATGATGTGAGGTTTAAATAAGATGAATAGGGTCATAGCTGTGACGGCACCTGTCTGCTTAGAGCACACGTAAGGCAAAGAGCCTGAAGTTTCTCCTATGCTGCTACTTGCACTTGCTACCAATTATCTGTAAATGAGGCACACACGTGCCTCAGTCTGCCCCTACCCCCCGTGCTCCAGCTCTCTGAGTTACCTCTGCTCACTGGGAGCGATCCTGGAAAGGATCCCCAGCGTCCCAGCAGTGCAGCAAGAGAGCATCTGAGCTGACCACCTGGCTCAGGTCAGGCAACAGGCAACCCGGCAACAGACCAACAGCCCGGCATCCACAGGGCAGGTGTGTCGGTCACTCAGTTCCTCAACATGCCCAGACAGAGTCTGTAATGCAAGGTTGGCTGGGGACCCGGGGGGGGGGGGGCTCCCAAGGGCTCTCTTGTGTCAACACCACCAGGTGGAAGGAGGAACACATCATACCATTCCCCTTTCCTCGAACCAGGGTGAGAACCACTTCTTTCTGGGGTAATACGGTCTCCCTCACATATCAGCTAGTGCTGATTAAAGTCCTTAGTACAATGCCTGACATACTGTAAGCAGGGAATAGAGTAATAATGGATAACTATTACCTTATATGACAATTATATGAAAGAATACCTTAGAACGTTCAAAAGTAATATGCGAATATAAGGGCTCAGTGCAAAGAAATTCATTAGTTCAACTCATATTTACTGAGTGACTGCTGCATGCCAGGTCCATTTCTAAGCACTGGCAAAAGAGCTGTGCACACAGTTATATAAGGGTTACAAAGGGTCACCTGGGTAGCTCAGTGGGTTAAGTGTCCAACTCTTGGTTTTGGCTCAGGTCGTTATCTCATGGTTGTGAGATTGAGTCCCGCATCATGTGGGGCTCCACATTCAGCATGGAATCTCTTTAAGATTCTCTCTCTCTTTCTCCCTCTGTCCCTCCCCTAGGCTCACGTGCTTTCTAAATAAAATTAAATAAATAAATAAATAAATAAATAAATAAATAAAATCTTTAAAAAAAAGAGTCATGAAGTGGAAAGAATAAATTAAGTCAGGAAAAACAGCACCCCTGCTCTTACAAATCTTAGCTACTACTGGGAGAGGTGGACAGCAGAAAGCAAATAAGTGAATAAATATGCCGCCTAATTGCAGATGGCGATAAGTGCTATCAAGAAAAATAAACCAGAGCACAATCACTGGGAACGACAGGGAGCCACACTGGGGGGGACTGTTTCAGAAATGGCTGTCAAAGGAGGTCCCTGAGGATGTGGAACCTCTGAACGAAGCAAGTGTGTGAGCACAACAGAGGTCAGCAGAATGAGATTCACAGAACCAAAAGAAAATGCAAAGACCCTAAGACCGGCATAATCTTGACATACTGAAGGGATTTGAATATTAGCAAAAGAGGTGGTTGAAGTTGTCTGATTTATTCTATCTTTTGAAGTTGGAACCACGAAACTTGTGAATAGACTGATAGCATCACGTGAGCAAAAGAGAAGAGTAACTGAGTGAATAGTGTTGGTATTTACCAAGACGAGGGGAGAATCAGAGGAGGAGAAATGTTGAAACAGAAGAGGCAAGAGCTTTATTTTGTATATGGTAAGTCTGACAAGCTTATTAGAGGTCAAGCGGAGATACTGAACCTGCAGCCCAAGGACAAGGTCAGAGTTCAAGTCACTGTCACATAGTAGGTCTGTAAAGCTGTAGGCTCAGATAAGATCTCCAGGGAACGTCCGGGTAGAAGAAAGGGCTGACCACAGAGCCCTGAAGACTCCAGGGTCTCTAGAGGGGAAGGACGGAGGAGACAAAGAAGGGGCCACTGAAGGAGAAGGAGAAGTAAAAGAGTGTGGGATCCTGAAGGCAAGTGAAGAATATTTTAAGCAGAGACGAGTCACGTATGTCCCACACTGCTGAGAGGCTGACTGCATGGAGAGCTGGAGAACTGACCTTTGGATTTGGCAAGATGGGGATTGTTAATGACCTTTATGAGAGCGGCTTCAGACAACAGTGGTGGCGAGATAAGGAGAGAACAGGAAGTGAGAAATTAATTCAGCAAATAAATTTCTTGAAGACCTTTGCTATAAGACAAAGCAGGAAAATGTTGCAGTGCCTGGAGGAAGTTGTGAGACGCAAAGATTGTTTAGGGAGGATCTTGCTTTTTGAGATGGGAAATATAGGGCTTATCAATAATTCAGCAAACAAGGACAAATCATGTTGAAGGAAGACAGGAGACAATGTCAGCACGAAAAAATGTGTCTGAATGGCAAAAGCAAATGGAGCCCGGCATGCAAGTCATAGGCGTGGCCTTGGATAAGATCAGGGACAGCCCATGTGCTGGTGTAGGCATAGGGTGTGAAAACGGGGCTGACTTCACGTGAGCTGAATCTTACTCTAGTGCCTGGCCCCATGTGGACACCTCTGCATGCCAGTGTCTTCTTGCTGTCTGGATGTGTAACTCTGTCCACAGAATTCCATGTGATATTAACAAGGACTCTAACAAGATTAGAAACGTGTTCTGCAACCCAAGAATTAGTACTTAGAAAGTCCTTGACCTTGCTTTGCTCTACAAGAGAGTTTTCCATGAGTTCTTTTTCTTTGCCAGCCACACTCCATTTTAGTAAGTTTCCTGGCAGGCTTGGGTACTCATTGAAAAACATTATGGAAGTTTATCAATCCTTCCACTCCTTTGGGGTCTATCACAGGAGAACAGTGAAATGACTGTCTGGGAATAACTGAGGAGTTCTAAAAATTCCCTGAATGAAGAGGGGAATAAGGACAGAAGCATAAGAAATTAGTTCTTATGAGTGCCATTCCTTGAAACCCAGGTCTTGGGAAGTTAGTTTGATAATTACTAAGTATTTTCTTTGCAAGAGCTCACACTTTAGAGAGAAAGGCCAGTGCCTGCATTCCCGTTCCCCCCATGATCTGCATGTAAGAAATGTAACCTCTCTGAGACTCCATCTCTCCGTGAGTAAGATGTTACTAACAAGCATCCCTCGGGAGGAAGCAATGGCTGGTTTAAAATGTCCATAAGTAGGGGCGCCTGGGTGGCTCAGTCAGTTAAGCATCTGCCTTCGGCTCCGGTCATGATCCTGGGGTCCTGGGATCGAGCCCTACATCAGACTCCCTGCTCAGTGGGGAGCCTGCTTCTCCCTCTCCCTCTCCCTGCACCTCTTGTTTCTGCTCATGCTCTCTCTCTCTCTCTCCCTTTCTCTCAAATGAATATATAAATCTCTAAAAAAAATAAAATAAAATGTCATAGGTAGAAGTCTGGGCCTACAGCAGGTGCTAATTTAGGTCTATTTCCCTTGAATTCATCTTTTGAATTTTAAGTAAATGAAGTATATTGATAAAATTGATTGAATAAACGGAATGTTAGCAGAAACTTGGAGTTTCAGACAGTTTCAAGGTACTATCTATAATACAGAAATCACAGAATTGTGCCTGCCCTTCAAGGTATAAATGTATACAGACGTTATATCTTATACAGACATGTCATATATCATATATAAACATGTATAGACACACATGTATCATATATATACGTACACATACATACAATACCCTAGTACAGTTAACGCCATAATCACCACTAGCATTTACCTGCATTGTACATGGTTGAGATTTTGATATTTGTAGAAATGAGTTAAAGAACACGGTATTAATTCTGCAGTCCTCTAACTCACATGAAGATTTTTTCTGTGAAATGTCCCATAAGGTGCTATGGTGACACGTATTAGGTCCAGTGCCTCTCCCCTTGCAGGCACAGTAACATAGTTAAGAATCCCAATCACACATCATTCATTACGTCATTCAACACTCTTTGAAGCACAAGTATACGGCAGTATCAAGGGAAGCAAGGCCTTCCCTTTTCAATAGTATATTCTAATGGAACGGTGGATAACGTAAACAACTCCAGATAGCCAATTAATACGCTTAAATATATACCATAAAACATAGCAAGTATAAAAAAAAATGGGTTTCAGGCAAATTTCATGTACCTCCCGAAGTTCTGTTCCCCCGGTGGTTGGGAAACTGCTGTCCGCAGGCCCGATCCATGCCAGGTCTCCGTTTTGTAAGTGAAGGTTATTGGAACACAGGCCTGTCTGTGCATGTGCATGTTACCTCTGGCTGCTTTCCAGCTACAGCAGCAGAACCGAGCAGATGCAAGAGAGACCATAAGATCCACAGAGCCAAAAGTAGTTACTATGTGGCTCTTTACAGAACAAGCTTCCTGGTGCACGTGTGATACTACACTGAGCACAACACAAGCAGAGCTTTATAGCTAACTCCATCAGTGAGGCCAGTTTTGGCTGTAAGCAGCAGGGAAATTATATACTCCCACGTAAGGAGAAGTAGGCAGCATGGGAGCCCCAGCATGGGAGCAGTTAGCTGTCAACTGTCCTCACCAAGAGCATGGATTCTTTCTTTCTTTCTTCCTTTCTTCCTTTCTTCCTTCCTTTCTTTCTCTCTCTCTCTCTTTCTTTCTTTTTCTTTCTTTCTCTTTCTTTCTTTCTTTCTTTCTTTCTTTCTTTCTTTCTTTCTTTCTTTCTTTCTTTCTCTCTTCCTTTCTTCCTTTCTTCCTTTCTTCCTTTCCTTCCTTCTATTCTGATATGTTCAGTGTGACAACCCAGCACGGTTGTCCTAGTTCCAGACGTCACACAGAATGACAAAGTCTAGGTGCAGACAAACAAGCACCCATGCCTTGTGCCCCATCTTAAGAATCAGACAAACCCCCCTAGGTCCTCCCAGTAGACCTCTCCTTATACTGCCGTTGGCCAAAGTTGTGTAGCCTGCCCTTTTCCAAACTGGTCACTTACCAGGGAGTCAAGACAAACAAGACCCGGCTGAATTTGATCCTGATTCCCATCCTGGGGCTGAGGAGGGACCCACTTTCTCCTGAAACAGGAAATTGCTCCCTACCTAATGAAAATTGGGAAAATTTTCTATTAAAATGAAAACAGGGGCAGTAAAGGACACCAATGATGGCCGCGACGTGAGCTGAAATAACAAATGATAGACTTTTTTACAAAGGATTACACATTAAACGGAGCATGAGCGTGTGAGCTCCACCAGGACAAGCGTTCTGGTCTGTCTTCCTCACTGCTGTTGTACCAGTGCTGGGATAGCATGTAGTAAGTACTCGAGAAGTATCTGTCAGATGCATTCCTGATTAAACATATGAGTGTGTTTTGCAGAGTTGGTTAAGGAAGGAAAAGTCTGAATGAAAAGTCATTAAACCATGAAAAGCAGTAGTGGCGATGTGACATTGCCAGACACTTGGTCTGAGTGATCTCGGCTCTCTACACAAGAGCTAATGAGAAAAGCCAGCACCAGGCAAAGACGAGTTCTAGGAGATGAGAATGATAATCCAGCTTCTCACTTTAAGTACTGGCCAGAGCCCTGGGGAATCATAAAAAGGTAGAGAAATATTTGCAAAGTAGGCCATTTTCAACAAGTATTTCTCACGGCCAGCCCCATGCTTGCTTATGTAGGTCGTACAGAATTAAGTAATTCAGCAACTTGAGAACTTTCACTGTGCCTGCTCACTGTGTCGGACTTTGGAATAAAGGAACAAACGAACAACGAACGACAAGGTCCCTGCCTTCGGGAAGCATATATACCAGAATGAAGGAAAGATGCATCGGGTTGGGATTCCTGGAGAAGGTTACACATCTCAGCTGAGACCTGCAGAATGATCGGGAAGTTTTCCAAGTTACAAAGGGCAGAGGAGTGAGCCATGCAGAAGAAGCCACCCACTCAGGTTCAGAGATGAGAATGTGTCAAGCAAGCTGAGTCTTCACACATGCCCTCGAGACATTCAGACTCTGGGCTAGGCGTCAGGAGACCCAGGTATGAAGCCCAGCTCTGACTGAGACCAAGTCACTTCGTTCATTCATTTACAGTCTCTCCCAGGTGGAGAGATGCTCAAGGCACTTTAATTTTCTGATGCCTCTGGTGTATTAAAAATTAAACAAAGAAACCCTTGAAAATATTTCCATGTAATACTGACTCCTTTTAGAGAAGAAAATATCACTATAACAATTATCTTAAGATCAGGTTTTATGAAAACAATTCATTAGGTCACTGTATCAGGAGTGGCCAGAAAATGGGATAACATTATATTTCTACGAAGAACTATCCCTCCCCCCCAAAATTCTGCAAGTTTGTATATTATTGCATATTCAAGTTCTTGTGGAGGCAGTAACAAAGGTCTAAATGTGAGGACATTGTTTATTGTAAGACTCAGGTCCACATTACAGTACCTGATTGAATTTAGTGACTATTTACAATTTATTAGTACATTCTAGGAACATTCTAGGGCTGGGTGTGGAGACATTGGTGCGCACGAAACAAGTATAACACGGCCCTCACGGTCCGGACAGCCCCCGGGGAAGATGGATTTTAAAGAAACATCAATAATTCTATAACTCCACATCATTCTAAGTGCTTCAGTGAAAAAAAAAACAGTCTCTCTCTAGGTCTCAGTTTCTACATGTATGGACAGAAAGTGTGAGAAAATATCACCGCTTAGTTAATCCTGGTTTACAGCTTCTATCAGCTACTCGGTCCATGGAGACAAACCTGCTCAGAACAAGTCAAATAAAAGGCATAAAGGGATGATAATCAAAGGACAAATGGCTTGGTTAGGAAACACAGTAAGGCGGAGCTAGAAGCTTCTATTCAAGTCAGAAGACAAGATGAAGTCAGAGTTGGAAAAGAAGAACGAACGGAAGGAGGAATGGCAGAAACGTCCTCCAACATGAACAGGGAGTTTTTTAAAGCCAAAGGGCTATGGGGGGGGGTACCCATTTGCATCCCATAACTTCACAGATGAGCAAAATCGGTTTAGAAGAGGCTAACAGATCCATCCAGAGCCAACAGTGAGCTAGTAGTGCTGAAATTTTAAGAATAGTATTTTATGGAGATGGTAGACTTGTTGATTTTCCAGAAATACAGGTTAGCTGAGTCAGAAAGGTCATTCCTCCAGGCCGAGCAATGCCCCAGGGTACGTAAATGTTTCTCATCCGAGAAGAACAGAAACAGGAGCAGACTCAGCCTCGGTCTTTAGAGGTCAGGAACCTAAACCCCAGAGAGATTGGTATATCTGGCCGATGAATAATGTTAGCAATAAACAAAAACTGGGAAGCCGGGCAAGTGGAAAAGGAATGAGGAGGAAGGCACTTAAAATTCAAGCACTACCGTCCTTAGAAAGGATTATAGAATTTCTGATCTTAAACTCCTCTACTGAGTAGAGACGCTGTTTTCTTGACTCGAGCTATTGCCTGCAGAGGCTGGGGCATCCTGTGTTTCTTTCCCTCTGTGGCCTCTGAACCAGTTTTCAGGTCTCAGCTCCTGAGAGCAGGATCCTGAGAGAAGTCAAGAGAGCCAAGAGGAAAACCTCCCAGCAGGTTTTCCTGATGCCCAAACTCAAGGACACTCATTTGTACTTTCAGGAAAATGCAGAAAACTTGACTCCTTTTTTAATCCCTCCACCAATTCAAAAGGAAGATGTGTCATTTCCCTTTGATCCTGCAGCGTAAACTTCCCTAAGAACGATACCATGTGGCTTGAGGATGAAAGGAATCTCAGAAAGTAATTTGTTCATCAGGACACTAAGTGTATTTTAACTTCTGCCACCAACATTTGCCTTCCTCTTCACTCTCGTCTAATAGTTGTGGTTAGATGTTCATCTCACACACACATTTTGACTATATACTGTGTATTTCTTCTGTCTTACAGTGTCACCATCCCAATTTACGACAACAAAATCGAGATAAATTCTGCACCAGCTAACATTTTCCACATGCTTGTCATTGCAATTTTCTACAAGTCATGGGGTGTGATCAGGACTTTGCCCTGGAATACATCTATGCTCTTTTGAAATAAATATCTGAAGTAGTTATTAAAATGGGAAGCTTTTCTTAGCCATTTGGAGTTCGCCAATTACATTTAGATCCATTATTTCTCATCATGCACTCAAAAGCGTTAAACTCCAGCAATGGTACACCATTTACTTAGGAGGAAATTGACGGCCAGAATTTCTCGCTGACCTCAGAAGCTGTGGCCCAAAGTACCTCGATTATTCGCTCAAGGCCATGCATCTCCTGAGTGTGAAGAGGGGCGGGCTGTCACTCCGGATTCGGGATAGTGAACACCGTGCTGTCCATGACACTGTAGCTTATTAGGAAAAAAAATAAGCAAATCAGTAAATAAACACATGGGTAAATAAGAACGAATTTAATTACTACCCTTTGAATACTCTCCTTGATTACAAAGAACAATCACACATCTCATTTCAACCTGAGAAAATTCCAATGAACTTACAGAAAGAGGAAGACAGCACTGAATTTCAAAAGGACAGAGTTCAGAATCTAAGTTAGTGTGAGCTGAACATTTTATATTGTAGGTAAGTCCTATCTGTCTTTCTCCTCATTTAGCCCATGTGTATCTTGATAGGAAAGAATGTTCTATTGGGGCACATGGGGGGCTCAGTCAGCTAAGTGCCAGACTCTTGGTTTTGGCTCAGGTCATGATCTCAGGATCCTGGGATCAAACTCTGCATTGGGCTCTCTGTTCAGCAGGGAGCCTGCTTCTCCCTTTCCCTCTGCCTGCTTCTCCGCCTGCTTGTGCTCTCTCTTTCAAATAAATAAATCTTTATTTATTTTTTTTATTTTAATGTTTTTTTATTATATTATGTTAGTCACCATACAGTACATCCCTGGTTTCTGATGTAAAGTTCGATGATTCATTAGTTGCGTATAACACCCAGTGCACCATGCAATACGTGCCCTCCTTACTACCCATCACCAGTCTATCAAATAAATAAATCTTTAAAACAAAACCAAAAACAAAAGCCCTACATCAGGCTCCTCTCTCTCCCTCTCCCTCTTCCCCTCCTCTGGCTCTTGCTGTCTCTCTCTCAAATAAACAAACAAACAAACAAACAAAATAAATAAATATTTTTGTAAAAGGTCTATTTTATTAACTTCCTTACTCCAGGATCAATAAGTTGAATGAATCAGAGGGTTAATTTAGAATGAGGAAAAAGTTCAATATTTTGAGACTATTAAAAGACTGGCTGAGACCTCATTCTTTCCTGATATTTGGGATGTGAGTCTTTATAGAACTGATTCTGACATCATGTCAGAGAGAAAAGCAGAATTTTGGAGTCCAGAAAGACCCGGATTGAATCCCAGCTAAGCCATTTGTTAAGTGCCTACAGAAGTTTCTTAACAGTAATTAGTACCTACCTTCAGTTTCTTCATTTTTTTAAATGAAGGTAATAATTCCTCCCTAGTGGAAATGTTGTAAGGATTAGAGATAATATAGTCAATGTATCTACTTGACAGGTATTTACATGCCCTGTCCCTGGTATGAAACCTCAGGTTTAATGCCATTGCCAAAGTCTTTCCAGAATGGAAATACACTGGATCTGATTCATCTGTAACAGGCACCAATCTGATTTCCTCCTCAGCCATTACTGTGAGATCTTAGATAAGTCATCAAGGTCTTCTGGACCTCCGGTTCCCCTAGTATATAAGAAGAAAAAAAGTGGAAAGAAGGAATTTTATGACCTCAACTACTTCTTTCAGCCCCCAACACTCGATTTTACATAATTTTGGTGCAGATTTATCTTCATATGTGAATTGTATTTGGTGAAGACAGTTTTCCTAGTTATTTATACTGCGCTTTGTGGAAGTCTAGACTGCATTTCACATCATCACATATGATTTCTGTTTAGCCGATCTCTAGAGGTTGAGAGAGATGGTGTTGACAGACTGCACAGATAAGACATCATGATGTTAAGGGATAAAATAGGTGAGGACAGAATCAGGAACAGACTTGGGTGAAATTGCACACTTTAGCTAAAAGAGTAAATATGAGAAATGGGTGAGGAAATCTGAGTAACTATGCTGATGGGCATTAACAAAGAGAACAAGTAAATAAAAGTCGACATTAAAAATGGTCAGGAAATTGCAAAATAATACAATCTGTCCTGCCAGGAAGTGTTTTTTTTTTTTCAGCCTATCTTCTGCACTGCCATTTAATGATCTCAATCTTCAGTAGGCTTCTTAGCAGAAAATTTTAGGTGTAAAGGGAATGAGGATCATGGAGCTGGAAAATATATATGGAATTCTAATTCTAATTCTCCATGTGCTCTCCCCAATTTTGAGTCATCAAATGAAATTGTCACTGTGTGTCCATTTCTACAGGCCATACTATCTGATAGCCATTGCAGCGTGATCTTAGTTAAGGTAACCAACTAAACCCTGCACCATGTACAAAATGCAATGCATCTTTAGTCAAGGGTAGTTCTAGATTACAGATGGGTTTGGGCGTGGAGGAGCTGGGATACAAGTTTGCTCCATACAGTGATTCAGGAACCCAAGATGATGGCAGTTCTGCAGCCTCCAATAGGAAGCTTGTCTGAATTGTCAAAGAACATTAAGGGCCCTCCATGGCAGGCTTTCATGGGCTCAGCCTGGGTGCAGCCCATAATGCTTCCCCTACTTCCCACTACAGCAAAGACCTTCTTATGGCCACACGTAAACACAAGGAAGGTAGAAAGATTTGGCTGGCTCTGCAAACAGGAAGAAGAAGATAGTGGGAGTGGGCAGCTCGCAGACTGTCATGGGCAGGAGACCTAAAGGAAGTTTCAGCACCATTGTGGACACAGACATGTCAAATTTCTCTTATACATGGCCCACTGCCTCCCACCCAACCAGAGAGACCTATAAGCAGAGAATACTGAGAACATGAAGTGGGAGATAACTGATTTGCAACTAAGAACACCCAAGGAATTGCTTTAGAGAGTAGGTAAGAATGAGATGGACTTAACAGATGTGGTCAATACAGGAAGTGTCACTGGACAGTCCACTGGTGATTCTAGTAAAACACATCTAAAATGAACATAAAAATCTCTCCTACTCCACTGCAAACAACCTCTGCTATTGGGTTTTCAAGACAGCCAGAGGTGAAAAGTAAGCGATCCACTCATTAGAGACTGTCGTTGTCTACTTGTTGCTACCAGCATCCCCATTCCTCCAGCCCCTAGCCTGCTCTTGGTACAAGTCAGATTCCTTGTTTGTTGTCTTTCTTCCTTCCATAAACACCATGTGGCAGGATATTTTTCTGACCTGTTTACTGCTGTAGTTCCAACGCCTAGAATGGAGCAGAGCACAGCATTCAATGACTATTTGTGGACTGCATTGTACAGACTGAAGATCGAGCTGATAACCAAGGGAGACCATTCTACATGGAGCTGAATCACAAAGATGAGTAAAATGGCAAAGCCGAGAGGGACACGGAGAACGGCTCAGTCCTTGGTAGCCTGAGTGGCTCAGTCAGTTGAGCATCGAGCTCTTCGGTTCAGCTCAGGTCATGATCTCGGGGTTCTGGAATTGAGCCACAGGTCAGGCTCTGTGCTTGGCAGGGAGTCTGCTTCTCCCTCTCTCTGCCCCTCCCCCTGCTTGCTCTCTCTCTCTCTCTAAAATAAATAAATAAGTTAGAAAAAAAAGGAGAGAGAGAGAGAGAGAGAGAGAATAGCTCAGTCCAGACTTTCTATACAGTATTGAAGAAATAGAGGTTCGGGATAGGGAACTGAATTTTCCAAAATGACATAACAAATGTCGAAACATGTTTTCCAATGCAACATGGTGACTTTCCAATATGCTAGTGCCAAACTAGGCCATTATTTAACTGTAAACAGATTTTGGAATTTTTTTCTGTTGTTGCTTTTGCTTTCACTTACTGTGATTTCATTTTTATTTAATATTGTTATTTCCTCTTATTGGCAAAAATCCATGTATTGCCAGTCATCATGCAGCATTTTATGGCCATATTTCCTTTTGCAACGCAGCATGTCCAACATGGGAGACAAATTTGAAAGCTCTATGACATAAAAATACTAAGGTCCTTAAAATATAAAGATAAAATATAAAGAATTATGAAAATTCTCTAAAATAGATAAACATCTCCGCCCCCAACCCTGCCCACCCCAGGTAGAGAAGTGGGAAAAGGACATGAGCACCAGGAAATAAAATGGACCCAGAGGGAGTACAATTTCCTTGTGAATCAAAAGAATACAAAAGTGAGATTTTCTTTTCTTAGTCAACTCTATTGATTTTAAAAAAAAGAATGATAGAATCCAATGTTCACAAAGGCTCAGAGAAACAGTATTCTAATAACTGTGGAGATATGTATCAAAGACTCATTTTGTTTTCTTTTTATTTTTCTCTTTGGACTTAACATTTCCTTTCCTAGAAAATTGTCTTAACAAAATAGTCCTGGCTGAAAGCATGTAACTCCAAAGATATTGATTGCATATGTATGTGTGTGTGTGTGTGTGTGTTTTATATATATTTAAGTGATACATAGATATAAATATATAGATTTTAAAAATCTACATCTGTAGATATTTCAAAATATAAAATTTAAAGACATATCTACATGGCAAAGTCCTTAAGAACTCAGACAACTCTAGGCTCTATGAGACAAAAACACTTCTTTGCCCACACATTCTCATGCTGGGATGAACAGGAGAGAGACAGAGCTTTTATTTTTTTTAAAGATTTATTTATTTATTTGAGAGAGAGAGTGCATGAGAGTGTGAGTGGGGGGAAGGGCAGAGGGAGAGAATCTCAAAAGACCCCCCACTGAGCTGAGCTCAGGAGCCCTACAATGGGCTCCATCCCACAACCCTGAGAACCTGACCTGAGCTGAAGCCAAGAGTTGGGCACCTAAGGACTGAGCCACCTAAGCACCCCAGCACAGAGCTTGTCGACAAGCATTTGCAATACAAGTGCTCAGAAGGCAATGTGTGAAATTACAGAAATGGGAATTATAGGAGATGAATGAATGAGCTAACTTCTCTGGCCCTCAGTTCCTTCATCTAAAACATAAACACGGCTGGCATTTTCCAATGACATTTGATCTCAGGAACCTTTTAAAATTACACACTGTTCATAGAACACAAAAAGCATTTCATGGAAAGCCATGTATGCTTTTGATTGAAACTGTCTTTTAGAACAATTATTAAGGGGCATATTTTTTTAGTATTAAAGTTTAATCTGCAGTCAGCATTGAATAATATAAATGTAGGGTGAAAACATATACGAAAAGATGCACGACTTAGACCAGAGACCTCTGCCTAGATCAAACATAACTGTGGTCGGTGACAGATGTAATGTTGACCCTTTGTGCTCATGCCTCAGGGGACCCCATGGGACCTTTTAGATTTCTAAGATCTGACCCAACTTTTGTTCAGGACAGATTGTCACATACAGTAAGAATTACTCTCTTAATGCATTTAATTTCTTTTCTTACATTGATTTTGAAAGATAAATTTTAAAAGAAAAAATACTAGCACTGCTTTGTTTCCCCCTAGGATCTTGAAATTCAGGTGATCCATATCAGATTGTATTGATGGTCATCAAAATCTCTCATTTCTTTTTTTATTCCAATATATAAGGGGTAAGGGTCAAGAAAATACTTTGTAGATATGGAGCTCATAAATGTAAAACTCCATTCATTGGTAGGAGGGATTCGTCTATTGAAACATGTACCTGTCAACACCTCTAACCATTCATCCATGAAATCAGCCAGGAAACAAATATTTACTGAGTCTGTACAAAGTCCGAACCCTACCTCACATCCAGGAATATACAGTATAACAACAGAATCCTTGTTCTTACGGTGTACACATTCTATTTCTAAAGAATTGAACCAAATAGTTACACAAATATATAGTTACCCATGGAAAATCAGTACTGTGAAGGGATAATAAAAGAATTTACAGTAATGTATAACCAGGAAATTTGATCTCAACCAGAGAATTCAGGGAGATGAAGTTTGTTTAAGCTGAGCGAAGACAGGAGGGATGACAAGGAGGTAATCCGACCCCAGGCTTACCAGCCTCCTTCCTTTTCTTCTCACGCAAGAGGAACACTCCTCCCTTAGGGAATTGGGACTTGCTTTTTTTCTTTTCCCTCTGCCTGGACACCTCTTCCCAGACATCTGAAAGGCTGACTTCCTCATCTCCTGCAAGTTTTGCTTAATGTTACCTTCCCAATTAAACCTGCTTTGCTGTCTGTTCTAAAAGGACAATCTGTGGGGTGCCTGGGTGACTCAGTCAGTTAAGCATTTAACTCTGATTCTTGAGTTCAACTTAAGGTCTGAGATCCAGCCCCGTTATGGACTCTGAGCTGAGCTTGGATCCTGCTTAAGATTCTCTTTCTCCTTCTCCCTCTGCTCTCCCCTGCTCTCTCTCTCTCTCTAAAAAAAAAAGAACAATTTGTAGCCTCACCCCAGCCCAGTCCTTGAAGCTCTTAAGTTCCCCTAACACTCCTCTACTGTTGCCAATGGCACCTTCTGACTTACCCTATTTTACTTTTGTGTTTTGTTTTGTTTTGGATATTTGTTTCTTTACTTGTTTGTTGTCAAATATCTGAATTAACTTACGAGATGCAATTACCATTAGGGAAAATGTTTTCTCTGCTTTGCTCATTGATGTATTCCAAGTGTTTAGAACAGTGTTTGGATATGGTGAGATATCTTAAAATGTTAACTAATTGTTAAATTACTTAATTAATTGTACTGAATTGTAGTAAATACGCAACATAAAATGTTTGAGAGGCAGCTGAAACAGTACCCAGAAGAAAGGTTAAGCTTGAAATGAATGTATTGGGTGGAAAAAAGATTACTTTCCATATGCGAAAGTTGAAAAAGAAGAGTAAAGTAAAACTAAGGTACATAGAAAAAAGTAAATGACTCAGATATGAGATGAAACAAATTGAGAAAATCAGGAAAAGTAAAACTTGGTTGTTTGAAAAGTTCAAACAAAACCCACAAATACCAATAATAGGAATGAAAGTATCGACATCATAGGGGAGATTTTACAAATACCAACATATAATAAGAGAATACTGTGATCAACTTCAAATCTATACATTTAACAATTTAGGTGAAATACACACATTTCTTCAAGGACGCAAATACCTAAAATGACTATAAGAAGAAATTAAAAAAAAAAAATCTAAATACTTGTATATATGTTAACAAAATTGAAATGCAAAATCCATGCCCAGAGGTCTTCACTTGAGAATTCCGTTAAGCATTGATGAACAAAAAAACACCAATGCTTGGAAGGAACACTTTCCAATTCATTTTAAGAAGACAATCTAACTTGATGAGTCATTGTAGCAAGCAGAACAATGCCCCCATTCTAAAAAGTCCACATTTAAAGCCCCAGAATTTTGAATATGTTACTTTATGTAGCAAAAGAGTTTGCAGATCTGATAAAGTGAAGGATTTTGAGATGAGGAGATATTCCAGATAACCTGGATGGACCCAGTGTAAACACAAGGGTGCTTGTAAGGGAAAGCAAGGAGAAAGGACAGGGATGGACAGTGTCAGACAAGGAGATGTGACGATGGGACTGGAAGCAGAGGTCAGAGTCAATTGCAGCGATGAGGCAAGGAATGTCAGCTGCTTCTAGAAGCTTGAAAAAGCAAGCAAGCAGATTCCCCTTCTAAACTCCAGAAAGAATGCAGCCCTGACCACTCCTTGATTTTAGCCCAAGGAGACCCATGCCTCTGGCATCCGGAACTGTAAGGTAGGCAGTTCATGTTGTTTGAGGGCACGGAGTTTGTGGTGCTTTGTGAGAGTAGCAATGAGAGACCTCTATAGCCACATCTGCACGGAAAACCAGAAATTACTGCAGATTTAGTCTAGAACCCAGCAAGCCGGGGACCACCTATTTCTGGGCACAAAATCCCTTTTGGCTTGGAGTGCTTTCTTTCTTGCCCTGAAGCCTGATTGATTCAGAGGTACAATGATCAGAGTGAGGAAATCTGGTTTCTAGGTCCAAATCGATTGCTTCTCTGCTCTGAGCCCTTGAGTGAGCCATGCAATTCCTTCAGATCAACATTTTTTAATCTATAAATCAAGGGTATTGTATTAGATCAATATTTTTGAAATGACAATACAGAAGATTAATTTAGGTGGATATGAGTTGGTTTTATATCTATGTATACATATTTTATTTCCCAACTATAGCAAGTGAAGCTGGTTTCCTAGGTATTGTAGCATCTTAAAATTTCCTTTAAGTAAACAGTCAAGAAGTGTCTAAAAGAGAATAATTTAAATAAAGGTATTATGTAAATACAGCAGGACTTTGAAATGACTAACATGATGAGGGTAGTATAAGAAAAACTGAAGTGTAGAGAACAGCAGGCTAGAAAAAAATCTTGCTTCTTTACTCCCCTTATCCAATCAGTAATGAATGTATTCATTTATTTATTCATTAAATATATACATATTCATGAGCATCTTTTAAGAACAACATTCCAAGTAAGAGCACACCGGGTTAGCAATAATGAATGTGAAACAGTCCCTGACCTGGAAGCCTTCAGAATCTGTGAGAGCAGACAAGGACATGCTTAAAATGGTAATGCGCCAGGCTCAGACCTTGAACGGGACATGTACAAGGTCCTGCCAGTTTCTACCTTTGGAACCTTCAGTTTCTCCTCAAATTCCTCCTCCTCACCAGTTTCCAAAATGATCAACTTAAAACGCAGCTCTAACCGGGGCACTCCTTTTCTTTTAACCGGTGCTTGACAAAGTAGGGTCCCAAGACAAAGAGCATCCACCTTAGCACTTTTCGAAATAAAGTTTTGTTGAGAGTTTTACTGACACCCGGCCATGCCCCCTCATTGAAGCACTGTTTAAGGCAGATTTCATGCTTGCTTTTTTTTTTTTTTTTTAAAGATTTTATTTATTTATTGACAGAGAGAGACACAGTGAGAGAGGGAACACAGCAGGGGGAGAGGGAGAGGGAGAGGGAGAAGCAGGCTTCCTGCTGAGCAGGGAGCCCGATGTGGGGCTCAATCCCAGGACCCTGGGATCATGACCTGAGCCGAATGCAGACGCTTAATGACTGAGCCACCCAGGCTTCCCTAGTTTCATGCTTTCTTAAGTAGTTAGGACACAGAGTACAGGAAAACCTAAAATATTTACTATTCGGTCCTTCATCAACACTAAAATCATGATCCTGTCTTTAAAATCTTCCTTGAGGGCCCTCATTTTGCTCAGCTGAACCCGTAATTTCATAATACAGCACATGCAAAATTGTCAACACCATCCATCCACTAGCATCTTCCTGAACATACCTAACAGGTCATCCATAGCCTTAAAAGCAGGACTTCTCAAGATTTTTGGCCTAGGAAATGATATTCTTTAGCCAAAGAGTCTTTCCTTCCTTCTCTATGTGGACAATTCTTACTCAGCCCTTAAAATCTAAATTAATTTCCTCAGAAGCCCTCCCTAACTTTCTCAGGAAAATTGTGATTTCTTTATTTTTGCTCTCTCAACACTCAGTGACGCAAATCTATCTCTTAGGATGTTCTAATTACTCCTAAATAACTTCATTGCTTTTGTTATAATGTTTTATTCCTTAGAATAAAAATGTAAGCAAATATAAAATAAATAAAAGCCCAAAATTATCTCAAATAACACAAATACAATAATTTCAAAAATAATCTCTGTCAACAAGTAGTAAATACCATTTTAGCCATCTCTCTATTCATATGTATAGCAACAAGGGTAAATAGAGATGATTTTATCAAAAATGCATGTTTATGAAGCACCTGGGTGGCTCAGGTTAAGCCTCTGACTCTTGATTTCAGTTCAGGTCATGATCTCAGGGCTCCGAGATCAAGCCCTGCATCAGCCCTCCCCTGCTCTCACTCTCTCTCGCTCTCTCTCTCTCTAAAAAAAAAAAAAAAAAAAAAAAAAAGCACATTCTAATATGCTAATCATATTCTAATAAAAAACTTACTTTAACCTTGCCTATATTTAGTAGAATATAAAGAAATTCATGAAACTGAATGGTCAAATTTCATAAAGGTTTTATGTGTGTGTGACAAGCATTTACAATTCTTGAAAGATCACACTCCTGTTTTTAAGTACACACACACACACACACACACATATATATATACCTTTTTAGGTTTTTAAAAAAATTATTTTTTAAAAGTTAACATGTGCATAAAACGAAACTGAAAAACACAGGAAGCAAAGAACGAAGTCATCCATAATCACAAGCAGTTTATGTTTAACAGTTTTTAAATATTTTATTTATTCATTTATTAGAGAAAGAGTGAGAGAGGGGAGAGGGGCAGAGGGAGAGAGAGAGAGCCTCCAGCAGAACCCTGCTGAGCACGGAGTCTGACACGGGGCTCAATCCATGACCGTGAGATCATGACCCAAGCCGAAACCAAGAGTCAGATGCCCAACCGACTGAGCAACACGGGCACCCCTCTGTTTAACATTTATACTTATGTTTAATGTTTATATATGTATATAATGTATATATATATAATATATATATATAATGTTTGATATATACAATTTAATATATATTTATATAAAAAACATATAAATATACATATAAAATATATCTCTCTTAAACTAGTATAACTATATATAGTACATATACTTATATTGTTATGGGCTGAATTGTGTCACTTCAAAATTGATACATTGAAACCCTAACCCACAGCATGTGACTATATTTGGAGACAGGCCTTTAAAGAGGTGATTAAGTTAAAATAAGACCTTTAGGGTAGACCCCAATCCGAGCTGACTGGTATCCTTACAGGAAGCAGATATTTGAACTCACAAAGAAATACCAGGAGCATGTGGGCATGGGGGAAAGGCCATGTGAAGACACAGTGAGGAGGTCTGCAGGCCAAGGAGAGAGGCCTCAGAAGTAATCAAACTGGCTGACACCTTGATCTTGAATGTCCAACCTCCAGAATGATGGGAAAAATACATTTCTGTTGGTTTAGCAACCCAAGGTGTGGTGTTTTGTTGTGGAAGTTCTAGCAAAGTAATATGGTATTTTATTGCATTTACTTCAAATTTCTCCTACCTCTTCGAACAAAAAAAAATCCTGAATTCTGTCAGTTATGCTATTTTTACACTGTTGAGGTCTAAATTATTTACATGCTTATGAGGTCTTCTGTATCCAAAATTCTCACTTTGTTTAAGTAGTGTTTTATGTTCAGAATAATTTGATTTCACCATCAGTCATTTGACCACATGGTCTTTCTTCTTTTGAGAGTTCTTCTCCATGGTGATATGTCTCTGGCTTGACCAGATTTGTCATCAAGTATTTTTCAAAGAGGGATAACAAGTGCTACATTTCCAGAATTTGTTCTTTTTTATAATTTTTTAAAAGACTTTATTTATTTATTTGAGCGAAAGAGAAGGAGTGCACGGGGAGGAGCAGAGAGAGAGGGACAAGCAGAGCCTGACGTGGGGCTCGATCCCACGATCCTGAGATCATGACCTGAGCCGAAATCAAGAGTCAGACACTTAACTGACAAAGCCACCCAGGCAACCCCCCCAAATTTGTTCTGATTGACATTGTCTGTTGCCTTTGTACTTAAAAAAAAATTACAGAGTTGCAAAAAAATTACAGAGTTATAATTTTTTTCTTTTATTTTATGTACTCAGTTTACTAGCCATTACCATTAAATTGTTGAGGAGTTTAAGGTCAGCCAGAGTACGTGACCATGTAGGTTACATGATTCTGTATCCTGCTCCATCCTCTGGGACACATGGATGCCTTTCAATCTGTAGATTATCATCTTTTAATTTTTTTTTCTATTCTATAGATGGATATTTGTTGTGGTTCTAGAAGTATCATATAGTGAGTCAGAGATAGGTTCTACAACCAGGATAATTACTCAACATGTGACCTTGGAAAACCACTTAACCTCCTATACCTCGGTTTCCCATATCTGTCAGATAAGGATTATATTAGTATCTACTTCATAGGGTTGTTGTGAAAATTATAGGAAGTAGTCAATGTAAAATAATGCTTAATAATACTAATTATTATAAGGACTTAGGAGTTAATTTTTGCTTAACTTCTCTATGAAGTTTTACTAATATTTAACATTGTTCTTTTTCTGCTTCATTTTGTGTCATTTCCTTAAACATATTCAGTGTTTCTCGTTGCATTCGTTCTTCTAATAAAAATCCCCTAATTGGAAATTCTGTGTTGGGATCTAGTATTATTGCTCCTTTTCCTCCTATTCAGCTCAAACTTACCTCTGTCAGTGTGTCCTGGCTAATCGATTGGGAGTTAGAAACTTGTTTTGTACAAGTAGAGATAGCAAATATTTTACCCTTTGTGAGATACATACAGTCTCCGTTTCGTATTCATCTTAGTCCGTTCAGGGTGTTCTAACAAAACGCCATTAACGGAGTAACTTATAAACAACAGAATTTTATTTCTCTCAGTTCTAGAAGCTGGAAGTCTGAGGTCAGGCGCCAGTGTGGTCAGGTGAGGGCTGGCTTCCAAGTCCCAGGTTTCTTGTATCTTCATATGGCAGAAGGAACTAGGGAGCTCTGCAGGGTCTCTAGGGACATTAATCCCATTCATGAGGACTCCACCTTCATGACCTAAGTACCTTCCAAAAGCCCCCACTTCTTAACACCATCATATTGGGGATTAGAGTTTCCACATATGAATGGGGGAGGAGGAGTCACAAACGTTCAGATTATGGGAATATTCTTATTTCTTAAAATTACTTAAACACATAAAAACTATCCCTAGCTTAAGGGTTCTATGGAAACACGTGGGCGGACCAGATAGGCCATAGTGTGCCCACCCTTGGGGGTATTAAGCAAAAAGGAAGAAGAGTATCTGTGTGTGTGTGTGTGTGTGTGTGTGTGTGTGTTCTTCTCCCTCCAAAACACCCCTCTTCACAGATCTCTGCAATGAGATTGGGTTTCATTTATAATATTCTCCATTTTCCCCTTGTTCTTGTAATATTACTAGATCTCATTAATCTAATCCAAGGGAGCATTGGATGGGCCTTTAAGGACTGTGACACTTTTTTTTGAAAGAAAGAAGTATGCTGCCCAAAGCCTGAGGAAGTTAATATCAGTTAGCAATAGGTTTCCATATTGTTTCCACAAGTTTCCATATTGGGCACATATTCTTCATAGGCTTTAGTTTGGAGTGGTGCTCATTTCCTTTTATTGAGGTCAGAGTTTTCAATTTTTGTTTTGTTGATAGTCAATTTTGAAAGAGGCGAAAGAAGTAAATATTCCTTTAGATTGCCACCTTAAACCCAAGAAGCATGGCCACATCCTTCCAAGTCTACCGCCCATGCAGGGTTACATGGTTCTTGAGTCTAGAAAACAGGAGGTCTGGCCTCTGAATGCTCAGTAAACTTCAGTTGAATGAAATAATGCACAAATCCTCATCACGTCACAAACGCAGAATCTGAGTAAAATATGTACATTTGGAGTCTGTTCCAGAATATACCAGTTGCTCATTTGACTTTTCACATTTTAGGGAGCTATTGAATGAAACTGGCTCCTGCATACATATTCCGCAGTGGAATCCTCTCATGTCATCCACCCCCAAAGGTTTGCTTCCTTCCTGTGCCACGAGGCTTTGGATGTCCAGCAGCAGGAAAAACGAAAGAAAAGAAATTAGGCCTCCAAGAAGTACAGGAAGGCTTTGGAGAGACCAAGAGAAGGGCTGCAGTTTCCAAAGTAGGTCCCAGGGCCTGGGAATGTGTAGGTGCTGTGGCTTTACCGACGAATGTCCCGACCCTGTGGGAATGTGGGCAGACTGGTTTCTGACTCTACTTTGACGCTTGTTATGCTCTAAATGCCTCTTGAAAGTAATAGTCCACTGAGATTATGCTCTAAATGCCTCTTGAAAGTAATAGTCCACTGAGATTAAGGTTGTAAACTAGAAAATTATTTGGAACCTGTGAAATAAATAAGTATTTAGAGTTACAGGCTAATAGTTGAGGCTTAATGAGCCATTTTTAGTATGTTACACAAATTTTAAGACAACACCAGAATGGGGGTGGGGGAGAGGAAGACCACTCTCTCAAGACAGGAAATTACTCTTCACTGACTGAAAAAAAAATGGCAGAAACTATCTCTTACAGACAAAAGGTATCAAACTATTGAGAAATTGCCATTTCTTTCTCAGTCTGTTCCCCCAATATATATGTATACACACACACATACACATATTTTCAGATAGATAGATATATCTACCTCTCTTTTTCGTTCTGTGTGTGTGTGCATGAGTGCCTCAAATATATCTTATTTATCATTATAGACGCAGCACTTAGCCTATTACCCAACATGTGTTTTTATTTTGTTTAGGACATTAAAAATACTTGGAGAAGTCATAAATTAGTGAATGCATAACTGTCAGAGAGAGAAAAATATCAATAACCCAGAGGGAGGAACTTGGAGGGACAAATAGAGAGCTTCACTAAGTTGCTTAGTAGTAGACAGGATGCTTATGTGAGAATATTCTAGAAAAACATCTGTGAGGACTGTTACTATCCAGCATTCCTTGAGCCTGTCAATCCGGAGCAGTGCCATGAGAAAGACTGACTAGTGTCAGGTTCACGGCTGGAAGAGATGTCTAATAGATATGCTGTTGCAAACTGTCCATTTTGTGATTGTTCTGTTGTTGTTGTTATTGTTTTTGATAAATATTGCTAAATTTTTTAATTTGCTAAATACTGGCAGTTACAAAGAGGCAGGAGATACACATCCCCTTCCTAACAACCTGACAACAGTGCAATGTGTTACAATAGTAACCAGCTTCAGGCCAAAGTCTTCTAGATGCTGACAGTCGCTTTGAAAAAAAAAAAGAAAAATAAAACAAAACAAAACAGAAAAATTCCTGAAAAACAAAAACCAAAAAAAAAACAAACAAAAAGTGCTCCAAGATGAATAAACCAGCCATTCGAAAGAGGATTAAACTGTCTCACTTTTCAGATCAAACAATAGAGGCCTTCAATATGCAGAAAGGCCAAAGTGGCTCTCCGTCTAGATGTTCTGAAGATGACTGGCCATGAGGGGGCTGGTTTGACTGATCTTTGTCCTTCACATTTGCAAAGATGGTCCAGGCCTGATGCCCTTCTAGTCAGCCTTATGTGTTGAACCTTATTCATTTCACCAATGAAAAATGATTTCTAACATGTCTTAGGCTAATTAATGGAACTTCATGTAAATTTTGATAATGATATCTGAAGCATTTGTGAATTGCTACTTCGGGCTGTTGGTTCCTGATCCAGTGCTTTTAAAGCAATTTAACTGCTGCTAAATATAGATTAAAGTTCATTTGTATGTAGGTATGTATGTTACATTGTTTATACTCAGGTGGTGTAAAGCAAATCCTGACACAAGAGATATAATATAAAATTTCAGGGTGGCTGAAAACAGTTCAAACTAAAAAAAGACCCTGAATTAGATTTAGTGTGATCTACTCATTATTCACTCTATTCATTCATTCATTCATTCATCCAATAGACATCAATTATGTGCCAAAGCAAAAACCAATACATTCATTGTAGTGACTCTATAGCTGAATACAATGTGTTGACAGCACCATCCTTTAAATTTATGCTTCAGTGTTTTGATAAACACATTTTTATAGAAAAAATAAACAGAGGAAAAGCGTATTGATTTTTAATTGAAGTAGCTGTGTCTCAATGGCCCCAGGAACTCTTCTGGTCACTGAGCACAATTAGTCATCACTACCTCTTGGCTGCAAGGTGCAGATCTAGAGGACGTAAATGTGCTATTGGATTGCTAGACTTCTAAAATTAAACATATCGTATGATAGAGATATCATGGTGAAGAAAGACCTAACCTGTTGGGTGATGGTTGTCTCTGGGTGTCTCCCATTTCTGAACATCTTCTGAACAAGGGCAGACATAGCATTTTTGTTGCAGACTATCCTTTCAAGGGCATCTGTATAAAAAATACTTGGAAGAGAGACAGTGTCTCTGTTTCTCTGGACAGATAAATCTGGAGCAGATTTGTGTACTGGCTAGGGTAATAAAGACAATGTCTTTTCCATGGCAAGGATTATTTTCTAGCAGCCTCCTTACATAAAACTGGGGTTTCCTAGTCCCAGAGTCTCCTTTCTGGGACACATCCTACTGCATATCCAGGCAGTATCTTCCTCTCATTGCATCACTGCTTGGGAACAGGGGCCCAGGAAGCCAGGGCACAAGCATGACTCTAACTACTGCTATTGCTGTCAGCAATGCACCATCTTTTGTCTTTGACCCACGAGTTTTGTGTCTTCCGTATGTTTCCATGAAACTGTGGCAGGCCAACTTGTTAATGTGCAAGAATTGTAAAACCTCAGATCCTTCAGAATTCTTAGCATGGTCTTAGCCCCCAACTATCCCAAATAAAGGAAAGAGTAGAGATTATCCAAACTTCTATTTCCTAGTATTCAAAGACAATTGATATAAACTGGCCCAAAATAAAAAGTATAAAATAACTTCCAAGTTCACTGAAAGCTCAACATCCCTTTTACTGGATCCCTAGTCACCATGGAACAGTGTAAAGACCATTAACAGGACTGAGAATACAATACCCATGACTTCTAATTTGGATTTTGACACTCACTGGCCAGTTGGTCTTGGTTAAATCATTGGCCTCTTGAGGGTCTAATTTATTCTTCTTTAAAATGGATAAATATCACATCTGTCTCATAGAACTTCTGTTAAATTAAATCATATCATGTGTGTAAATGTGTAGCATAAAGCCCAATTACATACTTGCTAATTGTTAATATCCTTTAATACTAATGACTTCCAAAATTTTTGGCAACTTGCTTTTAAAATCTAGTTATGACAAAACATATACTTTCATACGTATATACATATATAGTTCAATGATACAGTAAACTCTGATGATCTATTCAGCATCCATTCCCTTGTTCTTCTTCTCCTTTCAACAGACCCCTGTTTTATTCAAAGATTCAACCACCTGTAGTTCCAGAAGTGGATCCCAGTTAGTCTAAACCAAGACGTGCACCATATTCCTCAGTGAACATTTAGTGATCCAAGAGTGGACATGTAACCTGAGATAATGCCATCAAACTGAGGGGAAGAATTTCTGTGGTTGAGGAAAATGTTATGGGTTAAATTCCGTCCCCTCCCACCCACCACGATGAAATGCTGAAGCCCTAACTCCAGTGCTTCAGAACATGACTTTATTTGGAAATTTGGTTCTGCGGATGGAATTAGTTAAGATGCCATCATACTGGAACAGGTTGGCCCCTAGTCCAACATGACTGGTATCTTTGTAAGGAGATGCTCAGGTGAAGACAGAGAGATACATGGGGTGGGGCTGGGGGTTGGAGGGAGGCCCACCACGTGACCATGAAGACCGAGACTAGCGTTATGTGGTTGCAAGTCAACTAACATCAGAGATTTCTGTCAAACTCTCGAAGAAAGAAATATACAAGGAAAGGTTTTTCTGCAGAGTTCAGAGGGAGCATGACCTTGCTGGCATCTTTATTTGACACTTCTAGCTTCCAGAATTCTGAGACAGTACTTTTTATGTGTGTTTGTTTGTTTGTTTGTTTGTTTTTAAAGGCATTTGGTTTGTGCTACTTTAAGACACATACAGAAAGGTTTTCTCTTTTTCTTGGAGAAGAACATAAATGGCAGCTATCTTATATCCATGAAGACAGCAAACCTGAGGACCAAGCTGACATAAAAGGAAGAAGAAAACCCAAAGAATTATGATAGATTCCTGGCCTTTCATACCTGGAAACTCCCCCCAAATCTAGGTTTCCTCTCTGAAATGATACACTTCCCCAGTGGACAAGCCAGTTTGAGTGATAGTTTCCTGATCGTTTCAATGGAAAACACACATATATACCCACATACATATTCATGTGGTGATTACACATACACACACACCACACATACCCCACAAGACCTAGCCCTTGATTTATTCATCATTTATGATTGCATGCATACTATTCCTGTTGTTCTCTGTTTTATATAAGAAAATAGAGAAAAGTTAGTTGCTTTCCAGCTAAGCCTGAATTCCTTGAGGATCAGTGCTAGGTTTTGTATCATGTAACAAGCAGAGCTGTGAATACAGTTGATGTTCTACAAACACAGATTCTGTTCTAGCACCTACCACTCCACTTTGTAATTGTTCAGTAAGTCACAGCATCCCTCTGTCTCCTCTTGAAGCCAGGAATATGTCTCACTGTCGTATTGGTAGCACTAAGCTCACAGTATTTAAGAAAGCAGGGCAGATGGGACAAAGGAAGAGTAGTCGCCTTTCCTTTAGGAAATCTTCAAATATTATTATTAACCAGCTCTTTTCTTTTTTCTTTTGTCTGGTCTTCTTCCTTCAGTCTGTCACTCGCAAGGACACAGAAGCAGCAATGGCATGTTCCATTTATCCTTGCAGTTTTATGCCTCAAAGCTGCCAGGTAGACTCAGTATCAGAATAAAGATCAGAAGTTCATCCTCTGTTATTATTAATAGCATTTATGGGAAAAAAATAGAATTTTCCCATGGGGAAGAAACAACCTCCCCCTTCTTGAGTTTGACAAATGCTCAGTGTGGATATACCAGTGATAAAGCTGCAAATCTTTCTTGAGCCCTTCAGGGTCAAATGTACTTTATGACGTGCTGTTGTAAAGCACACCAGGTCCCTTGTGGTCTGGACTGTTTAGACCTTCTCACTTTCCTTGTCTCTCCTTGTTCTGTTGTCCTAGTTTACCTGGCACGTTCCTGGTTTTAGGAAACTGAAAACCACACGTCCCAGGAAACCCACAGACCCAGGCAAACTGG
Source organism: Ursus arctos (assembly GCF_023065955.2). NCBI lineage: Eukaryota > Metazoa > Chordata > Mammalia > Carnivora > Ursidae > Ursus > Ursus arctos. Next base: position 7,986,486 of record NW_026623111.1, on the reverse strand, counting down.
GACTGCTGGTTCCCCTTCTCCATTATTCCTCTTTCCTCTACCTCACCATGAGCTTCAGGAGAGGACGGAGTGTAACATTCATTTCATGATTGGTGTCATTTTAATAAGTGGATACATTACTGACCGAATAAGGCAGCATGGCATAGAAGCATTTTGGAGTCCGGAAGGTGTGGACTAAAATCCCAGGTCAGCCATGTATCGCTCTATGGAACCTGGTTCTACATGTTTCACCTCTCTGAGCCTCGATCCCATCATAAGCAAGAGGTTGGGAAGAAAGGGGTGATAAGAGTAATATCACTGACTTGCAATGGGAATAAGACCAGGTGATCAGCTCACCAGTAGGTTTTAAATCCTTGCATGAGGGGCTGAGCTGTGTTCATTATGGCAAACTCCAGCTGCTACAATAAACATACCATAGGTTGGATGGCTTATCCACAAAGCACTTATTTCTCACAGTTCTGAAGCAGAAGAAGTCCAAACTCAAGATGCCAGCTAATTTGATTCCTCATGAGAACCCTTTTCCTGGTTTGCAGAAACCCACCTTTTTGCTGTATGCTCACATGGTGAGAGACTAATTGCTCTTAATTGTGTCTTCTTATAAGGACACTAATGCCCTTTATGGGGGCTCCACCCTCATGACCTAATCACTTCCCAAAGGCCCCACCCCCAAATGTTATATTGAGGAATAGGACTTCAACACATGAATTTTAGGGGGAACACAAACATTCAGTACCCAATAAATGCTTGGATAATGAACATAAAACATGCAAAATGCCTAAAGCATAGATGCTTTCTAAATGACAGTTACTGTCAATGTTGTTATTATTGTCACTAAAGTGAATGAAAAGTAGGTGCCATGAGCTCCCCTGGTGTACGAGTTGCTGTGATCAGGCTTGGGAGAGAGGAGCCTGGGGAAAGTCAGTTCCATTCTGATTACAGGGTGGAAGTCCTGCACTCCTAAGGGTAAGGCAAAGCACAATAGGTTAACTTCCAACTACAGCCTGAAATTCCATGAGTGGAGTATGCGTTCAAAGAGACAAAGATGAATTAATGGACAAAATAACTGAGAACAATATGGAATCTTGAGCTGGTACAATGAGATGAATGCACTGAGAAGCTAGCGGGGTCACAGGTCCTGAGTCCCCATTCTAGTTGTGCCAGTACTTGTTGAGTGGCTTCCCAGGGTGGACCTCCAGCCTCAATTTCCTTATTTTTAAAACTGGGGTGCTTAGGGGCACCTGGGTGGCTCAGTAAGTTAAGCTTCTGACTCTTGATTTCCGCTCAGGTCACGATCTCAGGGTCCTGAGATCAAGTCCCGCTTCAGGCTCTGTGCTCAGCGTGGAGTCTGCTTGTCCCTCTCCCTCTGCTCCTTCCCCTGCTCTCTCTCTCTCTAATAGATAAATAAATAAAATCTTAAAAAAAACCCACTGGGGTGCTTATTCTCACTTTCTAATTTTTTTACTATTATTAATAACAGCCCCATTTTTCAGACAGTAAATTTTCCAGCTATAGAAGTTCTTCCCTTGCTATCGCTAATGCTGTTCAATATGGCTCAGTGTGTGCTCATTGGGAAAGCAGTGTATGCAAGTCAAATCCATGTCTTCTAATGTTTGCTTAACAAGACAAAACAAAAGAAAACCTCGAACCGCATCTAAGAAAGCTAAGCCTTTTTAGTCTTTTTAATACCTTCTCTGGAAGAAATAAAATAAATAAAATAAAATAATAAAGTAAAACAAAATAAGATTAGATAAGATAAATACCTTCGCTGTTATTGACCAAACTTCCTGTTGCTGAGGCCAACTCATTCTTCTTTTCTGCAGGGAGTCACAGATAGGGTTACCGAATAAATATGGCTCTGATTTCCCTGGAATTTACCTTCAATAGCCCAACTGTCTTGGGGTAGGTAACCTATAGAAATAATTACAGAGGGACAAGGTCAACGTAAACCCTTGAGCTGTCTGATTATGAGATAAGAGATAGTAATGATGACCATTCTTGTGAAATCCCGTTTCTCCTGTGTGTATTGGTTCTGTTCCTGCTCTACTGTTAACCGAACCTTCTCACCGATAAAAAGCAAAACCAGCAACCTGTTGCAATGAAAATGGGTGGAAAAGAATGCCTGGATAGTAGATAATATTCCTGAGTTCTCCAAGGAGCCGTGGTCGTTCCTTTTCCTTCTCCTTCTCCTCACCCTTGTCTTGCACCCTGACCACTCATTCCTCAAACATTTATTGAGTCCACACCCAGGGCTGAGTGCTGAGATCAGTGGAGAGCAACATCAGGATGAGATTTGTCTTCACAGAACTTCTGTAGTGAAGTGGATCCTTATCAGACAATTATCCAGACAAGTGTGACCGAGCAAATGCTACCTAGAAAAGCACGCTGTTTCTGACGAGCTGTTTCCAGTGGGTTCTGACCTAGCCCGAGCTCAAACGAGGTTTCCAGGCAAAGAGCAGCTTGGACTGAGCCCCTAAATAGGAACAGGAATGAGGTCCATGCAAAGGGGACAGAAGAGGTTTCTGACCCAAAGAAAGACCCCATGGGAAAGACTCAGGAGGGGGCGAAGGGAGAGCACAGGAGCCTCAAAGGGTTCCACACAGCTGTAGCTAGGAATAAGACGCAAAGCGAGGCTAGTGCAGGGGGCACATGTCAGCAGGAGAGCAAAACCTTGAGGACGACCTCAAGGAGCTTCCGCACTTACCCTACAAGGCAGGGAAGACGACCACGGGTTTTAAGCAGAGGGTGCTATGCGGTTAGATTTACAGATTAGAACTTTACTCAGGCATTGAATTGATTCAATACTCAGGTACTGAACTGATGAGCAAAGCAAAGGACCCAGGTAGATGATAGTCAACCAGTTAAGGGATTATCGTCAGAGTTGTTGAACTGAAAATAGGGGTGATAGAAATGGAGAAGAGTGGACGGAAGGGAGAGAAATTTCAGAACTGTTATTCTAGGAAGAATTTGGACAGACGCATGCCTCGCAAGCCTATGTGGGTTTGAAGGGCTGCGCGCACGCCCCACCACGTACAACAAAGATTTAGTCAGTAGCACGGGTCGGATCACATCACATCACCATATTTGTAGGCCAAAGAAATGGCTAAATATTGACCATTTCATGGGTTCCCTTTGCCTGGACAGGCCTGTTTTGCTCAACACCCATAGCGATTTAATCCGAATAGAACAAAACGTGGATGCAGGTGGGCCATGCCCTCTTTCTCTTTTAATACCAACGGTGGGATTTCTCTTGCCAAAGAATCGGAGGTCTCTAGAGACACAATCGGCCATCAGAAAACCTGGTTCAACACCTCTCTTTTAAGGATCATCAAGTTTCAGATAGGTTAAGGGACCCCAAAACTAAATAAAATAAAATAATATGGTGTGACATAAACTACGAAATAAAACAAAACAGATGTCCCTCAGCAGGAGTGCAGCCTGAGCCCAGGGATGCTGGAGAAGGGCTCGGTAGAAAGACAACCAGGAAGCACACACCGGTGCATGTGGAGGGGTGCTTGGCAGAGCTGAGAAGGGCCCGGATACAGTCACATATCTTCCCCAATCACCAGAAGCAGAGCACTTAGCAGCATCGCGGTGACCCCAGACCCGAGGTGGTTATGGCGGTACCTAGCAGGTGTTTTCGATGTTGTCAGTTAGCTCTTATTTTTGTGACAGAGCATCTAGCAATAGCACTTTTATTTCAGAGCACTGTGGCCACACATCCATTCAAATAAATTAACACGCCATCTCTACTGACCCATTTGTCAGAAATGCCAAAATGCGGGCTGACCCCTATGACCTTTCTACAGAAAAGTACCTATAAAGCGTGTCATCAGGCCTCACACTGACAAGCCCAGAGTAACGGTTATCTTTCCTTTCCCTTCTCCCTATTTGTCATAATAACACCAATTGAACTACACCTGCCATTCTGAAACACAGACTTCTTCCTGAGAAGAAGAAGGGCACTCAGAGCGGGACTTTCCAACTCTTCAAGCAATCGTTTTTAAGACAAGACCCTGGGGAGAGAGGAGAAATGAAATTTATTGAGCACTTATTTTGCACTAAATTTGGAACATGAGTAATTTCCTGCAGCACCTGTGACCTCCTTTAAGTGACTGAACCGCAAAGCAATTAACACGCCCAGTCTCACAGGGCTGAAATATTAGTTAAGACACCAACCCAGCTCCATCCAGCTCAGAGAATAGTCGCTTTTCCTTCTACTTTGTTGCCAGAAGGAATCTAGCTAGCATCCTTCCCTGGGGATCAGTTACTTTGCTCCAGGAATTCACTCTTTTTATAATCCTTGAGACTTAGCCACGATACATGTACATTTGTGGAGACTCTTTCTTGGAGGACACTAAAGGAAAAAAAAAAAAAAAAAAGAGGAAGAAGGCACCATGCACTTAAATAATTAACCAGACGCTAAAAATTCTGTCCTAACAAAGCATGCCATTTTGGTATCAGGCCAACACTATTCCGAGTGGGCTGGATGCAATGAACTTGTAAACACAACAAAGAAAGAGAATCGACACAAGTCCTCTGCTAAATTATCCCATGTTGACACTGGAACATCCAGGCTATGAAATATGCAGGAGATGCAAGGTTGAATCAAAGTGCACTCCTTAATTTGCACCACACCAACTGAACAGTAAAATGTGATTTAATTTACTATATAATTTGCTTGTTCAACAAAGCTGAAAGATAACTCATTTAGTGCCACTTTGCTTATAAGTAAGCCGGTAACTGGCGGTGTTCTTTCAGCGAATGGCTTTGTTGTTGATGCCAGAGAAAGCCGTTTGGGTGGAAAATACACAAAATTAAGGGTCTGCTGCTCTAGTATTTGCAATGCACTCCTTTTGTCCTCATCAAGAGTATTTCTGCACCGAGGCAATAATGGCCCTTTGTTTTTCAAACTCGATGAAGTCACTGTGTCTTGCTCTGTGGCACACGGCTAGGGAAAACTGCATTCAGCCAAATTTAGAAACATTTGGAACTCACGACTTGTGAATTTTGAACCAAACTTGAATCTTTTAAAAGCTCATCTGTTCCACAGAGCGTGCCAGCTCGGCTAACAGCCTTGCAGCAGGGGCTGTCCTCTGAGGGCTGAGCCGGGGGTCCTCCGGCCCCTCGTGCTTCCCCCAGGGTTAGATTGGGGGTGTCCCTTGACGCAGACGCTTCAGTGGGATGAGACGGGTGCGTGACAAAGCCCTGAAACCAACACTGCAGGAGGAGAAATTTCCCAAAGGTGAAATAAGGAGACTCCTTTGTGCTTATGCCAACTTTGAAAACATTGCATTCATGTCTCTTGACTCTATTTGTCCTTTGGTCCACTAAGGCCACACCAGGGTCCACCTGTATTAACCCATATCTCACAGCCTCGAAACTGGCCTCGCCCCACTGGCCTTTCCCACCCACAGTCCCTGCTGCATGCTCCAATGCTCGAATCAAAGTCCTTTCCTGGAATCCCTGCGGGCACTGCCCACACCCTGCTCAACGCCCTCTCATGGAGCGTGTCAACCTCGTGCAGCATCAGGCACGGGGGCTGCTCGCTGCACGGCACGGCCCCGAGTGCACAGAGGAACAAGGACCAGCTTTGGCTTCATGCAGGTGAGGTGTGAATTTGAAGCTCAATAATTATCCTGGAGGGCCGTGTGCTCTGGGAAGGGAGCTGCATGGCAGTGTTAGGGGTACGGGATGTGATGAAGGATACCCAGGGCGTGAATCTCAGAACAGGGTTGTTCTCAGGGAGATACTGGAGTGCAAAGCAGGCAGAGGCAGGATAGAAGTGCTGTCCCAGAAGAGGAAACAGCCCATCCAACCAGTAGAAGAAGAACAGGCCAACAGCTCCAGGACCTCCGTTTGAGTCATGAACTTGTCTCGGGCTGGGAAGAGAAGCATCAGCAAGCTGGATAGCAGTGTTGAGGATCACGGGCTACAAGACCAGCAGAAGAAAGTGAAGCAGGGTGGAAAGCACACCCCAGTTCACGAAGGATTCACAGCAACCTGCTAGTGAGTCTGACAGTGTCCTGAAGACAAGCAGCCACCTTAGCTGATGACTTACACTCTTCCATAAAACACAATCCAGACCTCTTTGCCCAGTATTCAATGTTCTCCATAATTTGTTTCCAGCTCCCCAGAAAAGCTAATCTCCCTCTGTTTCCCTGAGCTAACTTCTTTCCTGGTCTAATGAACATGTATTGAACATGTCACAGCTCCACCTTCTGGAGTCTACATATTTGATTATCCCCGCCTCCCCCCCCCCCCGGAACCATCATCAGGGATGCGCGGCCCCCCTATGTTTCTAGTATTCATTCATTAAATAAATACTATGCATTTAGCGAGGAATAAGGCTGGGGGTTAACAATTCATTTATTCATTTAATAAATATTTACCAAGCTTTACGGAACAGAAACTGTCCTACTTGCTGAAATGATATTGATGAATAAGATGGACGGGGCCATGACCCTCATTATGCAAGCATGATCTATCTTGGAGACAAGCAAATGGATGAGCCATTCAAACAGAGTCCAGCAAATAGTAATATGATGGGAGAGGTACAAGCTGTTGTGATCATGCCTGGGGGAGAAACCTAATTTGTGCCTGAGCAGTCAAGGAAGGCTTCCTGGAGGAAATGTTTGTTGAGGTGAAACCTAAAAAAAAAAATTAGCAGAGAACACAGAAAAAAAGGAGGAAGGAAAGACGCTCGTAAGCTGAAGGAAAGCTCCATGGAAGAATCAGGGGCTGGGGAGATGATGGAACATTAGGCGATAGAGCCAGTTCAGTATGGCTAGAGTATGAAGTGCGATGAGCACAGAGAGGCTCAGGACGGCTGCGGGAAATCAATTCCCTTGGAATAACTCACAGAGAGAGTGCTAGGCACTGAACACACAATTACAGTTTTCTGAGTTTAAAATTGGGTTTGGGTTGATGGCGTGTGATCGGAGAAGCTATGAAAGAAGAAGGAAGAGCCGAGTGGCTGGAGATGATGCTGGCCAACGTGACGCAGCTCCCATCAGCCTACGCGCAAAGTCTGAAGACGTCCTCACCTCACTATGTGTTCAGCCAAAGAAGCCGATTATGCAAGAACCAAGTTGGGGGGATGGGGTCCAGTATAGGGAAAGACCTTTGTTCATTTTTTCTCTCGTAGGTTATTAGTGAAAGCTCACCAAAGACTTCAGGCAAAAGCTGTAGCGTGCAGTTTCCATGCAAACACTGTATGTGTCCTACCCCACATCCCTTAGCCCACCCAAGTTCACCTGAGGTTGCATGACAATGTTTTTTCTTTATGGGGACAGCTTTCCACCTCAAGGACCTGCATCTCAAAGGTTCTTAGCCTGAGCTTGCTTGCTTTCTTTCTTTCTTTCTTTCTTTCTTTTTTTTTTTTTTTTTTACAATGTTACACATCAAATTTATTCAGTTAAAAAACACTTTAAAATCCATCTATACTTAGGTTGTCTAAATTTGGTTTTTTTAATTTTTTTATTTAAATTCAATTAATTAGCATATAGTGTATTATTAGTTTCAGAGGTAGAGTGATTCATCGGTTGTATATAACACCCAGTGCTCAGCACATCACGTGCCCTCCTTAATTCCCATCTTCCACTTCCCACCCCACCGGCAACCCTTGGTTTCTTTCCTATGATTAAGTGTCTCTTATGGTTTGTCTCTCCCTCTCTGATTTCGTCTTGTTTTATTTTTCCCTCCCTTCCCCTGTGTTCGTCTGTTTTGTTTTTTAAATTCCACATATGAGTGAAATCATATGATAATTGTATTTCTCGGATTGACTTATTTCATATAGCATAATATCTTCTAGTTCCATCTATGTGGTTGCAAATTTAACCTGTGGCTTTTAGCCTGAGAGCTTTTTCTGTAACCAAGGTGACTTTCTTTAAAACACACCTTGGCAACCGAGAAGTAGAGGAGGGGGAAGGTGGTCACATCCCCAGGGGAATTTCTTGACCCATGTAACGTGAGATTCAGTGAATGGGGGCCCCAGTGCTATGAAACTTCAGGCTCTGGGTTCCAGGCTCTGAGTGCTGGCAGCAAGATGGAGCCCATTTGCTCATGGCGGTCATCTGCTTATTAATCCACCCATGTGGCTTCCTCCCTTCCCTCTCTGACTTTCCCATTTCTTCACTTTTAATGCCTGGGACCACTTCCCAAATACATCACTGGCACCCAAATTCTTGTCTAGGGTCCTGATTTTGTGGAAAGTCAAAGCAAGATACAAAGTCTTGGATCCTGTCATAGCCCCTACCGCAGACATCTCTGTAGCATTAAGTTCCTTCTGCTCTTATCAACTTCTAGAAAAACCTTCACGGTCTATAAGGATGATAAGACTAGCCATGAGTACCATGGTTAAACTTTTCTCTGTGTGTGTGTGTGTGTGTGTGTGTGTGTGTGTGTGTGTATGTGTGTGTGTGTGTAGGGCTATGATGTAAAGTGCATTTTTTTAACTAAAAGCCATGGTCAATAGAGTTTATTATAAAACCACTCCAGAGGATGACTGCAGACATGGGACCAACTGGAGACAATAAAAATTGTCCAAGAGGAGACATTATAGACCAAGACAATGGCAGTGACAGAGAGGCAGCAACAGATTGGAGAAATAGTTAGGATGACTTAGTTACTCCTTATCATGATGGCTTCAAGCCCCACCTCTCCCTCCAGAGGAATACAATTGCACGATGAGAAGAATAATAATGTAGTCAGAGTCATGCCGATGGCCTAATGAACCTGCTCATGATATGCCCAAGAAATCAATTTCCTGGGAGTAACTCATGCAAAGGAAAATATACAAAGAGTGCTGGGCGCTAAACATGCAATTATAGCTTTCTGAGTTTAAAATTGTGTTTGGGTATGTGGTGCACAATCTCTAAAATATAATTACTGAGGAACATAGTTTAATTTGTATCAGTCACAATTTACGGCTTGTCTATGTTTATAGAAATGATTATGGTTTGAAGCTTCTTGTGCCTTCCTTGATGCATAAAAAATGATTATCAAGCCTTCAGAGGCAGCCGCCTTCCCTGAGAATTGGCAGCAACAGGCCCTTTAATCAGGAACAAGTTCCTACAGAGCCAGTGCATGCAAATATGCAATCTCAGAACAACAGTTAACTTTCCCTAATGAGCACGCTGGAGAGAGCTGCAGCAAGCCACAGCGGAAAGCGCCCACCTAACGGAGTCGTGGTGATCAATGGTTACTGAGCACGGAAGGCTGGATGCGCTCTTGCATCGGGCCGCTGCATCAGAACACGAGCCGCTTTCTGCCACCGATGTATCATTTTAACACTGTCAGTGTTTCAAATGGGCTGTCATTGGATCTGCTGCCAGCCTTGTTTTCAAACACCCTAGTAAGACAAAAACTTAAAAGGCTTTCATGTTGAAGAGACAGTGGTGATTACCCATCAACACTACCATTAACTCATTGTGGGACCTTAGGCAAATCATTTAACTGCGCTCGGCTTTAGGTTGTCTCATCTCTGTAATAAGGGGATTGAACGAAATGTCTTCAAAACACCCCACCAGCTCCCAAAGACGATGACTCTATATGAAGAGAAGTATGATGTCTTTGAAAAGCCATTCAGTTTAGGGGCGTGTGTGTGTGTGTGTGTGTGTGTGTGCATACACACATACACACCCTTTGTGGGCTGTGAAATCTCAAATCACATGTGATTTTCTTTATGCATATGAAAGAAAAAGGACTGAATGTAATAAGTCTGCACGGCCTTGCATTTAATGTAATTCAGAAACAGTTGGATTGTGGAAAATTGTCAAAACTTTACCAGGATGAAATCCGATAGAAAAGGATGGGAATCTTGGATGTCTGCATATCATGGAGGGGGCCCGCTAAAAGCAATCTGCCTGGTCGACCAGCAGGCTGCACCCTGTTCTTTGGTGGATAGTAAATGTTTTATTTTTCATAAGAGTAAAGCAATTGAGGAGAGACAGAGAGGAGAGTAGCTGCTCTTAAAAGGATGCCCAGCTCTGAACAGCATTATTAGGAGGCATTTAGATAGCACTTCACAGGTACAAAGTGCTCCCCAATCATCTCATTACTTTCATACGAGCTAAAAGCTATTGAATTTGTCATCCTATACCCCAAAGTGGGTTTGAAGGCAGCAAACACTTTCTTGCAGAATCATTGTATAAGGAGCCACTTCTCTGTGAGCCCGTGAATAGGAGTTATCATTCTGCCCACCGCAGGAGTCTTGACTGCTCAAGGGTGGTTTGGGGTGATAGGACAGGAAATGCACTTCGAAACAGGTGGATCAGGAGGATTGCTAGAAGGTGATGTTTGAGCCAAGGCTCGAGGGGAGAGGGATGTATTCATGAGGATCGCTGGGGCCAGTGAAGTCCAAGCAGTGTGAAGGCCCAAAGCAAAACCCCAAGCCGGAAAACTGCCTGGTGAGTTTGAGGAATAGGCCAATGAGACTGGGGCAGAGTAAAAGAAAAGAGCAGGAAGGTAACAGGAACGTCAGATCGCAGAGCCTTGCACATTGTAAAGTGTTGACTTTTACTGTGGACGATGAGGAACCACTGGAGAGTTTTAAACAGTGAGTGATGTGATCCTCAAAGAGCATCCCTCTGGCAGTGCGGTGTTGAGAATAATCTGTAGGGGGCAGGCACGAAAGCAGGGAGGCCAGTCAGGAGGTGGTGGTAGCGGTCCTGGAAGAGGATGCGGGGGCTCAGAGTGGGTGGAGCAGTGGAGGAAGGGAGGACCAGGTTCTGGATATACATTCTGATGGTAAAATCAAAAGGATTCCCTAATGGCTTGAATGTGGGATGTGAGAGAAAGGATCTACATGATCTCTGGGTTACCAGTCTGAACACCAGAAGGGTGGAATTGTGGTCAAGTGAGATGAGGCAGACTGTAAATCCTGGGGGAGATCAGGGGTTAGGTGCAGAGCTGGTAAGTTTGAATTGACCGCTGGATACCCAAGAAGCAGTTTCAAGTCGACAGGTGGATGGTCTGTCTGGATGGTCAGTCCAGAATTTGGGGCTAGACATCACAATTTTGTCACCATAAGCATCCAGGTGGCATTTAAAGAGAGTAAGTGTGGAAGGAAAAGAACCTGAGGAAGGTCAAGAGACTGGGGAGGAGACGCTGGCATGGGACGCTGCGAAAGAGCCGCCCCTGGAGGCAGAAGGAAAGCCAGGAGAGGGCTGTGTCAGAGGCCTCGTGATGAGAGGATTTGGAGGGAGAGGCTGAGACCGAGTATGACAGAGGCTGCTCAGAGGTCAAACAGAGGCACGCTGAGAGCCGATCCCTGAACCGGATGTAGTGAGCACATCAGAGGAGCACAACGATGGGGCAGAAGTGTGCAGGAGAGAAAGAGGAGAGGAACAGATGCGTGGAGGAAAAACCTCTTTTTCAAGTTCTTTTGGGGCAAGGGGAAAAGCGTTGGTATCTCTTAGGGAGACCTGGTCAGGTGAATGTTTCATTTGTTTTGGGTTTTTTAAAGATAAGATAAATCGCATGTTTGTGTGCCAGTGGGAATCATGGAGATACAGGGAGCATTTAACTACACAGAAGAGAGAAGGGACCCCAACTGGAACCATGTCCTCAACTTCGTGACCAGTGGTGGGACAATAGATGCATACAGGACCTGGCTGTTAAAGTCAGGTATGGTAACGCGAAGAAGTCGGGTTTCTGGAAGCAAAGGCTTCTAGGCAAGCAGATGTGCTGAGTGCCACTGGCGGACGTTCTTGATCATACCAGCCATTCACCCTTTACTCAGCATATACTCTGTCGTTCTTCTACTGATTCATCAAGGTACAGCCCATAGGCTACTTTACTCAAGCCTGGAGTGTCCAATTATATTTTGGGGTGATCAGAAAAACCCTAAAGTCTGGCTGGACTCTTCATCAATTCAAACTGGACATACGCTTAAGGCACAAGCAAAGCAGGCATAAGAGAAAAGACAGAAAATCAAGGTCAATAAACTTTTCTAGATCCATGAATACTAGTTATCTTTCCGCTTGTTTGTGTCTCCTACAGTGGACCTTGGGGACATTATGCTAAGTGAGATAAGTCACTCAGAGAAAGATAAGGACTTCATGGTATCCCTTAAATGTGGAATCCAAGAAAGCCAACCTCACAGAAACAGAAGAGTAAAATGGCGGTTACCCGGGGCTGGGAGTGGGGGAACTGGGAGATACTGGTTAAGGATACAGATTCACTGCTAGAAGATGAATAAGTTCTGAGATCTAATGCACAGCATAGTGATTATAGACAACATTACTGTATTATAAACTTCGAAGGTGCTTGGAGATTAGATCTTAATTGTTCTGACTGCAAAAAATAAATGATAATTATGTGACATGATATAAGTGTCAGCTAAGGCCATGGGAGTTATTACATCGCAACATATAAATGTATCAAATCAGTGTTGTACACTTTAAGCTTATATTCTGTTATATGTCAATTATACCACAAGAAAAAGAAATAGATACATAAATAAACTCTAGAATTGTGCAGCAAGGAGATTTATTTTTTAAAAAAGCAATTTTTTTAATTTCAGAAATTCAAAGTACTAAAACTTGATTACGAATTGCACTTAAGAGAGTCACCCTATATATTTAGTGTAGAGAAACTCTGGAAGTTTTTCATTTGCCCTTTCCCCCATCTGCATGTTCCATTCCCAAGGTAGCAGCCTAAAGACAGCACAGGAAAAGCCACATTTTTGTAGCTGGTGGCAGATGTAACCCGCAATGCAAAAGTCGAATTTTGTCAGAGGGGAGAAGCTGCGAGAGATATCAGAGGAACTGGAGCTTCTGTTGAACAGAGTGCAGAGGTCGGGAGCATGGGAGCCGTTGGCTTCAGCAGCAGGTGAGGTCGCGGAACTCCTGACCTTTCCAGAGCCCTCTTGGAACCCTCCAATGACAATCTGCAAATCTGGGATAAAATTCGACCCCCTGCTCCGATGTCCGGATTCATCACAGGCTCACTTCTTCGGCTCGTCCTGTCTCATTATCTTTGAATCCCGCATTGACTTTGCAGGGTGCGTTTTCTCATGTTAAGCTCGGGATGCACACTGTCCTTTCTTTAGACTACTTTAGTTTTCCTTTCTTTAACTTACTTACTTTTCTCTAGCTTACTTACTAGCTTAAGAATGGAGTGTATAATGCATATAACATCCAAAGTATGTGTTAATCAAAATATGTGTCTATGTTATTATTAAGGCTTCCGGTCAACGGTAAGCTATTAGTGGTTGAATTGGGGAGGAGTTAAAAGTTATAAGTGGATTTTCAACTGCACAGGAGTTGCTCCCCCTAAAACCCATGGGGTCCAAGGGTCAACTGAACTTTAGAATATTCTAACTTCACAATATTCCTACGAAGCAAGTCCCATCATTATCTACTTTTCACATGAGAAAAATGGAACCTGGGTTTGTTAAATAAATTGCCCGAGGTCATAGCTAGGAAGAGTTGAGCCTGGATTTTAATTCAGGTAATAGCTCAGCTTCTGGGCCCTCATTCTAAATTGCCATGCTTCAAGGTATAACGGGATGTTCTGGGAACATAGATAAAACAAGACCAGCTCTATTAGGGGATCACAGACTTCACAGATGAACCACGATTTGAGCTGGGGATTTGGAGAATTACAACCGTACAAGCCAAAAAGTTTGTGCACACAGTCAGCATCTGACATCAACCAAAACTTCCCAGTGTTGCCCCTTTGGCAAAGCAATTGCACACCGACTCTCAGCCTGCGGACACCTCGCTCAGTTATCTTTCTTTGCACGCACTGATTAAGTTCCGCTTTATCTACAAAGATGTTCCTGAGACTCCCTAATAAGAAACTCATGACACATCCTGCCTGAATGATTCAGCCTTCTGGCATCTCCTCCATGGTTGTGTTATCTCTTGTATAATTTGGTTTGTCATCTCTTATCAAATCCCTTTGGGTCGGGCATGATTTTGCTTGATGGAAAGAAACTTCGCTGTGAAGATAGATGTCCTGGGTTTGAATCTCAGCTCAGCCTCTTGTCAGCTGCTTGTTCCTAATGAACATACCCCATCTACCTGACCCCCAGTTTCTTCACCTGTATAATGGGAATGATGATATTCGACTTACTCAATAAGAAGATACATAGTCTACATTCTGCAGTATAGGACACGTAGTAAGTCTTTGGCCACCTCCTTTCCTTTGTCTTCAACTGTTGCTTTCCTGAGAATATGCACGGTACTCGGAAAGCCACAGCAAATGTCTCAGGAAAGGACGAAAGATTTCTCAGGCGTTATCGCGATGATGCAGATGAGCTCAGGGTTAAAGTAAAATAACGACAAAATCAACTTGCAGTTGAGGGAAAAGACAGAATGTACTACGTGCAATGCTCTTTCCAGGTGCTCATTGGGAAGCATCACCCAGACACCCACGCTTCCACCTGCAGACTTCTCCCCCCTCTGCTGACACGCTCAGGGCGCACCCTGAGGTGTTTACCCACAGGGAAAGACAGAAACCGGAGGCTCAAAAAGTATGAGGCTGAGTTAATTTGGAGAGGAAACAGGTATTGCCAGCACTCTGAGAAATCAGTGTGACCCATCAGGAGGAGCGAGAAAGGCTAATCGAACTGTTGGCATAAACGTTACTCTTGGCAATAATTGTAGTAGTAGCAGTAGTTATATGCTGTGAACATTGCAGAGAGTTTTTAAGACAGGTTTGGCGTCTTATTAGCTATTTGACCTTGGGCAAATTAATTTACTGCCCAGCCTCAGTTTCCTTGTCAGTAAAAAAGGAAAATGCAGCAGGTGCCATTAATGCCCCCACCCCCCGCCTCCCCGCCACTTCTGCTCAGATTTTGCTTTTCACAAAGACCTACAGAGACCATCACCACAAGTCCTGCCTGGGTCTTTTTCCTGGGCGAGGGGATCCCTGGTGAGAGGGCAGAACAAGCCCTGAGGGCAGCAGAGTGTCCCTGCCAGCCTCCTAGCCCCGCGACGGCTGGAGAGGGGCAAAGAAGCCCGTCCACGATCGGCCTTGGTTGAGATAACTCTGAAGCAATTTACACTGTACGCCAGAATTTTCCAACTGCATTCTCTAGTTGCCCACAGGGTTTACTTGCTTGATAATATACCATTTATTTCCTTGTCTTACTTCCCCTCTCGCCTACTGGTGTTTCCTGGGATTACCTTTTGAGCAAACCACTCATTTTGTCTTAGGGTCAGCTTCTGGGTAAGTAGGGACTAAAGACTAGTTAACATGTTAAAAAAAACAAAAAACAATAAAACATCACACCCATGGTAAGTACTCAAAAATGGCAGACGAGTAGTCATTAATTCATATCTAATGAAATAGATAACACTGAGTTATGGTATTTGTAAAAGAAAAATGGTATAAAAACAAAATAATACTTGTTCATAAGTCCTCCATGGGAAGATCACCATTGGCCATGCTTTTTACACATACAAATAATGTCTCTCTCTTTTTTTTTTACCATCAAACTACATTCATCCTTCCCTTGACACTCCATCCTGAGTGATTTCTTATCTCGTGTAACATTTTAAGAAAGTATTTTAATTGCTGCAGAGTATTTTGTCATCTATAGGTATCATATTTTATTAATAGCATGCTCTTTTGTTGGACCTGTGGATTCTTACCACTTCTTAATACTTTCATGGAACTCCTCGTATAAAAATCTTGCCTGCATATTATTATTCTAGGATACGTTCCTATTTAATAATGAATCTTTCAGTTTCTTGCAATGGGTTCTTCAAAAGAAATAGGACCTGACACCCTAAGGTGTCCATCATATGCAGTGAATTAACCTGTCCCACACATATAGAAGGGTGTTAACTGTGGAGGAGCTCTGGGAGAAAGCGAGAAAGAGGATTCCCAGTGGAGAAAAGCTTGTTAGAAGAATTTCAGAATTAAACTAATTATTTTAAAAGTCTGTTGATGCTGGAGTTCCTGATGGAGCCCTTTCCACAATTTTGTTAACAGAATTTTTGGAAGTAATTTCTGTTATTTTTAAATCTAAAAAATAAGAGAAGAGGACGGATCAGCGGTTGCTGTGCTTTAGGGACGGGGTAGAGCGTGTCGACATGAGGGTCACACAAGGGAGTTTTCCAGGTGATAGAACTCTTCTGAATTCTGAGTTCGGTGGTGGTCAAACAAATCTATAAATGTGTTAAAATTCCTAAACCGTGCATCAAACTAAGCCAACTTTGCTGCATGAAATTCTTTAAAAGAGGGAAAATAGGATATGTGGAATAATAAATGAAAAGAAGACAAAATCATGGAAGGGGTTTTGTGCAGAAAGATAAAGGCACATGTTTTTCTGAAAGTTTAATGCTATAATTTGGAACATGATACACTTCAGATCTTCCACCTGAAGCCTTACATTTAAAGCCAATGCTGGTTTGTATCATCATTTACAACCAAATAGAAATTACAATCACTTTTATGAAAGATTTCTCTAACGAACAAACTGTCCCGGTAAAAAGATCAATCTTTTCTGCCTGGATTATTTTCAACTGACGATTTATTTACATTTTCCATATTCATTTGCTAAACTTTTTCCATATTTATACTTAGATTAAATCTTTAGCTAAATATTAAATCATACAGATACAGTCATCAAGAATTGCATAAAGAATTTCAGCATCACGTTAAAAATATGAAAAATCAGTAGAAATTTTAATGTTACCATAATGCAATGTATGATCTCTGCATTTTATTTCCTTTGATAAGTATGGTCGGCAGAGAAGGAAAGCCAAGGGGGCCTTGGTGTGGATCCAGGAGATCTAATCCCTTCACTGGGCTCAGCCATCCTCTTGTGGAGACCCCAGGGGAGGCTGCTACAAAAACCAGAGTCAATGTCGATGATCTCGAATAACCTTCTAAAAGCCACATTCACATAGTACAATGTGACCCCTCACCTGCTATCAAATAGCCGCTGCTAAGGCAATGGTTCTCTGTCCCTGTTCACTGTAGGCCTATCTGCCCATCATGGACAATAAATAAATAAATAAATAAATAAATAAATAAATAAATAAATAAATTTGGAAATTGTTTCCAACCTCTGAGGGTTTGGGAATCTATAAAACAATGAAGACTGATAATAGGTAGATAGTAGGGTCCCCTTCAAGCCACTCCATTTCTAGGTGCACGTCTCTGGTCTCTGTTCCTCCTCTCCACCGGGCACTCATTTCAGAAGATTTTACTTCAAATCTTCGGGAACACTGTCTATTCAGATTTGTTTTGGTGGGAGAAGAAAGACGAGCATAAGAGCAAGATTTCCGGCTAGCTCTAAGGTAACCCTTTAAGTGGTAGAAAGACCCTCGTGTCACTTGTCTCTGTCTCTGCCAGGGTCCTAGTCCTGCCACCTTGCATCTGGCCTAATAGGTCTCTCCCAAGCCCTCCTGCCACATGGCTGTGACTTCTCCAGGAGGGGTTTTCATCACTGGTGTGACCCATGTGGGTAAATGCAAGCCCAAGACCGAAAACTGGCTCTGGGAGGACAGTTTCCAGGGGGTCTGACTTAGGAGTTGGGACTCCGTGAAATCTCAAGTATGTTCCAGCTGGTGCCAGAAAGACAGTAGCCTAAGACCCCAAGCAGAGGCAAAGTTGGTGTTTGTTTATAAACCCAATTTTCATATAATGAGACTGTTGAATCCTCTTTGATGCTCCCTGATGCTATAATCAAGGTCCACTGGACACTTGGGAGCCCACCAATAACAACCCTGAGTTTGGAAACAAGCATAAGACACAAGGGTCAGTCAGATGAAGATCGAAATAATCAGCTTTATTGCTTATTAAACCGGGATAGAGAACATGGAATCCGATCTAACACTCCCCCTGAGTTAAGCACTCATGGTCACAACCACTCACTCGGATGGGCCCTCCAGGCCTCACCTTAGAGCATGACTGGGACCAGAACACATATGTCCAAAATGCAGAGGAGAGGGGCACCAGGCTGGTCACGTGGTAGAGTATGTGACTCCTAATCTTGGGGTTGTGAGTTTGAGCCCCATGTTGGGTGTTGAGACTACTTAAAAATAGAATCTAAACAAACAAACAAAATGCAAAGGAGCTTGCCAGTGGTGCTCAGCTCTTGCTGCCAAACTCCCCAAGCAGAGAGACAGGCTCTCCTCCCATGGGGAGGGATGAGGGAGGGAGGGACAGGAGCCGGGAGCGCTGCTTCAGCTGACGTCCTCGCTATGGCTCCCACAAGGTGGAGGAGATTAACCTGCATCCTCCTCCTGCTTAACCAATCAGCTGAGCCAAGGTCTTTGCAGGCAAAAGACACACACAAGATGACACTGGGGCCAAAGGAGAACGTTGCCTCCTAGGGCAGCCTGGCAGTGCGAAGAGTGATGGCAAAGCCCTCAAGGAGAATATGGAAATATGAAGCATTTAATTGGAGACCAAATCGGGGAAGTTTAGGGTTTTACTGTGACATTATGGCGATGATGTTAGTGTCTTAAAAGCAGAAAGATAGAAATCAACGCTCTATCCCACCACACGCCCAAGGAAGAAGGCTTTGGTTGCTGCTGATTTGATAAGTTCTTGTAGTATTGGGTAGCCCCACTCCTCCCGTGCAGTGCAAGCTCCAGTGGGTTCTATATTCAGAAGGATGGTGGTATTTCCCTTTCAGCAGTTCTGAACAAACTTTTCTATCGAGGCAGAGATGGGAACCAGCTGGCGGGGGATGAGGGAAGGTGTCAGAGGCTGAGAACTTAGCCTTAAAAAGTCTGCTGCAAGGAAGGCAGTCTTTTGAAGTCCTGTATTTGTTGTGTCTTAAAATTTCATGGGATTTTAACAGTCTCTCCCACCATGCTTTCAATTTTACTTTGATATAAAAATGGGTTTAAATTACCTACCATTATGTAAACTGCATGTTTCTGGGAAGATGTGGTATTTTTTGCCCCTGGTCCTGCACATTCCAAGCAGGTTGCAGCTTAAGCCCCACGCTTTATCCCATTGTACACACTCAAAGGTTTGAGAAGCACTGTTTACATGCATATGAATTCATCCATTCATCAAAAATATTTACTAAACACCTTAATTACTTGCAAGACCTTCTATGCCATAAGACATAGTCCAAGTCTTAAGGAATTATGACTTCTAATAGAAGAGTGTATAATTTTCATTTACAATAAAATAATAAATGTCAAGTGCTTGTTCCAGTAATTGGTATTTAGTAGGCATTTTTTTTTTACAAAGTATTTTACACCCAATAGTGGAATTACTGGATCATGTGGTAATTCTATTTTTAATTTTTTGAGGACCCATCTTGACATTTGCAACAGCATGGATGGATCTAGGGGGTATAACGCTAAGTGAAATAAATCAGTAAGAGAAAGACAAATACCATATGATTTTGCTCACATGTGGAGTTTAAGAAACACAATTAACAAAGAAAAAAAATTAAAAAAACAAACTCTTCAATATAGAGAACAAACTGGTGGTTGGCAGAGGGGAGGCGGGTGGGGGTGTGTGAAATGGGTGAAGGGGATTAAGAGCACATTTACTATGATGAGCACTGAGTAATGTGTAGAACTGTTGAATCACTATATTGCAAACCTGAAGCTACTAAAACACTGTATTTTAACTATACTGGAATTTTTTAAAAAGTATTTTATATCATTACAATTGTTTTATTATTATCTTAAGAGTATATTGGAAAGAAAGACAAATAGTAATGGTTTTCTGCTAGAAAGGAAGGGAAATCTTGAAAGCTTTAGCCAAAAAAGAAAACAAAACAAAAATACGTTTCCTAGGGCTCTGTTATCCTCACCTGCATTAGCTGCCAATGCCATTTAGTTAAAAATAAGACAAAACAAGACAAACAGCAACAACAACAACAACAAAAACATTGCCTGACCTGAAATAATAGTACATGTGGTTTGGTGTGTAGCAATGCATGGACATACTTACCAACTTTATGATACAATAAATATCTTTACCCCAGTAAGATAGTAAGCTCCTTAAAGCAGCTATGGGTCCAGAAGAGCACCATCCAACAGAAATATAATGCAAGCCGCACATGTCGTTTTAATTTTCTAGTAGCCACATTAAGAAAATATAAAAAAAGGGCTTCAGAGGGGAGGAGGTGGGGGATTGGGATAGGCTGGTGATGGGTATTAAGGAGGGCATGTATTGCATGGAGCACTGGGTGTTATACCAAATAATGAATCATGGAACATTACATCAAAAACTAAGGATATACTGTATGGTGACTAACATAACAAAATAAAAATTATTATAAGAAAAAAAAGAAAATATAAAAAGAAACAGGTGAATTTTTAAAATCTAATATACTCAAAACATTGCCATTTTAACATGTGAGCAGTATAAAAATTATAAGTGAAATATTTTACATTCTTTGTACTAAGTTTCCGAAAACCAGTATATTTGTACTTAGAACAGATCTCAGCCTGAACTAGTTATATTTCAAGTACTTAACAGGCACACGTAGGTAGTGGCTGCCGTATTGAAGATGCAGGTATAGACACAAAAACTCCAGTTGAAGGTCCAAGAATATCTCCTATGGGGAGCTCATCAGCACAAATGTGTGTGTGTGTGTGTGTGTGTGTGTGTGTGTGTGTGTACTTTCATCACGGGCATTGATGAAAACAAACACACTCAGTGACATTCTTTCTAAATTTATTGACTGCACTTCTTAAACAGCATGAATTAAACATAAGGTAAATTTTAGAGAAAAGCAGTGTTATGAACTGTAAATAGAGTAGCTCTGAAGTAGATAGTTTGTCCTTGTCCTGAATGGTTCTACCTTGCTAGAATTTGGCGTTCTTAATCTGTTGCTTAGAGTTTTTATTTCCTATCTCCTCCACACATCAGACCCTTGTGTATCCTTAACTTACTGTCATAAGGCCACACCGCTTACCCTGACACAGACAGGACCACCCCATACACACACAGAAACACCCCTGCAGAAAATGTGGCTCTGTGTGTTAAAAGTGCATAATAACGCCAGTTAAAATGGCAAAAATAGACAAGGCAAGAAACAACAATTGTTGGAGAGGATGTGGAGAAAGGGGATCCCTCCTACATTGTTGGTGGGAATGCAAGTTGGTATAGCCACTCTGGAAAACAGTGTGGAGGTCCCTTAAAAAGTTAAAAATTGAGCTACCCTATGATCCAGTCATTGCACTACTGGGTGTTTACCCCAAAGATACAGACGTAGTGAAGAGAAGGGCCATATGCACCCCAATGTTCATAGCAGCAATGTCCACAATAGCTAAATCGTGGAAGGAGCCGAGATGCCCTGCAACAGATGACTGGATTAAGAAGTTGTGGTCCATATATACAATGGAATATTACTCAGCTATCAGAAAGAACGAGTTTTCAACATTTGCTACAACATGGATGGCACTGGAGGAGAAAATGCTAAGTGAAATAAGTCAAGCAGAGAAAGACAACTATCATATGGTTTCACTCATATGTGGAACATAAGGACTAGAATGATCAGTAGGGGAAGAAAGGGATAAAGAAAGGGGGAGTAATCAGAAGGGGGAATGAAACATGAGAGACTATGGACTATGAGAAACAAACTGAGGGCTACAGAGGGGAGGGGGGTGGGGGAATGGGATAGACCGGTGATGGGTAGTAAGGAGGGCACATATTGCATGGTGCACTGGGTGTTATACACAACTAATGAATCATCGAGCCTTACATCGAAAACCGGGGATATACTGTATGGTGACTAACATAATATAATAAAAAACATTATAAAAAAAATAATAATAAAATAAAATTAAATTAAATTTAAAAAGTGCATAATAAAAGTGCTGTATTCTTTTATCCCTTTTTGCTGTCTGATTGCTGTTGCAAGGACTTCTAGTACTATGTTGAATAATAGTGGCGAGAGTGGGCATCCTTGTCGTGTTCCTGATCTTAAGGGAAAGGCTTCCAGCTTTTCCCCATTGAGAATGATATTCGCCGTAGGCTTTTCACAGATGGTTTTGATGAAATTGAGGAATGTACCCTGTATCCCTACACTCTGAAGGATTGGATGCTGTATTTTGTCAAATGGTTTTTCTGCATCAATTGAGAGGATCATATGGTTCTTGACCAATATTCATAGCAGCATTGTCCACAATAGCTAAATCGTGGAAGGAGCCGAGATGCCCTTCAACGGATGACTGGATTAAGAAGATGTGGTCCATATATACAATGGAATATTACTCAGCCATCAGAAAGAACGATTACCCAACATTGCAGCAACATGGATGGGACTGGAGGAGATTATGCTAAGTGAAATAAGTCAATCAGAGAAAGACAATTATCATATGGTTTCACTCATTTATGGAACATAAGAAATAGCAGGAAGATCGCTAGGAGAAGGAAGGGAAGAATGAAGGGGGGGTAAACAGAAGGGGGAATGAACCATGAGAGACTGTGGACTCTGGGAAACAAACTGAGGGCTTCAGAGAGGAGGAAAGTGGGGGCTGGGATAGGCTTGTGATGGGTAGTAAGGAGGGCACGTATTGCATGGTGCACTGGTGTTATACACAACTAATGAATCATTGAACTTTACATCAGAAACTAATGATGTACTGTATGGTGACTAACATAACATAATAAAAAATTATTATTAAAAAAGTGCTGTATTCTTGAAGTGAGGGACTGAAATATGAATAAAAATGCTTTTATTAGCTTCCTGTCCACTCAGCTAACCTCAAGATAGTGTAAGGGGCTTTCAAGTGAAGAGCTACCGTATTAATATATTCTATTGTTTGCTTATTTCGGTGCTTCCTATTTAAAAACACGAAGGCTGTGGTCTGACAACCCAGGCAAAATACCAATGCTGTAAAAAGAAAGACATTTGACTAATAGAGATTTAATTATTTCTCAAGTGTTCATCACTTTGGATACAGAAAAGACTTGGGGATATTTAGAAAGCTTGTTTTTGGAAATGAAATACCCACGGAGGTATTTCGTCCCCCTCCGAGAGTTTTAACCTATCATCGGTGCAGTCACATTACTAATGCTGTCACTGCAAAGAACATTCCAAGGAGTCCGGTAGTTTTGCTTTGCACAGCGCTCAGAACGCGAGTTAAGCCACACACCTCAGGGAGCAATAAGCATATCGCAGGAGCTTATGAAAATGTAGGTTTACTTGTTCATGATTTTTCTAATAACGTATTAATCATGCCCCAAATTGCACATGCGGTGCTAAATATATTATATTCATGATGTCAGCAGAGAGTGACACCACCCTTCCCAGGAGCTCACATGTATCGCACAGACAAAGAAACTGAGGCCCAGAGATATGCTCCTGCAGTCGTGCAGGGTCACGCTTCCTGGGACTCCAGAGCAGAGCTGTTAACAATGGTGACAGGCTACCGTGTGTTGTCAAGTCTCATTTTCTAGAGGAGCAAACTGAGAATGGAGAAAGGAAGCGACTGGTAAGGGTCACGAAGCTAATTAGTGTCATAGCCAGACTCAGAACTGTCTTCTAACTCCGGCCATGATTACTCCAGAAGGGTGTTCTGCATTTTCCTCCCTGATCAAAGATATGTTTTTATAAATACCCATTGTTTTGCAGCAATGAAGAAACTATTCTTGGGATCATCACTCATACAAAACCCCAATCTTCCAGTCACCTGGGCAGAGTCTACGGTCTCTAAGAAACGGGCCCCAACAGAATGTTCTGAAGCCTTCATCCTGGCTGTTTTCCCATCCTCACTCTTGTGGACCATCTGCTTCCCTTCACATCCTTCAAAAGGCTGTTTTTATCCATCGCATGGCCTACGCTGGTTATCTGACCTCTCACGTAGATGGGTGCAGTGGCCTCCAGCTTGTCTTGAGTGGACCTGGAGTCAGAAGTCCTGGGCTTTATGCCATTTCCACCACCTATCTTTGCACGTTTGGGTCTTCCAGCAGCTTCCAAGAATGGACATTTCTTCAGCTGTACATGGAGATCAGAATACCCCCCTTCCAGAGCTAGTCAGGGTGTGTCACAGTGTGGGTCCTCGACACAGAATTATTATACTGAGTGCACGAAGATATGAATATTCGCCAATTTGTGAACTATGCCCCACTTCCTCTTAGCCATCAGCGCATGCCTCTCCATTTATTCCGAGTCGTGCCTTAACCTGAGTAATGTCCTTCATCCTCGTTCACTGGTCAAAATTCCATCCACCCCCTAAGACTAAGGCGTTATGGTCTGAATGTATTTGTATTCCCCCACAAAAATCCTAACCGTTAAAGGGTGACTGTATTAATAAGCAGGGATTTGAGAAGTGATTGGATCATGGGAGTGGGACCTTCAAGAATGGGATTAGCGTCCTTTCAAAGAGACTCCACAGAGTGCCCTAGTCCCTCCCCCCATGTGAGGCACAGTGAGCAGTCTGGGACCTGGCAGCCGGCCCCCACCGGACCCCCAGCCACAGGGCACCCTGATCTCGCACTTCCAGCCTCCAGAACTTAAGAACTAAATTTCTGCTGTTTGCAAGGCACCCAGTCGATGGGATTTTGTGACAGCAGCCCAAAGGGACTAGGACATTAGGTAACTTCATCCACTTTTCCAGCCAATACTAAACAGCCTTCTTCTTTCTCCTATGGTGCATTCTGATGTGGTCACTCGGATATGCACCTGTTCTGACGAACATGAGCCTAGAACATTTGTCTGTGATCCGGCTCACGCGCTCAGCCTGCCCCGATGATTCCAGCCTCGTGCAGGCTGGCCTCCCGTTGACAGATTGCTAACCACGTGTGCCACCTTGGGCGGGTTCCTTCACCTCTGGGGCCCAGATCCCCAACCAGCAGCAGAGGTCATTCCCAGGTAGTGGAGGGTTCCAGTCAAGCTGAAGAAAGGCAGACGGCAAACAGTGAGCTCCCCGATCCTTTCTCATTCGTTCCCCTGCTGCACAGCCTAGGAATGCCCTCTAACCTTCTTGAGGGCACAGATCAGGGCTTTCACCTCAGTATGCGATTCTATGTGCAACAAATGCAGATCAGTTGCCATTCGTGGGGTTGGACAAATTTGAAAGCAGCAGCGTGTGGTTCTAACCTGGGTGTACATTCCGTCACCTGTTGACAGTCATTTATTTTTCACCTATTACGACCAGACATGTGGTCATGCAAACATGAAAACACAGAGCCATTGATCTCAGGGCACCCGGTGAGTAGTGGAGAATGGGATATACGTATTATTTTGCTCACAAAGTGTCTAGCATCTTTGTGGGTATGGACAGCACTGTATGAGCATGGACAAGTCCTTCTCTCCCTGAACCTCGGTCCCTCAATCTGTAAAATAGAAGGACAGTGCCTTTTTTCACAGTGGCTGAGAAGCTTAGGTGAACAAATAGCAGGAAAGGGTTATAAACTGCAAACATTATGTCACAGGTGAGCACACGACAGCCCACAGGACAAATCGGACTAGCCACCTGTTTTCGTAAGGGAAATTTACTAGGACACATCTATGCCCATCGTTTACATTTTACCTATGGCTGCTTTAGGACCACGAGGTCAGATCGGAATAGCGGTGACAGAGACTCTAGGTCACAAAGTCCAAAGTACTTGCCTTCTGGCCCTTTGCAGAAAAAGATTGCTGATCGCTGCTTTATAGACATGTATTATTATAATAATGAAAATTGTTCTCGTGACCACTTAGAGAGGGGCATCATGCTATAGTGGCGAAAGCACAGGCTTTGTAGCCAATAATCTTAGGTTACAAAGCCCCCTCTACCACGCTGGGAAGTACATGACTTCAGGCATGCCCCCGACCTCTCCGAGCCTGTACCGACATGAGTGTGGGAACATTCACTGAGCGATCTGACATGAGGACGAACTGAGGCCGTGTTTGTGAGATGCCGATACATAGTAGTAACTTCTAACCACTTGTGAGGTTCCCCCTCTTAAAATTCAAAGGGTGCCTGCAGCATTTGTCTTTTTTTCTCACTTTGCTTCACTCTTACAAGTCCTGTACACCGATCACAATAAGGGTCTTTAGTTCATTTCTGTTGACTCAGCAGACTAGCCAGTGCCTAACACACACGTGTTTGGAGAACTCTGGTTTCTATGCACCGGAGTCTTTGCGTCCGAGTGCACATTGTAAATATCTAAATATGGGGCAGAGTATATTCTATCTCTAATCTAATTGGCGTTGGGATAGTTTTCAATGAAGACCCACACAACAGGAGCAGGACATGGTAACCTGGTGTAAATGCTTTCATTTACGGAATTCTTAAGGCGGCAAGTGTCGTCCTCATATTGGCCTCATGCTCACTGGTAAAAGACCAAAGACTAGAATTCCAGACCTCTCTGCTTCTAGTTTTGTTTTGTAATTCCTCTAATATTGATCTATTCTGGTAGTAACAGTTAAAACCTGTCTCTCTAATTAGAATTACTGAGTTCAAAGCCCAGGTCCACAATTTACCACTTGCATCACTTCAAGCAAGACAAGTGATTTCTCTGTGTCTCTTTCCTCCCCTCTGATATCAGAGTGTTAGCAGCACCCACCGTAGCTTTGGTGCCAGAAGTGAATGTGTCAGTGTATGCATATAACCCAGGGCCCAGCATATGGTATGAGCCTGATTAATATTAACTGGATTTATTCACTGCTTGATGAAACATTTATTTCATATCTAGTATGTATCAATATGAGTAGTAAAAAAAAAACCTACTTTATAGTTGCAAAGATCCTTAAAGTGTGTTCATAGGCCTCTTGTCTACCTGAACATCCGCACTTCTGTTCCATTCCTCATTTGTATCATATGCTTTTCTTTGCACGAAATGCCCTTTCCCTTGCTATCAGCTTAGCAAGCTTCTATTCATGCTTTGATGTTCACTTCAAGTACTGCCTCCTTCATGAAGCATTCCCTGGCTGCTCCTAATTCCTGGGTTCTGATGTCCACTGTCCTGAGCTTTCCTTTCAGCTCTCAAAAGGAACAGCTTTCTCTTCTTCCACAGCCCATGTACTACTACAGGGCACAAACACAGGGCAGATGTTCTCTTTACTTCTTGTTGCCGCCTTAAGACAACATTCCTCCTATTTGTCAAAATATCCATCAGTGCGCCATTAAAACACATGCCCCAGATGAGATCACCCCTACCTCTCTCTGTGGCAATCATCAACCACAGTCCAGTCCCTTCACTCATTAAAGAATTTGACACCTGGTCACCATCGTTCCCTCCATCATCTCTCCTGATCTCCATTTTTGTTGATTTCAATATAGGTGATGGTGGATCCAATGATCTGAGCCCTGAGATTAGTTATCTATCACTTTCATCCTTCCTCACCTTCTATTTTGTTTTGAACTCATTTCGGTGAACATGTTCCCACCACTACAATGAAACTGTAGTGGTCAGAGTGACTGGCAAACCCCCAGCCTAGCAGAGCCAACGATTCCAACTCAGTCCTCATCGTAGAATCTCAGGACAGAGTGACATGACTGATCACTCCATCCTTCTTGAAACATTTTCTTACTTGGTGCTTGGGAAATCGCTACCTTTGGCTTCCTCCCATCTCCTGAGAAAGCAGTCTGTTCTCATCAGACTCCCTTGCTGCCCACTCCTCCTCCACCGCCCGTAAATACTGGTGTATTCTGGGCTCAGCTCTTTCATTCTTCCCTTGCTGACCACACACTCTTCCTCAGCAAGCGGTCCCATGATTTTAAATACCATAAATGTGCCCATAACTCTCATATTTCTATCTTTAGCCATGACTGCTCCCAAGTTCCAGACTCATGCATCCAACAGCCTACCTAACAACTAGTTGGTCAGGACAAAAACCTGGATTGCTTTTTCTTGTCCCCCATGCCTAACCAATTAGCAAGTCTCTCCAGTTACTTCCAGCATATCTTGTAAGTTTGACCACTTCTCCACCCCTTCGCCCCCACACACCAGTTCCAGCCAGCATCATCTCTTACTGGATACTACAATACCCACTATTCTGGCTCCCCACCTGCTTATTTTCTTTTTAACATGTACATCAGATTATGATACTCCCCCACTCAAATTCTAATAAAAGCACTCAATCACACGGCAAGCAGAATTTGAGCTCTGTTAGTACGGACAATGTCCTACGTGGCTGGGACCCTGCAGGTACCTCCAACTTCATGTCACACCACCTGGTCCTCTCAGTCTATTCCGATTACTGGAGTTATTGATGTTCCTGTAACTCGGAACCATATTTCTGCCTCAGGACCTTTTCACTTATTGTTCCCTCTGCCTCTGCACTCATTATTTAGAAGTCTCTGATCCTTAGTTTCATCAGACATTCTCAAAGATTTCCTCCTCAGAGGGGCCTTCCTTCCCTAAAACAAACAAACTGGTCCTCCCTCCCTCCCCATTAGTCCCTGTCCCTTTACCCTGCTTTATTTTTCTTCAAAGCGTTTCTCTCTAAGTACAATTATATTATTTATTCACTTGGTTATGTATTGCCTGTTCACTGGACTTAAATAAATAAGTTCTATGAAAACCAGAGACTGTTTCATTTGAACTATGCTAACATCAACAACTAAATTAGTTCATAGTGGGCGCTCAATAAATATTTGTTGAATACAAAATAATAATAACCAGCTGCGTGCCAATGATATTGACAATGCAGACTGATGGCACTGGCAGCATTTTATTGGGCATGGCCATTTTCATGTCTGGGTTCCTCACTTCAGTGTGGGTGGAGGTGGGGGTTATGACTTATTCCTCACTTCAGTGTGGGTGGGGGTGGGGGTTATGACTTATCCATCCTCGGTGCCTTTGACAGTTCATGGCATGAGCTATGTGATCAGTAAACATTTGATGGATGAAATTACATTTACTCATTACTATGTTTTGTATCATTTGAGTCTTGTCAATCTGATGGGAGATGCAGGGAAGTTAATATTATTTGCACTTTGCAAGAGAAGAAAAATCCTGAGAAAAGAGAAATGTTCAACTCAGGGCCATATAAAAGAGAGGGCCTGAGACAGCATGGGATATGCCAGATCAAACTGCAGATAGAGGTTGCTGCCAGATGGGGAAGCACTTTGAATACCATGCTTGGAAAGTTGGACTTTATGGTGTAGTATATTGCAAAACAGTTGCACAAATTACCAGCATGATAATCTCATTCAGTTTCTTATACTATGTAACAGTTCTCAGTCCAAACTCTCTATTTACGACATCTAAACAGCCCGCTCCACTGAACGACGGGTGAATCTCTCATCTATTCTGTACAGCGGGGTAGCCAAGTACTTCCCTCACTTAATTCACACGAAACTCTCAGGGGTTTCCATCTGTGCAAGGTCTGAAAAATTCAATCAGTCCAGAATACCCTCTTTCGTAAACATCTACTCGGTGTTTACTTATTAACCCCCCCATCCATCCGTACCCCCCCTCTTCTGGTTATTCATTTTTAGTGAGCACCTACTTTATGGCAGGAACTGGGCTGGATGACATTTTAAAAATAGTTTTACACATAAAAATATATGAACAAATAGTTGACTATTTCAGAGAGATGAAAGTCTTTGTTCTTAATCAGAGCCATCACTTACATGACGTTTTATAATTTATAAAGATTTTGTTACTATAACTGACTCGTTCACTACAAACAATGTATGCGATGTTTACTGTGAGCTAAGCAGCAGGTAGATAAAGTGAGTCAAAACCCCGACTTCTAGGAGCAGGCTTGCGTGGCGCGGGTGAGTGTGTAGGACGAGAACGCATCGAATGGTGCAGCATTCACAGCAGCCTCAGGTGGGAGCGGGCTTCATCATCACCCACACTTTGCAGAAGGGGAAGCTGTGGGTCCCCAGCTTCACAAGAAGCCAATGATGACACTGTTTGTAAATGGCAACGCCAGAATATGAATATGATTATCAGTTGATAATCAAATCCGATTCTTCTTCTCCTTCTCCTTCTCCTTCTCCTTCTTCCCTTCCCTTCCCTTCCCTTCCCTTCCCTTCCCTTCCCTTCCCTTCCCTTCCCTTCCTAAGCAATTTAACACTTAAGTCATGAGGGCGGAAGTGCAGCATTGGCATTCACACCTGGCTGGGGAGAGCCATGATGGCTCAGGACAGTTTAAAGCAATGACTTGTCTCCGTGATGTCTAAGGCCACAAGAGAGGACAAATGAAGGCTGGAGGTGATTCTGTCATTGAAGGCTGGAACCAGCTGAAGACTTGCTCACTTACAAAGGACATTGGGACATTGGAATTTAATACTCACTGTCAGCTGAGATCTCAACTATGGCCATAAGACAGAATATCTACATAGGGCTACTTCATATGGTCTCACTGTTTTCCTGGGACATGGTGACTGGGTTCTAAGAGTGAGCATCCCAAACCCACCAGGAAGAAGCTATATTGCTTTTTAGGACCTGACTTTGGAAGAGTAACATCCATTCCTCCACAGTCACAGACCCACCAATATCAAGAAGAGAGAACCTAGATCCCGCCTCTCAGTAGGAGAAGAGTCAACAACACATTGTAAGACCAGCATGTGGGTGGAAGATCTTTATGATGCCATCCTGGAAAATGCAAGCTGTCACAGATGCAACAGAAGAACACAGCATCAATTTTCACATATTCCTGTTAAAAATGGCGTAATATGAAACTAAACATAAGGCCATTTTAGACAGATCAAAATTGAGGCACTTTGTAAAAACAACTGGCCTGCAGTACTCCAACATGTCAAGAGCACAAACTTGGGGAACAAATGATGAATCGTCTCAGCGTGAATTCCGTTAAAGAGATACGGTGATCGAATCCCACTTGGTCATGATGGATAATCCTTTTAATGTACTGTTGGATCCTATTAACTAGGATCTTGTTGAGAATTTTGGCGTCCATATTCATCAGGGATATCAGTCTGTAATTCTCCTTTTTGATGGGGTCTTTGCCTGGTTTGGGGATCAAGGTAATACTGGCCTCATAGAATGAGTTTGGTAGTTTTCCTTCTCTTTCTCTTTTTTGAAACAGCTTCAGGAGAATAGGTATTATTTCTTCTTTGAATGTTTGGTAGAATTCTCCAGGGACTCCATCAGGCCCTGGAGTTTTGTTTTTCGGAAGGTTTTTGATCACTGCTTCAATCTTTTCATAATTAATTGGTCTGTTTAAAAAATCAATTTCTTCCTGTTTCAGTCTTTGTAGTTTATAGGTTTCCAGGAAGGCATCCATTTCTTCCAGATTGTTTAATTTATTTGCATAAAGCTGTTGATAAAAGTTTCTAATGACCCTTCCTATTTCATTGGTGTTGGTTGTGATCTCTCTCCTTTCATTCATAATTTTATTAATTTGGGTCCTTCCTCTATTCCTTTGAATAAGTCTTGCTAGTGGCTTATTGATCTTATTTATTCTTTCAAAGAACCAGCTTCTAGTTCGGTTGATCTGCTCAACTGTGCTCCTGGTTTCTAATTCATTGATCTCTGCTCTAATCTTGATCATCTGCTTTCTCGTGAGTGGGTTAGGGCTGTTCTTCTTCTATTGTTCTGGCTTCTTGAGGTGAGAATATAAAAACTGCATTTTAGATTTTTCTATTCTTTTGAGTGAGGCTTGGATAGCTATGTATTTTCCCCTTAGGAATTCCTTTGCACTGTCCCATAGGTTTTGGACCATTGTATTTTCATTCTCGTTGGTCTCCATAAATTGTTTAAATTGATTTTTGATTTCCTGGTTTACCCAGTCATTTTTGAGCAGGATGGTTCTTAGTTTCCAAGTGTTTGAGTTTCTTCCAAATTTTTCCTTGTGATTGAGTTTCAATTTCAAATCATTGTGGTCTGAGAATATGCAGGGAATAACTGCAGTCTTTTGGTATCGGTTGAGACCTGTTTTGTGACCCAGAACATGATCTATTCTGGATAATGTTCTACGTGCATTTGAAAAGAATGAGTATTCTGTTGTTCTGGGGTGTAGTGGGATTCATCCCTGGGATGCAAGGGTGGTTCAACATTTGCAAATCGATCAGTGTGATAGATCATATCAACAAGAAAAGAGTCATGAACCACATGATCCTCTCAATAGATGCAGAAGAAGCATTTGACAAAATACAACATCCTTTCCTGACTAAAACCCATAGAGTGTAGGGATAGAGGGTACGTTCCTCAATCTCATAAAAACCATCTGTGAAAAGCCTACAGTAAATACCATTCTCAATGGGGAAGAGCTGGAAGCCTTTCTCTTAAGATCAGAACACAACAAAGATGCCCACTCTCGCCATTATTATTCAACATAGTACTAGCAGTCCTTGCAACAGCAATTAGACAACAAAAAGGGATAAAAGGTATCCAAATTGGCAAAGAAGAATTCAAACTGTCTCTCTTCGCAGATGACATGATACTCTATATAGAAAACCCAAAAGAATCCACCCCCAAACTACTAGAAGTTATAGAGCAATTCAGTAATGTGGTGGGATACAAAATCAATGCTCAGAAATCAGTTGCATTTCTATACACAAACAATGAGACTGAAGAAAGAGAAATTAGGGAATCCATTCCATTTACAATAGCACCAAAAATTAACTTAACCAGAGATGTGAAGGATCTATATTCTAGAAACTACAAGTCACTCTTGAAAGACATTGAAGAAGACACAAAAAGATGGAAAAATATTACATGCTCATGGATCGGAAGAATTAACGTAGTTAAAATGTCCATGCCACCCAGAGCAATCTACACTTCCAATGCCATCCCAATCAAAATAACAATGATATTTTTCAAAGAACTGGAACAAACAGCCCTTAAATTTGTGTGGAACCAGAAAAGGCCCCGTATCGCCAAGGAACTGTTGAAAAGGAAAAACAAAGCTGGGGGCATCACAATGCCGGATTTCGAGCTGTACTACAAAGCTGTGATCACAAAGACAGCATGGTACTGGCACAAAAACAGACACATAGACCAATGGAACAGAATAGAGAACCCAGAAATGGACCCTCGGCTCTTTGGGCAACTAATCTTTGACAAAGCGGGAAAAAACATCCAGTGGAAAAAAGACAGTCTCTTCAATAAATGGTGCTGGAAAATTGGACAGCTACATGCAAAAGAATGAAACTTGACCATTCTCTCACACCATACACAAAGATAAACTCCAAGTGGATGAAAGACCTCAATGTGAGACAGGAATCCATCAAAATCCTAGAGGAGAACATAGGCAGCAACCTCTTTGACATCGGCCACAGCAAATGTTTTCATGACACATCTCCAAAGGCAAGAGAAACAAAGGAAAAAAATGAACTTGTGGGACTTCATCAAGATAAAAAGATTCTGCACAGCCTAGGAAATAGTCAAAAAAACTAAGAGGCAGCCCACGGAATGGGAGAAGATATTTGCAAATGATACTACAGATAAAAGACTGGTATCCAAGATCTACACAGAGCTTCTCAAACTCAATACGTGAGAAACAAATAAACAAATCATAAAATGGGCAAAAGATATGAACAGACACTTTTCCAATGAAGACATAGAAATGGCTAACAGACACATGAAAAAATGTTCAAAATCATTAGCCATCAGGGAAATTCAGATCAAAACCACACTGAGATACCACCTTACGCCAGTTAGAACGGCAAAAATAGACAAGGCAAGAAACAACAATTGTTGGAGAGGATGTGGAGAAAGGGGATCCCTCCTACATTGTTGGTGGGAATGCAAGTTGGTACAGCCACTCTGGAAAACAGTGTGGAGGTCCCTTAAAAAGTTAAAAATTGAGCTACCCTATGATCCAGCCATTGCACTACTGGGTATTTACCCCACAGATACAGATGTAGTGAAGAGAAGGGCCTTATGCACCCCAATGTTCATAGCAGCATTGTCCACAATAGCTAACTTGTGGAAGGAACCGAGATGCCCTTCAACAGATGACTTCATTAAGAATATGTGGTCCATATATACAATGGAATATTACTCAGCCATCAGAAAGAACGATTTCTCAACATTTGCTGCAACATGGACGGCACTGGAGGAGATTATGCTAAGCGAAATAAGTCAAGCAGAGAAAGACAATTATCATATGGTTTCACTCATTTATGGAACATAAGAAGTAGGAAGATCGGTAGGAGAAGAAAGGGAAGAAGAAAGGGGGAGTAAACAGAAGGGGGAAGGAACCATGAAAGACTATGGACTCTGGGAAAAAAACTGAGGGCTTCGGGGGGGGATGGGATAGGCTGCTGATGGGTATTAAGGAGAGCACGTATTGCATGGTGCACTGGGTGTTATACGCAAGTAATAAATCATGGAACTTTAAAAAAATAAATTAATTAATTTTAAAAAAAGAGATACGGTGATTGAAAGCAGTGTGTGATTCTGAATTACACCTTTTCGCTATAAAGGAAGTTATTGGGACATTTGGAAACCTATAATGGAATTTGAAGATTAGATGGTAATAATGTATCAATTACTTTCCTGATTCTGATGAGATTATTATGGTTATGTGGGAGAATGTTCTTGTTTAGAGGAAATAAATACTTTTCAGGGGAGATAGTGCATCAGCTCAAAAACTATGCTCACTTTCTTTTTTTTTGGGGGGGGGGGAAGTTCAAGATTGCTGAATAAAACAAAAAATCCATTTCCTGGGGCGCCTGGGTGGCACAGCGGTTGGGTGTCTGCCTCCGGCTCAGGGCGTGATCCCGGCATTACGGGATCGAGCCCCACATCGGGCTCTTCTGCTATGAGCCTGCTTCTTCCTCTCCCACTCCCCTGCTTGTGTTCCCTCTCTCGCTGGCTGTCTCTATCTCTGTCAAATAAATAAATAAAATCTAAAAAAAAAAAAAAAAAAAAAAAAAAATCCATTTCCTTTTTTTTTGATTAACCAAAGCAACATCTAGATGCCCAAGGCCATTTCCCCCCAAAAGTATCTAGGCAATTGAATCTTTCTTCAATCCAACTCAAAATGTGTACAAAATCTCCACTTCCCTTTGGATATGCAAGCACCAAGAAGGAGAAAATTACAAAACCTTGATGCATATGCTTTCTATCATATTCTTTTGTTTTGTTTTGTTTTGTTTTTTACTTGAAAGAGAACTAGTAGCTGCCTTGTGTTCCTATAAGAAAGAACAAAGCCTGTCTCCTAAATAATTCACACTTTGTATTGACTAAGATCACAGCAGGTAGTTTAGAATAATCAATCCATAATGTGTCATAATAATGATTTGCTGAAGGATACACACAGAGTCAGAAATTTTCAGCAATCTATTTGTGTGATTTTCTATTTAGAACTTCTGCTATTCAAGTCAAGGTTCTGTTCACACTTTTTCAACTCCTGAAAATCACCTTGTTACTATGGATAAATCTGGTTCTTAATTGTTCATTAAATTATTTGTTCCTACAAAGTCACAAAATCTACAAATTT
Source organism: Ursus arctos (assembly GCF_023065955.2). Taxonomy (NCBI): domain Eukaryota; kingdom Metazoa; phylum Chordata; class Mammalia; order Carnivora; family Ursidae; genus Ursus; species Ursus arctos. The sequence continues at coordinate 7,951,250 of NW_026623111.1, read as the reverse complement.
TTAAAGGGGAAGAAAATATTATCAAGAATTAAAGATCATGTGACAGAGAAAGACAAATATCAGCTGATTTCACTCATATGCGGAATTTAAGAAACAAAACAGAATAGCATAGGGGAAGGGATGGAAAAATAAAATAAGATGAAATCAGAGAGGGAGACAAACCATAAGAGACTCTTAACTCTAGGAAACAAACTGAGGATTGCTGGAGGGGAGGTGGGTGGGGGGATGGAGTAACTGGGTAATTGACATTAAGAGGGGCATGTGATGTAATGAGCACTGGGTGTTAAATGCAACTGATGAATCACTAGTTCTACTTCTGAAATTAATTATACATTCTGTTAATTAAATTGAATTTAAATTTAATTTGTGGGTGGCTCAGTCGGTTAAGCATCTACCTTCTGCTCAGGTCATGATCCCAGGGTCCTGGGATGGAGCCCCACATCAGGCTCCTTGCTCAGTAGAGAGCCTGCTTCTCCTTCTCCCTCTGCCTCTCTCTCTGTTTGTGTTCTCTATCTCTCCTTGTAAAAAAAAAATAAAAAATAGAATTTGAATTAAAAATTTTTAAAAATTAAAAAAAAATTAAAGTGTTTGACAAAAATAGTGATTTTTAAAGTCTCCAATCAACACAAAATATATACATATATATATTCAGTTCTTGTCTGCATTAAACATCTCTTGGAAGTTGTCTAGTATTCCTATCATTCATTTTTATTGTTTTTTACTTACTGTTGTATCCATATTGTATAGAGTTGTCATAACTGCCATTTTTAGTGCCTGCTGATTCATCACCCCACTGCAGACCGCTTTTCTCAGTCTTCTCTCCCAACACAATCCTTACCCCTGCTTCAAGCATGGACTTCCTAAATTACCCCCCTTCCCTCCGGGGGTCTCTTCCTCTAAACATCTGCCACATTTACTGTGTTCTCCCAGATGATGCTTGACAGCTATTACCGGTGTTGGGAGATCTTTTCTTTCCGTATAGAGCTCATTGTCCACTCTGGTAGCCCCAACCACACACGGTTATATACATTAAAATTAAACTAATTAAATTTAAATTAAATTTAGAAATCTGTCCCTCAGTTACACTCACCACACTTCCCCTGCTCCATAGCATGCATGACCAGTGCCTACTGTCTTGGACAGTACACACTGAGAACAATACTGTCCTCACAGAAATGTCTAGGGGACAGAGCTATTCCAGATTGTGAGAACCACAAAGACCTATCCGTTAAGATGTCAGTCCAGCAATTCCAGGTATAGGTAAAGGAGTAAAGAAAGGCCATTCTCATTCAGAGAACACATTGGTACAAACACATTTGAGAATAATCTGGTAATATTCAGTACATTTGAGAATATACAATCTTTACCAATTCTACTTTTTCATTTCCATGTATATACACTCCAAAGAAACTCAGGCTCATATGCATAAAATGACATGTACCAGAAGTTCACAGCAACGTTGCTTATAAAAGCAGTAAATTAGGAAAAAATCTACATGTCCATCAATGAGAGTATGAACAAATAAAGTGAGGGAAAATCATGAGAGAATCCTCTATAGCACTTAGAATAAATAAAATTATTTCTATTTGTATCAGCCTCGAAGATACAAAAATATATAACGATCAGTAAAAACCAAAATGTTATTGTAGTGTAAACCCTGAGAGGTTTTTGTTTTTTTTTTTCTTTTTTGCGATGCAAGTGCCTGACTTAAGCTTTGTCTAGACATCCACTTTGAAGAACCCCACCTCCAATAAATCCATCGCCAGTCACAGGACCAGATAAAGAGCCAGGCCACCTCTTCGCATTGAGCCTCCTTTGTTTCAGAGATCTTGGTTGACTTAGAAAACTGACCATTTGGGCCAATTTTTTTTTCTTCCCATGCTTTAAATGCCTGCTCTTATGTTTTAAATTAACCAATAAAAAATGAACCCAAGAAACCCTAGGCCCCACCTTCGACCCCAATAGAAGCAGAACCCCAGGCCCACTTTCCCTCTACCCACAACCTTGCTGTGTGTCCCTAAGTGTTCTATGTCATTCCCAAGTCTTGGAAGTAATAAACTCTTTTTTTCAATGTTTCCCGATGGTTATTGGTGAAGAGAGTCTTGCATCGTTATAAGAAGCACAAAGACCGGTCTAGCCACAGCATTGGTTACGGGTAGGCTAAGACCTGCACAAAACAGTTGCATACAATGTGATGCCATATTATAAGCATTAAAACACAAGAAAACAATGCTCTGTGTATCTATATAGCATATATGTGTACATATCTGTATTGATGTATATACATACATGGATGTGTACACACACACATATAGTAACAATGCGAAAACAAGGGCAGGGAGAGCATGCAGCAAATTCATGTTACTGCTGCCGCTCTGGTTAATGTGATATGGAGAGCAATGATAGTCGGGACAATAATTAAAGAACATGAATAATATTTGATAAAATAATCATCAGTATTATTTATATGAAAAATTTAAATATGAAGTGACTATGACAAAATGTTATTATTCATTAATTGTGTATGGTGGGCAATTAGATATCCTTTAGATAATCATTGTCTGAATTGTCTGTCTCTGTCTGACCTTTCTACTTCCAGATAACCTTCAACTTTCTCACATCTGAAAATGGTACAATGTTCTTCCAACAGGGCAACATCTCTTCCTTTTCTGTAGGCCAAGAATTGTTACTTTTTTTTTTTAGAATTTTAAAATTTATTTATTTGACACAGAGAGAGAGAGAGAGAGCACAGCAGGGGGAGCGGCAGGCAGAGGGAGAAGGAGAAGCAGGCTTCCCGCTGAGAAGGAAGCCCAACGCTGGGCCTCGATTCCAGGGCCCCTGGGATCATGACCTGAGCTGAAGGCAGATGCTTAACCGACTGAGCCACCCAGGGACCCCAAGAATTGTTACTGTTATTGGAAGGGAAAAGGCTCTCTAAGGTGGTGGAATATGGGAAGTGAGGGACAGGGAAGGTCCAAGTTGACGGTTCTCGAAGTGTGGTCCCTGCATCTGCTGCCCGAGCACCACCTGGGCAAATACAAACTACCCAGCCCCCAACTGCTACCCACTTTCTGCATCAGAAAGACTGAGAGTGTAGTTCAGCACTCCGTATTGAGGTCTCCAGGTAATTTTGATTCATGCTTCTGTTGGAGAACCAAGTTTTGGAAGAAGGATATGCAAACTTTGACAGAAAGCCCAGATAGTAAACATTTTAGGTTTTATGAACCAAGAGGCAAAAGGACCAGAATCTACTCCTTGAAAAGAGAGAGCAAACAGCACAGTCACATGTGAGCACATGATTTGTTTGTTTGTTTGTTTGTTTGTGAGGACATGATTTTTAAGTGTAGAGCAACCCTACTTATTGGTGAATCACATCTGGAAACAAATTTGACAGCAAGTCTTCCTTCCTTGGAGTGAATGCATGTGGAGCTCAGAGGGCATGTGCTGGGGGCTCCGCCTCCTCCCACATAACTCTTTCTTCAAAGGAATTGAATATGACTGTGCAACATATAAAAAATGTAGCAGAGACTCAATGAGGGACAGAGATGATGTCACTGCACATCTTAACTGATCTGCAGTGACAATGCTGGATTTTAGTGAGCCCAGTGATCCTGGAAAACCATGAAGTTTAAGATAATCACTCTCTCCTTTTGTGTTCTGAGAGAGGGCTTACCATAAGAAAGCACTCTCTTCCATATTACTTAGATAAGACTCAATGCTGCCTCCTTTGTTTACCAGTGACAAGGCCAGACACAGACTCTCTATATTTCTGTTTTGCCTCATAAATGATTAGCTAACTTTAGCACAAGGCAAAGTTGAGTTCTAGGACTGTTGAAAAACTCACACTCTTTCCTTTCTGCTGACCTTCATTACGATAGGATGTTAGAGGTCCTAAAGGATTCTTTTTTTTTTTTAAAGATTTTATTTATTTATTTCACAGAGATAGAGACAGCCAGCGAGAGAGGGAACACAAGCAGGGGGAGTGGGAGAGGAAGAAGCAGGCTCATAGCAGAGGAGCCTGATGTGGGGCTCGATCCCATAAAGCCAGGATCACGCCCTGAGCCGAAGGCAGATGCTTAACCGCTGTGCCACCCAGGCGCCCTGGTCCTAAAGGATTCTTAATCAGATGTTCCTAAAATCTGAGAAAACTAAAGAATTATCTTGAGTTCTTATGAAAATTTATTATCTTTGTGATCATGACTTTCTCTGGGAAAAGAGACAGAGCTTGCATCAAGTTTCCATAAATGTTTATGGATCTTTGTAGAAGCTGTGGGACTTCCAGGATAGCAAATTAAGGAGCTTCCCCCCAACCTTGTCCCAGCAACACAACAATTTAACTGATGAAACTGATTTTAAAGAATAATTTAAAAGAGAAATCCGGGGAGATGGAAGAGTAGGAAGCACCAGGAATCTCTTTTCCCACCTAGACAACAATCCTATCAGACACTGTTTTGGAGCACTAAAGTCTCCTGAAGGCTTGCAACTTCCAGGGGAAGGCTTGGGTGGTAAATTGCATTTAATTTTCATCAATTTCAGCACCACAGTAGCCACCCATATCCCACCCCAGCCCCATGGCAGGGAACAGGGAATGCATTGCAAGAACAGCTTGTACACAACTTGTGAGAGCCAGATGGTACAAAGGACTCTGTCCTCCAAATAAGAGCATTTGGATCACTCTTTGCTAATACTGATACCGAGTGCAGAAGAAGTGGTGTCTGTGATTATGGTATCTCCCCCCATTGTTGTAAGCCCCTCCCACTCTCCTGAAGTGATATCCAGGGGACTTGGAAGACTACTGCTCCTTTTAGTTCCTGCCCTCATTTTTTTTCTTTTTCAAAATTTTTGGAGCCAGACATTAAAGACTAGGACATTCCAAAGCAACTGCATATGTGGGGAAATTGAGAAAGTCATCATGCATGCCTGGGGAAGAGCTCAGGCTCAGAGAAGACCCAAGAAGATCTTAAATTTACACCTCAGGCTGACCCTTAGCACAAAGACAACCTGCAACAATTAAAAATTAATTAATTAATTAATGCCAAAAGAAAACAAATTTTAAAAACCTGCAAACCCTAGGGAAGAGGAAGAATTTTATTTCCAGAGTTATATTATTTATTCAAATATCCAGTTTTCAACAACAACAAATCACAAGGTATACAGAGAAATAGGAACATTTGTTCCATTCAAGGAAAAAAAGAAATCAATAGAAACTAAAAAAGACCTAATGGTGGATTTATTAGACAAAGACTACAGCAACTTAATTAAGATGCTCAAAGCACTAATAGAAGATGTAGAGAAAAATGTGAAGAGGCAGAAGAGTCAGCAAATGTGAGGATAGGACGATGGAGATTGTCCTCTCTGTTCCATCTGAGGAACAGAAGGAATAAAGACTGAAGAAAAGTGAACAGCACAAGGGACCTGTGTGACACCTTCAAGTGGACCAACATATGCATCCTAGCGTTCCCAGGAGAAGAGAGAGAAAGGGGAAAAGAGAATATTTGAAGAAATAATAGCTGAGCCTTCCCTAAATTTGATGAAAGATATGAATATAAATATCCAAGAAGCTCAACTAACTCCAAGTGAGATAGAGATCCACCTTGAAACACAGAACCAAACTTTTGAAAGCCAAGACAAAAAGATAATCTTGAAAGAGCAAGAGAGAACATTCTTAACATCACTAATCACTAGGGAAATGCAAATCCAAACTACAGTGAGATAACGCCTTGTATGCATTAGGATGGATACTCTCAAAAAACAAATCAAAACAAACAAACGAGAAAATCCCAGAACAAAAAATTACAAGTGTTGGCAAGTATGTGGAGAAATTGGAACCTATGTGAACCATTGGTGGGAATGTAAAATGGTACAGCTTCTGTGGAAAGGAGTACAGCAATTTCTCAAAAACTTGAAAATAGAATTACTGTTTTATCCAACAATTCCATTCCTGGGTATATATTAAAAAGAACTGAGAGCAGGGTCTTGAAGAGATATTTTTACACCCACATTCATAGTGGCATTATTCATAATAGCTAAAAAGGGGACACAACCCTTGTGTCCATTAACAGATGAATTAATAAGGAAAGTGTGATATATACGTACAATGGAATATTTCTCAACTTTAAAAAGGAAGAAAGTTCTGACATATGTTATAACAGGATGAACTCTGAGGACATCATACTAAATGAAACAACCCAATCATGAAATACTGTATGATTTCACTTACATTAGGTACTGAGGGTAGTCAAAATCATAGAGATAGAATGGCAGTTGTCAAGACTGGGGGATTGGAATGGGGAGATAGTGTTTAATGGGTAGCGAGGTTCAGTTTTACCAGATGAGAAGAATTCTGCATACGGATAGAGGTGATGATAGCACAACTTTATGAATGTATATAGCACTGCTGAATTAGACACTTAAAGATGTTAAGATGGTAAAATTTTTGTGATGTGTATTTTACCACAATTAAAAAATGGGGAAAACAATCACTTAAAATCTCCGGAACTTGTCCTAAGGGCATTCAACAAATGGGGAAAATATTCAGCCAAGAAAATATAATAAATCTTGGTAAGAAAAGCAAGAATCTCTGGAATTAGACAAATAAATAAAATCAGGACTAGAAGTGGGATATTACTAACGATTTTAAATAAATAAAATAAAATAAATTTTCGGGTACTATAAAACAGAGAATGTCAACAAAGTAGGTAACTTAGATGAAATGAAAAATTCCTAGAAAGATGCAAATCACTGAGACTTACTCAGGAAGAAATAGAAAATCTGAATGAACCATAAAAATAAAGAGATTGAATTCATAATTTTATAAACTTTCCATTAAAGGAAAGCACAGGCCTAGATGGAGTTTTTTCATTTCACTTGTACCAAACATTCAAATAGGACATAACACCGTTTCTTCACAAACTCTTCCATAAAATAGAAGAGGACACTTAACACTCATTTTATGAGGGCGATATTATCCTGATACCAAAAGTGCAGACCAAATTTTTTTATGAATATAGGCGCAAAAATTCTTAACAAAATACTTGTGACCAAATCCAGCAACAAATGTGTATACAAATATAATTATACCATGACTACGTTGGTTTTTTCCTAAGAAGGCAACTTTAGTTCAACATCTGTAATGTAACGCACCATATTAATAGATTAGACCAAACTTACAGTCATTTAAATAGGTACAGAAATAACATTGGAGAAAATCTGATATCCTTTCATGATAAAACACTCAACACACTAGAAATAGAAGGTACTTCCCTCAGTCAGCTAAATGGTATCTAAGAAAAAAACTGCAGCTAATATCATTCATAAAGGTGAAAGATTGAATGTTTTCCCCTTAAGATCAGGAACAAGACAAAAACAAATGTCTCCTTTCATCACTTTTATTCAGCTTTGTACTGGAGGTTATAGCCAGGATAATTAATGAAGAAAATGAAATGTAAGGCATCCCAATTGGAAAGGAAATAGTGAAACTATCTGTATTTGCAGATGACTTAATCTTGTATAAGGAAATTCCTATGAAATCTAAAAACACAATTAGAACTAACGCATGAATTCAGCAAAGCTGCAGGATACAAGATCAGTGTGATATTATATTTATGCACATTAACAGCAAACTTTCCAAAAATAAAATTAAGAAAACAACTCAATTCACAGTAACATCAATAAGAATAAAATGCTTTGGTACAAATTTAACATTAGATCTAAGACTTACATGCTAAAAACTACAAAACTTCATTAAAAAAATGTAAAAAGACTTTAATCAATGGAAAGACATCCCATTATCATGGAATGGAAAACTTAATTCTGTTAAAATGGCAACACTTCCAAATCGGTCTACACATTCAATGAAATTCCGATCAAAATTCCAACTGCCTTTTTTTTTTTGTTCTGCAGAAACTGAGAAGACTATCCCAAAATTCATATGATATTGGAAGATACCAAAAAAATCTAAAACAAATTGAAAGAGCAAAGTTGTAGGATTAACACTTTCTGATTGAAAACCTTAATAGAAACCTGATGTCATTCAGATAGTGTAGTGCAGGCATAGAATACACAGAGAGGTCAATGGAATGGAATCAAGAGTCCAGAAATTAATCTTTACATTTTTACTCAATTGATTTGCAACAAGATGTGCAGAGAAAATTCAATGGAGAAAGAATATGGTTCAATAGATTGCTCCAGGGCATATGAAAAAGAATTGTAATTTAGTACTCCCCTCTCCCAACATACACAAAAATTAACTCAAAATTTCTTATAGGCCTAATGGGAAGAGCGGCAACCATAAAATTATTAGAATAAAACATATGTGCAAATCTTCATGACTCTCAATTAAGCTGTGGTTTCCCTGGTCCTACACCAAAAACAAGAGCAGCGAATGAAGGAATAGATACATTGCATATCATCAAAATTAAAAACTTTCATGATGCAAAGAACACCATGAATAAGTGAAAAGACAACCCACAGAGAGGGAGAAAGTATTTATAAACCATGTGTCTGATGAGGGACTTTCAAGTAGAAAACATGAAGAACTCCTACAACTCAACAATCAAAAGGCAGGTAAAATTTTTGTTTAAAATGGCAATGGATTTGAGTAGTTATTTCTCCAAAGAATATGTGTAAAAATCCAATAACTACATGAAAATATGTTTATATGATAAGTTATTAAAGATGCAAATCAGAACAATAAAAAGATACAAGTTCAAACCGCCTGGCTGACTGTGGTCAGAAAACCACGTGATGAGAAGTGTTGGTGAGAATGTGGAGGAACTGGAACCCTCATGCGTGGATGCTGGAAATAGAAGATGTTGTAGCCACTTTGAAAAGTTTGGCAGTTCGTCAATATGTTAAACGTGGTTACCAGATGACCCAGCAATTCCCTTCTAGGTATATCCCCAAGAGAAAGAAACTAAACTGGTACATCACTGTTCATAGCAGCATGATTCATAATAGTCAAAAGTAGGAAAAAAACAAATGTCCATCAATGGATGAATGGATAAAGAAAAGATGGTCTATTCTTTCAGTGACATATGATTGGAATGTAAAAAGAAATAATGTACTAATACATGCTACGACATGGACAAACATTGAAAAAATTATGCTAAGTGAAAGCATTCACAAAAGACCACATAATGTATGATTCAATTTCTGTGAAATGTCCAAATCGATAAAGACAGAAAGTAGATGAGTGGTTGCCTGGGGTTGGGGAGGAGGAAAGGGGAAATGACCGCTAATGGGTACAGGATTTGTTTTTGGTAGGATAAAAATGTCCTAAAATTAGACTGTGGTAATGTTTGCACAGTCCTGTGAATATACAAAAACACCCTGAATGGCATACTTTGGGTGAACTGTGTGCTATATGGATTTTATTTCAATAAAACTGTTTTTATTTTATATTTAATTTTATTATTATTTTTTTCAATAAAACTCTTTTTAAAAAGGTGTAGTGGGAGTGCCTGAGTGGTACTGTTGGTTAAGCAGACAACTCTTGTTTTCGGCTCAGGTCATGATCTCTGGTTGTGATCCAGCCCCGTGTCATGCTCCCCACTGGGCTGGGAGCCTGCTTGGGATTCTCTCTTCCCCTCTCCCTCTAAAGAGCTCTCTCTCTCTCTCAAAAAAAAAAAAAAAAAAAAAAAAAAAAAAAAAAAAAAAAAAGTTGTAGGGAGTGGCTGAGAAAGATCATAGATCTTTTTGTTTGTTTCAAGCTTTTATTTAAATTCTAGTTAGTTAATAGATAGTGGAAAGATTACAGATCATAATGAAAAACAACAGATAAGCACTCCACCCTCATTAAAAGTAGATTTGTTCAGTTTCGTTGTTAAGATTAAATCACCCAAATGCAAAAGTTTGGAAATTTCCAACACCTCGATACTCCATCCCTCGAGCTTGGTTTAACTCACACGCCACTTCTTCCATGAAATCTTTAGTGGCTTTGTCCCTGCAGAAGTATATATTTTTTCTTTCTATGTTGCTTCAGGCCCATCTTTTAAGGACTCAAAGTCTGGCTCCACGCGCTGAGCTGTCTGCTTCCCCAACTAGGTGGAATCAATCAGGCCATACGTAGCTGTGTTTCACTTGTATCCACAAAGAACACAGTTTCTCAGTAAATTGTTGTGCAAAAACAACCAGCGGTAGAAAATATGCCCTCAATCAGCTACAACTAGACAGAAGACATGTTCTGCTTCATGTATGCAAATGTTTGGTAAAGTAAAGTACATGCCAATATTGAAATACTGGGTGTTCCCAAATGAAATTCAGATTTCTCGACTCTTGAAAATTTGTAGAAAATTGAGCCTCTACGCCTGCCTGGTAACTCTCAACTGAATTGTCACTGCTACCTCCGGCTGTCAAGACTACCACTCCTGTCTACACACCCAGCCCTTTAAACTTATTTGCATTTCCTGCTTGGTCTATCCATGCGTTTGATTATGTAACTTCTATGTTCACCTGTCAAGTATTATTCAGCTTTCAATGGAGAAGGGATGCTGTTTTATTTTATTAAATTGTCTCAGAGCTAAGACTGGCATTAGGATGGCCCTTCCCAGAAGGCCTATGATTGGGGTAAGTGGGTGAGTCATCAAAACTTTCATACCTACTATTATGCCAATATCAAGGCTATTAAGGGGTACCTTCCACCAAAGAATTTAGTAAATAATTTACCCTACTTTTTCACCTTAGTAAAATTCCCCTGAAGTGTTTCTTTTGTTTGCTCATTTTAATGCTTTCTGGATTCTGCTGGGAAGTCCAGTAAATTTTCCCCAGGGGGTGGGCTGCCTCCGAAGCCATTCTCCATAATAAGTCCCTGTCCTTGAAGCTGACTCATTCCCTTTCTGCCACAGCACCTGTGACTTTGCTCCCTTGTATGAAGACAGGTAGAACAAATGATTCCATTCAGTCTTATGGCTTCAAGTGCTATGACGACTTCCGTCACTGATGACTTCTAATTGGACCTCTGTCCCAAACTGTGGACATCTATTGGCCATCTCACACTTGACCTCTTGATACTCCCCTGCATCCCCCCCACCTTAAGTCTTTCCCATCTCAGCAATGGCAGCTCCAATCCCCTAGCTGCTCAGGCAAGACCTTCAGAGTCACCTTGACTCCTCCCTTGCTCTTACTCCACACCTTCCATTCATTTCGCAAATCCATTGGCTTTACCTTCAAAATATATCCCAATCTAATTTACCTCCCACCTCCACTCCACCTCCTGGTCCAAGCCAGCCTTCTCTGCTAGCGGAAACACGGGGAAAGCCTCCACAACAGCCTTCCTGCTTCTGCCCCTGCCCCTGCACCCCACGTTCCTTTCAGTTCATTCCCCAAACAACAACCTTTTGAAATATGTCACATCTCACTCTCCAGACGCTGGCTTCCCCTCTCCCTCCAACCATATACCAACAACCTTAAAGTGGCATTTGAGGCCCCACATGACCCCATCTCTGTCCCCTCTCTCGTCTCTCCCCTATGATATTCCTCCCTCCACTCTAGTCGCCAGCCTCTTCGCACTCCATAGAAACTATAGAATGTTCTGCATGGCTAGGATCCTGTTCCATGAAGGAGAGGTATGTGCACAACTTCCAAAGGCTGAAGGAGCCATAAGAAGAAAAGCAAAGGCCGGTAAGTCCAACTTGACAAGAAATAGTTTATTAAGGGGACACCCAGACCTTGGGTGTCACAAGACCAGGAGATCTCCACAACCCCACCTCCCATCAGACCTGCTTTTATAGCCAGAGGGGCTGCGAGTACAGGCTAGAGGACTCGGGGAGGAGAATGTTTGAGAATAAGTGTGCCTGATGTCCTTATCTCCAGAGCAAATCAAGGGCGCTATGCCCAGGGGTGTACTTAAGGGCGTGGTTAAACAAAAGGCAAGAATGGGGGTGGGGAGCCTGTGCTCCGGCCAGCTTCAGGTCACGGAGAGGACAGAGGATTTGTCCAAGATGTCAGCCAGTCTGGGTCACACAGATTCCCTTCTTCCTTCCCCTCGTGACTCAAATTTCACTTTCCCACGGAGGCCTGCACGGATGGCCTCTTTCAAACTGTTTCCCCAGCACTTCTGATCCTCCTTACTTAATTTACTTTTTGGGTTTAGCAGTAATTGTTGTGTTTATATAATATAATATACGTGCACACAATGTACATATATATGTGTGTGTATGTGTTTATATATGTATATATTACACTACACAATTTTACTTCTATTTAGGAAATTATATATAAATATTTGTATTTTTCCTTATATTTAATGCATTATATCAGGTATATCTGAGTGTATTTTATATGCTTTACTTAATCACATATTTTAGTTCATAGTTTATTTATTCCTCAGTCCATTAGTCCGTCCCACCCTCCCAGAATATATAAGCGCTGTGACGGCAGAAACGTGTGGGTCGTATTTCCTGCTGAGTCCCCAAGGCTGAGAAGAGGGGCCGGCACCTAAGAAGGTGCTCAAGAGATCGAATGAGTCACTTCCGTCCACGCCCCACCGAGCAGAACCAGGTCACAGGGTCTGACCTGACTGCGGGGGACTCCGGGAAATACAGAGGCCAGGGAGAGTACCACGCTCCGGCGTCCCTGCCTAGGCCGGGATTTAAGTAGAAGCAGTGCTGGCCCCCCAGCCCATGCTGGACCCTAGTGCAAGGCCACACTGCGATGCCCTGTTCTGTGTTCTAGTTCATTCCTTCCAGCAGCACCCACTTTTCTCCCTTCTGTGTTCACGGATGATCTGGGAGTTTCTCTGAGGCTGGGCCTGCATTTTTCACCTTTGTTCATCACCCTAACTACCTTCCAGTCAGAGAGGCAGTGCTGGTAACCGAGGCCAGAGGAGACAGCCTTTCCTTCCTCTTCTGTGAGGGAAAAAGTACAATTTCCTTCTTTAAATAAAGGCACATTCATTTCTTATTAGACACCTGGCAGCTCCCCAAATGCTCCCACAGAGAACCTTCTTTGCCTTGTTCCCCGTCCTCCTCCCACCTCAGGGCCTCTGTCAACTTCCTGGCTTTAAAATAACCAACTTGCCTAAGGCACCTGAACTTGAAATTCACCTGTGGGGCGGAGCTCAGACGCCCAGAGGCCCAAGCCACCGAAAAGTATAAAGCTTTCCCATATAAAGTGATGAAAGGAGAAGAAAACATTTGCATATTCTCTGGACACATTTGTTGCATGGCAGTGATTTTACAAATGAAGGGACAGAGACCCCAGGAAGCGACTTGCCAGGGATCACGCGTCTGGCTGATGGCGGAGAAGGACCAGAACCTGGGCTTGCACTGGGGAGCTTGTGCCTTCCCTTTTACACCTGTCACCGCTGCTAGCTTTCTCGCGAAAGGAGAAACGGCTTCAGTGGACTAGGTACTCGCTGTTCAGAGCACGAAGCTCTTGACCTGGAAAACCACACCATATCCTCACACACCCTCCGAGGTGGCTCCTCTTTTCTCACAAAGGGTGCCGGGGAGTACCCCTTTGCCGAAGGAACTTAAGGCACATGCAGCTTGAAAGGTGCAGAGCAGGAATTCAACACAAGCAGGCTCATTCCAGCCCCCAGCCTCCCTCCCTCCAGAATTACTGTGTGCAGTGGAACGAGCGCAACGCCCTTCTGAACAAACTGACTAGTTCGTTGTCAAAGCATCATCTTAGACCTCAAAGGAGCTGTTTTTCTGGAGGAAAAAAAAAAAAAGCAACAATTATATCCTAAAATATGTATGTGTGTCCGTCTCTGGTTTTGCACTTAAGATGGCCAAATGAAATACACTTCCGAAGAAATGCTGTGTGAAAACAAGGGTCATTTTGGGGAAAAGAATAGAAGTCAGAATTGCAGTTCATTGAGAAAGATTATGTCACTCAGCCTGTCTTTACCTCCGTCAGGATGCTCTGTCCATATGAATGTGTGGTTTTGGCAATTCAGGAGTTATTCTGGAATATTCTTTGTCTTCTAGACAACCTGTAGACGATCTGCTCTGCTGTCTATCCAGCTCTGTGAATAGCACCCACATTCTTAAGTTCTTGATATTTAATTGAATTAAGGAGGTTCTACTTTGAACCCTAATGACAATTCCGTTTTGTGGTCACTGAGAAGGGATTATCCGAGACCATTCTAGGGACGATGCAGGGACAGATGCCTCCAAGAACAGTACCCTCCAAGGCCTCAGCTCTGGGCTTGCCAAAGGGACGGGATGCTACCAGATCTGTTCAAGTAAGTCTTGTCTAGAAGAGCCAGGCCAAAATCAGGATAAAGACAGACAAGGGCAAACATAACGAGACAAATAATAACAAAAGAAGAACAAATATAAAAAAGTAATTTAACATTTTTAAATTTAAAACCAATTCATTTTAATTTAAAAAATTTAACATTTTAATATGAACAAAATTTGAGGCCTGAACATCATGAGGCCAGGGGGAAGTGGGCCGAAAGTACCAAAGAGATAATGAGAGAAAAGGGGACAGGACAGGGAGCAGCTGGCCGGTGTCACACAAAGGCTGTTCACTCCTGAGGCTCTTCAGGAACTTCAGCCGGGGCCAGCGTTCAGCTCGGGAGCAGCCGTGCTGAAAGGCACGGAGAGGGGAGAGGACGTGCGAGGCTGCAGTTTGTTTTGGGTGAGGGCCTGCCTGACACCAGGGAAGACTCAGCTCCTGCCATGGGCAGCAGAACCCACCCTAGCAACTTCTCTCCGGAGTGACAGAGCTCAGCGTGACCCTGGAGGACAGAGATGGGAAAACCAATGAGGGAAACACCCAGCAGGGAGAAGGGGGCAACCGGGAGGAGGGTTTGATTCGACCCTGTTGTCCTGCTGTCTAAAATCCTGGCTGCTGACCTCTGGAACGAGCCAACCCCAGCAGCCTCAGCCCTGCTCCGAGAGAAGAGAGTCCCCTTCGGGCCCCGACACTTGAGAGCCTGCTCCGCGTGCAGCCAAGCACGGTCCCCCTCCTGGCCCGACAAAGGAGAGGGATTGTCCTCCTGCACAAGGAGCACTCCCAATCCTTGTAGATAAGGGCTGGTAATTTTTTTTATTCTTCTTATTAATCGTGTCTCTGGCTTGAACAAGCCTCTTTTCAATGTATAACTCCTAAGTTAATAATTACTGAAAAATGCGGTGCCTTCTCCAACTCTATGATTAGCCCATGGCTCTGCTGATAAGAGACATTATAGGTTTAATTTGAAAATACTGCTTACCTTACTGACTTAAGAGAGCTTAGTGGTATAAACACTGCCCCCGCACGAGAACAACTAGGCTCTAAGACCCTGTTCCCCCATGCACGTGCTGGGTGATCCTGGGAAAGGAGCTGCCTTTGTGAGCCCAAGCTCTCTGTAAAGCCAGGAAATAATATCTATATCACAGACCTGTGGCGAAGAGTGAAATATATGATAACATACATAGGCAAAGTACTTAGCATGGTGTTGGCCATAGGAAGCTTTGCGTAAATGATACGGAGTCTTCATATCATAAGACGAGCTTTGAAAATATCACTAAAGGCACTTTATTGTCACTATGGTTGTTGACGATACTGAATAAGACCATACCCCAGGGAAGGAAAAAAAATGGTGACAGGATCATACACAGCTCTTACTGAGTCAGAGAGGGCCCGCGGTGATGTCACGGCCCAAAGACCCAAAACCACACAAACAAACAAAGGAACGAACAAAGCATCAGCATCTTCCTCAAAAGTTGAAAGTCATTTAAGTAAGACCATTCCTGAAGACGAGTATTTGTCTCTTGAAGCTATAGAAGACTCATTTACATATCATTCTAGACAAAGCATGATGTTTCAAAAAACGAATATAATGTTAACTACTTTGGTTGTCACCTCTCATTTTTAAAAGTGTCCAATTTGCACAATTATATGGTCACACGTGTTATGGCCTCTTTTTACAAATGACATGAGTCAGTCTGGACTATGTCGTGAAAGCTAAATGAAGCCCAAGTTCAGCTTCAGCGTCAAGGGCAAGCCTTCCATTCTGCCACAGTGATCCGGCAACAAATTTGGTTCTGAGCTTCCTGGTAGCCAGGGCAAAAACATTACATGATCAGATGTGTGATTCTTATTTCTAGAAAGGAAAGAGATCATGCGTAGTGTGTCCTTTATAAAAGCAGTTTTGTACACGGGAGTTCCTATAGGGGACAGGGAATAATTAAATGCCTTGTGAAGAAGATGGCAATTCTGAAGCATTATTAGTGAATTTGGGTGTTCTGTTCCCCTCTGCTGCTCGTTTTTGGCATGTATGAGAATGTTCGGTAAATAGAAAGGACAAACCATGGAAATCTCTCTGGGGTTCGGGTGTACATGGAAATATCAAGAGAGTTGTTCCTTGGCCTTGTAAAAGTCATTATACAACACTATGCATGAAATGAAGACGCGTAAAATGAAAACAACGTATGTGGCATGGTAAATTTGACTTAACTCAAAAGGCAAAAGAAAAGCCCAGAAAACAAAGCAAAACAACAAAAGCTAGGTTTCCTCCTGAGAGAACAGTGGCTGCGTCAGCACCACGTCCTGGCTATCTATCTAATCTGAATCTATGCAGGTCTCTGTCCGGCACATGATACCTGGATCCTTGGAAGACAGATATTATTAGAGGTAAAATCTAACAAAACTTGAACGTCCATCAGTGGGATACAATGCAGCAAGTAAGACAAATGAACTAGATTTATATGCACCAACAGAGACTTTCAAATAGCATCCTGTTGGAAAAAAAAAAAAATCTAAGCTAATTACAGAAAGGTAAAGAGTGTATGGTAATATTTATAAACACTTTTAAAACTTCAGTGTGTGGCTTATGGATTCAAGGTATGAATATTTGGTAAATTGTGCTGCAAATTCATCCTAATAGTTGTCTCTGGGGAAGGAGGGGTTGATACGGAATGGGAATAAACAGTTAACTTCGACTTCATCGTAATATTATTTTATTAACAACAATGTGTGAAGCCAATATTATGAGATGTTAATACCTGTTAATTACAAATGGCAGGTGGACAGATGGTTCTTAAATTATTCTCTTTTTGCTTTTGTATCTTTCAATTTTTGTTTTTCCAAAGAACAGAAGCATAACTGTTTGGTAAATTCACAGGGAGAACCAAGCACAACTGCTGTGTGCGTGTCACGCCACACACGGAGCTTAGCGAGGCGTTCCTCCACGTGACACAGAATACACACCTCGGACCACCCTCAGGTTCGGGGCAGTCGCAGAGGGGGGACCTCACTTCCTGGAGAAGTTTGAGGAACACTGAGCAAGTGGGAGTCTTCTGAACCTTCGTCTGACTTGCCCTTGAGAACCCCAGAAATATTTCAGGGCAATTTTGAAGCAGTCTGGATTCCTGTTGTGACTGCCTCATAGATCAAGAATTTTTCTGGGGGCGCCTGGGTGGCACAGCGGTTAAGCGTCTGCCTTCGGCTCAGGGCGTGATCCTGGCGTTATGGGATCGAGCCCCACATCAGGCTCCTCCGCTGGGAGCCTGCTTCTTCCTTTCCCACTCCCCCTGCTTGTGTTCCCTCTCTCGCTGGCTGTCTCTCTCTCTGTCAAATAAATAAATAAAATCTTAAAAAAAAAAATTTTTTTTCTGGAAGCTTCCTTTTGTAGAATAATGGGTCAGGATTGGTCCGACCCCTGGCTTGGACCTTTGGCGAGTACTCAGTAAATTCTCCAAAGTCGTAATTGTTAGCAATATCTAGATTTCTCTGATGCTGATCTCAAACTACCTTGTGAAGGGAAATACACGTTGACAAACTCAAATCATTACATTGTCATTCACTTTTTTTGAGGAAAATTGGGGTTTGGGATGGGGAGTCCCATTTTTAACAGGTAGCTGTATATCTACCAATATTACAGGCCCATCGACACATGCCATCTCCTCCCTGGAAAGAGCCACTGTCCCCATTGTCAAGTTTGTTAACCTGGCTAACTTTTCCTCACTCTTCAAAGCCCATGTGGTCACCTCCAGGGAGCTCCACCTTCTTTTACCCAGTCCTCAGGTTTGATCAGATGATCCATAACACCCAGTGGGTATCTCCTCCCTAGTACTTCTCAGAGGGCCCTTTTGTTCTCTTGGCGGTAAGAGTGTGAAGGGAAAGAAAATTTTTTTTAACTTTTTAATTTTTTAAAATATTAATGCATTTTCCCAAAATTATTTGACAGTCAAACATACATATATTGACTTTATCGTATGATCTTTTAATTTCATGTAGAGGTAAAGGAAACCATATCCTCCAATCTCTTGAGTGGATGTAGCTACAGAAAGCCTGGCCTGCTGACTCTTTTGTCTAAGGGAACAACCCATGACCTCTATTACCCACTGGCCATGACTGATAGGCCAAAGGACAAAAAGACAGCCCATTCTTAGGTTGACCTCCGCTCTCTGGCCAGACCTGAGACCAATAGAAGTTGGCATTTTTTTAATGTCTCAATATGTACCATACACTAGACGAAGCACTTGCCATACGTCACCTACATACTCCTCACAACAATGCAAAGGGAGCAAGAACCATAATTATCTCTATGTGACTATGAGAAAACTGAGATTCTCAGCGTTTGGCAACTTGCTTAAAGTCACAGGGCTAATAAATGTTGGAACTAGATTTTTATCTGAGGTCTGGGGGCTCCAAAGCTAAATCTGTAGGGCCTGGTGTGAAAAAGATTAGTCTTGACACAAAATTCTTCTCTCACCCGTGTGGACTTTGGCAACGTGGAGAGACCAGAGCCATTATAATGGGGTCAGAATCTGATCGGATGTCTTCAGTAAAGCCGTGTCTATTGAGGCCACAGAAAATCAGGACAGAGTAGTAAATATGAAAAAGCAAAGCAAGTTCAATGCTAGAGAGATGAGAACTGAGAATGTGCAGGGACAGGAAGCAGGCTGGCAACAAATGAGCAGGAAGAAGATCCGTGGGTTTCTCCAGCTGAGGATCCGGGCGCCATTTTGGATGAAGTCTCTGCCTGCACTGTTCATGAGGATCTACTTCTGACTTTATCTGACTATTAGAACAGCTCTTACTATGTCTCTTACTCTTCACTATTCACATATATTTCTCTTACTATTTCTTACTATTCACATATATTCACCATTCCAAAACAAACAAACAAACAAAAAACATCTTCAAATAGAACCAAAGGGCAGAGAGGAAGCTCATACATCATGGCATCTAACGCTTTCATGCCCACGAAAAGTCCTCGCTGTCCCCCTTTTACAATCAAGGAAACTTAGGCTCAGAAAGAACAAGTCACTTGCCCAAAGTCATAATTCAAATCTAATTACAACTGGCTTTGTAACCTGTTTTTGCAGCTCTTCAAAATGCTTTTTAAGGATGATGTAAAGAATCAGATGTTGGGGCATCCCTGGCTGAGATAAACATTGTGAGATGGGAATAGCAGAACAGTTTCACCCCTTATTTGTAAAGCAGGCTGGAAACCAAGCCGGGACAGACCTGGGGTCACCATGGTCGATGGGAATCAGGTCTATCAAGAGTGAGCAGAGCACGTGTATGCAGGCGACTGGTGCACACGTGTGTCTCTGTGGAAATGTGAATACGTGGATGGGCGTGGGTGTTTCCGCAGCTGAATGCATGTGTGACATAGGTATGCACGGATGTGAGGAGTGTGAGGTTTTCAAATCTGTAAAAGAAACTTCATGATTCACAAAAAAGAAAATCTACTGAAAAAAAAAATCAAAATTCCCCATCAGTTAGAGATCGGGGCTAAACCCATCTCCCTAAGGTTTTGTTTTTATGGGATACATCGACTCTGCATTTGCCAAGATTCCAGCCTAGATTAGACGCAAGAATTGCATATTTCACCAACCTTGAGCTCTCTAGGACTTTTAATCTTCTCGCTGAGATGTTCAATTGTAAAGAACTAGAAACATTTCCAGGGACCCTTTACGAACGTCTCACAAAATGAAATACAGCAGGGCCACTCTCACGCACACCGGCTTCGTGGCTCCCAGAGTCCTTTCCTTTGTGTTATTTCACTTGACCCACATAACAAATCTGTGACGGTGGCAATTTAAAGTTAAGAAACTGAGGCTTAGGGTCAGGCATTATGGAATATAGCCCATGGGACACAGTGAAAGATACGGGGAAGAAACAGAATTTTAATTCAGGCCTCCTTTCTTCCCAGCCTCCGATCTTGAAAACAGACCCCCAAAATGTTCTCTGATTTTGCTTGTCCCTCTCCAGGAAACCACCGTCTCCTCATTATTTTTCACTGGTTTCTTCCCAAGTGTTTTGTGTCTTTTGGTACCCTGCAGCTTTCTGTCCTTCATGGTGGGAACGTCTCTCTTATCTCTACTTTGACATTCTGGCCTAAAGGGGTGCGTTCAGCCTGCATATCAGCTCCTTCTGGAGGCTTCTCAAGCGCTCTCCCTGGTTTCTCTAAGCTAGGGCAGCGTTGCTCAAACTTCAGTAATGTGCAGACTCCATCTGCAAGAAAACCATTCTCATGGACCCCCTAGTGCTGTCAGGATAATTTTATTTTAATGTAACTTAAATATGCCTACATATAAACTCATTATAACCACCTTATGCTTACAGCTGTTATACTGCTATGAAACCTAAAAATAAAAATGTGCCCGTTCTTTGTCTTTACCACTCTGGTGTGACTTAATAATTCAATTCTTCCGACATTGGTTTCTATTCCACTTATTATTATAAGTTGTGTTGCCATTGGTTTTTATTTGAAATAAATGCATCACTTTCATGTTAAATTCTGCTTTGGTTCTTTTCCCACAGTTTAGGTAATACTAATTGATGACCACATGATAAAAACCACACAAACGTAAGGAAGGAAGTTGCTGGGAGTGTGCAGTTTTGAGATAATCCTATGAGCGATCTTGAGTAGACAAAAATTAATTTTGAAACCTATCTTCAAACTTATCACAAAAATATCTTTTCTGGCCCCAAGAGCACAGTGCAGGGTGAAGAAGAGTGTCAGAGGTCAGGTCAGCTGTCTACACAGAGTGGGGATAGGCAGAGAAGGGCTTCCTGGGAACTCTTAGACCTCAGGGAAGGCCAGAGAGCAGACATTTGTAAGGGTTTTTTTTTCGAAAAGACCTAAAGCACCTGCCCCTCCCCACGGTTCCATGATCCTCAAGAGGCTAATGGGACCCAGGCCTGGCCAGCAAAGGTGGTCTGTTTCCTAGTCTACAGGCAAGGAAACAACGTTAGACCAGAAGATCCAGACGAATAAATACAACCCAGTGGGACTGCTGGACACGGGCTGGGACATGGGCTACTCAGATGTGCCCTACGGAAAATACAAGCTGGAAGGGGCATGACCTGAGTCCCATTCTTGATGGGTCCAGCTTTCCAGAGGAGAAACCCAGAAAGACAGGGGCCCCACTTTCAGAAAGAAAGGGGTGGGGCCTCTGAAAATCCACTCCTCTAAAGAGCAGTGAGAATGCTGGCAAAAACTGCCAAAAGCTACCTTTTCAGAACATGGGTTTTTAACAGTTGAAGGAGTGTTTATTCAGGAAAAATGGTCGAATCTAGTAAGGATGGAGATTTCGGGACATGTTCAATTGTCCTCATACCATCACCCTCTCCCCAGCTCTTGAAAGTCAGAAGCATTGCAAGGGCAGTGGCCATGAAAACCCGCCCCCAACAAGCCACTAGAGGGGAGAAGAACAGGTTTGGACATCCCCAAAACTCTTCCCTAGGGACTGATCAGTATTTGGTGTGTCTGGAAGCTCCCTGAGAAGCCCCATTCTCAGAGCTCATCTTGTTGGACCTGACTCAAAGCTTGCTCTGAGCTAGCATCCCCACTCAGAGAGAATTTGGCAAAAAAAACAATCAGCCACAATCCTCCAACATCACAGCTGCCCCAGTGGCATTACCAGCTGGTGCTAAGAAGAGGCTGATCAAAATACCTAAAATCTAGCGTCTTAAAGCAACGCATGTTTATCATCTTGCTGGGGGTTAAAAGTCTGACCCCAGTCTCCTGGGTTAAAATCAAGGTATGGGCAGGGCTACATTCCTTCTGGAGGCTTTAAAGGAGAATCTTTTTCCTGCCTTTTCCTGTTTCTCGAGGCTGCCTACCCTGCTTGGCTTGTGGCTCCTTCCTTCCATGTTTACATGCAGCACCCCTGCTTCGACTGTTCTCCCGTAGTCACATCTCCCTCAGACACTCTGCCTCCTTCTCCCAGGTATGAGGACCCTTACAATTACGTTGGTCCTTCCTCAATAATTCGGAATAATCTTCTTATCTTGAACTCAGCTAATTAGCAAACTTAATTCCATCTGTAAGCGTAATTTCCTTTTACCATACAGCATAACTCATTCATGGGTTCTAAGAATTAGGATGTGGACGTCTTCGTGGGGGGCTTTATTCTTACTACCACACCATATGATGCAACACTCCACTCCTACCTCTATCCAGAATTGTTGAAAACATATGTCTGGAAAATTGTGTGCATGGGAATGTTCAGAGCAGTCTTATTCATAGTCAAACAAAAGAAATCACTAAAGTGTCCACCAACTAATGAATGGATAAATTAAAGCAGTATATCCATACTGTAGAATATTCTTGAGCTAAAAAAAGGAATAAGGTGTTTTTTTTAAATTGAAGTATAAATAACCTTCGGTGTTATATTCATTATATTTCTTATGTTACATGTGTAACAAAACAGTCCAAAAATTCTGTATGTTACTCAGGGTTCACCATGATAGGTGTGGTTGCAAAACAGCATTATTACAATATTATTGATTATATTCCCTAGGCTGTACTTTTTATCCCTATGACTTGTTTATTTTATAACTGGAAGTTTTTACCTCTAATCCCCTTCACCTACTCACCCATCCCAGCCCCCAGCTACCAGTTTGTTCTCTGTATTTGTCTATTCTTCGTTTGTTTGTTCATTTGTTTTGTTGTGTAGAATGCACATGAAGAAAAAAGAAAAGGAATGACATTTTAATACATGGTATAAACTGGATAAACCTTGAAAACATTGTGCTAATAGAAGAAGACATAGAGGGCACCTGGTGACTCAGCCATTTGAGCGTCCAACACTTGATTGCAACTCCGGTCATGATCTCAGGGTCCTGGGATGGAGCCTTGCATCAGGCTCCGTGCCCAGAAGAAAGTCTGCTTGAGGATTTTCTCTCTCTCTCCCTCTGACCCTCTCCACTCCCCCCAAGTAAATAAATAAATCTTAAAAAAAAAAAAAAAAAGAAGCCATACACAAAAGGCTGCTTAAATCCATTTACATGAACTATCAGAATAGGCAAATCCTTAGAGACAGAATGTAGATTAGTGGTTGTCAGGGAACAAGGGGAGGGAGGAAATAGGGAGTCACTGCTCGGGAGTATGGGTTTCTTTTAAAGGATGAGGAAAATAGTATGGATTGGTAATGATCAATGCACAGCTTTAAGAATATATCACAAATCATTTAGGGGCGCCTGGGTGGTTCAGTCATTAAGCGTCTGCCTTCAGTTCAGGGCGTGATCCCCAGAGTCCTGGGATCAAGCCCCACATCGGGCTCCCTGCTCCACCAGGAGCCTGCTTCATCCTCTCCCACTCCCCCTGCTTGTGTTCCCTCTCTCACTGGCTGTCTCTCTCTCTCTCTCTCTCTCTCTCTCTCTCTCTGTCAAATAAATAAATAAAAATCTTAAAAAAAAAGAATATATCACAAATCCTTTAAACATACACTCTAAAAAGTTAAACTTCATGGTATGTGATTTATATCTCAACAAAAATGTAACAAAAAAGAAGATGAAAAAATCCAGATACAGATTTGGAGCCAAAGCCTAAATTGGTAGTAAAGAGAGTGACTTTCTGTGTGGATCTGAGAATTGGGTTTTTTCAAAGCATTTCTCCTCCAGGAGCCTCTTATAGAAACTCAGTGTGGGAAAGGTGGTCCTGTGGACTCTCCCTGCTGGTCATCATCTCATCTGTCCACCAAACCTAGCATTGCTTGGCATGAAATGGTCAGGCCATTTTCCCATGGCCACACAACTAACCAGCAGCGTCTGGGATTTGAGTCCAGACTTTGGCTCCAAAGCCTGAGTAAGCAGCTTCTGAGCGTGTGCGAGCATCACCTCTTACCAGGAACTCACACCAAAACGACCATAGCAACAACATAAGACAGGTTTGCCACTAAAAGACAACCTCTCTCAGCCACATGTCACGATATGACCATAACACATTAATGAAAATGAACATTCATCATGAGCCACTCCACTCTGGGTTTAGCCTCAAGTCTTGTATTTGGTTCATGCTTCATAATTATTATTCTAACAGAAGAGGGTTTCTAAGGGTTCTCAGAGGCCAAGTCAGCACTATACAATGCTCTTGATAACTTTTTCAACATTTCCCTTTATTATCAATTAATATTTATGAGTGTCTAGAAGTTGACATCCGTGTTTGAGAAATGCTTTATGAAGTGACTTGTGTAGGAGGCACTGAATGTGTGTGCATGCGTACAACTCTTACATCGGAGGTTAATTTCCGAATTTATTTGATTCACATTTCATTAACCCATCGGCAGAATGTTATATAGGTGTATGACCTGGGTCCTCAAACCCAAGTGTGGAGATATTAATATTCATTTGTTATGTGGGTAGGTCACCTAGGTGAAATGATTCTGTGTCATTAGGCTCTAGGAATGACAGGCAATAAATGAATAAAACAGTCTTTCAAGAAAATCCAAAAAGGCTAAAGTCTTTCCCGCCAGCAGTAAAAGTGACTCGCCCATCGGAAGCAAACACATGTTATCAACGCTTTTGGCATTCCACTCAAGCTTTTGGGACATGGACATTCAATAATGACTCTACTTCGAAAGTTGACTCCCAAAGTGTGATAAATCATTAACAGCGCCCTGGATTACGCACTTAACATTCTCAACATTATGGACAAAGTGAAGCAGTCAGTTTAATCCAAAGCCAGAGTCTAGACCTCAAACGGACTTTGAGATGATTTGTTCACAAGCATAACTATCATGCAAAATCCAACATCTTAATTAAATAGCTGAGGTCCAGAAAGGTTTGCACATATGTCTGAGGCCCCATATCTGGTTAAGTGTTGAGCCAGTTTGAATCCGCCTGTAAATGTGTTTCCCAAGCATTGCCAAGCATCCGCTGTGTACTACAAGCTGGGATGCTGACCGGCTTCCAGGAGCCTTGCAGTAACCTGGGGAGGGAACAGGTGAATCAATATTCACAGTGCAACACTACATAAGCTCAGTATCAGACTCCCTGGGTTCAAATCTCACCAAGGCCCCTTACTAGATGGTCATTGAGTTCCATGATCTGAAAAATGGGAATGAACATTGCACTAACATCTTAAAATTGGTGAATTAACTGACATAATGTCTGTGGAATTCTTAGAGTAGTTCACAGGATACTGTAAGCAATTGATATATCTCAGCTATCATTAATATCAAGAGCGTCATCATGTACCATGATAAAGTTAAGAATGAGGTTTCAAATCAATATTCAGATAAGAGGTTCATAATGCAGCCTGGGAAGCAGAGATAGAGTTATCTTCAGAACAAGGAAGACATAGCAGGCCAAATAATACCTACCCCCCCCCCCAATATATCACGTCCTCATTCCTGGAACCTAGATATTGCTTTCTGTGGAAAATGGGGCTTTGTCAATATGATTAAGTTAGGAACTTCAGAAGCTATTGTATATTATGTACCTATGCCCTAAATATAATCACAAGTACCCTTACAAGTAAAAGGCAGAGAGAGACTGACATGGAGACACACAGAAGAGAGGGCAATGTATAGGGGGGCAGAGAGAGATTTGGAGATGTTGGCCTTCAAGACTGGGGTGATGAGGTCAAAAACCAAGGAAAGATGGCAGTCACCAAAGCTGGGAGAGACAAGGAACAGATTCCCTTCTAAAGCCTTGAGAGAAACTGTGGTCCTACTGACACCTTGACAGGCTCAGCGACATCGACTTCAGACTTCTGGCCTCCAGAATTGTAAGAGAATAAAGGTGTTCCTTCAAGCCATCAAATGTGTGGTATTTGTTACAGTAGTCCCAGGAAAGTAACATGGAAGACTTCCCGGAAGAAGGGACTTTTGAAATGCCTACCACAGCAAGAGTCAAAATTAGCTGGGCAGATGGGAGAAGAAAAGTTTGGTACATAAAGGAAAATCTCTGAGGAGGCTCTGAGCTCATCATTTCTCAAGCTGGAGTGAAGATTGTCTCTAGAAGAGTGGCTGAAGTTGAAACTAGATGGGAAGTAGGAAGATTACCAAAACCCTAGAGAGCATACCACGAATTTGAAGTTTATTCTAAAGAGACGGTGTTTAAACTTAAATAGAAACAATATGGGTGCCTTTCTGAGATTTATTTATTTATTTATTTATTTATTTATTTATTTATTTTTTTAAATTTCAATTTGATTAAAAAGAATGAGACTTATAGCATAAGAAAAGGCACGTGGGATATTGTCAATGCTGTTTATGATCGTGCTAGGCAGCAATATTGAAAACCTCCCTGTGTGTGTGTGTGTGTGTGTGTGCGCTTAAATCCATTCCAAAATCAGCATCAAATTTTCAGAGGTTGTAACCCCATTTAATTTTGTAAGAACTACGTTTGTTCCCCAAATGAACTTTACTGGACTTGAGGATATGTTGTCAAAAGCAGGGATAGATATTTATATTCCTGCTAAAAATTATGTGATTAGAAATCAACAGACAGCCACTTGTCCTGTGGTTGGTTACTCTTGTCGATGTCTAGTGTGACTCAGAAGAATCTATGTCTTGGTTCTGACTCTGCTGGAAGCGAAATAAGGAGAGACCACGTGACCTATGCCAGGCCCTGCAGGAGTGTTTCATGCACATGACTTTTGGTTCTTTCCCAACCCCATACTACACTCATCTTAGCATTTTGTACTGTAGGAATCCTAAGCTTGAGGAAACTTGCCAATGTCCACAGATGCAGAGCTAGAATCCAAGTTCAGGTATTGTCTTTTATATGTTCTTCTTGGTTGAAAGGGGGTGATAGTCCTGGGTTTCTTGGGTTGGGTTCTAATGAAAAGGATGCAGAAATCCAAAAATGTGCCAAGATAAAGTCCCTTCCGAGAGTGTAATACAATATATTCCTGAGTTCATGGCAAAAGGTTCATCATCCTCTAGAACAGAGGGGCAACGCCAGAGATTTAACAGTATATATTATTTTGCTATTTATTAGGAAGGACTTAAACATATACAAAGGTAGAATAAATTGTCTGATAAATCTGCGTATCTACTAGCCATATTCAACAATTTCCAATTATCTCCTATAACTGATTACTCAGTCTTTTAAAAATGTATTAGTGTACTAAACCAAATCCAAAACTCCATTTCATTCCTATATTCTTTAGCATGTATCTCCAATGAATAGGGATGTAATTCTACAACCTAGAATGCTAGTATGACACCTAAGAAAATTATCACTAATTCATTGGTATGATCCTAAACCTAGGGCATGAGTGGATTCCCTGTTTGTTTTGATATGGTCTTTTTATATTTTGTTGTTGTTGTCGTAAAACACACACACACACACACACACACACACACACACCCCACACACACAAAATACATCTATAAAACCAGAAATCAAAATCTATTCATCACATTCATCCGTTAAGTCCTTGTAGTTTCCCACCTCCTACCCCATGTTATTGGTTTGTGAAGACAGGTCAGTTGTCCTTTAGAGTATTCATATTCTAAGTAATAAACATTCTCAGTTTACATGTGACTGTTCTGGTTTCTAGCTACCCTCCCTCCCAGACAAGAGTTTAATAGCACCTTGTTTGACTCTCAAGAACATCCTGGCTCGGGCAATATGATCATCAGATATTCTTTACTCGTCTCTTTGCTTATTGTGGTGATATTTAACTGGTTTCTTTGCCTTCTTTCTTTCCTATAAATATATAAGTTAGTTCTGGAGCTCTGAGTAGATTAGAATTCAACACGTCCACCCCCTTGGCAAGAATACCCCATAGGTGGGACCCTGCCCTTGGTATCGTTCACAATAATGAGATAAGCCAAGCTCAATATTGCTAAACTTGACCAGTGGGTTCAGGTGGTAATCACTGATGGCTTCATTTTAAAGTTACCCGCCAGCCTCTATGGGTTTAAGTATAATCTAACAGCCATATATGGCAAATAAAATTTCCTCAGAGAACGATTAGAGCTAAAATGTGGATGAAATTGTAAAATTAGAAAATAAGCATTTGCGAACTATAATAAAATTATTGATTCAGGATGAAACAATTGGATCAAAGGCTGATGGGGAACATTATAATGAGGGAATCGGTACTACCACTTGAACCCACTGGTCAAGAGTAGCAACACTGAACTGACTCACTTCGGTATTGTGGTCAATAGAATGGGTACAGCACTACCTGTGAGTTATTCTTGCCAAAGAAAGTTGAATTCTGATCTAACTTTTGAGAAGTTTTCCTACAAAAAGGAAGAGAGGACTATTAAAATTGGGGAAAGAAGTAGAATCAGGAGAGACCTTTTTGTTGCTGCTGTTGTTGTTGTTGTTTTAAGATGGCAGAAACGATAATGTTTTTATGTCTACAATGTTCCAGAATAGAAGGGGAAATGTTGTGGAAGAAAGAAGGGGAAAACCATCAAGAAGTGACGTCCTTGAACAGTTATGAAAGGCTAGGATCTAGTACACAAAGGAGTCAGCCATCGAGAGGAACACAGACAATTTATCTCTAGAAATTAGCAGGAGTGAAAATAGAGTTTATGAGTATGCGTGATGGTGGCTGGATATAAAAGTTGAGGCAGCTTGTTCAAGAGTTTGTTCAAATGCTCTGAGAGCTTCTATTTTGTCAGTAAAACTAGAATTGAAATCATCAGCTGAATGTACGGACAAGGATGGAGGTGCTAGAGGTATGAGGAGAGAGGCACTGGTATGAATGAGTGGCACGTGTGTTCCTCACTGCCCTTCACAATGTCATGCTCCAATAAACAGTGTGTCAGCGAATAAGTTTGTCCCCATCCGATATGAAAGGTCTCCATTGGCGGGTCTCTTGCAAAGTGACCTCATAAATGATTCGTACTGACAATATCAAACATATTCACGGTCACCCTAGGTCAGAAACTGCCCCACACCACAATCAGTTAGGACCAGAGTTGCAGGATTACATGACACAGCTTGGAGATTGGGTAAAAAGGATGGTTTGCTGCTACGTCCTTAGAGGACGCTGTGAACTGGACAAAAGCCATGGACTATCTATTTCAAACACAGAACCTGTTCTCTTTCTCCTGGACCGTCCTACCTCTCTTTTCAGTCTCCTTCTACCCTGTGCCCTGAGCCCTTTCACTGTAATGAAAGTCATTTTGGGCTGTTCCTAATGAAGCATTCAGCTACGATGACAATCACTCATGGATCCATGGCTTCTTGTCTATGGTGTCAGTGAGACGCATGCAGTGTCCAGGCAGGTGGCTAAGTCCTGCTGGCCTCTGAGTTCATGTGGGCTGGCTAATTAGGAAAAATGTTTAATGTACTAAGAATCTCAGGTGGAGCCATGTCCAGTGCAAGCAGTTCTCATCTGGCCTGCAGGTTGGATGCTGGACTCCCAGGGTTTAGAGTATGAACTCTCATGGATCCCAGACTATCGACTTTCCTTCTGTTCCATTTATTTTTGCATAAGAGAAAGGCAAACTGAGCCCCTTCAATAATAAATAGCACCAACTCATCACCCTGGTTATGAAAATTCCATCAATAATAATTTCAAGAACGTGTATTTTGCCTGTTAATCTTCCAGGCGAAAAATAAAGAGCTTCCAAAGATGTTTTCAGAGATATGATAACATACCGGAAATTTCAGAAGGAAACTACATCATGGGTGGAATGGGGACCAGAGAGATGTGGTGGCATCATCAAAGGAGGTTGGGGGCTGGAAGATCTGGGGTATAATTTCATGTAATGAGTAAATGGCCTTAGTTAGGCCATGGAGCTTTTGCAATGAGGGCGATAACATCTGCAGATGAGGATAAGAGCACGAACACCCCCATGGGAACTCATCAGAACCCGTCGAGATAAAGCATGTAATGAAGTCTTTGACATCATGCAGGTTCCCATAAAGAAATCTGCTCTATGGCCCCTATCTAACTTATAATCCTTTCCATATGATACCTCTTAGGATGAAAGAATGGCAGGGAGGAAGGGAGAGAAGGAGGGAGGGAAAGAGAGATAATAAATGTGTGTTGTTAAGAACCACTAAATTTATGGTAATTTGTTACAGCAGTAAGTAGGAAACTCATACAGCAATCAAAGATGTCAAGACCAGAGATCTACCTCCAGGATCTCTGCAATGCCACGGCTGGAGAAATGGATTCTGTCCCATGCTTAGACTGGCTAAGAAACATGGCCAGGCATCCCTTTGAGTGAGTCCCTCCTTGTCACAGAAAAGCAAATTGTATGCAGGTAAGCCGACTGAGTGAGGTCCTTGTCAGAACCACAAAGAACTCTGGGGAAGAGATGCCAAACCATGGCTGATTCGGGGGGCACTGGAGAGACAAAGCAGACAGGGCTGCACACTGCCACCAAAAAGTGCAAGAAGAGGGAGCTAACCCTATCTCAGCAGTCAACCAGAATAAGAGGCATAGAGAAAAGAGAAATTGTTTTTGTAACACCGAGGAGTTTGCATTGATTGAATTTGGGGGCAGATTACACTAATAATAATGGCTAATCACTGACCCTTGCATGGGCTTGGCTCTGGCTAAAATCTTCAAGGGTGTTCTAGGCTTAAGTCTGCACCATTAAATCTTCACACCCGCTGTACCATTCATTCCTCCCAATCACCAAGTGAGGTTGAGTGGAGGGCTGATGAGACCATCCACTGAGCTAGAGACAAATATGTCTGAAGTGACATGTGTCTTAAGAACACCAACACGGGGCGCCCGGGGAGCTCAGTCAGTTGAGCATCCGACTTGATTTGGCTCCGGTCACAATTTCAGGGTCCTGGGATCTAGCCCCGCCTCACTCAGTGGGGACTCTGCTTAAGATTCTCTCTCCCTCTCCCTCTGCCCCTCCACCTCCGCGCTCTCTCTCTCTCTCAAATAAATAAATAAATCTTAAAACACACACACAAAGAAACAAAAAAGTTAATCATTCAAAATTAATTGTTCAAATTGGTTTCCTTTACGGAGCCACAAAAAAGGAACCTGTGGCTTCCTGGCGTGGGCAGGAGCGCCTCGTCTCCGGCACCCCCTCACGTCATCGGTGCCACCCGCATGTCACCTCGCTTTCACTCTTGCCACGTCTACCAGCTCTGCCCTGGGTTCCACTTCAGGATTCTCCGCTGACGGATACTGTGTATAACCTTCCGAAGGCTAATTAAACCCCATATCTCAATTTCCTTGATTGGCTTAAATAGCGGTTAATTGATCAGAGGTTTCTGGAGATTAAAGAAAACTACCCATTAGTCACAAGGAAAAGGCTCAGTGATTAGTCTGATGACAGGAGGCTTTCTAAATGTAAGGCACGACTGAAGTCCCTGACAATCTTCTGTCAGCCGCCAACCAGCCTGTTGCCTTGGCAGGATGTCCCGGCTCTGATCTGTGCTGAGGGTCCTAAGCGGGAAGCAGGTGGAACAGGGAGGCGTCCCTTGGGTGTCATTTAGAATACAGGTCTCTATCCGTGACTCACTATTTTACCACTGAAATGTAGCCCAAGGGAAATCCATCCCTTCCTACCGGGCTAGTTTGTTTGTGTGTTTGTGTGTTTGCTTGTTTCTTTCTTCCTTCCTTTCAGAGTCCCTCGCTTGCATCATTCCAGGTCTCATCGTATTTGTGGGGCACTGCGGAAGAATACACTGATGGTGTCACATTATTCTCCACTGGAAGTCTCCAGACCCCCTAATTCCAAAAGGCTATGACAGAAGTAAGGAGAGGTTCCAGGATGAGAAGCAGAGTTTCTCAAAAAAAAAAAAAAAAAAAAACCGAAAAAACAAAAACAAAAACCAAACAAAAAGTGGATTAGCAAGAATGTGTCCACCAGGCCTGGGGTAAGAATTCAGCATGGCAGAAAACCTGATAGTTTTTTTCTTTTTTAAAAAGATTTTATTTATTTATTTATTTTGAGAGAGAGAGAGAGAGAGAGAGCACAAGCATGGGGAGTGGCAGGCAAAGGGAGAAGTAGGCTCCCCAGTGAGCAAGGAGCCTGATGCAGGACTGACCCCAGGACCCTGGGATCATGATCTGACCCAAAGGCAGCTGCCTAACGACTGAGCCACCCAGAGGCCCTGAAAACCTGATAGTTTTAAACTGAATAATCTGTCTCTGCTAATGTCTGCCTGTTTATTCAATGCAAGAGAATGAACATTGGACAAGAACCTGCCCGATGCCAGGTCTTGTGCCGGAGATTTTATCGCTCTGTTTTGTTTGAGCTTACTTGGTTCTCTCACTTAGCTCTCAGGGAGCTTCTCAGGGAGTCCGTGATGTCAGTGCCATTATCTGTTTTGCATTTGTGAGACTGTGGTTGGGACAAGTTGTCACATTGCTGACCAGGAGGAGGTTTTGACACCTTATCTATGTGTGCTGAAGTCTGACCCTTTCCATAACCTCAGATAGCCTCCAAGATATGATGTAAGTGTGATATCAGAATTTCTTGGAGCTTCAGAAAAGAGGGTACTTCCTTCCCCAGGGCAGGCACCAAGGGAGAAAGCTAAATCATTCTTATAAAGATCTCAAGTAATTCTGAGAACAAGCCTAAGATGATAAAGTTATCACTCCCTAATTTTAGACAGAAGGAGGCTGAGTCTCAGAGAAGTTCGGGCATTTGCAGGTGCAGGTGGTAAGAGCTAATGCTGGGTGTTTGCCATACCCCCAAACCTGGTTTTCTTACTTTTAATCGCACATCAATCTTCATCCATTGAACAGCCAAGACACCCACCTCCATGTGGCCGCATTCCTTCATCCTTAGGATTGAATAATCCAGCATCCATTCCTTGCTTTTGTCTGGCCTTCCTCATATTTCATCACTGCAACATTGCAAAAGAGTGAAGCATGGTGTGGCCACTGGATCCAGGCAGCCCCATATCCAAACCCTACCCTAAATCAAGGAAGTCTCATGGGATTTTCTTTTTTCCATACCACAGAGCATAAAATCGATCTGCCAATGAGAGTCGCTTTACCTCCACAATGCATCCTGACACCATCACTTCCAACCATGCCCATCCATGGCCCACCCTCCAAGTCTCCAGGCTCTTTCCTTTTCAGAAATTTCCTGCCTAATCTCCCTGTTCTTTCTGGTGTTTTCCCCTCTGGCTCTCATTGCCTGTTACCCACCCAATATCTACCTCTCCTCACTTCCGTCCTGCCACAGCCCTAATTTTGTTCGGAGCAGTAGTGTGTCCATAAGGAAAGAAAGCCCCGACATGCCAGTCCCCAGCCTTCCTAGGTGCTACAGGTAGACATTTGATCTGGTTGTGATCGGTGAGACAAAAGGGGTGGTCTTCTGCCGATTTTCAGGAAAACCCCCCATCCCAACCAAAGGAACTCCCCTTTTCCTCATTCTCTCCTTCCTTGTACCTGGCGGATGGCATCAATGTTTGGGACAAAGCAGCCATCTCACTTCCCAAGGATGAGAGCTATGTGCTGCACGTGGTGGGATGGAAAGCTAGAAGAGCCTGGGTCCTTCGTCACTTCACAGAGCCATTGCGCAAGCTCTGGGCTGCTTAGGAAACAAGTTTGACTTGCCTTCAGGGTAGAACAAGGGAGAATAGATACAAGACAAATTCCATGGTTTCGGGGCTCCACATTAAAGTGCTTCAAACCTTCACACTCTAAGATTTCTGTCTTCTAATTCTAATTTGCTGCCACGATGATCACTTAAATTGTAGATAAGGAAGATTTTAAATTGGCTGCGCATATTACTAAATTACCTAAAATTATTTGATCTGTCATTGTGGTGACTTTGTCATCTGTCAACTCTGCTAGGCTGAAGCACATTTCCCAGGGTTCCCTTTCCTATGTGTTTCCTAGGGTCGGCCACAAAAAAAAATTCTTGGGATATTCTGGAGGGCAGCGGAGAGGCAGCCGCCATTTTGTTGCTCACGCTCATTGTTACCGACCACCTGCCTTCCTCACTGGCATGAAGCAGCAGCTGGGCTGCAATTTCTCTACCTTCCCTTGGGTCCCTCTTTCAGCTTCTCTGAGTCCTGGGTCAGATGTATGATTTGTTCTGAAATGAATGGCCCTGGTTTCTGCAAACACTCTTGTTGCAACCCAGGTCAGAGGCAACAAGAACAGACAAGGTTTCCAGTCTACCTCTGTGGAGTTCCATGTCATGCTTGTGGGTCCAGCCTAGTCCATTGATGATCTTCCCTTGTGAATGTGTTCCCTGTAAACTTCAAGTTCCAGATCAGATGCAGAGACAATCTTACAGACACTAGCTACACAATTGTATACAAGCCTCTCTCTCTCTCTCTCTCTCTCTCTCTCCCTCTCAAATTCTCTCTCTACATGTATATATGTGTGTGTACATATGTGTGTGTATATGTGTGTATACATACATATGTGTATATACTAGCAAGTGGCAAGGCTAGAATCAAGCCCAAGAAGATGGATTCTAGAGACTACACTTTACTACTTGACATCAGTCTTGTATGAGGTTAACTGATAGAGTTCATCATTCCACTGAGGGCCATGTTTTATAATCTTTTCTCAAAAGAACAGTAGGCTTCCTAAGTCAAGCACCATATATAAGAGGCAAGTAACAAAATTCAGTCTGCATTAAGTGCTCTCTATGTCCGAAGAACTTTGCTAATTTATGTGGCAGATACAAAATAATTATAACATATTCCCCTTTCTCAAGTGTTTATAATCTAGTGAAAGAAAGTTGATCTGGTACCTGCTGAGATGCCGTGTTTTTAATCTGGCCAGTCCCAAAATAATAGAGCTCTTGTCCCCTAGCACAGTGCACACAAGGGCACAAATGCCTTTGCCTTGACTCCTCTTTCATTCCTGTCTCCTTCTTCATTCCTGTGTTTACCTGGCTCCGGATATCATGCTTCAATCTTTATGTCTGGCTCCAGGAACCTGACAGTGGGTTTGGCAAATCTGTTATGATCTTTGACAGTGTCCCTTGGGACTAGTTTTGCTCCTAATCTCCAGACCCATTTGCCCCTGGTTGGCCTGTGTAATCAATTAGTGGGTTCACGTTCTCACTCTTGTGCCCCAGTGTAGGAGAGCTGCTCCCTCAATCTCCACCCTGACCAGAGAGCTTTGCGTTTGTGAATAATGCCAGGGAACAAAGCAAGGAAGAGGTGAGTAGACTAGGTAAAATGCTACACTCAGACTGACTTCAGTGAGCCAACTTCCAGTTTGCACATTTGAACATCCTGTCTTGAGCCAATAATGGAGTGAGATTGTGGGCCAAGAACAAAACCAAGAGTAGATGCTCATGATGGGAGTAACTGGACAAAACTAAGATTTAGTTTCAATGGTTAGGATAGAGTCAAGAAGAGATAAGTCAAATGATACACCAGGTCCACGAGTACGTCATATAGTATAGAAGCATATATGAAATAAAAAACCCTAATTAGATGAAAGAAGAAAAAGACAAAACACAGACAAAAGGAGAAATAAGAGAAAGACTCAACATAGAGCATGACAAGGTCCAGCTTCATTCTGATGGACTGTCTTATTGCCTCTGGACCATTTTTAAAAGATCAGACACACACCTCTAACTTAGGGGGACTGTCATCTTAAACAGTCCATCATGTGTCCAGCATTTTATTTGTTGCCTCTTAGACTCTGTGGCAGTGGCTGGTAGGATGGGGAACAGGAAACCCTATCCATGGGTCAGTGGGCAGGTGGAAGCTGACAGGTCACCTGGAAGTCCAGCCTCAAGGACATGGGGGAGAATTCAAGGGGACAGTGTAGTCGAGTTTTGGTATAACCTGTCCTTCAGAAACCTTCCCTCCACCCCAAGTTTTTAAGGTTGTTAATTCCATCTCATTGATCAACATTCTGTTTCCTTGAGAAAGAATACATGTCATCAGAGAGAGTAGTGTGGTAAGGAAGGGAGCATGTGGACCAGGAGTCTGGAGCATGGAGTCTACTTGGTTCTTTTACCTTTCACCCCTAATTCCCAACATGACCAGTGGTTTGGGTAAACCACTTAAATTATCCGTGCTTCCTATTTTTCCCTTTGCAAGGCAGAGAAACCTCAGTCTGTTACGATCAGCATGAAGGAAAGGGAGAAAAGGTCGTAAGGACTTCAGGTGTAGGGGAAGGAAAATACTGTGAGGAAAAAAATCACCATGCACACACACAAAATGTAATTTATGATGAAGCCCGAGAAAGCCAGGTGAAGTTCCCCTTGATCTTATATGCAAAGGTACAGACCAGAATATTCTTGACCCAATTCAGGATCTCTTTCATTTCTAGATACAAGTTTTAGCCAGGATGTGATTAGAATGTGTTTCGACTCAGCCTTGTGTAATAACCCAATCACAAACACAAGAGCACGGAAATCTCTCCTTCCTTACTTGGGCGTTAAGAAATGCAGAGGGCAGGTGGCACAATGAGATCTGAGTTTCCCTCAGCAGAAGGGAAGATGTCTACTGTCTCATCTCCGCATGTTCATTCTGTCACGAGGCCTTGCTGACTCCCCGAGTATGGCAAATGCACCAGGAGAGGGAGTACGGTGCCGATGCTTTGAGGCCGGCTACTCGAAGCATGGTCCGTTGACCAGTAGAACCAGCATCATCGGGGAGGTGGTGAAAATGCAGACTCATGGGCCCCACCTTAGACCTGCAGAACCAGAATGTGTATCTTTAACAAGATCCCCAGGTTTGTTGATTCTAAGCCTATATTTTAAGCCAGTGCTTAAATCACCTGGAAGCTTGCCGTCAAACAAATCTGTGTGCTGTTTGGCATTAACATGCTCTGTGATCTTGGGAATGTCTTCAACTTTATAAGCCTGTTGACTCATCGAAAAACTGGAGATCATACTAACCCATGCCTCTAAAGTTTGTTTGGAGGATTAAACAGAGCTTTTCATTATACGGTGCCTCGCAGAGACATAACCTCAATATTTGCTGTTTTATCATTGTTATTGTTACTGTTATTATTATTAAAACATGGCTCCTGACCTGTGAGACTAATAGTCTAGGAAATGGAGGTGCATTTGGACAATTAAGTACACCAATCTGTTACAGAAACCATAAGACATTTTGGTCTAGATCTTTCTCCCAGACACCCATGGTCTTTCACCTACAAAACATGACCTCTCCCCTCTGGACACCAGAGTCAGAGAAGACCCCAAAATTAAAACTACGGTCTGTACTTGCCCCCAAAGTACACACAGAATCTCTTGCTGGATGGAAACATGGGAGAACCTAGCCAAAGAAGTTTCCATAGTTATAGTCAGTGTTTTGTTTTTGTTTCTTCCCATTCTGTGTTTGTGGGCCTGTGGCTCTCGCCCTGATAATGCGCCCACACGTACTTGAAGCTCACAGATGTCCAAAGCGAGCATCGAAGAAGTAAATCCCAAGACAGGGTAGGGCTCAGAGTCTGTGAGAATAGCATCGAGGTAAAAACAGGCCAGAACTAGAAAATCTGGACCTGCTGACTATATGTTCTTGAAGGGGGAGCCAGGACCGGAAGGGGCGTGGGGCAAACTACCTCGGGAACAAACAACACAAGGACTTCACAAGGATTAGCTGGGAAAGACATTCAGGAGATAATGTATCTCTTACATTGTTTTGCTCCTAAATCATCCTTCGTTTTGGCTTTTTAATCTGTCTCTTTCGTGTCTGCCAGATCCCTAAATTTTGGAGCGTCTAAAGTTCCCTTCCCAAACCTCTTACCTTCTGTGGCTATGCGCTTTTTTTAAGTGATTTTATGGAGCCTGCTGTCTTTAAATACCATAGATACAGGAAGGCTCTCAAATGTGCATTTCTAGCCCCGATGACTCCGAGTCCCAGGCTGCACCACCCAGCATTTCCAGTGAGCTATCTGATGGGATCTAAAACTTCGCTCGGCCCAGAACAGAGCCCACGATTTGCCCACATGACCGTGACCCTACCAAAATCCCCTCTCCCCAAGCCTTCCTATCTCAGGAAACGGCACCAGCATTAACCCAGTTCCTAAAGTCCCAAACTAGCGGCA
Organism: Ursus arctos; assembly: GCF_023065955.2. NCBI lineage: Eukaryota > Metazoa > Chordata > Mammalia > Carnivora > Ursidae > Ursus > Ursus arctos. The sequence goes on along the minus strand of NW_026623111.1, from coordinate 7,913,194 downwards.
ATGCTTGAATTTTTCCCTTTTCTGTTTCCCCAAACCTGCCTATCTGTAAGCTCTATGAGTGCTTACTCTAAACACCCCCTGACCAGGTCTTTTATCACCTTTATCACTGAAACTTGAATCCAGGCCAGCACTTTCCAGGATCATCATGATCCCTGCTGCCGCCTCCCCGTGAGTGTGCCCTAAAGGCTGATATTCACTCAGAAGCCAGAGAGAGCTTTATAATCAGCCAGTGTGATCTTCCCTGCATAAAGCCATTCTTCAACCTCTTCCCTGTGCCCCACAAGGCCTTCTGGGATGTCGCCCCTGCCTGTCTCCTGAACTTCACCCCCGGCCACTCGCTCCCTCACCTCTAAGCTTCAACCACACGTCCTCCTTGCTGTCCCTGGAACACACAACACGTGCACTCATTTCAGGGCCTTTGTACGTGCCATACCTTCCATTGCCTCCCATCTTCACGTGACTCTCTTCTCAGTACTCAGGTCCCAACACAAGAACATCTCAGAGCCTCCCACCTCCAGCTAAGGCGACACCCTCAGTCCCTCTTGAACACACAGATCAATGTTCTCTTTTTCATAACACTTATCAGGACCTAACATTATCCTCATCATTTATGTTTGGTTACGTGTTCATTTTCTGTTTCTTCCCTGAGCTATAAGCTCTTGAATGGCAAAGATGAGGTCTCTCTTATTTGCATCAATTTCTAGAATATTGTCTTGCATGTCGTAGGTACTTTCTGTACATCTGTTGACCAGTTGATTTCTTTTGTAATGTGCTGGCTCAGCCTACTATATTTATGCTATCTTCTATCTTAAAGCAGATGCCTTATGTGGTGAGCTGAAGAGATAACACTTGATGGTAATTAGGGAGCACTGTGGCTTCTTTAACAAGAGCTAAATGTTTTTATGAACCATTTGATATATGAAGAAAAAGCTTTTTGTTTATATGCCTTGGTTGTACTTTTCTTTAAAACATCGTATATAAAATTTGTTTGTACAAAAAAGGTTGCCTCCAAAAATAGATTAAAAAAAAACAAACATTGTTACGTATTCATCAAAAGAAAGAAAGCATGTGTTTCATCTTGCCGGGTGTTTAAGAATTATCTCTGTTCAGTAACACTGGTAAGACCAGAGAATTGGAGTGAAAATTGTTCTTGGAATAAAAGCAGTGAACTGAAAAATATTAGATCAAGCAAGCTCATTTTCTATTTCCCAGAGTCAGTGTAGAGAAAGTAGCACGGGCAACAATGTATATTGTACTGATGTGGGAATGGAATGTAAGCTTCCTGCAGGCAAGGTCACCTGCCTATTGCCCCCCACCATTTCATCCCCTGGCAACAGCTGAGGGCTTGGGAACTAGGAAGAGTCCAGTAAATATGTGTTCAATGAATGAATTAATGGGACCCACCTACAAAGGGTACAATTGGTGTTGTTAGCATAAAGTCATTCATTTCCCAAGACCTACTAAATACAAGGCACTCTGTTAGTGGCTTGTGATAAAGAAAGAAAGAACAGGATAGTACTTCGTGCTGGACAGAAATCTTGAGGGCCTCCTGCCTTATGTAAGTTCTGCCTCTGTGTGACCTTAAGCCTTAGCCCCTTCACATAAGTAAGGGCGAGGAAGCAGAAGTGGCTGCAGGATAGTTGGCATGAATGTGAGTCTAAGCCTCCATCTAGTTCTCTGCGTGTGTGATTCAATGGAATCCTATGTGGGTAGAGAATATATGTTATGCCCTCATTCTTATAGCCTTGGAGAGTTTATGATATCTGATATTATGATATAGGACATTGATAACTTAATAGTATGATATCAAGCTCAAGAAATAACAATAATTAGTAATAATAATAGCAACAACAATAAAAACAATAAACCCAACAATCAGAAGATTAAACATAGGTCCCAAACCTGAAATATATAACAAATTGTTTCTTCACTAAAGAAGCCCTTACAGAGCAAATAGAGAAATGGAGGCCCTTTTATGCACCATCCTTTTACCTGAATATCCTAATCTCTGACACTCTTTTTTCTCTATCTGTAAAAGGGGAATAATACCCCCAACCTGATAGAGAGAAGCAATTATCGAGAACATGCACTGAAGGGACAAGCCCCTCGTTCATCCGCCCCCTCCCTTTATTCCAAGTTCCATGACATGGTTATTGACAAAGGTCAGTGCATTTATGTATTCTTTCACTCAACAAATATTTACAACATACACACTGTGTGTCAGGTACTTTTCTAGGGCTGGGGATATAGGGCAAAGCAAAACAAAGACACTCCTTCCCATCATACTACTCATACGCTAGTGGGACAAATCAGGCAAAGGATACAGTTAATATATAATGCAATGATAAAGACTGGGAAGACAAACAGAACAGATTGAGAGGATGGGAAGTAATAGAGGGGGTTGAGCGAAGGTTTCTTTAAGGGGCTGACATCCGAGCCAAGACATGAAGTTGGTGGAAGTACAAGCCATACCGGTGAGGCAGGGTGCCAATGGGCTGAGGTGGGAACAGGCTTGGTGGGGTCCTGGAGCCACAGGAAGGCCTGTTTCTAGAGATGCATGAAAAAGGGGAAGGGAGATAACAAGAGAAGTTGAAAGGTGTCCTCAGCACTGCCACGGCCATGGCAAGGATCCTGCAGTTAATTTGTATATTATCCCCAGTGTAATGGAAACCAATAAAGTGTCGCCCTGAAGGTCAGTTCATAGATGAGAGCATGAAGCCAGAATAAGGGCTTGGGTAGATTTTGAATACCAGAGAGCAAGAACTCAGTGCCAAATCTACTTCCAAGGAAAGAAAGAAAGAAAGAAAGAAAGAAAGAAAGAAAGAAAGAAAGAAAGAAAGAAAGAAAGAAAGAAAGAAAGAAAGAAAGAAAAAAGGATTAGGATGGACGAGAATGAGAAACCAGGACAGCACAATGGAGATTCCAAATTAATTCATGGGGCCCCTCTGAAGATATATTTTCATGGGGCAGATACAAGGCCCAAGTCCTCAGAACCATCCAGCATGGAAGACTAGGCATGTGAGGTGTGTCGTAATTCGGAGATTCCTTTCAAGGCAGGTGTCAAGTGACAGGAAGTCAAAATCTGCCAAAAGCTACGGGCCAGGCATCGAGCTGTGTTTCACAGACATGACTTCATTTGAACCTCAACACAGCCCTGTGGGGTCGGGGTTCCAGTTCACACATCACAAGTGAGGATCCAGAGGTTGCAGGAGGGCACAGGATTTACCCAAGGTCACAGGAAATCTTGGTTCCCAGAGAGGAAAGCCCAGATCGTTCCTCCATCCCCCGAATGTACTTAGGAACCTGTGTATACTTCCTCTTTGCCTCTTCTATCATTCAGGGACGAAACATGCCGAAGACGGATTTAACACCAATAATAACCACCCCCCAATGACGGAGGCCTTAGCAGGTCAGCCAGCTTTCATTCATTACCCCGCGCTTCCCGTGAACGAGACCGTACCCTGGCTGCTTTCATTTCCACGGGCACGGCGAGTACAGGATGTGATAAATACCCTGAACGAGGAAACATTTAGCCTAAGCTAACTATTATCGGCAGCATCTATGACGAATGACTTAATATAACCCCGAAAAGCTCAATGTGATGACTAATTTGTGGTTAAAGGTAGTTGGAAATTTACTTTGTAAAAAATTACATAGAAGTAACCCGATTAACTTTGAAAGAGAAAGGGGGAAAAAAGCCAACACAAATACACACATAATGATTTACTCCTCCTTGCAGGGGTAGCAATAAAGATAAGAATTACAACCACAAGAGCAGTCAGAGCGAGAATGAACATGTTTCACTTTGCATACTGGATGCAGAAAATGTACCAGCGCAGGTGGCATAAATGGAAAGCTCGGGCTCCGGAAACCCGAGCAAAACTTACCTTCAGCTGTTGTGTCCAGTCTCTTCGGTTAACAGATGAGGAAACGGAGGCATGTGTAGACAGGTGTGATGTGGCATCTGCTGAATCAGGATCTTTATGGCTGGGCGGGGCTGGGACTACAGTGTGCCACCAGGAAGGGCACAAGGTCTGGGGTCCAGCTGGCCTGGGCTTGTTGGCTCCATTCTGGTTGACCCAGCACAAATCACCTAACCCCTATAGGACTCAGATTCTTCATAGGAAGACTCCGGATAATAAGGCCAACTTCCTAGGGGGTAGAAAAGGTAAGTGACTTACTGCGTGTGACATACCCAGCACAATGCCCGGCACCAAAAATATTCATGACTTTCTTCCTCCGTCTAGTTAATGTCATCCCTCAGGGAAAGCCCCATCAAGCCTTTCCTAATTTTCTCAGAAACCTTGTCCCCCACCAAAGAAAATCACAAGATTGACAGTGACCCCATGGGGTATGCATGGAACCATGTAATCAGTGTACCTGTGATTATTAATATATAAGCCCCAGGACTCTATTCTGCATGTCCTAAAATAAAAGCATTCGGTCTTCCGCCCTTGCCATTCTCCTGGGGCCACATTGCTGAATTGGGCTCCACTCTCATTAAAAGCATTTGAGCAATGGCCTGGCCCAAGGCATCATGCCCCAGTGGAGTTGGAGGATTGGAAAGGTCTGACAGTGAGCTTAGTGACATCTCTGCAGACGGAAAACTTACCCAGTCGCAGGCACAAGTGGGAAGCGCAAACTGCCCTTTCCCTGTGGCTCCCGCCAGCTCTGCAAAGGCAGATTCTGTGATGCAAGGACCTGCCCGTCCCTTACCCTGAGCCTTTCCGCTTTCACCCTTCCCTTCCAGCACTAACTCCTGGACTTTTTTTTTTTTTTTAAGATTGTATTTATTTATTTGAAAGACAGAATGAGCAAGTGAGAGAGAGAGAGAGCACGAGCAGGGGGAGAAGGAGAAGCAGACTTCCTGCTGAGCAGGGAGCCCGATGTGGGGCTCCATCCCAGGACCCTGGAATCATGGCCTGAGCCGAAGGCAGACACTTAACTGACTGAGCCACCCAGGCGCTCCTAAGCCCTGGACCCTTATCAATAAAATGCCAATCTGCGCCATGGCCTATGAGCACCTGACAGCTGGCTGCAGCCTCCTCGTGGGCTCTGGCCCCACTCCTCTCTCTCCCCTGAACACATCTGCCCTCTTCCACTCAGGGCATCTGTCCACACTGTCACCTCCTCCTTAAATGTCTCCCCCAGAACCACTACTTTCACCCTGCTCAAATGTCACCTCCTTAGAGGGCCCTTCTCTGAATGCCTCACACTATGTGTGCTTCCCCCCACCTCTGCCTGATCACGACTATTGGGGGAGGTCACCGAGAGGACATGACCTCCGGTAGACCTGTGAGTAGCCCCGTCCTCCCCAGTCCTAGGAATGTGTCTTTCACTTGCCTTTCCCGCTCCCAGAAGCTGCCCCAAGGACACAGCCTTGCAATAACAATGTGCTGTTGAGACTATCTGTACTGCGTACGTGACTGAACACCCCTTAAGCTTCTATAGAAACTTGGAGTTGGTGTGGGCGTGTGGAGATCTACTCCTCTTGACTAGCCTCATTTGTAAGTTCCCTTGCTTGTTACACCTGCCACCTACCAACCCGGAGGGGCCTGCCTCTCTTTGATTGCTCCCTGCCCTCTGCATCTGGGGGTCTGGTTTCAGATCACACCAGGGAGGGCCCGGAGGGGGCTGGGAATCAACCACGTCCCCCAGATTAGCTCTTAAATGTGTTTATCTAAGATCTGGACATATGTCGCCACATTTACTTGCTTGTTTGTTGCATCCATTATTAAAATGTAAGTTTAGAGGTTATGTAAGTTTCCTAGGGCTGCTGTAACACGTACCACAAACGGGGTAGCTCAGAACAACAGAAACGGATTGATTCACAGTCCTGGAGCCTAGAAGTCTGACGTCAAGGTGTTGGTAGTGTTGGTTTGCTCTGGAGGCTGTGAGGGAGACTCTGTCCCATGCTGCTCTCAAGCTTCTAGTGGCTGGGGGATTCCTGGGTCTTCTTGGCTTGTAGGTACATCACTCCAGTATCTGTCCCCATCCTCACGTGGCCTCCTCCTCTATGTCTGTGTGCCTTTGCCCCAAATACCCCCTCCTCTCTCTTAGAAGGACAACAGCCAATGGTTATAGAGCCCATCGTAAATCCAGGATGAGCTCATGCTGAAATTTTTAATTTAATTCACAAAGACTTTATTTCTAAATAACTTCACCTCCACAGTGCCAGGTAAAAGGACTTGGACACACTTTTTTGAGGGAGAGGCATAATGCAACCCACTCTGGAGAGCAAACGCCTTCACTCTACTGGGGACCCCCGGAGTCTCCGAGCCCAGCATGGAGCTTATTCCCTACCAGGCTTTCATCAAATGTGTGTTGGGTGGATGAGCCGTGTCAATTTAAAACTTTTCCTCTCCGACCCCTGGTCCTTGCCAGATGGCCCCTCCACCCCTGAGAGCTGTAGCTTCCAGACTTTCTGAGCCTCCCACCACCTCCCTATGTCATCATGAAAAGTCCGCAGGAGACCAGGGCCCTGGCAAGAGCAGCCTGGCAGGACTCGGTGGCTGTCTCCAGACCGGATACAGGCGTGACACTCTGCATGCTGTTAAAAAAGGCAGGGCAGGGGTGCCTGGGTGGCTCAGTCATTAAGCATCTGCCTCCATCTCAGTTCATGATCCCAGGGTCCTGGGTTCGAGCCCCGCATTGGGCTCCCTGCTCAGCGGGGAGTCTGCTTCTCCCTCTCCCTCTGCCCCTGCTTGTGTTCCCTCTCTCACTGTGTCTCTCTCTGTCAAATAAATAAAATCTTAAAAAAAAAAAAAAAAAGGCAGAACAGGCTCTCTTTCTGCTGTGCTCCAGGGTGACAAACGTCTGGCTCTTTCTGCCTGCTCGGATGACCTTCCTTCTCCTAGGACCATTGGACATGGTGGGCTCATGATGACAAATGCCCCCTCATCTCCACCCTGACTTCATCTATTGATTTTTCTCTCTCCCCCTTTAGCTCAATCATCACACTTGTCCCCATCCTAAAATCCCTCCCTTAGTAATAATCACCCAAACTCAAGGCCAATATACCTCCTTGCCTACTTATATACTTTCATAAAGTTTGTATTTCTCCTTCTAAGGACTTAACACAACAAGAAATAGTTAGGAGTGTAGTTCCTTGTAGAACATCTCACTTGTCTAAGCTACATGTCTAAGCTGTCCATTCTGTAGGAGAAGGCAGCCCCCGTCCCTGCTGACTGGAAGGTACTGGGCCCAGGGACTGCCCACTCTGATGTGTTCACCGCACTCCTCATCTTAACCTCCGTTCCTTCCACTCCCCAGCTTTCCAATTTCCCACATCCTGGACGCAGCCCGCCACTCACTGTAAACTCTTGTCGTGATCCTTATCACCACATACCACAGTCTCGCTTCCAAATATCCAGTTCATCACCCTCAAGTGCTATCGTGTTACCTGTCAGAGACCCCTTGACTTCATCCACATCTCCACATCTTCATCATTTCCCTAGGGTGGGTGCGTCCCTACTGCGTCGGTCTGCTAGGACTGCCATAGGAAAGTAGCACAAGTGGGGTGGCCTAAACAGCAGAAAGTATTTTCTCACAATTTTGGAGGCTGGAAGTCTAAGATCAAGGTGTTGGCAGGATTGGTTTCTTCTGAAGCCTCTCCCCTTGCTTCATTCATGGCCGCCTTCTCTGTACATGTCTGTGTCCTAATGTCTTCTTTTAAGGACACGGGTTGTATTGTATTCGGACCCACCCCAGTGACCTCATTGTAACTTAATTATCTCTTTAAAGACACCATCTCCAGCACAGTCATATTCGGAGGTACTGAGAGTTAGGACTTCAACATAGGAATTTAGGGGGAAGGGATAAATTCAGCCCATAATATTACCCATTCTTCATATTTCAATTCAAACGTCACTTCCTTGGAGAAGTTCTCATTGATATTCCAAGCAAGGTCAGACTTCCCCAGTATAATCTATGCTGGCATTCTGCACTGTGTATTCACAGCATTTATCATTGCAGTAATTATAGTGTGTGTGTGTGTGTGTGTGTGTGTGTGTGATCTTCAGTTCACACCCATCCCTCCATCAGACTGAAAACTCCATGAGGGCAATGGATGGGTCTAGCATTTGACACTTTCAACCATTTACTCTTTCTTTTGTCCTTCCTTTTGATTTCTGGGACACCAGCTGCCTTTCCACGTCTTCCTACCCCGCAGGCCCCTTCGGAGTTCTTCACTCTCTTCTTGCTTTTGACCCACCTCTTCAATATTGCTTCCTTGAGATTCTATCTTAGTCATTTTCTCTTCCTGATCAATGAGCTATCTGAGGAATTATTAAACCTCTCGAGACTTTAGTAAGTGCCCTATTCTGCCGCTGACATTCGCATTCCCATCACTACTGCAGTTCTGCCTCCTTTGTTCCATTTCTATACTTCCTACTTCCTACCGGTTATTTCTAGCTTTACCAACTCCTCCAAGCCATGTTCAACACAGAAACTATCTTTACCTTTGAATCTACTTCACCTCTATTCTTAGCTGAGTGGATGGCTCCACCATACACCCAGTTGCTCAGACAGTAAAATATGTCACAGGAGCCCGATATAAATATAAAATATAATGATAATCCCCCAGTCCAGTTTCTCCCCCACCTCTCAAACCCAACCTTGTTGAATTCTTCTAAGTATCCCTTGATTCCCTTTTCCCCCCTCCATTCCTTATGCCTTAAATCAGGTACCCACTCTATCGCCACTGCCACAAGAACATTTAACTCATAAAAATCCATGTCACTCCTCTGCTTAAATGGCTCTGCATGAACCAGATCCACACATTTCTCTAGAATGATTTCTTATGGGGGTGCCTGGGTGGCTCAGTCGGATAAGCATCTGCTTTGGCTCTGGTCATGATCCTGAGGTCCTGGGATGGAGCCCTGCATCAGGCTCCCTGCTCAGTGCGGAGTCTGCCTCTCCCTCTGCCCCTCCCCCGCACTCCTGCTCTAGATCTCTCTCCCTCTCTTTATCTCAAAATAAATAAAATCTTAAGAAAATAGAATGATTTCCTAATAATCTTCTCTAGTTTTCTGCATATCCTCACCTAGACTAAATTTCTCACTGATCTTTGAATAGGTGAGACTCCTCCATGCCTCTGTGTGTATCTACCAGCCCCCACTTCGGAAATGTCTATTGGCAGAAACTCTTAGTTGTACTGCTTCACTGGGAATAGTCCCAAATACAGAAAACTGCCTTGCTCAAGGTTCCATCTTCTTCCACAGGACAACCTGCATCCATGACTGATCCACACTAAGGCGTGAAGTCCTGCCTTCCATGCCTCGACTCAGAACATCCCCAATGGCCATCCCAGCTCCAGAGCTCTCCTTGGGGTCAGCTGAAGACTTTGTTGGGGCCGAATCACAGCTCAAATTCTCTCTCTCTCTCTGAATACTTGCTTCCTCTCTCTCCCTTCAACAGGTAGAGACCCAAGGGCACTCCTGGAAAAAAACAAAATGAAAAACACTCCTGCACAGGAATCCCCATCTCCAAGTCTGCCTCCCAAGGAACCAATCTGATATTTGTAGATGCTGTGCTCTCTGACCACATAGCATTTCTGTTCTATCTTTGCCTGCCAAACCTCTATGCACGTTTCACATCTGAAGTCAAATGTCATCTAGATGCCCCAAAGTGAGCCCCACTGTTCTCTGAAATGCTGTACCACGTTTTGGTTTTCCTCAATACCAACATATATCACATGGCCTTGTAATTATTCTTTAGATATTTTCATTTCCCACTAAACTCTGCTCTGCAAGGACACTGTAGTAGTTACCTACTGCTGTGCAGCAAATGACCAAAAACCCAGTGGCTTGAAATGCTACCTACTTATTATCTCACAGTTCCGTAGGTCTGAAGTCCCCATGAGCTCAACTAGGTTCTCGGCTTAGGGTTTCCTAAGGCTGAAATCAAGATATCAGCCAGCCTAGCTCTTCACTGGAGGCTTTGGGGAGAATCTACTTCCAACCCATTCGAGTTGGCAGAATCTAGTTCCTTGTGGTGGTAGGACTGAGGTTCCTGTTTCCTCGCTGGCTGTCAGTTCAGTGCCATTCCTGCTCTTAGAAGCTGCCCAGACGCCTTCCCACAGGGCTCTCTCCATCCTCAAAGCCAACTATTGTACATTGATTCTTACATTTTGAAACTCTCTTTCACCTCTGTGTTCTTCTGCCACCAGCCAGAGAAAGGTCTTTGCTTTTAAGGGTTGATGTGATTAAATCAGGCACACCAAGGTATTATCCCTTTTTATTTTACTTTATTTTTTAATAATATTTTTTATTATATTATGTTAGTCACCATACAGTACATCCCTAGTTTTTGATGTAAAGTTCCATGATTCATTAGATATTATCCCTTTTTAGGATCAACTTTGTCATCTAACACAATCACAGGGATGGCATCTCACATTCACAGGTTCCAAGGATTAAAGCATGAACTTCTGGTGGCCAATACCTACAAATTCTACCAACTGCAAGTAGAAAGTGACTCTTACTCACTGACTAGGCTTCTCGGTGCCTAGCAGAGCTTCTGATATAAAAGGCAATTGATGTGGGGGGCTTGGGGGGCTCAGTTGCTTACGTGTCTGACTCTTGATTTTGGCTCAGGTCATGATAAAAAAAAAAAAGGCAATTGATGCTTATTGCATCAATTGATGCATCGTTATGTTGAACTGATTTCAGTTTCAGTGATCTTGATGCTTTAAAATTCTCAGTGTTAGTTGTATACCTGGCAAAAGAAATCCCTCAGATAGCAAATTAAACAATAAGACAACAATAAGGAAATGAACTGCAGTCCTTTGGCAGACATCGATCCATAGGAGGAGAGATTTCAAATGGATGAGAAATACCACAAAATGGAAAGAAAGAAAAACCTCCTGAAAAAGGAAAGTGTAGTTTTGCAGATTTGCACATTTTAGTTTGCTGGGGCTGGTGCAGAGCACGAAATCAGCCCTCATGCCTGGCTCGCTAAAATGCAACACGGAGGCTGCTGGGGGCGAGGGAAGCTTTTAGAGAAGGGCGTGAGCCTTCGGAATGGTGAGGCCTCCGTGACCGCTCTGTCATAGGAATACCGCATGGAGTTACCTTCCCCAAAGCTTTCTTAGCCCCAACAGCCGCCCTGTGATCTAAGAGATGCAGGCATTGTCCCCTAGGCTATGTTCAGCAGGACACGTAGACCACGCAGATTAGCACAGCGTGTCATATCTTCCCTGTAAACAGCTCCTCCTAGTTCCAGTAAGACCCCTTGTCACACATCACATGCTGAGAAAGGGATAAAGGTTTATGATTATCCTGAAGGACCAATGAAGGCAGGAGCAAAGAAGAGCAAAGGGTCTTCATCTCTGAACATTGACCCCCTTGCTTTCTCCTCTCTTTCATAATAAAGTTTGGAGTCATCTTTCATCCATCCGCACAGGGATTGCTGGCCATTCCCGGCAACAGTTGCGTTCATCAACTTTCAAAATTAGTAATTACAAGAGAGCGATCAGTTACCAAAGGTGCTTTACTACGGAAATACCTTGATTCGATCAATGACAGCAGGTTTCCTACACCTGAACCTGCTCAACTTCAAATGGAATTCTGGTTGGCATTGAGGAAAGTGATGCCACTAGTTTGCCCCTACTGTGTGCTGGGATGAGTCTGCAGCTTTGATTTGGAGATGAGGTGATTTTCATGCATGTATTCGTGTGCGTGTTTATAGAAGTCATCGCACTGTTTCCAGGGTTGCTGTCTCTCCACACGTGGGACAGGACCTGAATACTTTTTTGCGATGATGGCCTCCTTCCCTTGTGCTGATGGCAGCCTTCGCTTCATTTTGTGCTTAGGCATACAGAGTGATGACAAGGGTGGACAATTGTTTCTGGCTGCAGCTCACCCAAATAAAACTGTTTCGATTGATTCAGAGCGCTGATGTCAGCCAAGACCCTATACTTCTTGACACTGCATTTTTCCCAGTGAATAATAAATCACCGTGTTTCTACCAACAGCCTCTCTCCTTCTGCGTTTCTCTTTTCTCCCACCATTAGTCATGCAGGTTTAGCTCAGCACCTGTCACTGGCATGCTTCTGCAAATACTTTTAGCCACATAGAGGTGGATTTGGTTTCATTGAAGGTGGAAACACACCTGTGCTTACCTGGGTTTGCAACCCACCAGCTTCAGTCCTTTTAAAAATATTCCTTGGCTGTTAGTATATATTACAAGTTGCTATTTCTTGGTGTGGATTTTTCAAACATTTCTATTATTAGAATTTTGAATTGCAGGTAATTTAAATATGCTTCAGAATATATATATAAGTAGTTAAATACCTAGTGGGTAATCTTGAGAAAAGGATTAATATTAACTAATTAACTTGTATATGATTCATATACCATCACTCCCTTTATTCTTTCGACAAATCTAATGAGGGGAAATTTTGCATTAAATCACTAACTAGGTAAGAAATTTAGACTCAGGAAAGGCAACTACCCCAGGTCATTCACCACCTAAGTGAAACGTTCTGGACTCCAAATAAGGAGGGTCTGATTGCAAAACGCTTGTAATTTTCCTTTAATGTGACACATTTCCTGCTTGATGATGCCACTGCCTTTCACCTATTTATTCAATATTCAAGGAATCCCTGCTATGACCCAAACGCTGCACTAGCATTAAGGATTTATGCAGGCAAGCACCCAGCTCTTCCCACAGATGCTGGTGGACCAGCAGAATGAAAGCCAATGTCAGTGAATTATAATGAAGGTTTTTTGTTTTGTTTTGTCTTTTTGATTTTTGGGGTTTTGTTTTGCTTTGTTTTCTTTGTTTTTAAAGCGCTGTAACAGAAGTAAGTCTCAGGGTAGTTTCAGTTAAAGCAGCTTTTCCAATGCAGGAGGCACTGCTCAGGTTTGGCTATCTAAATCATTCAAATTGCTTTATAAATAAAATGAAGAATTCAGTTCCTTAGTTGAGAGTCATGTTTCACGGACTTGACTGTCATGTGTGGCCAATGTCTACCGAAGTAGACAGGGCAGCTTTATAGAACATTCCCTTCGTTGTACACCGTTCTATGGGACAGCGTCAGACCAGAGGATCGGACAGGCTTCCCTGAAAGCTGTCCTTGAGCTCAGACTTGAAGATTAGATAGAAGTTTCCAGACAAACCAGCAGAGGCAGGAGATTCTAGGCAAAGGAATCAAATATGCCAAGGCAGGGAGAAGACATGAGAAGACACAGATTGTCCAGTGAGCTGCCCGTAAATTAGAATAATTCTAAGTATTTCAAGGGCGTCCTGAAATGAGGAAAAAAATATGAATTGCCTAAAGTCAGGAACCCCTTCATGGATGACTTTCTGTGTTATTGAATAATAACAGCATGGGTTCTATATGTTGGAGGATAGAATGCAGATTCTCTCCTGTGCACCAGTAGCTTCCAAATTGTTTTTCAGTTACAAACCTTTCTTTTTTTTCATTTTTCAAATGAAACATTATTCAGAATCCCTTTAGAGAAAACAGATACAAATGGAAAATCTCTGCTTAGAGGTGGGTGGAGAGCTTCCCTCCCAGGCACGTCTGGGCCCCAGAGCCACGCTCACGAACCCTGGAGCTGCAGAGCTGCTGGAACACCGGAGCCGCCAGAGAATCTGGAACATGAGCCGGATGATTTGAAACTATGTCTTGGGAAAGTCACTCCATCCAGTGTGGAGGACTGACACATGGAGGTAACGTGGAAACAGGAATGGATGACTACACAGGCATGAGAACAATTGAAGAAAAAGATGGTAAGAGCCATTTTCAACTGGAAGAGAAGGGTGAAAAAAAAAAAAAGATGATCTCAGGATCTGAAGGAATCTGGTGTACAAGGAAGAGAAGAAAGAGACCCTCTTTCGTTTTTGTTTTAGTCTTTAATTTATTCCCCTTGGCCAATTGGGTGGCTGGTGGCTTCATTTTTTATGACGTGGAATTCTACAGGGACATTTTATTTATTGGATGATTGGTTTAAATTCTCTCTTCTTCAAAAAATAGCAGGATGGGGAGAGTGGTGGTTTACATTTAAGCCTTGAGTTACTGCTCTGTCATTCTGTCAAAGCCAGAGGGAATATCACAAAATCCTTCTAGTCACTTCAATGAATAATGTATGTCTTATTTCCTTATTCTTCCCCATAGCAAACACCAATCAGAAGCATCTGAAACAAACAGACCACAGAAACTAGAGTCAAAACCAGCGTTTTGTCAACTGATTAGATAGCAGTTAGTTTAATGCTAACATTAATCAAGGTCTGATTGCTCCATTGTGAGGAACAAGAACTATGTGCTGAGATTAATATGCAAGATCTGGTTCAGAATGTTTCTGCAGAAACCCCCACGCAATAATTAAGAAGAACACCAAATGAAGGTTATTGATCCGTTGTGTTATTGAGAAACAACATAATTGATATTTCAGATCTTAATTGTTGGTTCCAAAGTAAAAAGAGACAGTTTGTACAGATCATTAGTAACAGAGATTTTTGGTCTTACCATTTAAACCAAAATATTGACTTCAAATGTTACCCCGCTTCAAATAAACATTGATTTAATTGTCAAAAAATCTTTATCGGTGTTTAGAATTATTATCTTTTGGACAAATTTGAGGCAATATACTACAAGCTTTGGAGTCAGATAGTTTCCACTCAGGAGCTGTGTGGAATAAGGTTTGTCATTCAACCTGTCTGGGCCTCAAAATTCCATTGATAACGCTCACCTCACAGAATTTCTTAGAAGGGTTCAGGGAGGAAGTCAGCGTCAGAGTCTGTAGAGCACACTGTCCAGGAGCAAAGGCACCGGACCCAGTCGGCCGTGTTTCAAACACAGCTTTGCCAGTCATTAGCTGTGCAAACTTAGACACATCAGTTAGCCATTCTGTCCCTCCATTTTCTCATCTTGAAAGAGGAATAATAACAATAGACACCCCGGACAGGGCTGTTATGGAATTCAATGAACACACGAAAAGTTCTTAGAGGAGGATGAGACAGATGGTGAACACCATATAACCGTTCATTGTTTTTATCATTAAAATTTGAAAGCGTTTAGGCCCCTAGTTAATTCTTAAGAAATATTAATTGCATCCTTTTCCCCTCTCTAGGTTGACAGCAGAAAATCCAAACCAGTGAGTGAACTTGCCTTTGCTCTGTATGTAGCGTTTGTATGCATTTGCACACAGAACTTCCAGAAAATATCCTTGTGCCTAATTTCTAAATATGACTAGACAACACAGAAACACCTGAAATGTGATGAAGAAAGTGATGGAGAAATGTGATGGAAACTGTGATGGAGAAAAACGGAGATTAACTAATTGGGAAATGAAGACCAAAGGAGATACAGATAACTGTAACCAGGAAGCAGAATCTGATTAGTAGCCTGACAGAAATCCAAGGACACATTGCTTCACAAAACAAACAAACAAACAAACAAACAAACATCCCCATGGCAGCTGCAATGGAAAAGAAGCCATTAGAGAACAAGAAAGCATTCTTGGGGATGCCTGGGTGGCTCAGCCAGTTAGGTGTCTGCCTTCAGCTCGGGTCATGATCCCAGGATCCTGGAATAGAGCCCTGCATCTGGCTCCCTGCTAAGCGGGGAGTCTGCTTCTCCCTCTGCCCCTCTCCCTGCTCATGCTCTCTCTCTCACTCTCTTTCAAATAAATAAACAATATCTTTTTGAAAAAAGAATGGATAAATTTGTGAATTCCTCTTCAATAAACCTGAATTTGATAAAAAGAAAAAAGGCCTACTGAGTGACAAGCAAGAGAATTTTTTTAAATGTCTTTTTAAATGTCCCCATTAGCTATATCTTTAAGAAATTTCAGAAGTGATGTCAGTGAGATACTAGTGTAGGAAGACCTGGGCCCTCCTTCCTCCTCCAAACACCTTGATTCAGCAACAATTCATGGACAAATTCCCCTTGTGAGAAATCAGAAACGGAAAGGCTCCTGCACCTTGGGAGAAGGGAAACTCTAGCAAGAAGTGGACTCACAGAAGCCAGCAAGGAGATTGAGGGCACCCTCTCAACAGAGGCCCTGCTCCTGGCACAGCACCGTATGATCAGATCTTTCTTCATGATAGATGGCATGTTAAGTCACAAAACAAATCTTAGCAAACGTAAGAAGATTGAAATCTTATCAAGTATTTTTTTTTCTGACCACACAATGGATTAAAAGTAGAAATTAATAGCAGAAGAAAAACTGAAAAATTCAGATACTATGGAAATTAAACAGCACCCCCTTGAACAGTCTTTGAATCAGAGAAGCAATAAAAAAGGGACTCAAAAACATTTTGAGACCAAGGAAAATGAAAATACAAAATACCAAAACTTATGGAATGCAGCAAAAATAGTATTCAGAGGGAAGTTCATAGCAATAAATTCCTACATTAAATAAGAAGAGCAATCTCGGGGCACCTGGGTGGCTCAGTTGGTTAAGCAACTGAATTCAGCTCAGGTCATGATCTCAGGGTCCTGGGATTGAATCCTACATTGGGCTCTACACTCAGTGGGGAGACTGCTTCTCCTTCTAGCTCCCCCTTTTCTCTCCCCCAACTCGTGCTCACTCTCTCTCTCTCTAAAAATACATAAATAAATTTTTAAAAAACATAAAAAAAGAAGAAAGATATCAAATAAACTACCTAAATTTATATCCAAACAAGTGAGAAAAAGAACAAACTAAACCTGAAGTTAGCAGAAGGAAAGAAATAACAAAGATTAGAGAAGAAATAAATGAAATAGAAAATTTTAAAAAACAAAAGAAAAAAAACAACAAAACTAATTGTTGGTTCTCTGAAAAGATAGGCATCATTGACAAACCCTTAGACTAAGAAAAAAGAGAGAAGACTCAAATAAAATCAGAAACAATAGACTTTACCACTGAAGACATGGAAATACAAAGGATCGCAAGAGACTACTATGAAAAACTACTTTATGCCAACGATCTGGAAAACCTAGAAGAAATGGATTTCCTAGAAACATGCAACTTGCTACAAGTAAATCATGAAGAAATAGAAAACCTGAAAAGGCTTACCACTAGTATGGATATTGAATCCATAATCGTAAAGCTCCAAAAAAAGAAAACCTCAGGACCCGATGGCCCCTCGGATGAATTCTAGCAAACATTTGAAGAACCAGGGTGAATCCTTCTCAAACTCTCCCAAAAACCTGAAGTGGATGAGTCACTTCTAAAATCATTTTATGGGGGGGCGCCTGGGTGGCACAGCGGTTAAGCATCTGCCTTTGGCTCAGGGAGTGATCCTGGCGTTATGGGATCGAGCCCCACATCAGGCTCCTCTGCTATGAGCCTGCTTCTTCCTCTCCCACTCCCCCTGCTTGTGTTCCCTCTCTCGCTGTCTGTCTCTATCTCTGTCAAATAAATAAATAAAATCTTTAAAAATAAATAAAATAAAATAAAATAAAATAAAATCATTTTATGGGGCCAGCAAGACCCTGATACTAAAGCCAAATGAAGGCACTACAAGAAAAGGAAACTACAGGCCAATAATCTCTGATGAATATAGATGCAAAAATCCTCAATGAAATCCTAGCACACAGAACCCAGCAGCGCACTGAAAGAATCATACCCATGACCAAGTGAAATTTATCACTTGGACGCAAGGATATTTCAACAAACAAAAATTGTTTAATACGATACACCACAGTAAATGGAACAAAGGATAAAGATCACATTATTGTCCCAACAGATATGGAAAAAGCATTTGACAAAATTCAATGCCCTTTCATGATAAAAACCCTAACAAACTAGAAATAGAAAGGAGTTACCTCATTGTACTAAAGGTCGTATATAACAAGCCCACAGCTAATACCATACTCAACATCGATGAACTGAAAGCTTTTCTTCTAAGACCAGGAATAAGACAAGGATGTCCACCTACCGCCTCTAGTAAGTCAGTACTGTGCTGGAAGTCTTAGCTGGAGCAATTAGACAAGAAAAGGAAATAAAGGCATATAGATCAGAAAAGAAGAAGTGAAATTGTCCCTGTTTGCAGATGACCTGATCTTATATATAAAAAAACTAGACTCCATTAAAAAGAAATAAACAAAACAAAAACAAAACAAAACAAAGCAAAACAAAAAAACCGTTGGAACTAACGAATTCAGCGAAGTTGCAGGATACAAAATCAATATAGCAAAAATCGATTACACATCTATACACTAACAACAAGTTATCTGGGAAAAGAAAAAGAAAAATAATCCCATTTACATTAGCACCAAAAAGGATACAAGATTTAGGAATAAACTTATTAAAGAGGAGAAAGACTTGTATACTGAAAACTAGAAAAGACGGATAAAGGAAATTATTTCATTTCCTCTCTTAAGAAACCAACAAATGGAAAAATATCTGTGTCCACAGACTGGAAGACAATATTTTTCAAATGTCTATCTGACCCAAAGTGGTCTACAAATTTGATCCCTATCAAAATCCCAATGGTATTTTTTTTACAGAAAAAGAGAAAAAACTATTCTAAAATTCCTAGGAACCCAGAGAAGACCATGAATAACTAAAGTGATCTGAAAAAGAAGAACAATGTTGGAGGCCTCACGATTCCTGAGTTCAAAAAGTATTTCAAAGCTACAGCAATCAAAACATCAGGGGTCTAGAATAACAGCGACCTATAGAACAGTGGAACAGAACAGAGAGGCCAAAATAGATCCATGAGTCTATGGCCAACTGGTCTTTCACAAGGGGGCCACGAATACACAATGGGGAAAAGTTAGTCTCTCCAATAAACGATGCTGGAAAACCTGGATCTACACAGGACAAAGAATGCGGTTGGACCCGTATCTTTCATCATACACGAAAATCAACTGAAAATGGATTAAAGAATTAAACATAAGACCTGAAATTGTAGGGGCGCCTGGGTGGCGCAGTCGTTAAGCATCTGCCTTCGGCTCAGGGCGTGATCCCGGCATTATGGGATCAAGCCCCACATCAGCCTCCTCCGCTATGAGCCTGCTTCTTCCTCTCCCACTCCCCCTGCTTGTGTTCCCTCTCTCGCTGACTGTCTCTCTCTCTCTTCATATAAGTAAAAATAAAATCTTTAAAAAAAAAAGACCTGAAATTGTAATATTTCTAGGAGAAAACATAGGTAGAAATGTCATGATGTGGGTCTTGACAATGATTTCTTGGATATGACACCAAAAGCACAGGCAACAGAAACAGAAACAAGTGGGATTAAATCAAAGTAAAACCTGCTCAGCGAAGGAAACAATTATCAGAGTAAAAAGGAAACCGATGGAAGGGAAGAAAATATTTGCAAACCATTTTTCATAATCTGTTAAGGGTGCTATAACAAATATCCTAGATTGAGTGGCTTTTATTTATTTTTTCCAGATTTATGTATTTATTTGAGAGAGAGAGTGATTGTGAGCAGGGGAGGGACGAAGGAGAGGGAGAAGGAGAGAAGCAGACTGTCTGGTGGCTGGAGCCCTACTCCACCCCTCTCAGATCATGAGCAGAGCTTAAAGCAAGAGTCTGATGCTTGACTGAGTGAGCCAAACAAGTGTCCCCAGAGTAGCTTTCAAACAACAGAAATTTATTTCTCATAGTTTTAGAAGCTGGAAATCTGGGATCAGAGTGCAAGTGTGGTCAGAGGAGGTCCCTCTGCTAGTTGCAGATTTCTATTTTTTTTTAAAGATTTTCTTTCTTTCTTTCTTTGTCAGAGAGAGGAGAGAGAGAGAGAGCACAAGCAGGGGGAGCAGCAGACAGAGGGAGAAGCAGGCTCCCCGCTGAACAAGGAGCCTGATGCGAGGTTCAATGCAAGGACCCTGGGATCATGACCTGAGCCAAAGGCAGATGCTTGACCGACTGAGCCAGTCAGGTGCCCCTAGTTGCAGATTTCTCATTTGTATCTTCACTTGGTGAAAGACGCCAAGAAGCTCTGCAGAGTCTCTTTTTTTAACAATATTAATCTCATTAATGAGGGGACCACGTTCATATCCTAAGCATCTCCCAAAGTCCCCACTTCCTAATACTATCACATTGGACATTGGAATTTCAACATATGAGTTTGGGGGAGGGACATCAATGGTTGACCATAACACAGATATCTGATGAGGAGTTAGCATCCGAAATATATAAGGACTACTTACAACTCAATAGTAAAACAAGAAACAAAAACAAACCAGCAAAGAAAAAACCCTATAACCTGATCTTTAAAAAAGACTTTTTAAGGACTTAAACATTTTCCCAAAGAATATATAGAAATAGCCAACAGGTAAGTGAAAAAAAGCAAACAAGTGAACAGACAAAAAGCAATGTTCAATGTCACTCCTCACCAGGGCAATGCAAATCAAAACTGCTACGAGATATCATCTCACACCTGTTACGATGGCTAGTATTTAAAACAAAAAATGAAAGGCAAATGTTGACAAAGATGTGGCTAAATTGGGACGCTGCTCGTTGTTGATGGGAATGCAAATTCTGCAGTCTTTATGGAAAATAGTATGAAGAAGTTTCCTCAAAGAATGAAGAATAGAACTATCATACTGTCCAGCAAACACACTTTGGATGTTTATTCAAAAGTATGAAGATCAGGGTCTTGTAGAGCTATTAGCACTCCCATGGTCATTGCATCACTATTCATGATGGACAAGATCCGGAAACAACCTCAATGTGTGTTTATAGATAAATGGACAAAGAAATGTGGTATATATATCCAATGGAATATTATTCAGCCTTCGCAGAAGGAAATTCTACAGTATGCAATAATGTAGGTAACCATGAAGACTAGCTGAGTGAATAAAGCCAGTCACAGAAAGACAAATACTGCAGGATTCTACTTGCAGGAGTAAAATTATACGTAAAATATACAAATTCATAGAATCGGAGTGTAAAATGGTGGTTGTCAGGGGCTGGAGAGAAGGGGACATGGGGAGTCAGTAGTCAACAGACATAAGGTCTCAGTTGAACAAGACGAACAAGTTTTAAAGGTACACTGTACAACGCTATACCTCTTGTCAACGGTAATGTATTCCACGCTTAGAGTTTTGTTAACAGGGCGGACCTCGTGTTAAATGTTCTTACTACAATAAAATAAAATTTTTACAAAAGAAGCAATTTCAGAACACTTCACTAAACCATGGGCCTACAATCTTACAGAGAGAAAATTAGGTTCTCTACACAGGAACAAAGGCCAGAGAATCAGGAACAATGGAGGCAAAAAAATAAAAAAATAAAAAAATAGAGAAAGAATTTCAAAGTTTTGAAGGGAAAAATACTTTTTCCAATCCAGAAGTTTATATGCAGCCAAACAGTTTGGATAGATAATGAATACCATTTATAACCCTCACACACACTTTTAGGCAGTTATTTGAGAACATACACCAGTGAAAATGGTAGTAGAAATCAAGAGGAAGTGGTGATTTCCAGAAAGTAGTAAATTTAACCCAAGACAGCAGTAAAGGGAAATCCAGAGAATAGGTGCTTGAAAACCATTTTTAGGGAGTGAAGTGTCCAGATTCAATTAGGACATTGGAAAGAAGGATCTCAGGGGGGGAAGGATTAATTGCAGTCTGCAGAATACTTGAAAACAGGGTGGGAGGAGTGGTGTCACCAAGATGGTGACATAAGTTGCTGCTGACTTCATTCCCCCTCACAAGAACAACTAACAACTGTTCATGGACAAGGCACCACTGAGAAAATTCTAGAACTCGGGGGTGAGGCTGAAGAACACCCTCTGTACCATAGGACTTGAGAAAGCTTGGTCATAGATGAAGGCATAATTTTCAAGAAAATTTTTTTTAAAAGCCATTGAAAACTTTCAGAAAAAAAGAAAAAAAAACCCACCTGAGTCCATAATCATAATCCATTTTTGAAGCAACCCTGTAATATTGGACCAGAAACTCAGTAAGTTTCAAGAAGAACATTTAAGT
Organism: Ursus arctos; assembly: GCF_023065955.2. Classification (NCBI taxonomy): domain Eukaryota; kingdom Metazoa; phylum Chordata; class Mammalia; order Carnivora; family Ursidae; genus Ursus; species Ursus arctos. The sequence goes on along the minus strand of NW_026623111.1, from coordinate 7,891,323 downwards.
GGATCCCAAGCGCACCTCCCACATATACCCATGCACAATATGGGAAACAAGGCAAGACTGAAGATGTTTCAATTTAAAGACGTAAATAAAGCATGATGCTGAAATCACATAAAACAAATGCCCAAACTCCCTCAAAAACTCACTGGGGAAGGAAATGAAACTTAACAGAATTACATGTCTGTAAAACAAAAGTCAAATTAGAGCAATTGCTGTAGGAAATTGATCTGATGTGTAGGAGTGGATGATTTTCTTTTATTATCGAAATGTAAGCAAGGCTCATAAAATAAATTCAACAAGAAATTGCATAGAATTAAAACAAGGATTTGCTGGATATAACATAAACTTTGGAAAGCATAAACATTACATGCTTCCCCACTTCCCCCATCATTCAAGTTAAATTGTTGTACAGGAGGAGGCGCCAAGTTTCTCCCTGAGCCCAGCATGTCGTGTTCCCCAGCCCTTTTCACCCCAGCACACAGCACTGTACCATTGGGTGTCACGGAGTTTAAGACACTCATCCTAACATGATCTTCATGTCCGGGCTGTGCTCCTTGCCTGCTGGCATGGATTCTTTGAATACAGATGCTCCTTTTTGAGAAAATCTCTAGCTGCTATTCAAGGTATCATATTGGCCCACCAGAATGAAGATTATTTTAAGACTAAAAGAAGGTGCTTTCTCTTTATAAAAAGTCTTTAAGAAAGATCTATTCTATTGGAAAATAAAATTTTTATTGAATTAAGTAGCTTTGCGAGTCTACGGTACTTCACACGTGAACCTAGACCATCTGTATTTGGTTCCTTCATCCACGTGAATAGTATAGATATCAATAGTCATCTCAGGTAAAGGACATGAAGGTGAAATTTGCCTGAAATGTTGTGGTTCACTTCGTCAACCATTCGTCATCACGCCATGATTCATTATTGAGTATCTAGCAGGTGCCAGGCACGGTGCTGCATAATGGGGGTGCGATAGTGAATGGGTCATTATGTGGTAGTGTTTCTATGTGGAAAAACTCACAGTTGGCTGCAGAGAAGATAGATTAGAGGGTAGCACATAATAGAAGGAGATTGGATGCCTCATTGGCAGATAATGGAAATGTGTAAAACTCACAGGACTTGATGCTGGGGAGAGAAAGAAAGAGGTATCAAGGACACTTCCGGGATGTCAGACTTCTTACCTGGCTGATGGGCTAAAGAGAGCTTCTAACAGCAACCACGTTGGGGTACTGACTGACGAGTATCCTCTTTCAGAAAATCCCTGAAAAGCCTCTCGTTAGGATGGGGTATTGCCACAGGCACTTGGCTTATCTCAAGGGTTTGCATGTTTGTAAATTCATTCAACTTCAAGACTCACTAATTATACTCTCATATTTTAAGCCTATTATGGAAGAAATTCAAACCACATGGGTGTTTATCTACAAGCCAAAATTTGCTCAAGATAAGCCAGTAGTAATAACTTAACTTCAGGTCTGGTGGTTCTTGACCACATTTAAACCTTGGGAGGGACAAGGTGGCTAATAAGCATCTCAGAATTCTTTCCAGATGGAAAACAAAGACTTTCTTTTTCTGATTTCCCCTTAAACTTGTCATTATTTGGCAGAAATAGTCAAAATAAATGCACCATGCTTCAAAGGAGCCAGCACATAAGAGACCAGACAGCAGCAAGATGAATCCACTTGTCTCCGCAGACATATGCTCGGAACACAGATGTTCAGGAAATGAAGGGCAGGCACTTGTGATAATGTATTGCATCATTTCTTTGACCTCAAGATAAAAGCAAACACGAGAAGCAAAATGTGCCACTCACCAGGCTATAAAAATGAAACCTGCCACACAGTTCTGATCTATGGCATGAATTCTGTCTTTGCCAGAAAGATGGAGTATTTTCATCAGAATGCCAGCTATTGCTTGTCTTGTGTGTGATTCTTTGTGAAAGAGGGATGGAATCAGGGAAGAGAAGAGAAGGTATTAAAATCTAATTTAATTTAACTAATACATCGGGGCACATTCACAGAACTACACTGAAAGGATTTTTTTTAAAAAAAGGACAAAAGAAAAAGAAAAAAAAAATCAAGCACTTACCCAGCTTCCAGGGAGACAAACTTTGGAAGCATTTCTTTATCACCGCTCACATCAACCTTACAAGGAGGCGATCACAGGCATACCTATGTTATCATGCTTCACACATACTGTGCTTTTTTACAAATTGAAGGTTTGTGGCAACTCTGTACTGAGCAAACCTAGTGGCACCATTTTCCCAACATCATTTCTTACTTCATGTCTCTGTGTCACATTTTGGTAATTCTTGCCCTATTTCAAGCCCTTCCATTATTATTGTATTTTTACGGTGATCTATGATCAGTGATCTTTGATATTACTCTTGTCATTTTAGAAGGTGCCACACATCACACCCATATGACAGGGAACTGAATTGAACAATGTGTGTTCTGACTGCCCCACTGACTAGCCTCGGTCTCTCCCCATCTCCTCGGCCAGCCCTATTCCCTGAGAACACAACAATATTGAAATTAGGCCAATTAGTAGCCTTACAGCGGGGCGGTAAGGGGTCAAGTGAAGGGAAGAGTCTCACCTCTCTCACTTTAAATCAAAAGCTAGAAATGATTAAGCTTAGGGAGAAGACATGTCCAAAGTTGAGAAGAGCCAAAAGCTAAGCTTCTTGCACCAAACAACTAATAGAGTTGGGAACGCAAAGGAAAAGTTCTCGAAAGAAATTAAAAGTGCTACTCCAGTGAACATACAAATAAGAAAGCAAGACAGCTTTCCTGTTGATTTGGGAAAAGCTTTAATGGTCTGGATAGAAGATCAAATCAGCCACAACATTCTCTTAAGCCAAAGCCTTAAGAGAAGGTGAGGAAGCTGCAGAGGGCATCGGAAGCCAGTAAAGGTTGGCTCCTGAGGTTTAAGGAAAGAAGCCGTCTCCGTAACATCAAAGTGCAAGGGGAAGCAGCAAGCTGCTGATACGGAAGGTGCAGTAAGTGCTCCGGAAGGTCTAGCTAAGGTCAGTAATGAAGGTGGCTTCACCAAACAGCGGGTGTTCAATGAGTAGATGCCACTCAAGGCTTTCATAGCTAGAGAGGAGAAGTCAAGGCCTGGCTTCTACGTGTCAAAGGACAGCCGGCTCTCTTGTTAGGGGCTAGCACAGCTGAGGACTTTAAGTTGAGCTAATGTTCATTTACCATATTCCAAAACTCCTAGGGCCCAGAAGAATTATGCTCAGTCTGCGCCGCCTGCGCTCTGTGAATGGAACCACAAAGCCTGAGTGATCGCTTGTCTGTTTCCAACGGTTTGCTAAACATTTTAAACCCATCGTCGAAACCTATAGCTCAGAAAAAAAGATTCCTTTTAAAATATTATTGCTCATTGACAGTGTGCCTGGTGAACCCAGAGCTCATGCAGACGTACGGTCAGATTAAGGTTGTTTTCATGCCTGCTGACACAGAATCCATTCCGCAGCCCACGGATCAAGGAGTCGTTTTGACTTTCAAGGGTTATTATTTAAGAAACACATTTTGTAAGGTTATAACTGCATGGATAGTGATTCCTCTGATACATCTGTGCAAAGTGAGCTGTGAACCTTCTGGAAAGGATTCACCATTCTACATACCATTGAGAACATTCATGATTCATGAGAAGAGGCCAAATTTTTATGTGAACGGGAGTTTGGAACAAGTTGATCCTAACCCTCAGGAATGACTTTGAGAGGTTCTGGACTTGACTGGAGGAAGTAACTGCAGATGTAGTAGAAATAGCAAGAGAACTGGAATTAGAAGTGGAGCCTGAGTTGCTGCAATCCCATGATGAGGCTTAAATAGATCAGGAGTTGCTTCCTTTTTTTTTTTAAGATTTTATTTATGTATTTATTTATTTGAGAAAGAGAGCATGGGGGGGGGTGAGCAGAAGGAGAGGGACAAGCAGACTCCACGCTGAGCACAGAGTCTGATGCAGGGGCCAATCCCACGACCCCAAGAGCATGACCTGAGCCAAAAGCAAGAGTTGGATGCTTAACCTACACTGAGCAACCCAGGCGCCCTGATCAAGAGTTGCTCCTTATGGATGCACGAAAAAATGCAATTGGTTTCTTGAGATGGAGTCTACTCCTCATGACGATGCTATGAAGATTATTGAAAAGACAACAAAGGGTTTAGGATATCACATAAACGTAGTTGATAAAGCAACTTCAGGGGTTGGGAGGACTGACTCCACTTTTGAAAGAAGTTTCACTGGGGCTAAAATGCGACCGAACAATATCATATAGAGGTAGGATCACAGAGAAAGCATCTGTGAAAGGAAGAGTCAATTGGTACAGCAGACTTCATTGTTGTCTTATTTTTAGAAATTTCCAGACGCCCCCTTCATTCCAGCAACCACCACTCTGATCAGTCAGCAGCCATCAATGGAGGCACGACCCTCCACCAATGAAATGATTATGACTCACTGAAAGCTCAGAGGACGGTTAGCACTTTGTAGCAAGAAAGTATTTTTTAATTAAGGTTTGTACATTGTTTTTTAACCCATAATGCTATTGCACACTTAATAGACTGCAGTGTAGTATAAATATAACTTTTATATGCTCTGGGAAACTAAAAAAATCATTTTACTTGCTTTATTGCAGTGGTCTGGAACTAAACCTGCAGTATCTCTGAGGTATGCCTGTATTTTCTCTTTTTTCTTTTTTTAATTTAATTTTTTTTTTTTTTTACTAATCTCAATACCCAATTTGGGGCTCAAACTCACAACCCTAAGATCAAGAGTCGCATGTTCTACCGACTGAGCCAGCCAGAAAATACCCTGTATTTTCTCCACTTTCAAATGAGCACACCAGAGTTTGCCCAGGTTACATGACTTGCTCAAGGTCACGAGGCTAGGATTTAGTAGGGCCAGGACCTAAACCCAGATCTAATTCTGAAGTCCACATGGACCCCTAATACGTACTTCTCAGTATGAGGTGCTGTATAAATACAAAGCTGTATGGTCATGACATGCATAAACGAAAGAATAAGGATGACACAAGACAGCTTACATTTGTACACGAAGCCATGGGATGATTAGCATAAAGCTCCAGGATTTCAGACATGCAGACCATAGAGTGAAGGGTATATGTTCTTTGGAGGTAGACGGACCCAGTCTGAGTCTCAGCTCTTACCCTTACTTGCTGTGTGACCTTGAGCAAATCGTGTGACCTCCTAGCTGTAGGTTCCTCATCTGAAAAATCAAGTTTTTCCCATCTCATGGAGTTTTTTTAAAAAGAGATGATATGATCAAATGACCTGATAATATGCCTAGTACACAGTATCTGCCCCCAAAATGTCAACTTCATGTCACCCCAAGTTAAAGACATTATGAAATGGAGAAGCCAAAGAGGAATTCATTTGCCAACTAGTATCTAAATGGGAAGTTGAGAAAGTTCTCATGATAAAATTATGTTTAGACCCACATGTATGTAGGTACAAGTATATACACATATACACACATTTGCGTTTTATATTTGCTAGAAAACAAGTTCATTTCAAAACCCTATTATAGTTACATCTATGAGAGACCTAGTCATCCAGTGTTCTGCCAGAAAAAAAAAAAATGTAAATTTCCTGTTAGTGTCGGCAGCACCGTGGCAGATGCCGACATATTCACTTCCGGCCCCAGCCCGGGCAGAAGGAGAGCCAACACGCAATCAGCATTGTAGGCTTCCAATCTTATCTGCCACTCTTTCTTCACAAAACTGACACTCAAACCCAGTTTTGCAGGGAAACAGGTCATGTCTGGTTAAATAAAATCAATTTTCCAATTGCAAAGTGATAAATTCTAATTATATATATATTGTTAAATATAGACTAGACACACACGCGCACACACACACACACAAAGGAATTCTAGTGCCCCCAAGAAGTATCTCCTCCTCTTGTTACGGTTGCTTTACGTAATTTGTTTACATTGTTACAATTTTATTGTAGAGATCCCACCATTTTACCCAGCCTTTCCCTTCAACATCATACCATAATTTTTAGCACAGTGGTTAAACCTCTGAAAGCAGACTGCCGTACCTGTGTCCCTGAGCTGGGCGCTCGACTTCTTTCAGCCTCGAGCCTTCACAAATAAACCAACACCACCTTATAGGTCTGTGTGAAGACAAAGTGAGAATGATGTATGTAAAACTCTTTGCACAGTACTAGGTAGAAAGTAAGATCTCAATAAAATTATTAATTTTAATAATTAGGAGGACTTTTTTTTTCCCACTGCAAGTGACAAAAAGAAAAATTTCAACTGACTTCAGCAAATGGAAGCACATTTACTTTCCAAATGGAAAGTCCAGATGTAGACCCAGCCAGCGTCTCGATCGATGTGGTGCCTCTTGCTTAGACAAACTCTTCCCCAGGGGTAGCAGGATAGCTACTGTGGACTAGGTGGGAGTCCAACCCCCGCCCCCCAATTCCAAGGCCAGCAGAGAAAGCCTCTTCATATTAGCACCTGCACATGTCCCAGGATTCCCTCTGATTGGACCAGCCTGGGCCCCTTCACTCACCCAAAGCTGTGGCTGTTGCTGGGAGAATTTGGTGTTTTGATTGGCTAGTTGTGGTAGGCTGGCTAAACAATGGTCCCCCCAGAATGCCCATGCCTGAATCCCAGAAACCTAGGAATATGATACCTTACATGGCAAGAGAGACTTTGCAGTTGTGATTACATTAAGGAGCTTGAGATAAAAAGAATATCCTGGATGATGTGGGTGAGCCCGGTGTGATCACATAGGTCCTTAGAAGAGAGAGGCAGCAAGGTCAGACGTCAGGCCATGTGGCAATGGATTTAGAGATTCAAATGGCACAAGCCAAGGGGTGCAGGCATGTTGGACAAGCTGGAAAAAATAACGAATATGCTGTCTTCCTCGGGCCTCCAAAGGAGTTGGCCCGGCCTGCTGACACCCTGATTTCAGCCTTGTAAGAACCATTTTGGACTTCGGACTTCTGGAACTGTAAACCACTAAGTCTGATAATTTATTACGGCTGCACCCAGGCAACCAGTACGCCGGTCTTCGGTCACAGTCTTTACCTCCAGACTGCTTGGATGACGTGGATGGGAATGGAGGAGGAATGATTCTCCAGAAGGAAAACAGAGATCCTGTTACCAGAAGAGAATGAGTATAAGGCAAAAAGCACAACATCTGCAAATCAACGTTGGCTTCGTAGCTGCACTGTTCTTTGCTTTCGAATTCTGCATAAACGGCACTACAATAGCCAAACACTTTCCCGAGTAACTCTGCCTTGGTATGCTTACTGCATCTTCTGTATTCGTACGTTGGATCCTTGAAAGGAGGTATGTTTCTTTGCTCGTCCTGGGCATGCATGAGGCTCGGATAACAATCAGGTGGAGGTAACTTATATAACAAGTTGGCGTGCTATTTGTCTGTTAGTACGGATCACATCACGTGAAAGTATCCGATAGCGGCATCTGGGTGGCTCAGTCAGTTCAGTGTCCGACTCTTGATTTCGGTTCAGGTCACAGTCTCAGGGTCGTGAGATGGAATCCCACATGGGCTCCGTACTCAGCATGGAGTCTGTTTGTCCCTCCCCTTCCCCCTCTGCCCCTCCCTTGTACTCTCCCTCTCTCTCTCTCTCTCTCTCTCTCGCAAATAATTAAAATTCAAAAATGCTTTTAAAAAAAAAGTGTCTGATACTAGTAATGAACGTGGTCAGACAAAGGCAAAACAGTTACATCCGCCTGAGTGCTAGGCTTTCCTGCTCTACCAGGCTTGTTCGTCTTGAGGACCCCGTCTTCTTTCTCGATTTCAGACCCTACAGAGTATCAGGAGATGAATGAACAAAGTGAGGTCCAAGCCATCTTCTGGAATCACTTCATAGAGTGGCAGTGATCGTAAGGGATGCGCCTCAACCCCTTTGGGTCACAAGGAGAATGGGGGGGGGCAGGGGGCAGGGCACAGGGGTGGTTTGAAGGGTTCTGAGTTTGGAACGTTGGGACAACATTAAAAAGAAACGTGATTAAGAGATCAGAAGTAACTTCCAGGATCAACTTCACCACATCCAGTTTTCTCTTCTATGTGATGTAACAGCAGTGTCATCAAATCCAGGGCCGGCGTGGTGGAGGAGGCTTTGAGTGAGAAAGTGGGCTGGAGAAAGGATTATCTTTCTGAGCGTGGTAGTGATAGAGGTATATTAAAATAATCTGGAAGATTTTTAAAATTCCAAATAGAACAATCTCAGAGTTGTCCCTCCCCACCCCCCACGTCCACCCTTGTCTGGCACCCCAAATTATTCTGATATTCTCCTGTGAGGGCCTTGGATATGACAGAAGCCTAGCAGGTGATTTCGATCACCCTCATGCCCCAAGGCCACCTCCGCCCTACCCCTGCCCATTGAGAACTAAGGTCTAGACTATGTTTCATTTGCGGTTTTCTACTTTCCATTCTATGCACTGTTTTTGCAGGTGTAGGAATTAGGTGGACACTGGAGAAGGTGTGGAATTGCCATCATTGTCCTGTGTCCCACCCACTGCCTTTTTCTGGGTCAGAGCACAGACAGGACTCCACGTCACCAGGCATATCCAGAATGCAGGGCACTATCCCAGCCCTGAAGCAGCCTCAGCCTGAGGCTGCCCCAGTCCTCAGAAGTAAAGTCCTGAGTCCTACACAAATACACTGAAGTGAGAAGCCAAATCCGGCTGCTACAATCTGCTGTCTCCCATAGTGACATTCTGGCCAGAACAGAATATGGCAGGTTCAGAAACTCAATTTTCCCTGGCAATCGAGCATCAGGCCCTGACAAGACAAGCTGCTTCATTATCTGTCTGGGAGGAAGGGATGAACAATTTTGTGGAGTCAGTAATGGTAGACCGTAGTAGATGCTTTATCCAGGGAAACGTTTGTCATCTAGTGCCGTGGTGGACCGTTAACAAGTCATTTCTAGGACTGCTCTAAAAATGAAATCATCTTTATTTGATGAGGTGTCGTCACCACGATTTATTACCCAAACCAAACATTCAGATCATTGGGAGATTGAGCAAATCAGCAAATGAGAAGACACTAGAAAGCTAACTGGAAAGAATCTCTGCTTTATCAAAAACATTATTTTTTTAATTGAAGAATAATTAACACGGTGTTGTATTAGTTTCAAGTGTACAATATAATATTTCAACAACGTTATGCATTACTCAGTGCTCATCAAAACGTGTACTCTTACTCCCCCTTACCTACTTATTTCACCCTCCCCCCACTCCCCTCCAAGTTTCCGTCCAAAGATGAATGGATAAAGAAGAGGTGGTATGTGTATATATATATTTGTGTGTGTGTGTATATATATATAATGGGATATTACTCAGTCATAAATAAGATGAGATGTCGCCATTTGCAACAACATGGATGGAGCGAGAGAGTATTACACTGAGCAAAATAAATCAGTCAGAGAAAGACAAATACCATATGACTTCACTCATATGTGGAATTTAAGAAACAAATAAACAAAAAAGATAGTAACTTTAAAAAAGAAAGATAATTTTAAAATTAGAAGACCATGTCATGGTTTTTATAGGAAAAAGAGGAATCAAAAGAGCTCTAGTGAGTGATTACTTCATGTCAGAAACTGCTACAACCTTCACATTCATGATTTTATTTAATCTTCACGACAAAACTCAGGACTGTGTTCATTTTACAGATGAAAATCTTGAGAACCCAAATGCCAGAACTCATTAAGTAAAATGATTTCCCCAAGTGCTTCTGGTGTGTGAGTGGGAAGAGGAAACCCTCCTTCTGCCCTTTCCGGTACAGCCTTGATACGCCTCTCGGTTTGAACTGCAGTGTCTGCACTCCCACACCAATCATTCTGCGGTCTCTTCCTGAGAGCGTTCAGGTGATGGTGTGTCTAGAACCGTCTTCGTCAGCACCGCTAGTCACTGTGCATCTGACCACACTCTTGTCTGGGACTCTTTGACGAGTCATGTGTGACTCGGGACTTTTGCTGCCCAGTGACAGAAACCTACATCAAACTGATGAAAGAGAAAGGGGAACTTGGGGGATGCGCTCTGGAGCATTTGAACAGAAACCCAAGTAACCTAATGGGAGGAAAATAGGATTGTTGGTCTTTAAGAAAACTGGAACCTGGAGCCCAAGAATGCTGCCAGGATGCATGCACTCTCAATCTCTCTCCCTTCTTGTTTCTAAGTGCCCTGCCTCATCCCCACTCCAGCTACGTACTGGTTTGCTCCACTTGGCAGGAAACATGTCTTCCGACCTCTGGAGTAGGATTGACTAATACTCCTTCTGGTCACAGCTTTAGAAATGGGCTCTCCCTGTGTTGGGTGCCCACCCTCGGGCCATCCTCTAAGGACAGAGAAGTATCTCTGTCCAATCACGGCAGCTCCTATGCCCACGACACAAGTGACGTGGAACAAGAGTACTTTCCAGAACCAGGAGGCTACTGGGCTGACAATAGCACTGACATCCAGGACACCACGGAGATTCACAGCCAAGAAACAAGGGAGAAGCTTCTGGGAAGTCTAAGGTACACATTTCAATATCCCGAGACTCTGTTATGTTTTCAAACTGAAAGTAGGTGGTTGTCAAGACTTCAGGACATACACACTCTCACTTATTCATTCCTCAGACATTTACTGGTGCTAAAATAGAAGAAAAAAATACGAATAAGATATGATCCCTACCCTCCGAGTTTACTGCCTGCCGGGGAGAACAGACAAGTGTACTAATGATGTCAGTATTGTGAGCAGAGCGTATTAATGAAGGTCCATAGAGGGCACTGTTTTTCATGCTGTATGCTGAGACCCATTGGCAAGTCATTAAATCAATTTAGTGGGCTGCAGACAGCATTTAAAAAAAGAAAAGAGAGGAAAAAAATAGGCCAGAATACATGAGTGAGCACTGCACAGCACGAAAGATGTAAGGATCCGGCGAAACAATTGTGTTCCGGTTGTGTGGGAGGCTGTGTACGTACAGGTTTGTGTAGCAAGTCAGGCTGTAAAATCCATTTCTTACTCTAGGTCATTGTCAGAAACGTTTGAAAGATGCTAATGTGATGTGAGTAGGAACCCGGAGAAGAGGCACGCGGATGAGGCTAGTAGGAGGTAGAAGAGGGAAAGGGTTCTGAAGAAGGGAGCCCTTAATCTGAATCTTGGAGAAGAGGCAGCAGCCGCAAGATGATGAACGGCTCATCAGACAGGCGCAGAGGATCGGAAGGCTGCGTAGACCGGGAAATCCCGTGGCTGCCAGGCAGCAGATCGGGGCCCATGCTGGCTCATGGGTTATGGTTCGGATCCCTCAAGCTACCGTCCCGGACTGGGAGCCGCTGGTGCAGAATGGGGAGGCAGGGCACAGACATTTAACAAAAAACAGTAAGTCATGGATGACGATGACAATGACGCGCTCTAAAAATGTCGAACGGTCCAAGTTAGCTTCTGCTCGGAGAACCAGAGAAAGCTTGGTGACCGTGTGAGCACTTTGGAGTCAGCTCTGAATCCTTTATAGGTTTGGCCCAAAGATCAATAGCGTGGGGCTTGTGTGGTTGAGCCGGGTGAGTTGGGTGAGGAAGTAAGAGGAGATGGAGACACTCCAAGAACATTCCAGAGCCCAAGAGAAGGAGGAGACTTTGAACGGCCACACCCCCTGCTCCGTGAGGCTCCTTCAAACCAACTGTAGAAGCTCTTTAAGGGAGTTCTAGGTGCCAAGCCAAATAAAATCTCACTCACTACTTGACATTTTCAGATATGTGCATTGGAGGACGGCCACCTCATGTCATAGTTAAACACTAAGATTTGCAATCAGGATGCTGGGGTTCAAACCCACTTACTTGCTGTGTGACATTGGTCTAGTTACCTAATCTTCCTGTGCTTTTGAGCTCTCATGGGTAAAACCAGTATCTATGGTGGCCATGGAAGTGTGCTGCTCAGACCTTCAAGAAAGAACCCGATCTTCAGCTGAGAGTAGTGTCCTACTACTTTGGCTGCCATGCCATTAGGGTCCACTGCAGAATTCAAGCTCAGGCCACACTCTTCCCAGAAGCCCCTAGTCAATGACAGACCATGATGGGAATACTGGAACCTGGCCATATTTGTGGGACTCTGATAAAAAGCAAGCTTTGCAGTGGGTCTCCCCATTGGGTATACCATGGCTTTGTCAAAGCTGCACGGTCAGAGGCTCACTCACCCAGCCCTGCTTCCTCCTATCTCTTCCCGTTCTGAGACGTCTGATCTGCCTGTGGTCTGAAGACTTTTTTCGCCCAATCCTTCTTCCTTCCCTTTTGTTGTTCACAGGCAAATATACGAGAAGTCTCTTGCTCTGCCGGAACATCGATCTGTGTTTCCCTAAGTGGACACAATTCCTTCTTATGGGGCTGCCCCAGGTCTCAGGCCTTGAATTGCTGTCTTTCTACACTCAGTCCCCAGATGAGCTCCCTGAGATTCTGGATGTTCAGTGCCATCTCTGCATTGAAGACTCTCAGATTTGTGACTCCAGCGCTGAGCAGTCTTCTGAACTCCAGATACTTACATCCAATACGTTCTTCACGTCTCTGCTGGCTGTCCAATAGGAGCCCAAGACTTAATGTGTCCAAGTCCAAACCCTTGACCTTTTCTCCTAAATCGGTCCCTTCTTCAATCTTTCCTGTCTTGCTAAATAGCAATTCTATATTTATCGCTGCTGAGGGCAAACACTTTGATGTTGCTCTTGATTTCTCTCATTCTCTCGGAGCCCACATCCAATCCATCAGCAAATCCTGTGGGTTCCACCCAAAAATACACGCTGAACCTGACCGGTTCTCACCACCCGCACAAGGACAACACTGTTTCGAGCCATCATGTCCTCTTCTCTGGATTACTGCAATACCTTCTGTTTCGACTTCCTACTTCTACCCTTGACCCATTTAATCCATTCTCAACACAGCAGCCAGAGTACCCTTTTAAAAACGCAAACCAGATTACGTCATTTTTATCCCAAAATTCGCCAACAAGTCCAGTCACCCAGAATAAAGCCTGGATCCTCAAAATAACCTCAGGTCCCCGTGTTGCCTGGCCCCTCCTCCCCAGTCTCCCCCTCATTTCCTCAGTTTTATTTTAACCACATCAACATTATTGCTGACCCTCAAATATGCCAACATACTCCTAGGTAGGATTTTGTACATGTTATCCCCTTTGCCTGGAATATTCCTCCCCCAGATATTTGAATGGCTCTCTCTCTTATCTCCACATTTCTGCTCCCCTGCGCCTTATGGATGTTGTTAACCCTGGGCTCTGTATGAAAAATCACATATGCTAGCACACCTTTTCCCCTTCATCTGCTGTACTTAATTCTAACACTCTTAATATCGAACATAATTGATTTTTGTCTTATTTCTTCCTTCCCGACACTAGGATGCAAGTTCCAGGAGGGCAAAATTTCATTTTTTTCCCCTATTATATCCCTGATGCCTATTTCAATGTCTTATATGTGGCAGGAGCTCAGTAAATGTCTGAGGTACAAGTGAATGAATTGGGGTAATAATAGTGCTGACCTCATAGGGGGTCTGTGATCTCCAATAATTGACGTAAATAACCTAGCACAGTGCCTGGAACATAATAAGTACTCAATAACTATGAGTTTGTGTTAATAATATTAACAATTCTTAGTCATGGCCGCCTTAGGTAAGGCAAATACCTAAATGGTAGCCTCCATTCTGGGGACAAAGTCTGACAGCAATAATCAGGTGAGAGCCACAGAATCTATTTGTTCAGTTTCCTTAATAAAAAGTTTAGGATCATAGATCCCACAGAGGTGAAAATGACTATAATTCACCCACCAAATGAGAACTCTAACATAGCTTACTATATGCCTAATAAACACATTGTATTATAAATACTGCATGGTAGATTTCTAATGTTCATGTCAGTTCCTTCCTCAGTAATGTAAACAGTTTTAGTCAGATGTAACTGAGATACGAGACCCTGGTTTGGTTTGCCTGCATTTCTCTTCTCCCACAGCCTAGGTTTCAGGACTGTGTCTGTTCTAATTGACAAATATTTTTGAAGCGTCAGCTATTTCAAGGCACTGTGCCAGGCAAGGGGGCTTCAGCAGCTAATACGATAGGCTTGACTCTTGCCTTCAGACCGCTGACACTCTATCAGGGAAGAGGGATCATCAAAGAAGAAATTACAGCAGGTAAGTGTTAGAATGGTGAAAATACGGAATGCATATGATAGACGCCAATAACTTGGTTGGGGTGGGAAAGAAAAATGAGAGAAGATCATGTGTTGCTTCTCACAAGAGGTGATCGTAAAGAAGGTGTATGATGTTCTCCTGGTAAAGATTAATAAAGCAGGCTAACAAACTTCCTGGCAAATAACTGATCTTGGTAAAGGAGAGAATGGTTGCAGGGAACTGGGAAATAGTGTAAAATGGCTTGGACCGTGGAGAGGACAGGAGACCTCAAAGTCTTGAAAGAAGTTCTGAAAGGAGCCCTTGAAGGCAAAACAGGAATGGCTTGTCCCTAATGAGTATGGTCTCTGGGACTCTCTTAGTAATTGCAGGAAATCCTTAATCTTTCTTTAATACACGGCAGAGTTAACTTTAAATATTAATAAAGAAGATTTTACTTCTCTACAGTACACTTTTAAAACCCAAATAGAATTCTCTTTTTGCACTCCTAGCCCAGCATGGGCCTACCACATGCAATTCCAAGAGCCCACAGCTAGCCTTGGGCTTTCAACGCTGATCTTGATGCTGGGCTGAAGTCCATATTCATTCCACCCCCCCTTCGGGAAAAGAGTAACTTCCTTTTGGAAGCAGAGCTGAACACAGATCTTGAATGTAGGCAGGACATGGAAGTCTTGAAACATCCTTCCACTACTAGCCCCCAACTAGGCATTGGGTAATACTCTTTAACCTCTGGAAATGTACAATAAGAGAGAAAGCGTAGAAACATTAAAAAAGAAAAAAGACAATTCGCAATACAATACAAATGGAAACTTTGTGAAATGGCAGTTGGGTTTCCTAAAGAATGTGATAGGACATCAAACGAGGAAGAGACCATGGCCATGAGGAAAGACAACTCACAGTGAGCACAGTTTGAACTGGACTGTGAAGAATGAGTAGGATTCTGACAGAAGACTAATGGCTGGGTCATCCAGCCCGGAGAGAGGGAAGGCAGTGGGGTGGGCGAAGAGCAGAGAAGCAGGGGGGACAGCATAAGAGAAGGTTGTAGAAAACTTCCATTCAGTTCATGTTCCAGGCTTTGGGAGAGATATTCTCAAACCCAGCGATCTCTTGACTTGCATACATGGACTCATTCATTCGCTTAAATGGGGAACTTGGTGGTTAAACACCTAAGATTCTGCTTAAATTTTTAAGAGAGGATTTTAAATCAAACCAAAGAAACAAAAAACAATGTTTGAAGAGTAAAGGCATGAATGATAATAGTCAGCTATTTTGCAGTTAGAGCAATTAAAGTTTGAAGCTCAAGAAATTATATGTTTAAGTGCCTAAGTAGTCTTCAGTTGACTTTTAATTAACCTTTTTTTTGCCATTTCTAAACTAGGGAAATTGAAAAATATTTTTATAGTCCAACAAAAGCTTATTTTATAAAAGAATTCCATACTATGAAAGTCACTCGTAATCATCTTTGAAAACATGTGATGTTTGCAGCTGAATCAAGCCATATTGTATTTATTCCTTATCAATCCTAGTTATCTCGGCGTTGCTCTCTTATTAATAAGATTCAGACAAAGCCTAGCCTTCCGGTGCAAAAGTGAAAACCCAGAGTGGTTTAAAAATGATTTTCTCTAATCAGGCTACATCTCATTAGTTGTGATTCCTTTCTTTTAGATTCTGATGTTTGCAGAAGCTTTTTGTGGGCACATTATTTAAAACATGTCCTCCCCAGCATACACCCTCCACTTCCTGCAGATTATTCTTCCTCAGTCTTCCTGAGTTGAAGAAGATTTGTTTATTCAACTTAATCTAAATCTCAATGAAGAAATTTTTCTTTTCATCTTTCCCTTCTCAAAAGAACACGACAAGCTAGATTTGTCTAAAAACAATTATAGAGACCATGCCATTCCGTTTTCATGTTGATGATGGTAAGTGGATCGCCTAGCTTCCTTGGCACCCCAAATAATGAGGTTCTTACACCTCCCATGATAACTAGTCCCTGAAAAGGATTCACTCTAGTATCAGTCAGGGTAGGCTAGGTCACGCTGCAATAACGACCAAACGTGGCGGTCACGGTGGCTCAGCAGGACAGAAGCTAATTTCTTACACGCACAGAGTCTAATGTGGTTTGTCCGGGATGCTTCTCCACCTGGTGACTCAAAGATCCAAGCTCTCTTCATATTATAAGACAGCTGCCTTCACACGTCATTTCTTTCATTATTTTTTTATTTCAAGTTTTTATTTAAATTCCAGTTCATTAACATACAGTGTAAGATTAATTTCAGGAGTAGAAGTTCGTGATTCGTCACTCAGCATACAATAGCCGCTGCTCATCACGAGCGCCCTCCTTAATCCCCATCTCCTATTTCACCCATCCTGCCGCCCACCTTCCTCAGTCAGCCCTCAGTTTGTTCTCTTTGTTAATAGTCCATTTTATGGTTTGCTGTCTCTCTTTTTCCCCTCTATGTTCATCTGTTTTGTTTCTTAAATTCCACACAGGAGTGAAATCATATGGTATTTGTCTTTCTCTGACTGACTTATTTCACTTAGCATAATGCACTCCAGGTCCATCCACATCCTTGCAAATAGCAAGATGTCATTCTTTCTGATGGCTGAGTAATATTCCAGTGTGTGTGTGTGTGTGTGTGTGTATATATGTGTGTGTGTGTGTGTGTGTGTGTGTATATATATATATATATATATATATATATATATATATACCACAACTTCTTTATCCATTCATCAGTCGATGGACATTTGGGCTTTTTCCATAATTTGGCTATTGTGGATAATGCTGCTATAAACATCGGGGTGCATGTGTCCCTTCAAATAAGTATTTTTGTATCCTTTGGGTAAATACCCAGCTGGGGAATTGCTGGATCGTAGGGTAGTTCTACTTGTAACTTTTTGAGGAACCTGCACTCTGTTTTCCAGAGTGGCTTCACATGTCATTTCTAAGGTCGCTGCAGCATGGTGAGAGAGGAAGGGCGCGCACCGGCTTGTAACTGCCCCAGCCTGGAAGTAACGTGTGGGGGACGCATGAAATAGTTGGTGAACAGTAAGGGTCTCTGCCTCAGTTACACGATTCACTCGACGCTGTGCTGAGCCAAGTTCAGAAGAAGCACACGGGGATCATGGAGTTCCCAGCATATTGAAATCATTGTCCAGAAGGAACCTGGAGTGCAAAGTATACGTGTTCTGAAGACAGTACACATACTGCCTGGCTTCGACCATTCTCACAGGCACTCTGAGCCTCAGAGTCTTCATCTGTAAAATGGGGAGAATATTGCCACAGCGATGCAGATTGGGAGGAGTAGAAGTATTGATTGTAAAACATCTAGAAAAGGGCAAATACGTACCTAGCTTTAAAAGTAGCAATTATTATTGTATTTTAGTGATAATGATAAAATGGCAATATTATCATTATGCAAAATAATTAATTAGTTATGCTTAATTTACCAAAAATAATGAAAACAATTTTGAAATAAAAGCATCCCCGAGACTCCCTAGTTGAGTTCAGAATCAGCTCTGACCCTACATTTAATTTACTTTTAGCAGAAAAGGTAGTATATTATTACCTTTAGAATTTCTCATTTTAGATGAAAAAAATCAAGCTTTTAGAGTAATTGCAAAATTTTTGAAGGGGCCTCAGTGAAAGCAGAAAGGGAAGTTTCCATGGCAATATCTGAACGACACAAAGGGAAAGGAGGAAGAGAAGGGGGAGCATTTAATGAGCACTTACGTGATGTTAAGTGCTGTGCTTGGCTCTTTCCATCCGGTGTCCGTCTAAGACAAGGGGAAAAGTGATGAGATCAGTATGACGGTCACAGTTTTGTAAGAGTACAAACAGACCCACGGTAGAGAGACTTTTCTTAGTCAACCGTTCAGAACGTGGCCCGAGTGGGATAGGAGCCTGCCTTTCTGCAGCTGCTGCTCAGGCTCTCCCAGCACCCTTGAGCCTCCTGAACTGAATCATCTTCCTACTTTCTCTGCTGAATGTCCCCTGTTTCCCTGGACTTATTTCTCTCTTTGTTCCCAACCTTTCTCGGGGCTTCTCCAGGGGAAACGTACAAAGCCGTCTCCAGCCTGACCTCTCACCAGCACACCAGGCTCCTATTTTCTTCTGATGATAGGTTTCCTTGGATCCATTGCTTTGCCTACTCAGAGCTCCTCCTTACAGGAGGAAGCCTATGAGACAGGTGGACAGAGCGGTGGGGGTAGCGCAGTCGCCAGGAGCAACCATCCTAGCAAGGATCCCTTGGGCAAGAATTATCAATGAAGCCCAATCCAGGGGAAAATATGATGAGGAGCAGAACACTTCCCTGGTCTCAAAGGGTCTCCCCACAGATTGTTTATTAGTTGAAAGGGGAAAAACAGGAACTGCGGTAGAGAAAGTAGATGGCATCGTGTGTGATCAAAATTAATGTTAGCAACGAGGAGCAGAGGGCTATCACATGCCTCTGGGCGTGACATGTTGAGAAGGAAACACCATCACATATGAGCATTGTTGTCAGGATGCATAACCTGCATTTAATCACAGGGAAACAGCAGACAAACCCACACTGAGCAACAGTCTACAGCTGGCCTGGATTCTTTCAAAATGTCCATTTGTGAAAATGAGAAGGACTGAGGAACCTTCCAGATCGAAGGAGACAGAGCAGATGTGGCTGCTAGATGGACCAAATCCTGTACTGGAAGAGGAAGGGCTTTAAGGACATTGTTGGGACAAACTGACAAATATGGGATATAGGAAGTTAGAGTAGATGAAAGTGTTGTAGCAATGTTACACCTTCTAAATGTAACAATATTGTGGTTAAGAGAATATTCTTATTTTTAGGAAGTATACACTGAGATATTTGGAGTAAAAGGGTGGAATTATGTAACCTATTTTCAAATGGTTCAGAAAAACAAATAATCGTTTTGGGATTTATAATTTACACACACAGTTGTGTATGTATATGCAGATGTGTGTGTATATGGGGGGAGGGAAAGAGAATGAGGGAGACGAGTTGATACAACAAATGTAGCAAAATGTTAAAAATTGCTGAATCTGGAAAAAGTATATTGAGAGAAAGAGACTCTATTTCCACCAATTCAATGAGCTTGAGAAGTTTAAACAAATAGAAGTTTCTATTAACAGCAGACAACTGCTATGTGCCCATCATATGCTATGGGCTGTCCTGGGCAGGTCACGGGTATTCCTTCTAAACTTTTTCAGTGGCTCTGGATGTAGAAATTCTGTCTTTATTTTCATGTTTAGACACGAGCAAATTGAAACTCACTGCAGGACGTGCCAGGGTCCTGGATTTGAATTCAGATCGGGTTTATTCCTTGTCCCTGCACGAAGGGACAGTTCATGCGATGTCAGGCAAGAAGAGGTGAGGCTCCAGCCTCCAGCTCACAGCCCACTAGGAAGGTAGAGAAGGAGGATAGACCTGTAACTAGATTCCATAGTGTGCTGTGGCAAGAACAGTTAAATTCTTCCACCCAGTATTTATTGCACACCTACTAAATGCCAGATGTTCTGCTAAGCCCTCTGGGATCAGAGCCGTGCACAACGGAGACCCAGGCTCCACCCTCCCAGAATTTCTGTAGCAGTGGACAGACATGGCTGACGCTGGTAAGCATGGATGTTGGCAGCTCACAGGAGGGGCACTTACTCCAGACCAGGAGGTTAAGGCAGGCTTCCCAGAGGGTATCTGACTGCTGTCTTAATAGATTTTCAGAGTTGAAGAACCTGGGAAATCTTGCTCATTCCTGTGGTCTAAAAACCTGGCACATAAGGAATTCACTCCTGGGGCATCTGGAAAAAGGATATACAAGTGTTCTCTATTGCATGTAGTCTATACTAGTCCTGACTGCATGAATGAATGAATGAATGAATGAATGAATGAATGAATCCCCACCTGTGACTGCAAGGAGCCCAGTGAGGTCAGCTTTCCTAGGAGGTTAGCCTCCCTGTCATCCTTCCAGGTCACCAGAGCAAGCGGGTAAGTGCCAGCAAGCCTACCCCCCCCCCACCCCGATCCAGCAGTGAGCGGCCGTGGTGGTGACAGCAGTGTGGTAACTAACCACGGCCATGGGGTCTCCTGCTCTCCCTGGCTTCTGTGTTTTGCTTTTACATGAGACGAAATGCTTTATTAAGAAAAGCCATTCAGCTCTCTCTCTTTCTCTCCCTCCCGCTTCTTTTTCCTGAGTTGCTCAACACTTTTTTAGGCTCTCATGTTCACAGAAGAGAACAAAGCCACTTTCCCGAAGCTGTAGCTGTGGTTTCGTTCTTGCCAATGCCATACAAAGCCAGCAGCCCACGCACCTTTGTAGCTGAGAAGCAGGTGCCCTCCAGCTCTATCCAAAAAAGTCAGAATCGGTGCAGGAATGACACAATGTGCTTTCGGTTTTACCCAGTGCTTTCTTGGCACGATCTCATTTCATTTACAGAGTAGACGGACAACATGTTAGAGACTCTTGTAGATAAAATGCTCGGGGATTTTCACAGTCCTTTTGGTGATGCCCCAGGAACCTGGGAAGGAGCCTCAGGCCTGCCTCTGGGGGAGAGGAGGCCTCCTCGAGGCAGGAAGCCCAGCCGGCTCATTTCTCTGCCCTTTGCTCAACCAACCACGCCAACGGGAGCGGCTGGATGATTCTTGTTCCCTATGCTGGAGTTCCAGGAAAGCTTCCACTTGAAAAATACATCTCACAGCTGGGGGAAGAAAAGAAAAAAAAAAGTTTGGAGATTATTGATCAGTTTAAACACCTTCATAAACAAATTCAGCCTGAGAGAGGGAATCATTTGCCTGAAATCACAAAGCTAATTAGTGCTAGAGCTGGAACTAAGCCTCATCCTAGGTACCGATCTGTTTTCTACTCAAGGGCATGAAATCGCTGGATCTGGCTAAACTCATCACAGTGAGTGGGAAGACCCAATGATTTGGCCCAAGAGGGGAGAAGCATAATAATTATAATAATAATAATGCTTTTAGAAATCCTTGAAAGCTGACATTTCTGGCATGCCCCCCCCTTGCTAACCACCCCCCCCCCCCCACACACACACCCCATGTGCCTCAGGGGATCTGAGTTCCTTGACTCTGGAGGTTGTAGACAGCCTAGTGCACGCGTCTGTCCCTCCAGGAGAGAGGATGTAATATCAGTAATATCACTTTCCCCTCCAGAAACTGCGCTGGGCACAGCAGCTCACCACCATCTCTCTCGGTGGCTGAATGTTCTTGCAGGTAGATAATGACTAGCAGCATTCAGCCCTGTCCTCACTCAACTAAAAGATTGAAACCGAGGTGTAACTGAAACCGTGCATGGGAACACTTCCTTTCTAACATAAACTGACAAGGGCACATCATTTTCAAGCTGCTCCAAGCTGCTTTGCTGGGGGCATGGAAAGACCGTCAGCTTCCAGGTGAGGGAATGGAGCCTCCCCCGCAACTTCCAAAAACCACGGAAGAGAGCGAGTCCCCAGGCTGCCCAAAGTTTCTTTGAGAAGGCAAACATGGGTCTATTTTAGCTCCTTCCCAGGAGGGAACAGTGGGCTGGGAGACGCTGCCCGAGGGCAGGGCCACCGGGGTGTCACTCTGTGCCATCTGGAGGCGCTGGGGCACGAGGGGGTGGCTGCACTGAGCTGGCAGCTCCGGGACCAGGAAGGGACATCAGGCAAACCTAACCCACTTAAACACGCGTCTTCCTCCTGTAGAGATGATGTCTGTAGGCCTCCTCACTTACTGTTCTTGGAGCGGTTCTCATACTGTCTACTCCTTCCTTCCTTCCCAGCGATCTCTCTCTCTCCCTCTCCTTCTCTCTCTCTCTCTCCCTACCCCCCTCCCTCTCTCTGTCTCTCTCTCTCTCTGCCTCTCTCTCACTCTGTCTCAGTCTCTTTCTCTCTCTCTCCCTCCCTCCGTCTCTCTGTGTCTGTCTCTGTCTCTCTTTTCCTCTCTCTCTCCATCACTCTGTCTCTTCCCTCTCTGTCTGCCTTTCTCTCTTTCTGTTACCAAAACAAACCATTTTTTCCTGTTCAATCCCTGCAAAGAGCCCCAATTTTACTTATTTAGAAAATAGTAACAACAGTAAAATTACGGAGAACCATAAAAAGCAGTTAAAAACTAAAAGCTTGAAGTGTTGCTGCTTTCTGAAATTATCCTGATTTGATAGATTCTAGAGCTGGTGTTGCCTTCCCCTGTCATGTGAATAAAACATTATCTTTTCTCTTTTAAAGAAGTGGTTATATCGGTATCTCTTTCATGACGTCTGTGGGCTGTTTCCTTTCTGTGAAGACAGAATGTTCATTTTCGTACTCACAAAAGAAGTGAAGGAATATCTACTCAGTGTTTGCAGCTCAGGGTCTGTACTGATATTCCTTGTTACTTTTCTACTCTGACTGCCCAGCTGAGCGAAGATAAACACAGTTTGTTGTTGTTTGTTTGTTTTTTTTTTTAAGGGGAAAAAAATGAGATTTTATTCCATAATTAAACCACAAGATCTCTGGAGCAAACGAGAGCATAATAACAGACTAACAAAAAACACAGAACATGAACCATAAATTTGAAAAGTAGTGGGACACCAGGTATAATAGCTCCTCCCTGAACTCCTCTGCAAAACCAACAGATTAAGAGCAAGCCGAACAGAAGAAAACAACTAACTCTCATGTGCTGAGACCCTATTTCTGAATGTATTTTGTGTATCACTGAATTTGAATCCTGAGTAGAAACAAAACAATGCAAATGTATAACAAACAAACGAAAACAAACTTTCGGAAATTACAAGACAGATTCTCAGGACAATCGGTATCTGTCGAAGCCATGTAAAAGCCCAACTAAACAAAAATATCCTTTCTTACCGTCTTGGTCTGTGGTTCCCAAAGTTGGGGCTACGACCCAGGAGGCAGACAACAAAATCCACTAAAGTACAAAAGGCAATATTTGAATTTTTAAATAAGGAAGAAAGAAAATAAATACTAATGTTGTTTGTTATATTGCAAGATGATGTTATTGACCAAAGAAATACATGGAATGACCTGTCCAATTTTCCGCATGAACCAGAGACTAGAGTTGAACCGAACGTCTTACTTCCTTTTTTTCCCCCCCAAATTCCTGTTTGGGAATTAACCTGGGGGTTTGACTCTCCTTTCTTACACCCGCGGAATCTGAAGCAAGCATGCTGCCTTGTTCTTCAGATCCTCACTTTCTGAACACGGAGACCAGAGCAAATACTCATACTTCAAAGGGTTGTGGGCTAGACTGGACAAGAAAATATATACTTTAGCATGATATCTTACATATAATAAGCCCTCAATAAATGTAACGTGCTTTAACTTCCTAGAGCTACTGATAAGGTTTATGGTGCCGGAGCCGACTTGCAACTCCAGGTCACCGAGCTCAGGGAAAGACAGTGAACTAATCGAGGTCACATAAATGGTAGGCATCAGAGGAAAGCACTGGTTCACAATCAGGGGTCTCTTTTCCTCCAGGGGAGCTTTGGCCACGTTCAGAGATTTGGGCCTGTCACCACGGAGGAATTACAGTATTGGCACCCAGTGGACAGAGGTCAGGGCTGCTGCTAAATCCCCCGATGCCTAGAACAGCCCCGAGAGCAAAGATGTGTCTGCACTGAAATGTTAATAGTACCAAGGCTGAGCAGCCCTGGTTTCAGATCGGTGTATTCTGACACCAAACCAGGAGTTATTTCAATTCACCTTACATGTCCCAAAGTACCTCAAAGCACATTGTAAAACTAAAGCACTATTTTTGTTATTTGAAAGGGAGTATAATATAATAGGAAACATTAAGGGTTGACATATCTGGGTCTATTCTCAGCTCTACCACTTATTAACATTTAATCTGAGTGACCTCAGGCAAAAATTAACTCATCCGAGCCCTGGTGTCTCTGTGACATGTAACAGGGGATGCTTCGAAAATGAGAAAGAATGTAAGTGACTGAGTATGGTGTCAGTACACAGCACAGGTCCCTTCGCGCCATCTATGACAAAATTATTGTTATAGTTGACCCATTATTTATGGACGTGGGTGTAGATACAGGAGATAAATTTCATTTTCGTCAACAAATGTTTATGAGTACCTACCATGTGATAAGCACTGAAGATGCAAACATGAACCAAATGGAAATGTTCTTGTCGTGATGCAAGTTACATCACAGATGCAGGGAAATGGATGAGACATAAGGATAAAGAGAAATCTCAGATGATTATAGAAGGTGGTCAGGGCGGTCTTCTGGGAGGAGGCAAGTGGAGTAGAGATCTGAAGGGGGGAAAGACACAAGAGTGAAGGGAAAGGAAGACCACCCTAGAAAGGAGTAACGAAGGCAAACGCACCAGGTAGGAGGTGTTTGGGGAAGGAAAGCACGGATGTGGGAGCGTGGAGCAGCCAGAGGAAGGCTGTACAGCAAGGTCTTTCACCCTGCAGAGAACCCTGGGAGGAGGTAAGAGGGAGAATGAATTGCTGCTTGGCCCCAAATAATGCCCTTTGCAGGTTTCCACCTCCAAGAATAAACCCTGAGGTTTATCACCCCAGAATCCTGCCTTGAACAGAAACCATCAATTGACTTGCGTTCTAGGGCTGGATATCTATAGTGAGGCTTTGTTACAAAGAAACATAATGTTCTGAGTTCCTGTGGGTTCAGTGGAGATTGAGAGCCAAGTGGGACCTACTTTCTAATTGCTGAGGCAGACAGAACTCAGGGCGTGGTATAGTGAAGGTTGAAGTATGACTCTTTGGACCCCAGCAAATTTGGGGGAATTGACCAGTGGCAGAAGTAGATGGAACAACTAAGATGGAGTGGTCCTCATTTGTCCCCAGCTTGGGTTTGGCCCGGGCAAGAGTGAGGGCTTGAAACACATACAGGAGGGTTTGGGGGAACTCAGAACATAATGAGGAACCCATGACATGGTTCTCCGAGGAAAGCTTCAGAAAATGGCCAGCCCCCAGGAGAAACACTCCCCATGGCCACACTCTGCATGAGCAGAGATGGGTGAGGCTGAACAGAAGTGGAGAGGGTAGGCTAGACAGCTGTCTCCAAGGAGCTACTGACAGGATCCAGAAGTTCCCCACTGACATGAGGAGGGGCTGGAACATTACTGAGAGTGCAGATGGTCCAGCAGATACTGAGAGTCATTCCCTGAAAGAGGCTGCAGTGTGAGAGGATGCTTGTCTCTCAGTGGAAAAGCCAGGATCTAAAACTCCAGTCGTGCAGTTCACATGCTGACCCCTGAGCCGTCTTCAGCGCAGGGAGGGCCCCAGACTGGTCACTGGCTGACACCCGTGCAGACTCAGAGGGCATGCATGGATTTATGAGCCCCTCCTCCCCATCTTGGTGAAAAATTGGGGTATGGGGGAAATAATCTGAAAGACTAATGCTGAAAACATGTAACACTAAAGAAATGTGTTATTCCAAAAAGATCACTTCAGTTATTAGATAGGACTTAGCTTTCCAGATTGGACTAAATTTAGATTCTATTCCATGATCCAGTGCAGTAGAAAGACTAAATAAGAAATAGAAATAGAAAGGTATTTTTTGTGTGTGTGTTTGCATATTTTAGTGTACTATGAATACATGTGACCCCACAACAGGGAAAAAAAAAAAAAAGAAGTTGAGCTGATAGCAATCTGGAAGTTTCCCAAATTTGAGCAGAAAAACAAAATTGTCTATTTTTCTAAATAAAAGAAGAAAATCAGGTCAATATCAGATAGGAAAAGAGACTATTCTTTTTGCAAGAGGTCCAACTCCTCTATGAAGCTTGGAGATGTTTAATCTTGTCCTTTGTAACTGGTACCTTTCTTTTCCTTTTCTTTGTTTTTGGGGCAGTCACTGAGGGTCAGCCTAGCCCTCTGTCTACTGGCCTGTTCATTTCTGATGTGTCAGTTCCCTGCTAGGAAAAGCTTATCTGTGGTGAGATCTGCTAATTCTAGACCTAGGGCTTATGACCAGGGTTGCTAGATAAAATAGAGGATGCCCACTTACATCTGAATTTCAAATAAACAACAATTTTTATAAGCGTGCCCCAATATTCCCTACATATATTACATGAGACATAATTTCACTAAAAAAATGTTGTTTACCTGTTTGAAATGTAACTGGAAACTATATATTTGTATGTGTCAATCTGGCAACCCTACTCTGAGCAATGGCAAGCCTAGACCCTGAGACTGTGCCAAGTTGAAGGGTAAATGGGTCCCCACCTCACTGCCCATCCACATTCTGCCCCAAATTGAGAGACAGGCAGACCTTACCTCTAGTATTTATAGATGTATAAATACCAGTGTAAATATAATTATAAACACAAATATATTTAAAACCAGGTTTTTGGGACAGAGTGACCTGGAAGTTTGAAAATGCCCCGCCACCATGTATTTCACCATGGAAAGAGGCATGCCTTCTCTTCCTATCAATGTCACTGGACCTCACAGAGATCTCCTGGTAGGCGACATCACGAATATCTCACCAAAGGGAAACTTAGATTCAAGGGGTAAAGCAGCAGTGAATCATAGTAAAAAGTGAACTAGATTTATAGTGAATAGATTTATAGCTTATAAGACCAAATGTGAATTTCGACTCTACCCAGATATTACTACGAGAACTACCTTGACATTTTTAAGTCTCTAATTGTCATCTTTGGGAAAATAAGACATGGAACACTGGGTATAGGGAGTATTTCATGTATTGATGTACACAAAGTACCAAATAGCACTTATGAACTTACTCAAGACATGATAGTTACCGGCATTAATTTCTATGTGGTTAAGTTTCCCATAAATAGTGATGCCATGACTAAAACTAGGGACCTGGTACATAGCATAATCATGGGCACATGGAGATATTTTAAAAAGCTGATTTGAATTCATGTCCAGTATTCAGATAACTCTTTCAGATTAAGCATGTGCCTCCTTTATAGCTCTATTTTGAAAAGCAAAGAGTAATGGGGTATTCTAGTAATATCTTTATTCATGTACTCTTTCAATGAATTAAATTTATTGAATCAATTTTCTCATCAACAGCAGACTCTGGGACAGAGAATTTTCATGGGTATACTATTAATGACTCCTTGTGCGTTGGACCCAAGCTTTGGGTCACCTCTGAGTAAAGATGGGTGGAGAAAGTACTAGAAGAGGGGGTAGTAACATGAGCAAAGGTAAGGATGTGGGAAAACCTGGAGCACAAATGGGGCTAGCAAAGGTCAGTGAGTGATTGTAGGAACAATTTTCACTCAAACCACTTTCGTGGCAAATTATCTTCCCCAATCCCCACCCCTTTAAGAAGTACAAGGATAACCACAGTATTTCCTAATGAGGCACAATCAAAGGAGTAAAGTTAGTGAAATATATATTTGAGTGAAACTTGGCCTCTTTTTTTTACACTGGAATCAATAGCCAGGAGTCCTGGGAGGTGGGAAGGGGAGGGCTGAGTGTGAGGGTCACGAGTTCACACCACACATCCCTCTGTGCCAAGGACTGTTGACATCACACCTATTTCCAGTGCAAACTGCCTCAGGAATCCTGCTAGGAGGTTTACTTCTAAAGGGGTTTCTGCATATGTAGAAAATAAAATATATTACCTGCACTTTCTTTAGTGTTCAGTGTAATTAGACTTGTAAGTATATTGAGTGAAATTTCTCTAAACGTCTAAACTTACACAACTATTAAATCAAAATGTTAACTTTACTAATCCTCTTACAGATTTAAAAGTTAATTACAAACCTTAGTCAAATTCCTGTCTCAATAAAAGCATAAGGTTAATGTGCCACATTCCCTTAAGTGCTTCAGACACCTTAAAATAGGCATATTAACAAATTATCACAATAATTATAAAACACTTATATTTATACTCCACCTATGAGAAAATTAGTGATTCTGTAGATTTAGCTAATTTCTTATTTATTTATATACCTTGATATATTTCAATGCATCTTTTCAAGTTACAGTCCCCTACCAAACAAAAAGATTACAGAAGACCTGCTGAGCTTGTTAAGTTATCCGTGAATTGATTATTGACCAGAACAGGGGACACAGTCAGGACTTCCAAAGTGACTCAAACCCTAGCAGCTATTTCTTACCTGGGTTCCTCTTAGAATCATGATTGACTTATTATGTCAATAAGAATGTCCCCAGACATGCCTTTTCCTGCAACCTGACGTCTTTGCACACTTCCTTCATTGCATCTGTGATATAGAACATGTTATAGGCTGAATTGTATCCTTCCCTAAATTCATAAATGGAAGGCCCAACCCCCCAGTACCTCATGATATAACTGTATTTGGAGATAGGATCTTTAAAGTGGTAACTAAATTAAAGTGAAGTCATTAAGGTGGACTAATCCAAATGACAGGTGTTCTTATAAGAGCAGGAAATTGATCTTGATGGGGATCAGGGCAAGCTTCCCCAAAATATACCAAAGTGGCATATTGATTACTTTGAATCAAAGTTACTTGAGAAACAATTGGTACAAGAAGAATTTTCTGACTCTCCTCTCTGTCCCCAGGAAAGCAGGAATCAATCTCCCATGTTAAGGGTTCCCTCCCTGCACCAGGAGGTAGAGAGACATCCTTATCACCAGAAACAGAATTCAGGGCCCAGACACTGCATAAATAAACTCTGCTTAGTTTCTTCACTAATTAGTACTAATTAGTACCCAAGCCTAAGTGTCTTTGTCTTGTCAGTTCTACAAATTTATTGTTTCTTTGTCTAAAAGGTATAACAACTGACTGCTTTGGTCACTTCTTTGGGTCTCAGATTTCTATGACTTCCCATAAACATGAATTAAATTTGCTTTTCTCCTGTTAATCTGTCTTATGTCAATTTAATTATTAGACCCGCCAAAAGAACCAAAAGGAGTAAGGGGAAATTTTCCTCTCCCTCATGGTCTCCAAGGAGTCTTGGTTCTCTTAGTTCAAGAACTACCTAGGATTGGAGAATGGGATGTGGTTGCTCAGTGTCCTTGCCAGTGCTTTCCACGTGAGTTCTGGGGCACAGGAAGATACCATAGCTAGACCACTCTAGGGACAGAAGGGAAAAAACCTATTCCTAGTCAAGGTCATGAAGTTCATAATTACACCTCTAATTTAACTTTAGGATTAATAAGTTCAATTTATTTCCACTTCAGTATGCCTAAATTGAATTTTAACCTACAACCCTAACTGAAATTGTGTCCCCTTTTATTTTTATTTTCTCTTTATGTTCCATTGACCACCATTTGCATTCATTTTATTGAACCTAAAGAATTGAAAGCACCTCATAAATTGCCTCTATTTATCCTTTCTCAACTGTTAGTATAGATACAAAGTAATTCAGCCTCTTATACAGGTATTATAAACACCATCCATACAATACTGGGTCCCATAGCGCCATATTTCCCAAGCCTGTGGCCTAATTTTCTAAGGATGCAATTTACAGGCTGAATGACCTTTACCCACTCTCCTCTCTGGACCTCACTTAACTCATCTATAATGTATTTTTTAAAGCAAACAAACAAACAAATGGAAAAAGAAAAGAAAAGAAAAAGCCAGATCTCAAATTCTGTGATTTGGGAATGAGTTAAGTCTGGGATCAAATCTGCGTCATTAGCGAAAAGACCTTGACAGTGAATGTGGAGCTGAGACAGCCTCCCCCCACCCCCCCATAAAACCAAACACTGAACGGCACTCAGCCATTCTTTCTCCATCTGAACCTGAAGATTAAAAGGATTAAACTGTGTGAAAGCACTTTATAAACTGAAACCATGTGTAAATTGTCTGCATTTTTATGACGAATTACCCCTCATGAGTTATCTCAGGCATTAAGGTATAAGGTGCTCACCTAAGTATCCGCAGCGAGGTCCTGACGAAGTCTGCGTGTCCTGGATTTCCGATTCAGTGCTCTCTCCACCCCCAGATTATGCAGCATTTCAAATATGAAAATGAATTCCATGGATGAGAAGCAATCATTCACCCATGGGCCGGGCTCTCATCTTTCCCTGCACACCTGTCAGGAAGACACCCAACCGGAAAGGCCCCGCTTACCTGAGATAAAGGCCAGTCCACGAAGGACTGCGGCGCCAGGTGGTCGCCCTTAGGTCGTGCAACACACAGCTGCATTAAGGTTGTAAGGCACGCAAGCCTTCCTGGCCTATTTCACTCCTGTCAGTTCCCAGGGATGACACTCCAAACTCTGAATCAGAGGCGCACCTTTGTTTCCATTCCAGTATAACCAAAGAAAGCAAGCTCATGATACAGCAGTTTAATTAGAGTATGCAAATCACTACGCTCCCATTTCCCTCCTGTGTGTTCCAGGTCCTGCCTTCTTTCCAAGAGGAGAACGCAGCTCAGGAAGGGGGAGGCTGGAAACAAATAAAGCAAGCCATCTGCATGCCTCCATGGCAGAGTGGCGGGAGGGTGGTGAGGGGTGAAGGGCCACAGACTCGCTGCCACGGGGGCCAGCACGTGACATGAGTCACATGTTGAGCCTGGGAGGTGTCTCTTTGCCGTGGCTGAAAAGTGGAAAGCGTGCACTGCAAACAAGACATGACTTTTGTAAATGTCTTTTTAATAAGCATACGTTACAGTATCCTCTTTCATGTACAGTTTTTGAGATCTGACATAGGCCAGTGTAACCACCACCACAATCGGGATACAGGAAAGCTCCATTAACACACAGCAACTGCTTTCTAGTCAAACCCTTTGAATCCATATTCTCCACCTGCCCCGTCACCCTGGCGACCACCACCAGTGCTTCATCCCTATAGCTTTGCCTTTTGCACAATGTCATATAAATGGAAATCTGGCTTTGTTCATTTGCATAATGTGTAATGTATTTGAAATTCGTCCCTGTTGCTGCGTGTATCAGTAATTTGTTCTTGTGTGTGGCCCTGGGGCGTTCTATCGAATGGATACACCACGGCTGTTCAGCCATTCATCACTTAAAGGACATTTGGGTTGTTTCTGGGTTTTGGTGATTACCAATGAAACTGCTACAAATACTTACATACATGTTTCTGTGTGACCTGTACTTTTGTGTCCTTGGGTAAATACATAGAAGTAGGACTGCTGAATCGTGGGATGAGTGCGTGTTTCAGTTTGTCAGGAATCACCAAACTGTTTTCCAAAGTGATTGTGCCCTTTTGCACGCCCACCTGCAGTGCCCCACAGTGCTAGTCCACCCCTCACCAACACTTAGTATCGTCGGGTATGGTTGCTGTTGTTGTTACAGCAATTTAGCGAGTGTGAAGCGGCATTTCATTCTAGATTTCATCTGCATTCTTCTTATGACTGATGATGTCGAGCATCTGTTCACGGGCTCACTTGCCATCACCTATTCTCTTCAGTGAGATGTACGTTCAAACCTTTTGTCCGATTTTAAATGAGTTGTTTTCTTATTCCCAAATTCAATAAACAATTTCGAAGCTTCCAGTTTTTATTAACTAATTTTTATTAAGTAGAAGCTGAACAGCCACAATTATTATAAACAGAATTTAAATCACAGATAGCAACAGAATGCTAAATTTTAAGAAGCCCAAATATTTATAGTTCTAGAACAATGTTTCCGAAAGAGTCGCGTATGAATGAATCACTTCGGGATCTTGTTAAAAAAGTAGCTTCTGATTCAGTGGGTCAGGGGTGGAGCTTGAGAATCTGTATTTCTAATAAGCTTACAGGTGACACTGGTGTCAACGATGCCTACGTCACATTTTAACTAACAAGTGTCTAAAAGATCTTAGTTCAAATCTCCTTTTATAACCCCAAAACTGGCCAACACTCATCATGTAATTAAATCTTCCTTTACTTTTGGAAGAAAAAGGAACATGAAACTAATAAAGACATAAAGACCTCTGGAGGTACTGCTAGAACTTGAATAGGTGTGTCACAGAATTCCTGTGCCAAGTATCTGTCCGAAATTATGCTGTCACGTTGGTTGATTTTGCTAATAAAGAATAGAGGGATTTCCTCCTTGAAGTCATTCCAATAAAGAAATAGTTATCTATGTCCCTTATTAGGATCAATGATTGTTTTACCCTCAAAATCTTTGTCGTAGTCACAAAACTTTTTTTATTTTTCTCCCCATTATGTGGAAGCAGGTGGGCTATGTTCAACCTAGAGCCTAATTTTATTGTCCACATCTCTTTGAGGCCTGGAATTTCTGTCTGATTGTTAATTTTAAAAGAATTGGAATCCTACTAGCCCAAAGAAGAAAATTATTTACGATTTTGGGAAATACAAAGACTTGTTGTAAAAAGGGTTATATATACTTTAGTGGGTAACCAAGATGAGCCATTGAGATTCAGGAAGAAAATATTAAAACTTCTATTTTCGTTCATTTTTAAATTTAAAAAATAGGAAAATTGCATTTCACTGTTGTCGAGTGTATCAATGGACACATGGGTCTTCATTCTGTCTCTATGCCATAAAGTAGAAGATAAAGAATTCCATTTTGCACAGAAGTTTTAAACATCTGAGAGAGATTTTAATGGAGATGTCCAGTGAACAGACTGGCAGTCACAAGAGGAGGAGGGCTGGACCCGTAAACCAACGAGGTGTCATAATGGAGAAGAGTGGATAGGATTGTTTGAGTAACAAAAGAAGGCATTCATGGGAGGGAATTCAAACACTTCGATTTGAATTTCCCTGATGGCTAATGATTTTGCACATTTTTTCATGTGTCTGTTAGCCATTTGTATGTCATCATTGGAAAAGTGTCTGTTCATATCTTATGCCCATTTTATGATTTGTTTATTTGTTTCTCACGTATTGAGATTGAGAAGTTCTTTGTAGATCTTGGATACCAGTCTCTTATCTGTAGTGTCATTTGCTAATATATTCTCCCATTCCGTGGGCTGCCTCTTAGTTTTTTTGACCGTTTCCTTGACTGTGCAGAAGCTTTTTATCTTGATGAAGTCCCACAAGTTCATTTTATCTTTTGTTTCTCTTGCCTTTGGAGATGTGTCATGAAAAAGGTTGCTTTGGCCGATGTCATAGAGGTTGCTGCCTCTGCTCTCTTCTAGGATTTTGATGGATTCCTGTCTCACATCGAGGTCTTTCATCCATTTGGAGTTTATCTTTGTGTATGTTGTGAGAGAGTGGTCAAGTTTCATTCTTTTGCATGTAGCTGTCCAATTTTCCCAGCACCATTTATTGAAGAGACTGTCTTTTTTCCACCAGGTGTTTTTTCCCGCTTTATCAAAGCTCAGTTGCCCAAAGAGCCGAGGGTCCATTTCTCTGTTCTCTATTCTGTTCCATTGGTCTATGTGTCTGTTTTTGTGCCAGTACCATGCTGTCTTTGTGATCACAGCTTTGTAGTACAGCTCGAAATCCGGCACTGTGATGCCCCCAGCTTTGTTTTTCCTTTTCAACAGTTCCTTGACAATTCGGAGTTTTAGTCAGTTAGAATGGCAAAAATTGACAAGGCAAGAAACAATTGCTGGAGAGGATGTGGAGAAAGGGGGTCCCTCCTACATTGTTGGTGGGGATGCAAGTTGGTACAGCCACTCTGGAAAACAGTGTGCGAGGTCCCTTAAAAAGTTAAAAATTGAGCTACTATGTCCTAGCCATTGCACTACTGGGTATTTACCCCAAAGATATAGACGTAGTGAAGAGAAGGGCCATATGCACCTCAATGTTCATAGCAGCATTGTCCACAATAGCCAAATCGTGGAAGGAACCGAGATGCCCCTCAACAGATGATTGGATTAAGAAGTTGTGGTCCATATATACAATGGAATATTACTCAGCTATCAGAAAGAACGAGTTCTCAACATTTGCTGCAACATGGACGGCACTGGAGGAGATAATGCTAAGTGAAATAAGTCAAGCAGAGAAAGACAATTATCATATTGTTTCTCTCATCTATGGAACATAAGAACTAGGAAGATCGGTAGGAGAAGAAAGGGATAAAGAAAGGGGGGGTAAACAGAAGGGGAAATGAAGCATGAGAGACTATGGACTCTGAGAAACAAACTGAGGGCTTCAGAGGGGAAGGGGTGGGGGAATGGGATAGACCGGTGATGGGTAGTAAGGAGGGCACGTATTGCATGGTGCACTGGGTGTTATACACAACTAATGAATCATCGAACTTTACATCAAAAACCAGGGATGTACTGTATGGTGACTAATGTAATATAATAAAAAACATTAAAATTTAAAAAAAAGCAAAAAAAAACAAAACAAAACAAAACACAACACTTTGAGCTTCAGTAGAGGAGGAAGAACAATCAAGGGAAACCGAGGAAGCGGCCAAGAAGTCAAGAACCTGCATGGAGAAGCAGGTAGGCTCCTGGGAGAATGATATTTCAGAGAATATTAGACAGATGGGGCATCTGGGTGGCTCAGTCAGTTAAGCTCAGGGTCCAACTCTTGATTTTGGCTCAGGTCATGATCTCGGGGTTGTGGGATTGAGCCCTCTCCCCCCACCAGGCTCTGCACTCAGCACAGAATCTGCTTGGGATTCTTTCCCTCTGCCCTTTTCCCCACTTGCATGCTCTCTCTATCTCTCTCTAAAATACATAAATAAAATCTTCAAAAAAAAAATTAAAATAGCAGACAGAGTTTCAAGAAAGACTGATTAACCCCGTGAATTATTGGTAGAGGGCTTAGTAAAATGAGGGCAGAACATGCCTATTGGATTTGCTTATTGGGACCAATACCACTGGTGACCTCAGCAAGAGGACGACCATCTCTAAAGATCCCATGTGTAATATTGTGTATGCATAATTTTACCTAAATGGGTGTACACTTAAAAAAATAAAAAAAAAATAAAGATCTCATGTGCAAAATGCAAGCACATTTATTGTTGTAAACAGAGTTTGTTTTATTTGGGTGTAAATAAATACATGCATACTCCAAGTAAAATTTGGGGGGATTAAAGAATTGCAAAAGGTGACAAACAGAAATGTGTTTTAAATCGATTGCCAGTAACCCTATCATCGAAAGGCAATCTCTGTCATAATGTTGTGTGTCTAACTCCTGTGTGTTCTTACTTGGTAGGCTTTTGGCTTTTAAAAATCTCTTCCATATAATTGCGATTATATTTTAGGCACTGATTTCTCACTTCACTTTTTAACAAACACATTCTAAATGCTTTGTAAGCATAGCATACCATAAAGGGAACATACCATATAGATATTCAGCCCATTTAGATCGTTTCCAATTTGAAGGCTATTATAAATAAAGCTGAAGGAGCATCTTTCTGAACAAACCTTCCCCTGATTATTTTGGATTATTTTCTCAGAGAGGAAGATCCATCCGGTAATTCCTAGGTCCTGTGTTATGAGTGCCTTCAAACTCTAAGGAAGGACCTACTTTAAACGAATATTGATGTGCTGTAGATGAAGAGAAAGACCCCAAATTGACCCCAAAACAAGAAAAACTCCTGGCAGATTTAATTCAGCAGCGTCCATGAATACAACGTCTATTTTCCTTTTCCTCGTGATTTGGAATATTACTTTTCCATCTTTTCCTTCAAAGGTCTAAAATTTCTCTAGTACTGAGAAGGAGAACATCACTTCCAAGAAAAAGAGAATAGGGTGGGGGGAGAGAGAGAGAGGTGGGAAGGGAAGGGACGAGACAAGAAGAGAGAAGAAAAGGCCGTTTGCTGCCATTGATTTTAAGAAAGTCTTTGAGTCTCATGTAAACTTCTCTTTTTCTCCAAATATTTGCATTGCCAAAAGCTGGAGCGTTGGCACAGTAGACACTCACCAATTTTAGCTTCTCTGACCACCGACCTCCCCTGCCAGCTATCTGTAGTGTCCCATTTGGGAAACGTCTATTTGATAGAGTCTTGGGGAGAAGCACCTGCCCCTTCCTAGAAAAGGAAAAGCAACCACAGTTCTTCTAGTCTTGGCTTGAGTCACCAGGAGGTTAGCACATGGATTGGGTTCGACAAGTAGACAATCAATGCTGGGGTTTGGCTCTTGAGAGAGCGGTGCAATCATATGGGAACAGAGGTCAATCATCATTGCCATGGTGGTCTGAGCAGGCCAGCCCATGCCTGTGTTTGAGCTCTCCTGCAGTCCTTGATGTCAGCTCTTCCTGGTGATTACCGTCTCCACATCTGGTCCTCCTTGTTGTTCCATGAGCCCTGAGAATCCTTCAATAATCTCTCGCCTATGTTAACGTGAGTCAGTCTTCATTGCTTGTAAGGAAGTCTCTGCTTAGGCTCAATAAGCAGGGTCAAGTCACATGTAGGATTCTGGACTTTGTCTTTAGAGCAATAGAAAACCACTAATGGGTAAGAATTCTTTCAGCACAGGACAAATTATCTGTGGAGAGGGGAGGAGGCTGGAGGCCTAGGGAATGAATGAGCGTTGGGTAGAAAGAGTGGCAGCAGGAACAAAAAGGAATACACGGGTGAGGGCTTCAGGTCCTCAAGGAGCAGAAAGTGGGCTGCTTACCAGGAGCAAGGGCACTCTCACTTCTGCGTCATTCAGAGGCTCTGGACACCAGGGAAGGAGCATCGGGGGACTACATGTGTCTGGAAGCTGTTACAAGGACAAATGAGGATGCCCAGAAAGGCCTTTTATGCAGCTCCTGTGTAGACTCACAGATCTGTGTTTCTTCCACTTCATGGGGCCAAACATAATGAGTAATTTCTTAATAATCTGTTCCCCTGACAGCTCTCAACTCCTCCGTACTCATCTCTGACATGCAGAAACATGCCACACCAGCATAAAGCCATCTCTCCCACCTTCAAGAAGAGTTTCCCAAGCTTCACTGATAAGATTCATCTGCAATTCTGGTTAAAAATTTAACTTTCCAGGCTCTTCCTTCAGAAGTTCTGATTCAGGGGGACAGGAGTGGAACCTGAGAATGATTTTTAACAAGTTCTGTCATGTGATACTTGTCATCATGGAAGTTTCAGAAGCATCCTGTAAAGTCTTTTACCTGATGAGGGTATGGAGTAGACATCTAGCAGGGATTTTCCTGGTCATCTGTAGTTTCATCCCACAAAGGGGTGATTTGAAGCCCAGAGCAAGTGTTCTTGATTTTTCAGCAGCATCTCCTGGAGGGCTTGTAAAAATGCACATTGCTGGCCCCACCCCCAGAGCTTCTGTTTCAGAAGGTCTTGGTTGACATCTGAGCATTGATAGGTCTACAAAATTCTCAGGTGCAACTGAAGCTTCTGGTCCTGGACCGCATTTTGAGAACTGATGTAGAAAGAGCACAATGTCCCCAGGTGCGCAACGCACAATTATTACTCACCGATTCCTCCAGAGAAACCCCCTTCCAATCAACAGCCCCTCAGCACAGGACAGGGGATCCTCTCTACAGAGTTACAATACCTGAGGCACCAGAGACCTAGACCTCCTCCCGCACAATATATCAGAAAACAAAACCTGGAATTCTCCATGTGGTCCACAAGGAGACTCAGAGATGCAGCCACAATCCTAACGCTTTTTGGAATAAATGAAACCAAAGTAGGAGATCAAAGGGAGATGAATACCTGTAGAGAGATGATGTGTCTACAGTCCAGCCTTGGGAGACCCATGGCAGAGTTGAAGCAAGGAAACAGGCTAAACCACCAGGACCTTGGGACACATCTGTGCATGTTAGGGAGAGGACGGCCTGGATGCAGGGAAGGTTGTGCTGAACATGGTGCCAGGGTGGGGGCCGGGGTTGTTGACAGGGCCAGGCTGGAGCTTTCCCCTCTCCCCCACCATGTGCCGTGCTCCGGGGGCACACAGAGCATCATGCATAAGGTTAGGACCACAGGACCTGAAGGCTCTACTTTCAGGAAGGCTTTGGGTAAATTCCAGACAATGCGATGTTCTAAACACTTTTCATGAAATAACTCTCTTAATACACTAACCCAACAAGTGGATACAACAAACATTGCCTTTTACAGATTAAGAAACAGGGTCACAGAAAGCCACGTATCCTGGCGGAAGTCACAAGGTTGGGACTCCGTGGAGCCACATGTCAAACAAGGTCGTTTGACTTCAGAGACCACAGGCCAGACCTCAACACACCGCTGCTGCTTTTTTTTTTTTTTTTATGATTTTTTATTATATTATGTTAGTCACCATACAGTACAACCCCGGTTTCCGATGTAAGGAGGGCACATATTGCATGGTGCACTGGGTGTTATACACAACTAGTGAACCGCTGTTGCTTTTTAACAGCCTGCATCTTTCTTGATCACCTGCAACCTTCAGGTCATCATTTTAGCTGCTGGAGGTGGGGACCAGAGGAGGGAGAAATACAATAGATACTTCCCTTGCCTTGAAAAGAGTAAAATCTGGTAGGATGGACAGACCCACTTACAGCGAACTCTGAAACCAGGCAGATGGCAAGCAGAGGCTTCTACATTCCGTGAAAAGCTACGGGGATACAGAGAAAGAATGGATGGTAAGTCATGGAGACCCCAGGATCCTTTAATCTAGGCCCTAAGTGGATTGTAAGCAAAACAATAAGAACCAGTCCCTCAAGGGTTGACACTTGAAAGAGGATATCTTGGAGGAAGAAGCAGCTGATTCTGAGGCTCTGACCTCATTTTTCAGATTCTCCTTTGCTTTGCACCCCTCTCTGGTTCCTGCTATCACCATCCTGCTGGCTTCAGAGGGTAGTAATCTTTTTCAAACACTCTAGTCCAGACAAAAAAGACCTTTCTATTAACTCCCCACTGTACAGCTGAGGCCAGGCTGGAATTAACAATATTGAAAATCAATAAGCCCTTCGCTAAATGCTCAGGCACAGAAACAAGAAAATGAACTGTCCTGTATTACCAAGACTCTGTCTAAGAGGACTGCTCTGTCCACACGGAACCCCCCGGGGGAGCACGTGATGGCTGGGATGATGCCTGCTCTTCTTAGACCCTGAAATGCTTGAGTTCACAAATGCTAGTCTCATCCCTGTCAGTTATCTGGGTTCCTCAAAGTCTAGACAAGGAGGTGGAGAACGATCTTCCCTGGAGCTGGCGCCTGTCCTCTCAGGGCCAGCCTCCCCTGTTCTAACCCCCTCTTCTCCAAGCCATTGGAAGTAATTGACTTTCTCCTCTGGGCTTTTCTTTATGGCCTTTCAAAGAACACCATGGCTACCTTGTCTGAAATCCAGTCTGGACACTTGTTAATTAACTGCTTAAGTTTGATCCAGGTACCTTATCTTCCTGACTTTCTATTTTTCTGTTGGTGAACTTTGGGGTGTGAATTAGTGGTTAACCCAGTCCCCTTTCTGACCTTTCTATAATTCTAGGCCCATTGGTGGGCATGACTCAAGTTGCTCATCGCATATATTTTGCCTCAGCAGTAATACATTAAGGAAAATTGCCTGAACCTGAAAGGTCAAGTCTATGAGGAGGTTCCATGAGCCTAAGCTCAAAGATCCATTGCTTTTAAAGAACTAGACTGGGTGAGTGGGATCTGGGCTCCTGGATTCTCTATATCTACATACATGGTATTGAAGGTGCATTCGGACTAAGGGAATCCAGGGACCCTTCCCATCTCTGTCAAGCTCAGCCACTCAGGCACATGTAGAAATCGTGTGGCTGGTACAAAAACAAAGGCTGAGTCATCAGCTTCTCCCTCCGGCCCCAGCGTCCAGCCTGTGAGCCATCAGAAATGACAAGCAGGACTCAAGCTAGTGCTTTCCTCTGATCTACACACCATTGCCCTGGGAATTCACCAAAGGACCATCAGCACGTGTATGGAAGCGACAGAATTTTATTATGAGGATGATGATGATGATAAGGATCAAGCTCAAAGAGGATAAAGCCCCAGTGGAAACACAAAGTGGCCTGAGTTGACCTTATTGACCTCACTGTCATCCTACCTACTGTGTGTTGAAGGCCACACTATTGGCTAGAAGCTTTTCATCAGTAAGGGGCCTAGAACAATGCATGCTTCCCCTTTGGCAGGGGGTCTAGGAGAGCCAGATCTGGAAGATACAACAGAACAAGATGGAAATGCATCTCAATGAGTGTAAAGGCGGGATCAAAACCGGAAACTCTGCTCCAATGGAAAGTCAAAGTTAGGAGACGAGGATGGTAGGAAACAAATATTGAGACCTGGGTGCAGAACCAAAGGATCCAGAAGGTAGAAGAAGAGGCGAGCCAGGACCATTGAATGAGATGGGCAAATACTAAAAACAAAACAAAACAAAACAAAAACAACTCTATTTCTGAGGTTGGATATTAAGGTGGCTTTTTACATCCTGGTAGGATAATTCGTGGGAATCATGAAAGTCTCTATAAGCCAATCCAACTCATCGAAAAGAGACGATGGTCTTCTGTTTTCTGGGTTTCAGGGTGCATTGGCTTCCAACTGAATTTGGTTTCTTTCTTGTTTTCTTAGGATTTTTTTGTATTTATTTGACAGAGAGAGAGAGAGAGAGAGCACAAGCTGGGGAGGAATAGGCAGAGGGAGAGGGAGAAGCAGGCTCCCCACTAAGTAAGGAGCCCAATGCAGGGCTCGATCTCAGGACCCCAGGATCATGACCTGAGCTGAAGGCAGACACTTCACTGACTGAGCCGCCCAGGAGTCCCTGAATTTAGTTTCTACCACCTAATTGCATGGTATATTAGCTACATACCTGCGTAACAATTTATGACAAACTTAACAACTAGAAACAACAAGAGTCCAGTCCCAGCTTCTCTTGGTTCTCTGCTTCTGAGTCTCATCTGAAAGCTACAATCAAGGGGTTGGCCATGGCTACAGTCTCACTTCAAGGTTTGCCTGGGGAAAAAAATTCTCTTCTGGGCCCACATGATTGTTGGAGGCATTCTGCTTCTTGCAGGCTATAAGAGAGAGAACTGAGGGCCTTGCTGATTATCTGTGAGAAGCTACTCTCATTTCCTTGCCATGTGGCTTTCCCCGAAGGGCAACTCACAACATGCTTGGCTTCTTTGTAGCCAACAAGACAGACTCCTAGATTATACCGCTGTTATATCTCATGTAATGTTATGTGTGTGTGTGTGTGTGTGTGTGTGTGTGTGTGTGTATGACATTGTTATAATCTCGTGTAATATAATTGTGTGCATTCAATCACCTATACTCATCACCTTTGCCCTATTCCAGTAGTTTGAAGCAAGTTAGAGGACACATCACACTCAAGCCAAAGGAATTATGCAAAGGCTTGAATACGAGGACATGGAGATCATGGGAACCATCTTGGCATCTGTCATATGTAAATAGACCTGCTAGTTGGTCCTGGATCTCAAGGCCACTCTACTGTTCTCCTTGAGAAATTACACAAAGACCCCGCAGTGTGTGATGTAGTTAAGTACAGACTC
Organism: Ursus arctos; assembly: GCF_023065955.2. Lineage (NCBI taxonomy): Eukaryota > Metazoa > Chordata > Mammalia > Carnivora > Ursidae > Ursus > Ursus arctos. The sequence goes on along the minus strand of NW_026623111.1, from coordinate 7,849,977 downwards.
CTGAACCAGACGGCAGAGCTCACTAGGTGTGCCGGAGTTGTTGGGACAGGGTTGTTTTCCCTTCCTGTTGGCTAGTAGCTGAATTTCCATCCCCAGGAATAAAGCCTTCCTTTTCCCAAATAGACAGGAACCATGGACCAGATGAAATAAGGCAGAGAACTTAACAAGGAACAATATTAGGAGCTGTACTGGGGTCCCCTAAACATACTGCATGAGTTGAGGCAAATTTTGGTAATAAAGGCCTGTGAATAAAGCTTGAGGGACTCGGTTGACTCAGTATGAGTCAGCAGCGTGATACGGCTGCCAAGAACAGCAAAGGCTGTGTTAGACTCAGTGTAATTAGTCCAGATGGAGGATTAGTCCAGAGGAGATGACCCTTTCTCACTTTGTGCTGCTGCGGCCACACACGAAGGCTGGTGCTAATTCCAGAGCCCACATTCTAGGAGGGACATGGTCAAACTAGTGTACCTGCAAAGGAGAGTCCCCAGAAGGTTAAAGAGGTTGAAAGCATGGAAGATAACAAAAAGAATGAGGACTGGGAATATTTAATCTGCAAAGGCAAACTCCTGAACTGGATAGGAGTATTGTTTTATTTTTATTTTTTTTAAAAGATTTTATTTATTTATTTGACAGAGAGAGAGAGACAGCCAGAGAGAGAGGGAACACAAGCAGGGGGAGTGGGAGAGGAAGAAGCAGGCTCCCAGCGGAGGAGCCTGATGTGGGGCTTGATCCCAGAACGCCAGGATCACACCCTGAGCCAAAGGCAGACGCTTAACGACTGACTGAGCCACCCAGGCGCTCCACGAGTATTGTTTTAAAACACTAGAGGACTGTCTTATGGACAAGATACTGGGGGGACAGAAAGTCTTATATGAGCCCAAGGGGTAGAACCAATGGCCATAGTGGAAATCTTGGAAGATCAGATGTCCGCTCAGAGTGAGAAACATCTCCCAGTGGGCACAGGGGCCATAGCAGAGGACAGACGTTTCTCACTGGAGTCCTCAATGCATCATCCAGTTATTCAACAAACACTTCTTAGTTCCAACTGATTGCCAAGCACCAAACTATGCAAATGCCCAACAAAGAAAATGCATCTCCTGTCTTCAAGGACAGGAGACAAGAAAGAAACAGGAAAGGCAAGAAAGGCAAGACAAGAACACAAATAATTTCAGTGAAAGACTGAAAGTAACCAACACCCCACCCCCCCAAGCCTCAGACATGTATTTCTTGGTCATGTCATATGCAGGAGGCCACAGCTCGCTTCCTGTGGCTGGCTCTATGTGCCTTCTCATTCTGGAGCTTGGGACAGAAGAAGGAAAGTGCTAGTGGAAACTTGTGATGCTTGTGATGACTTTGAAATGTTCCGCTGGGGCGGGGCGCTGATCTGCTCACATGACAAGGACAGCAGCGTGTCACTGCCAACTCCTGCCACAGGGGGCACTGTGAGTGACACAGCAATAGGCACATAAGCTCTACAGGCAAGAGGAAGCAAATTATCAGCAAAAATAGCACAGTTTCCTACAGTGCCCTCAGAGTTATTGTGTGGGTGTTGAAAGGACAAAATTTTGTGGAAGTCACAACTGTTTAGAAGGGTCTTCAAGGAAGAGGGGGATCACTCTTGACTGCGTTGGGCCAATCCCTCTCTCTTTCTAAAATCGCTCTGTGCTCACACTTCAACGCGGTGTAATTCATTTCAGTGTGAATGTTCCTAAGTTAGTTAGCTCTGGTCTGAGCGGGATGGTTTCCTTGCCTGGGGAGAGAAGTGAAAACGTAAACAAACTTTCCACTCCGGGAGCGAAATCTACAGAAATTTAAATGAGGTGAATGAAATTTAACAGTTGAGAAATTACAACTGTGAAGAAGTAGGTTAGTCCAGGGACGAAAGGGAGTGAATCAAGAGAAACACATAAGAAGCTGAATTTAATTAAGGGACCTAGAAGGAAGATATTAGTAGCCATTCTCCATGAGGAATAATAAATGAAAGATTGCCTGTCATTTTGGATTGTAAAGGCCTAAATTATGGTCCTCCTCGTGCTCCCCTCCTGCAAAAAGAATTTATTTAATCTATCTGTGAAAATTTCACAGATGGAGGGAGCAAAGCAGGCTGATTACAGTGTGTTTATTTGTTTGTTTATAAGAAATTCTGATTGCCTTGGCCACCGGGAGCAAAGCAATTCCCAGTACTGGAGAAGAGAAAAATGGTCCCTTTTTTCCGAAGTGTGGCTGGTGAACCAAGAGAAGTTGGATGAGGCAGGAATGGGCACGTGGCCCAAAATACTTCATTGCTCACATTGGCCGTCCTTTAATTTTTAATACGTTTTATTTCTGTGTTCGGAGAGGTTTTGTTTTTTTAACCTCCTGGTGCAAAATCCTTCTGTTAAAACTTATGGAATTAACATGCCAAACGCCAACTGCAATGCGTAAGGACTGTGAGATGCTTCCTCAGGAATTTTCAGTTTGAAAACTACCTTGTTCTCCTCAGAGGCAAAGCACAATTGTGCTGTTTTTAAGATAGTGTGGTGATGGTAAGAAAATGACAGCAGCGTTTCCCTCCAAAGCTACCCTTGGGGTCCTGGGCTGGCACCGTGAGGGTTGAAGGTGGTGACTGCCAGTCCTTCTGGCCATGCGAGACAAAGTCACATAAATAGCAGTGACCACCAAGAAAAGAGGCAGATCTGAAGTCAGACAAAAGCATTTATTGGGCAGGGGGCGTCTCAGAATCGCAATTTGGGGAGCAGAGATTTGGGTAGCAACCCAAGTCGTGTCCACTAGGGAACAAAAGTCCAGGGTTTTTAAAGGCAATAAGGAATGCTTGTATACATTGTTTTCAAAGAATTTGGATTGATGCTGGTGGCAGAAAACTAATCTTGGCTACCTGTAATTGGTTGTTAAGGCTTTCATTCACTAAGTAAAAGGCTGTTACTGTGGCAACTTCCAGCTTTTTGTTCAGTCCTTGGATTACTTGCAGTTTGGCCCAGTTCAAAAGTTCATGGTTCCACCCAGTGAGAACATGCATAAGGCCCACCTCCTTAATGATTTCCTGGCTCCATTTAAGCCCCTTGACATAAGTAACTCTATTTTATTTCGACTTTCACAGAAGGAGAAAGGCCTTTTCGGAATTCTGTGTCCACAACCTGCTGGCAGTGGTCTCGGCTAATAATTGTAATAAACTTTTATTGAACACGTGCTGTGTGCCACATATGGTTCTAAACTTTTACATGGATTCAGTCATATAATCTTGGTAACAATATCATGGGAGATAGCTGTTATTCTTCTTTCCATTTTCTAGATGAGAAAACTAAGGCCCAATAATTTGCCCCAAATATGTAACTGTCTTCTAACTTGATAACAAAAAGATAAACAACCCAATGGGGAGAAAAATGGGCAAAAGACATGAATTGGCACTTCATAAAAGGGGGATATCCCAATAGTCATTAAATGCAGGAAAATGTGATTGACCTCATTTGTCATCACAAAAATCCAGATTAAAACCAGAATGACACACCACTGCACACTCTGACTGAGTGCCTACAGTTAAATAGACTGATGGCACAAAGTGCTGGAGAAGCAGCGGAGCGATGGAAACTCATGCTCTCCTGGTGGGGAAGGCGTCAGTCCAGCCTCTCTGGAAAACAGTTTGATATTAACCACTCAAGTCGGACATTTGCAAGTCTTATGATACAGCAATTCCACCCTCAAGGGTAGAGCAAATGTAAATATTTGCACCTGTGCACAAAAAAATATGCAGCAGAGTGTTCATAGAAGCATGATCTAGAAAGTCCTTCATTGGAAACAACCCAAATACCATCAACAGTAGAATGACTGAGAACATTCAGTATGCACATACAATGTAATACTTTTCAGCAGTAGCAATGAACTTCAGCTCCATGAAACGGCATGAATAACTCTCATAAACATCATTGAACTAAAGATTGAAACACAGAAGAATACTGTATGATTGCATGTAAATAAAGCTCCAAAGTTTGCAAAATTAGTCTCCAGTTTTAAAGTTAGGAGGGTCATGACCTTGGGGGAGGACAGAAGTAGTAATGATGAGGATAGGCATTGGGGTCTTGAGGAATGACCTCAGTGTTCTTTGCCTTGAGTGGTAAAGGCAAACCTCTCCATGTGTCTTGAACCACTTCTTTATTTCTGGTTCAAGAATTGGGTTAGGGGTACCTGGGTGGCTCAGTTAGTTAAGCATCTGACTCCTGATTTCAGCTCAGGTCATGATCTCAAGGTTGTGAGACTGAGCCATGCCTTGGGCTCCTCATTGGGCATGGAGTCTGCTTAAGATGCTCTCTCTCCCTCTCCCTCTGCACCTCCCCTCCTCGAAAAACAAATAATAATTGGGTTACAGGTCTACTTGACCTTCTTCAGAATTCCATGCACAATCAGACAATATTTTTTTTTCTTCACCAAGAAAATACTGAAGTATTATACAGTAATTGAATTTTTAAAATCAAACATCTTGCCCCTGTTTGCACCTGTTTCTAGGAAACTGGGAATCCAAATGTACAAGAAATGTTGTGCTTAATAAAATTAAACTTAGAAACTCTAAGTACAACAAACTGGCAATTTCAATTTCATTTTTTATTTCCCTTATCATTTATCCGGTCTTAATCCAGGAATTGCCTTTGGGTGGCTAGTAGAATTATTGTCTTGTTTTGTTTTTTCCTCCTTTCTTGTTTTCTGTGATTTTCCAAATTAGCCATAATGAACAAATATTGTTTTGATAAAACAAGTAAAAAGTGTACTTGAAAATGTAGCTTAACTCCTGGATAGGGAGAGGTGGAGATGTAAAAGTAACACGGTCCTCTCTCTGTCTCACTCTGTGTCTGCAAATGCTTCTTTCTCTCCTCACTTTTGCAGTAAACTCAGTAGTGAATTTTGCCATTTCAAACCCTCTGGTAAAACCAAGCCCCTGATTCTGGGACTCCAGCCCAGGTCCCACCTCTTTGTGAGGTTTTCCTTCCCTGACCAGCCAGCTGGAAGCCGAAAGTCCCTAATGGTCAAGTTAAACTGATCTTCTTTCTCTGAACACATCAAACATTTTGAAGGTTGGTACACGTTCCTGGGACATAGCAGTATCCATCTCTTGACTGATGGGGTGACTTACGAATCAATAAGTGCCTCGAAATTTGATTCTGTGTTTTTTGTACTTTCTTTATTCTCTATTATAACATGTAATTAGAAAGGTCACATGGAAATTATGGGGAAAAAATGTTATCAAACACAACTTCAAGGTGATGTTCCCAGGACCTTAAGAAATAACACATTATATTTCATTGACTTTAAGATTTTTTTTCTTTTCTTTTTTTTTTTAAGATTTTATTTATTTATTTGACAGAGAGAGAGACAGCCAGCGAGAGAGGGAACACAAGCAGGGGGAATGGGAGAGGAAGAAGCAGGCTCCCAGCAGGGAGCCCGATGCGGGGCTTGATCCCAGAACGCCGGGATCACGCCCTGAGCCACAGGCAGACATTTAATGACTGAGCCACCCAGGTACCCCAAGATTTTTTTCTTTTTACATTTTATATTTATGGAATTGGATTATCTCACGATGGATGGCATCTGACTATTATTGTTGGCCATACTGCTGTCATGACCCTGATGCCATTGCCTGCTCATGGATGGACTGGCCTCCATGCTTCCAAACTGGCCTCCATGATCTCTGCCTCCTGGGGTTTATGCTTTCCAATTGACTTTAACCCCCTTAGTGTGGGCTGGACCTACTGACTTGCTTCCAGCAAATAGAATATGACGAATGTGGCAGTATGTCACTTCTGAGATTGGGTTACAGAAAGATAATGTCTTCCATTTCGAGTACCTTCTTTTGTTGTCTCACTTGTTCAGTATGAGGAAGCTGACTGCCATGTTATGAGCATCCCTACGAAGATGCCATGTGGCCAAGGAACGGAGGGAGGTCCCTGGACTGGCCAGGGAGGACTAGCTCTCCGTCCGACAGCTTGCAAGGAACCAGAGCCTGCCAACCGCTGCATAAGTGAGCTATCCTCTCTCACTCAGAGTAGCCCAGGTTCTAGGCAAGGTGTGTGTGTGTGTCAGAGCTGCTGTCATGCGACGGCTCAGTGAGAGAGGATAGCTCTGACCCACAGGCGCCATGAGATAATAAATGTGTGTTTTGTTAAGCCACGAACTTTGGGGGTAATTTGTTATCAGCAGTATATAATTAATACACCCACTGGCTGTCACTTCCACGGAGATATTAGCATTATTTGATGTACATGTGGTAAATATAATTGTTTTTAAATGTCTTGGAAAATTGTGCGAAGAATTAGCATTTGAATAAAGAGGTAACATATATTCAAAAGCAGCAGAAACAGAGCACAGGGGTAGTATGACTTTAGGAAGGCAATGTCCTTATTTGTAGGAAGGACCCATAAAGCAACAAGTACTTTATGAGACATCATTAGTTGTCTAGGGCTATCCTAACACGATACCATGGACTGGGTAGCCTAAATGACAGAAATGTATTTCCTCATTATTCTGGAACTTAGAAGCCTGAGATCAAGTTGATGGTGGGGTGGGTATCCTCTGAGAGCCTCTCTCCTTAGCTTGTAGATGACCTCCTTCTCCATCTGTGACTTCATCTGGCTGTTCTTCTGTGCATGTCTGCACCCTAATCTCCTCTTCTTATGAAGACACCAGTTCTTGGATTAGGGCCCACGCCAGTCACCTCATTTTCACTTAATTACCTCTGCAAAGTCTCTAACTCGAAATATAGTCACATTCTGAGGTCCTGGGAGGCAGGACTTTAACTCTCGACTTTTGGCATGAGCACAAGTCAGCTCATAACACGACGCAAGGCAATATATTCACCTTCTGGGTATTAGGATACGGACATCTTTGGGGGTCATTATTCTGCCTCCGTTTGGGTACATGATGGAAGAAAAAGCATGGACAATTTCCTACATGGCCCAGCACGAACGGCATATCCCACCTGTCGGGGGACTCATGCGGGCCAAACCAGAGGTAGAGTAATGTGCTCTGCACAAGAAACAGCCCCCACTCTCAAGGATTCCAAAGGAAAGAGGCTAGTTGCTTGACTTTCCACGGGGCCCTCTTCCTCTTGCTCTGTTGTGCCCGTTCAGCGTCATCGCTTTTCAGGTGAGTGCAAGTCAGCTCGGGCAACATCAGTGCTCTGGTTAATGGCCCTATTTAAAATCAGCCACAGAATGAATATTTTCCATATTCAGCTGCTCAACATATATTGACCTGCTACGTGCCGCATATAGCTGTGTCATCTCACCTAAATCTCAAGTCCTGCATTCTGCGTAAGTACCGTGGCAGTGTTGTTTTTTGTAAGATTTATTTATGTATTTGAGAGAGAGAGAAAGAGCATGCAAGTGAGCACAAGTGGGGAGGGGGCAGGGAGAGGGAGAGGAAGAGAGAGAACCTCAAGCAGACCCCCCGCTGAGCGCAGAGCCCAGGCCTGGCTGGATCCCAGGACCCTGAGATCATGACCTGAGCGGAAACCAAGAGTCGGACGCTTAACTGACTGAGCCACCCAGGCGCCCCACATCCGTTTGTTTCTAAAGGAAGAAATGAGTTTGGCACAGATATGCAAATGGCCTGGAATGGCGGAAATTCATACTCAGCTTTGTCTGAACCCGAAGCTTTGCTCTTTAGAACTTGCCTACTTTTCTCCTCCGTGATTTTTCAAGCAACGATGACTTCGAGGCAAATGTTGTCTGTTCACAGGAAAAACTGTTCCCTGAAAGGGCCTGTATCCACAGGTCATTCGGATGCTTACTAGCAAAGTAGATGTGTTCTGTGGGACTGTTTCTTGTTAAGAAAGCAAGGACCGGACTGTCTGATTTAATTCCTTTTTTTTTTTAAGATTTTATTTATTTATTTGACAGAGAGAGAGAGAGAGGGAACACAAGTAGGCAGAGCCTCAGACAGAGGCAGAGGGCGAAGCAGGCTCCCACAGAGCAGGGAGCCCGATGTAGGGCTCAATCCCAGGACCCCGAGATCACGACCAGAGCCGAAGGGAGACGCTGAAAGAGCTGAGGCATCCAGGCGCCCCTGATCTAATTCCCTCCTATAATGACAGCACACATGCCTTCAGTGTGCCCTATAGGCCAGGTGTTTTACGGGTAACAACAAGAGAAGGGTGCCATTATTCCCCCCCTCCCTTTAAAGGAAAAAAATGGAAGAGAAGGAACTTGGGTGAAATCACAGAGCTGATACTGCAGTGCCCCAGCAATCTGACTCTGGAACCTGCCCTCGTGGGGTTTGTGATATCTACCGAATTCTGGGGGAGTTTACTTCATGTTCTTTTTCTAAATCTGAATAGGGCGAAAAGACAGACTACGAACACAACAGATTTACAGCCACCCCAGGAAAAGACCATGGCCACGGTAACAATTAGAGACTAGGACAGGACATAATGAGCTCTGATTGCTGGCAAGGGGTCCATGAATTAGCAGCCAGGAAAGAAAGGGATCAAGGGAGTTCATCAGTTTTGGGGTTTTAAATTGGCCTCAAAAATGGCCCCCTTCTTCCCTGCCCATGCAACAAAGACTGACAGATGAGAGCTGAGTAAGTCCCGTCTCACAGATAGAAGCTAGGTTGGAGAACGTAACCATGTGAGAGCCAGGAGGCCCTGCTGGTTCAACCCCAGAACGGGGTGCATTTCCCCAGGGAGGAAGAGACACCCCCACACCAGAGCAGACCTCTCTCCCACAGCGAGGACCCCGGAGGAGCAGTGAAGCCTCGCAGGTTAGCTAGCAAGGAGAGAGCTGATGAAGCATCTACAGTTTTTCTTCCCAAGTTTGCCAATAAGTTAGTCCATCTGTCTCCCTAGGCAGGCAGAGTGCTCCTGCCAAACACGGCAGCTTCCAGAAAGAGGTGAATCCATAAACGCCGGCTGAGGGTACATAAGGAACAAGACCGGGGAAAGGGCATTGCAGCCACCGCAGGATACCCCGACACCTTTCTGATTTCCAACTGCGTGACGACTGTGTCCGGCTCCCTTCTGATCTCCAGGGCTGGTAGAGAATAAGAGCTCAAGAACTCGGCGATGCTGGAATGAATGAGCAGGGACACCAGCGCTGAGATCTGAGGCACCACGTGAAATCGGGGGGTCCCAAGGTGAGATAAAGTTTGCTGGGAGCATCATCTCCATAGTAGCTTTTATTTTTAAGGGCTGATTGTATGTGGGGAGAGAGGGAAAAAAAAACCAAAACAAAAAACAATTATACCGAGAACTGAGCTCTGTAAGCTTAGCATTTCATTTTGTCAAGTAGTTTACTAAATGCAATTATAACAATATCATGACTATTGGATTTAAATACCTTATGGATAGTTAAATTTCTAGAATGTAAGTACATTTTCAGGGCATGAATAGGAACCCAGGATCTCTGCTCCTTCATTGGGAGATAAAATATAAAATACACTGGAGCCGTCTTTCTAGTCGTATAAAGTGAACACATGCAGTTAAAAGAGGAAAAAGAAAATTATATCATGGGACAGAAAGAAAGCATAGAGGGACTGATTTTGACCTAGTTCTAAATCTAGCCTTGCTAGCTGTGTGACCCTCAGGAAGTTATTTAACTTCTCTGTATTCACATGAAAAATGGGGATAAAAAAAGAATGCATTCAAATCTTGTAGCACAAAGCTGATCGGTAAATGCCAGGATTTTTATTTACCTTTCTGTACCTCTTCCTTGCTTCCCATACTGTTTGATGGATTTTCCTAACTTTATACAAGTTAGCCAATTTTACAGTAGTTTACAACAAATATTGCTACAGATAGATTGAGATATGCTAACTTGATCCTTTTAAATATGAAATGCTACCTTTTTTTTTTTTTAATTTAAGAGTTAAGTTGCCTGAGCTTCAAAGCATGCTGCAAAATACTACTACCATAAAGGAGAAAAAAAATATATATATAGGTATATATATATAATTAGCTCTTATGAGTGTCATTGTAAACCTTTCCATAAGAACAGTATTCCAAAAATCTGAGGAAAGACAACGGTAGCATCTCTTAAGAGATGCTTGCTTTGGCTCTGTTATAAATCTGGAGTCAAAACAAAGCTTAGAAAAGAGAAGGCAAAGCTGGCAGCTCTCAGGGACAATAGGGCCACACTGGAGACCTTCAGGGGGTCCTCCCAGAGGAGAGAGCTGCTAGGAAGGTATGCTGCTTGAAGCTGAGTGCGGGGAGGATGTGAGAATTTGATAGTCACAGTCCAAATGCTCCTTGGATCTTCCTAGTGTTCAGAGAACCAGGGGCTCATGAGAATTCTCCGACTGAATTGTAATTTTTCTGTTCATGTGTGTCTGTGAGCACCTTCAGGTAGGGATTCAATTTTATTCCTCTCCACAAATATACCTACCACCGGGCTGCAATATGGGACGGACGTAGCCAGCCCCCAGCAGAGGTTTCTACTCAACTGATGGGGCTGGAGAGAAAGGAAAAGATCTTTATTTTTTTAAATTTAATTCCATTTAATTTATTTTTTTTTATTTTATTTATTTTATTTTATTTTTTGAGAGTTGAACTTTCTAGCGTCCTTGAATAAGGCCTAAAAGAGAAAATCAGCAAGACCTGCTCATCAAAGCATCGGTCAGCTTTGGTCCCAGCAAACCTAAAATCAAAGGGAGTGCTACAATTTCCCACCGCCCTGAAGGCATTCCAGCACTCAGCAGGGCCTAACAATTTGAACAAGAGGGCCCCTTCAGGCCTGCAATATTGCAATTTTTGCAGCACTGATGTGTGTGATTCGGGGCAAAGTTTGACACGGGATCAGATAAAAAGCGTCTAGCTGTTTATCCGACACAACAAATGGGCTGTAAGATATGTGTGGGAAATTGCGTTGATCATGCGTACTTTACCTGAATCAATTAGGCATTCATTCTGTACAATATCGCATCTGCACGAGCCAATTTCTTCTTTAGAACTCATAGGAGCCCAAGGTACTTTCAGAGCCTCTCAAAAACGTTTTAATTTCTTTTAGAGCTTCCCGGCCTCAACAAATGTGGAACGAAATAAGAATAACAGATCCCTCTTTCTGTCGACGCGGTCATGAAACTTAATTTTTAATTAATTAATTTTGAAGGCTAGGTCCCGCGAAGGTCAAAGTTATAACTCAACCCTGCAATCACACAGGTAGAGAATAAATCTGGTGTTACGAAGGGGATTAACATCCTCTTTTCAGAAAAGCATCAAATAATCTCTTAATCGTAGATGGATGTATTGTTGTTAAGGACATTGGTGAAGTTGGGAGTTGGGCAGGTGGTGGGGGAGGCAAGTGTTGGGTGAGGTGAGTCAGAAGGAGCCTTGATCCTACATGTTTTCAGGATATGACCCTCATTCTCTCTCTCCCAAGCTGGCTGCTCTAGCTAATTAGCAAATCAAAAGAAATGGAAACAATTCTAGACCTGAGCACAATCAAATTAGCTGGAGTTATTTGAGGATACCATTCTCACGCAGTGTAATCATGCTCTCTTTGTTTTGATCAAATGAGCGAAAATCATCTTTCAAACCCAGTGCCCGCCCCCCTGCCCAGGCAGCTCTCTGGATGGTGGCTTTGGATATCTCTTCTCATCAGTTTTACACACGATCTTTTCTATGAAGACGGGAATGCACAATGTACAATTAGACAATACCCATCAAGCTTCCCCTACAACAAGGACCTTTTAAAAATACATCTGACTTTTCAGGTGATTGAGCAGTAAGAGCCATTAGTGCACCATCTAAATCAGGGCTTGGAAAGTTTATTAAAATTGGATTTTTAACCTGATCCCAATTTCCTCTGCTTATAAAGAATCCCATTGGACTCCTTAATATTCATGCTATTAACCTGAAAGATTCAAACTGTCACTATGGGAGGAAAGACTATACAGGATACGTAGCCCCGCAGGAAGGACTTACAGACAAAATCACACTGAGCCCAGGCAGGTAGAAGGACTGTGGATCCTACATCTTCAGGAGAAGCAAGCTCTCTCTATTTCTCTCTCCCCTTCTCCTAGACTCCCTAGTCCATGGCATATTTGGGGGAAAGAAAACAAACAGAAACAACCAAAGCAAACCTAAGCAAACCATTGAATTACAGAGAGCACCCGACTCGGAGTCTAGTTTGTACTGGAAGGGTAGCTGCCTTGGGTGAGTCACCTGCACCCCCGGTGCCCTAATTACTCCCACTCACTCATACCATGACTTGAAACTTCTGTGCCTTTGTTTTTGTAAACTGAGGAAATCATAGGGGCGCCTGGGTGCCTCAGGGAGTTAAGCGTCTGCCTTCGGCTCAGGTCATGATCCCGGGGTCCGAGGATCGAGCTCCCTGCTCAGTGAGGAGTCTGCTTCTCCTTCTCCCTCTCCCCCTGCTTGTGATCTCCCTCTCTCACTCTCTTTCAAATAAATAAATAAAATCTTTGAAAAAATCTTTTAAAAAATGAGGAAATCAGAATTTCTAAGAGGTCTGGTACAAGGACAAAATGTACACATCCTGTAATTCGTCTTGCCCGAGTACCTGGCCCCAGAGCCTTGCATGAACCCCAGCCGGTATTATTACGGATTGTTGGCTGAGCTCAGCTCATTTGCTTTTGTTTCCATTTTACCCCCTCAGCCTTTGTCTTCTGCAGAGCATAGTTTGCAATTTAACTGATGCCAGTGAGTTTTGGTAAAACTGGGTTGTGGGGGTCAGTCTGGTTCTCCTTGAGGTAAGATTTTCTGCTCCCGCAGGGGGTGGTGGTGTCTTCACTGGCCACTTCTTGCTCAGTACCTGGCATAGCGTTGAACACATACTAGGTGCTCAACAAAGACCCTGGTATCTTATGATATTAGCAGCCTACAGATCATCTGTTAAAACCCTCTCGTTTTCCAGGTGATGGCACTGAGTAAGAGGGTCTTAGGCCACACGTGTACCAATGGCAGCCCATCTTCAAGTGGACTACCTCTGTGTCTCCCGTGAGCCTCCATTCTGACATTGACGGCTCTGATGGGAAACACATCTGACCTAATCCAGCGGTCCTTGAGGGAATGTACTATGTTTCAGACACCATGCAAGGTTCTGGGGAGACAACACAGAGTTCTCTGTGGTTCCCATCATGCTCCCCATACCCAAAGCATTTCTAATCTGGTGGGGAAGACAAAGCCCTAAGCTGATATTTTCAATACAATATTTGTGTTGTTACAGCCGAGCTGAGTTCCGGCGGTCTATAATGCCTGGTTAGGAAACCTGACTCATGCCCAGAAGAGGTCAGAGGAGGCTGTTTAAGAGAAATGACAAATGTCGTGGCAGAGACGTAAAGCTCACTAAGAACAAAAGAGCCAAATAATACTTCCTCATTTATCTAAACACAAGAACGCTGATCATTGATCAATGAACGTTGGCCGAAATTTTCTTAAAAAAAGAGAGAAGCTAAAAATCCAGTCCTCAAATTCTTTTTTTTTTAAAAGATTTTATTTATTTATTTGACAGAGAGAGACAGCCAGTGAGAGAGGGAACACAAGCAGGGGGAGTGGGAGGGGAAGAAGCGGGCTCCCAGTGGAGGAGCCTGATGTGGGGCTCGATCCCAGAATGCCAGGATCACGCCCTGAGCCGAAGGCAGACACTTAATGACTGAGCCACCCAGGCGCCCCCAGTCCTCAAATTCTTAATCACTTGCCAGATCTACTTGGAGTTGCTTCCTGCAAGCAAAGTTTCTAGCAGAGACTCGGGGCTGGGGCCTAAGGTTCTAGTTTCTTTTCAGGACTTGTGGTAGGGAACCAAGCAGATGAGTTAACCTGCCTTTGGCTCCCAGCGTACTAATGGAGTCACTGCCAGCCTCCGTTTGCATCTGGCAAATGAGTAGTGAGATGCAGACTATGCAACAGAAGCATTTTGAACTCTCAAGGAAAAGGAATCATACCAACTTAGAACATCAAAGCTGCTCCCCATTTTGAAGAACCCATGATCTGCACAGGGCTTAGCTGCTGGTAGGAGCTTAAGGATACCAGTAATTGGCAAGGGTTTATCTCAGACTACCATTTGACCTGCACAACCTCCTACATGGTTTTACACAGCTTCATAGGATTGGGGAGGAGAGGAACACTCCTTTTAAAGCTAATCTAAATTTAAATGCTGAGGCTTTTCAAAGTAGGGCTTTAAAGTGGCTTAAAAATTCACACACACACACACACACACACGTGTATATATACCTAAAATACACCTAACAACATTAGTCTGGCTCTGAGAAGTAGCCAGGGTCACAAAAACCTCTAAAAGCTTATTTTCCAGAACAAGTCTTAGTCTTGGCCTCCCAGATGCTACTGGCTTTATCAGATAGCCAGAAATGCTGGTCTTTGCTTTGCTTTCTTAAACGGCAGTAGGTAACAACAGGAGTAAAGGGATCAATTTCCTATGGCAACCATTCCATAAATGGGGAAGTATTTTTAAACCAAGCAAAATTAATGACAGGTTTTTAAAAATTAATGACAGATTAAATGACAAAGTCGAATTCTTCCAAATATTTATCTTCCAATATTTAAGGTATGGGAGATCTACTGAAACCTCACCTAAAATAACTTTGATGTGCAGTTGGCAGTTTTTTTCCTCTTTCCATGCTTCTTTCCTCCCTCCTTCCTTCTTTCTAACATGTTTGCTGACCTGCGTTTGAGAGCAGCTTCCTTTGGCTCAGGTTAGTGGGTAAGCAGGCAGTCCAGCCTCTGCAAGGAGGTTCCAACCCCACGCCCCTCGAAATCTTAAATCTGAAGTTGAACTACTTGGATGCTGGTCGAGTTCTCCCCCAAAACCTCCAGCTACAGGATCAGGGGAGGGGACAGAGAAACCCTGCTTCATTTCAGAGCTGGCGTTTACCACCCTGGGGTGCTAGCAAAAGCAGAGGTGAATTCTCCGCGCTCTCCCGGTGAATCTGCATCCACTCCCGGGCGCCGAACGAAGGGGGACGGCGTGTTCAATGGCTACCCGGGGCGCTCAGGAGCAGGCTCCCCGCGCCCATTCAGGCTCCACCTGCCTGGCCGCTGGCGTCCGGGACGGGGGGCGGCGGCGTCAGCTCCAGGGGATGGTTCCTTTGGCCTCCAGGGCGGCGCAGGGAGCACCAGCACCTAAGCGGGGTCACCTGCCGAGAAGGAAACTGGCTGTGCGATGCACGTGGGAGCGGCGCAGCCCCGGGAACCCTGCGGGGTAGGAGAGTGCGGGAGGAGGTGGGCTCGAGTTTGCTCCTAACCTTCCCCAGCCGGGGAGAGGGAGTAGACAGGATGTCCCAGATTCGCCGCGAAGGCAGCATCACCCAGCCCATGACTGGCCCCACCCCCCGGCCGCGCTGGTCCCCTCCCCCTGGACTGAACCCAAGGAGCCGCCGCGCCGCTGGGCCAGATCGACTCGTCCGGGACCCGTCCGCTGGAGGCCTGAACCCGGCGCCGCAAGCCAAGCCGGCCCGACTCAGGGCAGCACCGGAGCCGGCCGGGCAGCAGTGGGCGCTCGCGATCCTCCTCTGCCCTGCGCGCTCTCCCTGAGGGCCCGGCCTCCTCCGTCCCCTCCTCCTGCTCTTGCTCCTCCTCCTGCTCCTCCCCTCCGCGGGACTGATCGCCAGAGCCTCCCTCCTGCAAAGTCCCCGGCGCGCGGGCAGCCGCCAGCCGCCGCCACTGCCGGGTCTCCGTGAGTGCCCGCATCCCCTGCCTCGCCCGCCTGTCCCGAGGCGCCCCGAAGCTTGCTCCGCTGGCCGCCGGTACTCCGCGGCGCTGCCCATGGCTCAGCCCGAGAGCCGACTTCGGGCGCCGGACCGGCTCGACCGCGGCGCTGCTCAGGTGAGTGCCACGCGCCTGGGGCGGGGGCCGCCCAGCCTGGGGAGTGGCAAGACCGGGGACCGTCAGGGTGCCCTCACCTGGCGTCCCGAATTTAGGGCAAGCGCAGAGCCCAAGGTGAGTCGAGGCTGGAGCAAGTAGAGTGGATGTAGGGGGAGCAAGGAAGGAGAGACCCGAGGTTTTCCATCCTCTCACCTCCTGCCTTGCCCTCTCAGTTCTGCAAATCCCGAGGGAGTGCTTTTTTTTTTTTTTTTAATGTTTTATTTTATGGACAGGTATGCGGTTTCTGACTTTGTGGATTGGATCCTCCCCCAGCAGAGTCGGGGGGCTCACTCCTGCCCGCCGTATCTCCCTAGGACCGTGCGGGGCAGCCGGAGCGCAGCGCGCAGCAAAGCCCGGGTACCACTCTGGCTGGCAACTGGAGCAGGGATACAGTCAGCAGAAGTCAGTGGGTCGAGAGAGCATCTAGGGTGGGGGAAACCTGGGTCTGGTTTGCCTTTGCATTTGGTCGGAGTGGAGGAGACTTGGGACATCTCCCGAGGGGCGGGGATGCTCAGGAGGAGAGAGATTAAGGCGATGAACTGTAGGTAGCCTCTTTTCCGAATGCCAATTCTACACAGCCCTGCTTTTCCATTTTACTTTTTACCTATTTTTTTTTTTCTGCTTCTGTTTCTATTTCGAGCACCTTGGGTGGTGGCGGCAGATGAGGGTGCAGGGAGGTGGGGCGCCCACCCGCGGAGGTAGCGAGTAGACCCCCTCTCAGATCCACGGGCAGACTCCGCAAGGCTGACGTTTCCAGGAGCGCTCTCGGAGCCAGATGGAGGACTGCGCGCTGCTCCCCCTTCTGGCCCCTGCCTGTCCCGGGAGCCGGAGGGCCGGCTTCCAGAGCTGGACATAGGATGGAGAAGCCAGCGAGAGCAGGAGCGGGGATGCAGGACGCGGGTGTGGGGTGTGCTTCGCCCCGAGGTTGTGTACCGGCGCCGGGCGCCTTCCATTTCATCTCCTCCGCGGGCGGGCGTCCGCGCTTTCTCGCACACCCAGTCCCCTCTCTTGGGAATGGGGTTGAATCCCTCCACCGCCCTCCACTGTGCTGGACCAGACGTTGCCTTGCCTTGCCTTTCGCGCGTCTCGCTCCTCCCCCAGCATTATCCGCCGGCTATTTTTATCCACTACTTGCAGGAAGATGCTTTTGGGGGGATTCTGGGGAGGCGACTCCAAATCCACTCTCTTCGCCCTGCGCTCCCAGAAGCGGTCCCCTGCTAGCAGGGAGTGGCTCCAAGAAATGGACAAGGAATTGGGGATGGAGTATACCTGCTCCTCCTCCGGGAGTCAGCTCTCGAAACCCCGGCACCATCGGCTCCGCTGCGCTGCTCTGCGCGCCGCTTGCCCGGGGAGCCGGTACCCGGAGAAGTCCCTTCCTTGGCTGGCTTTTGTGGCTGCAGCCCAAGCGCATACATGATCCTTTGGGTCCTAACTCGTGCGTTCGCGCTTTGCAGCCAAATCTCACTTTATTTTATTGAAATGCAATTACCGACTTCCACTCAAGGGTTAATTCCAGGAATTCCGTCTTAAAAAGGGGTGGGGGGGCATACCCTAACTTCTGCCGGCCTGTATTCCTAAAGCCCATCCTTTGGCATTTGGAATTATTCTTATTTTCAGCGTTTTCAGTAAAGATTGGGCGCAATTAGATGAGCCTGACCTCGTGAAATTCCAGGAGATGGACTCTGCAGCTCCAAATCCCCGCTTTACTCTTCGTATTTTCAGGGTTTACATTCTTTTACTCCCATAGGGCTGCAGAAGTAACATGTTCAAATGGACCATTGTGTTACATAAGGTTTTCTCCAGCGCTAGGAAGAAAAAGAGCAGTTTCTCAAGGAGACTTTTGGGGCTTCCCTGGGTCCCTTTAACTCTCAGCCGAGTTGGGCGGGGGATCAACAACTTCGTGACTAAGCACTCCTAAGTCCTAGCAGTTAATTAGGACAGTAGCATTGAGTGAGAATTGGTGAAGCTGCCTGGTGTAGGAGGCACTGCAGCTTTAAGATAGGAGATTTCTGGGGTTTTTTGTTGTTGTTGTTGTTTGTGTGTGTGTGTGTGTGTGTGTGTGTGTGTGTGTGTGTGTTTTCCTTAGGAAACTGGCAAGAAAGTGGTACTTTGAACTTGCTAATGGGATCAGGAAAAGCCCAGGGCTCTTAGCTCTGTAATTGGTACCCCAGCTATGAATCCAGGAGTCCTCCAGCTTAAGGCCTTGCTTTGCACGGTGTAGATGTTCAGGAACCCTTTACTTGGACTCCACAATTCAGCTGAGGCTTGTGCTTTTGTTGTCAAAAGAGGAAACTCCCTTACTGGAAAAGCCCTGAAAGAGCTCTTTGAAAGGAAGGCAATGTGGAAGCTTTTCTTACCTTGAATCACCATTTGATGGTGCCTGGAAGGGGCTGGAAATATGGACTGCCTTTCCCCTCTGTCAGGGCATCCACCCAGGGTAGCACGTGCCCACTGTGAGTACTGAGTCCTATTCTGTCTGTTGAGGCTAGAGGTTGGGGAGAGCAACCCTAAAATAGATTGATGCCCTGATTTCAAAGAGCCCATGCCCAGGGTCAAGGCTCAGACAGCAAGTTGCAGGGCTTGTGTCTAAGCCAGAGTCCTAGCAGTCCTGGAAGGGGTGAAGGTGAAGCTGGAGAGTAGTAATGTTCTAGTGGCTATGTAGGAAATGCTGTAACTTCTCAGTGGGCCTTGGAAAAGAAGGGGGTTGTTCCCCAACACTTTGGTGTATCTTCCTTCAATCCCAATGACCCAGGGCTTCCCGCGAAGCTGCCCTTTCTAAGTGGGGAGGCTGGCGATCCGGCTAGCTGGATTTGGAGCCAGCCTCTTGCCCCAGGCCTGAAGCAAATAATCTTTCCCTCTCTGAGGGAAAGAATCACTCAGATTCTTCCTCTGAAAAATAGAGACTGAAAGGTTATTATGAAAAAGTGAGAAAATGTATGTGAAAAGCATTTTGGCAATTCTAAAACCCTGGTGGAGTATGTTCAGGGCTACTGAACATGCTTTTCCTGCGAAGTTCATTAGGTCTATTTTAATGTTAATTTTAATTACAATTTGTGTATGTCCTTGTGAATTACATATGCTAAACGTTAAATGGGAGAGAGGATTTCATGTAATGGGCCAGTATCTCCTTGTGATGACCTGAAATCCATCAGTACCAGACCTCAATGCTTCTCGGGATAATTAGTCTCTTGTTTTCAGGGTCAGAGTTAAATTTTTTAGAGTTTTTTTTTTCTTTTTAGCTTCATAGATTTTATATGTCCTAAATTATATCTATGTATTTATCTATATTTATCTATCTATCTATCTGGACGAAGGGCCCTGATACTGATTAATCAGGAAAGGAAAAAGTTGCAAATGAGTGTATCAGTTGGGGAAAAAGTGATACATGCTCAATTTCAGGAGGTGACCTCGGTCTCCCTTTTCTAAATCTGTCATCAGCATAAAGCACGGGCTCTCCGTTGCATTTTCGGCATTCCAAATTGCCCCCAGGACCTAGCTAAGTGCCTGGTCACTTAGTAAAGGCTCCATAAGTATTTTTGAAATCAGTGAATGAATGATTGAACGGAATCTTCACAGCAACCCTGTGTTGTGCACAGGCAGATGGCATGCTTTCTATTTTAAAGATTTGGAATCTGCAGATCAGAAGAAAAGTTAACTGGTTTTCCGAAGGTACAGAGGATTCCAGATTGGAGCTCTGGTCTGTCTGTTCTCCTTCTGCTCCGCTGCACTGTTTGCGGTGTCCTATCTGTCCCGTCACCTCCTAAACTCCTCCTCATCCGTAGCGGACTTTTGCATTTTGGAAGGTGCCCATGGAGGGACTTCTCGGTGGGAGGTGGAGCTCTCTTGGCTTGTTCATCTCTCTGGGCCCTGCACTGGGCCTCAGGATGACCCCACCTGGGACGGAGCATCTCGAGGGACCAGCTGAAGGACACAAGGACAGCTACGTGTTCCTTTACCACCCTGAGTCATGGATCAAGTGACGTCAGTAACGGCATGAATATGTCAGGATTTCCCCAGGGTCCTGTTCCCATGGCATGATCCTGCCGTGTTCCCTGACACTAAGGTTCCTATTATCCCTTCCCTTTTAACAAGCCAGGCTTTTCAGCTTCTCCTCAATTCCTAGAGGTAACCCTTAGTTTCAAGTAAATTCCTTTTTCTCTTTGAGCTAGCCAGAATTGTAACCAGCTGACGTACAGCCTCTCCCGATCCTTCTTCAGGCCTGCCTCCGGCATGAAGCTTTCTCAGCTTCCTCTACCCACAGGGAATTAAGCTCATAGCTTTTTCAGGCCGTTAGAATAATATTTACTGGGCCATAGTTTGTCAATAGTTATGTGGTACCACCAGAGTTCTAGAAAAATGAATACATTATTCTTCCGAGGAATAGCTTGAACATAACAGAAATAGATCCCAGTTGGCATCTTTACTTTTTTTTCTCCATGCTGCCTGCTTTTTGGTAGCTTTCCAGCAGGGGTCGCACACCGAAATGCCTTAGGTGGCCAGGCCACTCACTGCTGGAGCGAAACAGGCTTTAGGGCTTGTGCATGGGTAAGAAGAGGGGAGTGGGCACCTGAGCTCAGACCCAACTTCGGGTTGCCAGTGGGACCTCTGGCCCACTCCGGCCACATCTGACTTTCTTTTCTTTTCTTTTCTTTTCTTTTCTTTTCTTTTCTTTTCTTTTTTTTTTTTTTTCAAGATGGTGTGTAAGTTCACAATTTTATGTGGAATCTACTGAGTTTTAAGTGCCAGCAGCGGAGTCAGTATTTTTAAATAATACCATGTGGGCCAAGCAGAACACTTCTGTAGGTAGGCCTTATATCCGTCCCACAGGCCTCCAGTGTATGGCCTCTGGTTTCTGGGGATAGAAAAGAAATGGGTGGGAATATGAGACTTCGTGAAATCGGTCACCCGGAATTTTGGTGCAAGGGTGTATGGCGCATGCTGTGTAGACAGCATCCAGTGAGTGGACCTTCATGGTTATGGAGTGTTTGCTTGTATTGCTCCTGTTCCCTGTTTTAGTTGCAGTGTTCACATTTAGACCTTTAGCAGGTGTCCCGAGTTCTGACCACGGACTGAGGATGGTGCTACTCCCTGGTGACCCCGTAGGGAATAACACAGATGGAAATCCTTGCCGTTGTATTTAGCTTCTAGTGGACGGGACAGACGAAAGCAAGATAAATAAGTACGATCTGTCCTACGCTAGGTAGGGTAGTGCTAAGGATAAATCAGAGGAAGACCATCTGAAAATCCAGGGTGCAGGGGATAAAACCTCAGGCAGGTAGCAGGGACCTCAGAGTTTTAGTCTGGACTCAACGTATTCAAAGTAAAATGTCACCATCTGACATAAAAGATTCCTGCATGTGGGCGTTTAGACACTTGATTATATTCTCGGAGTCGCTCTTGTGTGTAAACCCCTGATCACAGACTGTTCTCTTAAGTTTAACGAAATCGGCTACTGAGCCTGCTTACTGAGTGTCCAGCATGTGCCAGACACTAGAGTAAGTGCTGGAGTCCATTAACGCACAGAACCCATCAAGGACCAGTCCTCAAGGAGACCATAGACCAGCAAGGAAGACGTTAATAAATGATCCCGACAGAGTAGGTAACTAAGGTGAGGAAGCAGCGGGGAAAGGCCGTCTTCACTATTGAGTTAGGGCCCTCAGAACTCTGAGGTTCAGCACCTCTTTAATCGAAAATCTGATCTGTGCTACGAGAGTTTCCATCTCTGTGGCTCTACCTAGTTGAAACCAGGACCCCATCATCAGTGAAGATACTTTGAAGCTTTAATTTCTTTACCTGGCAATGGCATTTGGTATTATTACGAAAGTTCTTTCTGCGTCACAAAAATGAAGTATTTTAAAAACTGACTCTATGTGTGAAATGTACTTGTGCCCTTTGCGACTCTGATACACCCTCCCCCAAACTGCCCCAGGCTTTGATGTTGCCTCTTGTCACTGGGGCATTTGTGTAGAAGAAAAACAAAACAAAAAAAAACAGTAGGTCTTGTCCTTAAAGAACTTATAGTTAGTCTCGCAGGCAGGTAAATGAGTACATGTTTGCCTAGGAGGTGGTGAAGGCCTAATGCTTGGGCCTCTGCCTTGGTCAGTGGCGGGCCTTTCCTGGAGAACACCTCCCTGCAATCACTGTGTTTCTTCCTCTCATTGCAAGCCTTTCTCTCACATCAAGATTTGTGGCAATGATGATTCTCTGGAGTCATCTTCTTACTGTCTCTGACTCCCCGTCAGAATCCGTGCCCTAGGCGAGCAGACATCTGGACCCACACCAGTGTCTCTCCCACCAGCTCCTAGAACAGTGTGCCTCCTTCCAAGTGGTTACTCAGAAAAGAAACAAGAGGCAACGTTTCTGTCTGGGGGAACTAGGGAAGGCTTCGTGGGGGAAGAAATATTTAAGGAAAGAGAGAGGCATGGAGAGAAGAGCCAGAGAAGGATGCTAAAACATAGTCAACACGTGTATGGACCCCCCACCCCAAGCCCTCGCTGAGGCCTCATCTGTCCCAATTAGGGATTCCCCATGTGGTCAGTGCAGGTGAGTAGCTGGCATGATTGTGCACACCCCCTTTCATGGAACAGATCCTGGCTGTGCAAAAGCACTCTGGCATGCAAAGAATGCAAAAAAGATTTCAAAAGAATTTTTAAAAACTGAAAAAAAAGAGATAAGAATGAAACTGATAATTCCTTATTTCTGTTTACCGTGATAATATCCACATTCTCCTCTTTGTACCTAACCCTTCAAGGGAGATGGGAGCTCTTAGCATCTTCATTTTTATATTTAAAGAAACTGAGGTCTGGGCAACTTTTCTTAGATCCTCAGAAAGAGGGCGGCAGACCCTGATCCACAGCCGCTGATTCTCTACCTGCAGGGAGCAGATGGTTCAAGGTGGAGACGCCTTGAGTCCCCGGACCGAGGAGCCCGTATTTTCTATAAACGAAGAAATATATTTAGATTTAAAACATTCGCATCTCCTTTCATTCGTCAAGAACTTCCATTTCAGCACTTTCCGAGACGCATTTTGTGTCTTGTTGAATTTCGCCTAGAATTCCTGCAGATTCCCTACACCCTGCGGTAAACTGTTTTATGTAAATGTCTCCACTCCTTCCTGGAGGAGAGTAAATCAGAGTCCTGCATCAGCAGTTAAATACAGCGGGAGAAAGGTGATTGCAGACGCATCTGAAATGAAAAGCATGCTTGCCTCGCTGTGCTCAGAAAAATAAATACTCGAGTGGTGAGGAGCGAGCGCGGGCTGGGCGCCTCCTCCGGAAAACTCGCTGGCACTTTATTTAAATTACGTCTTACACCAGATTTTTCCCAGCGTCCTGGATAGGAAGGAGGGAGAAGGTGACAGTGACAGATTTCTGGGATTAGATTTTGGAGTTATTCTTGGGGCGGAGGGAGCATGGCTTTTGAAGTCACATCTGTTTGAATTTCTGATCTCGCCCTTACTGGCTGTGGCATCGTGAGAAATAGACAATTTTCTGGGCTTCAGTCTTGTCAACGTTCTAATGAGAATTATAGGAGATTGCCAATATAAAATGCTTAGCATAATACCCAAGGAAACACACGTTCTTCTTGCGTAGCATTGCCAGATTTTACAAATAAAACTACAGGATGTCCAGTTACATTTGAATTTCAGAGAAGTGACATGCAATGTGTTAGCACAGGTGTATCCCAGATACTGAATGTTAAGAAATTATTCATTATTCTGTGAAATTTAAATTTAACTGGAAGTCCTATATTTTATTAAACATTCCTATTCTTGTGGAGATGGTTCTAAGCGATTACTTTGGTGAAAGTCCTGTAAGTCTAGGAAGTTAGAGAGGGGAGAGCACAGTAATCTTGACCTTGGACCTGGGTGTGGTCCAAGAAAACGAAGGGTTGTTTTCTCCGGTGAGCTAAGCAACCATCAAACCACGACAAGCTTATTTGTTTGCTTGAAGAAGCAAAAGAATTGTGGGGCAAAGCAGGTCTCTCAGTGCATTTAATAAGTGAGACAGATTCTCTCCCAAGTGGTGGCGGCGTGCGCCGGATTATTCCCAGCACCCTCTGCAAGGTGTTTCTACCCCGTGAGGCCACCAGGGTAGCAGTGAGTCCACCAACGCAGTGTCTTATTCGACACAAACACCGAGCCTGTTCCTGTGGGGCTGGGATTGCAAAGACGAGGCCCACACAAGACCTCCACCGAGCCCACTGAAGGAAACTTTGTGCTTTGAAAACCCACACCTGCAAATGCTCCCTCATCCACTGAATCCAAAGCTAATAAAACTGTTAGGGGGCCTTCCAGACTCGCTCCTCCAAGTGGATGACCTCAGGTGATAACATGGAGTCAGAGGGCTCCCCTAAGACCGCTGGAGTAGCTTGTTCTGACAATGGCAGTGAAAATGTTGTGTTTCTAATTTAGGTAATAACCTGGTGGGGAACGAAATTAAAAAGGCTTCTGTTGCCTGCAGACCTTCTGAGCATTTTTATGCTTTCTGCAGGGCTGAGATACTGCTCGGCCCGATCACTAGATTCTGTGGCAGAACACATTACTAACTCTTCATTTAACCTGAGCTGCTCACTAGCCACGTGCTCACGTGCAGCCTGGACTCGAAAGTAGGCAGAAAGGCGCAGCGGTTCGCACACAGGCTTACCCAGCCAGGGAGCTGGTTAGAATCCACCGTGCTCCTCAGCCACGCAGCAGGAGGCGTGACTGCTCATTGCTAAGCCTCTGTCTCCACATCTGCAAAATGGGCATAATTTAAATTACCACAGAGGATCGTTTAGTGCCCAGTAAACCAAATGAGTATGGCGAGCATTCCAGTGCCCGGATCATAGTTAACATTACCAAAAAAAAAAAAAAAAAAAAAAGATGCCGTTATTAAGATGACAGAAGAAAGCCATAAGCACGCTCAGTATCCTGTATGGAGACCAGGACTGATCGCACATGACATTTTTATGGGAGACGGTCTGAGTCTTTTGCTCTTTGTTTCTCTTGTCTTCATTCATATAATTTAAACAAAACTTATTTCAGTTTCTGGGCCAAGAGATGAGAAGCAGCAATGTAGAGAAGGTATGGAAGGAGCTGTTAGGGCAAGCACGCAGTAGAGAGAGGAGGGGGATCCCCAGCAAGAGGGGAGGGAAGACAAGGAATTGGAGGAGAAGCCAGGGCAGGGAAACTATTAAAAAACAGACAGGAGTTCGAAGAACATGCAAGGCCGCGACGTGTTGTAAAGGGGCAGTCTTTAGCAGCCTCTGCCTAAATCCCCACGCTGTCATCCCTGCTCCCTTCCGCAGAGCTTCCCAGGACCCCAGCTGAGTGTCCACGGCCTTGAGGGCAGGACACAAAGCTGTCATGGGGACGCTGGGAGGAACAGGGAGCGGGGTATAAGAGGTGAAGCTCCAGACTCTCTCCCGTCCGTGTGGCACAAAATCACAGATAAAGATGCGAGACAAGGGGACCCAGTGCCATCTTGTGGAGGAACTGGCCGCGGTGCCTCTTGTGGTCCTCCTCTGACTGCAAGGGGCTTTGTGGCTCTTGGTTTGGTTTTAAATTTCTGTTCAGTGAGCATCAGCGCTTCTAAAGAGGGTTTCAGGGGGCATCTCTTCGGCCCTGTGGCTCCCTGTGAAGTGGTTAGGCACTTCTGGTCTCTAAGCCCCATCTACACACAGCATAGGAACCAACCCTTGCCGGGGGTGGGGGGATGGGCCTGCCCTCCTCAGTCTTTCTCCAGGGGAGAGCGTCCTCCGGAGTTGCTGGTGACTGGGCACAAGAGGGACACCTCCTGCTCCAGAGGGGAGTATATTATTTGACTTTGGGGAAATGATTTTGATTTTCTAAACTTATTTGCCTTACGTGTTCACTGGATTTATACGTCCTCATGGATGTTTGGGGTGAGAATCACATTATGTACTGCCCGTAAAACATCTGTTTGAGAGCCTGCGGTGGACTAAGCATCCCATTGGAGTACTTGGTAGCACCCATTAGCTTTGCGTGCTGGTCAGGCTGACTGTATTTGAAAAGCAGGAATGTCCTTAAGGACCTAGTCATGTATCACCTTCTGGTCTGCCTCTTCCTTCTGGCTGATCCCCTCCAGGCGGTGAGAGGGCCATGGTGTCCCCGGGTGGCCCCTCTCATCATCCTGCTCTAATTTTGGTAGAGAGCAAGGTGGGGGGACTCTCTTCTTTTAATCAGGGAAGGACATCTTTCTCAAAAGCCTGTGCAAGATTCCCCTGTAGGGGGACGCCCAGTGGCTCAGTCCGTTAAGCGTCTGCCTTCAGCTCAGGTCATGATCTTGGGGTCCTGGGATCAAGCCCTGAACTGGGCTCCCCGCTTAGCGGGGAGACTGCTTCTCTCTCTCCCTCAGCCCCTCCCCCTGCTCGCGCTCTCGCGCGCGCTCTATCTCAAGTAAACAAATAAAAAAAAAAAGATTCCCCTGTAGGTCCCATTAGTCAAAAACTTGGGTCACATGCCCATAGCTCAGAATTATAAAAGGGGAAACAGAGGCACACAGACATTTGACAAAGTGGAAGACAGCAGTTAATCGAATACAGTAACCTGAATTGATCTCTCTTGCCTTTGAGCAACTAATACACTCAGGTTTGTACACTGCAGTCGGCGATTGATCCTGCTTCGTTTCATAATGTCTTTTATTGCTGTCTTCAGCTGAAATACAGATCTCGTATTCTTCTGCTTTCACTTTTATTTTCCTTCCTAGCTCAGTAACTTTCAGCATCCTTTGCCATCTGCAGTATTTCTCTATGTAAATCTCCCCCCCCCGCCCCGTGACCCAAGCAAATTTTGCAAAACCTAATCAGGTCCCTGCCCTGCCTGCTGATAGAACATCCCATGGATCCCCATTACTTAGCGTATTAGAGTGCAGGCCCCTTAAACACAGGGAGAGGCGTGGACCCTGCCACGTTGCTTCGTGGCAGCATCCCCGTGGGCAAGGTAGTCATCTCTCTAAACTTCATGTATTCTTCATGACTTTAAATTATGCATTTTATACACTTATCTATTTAATGCTTAATCTGTTTCAGTAGATTACATTGTAGGGGGCTGGAGATGTTGTCTAGAGCCCCCAAACCTGGATCAACCCTGAATCAATGCCTGGCAGACAGCACCCAAGAAATTATTCAGGCCCCCGATAGCCTCTGTTTCAGAGCCGTGGGGATGAAATGTGATTCATACGGAGTGTTTAATGTGCATTAGTGGGTGTCCAAAGGCGGGCTTTTCTTTTGCCGTTTTGTCTTTTATAATAAAAGTAATGAAAATTCACATGCCGCAGCATGGCATTCAGTTTCCCACCTTTCGCGCCTCACCCCTGCTGTAGTCTGTTTAATGCAACACCTCACATTCAGACCACAGCACCACCGGCCAGATAAGCCAGGAATGCGGGCGTTCTGCCCTGAGCGGTGGGCGTCCTTCCCTCTGCCTTCCTCCCCAGGCTCAGACCTCACTCTCTCCGGCTTGTCTTGGAAGCTCTCCCCACCCACTGCCCCCCCCCCCCCCCGCCCGCATGTTGAATAGCTGTGCTGTGGTCGTCCTGTGCACAGACACGAGGGTTCCACTTCTCCTGTTCGGAGGTCAGCGTGGCCCTGTGACTCGCTGTGCACAAGGGAAGCGAGGGGGATGTCGCATCTGGCTCAGAGCTTCGGGAGCCGCCTTGCGCCTTGTGCGTTTCCCCTTCCGCTCTGGCGTAGTGACGGGCGCTACTTGAGACAGCAGTTGTTCTGTCTTTCTAGGTCTCTGAGAGACTTCAGTGAGCAGAGGCCCACCCCCAACCCACGTGGGACAAGCAGCTAAGGAGGAGGTGCTGCTTGGTGGGGGGGGTGGCTGTTTATCTCAGCCTAGCGTGGCCCGTGGCCCGAGTGGGGCCCTGACTTTTCAGTTGTCCCAGAGCGCGCTTTCCCACGCAGGTGGCATCGGTGTAATGACTTCCCGGCTCGGCTGCATCTTCGGGAAGCAGCTTCCCCGGAGAGCAGGACCCGCCGCTATGCACCCCTCGTGCCGGGTCCAGGACGTGCGTGCCGGACTGCTGAAGCACACGGGACACGTGTGGTGAGAAGGGGTGGGAGGGTCCCCGCTGGTGGAGCTGGGAAGTAACAGTGCCAGGATTATAAATAGAAATAGCAGTTTCTGAGAGGAGGCTGATGTTGGAGTTCGGATTTCTTGAGCTCAGATGGGCGGCTATGCTTTGTCCCCCACAGGGGAATTAAGGTGTTCCGAGAAAATGTCTGCTGTCCTCTGTAGAACGTTCTTCCCTGCTGCGTGACCTTAGCCTCCCCCATCCTCGCCCCACCCTGTTCCGGGACATCTTCACACCTTCAGTCTTGAAGGTGGGTCTGCCTTGCCGGCTTGTGATCCCCAGCTACCCTCTCTTCGCCTCCCGGGTTCCCCAGAAGCAGCAGCAGGGCTGTGGTTGGCATCGAGCAGCCCGTGAGGATCCTGGTTACACAGGCCACAGGCCCCGCTGATTTCAACTAGCCCATGTGTCCACAAGTGCCTTCACCTGCTGCCTTTGCTCACTTGAATCGTGCTTTATGGTCCTCTGCTAAAGATGGCACAAAGGCTAATTACCTCATAATAGTTGTCCTTTAAAAACATTACGTTAAGAGCCACTTTATGCTTTGAATCCTGGCTTTTTCTTATCATCTGCATCTCTCTGCATAGCTATCCGCGTGGCAGAATTTTCTGCTTTCAACGAAGAATTCTTTTTTCTGATTTGCCAACTGGGGGAATGCTGCAGTTCGTTCTTATGACAATTATTTAAGCAGCCTAGTTGTTAGAAAACCTGAAGTGTTGCTGGTGTCCTTCCGTTCTTCTTCTCAAGCTAATATCATCACACCACTGTGGCTTGAGCAAATATGAGTGAGCTCCTATGCATTAAGGGTCAACCTATCCTGTGTCAGGTGAGCTAGGGTTCCCCCCCCCCCCGTAATATTTAATTCTTACAGCCACTCAAGATGGTAGAAAAAGTATTCCCTTTCTTTGGTTGGGGAAACTGAGGCCCAGAGAGGAAAATACCTTTTCCATGGGCAAATAACTAAGGCAAGGACTAAATCCCAGTAGATCTGAACTCATTGCTTTGATCTTCCCTCACCATTCATTCATTTCCCTATGTCCCTGTTCATATGCTTTACGCTGGACTTCGGTTAAAAGCATTGAACTTGGTTTTTGTCCTCACCAGACCTCAGAATGTTTCTTAGGGATCTCTTCCATGAAGCATGTCCCAAACTACCCTCTTCTTGGCTGATTTTTAAGTTGCTAAAATAGTGTCTATCCCTAGCTGCCTGTGTCTCAGTGGGTTGGAAGTATTTGTCCCCGTATCTTTCCTCCTACACAGTGGGCCCCTGGCGGGTTAGAGGGGACCCATTTTCTTCCTGTGTCCCTGGACAATGCCAGGGAGAGCGCCAGTAAGCAGGAGGCCTGGTATCTGTGTCCTGAGTGGATGACCTGGACCCCTGGGTCGTGTCTGAGGGAAGAAGGAGGATAACAACGGTAAGAGGAAATCCTCTTGGAATCCAGTTTGGTGACTCACATTATTCAATGTCTTTGTCTCCACGACTCTAGCATTTGCAGACAAATTACGGAAAGCCAAAACCAGAAATCTCAGCATGATCTTCAAAGCCTCGTTTAATTTGAACCATTGTTCCTTGTCAAGCCTACTCTTTTTCCACGCACGTGGGACACTAATAAGCCTGCTGGTTTAGGTTTGATACCAGCGTGAAGTACAAAGGCCCACCTGCGTGTTCAGGGGAAGTGAAGGTGGTTGTTGAAGTCGAACGGGAACATGGCCGCAGTCAGTTTTGTTCTTTTGACGTCTCTGGAAACTCATCGTCTTAGAAGCATCCCATGGGCTGGCAGATTGCAGGGCCTCAACGAGTGTGTTGGCTTCTTTCCTGCATTAATGGCCTTGAAGGGGTGTTAGGGTAGCAGGGAGCCTCGAAAACCCAGTTCATCATCGGAGCTGTCACACAGGTGCATAACACACACACACACACACACACACACACACATGAACACACAAGCACTTGCAAACACTCATGCACACTCACACAGATTTGGGGCCACGGGTTCCTTTTGGGAGGAATTGCCTGGGGTGCCACGTGAGTGAACCCTACTCAGTCCCTGCAAATTCACCAGACACAGCTCCAGGCAGACTCCTGCTTCTCCTTCACTCCCTCCCCCACCAATGCCTTTGCTTTTTCCTTCTGGTTCACAAACAGTTGGAGAAAGAAAAACAGTTCATGGGACGTGGTCCTGCACTCCTACATCGTTTTTCATTGATCTTGAAACACAGACATAAACGATTTCTTTCTTTTTTTTTTTAAAGATTTTATTTATTTATTTGACAGAGAGCCAGCGAGAGAGGGAACACAAGCAGGGGGAGTGGGAGAGGAAGACGCAGGCTCCCAGAGGAGGAGCCCGATGTGGGGCTCGATCCCAGAACGCTGGGATCATGCCCTGAGCCGAAGGCAGACGCTTAATGACTGAGCCACCCAGGCATCCCCTGAGCCACCCAGGCGCCCCAAACTATTTCTAAATGTAGGTCTGTAACAGTTCTTATCTCATGACACATGAGCGTGGCCAAACTATTTTATGTATGATGCATGTGTGTGCAGGATTCTGCTGGCCGTGCGTCTTTCTGCTCCTCTAACAAGCAGCCTGTCCGCAGCTCCCTTCCAGACCTAAGCCCAGTGCATTCGCCACACCCTTGGTGCCTCTTTCTCCTCGATTTCCACCCCACCCCTGCACTCGGGCAGGTACCTGAGGTGTTCCCAGGAAGGGACGGGATGCTAACTTTGTCTCCAGTTCCAGTGCCTGGTACATAGCACGTCTATTTAGGTCTTGATTCTGAATTGTAGGTATTCTGGGCAGACTGACGCTTTGGTTTTCTCCCATCCTAATATTCTTCAGAGGTTACTTCTTCATTTATTTAGAGAGAGGCTGAGTGTTATATGTGGTAAGAACCAAGTAGTCGGACCTCCGTGGGGGCTCTCACCCTCCTCTGTTATCCCGAGCAATTCTGCTCACCCCCAAACTTCCATACCTCACTTAAGCAAGCAAAAGCCCGAAACTATCTCCATCCAGCCTGGAAGGTCATCAAGCTGACCCTTTGGGGTTGGGTAAAGGGAAACCGTAGCTCACTCCATGCAACTCTTCTGCCCCCACCCTGAAAAGAAGCTGAAGGGCTTCTTCTAACTGTATATTTTATTGTCACTGAGACACTTCATATCGTGCTCATTTCTACATTCTTGTTTTGTTCCAGTGATGGCTAAGCATTCTTTATAGTTTGTCCCCAAATCCAGCCGATCCACCTTTTAATCACATCTTAGGTTGAATTAATATTCATTGAAGGAATGCTGAATATGGTCTGAATAGAAGCAAGGCGGCAGGTGCCGTTAGGGAGATCTGACCCATGGGAACAGTCTTTTCCTGCTAGAAGCTCTCTTGTTTCCTATTATCCAAAAGACCTCAGCAGTATAGAAATTTAATATATGTGACTACCTTTACCCTATGAAATGTTAGATTGATTGCCCACACAAGTAACAAAACGATGTGGTTTACTTTCCATAGTAATCGTTTTGTTTGGCATTTGGCATAATAGTATCTTGCCATGACAAACAATTGCGTTTCTTGATTTCTCTAAAGCCTTCACAGTTTAGGGTAGATATAAGAGGGCAGAGGATCTTTGGATTTATGACCCGATTGTTTCTTGTTGTAAACAAGGCTTCGAGTATTTCTGCGTCCTCGCCAAGGTCACACAGAAGTCAGGACAGAACCTGGGGCTAGACCTCAGCTCCTGAAGCCCCAGCTCAGTATCCTGTTCACTTGTGTGCATAATTGACCTTTTCAAACAAAGAAGACTTTGTGGAGATGCATTGTATGTGCCCGGGATGATCCGTGTTGGCGGTATTGGCTACCCGAGTAGGACCTTTCTGGAGCAATGGAAGCTGGAGATCAGTGACAATAATGACATTTGATAAGGGTTTTCTTCTTAGCACTTTATATGCTGTATTTCCTTTAATCCCCATGACGATCTACAAAGTTAGTGCTGTTACCAACCCTACATGTCAGGTGACGAAACGAGGCCCACAGGGTCACATAACTTGTCTTTGGTCCCCCAGGGGGAGTAAGGGATGAGGCAGAATTCAAACCCACCCTTTTAACCACCAGCCTCCGCCTTCTGTCTGAGCTCTTATAATTCATCATGACGATTCCTGAACATCTTCCCCTAATGCCAGGTTGTTTTGGAAATTTTAAGTCATCAAAAATGAATAATATTTTAAAAGTAGAAAATAGAAATCCTATTTTGCATCAACATTCAGAAAGAATAAATGATCAGGCCGGTGCTGATTTAACTTAGCATGTAGTAGAATATTGAATCGGAAGATACTGGAACAAGATAACAAGAGATCACAGAGAAGGTTGTGTCAAGTGTGAGGTCTTGGTGTTCTTCCGGGTAGATTACACGGCGCTTCAGGAGTGAGATAATTAGACTGGTACTCCCTGTTTCAGTAAACTCCTCGTAGAGAAGGTAAAGCTCCAGTGAGAGGCAGAGGAGACACCGACTCATTTCGAGGAACCCAGAGGTTCAGAAAAAAAGAATATTCAACTTGATTGGTGGTTTTGAAGTTTGTCAAGTGAAGGATAGAAAGAAATCATAGTCGCGCATGTGTACATGTGTTTAGTGGAGGAAAAAGAAAAAAAATGTGTTCTTGCTTCATCCCATGCCATCACGCGAACGGGAAGGATTTAATTCAGGACAGGATGAAACACGGGCGACATCAAATCAAAACCAGCTACGGCAGCCCGATTTAATTGTCCCCACGCCCGTTCCCCCCTCAGCTCCTCCCGGGCAAGGCCGGCTGCCTCATTGATGTGCTGGTGTGTTTCCCGGTCCCTGTCAATGCCAAGTGCTCACTTAAATGTCTGTTTTTAAATGACCCTGTTAAACCAAGAACAGGCATATTCAAAAAGAAAGACAAAATCTTGGGCCAAACGTGAGCAGTAGCTTCCAAGATTTTCCATTAAGTCGCCCCAACTGGGAGCGTGTAAGTGATGTTGCTGGGATTCAGGCTCAGGACCTGACGCTTCCTTCCATCTCCACGGCTCTTTTCCCTCCCTGTCTTTCCAAATCCCTGAGCCCAAGCCTCTCTGGACACCACACCTGCTGGCTGGGGCAGCCTTAGACGGTCTGCCACCGTGTCCCACAGACGGCCCCTCCAAGCCAGCCCCAGCGAAGGAGCGGACCCCAAGTCTCCTCCCAGATGGGCGCCCGGACATCGGCTGTCTTTTCCGGGGGATCGTACAGGGGCTCCCCTGCTCTTCCTCCAGCCCTGGGCTGTCTCGTAGCTGCAGTCGGATCTGTGCTTATGCTGAACATAGTGGTCACTCTCCTTCCAAGTGTGTCTTCTACTTTACAGGGTGCTTTGAGGACAGAGGCTGGATTCTGTCTCTATCCCCCGTAACTCAGAACAATTTTAGAAACATTGCGGGTGCCTCGCGAAAGCGATCGCCTCTGTGCAGAGTCTGGACCTCAGGCATCACCCGTGTCTGCAGGCTTACCCATCAGTCTTCCCCACCCCCCACCTTCACCTTACTTGGCAACTAATACCTGTCTGGGACCTTCATAAAAATCAGAAGTTTTCACATAAATATCCACAGTTGAATCTGGAAAACTTTAAAGATCAGACATGCTAGTCCTTCATCTCCAACATCTGGGGAGTTGACAGCAGCGGCGTCCTTCAGATAGATCCATACACAGCTGCTTGCTGAAGTCCTCACCAGCCAGCCAGCTTTGACCTTAGATGTCACCTGTTACCCCAGAAAATACACAGCATTCTCAGGAAACCCTTTGTCTTTGCTTTTACCTGGAGTTGCTGTGTGTTCCTCGTCCTGGGCATCTGTAATGAAATGCAGAGACCACATGGCTGAAACAACAAGAAACATTTTCTCCCACTTTGTGGTGCTGTCTGGGAAGTCCAAGATCAAGATGCCCCGGGTTCAGCTCCTGCCGAGAGCTCTCTTCCTGCCTTGCAGGATGTGTCCTCACATGGCCGAGAGAGAGCCCTGGTCTCTCTTCTGCTTATCCCGTCTCTAATCCTGTCCTGGGTCCTTCCCTTATGACCTCATCTAGACCTAATTATCTTGTAGAATCCCCACCTCCAAATACCATCCCATTGTGGATTAAGGTTTTAACATACGAATTTTGAAGGAACACAGACATTCAGTCCAGAGAAGCAGGCTCAAGAAACGAGATAAATCCTCCCTCCACTTTGCTTGTCTAGGAGAAGAATTTCCTTTGGTTCGCTCATATTTATATTCAGCAGCAAAGTATTCTAAGGTTCTCTGCCCTCACACGAGGGAAGCACAGATCTCCACGTGTCTCGCGTCCAGTGGGGTGGGAATCAGGTGACCTGGATTTCCAATTCAGTTTAGGCTCTGTGTGCTTGACCTTGGGGTTCCCATGCTGCTCCTGCCTTACCTCCCCCTCCTGCGGGGATTAAGGATGAGACAAGATGATGACATGTGGCCCTTGGGCTTCTGATAGCCTGTGTGTCTTTGCTGGCTCTTTCTGGGGAAATGCTAGGGATTCGTGGCTGTTGGCCACCTGCAGGGTGTTGATGACTGTCGTCTGCCCAGCCGCAGAAGTGCCCACAGTCACATGGCCCCTGTGGGGAGGTTGGGTCACACCTGGAGCAGGGACCGAAGTGGCCCATCCCCAGGTACCCCAAGGCGGCGGGTCTCGGGTCTTCTGCCTGCTAGCACGGCCCCTTTTCCACCCCGCTGCACCGAGTAATAAGAGAGGCTCTGTCCGCCCTCCTGTCACAGAGCTCCTCGGAGCTGCCTGTGCCAGCGTGTCTCTGCTTCTAATGAAGGATTTATTTAGGTCACCGCTGCCTTCTGTGCACAGCCACGCAGATTAAACATGTCGAGGAGCTCCTCCTCCTCCTCCCCCACGGGGCCTCACCCCTGCCGCACACCTGGCCGCTTCTCCTTCCTGCAGGGGGCATTTACGGGGGACCCACCACGTGGCCCTTCACAGACAGAGAGCCTGGATCCTTTCTCCATGTCACTGTCCTTTCTTGCTTGAGCCTCCGTCTGGTTGAGTCACTGCAGTGCTTTGGACCGCGAGCAAGTGTGTTTGACTAATTATCATCCCCAGTCCCATTTATACCACAGCCGGCTTTTTTCTTTTTTCTTTTTTTTTTTTTTTAGGGACAAAAATAGCTAGCATGATTTGAGGGCTTGCCATGGGCCAGGCAATGTGGCAATACCTACAGCTTGCACATAGGCCGTTCTAGTTAATCCTCGCAATTAGTATATAGAGCCAATGCCTCCTAGCTGAGGCTCCAAGTTTCAATGCCGTCTTGTGGATTTGAAATTATAGAGCTGAGATTTGAGCCGGTGTTTTTGGCTCTAAATCCTTTGTTCATTCCAGTATGTCCCCTCCGCCCCCCTCTGCAGCTAATTCCACCTCTGCGCCCAGGCCAGTCCCTCTCTATTTTGTCTACCACAATGGTTACCAATCCTGGAATTAAAAACAAACTGCCCCAACAATAGGAAGAAACAAAAACCAAAGGAACATTGGCCGCCCTTGGCCCCAGGCCAAGGCGATCAGAGTCTGTCCCCGAATGAGCCCCGGGGATCTGGAACTCACCAGGTCCTTGCCATTCGGAGGGCTGAGGGTGGGCAGGCCAGTTCCCCCGGGAGCTTGTTAGAAACATAGGCTCTTAGGCCTCTCTCACCAGACCTCCTGGATTAGAATCTGCGTTTTGAACTAGATCTCCAGGGGACTGGTGTGCACGTCTGAGCTTGGAAAGCACTGTGCTAGGCAATCGCAATGCGGCCTCCAGAGCCCCTGGGTAGGGCGCTGAACTCACCCCCCACCTGCAGCTCCTCATCCAGACCCTTTGGCCCTGATCTCTCATCTCGTTTGGAGAAGGATGTTGTGCAGGTTGGCTTAGCATTGATCACCCTCATGGTATCACGGAATTCTCCGAGGCTCAGGAACAACAGTGAGATAGAAACCTTCTGGCCCCAAATCCCTGCCACACCATGCCGCCCTGCCTGACTTGTCCAGGTACTTCCTTCCTTCAGTCCTGCAGAATTCATTATCCAGCCTTTTGTAAATAGGGAAACTCCCAGCACTGCTGTGGATGCCAGGCAGCGTAGAAAGGCTGGAGGAGTCCGTGTTCAAAAAGTCCTCTTCTCTCTCAAGGGGAAAATGGGGCCAATTACACTTCCTTTCCCCAGACAGTGAATGTGACCCGGAGAAACTTATTTGCGTCATGTGGACTGACCTTGGGTCTTTTCTGCCCTGCACCCTTTCCCCCCATGTGAGGTAGGCCTCACAGCAATTTCCATAAGTAAAGCCAAACAAATGCAGTGTCAACATTTGTTGAAGAGTGTCATGTGCAGGCAATTTCAAGAAAATAAATATTTATGGAAGTCTTGAGATATCACTGTCCTTTCATAGACTGACAGGCACGAGCTGAATCTGTTTCCTCCCTCTTGGTTTCCAAGATGACCTGCCAACGATGGAAATTCGACATCACTGCAACGTGCCCTTAAGTAGTTGTTTAAAAGTGAAAGTGAAGGTGTTTTTGACTCCTAAAGAGGAACAAAAAAAGCATACACTGTTGATTGCTCAGAAGTTTGGTTGGATATGGAAATGACAGTTCTGTTGTGCTCACTGAGGTTTCAGTACATTCCAGAAAATCAAATCACTCAGCACCCTTGGATGCCTGTTTTTGTCTGGCAGTCTAATAGCTCTCATCCTTTCTCCTCTTCTCATCTTCCTGGGAAAGCTCCCCCCTCTGCCTGCAATGCACTCCCCACTGCCCACAGGGAGGCATTGCCATTCAAAGGAAAAGAAGCACGGGGGGCTTTAGAGATGGCCCATGGCATGTTCCTTCTCTCACTTCTTAGGTCTGTGACCATGAGAAGGTCATCGAACCTTAACAGGGGAGAAAGGCAGACCATTCTCATTTGTCGAATGTCTGCTGTGCTATATATTTGGCAAGGGTAATATTACTTAATGTTGATGGCATCCATGTGGAAGTACGTTTCGCCCATTTTGCAGACTGGCATGTTGAGCCCCACACAAGGAAGACACTTACCTGAGTTCAGACAGCTAGAAGAATACGAGCCTACATCTGCCCAACTGCAAAAGCGCCTTTGCTTTTCCACGACTATATGTTACCTTTTCATTGCTTCAAAGGAGGAAGATAAAATGAGAATAGCCACCTCTTCGTTCTGTTGCGACTATTAGAAGGGATCATTTATGCACTCGTGCTCGCCCCCTGGCCCACACTGGGCGCCCGATTCGTAATCTCCTCCTTTCCATCCCTTTCTTTAAATCCCTTAAACGACTTTGGTTGAGTGTTTCCAGCATCCCTGTTATCCTAGAGGAGCTTCTGGTCTGTGCCAGCTGTGCCACTAGTTTTTGTTGAAGGGCTGCAAGGCTGTCCTGCAGACAGAGGGATTGTAGGCAGTGCTATTTCTGATGCATTAAATTTACCGCTCGTGGAATATTCTAGTTATTTCCCTTTCTCCACGAATATGTTGCAGTGGTGGGACGGAGGGAATATATTGTAGTTAATTACATTTGAAATCTAGGTCATGATGTGAATTATGTAATAAGAAGACTTAAGGAGAAAATTAAAATATTTTGAAGGGTTATTTCGTGGTTTCCCCTCCTTTTTTTAATTAAAATATTTTCTAGACTCTCAGGTGGTTGTGTCCAGTCACCATTAGAAATCATGACATCTAGTTTCTGCCTGATTCTCTCGGATGAAGAGCTCACTATGTTTGATACAGTCTTTTTCATAGACAAACTGTTCAGGATGTCTTTCTATTGAATTAAAAGCCTTTCTCGGTACCTCGGGCCATTTGCTTAACCTTCCGCTACATTCGACATGTTCATTCAGCAAACAGGATCTCAAGCACCTACTGTGCACAGAAATCACGCCAGGCCCTGGGGGATGCAGCAGAGAGAGTCAGGACACTGTTGGGAGGCTCTGAAATTATCATTGTCGGGTGGAGGGGCAGACTGCAAACAGGCATATATAATTTTGGATAGTACATGAGGCATATAAAATGGGATGCTGGGAAAGAATGTGGTTAAAAGAGAACGGGTGGGCCCATGTTGTTGGGAAAGCCAGTGTTTGAAATAAAATCTGTATAACAGGAAAGAGCCAGCCCCAAAAAGCCTTAGACCCAGCATCCTGGAAAGAGGGAGCCGTGAATGCCAGGGCCCAGAGCTGGCACGAGCTCGGGGTGTTCAAAGAGACAGAAAGGTCAGCGAGGTGGGAAGTTGGCTTGAAGGAGCAGATTGAGGCCAGAGGGACAAGTAGTTCCCACCCTGGGGCATCCCTGGGCGTGGAAAGGAATTTGGATTTAATTTCAAGTGCAAGGGAACCTCCATCTGCAAAATGCTGTGAGCTGTCCCTGGGTCTCCCAGGCCTGGCATGTGGTCAGCACCTCCGGTGGGGCCCAAGGAAGCCTAGTGTCGCTGATGGGGAAGACTCTTGCTTTTTGAATTTTTGCAACTCAGGGCCTGGTTTAGCATTGCAGGACCAAGAAAACAGCATCCTTGATAAAAGGAAGTGAACAGAGAGGGAGCTAGATCTCTCTTTGGGACCTTTTAACCCACGTACAAAGGGAAAGGAAGGGTTTGTTTTGTTCATCCTTCCAAGAAATCCTGTCCCTCATCAAAGGATCGTTACCAGGCATGAATGTTCAACAGGACCAGAGACGTTCACCGTCAGGCCCAGGAACTAATTGTACCCCAACTCCAGGCATCGCCAAGGGGTGAAAGGGGCGGCAACGTCCCTGGCTTTGTCCGCTCAGACTGAGTTTGGATCCTAGTTCAGCCTCTACCTTTCTGGACAAACGCTGAATTTCTCTGAGCCTCACTTTCTTGTAGTGAGATCAGTTCTCCTGAGGACTTGCGATGAGCGTCACAGGGGCCCCGCGGGCAGACCTGATGTCTGCTCAGTAACAAATACTCCAGATGGGAGCTGCCATCATTGCTTGCGGTGAGGCAGCTGGCCTCGGTTGCAGGTGCTGTTGAACATTCTCTCCCGGCCCATGCCAGCTCAGGGCTCCAGGCTTCCAGAAGGTTCTATTTGGTCAATATTAACCTGTTTCGCTTCTGGGGAGAGGATGATCAGTTTGTCTTTGTGCTGCCTATAAGTTCAAACTTCCTAATTTGTGAGTGGGGTGGGGGGATCTGACTATTCAGAGAGCACTTTCCTCCCCTAAATTAAGAATTGCAACTCTGCTCAGCACTGGGTAGCTTCGTGCTTCCCCTTCAGCTGCCACCAGCCACACGTGGCCTTGAGATGTGCTGTCGGAGTAAATGGATACACACTGGATTCTGAAGACTTCAGAAAAAATGCAAAATATCCCCTTAATTTTATATAGGGATTATGTGTTGAAATGATATTGTTTTGGATCCTTGGGTCAAGATAAAAATATTTCTTTTTTTAATGTGGCTCCTGGGTCATTTGAACATTTATAATAAAAGCTATAATAATAGATGGCTTTGTCATAGGGTGAGATGTGACTGTCAGAGACACTTAGTAAAAAATAGATGGTGGTTCCTGTCGCCTTTAGGAGGGGGACTGTTGCCTCAATGAGCATCTCTAGATTGCCTATGAATAAGGGGATTTTCCTGGGAATGTAGTAAAAGTCCATGTTATACTTTGATTTCTATAATTCATTTATATATACTTTTATTTATATAATTCATTTATATAATTCATGGCTACTGTGGGGCAGGTGCTGCACTTGGCATTATGGAGGGGAGAAGGGATTGGTAGGAATGGAAAGTTAATCTTATAACTTAGTTAAAATGTCAGATAGGTAGCTTAAATTCAATAAATTTGGATCTTTGATAAATGAATCAGTGCATATCACATTCATATTTCCATTGTAGAGTGCTTATAGATACGTGTCACCTCATTTCAGTCTCAAGGAAACCATTTGAGGTGGGCAGACTTATGACCATTTTACAGATAAGGAAACTGAGGCTAAGAGCAGTTAAGCTGCTTTGACTGAAGTAAGACCCAGAGACAGGATTCCTGATCCCAGATCCTGAGTTACTCCTGTGAACTCCCCTACTGAATAGAACAGTGAATTCTGACCCCATGCTGTTCTGTCCCTACCCTTTGTGTCAGTGGATTCTGGACTCAGTGGCTTGGGACTTTGTCGTGGCTCGCTAGGTTTTTGAGGGTCTTCCTTCTTTAGGACCCCCAAATCTTTGCCCTTATTAGCCTGTGAGGGCCACACTCTAGGGAGACTGCAATAATAGCAGATAGATCATGGAAAGAACTGGAATTCTAGAGCTACAAGGTCTAGGCCTGGATTTTCTATGTGACCTCAGACAAGCCGTCTTGGGCCTCCTGGGCACGGCTCTCGTGTGCTCTGACGTCAGGATCAGTGTGGCTCCGGGGTCGTGGCTCACAGGTTCACCCGAGCTTAGGGTCATCTCTTTCCTGAGAGTGTTACGAAAAGGCCCAGAAATTCTGGCTGTGCCACTGAGGTCAAATTATCCAACTACCACAAGAGGAAGTTGGCTCGTAGTGACCACTGTGTGTGTGTGTGTGTGTGTGTGTGTGTGTGTGTGTAATATGTATTATACATATATTTAGATGTCCATATACGTGTGTATATATACATATGCATGTGTAAAACTTAACTAAAGATCGTACATATACACGCTATACATACGTATGTAACATACATATATGTATATAGCTCATACATATACATACTTTTCTCTATATATATAATATGTGTGTGTGAGACTTTAGCTAAGGTTTTTTCCTATATACCTCAAATATTTTTGGAACGTAGAAGGCTTTAGACATTGAATTCATTTTTAGAAAGCATTAAAGTAGAAGTGAGGAGCTTTTAAATTACTAGCTGCCCTTTTTTTTGTAAAAAGTGTATATATATACGTATATATATATAAGTTCTTCTCGGCTGTCTTTTGGTAATTCCCCTTTAGGAAAAAAAAAAACAACTCAGACGTGCACTGTACTAATCAGGGTGCCTCCTAATAGAGTAGCAAAAGCGTGACTAGTTAGACCAGATGGATTTCAGACCTGGCCTCTGATTCTGTACCTTACGTGTTGAAGGATTGGGATCCCTGGTTGCTTTCTGAGTCTGAATGCAGAGCTCAGAGATGGGGTCAGCAATACTCCTCATTGAGAATAGAGTGATATAGGGGAGCCTGGGGGACTCAGTCGGTTAAGCATCGGACTCTTAATTCAGCTCAGGTCATGATCTCAGCATCATGAAATCGAGCCCCCTGTCTACACCTCGTGGGGAGCCTGCTTAACATTCTCTCTCTCCCTCTCCCTCTGCCCCCCCTCACCTCGGTCTCTTTCTCCCACCTCTTAAAAAAAAAGTAGAGTGATCTAGCATGGACTTCACCTGCCTCATACAAGAGCACACACGTGCACAGACATACCCAAGCAAGCACATGCACAGGCGAACACGCACACCCCTGAAGCATGTAAAAGGCAGGTGCAACGGCATCGTTTGGTCAACCCATACGGGTCAGACCCACACCGAGGAGGAGATGAAATTTGCCTGAAACATACTAAGACATTCGACTGAGTAAGGGAAGCTTCCATTAAATTGAGCTCATTCAGTAGAACACTTTGGACCACATCTTGATCCGTCATCCGTCCTTTTTTTTTTTTCTACATAGTTATGTCCACTGATCTTACAAGTCCCTTCTCCAATTCTGTGATTCTCTCAAAATGTCCAGTTTTTCATTGCTTTTTTACATTACAACATTTGAATAGACATTTTTCAAAGCAGCTAATACAGTTGATATCCGACAGAGGTGGTGCAATTGGTTTGATTATAAGAAATGGAAGACCATAAAAATTCTTCGTTTATACATTCTGAACAAGTTTTAAACTAATAAAGTGAATTTTAAACCTGGCATAAAGAAGACGATGGGCCCTCTTGATGGAGAACATTCTCATTGGCTCTTTAAAGCCCACAGTCCCCAAGGCAGGCCTGTCACTCACCCGTCCCTGTGTTCGGACAGATGACTTACAAGAACTTCCAACAGCCTCTTTCTGGGAGACGGTCAAACAGCTCTTGATGACTGTCGTTTATCAGTTCCCTGAAACATGGACATGACTCCTCTGTCCTTGGGAACCCCCTGCCCTTGTGGGACTTCAATGCCTAAATGTTATAAATTTCAGATAGGTGAAGAGGAGAAGGTATAAAGGAGGCAGTTTGTGGAAAGAGCCCTGCGTTCAGAGTTCTGATTTTGGGCTCCGAATTTTGAAGTGGACTACATTCTCATGTCCTTGGGCAAGACTCCTGCCTGTACCCATCCCGCTTGCTACGTGCACTGTAGGGTCACAGTGCCCATCGACTGAGCAGACTGCGAAACCACTTCATGAGTCCTACGGCCTTGCACACGGGGAGGGGTTTTGCTTTCTAGCCACCTCCCCTGTTTGTCCTCTAGGCTCACTTCAAACACCTTCTTTACCATGAAGCCATCCCAAGTTGTTCCAGGCGAGATGAGTAAACATGTGTCCTCATATTAGCCTGCCTAAACCGTAGTCAGGGCGTATAGAGCACGGATGCCTGCAGCCACGTGAGATCATTTCACCTTAGCCACATTATTCTGCAGTACCAACCACCCAGACCCCACCAGCTCGCAGCCAGAGTGATGCATTCTCTCACAAGCCGGGATGGCCGTGTTGCTCACAGTGGACTTGCG
The DNA here is from genome assembly GCF_023065955.2 of Ursus arctos. Taxonomy (NCBI): domain Eukaryota; kingdom Metazoa; phylum Chordata; class Mammalia; order Carnivora; family Ursidae; genus Ursus; species Ursus arctos. The sequence continues at coordinate 7,807,401 of NW_026623111.1, read as the reverse complement.
TGGTGCTCTGCTGTACAGGTCTCTCACCTTCCTCTGGAGCCCAGCGGCTGGCCCAGCACCTTCTGCTCACGGTCATGGGAGAAGTGCAAGTGGGCAAGTGCAAACACAGAAAGCTTCTCGAGGCCGAGGCTGGGAACTGGCACCTTGTCATTTCCACTCACAGGTCATTGGCCAACCCCAGGTCAAATCGCTGGGGAGCACACACACTCCACAGTGAGGCCGTAGCAAGAATTGGATGCAGGGAGGAGTAAAGACCGGGGGTGAATCAATTCAGTCTTTCATACAGGTTCAGGAGCCCCTGCTGGGTGCTGGGGGACAGGAACACCATCTGCTTCTATGTCAGCAGCCCCTCTGCCTGGGGCTGCCGGGTAGTAGGTATTTCAGTGATGCTTGCTGAGGTCCAAAAGACCTTTCCCACCCTTTCATTTACAGCAGAGGTTGGCACAGTCTGACCGCAGCGCCAAATCTGTGCATGTTTTTGTGCACACAGGAGCTGAACGTATGAATTGTTGAGAAAATCGAAAGAAAATCGTATTTAATGATGCATGAAAATTATATGAAATTCAGATTTCAGTATCCATAAGTAAAGTTTTATTGGAACACAACCGCACCCATTCCTCTGTGTGCTGTCTGAGGCCACCTGAGCAAAACAGTATACTTGGAGTTGCCATAGAGACTGTGTCCCGCAAAGCCTAAAACATTTCCTGTCTGGCCCTGTACAGAAAATGTTTGCCACCCCCTGCACCGTAGGGTAAAGAAACGCAGAGAGCCCCAGAGAGGCGACTGCCGTTCCCAAGACTACAGCGTTGTCGGCTCCAGGCAGCCCTGTATGTATTTGGGGTTAACATCTTCCCCCTTTGTTTCCTAGTAATTGGCGGCCTGCGACACCCATGTGCCACTGATCAGGAGGCAGTCCCCGCGGCAGCGCTTCATGACCCAGCGGCACCGGGCCCAGTGAAGCCACCATGGTGTCCAGCACGGCCGCGCTGCTCCTGGGCGCGGTGCTGCTGGTGGCCGAGCTCCAGCTAGTGCCTTCCCGCCCCGCCGCGCCAGGGGCCGAGCCGGGCCAGCCGGAGCTCGCGCGCAGAGCGGCCACTCTCCAAGGCGAGGGCCGGGAAGGCGCGGCCCCTAACGGCTCGGCCCAGCAGCTGCCGCAGACCATCATCATCGGAGTGCGCAAGGGCGGCACGCGCGCGCTGCTGGAGATGCTCAGCCTGCACCCCGACGTGGCGGCTGCCGAGAACGAGGTCCACTTCTTCGACTGGGAGGAGCACTACAGCCAAGGCCTGGGCTGGTACCTGGGCCAGATGCCCTTCTCGTCGCCGCACCAGCTCACGGTGGAGAAGACCCCCGCGTACTTCACGTCGCCCAAAGTGCCTGAGCGCGTCCACAGCATGAACCCGGGCATCCGGCTGCTGCTTATCCTGCGGGACCCGTCCGAGCGCGTGCTGTCCGACTACACCCAAGTGTTCTACAACCACGTGCAGAAGCACAAGCCCTACCCGTCCATCGAGGAGTTCCTGGTGCGCGACGGCCGGCTCAACGTGGGCTACAAGGCGCTCAACCGCAGCCTCTACCACGTGCACTTGCAGAACTGGCTGCGCTTCTTCCCGCTGCGCCGCATCCACATCGTCGACGGCGACCGCCTCATCAGGGACCCTTTCCCCGAGATCCAGCAGGTCGAGCGGTTCCTGGAGCTGTCGCCGCAGATCAACGCCTCGAACTTCTACTTTAACAAAACCAAGGGCTTTTACTGCCTGCGCGACGGCGGCCGGGACCGCTGCTTGCACGAGTCCAAAGGCCGGGCGCACCCCCAAGTCGACCCCAGACTCCTCAATAAACTGCACGAATATTTTCATGAGCCAAATAAGAAATTCTTCGAGCTCGTGGGCAGGACATTTGACTGGCACTGATTTGCAATAAGCTAGGCTCGGGACCTTTCCTGTTGTAAGTTCTGGTGTACATCTGGGGGAGGAAAAAAAAAAAGAATTTTAAAAGGGCATTTAAGCTATAATTTATTTGTAAAATCCATAAATTACTTCTGTACAGTATTAGATTCACAATTGCCATATATACTAGTTATATTTTTCTACTTGGTAAATTGAGGGCATTTTGTATTGTTTTTCATGGTTGTTAACATTGCGTAATATGTCTCTATATGAAGGAACTAAAATATTTCACTGCAAAAAAGAAAAAAGAAAAAAAAAAAAAGTCCTGGAGACCCTGTCGTTTTTGTATATAATTAACTTGCCCCCGACTCAAAATAGCTGTCTGTGTTATACTCATTGCAAAATCTATATTCCTTTGTTACTTTAAAAAGAAATGTTTTTCATGGCTATTATGCTTCTCTCTTGCCCTCTCCTTTCTTCATTGTTCATTTTAATTTTTAATGTCTCTGTGGTCATCAGATTTATTTTTTACTTGCATTGTGAGATTTGTCTTCACTGAGATCCCCTATTATTCTGGAGGTAGAAGGTTCACCCATTCCCGACTTCAGCGGGTCCCTGAGCGTGGATGTTAAAAAGCCCAGTAAACTCAGAGTGGACAAAGCAATATTCAGACTGGAGAAGTAGTTTATACTAGCAAGAAGCTCCCTTGTCACGCATCTTTGCCTCGAAGAGTGCTTGCATACATTTCTGATCTCAGCAATGGGCAAAACCTACAATAATGGGGGTGAAACCACTGGCCTTCAGAATGGTCTCGGGGCTGTGTACTTTGCCCCAGGTGGCAACGGGTCTCTGGAAACCCACTTAGAAAAGAGAAGTTGCAAACTGTGTGTGTTCCCACTGTGTAGATTTTTGTGGAAAGCCGACGCATGGTGTAGACAGACTTTTGCTCAGTCTCTTTATCTATTTCCTGAAAGATCCATATGCATTTATAGACACATACTCCGTATGCACTGAGACATAAATATGTGTGTGTTTTAAAATCAACTCTGAATGTGTAGTCCTGAAATGGAAAGGAAATTTAAACTCCCAGGGGTCAGACTTGCAAAGAGAAAAGCACAACGTGGAGGGAGAGAGAGAGAGAGGGAGAGAGGCCTGATTTCAGTTTCACTTCCACTCCTTGTTGGAGGTGGCCATGCAGGCCCCCTGAGTCTTGGTTTTCTCAGGCATTCTTTCTCACTCAGCCTTTTACAGCATTAAATACACTGGATGTGTTTTCTTATCATGAAAACAAAACATAATCATTATGTAAAACAAACAAACAAAATACGAAGAGCAAAATAAACCCGTTTCCTGACAGAGTTTATATTTAAGGCAGAGGAGTGAAATGGACATTATATATAAGAACTCATTGACAATGCCCCCAAACAACCCCAGGAAGTAGGAATTATTATGGCGAGTTCAAGGAGGAAGAAATAGGCACCGGGAAGATAAGGAACTTGCCAAGGTCACACTGACTTCTCGCCAGGGCTCGGAGCCCACTCAGAGCCAAAGCAGAGATTGTGGTGTTATGGTTTGATCCTACCCTACGCTTTTTGAACTCAAAAGGAAAGGCCCAGACTCAGAGGCCCTTCTTCCTGACTTAACCTGACAGATTCCCTCCCTGGTGCCAAATGTCTTCCACCTACAGGTGTGCCTGAGCCGAAGGAGAGGGGCAAGTCAGGGCCTGCGCTTTTCTCCGAGGTGCTATCGGGGAAGTGAGTCACCTTGGTCAGAGGCAGCAGCTCTAGCCTGGCTTGACCTTGGCGTGGCCCAGGCCCCACCCCTAGCCATGCAAAGACAGCAGGAAGAAGGCCTCCCACCTCCGAACACGTTAAGGTTGCGTTACACAGCCAACTCCCCAGAGGGTGTGGCCAAAATATTTATAGCAGGCTTCCGGTAGACATGGCACTTTGCAATCTGGAGACTGCTCTCCTCTGCACACACCGTGGATCTTGCTTCATCACACTCATTAAGAGCTGAAGAGAGGAGAGGCCCAGAGAGGTTAAAGTGAGTTTCCGGGATTGCCCAGGAATTTGGAGCGGAGACTCCAATGGGAGACTCCTGACTTTCCAAAGAATATTTCTTTGCAAAATACCCAGGGATGCCTGTGCCTTAATGGGGATGTGGTACTTGAAGCATGCAGTGTTGGGGTCAGAGGTGGTGGGCAGGAATGGAGGAAGGAAGGACTGAGCACTGGGGACATGACCTAGTGGCTGGGGATAGCACAGTTCCTGGGATCCTGGTAGGAGTGGTCCAGTGTAAAGTGATAAGTCAGTATAAATTCAATAATTGTTGATTTGTGGTGTGGGTCTTGACTGAGGATGTGTTCATGGAAGTCTACATGGGCAAACGGGTCAGGGGTTCTAGTGGTTTTCTGTTACTCCATTTATGGCAAAAGCGCAGCCAGTCCTTCAGAAGATACAAGGAGTACTTGAACTCCAGTAGCCCAGGTATCTTGATTTCATCCAAGCACTCCCAGATTCAGAGAAGGCCCTGCGGTGGACCTGGGCCTGCCTTCCGAGGGGCACAAATGCAGTGACTCGGGAGCCAGATGGCACCTGATCCCTCTCCAAACACCATATCAATTCTATTAACACAGATGCCAACTAGAGGGGGTGAAGTTCCTGTCCCAATCAGCCTAGGGGCAGGGACGGCCTGGGAGCCTCCAGGTGGGGCATTCCAGAGACCCAGCTGGGACCAGCTGAGAGCAGAGTCTCAGCTATGGGTTTGGACTGTTCCCTGCACTTGATGCTTCTGAGTCGGGACAGCCCCTGCCCCCTCCCTTCCTCCAGGAATCAGGTAGTGCTGAAATCCCACTGACACTATCTAGTTACCGGCTCACAGCCTAACAATGTGCTAGTTGAGCACGAATGACGATGTGCCTCTGAGCACCGGGTGGCTTGCTCTTTCAGTCCTGGGATGCTATTACTCAGCTGAAGGGAGACGTAGGGCAGAAGAGTCCAACGCGCAGGGTGACCACTCCTTAAAGAGGTGGAATCCGAGATCACCACCAAGATCACCACAGAGGTGGTCACTATAGTATTTTTCCTTTGAGCCCTACTAGGTGCTTAGCATGGTGTTAGGCCCTCAGGAGTGTAAAAGAAAACACAACAGGGAACTAATAGGCACTGACTCTTCTGGATCTACATAAAAAGCATGGAGGGGCCAGGAAGGCAAGGGAATGACGCTTCCCTGTGCTTGGGCTGGCCATAGCAGCATGCTCTGTACTTTCTCGTGTCATCTGGGAACGTCCCTGGGAGGAGTCTGCTGTGGAGAGAAGGAAACTGAGACGGAAGAAATGGACCTGCCCTCCTTGTTTGAGAAGAAAGAGCTATCATTCCATCCAGGGGGATAGTTGCCCCCGAGATGGGGAACGTGGCACTGAGGGGCACAAAGAGAAGGTGAGAGAAAGCAGAGGCGTCTCTCAAAATGCCACTGCTCAGGAGTAGGAAGAGAAGGATCTCCCCAAAGGGCATGATCACTTAACTCCCGGGCCACAGGACCCTGTTCGTTCCATGGAAAAGCTTCTTGGAGGAATTGCCATGATGCTGGGGAGTGGAAGACAAAGGATGTAACCAGGGCATTCTGGACAAGGGTAGCTGGAGGAACCAAGACAGTGGTGACGGGGAGGGGAAAGGAAGAAGGGGATGCAGGCAACAGACTTTAAACACATCGAGAATTTGCTATGCGACAGACACTTGTGGCCTTGACAGCTACTTGCCAAGTGGTGAGAGCTTTCTTAGCAAGCACCCGGGTATCTGTCACAGAAAAATAACTAACCTTTATTGCACACTCACTGGGTGCTTAGTGTTTTAAACATGTTGCTTCTAATCCACGTGACAATTCTGAGAAGTAGGAAATGGCATGATGCTGATTTTACCGAGGAGGAAACTCAAACTCAGACCATAAAGGCTTGCCCCGGATGCTAGAGCCAGTGACCTTACAACGGGAACTTCGTCTCCGATGCTCTGCTACTTTGCGGTCCCTGCAATCTTGGGTGAGGGGAGGGAGAAGTGAAGCATAAACATCTGTTAAACAGAGCGGAGCATGTAAGAGAAATGATGGGCACCCTGGATGTGAGGATGTGCAGATAGGCATACCAGACGGTCTTCAAGCGAACGAGTGGTCGGGGACTTGATGCAACAGGCACCTGATAAAGCAGGCTCGTTCCCGGCAGACCTTCATGTAGGAAGTCTGCGCTCGCGCTAGCCGGGGGCAATGCAGCGGAGCTCTCCACGTGGCAAACAAGGGGCGAGGACCAAACGCTCCACAGAACTCTGAGCTGCGTGGCTGAAATATGCAGATGTAGGGCATGGCCTTGGTTCTTCAATTCATGCTCCTATCAATACCTTTACTCCTTTTCCTCCAAATTCCCCTGTTGGGTCACCTGAGAGAAAAAGCATTTAGAGCCAGGAGTCCTGGGTGTGTATCCCCACTTTGCCAGTTATTGGGCATGTGGCCTTGGGTTCAAATTCTCAGAACCTCATCATTCTTCTCAATATAAGTGGGCCGATATTTACTTAATTCTGTTTTGGGGGAATTCAATGAGATAAAGCAGGTAAAAAACTATAAACTCTGTGAGGATATGGCTTAGTGGTTAAAAGCATTTAGGATTTTAGGAAACAGACCCAAACTGGTTTCGAACCGGTCTGCAGACACCCACTGCCTTGGCCTCCCTATCGGCTTCCAGCTATGCAACTGTAGCCACCGCGGTTAGCACCCCACCCAGATCCCATTACTAGGAAGTCTCCCACCTCCAGCTACCGAAAGAGTTGGCTGCTGAGGGCTCACCCTGCCCTGCTTTCTGGAGGATTTCCCTGAGTTGAGGAGTTGCCTTACCTGGAGATGCCTGGGGAGTTGAGCTCCCTCAGCTTCCCTGATTTCTTGGGGGTTGCCTGTGACTAATGATGGATGGAGGTGGAAAGGCAGTAGGGTTGAGGGATAACTGCCCAGCCTGCTGGTCCCGGAGCAGAATGACCTCTGTGGTACAAGCCATGCTCCAGAACTCCTTGAGGTGCCAGGTCAACTCCAGACTTCTCCAGAAACCACACTTTGCTTAGCTTCTTTCCCTACTCTGTCCTGTGTCCTTCATTGCCTTACGCACTTCTTCTGTAATCCCATTCTCAGCAGGCAATTGCCCAAGAATACAGGGATCCTCACCCTAGGCTTTGCTTCTAAGGCTTCCATCTAGTTGATAATAGTCAACTTGCAGAAATGTTTTAGCCTCTCTGTACTTCACGTGGGTGATATGACCAACCCACAGGAGTCTGATAATTCTTCCAGTTAAACAAGAGACGAGAAGGAATGAGCCTATCTTATTGGCTGATACACAAAAATGCTGAATATAATAGTAGATGCAATCATTATCAAGTAATGGGTCTCTTTTGTTGGCTTATCAGACTATTAAAATAATGTTAATGCCTCAATACCAAGCATAAAGTCCACCTTCCCGGAAACTTCCTTGTTCTCACAAATACGAAGGCCCTGCTCCATCTTACTTATGCTATAGGGCTTTGTATCTCTACTGTTCATCAAATATTTCATGTGGAGCTTGTGCATAGATGCCCCTTCCTCTTGATTGCAACACCCTGGCACCTAACACAGGGCCTGGCACATGGCAGATAGGAAATACTTGTTTGTAGACTGAACTGTAACTCCAGTCCAGGAGCCCAGCTGCTGTGAAAACCTCTTCTCTCATATATCCCTGCTTTGTAGTCTGGCTGGCCTCCTGGAAACACCTTCTCCAGTGCTTCACAATATACTGCCTCATTTAATCCTAACAAATCTCTGAGCAAAGAATCAATCCAGGTTCCATATTTTTTGCTGACCATCATATCCCCAGCAAATAGGGCAATGCTTGACAGAGAAGGTACAAATATTTACCAACTAAATGACTTACGGAGGTTCCCAGACTCTTGCCGCTATGCCATACTATACAACGTGTCCTGACTATTGCACTAATGGAGAACCTAGTATTCTCCAAGGCAACCCACTACATCTCCAAACTGGCTATTAAATTCACACTTTCTGTACCTAAACTTCTACTCCCTAGCTTTCTCCCATGGATATGAGTTCTACTACAGGGTATCGTGAAGAACAAGTCTCATACCACGTTGTCATGTCGGCACGCTGGAAAGAAAGAACACCGGCCTTGGATTCTAAAGACCTGAACTTAGGGGTTTGGCTCAGCCTTTTCCATAGCTATGTGATGTTGGTTTCCTCGATTCTCTGAATTTCTGGTACTTATCTGTAAAACAGGATAAATGATGCCTTCTTTGTGAAGATTCTATTACATGGCTGGTGGACAATGTAAAAATAAAAGAGATCCTAATTCTATAAATACTCTTTTAATATTGCAAAGTAACTCCGCTCTCGTGATAGGTGTCATCCCCTCTAGAGGGCAATGGGATAATAGCTGAGTGTTTACTAAAAACTAGGTAGGTATTATCTCATTTAATCTTCACATCAGTCTATGAGACAGGTACTACTATTAACCTTTTATGGATGGGGAGTCCAAGACACAGAGATATTAAATGCCGCATGGCTAGTAAATAGTAGAGCCAGATTTGTTTCCTGGGGAGTCTGTCTTCCCAGCGAGCCTATATTACCTCCAGGCTACTTTCTCTTTCAATGCAAAAGAGACCTTCTTCTCCAACATATCTGTCCATGGAAAGTGCTAGAGCACAAAGCAGGCAAAAATAGAAATCAGGAACTTAAGACAAATACCAGCCAAACACTATAGCAGGCAGAATTCACAAATGGCTCTCCTATGCTCCCCGCCCTTGCTGAACACACCCTGTCTAGCCCTTACCCCTTGGAAGTTCACAGGACTTGCAAATAAGATGGGATATCTACTCTCTTAATTAGGTTACTTGATATGGCAAAGACAACAGGGTATGACCATATATGATACGTGAGACGGACAGTGGACTGGAGAGACAGTCTCCTACTGGCTTTGAAGAAGTCACCTACCATGTTGCAAGAGGTGTAGGAGGGGGGGTCAGTGTAGCCAGGGACTGTAGGGGCCAGTAATGCTGAGAGTACTTCACCTCCATGCCCCTCATCCCCCGTACCAGCCAACATCCAGCAAGAAAACAAAGCCTGCAGCCCCACCTTTGCGAAGAACTCCATATTCCAATAGCCTGGAAGCTTGGAGGAGGGGCCCCAAGCTCCAGATGACAGAGCACCTGGCTGAAACATTACGGGCTGCCTGGTGAGGTGGAAGCAAAGCTAGCTAGGACTCGTTCCAACTCCTGCCCCGTGGAAAGCGAGGTGCTACACGTATGTTGGTTTACACTGCTCAGTTTGCGGCCATTTGTTATGTGTAGGTAACTAATGCAAAGACAAGGCTACCTTCTTGCCATTCATCTTGGCTTAAGCTCACCTTTTTAATGATCTCTCTTGAAAATAAACCCACCCCAGAGTTGTTACCCAAGGAATACATGTCAATCGTATGACAACCGGATCCTTCAAGTAAGACTATTCAGGGGTAATCATTGTCCACGTCTCGGTTTGTATGGCTCCAAATTTTTCCAACTCATAAATGTGTGTGTATCTGTGCATGTGTATTAAAATCAAGTTGCATCTTTTTGATAACTCACCCAAAAACTGGAGGAAAAAAAAAAAGACAGTTGATATCTGTTGATGCAGTTCAAAGGGAACTTAGAAGTCATTTAAGCCAATCTTCTTGGTTTATGGATGAAGAATATGAGGGTGTGGAGAAATAGTCACTGGTCACACTCACAGGGTTAATAGCAAAAACCAGACAAGCACTCAGATCAACTTCCTGGTGCCTGTCCCATCACTTGTCTAACTCCCCACCTGACAGTTCGCACCCCGGGTGGAAGATAGTGCCTCACACGGTCATTTGCATAAAGAAAATGTCTAGTCGATAGTGGTCTAAGGAAGCTACAGTCCTCATTCAGTCATGTGTTTGGTGCAGTGGGAAAAGCAACAAGAACGAAAGGGACCTGGCTCTCCAGTCACCCCCGGCTGTGTAACAAACCACCCCCAAAATGTAGTCCTTTGATGCAACAATCTATTCTCTGTCCTAGTTCTGGGGGTGCTCTGGGAACAGGTGGGCAGGTCTCACTCAGGTGCTCCCCTGTAGTCAGGCAGTGACTAGGACCGACGTTGGCTGAAGGCTGGCCTGGCTTGTATGTCCAAGGGGCTTCCTTCATTGCACGGTTGAGGTCTCAGTTGGGATGACTGCAGCACCTGGGGCTGCCTAGGCCCCACTGTCACTCTCTCTCCAGGTGGCCAGCTTGGGCTTCCTTGCAGCACGGTAGACTGAGGGTCATTGGTGGGACTTCTTACATGGCAGTTGGCAGTCCCGAGAGTGAGTGCTCCAAACGACCATGGCCAAAGTGGCAAGGCTTCCATATCAAACGATTGCCACATCCTATTGTTTCAATAGGGTCAGCCCAGATTCAGCGTGGGAAAGGACTACAGAGGAGCTGAATAATAGGGGGTGTGGTTCTCAGGGGGCCCTCTTTGGAGGCTAGTTACCATACTTGGTTGTTCCTTGACAATAAAATGGACAGAACACCTACCTAATGGATCTTTGGTCATACTTAAAAGGGAGATTAATATAGGTATAAGCTTTCATGAACCTCAGAGTCCATTATACTAATGTAAGGTGTCATTATCGTAAGTCCTTGGGCCTGCTATGTAATTTCAACTATTTTGACCTAAGGCATTTGACTATTTTCAGTCCAATCTTTTGATCATATGTGATGGCGATTAAAAGCATAAATCATTCGTTCCATAAGTAGGATGCAGGCATCAACAGTGTGTTGCTTTCGCTGTATTTTGACAGAGCCCAGCCAAACCATCTGAGAAAAAAGGATATGCTCAGAACAGACTGTGGACTGGGGTCGGCATGGAGAACTTTGTCTTACGTGGGTGCAAACCCTGGCAGACCTACAAGACCTCTTAGGTAATTTGTCAAACATGAGAGAATGTTGCTGAGATATTTAACACTGCATGTTAAAAGCTGTACACAGCATTTAAAAAAGAATGCATGGCAGACTCCATTTCCACTTTCCTTAATTTGGAAGTTCTATCTTTAGTAGCAATTTGCATTTTCCACACAATTAAAGACTGTACCTAGTTCTGATTTGCACTTCAAGTATCCAATTCAGCTGTGATTTACATTTTTTTTCCCTCTATTTATCTGTTTATCTGCTTCCCAGTAAGAATGCTGGGCTTCTCAAGCTTGCCATAATCACTTAAAATGTGCGGAACTCTGGACAAATTTGATTAACCATCTAAGAGGGTCAGTTTGCTCATATATTAAGTGGGAATAAGATTTTATTTAAGGAATTGCTATGCATCTTAAAGGCCGTGAGCATATCCAGGGGCAGCGGAGGCATTTGATACATGTGCATTCATTGTTCTTTTAATCCACCCTTTGTGGGCCTGTCCAAAGGATCGGTGAATACAAACTCACTGCTGGTGGTAGCATCATCCATCGGTTATCACCTTCCATCGTGAACACCAAAACCGACACAGCAAAGTCAATGAGTTTTTCTGTGCCTCTAAAAATAAACAATCATATACACCCAGACTACGGACAAACAGACACAATGTTTGAGACAATTACCCAGATAGTAAAGGTCTGTTCATTTTCTTGAAATATTCAAATAATGAGGAAGAAAAGTTTGAACGGTCTTTTTGCTTCTTTCTTCTCTATACATGACATATGCAGATTAAAGGTAATATAAAAATAAAATTTCTTCCACTAAATAGTTTGGAAATCTACCAGTTTTGGTAGAGAAGTCTTTTAACTGGTTCCCAAAGACACAAAATGACTATTTTGTAATGAGCTCCCATATCTCCCATTTTTACCAAAATCACTCCTTTAAAATTCAGTTTCTCCACTTTCCTGATGTACAATGTCCTACCTGATTAGTTTTTTCCCCTTGGGGCAGGGTGGGGTGCGGATATGGCAACTTTGGAAAAGAAACCTAAAGGGTTCTAATAGTCAAGGGATATTATAGCCATGCCCACCTATTTGTTGGACTCCAATCTGTCAATCCCCAAAAGGCAGAACCAACTCAAGGGTTCACCAGGAGATGGCTGGATTAGAAATGTGGTCTGACCGTACAATGAAGCAGTATTCAGCCACGTAAAGGCAGGAAGGGGCATCCGGGTGGCTCAGTTGGTTAAGTGTCCAACTCTTGATTTTGGCTCAGTTCATGATCTTAGGGTCATGGGAAGGAGCCAAGCCCCGAGTAAGGCTCCACACTTAGCAAGGAGTCTGCTTGGGATTCTCTTTCTCCCTCTCTCTCTGCCCCTCCCTCCATGTGTGTGTGCGCTCTCTCTCTCTCTCAAATAAATAAATAAATAAATAAATAAATAAATAAATAAATCTCTTAAAAAACAAAACAAAGCACAACCCAGAAAGTTCTGACCGGTGCTAGGGCATGGACAAACCTGGAAAACATTATGCTAATTGACATAAACCAGACAGAAAAGGAAACATATTGTATGGTTCTAATTATATGGTAGATCTAGAATGGGCATATTCTTAGAAACGAAAAGTAAAGCAGAGGCTTTCAGGAGCTGGGGAGAGAGGAAGCAATGAAGAGCCATTGCTTAATAAGTGCAACGCTCCCGCTCAGGTTATGACAGTTTGGGAAACAGACAGGAGTGACAGATACACATTTTGTAATGTTATTGATGATTCTAAATTGCACACTTAAAATTTATATATATGTAATATTTAATAAAATATTACTTATATATATCAAAAAAGGAGAATAAAAATCCAATCTCAGACTGTATTTCACTGCAAACAAACCCAACCCCATTCTTGATTCATTGGCAGTATACGCAGAAGGACTTCCAGAGAAGTGCTAACTCTATGCCTCGTCATGGCACAACAATTCCAGCTTCCAACTGCTGCATTATTTGACAGTTTGGAGATGGGAAATAAACATGATAATGCAAAGCAGACCTAATTACACCCACGTTTTATGTGGCTAACTTGTGGCTTAGCTTCGAACCAAACCAGTCATTCACAGTCATCATTTAAACGTCTGTGCACAGTTTTCCAGTTCTCCCGCCCTGAGAAGGACATTATTGCCCGTGTAGATGGTGCTACTCCCATCTACCTGGGAAATGGTCAGCATCACAGCTGCAAGATATGTGACTCAGCAGTCAAATCGTCCCACAGTGACGACTAACCCATGGCCTTGTCAGTTCTGTTTGACAAAAATTCACCGTCACGGGTTGAGCTTAGCTGACCAAACTGCTTGAAATAAATGCTAAAATGATGAGGTCTTTAGTAAGCAAAGACAGATTAATATGCTTAACCTCTATTAAAAGTAACTGGGAAAAAATGAAGAAAAAACAAAGAAAAGAAGTAACTGAAAGGACAAATTAATGGCGGGAGGCACATTAAAAACACCAGGTTTTCTTGTTTTGTTTTGTTTTTATCCATCAGTCATATGGGCAAAGTGATTGAATAGGTATCATTATGTCTCATATACCAACTTCCCAGGTATTGAGTGGGAAAAAGTTAGAGCACTAGACATAGGACTGCTTTATATTTAACTTCATAGAGAGTTACTCATGCATGTCTTATAGAGAGAGAATTTGACACCATAGAGTTTATAGTGTGATGTCTATAATAGTTCAGCAATTCAAAAGAAGTCCTGGGCATGGGGGCATTTCTCCTAAGAGGGGTTTCTAGGTATAAAGGGTTCGAGGGATTTGGGGCTGGTTAAGGAAAAAGATTGTTTACTGAGTGACACTTGGACAGGGTAGCGTGGGGGGGAGTCACACAGCAGAAGCAAGGGGATCACCATCCAGAGAGGGAGGAGGGCGGGGGAACACGGGTGGGGGGAGACGGGGATCTGAATGGGGCTTAGGAGTCTAGGGGATGTCACTCGGCAGCATGGCCAGGAGTCTCCGAGTCCGAGAACTCTGAAGGGCAGCAGCGGCCTGGGGACTTGTAACTACAAGGCTGTCTCTTATCAAGGACTAACAGTTGCTGGGTGAGGGTTTCCAGGGTACATGGCTGGAAATCTGCTTGTTTGGGTTATGTTAAAAATAACTGGATGTGTATGAGTTAGGGGTCAGTATGCTTTTGAGCTAACGGGTCTCGGCCTGCCACGAAGAGGTCAACAATCCAGGTGCCAAAGCACACAGGCCATCTTTGGGTCATTGTTTATAACAGTAAGTCCCCAGAGTGTCTGCCTTGTATAGGAATGGGTTTTTCTCCTGTAAGTCGGCTTCTGTTAACCCAGAAGATCTGGCAAGGCGCTTGTACTAACTTCCTATCGACACTGACAGATGACTGTACACTTGACTAATGGCGTAAGACAGCACACGTTTATTATCTTACTTTTCTGGAACATGGAAGTCCAAAGTCAGTCTCAGGGAGCTAACATCAAAGTGTGGGGAAGGAGTTGTCCCTTCTGGAAATTCTAAGGGACAATCTTTTCCATTGTCCTTTCTAGCTTCTGGAGGCTATTCTCATTCATTGGCCAGTGGGCCCCCATCACCGCTCTTCTTCAGACCACTGCTTCCCTCTTATAAGGGCCCTTGTGGTTACATTGGCTCACCCAGATAACCCAGGGTAATCTCCCTACCTCAAAAGTCTTACCTTGATCCCATCAGCCAAGTCCCTGTGCTATGTAAGGTGCCATATTCACAGATTCCACACAGAATAGGGTGTGGACATTTTCGGGGGCCATTATTCAGTCTTTCACAGGGCTTTGGACAGAGCTCTGATGTGCCCCAACATGCAGACTTCAGATCTCTGAATGGTCTAAGGTTTAGACACAAGACAAAAGGAGGATCAATGGACTCTCTTCAAGGACCCTGGGTAGCCACACCCAAGGGCCTCTGGAAGGGAGAGCAGCTGTTTTGCAAATGGAGGTGGTGAGGATAGAATTCATGGTTTTAAGGGTTTTTTTCCAGTCTGGGGCTTCTTTCTGATTCTCAGCCCTGGGGCAGTTTGAGAGATGGGAGCTGGTAATGTCAGGCTAATGTTCACTCACTTTCCTTCCCAGACCATCCTGTCCTGTCTTCCCTTTTCAGTGTGGGTCTTTCTGTCTGCACTCTGAAATCCTACTGTATGGCCTTCTGGACATTCTTTCAACACATCGCAGGAGGCTTCTGATATATGCAAAACGGGGCAAATGGCTCAGACAGTCTTACAAGTGGGGAGGAGAAAGAGACGGAGAAGACCACAGTTCAACCTGCAAACCCTGCTGGAGTGGAGGATAGAGGACAGGGTCCAAAGGGGGCATGGTGGTCACCTAGACTAGGGAAGGTAGCATAGGACAGAGGATATTTGACCCAAGATTTGACGGATGGTCCTGGGTTTGCCTCCATCCCACTACGGGCCACAGTCCCCATTCTCCAGTAGATTCCTGAAGGTTGTCTTAAATTCCATGTCAGCTCCTCCATCAGAGTTCTAATGATGGCTTAGACAGACAAGGCACCAGGGAGCTTTTTCAAAAGTTTAACTAAGGAGGTGCCTGGGTGACTCAGTCGGTTAAGTGTCTGCCTTCGACTCAGGTCATGGTCCCAGAGTCCTGGTCTCTAGCCTTGCATCGGCTCCCTGCTCATGGGGAGCCTGCTTCTCCGTCTCCTCCCCACTTGTGCCCTCTCTCACTATCTCTCTCTCTCTCTCTCTCTCAAATAAATAAATAAATAAAATATTTAAAAAAAACGTTTAAGAAGATGCCACTTCCAACAGATTCTGAGTCACAGGGATGGGGCTGGGTTTTGAGAATTTGATTTTTTTTTTTTTTTTAACAACCACCAGTTATTCTGAAACACACAGAGTTATTCAATGTCATTCTCTGATTTGGATCTGAGGAGGGATACTCGAGAGTGTCTCCCACTTGACGGAGTTGGGGCAAGGCCCCATGTTGGTGGAATCACAGCCTGAGTCCAGCTGCTGGGTTCAAATCTCTGGGTTCAAAATTGTGTGTTTTCTGTTCATTCCTGAATCCTCAGGGCCTACTGCAGTGCCTGGTTTATGCTGTCATTACTTACTGAATGAATAAATGAATCATCTTTTTCATCTGGCACATAGACACAGGCAGAGAGAGAACAAGAAAGCAAACTTCAAAGATCAGCAAGAGACAGAGAGCTTGGGTGATGGGAAGCATCTCATGTTTCACCCTCCTGATTCTCTGTGGGCTGTGCTTTGTCGCTGTGGTCAGCTGTGGAAAGTGACGCTCAGAGACAGCGAATAACTTCCCCAAGGATGCGCAGCCAGACAGGGACAGAGTCGGCATTCTAATCCAGGTCTATTTGCTTTAGCGACCTCATCTGTTAAGAACGACACACACTTAGGTCGCCTGGGTGGCTCCTTCGGTTAAGCGTCCAACTCTTGATTTCAGCCCGGGTCATGATCTCAGGGTCATGAGATCCAGCCCCAAATCAAGTCAGGCTCTGCATTGACCGTGGAGCCTGCTGAAGATTCTCTCTCCCTCTCCCTCTGCTCCTCCCCTCCTCCACTAAAAAAAAAAAAAAGAAAGAAAGAAAGAAAAGAAAAAGAACAGCACAAATGTACTGATTATTGAGGAGAAAGAATAGTGAAGGATTGGTCAAGACCTCAGTCACACACGAAGTCTCTGGTCTGTGGACACCACCACATACTCCTGGAAAACTGATAGATGCTTGGATTTCTAAGCAGCTAGGGTTTAGATACCTGAAGAGATAAATCACTTCGGAGTTTATGAAAGAGGAGAAGAAGAAGAAGAAAGATGGAAAGAGGGGGGAGGGAGGAGGGAAGAAGTGGGGAGGGAAGGAGGAAGAAAAAAGAAAGTAACAAAGTAGGGCATCTGACTGACTTTTTGTTCACATCGGTGTTTCATCCTTGGCCAGCAATTATGCACTTGGAGTTGTTTCCCATCCTGGAGGGATTTCTCAATAGCCCCCTATGAAGGATTCCTCCAGCGGAGGTCCAAGACTCCTCCCAGCTGGGAGGCTGCCTTCCTTTCCCCGCGGTCCCCCTAAACCCTCTCCAGAGCCCTACATCTCTGGCCTTCGGCCAGGCACTCTGACAAGCACTGTTTTGTCAGCCCGGAGACCACGTACCTTTGTCCAGAGTGGCGGCAGACTCTCTGGTGCAAATCTGGGAGAGATCCTCGTCGGAGCTGGTGTTTCTCCGACAACATGGGCTGTGTAGGTCCTGCGCCAAGTTTCAGGTCATTTATTCACCGGCTCTGTGATTTGAGACAAATACCTCCACCTCTCCAAGGCTCAGATTTCCTTCTCTGAAAAAGGTCATAGAACTAGATATCTTGAAGGTCCTGGCAAGTAACACAATGTTGTAACCAAACCTAGGTGAGACAAGGAGGGGAGTTTTGTCTGTTCTCCCTCCTGTCTGTTTCGGTTTCCCTCCCTTCCTTCCTTCTTCTTTCTCTCTTTCCCTTTTCCTTTCTTTCTTCTTTTCCTTTTTGTCCTGTGCCAAGATTTTAAGTAACAGGCTGCTCTAGCCGAAATTAGTACCTTAATTTTTTTTTTTTTAATCATCTAGATAGGAGTCAGCTAAATGATCTCTGAAAAGCTGTGACCATTTTGTGATGCTCTCAGATGAGGAAACTTGAGCACTCCTTCACAGTCGCTCCCTCTGTCCTGAGAGCCTTCTATTTTTTTTTTTTTAAAGATTTTATTTCTTTATTTGACAGAGATAGAGACAGCCAGCAAGAGAGGGAACACAAGCAGGGGGAGTGGGAGAGGAAGAGGCAGGCTCATAGCGGAGGAGCCTGATGTGGGGCTCGATCCCAGAACGCCGGGATCACGCCTTGAGCCGAAGGCAGATGCTTAACTGCTGTGCCACCCAGGCGCCCCCCCTGAGAGCCTTCTATTGACAAATCTCATTCTCGAAATGTCACCCCCACCATCCAAAAGATTTAAGTGGAGGCTTCAGCAATGGTTTGGGAGTGCGAGCCGTTTTTCATTCCACCGGGGACCTCCGTCAGTCATTTCGCGGTGGGAGAGGCTAAGTCAGCGCTGTCCAGGTCTGCAGTGGGACCTGGCAAGGACTGGCAAGAGGAAATGCAGGTAGGATGTGTGCAAACTGCACCGTATCACTGGGGAAAGGAAGCTGGTGCTCGAAAGTCTGTTTTCAGAGACTTGCATGCAGGAAAGGGGACATGGAGGGCAGCAGCCCAAGGAGCTCGTTTCGTGAGAGATTTTGTGGGATTGTGGGTGGACGGGGGCTTCTCTGGGGTCCAGCGAAATAGTAGCTCCATGTGCACCATCCAGCCCCATCCTCCCTAGCCATATAGACAGCCGGGACAAGTGGCACAGAGAAAACTGTGCTGAAGACCCTGGATGCTCTATGGATTTCCTGTGAGCTAGAAGCAAATTTTTGCAAACAAAGCCTTTGAGATTCAGGGGCGCTGCTATTGTAGAAACCCTAGATTGCATGATACAACCTGAGCTTAAGCAGACAGACAACCCAGGAGGCAGGGACGCAGGGATGCCCGGCTGTTCACTGTGAGCTTGTGACAGTCTCCTGTTGGGGTTGGAGAGACAGTTGGAAGGCATTGATGAGAGGAACCAAGAGCCTGCAATCAAGCTAGGGCACTATTGCTTTGGACTAAATGGAAATGTGACCTTGCTTGGACACAGAGCTGACGTCTTTGGTGTATTCTGTCTCTGCGAACCTTGACAATGACTTCTTGGAGGAGAGAAAATTGAAGCTGGGGTTTGAGCCCAGGACCATCTCTTCCTACAGCAGCTTCTCCTCGTCCCATGACACTGAATCTGTCCTCCATTTCTCTCTGCTCTGCTCCCTGAGGCTGCACATGCGTCATTTTCATATATGCATCTAATATATTAGTATTAATATTTAATATATGCGTAATCATAGCTCATTATGTATTTTATTATCACTAGAGACAATAGACCTGCCGAAGACCCTGACATATTCATATATTCATATTCATTTTTGTTTTGTTTTTGTTTTTGAATGTAGCATTCAAGGTGTTTTGCAAGCTTGGCCTGACTTTACCCTCTTGTCCCCTTTCTCTACTCCTCCATGTACTTAGTCACGTTTCAAGCCATGAGAATGCCAGGCACACTAGCCGGGAATCCCAAACAGACCATATGTTTTCACACCTCTATGCCTTTTTTGCTCAAAACATTTTCCTCTTCTTGCTACAGTGGCCTATGTGACTTTCAGAGCCCAGCTGAAATGCACCTTTTGGATTTAACTTCATAGGTAGAAAGACAGCACTTTCACGACATCTCCAAAGCAGTTTTTAAGTGTGGGCCTGTGGGGCAGTCTTACATGCCATTCTGTGTCACGGCCACTCTGGCCAGGGTACCCAGCCTGGCAAAGCCCAGCACTCGCCTGTGTTGCCTTGTCTCTCTTTCACCTCACACGGCACTGACTTCATAGCAGGTGATCAACAAGTGTTTGCTGAAAGGATATTTGAATGGCTAATAGACAGTAGCTAAATACTGGTGTTCCTCCACCTGCCTACATCTAATATTTCTTTCTCCACACCTGGAAGAGGACTTGCTTCTGAATCTGGTGGTACCAAGGGCAGGGCAGAAGGAGCCATCTGCCCTGGGTGCTGTCACTGTTGGGCACATTGTCTGCACAGAGCTTAAAAACAATAGTGAAAGAGCCCAGATGTCCATCGACAGATGAATGGATAAAGAAGATGTGGTGTATATATACAATGGAATATCACGCAGCCATCAAAAAATAAAATCTTGCCATTTGCAACATCGTGGATGGAACTAGAGGGTATTAGGCTAAGCAAAATAAGTCAATCAGAGAAAGACAATTATATGATTTCACTCATAATAAGAATTTAAAAAATGAAATGGAGGAGCATAGAGAAAGGGAGGGAAAAATAAAATAAGACATCATCAGAGAGGGAGACAAACCATAGGAAATGCTGAACTCTAGGAAACAAACTGAGGGCTGCTGGAGGGGAGGTGGGTAAGGAGATGAGGTAACTGGGTGATGGGCATTAAGGAGAGCATGTGATGCAATGAGTGCTGGGTGTTATATGCAACCGATGAATCACTAAATTCTACCTCTGAAACTAATAGTACACTCTATGTTAATTAATTGAATTTAAATTAATTTAAATTAAGTAGTGAAAGCAAGTAAAAGTAGGTCTGCTTTTTATCACTAGCTTACACTGGTAACGCTAACCTATGTCAGTGATGAGATATTTCTCCATATAGACCAGACTTACCCCACCCCTATAGGCCACTGTCTGGATCGCTCATGATTTCCTCCCCTTGCAGAGTGTTTCAGTCCTGCGCCCTGTTTCTGCAGGGTTTTCTCTTTCAGCTCATCCATCGGTTCATTAATTTATTTATTTGACAGCTATTTATACAATTACTAGTACATGGGAAGTATCGGCACACAATGATGAATAGGAAAGCGGCATTCCAGATCTCTTGGAGCTTGAATTCTAGCTGGGAGCACAGAATACAAAATGAGCATACATGCACATACAATTTTAGGGGTGACCACTGCTATGGTGACGTGATTACAGTGCAGGAGAAGCACCTTTAGATAGGATTCTCAGTGCCACTGAGACATCTGGGGCAGAGTAAGATGTGGGCTGAGGTCTGAGTGCTGAGAAGGAGCCAGAGACTTGAAGTGCAAAGTCCTGAGGCGGGAAAAGGTGCTATATGACGGTCCACAGAAAGCACCTGGAAGAGGCCGTGGACTTGATTTGTCTGCTGTCTTCTAAACCCTACACTCGGCCCATCTCTTCAGCTCAGCTGTGCTCTGCACTCCTCCTGATCTTTTATCTGGGCACCGAGCAAAGACTGGCAAGGAAATAGAATGTTTTCTGTCCCAGTGCCATTTCTCCGCGGCTAGGTCTTGCAGTTGATAGAACTGGGAGAACCGGGCATAGAAGCACAGACAGAGGGTTCAGTGTCTCCCCTCTCAAGCATTGTCTCCTGTTCTCCATCATAAGGCCCAGATAAACAAAGGATGCGGGTCCAATAGCTTCCCCATGACATCTGGAACTGTGGCTCATAGGTTTTGACTCCATTCAGATTTTGCTTGAATATTTTGCAAGCCTCAGACTTGTCGACATCATATCTGGCCCAGTGGGCTACACTTCAAAACTTGATACCTTGAACCTTTGGGTCAGTAAACCATGTACGTAACTGGTTCAGCATCAGCCAAAACCACAAACCACATCAGAGAGGGTGGAATGGGAACATTAGAGACAATAACCACCACCCAGCTGCAAGCTGGATATTACCCTTCTGTGGCTCCCATGCTATCAATCCATTCTCTTCAAGTTGAAAAGTGGGAAACTGAAGGGTGATGTGGCCAACTGTATGAAGAAGAGTAGGGACACTTTTCATCAAGGCCTGTAGTTCTAGGAGCAGGGGGGAAAATGTATGCTCCCCAAAGGTAAAATAATTACTATGCAAAAATATATATAATTGCTCAGACTCTCTGGGAATATTTTTAAGTTAATTGTAATAAAAGTGAATGACTATTCCACCTATCTAGTTATTAAATATTTAAATTATACACATGTATGCAATTTGTATATACACATATTTATATATGTAATTTACATTATTATAAAGCTATATTTTATGTATGCAAATTATATGTGTGAATGCATAATTTATGTGCACATAATTTGTAAATTATAAATGTGAATATTAAATATTTAAATTATATCTGATTCATTTATATATGTACATATATATATATTTATATGTATGGAATGTTTAACACTAATACAGATCTCTTGATAGATTAAGATGTGCACATACAACCAAATTCAAATGGTACAAACATTCCAGAAAGCAACTGAACGATATGTGTTAAGATCCTTAACGATGAGTAGAGTCTTTTGCTGTCTAATTCTGCTGCAATGAATCTCTCTCCCTCTTTTTTAAAGATTTATTTATTCATTTTATTGAGAGAGAGAGAGAGGGTGCATGCACGCAGAAAGGGGAGGGGCAGAGGGTGAGGGAGAGAAACTCCAAGCCGAGTCCACACTGACCATAGAGCCCATCGCAGGGCTTGATCCCCTGACTCTGACATTACAACCTGAGCCAAAACCAAGAGTCAGACGCTCAACTGACCGGACCACTCAGGTGCTCCTCAGTGAATCCCTTTTAAGGAAATAATACCCAAAACAAAGACTTATGAATAAGGCAGCATTAATAGTGATACTGAAAGCAACCAAACTATTAAGACATATTTTTGCTATATTTTTGTATATCAAATAAAAATGTTATTGATCATAAAATATATAAAATGAGAGATCTCGTTTGAAAAGTTTATAAGCATCAGCCCATCTGGCCCAGAGTTTGGCACAAATCCTGGTCTGGAGAAAACCCTCTCCAAACCGTTAACATTCTAAGCCTTGGGGTCAGTAATGGTTTGTATAACTTATTCAGCGTTAGCCAAGACCAGGAACAAGGCCAAAATGCTCGAATTGGAACATTAGCAGCATTTGCATTGATGACAGCATCTCGCTGGCCAAGATGCGGATTATGCAGAAATTCTTACACATTCCATGGTGCTAGAGATGGATGATTGTTTAAATGTTTTGGTAGCCAGGGTTAATTCTGAAAAGGAAAAGAAAAGAGTAGAAAAGCAAAGAAAGAACAGCAAAGGGCAACAATGGAACATCTTCCAAAGACATTCACGGCAGCTTTTTTTCTAATAGTCCGAGCTTACAAACAAATCAAGTAAGAACAACCTACCTATCATATGACAGGATATGGTTGTGTAGCTTGTGGCAGAGGCACCCCATGGTGTAGCATGTCATCCGCATGGAAGATTTTTCAGAAAGCTCCCTAAAAATACAGGGAAATGCTTATAATGGTAATCGGAAGATGCATGTAAAATGAGTATATAATTGCAATAAGTAAAAAAAAAATAACTTTTCTGTACACGAAGAAGACTATAAATCACTCAGAAAAGTGATAACTAGGTGATATGTGGGGGGAGGGGGTTTGCAGATTTCTGTCTTTTCTTTTCTCTGCTTTCTCCTTTTCCCCGCGCCCCCCTCCCTGGCTTCCTTACTGGTCGTTTAAAATGGAAAATTTAATAACATTAAAGATGTATAATTCATCTGCAGAGGAAGCTTGAGTAAAGTCAGTTGAGGACAAATTAAAGGCTATCCTGCTTCCTACGACACACTCAGGGAGTGCGCGTAGCCTCACAAAGGGACACACACAGGGAGTGTGTTTTCTCAAACAGTGGCAAGAACCGAAAATATAAGTAGGTCGTTAAAAGACCTGGATGATTTTTTTGAATGGAAGCCACACAAAGGATGTTGAGCCCAGCAGCGTATTTAGGGAAAACACTTAGTTCAAATTTGTTTTTTTGCACCAAACGCCTCTCAAAATATTTGTCACAAAGGCTTCAGCACGAAGGTGACAGTGTCCAGATTTTTAGGTCTCTGTTGAAATCCAGTCCGTGTGGACTTGGAGAGCTCTCGTTTGGAAAGATAGGTGAGTCCCTTTCCATCTGACAGCAAGGGATGAAACAAAGGGTCCACCCCCTGCATTAAAAGGAACTTTCTATTAGTGAGGAACAGTGTATGGCAGCCAGGGTACCTGGAAGACACAGCACACATGAGTTAGGATAACTTGAGGTGGGCTTATCCATGAAATTAACTGCACGGGTATGGGTGGCCTCTGGGGGAAACACAAAAAACCACAGTGTGATAATTTGGACCAATAAGGGCAGGATAAGTTAGTTACAAGCACCCACTCTCTTGAGATGAGCAGTGACTTCCATCAGGGATCTGCTTGTCCTATACGACCCTTAAGGCAGGACCCAAGGAAGTAAGTAGCCTGACTTCTCCCCTCCCCCCCAATATCCTGCTGGATGTTGCCTCAATCTATTGGCTAAATCCAGCTAGAAGCAGGAACACATTCCATAGAGATCAGCCTCCTGGAGAGAAGCATTGGGTAGAGGAGGAGGGCGAGTAGATCCAGAGCCAGACAGAGGATAGACTGAACACAGTCCAAGAGAGGAAGCTCCAACCTCGTGAAACACTTTGTTTTTCATCATTGCTGCTTGTGAAGAAAGGCTGAGGGGCCATTTCTTTGGGAAATCTAAGCATGGTGTTTGGACCAGACGGCTTAGAATTTTCCATTTAATTCTCAGACTTTGTAATGCTAAGGTGCCTCAACTGAACTAGAAGCACATAAATAACCAATACAAGTGCAATTGCATAATATGGTCACTAGCCTCAAGTCAGGAAAATTGAGTTCTTTTTCCCTTTTATAGAGCAATAACCTTTTCTAGCATCCGTGCTGATTTTCCTTGGAAGATTTCTACAAAGCAATAAAATCAATGGTATATTTAATTGAAGTGTAAAGTGATGTTGATGATCAACAGGCCCAAACTGTGATGAATATGTAATTAGAGCTCTTTAAGCGTCACCCAAAGACCACAGTGGGTGATAAGTACATTTTAATAAGAGCTAACATATATTAAGTGCTCATCGTGTGCCAGGCACTGAGCCATGCACTTTACATTACCTCATGTAATCCTGCCAAGGGTCTTTTGAGTTATGCACTGTTGTTGGTTTCTCCTTCTCTATGCACAGAGCAGGCAGGGAAAGGTAGGATGCACAATTTGCTCATCGTCCCAGCTGCTGCCCCTAACTGAATCCACTACCATGTCTGATAAAACCATGCTTCCCCTGGACTACTTCCAGCCCAATGACCAAGAATGGCAGGGCATTCCACTTCCATTCCAATGGGTGACTGGCCCAAGAATACCTATTAGCCCAGCCAAACCTTCCACAAAACTGTGTCGCAAATATCCATCCTCTCTTCTTCTTCTTCTCTTCTCATCTTTCACGGATATCTGACCCCATAGACTTCAGCAGGTTCTCCCTACTTCCTCCTACTCCTTCCCTGCTATAGACTGAATTGGGACCTCCTCCACAAGTCTTATGTTGAATTGTAATGTGACTGTATCTGGAAATAGGCTCTTTAGGAGGTAATTAAGATTTAATGAAGTCACAGGGTGGATCCCTAATCCAATTGGACTGTGTCCTTGTATGAAGAGGAAGAGTGAAAAGAAAAAGAAGGAGAAGAAGAAGAAGGAGGAGAAGGAGGAGGAGGAGGAGGATGGGGATGAGGAGGAGGAAGGGGAAGAGAATGGGGAAGAGGAGGAGAAGAGGGAGGGGGAGGAGGGGGAAGAAGGGGAGGAGGGGGAGAAGGAGAATGGGGAGAGGCAAGAGGAGGAGGGGGAGGAGGAGAAGAGGGAGGAGGAAAAGGAAAAAGAGGAGAAGGGGAAGGGGAAGGGGAAGAGGAAGAGGAAGATGAAGAAGAAGAAAGAGGAGGAGGAAAGAGATCACATTCTCTGTGCCATGTAAATATATGGCAAGTAGGTAGCCATCTGACAGCCAAGAAGGGTGCTCTCACCAGAAACCCGAATGCCCAGCACATTGGTCTTGGATGTAGCAGTCTCCAGAAATTGTGAGAAAATAGATTTCTGTTGCCTAAGCTATCCAGTCTGTGGTAGTCTATTATGGCAACCCCAACCTGACACTAATACACTCCCTCAATAAATGTCTTAACACATCTAATACCATATTGGCACTGGGTTCT
Organism: Ursus arctos; assembly: GCF_023065955.2. Lineage (NCBI taxonomy): Eukaryota > Metazoa > Chordata > Mammalia > Carnivora > Ursidae > Ursus > Ursus arctos. The sequence goes on along the minus strand of NW_026623111.1, from coordinate 7,781,905 downwards.
CAGTGGACCCAAACAGACACATGCACCACCAGGAGTTCCAGGGGTTTGCCTAAGTTCATAGACCCAGGGTTCGGCAAATCTGGGGCTCAACCCCAGGCAGCCGGACTCAAAGCTCTACCAGCTTGGTCCCCGAACCACCCTGCCTTGAGTCAGTGACTGGCTTGACTTGCCTTGGGCACTTTTGGGGGAACAGCTTCTATTCTCTTTTAACCAAAGTATTTCTGCTGTTACCTAGTTTGTCTGACTTGAAGGAAGACACCTATTGTATACTATCTGAGAGTTCTGCACACCAGCAAACACCTTTAGCACTTTCTTCCATTCTTTGAGATGACACAAGGCTCGGATGCTTCTTCAGTCTCCCTCCTGCTCTCCAGGGGCAAGTTAGACAGAATGAGTGTGAATGGGCTCCAACATTTCCCAGCTGCGAAATCTCAGACACCCTATCAAGTGAAACTTTGTTTAATTATATGAGAAAAATGAGAATATCCATTCCTGACTCATGGGTCACTTGGAGGACTAAGTGAGTTAACATTTAAGGACCTAGGACATCAGCTAATACATAAAGCTATTTATAAATAACACATCCCACCCCGATCTGGACCCATCTTTTGATTTATTTGGACCAGTAGCTCATTAATTTGTTGCCCAAAAGTGAATAAAATATTTTCACTTGAGATGATGGCCTTTTCTACTCCTTCCTTGTGGTGAGATTTCCAATAGACAGACTCAGGACATTTCATTCAGCAGCTCTGCCTAACATTGACATTTCCCCATAAGTTCCTGTGAACCAAAAGGAAACATTTTTATTTCCTAGCTTGGTTATCTCATTCCCAGAATTTCCCACGAACTTAGTAATCAAGTCCTGACTAGTGCCTGAGTTAATGTCACAGTGTATGTCAGAAGTTGCTTGTTCCGGTGGATGGGGGGTGAGGGGAGAGAGTGTGGGAAGAGTTAAGGAATTCATTCTTTCTCACTACAGACTGATCTTCCAAGAGGCATACTCTGCTTTCTGCTACCTCCAATCGTTCTTTATCTGAACCCATGTTAAAAAGTTAAAAAACAATCGTTGAAGCCATTTTTGAAATTGAAAATGAGAAGTAGTGTGCTGTCCTGGGAATCGAATGACCTTCAGAGTAACGTAGGTGAGAATTTGGTTTGCTGCCAAGGAGCTGAGTTACCTTAGGTGATTTCCTTAACTTCTCTGTGTTTGTTTTCTGCAACTAAAGAATGAGCTTCCCCTTCCTGAGACCTCCTGTGGGCCTGAAAGGGGGTTAGGAACCTACACCACTTCGGTGCCAGCCTCAGAGACACCCGTGTGAATAGTCATTGTTGTGCAAGTGCGAGCCGATGTTTTCATGACTCTGGCACCCACACCACCTCTTCTCCTTTCAAGGTGTGAGGGGTTCAAAGCTCTTCAGGGTTTTTGAGAGCATCTAGTAGAGAATTTCCACTGTTTTAGTTCTAAGAAAGTCTAGGATGGCTTGTTAGAAGTTGGAAGTTCCCATCATGATTCATATCATCAGTAGGCACGGTTATAGATTTTTGTTCATTTGTTTGCTTGTTTCAAGTAAAAAGAATTGTTCATTCTCTCCATTAAATGTAGGCTTTGTTGTGAAATCAAATTTTAGTTCTCCGTAATACTCGTTTGGCTGTGTTTATTTCCTTGATTAACTGATCTTTAAACTGATCCTTTGGAATATCTGAGAACACCGGGAAAGTCCCACTGGATTGAGCCCTTGGTTAGTACCTGCATTGCCACATGCCTGTGCGGGACACTGTTTCCTGTCACTCCCCATACGTTCTGAAAGAAAGACACTATTCTCTGAAGGACAATGCACGTCATCCAATTACTTCTTTTTAAAAATTTTTTTATCCAATTTTTTCTCAAAAGTAATCTTGTTGGCTATGTCATCATGTCTAAAAAATATTTTATTTTATTTTATTTTATTTTATTTTATTTTATTTTATTTTATTTTATTTTTTTCTCTAGCTGAGCTCTTGTCTCTCTGAGTGACAAGCTCTGGTGTTGGCATGCATGGGTATGTGCCAAACTTCTGGCGGGTCTTGGCCCCCGAGTAGGTGACCACATCATGATCGGATGCGCCCACGGCCAGGGGACAAGTGTTCTGTGATATGTCACCATGGGTGCCTTTCATGAACCGTAAGTTCGTGCTGATGCTTTTTCTACTTACTGTGGTATGACAGTTCATACTTCTTTTCCACATGTGTTGTCCACTGAAAAATAGACTAAAAGGTAAATAAAATATTTATCTTAGTCCTCTGAGAAGAATCCATAAATGTCAACCCTTGCCTTTGCCTTTCTGACACTGTGGCTCCTGAGTGGACCTAGGACCTCCTTCTGGAACAAGACACGGCCCTGTGTCCGCACTGTTTCTGCTCAAGGCAGGACGGGTGTTGGCAGCCTCCGCCCCCGACTCCAGCGGGAGTTTAGCAGAGTGGTAGTGATCCTGGAATTCTCCTTCTGTCACTTGTCAGCTCTTTGAACTCGGGCAAGTTAACACGTCACTTGTAAAATGAGAACAAAACTTACTCCAATGGCTTACTTTCGGACTCACTGGGGTATTATTACCTGTAAAGTGCCTGACTCGTGATAAGCCCTCAGTAAACGTAACCCATCGTCATTCTTATTTTTCCTCTTCTTTCAGGCGGCCCCGTTACTGAGTTGAAGCCCATCTGCTCTGTTCTAAGCTTGCCCCCAATCTTGTACAAGGAATTGTGGCTGACACATGGGGTCAGACTTCATGGGGCCATGCTGAACCTCTTCACTTCTTGGTGACTTTGAAAATTTATCTCATCGGCAACTTCCTTTCTCATGTGTAAGAGAGGTGTCATATCACCATTAGTAGTGCTGTAAAGATTACATGAGCTAATTGATGTGAAGTGTTTAATAAGATTCCCAGGGCAGCATTGGTACTCAATAAGCTTTTAGGAAAATGAGTGCAAAACTGAGCACATATAGGTAAAAGTTTTGAACCAACGGTATATTGGGTCTGGTCTTTTAAGAATCCTTCCCTTGTGGCCACGTGCTGGGGATCACGCTTGCTTGCCTGCAGCAGTCAGCTTGCTAATTCATTCCCTAGCATTGTGTTTGGTTTTGCTTTAGAGTTTGCTTTTTACAGGCCGCTGTTCTGAACAACAGAGCCCTCACTTTTCTTTGGAGGCTGGAGGCACAGAGCAGGCATCCCCTGCTCTGTTCTTAGTGCTTTCCACAGAACATCACAATTCACACAGGGGCACTAAATACACTAAAATGTGGAAAAGTGAAACTCTGCTAGATAAATATTCATACAGCACAATTTGCCACATGAATATCTGTGCTAAGTGAACATGCATAAAATAAAACCTCATTGAACAGGTACAGAATTTAACCAAGTTATAAAATTCCTTAACCAGTGAGTATACTCATCCATTAACAAATTCATCAGCTTTCCCTGCTTTAAAAATGAATTTATAACCGAATAGCTTATTATACTTATCTTTCCTCATTGAAGTCTATTAATACAGGAACATCGAATGTGGAGGGAAGGAAGGTATAGCAAGCATTTTTTTTCTTTTCTTTTCAATTGGTCTAATGGTAAGCTGACTCTTCAGTGAAGACCCTATGTCAATTGTACAGGAAGGAAAGGAGACGAAATATTTTGGTTTTGTTGGTTTTTGTTGGTTTTTGACATTTCCTAAATGCCAAGGAACATATGTCATTTAATTTTTTAAAAAGATTTTACTTATTTATTTGGAAAGAGAGAGAGGGAGAGTATGAGCAGGGGGAGGGGCAAAGGGAGGGGGAGAGAGAGAATCTCAAGCCGACTCCCCGCTAAGCATGAGCCAGTCGTGGGGCTCGAACTCAAGACCCTGAGATCATGACCTGAGCCAAAACCAGGAGTCAGACACTCAACTGACTGAGCCACCCAGGCACCCCTCTTGTTTAATTTTCACCCCTGGTGGAGGTAGGAATCATTAACCATTGTAGTTGGCCTAAACAAATTTACATGCCATGACTCCATCTCAGAGTAGGGACTTGACCAAGGGCTGTCTGATTGGAAACCTGGACTCCCTTTATTTAAAACCCTGCCAAGCAGCTATCCTAACTGGGAACAGCCCTAATTGGTAGATGTTAGACAAAGTCTAAGAACAAATCCCTCCTGCAGGTGTTTGCCTAAGTTCACAGACTTGCTGCCCAAACCTGTGGTCTTAGGATAGTGTTCTTGGCAAGTTTTCTGTCCTCAACTCAGAGCGCTGATTTGAACGTGGCTTCCTCACTGTCTTTAGGTTAAAGTGAAGGGGAACCCAGAGATACTCTTCCTTAACACTGGCTAGAAATCAACCGGGTTCATCTTCTTGAACAGAAACAACGCAAGCATTTAAAGACTGTTGAGGTGATTGTAGGTCATAGGAATTCAGAGCTTGGTATCTATCACATGTTCACTCCCCTCCTCTCCTCACAAATGAGGACACTGAAGCCGTCTCTTGCTCTTTTCTTGGCCAGGGTAAGAAGCTTGGAAGAAAGAATCCTTCAACGGTGTTTCAAGCTGAAACCACAACTGTTACGGGATGAAGTGTGACTCCTAGAATTCATGTGTTGTAGTCTTGATGTCCCAGACCTCAGAATGTGACCTTATTTGGAAACAGGGTTTTTACAGAGGTAACCAGGTTAAAGCGAGGTCATTAGGTGGCCCTAATCCAATGTGACTGGTGTCCTTATAACAAGGGAATTTTTGACCCAGAGACTCACACACGTAGAGGGCAGAGGAGGTGAAGAGACAAAGGCAGAAAATGCCAGATGAGCCTGGTCAGGCCGCCATAACAAAATGCCACAGACTGGGAGTAGGGGGTGCAGCCATAAAAAAACTAATATAACATTGTTTACCTAGAAGTGTTTGGATTGAGTCTTTGGTCTCCACGTGCAAAGGTACAGAAAATAAGTTGAGTTGTAGAAAAATGAAGTTGCCTATGTTTGCACCCAAGTTTGTATCCTGTAAAAAATTGTCCCTGTCTTCTATTGTTTAGTCTCTCTTCAGGTCACTCCATTGGGTTTTGAGTATTTTCCCTGTGTCCTCATCAGGGAAATCCCCCCATTAATTGGGGAATTTTGTACATTTTGTAAATTCCCCAATTAATGTGGGAGACGATAACGTACATCACTTTGGTGTGGTAAGTAGTCCAGACAAAATTAATGGGGATTCAAAATTTATAAGAAAAGTGATAAAAGACAATTTGAAAAGTTAACATAAATGCTTTCAAGCAGAGCATTTTTTCTGCTCCCCTAAACAGGCTTCACATAAGACAATGCAGCGCCTTCTTCACTCATCCCTTCCAGCCTCCTGTGGCCCCTTCACACCTCAGCCTGAGGCACAGTCACGTTACCTCAGTCCCACAAGCTGACGACTGCCTCCCTGCTAAATCCTGACCAACATCTATATGCCTTTGTATGGGTTATGGGTTGAATGGCGGTCCCTCAAATCCTGATGTGGAGAGAACGGGAGCTTATTTGGAGATAGGCTCTTTAAAGAGGAAATGAAATTCAAATGAGATCATTGGGGGAGCCTCATCCAGTAAGACTGGTGTTCTGATAAAGGGGAACATTTGGAGATGGAAAAGCCTGGAGGAGAGACCACGTGAAGAGACATAGGTAGGAGATGCCATCTACAAGCCAGGGAGAGAGGTCTGGGACACATTCTTCCCTCACAGCCTCAGATGGGACCAACCCTGCCAAAACATGACTTTGGAGTCTAGGCTCCAGAGCCTTGAGACAGATGATTTGTGTTGTTTGTGCTGTTTAAGCCACTCAGATTGTGGTGCTTTGTTACAAAGGCCCTAGCAAACCGGCACAGCGGGCCTTAAGGATCTTGTCCCACTCTGCCTTTACCTACCCTAATCCGGTCTCCCCTTCCTTTACCTCCAAAGCGCCAGCTTTATCCCCTGTCAGCACGGTCCTCTACCTCTGCCCGCCAGCCACTCCCGGCACAGTGCTTGCCCTGGGGGAGGTTTTCAATAAATACTTATGGGATGGATTTCACTTGCAAACAGCACAGATTGGAGCAAAGAACCTCGAGAGACCTAGGAAAGGTCTATGGGTCCTGCCTAGGTCACGCCTCAGAATGAAATGTTGCACAAAATAAGGTGGTTCTGGTCCTGAAAGGACGTCCACCAAGCAGCTCTAGGAAAGTGATTAACGTGTTCTCGGCTGTTTGGGTTCACATTTGCCGTTGGTTCCTGATCACTCTTCAAACGGGGAACATCTGTAACAGACGATAACAGGGATTAGGTTCTTTTTTTTAAAATAATATTTATTTTGTTACATTAGTCACCATACAGTACATCCTCAATTCTTGATGCAATATTCCATGATTCATTAGTTGCATATCACACCCAGTGCACCATGCAATATGTGCCCTCCTTACTACCCATCACCGGCCTATCCCAATCCCCCACCCCCCTCCCGTCTGAAGCCCTCATTTGTTTCCCAGAGTCCATAGTCTGTCACGGTTCATTCCCCCTTCTATTACCCCCCCCCCATTCTTCCCTTCCTTCTCCTACCGATCTTCCTATTTCTTATGTTCCATAGATGAGAGAAATCGTATGATAATTGTCTTTCTCTGCTAGACTCATTTCACTTAGCATTATCTCCTCCAGTGCCGTCCGTGTTGCAGCAAATGTTGAGAATTCGTTCTTTTTGATGGCTGAGTAATATTCCATTGTATATATGGACCACAACTTCTTAATCCAGTCATCTGTTGAAGGGCATCTCAGGTCCTTCCATGATTTAGCTATTGTGGACAATGCTGCTATGAACATTGGGGTGCATATGGCCCTTCTCTTCACTACGTCTGTATCTTTGGGGTAAATACCCAGTAGTGCAATTGCTGGATCATACAGGGATTAGGTTCCATTTCCAAATACCAGAGTGTACTGGAGTTGATGTCCTTTCTGGCATCCTGGAGACCTTGGGGCCTGAGAATTTCCTGGGGATCCTGTTTAAGTTAGCATAACTTACATTCTTCTACCCTGTTCCCCAGATGGCTATGCCTGAGTCGTATTGTACGTAAAGTAAGTTTGTACAGTGCTCACCTCCCTGAGTCTCAGGAAATTATATGGTCTAGAGTGACTACATATTTTTGGAGTTGGGAAAACTTGGCTCATTTAAGTTCTTACATTTAGAATGAAATATTCTTGATGGATTCTTCTGCAGCAATAAAGCACATTTTCTCATGTTTGGAGGTAGGATAATTCTTTTCTGAAAAATTATTTTCATACTTGTATCTTGTCATCATCATATGTGCTGTTATGTTTCACTGGGGCACACGTAGGTAAATAAGTCCTTCCCTTTCATTATTCTGGGCTGCTCTTATTATTTTTTTTTAAGATTTTTTATTTATTCATTTGACAGAGAGAGAGAGAGTAGGCACAAGCAGGGGGAGCAGCAGGCAGAGGGAGAGGGATAAGTAAGCTCCCCGCTGAGCAGGGAGCCTGACATGTGGCTGGACCCTGGGATCAGGATCCAAACCAAAGGCAGACGCTTAACTGACTGAGCCACCTACACACCCTTGGGCCACTATTCTCCTGGAACTCTGGCTTCTTCCTGGAGGTAGTTCGTGTTAATGGAGAGATCACGCATGTTGGAAATAAACATTTGAAGTCAGAGGAGTTTTGTTAGACAGGAATGTTCTATCGTAACCATAAATCATAAACACAGTGCTGGCACGTGTCCTTGGTTCCCAGCCTGCTCGGAGGTGGGTGCTGGGCACAGTGCTTCAAGATAGACCTGGGATTGCTAGGGCTGCCATGCCAAACTACGACAAACCGTGTGGCTTGAACAACAGCAATTTATTGGCTCGCTGCTCTGGGACGCCAGAAGTCCAAGATCAAGTTGTCAGCAGGATTGCTTCCCTCCAACGGCTGCGAGAAAGAATCTGTCCCACACCCCACTCCTGGTGCTTTCCTGGCAGTCTTTGGAGTTCCTCAGTTTACATAAGCATCACCCTGATCTCTGGTTCGTTTTCACACAGTGCTTTCCCTGTGTGCCTACCTGCCTCCAAATTTCCTCATCTTCTAAGGACACCAGTCATACTGGCTTAGGGCCCAGCCTCATGACCTCATTTTAACCTAACTAGCTCTGCAAAGACCTGTCTCCTAATATAGTCACGTGTGAGGTACGGGGCGTTAGGTCTTCAATGCAGGGATTTTCAGGGAAGGAACACAATTCAACTTTAAACATCTGGCATTACGGTGTCGAGCTCTGTTACTGCAAAAGTCACTCGAGCTTTCCTGAGTCTCGGTGGCCTCATGAATGAGAGGAAGCAAGTTCTACACTCCTCCCAGGAGGATGTGGGAATTTCTGATGAAATGTGGGAATTTCTGATGAAATATGGGAAAGCGTTTGGGGACCGCCTCAGTGCTACTTGTGGCTCTTAGGCTACGGTGATCCCACCCTGCCGCAGTAGAGCAGGCGTGTTAGAGCATGGGGGAGTTGTCAGGGAAGCCATATGTCAAATCCTCATGAGGGAAGTGAACAACTTTTGATAAGCTCCTACTAAGTGCCAAGATGGTGCTACTTGAACTGGTGGGACTCAGGTTTATCCGGCTCGGTCTGAAAGGGGCTGAGTTGATTAGGCTGCAAGCATCTATCTGCTTACACTGGACATATTCCTTTTCTTGACTGAAATACGAGGAAGAAGGAAGTGCATTGGGGTGTCATAGCGACAGTCACTGTCGCTGCCTAGGGGTCACACTTAGAAACGGAAGAATCTCAAGCAGCAGCTAGAGGAGCCCATCTCTGGAAGCAGGCTGGGGTCCTGAAGTCTGCCCCAGCCCCCCGGGGCACCTGAGGGTCTGTAGGTTGGAGGTGTCCTGGAAGGTGTCTCTCTAGCAGGGCAGCGTTACTTGGAAGGATGGCAAGGATGGGTGCCGCGGGACACACCAGGAGGCGCGGGCACAGACTCCCTCCTTCCTGACGTCACCAGCTCACTTACAAGCACCTTCTGAGGGAGGCTGCTGAGAAAATCCCCAGAAATCACAGTGGGATGGAGGGTGCCCTCTGAAGGGGACCGAGGTCAGGGGATTATGTTGGAAAGTGGGGTCAAGAAGGCTGGCGGAATTCCATCTGCATTCGAAGCTGAGAAGACTGGACAGGTTTCACGTTTCTCACCTAATTTCAACATCACAAAATCCTGTGAGGCAGCTGCTATCTCCCATCCTAAAAATGAGAGATTAAAGTATCTCCAGCCAGGCGATCTGTCTGCCCAAGTGTTTCCTGGCTGATGGCTCTATCGCCTGCATGGTCTGGGCCAGGTGTACCCATCACTTACATTTGTTTGTACTCAGAATTTTCCTTCAGACGATTTTATGGTACTCAGAGTTGTCTCGAGGAAACAATATATATGCAGTCAAGGGCCCACTGTGATATATATAGCTTTAAAAAGACACATCAAACTAAATATGTAATTATTAAAAATTAAAATTGTTGCCCAGCAATTCCACTCCTAGGTATATACTTAAGAAAATGAAAATATATATCCACTGAGAAACTTGTATATGAGTGTTCAGAGCAGCAGTATTCATAGCAGCCCCCAAATGGAAACAACTCCAATGACCATCAGTGCATAAATAAACCAATAAAAGGTGACATAGGTATGAAAGGAAATGTTAATTACACAAAAAGAAATCTGCAGGGGCGCCTGGGTCGCTCGGTCGGTTAAGTGTCCGACTCTCGGTTTCAGCTCAGGTCATGATCTCAGGGTCTTGAGACAGAACCCCGAGTCAGGCTCCGTGCTCAATGTACAGTCTGCTTGAGAGTCTCCCCCTCCCCCACTCTCTCTCTGTCTCTAAAATAAACAAACTAAAATCTTAAAAAAAAGAAATCAGCGGTACTGACTTTACAATGTGGGTGGGCCTTAAAACACTATGCTAAGTGAAAGGTCACATACTGTGTGGTTCCTTTTATAGGAATTACCCAGAACAGGCAAATCCTTGGAGACAGAAAGCAGATTAAAACCTACCACAGGATAGGAGGAACGAGGAATGATTTAATGCATGCAGGGTATTTTTATGGGATTACGAAAAGTTTTAGAGAGAGATGGTGGGTGCACAAAATTATGAATATACTATGCCGAATTGTTCACTGTAGTGTGGTTAGCTGTATGCTATGTGAATTTTGGCTCAGTTAAAAAATCACCCTCGATGTGTCATACAATTGCCGTGGGTATCTGCAGAGGCATCAGACACGTACTTTGGGAAACACAGGCCTCGGGTGCCTTGCCCTCAAAGCAGGGCGACTGTGATACAAAGCTTTATTTTTGGCTCCAAAAATAAGGTTGGAAATGGAAACCCAGGTTTTACTTCAGCAGAACATTCTCAGACAGTGAGCTCCGCAATTGCACAGGACGGGAGGTGGCAGGTGCAAGAGGGGACCAAAGAAAGAATTGGTGCCAAGCTAGGGAAGCTTGCCCTTAGAAAGAACCACCTGCTGACCCCGTCAGTTTCGGGTGTGGATCGATCATTGTCAGGCAGGTTGGAGGCAAGAAGGAAAAGCCTGTGGACCTGTCCCACCTGGCTCATCAGGCAGCCAGACCCATGGAATCACTCTGGACACACTGACAAGCCTTGTAATTCCAAGGGCTGTAGGCTGCTGGTGGGGGGGTGCAGAAATGCAATTTTAACAAAATCCCATAACCTCGTGCTCCCACCTATTACATGTCCTTGCTTATTAGTAAATCTTTTCCAAAGGGTTTCCCAGCCCGTCGGCCTCTATTTCTTCCTGTCTTCCCAATTCCTCAATCCGAAGGTAGTGATAGCCGAGTCTATCCCCGGCCCTGCAGATGGTGTCTGCATTTCCCTGCGGGAGGACCCCCAACAGCAGTCTCTGACCTTATCCCCACGCCCTCTTGTTTGGAATACTCCCTTTCTTCGCGCCCATAATACCTGTCTCCTGGGGCTTGTCCACTCCTCTGTCTCCTCCACTGGACTCCAAGCAAAGCATGGCAGGGAAGATGCGGGCTTCATTCCCTATCCAAGTGCCCGGCAGCACCTGAATCCTTCCCTTGGGGGAAGGAACTAACGAATACCTTGATTCTTCCAGGTGAAGGATCTGGATTCTATTCTCTAAGATGTGAAACACTTTTACACAGAAGCAGTGGACTGTGTCACGCTTTAAATTCCCCTGGATAGCATCCAAGCTCGGAAAATTTTAGTTGGAAATGTTCAAATGTGCTGTGAAATGCTGGCCCTGCCTTTGTGAATCTCCCGTGTAAGAAGGAAGAAGTTGTTGTATCCAGTTCTGGAAGCATCATGACGGAGAGCCACACGGGAATCAGACGGAACAGGGTTTAATTTCAACTCTATCACATAGTAGATTGGTGACCTGGAATGAGCACGGCTCTTGTTCCCACGTCTGTAAATCGGTGAAAATAACATCCACGTAGTAAATACTGACATAATACCCACCTGCCATGATTAAGCTAAAGTAAATGAGATTATGTGCAGCCACTTTTGCTAGAATGTGATACGCACTATCGTGCCGTAAAAAAACCCCACGTTCAGGGGAAAAATGGAGTTGTTGGCACGGCACTCAAAAACCTCATCACTGACACATTTTAACCAAAAAGATAGGAACTTAATAAAAATGATAGCACAGTTTTACACGTAGTAAGTGGATAAGGAATAAAATGCTTCAATAAATATGGCCCTTGACCTTGAAAAAGACTCAGAGTTTGGAGCTCGTGAGTGATTGAAAAGTATATAAAATTGGGTGGACGGTTATAGCCCTGGATGTGGATAGGAGAGTGTGACTCGTGGCCCACGTGAGGGAGGGGGGACTGGCAGGTATCTGACGTGTTTCATGTGTGCATTTTCTGTATTCCCACATGTTTCTGTTCATGGGGATGCAGTTTTCGTTGTTTATCTAGCATTTCTTGCAAGCAAGATTCCACTAAGCAAACACAAAATGTGTGTTATACTCAAATTGCTCCCTGATACATCAGTTATGCTGGAAAACGCTTGCGTTATAAAAATAAGCCTTGTATTGGGGCTGGCTGTAAGTAAAGTACTAGTAGCGTCCCTGGGTGCAGTAAACATTCATTAAATGGTTTCTGTTTTTCCTTTTTATTTCCATGCCTTTAAAATCTGATCTTCTTGACGGCAGGCTGTTTTGCCCACATTTACACCCCCAGGGATTGGCATCAATTAGCCCATCAATAAGTCTTATCAGATGGTAAGAGCAGGAAGGGCTGCAGCCTTTGGGGCTCAATCCCAAAGGGATTGAAGCAGGAATCCGAGGGCCTGTGTGTTAGTCCGAGGGCAGACCCAGCGGGCCCCATGCTGGGCCCTGAGTATTGACTTCACTGGGAGTGGGTCTGCAGGTGGAGGGGCAAGTGTGTCTCACAGTGGGAAGTGGAGGGCTTCAGAAGTAAGAATCGGCCACACTGCAGCTCCCCTGGGGTAAACAAGGAGTCTTAAAGAGGTGACAGTGTCACAAATTTGGTTAAGTGACAGAGTCAGGACTTGACTTTAGGAAGAATTAGCTACAAGCCCATGCTTCTTCCTCCACGTCACTGTTTATTTACCAATGCCTGCGACAAAATCAGCCACGTCCACAAGGTCCTACCACAGTAGAGTGAACTTTCTACCCGGCGTTCCACCAGTCATCCTATCTAATCCCCGACACCATCACATTATGTAAGAGCCTTATTCTCCTTTAACAGATGAGAGACACGAGCACACAGAAGGAAAGTGACTCACCCAAGGACACACACGAGGATGTGGAGAGCTGGCGGTGTTCTCCTGCCGAGCAGGGCAAGGAGAGAGCAGGCTGCCGGTCCTGCAGGGCAGGGGAGGATGGATGAGGACGGGTAATGAGCACTGAGTGCCGTCTGCTGTTGGCGGAGAGCACCAACTGTATCAGCCCAGAACATCATTCTGCTCTTGCCCTAATAGAAGCATAAATATGGCCCTTCCCTGCAATGACCAATTTCCTTGGCTCTGCTGACACAATGGGAAATATCCTCAGCGAGAGAATTAAATATTGGTGTCACAGGACTATTAGAGAAACAAATGGCATCACATACTTCCTCCTCCCGCTGCAACCCCATCTCTCAGGCTGGCCTGACGTCCTGCACAGGGGCCTCGTGTCCCTGCTACCAAAGCAGAGATTTTCTGGAACTTGGTTTTGTAAGGTGATTCATTCATTCACTGTTTTCACCCACTTCTGTTTGAATCAGCGTGAGGTTTCTGGGTTCTGCCTCTGAGCGGCTGCGAACTCGGGCAGGTTGCTTACTCTCTCTGAGCTCCAGGTTCCTCTCTGGGCCTGGTTCCTCATCTACAAAATGGAGATCGGCACATTACGACAATCATCATCATGGAAATAATTCCTTCCCCACGGTGTTTCCAGAAGGAACGGTGTTAACATCCCAAGTCTAACAAACAGTGTGCAAACAGTACACAGAAGTTCAAGAAAGTGATTTTCTTTTCTTTGCCGGGGGTCCTAGAGCCTGTGCTCAGTCATGTGGGACACGCAGACAGTGTCAGGTAGAGCCCTGTCCTCATGGAGTTTATTGTCTGGCAGTCACAGGGCCCCGCGTGCCTGCCTCCCAGCCCGTAGCTCGGAGAACAATCAACTGCTGGAGTGTAATGAGCCCTTTAAAAGTCTGTTTTGCAACCCCCACAGGAAAGTGTCTGTAAATTTAGCGTCCAAGTATTGAAAATATACAATGACAAAAGACTGCCGTGAATGAGTAACAATTTAAAATGCATCTGGATTTTATTCCGTGGAATGTCATTCACATGGGTTTGAAGACAGAATATTAGAAGTTATGAAGGGCTGGGCATTTTATTTGGGGTCAAGACAAAGCACAGTACATCTATGGGTCTGACAGTTCAGAATCACTCTATACCTCCCACCCCTGTGGCCTCTAGACTGAGAATTCTGCCACAAAACCCGTCCCAGAGAGACACCTGCCTCCCTTGCCTTTTGAAGAAAAACCACAGTGACTGACAAATGCTGTGAGGAGAAGATAAAACCCCCAGAGAAATGAAGTGTCGCAAGCTGTCTGGTGACACCCAGAGAGAAGCAACAAATTCAGGGCCTCGATAACACGTACAGAGTATTCACAGAATATTTAGGAATGGAGAGTGGAGCCGTTCCCCAAATATATTATTATGCGTCAATCACACAGATGGGGAAGAATAAATATAGAAACTAATGCATTTTGTTAAGATCACCAAAAAATTAAGCAGCCATTCTAAAGTGAGTGTGACATACATTTCTCTTTTGAGGGGAGGAGAAACAAATATGGTGGCCACACATTTGACACAGCAGTTGTTCATTTTTGCTTCCACATTGGCTTAAAAAATACATATTTGGCAACGCCTAACATCTAAAGTTCTGTTGAAGTAGAAAGCTGAGCTTCTGAGGGTATAAGTGTAAAATTCATCTAGAAATAATTGTTTAGTTTTCACTCTGGACTGATGCTTACATGCATATAGGGGCACAAAAAGAAGTATGTGATGTGGTTTCTGGTAAAGATGGTGGTAAAGATTTGACATTCCAGGTGTGGGCTCATGACAGGTATCAAAAGATGCATTACAAACATTAAACCCTACGTGTTGAAGGCATCGCTGCCACACTAAGCTATAGTCTGAGCTAGAATCATTTTCATTTGAGTATAAGAATAGACTCCTTCACCTCACTTCCTCTTGCTGTCAACCCTCGCCGTCATCATCCGCCATCTTTGCAACAGCCAAAGGGAGCTCTTTGACCTTCTCATCAGATCACGCCCTCCTCTGCTGGCCTGGCCACAAAGCCCTCCCTAATCCTAATCCAGCCCCCACTTCCTCTCTGACTTTGACTTGGACCTCCACCTCCTTTGCTCACTGGTTTGCCTTCTGTGCCTCAGACACCCCCACCTTGGGCATCCTTCCCATCATTTGGATTTCAGCTTCAGAGTCACTTCTGCTCAAAGACCTGTTGTCTAACCAACAGATGCTCTTTTTTGTCACATCTCTTTATTTCACTGTTGTCCTAACAATTGTCTCTATCTGAACTTATCTGTTTATTTATTTGCTAGTTTATATATTGTCTGTGGATACCCTACTACAAAGTAGGACCTTGTCTGGCTTGTTTATAGCATATCCTCAGGGCCTGGAATATACAGGATGTGTGAGAAACTTTTGTTGAATGAGTGAGTGAACGAGTAAAATTACTTAGTAACTGAGTCACAAGGCTTTGGAATGGTCTGGAAAACTCTGTGAAGCCTTTATAAAGAAGAGAAGCTTGAAGGCCAGTGGAAATGTAAATAGTTAACGAAGTAAAATGTGTTCAGCTCCCGCAACTGAGGCATTTCATGTTGGTTTCCCACTTGGTCTGTCACAGCTGCTGCAGGAGGCAGGCAGGTCACGCACAGCATTAGGATGTCCACTCCAGGTCGCATCCTTACAATCCCAAGATTATAGAACTAAGTCAACGACGCGAGGTGGAGAGAAAGGTGCTGAGAGAGGGAAATGGGGCCATTCTTCACAACAGGTTGGCTCCCAGGGGCTCACAAAGTGCTTCCACATCTAATTCAGTCTCTCCAACAGCTCCAAGAGGCGGTGACTCTCCCGAGCGATCACGTGAGCACGGCACAGAGGCAGACACAGAGGGTCTGGAGCAGGGTGCTTAGGCCACATTCCAGCTACTCGTGTTGTGACTTTGGGAAAGTAATTAATTGACGTTGTCTCTCAGCTGCCTCTTATGTAAATGAAAAGGAACATAATCTCATAGAGTACAGGTGGAGATTAAGTAAATCAACCCATGTAAGGTGGTGAGAATGGTGCCCGGCACATAGAAAGTGTACAATTCAAATTGATTACATTATTATGATGATTTTTGTACTAAACCAAGGCTCAGAGAGTGATGAGACTTCCTTAAGGTCAAATGGTAAGCAAGTGGCAGAACCAGGAGTCCAAGTCAGATCTGGAAGGCTCTAAAGCTGAGTGTTGCCACGGAGCCACGTGGCTGCTTTCTTCCCAGAGACTCACTTACAGCCAGTGCTGTATAATTTATATACTTGGGCCAATCCTTGACGTTTTAATGCATGTATATTTGTTTTTCTCAATGGGGCAATGAGTTACTGGAAGGCAGACTACCTGTGTGTAGAGCTTGAGCTCCTGTCAGGTGCTCCAACACGTCTTGTCAATTCATAAACTTTGACTTAAACTATGTCTGACACCATCTAACCTTTTTATGGCCCTGATGATTCCCAAAGTGAATTTGCCCCTGAACCAACATCCTTGGTGTCCCTATGCCGTACGTTGCCTGATTTTCGTCTCTCAGGTTTTTTGTTTCAATTCTAAAGAGGTCAGTAAATCAAAATAGGTCCCCGGTAGGGTCTCAGCCATTAGGTAAAAGCATCTCTACCATTTGATTGTTTAGAAAAGTAAAATGGATAGCAACACAGATCAGCCCTTGCCTTGAGAGTGCTCATAATAATGAAGCTGAGTTGAGCACGTGATCGTATACCAAACGTTAAAATGCACTCAGGAGACAGCGATGACTCCGCCCTCAAAAGCCAGAGTCCCCTGAGGAATTGAGTATCTATGAAATAATCACAAGTTGGTGTGGTAAGTCCCACAATAAAGGGAAGCATAGGAAAAGCCCACAGTTAGTAATGCTCAGAGCAGGCATCTGGGGGCGCGGGGAGGAAACGAGCCAGGTATGGTCTCAGGGGTGGGCTTTTTGAAAAAAAAATAAATAAATAATAATGCCTAATTGAATTTCGTAGCATTCCTAGAATGACTCCATCTAATTAAGGTGGAAAGACTATCCTGTAGCTAGAGGTGGGAGGTATTTTAAACAAAAGCATGGAGGCCTGATGCATGAGAAATGAGGTGGGATCGGACATAATCAGTTTTGAACGTCTGGACCATGAAGTGTCGGGATGAGTCTCTGAGCACTCTCCAGGCCATGCGAGGGAGCTGGAGCCTTTCCCTGCAGGTACAGCGGGATTCTGTGAACAACAGTAAGGCAAGGCAGAAACACAGCAACAACAGCATTTACTCACACTTTACTATGAGCCAACACGCAAATTTATTCTCTTATGGTTTTGTACGTCAGAAGTGTCAAATGGATTGGCAGAGCTTTCTGGAGACTCTAGGTGAGAGTCCATTTCCCAGCCTTTCCAGCTTCTAGGGGCTGACCACACCCCTTGTCTCTTAACCATACATCACCCGAGCATCCCCTTCTAAGATCCTGTCTCCTTTTCAGACTCAGACCCTTCTGCCCCTGTCTTGTAAGGACATTTGTGACATCTTGGGGCCTTCTGGATAATCCGAAAACTATTCCCATCTCAAGATCCTTAAAGATTTGTGTTGTTTTAAGCCACTAAGCTTGCGTTAATTTCTTACAGCAGTAATAGGAAGCTAATACATGGAACCAGATATAAAAACTGTCTTTATTTTACTGATGAAGAAACTAAGTCTCAGAGGGGTTAATTTGTCCAAGGTCACAATGCTCAAAAAAGGTAGAACAAATATAACAATTAAACAATGCAAATCCGCTCTCCGGTACTGCTCATTTCTGCATGAACCCACAATTCTCTTGACTGAATTGAATGGAATTTCGTTCTTGTCAGTTTCTTCCTCTCCTGGTTCTTTATGAAGCACCCTTTATGCGGTTCTCATGCCCACCAATATGTCATTCTTTACAAAATAAATGAGAACGGAGAGATCTTTTACTTCTGCCAAAAAATCTAAAAGAGAGGAGGAAAAAACATGGGTTATTAACATCTCAATGAGATTAGAGAATCTGAGTTTAAAAATTAGATTGGGTGATAAAAAGCACATTCTTCATAAATATTTAACCTCCGTCAGCACGACGGTAATTAGAGAGCCGAGCAGAGCTCACTGCTGGCAACGGGCTGCCCCCATCTCTGAAAGGGAAGGACTCTTTCGCAGCTTCATCATCCCTCTTTGAGCCATAAATGATTGGAGTCCAGGAAAATGAAATACCGCATCAGCCACCAACATTTTATTTGAAATGTCCGCCAAAATGATGCTTTTTAAATTGTTGAACTCCCAGCAGATCTGCCTTCTATTTTAAGGCTATAATGGACCCGAAAGCTATATATAGTCATCTCAAACGGTTCTCCCATTTCATTCTTCTATACTCTTTTGCTATGCCTCTTGTGGTGGATTGATTTCAATAATGTTCCCAATTTGTTCAAGCCTCTTGAATGCGTATCCCATGGTAATGCCTTTTGACATTGACTCTGACTCCAGGCTTGGCCCTGAGCTTGCTTTGGTCAAAAAGTGGTAGCAAACATAAGGGAAGGCTTGAAAAGTACTTGCACAATAGGGCTTGCCCTCTTCCCGCTCTTAGAATCCTGAATGTGACAAGCTTGGACAAGCCTATTAGATGATAAAAAGCATGGAGCCTGGTTGCCTTGTCAGCCTCGATGGGAGACAGCCAACTGGCACAGGTGAAATTTGGCTACCTTACACTCTCCAGCCCCAGAAAACCACTGATAGATAAGTGAGACCAGCTCAGCCTAGCACAATCATCTGGCTGAACCCAGACGAAATTGTCAATCTGCAGAATCAGAAACTAAAATAAACCATTGTTTTAAGTCACTAACTTTTAGATTGGCTTATTATGCAGAAAAGCAAAACTAACATACTCATCTGCATTCAAGCATACTCTTGCATCTTCACTGTTAAAATAAGCACAATGAAATTATACAAGGAAAAGGAAACACACGGCTCATTCTTGCAAGGCAGCTACTTTGCAGGAACTAATCTACACCCCTGAAGGGGACAACACCATTGGTGGTCACTGGCTGCCTCTATCATCTTCCCTACCTACTCTTTCAGCCCAACTTCACTTTTATAGCACATTTCCTGAAAAGGTTGCCTACTTATGCGATTCTACTTCTTTAATTCCCACTCTCAATTCACTCCAGTGTGATTTCAAACTCCAGTACTTCACTGAAACTGTTTTTACTGAGGTATTTTTTTAGGACTCTCTCGTTCAGTGACAAGCAACAGAAACCCCAATTGAATAAACTCACAAGGTAAAAAGGAAAGTTATAATTAGAACATAGGGAATCTCATAGAACCCAGGAGTGGAATCCAACAACGTTTCATCTGCCAATGGAGCCACACCTGTTCTCTCTGTGTTCCACCTTCGGGTTTCTTCACATGTTTGCTTTTTTCTTCTCTGTTGCTACAAACAGACGGTCTCTATTTCTGAAGCTGCAAGACAGAAGAAATGGTGGCAGTTATTTATCTCTGGGTTGCACCACGCAGTTCAAGGCGACAGCCAGGCCTGTCATCCCTAAGACGATTCTACATTCCCGGAGGACCTTTTCCGTGTGTCCAGCTTGAGTGAAGCACTAATCGCTACACTGACCAGTTGTGGCCAAGGTTTGGCGTCACGCTCTGTAATCACACAGAATCTCTCATGGCAACCGCATTGAGAGAATGGGTGGCGGGAAGGACAGATCTCAGAAAAGGAGATCCAGAGATGGAGTGGATACTAGGCAGACAAAGCTATGAGTGTCCACTGTAATTCATCTCTTGGTTTCCGATCACATATTCTTCCGTACATATAATTTCAAAACTTCCCTACTTGAAATGAACAAAAACCTTCCTACCATGAGTTTTGATAGCAACTCTCAGGGTTGCAGTTTTATTCTTTTTTGATATAACTATATAATTAATGTGTCTATCCCGCTTGTTTATATATGCATGAAGGCAGGGACCAACTTGCTGCTTAGCTCAGAGTTTGGCCTATGATAGGAACCCAAAACAATGTTTGCGAATAACTGAATAAAAACCAAGTAACTTTTAGGTTTGACATCTAGAAATAATATTGTGCGTGACTGTGTTCTGATCCACAGTATATCTTTGTGTGTGTGTGTGTGTGTGTGTGTGTGTGTGGAGAGCAAAATGAGACGTCACCTAAAATCACATGACTAATGCACGGTTTTACTTCTATATGTATGGTTTGACTTCTATAAGCGTATTTTTTATTTCAGAATCCACATATTTTAACTATTTTCTTCTATGGATTTTCCAAACATACTGATATACAATAGTGGAGGAGGCACAGGATAATGACAATAAACTCCACCAGGAAAAACAAGAAGGAAAGGTGTTTGCAGTTTATGCTGATCATTGATCCAAAGCATAAACCGCATTCTGTTGGACAAATACAGTGAGATCGATGGCACAATGAGTGGAGCTCATGGAGATGAATTTTCTGAATCATTTCTCTGATCAGGGAAAGAGATTCCAGGTCAGCTATATGGCTGCACCCAATTCTGTGCACTGGGGGATTTCTTTCGTCCATAAACCTTCAGGATTTGATGCCGGAAGTCTCTATTATCCGCTGTAGAACAGTGCCCCTACTTCGAGCCACATTCTGAGTGATTAGGAAAAAAGATTTCGAAACTTCAGTCCCTCAAAATGAGGGGCATAGCGGAAGTTCTTTGGAAAGAAATGCTGGTTCTGATTGTCTTAAGTCATCTGTTGTCTCCCAGATATCCCCAATCCACATTTCTATTATCATACACGATTGCCTGAAATCTCAGATCTCTAATTAGGAGTAGAAAATCCTTTCCTTAATAAAGGCATTTTCTTGTCCTCATATTCAATTGTTTGCTTTAATTTTAAACAGCTTAAATTGGAGAATATGCCTCTTATTGTATCTTACAGAATGCTGTCAATAACCGCACACAAACATTATGATAAATGTTGATAAAATACTTCTGAGCTTTAGCTTCAAGACATACATCCAAGACCCAAAATCAACAGATAATAGTTTATAATATTAGTTTAGTACAACACAGCAAATACGGCAAGCTTCCTAGTCCAGAATGAACACTGTCATTCCTCCCCCCTACCCGTGAAGCTGCCAGTTCCGACCACTTGCTGTCTATCCTACTACTTGCAGTAAATATATGGCAAAGTGATTGAGAGCATGAAATGTGGATCCAAAGTACATGTGTTAAGCCCTAGCTCTGCTACCCACTAGCTGCATGACATTAGGCAAGTTATTTGAACTTTATGTGCCTCAGTTTCCCCATCTGTGATATAGAGTTCATAATAGGCTTAGTGTGAGCATTTAAAATTAAGTAGCGTGTAACTTTTTCATAATTCATGTTAACCATCATAGCATAAATTCATTTATTTGTCAAAATATTCTTATAAATAAAATAAATAAAACTTGAACTAGCTGACACATAAAGGATTTATTATAATGATACAGGTTTATGGAAACTAAGACTAGAATGAAGCTAGAACATGGAGAGGTGGGACATACAAGCTCACACACCATTATAAATTTTTCTTGCTGCAGACAGGCTTTCTCTTTTTTTATGGTTTGAATGAAGCAAAATGGCCACCATCAACTTTCTTGGTTAATTTCTCCTCAATTCAAGATGGCAGCCAAGCTTGGCTTGAATATGGATTTAATTCCCAATTGCTAGCTACATAGTCTTATGGGTATGGTTTGGGCCAGGTACTTATCCTTGACTCAGGCAACTGTGGCCGGGAGTCAAGATGAAGTTATACCAGTGGCCCTCTCCTGGAGTAACCATATAGATTGCATAGGGAGGGAAGGAGATTTTTCACAAAGGAGTAGGGATGGAGAGAACAGTTCCCAATAAAGAGGAAAAGAACAGTAGTTTTCTATTCCAGACTCAGATAACATGTGGTGAAATCTAAGAAATAGTTTTCAGCCTTCCTTTTAATTGATTTCTCAATAGTGACACAATTAACCAAATTCCCTTGAAATACCATGTTTATTTGAAGGCTGTGACGTACTTCTCTCTCTTTCTCTTTTAAACTTTTTCATTGCCCTTCCTATGCCTGTGTTCTATGCATCCTCCTCCATCATCCCACATTTGAATGTTGAACCTTCTCAAGATTTTTTTTTCCTGAAAGTACATTTGTCTTTGTTTATTTCCTTCTAAATGATCTCATTCACCACCAATTTCAAAGGTCATCCATTTGCTAATAACTCCAGATTTATATCTAGAGTTCCAGACTGTCCACTCAACTTCTGCACTTCAATTTTCTCAGAAGCATCACAGACCAAACATGTCCGAGCAGAGCTCCAGGCTTCCCTTTTGAACTTGCTCCTGATCCATTATCTTACTACTTGTTATTTTATGTACATTCTCTCCAGAAGCAGTCATAACAGAGCATAACTGACTTCACCCCAGCTTCTATTTTGTTGAAAGCCCCATTTATAGCAATTCTAGAAAGATAAAGGGAATTCCTGAATTCAGAGTAATAATTTAGTAGAAAAGATTCTATCAAATGTCAAAGAGGAAGTTCATTTAAGGTCATTAATGTGGATTTGTTTCTCCAAAGCTGAGATGTTGCCCGATAGCTTAAGTAAATATAGGAGATGTGAAGTCTAGTCATTTACAGATTGTAAGTCTTCATGGAAATTCTTACATAAATGACAATGGCTCTGTGATATTGAGGGATGCTGGGCACAGTTAAGAAAGTGGTAGAACTGGGGTTTGAGGCCCTGTTCATCCAGCTCTAAGGGAGATGTGCAAAAAGAAAGAAAGAAAGAAAGAAAGAAAGAAAGAAAGAAAGAAAGAAAGAAAGAAAGAAAGAAAGAAAAAAAAAACACGAGGGGTTTCAGAGGCAGGAAATTCATAGGAATGCCTAAGCCGTAATTGAGAAATTTCTCTAGTCCCTGCATCCGGGTCACGGTGTGATCTTTAGTAACAGCTAAGTGCTTGTGTATTGACTGAATAGGGAGCCACTACATCCTGGAAGTCCCTGAAATCCATCATGGCGCACAGGGGTGCCAATGAGGCTGGGAGGGGAGGGTCCTGCAGATAGGTTTCAGACTGGTACTTGAGATGGGAGAAAGGTACATTACCACTCGGGGGCACATTTCTCTCTGCAACTGAGTTTTTGATGTACAGAAAACATAAAGGAAAATATTTTTGTATAAGAAACCCCAACACATTTTCTTAAAGTGTGTATTTTCATTGTAGAAAAATAGATATGTGATTATTGGGGTGAAAATGAATTTTCATTAGGGAAGATGAATTTTATTTTATTTTATTTTTAATAATTTTTTATTATGTTATGTTAGTCACCATATGGTATATCCTTAGTTTTTGATGTAGTGTTCCATGATTCATTATTTGCGTATAACACCCAGTGCACCATGCAGTACGCGTCCTCCTTAATACCCATCACTGGCTTATCCCAGTCCCCCACCCCCCTCCCAATGAAGCCCTCAGTTTGTTTCCCAGAGTCCATAGTCTGTCATGGTTCATTCCCCCTTCTGTTTATCCCCCCTTCATTCTTCCCTTCCTTCTCCTACCGATCTTCCTGCTATTTCTTATGTTCCATAAATGAGTGAAACAGAAGATGAATTTTAGCATTTAAATGACACCATTTGAATCCTGAGATGACACATTTGGAAGGTAGCCTAGAAATAATCCAACTCAACCCCCTCATCTTACATTAGAATACAGCCAAGGGAA
This sequence comes from Ursus arctos, assembly GCF_023065955.2. NCBI lineage: Eukaryota > Metazoa > Chordata > Mammalia > Carnivora > Ursidae > Ursus > Ursus arctos. Next base: position 7,758,401 of record NW_026623111.1, on the reverse strand, counting down.
GTGAGGCATGGGACAAATCTGTGTGCAGAGAGAATTGTGCCACCTTAGACCCCAAGAATTAATGTGCAGACTTTCTCCTTCTATCAGCTCGTTAGAGCAAGTGATATGGTTTGGTTACATCTCCTCAAATGTCTAGGAAAGGAATCCATCCTAAAAATAATGGCGTGTCCCTCAATTTTGCTTATTTTCCCATAAGACGAAATAATTAATAACTAATGCACATTCATTACACATAACTTAGAAAATGCAAAATTATAAGATGATATCGAAGATGATGATGGTGTGATTGGCGATAATAACGAATAATAATAATACCTCTGCAGTTTCTTTTTTGTTTGGTAGTCTGCGACTCTCAAATTCCCACTGGTATGTGTGTTAATTGATGAAAATAATTTAGGGGGACTTTAAAAAATAAAAACTCATCTGTAGTGCTATCACACAAAGATAGCCATTATTATTATTATTTCTTCTAAAGATGTAGGTCCAAAAGCATAGGTTATGAATGTTGGCTTTCCCTTGAGGGAAATCTCAGCCTCAAGCCTAGAAGCTGTTAATTTTGGATGTGCATTTTGACATCTCTGGGGTGGTTTCCTCATCTGTGAGGCCGAGGTACGAACAGCATTATAAGGATTTCATTGGGAAGCATTAGTTCATTCCAGGGACAAAGCGTGTGGAGTTTTTTCAGCTATTGTTATTTTAATATATGCTTTACAATCTACACTTGAAACATGTAGCATATATTAATATCCATTCTATATCTTAATATATACATGTCTAACATCTACAGGCAATTATATGTTCTACTTTAAGTTGTGATTTATGATAAGAAATTTTCATGATATAACATTCACATTCAAATATCATTTTTATGGCTAAAAATAAAAAGATATGAGTAATCAACCCTCTTTGTTGACATTTAAGGTCTTTCAAAATTTTTGCAATTACGAATAATGCTGTGATGAATATGTTTATATATACTGTGTTTTTAAGGATACATTTCAGAAATGCAACTATCATGTCGAATATTATGGCTATTTATAAAGCTTATGATGCATATTGCTGGATTGCTCTCTCAAGGGGTTACAATAATTTACACAAAAATTAGCAATGCATGAGATTTTTTTCATCTGTTAGTACACTTGAAAGCATTCCATACTGACATTTAAAAAAAAAATCTTTGCAGATTTGATATTTAAGCAAAGAGATTTCATTGTGATGATTTCAATTTTGTATGACTTTGATGACTGATGTGTCTGAACATCTTCTCATTGCTTTAAAAACAAATGCATTTCTGCTTTGGAAGAGATACGATTTTCTCATTTATCTATAGACATCCAAGCACTTTTCTTATTGATTCGTTTGAGCTATCTGTTCAATATTGATAACAACCCTCTACTGTGTTTGCTACAAATCTGATTTCTCAGTACTAAATTTACATGATTTCTTTCTATATCCTAGGTTTCTTTGTTACTTTGTTTTAATTTATATTTGCATGATCTAAACATTCCAATAAAATTATGCATTAAATGCAAAGTTGTTAAAATTTAGGAACTATATTCCTGGAATATATATTTTTTCCTTTCATTTGTTTGTTTAGGCCAAGGTTGGAATCACACCCTTTTGATTTTTGTAGCTTTATAGCACTTTAATATCTGATAAGATTAGTTCTCTCACAATGGACTTCAGTTTCGAAACAATTCTCTGCTATTTTTACATACTCTTCTTTTAACAAGATAAATTTGGATTAATCTTTCCTAGTTAAGTGGACAATCTGCTGTGATTTCAATAGAAATTACATTCTACTTTAAAGCTATTTGAAAATAAATAATAGTTTAGAATCTTTAGTCTTCTCATCCAGAAATATGATCTATACACTGATGCCTCAAGTATTATTTTATATTTTTCAGTAATATTTTGTAGTTTTACACAAATAGCCCTGCATATTTCTTATTGAAATTATTTCTGAGTATTTTATTCCTCTGGCTATGGTTAATGGGATATTTTCTGATTACGTATTTTTAGATCTTGTTTTTGCCGAATGTGTGTCTACTGTTTGTTTCGTTTGCTGAGCTCTCATTGACCCCAACAGTTCTTTGGGTGATTCCTTTGGGTAAAAAGTGCCTGTATTAGTTATCTCTTGCTGCACAGCAAATTTCCCCCAAATCAAATGGATTTAGACCACAACATTCATTATCTCACATTTTCTGTGGGTCAAGCGTCTACACACAGTTTAGCTGGGTATTCTGGTTCAGGATCCCTCAGAGGCTGTAACTGAGACGGGACAACCTGTGACATCTTAAGGTTTGACAGTGGGATGAATCTCTCGGAAGCTGACTTGCTTGGTTTTTGGCAAAATTTAGTTCTTTGGGGGTGGTTGGACTGAAGGCTTCAGTTAATTTCCCGTTCGTTGACTAGTGGCCACACTCGGTTTGTTGCAACCTGCTCTTCCCATAGGCAGCTTACTTCCTAAGAACCAGAAGAGCCAGATAGACAAAGGGGGTGGGAGGAGAGAGAGGAAGCCAACAAGATGAAAGTCACAATTTTTATAACCTCTTCTGGGAAGTGACATCCCATCACCCTTGTCGTATTCTATTGGTTAGAACTGAGTCACGGGGTCAGGTCCCACCCACATTCAAGAGGAGGGAATTACACATTACACATGTTGTGAAAACCAGGAGGGTGGGAATCATTGAGAGTCAATTCAGAAACTGCCTACTGTGCTACTTTTTGAATGATTTAACAAAGGAATAAACCCAACTGTAATTTTAATTCCAATTAATCGACTACATTTAGTGCCAGATAATCAAAACAAGAGTTCACTTTCTCAGCAAAACTCATAAAGATCGGGCATCTCCGTATAGCAATTCACGGCTGGTTGTCGAAACCTTTGGCTGTTCTTGCAGAGCTTCTCGCTGGGCAGAGCACAATGTCCTCAGATGGCGCCAAACCCGGAGGACGGCTAGTTCTCAAGGTATCACAGTGGGCCAGGACACTACCCTGTACTCTCACACAGTCTTAAATAGGGAAAAAAGAGTTTAGGGTACATAGTTGAACAATTATGCATAAAATTGCAGTGTATATAAAGTGGAGATAGTGTTTTCCCCCACCCCCCCATCTCCAAACCAGAGCTGGATTGTACTTTATTAGTGAAGAATTAAGTTGCTGTCTCTTTCATTTCTTTTGAAATGGAGAATCGAAAGTTCAAGGGGTCTCTCCAGTGTTCAGAAGTTTGCAATCCAGGACTCTATAAGCACTACAAGAAATTATACTCATCGCTTAAGGGAGTTCTTTGAAACTGAGTGCTTTATTCCATCTTCAAGGAGAAAGAAATGGAGTCAATGATTCCCTCTTGCAATAATAGATACTTTCTCCTGCACCCAGTTGAAAGGAGAAAATGAAAGAAGTGTTAAGTGAGAATTGACAGTGCTCGCACTGGACTGCCCAAGTAGGGTGATAATGAGCTGCAGAGTTTTAAAAATGTCTCTCCTTATTATCATATTCATACCATCATAATGCATATTTCCTGAATCAAACACAGACACCTCACCCCAGACTTTTCCTTTTCTCATGAAAATTAGGAGATTGAGTTTAGGGATAATGAGAATGACTTGAATTGAGGAAGAAAAGACAATGCAATGGAGGCCATGAACCAGGAGGTGCAGACTCCAGACCTGGGTTTGAACCCAGCCACTCTGCTCCAAGTTCATTCACTATCTGTGCAGCCTTGGACAACTTTGCCTGTTTAAGTATGTACCCATAGCCAGCAGTGATAGTCCCTTGCTCAGAATTCATTCATCTAGCCATTCATTCCACACAGATTTGCTGAGAACCTATTATGTGCCCGGTTTTCTTTATTCTAGAGACATAGCAGTAAACGACCCAGTGTCTTAGTCAAGAGATATAAGTAAACAGATGCATACATGGATTCAGTAGCAATCTGTGATAAATTAGGTCAATGTGATGATACAGGTGATCAGGCAAAGCTTCTCTGAGGAACATAATATATGTAAGACAAGAAACATGGTGCTTAGCACATGGTAGGTGCTCAAAAATGCAAATTCCAGTTTGTCTCTAGATTCATGCTATCAGCCAAAACATAGCATATGAAAACACTAGATATCCCATCAATATTATTTTATATTTTGTCAAACTCTGAAGATCTTAGAAGGAGCATTAGTGTATCCTAGCCTCTTATACTTTATAGATGGGGAAACTGAGGCCAGGAGAAGGGAAGTGACCGAGCTGAGTAACAGAATTTGATTTCAGTCCAGAATACTCAGCCCCCAGAGTAAATTGGGTTTTGTATTGACGTACCAGACTCTGCTCTGGGCAGCTGAAAATACTCAATTCCTGGCATCTGTGAGATTGGCTTTCCCTAGTTCTGGAACCAAAGAAATCCTGGCCTGGAGTCTCCTGACTCCTGGCTGATGACTCCCACATCCTGCCCAGCTCCAGCCCAGTGCATGGGAGGAGCAGCCATGGTGAGTGCAGTGAAGAAATAAGTTGGGGACAATGGAGAGAGGCATGGGGAGTCCTCCCGTCGCAGTCCTGTCCCTTCTCATCCACTCTGTCCACCCAATCCAGCATAGCATCATTCTAATGCTCATACCTGACCCATTGCTCCCCTGCCCACACAGCTGCTCTTCACCATCAGGACCAAGCCAGGTTCTTTCTGAGAAGAGGTGACTCATGATCTGGCTCCTGCCTCATCTCCACTTGGTACAGTTTGGAAACCAATCTGGCTCCCATTTCACAAGTGTACCATGCTCCATCATGCATTTGCACTTGTTCTATTCAATGGCTACAATATCACTTTTTCTCCTGATTCCCTTAAAAAATGCCTGCTCATCCTTTACCCTTGGCTATGACATAGCCACCTTTGGCCAGCCCACAACACTCCCACTGGTTGGCCAGGAGCGTACCCTTGTGCTGAGTGTTTCCCTTTCCTTCACAGCCCTGACACAGTGCCTGCCACCTTGCACTCTTGCACCACCTTTTGTCTCTTTCTTGGTCTGTCTCTTGCCCTAGACTATAATAAGGTACTTTAGGCAGGGATTGTGTTCAGTTCACTATGGAATCCCAGCAACCCTACACTGTGCTTGGCATACAGTGAGGCACCAATGAAACATTTGTTGGCTAAACCAAGAGATGGATGATTGGATGGTAGCCATAGCCATCATTAGGTCTGGTCACTAAGTTAAGAGTGGGAGGAGTCAGGGCAGAGCATGATTATGGGACAATTCTCGGGCCTGTATTAGTTTTCTCTAGGACCAGACCTTGGTCCATGGACCTCTAGCAAAAATCGTGTTGGACTTTTCTGATGGGAAATGTAGGTGCATATTTGACCCTGTCTTAAACTCTCAGGGCTTCCATAACTGGGTCTGTTCCTTCTTAGGGGAAGGCCTGGTCATCATCTACCCCCTTTCTGTTTCTTTGGCTGAGCCTTTCTATATTCGTTTGCTAGGGCTGCCATAACTAGGGCATACCACAAACTGGGTGACTTAACCCAAAGAGCTCTATTGCCTCATGGTTCTGGAGGCCAGAAGTCCAAGATCAAGGTATTGGAAGGTTTGGTTCTTTCTGAGGGCTCTGAGGGAAGATCTGTTCTAGGATTGTCTGCCCTCTGCACCTATCTGTGTCTAAATCTCCCCTATGTATAAGGACACCAGTCATATTGGATTATGGGCACCAGTATTACATCTGCAATGACCTTATTTCCAAAACATATCACAATCTGGGGTAGTAGGCATTAGGACTTGAGCATATGAATTTCAGAAGAGACAAACTATAACAGAGTCTGTAGCAGGTTAAATAACGTTCCTCCAAAATTCATGTCTACCCAGAATCTCAGAATCTGGACTTAGGTGGAAATGGTGTTTTTTGCAGATGTAATTAGTTAAGAACTACATGAGAGTAACTTTCCATTTTTGAAGCTCCCAGTTTGTGATGCTTTGTGATGGTCTCAGCCCTGAGAAATTGCTACAGGCTCTAACAAAGGCCTACATTTTAGATGAGAGAAGTCCAACACAGTTTTTGCGTGAGGTCCATGGAGCAAGGTCTAGTCCTAGAGAAAGGGAACATAGGAACCAGGTCCCACAGTCAGGGTTCACAGATTGAGTATCAGACCCAAGAGGAGGACAGAGTGACTAATGATTAACAGTGCGGCTTGGGTGTCAGTGCTCTGTGTTCAAATTCTAACTCTATTACAAAGTGGATGAACCTGAGAAAAGGATTGAAACCCTCAAGGAATTTGATTCGATGCCAAGTGAGGACAACGGCCCCTGCCTCCTATGACCAAAATGAGGAATAAAAGAGATAATGTGGGGGCACCTCAGTGCTCAGTGCCTCAATCGGTTAAGCATCTGACTCTTGGTTTTGGCTCAGGTCATGATCTCAGGGTCATGAGAGCGAGCCCTGCATCAGGCTTTGCTCTCAGCGAGGAGATTGAGATTTTCTCCCTCTGCCCCTCCCCCAACCTGTATGTGCGCGTGCGCGCTCTCTCTCTTTCTCTTTCTCAAATACATAAATAACTAAAGTCTTAAAAAAAGTAAAAGAGATAATGTGTGAAAAGTGTTTAGCAACAGGGATAGACAGGGAACTAGGAACCTGCCCAAGGTAGACTGGCCATGGTGGAGATGTTTATATACGGTCTGCAGCGTGATGTACCATAGGCAGAAGGACCCTGGGCTCTCTCCAGGCCGCAGTAGTGTGGGGAAAGAGCTCTTTTAACTAGCAAGTGAGTCAGGCCCTTCTAGCTGGGTGGGGTGGCTGGGCATGAGCCAAATCTTCAGGAGGCTGCCATATTTTCTGCTTCTGGGGGAGGCAGGAGAGGTATCAACATTCTCCTTACTGAGGTCTCCACCCTCCACCAAACAACAGAAGGGTAAACAATCCTAACCCTTGCAAAAAAAAACTAAAACAATCCTTTAGACAGATTAATAGTCCCTCTTTTTGTTTGTTTGCTTGTGTTCTAAACTCCCAGGGTGCTCTGTTTCCAGGCACATTGTTTAACAAAGACAGAAGCAGCCTCCACAGCAATGACTGGCTCTGGGGTTGAGGCCCTTTGTCAGAGATGCTTTGTCTTAGGCCTGATGGGGTCCAATTTCATCATCTCCACGTAAATGAACCTCCCATTGCTACGGAGCCCTGGGATGGTCAGGGGATTTCCCAGATAGACTCTTTTTAATAAGAACAGTGCTAATTTGTTTATTTTATTTCATTTGTCTTAACCTCCCCCACCCCCTCCCCCCTTTTGGCCTCTTATTTCCCTAGAATTTTCTTTAACACCACTTCCTTCCTACCCCACGAAGACTTCAGGGAATATAGGAAATTACTACACAGGATAAGAGGGTTTGGCCCTAAATTTTACTCTTTGACAAATTTAACCAACCACAAATCCCCCACCCAGTGCGTGATAAACAACTTTAAATTCCTTCCACACTCAACAGCCTTCCATGCCACCACAGATGAGCTCTTCAAGGCAAGATGGCGAGAGGTGTCATGAGGCTGCTCCCTCACCCCTGGAAAAAATGATCCGAATGAGAAACTCATCCTGGGGAAGTCAGGCGCTCTCTCAAGGGCCCTGAAGTCGGAGTCAAAACAACTTCACCCCTATCCGCTGTGTGCCTGTAGGCCTGCCATTCTAAACCAGGGGCACTGACAGAAAATGAGAAGAATTAGCATTCCAGGCTGGCAGTCTGCAGAGAAGGGAGTCTCTGCCTCTTACAGCAGAACAATGAAGCCCGGGTGCCGCTGCTTCTGAGACCATTGCTTTCAATCTAGGGCCATGGGTGGTGGTAACTGGTCCGTGACAGCCATGATAACAATCACGATAACAATGCTAAACTTTGCATATTTGCTCATCGAGGACCTATGGCATGTCAGGGACTGTGCAAACTGTTTTGCAGACATGTTCTGCAGGGTGGATATTACCATGGCCATTTTATAAACAGGGAACTGAACTTGCCCAAGATCACAGAGGAGCTTGGTGGTGTGTTGCACAGGATGGATCCTGGGCCCATCTGATTTGAAAATCTCTGATCCCCCTCCACTGTTCCATCAGAAGGCAGTGGAGGAGAATGCTAATGCGATCAGATCGGGGCCAGGTGGCAGTGGTCTTTGGATACCTCTCCCTCACTTGTATATGACATTGGTCAGTTTCTCAGTGTCCTCATCTATGAAATGGGAGTTCATTTATTCTTGCTTCCTACAGGCATTTAGTGAGTGCCTACTCTGGGGCAGGTGCTGGAGACCTAGGAAGAGGCAGAAGAGACTCCAGCTCCTGAACTCTGCCTTCTAGGAGCTGGAGGAAGGGGGGAAATGAACAAACCCTAAGTAAATGCTGCCGTGCGCCACTTGGCTGTTGGGGCTGCGAGGGAAGTAAGGCAGAGGGGGATTGGGGTGCAGGGCGGGGAGAAAGCAGTGGTGTAGTCCTGTAGACAGTGTCCGGGGAAGGCCTCACTGAGAAGCTGGCATCTGAGCAGGGAGGGGGAACGGAAGTAAATGCCTCAGCACTTGTGGGAACAGCATTCCATGCAGAGGGAATGGCAAATGCTCTGGAGCTCTGCACCAGTGTGGCAGGGGAGAGGGGTTGGAGTCAGAGATGGGAGTGAGGTGCCAGAGCCTGCACAGAGCTACCCTGGCTGGATTTCACTCTATGATGAGGAACCACTGGAGGCTTTGAAACGGCGACCAATGGGATGTGACTTATATTTTCAAAGTATTATCCGGGCCCTTAGGTGGAGAAAGGACAATAGGGTAGCAAGCTCAAAAGCCAGGAAGTTGCATCCATGAGCCAAGCAAGGGGTGATGGTGGCTTGCCTGCAGGTGAGGTGATGGCTGGGGAGGGGTGTGTAGTGGTCAAATTATGGATAAAACATGATATCAGTCGAATGCACTTCACAAGGCTGCAGTTGCAAAGAGTAAATGAGTTGACACAGATAAAGCATTTCCAATAATATCCTAAGTAAGTGTTAATTGTGTTTCTCCTTGATAGAAACACCATTAGTGGTAATAGCACACCAGGAAATTGTTGTATTGTGAAGTTTGTCCTTCCTCTTTCCCTCTCCCTTCCCACTTTCTTCCCTCCTCCCTCCCTTCCTGCATGTATTTACATGTTGCTTCAAGCCTGATATTTACACAGTTAACCATGTGGGGTTTGGAGTCATACAGACTTGGATTGAAGGCCCAGGTACACCATTTAAAAGCTTTGTTACCTTGAGTAAGACTATGATTTTCAACCTCTCCCTTAGTCCCTTCATCCCTAAAATGGGCAGAACAGTGGTACCTGACACAAGGGATTGATTTGAAGAGTGAAGAGATTTGTGTAAAACCCTTCGTCTAGTGCCCCATGTTGTAAATTCTCAATAAGAGCTGGTTTTTATTACGTATTGTATCATCAAATTTGTGTTAGCAGCTCCTAAGTGTTGTGCTCTATGTACAAGGTGCCACGATATATTGAAGAGCCCCGTTCTCTAACAGCTCATATCCAGGGAGGCAGCTCAGAGAAGCAGCACAGGGTAGGAACAGAGAAGTCATACATAGAACAGCAGGGCAGAAGAAAATACAGTGAGCTTCCCAGGCATTACGCAGCGGTAATTCATAGTCTGGTCTATGAATTCAAGGAAGGCTTCTGGGAGGAAGTGATGTTCACACTCAACCCTGAGGGATCAGTAGAACTTATCCAGGGAAGTTGGGAGTTGTGAGAGGGTTCCTCACAACATTTGGGCAAAGGAAGCAACATGAGCGAAGACCCTGAGGCAGGATAGGGTATGACCCAGTCAGAAATGGCGTGTTGTCTGAGAGATCAGTAGAGAAGCCCTCTGTCAATCAAGTGTTTATCAATCTGGTGCCGTGAATGAAACACTTGGAAGTTGTGAGGCTGTATCTCTTCTTTCACAATTATTTTGTTTGGTAGAGTGCAGTTTCAGAAGGAATTCATGATTATAGCACCTGTCTTAGCTAATGTCCAACTAATGATGTCAACTAGGAGAAAAGAAAAACCGATTCACCACCCTCCCTCCAAGACAGCTTCTGCTCCTGTGTCCAACGACCACCCCCCACCACCATTTTGCTAATAGCTTCAGTACCACCCTGCAGCGAAAGCAAGTCTGTTTGCCAGCTCTTTCTCCTCCCTCTTCCACCACCAGGACACACACACACACACACACACACACACACAGAGGCACATGTTCTCTTTTAACTAGACAAGAACTGTGTCATTTACACCTCTGGAATGTCTCCTACCTTCTCGTCACCGCTGCTGTGATCCCTGGCTGTGACATCACTCACCTAGAGTGTTGAAACCCCCCAACTCATCTTCCAGCCCCTTCTGCTCTTTGGATGGCCAGTGGCTAGAAGGCCATTACCATCAGATTAATCTTTAAAGCAGGGGTTATCAGACTTTCTCTGTAGAGGGTCAGATAGTAAGTAGCTTACATTCTATGGGCCAGAGGATCTGTGTTGCAACAGCTCAGCCCTGCCGTAGTAGCGCCAAGCGGCCGGAGACAATGTAGGGATGAATGGGCGTGGCTGTGCGCCAATAACACTTTATTTACCAGGTCAGGCAGAGGCCAGATTTGACCCTGTTCTCAAGCAGAACTTAGCATCACCCCCCAATTGCTTCCCGTGCCTTCCAAAGTAATGGCGTTGGCCTGAAGTTAAACACATGTAATACCTCTTCCCATCTACTGCTTCAATCACTTGTCCGCTGGATGGCTCCCCGAGCACACCAGCACCGTGCCCCACCTGCCACCTCCTCTCCCCATAGGGCTCTACCCTCCTGCCCCACTAAATACTCTGTATCTTCTGAACGTGCTCACTGTTCTGTCTGATGTGGGTGCCTGTCCTCTAAAATTGGCTTGCTGATCTCTCAAGGCCATCTCTGACCCTGGTTCCACCTTCCAGAGGTCTTTTTCACATTGGGAGTTCATCCCAGGGCACCAGAAATAAATTGTCGGGCGTTGATGTTCCTCCTGGTCGGCCTCTGTGGGGAGGGAAGTTTTGTCACCTTAAATGAGATGCTAAGATCCCCTACTTTTGCCTGAAAATTCTTGACACTCCTCCCTTTGAGAATCAGGGTCTTTGACCCTTCCTCTTGAATCTAGACAGACTCTGGGACTACTATGGTGATAGAATATGGCAAAAGCGAGTTTGTGTCAGTGTCCGGGCCCAGGCTTAAAAGACTGACATCTTCTACTTTCTGCGTATTAAAACATTGCCTCTGGGAGCCCTAAGCAGCCATATCCAACTCTGACACTATCCACCGTCATACTGGAGAGGCCAGATGTTGGCACTCAGGTCAACAGTATTACCTAAACTTAGTCATATCTGGCAAGGCACCGGATATGTGAATAAAGTCATCTTGGACCACCCACACTAGCCCATCCACCAGCCAGATATGACCTCCATCAGCACCACATGGAATAGAAGAATTTTCCAATTCAAAACTGTCCAAAATCCTCACCCATAAAACCATGAGATTAAAAAAATAATAATAAAATAAAATGGTTTTTTTTAAGGCATTGCATTTTGGGTTAGTTTGTAACATAGCAATAAATAAGCAGGACATAAGCCACTAGATTAGCCAGGCTGCTCTCTTCAACTCTTTTCCAAGCCAAAGGACTTTTCACATCCCCATTTATTTTGAAGTTTTTCCTCCTGCCTGGAATTGTCTTCCACTGTTTTTTTTGTTTGTTTGTTTGTTTTTGTTTTTTTTTTTTAAGATTTTATTTATTTGACAGAGATAGAGACAGCCAGCGAGAGAGGGAACGCAAGCAGGAGGAGTGGGAGAGGAAGAAGCAGGCTCATAGTGGAGGAGCCTGATGTGGGGCTCGATCCCATAACGCCAGGATCACGCCCTGAGCCGAAGGCAGACGCTTAACCGCTGTGCCACCCAGGCGCCCCGTCTTCCACTGTTATAATTTCCTTATATTCTTCACTTTTTTTCCCCACTAGAATTTTTATTTTATTTTTTATGCATCCATGTAGAATATTACTTCCCCTGTGAAGCTTTTCTGATTTTTCCAGCAGTTATTCACCGATTCTTTGACATTCTTCCAGGACACAGTTTTAAATTCATCATGATGGTGATCGTCATGTTTTCTGAATTTTCTTTTAATGTGGTTGCCTTCCACAATGGGCTGTGATCTCCTCAGAGGCAGAAACCATGCCTTATTCATCCACACAGTGTGGTTCTTGGTGTGGTTGCTGACAAGTAGTAGCCACTTAATAAACATTTAGTGAATGAATGAATGCAAAAGCTGAGATTTGCACGCTGGTAGTTGACACGTTGGATTAAAAATGTTGAAGGAAACTTGCTCATTTACTGACACATCTAATTCAAACTTCCCATTCCTCATCCTAGAGGAAAAGATAAGTAAGTTTAGCTTATAACGTATAACGTATGTCAGGACTAGAGATTGAGGCTAAGCTTTGCTGTGATAACAAGTAAACCCTAAATCTCGATGGGTTAAGACGGTAAAGGTTTATTTCTCACTCATGTCAGAGGCCAATGCAGATTAGGCAGCCTTCCTGACTCAGGTTTTCAGCCTTCTATCTTACAATTCTGCCAATATTGGAGTTCTTTCCTTCTAAGTAAGCAGATAGGAGAAAAGGACTATGGAGACCATGTATCACTTTTAATTGCTTGAGACGGAGTGACACGTAACTGTTTAAAAATTTATTTATTTATTTATTTATTTATTTATTTATTTATTTATTTATTTTTAAAGATTTTATTTATTTATGTGACAGAGTGACAGAGAGACAGCCAGCGAGAGAGGGAACACAGCAGGGGGAGTGGGAGAGGAAGAAGCAGGCTCATAGTGGAGGAGCCTGATGTGAGACTCGATCCCGGTACACCGGGATCACACCCTGAGCCGAAGGCAGACGCTTTAACGACTGCGCTACTCAGGCGCCCCTATTTTTGGTTTTTTATTATTATGTTCAGTTAGGTAACATATCATTAGTTTTTGATGTAGTGTTCAATGATTCACTAGTTGCGTGTAACACCCAGCGCTCATCACAACACATCCTCTCCTTAATACCCATCACCAGGTTACCCCAAACCCCCAATCCCCCCTTCTGTAACCCTCAGTTTGTTTCCTGGAGTCCAGAGTCTCTCTGGTTTGTCTCCCTCTCTGATTTCTTCCCAGTCAGTTTTCCCTCCCTTCCCCTATGGTCCTCTGCACTATTCCTTATGTTCCACATATGAGTGAAACCATATGATAATTGTCTTTCTCTGCTTGATTTATCTCACTTAACATAATCCTCTCCAGTTCCATCCATGTTGATGCAAATGGCAGCTATTCATCCTTTCTGATGGCTAAGAATATTCCATTGTATATATGCTCATATTCTGACTGGCAGACACTTAGCTACATGGTCTTTACCTAGATGCAAAGAGGGATGGGAAATGTAGTCTTTCTGTGCAGTCCGGGAAGAGCAAAGGGTACGGCAAATCCATATTGTGTCTTTTACAGAGACTGTATTAGTTAGCTTTTGGGAATCAACAAACAATCTCAAAATCTAATGGCTCAAAACAATAATTTTTAGTCTTATAGTTGTGTGAGTCAGCACAGTGCTCCTTCAGGTCTGGAATGTAATTGCTGGGACTTGATGGTCTAAACAGTAGTTCTCAACTGGGGACAACTTACACCCACCATGACCACTACCACCAGAGGACACGTGGCAATGTCTGGACACATTTCTGGTTGTCATTACTAAAGGCTTTTATTAACATTTAGTGGGTAAAGGCCAGGGGTGCTGCAAAACGTGCTATATACACAAGACAAACACGTGCAATAAAGAACCATCTGGCCTAAAATGTGCATAGCAGGAAGGTTAGGAAACCTTTGTGTAGGGGGACCTAACTCACAGGTTGTGGGCTGTTCAATGTAAGGTCTCAGGAGGGCTTATCTCTCCTCCATGTGACCTTGATCTTCCAAGAAGGTCAAAGGCTTCTTTACATGTCAGTCTCAGGATTCTAAAGAGCAGCAAGAGTGGGGCGCCTCGGTGGCTCCGTCGTTAAGCATCTGCCTTCGGCTCCATCGTTAAGCGTCTGCCTTCGGCTCAGGGCATGATCCTGGCGTTATGGGATCGAGCCCCACATCAGGCTCCTCCGCTAGGAGCCTGCTTCTTCCTCTCCCACTCCCCCTGCTTGTGTTCCCTCTCTCACTGGCTGTCTCTCTCTGTCAAATAAATAAATAAAATCTTTAAAATAAATAAATAAAGAGCAGCAAGAGAGAGCAAGTTCCAGTAAGCAAGCACTTTTAAGCCACTGCCTGGTCTGTTTGTTAATGTCTGTCTCATTGACCAAAGCACTTTATCTCTTGAGGGGACGAGCTGGGAATGTGGCCATTTTTGCAATTCCAAAAAAAGATCTTGTGTGAAATTTGGGTTGTGTCTCTAGTCCATACTGTCAAACTCTACTTAACAAATATCAATATTTATTTATGTGTATTTATGAGTTGCTCTTTCCTAAGTTCTTCAGAACATTCATTGTGATTTGTGGTGGTTCAGAGTGTGGGCTCTGGTGTTAGATAGCCTGGATTCAAACTCCAGCAACATGACTTCCAACTGAACATAGAGCAAATAGCAAAACCTCTCTGTACTTCCATTCCCTCACCTGTATACCAGGAATAATAACAATAGTAACTCCTGATAAGGTTTTTGAGAAGATACAATGAGATGATACATGTAAAATGAGTGTGTACTCTCCAGAATATAGTAAGAGCTCCATAAACAGCACTTAATTACTGGTAGATGGTGCTATTTTTCTGACCTGAGAAAGACACACATGGGTTTTAAGTCTTTGTTAAGGTGACAAGACTTTGTTTTTGTTTTTTTTTTCCTCCTGCTCTTTTTCAGATCACAGATGAAGAGGTAGCAATGACAACTCATTACTGCTACCTTCTGGTAATTCACGTTCTGCCCAAGCACCATGATTCTCATTTAAGTCCTTGGTGATTTGGAGAAGCAAAGACTGCTATAGGCATCATCAACCATCTGAAAGTCAGCCAAGTGGAGGTGGATTAGATGTGTGCACTGTCACTTTGGAGGAGAGGAGAGATCTATCTTTTGGATGGAAGTTACGGGGAGTCTGAGTTGTACTGAATAGAGGGGAAAAAGAATTTACTGAATGTAGGAGAAAATAATCAGGGTGTCAAACAATGGATGGGTTGTTCTTGTGTCTAAAGTTGGTTTCCCAGAAGCAATCCCTGATATGAGGATGGGTATGAAGGTGAAACAGAGAAGCAGGAGGTAGGACAGGAAGGAAAGGAAGCCAAGGAAGTATAGGATAGCAAGTGTGAGATATCAACCCTTGGAGGGCAGCTTTGGCTCAACTTTACAGGGAAGCCAAAAATAATGAAGGTCACAGCCCAGGGGTTCTGAATCAGGGCCAGGGAGCTGGAGTGTTTATACCACTGCACTCAAGTTGGTTACACCCTAGTCATGACATTCATTCCCAGATACTTTGGGGGTCTTTGCACTTTGGTGCCTATGGGCAATGAGGGTGCTGGTGTCTCAGTGCGGCCTCTGATCGTTGCTGTTGGGAGTGAAGGCACACTGGAAGCTGGTGAGCACAAACATGGTAAAGGGATCTGAGGGAATATAGTTGGAGCGCTGACGTCGTCTGCTAAGCTTTCCCTAGAGGGATATCTCATTCCTGAGAAGGTCCAAGCAGAGCTGATAACTAAAGATATGGCCTCTCCACACCTATTTTGACTCTGAGGGTCATAACAAAGGTTTCTTTAGAATGAAACATTATTATTGCTTGGTTGTATTTGTCTATCTCTAAAAAGAACATGCCTGGAGAAAACCTTACCCCAATGCCTGAGCCTGGCCTCCACTTGACCTATGTTAACAGGGCCTTCTCTGTGGTTATTCAGTGGACTCTGGCTTTAGACAGACTTTTCTTATCATGTTCTCTGGCACGATTTGTAATATATCCCTTTATATGGAAAATGAGATAATGCCAAATAGAGCATAGAAAAACAACAGGTTAGCACCTGGTATCTTCTATTTCCTAGCTACAGGACCCTGAGAGATTACTTATGCTATCTGTACGTCAGTCAGTACTCTCTGCCACAGAACATGGGCTTAGGCTACATAGACATAAGGTCCCTCTGGTTCTAGCTGCCCATGATTCAAGGAGGCAAAGATGGGAAGTGAGCATGCAGGGCCTGGAAGTCTAAGTGTAGAGACATCAATAGAGTCGTGCTTACTCCAGAGGTAGAAAGCCTTTGTTGCCCACGCGTGGAAGTGATAAAACGTAGCCCGCCTCCAATGGCACTTGCATTTTCTGATGGATGGCTAGATTTCGAATTTATTTGTTTGTTTCTCCTAAAGGTTATTTCCAGTCCTGAGGTTTGGAAATCTGGAAATCATGAACAAAACCATAATGCTCATGAAGGTTACCTGAGAGGTACTGAGTTTGCGAGGGAGGAAAAGCAGCCACAAATCAAGAAGAGTATTGTGCAGTGAGCTGATCTTCCCACCAGCGCTGGGAGGTTACAGCGCCTCAGCTGAATAGCTTTTTGAAATACTTTACTAAATGACTCTGTTGGGTACCCCTTATTAAGCAATCTGCTTCAGAAAGTTCTTTTTTTCCCCCCCATGGCTGGCAAAGTCTCACAATTTCATTATGCTGGGGGGCTTGGTACTGTCTCTTTTGAGAGATTTGTCTGCCTGGCGAGTGGCCCGAATTACCTTCCTTGTTGGGCCTTGATAAGTGTCTCCGAACGAAGGGAAAACAATTTGTACAACTCTTCCCGTCAATTGGAAGCTGAACTGTGGGACTGAATAAAGCTTTCCTCCATCCCACGGTGCCAATTTACCCTTATCAAGTGCAACAGAGGAAATGTGGCGGTGCGTTACTGTGAGAATAGGAAAGCGCTCCCAACAAAATGAGAAAACAGTTATTGGACCAGTTTTATCAACCCAGAGGTAGCTCTGCAGCGATTTTCATGCAATTACGCCATGTTAGGCTCGCCTCACCATATGGCTGGGCATTGATCATTTCGCCGTGATGTTAATTTAATATGTAGTGTGGATATTTGCTTGTTTTGTTAATACAATTTTCACTTTGGTATTCTGCTTCTATCACAGAATGTGTGAGCATTGACAGTTTTCTTAAATAAAAAAATTGTTGATATTTGTAAAATAAAAAGCTTTCACAAACCCCACACTATTTGAACTTCCATAAGAAGCCTGGAGAGGCTCAGGCTAGATTTGTGGAGTCCCAAAGACAGAAAGTTGACTGACTTAAGAAGTTCTTAATTTTCCCCAAGGTCAAACCAGTCCACATTTTTCCAGCAAGATACCCTTTCCATGCTGGGGCACTGACCTTCCTTTAATAGAGTTATGTTACAGGGATCTTGTTGTGACATATCCGAGAGCTCTCCCAATCTACTGGGGAAAGTAGGTATAAGCAATGAATGGACATCCCCTGTCCATGATGTGAGATCTGGGGCAAATCATGTACCCTAGAAGCCAGAGGCCAGCACAGGCAGACAAGAGAAAGTCACCAATGAAACATAAAGGGGTCATAGAAAAGGTTGGAGAGGACCACTGAGAAACTCTAGTTTTGAAGTTGTGTTTCCCAGATCTACTAAGATTCTATGAAGGCATCTCAGAACCCAGTGAGGGGCTTGGGGGTCTCTACCCTCTGCCTTAGCTAAAGCTGTCCCATTGTCCCCTAGTTTTAAGAAAGGACTTTCACAAACATTTCCGTTTGGAAAGAAAGTCTACCATGAGACAAAATGTTTGAAATGTTTGATCTGATCTAATGCTCTCTCTTTCTGAAGGTGGGAAAAGCCTCTAGAGGGGAAAATCCGCATCCTAGAGGGTCCACAGCTAAACCCCACCTCCTGATTCTTTGTTCCACGTGCCATTGTTGGCAAGGTCAATGACTTCAAACAAAGAGCCTGTATCTCACTGGTGTTAATGCTTAGGCTCACATTAGGCCTGCACTGTAGACCACATATGAAGGTTGGGGGGTGTAAGGTTGGTGGGAAATAAGTAATTTACAGAAAAGCAAGAAGTTCAATGTGCTGAAGAAGAATGTTTAAGTACTTGTAAACTCTCTAAGGACTTTTTCTTCACAAAGATTTAATTATTAATTCATTTAAAATTATTATTCGTGATTAACTTCCATGCCTTCTGTCCCTTCCTGCCATCCAGCATCACCTCTTCAGTAGTCTCTCTGTCTTCTGTTTTGCCTACATCAAATTCATCTGATCACACATAATCGCTAAAAGCTACCTTTCTACATACAAATCTGACCACGTTACTCTCCTGTTTGGAATCTGCTTTTTCTTTGACATGATGACATCCTAACATCTTAGTTGTACTACAGAATGACTTCCTCTCCCCTATATGCGTTATTACTTCTCTGGATTCATCTCCCACTGCTAATCCCCTTGTTCTACATATTCCAACCACAGTCATTTATTTTTTCCTCCACACACTCATCCCTGCTTCACCATGGACTCCCAGGCACATGCTGTTCTTTCTGTCTGAAATACCCTTAAGGCACGCCTATACCCAGATGACTTCAGCTTGAAGATTTAGACTAAGGGGACGCATGGGTGGCACAGCGGTTAAGCGTCTGCCTTGGGCTCAGGGCATGATCCCGGCATTATGGGATCGAGCCCCACATCAGGCTCCTCCGCTGTGAACCTGCTTCTTCCTCTCCCACTCCCCCTGCTTGTGTTCCCTCTCTCGTTGGCTGTCTCTATCTCTGTCGAATAAATAAATAAAATCTTTAAAAAAAAAAAAAGATTTAGACTAAGAACTGCCTATATGAGGGAACATTTTTGGTTTGGTTTTGTCTATACTCGTCATGCATTAGATAGATGTTCTCTAACACCCCTTTATCTAACAATTGTTTAACTCCAGTAAAATCTGCACCTGTGCCTGTAACTCTTACTTGTGAACATTTCCAGGGCAACGGCTGAATGATACTTTCCCAAACCCTGTAACACCTAACACGAGGCTTGGCACATAATAGGTGCTCAATAAACATCTGGTGGTCTTAAATGAATCTATTTCTTTTTTTTTAATTTTTTAAATTAACATATACTATATTTTTAGTTTCAGAGGTAGAATCTGGTGATTCATCAGTTGCATACAACACCCAGTGCTCATTACTTCAAGTGTCCTCCTTCCTTAATGCCCATCATCCGGTTATCCCATCCCCTCGACACCTCCCCTCCAGCAACCCTCACTTTGTTTCCTACAGTTAAGAGTCTCTTATGGCTTGCCTCCCTCTCTGTTTTCATCTTATTTTATTTTTCCTTCCCTTCCCCTATGTTCATCTGTCTTGTTTCTTAAATTCCACCCAATAGTGAAATCATATGGTATTGGTCTTTCCCTGACTGACTTATTTCACTTAGCATAATACCCTCTAGTTCCCTCCGCATCATTGCAAATAGCAAGATTTCATTTTTTGATGGCTGAGTAATATATATATATATATATATATCACATCTTCTTTATCCATTCATCTGTCGATGGACATCTGGGCTCTTTCCATAGTTTGGCTATTGTGGACATTGCTGGTATAAACATTGGGGTGCAGGTGCCCCTTCAATTCACTATGTTTGTATCTTTTGGATAAATACATAGCAGTGAAATTGCTGGGTCGTAGGGTAGCTCTATTTTTAACTCTATTTCTGATCCCATGTGTTTGTCAAGTCTCTTTGAAGGAAATAAAACCTAACTCACACAAATGCAAGCCAAAAGAGGGATCCGGTAGAGGTATACAGAAGTATGTTATGATATCCTATGGTGGGGGGTTCAGCAGTGCTTCATGGAGGTTGAAATGCTAGGGAAATTAAGTACCATTCTCTATCTCTCTGGGGCCCCAGGCTCTCTCATCCCTGCTTCCTTCTGTGGGTCTGATGAATTCTTTTTTTTTTTTTTCATAATAATATTTTTATTATATTATGTTATTCACCATACAGTACATCCCTGGTTTTTGATGTAAAGTTCGATGATTCATCAGTTGCGTATAACACCCAGTGCACCATGCAATATGTGCCCTCCTTACTACCCATCACCGGCCTATCCCATTCCCCCATCGCCCTCCCCTCTGAAGCCCTCAGTTTGTTTCTCAGAGTCCATAGTCTCTCATGGGTCTGATTAATTCTTTTCTCCTTTCTTTCTGAAGATCACTTTTTTATGTTCTGAATACATGTGGGGGGACATGATCACTGTAGCCCTAGCTCAACGTACCATCTGAGAGGGGCCTTAAACTCCTGAGTGCTGATCTGGAAGAGAAAAAGTCTGATTCTTTCTACTTTTCCAACCAGGCATCATCAGACGGGCTAGGCATGGTTGTGAAGCTGACAGGGAGGCCCCACTCACCCATGTGATTGTGTCTGTTTGAAGCAAAGAGGCTGTGGACTGTACTGATATTTCAAATGTATCTGTTCTAAACGTGCAATGTGTATCAAGATGAGGTCCTCTGGAGTAAGGCTAGCATTTCCCATAGTGTTTTCCACCACATAGTAGTTCCACGGGGAGATAACAATTATATGGAAAAACCCAGAGTGTTTTGGCCAATAAATTTTAAAATAGTTGCTCAGTTAAACAAACTTAAGCAGATTTCTTTACTGCAAGACTGCTCAATGACTTAACATGCAAATGTGATTTGTGAAATGGAAAAGAAGAGGATGTCATTTGTTGCATTCCCTAAAGTTATTTGTCCACAGAAACAGGTTTCTTTTTATACTCCAAGAAACATATTTTAGAATTAAGGTTCTGTAGAATATAGTTGGAGGATACTGTTGTAGTCCAGGGCTAATTATCTCACCCTAATTGTGGAAATACATACTGATCAATATGTTATACTCTGTCAATTTATAGTAATGACATTTCCTGGACTGTATTTAGGAGTCTTTGAGGGGCTATAAATTCCTCTTCTTCTCTTCCCTCTTCTCAGTAAGTGTGAATCATGATTTCCCCAGTGACCATCCCTCAGGTGGAATTTCTCTGTCTCCATTCAGCTTTGGGCCTAATTAAATGTCTGCCATGGTTTTAACAGATTCCACGTAGGATGTGAGCACTAGTTTTTCCTGAGAAGAGTGGTTTCAGCAAATATAAATGAGCTGGGAGAACAAAAGCAATAGTTGGGTACAGGGGCAAAACACTGCATTTACATGACATTTCCATGTTAATGATTTGTTCCGATCCATTCATCACATACTTATTGAGTGCTTGCTTGATTTTAGATTCCAGGCTAGGCTTTGTTGATATCAAGATACATAAAACCAGACCTTAACTAGGGCAGCTCAAATTTCAGTGGAAGAGACAGACATGTCAGCAGCTAATTTCTGAATGTGAGAAACACCTTGGTAGGAGAAAATGAATGACAAAGAACTAGCCCAGAGACTGGGATGATCTACTCTGGGGGAGGCTGCAGAAAACACTCTCCAGAGCAAGTGACACTTATTCTCTGTTTTGCTGAAAAGGTAAGTGTTTTCTATAAAGATAAGAAAGGAAAACTTTTTTTTTTTTTTTTTTTAATGTATGTGTGAGAAAGAAAAAGGATCAAGGATAAAATCAAGGATGAAATCCTGGGTTAGGCTAATAATTCAGTGGCTGGCAGAGGAAATGAATCCAGGCCAAGGGCCAGAGAAGGAAAACCCAGAAATCTGGGAAAAAAATTAGGGAGAAAGATGTCCAGGTAGACAAGATAAGAGAAAGTTAAAAAAAAAAAAAAAAAAAAAAAAGAGGGTCAAAAGCACCAAATGCTGTTGCAGAAAATCCAATAGCCAAAACCATTGCTTTAAGGTTAATATTCTCAGTCTTGGGCTTGAGTGCATTGGCGCTTCCAAAGGCAACAATTTGGACTTCCATCAGTTTTTTCCATTATAGGCACCACTCAATGAAAACCTTAGATATATCTATGATAACCCATTGTAGACAACGGTTACTGAATAAAAGCAAGCTTCAGTTAACAAAAATATTTCACAATCTGAGAAGGAAGGTAAAGGAGGCATGGTAGTTTAAAAAATCCTTGGTGGCACTGGGAGTATAGAGACTTGATATTTTTACTGGCTTCTACCATTAAACAATTTAGGATTTAGAGAATTCATTTCATGTAGAAGTAGGGAAATCATTTCATTCTCTGGGCCTGAGTTACCTGTACAGTGAGGAAGTTTAACTAGAAAGTGTTCTCCCGAAGAATCAGAGTCCTTGTCATGCTTACGCACAGTGACAGAAACTTCATGCCTCCATGACATACCCCAACTTCCAATGTACCCTTTCTCCTCTCATCACACTTTAAAGAGGAAGTAGAATTTCAGACAGCTGGGAGATATCCTTGGACAAAGCTGAACTTAGTTGGGACTACTAGCCAGCGACTGGAGAAGGGAGAGGAGGCAAGAGATTTCTTTCTCCCTCGTTGACACAGAGGGAGAATCCTAGCTCTGGCATGACTCACTGTGTGACTTGGGGCAAGTTTCTTCAATTCTGTGTTTTAGTTATCTATTGCTGCATAACAGATTTTTCCTCCAAAATGTTGTGACTTAAAACAATAGATGGGTATTTTCCCTGACTCTTTCTGCAGGTCAGGAATTCAGGATCAACCTGGTGGATAGTTCTGGCTCAGGTTTCTCCCAAGGTGGTCAGATGTCATCCAGGGTTGCAGATGGCTTGACTGGGGCAGGGATTCACTTCCAAGGCAACTTTCTCACATGACTGGTAAGTTGGTATTGACTACTGAAGAGAAGCTTTAGGTTTTTTCGGCATGGGTCTCGCCACGGAGCTGGTTGAGGATGTCTGTAGTACCTAGTGCCTGCCTTTCCCCAGAATGAGTAATTCAAAAGACTCAGGCAGAGTGGTACTCACTTTTAAGACTTAGCCAGAAATCACATGCTGTTATTTTCACCATATCCCACTGGTCATGCAGGTTGATGCTGATTCAGTGTGGGAGGGACTACATGGGACAGGAGCATAAACAGGAACTGTCACTGGAGGTGACCTTAAAGACTGGCTATGGCACTCTGATAATGTCACTTCCTCACTGCACAATGCAGGTGCCACTAGTTCTTCTCATACATATGGCACAGGGTATGACAACTCAGGAAATATTAGCACTTTTTGCTTCTGGTTCTCTCTTCCAAAGCGGAACTGAATACATAGGATTGTGAGGAACTGAAGAGACTGTTGTAAGAACGTGGAGAAGGAATTCCTTTCTGGCTGGGGGATGGCTTCATGGAGAAGGTGGCATTTGAACTGAGCCTTTGGGGGTAGGTAGAGTTTTAACAGTCAGGAAAGATGGGGATGCGGTAGGGTGGTGGGGAAAGTCATTGTAAACAGGAGGTCTGGCATGAACAGAGACTTGGGGGTAACAGGATATAAGGATTGGTTAGGGAAGTAGAATTGACCTGAAACAGAGCCTGTATGAGCGTTTGTTTCTTTACAGAGCAGGTCACACCAGACCACAGGGGAAACAGGAGGGTAAGGCTAGAAATTTACTTGAAGATCCTATTATGCAGTCAGGTTCCCAAACACCAAAGGCAGGATTGAAGACAGAATTTCTTTTCTGAGCTGACATTCCTCTTTAGAGGGGGTATGTGTAGTAAATGGTTTCTCAGCCTTTAGTTATTTTCAGGAAGATTCTATAACTTTTCTCATAAACATGGATGTGACAGGCAGCCACTAAGGTGTCCCCTGATCACACCCACCTTTTGGGAGCTCTCTTCTTCTTGCACATGGGCTGGAACTAATCAGCAGCCCCTAAAGAAGAGAATGGGCTGCTATGCCATGAGCTGCCCTGTGGGGAAGCCTGAGTGGTGAGGAACCGAAGTCTTCAGCCAACTAACAGTAAAAACCTGAGCTATGCAAACAGGTATGCAGAAAGCAGTGGAAGCCAAGCCTGTCCCAGCAGAACCTTGAAAGGACAGCAGTCCCTCCCAGTGGACACCTTGATTCCAGGCCTGTGAGACATTCGGGACATAGGCATCCGCTAAGCCACGCTCGGATTCCCGACCCATGGAAACTGTGGGGTAACGAATGCTTGTTGTTTCAAGCTGCTGAATTTGGGGATACGTTATGACACAGCAGTAGATAGCTAATACACAAGCGTTACCTGTACAATGACTTACTTAAAACATGTCTTCAAGTCAATTTACCTTTTCACATAAATATATGTATTTAAAAGAAAAGATGTATATTACAAGTGTAAGGGGTGGTATCAATTTCCAGAAATAGAAGGTTAAAAAATCATCCTATTTCCATATACCTTGAGTAAGACTAGCTAATTTTTATGTAAATTCAATTAGCCCACATACAGCACTCATTAGTTTCAGATGTAGTGTTTAGTAATTGATCAGTTGCATATAACACCCAGTGCTTATCATATCATGTGCCCTCCTTAATGCCCATCACCCAATTATCCCACCCCCCACCAACTTCTCCAGCAACCCTCAGTTTGTTTCGTAGAGTTAAGGTTTTTTTCCCTCTCTGATGAATTCCCATTCAGTTTTCCCTCCCTTACCCGCCTCTGTGCTGTTTCTTATATTTCACATGTGAGTGAAACCATATGATAGTTCTTTCCTTGATTGACTTGTTTCATAATACCCTTCACCTCCATCAATGGAAATGGTAAGTATTCATCCTTTCTGATGGCTGAGTAATATTCCAATATACATATATACCACATCTCCTTTATCCATTCATCTGTTGATGGACATCTTAGCACTTTCCATAGTTTGGCTATCGTGGAAATTGCTGTTATGAACAATGGGGATACAGGTGCCCCTTTGGATCAATGCATTTGTATCTTTGGGGAAAATATCTAGTAGTACAATTGCTGATTATAGAGTAGCTCTATTTTTAACTTCTTGAGGAAACTCCATACTGTTTTCCAGAGTGGCTTTACCAGCTGGCCTTCCCACCAACAGTGTGAGAGGGTTCCCCTTTCTCTGCATCCTTGCCAACATTTGTTGTTTCCTGTCTTGTTAATTTTAGCCATTCTGACTAGTGTGAGGTGGTATCTCATTGTGGTTTTGATTTGTATTTCCCTGATGTCAAGTGATGTGGAGAATTTTTTCATGTGTCTGTTGATCATCTGTATGTCTTCTTTGGAAAAATGTCTGTTCATGTCTTCTGCCCATTTCTTGACTGGATTATTTGTTTTTTAGGTGTTGAGTTTGATATGTTCTTTATAGATCTTGGATACTACCCCTTTATCTGAGAAGACATTTGCAAATATGTTCTCCCATTCCATAGGCTGCCTTTTAGTTTTGTTGACTGTTTCCTTTGCTGTGAGAAGCTTTTTATCTTGATGAAGTCCCAGTAGTTCATTTTTGCTTTTGTTTCCCTTGCCTTTGGAGAGCCTGTCTAGTGAGGAGCTGCTGTGGCCGAGGTCGAAGAGGTTGCTGCCTGTGTTTTCCTCTAGGATTTTGATGGATTCCTGTCTCCCGTTTGGGTCTTTCATCCATTTTGAATTTATCTTTGTGTGTGGTGTAAGGGAATGGTCCTGTGTCATTCTTCTACATGTGGCTGTCCAATTTTCCCAGTACCATTTATGGAATAGACTGTCCTTTTTCCATTGGATATTCTTTCCTGCTCTGCTGAAGATTAGTTGACTATAGAGCTGAGGGTGCATTACTGGATTCTCTATTCTGTTCCATTGATCTCTGTGTCTGTTTTTGTGCCAGTGCCATACTGTTTTGATGATTACAGCTTTGTAATATAGCTTGAAGTCTGGCATTGTGATGCCACTAGCTTAGGTTTTCTTTTTCAACATTCCTGTGGCTATTCAGGATCTTTTCTGTTTCCATACAAATTTTAGGATTATTTGTTCCAGTTCTGTGAAAATTGTCGCTGATATTTTAATAGGGATTGCATTGAATATGTAGGTTCTTCTGGGCAGCATAGACATTTTAACAATATTTATTCTTCCAATCCATGAGCATGGAATGTTTTTCCATTTCTTTATGTCTTCCTCAACATCTTTCATAAGTGTTCTGTAGTTTTTAGAGTACAGATCCCTTACCTCTTTGGTTAGGTTTATTCCTAGGTATCTTATGGTTTTTGGTGCAATTGTGAATGGGATCCATTCCTTAATTTCTCTTTGAGGAAGACTAGCTAATTGAAAGAAGAGGGTATGTCAGGCCCCGATTTGAATTCCATGTTCACTTCCTGTCAGCTATGTGACATTAAGAATATTCCCTTTTGCTCTAAGACTTAGTTTTTTCATCTATACAAGAGGAAATTGATCTCTATCTTTTAGAAATTTTTTGAGGATGAAAGTGACAATTCTCAAGAAAACATCCAATGATGATGATGTTGATGACAATGACGAAGATCGTAATTGCCATTTTTTAATAGAAATCCCTAGTCATGCACCAAGCATAGTGTTAAATGATTTCATATTGCCCTCAAACCTTATGATGCCATCGTAGACACTTTACCACCCCCAAAAAAACTCAGCTGGAGAGGTTGAATACATTGTTTGAGATCACACAGCAAGTGTAATGGCAGAGTAAGAATTGAAATGCAAATTATTTTCATTGCTAAGTTCCTACTCTTTACCATGACAGATTACAGCCTACCCATAGCTAAAAAAAATATGCAACCAATGTTGGTTCCCTCCTCTTGCTTAAGAATGAAACTTCAATTTTCTGCATCATACTTAATGTAACATTGAATCTTGTTCTTTTCTCAGCCAGGTTCAGCTCTGTCTCTCAGATCACCCACTGTTTTCTCACAGAGCAGTGGTCAGGACCCCATTTGTCTAGGTTCACAGCAGCTCGTCAAACATTACCCAGGGTCAATTGGAGCTGCCTGTAGTAATGACAAAATCCATGCCTTCAATTTCCTAATTAACTAAATACAATGAAGTCTGTAGATTGATCAAAGTAGGGTCTTATATGGAATTAATTAGAAAATTGTGGGGAGGACTTGGTGGTTCATTCCCACTTTATAAATCTTCCTGGGAATTTATGGATGACCCAAATGAAACCCAGTTGTATTTATTTATTTTTATTTTTTTTAAAGATTTTATTTATTCATTTGACAGAGAGAGACAGCCAGTAAGAGAGGGAACACAAGCAGGAGGAGGAGGAGAGGAAGAAGCAGGCTCCCAGCGGAGAGCCTGATGAGGTGCTCGATCCCAGAAAGCCAGGATCACGCCCTGAGCCGAAGGCAGATGCCCAACTGAGCCACCCAGGGGACCCTTCCTTCTGATTTTATTAAGAGTATTTTCCTCCTCTAGCTGACCTTATTTTACTTTTTTATTTTTTATTTTATTTTTTAAAGATTCTATTTATTTATTTGACAGAGAGAGAGACAGCCAGCGAGAGAGGGAACACAAGCAGGGGGAGTGGGAGAGGAAGAAGCAGGCTCCCAGCAGAGGATCCTGATGCGGGGCTCAATCCCAGACCACCAGGATCACGCCCTGAGCCGAAGGCAGGCGCTTAGCGACTGAGCCACCCAGGCGCCCCCCAGTTGTATTTTTTTAAAAAAATCATTGAGAATGTGATAACCACTTCAGCCTTTTCTTTGCTTTTTTTTCTGATTGTAAGTACACAACATCCCAGCCTCAGGGTGCTGTATGAAGAGGGCTCTCTCTGCCATTCTGGCATAACAGAATTGTAAGAAATGCCCAGTGACAGTACCATGAATGGGCTGGTAGGGAGCTTTATAAACTCTATTAGCAGCCTTTCTGGGTAGATGCCTCCAAACATTACTATTGACACTATCACTTTATGTAAGCTGTGCCATCTGCCCCCCCAATCTTATAGGAAATGCAAATAAAAACATTCTTAGAAGACTTTGGAATGTTTTTGACCTGCTACGAACCAATACTCAAAACGGGAATACTTAATATGGATCCAAGAAAAGTTCCACAGCTTCTCTGCCCCCACACCCATCTATATGGAAATTCTGAGACCACCACTCCACTTAAATCAAGCATGGATTGATTCCACCCACTCAGAAAGCATCTGCACAACTGTTTGATCCAGAGCACTGAACCTGGTCCTCTTGGAAGAGCAACGGATAAGGCACCTGTCTTTGCCTTCAAGGACCACACAGGTGAGTGAAGAACGTGGGTGTAGATGGGCAGGTTCAGACAAATGCGTTTGATGTTAGTATGTGGAACATTAGTGGCATATGGACAAGTGTGATTATTTCTACCCATGTGGCATTCTACCCAGACTCTTCTTGAGGTGCTAACTCTTCAGCTGAGCAATTAAAGAGAAGACATTGTCATCAGGCAAACTTGAGGGAACAGCATGAACCCGGAGGACATATCCAGTGCATGAGAGGGCCTTTGAGTGGTCCAGGATACGTAGAACATTTTACTTTTCTGGGTCCTGACACGTTGGAGGTGACAATGGTCCCATAATAGCACTTCCGTTACATCGGCTCAGCCAGAATCTTTGTGATAGTGAATTTAAAATGCAATTAGTATCAAAAGAAGTGCAATTAGCTGTTTTACATTGTGTTCATATATGCAAATTAGAGAGGAGAGTTGATATAATTATGTAGAAAATCGAGGTTAATAAATACCAGTTCGGCTATAATTATCTGTACATTCCTGGACAAGGGTGGGTTGGAATCCACATTAACGGGGTAAGAGGAAGGAAGCCCTGTGTGTCAGGTGCTGGGCTATGTGCTTTCCATCCAATTTATACCTGACTCCTCTGACCATTATGCTGAGAAAGCCCTCTTATCCCCAGATTCCAGATGGTAAGTCAAAACCCAGAAAGTGAAGTCATATGTTGAAATTGGCATGGCCAGTGCCTGACCAGCCTGGATGGCACCTGATTTGGTCTGACTCTGAAATTCATGGTCCTTCCTTTTCCCCCACTTTGTTCATTACTAAACTCTATAATCATGAATTTTTCATGATTTCAGAGTGTACTGATGCTGGATTCAAATGCTAACATCTGAAAATTTATTGATTTTTGTTGTTGTTTCAATATTCTTCAATAATATGACTGTCAATTAATGAAGTCATAGCTTGTACAACTTAAAAGAATATTTGATTTTTCACAATCCTTGGTTTTTCTTTTAGAAACAATTATTTTGAGGCATGAAACTAAGCCCACTCATATTTATCCTTCAAAATTGGGAAACACCAAAATTTACAATAGGGAAAGTTGAGTAAATTATGCCATACTGCTCTCATGGAGTATTAAGCAGCAAATGAAGATACTGTGTTCAAAGACTACAAAATATACACAAAAAAATGAAACAATTTTCTCTGAATGCATTTAAAACATTTTATGTAATAGGCAAGTATTTTAATAGAAAATTATACTTTATTATTACTTTTAATTGAGCACACATAATATAAAGACTTCGCGCCGATTTTACATTCTGCCGTCATTGAAATCAGGCCATTCTGCTTTGAGAACAAAGTACAATAAATATCTCTAAATAATAATATCAGTGCATAATTAATTGGCCATCTGATTTGCACAGGCAAGGTGAATCAGTTCCAGGGTATTTGTAGTAAGAGCAACAAAGCAGACGTCAGCATGGGTCCCAAAGCCGCAATTACTCCAAGATACCTCTTATTTTCAGCCACGGTTTCAGCATTTACTTTTGTCACTTTTTCTTTGCCCTTTTTGGTTAATCTTTTTTTTTTCTTTTTTTTGCACAGACTTGTGCTGTGTCCCATCTGCTATGATTCACCCTGTTCTAATTATACACCAGGCATCCTGTCTCTATGAACCAGAATTTTATCAGGTTTTTTAATGTATATATGTATAATTAATCAGGGCCTCCCAGGTGAAAGAGGCAAACGCAACATTTTTAAAAGATGTTATTGCTGGAAGTAACTCGCACAGGCCTGGATGCATCTGATACCCGTAGTGATTTGGGGCAAATGGAGGACTCGTGTATGTTAAGTGTCTCCATTTCCTGGAAAGCTGCTTGGTGCAGAACAGGAATCGCAGCCCCAGGAGCAGGACTCCTGACATCTTGCCACAGTCTGCCTGGTACTAACTGTGACACATGGGCATGTCCTTTAACTCCTTGACTCAACTTTCTCTCCTTTTAAGATGGCAGATAATCTCTGATCTTCCTTCCACGTCCGATCCTTCTTCCAGACCTGACCCCTCCTTCTTGACTGAATCACTTTTTCCAGGGATTCAATGGAACCACTTATCTATTCGACAGATATTATTAGAGCACCTGTTTATAGGTGACCCAAGGTTTGGAGACACAGAATCCAGCTATAGTCCTGCTACTAAACAACTAGGTCAGGCCTGACAATTCATTTCTAGGTTTCTACTTTCTTAGCGAACATTTACGTCGCGTCTACTAGGTGTCAGGTACTGTCTGAAGCACTTTACAAATGTTAACTTACATTCTCCATTTTACAGATAAGGAAACTGAAGCATAGGAAGTTTCAGTAACTGGATGCTGTGGACCCAATTGTGTCCCCCCAAATTCATATAGTGATACCCTAACCCCCAGGACCTTGGAATGTGACTGTACTCAGAGGTAGACCCTTTAACATAGTGGTGAAGTTTAAACAGAGCTGTTCAGATGGGCTCTAATCCATCTGGTACCTTCGTAAGAACAGGAGATCTGGATGCATGAGGAGATGCCATGGAGGTGTGTGAACAGGGGAAAGACCACAAGACCACGGAGGACGCAGGGACAAAGGGGCCATGTGCCAGCCCGACAGACGCCTCCGAGGAAACAAGGCTTGCTGACACCTCGAACTTGGACTTCCAGTCTCCAGACCTGTGAGATCCAGTCTCCAGACCTGTGAGAAAATGCATTTCTGTTGTTTAAGCTGCTGGAAAGTTGTGTTTTGTCATAGCTGCCCGCAGACAAATGCGCCCCCCCAAGTCACCAAACTGGTAAGTGCTGGTAGATTGGATCCATGTCCCGCTGTCTCTCAGATACAAATATGCCTTCCCTTATTACCAAATAGGAGTAGAAAAAGCCTACTGTTCAGAATGGAGTCCATCCAGGTGCTAGTGAGTCATTGCCTGGAAAGTCATTAGCTGTGTGACCTTAGGCAAGGAACAGACAATCTCGGATCTTCAGCTTTCTCACCTGCAACGCTGAGGTGATAATGCCCACCTCATTGAATTAAGTGGATTAGAATACACAGTGCTGTGTAGACTACCTCCTAGGGTATGTGGAATACACAGAAGATCTGAACGTCTCTTTCTTTCCACTAGCTAATGGAAGTGGAGCAGCAGAGATGTCAGAGTTGCAAGGCAAGGGCCACCAAAGGCCCTGGTTGTATGGCGTGCCTTCCACGGGCCACGCAGTGTGAGTTTACCATCTCTGCTTCCCACGAAGTAGCCCAAGGAGATTTGTGTCATTCCTCCTCATTTTAAAGATCAAAAAAAGTGGAAGCCCTGAGAGATTCAATAACTCATTAAGGTCCCAGAAAGTACCTGATGGAGGAAGGATTTGCCCATGGTGGTGCTCAAGACAAAGCGTGACTTCTTTTGCAGCCTTCATATGTCTGTTAGACTCCTTATTAATCATTTCCTAACAAACCCAGAAGCCTTAGAGGCCAGGAACTGTATTTATTTTGTGACTCTGGTTCTTAACCGGTATTATGAAGGGCTTGGGCACAAAGTCAATTCATGTTCCAATGAGCAAATAAGCATGTCAGAGATGTTGAGTGTACTCACCTCTGAGCTGCTCCTTTCTTCAGGTGGGCGAGCGCTGACCGTGGACCTCTGCTGGACCTTCTGGAATGGGTGTGGCTCCCATTACGCCTAAGAGTACACCCTCACTCTGATCCATCAGGCTGCTCACCCCGCCAACGGGGGCCCTTCCGTGGCCCCAAACAACAGCACCCCATTCATCATCACACTGTTCCTGAACTCCCCTGCCTGTTAGGTTCTCTAGTGGACAAACAATAAGAAACTTCTTGACTCTTCTTGCCCCGACATCTTAACACTTACTTTTTAACATTCAGGGCCTCTGGCCTCCCACCAGATCAATACAGCATGATCTCTCACAGAAAATCACTTCAAAATGATGCGCCCTTGGCAAGGCAAGCAGCTGGTCAGGTTCTTTGCAGATCAATGGCTGCACCCTCAGGAGAGCGGGGCACGCGGTTTCCTTATTACAGTTTGAGGATTGCACTTAACCTTACTACAGGGGTGCCCTTGAATGCTTAAGTAGGTGGCTTTTGATCTGGGTCCTGAAAAGTAAGTGAGAACTTTGTAGGAAAGGGCAGGAAGGCCGGAAATTGAAGAAAGGGAGGCCGCCATGTGTAAAACCATGCAGCGGACAGCCTAAGGAACAAAAGCAAAACAGGTGATTTACTGAGCACCTACTTTATGCCAGGTACTCTGGAGGGAGAGCGGAATCCTCACCAAAATACCAGGGGACTACGTTTATCTCATTGTATAAAAAGAAAATCTGAGGCCTGGGAAGGTCATGTAACCTTCTTGAAATGACACAGCTGTTCAGTGATGGAGATTTTGAATGTCAAATTGGCTGATCCAAAGCCTGTTCTTTCTAGAAAGACAAACACACTATGGAGGCTGACCCACGCAGCCCCCAGACTCCAGTCTCAGATGCTTCTTTATGGGAAAGGAGCTTTATTGGCGTGTTTGTTTGGTTTTCGAGTGATGGACCTTGATGAGCCTCAAGGCCAGAGGTTCTGGGTGGGGGATTAGAGAGACTTCACAGCCAGCGATGCTGTGGCACCTACGTCTTCTGTCTGTGGTGAGTTGGAGAAGCTGAGTGCTTTTATGGGCATCAGAGGGGAGAATTTCAGACGTTGAGATGGAATCTGAGGAAGAGACACCACGTTAAATATCGCACCTGGGTGTCGGCTGGATCCCCATCCGGTTGGAATTTCAGTTCATTGTTTCAGTTATGTGTTGTGTACTCACCAAATACGTACTACTTCCCAGGGAGCCGAGCACGCGCTAGTCACTGGGGCACCGAGGTGACAGGCTGCCCTCCTGCTCTGCCCTCAGAGGACTCACTCTCGAGTCTTGGGCGGGCAGGGCAGGCGGGCGAACGAGCTCACCAAAGCGAGCAGCCCGAGACCACTAGAGAAAGCAGTAAGTGGGGTGGCCGCGGGGAGGGCTCCGCAGGGTGTTTGCCACAGGTTCCTGGAAGGAGAGACGGGAGGCTTGCCATCTGGTTTCAGAGCTGGACAAGATCCGGACGCAGCCTCAGGACCCGGGAATAGGTGGGAGGTGAGCAAAGGTGGTCCAGCCCAGATACTGGAAAACAAAGGGTCACCCAGAGAGTGCTTTCCTATCTCATAGGCCACCTTGTGCTTTCTGTCTTTGAAGAAACTGGCTTCTCATGAATAAGAGAGTTCAAACTTGCCAGACTCGCAATCATCGGCTAAGGCGTCGATTCAGGTGAGATTGTAAAGATTCAAAAAGATTCTATTTGATGCGGCTGCTTAAACTCACCTCCTGCTCACTTTAGAGCAATTTTTATTGAACCTTGACTGGGGCAGGCAGACCTATGCAAAGGTCCTCCCACACAGGACGCCTTTGGAAGATGCATGTTCCATTGATACGGCTGTGCACTCCCCTCCAAATTACTGCCTCAGTGTCTCCGACCCCCTTTGCTTCTGATTATCTTCCCCAATCTGTCCCGATCTCTCTCTGTCTCTCTGTCCCTGTCTCTCTCTCATACACACTGTCACACGCGTCCACCTGATTCTCTTGCCTCCCTCATACCTGCTTCCCTCTGCCCTCCTGTTTCCTGACTTTCTTTGTCATTATTTGCAAGGACAGCGTGGCACTTCCCCGTAACCGTTTCCTGCGGCTGTAAAGCTCCCTGTGCCAGGCAGTGATCACAGTCTGTCCCAGATCACGGCAAGTTAGGAATGATCCTTTCCATGTGCATAGGGACTCACAGTGTGTGAGGGAATTCTGAATTCTGCAGCATTTTTCTCCGTTAATTCTTGCTGCAGCCCTGGAAGGAAGGGATCCAATGACCCGCCCGTGAGGACCCACGAGGCATGATGTAAGCAGTGAGCGGGAAGTACTTAAAAGCCAGCTGGAAACCTATTAAAAAGTCCAGTTCCCAGGGTCCCTTGCAAAGATTCTGATTTAGGAGAGACCAGGAGTCTGCATTTAACGAACTCTTCAGGTGATCCTGATGACAGAGGCCTGACTTAGAGAAAAGTGGTCTGGGTCCTGCTCCAACCTTGAGGTGCACGAGGCTCATGTGGGATCTTGACAGAACGCCATTTCTTATTTAGCAGGTTTGGGGCGGGGCCTGAGATTCTGCATCTCTGACAAGCTCCCGGCTGATGCTGACGGCTGGGAGGCTCTGGCTGGGGCCACGCTGGATGGAGCAAGAGTCTAATAGTGATTATTCCCCTTTTCCCACCGGATCTGGAAATCACAGCAGTAAGGCCACTTCCGCAAATTTGTGGAACGAGTAAGTGGTCAGTCTGGACTCACAGCCATCATCCTGTTGTTGGAGACAAGGAGACTCCCCACGGGAGGACCGGGAGATGGTGAGATCAGGAGAGAGACTCAGGATAGAGGCAGGACATCAAGTTTTGCAGGATTTGGACAGTCCTGCTCATGCTTCCCACCAGACCAGCCAGCGCAGCTGCTTCCCCGGGTTCCCACCACTGCCTGGCACTCGCCGGGGCTGGTCACCACTCTCCCCAGGAAGCCCAGGGCCCTAGAAAGATAATTGCTAATAGGATCCCACAGGCCTGAGTTAAAATGTTGGCTCTGCCAGTTCGAATCATATCGGTACGGTATTGATGTTACTTACTAATGAGGACGTCTCAGTTCATTTCCCTGAGCCTCATTTAGTTTCTTTTTCACAAAGTGAAGGTCATCTTCTGCCTCCCAGAAGACCATAAACACAATACAGGGTCCTGATATCGTACAGTGGGTGTCACAGAACTCTGAGGTCTTACTGATGTGGGCAAGGTGACAGCAGGGGTTGATGACCAAGATGGTGGCAGAATCATGACTCTAACTCAGACCCTCTGACCTGAATCGTCTGCTCTTCTCTGTTTTGTCCAGTCCCCGTTGTTGGTGAGCTCTCGAAGGGCAGAGACTGCGGAGATTACACATCGTAAAAGCACTTACCAAGGTGACCGGCCCATGGAAAGAGATCGACAAGGGTAGCATTGTCGCTGTCAACACTGCTGTGATGTGCCTGCATTTCACACATGGTGCCTGGCACACGACAGAAGTCCGCTGCTGGAGGACGCATGGCAGCCACGGAGCCTGATCAGGTGACACTGAAAGACTTCAGGGCCTATTTCCACTTAAATTCTGGGCACTGGATGAATTGTCCTTGAGGACGCATATGACTATTTAGACATCTGACTATTACAATCTTGAGTCGCCTCTTGGCAGACGTGCTGGAAACTTGCTTCTTTCTGTCCACGTCTTCACTATCGGTGCTTCTCACTGCCAGACAGCCCTGCCTGGAGTCTGGTCCTCAGACTGCAGCTCTCCTGCTCCCAGGGGGCAGTGTCCTTTCACCAGCCCCTCTCCAGGCAGAGATGTTGCCCTGCCCTCCATTCTTACCTATAACACACCCATAACACACCTCTTCAGACATAGGGTGTAGAGGAATCTAAATGGGGGTTCCTATTCTTTCTCCTATGATCTAACATCTTCCGATTACTCAGTGTCATTCAGTCCCCTCGATGCCGTCAGGTTTCTCCACTGCAAAATAGGAATGATCACACCAGTCCAGTAAGATAAGAAGGATGGTCAAGCTGTAGTGAAAAGAGCAGCTTGATCACTAGATTATCAGGCTCTGGGCTCAGCTCTATGGGGATTTTCTCCTTGCAGCCCGGGAGACAGGTCTTATTATTATACTCACTACAGATGGGAAACTGAGGCATTAGAAGTGAAGTAACTTCCCCAGGATCACAGAAGGGCTGCATGCCTGTCACAGTTACCTTTACTCTTGTTCCTCAGGTAGTCATTCTCATTCCTCTTAGAACAAAAACAGAATCCCAGCTCCTTGGTGCAGCTGGGTGCATGCAAGGTCCTACGTGACCCAGCCTGTGCTCTTCTGTGTGGCTCTCGCTCTTGATATATCTCCCCAGTGCTGGGATGTGATGTTCCCATGGAGCACTAGTCGACTATTCCTCTCTCTGCCCTCTCCCCTCCCACCTGCTGATTCCTCTCTTAGGGACTTTTACAGCTTACTTTCACCTTTCCAGGGCAGCCTTCTATCTATTGAGGTGGGATTTCCTGCATGGACAGCCTCCAGAAGCCATGGCTTCTTGTCCATTTCCTTATCTGCCTCCCACTTCCTAGTGAGCTTCCTGAAGGCTATTTTGTTTCTCACTTTACCCCCAGTGCTTAACAAAGCACTTGACCCTAATCGTCATTCCCTAAGTAGCTGTGTAAATGAATCCATGGTGGTTTCCCCGCCTTGACCCTGGCACTAGACTCTGAGCTTAGACATCACTGGAGTCATGTGGCATGCTGATACCATTCACATTATCTTTACATATGTTATTCTACTGGCACCCAGAAACCCTATTCATCTCACTTGTTTCTTCCCACGATGGCACAGAACCGGTGTTCAGGGAATAAATGCTTAGAATCGAATCAGAGAATATTCGATTTGAGAGAATCATTCATGATCTGTGAGTATGAATACCTCTGTTCACAGATGGGGGGCATAAGTTTATTGAGTTAATGAATTTGCTTACAAAGCTTGGGTACATGGGGCACGTGGGTGGCTCAGTCAGTGAAGCGTCTGCCTTTGGCTCAGGTCATGATCTCAATGTCCTAGGATCGAGCCCCTCAATGTGTTGGGCTCCCCACTCAGTGGGGAGTCTGCTTCTCCCTCTCTCTCTGCCCCCCCACTCTTGCACATGCTCTCTCTCTCTCTCTCAAATATATAAATAAAATCTTTAAAAACAAGTTTAAAAATTTCATGGGTACAGAGAGGAAGAGAGCTAACAATGTCACAGGCTTTGGTGTCACACATACCTGGGTTAGAATTCTGACTCTGTCACTAATTAGTTTTATAGCCTTGTATCATTTCCTTAATTTCATGGAATCTCAATGTTCTCATCTTGAAAAGTGGGCCCCTAAGAAGTAACTCACCAGGATGCTGTGGAAATCACAAATTGAAAAAACATCAATGGAGAAGTTGCTTTGGAAAGTCCCCGGAACTTACAGTGCAGGGCAGGCTTGGTCTTCATCAGCCCAGAGAGGTTCACATCCGTGCCCTTCCCCTTTCTGAGTGTGTGACCTTGAGCAAACTACTTGACCTCTCGGCATTTCAGCTTTTTCATCTGAAAATGGGGATGATCATTATTATACCTACTTCATTTGATTATTATGAAAACAGAAGTTCTAGCTACAAAAAGCACCCCCCGCCCCGCCAAACCCCTGGGAAAAAGTAACTACAGGACCTGCCATATTGGAACACTGAGCAGATGCTGGCTGCAAAGACAGGGGCTACTGGACAATTTTAGACATAGATCTGACCATTTGGGTTTTTTGATCGCTGAGCATGGGACTTACCATGAACATGGCCACCTCAGACACCAGTCTCTCTCAGGAGAAGTCACATCATTTTTCTACCTGACACTCTGGGTATGGGTCTAGGAGACAAGATGCAACAGATGTGTTCTCGCTGAGAGACCAACCCTGAAGGAGTCACAGTGCACGACCAGCAGTGAGAAGATAGTTTGCTATTTTGTTTGTGATTGTTATTGCCATTTCTGTTTCTAACTCAGTGTGAAGGGAGATGTTCACAGAGGAACCCTTGTGGATCTTGGGAGACTGGCCATGTGGAGCCAGTGATGCTGGCCAGGGGGTAATAGAGCCTTTAAAACTGCTTCCTACAAGTTGCTCAGTCAGATGCCTCCATCAGGACCAGATGCACAGGGACCCCAGGGGGTCCTAAGTGCCCATCAACTTTCCCAGCCATTCTTTGTCTTCCTGGGAGCTTTCTTTGTGTATCCATGTAGTGACATTTTGATTCGTTCACCAGACATTTATTGGTCACTGCTGCATTCCAGGCACTGGGCTGCCATGGAAGTAAACATCAAGAAATATCACCCTCAGGGGACATACAGCCTATAGGACAGAAAATTTCAGAGCAGTACAGGAAGGATAGTTATAACTGCAGAGGGGCCTGGGGGAACATGGGGGAACATGGACTCAGCCTGGGCAAGCATCTGGGAAAGGCTTCTTGGAGAAGGTGGAACAGGATGGAATTTGGTACCACTTAAGACACCAATGCCAGGGCATCATGGCAGAAGGCTTGGACATGACCTACCTTAGCTCGCCCACCAAATGGATGGAGACACAAAGGATGCCAAGGGAGAGAGCCAGAGTCACTGCATAGCTGCAGTGTAAAGGGCTCTGGGCACTTAGGTCATCCAAAAGTCACCATCTGAACTACTGGCAAATGACCAAACTGTCAGAGACACCTACGCGTATGTTATTTTGCTCTGAGGTAAATGTGGTTCATGCGTGGTGACTGGTTATTAAGAAGAAGTAAGGCACTCTCTCTTAGAGTGAGAAAGAAGAAAGCCTGAAAGACTAATGGTCTTTGCTATAACAGAGCATGCCACCAAATTTAGACTTTTTTTTTTCTCTGAAACACAAGTATTTTGGTTATTTTTTTTTTTACCATAGTTTATGGGATAAAGGGTATTTGCCATAGTGAACTTATCAAACTCAGGGCATTTCTGAAAGTCTTAGGGCTAATTACTGAGATTTTCAGCCATTAGCAGTAGCTTTGTTTTTGTGCCTTTCCCCATATATTGAATTTGAAGGAGCGGAAGGGGGTATGTATAGTTGTCCCTCATAGCTATGAACTTCTAGGGGTCCCCCAAAGACCAGCACCAAACCTGGTATGGATAGAGTCAAGAAATGTGAAGTGACTCAAAGTGTCACCGAAAGGAATGACCCAAAGTTCATGGCAAATTGTAACCTTGAAAATTTAGTTCTTTATTCTCACTCTGATCTTTTTCTTCAAATTTTGTGATGGCCTAATAAAACATGAGACATATAGTTGTGCGTGCTACTGCTTGTGTTTTTCTTCACTGCTTCGTGAGGGCCTAATTCAGGAGTGAGCCACTGTTCCACACAGGCAGGCCCTGTGTAATGTAGCTTAAGCAAGTTCCTCCAAGCCTACGTGATGGATACTATTCATGCCATTTTGCCGATGAGAACACAGCTTCAAGGAGATCAGAGTCACAAAGCTGGCATGCGACAGAGCGAGATACCAAATGCAATCTGGCCTGACTCCATACTTCACTGTGACATCATGTGCCAGCACCCCGAATCCAGAGGTGAATGGGAATTGTCTTGAAATAAATCAACAGTGTGTGGGATGTGATCCATTTCTACTTCATCCTTCGTGGCCCCGCTCGGATACCCTCTTCTACACATACCCTACCTTCAGGAGGCCTTCCAGACACCCATCTACCTAGAATGACTTTGGCCTTCAGGACTTACTGACAGCCTGCAATTTTGGATTTAATTAGTTATTCTCTATATTGTAATTCATTTTTATTAGTTAGTTTCATATTATCAACAGGATCTTTAGTATCTCAAGGACCAATCCTGAGTCACAGCCCTGAATCATATTTTCCTCTCTCCTAATCCCATATCATAAATTCAGGCTGTAGGGTAGAGATTTCAACTATCAGGGGAACTCCTCATCTAATGTCTTCAATTTATAAATGAAGACGCTAAGACCTAAAGAGATGAAGTGATTCAAGCAGGGCCACTCAACCAGCTCATTCGTTCACAGACAGTATTTATTCAGTATCTACTGTATGACAAGCACAATGGGAAGGAAATGGGCAAAATGAGAAATAATTTCTGAGAGTGACAAACACTATGTGGGAACAAAGCACAACAGAGGGATGCAACAGAGAGTGGGGGGTACTGAGCTATGTAGGGTGGTCAGAGACACCATATTGAAAGAAATAATAATAGCACAAAGACCTGAATGAAAAAATGATGTGGAGGTCTGGGGGAAAGTACTTCACGCAGCAAATGCAAGGATCTGTAAAGCTTCTGTGTTCAAGGAGTAGAAAGAAGGCATCGAGTCTGGAGGGTGAAGAGCTTACAATCCAATGACACTATAAGGGGAAAGCATTTGAGGGTTTTAGTGGGGGAGCCAAAAGGTTCTAATTTACATTTACAACAGTTCTCTGGCTGCCACGTGAAAAATGAGATGGAAAGAAGCAAGAATGAAACAGAGATCAATTGGGAAAGCATTTCATTACTCTTTTTTAACAGCTTTATTGAGATATAATCAATATACA
Organism: Ursus arctos; assembly: GCF_023065955.2. Classification (NCBI taxonomy): domain Eukaryota; kingdom Metazoa; phylum Chordata; class Mammalia; order Carnivora; family Ursidae; genus Ursus; species Ursus arctos. The sequence continues at coordinate 7,718,182 of NW_026623111.1, read as the reverse complement.
AAAAATTTGTACGTACTTAATGGACATAATTTGATTAATTTGGATGCATGCATATATCAGCAAAATCATCAGTGCGATATCAAGGTAGTAGACATGTCCATCATCTCCAAAAACTTTCTTGTGGTCCTCGTGTTGTAAGAAAACGTAACGTGATATTTACTCACTTAACGAAGTTTTAAGTGTACTACAATTGCTAACAGTAGACACTATGCTGGACAGTAGATTTCTAGAACTTATGCATCTTGCATAACTGATACTTTATACCAATTGAACAACTTCCCATCTTCTCAGCAGCACCCTCCCAACCCCCAGTAATCACCATTCTGTTCTCTGCTTCTCTGAATTTCACTCTTGCAGATAACTTACGTAAGTGGAATGGGACAGTATTTGTCCTTTGGTAACTGCTTTATTTTACTTAGTATGTTGTCCTTCAAGTTCATCCATGTTACCACAAATGACAGGATTTCTTTTCTTTTTAAGAAGAAAGGTTTATTTTGTTGAGGTAAATTTCTTCTATATCTACTTTGTTGAGGTTTTTTTTTAATCATTAATGTGTGTTCAATTGTGTCAAATGCTTTTTCTGCACCTACTGAGACTATCGTGTGTTTTTCTTCTCTGATGTTGTTAATGTGGCGTATGACATTCACCGATTTGCACACAGTGAAGCATCTTTCTCTCCCAGGGAGGTTTCCACCTGGTCATGGTGTACGATCCCTTCAGTGTGCTGTTGAATTTGATTTCCTAGTATTCTGTTGAGGACTTTTGCATCCTTGTTCCTCGGGGATGTTGGCCTATAGTTCTCTTTTCTCGTGGTGTCTTCGTCTGGCTTTAGTATCAGGATCATGCTTTCCTCATCAAACCCATTTGGAAGGGTTCTGTTTCTTCATTTTTTTTGCAAGAGTTTAGGAAAGTTTGGTTCGATCTCCTTATTCATTATGGATCATTGTTCAATTCTTTGGTGTTCTCATGATTCCCTCTTGGTCGATTGTTTCTAGGAATGTATCCATTTATTCTAGGTTGTCCCATTTGCTGGAGTATAATTGTTCCTAGCGGTCTCTCATGACCCTTTGTATTTCTGTAGCATCAGTTGTAATGCCTCCTCTTTCATTTCAGATTTTATTTATTTGAGTTAAAAGAACAGGGTTGAAATTTTGTCCTTTGGATGACTCGACATTCTCTGTCGACTTTCCCATGTTTCTTACTGCCGTCTGCCCTGGTTTGCCTTTTATCCTAAAATACCTGTCTATGGAGTTTATTCACCAGGGATATTACATTTTACCACAGACGTGACCCTCAGTGAGTAGATGATGAGATGACCCTCTTAAGGTCTATGTGCTGCCTTGAATTTGGGATGCATTTCTGGAGGAAAGATAGCCTGTGGGGTGTTATTGTGCAGAGCGTTCATTCCTAGCAAGCGGCTGTCCCTGAAGCACACAGGGTACATCCTCATCTGTCACATTTACAAAACAAAACAAAGCAAAACAAAGAACCAGGAGAGAGCAAGGAAGTTCCCAGGGGCACATCGCTCCAGGCTCCCACCCCTCAGAGTCCTTCCGGTACAGTGCTTCGACACTGGGCAGACAAAGAAGTAGGTTGAAGAATGACCAGTGGCCAAAGTGTTCCTGTGCATATTAGCCATGGATATACCCCTTCCATTTTCCAAGCACGTGTTGATTAATTATGTCCCCATAGTCTTCAGGACATCTTCCTTGTTGAAGAGCGAACAAGGATGCCTGCAGCAGGAGGGGCCCCAGCTGCCAGCAGATACATGCCCTCCAGGCAGAGGTTCTGGCTGACTGCAAGGACGAATATCAGCTAATATTATCATGTGATTGAGGAACATAATTTTATAGTCTCCTGCTCTGCATCCTTTTGCTTTTCCTCGATGTTGATTTTGAATTTACTGAACTCACGCCGAGCACAGTGAGGGCAGGGACCCTGATCTTTGGGGCCAAGAAAATGATCCTGGAGAGGGATGAGGAAATGTATATAGATCTCCACTTTCTTGGTACCGGAGATCCTGGAGTCTGGAAGAGGCCTCCAAAAAACACAAAGGGAGTTTTCAGTCAGAATGGCGTATCAGAAAGGAAAAAAAAAAAAAAAAAGCGGGGAGGAGTTTAAAAACCCAGATAATGAAATGAGAAGACAAAGGGAAGGCAACTGTACTCAAAGGAAGCTACTTAATCCACACAGTAGCCCAGCAAGGATGTGTCCCCTGTCCTGGTCTTGCAGATGACGCGGGGGAAGCTCTGAGATATGAAATCGGTTGATGAATGCAAACAGCAAGACACAAGGGCGTGTTTTGAACTCAGGTGTTCCTGTGACATGGCCTGCCCAAGGGAGGGGTTGGTTATGTTGTAAAAGAAATGTGCAGGAATATAGAGCAATAGGCTTCGAATGTAGAAACACAGATAAGGGAGCCTCTCCCTGGAAACTGTCCTTTCAGAATAGACAAGCAGATTGCTCAGCGAATGAAGGAGCCTGAAGCTCTTGGTTTTCCCCTGCCTGCGTGAGTAGCTGAGGTTTAGCAAGGTTTTCTGGAACACCTGACAATCTAGATACTTCTGGGTGGCTGATTAATCAATTTGTATATCTCTGAACTCCTTGATTTCTGATAATAATACTTCCCTAATCCTTCCCGATAGGAAGTGAATTAACCAAGACTCTACTGGTCACAAGTTACAGAAGCTCATCTGGAGCAAACACTAGGGATTTTATTTGCTCATAAAATAGAAAAGTCTAGAAGGTTGACCTAGCTTCACATACAACTGGGTCTAGGGATGCAGTATTGTCATTTAGATGTACACATTTTCTCCCTCTCTCATGTGTTCCTAGATACTAGATTCCTTCTCAGGTGGATCATTTTTTAAAAAGGTTTATTTATTTATTTATTTATTTATTTATTTATTTATTTGAGAGGGGGAGAAAGAGAGAGGTGGAGAGAAGCAGAGGAAAAGGGAGAAAGAGTCTCAAGCAGACTCCAGGCCGGGCTCAATCTCACCACCCATGAGATCATGACCTGAGCTGAAACCAAGAGTCAGCCGCTCAACTGACTGAGTCACCGAGACACCTGTCAGGTGGACAATTTTAAAGAATATCATGGCTTATTTGTCTCCAGATTCGCCTTCTAAGCCCAGCAAAAAGAGAATGTTACTCCTCAAGTCTGTGATTTGCGTGGCTTCTCATATGCCCATTGTTAATATAATTGATAAGGCAGAGGGATAAGGGGATAGGTCACACTGATTGGCCAGGCTTGAAGCACAAGCCCACACCTAACCACGAGCCCATACCTGGACTACAAGTCCATTCCTCAAAGACATGACCATTCCGGGAGTACAAGTGCATGCCTGGATCTCAAGCCCACACTGACGCCCAGGCCCACGCCTAGACCACAAACCCATAGACATGGGGCAGGATTGGACAGACCTCATGCCCCTGGGCTGACAGTGTGTGGAGAGGGAGGAGAGACCAGCCTGATGAAGATTAGGAGCTAGTGTCAGAAGAGAGAGAAGGGAATTTGGAAAGAAGTACAAAAAAAAAAAAAAAAAAACACACACACACACAAAAAACACACAAAACAAAACAAACAACAAAATATGAAAAAAAACTAAAAAACATGAATAGATACAATTGATGCCCTTGTAGGAACCACATTATTCAAACCTGCATTGAGCCTTTTCTAAATCTTTGCTATTTCAATGCTATTGATGCTGCCAGCATCAGCGTCACCTGGGAGTTTGTTAAAATAGCAGAATCTCACGTCTCACCACTGGATCAGAATCTGCATTTTAACAAGATCCCTCTGAGAGCTGTGTGCACGTTCAAGTTTGAGAAGCACTAATCTGAACTTTGTCAATCATTACTTTATCAATAAGCAAGTATTCCTCAGGCAGAAGAAAAAAAAAGCATAGTTTGGAAATTGGGAGAACTTGATAGTGGAATCCAGCCTCTGCTATTAGGCTCAGGAACTCTGGGCTGGTTACTTTTGCTTTTTATCCTTTGTGTTTTGTTTTGTTTTGTTTCATCAGGAAAGTAAGAGGCTTGGGTTAGCAAAGCTCCATGCTTTCTGCCAGTTTCTGACCTTTCAAAATTTTAGATTTGCTAAGTCTCAAAAGGGCAGGTAATTTGGAGGTTATAAAAACCATAATAAAGGGCTTTCTGCAGCTGTCAAAGAAGAAAGATATTTCAGAGGTGATCTTTGGAACACAACATGCAGATTTCCCAATTTAGAAACCAAGCAAGATCTACAATGGTGGTTTTAAACTACGGGTCCAAAGAGCCATAGAATTCCAAGAAGGAGGCCATGTGAAAGGTTGAAAATCCCGGATTAGACACTGCGGATCAAGGAGAAGGTCTACAGAAACTCAGAGAAGAGGGGGCAGTTAGCATCTACTACAAGAATCCAGGCATCCATCCTGATGGAAGCAAGACACAAATTATGCCTTGAAAACAATATAGGACTGGGTTCTGAGAAGCCTAGGGAAAGCTTTGAAAAGTTCAAGCCTACTTCTCCTCACTGTATTAATTGCTTTTCAGAATATAAAAGAAATTAAATAACAACAGCCCCAATTAAATAATAGCAGCTTCCACTTCCTATGGCAATTAGGGAGATGGATCGCATGTAATTAATCCAAAGCCCCCAGAAGCTACTTTCACCCTTTGGAAATCAGCTCTCAGCTGTTCGCTTTTCAATGGAACACTGAGGATTTCTAGTTGCCTTTTATGTTCAGTGTGTTATTAATACCCCAATACCTCTATGTAAACATTAATTGCTTGCCTGGCAGCTCCTCCCTGAATCTGAATCCTTGGTCTGTTGAAACCAAATCCATCGTCACTCTTTGCTGGGTAACTGACCTCACCCGTGGAGCTTTAACAGGATCCCTGATGAAGGTGATGCCCACTCCTCATTTTATCCAGAATATTTGTCAATAGCACATTGCCCTCCAGAAGAAAAGCACATTTTAAAACAGAAAGCAGACAAAACTGAGCTCTATCCTACTTGTGGGTGCTGCTTGTTTGTGAGTGAGCGTCCCGGGGAGCAAATTAAAGAGTTAATGACTTTGGTAAAACTCGCTTGAAATGGCAATATGGAAGGGAAAGCCACTAACAGCTTTGGGCTGCTTTTGTTAGAGGAGCTGAGGGCAAAACTGAAGAGGGAGTCAGCCAGCGTGCTCCTTTCCTGGCTGGGTAAAGAGCACTGAGCTCTGTAAAAAATGTCTCTTAAGGGTTCAGGGAAATTTTCCCTGGGTGAGCTAACCTTCAGCTCCAACCTTGCCCCTTGCTGTAACATACTGCTCCTCCCTCTGAGTGTCTGTTGGCTTTTCTAGTTCATGCTTGTATCACTCAAGAGACTGGCAGCAAAGAGATGGCACACGCCAATCAAAGAAATTAAAATCTAGGTAATTGAGCATATTTTTAAGAAAAGGACTACGTACAAAGGTGTAGGCAGGATTCAGGAAAACCAGCAAAGGACACAATAAGAAAAGGCAGTATGCTGGGGCTGGCAGGAAGGGGAGCACTCCCACCACTAGACTGCAAAGTGCAAGAGGAGAAGAGAAGGGGCGACAGTAGCTGGAAGGAGTAGCTCAGGAGAGGACCCCCAGCCAGGACCTGCAGCCTTTGGAAGAGAGATGAAGTCAGTGCTTGCAAGTCATTGCAACCAAGGCTCCTGGGCAACCAACATACACCCTGCTTCACCTCCCTTCCACTGTATGGAATCCATTACTTTCTATAAGACAAAACCAACTGGAAGACAGTCTGCAAGAAGCCAGTGATGCCATGGTCAGCCCTCCAGCACACAGAACCTGAAAGAAAATAGAGGATGGGGGGCACCTGGGTGGTGCAGTGGGTTAAGTAGCACCCTCTTGGTTTCTGCTTTGGTTTTGATCTCAGCGTTGTGGGATGAGCCCCACCTTGGCCTCCACGTTCAGCAGAGTCTGCTTGAGATTCTCTCCCCCTCTCCCTCTGCCCCTCCCACTCATTCTTTCTCTCTCTCTCTCTCAAAAAAAAAAACCAAACCTTTAAAAAGAAAGAAAAGAAACTAAGGGATAGTCATTATTGAGAAGGTCCAATGGAATATATTAAACACAGCAGGCTAGTGGGTATTCTGGGTATTCAAACCTACCACAGCCCAAAGTGAACTCTAGGGTTCCCTACCCTGTCCCAAATCTTTCACCTATCCATCTTCCCCATCATAGGAAGGATGCCACCTGTCACCTAGCGAGCCCAACCCTCAAACCCAGGAGGTGCTCTTGACTTCTCTCTTTTCCCTCAGCCCCAACTGGCATTCTCTCTACCTGACCTATAGACCGATTTGCAAAACATACCTCTTATCACGTCTCCATCTCCACTTATCGCGTTCCACTCTGGATCAGCCAACTTATCTCTCGTGAACTATTGCAGTGGTCTCCTGGTTGGTTTCCCTGATTCTGCCTCTTCTCTACAATCTATTAGGGACACCTAGAATGAAGTCCAAACCCCTTGCGCGTCTTCACAGAGGTCTCTGGCCTGGCCTGGTACCTGCCCATCTTTCCACTGTTACTTCCGACCATCATTGCTTCAGCCACTCACCGCCAGCTATCCTGGTCTTGCCCTACCTTTCGCATAGGTCCGGTTTATTTCTGCATTAGGACGTTCACACCAGCTATTTCTTTGTTTGCAAAGTTCTTTCTGGAAACATACACTCTGCTCTTTTCGGTCTCAGAATATCAAGTTAAGGGTCATGTTCTCAGACATACTTTTCAGACCATCTAATCTAAAGCCATTCCTGGGTCACTCTGCCATATCTCACCGTTCCAGTTTCTTGTATATTCACTCATTCTTTTGTTTACTTATTTGTTGTTGTTGTTATTAATTTGATCTGACTCTCAGGATAATACAAGGCCTAGGAGGTCAGTGGTCTTTTCTCTCTTGTTGGTCTAGGATAGTCACAGCTCAGAAAGATACTTCTCGTTGAATCTTTGGGAGCAGCGGACATCAATATATTTTTCAAAAAATATCCAGAACACGAGTGAAGGAGAGAAAAAAAAGAAGCATTTTGACTTTTGGATATAGATGATCTGAATATAAATCTGGACTCTAGCACTTAGAACTCCGAGAAACTGTGGAGTAATTACTATGTTTTTGTGACTCAGACTTTTCAACTATTAAATGGGGATCAGCAAAGACAACCCTGAAAACTAAAAGCTGAAATATTACATATTTTGTAGGGTTTTTAGAGGATTAAACTGGAGAATGCATGTAAAGTACCCAGCAAATTGCATGACAAGGAAGTTAGACCCTATCAATATTAGCTCTACTTTTATTTGAAACAAAAATTATTGGTGTTGTTAGGGTAGAGAGCCAAAAGATTTACGGAGAGAAACTGTATATTTCAATTTACTTGACATGTAAACATTATTCAGGATATGTCTGTTTTATGTACCATTATAGGACCAGAATATCAAATACATAATAAATGCTCACTTGTTGCAAATGAATGAATGAATGAACAGGTGAATAATGTAATAGTGTGATAATGTAATAGAATGGAAAGAAGGTTTGTAATTCAAACCAAATTGATGTGTTTACTCGAAAAAATGTTTATTGAGAACTAACTATGTGCTGATCATGGTTCTAGGTAATGGGGGGGTAGCAAAGAGCAAAAAATATGCCTTCATGAAGCTCATATTGAGAAAAATAATTGAGGAAAAGAAGATAGGGTGTGCTGGAGGGTTGTAATTTTATTATTATTTATTTATTAAAAATATTTATTTATTTATCTGTTTGAGAGAGAGAGAAAAGAGAGAGAAAGCACATGAGCAGAGGGGCAGAAAAGCAGTCTCCCCGCTGAGTGCCAAGCCCGATGCCTGGCATGATTCCAGGACCCTGAGGTCATGACCTGAGCCAAAATCAAGAGCTAGACACTCAACTGACTGAGCCACCCAGGCACAACGTGAAGGCTGTGGTTTTAAATAGGGTTGTTATGGAAGGCATCATTGAGAAGGCAACATTTAAGGAGAGAGTTGTAGAAAATGAGGGAGCCAACTGAGCAAGTATCTGGGGGGCAGTCCTCCTGCTAGAGATGAAGTATATATGCAAAGGTCCAAGGTCAGGGTGTGCAGATAAGAGCTGCTTAGCAGGGGTCAGGAGGCAGGTAAGACTGTGGTAGGGAATGAGGGCAGAGAGGTCAATGTGGGCAGAGACAGTAAGACCTCCAGGGCCATCATAAGAACTCTGGCTTCACTGTGGTCAATAGTGAACCCATGGGGTGGGTGACAAGTGGAATGTTGGAATTGGACCATCTGTAGCAAGACCACCCCAATTGCTCTGATGAGAATCAACCAAGGGCTGACAGAGTGGGAACAGAGACATGAGTTAAGAAGATTTGGACCAAGATGGGAGCAAGGACAATAGCAAGAAGTGGTCAGATTCAGAATTTGCTGGCAGGTAAGATGTGATTATGAGAGGTAAGTCTAAGAAAATGCCAGGGTAGAAAATGTACGTTTGGTTTTGTATCCATCTTCATGAGCTCCCATGTGGTGGTGAGATGACATTAACTTTTCCTCTCAAAGATGTTATCTTTGGATTTTGGTTGCTATAAAATTTTGTGAACCTAATGCTTCAACAGAGAGTCAGAGTGAACATTACATGACTCCGTGTGATCTTGGTCTAGCATGCCTGGACAGGATGACAGTATTTCTCAAAGTTTATTGCCTGTAACATCTTTCCTATGAAGTTTTAATGAATGTTATGAGAAAAAAAGCCAAATAAGTTTAGTAAGGACAAAGCTAAATAATGTCTTTGCGACCAGATTGATCAGAGCCTCTAATACATTACAACGCGTTATGCGTCTTGAAGGTCACAGTATTATCCGAGTGTTACAGGCTAAATTGTGTTTTCCCTCCCCTTGCCCCCAAATCCATATGTTGAAGTCCTAATCTCCCGTTCCTCAGAATGTAACTGTATTTGGAGACAGCCTCTTTAAAGGAGAGATTAAGTTATAATGAGGTCATATGGATGAGTCCTAATCCAGTCTGACTGGTGTCCTTATAAGAAGAGTAGATTAGGACACAGACACATAAAAGAAAGACCATGTGAGGACACAGCGAGAAGATGGCCATCAACAAACGAAGGGGAGAGGCTGTAGAAGAAATCAACCCTGCCAGCACCTTGATCTCTGGCTTCTAACCTCCAGAACCGTGAGAACATAAATGTCTCATGTTCAAACCACCCAGTCTGTAGTATTGGGTTATGGCAGGCTTAGCATACTAACACACAGGATACCTGTTCCTTTTGTAGAATTTCCCTAAGGTGGTGCAAGGCTCTATGCTTTGGCACTAATAGAGCTGAGGTCCACTGATGAAGTATCTGGGGCAACAGGCAGGTGACTGATTAGGAAGAAAGTCCCTAAAAAATATCAGAAGTGACTCTCCAATCATTTAGGGTAAAACAATCGAACAAACAAACAAAATTCAAGAAGCAGAAAATGAAAACATATTAAAGGGAATAAAATTTCACATAAAATGCACATAATACATCTTATTTACTTTGGGGACAAGAAATATGATGAGGATTTCAATCCAAGGTAAGGAGGACCCCAGCTGAGGAGGCACAATGAATCCTGATAACCAGAGATGATGCTACACTGTAATCCAACTGGTGGCTTTTGCTCACTATTTAGTGGCCGAGATTATGGTGAAGAGCTGACTGGATTTGGGGAAATAATAGGGAATCACAGAATCTATTTTCATTTGGAAATCCAGCACTTAATGTGCTTATGATACACTCTGCCTTTTTCATTGCATTTTATTTTATTTTGAGATAGGACTGCTAGAAAGGTTCTGAAAAAGTGTGCATGCATGTATGTGTGTAGGGGGTGATGAGTAATATGTCATCAAAATCTTTGTCCCATAAAAATATTGGCGAGAGAATTTGCAGAAGAGAGCACCAATATGCGTGTTATTTCGGAAAAAAAAATTATATATAAATGAATTTTCTGCCATTTCTGCCAGCCAACTCAGTTGATTCACTACTCTTTAAGGGTTTCCCATAATTTACCAAGGGAAGAAATTAAACACTCTTCCTGAAGTGCTTAAAAAAGTGGCATGGGCCTCAGAGATAATTAATTTCTTCCCTGTAGACTTGTCCTCAACACCTGATGAGGTGTTACGAAAAGAAATTTCATGTCTCATCCTTGTACTTGCAGCTGGTATCATTAACGACCAGACTAATCACAGAATGGATCACAAGAAAGAAATGGATACAGAACTATTCGGTGGTTTCGAGGAAGAATTGGATTTAAAATTGCATGCATTAGGTTCTTTTAAAGCAAACTTGAACATGGAGAGATAGTAGCTGAAAGAACGCAGCTCACTAGTTAGATAACTTTAATATGATGTTAATTTGGGGACCCTTTCCTCTGAGCATACATTAGCTAGCTATAGGTAAGTATTGGCAGTAAGAAATCTTGACCTGATGCCCCATGCATTACATGCTTATGATACAAGTCTTACTGCTTTTTCTCATTCTCAATCTGGAAGCCTTTATAAGTAGCGTTAATCTCTCCCCTTCTCTCTCATCTGTAGGACTTACATTTGATATATTCTATAGCATTCTACATATAGTGTCCTACAACATTCATTTTGGCCTTAGGGTAATAAATGAAGTAACTTTGAAACTTTAGGGAGCTTCAGAAATAAACTCTTTTATAAAAGAGGGATATTAGGACCTTCCATGAAGTGTTCTTATAAATTTTGAGGAAATGTACAAAAAAAACCATGATAGTATCAAAAAAAAAGTGCCTCCTCTTTTTGATACTGATAACATTATCATCAAGACTCATTATAATCTTCCTATAATGATCCAGGGGTGCTGGGGTGGCTTAGTCGGTTGAGTGTCCGACCCTTGATTTTGGCTCAGGTCACGATCTCAGGGTCGTGAGATGGAGCCCCACATCAGGCTCCACGCTCAGTGGAAAGCCTGCTTGAGATTCTCTCCCCCTCCACTTGCCCCTCCCCCTCTGTGTGCTCTCTCTAAAATAATAATAAAATTATATTTCATGCTTTTCATTTTACAGATGAGTAAATTGAGGCTTAAAAAGCATCTCATTGTAGGTCAGTAGAGTTGGATAGACTAGGGTTCAATAGCACCACCTACTAGCCCTGTGGATATCGTGAAAGGTATTTTGCCTCTCTGACTTGCTTTAAGAAACCTCAGTTATTTCATCTCTATTTTATAGGCTACTTTTGAAGATTAAATGATATAACAAATATAAAGTAACATGTGTTACCTGGTGTATTTTAGGCAATAAATATTAAAAAGGTAAAAAATAAAATAAAATCCTGTAAAAAAGAATAAAATATTTAAGGAGTATGAAAAACATCCCTTTGGCATCTTGGTGCTTGTAAGGAGTAAGAGAAGAGAGTGAAACAGTTTATTCTAAAGTTCTGAGCTTTAATGACACTAGGGAAAATCTAAAACTTTCACATACATGGAGTAAGGACCTAGCAACTGGGAGAAAGGGCCAAGTCTCTTTCAGAGGGATTGAAGTCAAAGATGCAACCTTCCCTTGACCACCTTGAAGGGTCACTAGGAGTAGATTTTCATGATAACTCTAGAGAGTAGGAGAATGGTTAAGAACGTAATAATATTTATTTTTAAAAAGTGGTTTTCATGATGTAAAGCATTACATTACATTACATTACATTACATTACATTACATTACATTACATTACATTACATTACATTACGGATCATCCTTGAATTTTGTCACTATACAAAACTGCTGCAACAGCCCAAAATATAAAAAATTAGAGAGATGTTTATATGTAACCCATATTTTAAAGTGGAAATTGTATTATACCCATCAGTAAGCCATGATCATCTGGTGTATGATTTTGTTTCTACATAAAGTTACCAAATGGAAGTGAGCCAGAAGGGTCATTTTCCTTTAAGAGATAAGAAGGATTTATATAAAATGGAAATAAGGAGAAAAACCTAAAAACTATTTTAACAAGTTTGCCTCTTTTGACATTCAAATATTTTACAATTTCCTTAAACTATGTAGTTTCATAAAGTATTCTTAGCTTCATACTGGGAAGGACTCCAGATTTTTCTATGTTGCTTATTTTAAAAATATTAACTATATATTGAAAAGTGATGTTGTCTTTTATTTGCTACACATTAAACAGTCGGAAGATGTTTTTTCAGACTCGTAGATTTTGTTTATTTGTAGATAATTTTTTCAAATAAAGTAAAAGGTGGTAATCATCTTGCAGTGTATCAAATGAACAGGTTGTACACCTTAAGCTTTTACAATGTTATCTGTTAAATCCACCTCAATAAACCTGGAAAGAAAAAAAAAAAAGTAAAGCAGAAAGTTCTTGCACTTACACTAGTTTAATATGACTTGTGTTTCTTTCATGTGAGAAACATGGACACTTCATACTGCAGTGCTTAGGACTTCCCAAGGCATTCACGTGGTCCCGATGAGATGGAGCTCACTGTAGACTCGGTGCAAGAACTTTCTGCTTTGAGATAAAAGTAAACAAAGTGCCTTGCTCTCATGCTGAGTGCCTGGCTGGAACCAGCAGAATTATTAAAATTGGCCCTAGTCCATTTTTGTCCTGTGTTCCTCAGCTGAAGGAAACTCGGAGATAGAAGAGTCGTACTCCGTTTGTGGAGTCTACTAAGAACTATTAACCCGTGTGGGTGTTAGAGTTGCTGCTGACAGTGCAAATCACACATTGCACAACTTCTGGGAGCACCAATCACATTGTCATCAAAGTTGATGTAGTTATAATGCATGTTTTAAGTAGATGAGAATAAAATGATTTGAGGAACCAATTCTTTTGTCTAATTGGCACAAAGTTGCCTTCTTGGCTGATATGAAGGCTGGGTGGGGAGAAGACTCTTCCCGAAGTCAGTGAAAGGGGCACAGATTAGAAAGAAATGACCAAAGACCTTTAGGGATGGGTTCCCATACGGCACGAGGGTATGCCCAGAGAAGGTGCTACTTGTACCGGTATCTCTGAGTAGAACGATGTTGTACATATTTGTAAAATCAGGATATGTGGCCAATAAAGTAAATCAAACATTTTGTCGACAGCAATTCGATGGAGAGGGAGAAATGGTTCCAGAATGTCAAGTCAGATGGGCGAGTACAAAATGGAGCATATATTATTGGTACTGGGGAGGTTGGAAGCAAGATGGAATGTGGGGTGGGGAGGGTTAATTAATACCATATGTGTAAAATGGTAAGTTTATGTGGAACCTGTCCTTTTATAGGGCCTGAGATATGTCTTGCCACTTAAAAGAGAAAGAGCAGGTCTGTGTATATGCTAAGGGGGTGTGGGAAGGATGGAGCTATTAGAGGCATGGATCCTCAAACGATTTTGTGTAGGAACCCAAAGACAAATGTAACTGTTGAGTAAAATGTTAATTCTACCCCAGTGTTAGGTCACTAAGAATTACATTAAGTTTTCATTTCTTGCTGTCAGATCTTGACACTGGATATCACATACCTCTGTCATTTGTCACTGTCTTGGCTCTTGTCTTAATGTGGAGTTCCTTTCTGTGATCAATTTCTCCTTTTCTGAATTCTTCGTGCTCAAGGAAGACTCAAAGCAAGACTTCAAGTTAAACAGGGTAATTCACAAATGGAATCCCATTCTAGAAGCTGTAGTAAATGAGGGTAGAGAAACATACACCCTGAGTTCCAGGAGGCCATGACAGGAGGCAGCATCAGCCAAGCAAGGCCAATACAATGTTGGATGGGTTAGTGCTAGCTGACATGGCAAAACAGGGAAAATGGAACCCTAATACAATGAAACTGAGGTGAAAGGAGAAGCAAGGAGGGACCCATGAAGAAACAAGCTGAAGTGGGACAATTCTCACAATTTGGAGTCGCTAGGTATCTTTCATGCTGGGATTTTTGGTGGGAATACATCGGAGGACTGCTTACAACACTATATAAGGAGCAGCTAGCTTCCCATGTGTACCCTGCTCACAAGCAAAGCCAGGCAACTGTCAGGAGAAGAAAGGTTATCTCTCTGGATTTGGTAATGTCAGGGACAGCCCAAGGCAGAAGTGAGGTACCTTAGGGAAAACAAGGGAATTTGGGGAAATTCAGCACTAAAGAAACAGGATGCTCAGTCCTTGCCCTTGTTCACCTGTGAGAACAATGGCAGGCAGGCTTCTTTCACCCTGGCAGGAGCTGAGAGGACGCTTGGTTGAAGAAATAGACCTACAGAAGACAGAATTCCTACAGAAGCTGTCTCCTGGAGGTCCAGAAAAGAAACGGCTGGGGTCTGCCTGATCCATTGGCAGTAGAGCCCTCCTCACAACAATAGGCGCAGACACACAGAGCTTTCCATCAGCTTTTTAGTCTCAACCTTAAACATGACCAAGGGTCAGCAGACATTTGAGGGCAGCCTCTAACATAAAAGGATGATACCACAGTTTTTTTAAAACACAATTTTCAAAGGAGGAATTTGATCAAAGCAGAAACATGTAAGAAGCAGAAAAACACCTATAATTTAGATCCTTAGATATATGAAATCAGATGTTGCATATGGAACAAGATCAGGAAACTAGAAAACATGAACATGCAGAGAAAAAAAATTCTACAGGAAATTGAAAATATTATGGCAGCAATTATCATCACCATCATCATCATCATCAAAGAAACAATGAAATGGTTAGAAAATAAGGTTAAAGAAATTTTCCCAAAGGCAGAAAGTAGAGATAATTAGATGGCAAACTTTAAAGAAAATATTAGAAATTTAGAGGATCACGGGAAGCTCAAAAGTTGATTAAGTTCTAGAAAGAGGAAGCAGACAAAAAAGGAGGGGATGTTCTAAGCAGAAAATGCTTAATTTATTAAAACTAAAAAGTGTGTGTTTTAATACTAAAAAGAGCTTAACATCGTTAAAATAAATTTCTACGCCCAAGATGGAGCCTCTCCTGCGCCAGATGCCCTGTCAACGAACTGAGACTCAAGCAATTTTCATGTCCCTGTAAATGCTCTGCATGGCCAGGAGGAAGGACATCTGGTCAGCCCATCTCCAGACACCAAACTAATGCTTGGTTTCTCACCACAAATAAGGCTGATCATGTGATCCCAGCCAATCAGATGTTTTTTTTAATAATAATTTTTTATTATGTTATGTTAGTCACCATGCAGTACATCCCTGGTTTTTGATGTAAAGTTCCATGATCCATTACTTGCGTGTAACACCCAGTGCACCATGTAATACGTGCCCTCCTTAATACCCATCACCGGCCTATCCCAATCCCCCACCCACCTCCCCTCTGAAACCCTCAGTTTGTTTCCCAGAGTCCGTATATTTTCTATTTGTTTCTCTTCCTTGTTTTTTATTCTCTATCTAATAAAAAGTTCCTGCCTTCTGCCCATTTTTCAATTCTCCAAATTGAGACTATCCACTTCATGAAGTGTTAAATGAAATTTGTATCACCTAAATTGTCTTCTTCAATCATTTTTTTAACATCTGTGCCCAAAACAATGGGGGAAATTCCACAATAAGGCACCCCATTGTGAAATTTCAGAAAATGGGGATTTACAAAATACCCTAAAAGTTTTCAAAAAGAATATAAGGGACATACAAGGAGGCTCAGGAATCATAACACTGTCAGACTTCTCCAAAGCAATATCAGAAGCATGGAACATTACATCAAAAACTAAGGATATACTGTATGGTGACTAACATAATATAATAAAAATTTATTATTAAAAAAAAAAAGAAGCGATAGCCTACTGGCTTCAAGTTCTGAAAGAAATCAGATTCTATCTCTGGATGATCTCTCATTTAAGTGTGATGGTAGAATAAAGATATGTTCAACTGTTCAAGATCTCAAACAATTAACCTCGCCTGGGTTTTTGTCTTATGAGTACACTGGAGAGAATAACCAAAAAAGAAGTCAAGAGTTTCGAGAAATAAGATAGCCACACAGAGTCGAGGTGAAGAGAATTCTCAGAACAGTGAAGAGGAACCCAAGAAAATGGTTGTGTAGACAAAAGTCCTAAGTGACAAGTCGGAGAGCTTCTGGGCTGGTGAACACATTGGAGGTCCTGGAGGGTAAAACCCCCGGGGAGGGTGTGGAAGTTTTGTGCACCTTTCTACAAACCTTGCTATGCACATCTCTTCCATCCGGTGCTTCCTGAATTGTATCCCTTTAGGATAAACCTGCAATCAGGAAGCAAACTGTTTCCCAGAGGTCATGAAAACCTCGGATTTATAGTCAAGTGGGGTTAGAAGCACAGGAGACCAGCTGGACTTGGAATTGTTTCTAAAGTTGGGAAAGGGGAGATTTTGTGGGACTGAGCCCTTAACCTGTGAGATCTGATGACCTGATGCTAACCCCAGGTGGATAGCCTCAGGACAGAGTGACATTGTAGGACACCCAGATGGTGTGCAGGGAGCTGGAGAATTGCTTGGTGTGGAGCCCCCACACCTCTGGTGTCAGAAGGAAAGTGCTGTGAACAGTAGAGCAGACACACAGAGAGAGTTTTGTCTTTTCACATCATGTTGGGTGTTTAATTCATAGCTCAGATTTAAACAATAGCAACACAAGAAAATAAAGAAACAAAGCAGTTCTTAAGTCCTGGAAAAGTAAGCTGTTTGCAAGAGGAAATGCAACCAAAACATTACGTAGAAAAATTATGGATACAATTTACACAGGCAAAGTAGTATAAATGCTGGATAGTGTCTTCTCCAAAATAGCTGCTAGAACTGCACCAGGTGGATGAAGGTGCTGGAGGGAGTGGAGGTTTCTGTCTGGAGTCGAGATGGCCATAGCATTCTAGCTCTCATTGTAGAATATCAATAGATAATATCAAAAGCCAAAAATCAAATCAGAGCTAGTTTGTTCTGCTAAGACATGTCTCTCACGGGAATCAGTTTACACATATTGGCTGTGCATAGATATGGAGATCTTGTTGGTTCATAGGTGATTTCTTTTGGAAGCTATTTGAAGCTATCAAAGGCAAACATTCCCAAAATTTAAGAGGAGAGCATTAGCATCACGTGAGAACTTTAAGAAAAATAAAGTGGCCAAGTCCTACAGAAATACCTTCCGTCAGAGCAAATAGTGACATTTTTAGTGGCTTTAAGAATCATTGGGGATACTGAGGAGGGATTGACGAAGAGGCTGCAAAGACTTCCCTCTGTGTGAGGAAGAGAAAAGATTGAGTATGAAATCTACAGCTTGTGAAAGATTTTTAATTTTGATCAAACTGGTCGCTTTTAGAAGCAGATGCCCTTGAGCACTGACATTTTGGAGGAGCGTGTCTGAGCCCCGGGGTACGAGGCCGCTGAGGATCTGGGCATTCCATGCTGGGTGCAAATGTCACTAGAGATTTAGCTCTGTGACTCTTTTTATTAGGCTTGTTATTGTTTTAGTTGACGCTGCACATTTCAACACCCATAGCTTTTGAGCGGTCTACCCTTAATCCTAGTTTTCTCATAAATCTGCTATTTTAAGGCTTTTTGGTAATACATTTGACATTAGAGCAGAAATGGCTGTGCTTAGAAATATGGAGATAAATGCCAGAAGAAACAGCTAAAACAGATGAAATTATTACCTTTGGAGAGCAGTGGTTGAGGGAAGCAAAGTTTGTAGACATGGGCATTCTCTTTTCTTCATAAGCCTACTCTGTAGAACATTGATAAAAATAACCTTTAAGCACACTAATAATTTCTGATAAAAAGACTTAAGCAGTTATATGTCTAAGCAACATAACAGATGAGTTATATGTTAAGTAAGTTATATGTCTGGCAATATAACAGATTAGATAAACTTACATCCCCTTAGCACACACCTCTCAGAAATGCTGAATGCATCAAAAGAAGCAGCCTTTGAACACATCGTTGAGTGCTTAAGGAAGTAAAAAGGAAGTAGACCAGGGACTAAAAATAGATAAGGAATTAAAAACTAGGGTGGCAGGTGTGTGCTTCCGGGGGAGTTGAGTTGAAGAGCTGACTGGGGGCTTCAGGAAGGGAAGACGTGGAGATAGAGGGCTGCCTATACTACCAAGAAACCCAGCTGGCAACCGGATCCCTTCACGAATACACGGTGTATGTACATAGTCTGCTCTCACATAGGAGGCTGATACAAACCAACAAAAGTTGTCTGTCTTGCCTGGACACTACAAGGGAAAAAAAAAATCTCCCCTGTATTTTGTTATCATAGCTTGTATGCAAGTTGGAAGGTTACATTCATACTATCCCCTAAGCTAATAAATTAAGCCAAAATGAACTAGTGATATCCCAAGTGAACTAGTGAAAGCCAACACAAAGCACATCCTTAACTAGGCCACTCAAGAGAGTCACACATGAAATTCAGCTGCACGTGAGCTTGCGGACCAAAATTACAAAATGTGCAAAGGAAACGATCTAATATTTAGTCCTTCGACCCATATTTATTAAGACCGGTGGTATGCCAGACACGGGTATGGGCACTGGGAAAACACCAATGAAGAAAACAAATGCTCCCCAAGGAACTTCCATGGAAGTGAAGAAGACAAAGTGAAAAGCCGCGAAATGCCCCGGCAGAATTCTATTTCCCCAAACGCCCGACAGTCGAAGAGCGGAATAGGCCACGTAGTGCAAACACCACTACAATGACTAAAACTAAGAGAACACGAGGGGGATAGGATAAAATAACTAAGTAGAAACCCAAATGAAAAAAAAAAAAAATACTGTCACTGAAATAGGAAAACTCAACCCATGGTTTAAACAACAGATCTGGCAGGGCTGAAGAATTAATGACTCGGCACACAAATATGAGAACAAAAATACTCAGAATGCAAGACAGATTAAAAGGTGAGAGAAATATGAAAGGTTGAAATTTGGAGAAGATCATGAAAAGGTCCAATTACTATAGAATAGAATGAAACAGGCACCACTCAAGAAGTAACGGGGTGTTGATAACTTTTCAGAATTGATGAGGCTTCATGTTCCAAATAAACTCTGACATTCTGTCTCTGGCTTGATAGATTTGTAGTGTTCTGTGCATTCTAATACCATTAAAATTCACATTCTATTATGATTTTCTGTTTATAATCACTTTTCTTCCTTCTCTCCATCCCTCCCTCCCTTCCAGCCCTCCTTCCTCCCTTCCTTCCTTCTGTCTTTCCTTCTTACCACCATTCCCTGAGCACCTACCATTCTTAGGCACTATGGGCAAGGCAGTGCTGAGCTCAGAAGGATTGTACGTTCCAGAGCAGAAGAACGGGCATGTATCTGAGCAGGTTGTGGAGGGGAAGCTGAGGAAAGGCTGAGTCCTTGGAGATATACAGATCTAAGTTCAAATCCTGATACTGGCTGGGACTCTGGTTTGGGGCCTGTGAATTTCCATTTCCTTATCATAAAATTAGGAAAACAAGGTCTATCAGCGTCAGTCAGGGTTTAGGCAAGAGACAGAAATCACACTAGTGGATTTATCAGAGAGAAGGTAATTCAAAGAATTGCTAACTAGGCATTGAACAAGTGAAACAAAGAAAGGAGAAAAGTTATGGAGGTGGAGGAAGGAAGGGAGAAGGCCTGTTAGTTCATGTGGAGGCTTATGGTAGGGCTATTGGAGAAGGGAAGTTCCTTGGTCCCTCGGGAAGGGGCACTGTCTATGCTGGCATGTTTGGAGCTCAGGGGAAGGCCTCCAAATCGAAAACATGGACCTGTTTCTCTGTGTGTGTGTGTGTGTGTGTGTGTGTGTGTGTGTGTGTGTGTGTGTGTAGGGAGAGGTGAGTGGGGAAGAGGCAATGAAGCTGCTTTTATTGGTGTTTGGAAAACTACAAACCAGGAAACCAGAACCAACTGCTATTACTAGAACAAACCACTACTGCCAAAGTGAAGACACATCATTGGGTGATGCTGACCAGAGCAGAAAACACCATAAAGGAGCAAATCTCTTCTTCTTTCCTCTTCCCATCTGCCTTAGCACCTCCCACTGGCAGAGCCCAGTGGGCTGCAGCTGGCAAAATGAAAATGTGGCTTGCAGAGTCCCAGTACCAGAAGCTCCACAAAGTTCCAGGACAGAAGGATAGCTTCGAAGTTGAAAGACAGTATCTTGATCATTGGCCCATTCTAGCCCTTAGCTAACTCGGCATCCACACACACGTGCATGTACGTGTATTTAAACCATTCATGGCAACAGAAACAACTTTATGATTCTATTAATAAGACACTGTTCTTTTTTGTACAAATAAAGACATTCTCTCCTTCTCTCTAGAATGAAGAGACAGAAAGTCCTAACAGTTGCCATATCCATGTTTGGGGGACAGTCACAGCCTTCCCTTTCTGCAATATGTTCATTAGTTCACAAATTCAGTCACAGTCTCATCTGAATATTTTGTTAACTGAAAAATCAATTGTGTTAGTCTCCAACAAGGTTGGTTAAAGAAATAAAATAATAAATAACCTCCAATAAAATGTGTATAAAATGATAAGGTAAAAGAGGAGAGAGAAGAAAACTTAGCTTTCATGTGTGCATACCTGTGTGTATATATTTGTGTGTGTGTATACACTTAATCTTGTATACAGGCTCATGTACACACATGCACCGGAAAATAGTAAAATATGCTTAATTTCTAAAATCTTGTTTCTGTACGTGGGCACAAAGTCATGGTTAATAATTATAACATTTTTCTTCCATTACCCATTCCAAATTCTTCTTGACCTCAGCCAGGACCTTAGCTCATCAGCAGCTTTTATCTTGTAGAGTGATCCAAAACTTTATTCCTGAAGGATCTGAATCCCCATTGGCCCCTCCTCCTTTGGGTTGTTGTGCTTTCCAGCTAACTCTGACTGGGTATGGAAGTAGGAAGGGGAGCCCCCCGGGAATGCCCCCAAGTTCCAGACAGAGACCTCTCTCCCCCTACTTCTCCTTGCTAACTGGGATCAGTCATCCATGCCAGTGGGCTAACCCTTGGCTTTTCCTCACCTCCCTCATTAGGCTATGGGTGAGGATCAGTGGAGATAATGTAGGCATACCAAGTGTCAGGTAGGTAGCGGGGTCGCTGAAAATGTAAGTCCCTCCCCTCGAGTGTTCCTTCAGATGCTGCTCATTGATGTTTTTGAAGGTTACTGTTGGGGCCTTTCTGAAGAGGTCCCCAATAAATAACCCTCTCCCTTGCCTGAGTTCTGGACAGTTTGAGGAAAGTTTTGTTTTGTTTTGTTTTGTTTTGTTTTGTTTTGTTTTGTTTTAATGGAGACTTCATTATCGCCTTTATTAACGATTAAAGCCAGACTAAAGGATGTTGCTGTAAGGATGAGTCATTCTCTACCTGAGCTCCAGGATGTGGTGGTATATTTGCCCATCTAGTCCCTGCAGTTCAGGGGAGCAGCTGGACCAGATAAGATGGGATCATGGGCACCTAGATCCTAAGAGGAAAGCAGAGGTCAGAGCCAAACAGGGCCAGCAGATTTCTCTTAAATTCAACAATTAGGATACTTCCGTCCACCACCTGCATGGAGACCAGGGAGAGGAAAGGCTGGAGGCAAACGTGATACTTGCTTAGATGAGAAAACACTTTACAGGGACTCTGGGAGGGGAAGCTTTCCACCCCAGCAATTATGAATAAATATTCAAGATGAGCCAGATCTGCTTCCCTCTCCTGAGGTACAGGAGTGAGTACGCTACATCCGACTTGTCAGTAAGACATGGCCAGTCTTCTTCCTGAGAGGGGAGCCATAAGGAACTCCAAAGAAGAGTGAAGATGCCAAGTCTGGGGCACTCCAGAGTCTGGAATCCTACTGAAAGAATTTTACTGTCTTTCAGCACTGTTTTATCCAAGGTCAGATGAATTGTCTGTTCGATACTGTTTTCTGAAAACTTCATGCATTATGCACACAGCATTCTGTTGGGATAAAGTCCAACTCTGGGGAGGATTAAAATAAAACATAGATTCAATTATATTTTTAGTCATTTGATAGGGGAAAAAAACATATATCGTTTTATGTGTCAATACCCAGAAAGAGTTTGGATACTTTATATGTTAGGAACAAAACAAACACAAATTATTCTGATGTTCTTTCTTGAAATCCCCAAATCCCTGTGTTTCTGCCAGGTGTCATGGTACTTTTTTATTTCAGCAATGAATACACAATGGCACCACTTCTTACAAATCCTAGACCAAAGGCAGAATTATCTCCCTAGCTATTTATTTCTACAAACCACCTCTCATTCTCAAATTTCCCCACCCTTCCTCTCATCTCAATGTGTCCCATTCTGTCTTCTCCGGGTGCCCAGGTTGGAGAACCACCCTCTTTTGATACAGTCTGAGGGTCTGTTTTTAGTGACTGTTGTAGCCATGTCCTCTGAAGGAGGCCATCTGTTCACCTTGGCGGATGTGAGTGTCTCATTACTTGTCAAGATTTCTAAGTTGGCTCCTGTTACTGGATTAGAATCCACACCTTTTGATTCTTCATCTTGGGTAGACTTGGTGCCAGAATCTCCCCTGGGGCTGGCGAGGTGGTTTCACAGGCTCTTCAGGAGATATTTGATCAGGGCCCTGATTTTTGGACATTGTGCATCTTCTGTCCCTGTTAGCGGTCAACTCATTCCTCTTCAGCCCCACATGGCGAATGGGCTGTAAACCACAGAATGTTGACACTAGTTCCTAATTAGTCACTATTTCCCACATAATGCAGAGGGTAAAATAATGAAAGAGACAGGGTGAGTCAATTACCAAAAACTCTGCCAAATGGGCTCATTATTTGCAACCCAAATTAACGTTGCCACAGACCACTAATGCCAGGTTAGTTAGTAATGTAGAGATTCTCCTAGCTGGCCTCCACTCAATTATTCTGATTGAGGAGAAATAGAAGAGAAGTAGAAGAAACAAGAAATAGAAGATACTCGCAAACTATCTATGCCCTTATTTATCGTTATAAAGGCAACCATGGCCGTTCTTCCCCAAACTGAGAAAACTGCGTTATGAAAGAACTAAATCACGTTTCGTATCTCTAGAGCCAACCGACTGAAGGCCAGTTTGCCAGGGAATAGCATTAACTGGAGAAAGATCAAGTTGAGGGGACCAGCATTTATTGGAAACCTATTATGTAGCAGTCATTTTTAGGTGTCTTGTTCTGGATATTTCTTTTAATCTCCGTAGCTGCCTAGTGAGGGAGAGGCTAGAAGCTGCGCTTTCCAGAGGAGGAAGGGGTGCTTGGAGAAACTAATTAACACATCCAAAGTTTCCCTGCTTGGAAATTTGCTGAAAGAGTGGATTTCAGGTTCACTCAGGACACACGCACGCAACCGGTAATGGTTTGAAGAGATGATTATTAATTAGCTTGACAAGTAATCATTTCGCTATGACGTCAAAACATCATGTTGCACATCTTAAATATATACAATTTTGATTTAACAAATAATAGAATCATTTCTTTTTAAAAAGGAGTTAGAAATCAAGCTGTATCTTAGCCTGAAGACACAATCATTGCATTCCAACACACACACACACACACACACACACACACACACACGCAGGCATTGTGGTCTAATTCATTCAACATATGTTGGGGAGTTGTAAGTTCCTACTATGTGCCAAGCACTCATCAAGCCCTGATGATACAGCTCTCACAAATCCCTTCTTTCATGAAGCCTCCATTGCTGTGGGGCAGGCCAATATTAAACCAATAATCACAGAAATCTAATGAAAAGCTCCAGGTTTCTGTTCTGACATGTAAAGAACTTGGAAGTCTTAACTCTTGTCCTCAAAATGACAATAAAAAGGCTAAATCAAATGAGAATCAGCAACTATTCTTAGACCCATCAAGCTAGCAGGGCAAACCACCACCCCCAAACACTGAGGAGACGGGTGCAAGCAGAGAATCTCACCTTATCAGGAACAGAAGCTGCCGCACAGCCTGGTAGGAACACCTGAAACTGTAACAGTTGGAGACCAAGCCATGTGCCAGCTTGAGAGACAACATCCTGAGGGGGCCCCCCACACTTCTGTGAGTTTTACCTCCAGGAGAAAGGACATACTCAGTTCCAGTCCCCTCTAGCCTTCCTGTCTCACCTATGGAGAAGAGGGAAGCTGAGAAGTGAAAGTGACAGCCCAAGGACACAAACTTATTGCAGGACTGAGACCTAATCATAGGACTACAGAGCACTTCCCCTTCCTCTACAGCTACCACCCCATCAACAGAGTTCCTGTATAATTACAGGGGATTACTACTGACATAGAATTGAAATCACATAAAATTATATATAAACTGTCTCTGAAGTAGATCCCAAATCCAGCCCCCCTTCCTTTCCTTTCCCACAGCTATGACTTTAGTGCAGATTCTTATATCTTCTGTGAACTAGTGAGCTATCTTCCTAAAGGTCTTCCCTGTCAATTCTCTAAATTAGCTCCACAGAAATCCCTCTGAATAGTGTACCTGCTTACTGCACACGGTTCGTGCTGTGTCTGGCAGGGTGGGGATGAGGAAGCAGTGTAGCCAAATGACTGAGCATAGGACTTTTTGACTCAAATGCCATGTTTCAAATCTTAGCCCCAGCAAATGGTTCCTGGCCCATCTAGGGTGAGATTCCCCACCACTGCGATGGAGACATGATAGCACTAATTACCATCTTCACACCACCATTTTTGTTCCTTTATTGATTGCCTCCTGCATGTCAGGCACTGTTTTGGATGCTGGAGATAAGACAGTGGCTCTTTAAGATAACAAAATATTCTGGAATATGCTAGGAAAATATAGAGGGAGTGAACTTGTCACTCATAGAAGGAGGAATAAGGAGACACAATCCACTACAGGAGGCACGAGTGTGAGAGCCCAGCACAGCCGCACATTACAACAAAAAGCTTCTGCTGCATCTTCATGCCAACCCCTATGAGGTAAGGTCCTCCAGAATCCATCTGGTCTCCATAGCTCAGTGACTGTGCAGGGTCAGACTGTCCTGGATCAGGTCCAGGGATTGCAAATCACAAATTCTGGAATGTGGGCAAGACACTTGAACCTCCATGAACCTTGTTTTTTCATGTCTTAAATGCAAATAACAATGGTATTAACCACATGTAATGCTCATGAGGATGAAATGAGTGTTATATATAAAGAGCATAGTTCCTGGGGTGTGCTGAGGGCTCAGTATATGGATGATCATTATTGGTGCTCAGAGTCAACAGAAACCACTGGCCAGAACAAGGAAACCTTGAGAAGACCCATCTGTGTGATAGACAGTAGCCACTGTGGTTGGAGGCTCACTCAGCTCCCTTCAGCACTCACTTTTCCTGCACCAATGACGTCCTATTGCACATGCCTGTGACTTCTTTACTCTGACCAGGAGAGGGTGGAGGTGCTGGGGAATTAGTTCCTCTGTAAGTAGCTCTCGGCCAATGATGGACAAGAATTCTTGGATAAATACTCCAGCTCAGCCATCCAGCAGAGCAACACTGAGGAATGTTCCATGCTGTTGCTCAGAGGGCCCCAGTGGGATTGAGCCCAGCTGCACCTGGTCACTTGCTCATCAGTGCACCTAGACTGGCTTCCTTCTTTCCCCATCCCACTTCCCAGGTCTCCCACCTGTGTTTCCTGGTCACCTCCCAAAGAAACTACTTAAACTCAAATCTTTGTCTCAGGATGATCTTCAGAACCTAACCCAAAATCATGTTCAGTGATGGCGAGATTCTAAAAATAATGGGAAGGGCATTCTAGCTGCGGTGGGGAAGAATTTGAGGCTGAGAAATATAAAAGTGACTGGGTTGATATATTATTTAGCTACTAACTTGTGTTTTGCTCTCCTGTTTGGGACTGAATGTTTGTGTCCCTCTGAACTTCATATGTTGAGGTTCTAACCTCCAATGTGATGGTATTAAGAGATGGGTCCTTTGGGAGGTGATTAGGTCATGACGGTAGAGCTCTTCATGAATGGATTAGTGCCCTTATAAAAGAGACCCCAGAGGGCCACCTCATTTCTTCCAACATATGAGGATACAAGAAGATGGGAAACTATTAACCAGAAAGTGGGCTCTCGCCAGACGCTGAATCAGCTAGAGCCTTGATCTTGGACTTCCCAACCTCCAGAATTGTGAGAAATAAATGTTCCTTATTTAAGCCTTATGGTTTATGATATTTTCATCATAGTAGACTGAATGGATTAAGATATCTCCCTGTATCTGTCTTCTCTAGCATTCTGAGCAGATAGCCAGGTTTTGTTCCCCTTTAATTTCAAAAGGGTTATGTAGCAAGACATAGGCAGAAATTGATTGAAAACAACCTCTCATCTTGGCCCTTATTCTCCAAAGATCTGGCTAAGTCCGTAGGGGAAAGACAGAGGAGGGGAAAGAACCAAGGTTGACTGAGATTTCCCTCAAGGCTGAGAAGGTGACATTTATAGGCAGATGGCAGGTGTGTCAGACTATGCAGTCAGAAGGATTCAGGAATCAGCAAGACCTTGAAGAGAAAATGTCTGTGAAATGTACTGAGGTGGTCTGGACCTGAAACACAAGGATTTCTGTGACCCCCTGGGCCAGGCACCACATGGCCTCCTTGCTCTAAGGACTTTGTAGGCTGAGACAACTGGGATATCAGCAGCAACCATAATTAGTGATTTTTTTGTTGTTGTTGGTCACCAAATAAGCTTCCAGAATTCTTTTGAAACTTTAACAAGAGAATGGAGTACTAATAATGAAAAGTTTTTTTTCCTACCAGTCCAGTGAATGAATAGAGGCTTAGAGTCAAGATTTGATAAGGAAAAATAAATAAATGTGATGTTATTTAGACCTGAGTTCATTTAATAAGATACTCATGAGCCATCTGTGAATGCTAAGTCAGATCAATGCATAGGTTCTTCTGGTTGAAGCAGAAGGTGTTAAGCAGGATGGAGAAAGGAAGGGAGGGGATGTGTTTCAACAGATAGATTGGAACACTGTTGTGTCAAAGTCCATTCTCAGCATTCAACCGGCCCTGGTGAGATCAGCTGCACATCATAGGTATTCTCTTGGCTCTATCCTCAGACCATCGCCCACAATCCGGACTTAACATTTAATGTTTGCCCCAGCCTGGAGGGTACAAAGATGAAGCCATTCCAAAGACTGGATGGTCCACCTGGATCAAGTTTAATCTTCATGGATGGGAATGGCTCTCCTCTTGAAGACTTGTGTAGGGTTTCTAGACTGTCAAGGAGCAAGGTTGAGTTAGTAGAGGGGAAGGAAGCCACACCCCTCTTGAAAATGAGAACTCCCAAGTGCAGCCCATGCATACTGAATTACTTGCCAGCAGCATTTGACTTTGATGATCAGAAGTCAAAATGCCAAATGTGGTGAGTGAATCGGTTCACCATAAGAAGTTGCCTTCTTTGGGATCACTCCCATAACCCTCAAATTCGCTGTGGGTTTGACTGATGGCTACTCTGACATTTCTGCCATTCACTGAGGAGCCATGTCAGATGTAGGATGGGATTAGTTGTGAGAAGAAGCTCAGAAGCTACAGTCAAAGCCCTGAGACCGAGTCCTGCTCTAGTCTCCTGTTACCTTAGTAGTTAATGATATGCATACCTAGTAAGATGTTTGTGAGAATTGAATGAAATACGGCAGATGCAGACCAATTTATTAACTGTCAAAGATAGATATTGGATGATGTTATGCCTTTGATAAATGGCATTATTGATGATCATTTAACTTTTTCAAACAAAGTCAATATAATAATACCGATAGTCACGCAATGCTTACCACAGGCTGTAAATAGATTATGTTCTAAACCTTTCACATATTTTAACTCATTTTATCCCCACATGAACCCTACATGATAGGTACTCTTATTATCCCCAGGTTACAGAAAAGGAAGTTGAGGCACATAGGAGTTAAATGATTCACCCAGGGTCACACAACTTGTAAGCAGTGGAAGTAGAATTTAAATCAGAGTGTCTGGTCCTAGAGTTCATTTTACCATCTGGCTACACTGCTTTTCTGAATTTTTCTCCCTAAGTGTTCTCTCATATTACCATGCTTTTCATTCCTTCTTGATGTGTTCATTTAATTTGTGTAGGTATTCTCTCCAAGAGCATATATCCCGAGTCTCATGGTGCACAGCACAAGCCTAGGCCCAGGATGCCCAGTGTAAGTGACAATGAGATATACATACTTTCTCTAATGTTTTCCAAACCCCTCAGAGCTGCAAAAGGATTCAATCTAAGCAAACACAATTTTATTCTATGTGTGATAGTTAATTTTATGCATCAACTCCCCTGGGCCTTGATGCCTAGATATTTGGTCAAACATTATTCTAGATGTATCTATGATGGTTGGTTTTAGATGACATTAATATTTAAATCTGTGGACTTTGAGTAAAGCATAATACCCTCCATAATACAGGTGGGCCTCATCCAATCAGTTGAAGGTCTTACTGAACAAAAGACTGACTTTCCCTGAGAAAAAAGAATTCTGCCAGTAGATGATCTATGAACTCAAACCACAACTCTTCCCTGGTGCTCCATCCTGCACATCTTGGACTTACCACACCTCTGCAATCACGTGAACCTTAGAATCTGTCCATAGATGGATGGATGGATGGATGGATGGATGGATGGATGGATGGCTAGATGGATGGATGGATAGAAAGAGAGAGAGAGAGATAGACACATAGTTACATAGGTAGATAATAGATAAACACATAGATACGTAGATAATAAATAGATACACAGATACTGAGATACTGAGACCTAAGATAAATAGAGGTATTCATCCAACTGTTTCCCTGTCTCGGGAATAGCTACAAAATGGGAATGCTCATTAAGTTCAATGCTTATTTATTTCATGTACCAGCAAGGTTTCTCAAGTTTTCTTTGGCTTCTCACACAAATGACTATGGCCTCTCCTGGTGGAACTACCCTCAGGCTACCTGCAGGCACAGGTGACAGAGGGTACCTGGGAATGTTCTCCTCCCAGGTCGCCTTTGGCCACTAACAGACAGATGCAGGGGGTGTAGGGAAGCCCAATTCAGGTAAGCCCAACTCTCTTGTTCTGGTAGCAAGAGCTCGCAGGCACATTTTCCAATTAAGAATTTCCTTCTGGGAAATGTGGAAGCCAATCCTCTGGGGCACGTTGCCTGAGTTCTTGTTCGGCTTCCTTCTCTTCCCTTCCCTGCTTCCTCCACTCCATACAGGTCTCTGTCATGAGACCATCTTTAATAAATCCCTTGCAAATCCTCCTTCAGAATTGACTTCTGGGGACCCCCACTTAAAACAGATGATTGACTAACTCAATAAGAGGAGTTGAGAAAGAATATGCTAGGCAGAGTAATTAGCACAGTCAAGGGCCAAGGACGGGAAAAAATGAGCCAAAAGACCACTTCAGTGAGGCTTAAGTGTAGAGACAGGGTGAACAACCTTAAGATGCATCCATCCTTTTGGAAAAGACAGACATGACAGTGGATAAATCAAAGTTTCAATGTTGCTCATGTCTTTTCCTTTTGAGATTAGAGTGTGGGAAGCAGGATTGAATTTGGGTAGGTAGGTGAGCAGAATTTCTTCTGGTTTATCTCGGTACTCAAGCACCAGGGCAAGTCTGCCTGCTATCATGGAGCTGTTTGCTGGGCACCAGCTCAGTGCCCGCAGTGTGCCGTGGTCTATCTCTAGAGCAAACACCTGCTTGTGTTCCCCGGGAGCTTACACACACTGCAGCAGAGTTAAGTGGCAGCAGAGGATGGTAAAAGCCCAGGGCTCCGGGATTCAGAGGGGGAGCCCACTGCCTAAGGGCTTGAAGAAATTTCTCTCCCCGCTGAGGGGGTGGCATGAGTGCTGGGTCTCCAGTGGGCATTTCAGATGAAATGCTGAGTAAAAAGGTTAAGAGGGGCAAGCAGGAAGACATCCAGAATTCAGAAGTCAGCATAGGCTGCAGCAGTCAGTCAAGGCTAGGCAAGAGCTCATCTGTTCAAAGACTCCTGTTCAGAATGACTCCAAACACCTCGAGGGCAGGCAAATGATGGTCAAAGATACCCAGAGTTGTACATTTATCCAGCCTAATGTATTTGAATGTTAATCAGTAGGACATGGTGAGCCAGTGAATCTTCATCACAGTCATGGGGAGGAGCAGTTCTTCACCTTAAGCAGGTGATGGACAACATGGCAACAAAGAAGGTCATGGTTGGCCCGTGACCCGCAGCACAGGCGAGCGTCCTCCTTGCATTCCAGCAAACGGGCTGGGAACCCGTAGTAGTGGGTACCTACTTCTGATAAAAGGAATTCTGTATTTTTGAATGTTTGCATTTCTAGGCAACCATGCCAGCTATGTCCCCTGAAGGCATTCATGTACAGTTTGTTTTTAAGTCTTTTAATTTGGTAAATTGCCCTCTGAGACTGACATGTATACTCAAGCAGTGTCTTTCTTTTTTTGCCGTTACTTTGTTATTTCTTTTGAGTAACGGTCTTGCAGAACTAATAATTAGCATACAATTAAATACAAAAGCAATCAACCCAGGAAGATGCCTCCTATAATTTGTTGCAATCTCGCCTGAGCCCTGAATCCCTTTTACTGTTTGATAACTCAAGCCTGCGTAGCAAAACATTCAATTATGAGCAGTCCCGACATTGAAGGAGTACCTGGATGCAAATCAGGGTTGTCTTGTTTCCTTTGCAGCCTGCAGAGATGAGGCCTCAGTAGGTAGCAAAACACACACCTTGACCCTAGGTCCCACTGAATGGTTAACAAAGACAACGTGGCCAAGAAACCTTGGAAATAAAAGACGGAAGCTTTTGATCATGGCTTTCTTTGCTTTGCTGTCAAAACATTTGCTTAGGAGAGAAATGCTGTGTATCCAGACCAGTTCATGCACCAAATACAGTTCCAAGGGCAACTGATCATTTGGTAAAAGAGCCAGCCAGGAGCTGTTCCTTGAAGTTTGTTCTGGGCCAAGCACTTTATGAATAGTGTTGCTTATTTTCACAATAATCCTGCCGATGGGTCTATTATCCTCATTATGCATTTGGAAAATAAACTCTGGGAAGTTTAGTAGAAATATATCCTGCTGAATGGGTTAGGGACGAAAGGGACGTGTTAGGCTTTCCTAGGGGAAAGTACACATGAAGTAGGGAAAGACATATTCATTATTACAGGAGGATATGATATTTTGCAAACTGAAAAAAAAACCTGTTACAACACAAACTGAAACAAGGAAAATTGGGCCTAATCCGCCCATCCTGCAGAGCTAGCAGAGGATAGGTCCTGTATTCCTTGGGTCAGAGTTTCCTGAGGTGTAGAGGGCTCCTCTGCATGACTCCAATCACAGGAGGGGTGTCAGAATCTGTTGGGGTCCCCATGATGTTCAGGTTTATCAAAATGGTGCATGGCTTACAATACAGTGAGAAACACTGAAGGCACCATACATCCTAGCACAAGGTTACAGCAGCAGGGATACGTTCATTAAATAATTTAATGCTCATCAATTAAATCTGGATCAGCTTACTCTTTATTGCACAACTACTATGTGCTTGGCATTGTACTCAATGCTGAAGTGTAACAGTGCACAAAAATTGGGGTCCTGCCCCAATTACCTCCCATTGGGGAACAGATAATAAGTAATAAATGACAATGACAGGGAATAAATGCTATAAAGAAAAGCAGAAAGTAGGGAAGGGAGATAAAACTGAGAGGGGGTGGGGCGCCTGGGTGGCACAGCGGTTAAGCGTCTGCCTTCGGCTCAGGGCGTGATCCCGGCGTTATGGGATCGAGCCCCACATCAGGCTCCTCCGCTATGAGCCTGCTTCTTCCTCTCCCACTCCCCCTGCTTGTGTTCCCTCTCTCACTGGCTGTCTCTATCTCTGTGGAATAAATAAATAAAATCTTTAAAAAAAAAAAAACTGAGAGGGGGTGATAAAGGCAGGGGGTTCCATAGGGTAGATGAGTAGATTGACATAAGATGTATATGGTGGATGCTTGAAGAAGGGATGCTTGAGCCAAGACCTAGGGGAAGCCAAAGAGAAGCTCTGCAGAGAAGGGAGATGTACCAGCGTGACCCAGGAAGAACAAGGAGGCCAGTGTGGCTGCTGGTCACTGAAGGGGGCAATAGGAATGAGATGATACAGGGTCCCACAGACCATGGTGAGGAATTTGAAAATAAACATATAGATGAATAATAGTGATAGCAAGAACATATATGCCAGACAACGCTCTTAGCACTCTCTGTGGAAAGCCTTGTTGTATTCTCTCAACAACCCCGGAATTAGGGTTGAAGAATCAGAATTGGCTCAAGCTTATAGAGCTGGTGAGTAAGGAACCTGGATGGGAAGGTAGGCAGCGGGGCTCCCACATCTGTTCTTGTCCTTTCTGCACCGCAATGCCGTTACAAATAATTTTTACAATAGCAAAATAGGATCCCTGGAAAGTGAGTGATGGAGGAGCTACTTTGCTCCGCAGGGCTGAAGGCTCTATATGTGTATTTTGTCCATCTGCATGCCCTTCAGGCTGCTAAGAGATTAATTTACTAATTACTGCGCTGGTGCAAATCAATAATGGCATTTTACAGAAGTGCAATGTTTAAAGTTTAGGCTATTGAGTCATATTAATTCAGCAAGTCCCTAATGGAGGAGGTGGGGATCAATTGTGAGTCAGACCCAGTTTCCCAGCAGGGCTTGGTATTCATCCCAGTGAGATCCAATCACCATTGTTAGAAATACGGACACAGTGTAAGATCGTATAGCCTTGCCAACTGCTTCCTCTACAGGCCGGAGTGGAATAAGTACAGGCAAATACTAGAGGAAAAGCACACTCAGAAAGATTGACTTAAGGGGACTTGAATTTTAGTTCTATTTCTACCACCAACTTGCTATAACTTTGGAGAAGCTATGTCGCCTTCCTGCATTTCAGTTTTCTCTCCCACCAGATGGAGATAAGATCTACCTCGAAGGATTTGGGGAAGGAATAAAGGATACTAAATGATGTGACTGTCACTCCTGTGACTGGCCCAGGAGCTAAAAGGTGACATTCTCACTATTTTAAGGGACAGAGTGGGACAGGACTGACCCACGAGTGGGGACTGACTCTGAGGGCCTAGAATTGAGAAGTATTGTTTACGATACAATGGGCAGGAGGTCAATTGTAGGAGAGCTTATAGGTTCACAATCAGAAGTCCTAAGCATAAGCATCAACCCGAAATGGCACAGACAGGACCTCAGCTGGGGTGGGAACCAGTACGGGAGCGTGAAGGAGGGCTGAGCACAGGGAGTGAGAGCAAGGCAGACACAGATACTGGGACATAGACCTGTTCACAAAGCAACAGTGCATTTGGTGGTTGGACGGTGCTCGTGGCCAAGTTAACTGGGCTGAGTCAAAGCAAACATGCATCTGTGACTGAGAAACTTCCACTCACTCGTTCATTTCTGCTTTTCTCACTTTCTTTTCATTCATTTATTCATTAAAAGTTGTTGAGTGTCTAGAATGTACTAGTGTTGTTCTAGCTACCAAGATAGAGCAAAGGACAAAACAGGCTTGGTCCCTATTGTCATTGACCTTCTATGATCCCAAAGGAATGATGACAGGCACATGGATAAAGTAGTGCAATGGCTGGATCATAGGGTAGCTCCATTTTTAACTTTTTAAGGGACCTCCACACTGTTTTCCAGAGTGGCTGTACCAACTTGCATTCCCACCAACAATGTAGGAGGGATCCCCTTTCTCCACATCCTCTCCAGCAATTGTTGTTTCTTGCCTTGTCTATTTTTGCCATTCTAACTGGCGTAAGGTGGTATCTCAGTGTGGTTTTGATTTGAATTTCCCTGATGGCTAATGATTTTGAGCATTTTTTCATGTGTCTGTTAGCCATTTGTATGTCTTCATTGGAAAAGTGTCCGTTCCTATCCTCTGCCCATTTTTTGATTTATTTGTTTCTTGTGTATTTGTTCATAGCGGCAATGTCCACAATAGCTAAATTGTGGAAGGAGCCGAGATGCCCTTCAACAGATGACTGGATTAAGAAGCTGTGGTCCATATATACAATGGAATATTACTCAGCCATCAAAAAGAACAATTTCTCAACATTTGTTGCAACATGGACGGGACTGGAGGAGATAATGCTAAGTGAAATAAGTCAAGCAGAGAAAGACAATTATCATATGGTTTCAGTCATTTATGGAACATAAGAAATAGGAAGATCGGTAGGAGAAGAAAGGGAAGAAGAAAGGGGAGGTAAACAGAAGGGGGAATGAACCATGAGAGACTGTGGACTCTGGGGAAAAAACTGAGGGCTTCAGAGGGGAGGGGGGTGGGGGAATGGGATAGACCGGTGATGGGTAGAAAGGAGGGCATGTATTGCATGGTGCACTGGGTGTTATACACAACTAATGAATCATGGAACTTTACATCAGAAACCAGGGATGTACTGTATGGTGACTAACATAATATAATAAAAAAATATTCTTATTAAAAAAATAAATAAAGCAAATGGGATCTGAAAAAAAAAGAAATTTTAAAAAAGTATTGTGATAATAAGTAACTTGAAAATAAAATGGGATAATTGTTCAGTGACTGACCTAGGGTGACTTTAGATAGTGTGGTCATAGAGAGGCCTCTTCTCTTCCCAGATTTTATTTTGAAAATTTCAAAACTGAAATTTTCAAGAGACTGAAAGAACAAAACACAAGTATAAGCACTCATGTAGATTCTCAAACTTCTGATTTGCATCACCTCGTTTTTCCTTGGTGAACCATTTAAAATTAAATTGTAGACCTCATGACACTCCATTGGTAAATAAATGCATTTGGCATCAAGAGCGAAGTGCTCCTATACATACCAGTATCACTATCACAACCAAGAGACTTAACATTGATTCAACGACATCAGACAGTAAAGAGGCTTTGCGTATCTTATGATTTGTGGGTAAAGATTTTACAACTGAGGCTATTATCAGGAGCTTATATGATAAATGGAAAAACAAATTACCCAAA
The DNA here is from genome assembly GCF_023065955.2 of Ursus arctos. NCBI lineage: Eukaryota > Metazoa > Chordata > Mammalia > Carnivora > Ursidae > Ursus > Ursus arctos. Next base: position 7,683,301 of record NW_026623111.1, on the reverse strand, counting down.
AATTTATACTGATGAAATTAAAAATATAGTAATGAGTAAAATTTGTTTTTTTGAACTACAGATCTACTAATGAGAATGATGGAATTTTTTAGGGGGGAGGGATAGCATTTCTTTTAGTGGGGATTCAGTTTGTGCTCCCTCTAATCAAGTCAGTTGTAAATATTCATTTGTTAGTATTGACCTGTAATACCCTTTTTTATAATAATTTTTATTATGTTAGTCACCATACAGTATATCCTTAGTTTTTGATGTAGTGTTCCATGATTCATTATTTGCATATAACACCCAGTGCACCATGCAATACGTGCCCTCCTTAACACCCATCACCGGCCTATCCCAATCCCCCACCCCCCTCAACTCTGAAGCCCTCAGTTTGTTTCCCAGAGTCCACAGTCTCTCATGGTTCATTTCCCCTTCTGTTTATCCCCCCCTTCATTCTTCCCTTCCTTCTCCTACCAATCTTACTGCTATTTCTTATGTTCCATAAATGAGTGAAACCATATGATAATTGTCTTTCTCTGCTTGACTTATTTCACTTAGCATAATCTCCTCCAGTCCTGTCCATGTTGCTGCAAATGTTGGGTAATCGTTCTTTCTGATGGCTGAGTAATATTCCATTGTACATATGGACCACATCTTCTTAATCCAGTCATCTATTGAAGGGCATCTCAGCTCCTTCCACAATTTAGCTATGTTGACGATGCTGCTATGACCTGTAATACCCTTTTACATATTTCATCTCTAAAAATGTTTTTAACAGTTCAGTCCTGCCAAATATTGATATCAACCTATGAGCATATGATTGTGTATTCATCATTTGGTAGGCCTTATAGAATTTTATTAGATTCTTTCCTACATTTTCCTTTTCATGTGCATTACATTATAGACTAATCACATTCAATCGAATATTAGATGGAAGTTCCTTAATTGCACATTTAAAAAGGATTTTAAATATAGGAATTTTCTTTATACTTGCACAGAGGTCTGACAAACACTACTTAAACTATAGTGAGAACTCATAAAATCTATCTGTTGTTCATTTTTGTGGGAAAGGTGATCCTGCTTCTTGTTTCAATTTTGATAGCAGGGGGAGTTATAAGGTAGGTTAACATGACATGATTCAAGCAACATTAATTGTCATTGAAGTGACTTTATCACAGTCTACATTCTGTATTCCACTCTTTCACCTTAATTTCCTGGGGAATTCCTTACACAATATTATCAAAGCTAAGGGAGAATTTAATTTCTAAATCCACTCAGTGTTACGTAATAGTGGTTGAGGGCAGATCTTCTTGTCCAGGAAGATTTCAATTTTGGTCCTGAGCTCGAACAATTATAATAAAACTTTAAGCCAATGAACAGCCATGTGGTAAACTCAGGATACTCATCTTTTATTACTACTGAAAAAAAATCACAGAACTAGGGGCTCCTGGGTGGCACAGCAGTTAAGCATCTGCCTTCAGCTCAGGGCGTGATCCCGGCATTCTGGGATCGAGCCCCACATCAGGCTCCTCCACTATGAGCCTGCTTCTTCCTCTCCCACTCCCCCTGCTTGTGTTCCCTCTCTCGCTGGCAGTCTCTGTCTCTGTCGAATAAATAAATAAAATCTTAAAAAAAAAAATAATGGAACTAATGATGGTGAAGTCCACGAGACCAAATGAAATACATTGTTGACATTATAAGTTTGATGACATGTGAAAGTACTTCCTGATGGCTAATACAAAGAGTAATCACAGGTTTCTAATACCTTACATTTCCACCAGCTTTGGTAATTTGCCCAAGTAAACTTGTGTCTATTTCACATGTACTTTTGTCATCATCAGGTATAGCAAATCGTAGCAGATTCCACTTCAGCTTGTACTGAAATAGTGTTTTCTCTACTTCTCCGAAAATGTTCTCACCAGCAGTTCATCCACACAGCCTAATATGACCGTGGCCAATTCTTTGGCACATGAACTTGGCGCTGGCTCCTAAAATAAACAGCTATGGGGCAGTCTGGTAATATCTGTAGATTTAATGTCTGTAAGCTCATCAAGAGCCCAGGAAACCACCTGAAAGCATTTAACTACCTGCTCATTGACAACACTTATAACGTTCTCAACTCTCTCAAATTTTCCCATGAAGGGCCAATGGCCTAAAGTTTATTTTCTCTGGATACATGTCTTCAGGAGCTGCCTTCAAACACAATTTAATTACCTCATAATTGGTAAATGTTTTTGTTGCTTAACTAACAAATGTGCCACTCAAAAATTTAGATTTGTTAAAACCTCATTTTCATTTATTATTTTTGTGAAGAACGATTTACTTTGATGGAATCCTCAGTTTCAAATGTCCTAAGTTTTCTGATTGTTGCTTTCCTGTGAGTTACAGGTATTATAGTGAGTGTGATAGTGAGTCAGATAATGTCAATGTTTATTGTATTCTTTTAGCCTAGGTATACTGTCATTACGTAAGAAACACAATGTTTTGACATCTAATTTGATAATAAAATAATCCACACTTCATTATGGTTTAAAAGGGCAAGGTTGGGAGTCCATTTTCTTCCTTTTTTTCTTGTTTCAACAAGATGGGTATGCACTGAGAATTAATAAAATAGTACAGCGATACACATGGAACTCAAAACCCTGTCGATGCAATTAACTGTGTGCCAAGCAGGAGGGTAAAGCAATGAGAGTTTCACACACAGTCTCTGTAATAACCACGTAACATGTCTTGTGGTATGAAAGCAGTTGCAGGTAACACAAAAATAAGTGAACATGGATATGTCCCCCAAAATTATTTATGGACACTGGAATTTGAATTTCATATAATTTTCATGTATCACAAAATAGTATCATTATTTTAATTTTATCAAGCATAAAAATATTTAAAAATTATTCCTAGGTCTTAGGCCATTAAAAAAATAGAATAAAATAAACAGGTGGCAAGTTGGATTTGACTCATGGGTTTGTCAAACTCTGATCTAGAGCTGTCCAGCTTTTATTGACTTCCCCTTCCTCCCTTCCTCCTTCCTTCCTTCCTTCCTTCCTTCCTTCCTTCCTTCCTTCCTTCCTTCCATCCATCCTTCCTTCTTTTACCTTTTTGGGATGTCTGATTTTTTTTTCTTTTTTCCTTTGAAATAATCTCAAACTAACAAACATTGTAAGTATAGTATAACTTTTTCCCTTGACCTATTTGATAAGAAGTTGTTGGGATGGTGCTCTATCGTGGCTAATTACTTTATCCTACCCAGAAGGACAGTCTCCAAATAGCCACAACACAAACATTCAAATCAGGAAATTAACATTGATACATTACCACCATCTAATGTTCACACACTACACAAATGTTCCCAACTGCTCCTTATAACAAAAGGATCCAGGTTGTAATCAGGACTTGCATTCAATTGTCATTTCTTATTAGTTTCCATTGATTGATGAGAGTTTCTCAGACTTTACTTGAATTTCTTAACGTTGACATTTTTGAAGGTTACAGATGAGCTATTTTGTAGAATGTCCTTCAATTTGGTTTAGTTTGAAGCTTATTATGATTTGGATTATGCATTTTTTGGCAAGAATATCATAGAATCGATAGTATGTTCTTCTCATTGCATCCTATCAAGTGACACACAGCTTTAATTTTTCCCATTACTAATTACGTAATTTTGATTTTCGGATTAAGTCAGTCTCCAATGTGCTCTCCACTGTAAAACCATCTTTCCCCCTTTGAAATTAACAAGTAATGCTGTGGGGGGTTATTTTGAAACTATTCCATTTCTATCACATTTTTATTTTTAATTTACATATCATGTGTATATTCTTATCAGTATGCACTCATGGTTTCACAGTTTATTCAATAAGTTATGATTCTTTACTATCATTATTGTTTTGATACTCAAGATTCTAGATTTTGGCCAGTGGGACCCCCCCACCCAGCTGTCTTCTATGGGACAAGTATAACGCTCAATAAAGATTTGTTGCATGCAGGCTAAGCAGACTCATCATTTCCTCCCTGATACCATTCGTTTCCTTCCAGCAAACTTTGACACATCTTTCATGATGACAGAGAACAGTAACAATCTCTGAAGATCACCTTTTTAATTTGGCGTTCAGTGACGCACTGATACTAGCGATGGGAAAGGAGCCCATGGAGAGATGGAGGCTACCAGGCTGGTTCATAAGTGCATATATATATATTTGGATCACTGTTTACATGGATAATCACACTAGGTATAGATAAAGGATTATTCACAAGCTACCACATTGCTACTGTTGAGAATTGAGAGATGCACTGAAGTAATACAATTATATTTAAAATGTACACTTTAACTTCCAATACTAGAATCCAGCACATCTGAAATTGACTTGGTGACAAAACATAACAAAACAACCCTGAGAGACTATGGACTCTGGGAAACAAACTGAGGGCTTCAGAGGGGAGGGGGGTGGGGGAATGGGATAGGCCGGTGATGGGTAGTAAGGAGGGTTGGGTATTCATTAAGTAATGAATCATGGAACATTGCATCAAAAACTTGGGATGTACTGTATGGTGACTAACATATCATAATAAAAAAATATTATTAAAAAATAAATTAAAAAAACATCAATATGAGACCAACACACCCATCATGGACAGGCATTTTCATAATGATAGATACAATAATTAAACCGAATAATAAAATAAAATAAGAAACACACACAGACTAAGGTCCATTTGGTGCTCATGTTAGGAACGTATAGTATGGTTGAGGAGTCGGTCACTCAAGCTGGCCCCAAACATAACGGATGATGTGGTGGTTGACTTTTTGGTCTCGTATCCTCGCCATCACCCTGTAACTTGATAAAACGGAATAATTCCAGGTTTGTTAGAATCAGGGTGTAATTAGGTCCCCCGTGAGAGACAGGTAAAAAGCCTGGCAGGGTGAAGAGATTTTAACGGCCACCAGTTGCTAATTGCAGGTGTGGGGAAATCTGAATGGGGAAATCCTGACAGGAGACAGGGAGCAGGAGCAATCGAAGGTGGCCATTTTCCTGCTCACCAACCCCTGTACGCCTGTCACATGAAGCTGTTTTCAAACTCAGAGGGATGATTTGCTTTGCAGTGCAAGTGGCTTGTGCCTGAGGAAGCAAGCTTCCCTTCAAACGTGTTGGGTTTGTGAGGAAAGGGAAAACTTTATATACACGTGCACTCAGAGGCGGTTGAGGAAACAAACAGATGGAGAAGAGGAAGGAAAGAGAACACATTCATAAGCTGCCACTGTGGTTTAAGTGTTTGCATTATTTCACCGAAATCTCTCAACAACCTCAAGAGTTCCCAATGAAGGCCCGTGATTTAGAGAATTTAAATAATTGACCAAGTCATACAACAGGAAAGCAAAATCAACTCCAATTTATCTGACCCCAAGGCCCATACTTGTATTACAACATATGCTGTTTCGACAGACATGTGGCAAAGACAAGCTTGCTTTCTCTCCTTACATAGATCTCCATGGTCGGCATTTGAACATTAATTACCACTTAACTTAGGTTCACAAACCAGCTTTCATTCCCAGGCAAGACCTTAGGGATTTCTGTTTAATTCAAAGTGCATTAGAAGTTAAAGACCCAAAACTGTGACAGACCAATAAGCAAAGATTGAAGTGGGGATTATTCCAGCTACAGGACAGAAAAGTAATTCAGAGAAGGACATCAGACAGCAAGTGTGTGTATCTTGTAGGACTCCCAGCCTCATCCACATCTGTTTCCCTTTTGCAGGTAATGCCTGTGTCCCTTGTTTGAGGAACTGGACTGGGTAACATCAGAATTCCTCCCAAGGTTGCACATGCAGAAGCCAGAACTTTCCTAGGAAATGTACGGAGATCATTTCGTGGCAGAGAAAATTCCTTGCCGGCCTCTCCACTAAGGCTGACCACACCTCCGTTTTCTGTGTGGACCCGTGGATACACCAGACCTCAGGGTGAAGTGGTTTATTATGGAGGGGAAGTCCATTAAGCAGAGAACTTCATTTTTATGGCAGTGGCATGGTGATATTTATATTGATTGAAGATAGAGGAACTGGCCGTCAGACACTTGTTCATCTTCCTCCCGTGAGGAGGTGGGTCCACTGCTGGCAGCAGGCCAGGAAGTTACCTTGGACAGCCTCCTTTATCCCAGCGCACAGCAATGTTTTGGACAAGGGGACTTTGATTCACGCTAAGAGCCACTTATTCATTCTGAAATTCGTCTTTCCTCATTAGGAGTCCTTTGAGGGAAACTCATGCGGGAAGAGACTCTGAAGATCCGCATTCTCCCACTGTCCTGCACGTAGGGCGCTTGGGTCTCGTTTGTTCGATGGATGATTGAGCATCATCCTTGGTCTTCAGGAAGGCAGGGGCTGGCTCCCCGTGCATGCACTATGTCCCAGTGCCTGCACAGGTGCCAAGAACACTACAAGTGCTAAAATATACCTGTTAGGTGTATTTTCAGTGGATGGATTTCTGCCCAGTCTTTCTTTAAAAAAAAAAAAATAAAGCAGAAAGGAGGCTATAAAATATATTGAACACCTACAGTGTACTAAACACTGTGTAAAGTGCTTAACATACTTTATCTTGTAGTGATCGATGTATCATTTTCACATGAGGAAAAGCACTCAGTGTAGTCAAGTAATTTTTTCAAGCTCACACAGCTGGCACATGACAGAGGTGGAATTTAAATGCACCTATACCTGACTCTGAAAGGCAAGGGTCGTTTCTGATTAATTTTGTTTTCCATTGTATCTTTTCATATCCCTAAAATTTGTGAAGTTCCCAAAGTAGAAATGTAGGAACCAGGAAAATGTGGAAAGGAATATATAACTCAATTTAGATGGATATGAAGGCATGGGATTCTGTCTATTGATATACATGAATGGAAAGAATTCATAAACACAGAGATTACAGATTCCAGGTAGTAAAAATTTGCAGTTGCTAGAAATCCAGATAAGACAATTTAAGGTTGTCCTGAAGGTTGGCTAGACTATCACTTAGAGGAAAAAGAGGTCAATACTTAATCCTGCTGGGAGTAGACACCATCTTTTGACCCATATCATGACACTCACATCAGAGTCTTAATTAATTTTTTTTTTATGTGTACTGAGGAAACATAGAGTGAGTCAATCACTAAGCAATTCAACATTTCTGGGCATGCACTGAGTGCAAGACTCCGGACTAGACTCTGGAGATGCACAGTTATGCAAGCCATGGTCCCTCCCTCTAAGACTTTTCTAAGGAAGTGATGATGAGGTGATAAATAATCAGGAGTCCAGCTCTTGTCCTTAGGTCATCCATATGTGGCAGGCTACGTAGCTTTGGAGATGCACACTTCTAGACTGGGTAGAAATCGGATACCAAAAAAAATAAGGGGATAAGAACAGATTCCTGCACCAGGCTAAGCCCATCAAAAAAGTTTGATTTTGCTACTCTCCTGGGATACAGAGGGCAGTTTTAGAGAAGACGAGGCTCCCTAACACTGTGGGGCCCCACAGTCCCTATTCACATAACAGTGGGAATAACTCCCTCTGTGCTCTCAGGTGCATGCCGCATCTGGAGCAGGGGTGGAGATGAAAGCCAGGACTCATGAACAACACGATGCCTGATTCTTACAGGTGTGCTGATAATATCACCCATGAGTAAAGATGAATGGAGGAATCGTGACAAAGGTAGCCAGGTAAAAGTACAGGATGAGGGCAGGTCAGATGGGATGCTGGAGTCAAAGATTGGTGTTAGAGGATTCCCACCAGGGACCTGTGACAGCCTCCCCACAGACATAAGATTGGCTTTTCAATCACTTGCCACATTACCCGTGAGACTTGTTGATTTCCACAGATGTGAAATATGTGGTGTTCCCAATTGCTGTGGTCCGAAGGGCAGGTAAACATGGCCATTACTTTCCAATTTTCCTTGATGTTAAATGCCAGTCAGTCAGGTCTGTTCAGGCCAAAAAAAAATTTTAAGCAAATTAATGTCTTGCTGTTTGGTTGCTGCTAATCAGAGAGGCAGGTGGGCTGGCTGTGTTGGAGGACTAGCATGACATTCTCTAATCTGCCTTCAGCCAGTGATCTTTAAGAGGTAGCTGTGTCCAAGGCACCATAAACTTTGCTTAGACCAGCCATGGAGCGTTGCTATGGAAATTCTGGTAGTTTCTGGGTACTTGAAGGCCAACCAACCTGCTGCTTCATGATACAAATGGCTCCTATCTTATCCAAGTGTTTGTAAGGTATTGGACTCTTGATCTCACAGGAGTGATTCCAGACAGAATATCCCATTTTGTGATTCATCAGAAGAAATCTTCAAGGGATATAGCACTTCTGATCTTCTACAGGGCGATGATGATTTGTCTGTCTCCATTTGTCCCTCTCAGTGTCCCGCCATGAACCCCAGATGCCATAACTTGAACTATCTGGGCCTGTGGATCTTGCTTTTGGAGTCTTTAGACCCAGCAAGCTCAAAAGTCAGCTTGGCTCTGCACTAATGGTACAACCTTGGGAAAGTAGTTCCAATTCTCTGAGCTTCTGTTTCCCTACTGTCAAAACTGGGATGATCATGAAACCCATCCCAAAGGGCTGTAAGAGGAGTAAAAGAGATCACTCTGCAAATGTTCATACCAAGTAGACTTAAGTCACCCCCAGACCTTTATTCTTCCTCACTTCTAGTTCCATGATGCACATGCGTATAAAGGATATTAGAATGAGTCTCTAGGGCATGATTCTCATCTCATTAATACATCTTCATTCTTCAAGATCCAGCTGCAAAATTACTTTCTTCCAGTAGGTCTATCCTGCCTTTCCCCTGGGAAATGAACTACAACCTTTTCTATGCCTTGATGACACTGTTTGTATCTGTTATACTAAATATTATGCTGTTTGATAATCACTCATCTATAAGCTCATTTACTCAACAAGGACTCATAGCCGCATCTCATATCCCAGGACCCAGAACTCTACTTGATGCTGGGGATACCATGAGAAGAGCTGTGCTTGTTCCTCCCCTCATGGAGCTAACCATCTGCTTCTCCCTCCAGACTTGACCAAGAACCAGACATTTGTATGGCAACTGAGCAACACAGTGTCTGAGCTGACTTCCATCTGAAGACTCATAGGCCACAGTTCCGTTATGCACCCTGGAGCCCCAAGGAGTGGGATGGAAAATCAAGCGTATCTAAATTTAATAGCTAGGTCTGTGAAATAAATTGACAATGGGCAGATTAACAAGAGACAAGGCATACAGATTTATTAATTTATAATATTACACACACTCTCTCTGTCTCTCATCTGTATATGTAGGATACAATGAGAAGACTCCCAACCGAAAACCAGGAAACAGGCTTTTGTTAGACACTGGATCATCAGGTGGTTTGATTTTGGACTTTCCAGCATCCCGAACTGTGGGAAATTCTTATTGTTTAAGCCACCCAGACTGTGGAATTCTGTTATAGCAGCTCAGATTGACTAAGACACCAGCTCTACCACTTACACCTGGGCAACCCAGCATGTGTGACCCAGTATGCATTATTTAATTTCCCTGGATCTCCTTCTTCATCTCAAATCCCAGACTAACAATATTACCTCCCTCAAAAGGAGGTATGTTACTTAAAACAGTGCCTGGCACACAGCAAGTCCTCAAAAATATTACTATTATTAAAACCTACAATTTTGTCTTCAGTTTAGAAATTAAACCGATGACATTTTTCAAAGAACTGGAACAAATAGTCCTTAAATTTGTATGGAACCAGAAAAGGCCCTGAATCGCCAAGGAACTGTTGAAAAGGAAAAACAAAGCTGGGGACATCACAATGCCGGATTTCGAGCTGTACTACAAAGCTGTGATCACAAAGACAGCATGGTACTGGCACAAAAACAGACACACAGACCAATGGAACAGAACAGAGAACCCAGAAATGGACCCTTGGCTCTTTGGGCAACTAATCTTTGATAAAGCAGGAAAAAACATCCGCTGGAAAAAAGACAGTCTCTTCAATAAATGGTGCTGGGAAAATTGGACAGCTACATGCAAGAGAATGAAACTTGACCACTCTCTCACACCATACACAAAAATAAACTCCAAATGGATGAAAGACCTCGATGTGAGACAGGAATCCATCAAAATCCTAGAGGAGAACATAGGCAGCAACCTCTATGACATCGGCCAAAGCAACCTTTTTCATGACACATCTCCAAAGGCAAGAGAAACAAAAGATAAAATGAACTTGTGGGACTTCATCAAGATAAAAAGCTTCTGCACAGCCAAGGAAACAGTCAAAAAAACTAAGAGGCAGCCCACGGAATGGGAGAAGATATTTGCAAATGATGCTACAGATAAAAGACTGGTATCCAAGATCTACAAAGAACTTCTCAAACTCAATACGTGAGAAACAAATAAACAAATCATAAAATGGGCAGAAGATATGAACAGACACTTTTCCAATGATGACATACAAATGGCTAACAGACACATGAAAAAATGTTCAAAATCATTAGCCATCAGGGAAATTCAAATCAAAACCACACTGAGATACCACCTTACGCCAGTTAGAATGGCAAAAATTGACAAGGTAAGAAACAACAATTGCTGGAGAGGATGTGGAGAAAGGGGATCCCTCCTACATTGTTGGTGGGAATGCAAGTTGGTACAGCCACTCTGGAAAACAGTGTGGAGGTCCCTTAAAAAATTAAAAATTGAGCTACCCTATGATCCTGCAATTGCACTACTGCTCATTTACCCCAAAGATACAGACGTAGTAAAGAGATGGGCCATATGCACCCCAATGTTCATAGCAGCATTGTCCACAATAGCCAAATCATGGAAGGAACCGAGATGCCCTTCAACAGATAACTGGATTAAGAAGTTGTGGTCCATATATACAATGGAATATTACGCAGCTATCAGAAAGAATGAATTCTCAACATTTGCTGCAACATGGACGGCACTGGAGGAGATAATGCTAAGTGAAATAAGTCAAGCAGAGAAAGACAACTATCATATGATTTCTCTCATCTATGGAACTTAAGAACTAGGAAGATCGGTAGGAGAAGAAAAGTATAAAGAAAGGGGGGGTAATCAGAAGGGGGAATGAAGCATGAGAGACTATGGACTCTGAGAAACAAACTGAGGGCTTCAGAGGGGAGTGGGGTGGGGGAATGGGATAGACCGGTGATGGGTAGTAAGGAGGGCACGTATTGCATGGTGCACTGGGTGTTATACGCAACTAATGAATCATCGAACTTTACATAGGAAACTGGGGATGTACTGTATGGTGACTAACATAATATAATAAAAAAAAAATCATTAAAATAAAAAAATAAAAGACCTTTGTGAAAAAAAAAAAAAAGAAATTAAACCTCTTATTACCAAGTGTAGGTAATCTGTTTCATCCTCCCCCTTGCCACTCAAAGTATCTGCAGACAAGATTTTGCTTTCTTTCTGAATATGGGTATGTACTCTGAAGAGCACGCTCCCAGTGACTCGCCGTGGACCACCACACAGTAACTCAGAAGCAAGCACCGTGGTCTAGCCAAAATGAGAAGTAGGAAATCTACTAGCTCGCTGTGTGAAATTGTGCGAATACTCGGCCTCTCAAGGCCTTCGTGTGTGCAGCTGTAAAATCAGGAACTTGGGCAGGAGTGGCATGATACAGAGGGCCACATGCCCTTGGCTTTTCCTCCTACTGGGAGGCAAGTCGATTTCTTTTGCCTTTGGTCTTGGCTGTCCCAAGGAACTTGCTGGGCCAACGGAGTGCAGTGAAAGTGACTGTCTAGGACTTCCCAGTCTCCATCAGAAAAGGCCTTGCAGCTTTGGCCTTGCAGCCATCTTGCTGATGGGAACCCCATACAGCCCATGAAGAATCCCTTGTGGAGGGGAATGAAGGCCCCAGCTGGCTCCAAGCCAAGGCAGTGACCTGTCCTGGAAGTGGGTCTTCCCGCGCCAGTGGAACCTTCCCAGCTGATGCCATGTTAAGCAGAGATGGCTGTTTCCCACCACACCCCTGCCCTGCCCAAAGGCAGGTTGAGCATATTGTTGTTTAAACTACTGCGTTTGGGGGCAACCTGTTACCCAGTAGCACTGGGGTGGACAACAGGATGATTTACATCGTTGTCCTCTGCTCTCAACATCCTCATCTTCTGCTCATTTCTGAGTTCTTTGTAGTCTGCGTTTATGTTCCGATCATTCAAATAGGCCATGAAGGATTGCCTTACGGTCAGATCCTTAACCTTTTCCTAGCTGTCATCCTTCTGTAAGATGCTGTAGCTTCTGCCATGGTTAGCACTTCCGCCGCTCATACAACCCACCAACAATTGTGCTTTGAGCACCTTCTACGTGTCAAACAAAATGACATATTCCTGGGGCTTAGAATACAGGAGCAGCAAACAAACTCCTGCCCTCAGAGAATCCTGAGCTCAGTAAAGGGGATGGAGAAGCATACCAACAAACCCATAGAGAGCTGAGTCTTGTTTGACAGGGTCCCAGGAGGCTGGGGGCCATGGAGAAAGAACGCTTAGCTCAATGGAGGTAAAGAGGGAGCAGGTAACCCCCTGGGGTGCAGCTAGAGCTGAGGGGTGAGGCTGGAGTCTCTGGGGGGGATGGAGAGGGAAGTGGGCCTTTGGAGGAAGGGCTCTTCCTCAGAGGCACAGAAAACTGCAAATAGACCTTCCCCCAGCTTCCTCTATACTGGTCCCTCCTGGTTTTCCCTCTGACTCCCTGGTGGACACTCTCCTGCCCTTGCCGGCTTGTCCGTGGGCCTGTCTTTGGGTCCATCTGATCAACCCTCTCCCCTTCGGATGGCTCCAGAACAGCCGGCTTCCCTAGCTATGTCTGTAGCATCAAACGCTCCCTGACAGGCAGCCATCAATTCCAGCTTCTTGGGAATGAAAAGCAAGACTTCTGTGATCCCTTAAGATAAACCAATTGCATGATATATCTTTCCTCCAGCTCAGCAATTTTTAATTTCCTATTTTGTTTATGGAACTTGTCATTGCGTCAGTCATGAAGACATGCAGCCATGATTCTCTAATGACACCTTGCCGGCCCTGCTGCTTGCCACCCTCCCCACACGGGCCATGTCTCCCTGCTCTGAAGTCAGCAAGTCTCATAGTCTCCTCCTCTGCTCTGCAGCCCAGAGCCTGCATTGAGGCTCAGGATAGCACCCTTCTCGATCCCTCCCAGTTCAGGAACACTGCAGTCACCTCTGAATGTAACCTCCTACGTCTGGCATCCCCACTCCATCATTGCTCAACTCGGTAAACTTGCAGTGTGTCTCTTTGGTGCCTGGGGAATGGGGCGTTCAAGACCCTTTACAGCCTGCTTTCCATGCTCATGTCTTTCTCTCCTTCAGTCGGTGCTTGGTTTTCCTGTCACAGAATCAGTGAAGATCCTAGAAGAGAAGGTTGGTGCATTGAGATTGTTATACACTGGGAGGAAAGAACCTTAATTTTCAGATTGGCTCTGCCAGTAATTACTCTATGACCATAGGCAAGTTACTGAAACTCACCGAGGCAGGTGTTCTGTTGTCTAAAGCAGAAGTCAGCAAACTATGGCCCAGAGGCCAAATCCAGCCCACTGCTTAGTTTTGTAAACAGTTTTATTGGAGCGTAGCCATGTCCATTCATGTACATATTGTCCATGGCTTCTCTGGCCCAACCACAGCAGAGCTGAGTGGTTGTGACAGAGACTGTCTGTCCCACAAAGCCTAAAATGTTTTTATCTGGCCCTTTACAGAACAAATTTCTCAGCTCCTGATATGTAGAATGATCTCTGATGCTTCTCTAAGCTCTCACATTTTATGATTGTAACTAAGTATATTTGCAGTGTTTTTTAATTGTGTGTATATGAACACCAGTAAAAGATTAAGCTGTTTAGTCCTTTGTATATTGCCATTTCCGTGCTGAAGGAGACCAGACAGATGACTTCGCCTTTGAGTCTCAATACCCTCATGTTTTAAATGATGTGCCTACCTCTGCTGCTTGTTGGGGGATTTGAAGGTAAAAATACTTACAGAACCAGGCAGCCTCACCCCTGGCACGTGGTACGTACTCAATGTATCTTAGTTTTCCTTCCCTGAACTTTCTCAGTCATTAGGTCCCAATGCGTAAGTGGAGAAGAGACAAAATGTCTTTCTTATTTAACAGGTCTTGAGATGAACTCCTGCCACCTAACATCAATATTCTGTGGCCAGGCTTGGCCTTCACATCTACATAAATACATTTAATTTCTTTGCATTGGCCCTCCCCACTTCTCCTCCCATTACCGTGTCTTTCCATGCATGAAGTAGGCAAATGCAATCTGCTTGCATAATTAAAAACTCTATAAAGGGTCAGGTCACTTGGCACAGGTGCTGCTCTGGAGTGTGTAGGACGATAATCATCTCGAGATGCATCTGCAGGACCAGCACTCTGTTGTAAAAGGAAAATAGCATCTTAGCTTATCCCCGGCTTATCGATCATCTTTGTTTGCTTCCAGTGAGATTCTGGAGAGAGAATCTTCCCACCACTTTTTAGGCAGTAAACTTAAGATAAAGCAGTCATTCCGATGAATAGAAGAGTCATCCATGAACATGTGCTGCTCATATCATTCAAATTGGGGAGAAATAGTTGAATGGCAGCCTCGGGGGTAGAGCTCTGATCCACCACATCTGTGCTGAGGTCATGCCTCCCCAGGTCTGCTCACAACCATTCATGCCACTCGTTGGCATACCGCCATGTTGGATGCCTCCAATGGGCAACATTGGCTGGAAGGCTCGTGCCTGGCTCCGGTAAAACTATCAGAGATGGCACTACAGTCTGAGATCCCTCCTACCTAATCTCCTCCTTTCTTCTTCTCTTCATAGATGTCACCCACGTATCAAGTCAGAAGACTGTCCCTGCCCACACCTGCTTGCTCCCCTTTACCCTTTACAGGTATCTCCATCAATAAATATCTTGGTTCTGTTTTAGAGTAAGCTTCTGAAGAGAATCTGAGCAAACACAAATAGACTGGGAATGGTCTGAGGAAACAGGTGATGAGCTGGGGACTGGTGACTGCCCAAGGCGCTGTCTGGCTGATGAAGGGCATGCTACCCCTAGTGGTACATGGGCACAGATAGTGCCTGGTATAATGTGGCAGGTCAGCTGCTGAATATTTCACTGGTGGTGACCTGGACAATAGCATGGTGGAGGAGACCCTGTTTGCAAATGGGGTGTTTCAGCCATTGGAAAGACATGGGGTACATGATTTTGTAAGGATGGTAGATTAGCTAGTTATAGCTAAGTTATACTGATGTCCTACAGAGGGATAATGACAAACTATTGACAAACAGTTAGAGCTACATGTGGAGCCAGAGGAGCTCTTTCCCAGCTTATAAAGAAGCTCTTATTTCCTGCACTGGAAGAGCAGAGAGCTAAGGAGAAGATTCAGCATTTGAAGTCACAGAACAACATTGACCCTTAAATGCTCAGCCACAGCAGGCCTGTTTTGCTAAGGTCAGGGCTTTGGATGCAAAGTCCTTGGTCCCTGAAACATGGAATGGGGACACATAGGCAGATGGCCTGAGGATGCTGGCTCCAGAACCTCCTGAAGCCTCAAAGATTAGGAATGGCCTGCTAGTTCCTAATGTGAGCTAACACTTCCACTGAGCTGGTTGGTGCTGCAGGAACCTCTTCCCCATAGGTCACCTCCCACCTTGGCAGAGGCCTCCCCCTTGCTGCCAGATCCATAACTAAGGTTAAAGTCTGGCAAAAGTTAGCTAGAGATACGCTCAGTCTGATATAGGAAGAAGATTATATGCCAAGGGAGGTACAAGAATCAGCCAGCGCCAACCAGCAGGATCCGGATGGATACCACCGTGATTCGACTTGGAGCATGCTTCCTCATGGACACAGAATATAAGGATTGATAGGCAAGAAGTTTTGAATTGGGGCACTTTTTCAGGGCTTGGAATTTAACATCTTGGCAAAGACCCCAGGGAAATAAGGCAAAGTCACTACTAAATTGGCCCAAGTTGACAGAGTGGAAATGCCTGAGTTGCCCTGGCAGATGGTAGAGGGAGAAATAAAGGCGCTGGAGGAAGTGGGCATTCTGAATCGATACAATATGTAAGGCCGTAAGACCTACCAAAGAATTACATTCCACAGAGGGCATTACAGGGCGTACCATGGCCATCAGGGATGAATTGCTGAGAGCTTCACTGGGACGTGCAGTGGTGGCATCCCTCCGCAGGCCGGGGCTGAGAATCGGGCAGGTGATCTCAGAGCTGGGATTGTTAGCATTGTGGGAGTGATGAGGATGTGGTGGTAGCATTTACCTACAGAAACAAAAAGGATACAATCACTATTAAGAATGTGAAGTCCAAAGTAGGAACCACTGGGGCTTAATCAGTAGTTATGGGGATGGTTAACAGGACACAGAATCCCTTGGTGGGGGTGGGGGTGGGGAATAGATGGGCGGTCAACAAGATTCTGTTAATACCCATCAGCAAATAACATGAACAAAGCAAGAATGGAGGAGCAGATGGAGGCAGTCATTCCAATAAAAAGTTAGCATCCCTTGCTCAGATCCAGGCCCTGAGCCCAATTTCCGGCCCAGAGCCAATGCAACAAGGGGGTGGCTGAGTCCCCAGCAGGGGGAGCTTGGTGATGCTCTAGCAAGTGTCTACTGTGATAGTTTCTCCAGTGTTTCCCCCAAAGCTCCCATGGCTATTTATAGGGTGACTGTGCACTAGGGAATGAGCAGACATCCACGGACTACCAAATTGTCCCCTGTTACGGTAAGGGCTTGTGAACCTGCATGGAGAAGTGGGTCGCTGTGGCACCAGGGATGTCCTTTTGTGGCCATCTGCTCAGCTCTCCCTCCAGAAGCACCAGCTACAGGGAGAGTAATTGGCCACCAGGTCACCCTTCTGCAGCCACGCGGAATGCTGAGGCCATGTTTTCCTCCAGATGACCCCAGCCAATGACTGAACCTGATAGGGACACTGGTTCTGACCTATCTTTCCTGATGTGGTCCTCTTCTGATGACTGCCACTGGCTCAGGAATTCAGACCACCATCCTTTTTCCTGAGGCTCTTCCTACCCTGCTCCTTCTTCTCTCCCCTTGCACGAGTGTGCTTCCACCACTCTGGTCTGACTACTGTTCCTGACTACTCTTGATGCCTTGCTTTTATCACTCAAAATTTTCCCAGTAAATCCCTTGCATGTGCAATTCTGTCTTGGTGTCTGCCTCTCCATGGACTTAAATGGACACACATAGCAATCAGAAAAATGGAACTAGCAATCCTTTATTCAGTCATTAAGTCATTCAACAAATAATCAGTAACCCTCTTTGTGTGGGGGACATTACGCTAACGATAAAGGTTAAACTAGTGTCTCTGTCCTCCCAGGAAAAAACTGACTAAATACATATTCTCTGATATAATCTGAGTGAAGGGCACACACAGTCCTAGTGTCAGGGGTTTAGGGAAGACTAGATTCTACCCTTGCCGAAGAAGTGAGAGAACACATGGCAATATACAAGAAAGGGCTGGGTACTTCCCAAGGGGGCGCTTTAGAAGACAAGTCACACAATTATGAGCTTGGCAGTACTCTAAATGTGAAGACTCAAATTAAATATAACCACATTAAGAAATGTGTTAGGATTAAGGAGGATTTGGTTGGGTAAATTGCCTCAGGTCTCTTTAGAAATTTTCCTCATGATGAGCAAGGATTTCAATTCTGGAAAAATCTGTTTAGCAAGCCTGTTCAAGACTTGCATCCAACACCTGAATAAACAAAAATAACGTGGATATAACACGCTAAGGTGTGAAAAGAGGAGAGGCCTGTAGTGAATTTGTCACGCAGTAAATTATTGAAAATCCCAAGGGTGCCCAAATTCCTTTTAATAGCCAAGTGAACCCATGGATGTATTGAATCTGTTATACACTTTATGGAAATAAGTCCGTTTAGTGAGACTAATGTGCCATTTGTAGTGCTTAAGACCGTAATGTAAACCTCTGGGGGAGGCATGTCGAAGAAGTCCACAGTCGGGAAGCAGGTGATCAGCTTCATTGCTGGTTTTGAATGTAAGCACTGAACCACCAGCAAATAGTTGTCTAGGATAATCATAGTAAATAGTTCAGGCAAGGGACTACTTTTAAGCATCTCATACTGGTCCGTTGGCTTAGGTCTCAAGACGACCTTGCAAGAACCATTACACAGATATCACCCCTTACTAGTATGGAGAGGAATACTGGAGTCAGGAAAAACTGGGAGGTGGGAGATACAGGTCCGAAGTATTCAGATACCTGGTGTCCTACTGTATGCTTAGCATAATGTTTCTCCATATGCATGCATACACATATTGCTTCCCTAGAAAATCCCTCCATAATTTGCATTTAATGATCACTGTTATGATGAATTCAGTCATCATTCTCTTAAAGATAAGGAGAAAGAAAAGGCTTTTTCATTTGTTCTCTTGTTATGGTGTATAGATTCTTTTTCATTACATGGTAACTTCCACTTAGAAATGTCCACTGTGTACCTTGATGCTTCTTACTTCAGCAGCACGCACTCAAACTCAGCAAGTTATTAAGGAGGGCACGTATTGCATGGTGCACTGGGTGTTATGTTGAAGTAATGAATCATGGAACTTTACATCAAAAACTAGGGATGTACTGTATGGTGACTAACATAATATAATAAAAAAAATATTAAAAAAAAGAACAACAATAAAAAAAATACATCTAATTCTTATGAGGAAATAACCCCCAAAAGATCTACAGAAATCTGACCAACACCCTTGCAGTTCCAAAGTGTTGTGCTCAGGACTTCACACTGAGTCCGTAAAGCCGTGTGCCCCCCAGCCACCAGCATGCAGGTGGGAGGAGTCCCAGGAAGAAGGGGAGCTCTGGTTCTCCACCCCCAGGCAGGACACTGCAGGTTTCCACTCCGACTTCTGTCTGGGTAGCTGAAGATCTCAGGTTTCCGCTGCTCAGCCACTATCTGAGGCTCTCGCTGAGTGATATGCAGGCATTGTTCTGAAGCCCTGGAAGTTGGTAGGGGCTACTTAGCCCATCTGGGAAGGAGACAGCCTGTGCTTTGGGAATGTGAAAAGGAAACCATCGGTCTTCCCAAGATGACAGCGTGCAGCTCTGCAGGCATCCTGCTCCTGCAATTTTCCCACCCCCTGTTGGGGAACGAAACAGAGAACAGAATGGGAACCAGCAAGCCACTTTGTCTCACCAGTGTAATCTCATGGAAATGGGACCCCAAAGCCCTTCTCTGTTTTCCTGAATCTCAGAAGCTGGTGAAGTCTGCTCTTTATTGTCCAAAGAGAGGGCACACAATGGCTACTCTGCCTTGGGAAAGCAAGTTGCTCCAATTTGACACCAGAGTAAAGATCTTTAATAAATGCAATCTGTAACTGTTAAGAATGCACACGCCCCCTTGTAGGAGTGTGGATGTGGAAGCAGAGAAGCTCACAGTTGACAGCAGTGACAACAGCAACAGCAACAACTATAATGATGGAAGCTAATTGATTGAGAACTTAGGTTTGTTAGGCACTGTTCTGGGGACTTAGGCAACTGACCCAACCTAACCATTGGATCTTCACAATAGCACTGACAGATGGAAACTAAGAATGCCTCCACTGGACAGAGCTGAAGCTGGGACACAGAGAGGTGGAGCTGACCAAGGTCACACCACTAGGATGCAACAACACCAGATGGCATCCAGGTCATTGGTGTCCATAACCCCTTTTCTGATCACCACCTGACAATGCAAAAGACACTAGCACCAGGAGGTGTCCTTCCAATGATCTAATTCTATCCTCCCAGACAGATGGAATGTTATCCTTTTGCCTATTACCTTGGCATCTAGGCAGAATTTTCAGAAGTAAAAGCATTTTGGTTCTTGACTCCCTTCACAGCTGAGGAAACAGAGGTTCACAAAGTTTCTGTACTTTTCCAGAGTTCCAGAGATACATGACAGAGCAGGAAACTGAAGCCTGGCTCAAGGATCTCACTGTTTATCCTTCGTCATGTATCCTCTCAAGGTCAGTGAGGTCCTGTCCATAACACAGAGGTTTCTAAAATAACCTAATTTTTCACAGAGATCTGTGAAATTCCAAGAATACTGGACAATAAGGAAATGGCAACAGTGCAATTGGCATTGCCTTGGCAGCTGAGGATTTATGTGACATTGAATTTTCACCTCTGTCCTTCCAAGAAAATAAGTCACACTCTACAGATCCCATGGCATGGTTTAAACTTCTGAAAGACCAAATTCTCTCATGTTAGGGGTCTCCCCTTGGAAGAATTCTTTCCAGGGTCAATTGGCTATACTCTGTCTGATAACAGCCCCAATCGTTTTGAATTGAGAGCTTTACACATTTAATACATGTAAATATGAAGAACTAGGGATAAAACCCAAATCAAGTTCTCCTTTCTACCATCTCCCAGAAAAAATAAAGTGTCAAGTGTCAATAATTTGCCTATCAAGTTACTTTTTTTAAAGATTTAATTAATTTATTTGAAAGAGAGAGAAAGAGCGGATGGTGGGGGCAGAGGGAGAGGGAGAAGCAGACTCCCCGTTGAGCAGGGAGACCAATGGGGGACTCGATCCCAGAACCCTGGGATTATGACCTGAGCCGAACACAGACACTTAACCGGCTGAGCCACCCAGGCTCCCTTCTCAAGTTACTTTTAAATGGGACTGGGATGGTGATACATAAAAACATTCTTCTCACCCAAAGGACAAGCCTAGGTACCTTAATCTTGAAAAATGAATTGCAATAGGAATACTAACATTTATTGAGCATTTTCTGTGTAGCAGACAATGGTCTGAGCAATTTACATGTACTAATTCTATGAATTCTCACACCAATGCTGTCAGGTAAGTGTTATAATTGTATGGTTCATAGCCATGGTCCTCAACAAAGGACAACTTTATCCTCCAGTGGACATTTGGCAACGTCTAGAGACATTCTGATTGTCACAACTCGAGGTAGAGATAGCATCTACTGGATAGATTCCAGGGATGATATTCAACATCTTACAAAGCATAGGACAGTCCCCAACAACAAAAAATTATGCAGCCCCAAATGTCAACAGTGCCAGGGCTGAGAAGCCCTGCAATAAACTGAAGAAGAAATAGAAAATATGAGTAATCTAATTGAGATTCTATCAACTGAATCTGTAACCAAAATCCTCCCCTGCTCTCTTCCCAAATAAAAAGATAACAAGGTGTTACAAACTAGTTTCAGGAGAAATTCCTAATGTACTCTGTTAGGCTAGGGCACTCTTGCTCATGCAAGGACATTTCCAAAAAAATATTAGAAACTGTTACACCTAATTAATTATGATGCAAAAACCTTAAGGATATTATGGCATATCAAATCCAGCAAATACAAATGAACATAATCTGACCATGTAGAATTTGTCTCAGAAACTCAAGGATTGTTCAACATGAGAAAATCAGTTAATGCAATATATCACATCAATAGACTACAAGAGAAAAAATATAACCTAAATAGATGAAGAGAAATATTTGAAAAAACTTCAGTCCTCATATTTGAAAAATAAAATTTTAAAAATGTTAAGAACATAGGGAATTTTAAAAATTGACATTAAAATTTTAGCGAAGATTGTGCAAATGATGACATTTAGAAGCATGTAAACTAATGGAACAAGAATGCTAGAAATCGTCACTTATATTTACTACTGAAACTCTTATTTAAAGTAGAGAAAAGAAAAAATATGAATTATAAAAATTGGAAATGACAGAATGATATACAAAGAAAATTCAAGCAAAGCTACAAACTATTAAACTAATTAGGTGATGCATTAAGGTTATCGTAAACAAGATTGGCATTTGAAAATAAGTGGCTTTTATTATCCTCATAATAATTCATTAAAGACTGTAATGAAAAAGCCCATTCACTATAACAACAAATTATAAAATCCTCAGCAATAAATATAACAAAAATGTATAATACCTTTCTAGAGAAAATTGGAAAACATTATTGAATGACATTAAAGAATATATTACTAAGTGGAAAGATATAAAATGTTCATGGATACAAATACGTCAATTCTCCCAGATTAATTATTAATTATTAATCCAATACAATTTGAGGGGAGTTTTAAATGGAATTTCCCAAGCCACAACTATCATATATATGTAAACTCATGGGGTCAAAAAAGCCTAAATTAAGTTTGAAGCAAAGAACGAGATGGGAAGAAATGCCCAAAAGATATAAGACTTCTAAAGTCCTAGTATTTAAAAGAAGCTGGTATGTTTAGACAAATCAATGGAAAGAAATGAATATAGATCCCTAAAACAGCCCTATACCTGCATGATAATGTGATACATGGTGTGGATGGCAGAGTCAACAGATTGTGCTGGCAATGGGAGGAAGATAATTAAATCCCTATCTCATACCATACATGAAAATCAATACCCGGCATATTTTGAAAGGTCCAGCATTTTAATACTTTTAGAAAAAAAATACAAAAGAAAATCTTTAAGACTTTGTGGTAGGAAAGGTTTATTTATTTAAAAAAATGCAAATGATAGAATTTGCTACTTTAAAATCAAGAGTTTCAGTTTAATTAAAAGACTGAGAGAAGAAATTGACAATACATGTAACTATCAGCTGGGAAGTTTCCTGCGCTTAAGAAAAACTCATACAGATCCATTAAAAAATGATTTTAAAATACTAATGGAAAATGGGCACAGGATAAATAGACAGTATATAGAAAAGACACCTGAATGGTCAGTAAGTAAACATGAAAAAGATATTTAACCTTTCTACTAATTGGAAAAGCGGAAGTCAAAACCACACCAAGAAACCACATCACATACATACCAAATTAGCAGAAATTTACAAAATTCTGGTAATACTCAATCTTGTCAAGAATGCTGAAGGGTGGGAAGAATCACACACTGGCTAGAGAAGGGTGGAGGTGTGCAGCTGGCTTTGAAAGTGTTGTGGTAACATCCAGTAAAGTTGGAGATAGAGATACGATTGATCTAACAAGTGCCTACCTAGGTGTGAGTCCTAAACAGTCTTTTGAATCTGTGCACAAGGTGACACAGAGAACCTTGAGGCAGAAAAGGCAGATTCCGTAGGTGAGAAAGATTTACAAGCCAGGAAGTGAACAGAGGTCTATCATCCATGAGGACCAGGACTTTGGGGAAAATAGGGACCTCAGAGCATACTAAGGACCAGTCTTAAAAGGAGCCTGGGCCCTGAGCATCAGGTTTCCAGCCTCAAGAAAGATCTTATGTGCCCAGGTTTGGCACAGAAGCAGCAGAGACATAACTTTGGTTATGTCAGGTGTTGGGCACCTGGGTGGCTGAGTTGGTTAAGCATCTGCCTTTGGCTCAGGTCATGATCCCAGGACCTGGGATTGAGCCGCACACCGGGCTTCCTGCTCATTGGGGAGGCTGCTTTTCCCTCTGCTTGTGCTCACACACCTCTCTCTCTCTCTCTCTCTCTCTCTGTCTCTCTCTCTCTCAAATAAATAAATAAAATCTTAAAAAAAAAAGAAGAAGAAGATCAGGTGTTGGACAGTGAGCATAACGATAGTGAGCATTACCATAGTGACCTTCGTAGATCAAAGACCCAAAGGCACAGAGATACTTCTCCGTTATCTACTTCCCGAGAGAACTAATGGGGCAGCTCATGCAGTCCGGTGAGGGGCTGACCAGAATGACTATCACTGCCTCTTCCACCAGCCTGGCTGGGAGGTGATTAGTGTCAGATTTCATTTGAATTTAGGGGGGAAAAAAGCAATGGGTCACTTTTTGCAAACCTGAGTTTGAGAGTTGTATGCATACCAGCTATAGACATGTCCACTGTTGGACGCTCCTCTGTGGAACTCCTGATGAATTTTAAGCCTGGAATCTTGCACAAGAAATTCAGGTCTTTGGCACTCTTTTCCCTCTGTGTTCCCTCTGTTAGAGTAATTATCACGTTGTGCATGATTATTTTTTTTTAAGATTTTATTTATTTTTTTGACAGAGAGACTGTGAGAGAGGGAACACAAGCAAGGGGAGGGCGAAAGGGAGAAGCAGGCTTCCTGCAGAGCAAGGAGCCCAGTGCGGGGCTTGATCCCAGGACCCTGGGATCATGACCTGAGCTGAAGGCAGACACTTAATGGCTGAGCCAACCAGGCGCCCCACGTTGTGCATAATTATTGACATAATGTTTATCTCCTCAGTCCTAGGATCTAGCACGCCTGGCATGAAATGGCCACTCTGGAAATGCTAATGCCTTCCTTCCGATAGTTTTGAAGTCACACCACTCATGAGCCTCCTACCTCACCAACAGGCAAGGTGGGATTTCATGCCGGGCAATAATATTTATAAATATTTTCTCGATTATTTTTTTTCCCCGGAAGCTCCAAACATCTTTCATTCCATCCTGCGACATACTGAAATCAGTTGTTCCTCTATCGTAGTTCTTCTGGGCTCAGTGCTAAATACTGTCCCAGTCAAAACAAAGTAGAATCCCCTCCCACCCTCAATGGCCTAATTTTGAAATTAAAATCCCAGGGATCCTGTCAGAGCATTTAGCGCCGGACCTTTCTCTCCTGCTGCTCCTCACAGGCTATTACGCTAATAAGCTTTATTATCTGTTCTATCACCACCGGTAGTTACACAGCCCAGTGGCCATTGCCGAAGAAAAACATAATGATAGGAGAACAAGGTAAACTTAATAAAGCATCCTTTGTTCTCCTGGTATATGTAGGATAATGGGCGATTTCTTTTTGTTTATTGACCACATAAAGAGCTTGATGTGACTCCCGTTCTCTCGGAGGCTGAGAGCTCATCACAAGAAGTCGCTTCCAGCTAGAGGCAGGTGGCAGTGGGGAGGCAGAGACTGGACACGTCGGGTGTTTTCACATATGTGTTCCCTCTGTCAGCAGCTCTCCCACTGCCCTGTGCGGGCAGGTGGTGCTACTTCCCTTTAAGGTGAGAAGAAGTCTCAGAAATGTGCTAGTGACTTGCCCAAGGTCATTGAAAGGGCCACGGTTGACCACCAAAGAGAGTTGTCTGATGCATACCCACCATCTCTTAAACATCAAAATTCATGGTCCTCTCTATCTTTATCCAAAATCCTTCTCAGCTTTCAACATAGATGCCACCTCCTCCCAGAAGTCTTCTAACTGCCCAGTGTGATTTCGGTGGGCACCAAATAGGTTGGCTCTGAAAGCCAATGTTCCTGTTCTCACCTGTCCTCATGGGAGCACTAATTCTTCTAGTTTGAAATAATCTTTCTTCTTTGGGAGATCCATGGTACTTATCACGCAACTCTGTGAAGATGGTTGTTTTTTATGATTTTATTTATTTATTTAACAGAGAGAGAGAGAGACACTGAGAGAGGGAACACAAGCAGGGGGAGCAGGAGAGGGAGAAGCAGACTCCCTGCTGATCAGGGAGCTTGACGCAGGACTCCATCCCAGGATTCTGGGATCATGACCTGAGCCTGAGGCCGACACTTAATGACTGAGTAATCCAGGCGTCCCAAGGCAGTTTTGTTTTGTATGGATTTGTAATGACATATAGATTTGACTCCCATCCCCACTAGAAGACCACACATGTCATTTTGGTTTAGAACAGGTATTCTGTGTGTTTTTAAACCACATCCCATGTGAGCAAAACAAAAGACTTGAGGGGTCAACCATCTCATGGCTAGTAAGAATAAGTATCACATATGGGGGTGGGAGGGTTACATAAACATTTGTTTTGTTAATGAAGTATTGATGCTTTTGATTTAAATTGTAAAATATATTTATTTAACAAAAAGTTATGGAAGGCCTACTCTGAGCCAGTCTCCTACTAAGAACTTTATAAATATTCAATCATTTGATCTTCCCCACAGTCCAATGAAGAACTCATTATCCCCATCCTATGGCTGAGAAAACAGAAGCGCAGAAAGAGTAAGTAGCTTGTTCAAGGTCACACAGGATAATTTGCCCAAGTGTTGGAATGAAAATTCAAACCCAGGCCATCTGATTTTTAACCAACATGATTAAATGATGGGTCACAGATATTGTTGATAAAAAATCTGCTTCACTGTAGGGTTAACCAAATGACCCATAATAAACCCAAACTAATGATTATGCTGAACCCACAGAATTTCTTTTTTTAAAGATTTTATTTATTTATTTATTTGAGAAACAGAGAGAGGGCAAGAGTGGGGGGGGGCGGGCAGAGGAAGAGGGAAAAGCAGATTCCTTGTTCAACAGGGATCCTGATGAGGGGCTCAATCCCAGGATGCTAAGATCACGACCTGAGCTGAAGGCAGACGCTTAACAGACTGAGTCACCCAGGCGCCGCATGAGCCCACAGAATTTCTAATGGGAAAAAAAAGAGGAAGGAATAAATATCTATTGAATATCTATTTTATACCCAGAAATTTAAAAATTTGTACTGACATCATAACAAATAAATTATTGTCCTCATATTACAGACTCATCCCTCAGGAACAAGGTTTACAGAGATTCAAAGATGGGTCAGTGGCCGGCAGTTAGCACGAGAACTGTGACCCGAATCTGTGACTGAGTTAAGGGCTTTGCGTCTAGCATCATCCTGAGAAATGCAGTCTACTGCACACCATGGAAATGATGCCGGAGTGTTCATTAATTGCCCGCAGAACAGTCGCTGCTGTAATGGGTCGCTTGCTGCTAGTTGCTATCATTACAAAAGTCACCAAGTCAATCTTAAAGAATATTTTTGGCACAGAATACTTTTCCCACGTTTAGCACAATTCACCAGTTTAGTGTGGTTCATACTATTGTGTGGTGCTTTGCAACGCTCTGAAGACCATTTTTAACCCCCTGTTAAGTTTCTGGGTCTTCTCTCCTACTTACCATTTTGTGGAGAGACAGGCTGAGTTTGCGACAAAGGCGCTGTGTAATTTTTTTCTCCTTCATAAGTTACTGGAAAGCCCACATTCATGACATTCTCTGCCTCCTCCTTTGTGATCAGTCCTGCTCTGCTCTGTTAATAATTAGAAAGATAGTGCCCCTCTCTTTCCTTTGCTTAGAATAATCAGAGAAGCGTCTCTTCATCTTTTTTCCCATTTCCCTTCCTTGCCAGCCAAGTATTCTGAGCTGATCAAAAGTAGTTTATTCAAGTGTCAAAAATGTTTCCAGGAGTGCTAAACTGCAGAAAATTCAATGTCGCACGGGTACAATATATGTATAATTTATAGATAAACAGAATGAGGTTGGCAGGTGCTTTTGATGAACACTGTGACAGTTGTAAATGCTCCGAGTTCAGGTATTCATGAGTTTATTCAAAGGCCAGTTTCTAGTGACCAGGTGCTGACAAGGAGTGGTGTTGCTTTTCCTTCTAATTCTGACATAAAATCACAGCAATGGAAATATTATTATGTGAACAACAACAACAATGTAGAAATAGTCCCACTAAATGCATTCTTGTTGACTTGGAGGTTCATTTTCTTCTCCTTTTGTTTTTCGGAAGTAATTTGTTTGCACCTGTCACCTCTCAGCTCTTTATATAAAATGCTCTACATAAGAAACTTTCAGGGGGGTAGTCCTACGCCATAAATGAGTATAAAAGAAATGCATTTTAACCTGGCGTTGCCTTCAGTCCAAATAAAACCACTTAAAAGCTTTTTGAAAATCATATTCCAGGGCGCCTGGGTGGCACAGCGGTTAAGCGTCTGCCTTCAGCTCAGGGCGTGATCTCGGCGTTATGGGATCGAGCCCCACATCAGGCTCCTCTGCTGGGAGCCTGCTTCTTCCTCTCCCACTCCCCCTGCTTGTGTTCCCTCTCTTGCTGGCTGTCTCTATCTCTGTCGAATAAATAAATAAAATCTTTAAAAAAAAAAAAAGAAAATCATATTCCACATTGAGAGCATAAGCGTGAACGTCCTCCTACTCCCATCCATACGCAGCTGCATCCAGACACAACTGAGTAGCTTGCTAAAGTCTGAGCTGTCTAGAGCAAAACTGTGTCATGCCCCGACATCTGGACATCAAACACCTGTTCTTAGCTTTCTCCCTGACAGTATGCTACTGATAGGTGCAGACTGTATACCAAATGAAATTAGTTCAATCCTTGGCAGAATAAGTAGCTAGAAAATGACCAAAGACCTAAGCGTTCAGCCCACTATGAAGAAATCCTTAAAATGAATGCAGTTAAATCTATTAGGCACTTGAATCACTTCTTTAATTGATGGCTTTCTTATGTTGGGTCCATTTTATTTTCCCATATTATAGCCACAATTCACCTGTCCGTGAATCCAGCCAAGCTTATTCCCCCAAGACCCTAAAAAATAGGTCAGACCTCACCTGTGCCTCAAAGGCCTTTTCATAATGAGGACAGCTAATGTAGGCTGCTTGAATCTTTACTTTTCGGTGTAGACATTTCTGGTTTCTTCAACTATTCTCATATCTTTCTTTCAAAATCCAGATCAAAAGCCTTCCCTGGGTTCGCCAGGCAGAACTGGTCCTTTCTCCAAGATATTATTCTAGCATCTATCATATGCCTGTTAGCCACAGTTTGCATTGTTAAGAATACTTCCAGCTGCAAGTAGCAGAAAGTCCAAAGAATATTGCTTTAAACCCATGGCTCTTTATTTACTTGAAAACCAATCAACCAACCAACAAAAAACTATGGAGGTAGGTAAGCTCAGAATTAGTCTGGCAACATAACCATACCATCAACAACACCGGTGCTTCTAGCTTTCTTCTCTGCCTTTCATGACTTGTGACTTTTGTCTTACTTCTCTTCACTTTATTTTTGCAAGGTATTTTGGTATATCTTATCCACAGTCAAGGCAAAAAGCAGAGGAAAAGAATGATACCAAATTGTTATCTCTTTAATTCATCCCTTTTAAAAAGGAATCAAAATCCCACCCCCAAATTTAGCAAACTGAAATTAAAAATATACAAGAAGGACAATATATGATGAGCAAGTGTCATTTATCCCAGGAATGAAAGGTTGGCTTAACATTTGAAAATCAATTCATGTAATTCAGCATATTAACAGACAAAAAAAAGTAATTAAATAAGATCATCTCAGTAAATGTAGAAAGATCGTCTGACAAAATCCAACATCCACTAATAATAAAAATCCTGTTAAATTAGAAGGAAAATAATTTTCTTGATCTTCTCAGAGCGTCCATAAAACAACCTGCAGCTAATAAATACTTAATAGTGAACAGTTAAGTGGTCCCCCCTAAGATGAGGAACATAGCAAGAATGTGTTCTCTCCTAGCTTTTGTTCAGTGTACTGAAGGTTTTAGCCAAGATTTAAGACCATAAAAAGGAACGAAAGGCATCCAGATTAAGTAGGTATATGTAAAATTATCTTTTATTATTATTATTTTTTCTTTAGTACTTTTTTTTCACTTGAATTCTGGTGTAGTTAACATGCGGTGTTATACTAGTTTCAGGTGTACAATACAGTGATTCAACACTTCCCTACATCACTCAGTGCTCATGATAAGTGCACTCTTAACCCCTAACACCTGTTTTCTCTATCCCACCACCCACCTCCCCTCTGGTGACCATTAGTTTGTTCTCTAGAATAAGTACAATTGTCTTAATTAGCATTGTGGAAAACACAATGAAACCTGCACCAAAGCTACTAGAAATAGCAAGTTTAGCAAGACTGTATAGGATTAAAAAAAAAAAAAAAAAAAAAAAAGACATCCTGATTGTCCCATGGCCACTTCTAGCTGAAAAGCAAGAAGGAAAAGTAATTATCTGCCTTCGACTTGGGACATTGTTGACTAAGAAAACTAGTTAAGAAGGAAGAATGGGGGATTCGCTGATGAGGATGCAACAGATGGTTTGTCATATACTGGGTCGTAAATATTTTGTGAGTAGGAGCAATCTTACTCATTTGTGTATTTCCAATTCGTAGAAAGAACTCGATACTCGATAGGTGAATGGCCAGAGCAAGACACTTGACTGGATAAACAAATGAATGACTGAACCCATCTTGGCACTAGCCCCTTGTCCATCCATTATATTCACTGTGTTCACATCTCTTTTGGAAAGGGGCACCAGAAAGAGAATAAGCTCCACAGATGTGGCCTTATAAGCACAGAACAAAGTGGAATTGCCCCCAAGTGGTCCTGATGCCATTCTTCTGTGAGTGCAACCAAGAAATGTGTGATTTTAGGTCCATCAACTTCATGTTTGGATCATTATGTGCTTATTTACAGAGCAAATGCCTATTTCTATGTATGCATGCACGTATGTATACATACATCCTTCCACCCATCCATCTATTTATCTATCATCTATCCCTCTATGTATCCATCCATCCAACCATCCATCCATCCATTTATCCATCTGTCTAGCTATCCCTCTATCTATCATCTATCTATCAATCATCTATCTATCTTTGCCAAGTTCCAACCTATCGCTGGCTTGTCTTGACTCAGTTTCATCCTGTCAGTTTCACCTAACTTCATCACATACCCAAAGAGGAACAGCATGCCTTCTGTGTCTTCATGCAACTCATTCACAGCAAGTGGAGGAGGAAAGAGCTTGAAGGCCCCATAGACCCCTGTATGGGTTTCCTAAGGCTGTCCTAACAAAGTACCACAAACCCTGTGGCTGAGATAACAGGTATTTATCCTCTCACAATTCTGGAGGCCAGAACTGTCAGGAAGGCTTATCCCTTCTGAAGCTGTGAGACCAAATCCATGCCATGCCTCTCTCCTAGCTTTTAATGCTTTTGGTAGTCTTTGGCATTCTTCAGCTTACACAAATCACCTTGATCTCTCCCTCCATCTTCACATTTCCCTGTACCTAGATTAGTCTCCAACCTTGAATTTTTTTTTTTTTTAAGATTTTATTTTATTTATTTGACAGAGACACCCAGCGAGAGAGGAAACACAAGCAGGGGGAGTGGGAGAGGAAGAAGCAGGCTCCTAGCAGAGGAGCCTGATGTGGGGCTTGATCCCAGAACGCCGGGATCACGCCCTGAGCTGAAGGCAGATGCTTAACGACTGTGCCACCCAGGCGCCCCTTCCAACCTTGAACTTTTTATAAGGGTTCACGTTAGATTAGGGCTCATATTAGATGAGAGCCGACCCCAACAACCGTTCTGTAACTTGATTCCTCTTTAAGAACTCTGTCTCCAGATAAGGTGAAAGTCTGAAGTACCGGGAGTTCAGGCACCCACATTTGAATTTCAGGGGGACACAGGCCAACCCATAGCACCTTCCTTGTTGCAGCATAGCCCATTGGGCAGCACACGCTCCCTCTCATTCCCAGTCTCTGACATGCACACGCGTGTGTGTGCACACATACACGCCCACATTTCTTTTATTCACAAAGTCTTTGTTTTCTGTTTTCAGTATCTTCAGAACTTCCCCATTCTCCGTGTTCTCAAATAATACCATCATGAACTGAACAACCTCATGTTCAAAGCAAATTCTGTTCACGAAGGAAGACAACCAGTGATTAACGAGCACGTACTAGACATTAGGCACTTTGGAGGAAACATTTCTCTGACTCTGTGGCTTTTCGAAAATGATGCAGTTACTACATGGCAGACAAAGAATTTGAGCCCCCACCTGATTTGTAAATACGCACAGTATTTGCCCAGTATTGTACAGAATCTGAATAAAATAAATGTTGTTCAGACCTACTATATTTAAGGCCATTGTAACAGACAGCTTCCTTATGATCTTGGGTCCTCTTTACCCTGGGTCAGCAAAGCTCCCAGGTGCTCTAGGAAGGTGTGGAGGGTGTGTCAAGGTTGAGTTTCTGTTGATGGCCAAGGCCTCAGAATGAGACCAATTCAACCTGGGAGAGGCAAGACCCATACAATGTATTTACAAATTATTTATTGATGTGATCCAGGAATATTATTTGGCCAGCGCTAATCTTACTCTGATTTTTACGTAGGTTGACAAAGGGAAGTTTAAAAAAAAAACACACATTAGGCAGATTCTCTAAGCTTCCAGTTTCATGGCAACATTAAGTCACAGCTGACTGCCCGGCCCACGCATTGCAGGGATTACAGGGTGTGACGGCAAAGTGGCTTTTTGAGAAATGAGTTGCTGCATATTTCTTTCTTTTTTTTTTTTTTTTCAATATTGCCATCCTGCCAGGAGCTGCTATAAAAATGTCCTGAGTCCTGAAATGGGAGGGGTGGATTCTCCAAACAGCCGCCGAGCACCACGGAAGCCTCCGAGCTTGTATGTTGCCCATTTGGGCTCTTGGCATACGTACAGCAGCATCAACCCAAGTATTTATTAAGGGCCCAGCTGTCCTGGCTGCCGCACAAGATGCTGTGCAAACAACCAGAAACAGAAGCAGCTCTGCTCTCAGGGCTCAGATGGACAGAAGCTGACAGTTTCAGGCGGAGAATCCAGGGATCTCATGGTGGAGCGTGTGCAACACAGTAAGGCTTACCGAGTGAGTCCTCCTCCCCTTAATCCAAAGTACACCCTACGTGACAGGCAGGGCAAAAAATGCTATTTGGCTTTTACACTAGAGTTCACGAGGCCCCCGCAAGGTTGCACAGCTTGTGAGTAGTGGAGACAACTCAAAGCCAAATCTTTGGGGTCCTCCGGCTCCTGTTCTTTCTATTCTAACCAGCTGTCTTTGCCACAAACTTCGGACCTAAGCTTTTTCTATAAACATGCATCTAAGATTCAAATCTTACAATGGCAGAATTTCAAACCTGGAAGTCACTGGAGGCTGACTATAACACCTTTTTTTTTTTTTTAAATTTATAAGGGACCTGAGCTTCCTTGAAATGTCCAATGAGTGTTCAGGGCAGTGTATTCTTGGCAAATCCATGCCTAAAACCCAAGGGGGGGCTGAGGGTTCCAAAGCATATTATTTGCATATGAGTTGAGAATATCACGGGGCTAGAGATCTCATTTTGGTTTCCTTTTTCCTACTCAAATTTCTCATTACCCCATCTTGCTTTTGTGAGAAAGCCTGAAGGATTGCCCTCTGAAATAGGCAAATGCCCTGGATGGGGTGGGAAGAGGGAGCAGTTCAGACACCGGGGACAGAGAAAGAGACACGGTGAAGTCAGGCTGAGGTTCTCACTTAAGGAATTGGCTTGATGCTCCCCAATTGCGGAAAACCAGTCCAAGGCAAAAAGAAGAGTCTGAACACAGTCGGCTCCTCACACAACAGAGCCATGAATGAATTTTAAGCAGACAAACAACTTCACAAGCTCTCATTGAAGCAGGGGAGAAGAATACCCAGGGAACAGGCATGTCAGGAAACTAGGATTCATAGTCTGGGGGGCAAGGTGTAAAACTCTGGAACGACTAAAATTAGATCTGCAGAGCATTGATACATGTTGAATTGAAATTGACTTTTTGTCATCCTTCATGGAAATGAACTGAGCTAAAATGAAATATCCCTGAAACTTTTCTTTCCAGCTCCTTTACTTACAAAATGAAAAAAAAAAAAGTCTTGCACACATGCGTGTGCATTCATTCCTTGTAAATAGATCAGCAAGATGAATAAAATAATGTTATTTATTTCTAATCAATAAATCACTATTTATTTTGAATCACAAAGGTAATATAGCAAGACTAATACAACACAGTTTCCTGACTTCAAGGAGCTGAGTCTAATAGCCAAACAAACAGGGACAGAGTCATTAAAACACAATATAGAAAGAGATAAAAAGGAGTTGCCTGGAAGGTATCATGGGGGCTGAAGAGTAGATCCTGCAATAGCTGATAAGGGAAGGCTGATCAGGGAAGACTTACTGGAGGAGGTGACATTTCACAAGTGGAAAGATAGGAAATATCATTCCCGAAAAAAGACATTGTGGAATAACAACATAACCAGGTGGAAGCACGAAAGATCTAGTAGAAAACAAGATGAAAGAAAAGACCCACATTCAAAACAAAGTAGGGTTGCTGGAAAACGAAGGGAAAAAAATGCAGAAACATTGGTATTTCTTTCAAGCTACTGGGAACCTCCCTGCTATGGACCAAAGGTTTGTATCCTCCAAACTTTATATGTCGAAGCCCTAAACCCCAACATCCTGGTATTTGGAGGTGGGGCTTTTAGGAGGTGATCAGGTCATGAGAATGGAGTCTCCGTGTAAGAGATTACTGTCCTTCAAGAAGAGACATAGAGAGGTGACTGCTCCCTCCGAGGATGTAGCAAGAAGATAGCCATCTGTTTACCAGCAGGAGGGCCCCACCAAGAGCCCAACCATGCTGGTCCCCTGATGTTGGAGTTCCAGCCTCCAGGATCCTGAGGAATAAGAACTTGTTTGGTTCACCCCTTCTGTGGCATGTCTCGTGTGGCAGTCTGAGCTGACGAGCGTCACTATTTAGGAGGCCAGGAGTTCATGGGCAGGGGTGGGGGAGAGCTTGTGTCTTTTTCTGGAATCCCTAAGCTAAATGTGACAAATACATGTATTTTACAGAGAATAAATTCCAAGAGAAAGAGAGCTCTGCATAATAATAATGATAATAATTATGATCATGATGGTGTAGTTCCCTGAGTGATATTAGTCAATTTGGGGGTTGAAAATAGCATATTATTTATTATCGAATTTCTAAATTTAGCACAATGATAGGCAATGCTGTCAAAAGTGTTGCTGGAAATCAATATATTCAGTTATTGCTGATGATGTAAATTGTCAAGCTGTTTTGGAAAGAAATACGGAGGTGCATTATAAAGAAATATATATGCTGTCATATCTCATGAAGTAGCGGTCCCACTTCTGAGAATTTAAATGAAGAAAATTATCTAAAAGCCAAAAGTATATATAGGTAAAGATGTTTATTATGCATCATGTACACGAGCCAGAAAAAAATACAGAAGCATCAACAATAACACAATTACAGGTACACTGCAGCAAATTGACCAAAGGTAACATAACCCACTGATTAAAATAGCTATGGAAACCTGAAAACTTGAATTCATATGATGTTTAAACACTCACAAACATATGTGTAGATTATTATTCCTTCTATGTAAAATTATGTGTGTGTAGCAATACAAATTAAAAGAGAACAAAGACAAATGAACATTATATATCGTGTTTGGAAGGCAGGATTTTTCTCATTATATTTAGAGTTGCATTAATGTTTTTATAATGATGTTTGTGTAAAAAATAGCATTTAAAATGGCTCTCATTTATTAAATGCCTATATTATGCTAAGCACAGCACATGCTTTATCTTTTTTAATTCTCACAACATCCTACAAGATTGGGACTGTTACGATCCCTTTTTAAATTAAATTTTAATTTTTTTTCAAATTGATGCATATACATATACTCTTACAAGATAAAGTATCATGACTAATTGTATTAAAAATAAAAGTAATCTCCTGCCCCTTGAACTCCAATTCCTTTTAATATCTTCAGCAGTTTTTTTTTTAAGATTCACCCATGTTCTCAAATCACACAACAATATTACCATTTAAAAAAAAAAAACATCCGTACCTTAACTCTAGATAATAAACTGATGGTTGTCAGAGAGGAGGCAGGTGGGGGGATGGGGACATAGGAGATGGGGTTTAAAGAGTACAATTACCATGATGAAAAAAAAATAAAATCGAAAAATCAATCAATCAATTGGGATTAGGTACAAAAGTAAATAAATAAGTAAAATTTCAGCTTCAGATATTATTTATTTATTAAGAGTCAGCCATTCTTTCAAAATGCATCTTTGAAGAAATAATAAAATGATGAACTCTGAGCAAGACTCATCAAGAAAAAAAAAAAAGAAAATACAAATCACCGACATCAAGGTTGAAAAGGGAAATATCATACATATTTCACACATATTAAAATTTTAATAAGATAATATTATGAGCAATTATATGGCGATGTTCCTGAACATTTAGAGCAATGGGACAAATTAATTGAAAAGCAAAATTTACTAAAAACTGATGGAGAAAGAAATAAAAAAAATCAGGTAGCATTTTATCTATTAAGGAGTTAAATCCTTAATTAGAGTCACCTCACGAAAAAAAACCCCAAGCCTGGGTGACTTTGGTAGTGGATTCTATCAAATGCTTTTGGAAGACAGAATACCAGGATTTCTCACTTTTCCAGTTTTTATTTTATTGTATTTTATTTTTTTCCTAATAGACTTCCCACGTGCTAATCTGCATCTCAACATTTGCTTCAACAAAACTGAAATATCCCAACCCAAAACATCCACCAAAATATTTGCAAAAAATTTCATAGAAACTTTATTCATGAGAGCTAAAATGGAAAACCAATACAAATTTTTATCAAAAGGAGAATAAACACAACGTGTTATATTCATACAATATTACACAGCAGTGAAAATGAGTTACTGATACATGCAAAAATATAGATTAATTTTTAAAACTGTATATTGAGGGGTTCTTAGGTGGCTCAGTCAGTTAAGCATCTGACTTTTGATCTTGGCTTAGGTCATGGCCTCAGAATCATGGGGTTGAGCCTCACTGTGGGTTCCGTGCTCAGTGGGGCAGTGGGGAGTCTGCTGGAGATTCTCTCTCTCCCTTTTCCTCTGCCCCTCCCCCTGCTTGCACGCTCTCTCTCTCTCCCGCAGATAAATAAATAAATCTTTAAAAAAACAAAACCCTGTACACTGAGCCAAAGACACCAGACAAATAAATACACAGTGTTCAATATCATTCGTGTGTCATGTAAGAATAAGCAAAGTGCAGTCTATGAAAACAGAAGTCAGACGGGCCCACCACCCTCTGGGGGTGGTTCTAGACTGGAGACCAGGATGAAGGACCTTTTGGGATGATGGGAATGCTTTAGACCTGGATCTGCACAGTGGTTGTGTAGGTATATACACACATGACATTGATCAACCCGCACTCATAACAGATTTTCATGTTAATGAATGTACATCAACCTCAATTTAACCAAAAGCATCCCATTGTAAGAATGATAAAGTTTCCCGAAGACTAGCTCCCCAGTGGAGATCATGTGCTTACGTGTAGACAGTAAAACCAAGCTCTAGCAGGAAAAAAAAAAAAAAAAGGTATGGGACCTAGCAATGAAAATCAAACAGCACTTATAAGATAATAAAGTATTCAAAATGCAAAGTGGGTCAGAGGGATGACAATTCTGTCCAGAGATAAGGGAAGATCTTCAAAAGTGATGTAACCTTGAAACTAAGTTTTGGAGTTTGCCAGTGACAATTAGTGGGAAGGTATTCCAGATACAGAAATCAGCCTTAAATTGTGGAAGATGAGGGGAAAATAGTAGAGAGCCTTGACAATTTACCCCCAACGTTGGCTTCGTCTGCAGGTAATGGGGATGTAAGAGGTCTGGGCCATGCCTGTGTTCCCACGATAGAGGATTTGTCTGGCACAGCAGAGCGAAAACTTTGAAAACTGTAAGAAATGCCCAGGGAAGATAGGACAGGGCCTGAATGTGAGGGGAGCGCATTGCTACTGCAGGGAATGCGGTGCAGAGAGATCTCTGCGCCAGCCCGCCGCTACTAGTCCGCTGTCCGAGGGGCAAGGACCAGAGGACGCAGCTCTCATCAAATGAGCAGATGGCCGTACAGGTAGTTTTTTGAAGGATCTGTTCTCAGGTGTCCTTTCAGGAAATACTAGTCTGTCTGTTGTCCATCCAGTAACGCTGGGCTACGTCATCGGAGCCAACACTAAGAGTGCACGACCAACACTTGAAATTACAATTTAAACACTCATGGAAGAGCTAACAATTAGTGAGCTCTCAGTGACTGAGCCAAATTCAAGCAAAGACCTGGAGCCCAAGGTGAGCCCAGCACCTGAGCTGCCTTTATTCCGGGCCAGGTTGCAATGTTGGGACAGGCCACTAAGACATCCACCGGCAGTCTTGGTGGCCTTGAGAGGCTAGGAGGACTGCGAAGAAGGGTGCCTGCTAGGCCAGCAGTTACACTGCGCTGGACGCGGATGAAGGGTGACCTATCACCACAATCGTGCAGTGAACAGAGCAGCACAAAATCCAGTGCCTTGCCACAATAACGCACGGCTTGCTTTCCATTCTGCAGGTTGGTGGGGCCTGCTCTGCTTCCATCAGAGGTCGGTCATTGGCCTTGTTTCCAGGATGCCGGTGAAGTCCAGGCGTGCGTCACACATCGGCCGCCCTCCCTCCATCAGCTGCCGTGCAGGACGGGCTCTTCTCCCGAAGAAAGTCTGCGGAACTAGCAGCACGTGAGCAGGTCTGAGGCTCTGCGGCTACTCCGAGCGTTCTGTTGGCCAAAGCAAGTCCCAGGCCGGGCCAGGGTTCCACCCCTGCGGGGAGGGAGGGGGGAGGTGAAATTTTCTGAACAGTATTCCAGTCCACCCTAAAAGCCACAATGGGAAAGGTTTAATTTTTTAAAAACACACTTTGGAAGATAAGCTTGGAGAATATCTTCGTGAGTCAGGGCAGAGAATAATTTCTTAAACATGATGAAAGAAAGAAAGAAAGAAAGAAAGAAAGAAAGAAAGAAAGAAAGAAAGAAAGAAAGAAAGAA
The DNA here is from genome assembly GCF_023065955.2 of Ursus arctos. Classification (NCBI taxonomy): domain Eukaryota; kingdom Metazoa; phylum Chordata; class Mammalia; order Carnivora; family Ursidae; genus Ursus; species Ursus arctos. Next base: position 7,644,916 of record NW_026623111.1, on the reverse strand, counting down.
AGAAAGAAAGAAAGGAAGAGTGATGGATAACACTAGCCACATTAAAACTAAGAATTTATCAGGGCACCTGGGTGGCTCAGTCTTTAAGTGTCTGCCTTCGGCTCAGGGCGTGATCCCAGGGTCCTGGGATCGAGCCCCACATCAGGCTCCTCTGCTGGGAGCCTGCTTCTTCCTCTTGCACTCCCCCTGCCTGTGTTCCCTCTCTCGCTGACTGTCTCTCTCTCTGTGTCAAATAAATAAATAAAATCTTAAAAAAAAAAAAAAAAACTAAGAATTTATCTTATTTAAAGATACCACTAATGAGTAAAAAAAGTAAGCCACAGAAAGGGAGAAAATTGTCGTAACATATAACTGACAAAGCACAGTCTTGTTAGCCTGGGACACAGATGTGCACCATTTCTCTCCACCGGGCTTCATTCCCACCGTGTGACTGTAACTGCCGTGCCGGGTTGCTGAGTGCCCAGGAACACTTTGGAGATCATCGCACATGCTCCCATATTGCGTAGTATAACCGTCATGTTCTTGGGACCTGCAAAGAGTCAACCAATTAGCATACAAGTTGATTCACAAAATCCGGGAGCTTCCCGGGTGTGATCTCCAACCAGGCCCAATACACGGAGGGCAGGGAGAGTCTGAAGAAAGAGGAGGCCCCTCCAGGCTGGTAGCTGGGTGGCAGGTGCAGGAAGCAAGGGAACTTAGATACGAGGCTTACCTTGAGTGGCAACAAGAAGAGTAATCTCTGCACCCACCCACCAAATGTGAACAAGTTTATGTAGAAGCCTGAACTGGGTTCAGCCACATACGCAGGCCAGGTAGCCTCAACACCATATCCTTATCGCAAGGCTGTGTCCTTGGAGCAGCTTCTGGGAGCAGGCAAGGCAAACAGAGCACACGTTCCAAGGACACAGGAGGGGGTGAAGAGCCTCTGAGCGCTCAGGTCCATCCTGTGGGTCAACGGGCGGTCACGTCTTCTCGGTGACCTCCTCCTACAATATAATAGATGTTTATTTATAACACCAGCATACGTACATTTTCCTGACATCAATTTATAGCTTTTTAAAAAAAATCCATGTTCTTTTCTTTCCCGATAACATGGATCACTTCAACAAAAATCTGTTTCTCTTTGTAATTTTTCAAACAAAATGATAAACAAATATCGTTAATATGTCCCATTCCATATAGTTTTTTTTATGGAAACATTTCCTGCCTTTTTTCTGTCCCCTTCAAATTCTTCTTTTTGCACCCCCACCGGCCCTTCCTCCACACTTCCAAACACTCACCCAAGTCCATCTACTCAGTGTGAAGAGCCCATGCCTTCGCCTTAGATGGGGCTGGTTTTCAGGCAAGGTTCCGCCACTTTTTGGCCTTGACCCTACCAGTAAATTACATTCTGAGCCTCAGCTTCCTCCTCATTAATTATCCCCAAAATCACCATTTGAATGAAAACTTCACCTATTTCTTAGTTTTGGATTCAGGGATTCCCCCAGGAACAAAAAGATGAAGGGCTATGAGTAAGGGTTTCATAACCAGGACATAGCCAGGACAAAGGAATGTAGAAATAGATTAGACCGGGGCGCCTGGGTGGCACAGCGGTTAAGCGTCTGCCTTCAGCTCAGGGCGTGATCCCTGCGTTCTGGGATCGAGCCCCACCTCAGGCTCCTCCGCTGGGAGCCTGCTTCTTCCTCTCCCACTCCCCGTGCTTGTGTTCCCTCTCTTGCTGGCTGTCTCTCTCTCTGTCGAATAAATAAATAAAATCTTTAAAAAAAAAAAAAGGAAATATATTGGACGAAAGTGGCCACAGTCTTATTTTTTGAGCACAATACTTTCTATTTAGAGGAAGAGGAAAAAAAAATATTAATCAACAGTTTGACTTGGATTTCATTTGCTCTTGACGTTTTCTAGCACAAAATAAGTGTATTCTGACCAAAAATAAGTGTCATTCAGATATTTGAAAACAGGCTTAGGACACTCAGTTCTTTCAATAGGCTTCAAATGAAGCATCCGAGGGTAAGGGAGCAATCACAGTAGTTATAGCAGGTCAGCTGGCTGGCCAGCCACATAGAGCTTCTGTTGAAAGTTCATTTACTTGTGCAGCAAATTATCTGCCATCCGGAAATGTGGTAAGCCCTGAGTTCACCAAGAAAAAACGAACAATTTTTTTCCCCCAGAATCTCGTAGATCACCAAGAGGGAATTATCACCCAATGTGCTCCGTGCGCTATGAGGCACGTGTAGGAGAGGGGCAACTAACCCAATCTGAGGGTGTCTGGAGATCTCTCTGAAAGGCTGGCAGGAGGAAGGAAGGATGGAAGGGATGGAAGAAATGAGGGATGGAGAGAGGAGGTGAAAGACAAGGAGAAACACAAGCCACGTGCGGGAAAGAAAAATGGTGGGCGATGGGGAAACTCAAGCTACTCAGGGGTCCTGACGTTCAAGTGAACAGCGTGAGGTTCGCAAAGGAAGCTGTCAAGATAGATTGAGGCCGGATCTTCACAGATCTTGAAGGATCTCTTCAGACACTTAGATCTCACCCTCAGTGCTGTGGGAGGTTTTGAAAGATTTTATGACATAAAATCATAGTATTGATCACTGTCGGTTGATGAACCTACTATTTTTCAGACTTCTTATTCACAATTCCCTTTGATTTCTAATGTTTTCAGATGATCCTATATTTTTGATTTTTAAAAAAGAGCTTTAAAAAGGATTACTTCCCTCAAAGAAATCTTATTGACTCGCTACCTGAAAAATGAGGTGATTTCCATGTTTTCCCTACCTTCCCTCCTTCTTTCTGCTTTATTTATAGGTGAAATCTTGTCTTGGATTTTAGACTGATATCCTTTCAAATGATCATTCTGCTTTTATATTACCTATGTCATCTTTCTGGAAGCAAGGATCTTTGCATTTGTTCTGTATCTATCTCTATAACAATTATTTAGGTGCTATTTTAAGGAGAGGTGCATAACTTCTTGGGGAACGAACTGGCCGTGCACCTTATCACCCTGTGGGGTGTGCAATGCAGCCGATGCTGGAGCTCCATCAATGACCTTGATGTTTGTCCCACACCTGATACATCGCTCTGTTGGCATTTTCAAGGTCTTTTTTTTTTTCTTCTCTAACATTATTATCACGTAGGTCATTATTTGACGTTACTTGAGTCAGTCATATCTGCTCCCCAGGAAACGTGGTATCATTCCTCACCTGTTGCTTATCTTAAATGATTTTTTTTTTTTTTTGGTAAGTTTCACACATACACACAAAGCTTTGTCTTAAGAAATCAAATGTTAGGTAACATTCATCACTCCTGGAACTCAGATATGTTCCCAATTTTTTGGTATCACCTTTTTAGAGAAGTATTAAAGTTCATCTTTTGGGGGGGGTGTAGGTAATATTTATTTGTTTTTATACTTTTCTGGGATGCTTTCTTTTGAATTCAAGTTCAAAACTTTCTTTATATTTAGATATTTCGTTGTTCCTTCCTGGTACGACATAAATTTTCTAATCCACAAATTCAGTTTTCTTCCATTCAGGAAATGTTTCTCCTCCTCCTTCCTACCCCCTCCTCCTCCCCACCCCCTCCTCCCCCTCCTCCTCCTTCTTCTTCTGAATATTGCTGGTTTCATTCCTGCTGGTGTATTTGTTAGGAATACAAAGGAAGAGGCCACATCTCACTTCAGAAAAAAAAGGCTGCTAGTATCACTTGCTAAGCAAGGGAGCTCTTCAAAAGCACAGGCTCAACAAACCAGAGCTGGGACCTTCTCTAGGCCTTGGGAACCAAGGATGAGGGATTAGTGTACCCTAAGAAGTGGGGATGTTGGACATTGGCTGGTATTTTGGCTATTAGAGTGTGGCTGGACTGGTTGACTGGCTTTCAGAAGTCTAGCTATGGAAAGGAGTTGTCCCAAGTTTATTCACTCAGCACAGCATCCTCCTAAATGCTTCTGACTGACAACTCCAGAACACCGAAGTCCTGCTGGCCGTGTGACAGCTCCCCAGGAGCTCAGTTTCCATGTGTCTGACAGGGCAGCCCGCGAAGGGACACGTGGACTCGCTGCTTTCCTCTATGCAGTCCAAGCAGGGACTCTGTATTGTACCTACAGGGCATATGTATTTCTCTCTGCCTATGAGTGCATTTTTGGCTAAGTTTGAGCTCATGGCAGACAGAGGTTGTGAAATCTAGTAATTTGCTAGATACTGACGTCTAGCAAAATCTCAGTCTCCTAGAGTCTGTGATACATGGAACATGTCAGGACCGAAGCTCCCAAAGTGAATCTCTAATGGTGGAATTTTAGAGATCATTTGGAGTCACTTTGAGGAGGCCCCTCGTACGCTGAGTCCTTCCTTCCTGAAGTTGCTCAGATGGCATCATTGAGATATCTAGGTGTCCTCTAGTATTAAAATGTTTACTAGATGTGTGCTCATGACTGTTGATGGGAAACAAAACCACAGAAGAAGGACCGATTCAAGTCACTTTGGCCTCTGACCTCACTTGCGTGTGCTCGTCATTAAGTTCAGTTTCAGGACTTACCTTAATCTTTCAGACTATTTGTTATAACAGATCATGCTACTTTTTTTGTAGTTTCTGCTAAAAAAGTAGCATTTGTTTTTCTCTTCTATAATATACGTTTTATTCAGTAATAATCTTAAGATAGGGTTCTTGTGAAAATACAATTTTTAAATTAAGTTAAAAATTCGATTAAATTTTTTAATTAAATTATAATTAAGATATAAGATTAGATTATATTTAAATATAAAACCATTTTTTGAGTGTTCAGCAATTAAATGTATAAAGTCTGCTTTTGAAAAATTAAAGAATAAAATTACCAATATTTGTGTTTATGAGTGTTAATTTAATAAAAATCCAATTTCCTTTATTATGAAGTTCGTATTTTCATTACGTATTTGGAGGCGCCTAAAGAACTCCCAGAAAACCAGTAACATTCAACCAAGTTTGAAGGCTGAATGAGAATTTGCTGTTGGATGAATATGCATGACAACAAATGAATGAATTGGAGTTATGTAGCCTGTGACTCTCTTAGGAAAGCAAGCTCTCGTTCCTTCCTTCCCTCCCTCCCTCCTTCTCTCCTTCCTCTCTCCTTCTTTCCCTCTCTCCTCCCTCTTTCCCTCCCTCTTTCCCATCTTCCTTCTTTCCTTCCCTCCCTCCCCCTTCCCTCCTTTCCTCCCTCTTTCCCATCTTCCTTCTTTTCATCCCTCCTCCCTCCTTCTCTCCCTCTTTCCTGTCTTCCTTCTTTTCATCCCTCCTCCCCTCCCTCCCTCTTTCCCTCCTTTCCATCCTCTTTCTGTCCTTCCTTCTTCCCCCCTTCCCTTTCTTCCTCCTTGCTGAATTTCCAAGAAACTCCAAGTTCTTTGTTAGCAATTACTCAGATTCCCAATCCAATCAAAAGAAAACCAGACTTGACCCACTAACTCCATCCAGTGCCTTTTGCCAATTAGTTTTTATTCTCCCAATGCTTAAAATGTATTCAAATGTTATCGCTGTGGTGAGCGATAAGGGGGACTTCAACCACTGGGCAGTTAGGAGCATCCCAGTTCCCCCGGAGACTGGTAATTCGGAACAAGAAAGGAGCATCAGGAAACCAGCCGTCTGGCCAGAGTACATCCAGTGACTATTAAATGGGTTACTATCAACTTAATTTCTCAATCTATCTGCACAAAGACACACCAACTATTCTTGCTCAGTTGTTGACATTTGCTGATACCTAAAGAAAATATATATCTTTTTAAACCTGTCCACATTTTCAGGTTTAAATCAGAGAGAGTTAGTTATACATATAAATCTTGGTTAACTAAGCTGGACTTGGGCAAATACTTATGACTAATTTGCATTTTTATTTTTTCTAATCGAGTGCCTCTCCTCAATTAAAATATGTTTATGTCACTGACTTTCTCAGTTTTAAATTCTATGGTACAGGTGGGTTTTTTTCAACTATCACTATATAGCAATCAGAAAAAAGTCAATATGAATTTTTGCTCCTTAAGAAATACTATTTGCTACCAACAACAACAAAAAAAGGAAACCAGCTCCTCAAATGAATTGTTTTCCATGATGATTTTGTGTGGTTCAGACTAAAGAATGTCCTTGTAAAGTACTTAATGGTAGGAAAGGCTACGCTATACCATTTTAGAATCGGCAGGACATGTGGAGAACACCTAGAAAACAGTATTTTCAACTTTTTCCAGGAGAACAAAGACTTCCTGGAAGGCCCAGTTCGGGAGGTGAGAATGTAACACAGCACAGGGAACTAGGGTGCCGCCTTCATTTTACCTGGAAGAGCCTTGACTTAATCTGATAAACGTAATAAAGTCCTGTGGGACGTGATAGCTTATTGCGATTGATATTCGCATTTCTCTGATGATCGGTGATGTCCAGCACTTTTGCATATACCCGTTGGCTATTTCTATGTCTTCTTTGGAAAAATGTCTATTCAGGTGCTTTGCACATTTTTTAATGGGGTTATTTGGGTTGTTGTTTTTTTTTTTTTTTTGCTATCAAGTTGTTTAAGTTCCTTTAAGACTAGTAAAATAAGCTGAACACAGAAAGACAAATACTGCCTGATCTCACTTATATGTGAAATCTGGAAAAAGTCCAACCTATAAAGCCAGAGAGTAGAACGGTGGTTTCCAGGGGCTGGGAGGTGGGGGGAATGGGGAGATTTGGTTAAAGGATACAAAATTTCAGGATGAATAAGTTCTGGGGATCTAATGCGCAGCATGGTGACTATAGTTAATAATAGTGTATTGGATACTTAAAATTTGCTAAGAGAGTAGATGTTAAGTGTTCTCGCCACACACACACACACACACACACAGACAAGAGGTAACTGGGCGAGGTGATGGCTATGTTAATTGGCTTGACTACTGGTGATCATGTCATAATGTGTACATGTATGAGCCTATCACACTGTCCACCTTAAATAGACACAATGTTTATTTGTCAAGGAGCTCTCAATCAAGTGTAAAAAAAGCTCTGTGAAATGGTTTAATATTTTGGTAATGCGTTTCACCTCCAAGAGGGGCGGAGCAGAAGGAAAATAATGAATTGTTCCCACCCTGTAGCTTTATAGAGACAAGAAGCAATGTTCAGAAGGCAGGTTGGGAGGGTTTGGGAGAGGCAGGGGAGGCATGCTGAACTGTGTTGTGTGGCTTTGGGCACATTGCTTGAAATCCAGAAGTCTCCCTACCCCTTCCCCCAGCCCCATCTCCCTGGTTTAAAGGGGGAGGGTAAAGTTCCCACTCCACAACTCTTGCAAGAACCCCCATGATGTATGGGACACTTCCTCGGGAAGTGCAGACAATGAGCGATTATAGAAAGCTCTCTGCAGACACTCCCATGCATTTGATGAGATCAGTCAGTCATTCTAGTTCTTCCCAGGATCTTTGCTTTTTCTCTAGCTCTCAGCCTCCCTGGGAGTTTAAGGGGTGGGAAATAGGCCCTGCACCAGAGCATGGGCTCCCCAGCTTCCCCGAGGAAGAAGGGTCTATCCCTCTTCCCTCATTGATCAAATGTCACCACAATTATCTGGCTGCTGAAAATAGCTCTGGCATTTTTTGACGGTGACGATGCTTAGCTCTGAAGTGGCTGTCGGGCAGATTTCTGCTTCACTCGTTCAGCCTGCTTTTTCCCGAGACCCGCCTTCCGTAGCTCTGGAGCTGATATAAGACTCACACTGCAGCCCTTTGTCCTGTTCCCAGTCCGCCTTCCAAAAACACAGCGTCTTTTTCTTTGTTGATCCTTCAGTGCGTTACGATGGGCGGAGTGGGAATGAGCTCCTTCTGCTTCCCTCTGCAGCTGGGTATCCACTCAGCCCAGTGTCTCCGACCCAACTACTGTCTACAGCATCTTCCAACTTCTTGCCATCCGCACATTTCATTAAAGGGCTCTGCCCCCCTTCCCAGGCCATCAGTGAAGAACCAGTCGGAATAGGGGGGCATGGCTCAAAGTCTCCTCCCAGCCCGATACCTGGTGGTCCTCCCTTTTTCATCTGCATTTCCTCAGTTTTGCTTCAATCTGTGGGTTCAGAAATAATTTCTGTCTGGGTGGGAGAGGGACTGGTGCTTGAATTCTTGTAGATATGCCTGGGAACGTGGAAAAGGCAGGGGCTTTAGGTCCTTTCAAATGAACCTCAGGTCTGCCACGATCTCACTGTGATTGCATCAAAGAACATTAAGGGCTCTGGAACGTTGAAAACAAGCTAGGGATACTGATGATCCCTTACGAGAATTACTGTGAAGATTAAATTGCATGAGGCAGTATATAAGGCACCTGACACAGGTCTGTTTCCTATCAGTGACTCGATAAACGTTGATTCTTTCCTCCTGATCATTTATATTGAGGATTTGTGCCCGATGCTGCTTGGGGCCAGCCTGTATCCCTAGTCGTGGCTGCGACAGTGCCTGCCAGCCCAGCTTTCAAGACCCATAGCTGCATCTCCTTGGCCAAGTACTTTCCCTCGCCATGGAAGCTTATTTTGCTGCCCAAGGGGAAGGCAGACGGAGCAGGGAGGGAAGGCCCACCAGGCAGCTACTGTTAACCCAGGAACAAAGGAGTCAGAGCATAAATGATGTGGCCCCCACACCCCCGTCTGGATAACTCTGGGGTGCCTGTTCCACACTGACCCACAGTGATCACCAGCTCAATAACACACCCTTTATTATCCGAGTTTTCTCCTGTGACCTAAGGCAGCCCAAGATCCCACAGACTAAGAAATAGACCTCGTGCAGTGTGAATGCGCCATTAAAATACATTTCCTCCTCCATATGTTTTCCTGTCCCAGGAAGTGTTCAGACTCAGACCAGGCAACTCCTTGGAGGGTTGGCACCTGTGGGAGGATTTTACCTCCGTGGAAAGGTGGGAAATGATGTTTAAGGTGTGTGTTAACACATGAGAAAACATGATTGGCTTCTACACAGTGCCCTACGAGAACTACTCAGAGTTCCTCCGTCATCATCAAAGTCACAATCTGTACAACTATCGATTACCTATTCATTGCCTATCTTAATTCCTACCCAGCAGGGAATCAGGCCCCAAGGTTAGTCTAATACAGGGAGAAGCAGGTGGTAGATTGCGGGTAAGGAATGAGAGGTGGGAATAATCCAAGCTGGACGTGACCAGGGGGAACTGCAAGCTGGTGGAAGGGGCCCGATAAGAACAGATGCCCACTCCCAGAACGTGGGAGTGCGATCATCATGGAAAGACGAAGACTTGGGTCAGGAACCATAGAACCAGGACCAGAAGAGGGTTGGGGATTAATGAGGCGGCTCCAGGAGAATTCCAAGTGGTCCCAGCTTACCTTTCAGCGCCGCCAACATTTATAAGAGCCATCAGACATGAGCGCTAACTACGAGCTGGGCAGCAGAGAGCAGGCTGGCCCGATTGGAGGAGACTCAAGACACAGAGCCTCACCAGGATTCAGTAAACAGGAAAATAGTCTCACAACCCGTCCAGCACTCAGCGTGGGAGCGCCTCTGCCCCTGAACGCCATCAATTTCACACAGCTGCCTGTGCCTTTTGTCCTAACGGCTTCACTGATGACTTAACTCCCTTCTCGACACAGGCATCACCTCTGTTTCTGTGCCAGCTCATCCATTGTTGGCTGACCTGGAGCAGAAAATAGGTTGCTTAATAAATAGTCTCAGCATCGGTACAATACAGCCTATTTCTAGGTCAGCTGTACCTGGTGGGGAGGGAACAATGATCTCGTGGTTAAAAGGGAATGTGCTGCCCTATTAGGAGTGTGTCCCTTAGATGGTTAATTAACCAGAGACCTGGGAGCCCAACTCGGAGAGCATGCTCTGAAGATGAGAGAGAAGTGGTGGCGCTGTGGGCAAGCCGTAGGGGATAACCTTGGATGTTCTCTGAAGAGCTGGCCACACACAATCCTGCACGGGGATGACTGATGTAGCATTTAGACAGTACACAGCATCGGACTTTCTCACCGCTCTGGACCCTTTGGGCAGGGGCTGTTTAATCCACTAGGACATTCAATCGCGTCCTTTTGAAAGTTCTCAGCCCTCTACGCTCCCTTTATCCAAGCAGACCACCTTCTCCCGTCCCTGACCAGGGGGCCAGCGCCACGTAGTCACCGTCCTGGTGCCCTTGCATGGGTCAGCAACTCCCCTTGACCTTGCTGCCTTGACCCTTCACACAGCCCACTCCTATTTCCTGCTCTCGACACCTCCTGACTGAACCCCCCATAAGATCTGCTATTTATTGGACGTCACCTAGAAAATATTAAGTACAGACAGGAGCAGAGAATGTGAGCTCCTGATAAACAGATACAACTTTGAACCCCAGTTTTGTTGATCTTTTCTAGAGGCATGACCTTGAGTAAGTTATTTCACCTTTGTTAGCTTCCTCAGTGATTCATCACCAAAATGGAGATTCATGTAAGGGCTCAATAAATCTTTAGCTGTTATTACTGTTATTGGCTGTTACTTATATTCTATCATTATGTAATAATACTAAATACATGATAAATAATTTATTATAACCATACACTTATATAATTGCAGATATAAAATTATTTAAACTGTAAAATTATAAATACTTAAAGGTTGTTATTTATTATTAACTGTTATTACTATTAATAACCACTGTTATGAATATTCTAACTTATCGCCATATTCACATCCGTATTATTTTATGTAAATGCTCATTCCACTGAGGCATGTGTAATTATTTACACTTTATACTTTACACATGGGGAAACTGAGGTCTAGGGAGATTCAATAGTTTTCTCATGGTGGTGCTGCTAGTAGTAACTGGTGGGGTAAGAATAGGAACACTTGGCTTCGAAATCCACTGTGTTTCTCATTCTCTCTTTCTTTCCTCTCCTTTTTTTTTCCTTTAAATATGACCTCCCTTCTTTATATTCTCTGTCTCCCTCCCTCCCTCTATCTCTCCTCTTATCTTAGGAATCCAGAGTTTGGAGACAGGTGCCCTACCCCTGACATTTAAAGACAGGACTTGGAAGAATACATATTTTCTGTATTGGATTACATTGAAAACACCACCGCTGAAATCAGAGTTTGGATCAGGGACTTCTCTGCATAATGAACAGTGACTGAGAGTCCAGGCCATGGGGGGTGGTAAGAAACTCTGTAACATCTATCTGCCAAGTAAGAAGGCCCCCCATCCAAAAACTAAGACATGCTCTGAGCCCTCATTCACCCGGGTCAGAGATGAACCCTAGCACTGCTGGCGCTTGGGGCTAGATGATTCTTTGTCGGGAAGGGTGTCTCATACATTGTAGCACATTAAGCAGCAGCCCTGGTTTTTCCCCCCTTGCTGAGAGCAACGATTCCCCCAAGTCTTGACAAGTCGGAATATTTACAGACATTGCCAAATGTACCCTGGGGGAAAGATTACCCCCAGTTGGGCATAAGTGATCTGAGTGCATTGGAGGAAGACCACTTAGAAATAGTAAGAAAATGATTTTGGATAGTAGAATCATTGGAGGGAGAGGTATGAAAGTCTTGCTCCCTTGGCAAGCTTGTAGAATTTAGGATTAGAAGAGTTTAGTTGGGTTCTAGCTTTGTCCCTTTCGGGTTGCACTTGATTTACATATGACATAAATATTCAGTTTGTAACTCTGAGTCTGAGTATCCTCAGGAGGGAGATAGGGTACAGACAAGTGCTTGTCTCCTACCAAATTCATATGTTGAGGCCTAACCCTCAATGCCCCAGTGTGATGGTACTTGGAGGCGGTGTTTTGGGGAGTGATTAAGACGATGAGGTTATGAAGATGGGGTCCTCATGATGTGATTAGTGTCCTTATAAGAAGGTCATCAGAGAGCTTGCTCTCTTTCTCTACCAAAGGAAGACACAGCTCAAGGAAGGCTGTCTGCCAGCCAGGAAGGAAGCTCTTTCCAGAACTCAACCCTGATGGCATGCTGATTATGGACTTCTAGTTTCCAGAACTGACACAAAATAAATTTCGGTTGTTAAGCCACACAGTGTATGGCATACACTTAGATATAATAAATTTGCTTATGGCTCAAGATTGTTAAGGGATTTAATTGATGTAAATCTGAAAAATATAAAGTGGCATATGATATGATAGTTTTTATTGATAGTTATTAGTTTCAAGACCATTTTAGCAATTAACTGCTTATAAAGTTTGGCAAGCACTGGTCCTACCAGACCTGCTTTGCTGAAGAGGTGATGTAATTATAATTAGCTCATTATTGGTATACCACTGAAAGCTGTTAAAAACTTGAAATTAGTGTACACTTAATTGGTTCATTGATTCATTTTACAATGAGCAAACAAGGCAGACTTGGAACATGCCCTCCTGCAGCTTACATTCAGGTGAGCATACACACTTGACTTACAAGATTTAATCAAGACAGATGAACAGAATACAACCAAAAATTATTTCAATACAGTTTTTAAGTGCTCTGTTGGAGAAGTCCAAGGTTCTATTACAGCACACACTGGTGGGAACCTCTTTATTAAATAGCATTAACATCCTAACTGATACCCAGTGTAAATGACTGAGTTGCTTAAGAAACCTTTCTTCATAAATAATATGCAAGTAAAACTTAGGTTAGGGGAAAGAATCTTGATTTCATTAGTATATTCTTGAAAATTGTTAAAGGCAAACTTTCAGTTTTTATGTATACGTATACACTTATTAAAAAGTATACTACTCTTACATATATATTACATACACATATATTTTTATTTTTATTTTTTAAAGATTTATTTATTTATGTGAGAGAGAGAGAGAGGAGAGGGAGAGAGAGAATTTCCAGCAGACTGCCCACTGAGTGTGGAGTCTAACACAGGTCTTGATCTCACAACCCTGAGATCACGACCTGATCTGTAGTCAAGAGTCAGAGCCACCCAGACTCTTGACTGAGCCACCCAGGCGCCCCACATAAATTTTGTTCAAATCTATTTTACTGACATAACCTTACATGTAATCAAATATCCCCATTTTAAGTATGCAGTTTGATGAGTATGAAAAAGTAGAACGAGCAAGTCCTTGTTGTGTTACTGCCAGACTCTACAACATGGACTGAGGATGGGCTGGGAGTGTTCAATGAGATGATTTGGAGCCAAACAGAATACATATCTTCAAAAGCGTTGATTAACAAACCTTTATGAAGCTTCCAGCACGTAGCAGGCATAGTGCGAGTTAGTGGAATACTTAACTCCTATATTGCAAGAGTTTCTGGTTTACAGAACCCTGCCCCATCCATCCTCTTACTCATTATTTGTTTATCAAACAAGATGAACTATAAGGCAAAGAGGAATTATTATACCCAGTGAATAAATAAGAAAATCAAGCAATAGGGAGGATCAATGATTCATTCACGATCAGCATGTAGTAACTAGGAGAACAAGGACTCACATCCAGGTTAGTCTCAGACGCCGTGCAGTGGCCTTTCATCGTGAGCGTGGCACCACGTTCCATCAAAATAAGCTTTCCTCAAGCATGCTAGTGGGTGTGGAACAGAAAGACCTCCATTTGTTGCTGCCAACAGATCAGTGCCTTTGGTTATCACTAAAATCCATTTCCAACATTGTCTAGTTCAAGATCTTTCTAAACCATAAAACTAAAATTACCCCATGCTTCATCTCAACTCAATTCAATTTCATTCAATCTAATAAAGTTACATGGAGTGTCCACTTCATACATATGCCAAAGCAAAAAAAAAAAAAAAAAAAGAAAGAAAGAAAGAAAGAAAGAAAGAAAAAGAAAAAAAAGTGAGATGCACTGGGCTCTTTGAGCATTGCAGGTCACTCACTTTAGCAGAGCACATGATGTCTTCGCAGGTGAGATTATAATAGAAGAATGGACTGAGGCCTTTTGAAGGATTAGTGATTCACGGTGTATTAGTCTGCTTGGCCTGCTCTAACCAAACACCACAGACTAGGGGACTTAAACAACAGAAATTAATTGTCACAGCTCTGGAGGCTGGAAGTTCCAGATCAAGGTCTGGCGAGGCCAATTTCTGATGAATGTTCTCTTCCTGGCTTGCGATTGCCGCCTTCTCACTCTGTCCCCACATGTCCCCACATGGCCTTTCTCATACATGCACTTGGAGAGAAAGGAGTGAGGTTTTTTGTGTCTCTTCTTACAAGGACACAAATCCTGTTGCAGGGCCCACCCCTGTGACCCCATTTAACCTTAGTTACCTCCTTAGGGGCTCCATTCCATCTCCAAAGGACTTCAATATATGAATTTGGGAGGGGGGGAACACAAACATTTAGTCCCTAACATTCTGTTCCCCTAGCCCCCCAAATGCATCTCTTTTTGCATGCAAAATGCATTCATTTCATCCTAAAAGTCTTAGCTCATTTCAGCATCAACCGCAAAGTCTAAGTCCAAAGTCTCTTCTAAATGTCACCTCAATCAGATGAGGGTAAGACTCAAGGTATGGTTCATCCTGAGGCAAATTCCTCTCCAGCTGTGAACCTTGTAAAACCAGACAAGTTATGGACTTCCAAAATTCGATGTTGTGGAAGGTATGGGATAGAGAGTCTCATTCTGAAAAGGAGATATAAGAAATAAGATGTGAAGGTCCCAAGCAAGTCTAAAACCTATCAAGACAAATTCTGATAAAACTTAAGGGTACTCCAGACCCAGTGAGGCAGCAGCCTCATGGGATACAAACATTCAGTTCATAACACATTCAATGGAAAGTCATTGAAAGCATTTATACTTGAGAATAACATGTATCAAATGCAATTTCAGAAATATCAATTTGGCCTGAGAGAAATGGATAATTTGAATTTACAAAAAAGCAAAGTAAGTGACATAAATTAGAAAGCTATTGTGATAATCCATTGGCTTACTTTCCCCCCATTCATTCATGGTATATTTGCAGAACTATGGTCATTTGCCATATGACACAGTGATTGTTGAAAGTGCAATAACAAATTGGACAGACCAACTTCTGCTTTCAAGAAACTTATTTTCTAGCATGGAAAATGGCCTGACTGCAGTGTGGCAGTGGGGAGAGTGGAGGGGTAAATGGGAGACATGATTCAGAAGGATTATCAGCAAAACAGGAATCTGTGTGGATGTGCACTAAGCAGAGGCAGGGAATATTGGAAGTATCCAATAAGGTCCATTTTGAGGATTGGACACTCTTTTTTGTAATCCATATAACATAAATATAGTAACTTAATGGCAGTCATATTTTATTTGGGGCTGTTGGAAAGTTAGCAGACTCTGGTATTACTATAACAGGTGCTTCCAGCATGGCAAAATAGCCTAAGGCAAGTCAAAGTAAATCAAGAACCTTCATTTATTCATTTGTCCAATAAATATTTACCAAACACCACTCATGTGTCAGGTACTAATTTAGGTACTGAAAATATAGAGGTGAGCGAAATGGATCAAGTCTGTTTTTCTGGAACTAACATTAAATTGAAAAGACTGACATCAAACAAGTAAATAGGGGTATGGTGCAGTTTCAGATTGGGCTCATGGGGCAGGAGAAAAACTCACATTGGGTAAAGGATCAGAAAGTGATAGAGAAAGTGCCATTTTAGAAAGCATGGTGGGGGAAGGACTCTCTAGAGAAAGGACATTTGAGAAGAGCCCTGAACAAAGCTTTGAGCTGAGTCACTTCAACCCTTATTGAATCCCAACAGAGCACAAAGCTTGGTGGGAGATCCTAGTAATAAGAGTAATAAATCAGGAAACAGAACAGAATCACAGCAGCCCACATAAGGCACAATTTCAGTGAATCTCATACTGAACTCTCTCTCTCTCCGTCTCTCTCTCTCTCTCTCTCTCTCAATTGCATGCTCTTTTCTCCCCCTAGAAATCATTTATCTCAGAATCATATAATGTGCAATTGCAGAAAAATGAGACATTAGGCATAGAAGGTATTTTTCTGGGTAGGAAGTATCCCCTACTATTCACAAACAGTGATTGCTTCCCGATGCAAAGTCTATATCTTGTGATTGTCCAACCCGTGTCCAATCTCTTTGCCCAGTGGAAAACTCACCAACCTGAAAGCAGTCCATTATGCTGGTGAACTTCTCCCCACCAACCAGAGGTCTGGCCTCTGGGAACAAATTAGACAAATATATTCCCTCTTCTTCTACATGGCAGCCCTCTAGATACTCATGTCCAGGTGAAGGATGCTTCAACTCTTCCTCTGATATGTTGGTTTAAAGCCGCTCCCTATGCTGGTTTCCTTCCTATGTATTATCCACACCCTTTGACTGCTCTTCCTTCTTCTTTTCTATTTGTTTTCTTTCTCTGAAACTTTTATTGAGGGCAAAACTATGGTCCAGGGGTTTCACGAGGCATGGAAATGTCAAAATCAATAATACACGGTCCTTTATCTTTAAGATTTACCACCTATCAGGAAAGAAAAGCTTTGGAAACAAACCCATCACACTGTGTATACATTACTGTGGAGAGAAGACTGTGAGCTCTCCAGCATTGGGGAAAAGCCATGGCAAGGATTGTCTGAGTGAATCAGCATGTGGCCAGATCCCTGGAAGCTGAGAGAAAGAGTTATATGTGCACAGGTAGGCCCAGGGGAAAATGCAAACACAGTCAAGGAGCTCCTCCTCAGAACTGAAGCTTAGCGTTCCTGAAGACAGTCATGCAAAACATTTTGGAAAACCAGGTACGGAGATGTTTTGTGGTGTCAAAGACCCTTTGAGCATCATGGCGACATCCAGTATGACCACACAAAAGAAGACTGTCATCCCCTTTGTCTCAGAAACTAGAGATTGTAATTGTGTTTTTTGAGACAAGTTTAAATGGAATTAGATTTTTGTCTCTTTATCTGTCATATCACATGACTCTTTGTCATGGATTAGAGCATGCTCCCCCCAGTACCTCACAAGCGTCATGGCAATATAGAAGTATAATGGCTACACTAAAGCACGCATATGGCTTGGTAGGATTGGCAAAGCAACATCGCATACAACATTTATTTTGGAGGGTAGCTATTTTCCCCATTTTACATGTTAATGGAGAGGATAGGGGTCCAGAAATGTCACATGGGTTATCCCATGATACAAACCCAACTGGTAGAGGTAGAATCCAGGCCTTCGGGCTCCAAGATGATGTAGTTCCCTCTAACACTCAGTTTTTATTTTCCTCAGAAAAAGTAAAAAATTCAGATGGTAGCAAAAGATATAGAGAAAAACCATCTATTCTTCTCTGACCAACTAAGCTACCAGCCACTCTCCCTGCATTTATTACTCATCTCCAATCCACTTACACTGCAGTTGTCAGGTTTTTGTAGAAAGGGTCTAGGAAGCGTGGGAGCAGCTGTCAGCTCTTCAGAGGTTCGCTGGTCTCTCTCTGAGAAGAGGCCTGCCTCTGAATTCAGGTAGTGGGCACGCCTCAGCGAGCTTGGGGAAGAGGCCTGGTCTCTCACTTAGATTGCTTATGTCCATGGGGCATGGTTCTTTTTCATGCAACATCTTGTCAAGCAGTTGGGGGAAGACACTAGCCCCCAGGTTACTGGATGCAAGTGCTTTTGTCTATTCATTTATTAAGAAAAGCACAAGATGGAGAGAGAACTGGCATTTAACGCCGCATAACAAGGGGACTCTGTCGTAATATTAACAACCAGAATTTCTATAAAGCTTTCGTACATGATCAATACATAACTATAATTCTTAAAATTAGTTTTCATAATAGGCATTTTTGATCTCCATTTTATAGTTGAAAAAACTGCCAGTCAGAGAAGGAAGGAAAATAAAATACTTGGAGATCATTTGCTGTTATGTTAGACACTCTAAGAATTTTACGTATATTAGCTTATTTACTTTTCACAACAACCCCATAAGCTAGTTAACATTTTTGTTTTTCCTTCACAGGTAAGAATCAGTGGGAATCAAACAGATTATGTAATTTGCTCCAAGTCGCACAGATAGCAAATATGGTGTTGAGATAATAGGCTGTCAACTCCGGGCACCTGCATGGCTCAGTCTGTTGACCGTCTGACTTTTTTTTTTTTTTTAAGTCATAGTTCTGGGTCATTTCCCAGGTTTATTTTTTTTAATAATTTTTTATTATGCTATGTTAGTCACCATACAGTATATCCTTAGTTTTTGATGTAGTGTTCCATGATTCATTATTTGCATATAACACCCAATGCACCATGAAACCATCTGACTCTTGATTTCAGCTCAGGTCATGATCTCAGGGCCGTGAGATCCAGCCCTGCATCTGGCTCCACACTCAGCTGGGAGTCAGCTTGACGATTCTCTCCCTCCACCACCTACCACCTCCCCCTGCTCATGTGCTCTCTTTCTTTCTCTCTGTCTCTCTCAAATAAACAAATAAGATATTTTAAAAGAAGCAGAAGCAAAAGAAGAAGAGGAATAAGGTGGCTGGCAACAGCCCTATGGGCCTCCTACAAGCATTGTGTTGCCATTTTTATCATATTTTGATCATTCAATCCTGTTGGTCACCCTGGGAAACACATACTGGGATTCCCATACTTTATATGCTAAGAGGCATGCCAGAATGCATACAGTAGAGCTGATATTTATCTCCAAGTATTCTAACATCACATTCCCTGTTGTCCTACAACATTCAAGTTCCTGATAAGCAGGACAAATTAGGTCTGTGCCATATATATATATATATATATATATATATATATATATATATATATATATTAAAAATGTATCATGTACATTCTCAAAACTGTATTAGGGCAGTGATGAAATGTAAACAGTTTGCCATGTTATATGGGCTAATTTCAGTTTTTTAAAAAAATTATGTCATCTTCATATTAATTGGTGAAAAGTCAGTTGTAAGGGAGCTTGTTCTCATTAAATACTCAGGTTTTTTGGAGGTAGAACATGCAAACATTCTAGGACAGCTCAGATGGAGGCACATGTGACAGGCTGTGGACTGTGGGACTTCGGATGAGAAGCTACGGTTCCATGGATCAGAGAGTTTCCCTGCCAAACGGCAGAGCCAATCAAACATCCCTCACTTCTCCAAACCAAAGCTCCTTTGAAATTGCCCGGTCTATTCCCAGAAGCCCTTGGGCTTTGCCATCCATAATCCTTTCTTATTATTTTTAACACTGGGTCATAGTCCTTTGAGTCTTGCTGTCTTGTTTTCTTTGGCTTTTAGGAGGCTTGAGTTTTCAGATCCCTTCTTGATTTCAATAGAAGTACTATTCCTGAGACACCTCTTGCAGAGTTTTCTTAGTTGTCAAACCTTGTGCAAAAAAAAAAAAAAAAAAAAAAAAAAAAAAAAAATCCCCCAAGCTACACTTGCTGGGTTCAGTGGTTATATAGGAATCAATGATTGTAACTATATTTTTTTCCAAAGTTTAATCTGCAGCTTCTGGGCAGAGACAGATTTGAAATAACAAAACCCTTGGATTTTAACTTTAGCTTAATAAGTTATTGTTTGTATAACAATTCTAATGAGTTAAGCTTTCTGATCCTTAGCTTTCACATCTCAGAACTTCAAGGTCTATTATCGATCATGAATGATTGTTCTGGGTTAAGGGTGATCATTCACGGGGCATCTGGGTGCATTAGTCCGTTAAGCATTCCACTCTTGATTTTTGCTCAGGTTATGATCTCAGGGTCATGATATCGAACCGTGCATTGGTCTCCACGCGGGGCATGGAGTCTGCTTAAGATTCTCTCTCTCTCCCTCTCCCTCTGCCCCTCCCCCTACCACTTGAACACGCTCATTCACTCTCTCTCTCTTTCTTAAAAAAAGGGGGGAATCATTCATTCACTCATCTCACTCATTCACCATCCATTCAATAAGTAAGTTCTATGGGTTTATTTAGTACCTAGGATTCTGTCGATCATTGGAAGTGGTAGAGGTTACAGTGCTTTCATTTCTATTCTCAAGGACTGCATAATCTATTAGGAGAGACTTGCATGCACAATTAACAGTTAGTATGTCTGCTGATAGGATGTATGTACAGAAGCTATAGGAGCACCAAAGGGTGAGGGAAGGGTTCACCACCCAGCATTGGCTGAGTCTTAGTGGTGGACAGTGCATGAAGGAATCAAGGTATTTTCTGACCTAAGACAAAATTTGAAATGATAATAAATACTTAGCATTTTTAAAACTCTTTGATTCTAAATAAAACAATGAAAAAAAAAAAAAACACCACCAATTTGACCTCAAAACCTGCCTTTGGGTGCATGTAACCAAAGCTATTGCTGTTCCGTGTTTAACGCTGAATCTTCATAGCATCCCAGACTTAGGAGCTGTTATTTGAAGCACAGAAAAGATAAGATCCTGTGGGGACTGGACTTTTTGAACATTGAGAGATTAATTTACACCGCCAAAAAATAAAATCCACCTGCCATGAATCAAAGTTCCAATTCCTGTTTTCCGGGGCATTTCACAGGAGGATTTTCCCACTATGGAAAAAGTGCAAGATAATAGAAAAATCACTCTTGTGCTACTTTGGAATGAAAACAAACAACAGAGTCATGCTCTGATGGGGAAGTTAGCAGGCTGTCATTGATATGTCTCTATAGAAGGGGGAAGGGTAGCATTCCAAACAGGAAAAGTGTGGCCTCAGTCAAGGAACTCAATCTATGTATAAGTCTCCGTTTATGGACACCTAATAGGAGTGGGGCATCCTGTTGGTTGGAACTTTATTCCATATGACCTGCTTAGATTGAGGATGAACATGCTGTTAGGAAACGAAGACGAGCATTTTGGTTTGGGTGTGTCTGTGCTACTTTGATGGAGGGACCTTGGGCAAGTCTTACCACCTAGCTACATACATACCCGGTGGTCTTTCTAGCATCAGTCTTGCCCAAGACTGATGGATGTGATATGACTAGAGGTGCTATAATGCAAAATGAATGTAAGTTATGGACAAAATTACAGTTCGAAAACACCCCAATGGTGAATTAATTTTGAGTTAACCCTTTTCTAACTCTGAACCTGCATTCGCCAGGCTTGGAACGTAGCAAAAAATACTCAGGGTTTTGTCATCCCTGCTGTCTTAATCAGCTTGGGCCGCTAAAACAAAATGTCATCAACTGGGTGGCTTAAATAACAGACATTTATTTCTCACAGTTCTGGAAGCTGGGGAGTCTCAGATCCAGGTGCTGGTCAATTTGGTATCTGACGAGAACCTTCCTCCTGACTTACAGCAAGTTGCTCTCTTGCGGTATCCTCGATGGCTCTTCTTGTAAGGGCGCTAACCCCATCAAAAGGACTCCATCTTCCTGCTCTAATTACTTCCAAAAGACCCCACCTCCACATACCATTACCATGGGGATGAAGGCTTCAACATATGAACTGCGGGAGGACGCAAACATTCAATTCATGGTAGCTGGCCTTGGTTTATGGGTAATTCCTCTTCTTTCATCATTTAAACTTATTATCAGTCTCTTGACCTGTTTGAGAACTTGATCTCAATTTACCTAGGCAGATCTCTCCACCCTACTTTTTCCTCTTTTTGTAAATTATTAACCTCATCAACCATTCGTCAATCCCTGACACTTTTTTTAAATGGATAATTGGATAATTGAATGAACACACAAAGAAAATTTAAGGCCCTCACATTCTGGGGAAAGACTTACCTGTAGTAACAAGCTCCTTTGAGGGAAAAATAATGTCTCTACCTAGTACAGCTCTCAGGACCAAGCAGATGTTCATGTGATGTTGGTCACCTTCTGTCACCTTCCTTCACTGTCCTCACCCTCCTTCCTAATTTTGAGGGTACAAGTGGGAAGGATAGGAACGTTGTTCCTTTTGCCTCAAGTCCCAAGGCCTAATTCTGCCTTCTGCTCACTGCAAGAATTTGCTGAAACTGATTAAGATTACTGGCGTTCATCAGCTGACACACATTAGAGAGTAATAGGAGAGCCTAGAGACACTAAAATGGGTCCCCACAAATGAAAGGCAATATTGGTGGGAGGAACAAGGGAATCATGTCATTTTGCTGTTTGTGGTTGGTCCTTATTCTCCTGAGACCAGAGTGCAGTGCCAGGTTGGGTTAGCTCCTGCATTTGGGAGATGCTGGAGGCTGTGATGATTTCCAAGAAAAGGGACGTCATTAGTTGGCGGCTGAAGCCCATTCTCAGTCTCTAGGGCAGCATTTCTCAAAGAGGCAGGAGGATTAATCTGATATTCTTTATGACTTTCCACGAAAGAATTATCTGGAAGAGTATAAGCCCAAGCCCTTCATCCTGGATCTTTGCCCCAAAACTGCTACTGGTATTATGGAAGCTCTGGGACAACGATTTATGCAGAATCCTGCTAATCTCTGGGAAGGGAAGTCCAGAAGAGGAAGAGGTGTGACCAGACTCCTGAACATCAGTGGTTCAACAACATTGAGAATGTGGCTGTGACTTTCACTTGACAAGAATGGATTCTGCTGGATCTTTCTCTGGACAGCCCCTGCAGAGGTCGAAATGTGATGGTCAAATGCAGGGCATGTTCTCTCATTGGGGCACCCCTTACCAAGCCCGGGAGACCTCCAGGTCTGACCCAGAGAAGCAACAAGTGCAGTGAAAAGGAGACTTTCACAGGACACTTGTTAAGATTGAGGCATAATATTTAAGAATGAGATGACTCAAGCAGGACACTTTTGAGGTAAGACAATCCAATGCTGTGAAACCACCATTAAAATAAAATCTTCAAACACGTTTGCTGTCCTTCTGTATCCTGTCTTACTCTTGTCATTTCCTCCAAAGTATCAAAGATCTTAAAGTGAGGTCATCTATCTCAAGATTGTGCTCTTTTCCCAATTGTATAGATGACAGATAAATAGAGATAATAACACAGATAATAACTATATATATATAAGTATATATATATAATTATATATATATAATTGGAAAAATACATATGTGCATATATATGAAAAATATGCATTACTTTGTGTGCTTCTAAAGTTCTATAAGTTGTATTGCAATATAAATATGGAAATCATGAGTCAAATAAATTTAAGAAATACTGCAAAATTTCTGCGAGATATAGCAGAAGCCTAAAAATGATTATGAATTATGTATTTCAAAGAAGGAAAAGAACTCTCTAGTATTTACCAAGCTCACTTGACTATGAGATCAAAAACAACAACAATAACAAAACCCCAACAAACTTCCGACTCTATCTCTAGCTAAGAGTTCAGAGGAACTCATTTTAGAACGAATGTAAGACCCTTAGCTAAAGGCACTAAGGGACTCCTACAGTGTCTGTACTGACCAGCCCCATACCCCAGGACAAGAAAGCTGTAGGATTTAGGGATGAAGCAAGACCCCCGTTTAGCTTAGGTGTGCACTTGAGCCTCCTTCGTCCTACTCCCTCAGGAACTTAAGTGTGGCAGCAGGCAACCAAGCAGAGTTAAGGTCCAAGTGAGATGGGGGGGTCCCCTGATATCAGGCAGCAGCAGAAGCAGCAGCAGCAGGAGAAGCCCCAACAGAAGAGGATGGCCAGCCCCAGCCTGAGAGGATGATTGTGAAGGAGAAATGAACAGGGGCTCATGACAGCGTCCTGTCATGACAGCATGCTTATGACAGCAACCGTCAACTGTAGATGACTCTACGTGTCTAGGTAATGTCAAACACTGTGCTAGGTGACACTGATGCGTGATCTAACTTACAACTATCCATAGCCAACAATCCTTGAGTGCTTGCATCAAGACTCGACGCTATGCTGACATTGTTCTGGGTACTCTCCATGTATGGACTCTTCTAGTACTACTGTTATTGATGCTATTATTTAACACTACTATTATCTCCACTTGAGATGAAGTACAGGGAGGTTTAGAAATGTGCCCGAGACCGGTGGTTCCTGAGTGGGAGAACCAGGCTCTGCCTCTCACAGCCCGACTCCCAGCGCGGATCTCACATCCTGTCACTTAGCACATAATAAGCCTATGACAGCCTATTACTGCTCTCGGTTTAGGAATGAGGAAATTGAGTCTCCTGGAGTACCTGTAATTTGCCTAAAGTCATGCCACTGCTTCAATGCAGAGCTCTCTTTTCATGAGGGAATGATGTCTCTGGTTGAAGTTGCTGAGGTGACCAGAACAGCAGCGCCCAAACTTAATCCCAATGATGCAATATATAGGTTTAACATTTGGGGATAATTCTCTGCCATTTGGGGTTGTCTGCATCGTTTCCCTGGGCCATGAACAGCACCTGGACAATCAGTTTGATGGGGTAGAGTGAAAGCTTTTTGGGAAGAGCAGGCAATATTTGGTATTTTTATATAAAATGTTTTCTATTTATATCATCCATTATGCTTTTTGAAGAGGCTTTCACATCAGATTTTTCACATCATTTGGTTCTCCCAATACCTGCGGAGAAGAGGTAGTTGCTTTTCAGAGTGCACCAGATTTAGATTTAGATCTGTTCGAGTCCCAGTTTAGCCACTTAACCACACTGCAATCATAAATAAGCCTCTTCAATCACCTGAGCCTAGGACTGCCCTTTAGAAAATAGGGTGAATATGGCAACCCCATAGGGTGGTGAGGAGTAAACTGAGTTAGTCCGTACAGAGTGCTGTTAAATATGAGGGACTTCCGTAGAGTGTCATCCATTCATCGTCGAGCCCCACTGTGTCCGGGGTGCTAACATGTACTGGGCAAATCACCATTCTAGAAAAATCTGGTTTCAGTGTAAAGGATGAAGGTCTATAGGCTCAGGCTGTGGGTCAGACTCAGTGACCTAGGACTCAGGGATTTCTAGATTGCTAATCCTCATTCCTTAAAAACAAAACAAGATTCTTGGATCACATTAGTGGTTTCCCCATTGTGTTCTAAGTGACCCAGGACGTTCATAAATGTCCTTGGGGAGCCTCACGTTGAAGGGGAGTAGGTTTGACATGGTCCGCGCTCTGCCACTTTCTTCAGAAGTGATGAGTTGCTGCCCGTGAATAATAAATAGAGTCTCTTCGGCCTGCAAAGTTGTGTTGTTTTTGTTTTAAATACGACTGACTTTAATATGTAAGTGTGTGTGCATCTGTGTGTGGATGTGTTTGAAATCCATAGTCCCAGTTTTAAAAAAAACATATGACTTATCACACGTGATAAGTCAGGCAGGTGTGAATTGGCTCACTAGCTGTGTGATCACCAAGTGTGTTTAACCTCTCCGAATTTCAACATCCTCATCTATGAAATGGGATAACACTATCTCATCATGGTAATAAGACTTAAATGGGGTCATCTTTTTAAAAAGATGCCTTGGCCCATAGCTTTGCCAAATGCATGTTAATTTGTTTCTCTTCCAATTCATGGGAAATGATTCCACTTATCTCCCTTTATGAGAACATTTGATTTCAACATTTTCAATACTGAAAAAATACACATACACCATGTATTTATAATTCAATATACATTTAAGAAAAATATATATATATAAAACCACTTAAAAACACTAACATATAATTAAGGTACTTGAACACTGCTCTGTATTTTATGGTTATTAAATACATCATTTCAGACTTTCATATATAACATTTAAACATATAAAATGTAGACAAACACCATTATTTTATATTTTGATGTTTATGATTTAAGAGGTCAATCAAATTCCTACTACGTTTCCATTTAATAGGTGATTCAAGGGATACCTAATGTGCTTACAGCATCAAAAAGTGGGTGTATGTAGGTCTTCTAAACCCCTGAGACCTCCATTACCTTGTCACACAATCCCTGTGAGCACGTAGAGAGCGGCTATTATGCCAAAGTCTGACAATTTTTGCAGCCTGCATTCGCATTCCAGGGCAACTATTATTTCTCTTAAAGCTACTTTTCATCCTTAATGCAGTGGAAAATGGGCATTAAAAAGAGATATTATTTCTAAATAAAATAAAAGAAGATACAGAAGGAATTTGTTGGAGGATGAAGAAGCATCCATTTGCAGAAAGCACCAGGGACCTTAAGTGATGGAGCTTTTGATTAAAACTATTTTGTCAAGTGCGTAAGCCTTGGGATGAGTCAGAAAACCCAGGTATGGCTGCTGGTCTTCCTCTTAGGCACTGACAACCCTCTTGTGCTTTCATCTTCTCCTCCTACTTACACTGCCCAGCTTAAGAACTAAGGGGGAGATGCCCTGGGACAACAAATAGAAACATGTTTAGAAAACAATAAAAGTATTTTTTTAAAATACATGGAATTATAATGGAGTAGTTACCTGTATGTCAAATTTGAGATTTCCTGTTTTGAGTGTAGCTTTGGGAGAATATCAGATCTTTATAGAAATCCCAACCTAGACACCCCATTGCCTATCTCTGAGCATTTGAGTTGCTCTAAGGACTGGCTTTCTCCTCTATAAAATGGACATAAATTGAGTTCCTCCAAATGGGAACCAGATGATGACATACTTGTCCAATGCTTAGCTCCATGTCTGGCACAGAATGAGCCCTTAATAAATAACAGTGAGAGTAACAAAATGAGGAGATGGCCTGTAAAATCAGAATGTCAACCATAACAATTAAATGATTTTGAAATTCCATTGTTCAGCTTAAAAAAAAACAAAACAAAACTGAACACTTGGGGATCATGGAAAAAAGGTTTAACTTCTATGCATGCAAACCACTGGGCATCTTGGTTGGATTGTTATTTAATGCATTAGACAAGTTGTATTTACTCGTTGTCAGATAATACATTAGCAACTGGTGAATTTGGTGAAAGCAGCAGATAAGTCTGTGTGCTGAGTGTAAGTGTCAGCCAATGTTTGCCAAAGACAAATAAAAAGGAACTGAAGGGTGAAAAGCACATCCTAATCATGTTTTTCCATAGAAAGTGAAAGTGATGATTCCATCAGGGTCTTGTTCTTTTGTGTTTCTTAGAGATTATGGGGTATCAGAAGGAATCACAGGTTTTAGCTTATCACATAAGTTCTCCAAGCTTCCCTGGTTCTAATAACCTATCTTGCAGGGTGGTTATGAGGCATTAAACAAGATATTGTACTTGAAAGGAGAAGGAAGGTGGTAGTTTTTTTCAGCTGAATGAATAGTAACATGAGCCCTGGCATAGCTAGCACATCATAGGTGCACAATAATTAAGCATATTTGGTCCCTGGTTCCCCAGAGAGCTCACTGCGAAGTTGCTGGATCAGGGAAATTAACACATAACCTTAATGAATTATCAAGGGCACCAATAGGTTTGGATTAAGATACCTCCTAATACAGTTGGAAATGAATATCTGGAAGAAGTATCCCATGAATCCTGAATGATGAGAATATTTAGCAGGTGCTCGTGCAGAAGAAGAGGGAAAGCAACAGGATAGGTGGGTGGAAAACACCACAAAGGAGTGAAACTGGGAGTAGACTGGTTAGTGAGAAGCAGCAGTGGAAGGTGGGAAAAGAGAGGGTAACTTAAGTTGTTTCCTTTCAGCATGAGAAAAAGTAGTTTAATCCGTGGGCAGAGGCCCATGTCACTGGCAAACATACCATACTGTCCACACTGCACAATCATCAAGCAGTCAAATATGGTGCCTCCACTTGAAAGATATCTGAACTAATTTCAAGAATTCATGTCTGGGAACCAACTGTATGGTAACTCCATGTGACCAACGGACAATGATTCCCCCTGTTGATGGAACCACAGATTTTGTCTTGCGTCTTGGGCTTGTCTTCACCTCCAGACCCTGGATTTGGGTTGGACCCTAGTAAAGTCAGAAATAATACAGGGGCTGCCAACACCCTCTCCAGATCCTATTCCTCTTGTAACCATTTACTGGGTGCCACGTTATATCTCTGTTCCCGGAAGAAATAAAACGCATGAAGAAAGTGCAGTTATGAAGAGAAACTTTACCATTTCCCAGAACCATTGGTCAGTGAGAAATGAAGTGGGGAAGAAGCATGAGCCAAAGTCCTTTGGAGAAAGGGATTTGTTGACTGAAGTGATAAAGCTGAACACGGTAAGCTGACTTGCCTTCTTTCCTGCCATCTATTTATTCTCTCAGCCCAGATAGACCAATGGACTGTAATGTGTGGGTTAACTCGAGCCTAAGTTATAGGATGAATGGGGAGTGGGGGTGGTGGTTCATGGAGCTTCAGGATAAGAAATTCCTGGCTTAACCCCATGTATGCTGTGTTGACCCTTTTCTCAGTTTTCCCCCTTGGGTGTGAAGCTCCCTCCTTGAACCTCAGTTCTGCTCAGATTCTCCCATGATGGAATCCAACCCTCCTTCCACATCTGCTTCTCCCTCATTCTGGAGCCAAATATATTTTCTGGCCAATAGTCCTGCTCCCCCGTTTCCAACCCCAAAGCTCTAGGTTTATGTCGGATATCCTGCTATCAGTATCTTTATGCTGTTGATATTTTCACAGATACACATATTCCATCTCGTCTCAGATGCCCAAGACTATGTTCTCACCATCTCGTTGGACTGACCCTTGTTAGCCTGTCCATGCATTCCTTCCTTCCTTCCTTCACAGATGTACACTTGTTCACCACATGCTCGCTGTCAGGACAGCAAATGTGAATGAGGCTCGGTCTCTGCCCTCATGGCATTCACAGCAGAGCACAGGACAGTGTGACATCCACAAAGACACAAGACACGTGGATTGGTTGTATGGATGTTCGAATAGAGAATGTTTAGCAACTTTCTGAGGTAAGAATGAGGAAGAGATTGCCAAGGATGGGTCTCCATATATTATTTCTGCATAGCAAACCACCCCAAAACCTACGAGAACTAGAGTAAAACAAGTATTTTCTTATGTTTAGAGATTCTGTGGTTTAGGAAGTAAGTCATAATGCCACCATCAGGGGGAAGGTTTGTCTCTGTTTCCCAGTGTCTGGTCCTCAGATGGGAAGATGTGAAGCCTGATATAACTTGATGACCAGGACCTAAATCATCTGCAAGACCTTCCCTGATGGAGCCAGCTGTTGATGTGGACTGACGGCTGGAACAGCTACGTGTTGCATTTCACCTAACCTGGCCTTCCGAGCAGTATAACAGCCTCAGGGTCATCAGCTTTCCTGTGATCGCAGCTCAGGGCCACACAGCAAGTGTGCCAGCTAACAAGGCAAAAACCGCATTGTCTTTTATTACCTGCATTCAGAAGCCTCTCAACATCTCCTCTGCCCGCTCTGGTGGTTAGGAACTAGTCACAAACTCACCCAGATTCAAAGGAGAGGGACTTAGTCTTCTCTCTTGGTGGGAGAGTTGCAAGATTCTAGAAAAGCATGTGGGATAGGAGCAAGCCTTATATGTATCTTTGTAAACACGTTTTGCAATGGTTTTCAAATGTGAACATGGAGGAAAGGTTCCGAACAGTCTTGGCAAAGATATTAGGGATTAAAGATGATGGTGAACATTGTGAATAGATTAGTGTGTCTCTGATAATGCACATGGAGAGGAACTGGTAGGGAGTTGTCAAGAGAAGGGTTGGGGTTACAGAGATCTTGAAAAGATGCAGGGAACCACTTAATACGTTACAGTAACTGACCAGATAAGAGATAAAAAGAGTCTCAACTCAGGCAATTGCTGTGGAATTTGAAAGAGGAAATGACCAAGAGATATTTAAGACATAAAATATTTATGACTTGTCAGTTCATTGGCAACTGGGCTGAAAGATATGTGGGTGTACCTTATATCTGTCACTTTCCAATTCCTCAGCATCTTTCTCTCCTTCACTGGTAAGGCTTCCAATCACATGAACAAATTGGGGGGAGAGATGGAATCTAGGTTGGCCAACCAGAGCACCCCATCCTGTTGGGGTTCAGTGATGAACATGTACCCCGGGCATAGCTAGTGGACACTGCCACAGGATTTCTGGAACTATGGGAAAGATGATCTATTCTTTCCTATGGGAAATGGAAAAATGACCCAACCCAGAGCTACCATTTGCCATATTTTCCAAATAGAGAGCAACTGTCAAGCATGGAGACAGCCCAGAGAAAATTCGAGCCAAGAGGGGGTAAAAGACAAGCAAACCCCTGATGATATTGTTAGAATCCTCAGATCCAGCTGAGTCAGAAGCAGTAATTCAGGTTACACAGACCGCAATATTCACTCTTTTCAAAAGCTTTTTTGAACTGTGTTCCATCCCCTACAATCAAAAGAATACTGACCTCTGGAATAGAGAAATTAAAGATGACTGAAGTTCTCAGCTGGGCATCTTGGAGAGGGTGGCACCATACCATTGCTGCCATGAGGACCACAGTAGAGGAAACTGTCTGGTGACGGCACACATCCTATTTTAGACTCACGGCAGTGGCGTCACCTGCCAATCAGCCCAGGGATAGCATGTTCTTCTCACTGCGACGCATTCCCGCACTCATACACGTGACACTCCTGTGGTCATGCTCTGTGTGAAGCACAGCTATCAGTTCACTGAATCTCATCCTATGGCATCCTTGATCACTCAATGAGCATTTCAAAATGCAGGTGGAGTTATTCACAAGAAACTCACTAATTTATATATTTCAAATTAATCATTTGATATCATCAGTTTATTAAATATTAATAATGACAAATGATTCCTACCATACTTCATGACTGATCACGATGTCTGAATATGACCTAAATCATGGTTGCAACCGATGCTTTTGGCTACGGGGGTGTAGAGATTCAGAGGGAGGACAGGGCATCAGGTGAAAACTTTGGATGGACTACGGTTTCTTCAGCGTTGCTCCAGCAGCTGTGACCGAGGATAATTCAAGCTACAATGTGAAGCCCCTAATTCTAAGTGTAATACAAGTAGCTTTTCTCTCTCCAGCGTGTTCTATTGATTGCAGACAAAATGTAATTACCTTCTGAGATATACTTTTCCCATCTTAACTCCCTCTACATGTGAAATGAACTGTAACAGACAAATTAGGTTTTTTTTCTATCCTCGTTCCTAACATTCTTAGATTTTTTTTTTTCTGATCTGATGATTCTCTTCTTCTATGAATATAGCAGTGCGATTGAGGATTAATGGTGTGTTATACATGGCCAGATAGAAATAATATGCAGCCTGCTACAATACGTAGCGTTATACTGGAATAGAACGCCACAGCTAAAGGGGTCCCGAAATCATCACATCTCCAAGCCTGTCTTACCTAGTGAGAACCAGAAAACCCCAAAGCAGAGGAATCATGGAAGGCTGGCCACTCCTTGTTATTTATGGGGTTGTACAAGCACCTGCAGTGTCCTTCCCTGGCTCCTGGTTCTTCCCATCACATTAAGGCTTGAGCGTAGCTACTGAATATATGACATTTTATAGACACGTTACATGGCTTCCTAGTCATCTGCGTGTCCCATCTCAACGCAATGTGTTTCCATCAGAGCACCAGCGTCCACAGTTCAGCTTTGTTCCATTTCTCCATCTAGATCATCCTTGTCAGCGACAGTGGCAGCCCCAGGGGGGAGCTCGGCTGTGCTCGGACAAACACACAAGCCTTGACTTTCCTAAATCGGGGCACCTCAGCCAGGGTGCATTCTAGGCCTATGAATCCCAGGTGCTTGGTTTAAAGTTATTCTTGTAGGATGAGCATCATCCTTTGCATTTGCACAGCGCTTTACAGTGTGTTCAGTGGTGACAATGAGGTGACATATGTAGCCATAAAGGTTCTGGCAGAGGACAGACCTGGAAGAACTGTTCAATCTCTTTTGGCAAGAGTTGCTCCTTCATTTTTAAAAACAATTTCACAAAGAATATCGTAACAAGAATAAAACACGTCACATGTCATCCACACTCCAATCAAAAGGCAAACCTATCATTACTCATTTTTCCATGTTTCATTTTGAATTGATCCACTTGCACAGTCTGTGTGTGTGTGTGTGTGTGTGTGTGTGTGTGTGTGTGTTTGTGTGTATACACAGAAGCATTTATGCATTCCGGTCCTTTAAAACATTTTATTTTACTCAAGTCCATATCACTTTCCCTGTTGCAATACTGTATTTAAAATAATCGTGGTTAATGCTTGCTTAGTATTAAAGCAGAAGAATAATATAATTAAATATTTTTTTCCATCACTGTTCCTTTTTTTGCAAAAATGAATAAAAAAGGAATGAAGTCAGTGCAGGATGAGAGCTTTGAAACATAATTGTTGGTTTTTTTTTTCTTTACTTTTCTCTCTCTCTCTTTTTTTTTTTTTTTTTTTTAGTTTTTGATGTAGTGCTCCATGATACATTGTTTGCATGTAACACCCAGTGCTCAATGCAATATGTGCCCTCCTTAATACCCATCACCAGCCTATCCCATCCCCCCATCCCCGAAGCCCTCAGTTTGTTTCCCAGAGTCCATAGTCTCTCTGATTCCCCCCCCTTCATTTCTCCCTTCCTTTTCCTAATGTCCTCCCTGCTATTCCTTACGTTTCACACGATGTAGTTACGGGGTATCAGTTACGGGGTATCGGTGAGGTTCAGTGGGGTGGAGTCCAAAACCGACAACCAAGAAAGAATTCTTGAGACATCTTTGGTGCAAAATGGTGGTTTATTAAAGCACGGGGACAGGACCCCTGGGCAGAAAGAGCTGCTGCCCCAGGATTGTGAGGGGTGGCTCATTATATACTATGGGGTTGGGGGAGGAAAGGAAAAAAGGAGGTTGAGAAAGTACTTTCATATGTTAAAGAAGACTCAGAGGATACCTGAGGCCTTGCCATTGTCAAGTTAAAGTTGTTTTTCCCTCTAGCAAGACATTAGCATTAAGATAGCTGGGGGCTTCCTGGAAGAATGTCACAGGTCCCACCCAAGAATGGGGGGGGGGGTTGCAGGGTGTCAGCTGATGCTTTGTCTTCAGCCAGCCCTCTGCTCCCTCATCACACATATAAGTAAAACCACATGATAATTGTCTTTCTCTCCTTGACTTATTTCACTCAGCACAATGCCCTCCAGCTCCATGCATGTTGATGTAAATGGTGGGTATTCATCCTTTCTGATGTCTGAGTAATGTTCCATTGTATATATGGACCACATCTTCTTTATCCATTTGTCTGTGGAAGGGCATCTCGGCTTCTTCCAGTTTGGCTACTGTGGACATTGCTGCTAAGAACATTGGGGTGCATATGGCCCTTCTTTTCACTACATCTGTATCTTTGGGGTAATACCCAGTAATGCGATTGCTGAGTCATCAGGTAGCTCTATTTTTAACTTTTTGAGGAACTTCCACACCATTTTCCAAAGTGGCTGTACCAACTTGCATTCCCACCAAGAGCGTAAGAAGGTTCCCCTTTCTCCACATCCTCTCCAAAATTTGTTGTTTCTTGCCTTATTAATTTTTGCCACTCTAACTGGTGTAAGGTGGTATTTCGATGTGGTTTTGATTTGAATTTCCCTGATGGCTAATGATGTTAAACATTTTTTCATGTGTCTGTTAGGTATTTGTATGTCTTCTTTGGAGAAGTGTCTGTCCATGTCTTCTGCCCATTTTTTACTTGATTAGTTGTTTTTTGGTTGTTGAGTTTGAGAAGTTCTTTAAAGATCTTGGATACCAGCCCTTTATCTGTAGTGTCATTTGCAAATATCTTCTCCATCCCACGGGTTGCGTCTTTGTTTTGTTAGTTGTTTCCTTTTCCTTTGTTTGTTAATTAGGTTTCCAGGGAGGCAATAACTGGGGGAGAAACACAGGAAGATAACCCAAAGGAGAATAATCCGAGGCTTTGTATTCAGACTTTGCTGTAGCCAGGGCATCTGCCACCATCACTTGGGTTTGACAGAGACTCACAGGCAGGCAGAGTGAGAAAACTTTATAGAAAGAAAGAGAAAACTCCAAGTATGTCCTGATGGCAGGTTGGGGAAGATCAAGGGCAGGCTACCAGGAAGCAGGACATGTCTGTGATTGGTTTGGGGAACGTATTTGCCTTTCTCTGGTTGGTCCTGAGTTGGAAGTCAGAGCAAAAGTGAGGGAAGCCGTGGTTACTGACCAAGTCCTGACTTTTGGGAGCCAGTTGCCACAGAAGTGTGGTTTGCCCTCCAGGGCTGATTGAGGTTACGGGTCATGGTTCTCTTGTGTGTAGTCTGGTCATTGCCCACTTGTATGGTCAATCTCTCACTGGAGGAAAGTTAACATGATCTCTTACTCCCAGCAGCTGAACTCAGAAGTCGTCTCTGAGCCGTACGTGTGAACCCTAAATGTCAAAGAACATGTCAGTAGTAAAATAGAACTCTGTGAGTAAATGTCTATGTTCCCACTCTCGTGGTTGTTTACTGACATAAATTTATTAGGACAGTTATGTAGCCCAAGTTCCTCACTAGTTACTAAATGGACCCTTTGGTTTTAATTTGCCTGTTTCTACTAACATCAATATGGTAATAAATTAAATCGACCTGGTCTGTGGTCTGTGTTGGTCTTTTAAGAAGTCACAAACACCAGCTTAACAAGTGTATGACTTGGTATATTTTATCCTAGAGTCAGTTTTGTAGTTTTAGTTAGTTATTTTTTCCCCATTCATTTGGCCTAAGATCCTGGATTCACAATATTTCACCTTTCTCCTTATATCATGAAATGAATATTTGAAATGACATAAACCAGACACAGACGGATGACAAACAATCATAAAGTGAACACCTGTGTAATTGAAGCTCAGATTCGGAAGTAGAAGGAATCAGTTTCTTAGGGGACTTGGAAGCCCATCCCCAGTTTCACTCTTCTCTCTTTCCTGGGAGCTCACCATTATTCTGACCTTTGTGAAGTGTGCAGTCATATTCCCAGGACTGCCTATTATACCCTGTCTCTGGTCTGCAAATTTGGGTCTGTCCGCATGACTCTTCTGTTTAAGGCATCTCTGTTTCTCAGGAGTCTGTGTTGATGTATCTAACTAATGTTCTCATGAAAATGAATTTCTCTCTGAGATGGTTTCGTGGGGGAACCTCATTCATCAACGGAGCAACCCAAAAGTTGAAGAAATTCCACCCGACTGAGAATCAGAGTCTTTAGATTTAATGGTGTTCCCTTGTCCCAATATTCATTCACATGTGATGGGAACAGGAGTCCCAATGTTGTCCACAAGCCCAAATATCGAGAGGCAAGCCACAGAATATACAACCACTTTCTTTGGGTTTCCTTTTAAACGTATTCAATATAACCAGGTCTCATGTTGTAAGCCTGTCCCTAGAATTTCCCCAAAACCTGTGGGCATTGGTGGGAGTCAAGGGGACATTAGAATAATCGTAGCATTATTTTTTTTCCCTTTTTGGATCCACTGCATAACTATTGGGAGAGACAGAGAAGGTGCTATTGTCCATTTGGCTGAAGAAACTCAGAAAAGACAAAGGTTGGTCCCAGGTAAAGGTACAAAGGACGGAACTGGAGTTTCCACCCAAATTTCCAATCCTATATCCAGGGCCCTTCCTCCCAGCACACAGTCCTTCCCCATATCATATCACAAACGTAGAAGAAGAAAATCTTCGTGCCTGCTCTCCTTGTATAAAACAGAAGAAACAAAGATGACACATCTGGGCTTGACCCAGAACAAGCTAGAATCTGGAATTTCCTAATTTACAATAAAGTGTTGAAGAAAAATGTGTTCTTTCAAAGAGTTACATTCTAACTCTC
Organism: Ursus arctos; assembly: GCF_023065955.2. Classification (NCBI taxonomy): domain Eukaryota; kingdom Metazoa; phylum Chordata; class Mammalia; order Carnivora; family Ursidae; genus Ursus; species Ursus arctos. Next base: position 7,609,518 of record NW_026623111.1, on the reverse strand, counting down.
CATAAATGCTTATGTAACATCAGAGAACTAACTTTCCATTCGTTTATCCACTCATTCTTTCAGCATTTGACAAATATTTAAGACATCTTGAGATAAGCAGAACGTGAATTATTAATACCATTTTGCCAAGATATATTTCACGCTCAAAGGTGAGTGACTTGGCATCTTAACAGAGCCAAGAACTGATGAAGTTTTGGTATTAACCCCAGTCCTTGCAAATGTACTCAGTCTCCCTGCCAGGGTCCCTCCCTGAGTGTGATAATTGTCTCTCTTCCCTATATCATGACTCGAGATGTGGTCATTTTATTTATTTTTTATTTTCTTTAATTTAAATTCAATTAGCCAACATATAGTACATCATTAGTTTCAGATGTAGTGTTCAATAATTCATCAGTTGCGTATAACACCCAGTGCTCATCACATCATGTGCGCTCCTTAATGCCCATCACTCAGTTACCCCATCCCCCCACCTGCCTCCCCAGTCATTTTACTGTTTATTAATGCTTAACTCAGAACTAGAGCAGATCTTTCCATGTCTGGCTTTGCCTTATTAGAATGCTTTTCTCCTCCTCCCCCTTATTCCCCTCCTCCTCTTCCCCCCTTTCCTCCTCCTCCCCTCTCCCCGTCCCCTCCTCCCCTCTCCCCGTCCCCTCCTCCCCTCTTCCTCCTTCCCCTCTTTCTTTCCTCTCCTCCTCCTTCTCCTCCTTCTCTTTCTTCTTCTCTTCATTTTCTTCTTCTTCCTTCTTCTTTGGCAGGGGTTATGTATGGTCACTGTTGAAAACCAAACTGAAATGCATCGAGAAAAGCCAAGTCAAGAGAGAGTGATTGTTACTTTTCCAGCTATCCCATGAGTTAAGTTAACCCAGTAATCAGTCACCGCTAATAGGCCACCAGTCCCTAGCTCAGAATTGAGCTCTAACAAAGGAAAGCGTAGACTTGATTCCTTCCCTCAAGGACCTTAAAAACCATGCTTCATAAAGAATAGTAACACACAAGAAAAATAGTGCGGCATACAAATGTTTGCTCTTAGAATAAGTGTTCTTGTGATACCCTTTTGGGCTCATTTGTGTCCCAGGACTATGCTAGAGGCCTAGGTCCTTACCTGGGAACTAAGACTTAGAATAGACTAATTTACCTGAGATTACACAGCTGATAAACAACAGCGATCAAGATATTTTACTTACAACTTTCTATCCAAGTCTCAGGCTCATGATTATGGGGAAGATACCCCCTTATTTCAGCATTCTGGCTTTAAGCTAATATCTTAGAGTTATTCCTCCAAGATGTCAGCTCAAGAAAGGAAAAAAAAAAGACAAGAGGGCAGAGGAAAGGACTGGTTATGTGTGTATGTATGAGAGCAGTAGAAAAACTCTCTTAATTTGGTCTTACCTAAAAATGGGGTTTCAAGCAGGAGAATGGTGAGTTTGTAGCATTGACAAATCAATTAGAGACAACATCATAACAAGATTGTAGGGAAAAAACAGACTTTCCCTGGTTTACTTCATCTGATGCTTTTTTACATAGATGAAGAATCGCTTCAACTCTATTATGAAATTGCTTTCTGAGTTTTTAATAATAAGTTTCTCCAGTGGCATCTTTGTATCTTAAAAAGTTGCAAACTTTCCCATGTGATGGCACTCTTAGAAGAGAGAGTATAAAATGTAATTGCTTTGGTAACATTTTGCAGCAACATCAAGAAAGACTTTGATGTCCCTGTGGTTTCAAAATTCAAATAATATCAACTGTGTTTTCTGGGCTTTTTTCTTTTCTTTTCTTTTCTTTTTTTTTTTTTTTCCTGTGAGCCACATTCGTATTAATCACAAGGTGCTGACAGCTTGACAAATATTCCTTTGCATGGTATTCAACTGATATTTTTAAAAGCCCAATAATATATCAAATGGGAAGGGGGACTGATAAAAATAAATTTCTCACTGTTGATAGCCAGAGCTTTAGATCTCCAAAAATCATTCTTAGCTCCAAGGTAGTGTTACTTCAAAGAGACGAAAATCGTCCAAATGGAGTGGAAAACTTCAGCTCTTCCTAAACCACATTTCAATCAAAAGAAAAGAAAGTCATCTGCATTATTAATCAGGGGGAAAAAAAACAGCAGTGTATGAATTTTCACAGAGTATTTGTTATTTCCTTCTGGACACAGTGCTCCAGGAAGCCCAGCTAGGTGATGGTCCTAAACCCAAAGCAGATGGTCTTTAAAATGATCATACAGATTTTCTTTCATCATGAATCTCAAGAATCCTATAGGATTTATAATAAAAACTGTTCATACATATGAAAAGACAGATGTTAGATGCTGCTCACCAGTCCTTTGGCTGAATCCAGGAAGAGCCATTAGCTATGACTTTATTTTCAAGCAGTTGAGTTATGTGAGATTTTAGTCTCAACTAATCAATGTCAAAACACCTTTTAAATGGAAATCATTTTTCTCTGGGGTGGAGAATGGAGGGCATGTGTTTAGGAGGCCAGGGAATTAAGTCCCCTTTCACATATATTTTTTATTGTCGTACAAGACTTGGGAAATCCATCAGGCAATTCTTTGCCAATGAAGTGAGACACTGTTCAAAACACATATTTTCTGTCTAATAAGCAGTGGTTAGGCTGACTAGCAGAAGAAGAGTAAATTCTACCGTTTGCAGGTGTTCTTGGTTTCCATAATGCACCAGAAGCCAGGAGCCTGAGTGCTAACCCAGGATCCATCACTCACGACTCTCTGAGTTCATAATGATCAATATCGAAGACCTCTGAAATAATTCAGCGTATCGCCAACCTAACGAAGCCTCTGAATCACCTGAAAAGTTCTTTGAAATGAATTTTCCAAGCCCCAAACCAGTTGTACAGAATCTGAATTTCTGGAAATAGATCTTAGAGAGAAGCTGTGGTTTAAAAAACTTCCCAAGTGCTTTCTCATTTCCTCACATCTGAGAGAGAAAATGTCATGTAGTTTTCACAGTTGGTTATACAAATACTCCTCCAACTGAGTCTGCGGCTCCAGCTTTAGAAAATCTTTAGCTTGAACACCCTTTTTCTTGTTTTGACACACACAGGCACACACGCACACACTCACTCACGGCTACATTCATGCCCGCAGATAGACATGCCCTCAAATCCATCTACCCACACACCCAGACACACACACACTTACACACAGGTATGTACACTCAGGCTCCCCCCACACCGATGTCATTATGCTATTGATCAAATATTTTGTGTGTGTGCATAAACATATGTTTTTATGTATGTTTGTATGTAATGATCTTTGTCAATTTGTTAATCAATCCATCCATTCACAGAGGCTTAATTTTTAATATTCTTTGACTGAATGAATGTATGTGATATAAACCAGTAATATAGCACACAGTAGACATAATTATAAAATAGCAATAATTTTAATGGATTATTAATAACCTAGCATTAATAATTACAAATGTGTGTTTTCTGGAAAGAAGTATAATCATTGCAACATTTACAACATCAGGAAAGTGGTAACGATTCAAATACTGTACAATTAAATTGCCAAATAAAACATGTATCTGTCCTGGGGTGGGAGATTATCTACTAGTTGACAATAATGCTTATAAGGTTTTTTCTTAATGATGAAAATATTAGCATTATTCTATTAATGTTAAATTTCAGAATGTAAATGTGTATGCCTATGATGATCTAAATGGGTGGTCTTTTCCTTCCCCTCTTAGCTTCTTCCACTCCCTTTTTTTTTCCTTAGCAGGAGACTATTACAATGAATAATTTCCATGCAATTTATTTTTTTAAAAAAGGATCAAAAAGGGAACTGTATTGATTGGATTGGAGGGAAGGGTGCCGATCTTCCTGAGTTTCATAATTCCCAGAGACCCCAAATCAGGTGAAGGTAGTAATCCCAAAGATGAGGGAGTGCCAAAGTCCACACTTCCCTGAACATTTCTGAAATATACCGGTGACCTTAGTCTTGCAAGGCAGTGCTTGCTGCGGAGATAGGAAACAAAGCCAAAGGCCCACCCAAGGCAGGGATTCTAACAGGAGACCTTCATTAAGATGAGATTCCCAAAGTCTAAACCTTCAGTGGAAGGATGAAAGTCAAATAAATCCCGCACTGAAGGCAGTTTCTATCTTGACCTGGGCCAGGAAGAAAGAAATCTTCTCTAAGAATTCGAAATCATGAACCTCCATTTACATGGAATTATAGTAAGATATTTAATCGCTAGTGCTAGGTAAAAACTTCAGGCTTGGGGCACCTGTGTGGCTCAGTTGGTTAAACGTCTGACTCTTGGTTTCAGCTCAGGTCATGATCTCAGGGTCCTGGGATTGAGCCCCAAGTCAGACTCTATGTTCAGCTCAGAGTCTGCTGGAGATGATCTCCCTATCCCTCTCTGCTCCTCCCCTGCTCTCTCTCTCTCTCTCTCTAAAATAAATAAATAAAATATTTAGAGAAACAGAACAAAAAATCCTCAGGCTTTTCATTCAAAAGGATCTATTCTTGATGTCCCCCAAAGAGCTGACTTAAACATATTCACAGTCTCGGTGAAGGGGTGCAGAGTCTCTCAAAGAAGCTAAGGACCCAAGAACACAGACACTCCAGTGTGCTCGTAATCTCTTTCTTCCTCTCTCCGGTCAACCTCCCTCCCTCTCCCTTCTTCCTTCCCTCTTTCTCTCTCTTTCTCTCTCTCTCTCACAAGCACATACACACATCATAAAAACAAACAAACAAACAAACAAACAAACACCACCACAACAAAGCACCATGAGAAACAGTGGAAATAACAAATAAGAATAAACAGACTTATAAAGATTTCAGGGACACCTGGGTGGCTCAGTCAGTTCAGCATCTGCCTTCAGCTCCGGTCATGATCCCAGGGTCCTGGGATCTAGCCCAGCTTTGGGCTCCCTGCTCACTGGGGAGCCTGTTTCTCCCTCTCCTCCCCACTTGTGTGCCCTCTCTCACTATCTCTGTCTCTCTCTCAAATAAATAAATAAAAATCTTAAAAAAAAAAAGAAAGAAAGAAAAGATTTCAGGTCTCAGAATTATGACACACAGAATTTTTAAAAAACATGTTTTATTTAAAAAGAAATAAAGTAAATGCTTAAAAATATAAGAACAAGAGACTATAAACATGACAAAGCAGACCTCAAACATTTAAATAGAACTTTTAGTAATCAAAACTGCAGTCATTAAATTTTATAAGCAAAATAAATGCACTAGGCAAAAGATTAAAAGCTAAAGAAGGAGTTAATGAATTGGAAAATAGTATGCAAAAAAAAAAAAAAATCCCAGTATTCAACACAGGAAGACAAAGAAAAGATGAAAGAGAGAAAAAAGTGGGGCGCCTGGGGGACTCAGTCAGTGGAGTGTCCTGCTCTTGGTTTTGGTTCAGGTCATGATCTCAGGGACCAAGGATCAAGCCCCACATCAGGGTCTGTGTTTAGCATGGGATCTGCTTGTCCCTCCCCTTCTGTTCCTCCCCCATGCGCTCTGTCTCTCAAATAAGTAAGTAAGTAAATAAATAAATAAAATCTTTAAAAAAAAGAACAAAGTATGAAGATCTAGAATATTCTTAATCAGCAGCAGAAGATAAGAGAAACAAAACCATTTTCAGTTAGATGATGGCTGAAAGCATTTAAGAACTATTGCAAACATAAACTTCAGACCCCAAAGCCCAATAAACTCAAACTAGATAAATAAAAATAAACTCACCCCAGAGACACCCTAGTGAGTACTCTGGCAGGTAAGCTGAAACAGGGAGACATTAACTACCCTCCTGAGACAGTGATAATGTGATAGTGTAATAAGTGGCTTCTTGGCAGCATCATTTAAGGCCAGCAGTTGATGGACACGATAACGGCCATCCAAAAAGCTCAAGGAATTTACCAGTCAACTTCAAATTCCACCCTGAGCCAAAGGTCTTTCTTAAACAGAAGTGAAACAAAAGCATTTTAAACACATAATAACAGAATTTTTCACCAACATCCTTTCACCAGTGACATTTTAAAGGTTGTCCTTCAAGAAAAGTAAAATGATCCCAGACGGAAGGTCAGAGTTACAAGAGGGAATGGTGAGGAGAGAAATCAATAAAGATCCAGGTGAGTAGAAATAACCATCGACCCTATACAACAATAGTGATAGAGCCTAAATGTTGGTATTGGAAAAAAATGAAATACAAATAATTTTCTGAATGAAAATAACATCTAAATTGGGGGAGAAAAAGTTCTTTGAAAACAATAATAATTGAACAAACTCCTAAAATAAATGACTAGCAATGAAAGAAAGAAGTTATAAATAACCAGTCATAAGAGTGATAAGGAGCATATTACCACAGAAGTAGCAGACATCAGCGGGGAAAAAACAAGATATCATGGACACTTTTATTCTGATAAATGTGGAGACTAAAGTAAAATAAATATGTAGGGCACCTGGGTGGTTCAGTTGGTTAAACGTCTGCCTTCAGCTCAGGTCATGACCTCAGGGTCCTGGGATCGAGCTCCACAAGGGGCTCCCTGCTCAGCGGTGAGTCTGCTTCTCCCTCTCCCTCTGTGCTGTCTCTGACTCTCTCAAATAAGTAAATAAAAATCTTTAAAAAAAGAAAAACAAAACAACAAAAAAATAACAAATTAAATAAAATAAATATATCTCTAAAACCAACTAAGGAAAAAACATAAAACCTGAGTGTTCTTTTAATCATTGGGAAATTAACCAACTTGTGCTAATGTCAAGTTTTCTGATTTTGAGAATTGTACTGTGGTCACATAAGAGAATGCCCTTTTTAAGAAATGCAGTTCTTTCTAGGTAAAGGGGCATAATGTTTGCAACTTTCTTTTACATGATTTAAAATAAATAGTAATATGTAGAGATAGATGGTTGGATGGAAGGGGGGAGGGAGGGAGAAGTGTAAGGTGATGAAGCAAATATGCTAAAATATTAAGATCTGATGAATCTGGGTGAAAGGTATATGAAAGTTTAGTGTACTATTTTCACAATTTTTCTGTATGTCTGAAATTATTTCAAGATAAAGATATAAATTAAAAAAGGGTTAACTGACTCAGTATTTAATCTCACCCCTTGAGACATCAGGTTTGGAAGCCTCATGGGTGTGTTTTATCAAACAGTTAAGGAATGAATTAATTTAAACTATAAAAGCTCCTTCAGAGAACAGAAAACACTCTTAAAAGTTTTATGAAGCTAACATATGTTTAACAGTTTAACTAGAAAAGCCAATGTTGTTAGTAAAAGCAAATACAGAAATAGAAAAAAAAATATTCATGACAAGGTTGGGTTTATTTCAGGAACGCAAGGTTGGTTTAACATTAAAAAATTAACCAGTGTATCTTAATGTATAAAAAATGTTAAATTCAATTCACTATCCATTCATTAATTTAAAAATATAAGATATTTTGTCAAATGAAGCATAGAAAGTATCTTCCTATACCTTAAAATAAAACACAGCAAGTATAAAATTAAATAGTGAATGTGAGTATTACTTTGAAGGTTGGGAAGAAAATAAAGTCGTTTTTTAGCTAAAAATATATCTAATCAATATTGTCTTTTAAATCCTAGGTACCACAGTAAATCAGGAATTAGAAATGAAAGGCACAGGGACTGAAACAGAAGAATAAAACTGTCATCAATTTACAAATAATATAATTATGTATAAAAAAATGGCCATGGTAGTTTAGAATTTGGCAAATTGGGAATTTAGTAGGGTTACTGAATATAAAATAAAAATATAGGAGTCAAGTGCATTTCTCTACACATGACACAACCAGTTAAAACGTGTAATAAGAAATCATGTATAATAGAAAAAGTGAAAGCACCCAGGAAAAAATTTAACAAAATTTTATAAGCTCTTTATCAAGAAAATCACAAAACTTTATTGAAATGGATGGAAATATGTTTATTTGGACTATAGTTAAATCAGTGGGACATTGGATAGGATAATTCTGTATACTATGAAGCTCGTATACCCATACAAAAAAACCCATGTGATTGTTTGTAGGTTAACAAGTTCAGTACAACTGCACTGCAAACCAGTTTACCATCTATTTACGCAACCCTTTATATATCATATAAAGCACACAGAATGTATTCCTCTATCATTTACTCTCTTCCTCTCTATTATTATGAAGAGTCATCCATGTGGCTGCCCACAGCTATAGGTTATTTTCATTGCTGCGTGATATTCCATGGCAAGCTTCTACCACCATTTATTTATCCACACATTTGAGTTACTTCCCAGGTTTTAGTATTATGAACAATGCTACTTGAATATTCTTATAAATGTCTCCTGGTGTATATGTGAGTTTCTTTAGGATACGGCCCTGGGAGTGGAATTGCTAAGTCTATAAGAGAGGCATATGGACAATAATATTAGGTAAAGCCGCACTGTTTATGCACTGGGAACTGTTCTAAGTGCTATTCGTAAATACCAATGAAGAGAATAGATAAGCTCCTTGCTCACATTCTAGTGAGGGAAGCCAGAACTACTTGAATAAGTACATTTAAAAAAATAAGCAAATGAGAAAATATGAGAAGGTGATGATAATTATCATGATACGAGGGACTGACTCAAGCTGCTTCAGAGTGGGCCAGCCTCTGAGCACGTCTCTGAAGAAGACACGTGGAAACTGACACGTGAATCATCAAAGGGAAGAACCTCATGAGGCGTCTAGAGGAAGATTATCCCATGAAGAGAGGACAGTTGGCATCAAGGGGATAAGAAAGAAGGGACCTTGGAGTGTCTAAGACAAAGAAAGGCCATGTTGTCTGAGTCTCTGAAAGCGAGTGAAATGTTATGGGCAAAGTAGTTGGAAGGTAAGACAATCTGAACAGTGTTGAGCTCTAAAGGTCATTGTAAGGATTTGAAGTTTATTTTCAATTGGAAGCCAATGAAGGATTCCAAGTAGGGAAATGGTGTGAATTTATATATATATATATAGAATTTATATATATAATTATTATATATAATATATATATTATTATATATAATATATATATAAATTATCTATATCTATATACATACATAAATTTAAAATATAAAATATATATATATATGTTAAAAATGTCTCTTTGATCATTGCCGTGGTCGAAGGGGAATCACTAAAGTGTACGAGCAGGTAAGCAGCAGACCGTTCAGGCTGGAAGATTATGGCTTCGTCTGGGGTGGAGGGTGGAGTAGATGGCTCAGTAGACAGACTCTAGTCCAAAAGATCCGCTGACCAATTAAACAGGGAGTGGAAATGATGATGCAAATGAAGCAAAGATGATTTCCAGAATTTGAGATAAAGTAGGGGTGTGGTGGCGCCAACAGAAGAGATGGGAGAGTCGAGGGCAAGAGTTGGTTGGGAAAAGCTAGAGTTCTGTTTTGTATTTGTAAGGTTTGACATACCCACCCGAACTCCTCTCTCACAGGACAAGAACTAAGAACCTTAACATGTGGAGTCTTACAGTCTACGGGCTTTGAAGTCAGTTGGACACACATGTAACGGCTGATTTTTGTCCCCTAATTGCACTCTACCCTTGGAGACGACACTTCGCCTTTCTGAGCCTTTTCCTGGTTTTGCTTTTCTCGTGCACAAAGGTTATGGTAAGAAATGAATGTGATGGTGTATTTTACATTCTTGGCACATCGCGGGTACTTAAATAATCATGAGTTCCTTCTCTCCCCAGTGTTTACAGTGAGAAAATTGAAGCTCAGAGAAGGAATGGCATCATTTGTGGCTGTACAGTAGGCGTAGACATAAAGGAAACATCTATTCTACTAACTCCAATTCCAGTGGGTTTTTTTAAGCTCTCCTGCATATCCTAAGTCTCCAAGCAGGTAGATGATGACGGGGGACAAATTTTGCTATTCTCTGAGCAGTGGCACATGCAATGAGGGGTGAACATTCTTGTACCCGAATGATGCCTATGTGGGAAGGAGCAAGAAGGAAAATCAGGCATTGAAATAAGCAAGGAGGGTATGGGGGTCAGAGCCCAGTTATCTCCAGTAGGTCAAGTTCAACAGCGTATGGCAACCTTTGTTTTAAGAATCTAGCTCCACTCAGCAGAGCCAAGTGCTTGCCCTCTTTTTTTGTACGTTATCAATGAGATGAATTTCATATTACATTGTTCTGGGGTAGACAAAAAAATAGGCTTTGTTTACTTTTATTCTCATACTCAATTGAAGGCCAAGTTAAAGGTAAATGCAAAAGATAGAGGGGAAAAGTGAATGTGCAGTAAAGACAAAACGTAGTAGAGACAAATTGGACACATTTTATGGAATGAGCTTTTAAAGCGTTTTAAAAATTCATTTCAAAATGTATCTCTGATTTCAGATGCTACCCTGTTTCGGATTGGTAAGCTTTATGTGTGTCTTTTTTTTTTTTTTTTTTTTTTTTTTGCTTTTCCTTTCCCCTCCCTGCCTTCAGCCCTCCTTCCTCTCTTTCCCCATTCTTTCCTCCCTCCATCCTTATCTCCTTCCCTTCTTCCCTCCCTTGTCCCACCATCTCTCTCTCTCCCCCACGACAGATGCTGTTATCAATCCAGTGTTCTAACAATGACATTTCAAAGAGAAAGGTGACTGACTACTCCTTGAAAATTTGTTTTACTGTCTCCCTTATGACACTTTGGAGATAAAGTTTTGCCTTTAATACCTGAAAATACAAAACCGGCGCGCCAGGAAAATGTGCTCTTGTAAGGCATGGCATATATATGGTTTGCCTGATGGAATGACAAATGTTAATCTGGGTTCATATTCCAGTTTAATCTTTCCCTTGCTGCATCATCTTGGAAAAGCCACTTTGAGTCTGTTACAGAAATGGACCAAAGACAGCCCCTATGTATTACCCTAAAAGTGGCCCCTGTGTCATTTCCTTCTTCAGGCGAGCCAGGACCATTAGCCTAAAGCCAGCCGACTTCAGACTCAGATTCTTACACATTCACTTTTTAAAGAAAATAAAGTCCAAATAAACTTATTTTTTAGCCATTTAGAGCCTATGTACTGTATATGCCCCCACAAAACTGCCTTCAACGTCTGCTAACTATAGATAAGACAAATGTCATAGCTAGACCACAACTGGTACTTCCCCTAGGCGCTCTTGACTCAGACATTCCTCACTTGTTGTGAAGAGACAAGAGACATCACCTAGACATGTAAATTCCCTCTCTGCTTCCCTCTTCTTCCTCCTCCTCTGCACCCCATCGTCTCTAGGTGGTAGCTTTGTGCTGTTGTCTCTGGAAGGTATCTTTCTGGGAGGGACTGTTCTCGTACAGTTCAGCGCAAGAAACCTGTGTTACTGCCATTTGTGGCTGTTTGTTCCTTGATTAACCTTAAAATTCTAGAACTTACCAGAATCTCCTTTATAGAATGAGGAAATATTGTTTACCCAGCAGGGTCATTTGGAAAGAGCCTGGTATCACACCTGGAGTTTATTTGGAGGTCATTAAATGTGATGCCATTCTCTTTGTAATGGATCCATATAGGGTGCCCTGTGCACCAGAGAAAAGAAAGAGGAGAGGTAGTAACAATTATTCTGCCATTTACTTAAACATTTGAGCATGCCCTGTTTGAGGCTGGTGGAATGGAGGTACAGGGGCGAACTGAGCAGTTTGGATTATTTGGCTCTTTCAAACGGATTGATCGGAATCTGCCAAATATCCACGTAGAACTTTTAGAACTCAACCTTGAAGAGGCTGGCTCTGATTCAGTGGCATTTAGTTGTACCCTTGACTGCACGGGCTGTGGCAGGTGCAGGACAGAACATGATGGGAACAGACAGGATAAGTCAGTATTCAGAATACCATGTTCTCAAAGCATACATGACCTCAGCCAAGTGACCAAAAATGTTTCTGTCTCAAAGTACACCAAAATACTGGAGCCAAAATTTTGTAATTGCAAACACCTAATTTTTGTGGCTCACTCAAGTCAACGGCTCACTTACTCTTTGAAGCCATTCTTAACTTCCTGTCTGACCACAGAAATAGTGGTCACATTCTCTATCACAGTGCTGACGTAACCAGTGAGGGTTTTTATTGGACCCTTGACTTAATAGGTGGTCTGAATGTATGGATACTTGGTGCTCCGTGCCCAAGTGCTTCATCTCCACTGGTATCCAGTAACATGTCAGGAGTTAAGCCTTTTTGAACTCCAATTTCTCCTCCCCCCCCCAAAAAAAGCAATAAAGTACCTATAACAAAATATTTGGGACAAAAGAATAAATCAAAATATTCAAAGAAAGAGATATACTGAAACATAAAATGGGCAATGGAGCAGGACCTTGTAGGGAGGGACTACAGGCAACGAGGCAGTTTTGGCACCTGGGAAAGGACAGAGGGAAGGAAGAGAGGTTGGGTAGGAGGACACTCAGATGGCAGGGTAGCCCTGAGAAAGTCTTGTCTAGGGGGAAGGGAGCCACTGAGCAAAGATCACCTATTAGAAGAGTCCCATTTGGGGCCAGAATTGTCTACAATAGAAGTCCTGCCGTGCACCGTCATGAGCTAGGAGTTACCTGTGAGAGGTAAGCTTCGCTATGAATTCAGCAATGGATCCTGAAGTTGTGGCACCTAGTAAAGGCTGTCAGCTCACTAGATTCCTTGCCATGGGTCTTCTCGTCAAGGAGGAGTTGAGCTGTATAGGCAGTGTCGGCCACTTGTACAGATCCACTTCTCCATCCATGTGTGTGGAACAGCAGGATTTGGGCCCAAGGAGTACAAAGATCCCAAGCAACCACCATAGCTTGTAGTTCAATGACAGCCATGCTCTGCTCCTTAGAAAAAGAGTACCTCTTCTGGGGACTCTGCAGGAAGTCTGTGAGCACGCAAAGTCCCCCATTGAATTTCTAGGGTAATGCTATGTGGGACCATTCTTGCTTCTATCTCTTGGTTCCTGAGCCCAAATTCCCTTATGATTAGAAATACAACTTACAGAGGTTTCTGCTTTATGCCAGTACGGTATTCTAAATAATGGAACCCCAAGTTTCCAGAGAATTATCTTCAGGAAGGTGCCAGAAATGTCTTCGCTAAGCCATCCTAACATTCTATTATGACAATTGCTTTTCCTTCTAGATTTCCAGCTGGGAGATCATTAACTGTTGCCCAGAAATCTGTATATATTCTCACCTCAGGCCATGTCTCCTTGCATCCAAACAAGTTAATCAGGTTCAGTATTTCTGTCCATTGGGAAACATTTCCTTCTCTCTTGTCCTCCAGTGACATACCTTAGTGTAATCACCATCTGCTTTTGATTGTCATGAACACCCCAGGCTGACTTATATGTCAACCAAGCTTGGGCATTTTCCTCCTCTCTCAGGTAGTTATATGCTACCTTCCCTCTCACACACACAACCATAAGTCTGAATGGGGGGAGAGTAATGGTGTCACTGTGCTGTGTAACAATGGGTCTGGGCCATTTGGCCATGCAACTGTTGGCTGCCATTTGATCTTGGTCTTAACCCTGACATATCATTTTCATTTTACAATGGATTGATACTAAATCCCATAGTCATGGCTTGTGCAACTTTCTACTGGCAAGCCAGAAAGAACCGTCTCCTCATAGGTAACTGGAATGTACGGTTACTCACGCCCCACACTCAAGTGCTCCATCTCTGCTGGTGACCAGTAACATGTCAGGCATTAATTTTCGATTGTATTGGAATTCTCTCCGGCAGATGACATGTCCTTGCCCTAGATGTTTAGGGTTTGATTCTCCCGCTGTGGCTTCCCATACTCCATACGGCATCTTTTCCCACCATCACCACCTCCAACACTCTAGCCGCAAAGCTGCTTTTGTCACTGACCAGACCTACCACAGAGACCTTGTCTGCTTCAGGCTCACGCAAAGCCAGCAGTTTTCCATGGTGTCCAATGCACAGGGCAAAGAAGCTTTCCTACATGTGTTCTCTCGGCCTTTTTGCCAGCCTTTCCCCTGGATGCTAAATCCGTAATATAGGGATTACTCCACTACCTAGTACGTCAGCCCCGATTATACACTCAGGGAACTGGGGCATTACCATCAAGAGGGGTCACAGACCCAGTCAATCCACTCTAAACTGGATTTTAGCTCTGACTTTACTTATTATCTGGCTCCCATATACTTGCGTTCCAACTGGGAGTCCATGATGTGCTTCCAGTCTCCAGGTGTCAATGTCATCTCCAACTTTATGTCCTCTCTAGATGTCAAAAAGGTGGGGGTTCCCCTTCCCCAGCCTAAATTAATGACCACAGATTCATTTTCGGAAGGACTAGGGGCAGCTCTGCTCTTTCCGCTGTGCTATTGCAGACTCCTTCCTCCAAAGTCAGTGAGTTCCAGACCTAAAAATTGCTTTGGGTCCAGACACTGAACAAGCACCCATGACATTTTTATTTCTTTATTGGAGCTGCTGTCCACAGTTCATGTGCCTTCATTCTCGTCTTCTTCTGAGAGTAGATGGAAGGTATTTCCTTCATTCTTAATCTCTCTATTTTGACCCTAATGACACAGTGGTCTAAGCTGAGTCCAAACCTGCCTCTGGGTCAGTTCCTTCTCTCCACACTCCCGGGTTGTAATGGAAACTGCAGCCCTCCCAACCCCCGGCTGCTGGAGGTTAAGTGCTGCCACCTGGCCTCTATTATTGCAGGGCTCCATGATCCCCACGAATATTGATGAGCCCAGCTCTGTGATGACCCTTTGGCTCTCTGTCTTGCCCTTTAGAGGAGAGTCACCATGGAAATTCTTAGAAATACCACTGCCTCTTCCACAAGCATGGTCTGGGTGGCCCTGGTGAATGGGACTGAATGGGCTCTCCATGGAGTATGCTCTTCTGGTCGATCTTCCAGCTTCATGTGACACAGTCACTCCACTGTGCCCAATTTTCTCAGCCTCTTTATTCTTTCCTCTGCTGTTAGTCACAGCAATTCAGGGAATTTTACTTTATTCAGCATGGGGCATCACTTTCTCCAGGCTTCTGAGATCCAGCCTAACAGTGAGTCTGCCCTATTCTAGTACTAGAGGGTCTTATCAAAGTGCTAAATCTCTTGTCATGAAAAACGTCTTCTAGTCGGTGAGTTATTGCTTGCCCAGCCTTATGTTCCAATCTGCTTGATCAAACACTCTTAAAATCCAATTCCAAGGATACCCTCCTGGCTCCTGCCAGCGCATGTTAGGTGATGCTTGTGGCTCCTTTAGGGGATAGTATTTTATTTCTAGCAAGCCCAACAAATCCCTAGCCAGACCTAATATGGTGAGATTTATCCATAGTTATTGGTCAGCCATCCAAAAGAGCAGACACATGTGGCTCTAGGGGGGAGAACTTATTGCTTTGTCGGGGAAAGTCCCAACAGCATCTTCCTGCACAGGGGAAGTGTTTGCTCTTACTAAGGAGGGCCGTGCCAGCTCTTAATGCTCTGGTGGACCAGGTGAGTCTGTAGAACTGAAATCCGTAGTGGTATCTAAGGATTTCAAATGTCCCCATTTCATTGTACAGGGCTCCAGGTTTTCCTAACCAGGGCTTTTATTTCAGCAAAACGGATTTGTTTTGCCTGAGTGTTTTTGTCTGGACTATTCTACTATGACTATTAAATCTAGCATTTTCTCCTCTGCTGTGTCTGCTCTTGGACCCAAGAACACCCGAGATCTACCCTCTTAGAAAATTTCAAGTATGCAGTACAATATTGTCAAATATAGTCACATTGCCTTATACCAGTTCTCCAGAATTTATTCATCTTAAGTAACTGATACTTTGCACCTCTTTTTTTTTTTTTTAGACTTATTTACTTTAGAGAGATTGAGAAAGAGAGAGAACAAGGGAAGGGTCAGAGGAAGAGAGTATCCAAGCAGACTCTCACCGAGCAGGAAGCCTGACATGGGGCTGGATCTCACAACCCTTGAGATCAGGATCTGAGATGAAACCAAGAGTCAGACATTTAACCGACTGAGCCACCCAGGCACCCCTACTTTGTACCTATTGATCAACATTCTTCATTACCTCTTCCCCCAGCCCCTAGTAACAACCATTCTTTCTCTGTTCTTATGAGTTTGATTATTTTAGGTTCCACATATAAGTGAGATCATATAATATTTACCTGTCTGTGTCTGGGTTATTTCACTCAACATAATATTCTCTAGGTCCATCTGTGTTGTCACAGATGGCAGGATTTCCTTCTTTTTTAAGGCTGAGCAGTATTCTATGTATATATGTCTTATACATACACATGTATGTCATATATACGTATATCACATTTGAACAAGTAATTGTTAAACAAAGAGGAACCAGAACTTAGATATTTGGAAAATTCTCAGCCTGTCCACATTGCAGAGAATACCAAGGCCAAGTAAGTATTTGAGCGTGAACCACAACAAAATCAGCAGCCCCAGAAGGAACCCTGCCAGTTTGAACTTCAGGGGATAGAGATGGGATAAAATTAAGGAAGATTGTCAGACTTCCTAGATCCTACAGAACCAGACCATAGAGCTATTCAGCTGTGAACATGTGCTATTCTTCAAGACAAGGGAAGAATGGCCTTGAATGCGATTCAGAGATCACTGGGGCCACTGACTTGTTTCTAACAGCCCAGAGGGTCTCCGATTAAAGACAGAGAGATACAATCCCTTCCCAGTAGAGCTGTGGCATGGGTGGGTCCCCACTGAGAGCACTGTGTGGGCAGTGGCCTGCTGACATTACCACCCCAGTGGGCCTGGAGAGCAGAGCATCAAACCAAAGAGGGTTATTCTCAAGTCTTAAGGTCCAGTGGAATTTGTCATGCTAGGATTTGGATTTACTTGGGACCTGTAACTCTTTCCTTCTTTCCTATTCATCCCTTTAGGAATGGGAATGTCTATCCCATGAATGTTCTACCACTGTGTTTTGTAAGCACATAACTTGTCTGGTTTCCCAGTTTTGAAGCTGGAAAGAGACTATCTGTAATGCACGCACCACTCAGAAATGGGTCCTTTTGTCTAGCTAAGCAGTGAGCAATCCGGTCCCCAAACCTACCTTTCCAAACCACTCCCATCTCACCACCTACCTTTCCAAACCACTCCCAAGTACCAGCAGTTCAGGGGACAGAATTAAATACACAAGACCTCCCTTGGGGAAATGTCCTCTAGGGACAAAGGAAGGATGGGGCAGGAGATGCAGAGAGAACCTTCAGATAGCCGTGTGGGTATGGCACCTGTGAATGGACAGAGAGAGAAAGAGGGGGTCCAAAGTGCAGCATTGAAAGTATCTTCTCTAGGCTAATGGAAATTCTTAGAAAAAGGATTGCCTGGAGGGGGTGGTCTCACGTTGGGCAGAAGTAGCCTAGCTCCAGGCCCAGCCATGCTCAGTCCTCAGCTGGGAACAGCCTGGAGAAAGCCTGGCTGGGGTGAAGATCTCCACCAAAGCGGCAGGAGATTCTCTGCAGCTTCACCCCCAGTGCTCTGCCTCGCACAGCGAGATCGAGCCTGTGCTTCCATAGGCTCAGCACTTCCACAATATTCACACTTTTTCAACTTTACTTGAACTTGAAACCTCCCTTGACACAACTTGTTTCCCCTTTTCCTCATTAACATCTCCTACTTTACACACTGTTTCCAGGCTGGTAAATGAGAGTAGCATTCTGTTAGACCTGCAGGCAATAGGCAGAAGCCTTATTTACAGCTTCACAAATGATCCCAGGGACCATGTGTGCAGTGGGTGCATTTGTCAGTCTGCTATTAGTCCGTTCACACACACACACACACACACACACACACACATATTAACTCTAGGGAACACTGGGTTACAGAAAAAGTGCATCGCTTCACCAAAATCCCCTTGATCCAGGGAGCTCAGCTGATTTTCAGGCTTCAGAGTCAAGACAGATCTCAAGATTTGGGGCTTCCTAAGCACTTTTTTGGACAATACCTAATTATTTTTGGTCTCTAAATATGACATGATCAGAAAGGAGACAGTGAAATGCAATGCGTTGTGGTTCATTTGACTCTTAAAGGGACCTGTCGATCTGGTTGGGAAATCTTCTCAGGTAGTAATGGCCATTTATCAACCCATTTGTTTGCCAGATATATAGGTGGCAGGGGCTTTTCCAGTTTGTGTATTCTTGTTTCCCGTGAAACATACCTGGGAAATAAAATTCAAACAAATATCTTTTCTTGGAACTTTTTGTTCGCTGTCTTAATGATGGTGGCGATGCCCAGGAAGAGAAGAGAGTAAGCAGCATAAAGCCAATGCGTTTCCCCATAACACCCTCCTTTTGTGGAGCAGGACCTAATGTCTCATCTTACCACATGGAGAGCGTGTTTTGGCTAATGCTGGAGGGGGTGCTGTGGCTGCTACTCGCTGGCTGGGTGATGATCCATCCAGTGAGTTGTTCCTCCTGACTTTCCACATCCTCACCTGGGCAATGGGAAGACCGCGTTCAGCCATGCTTCCCACTGCCCCCTCACTGGAGGACGGAGGTTGCACACGTGTTCCCGGTGAGTGCTTGGAGGGGAGGCAGGCTCAGCTCAGTGAGTAGATGCGGGCGTAGAGCCAGGCAGCAAACAAGAGCAGAGGGCATCCACGAATCTGGGCCAGTCTCTCAACATTGGTTTCTTTTTTTCTTTTTTTTTTTTTTTTAAAGATTTTATTTATTTTATTCGACAGAGATAGAGACAGCCAGCGAGAGAGGGAACACAAGCAGGGGGAGTGGGAGAGGAAGAAGCAGGCTCATAGTGGAGGAGCCTGACGTGGGGCTCGATCCCGTAACGCCGGGATCACACCCTGAGCCGAAGGCAGACGCTTTAACCGCTGTGCCACCCTGTTGGGTTTCTGGTCAGCAAGAAGATAAGTCCCCAAATTAGAAGAAAGTATTTACGCTCATTTAGAGCAATGTGATAATGCCATGATAGCAGAGCACGTGATCCAAGGCCTCCTCTCACTTGTCTGGTATTTTATGGAAACAAATGGGGAGAAGAACAAAACAAAACAGGTTCTCTCTCGTAGATAGTTGGAGAAGCACTGCTTTACTACGGCTTGCTCAATCTCCCACTCCATGAGACTTTTAAATATTAGATAAACCTAAAATGTGTTTCCTTTTTAATATTTAAAAATACTTTCTTTTAAAAGCTTTCCCAAGCTTCAGCTCACTTGGACATGGCTGTCACGCAGCAGATGCAACACGACGGCCTCCCAGCGCTGGAGGCCCCCCCCCCCCCCCCCGCCCCGTTCCCACTGCTTCTGTACACGCAGGAGCTGAGCGCTGGGCGAGGCACAAAGGCACTGGCAGACCAACAGCTTGTCTATCTGCTCTTCCTTTCCGGGTTGAGTTCTGTTCTCCAGTGCCTTTCAGCTTTCTCCAGCTCCCAGGAAGGGCTCCTTCCCTTGCCCGCCGGATTCAGCCCCCCTTTGGTTGGTTTAGTCTAACCCTGGTGACACCCACGTAAAGAGTCTTGTCCCAGGTCTGTCCATCGCTGTTTTCTTGTTTTTGTTTTTAATCAAAGAAAGGATTGTGCTGAACCAGCGCTAATGCAAATCCTACCTGAAGGGCAGGTGATGGCTCAGAACAGAGCCTGAGGTGTGTCCGAGGAGAAATATGGGAAAAATCATGATTACTACAGCTCAGGACGGAGAAAAGAAAGATTTTTAAGAAAAAAAAAAGTACTGATCATGGAAAGTAGGTCAGGGCCCAAGTGAATATGCAGTCAGGGGGTGAGTCAGTAGCAAATCTTTCTGGAAAGAGACACATTTGGAGAAAGGAGGCTGGAGTCCATGAGTCTTCACAGGAAAGAGTTTGCTCAGGGCTCAGAGAGTATCAGAACCACACAGGGGTCTCTGTCCTCATTTCCATCTGAATTCACTTTGGGCATAGACATTCCTCACGTCTGGTATCTGGCGATAATCCTACAAATGCCCAGCTTCCATTTTGGTGTTCAGGAAAAAACACTAGGTTATCTGTCTCCTGCTCCTCATTGTATTTGTGTGAGGGCTGCTATTGCTAATCTAATGTCCCTTTGGCTATAAAACAAGAAGTCTGAGGAATAATTGTCCTTGACATGAGCATAGTATAGGCCACTTCATGTTTTTAAGATGGGGTGTGTCCAGTTACACATGACAGGTTATAAAGACATCGCAGCTGTTATGTTCTGAAATGGGCTCAACATCCATTAAGCTGTACCAAAGGCACACACAGTGAAAGACAACAGGGAAAAGGCGACGTGCAAAGGAGAAAGATGCAAAGTTACCCAGCCTCAATTCTGCTGCTGTCAGAAGCTCAGATTCTGTCAAGAGACGTAGCAAGGCTTGATTATGTGCACAAAATGAAAAGAGTTTTAGGCAAATATTTTCTGTACGTACCAGGTATTTTTATATAAGTTCTCAGAAAAACTACAGGAAAAATAGCTTTAACTCGGTGTGGCGTTTTCTTTTTGAATTTCCATCCATCCATCCATCCATCCATCCATCCATCCATCCCTCCATCCATCCATTCATCCATCTGTCCATCTGTCTATCTACCTGCCCATTCATCTATCCAAACACTGTCTACCTATCTCCTCGTCCATGTCTTTCCTTGTCACCATTGCCATAGACATTCCTCTTCTGTTACTCCTACATCTTCAGTCATCTAGGAAGGGAGAATGGGCAAAATATACTTAAGATTAATGTTAGTAAGTGAACCTAATTTCCATCTTGACATACTGTTTCCTCCTCTCCCTGTGAAGAAAACGTAACTAAAATCAATCCAGGATAAACAAGCATTTCTTTCTCAATCAACTTGGGGGTTTCTACCTACCCTTAATCATATCTCTGGGGTGCTTTTTACCTCAAACTTTAGGCCATTGGGCCATGCCAACCATGAATACAGGGGCCAACCATGAGTATATGTCCTTGTTTGCTACCATCTGCTCATTTTACCCATGTCCTTCCTGGTCCCGTGTCATTGGTCCGTAGTGTTTTTTTAACCCTCCCCTCCTGTCTCTGAGGGCACTCAATCAACTTGTTCTCTTTCATCTAACTCTGGCCTCCTTGCCAAGGATATGGGACATGTGAACATTTTCTCTTCTGACACTCTGCAACTAGAAAAATTTAAGAACACAGTTTAAACCCTCTTTTTGGCCACACGCCACCCCACGTACTGACTATACCTCTGCCAGGCTCTGCAAGGAAATTTTACTAGATTTGGTGCCAACGTTACCACCCATTTGTCGGTAATGAAACTTGTGGGCTTTGGTCATTAGATCCTAAAATCTCTTCCTATATTCTATATTTTGCAGTCCCACCATCTTTCCTCTCTCACAGGCCTAAAGGATAGAAGGAAGAATTGGGGCTCACATCTCTTTTAAGGACCTCACCCATTTCTAAGCTTTTGCTTCTTTGCATACTTTCCCTTTCCTGGCCATGGGAGCTTTATCAAATTTTGGATGATAATAGTAACTCCTTTTTATCAAATGTTTTTCTCAGTTTACTAGGGGCAATGTATATTTTATGTTCTGAGTCTTTTGGTATTTATGAAACCACAAAAATTATAAAAAACATTTGGGAATAAAACCTTGACTTTCAAAATTTATTTATGTTATGAGTTTCAAAAGACTATTTGGAAAATCAAAAACGAAGTACTGAATGTGTGTGTGAATACCCAGGAGTGCAATGTCAATGCAGACCTATAGGACTGGGCTGGGGGAGCCTTAATGACCATCTCAACGTAACATCCTACTAACCCTGGGCTTGGCACAACCTGCAGTCTCGCTTCATCTCCTGCAGCTGCCCATTACTTTTACTTCATGCTTCACCTTTTTCTAAGCACCCTTAGATCTGCTGAAACCTGCTACGTTCGTGTAAGATTCCATGACTTTGAACAAAACTCTGTCTCTCTGTCTCTGTCTCTCTCTCTTTTTTGTGAGGGCCTTGTCTACATGGAAATCTCCTATTCATTCTTTCAAAACCAGCTCAAGAGTTTCTCCCTTTGACATTTCTAAATTAAATCAAACACTCCCTTACCACCAAAGCTTCTGCAATCTGTTGTCATTTTCTTTGCTGACCTCCCTCTCTCTCCCCAACTAGACTGTGAGTATCTTGCATCTCTGTTATCCGTATGGCACATTGTACATAACAGGTACTCAGCAATTAGAGGAAGAAATGAAGGGGGAGAGAAAGGGGATTTCTGAGACAGGAAGAAGAATAAAGGGAGAAAAAATTTTGTTTTATACCTAGGTGAGTAAAGTACTGGTAAGTAATAAAAGCTAATATTTGCCTCTAACCTACCTTGTACTGGCCACACACTTCCCACTTCACAGCTGAGGAATCTAAGCTACAGAAAAGTTAAACAATTTTATTCAAGACTCTTCACCCAACAGATGGTGGAACTAGGGTAAGGATCCAAAGACAAGCGATCCGAAAACCAATATCCTTTCCCATGATGCTCTCCTGAAAAGTGGCTAAAGCTAAGGTTGCAGGAAATTATCTTAGCACCTGCCTTAGAGGCTGTTCTGGTGGCCTTTGCTCTTGCCCCTTTCCTTCATGAGCTCCCCTTGAACATCCGCCTGCCATTGGCCACATTCTCTTCCCTCAGTTAGAGCTCTGTTTATTTGCTATTTCCTTTTTGTAGACATTATAACATAAGATCTAGCATCAGAAACCCTGTTTGGACTTACGACCCTGCTATACCTTATCTTCTGTGAGTTATGTATTCTTCTGAAGCCTAGTTGTTCTCCAAATGTTGGTTGTCGTGAAGACCAAAGAGAGAACTTATAAAGTATTTCAAAAATGTCATTTTTATTACCATATTGCACTGAGACATTGCCTGTGGTGACTGTCCAGAGCCTCAGGCTTGTATATTCTGTATTTTTGTGTCTTCAAACTCTGGTCATTGCAACTGTAATGTATGGAATGCTTCAGTTCCTGGGAATACTAGGAGGGGTTCACAAGAATCAGGGATAGAGCTCTGTGGCACCATGATGGCTCAAGTAGAAGTGACGTTGACTGGAGGACATGCAAAAGGTGTTTTAGAACACCAAGCTTCACAATACTAAGTCCCACAGTTACTGTCCTCTCTGCCTGGGGAAGAGGCAGCACTATGGAAACTCAGTCTTTGACTTACAGGGAGACAGAATTTTAGTTTTTATTTTTTTCTAATGGATGAGAAAAGCCTGGACCTTATCTGTTCTGAGTCAAACAGGTCTGAAAGAGAAGGCAGGACTGGACTGACTGGGTGTTGCTCTTCCCCACTTCGGGCAATTTTTTGTGTCTGGAGTTTGAGATGGGATCTGAAAGCATTTTCCGTCGCAAATAATCGCAAAAGTGGTGAGTAAGTAGATCCCCTGAACATATGGATGTGGGATCTCTCTCTAAACAAGGAAACAACATCAATAGATACATGGATGAAGTTTTCTTTGTTCCTCTTGAGGCCAGGACTTGGACCAGTGGGTGGTTGACATGATCTGAGAATCAGATCATCTTAAGGAAGAACTCCAGTAATCAGGGTTAGCTCTCAGGTGAATGAACTGATGCAATTCTGAGGAGGGGCAAAGAGACACCACAGTTCTTGGAGTGCGTCATTTATCAGAAGGGCGTGTCTGGATGCCACTCAGATTATCTGGAAGGATCCGGGTTTCAGATGAGCCATACAGCCATTGACAAGCCCCTGTGTCGTGCAAAGAATCTTACTTAACTAATCTGACCTGTTTCCTCATCAATAACAGCTTCCAACTAAATTAAGTCTAAGTTTGCTTCCAGACCTAAATTCTAGAAACACAACCAATCAAATTGTTCTCTCTATTCTTTTCTATATCTCTTTTTTGTATAAATTCAAAAATCTTTTGAAAGTACATTACACTTTCTACTGTTTCATAGAGCCATGTGCACAAAAAAAAAAAAAAGAAAAAAAAAAAAAGCGTTCCTGAGGAAAACAAAGGGCCAAACCATAATCCCCCAAATAAAATACAATTGGCTTAAAATAGTAGGCTCAATAAAATCAGCCTGGTGCTAAATCACACTAAAAATAAAACAATAATTCTTCATGATAAACTATAACATCTAAGCCAGAATTATGCTTAAGGCTAGCTTATATTCTGATAGGAAAAATGAAAAATGGAAAAGCAATGGTACACCCTGAGATAAATTGGATAATATGGATACTTGAAATGATGAATATTCCCAGCATTTTCTTTTGTTTATTATGTCCTGAGAGTCCACAGTTGATTTCACGGATGATTATACATCCCTTTAAATATTGAAGAACCATTTAAAAGAAAAAAAAGAGCATTGTTTCCTAAGAAATGAGGTAAGGCTGATTATGCTCCGTTCAGTACAATAGATTTTATTCAATAAATTTCCAACACAGTAGGAAGAAAGAGATGCTTTTAGTGTACCCACATTAATAGCAGAAGATGTGTCTATTTTATAGGAAACATCCATTCTTCCTTGCAATGTTTCCAGTTGGTTTCCACAAAGTTAAAAGCAGTTTTGCTCACTGCAAAAAGCAATTGCTAGAGACTAGACAGCACTGGCCACCCACTTTTGCATTCCTGGAGAAAACAGCACAGCACACGCTGCTCCCTGGTAGGCTGTGAGACCAGCACTAATGCTGAGTAATTAACTGAGTTGTTAGTCCCCACTGAGGAGTCAGGAAGGTCTAGTGAATCAATTTCTTCTGGACTAATTTTCACGTGTGGCCACTTCCTTTGAATGAGTACCCATTGAACTACTAGGAATTCATCCTGGTGATTAGGAGCAAAGGTGAGATGCTAATACAGCCCCGGGGGTTCTCTAGAGGTTTTTGTGTTTCCCAGAAGAAGCTAATCTCAGGAGCGATGCTAAAGTGTGTGTGGGATGTTGTGTAACATTGTGACTCACAGTTTGTCTTTTATTCTTTTTAAATATAGTGCCGTCAACCATGGTCGCCGTGTTCTTCATTAAATCTCAGAACTTACTCACCTTAGACCTGATGGCTTGTATCCTTTTATCCATCTCTCCCTATTGCTCCCACTCCCCAGTCCCTGATAACCACTTTTCTACCTTTTGTTTCTATAAATTTGTCTTTTTTTTTTAGTTTGGTTTGGTTTTTTTTTTTAAAGATTTATTTATTTTATTTATTTATTCGACAGAGACAGAGAGACAGCCAGCGAGAGAGGGAACACAAGCAGGGGGAGTGGGAGAGGAAGAAGCAGGCTCATAGCGGAGGAGCCTGATGTGGGGCTCGATCCCACAACGCTGGGATCACGCCCTGAGCCGAAGGCAGACGCCTAACCGCTGTGCCACCCAGGCGCCCCTTGGTTTGGTTTTTATTCTACATGTGAAACGATGCAGTGTTTGTCTTTCTCTGACTTACTTCACTTAGTGTAATGCCTTCAAGGTCTATCCATGTTGTCAGGAATAGTAGGATGTCTCCTTCTTCTTTCTCAAAACTGAATAATATTCCATTATATACATATACACATCATATATATGTGTGTATATATGTGTGTGTGTATATATAATGATGGACACTTAGGTTGTTTCCATAACTTGGCTATTGTGAATAATGCTTCAATAAACATGGGAGTGCAGATATCTCTTGGATATCCTGTTTCCACTTCCTTTGGATATATATCCAGAAAAGTGATCGATAGATCATAGGGTAGTTCGATGTTTAGAGGAAACCCCAGTCCACAGTGGCTGCACCTGTTTACGCTCCCGTCAACAATGTACGGGGTTTCTTTGCTCCACATTCTCATCAACTCTTGTTATTTCTTGTGTCTTTGATGATGACCATTCTAACAGCTATGAAGTGATATCTCATTGTGATTTTAATTTGTCTTTTCCTGTTGATAAGTGATGTTGAGCCCCTTTTCATGTACCCGTTGGCCATTTATATCTTCTTGGAAACCTGTCTATTCAGATCCTCTGCCCATTTTTTTTAACCAGATTGTTTGGGGTTTTTTGCTATTGAGTTGTATGAGTTCTTTGTATAATTTGGATATTAACCCCTTATCAGATACGTAGTTTGCAAATATTTTCTCCCATTCAGTGGGTAGCCTTTTCATTTTGTTGATGATTTCTTTCTCTGTGCAGAAGCTTGCTAGTTTGATGTAATCCCACTTGTTCATTTTTGTTGTTGTTGCTTTTGCTTTTAGTGTCAAATCTTTCAGCCTTTTGTTACCAGCAACAGCAGAGTGAAAGGGAGGGGGGAATTAGCTTGCTCAGAATACCGCAAACCATTGAGCTAGCTGGGTTGACTTGGGCAACTCAAGTAATCCTTTGAGTGTATTTCTTTATTTGTAAAACAAGGACAACACTACTGAGGAGTTACGGCTCTGATTAAATGTGGGAAGAATAAATGGAACATCCTGGGAAAATCTTAAGAGTAGTTTCTCAAGAAATATGTATTGAAAATAATTAGACATAGGACATATGTTAGTAGTTTCAGAATGTGTGTCTAGTTGGAGAAAAGCAAGTAAAAGGCAAGAGGGAAGGGTGGAGGGAAAGGAAAGGTAAGACAGGTGAGAGAAGGGGAAAAAAGGGAAGGGAAGGGAAGGAGGAGAGGAAATCCCAGCATTTCTTGGATGCTGCTGTCTCTGGACACGCCACATAAGAGGCTGGTCTCACTTTAACCAAGAGACCATGTCTCATCTGACTTGTCCGCACCTATCAGCCATCACGAAAGCCTTGCACACAGAGTGTGTCTCTCATTCTTTGATGCCCCCCCAGCAGGCAGAAGAGTACCTGACCCAGAACAGTGCCTGATGTCTGTCTCTGCACACACTGCCTTAGTTAAGAGTCATGCCGGAGGAATGTGATCTCCACAAGGTAGGGGCAAGAAAGATGAGCTTGCATTCTTCTGTGCCATTTAGTAGCTTGGATCCCTGGGAAGGCTCTTAATCTTTGGAAACATTGCCCAAGTCAATGGTTAGTTGGAGCACCAGACAAAATAATGGATAGTTGAGCAGGGGTATGTAAGGTACTATCCAAGTTTGTTATGGTTTGAACGGTCCCCCTAAAAAGATATGCTGAAGTCCAAACCTCAATGCAGATGTTATTCGTTAAGATAAGGTCATACTGGAATTGGTGGGGGGGGGGGTCATCCGAGAGAAGTGGTATCCATATAAGAAGAGAGAAATTTAGACACAGACACCAACATGCAGACCCAGGGGAGAGCAGGTGAAGATGGAAGCAGTGAGCAGGGTGGTGGAGCTATAAGCCACAAGACCCATGAAGTGCAAAGAACCTGCAGAATCTAGGAAGAGAAGAGGAGGGATTCTACTCAGAGTCTCAAAGCACAGCTCTGGGAACACTCTGAACTTAAGAGTTTTGAGCAATTTTAAGACAATAAATTTCTGATGTTTTAAGCCACCTTGTTTGTGGCACTTCCTAGGTAGCCATGGGGAACAAATATGCTATTTTATTATTGCCTTATGTTTCCTCCTCCTCCTTCCCCAATTATATTCAGCTGTGTATTGAGCATTTTCAAACCAAGCATTATGCAAGTAAGTGGGAATAAAAAGGTAATAATAACTAACACTGATATGGTCCCAGATATGTGCCAGATACTGTTCTAAGTGATTTATTTAGAATATAGTACCATGAGATTAATACTGTTTTTATCTCCAATTTATAAATGAGGAAATTAAGTCATGGAGAGTTTAAGTATCTTGCCTAAAGTTACCTCAATAATCAGGATTTTAACCTAGGATTCTAGAGACATTGCACTTAACCAATCACTGTGTACACAGTCTCTCAAGATAAATTATACACAGTCCCTAACATCAAGGAACTCACTATATAGAAAAAGTCTGCCATGTTTGTAAATACTTGAAATTTAGAATTTTTTAGGGCAATGGCAGAAGTAAATATCATATATTGATACAACCCAGGGAAAGACATGGAATTATTGGGGTCCTGGAAGACTTCTTGGAAGAGGCGATAAATCAGAAAATTTCTAATTATATCAAGAAGATCAATAGGTGTTCCAAGCTAGAAACACTGGGCACGTGTGCTACTCATGAACAATCAGGATTTCAGCCTATAGGATATTCAAGAAGGGAGATGAAACTGAGCCTAATTTGGGCTTCATCTGTTTTCATCGGGGATCCATTTAACTGGCAATAGCAAGGTCAAGACTAAAGGGTGGCAAAGAAGGAGCACAGATTTTAAATTCAGAGACCGGGATTTGAACTATGGCAGCACATTTTGCTGTTATTTCCCAAGACTTGACTTCAGGGTGTGGCTACTGTCAGCCAGGCTTCATTCATCAGCTCATTCATTCATTCATTCACCTATTCAATACACCTGTATAGGAATTTACTCTTTGCCAAGTCCTCTTCTAAGTGATGCAGAAAGCAAGGAGGAAGCATTCAAGATCCCCCACTTTTTTGGTGCGTATATTTTTGAGTGATAGCCAATTATCAGGTAAGCAAATGTTACCACATCATAATTTTATCTAGTGATAGTTGAATGTGGACAATAAGAGCAAGAGACGGAGTGAAACGAAGAGTAGGAGATACTACTATTGATAGGCTAGAGAAGGCCTCTCTGCAGAGGTGGCATTCAAGTTGCAACCTAAAGAATGAGATCGGATCCTCCCTGCCAAGATTTGACACAAGATGATCCTATACATAGAAACAACAGGTGCAATGCCCTCAGAAATTAGTAAGCTTGGAATTTTCAAGAAATAAGAAGAAGGCTAGCATGCCATGAAAGAGAGTCATGACAGCAAACGAGGACACAGAGGGAGGCAATGTTCAAGGTCTGCTCTTGCCAGGAGTTTGTACTTCATGATGAAGCTGATGGTGAGTCATTGAGGGATTACAAAGAGGAGATGATTTGGTCAGCTTTGTATTTTCAAGAGCTCCCTGACTTGGGAACCCATTAGGTCAAGATAGGAGGTCTCCAATCATCCCTAAAGATTCCCAGCAATCAGGATTATGCATTGACTCTGTGCACTTGGCTCTTAGGAACTTGGGAAGCGTAGAGTAAATCTTTGTGGACTTGACTCATTCTTAAGTAGTAGTAGCTCTGAGTTTTGAGCCATTTTTATTATACTGAAGGTTCCTAGTTGTATGGAGCTGTGGGGGCAGAGGATGCGTGGCTGTGTGACAGAGAAGGGAGCAGTCACTTCCTGTCATTTACATGCTTCTCCCATTGCCTAAGCAGTATGTCTAGCTGAGCAATAGCACCTGTTCAGTTGTACGTGTTGTCTGTCTTACTTGCCCCTTGTCCCAGCACTGCAGTCAGTTAGTACCGATCAAGGACACCTACCTCACTATTGTCTTGGGATCCTATTTAAATACAGAAAGAATTAGGATATTCTGGCCTAAAGAGAGTATGCAGTTGGTCTGCTTCTAGTCCAACTGCTGTCCTGAGCCTCCTTTTGGGACCTGGGTTTCTGTTTTGTTCCTCGAATCTCTCATGTAGTCATGTGACTCCTATCTCGCTCACTGTCATTTTGGCCCTGTGTCTAAATTGTCATCACAGGTGGTGACTTCTAATATAAGAAATGGATAGCACTGTGGTGCCCAGTAAGGGGGCAGCAGACGTGATATCTTTTTTAATTCTAGCAGGAATAACAAAACTAGTATAAAGAATAATGTCAAAATGCATAACCATTTACCCATTCATCCATTCAATAAATATTATTTGAATATTACCATGTACCGAGAAGCCTGCTAAATACCACACCAGGCACTGGGGGAAAAATGAAAAATGCAGAAGTGATCCTTGGCCTCACAGAGCTTTGGGTCTAGTGGCAGGTGGTGGCGGTGAATGAGAAACCAGAAAGGGTATGGTAGAGAAGAATCAAATCAGAGGAATCAGGCAGAGAAATGAGAATGACTCCAAAGTGAACGATCCAAATTAATGACATCAAGAGACGGCGACTTGGTATGAAGAACGGAGAGTGGAGGTAGCTATAGAGGGGTCCTGATGTACCAATGGGCAGGAAGAGGTGCCATTTTACAGTGCCTCTGCTGGGGAACCCATCTGAAGGGGCCCTTAGAGCCCTGGAGTAGCCCCAGACACTCATCACCCCTGAAACTGATCTTGTTCTTCCAATTCTCCTACTACTAGAGTCCCTGCTGGGCTCCTCCCACTCCATGACCTGGGATCACCCACCTAACTTCCATATCATGCCTTCCTCTAACTGACTACAGAGTTTTCTGAGTCCTGGGCATTTGAAGCAAGATTCTTCCTGGCCTCTGGTCTCAGTTGTCTTAGTTGAGCAAGCCCCCCTCCCCCATTTCTTCATATTGGATCATGTTGGTGGCCAGCTACCAGGTAGGCTGCCTCCGGTGTGCTGTGGCTCCATGCCACGGTCCATGAATTCTGCCTTCCGACGGGCACGGATCATGTTTTTTCTGCCTGGTCTCTCCTCAGTGCTCACCTCCTCCTCAAGGTTGTGTTCACAGTCTCTGATCGTGGTCTTCCCTTTGTGACCCAGCCCCCAAGTGTTGCCCCAAACATGAACGAAGCTTCACTTCCCCATCATTTTGGTCATTACAGCTACAGAATTGTTCCTCCCCACTTGACTTAGAAAAAAAAAATGTCCCTCTAATTTTTTTTTTCTTTAAGCATTTTCTGAGTTGTCTTACATTTTTTTGCAGGGACCCTCTGGGTAGAAATCTTTAAGACAGGGATTTTAAGTGCTCTCCAGTCACCAGGAAAAAAACAAACAAAAACACTCGCCATCTATGTCCCACTCCCAAAGATGATTGACAAGTGTGGGGAGATTCTCAGATGGAAGATTAATTCATGTCAATTTGACTTCCAGTTAAGAATAATAATGATTAATGAGTACAATTCCCTCTTTGTCCTACCAAAGAAATCGCAGATAGCTAGGTTAGCTAGCTGGGGGCAGAGGGGCGCCATGAGCAGAAACGTGTCTATTTGCTCCGATAAAGCTTCATGATCCCGTACAGAGCTCGTAAGAGCTGATGATTTAGCAGCAGCAACCTTTCTCTCTGCTAAAACTGAAATCTGAAAGATGAATATTGGCCCTTGGGCCATGTATCGTTGAAAGATACTTCCTTTAAAGAGTAAAGAAATTATTCAAAAATGTAAACCAAACTCTGCTTTCCCAAGTGTTTACATAAATCAATATATATCAAATGGCAGGCTACTATATGAAAAAGGAATGTGTCTTGTTCTTGGAATATGTAGCCCCAGATGATATGTGTAAGCACGCCTTTACAGACCACTTTTTTGCTTATTCATCCAAGAGATGAAAATATTTATATTCGACAAGGAAAAAGAATATAATTGTTCAAAGCAGGAGATCACTACCTGTGAAAACACAAATGGATGCACGAGGAATTATTTGCATGATTTGGATTAGGAGTAAAAACTCAGACCTGAATTTGAAGAGTCCAGATACCTGAAGTAGAAGTGTCTTACTCCTGATATAGAATCGATCACCGACTATTCACTTTATGTATAAAAACCTCTCAAATCTATCCCCTATTTGCAACCCAGCTGTCAATTCCTGAGTTCAGGAATTCAAGTTCAGGAATTCAAGCCTTTCCTAGACCAGCAGGGATAAACAGTGATTTAATAGATGCAAAAAAATTCCCCCCAATTGTAAGGATTGTGACATTTTGTGGGTCACTAGTGACGTAGGATGGTCATCATTTTATTTTGCCAAATAAAGTTATTTTAAAGGTATACCATCCACTATTGCCAACATTTATAGAACAAATGTTAGAAACAAATTGGAAAAAAGAAGTTTAAAATGACAATTTCAAAATGTAGTGTTTTCAGTTGAATGCACTGATTTGCATTGCATAAAAAGAATTCTGCATTATCTTTTTTCTTCTTACCTCACCAGAGGTCTGGACAAACTTCCTCAAGGAGCTGCAGGGTCAAGCAAAGCCTCAGTGAGTCTTTCTAACCCCATTTCTCACTCTGGGTCCTTCTTGCCACTTCAGCCAAAATAATCTTCCTTAATAGGGAAAGCTCTAAGTTGCTTAAGATCCCCTGTGGCTCACCATTATCTTCAGAATGAAGTTTATATATATTTTTTCTTTTGTTTCTTTCCTAAGACAGACAAACCCGGTAGGTTCTGGAGTTCCGTCTTCCTGCGGGGTCACCTTCAGTCTCTTCCCAGCATGCACTGTGCATGGTCCCACAATGTCAGATTCACCCACCCCCTAAACAGGCATGCTTTGTCTCACCCTTTTACTTTTGCAAATCCTTTGCTCTCTGTCAATTCTCACATGACAAACCCTTCCCGAGTCTTCTAGTCTCAAATCCGGTGCACCCTTCTTTGCCCCGTGTCCCCGGGCTCCATTTTACTCATTCATTCAACAAAGGCTCATTGAGCCTCTGCTGTATGCCAGTCAGAGCAGAAAACACAACAGGTAAAACCCCTGCCCATATGGAACTTACATTTTTGCATCTTCTGTTCCCTAAGCTGCCACTACCTCTTGTGTACAATGCCATCATAGTATGAGACTGTGTGATTTGTCTTCGAAACCAAAACCCTTTGAGAGTAAACGGGATGCCATTCATACTTATTACAGGACAGCAGGTATTCTTGCCGAACTATCCATGGCAACCCGGGATGTTTGACAGCCCGACTACAGACTCTGCCACTGTTCGTTAGCATCTGGGACTTCCCCAAGATTCTGTGTGCGTAGCACCCAGCACACACCACGGACCTGGCTTGCAAGCAAAAACATCCTGAGTTGCTTAAAATGCTGATTCATTTAATAATGGATAAATGGATGAACAAATAACCACAACTCTCTAACTTTGGGTGTGTGGATGCCACTGTGTTCCCACAATAAATCAGCCAGTTTTAATCGGAACACTTTTATAGGTTATAAGTGAAAAAAGCACAACTCAAATGAAACTAGGAGAGAAAAATGAATATACTGGAAATCCAGGAGGGTTAGCTTCAGGTATGGCTAGATATAGGAGTTCACATAATGTGATCTGGCGCTCTCTCTCTCTCTCTCCATTTTCAGCCTCACTTCTCTCTGCTTGGCCTCATTCTGACCAAACCCATATGGAGTCAAGATGGCCCCCAGAAGCTATAGGCTTCTTGGATTGTTAAAGTTTATGATACCAGAGAGAGAGAGAGAGAATTTTTATGAAGAGTTCCAGCTGAAGTTCCAAGGAGGGCTTCGATTGGCCTGGTTGGATAACTTGTCTGTTCTTGAAATTGTACTTAAAAAAAGGCATTGCCTACTGTTTACACAGCACTTGTTTTATGTTAAGAATTGCCTTAAATCCTTGGCAGGGCATATCCCCTTTGCTTCTCACAGTAATCCTACATGCCAAACATTGTTGCTTGAATTTTAAAGAATTAGTGAGATTCTCTCAAGGTGGGAATAGAATGATTTTCAAAGGAAAGATTTTAAAGGAGGAAAAAAAAAAGTAGTTTCCCTCTGCCCCAAGAAATTGCTCAAATGCTACTTTGATCCAAATATTCTAGAAGGTGTTGATTAAACTAGAAATGTGTAAATCTCTTTACAATTAATTAGTGCAGGTACACACGGCCAAGCTTGCAGTCTTCCTCTTCTGTCTGGAAGGCCTGTCTACCCCCATAAAGAGGAGGTCCAGGGCTTGGAACCTGGGGTCAGAGCGCAGGGGTTTGAGCCCAGCTAAGCCATTTGCCCTCTGTGGGATCTTGATCGAAACAGTCAATCTCCTAAGCCTCAGTCCCCTCATCCATATAATGGAGATACTTCAAGGCTGCATGAACCCTAAATTAGGAGATAGAGAAAGTGCTCATCACAGTGCTGAGTCTAAGGGCTTGTGCAAAAACAAGCAATTGTTAGCTGTTCTTAGAGTCAGTTTGGGGAATGCACGACCTGTGGAATCAGACAGAGCCTGGTTTTCGGAGGAACACCTTGCTTGGCTTAATGCTCCACTCCCACCTTCCTGAAATTCTTAATAATTTTATCTTTGGACTTGTGCACTGTAAGTGAAGACCGAGGGCACAGTGCGGTGTGCCCACGTGCAGAGGAAATGAGAGCAGTACGTGTCCTCCATCCCTTGCCCAACATTCCACGAGCCCAGAATTCCAGTGGCTTCCAGTTGCGTGGGAGTTCAATGAGACTCAAAGCCAATATAAGGTAAATGTGCTGTGTCTTTGACTGAATAGGGTGCTGACAGCTAGGAATTATGCTTTGTGTTTGAACCAGAGCTTGCTTCAAACCGAAATAAGGCAATGTCATTCAAAGACACACAATAGACCAACAACCATAGCACAACCTCTCCCACTGTGTTCCTTCCCTGTATTGGCCAACAACTCAGGCTGAAAATGTGGACATAGAAGCGAAAGGAAGATGGGGTGATCCACAGCTTCTTCACCTTCCAGGCTTTCCCTACTCATCGGTGAGGCAGAGGGGAGAGTATTGGTTGGATGAGCATATAAAAAGAAGTGAAAGAGAACAGCTGAGCTAGCTTGGTGCCCCGTCCCCGCGGTGTGGTGAGAATGGGATACACACGTACACAGGGTACAGAAGAATTACTAAGAACACATTGTGCAATTGCAGTGTTTCTGAATATGAGTAAATGCTCTTATACATCCATTTAAGACTAGCATTGCACCGTATAAAAATGAATGGGAAAATTCATGCTAGTAATTTAGAGTTTTAATTTTTATTGACTCAGAATGTCATTCAATGCAAATAAAAACCCCATGACAACTGGAGAGAGGGACTGCAGAAAAAAGGAAAAACTTTAATTTAAACTTCTTTAATGGTATTTTTTCTTCTGTGTTTTGAACCAGGGATTCATATTTTCATTTTGCACTGGGTTCACAAATTATGTAGCCAATCCCGGCTGTGTTACATCATTTCATTTTGAGAATAAATCTAAGCCTGCCTAAATCCCACTGCCTCCAGGATGGCGGCCCGGATTACTTGGCCCAAATCCCTCTCTCTGTTTTTGCTAACCTGGTACCAATTTTCTCAAATTTCTTTTTTTAGTACAAGCCCTGGTGTGACTTGTATATAGTCCTGTCTCGTCAGTTCGACTGTGAACTCCCTGGGGCTGGGGATCTTGTTTTGTTCGCCTGTAGCCCCAGAGCTCTCATGTAGCTGTTACCCATGCAGCCATCAATTAAAACTTTCTGAATTGAATCATTGGCCTCTTTGGGAACTGCTCCATCTGATGTGAATTTCTCTGCAGGGGATCAACCTCGGTGTTGCACTTTGATTGCATTCAATCTAATGCCCCAGAAACATCAGGACATCACATTTCTCTTTCTCAGGAGAGATTTCCTCCACATTTCAATGTGGGCTTTTTGATCTCAGGCATTCAGGATGATATGCAGATTTCATTGGCCACCCTGAGGAGAGACCTCCTTTCCTGGGACAGCCAATGCATTGCACCCCCACCCCAAACCCCTGGCAGTTCTTCTCTGGCTTCTTGCTTTCTCCGAGCCAAGCTTTGGTCTGGTGAGTAGCCCAGCAGGCAACAGAGGGTTCTTTCTTTTTCTCTTAGCAGAAAGAGAGGAGCTGGCTGCTAAGAATAGAATGTGTGCTCTTGGGGCTGGGTCTCTAACCTGTTCCCTGCTGGAGGGGTCCTTGGAGTCAGAAGTGACTAGCATAAACATGGAGCAGATGAGGCTACCTGTCGTCCTTGGAGTAAACTCTGGAGTCCTCACTGCGACCTTGAGTTCACTACAATTCAGCCCCTGACCTGCCTCGCCACAGCCCCATACCAAACCCATGCTCTGCCCTGGTGGGTGTGAACATCTAAAGCCCCCTGCCCACTCTTCTGTACCAGCCCTGCCTTGCTCACATGGTCCCCTCGCTCTGAATGACCTAATTTCCCTTACCCACGCTCCACCCCACCCCCAACTCAGCTTATTCGCCCTTTGGTTAATTTCTCCTTTAAAGCCCACCTTAAACATAAAATATGGTTATTCATTTGGGAACATAAAAGAATGGTTTTCTCAAGCCCGTCCGAGAGGGAAAAAAATGTAGTAAGAAACCCAGTATGTCTATATATGTTGTGAAAGAATGACAATCACATAGAACGGAAGGAAACACAGGTGTGTGATCTTGTGACAGGGAAAGTCTTTCTAAGCATGATATTGAAGGCAGAAATCATAAAGTTAAAGTGCCATATATTTGAACATAGAAAACATTTAAATTTGTATATTAAAGCACAATATACAAAGTATAAAAACAGGAAAATCTAAATGATTTTCCTTCATACTTGGAAGGATGAATTTCCTCAATTTACACATTCTCTAACAACTCATTATAAGAAATACCCCACAGAACCAGCATGAAAGAGTGATTTACAAAGGAAATATAATAAACGTTTTAAAAAATTACATTAAAAGTTTTCCTCAGAAGGGATGACAGAAATGCAAATAAAATTCACTCCATCAGCTTGGCAAACACTTTTAAATGACATTATCTGTGGCACGGTAGACCATATTCAGCAAAGACTTCTTTCCTTGTTATCCACTGACTTGGGTTTGCCGTGAGATTAGGTCGATCACCTATACTTCTTCACTCCTTGACTGGGGGTTTGGCCGTATGACTCGATTCAATCAATCAACTAAATTTAATCAACTGATGGATGTTATCTGAGCAATGGCATAGCCTGTGTTCACGTGGTAAAGATTACCCTCTTGCACACCTCTCACTATGAGGAGATTGTGCCCTGGATATCTGCTGGTTCAGATACCTGAGAGGTTAAGAGACAGTGGAACAAATCTAAACCTGACTCAGATCTTGGAGCCCAGCTAAACTAAGCCCTGTTTAGATTGGCCAAACTCCAGCCAACACAGAGCCATGTAAGCAAGGAATGAATTTGACGTTGCCAAGCTTGCCACTGAGTTCAGGATAGATGTTACACAGCAGCATTGTAGCCAAACCTACCAGAAACTATGTCTGATATTGGTGAGAAAGTGGAGCCATGATGTTGGCTATTCTAGTAAGAGAACTGAGAAGCATTAAGGAAGGGAGGAAAGAAGAGGAAAAACGGAAGAATTCTAGTAAGGTGGGGGGAGAAAAGAAAGAGAGAGAAAGGAAGAGAATCTTTGTTGAATTGCTTTTTTACTGAATGGCTGTGCCTAAAATAATCAGTCAGGATTTATGGTAGAAGCAAACACGAAACCTAAGGAATCGAGCAAAAGGATAAAGCAGAAACCAGAACCAGGTTACTACGTAGGTTTCTCATGTTCACAATGATGTTGCTGATGAATCATAACTTGCCTCCATGTAGCATTTTTCAAAATAAAAAAAAGCTCCTCATAGAGCCATCAAAATCGAACTTCCCATTTTACAGATGAAGAAACTGAGAGAAGTTTTATGGCTTGCCCAAGGTCATAGGCGGTCCTGAGATTTAACGGAGGGTCCTCTCACTCCTAAGGGAGCGCCTTCAGCATTGCGGCACTTGTCCTGGCTGGCTCAGAGTTTCTCTGCACGACTAGTGGACGTGATTTCCTGAAAGAATCCAACATGAGCTCCTTTTCCAAGTCAGGGAAATGGAGCTTGTTAACAATCACATCTATAGGGACAGCCCCTGACTTACAATGGTTTGATTCACAATTTTTTGACTTTATACTATGCTTGGAATTTTGAATTCTTATCTTCTCCCAGGGTAGCGCTCTGTGGTGCGATCCTCTTTGGAGATGCTGGCCAGGAGCAGTAGCCCCGGCTCCTGGGCAGCTACGAGGTCGGGAGGATAAACAAGCAACCCACTGACGGCCCGTCTGTACCCACACAACCACTCTCTTTTTCACCTTCAAGAAAGTCTTCTCCATAAATTGCATGAGATATTCAACACTTTGTTATAAAAGAGACTATGTTGGATGATTTTGCCTGACCATAGACTAATGTAAGCGTTCTGAACCTGTTTAAGGTAGGCTAGGGGAAGCTATGGTGTTCAGTAGGGTAGGCGTAGTAATTGTATTTTCGACTTAACAATTTATGATGGTTTTGGGGGGGATGTAATCCCACCGTAAGTCTAGGAAGATCTGTAAAAATTATGCAGTGATGGTTTAGAAGACCTGACTTCAGACTTTTCTCAGATCTTGTCAGTTCCCATTATGGGACATTGCCCAGGATATTCCTCATGAAAGGGTAGTAATTGCTCATTATTCAAAGGATTCAATTAAGGGGTCTTTCATCAAAGGATTTTAAGTACTTGCTGTACTCCTTCAAAGGTAGGGAGTATATTTACAGACAGAGCCAGCACGAGGGAGCAGCATTCAGAGAGTCAATGTTTGATGCACCGGACCAGCGGGGCTGCTGCCCACGTGGAGAAATTATGGTAAACTGAACTATGCTTTGGAAGCTGCAAAGGACGAGTTTGTGCTCTCATCTCTCTACCACAGCCAGTAGTGTTTTTAAGCCAGTTTGTTTTTAAGGGTTTAAGAACCCTGTGAAAGTTTTTGGTCGAGCGAGACTGAACTGATAGTGTCTGGAAGGGCAATCTGCACAGCCTGAGAGAGGCAGTTATGGAGAGTGGGAAAAGATGGCGGATGTGGGCTAGGGGCCTGGGATGAAGTTTGGCCACTTACGAGCTCTGGGAGCTTAGACAGTCTTTTTTTTTTTTTAATTTTTAAAAAATTTTTATTATGTTCAATTGCGCTTCTGTGGGACTGAGGGCAGAGCTATAGAGCCACGTCTTTGTGGGTCCAGTTTTCTTGGCTCTGTCAATAGTATTATGCTGGGCTTTTGAACTTCATCCCATGCCTCACTGGTGCTAATTTCAGGGCCACAATGTGTCTGCAGGACACAGACTCTCTCTATTCCATTTCCACACTGAGAAGAGGCTACTTGTGTGTTTCTAAATATTTGAGCATCTTAACCCAAAATCCCATTTTGAGGTTCCCTTTTCCGGTGCCACCTGTAGTATTAACTACTGTGTCTGGCAGAGTCCCAATAGCAAAGAGACTCTACTTGGGACATTTGAGAAACTATAAGGAAAGGGACTCATTGCAATGATGTGGTCAGGGTGTTAAGGAGAGTGACATGGGATGGTTCAGTTCTGGGTGCCAGCAACAGTGGGGAGCTGTCGCCACCCATGGATCTGAAGGAACGAGGAGAGGGAATAGTGCTGGCTTCCAAAGGGAATTGCATGGAATTGCATGATAAAAGCAGGGGCTTTGGTAAAGACAACCCAGCCCCAAAGGAGTCAAGGAAATAAGACCTCCAATTTCACCCTCTCTGTGGTTCGAATACCTTACCATTGCTGCCCTCACTTCTTCCCCCAAATATGCCCCCACTCACCCAAACCCCAAGGGCATGGCCGCCCAAAAAGACCATTCGGAGCAGCCTCTCTGGGCACAGAGCAAGTGGAGAAAGACAGGGCTGCACCTGGCACCCAGCCGAGTTCAGTGATGATTCTGGGCTTTGCTCTGTAATAAACAGCTAGAAAAAATAGAGGAGATTGCTGCATGAGCAAGGTGATTGTAGAAGGTTGCCTGGGATTTGGAACATATAGAAGAATACAGAAAAAAATACAAGTTTTCAATTTGGAGGGGGAAAAAAAAGAGGCCATGGACATGGGGGATAGACACATTTTAGGCAATTGAAATCGGAAGCTGGCAGCGAGCTTACACTGAGTCCCACCACATCTCAGGAATGCAGTGAGGCCAGGAGACACAAGCATGAGCCAGTATCCTGGCCTTTTGGAGCCACGGGGTGGAAGAGTGATTAAACGGACTGAAAGAATAGCAGTGGAGAAATGAATGGACATTCTAAGGATGACAGAATCAGGTTCACATTTTCTGGCAGGACAGGGGTGCAGAGTTCACTGTCTCACAAGAACTTAGAAATAGAGGAAATAAATTGCCTTCCGAGAATTAAATCTACACTCGGTGGGTGTGATTTTTCTATCAGTGGCCTGCGAGACAAACCCGGACTGGAAATGTGAGCCAGTAAAGGCAGGGAAGCAAGGTGCCCGTCACACGGAGGGTTTGTTTTGCATCTGTCAGGAGACTCGATGTTTTACCACAGGGTATCGTTTACTCTGTAGAAAACCCTGTCCTTCAGCCCCATTGTTCCCACTTTATATACGAGGTACCTGAGTCCCATAGAGGTTAAATCACTCGCTCACATTCTCACATCACCTTAAGGGGCAGAGAAGCAAGTGAAATGCACATCAGTCTGGATTCAAAGCACGGTTCAGGGAGGTAGAGCCGGAAGGCCACTGTGATTGAATAATAACGTAGTGAGCACGAGGTCGTTGTGATGACGGCAGGCTGTCCTGTCTCTTTGCTCCCTCTTCTATACACAAATGCTTGAACTTGGCAGAGCTTTATTTTCCAGAAGGCAGAGATTGGGAATCCATGGTGGACTGAGTTGAACTTTGCCTCCCCACAGATATGTTCACCTAGAACAGGGAATGTGCTGTATTTGGAAGAAGGGTCTTTGCAGGTATCGATAATGTAAGGATCTCAAGATGAAATCACCCTGGAGGGACGCCTGGGTGGCCCAGTCAGTTAAGCATCTGTCTTTGGCTCAAGTCATGATCCTGGGGTCCTGGGATGGAACCCCAGGTCTGGCTTCCGGTCAGCAGGGAGCCTGCTTCTCCCTCTCCCTCTGCTTCTCCCCCTGCTGTGCTCTCTCGCGCTCTCTCTGTCAAATAAATAAATAAAATCTTTTTTAAAAAAATCACCTTGGATTAGGGTAGCCTCTAAATCCGAAGATGGGTGACCTTGTAAAAGACATAAGGAGCCGACAGAGGAAAAGACACGGGGAAGAAGCACGTGTGACATGGAGGCAGAGCAGGTAGGGGTGCCGTCGCCCGCCAAGGAACACCAGGAGCCCCCAGGAGCTTGAGGCAAGGATAGATTTTCCCTTGAGGCTTTACAGTGAATGGCGACCCGCTGACATCTTGATATTTTTTTATTTAAATTCAGTTTAATTAGCATATAGTGTATTATTAGTTTCAGAGGTAGAATTCAATGATTGATCAGTTGCATATCACACCCAGTGCTCATCACATCATGTGCCCTCCTTAATGCCCACCACTCAGTTACCCCATTCCCCCTCCACATCCTCTCCAGCAACCCTTAGTTTGTTTCCTAGAGTTAAGAGTCTTTCACGGTTTGTCTCTCTCAACTGATGGCTTCCCATTCAGTTCTCCCTCCCTTCCCCTAAGATCCTCTGCACTGTTTCTTATATTCCACTTAGGAGTGAAACCACATAATTGTCTTTCTCTGATTGACTTATTTTGCTCAGCATAATCCCCTCCAGTTCCAACCACGTTGATGCAAATGGTAAGTACTCCTTCTTTCTGGTGGCTTTTATGCCCCCCAGTTTGTGGTAATTTGTTATGATAACCCCGGGAAACTAATGTAAGAATTTTGGGGTCATTGAATAGATGTTCTTCCCATGGAAATTGGAGGAAGGGAGGATACATCATCCCATTCCTGTAGCTTATTTCGCTACCTAACTTAATTTTGTTACCTATCCCATGACCTTTGGACAACTATTACAGAACCTGGAACTTAGCAATTGTTCAATAAATATTTATGAAATGAATAAATGACAAGCATCTTCTCCTTAGTCACTCTGAGGGTTAGCTACTAATTATTGAGCACCTAATATGTCCTAAGCACTGGCCGTGGAACATCACATACATTTTCCCTCAACCTGTCAAGAACATGTGAGTGAAGAAAGGCTTAAGGTATAGGCAGGGAGACATAGGCAGGGGGCTATGTGACCAGGCTCACAGAAATCTCAGAGGTGAAGAAAAGTTACAGAGGAGATATTAACCAGACAGAAGGAAACCTAAGAACCCACCTTGTTTGTCCTAAATACAGAGGAGATATTTATGTGATAGTTACAAATCCACCTTGTTTGTCCTAAATGTAATAGATGAGATATTTACTAAGTTCCCTGGTCAGTTTCCTATAAAAGACTGACCATAAAAGCCCTCAGTGGCAACACATTCTGGACCCCTTTAATCCTAGAGAGCTTTTTATTTTTTTCCCTTTCCTTTCTGTTCTCAATTTCACTTAATAAACTTTCACTTCACTTCACCCTTTTGCATCGGGAAGATTCATTCTTCAACTCTGTGAAACAGGAACCCTGCAACCTTGTAACACATGGTAAAGCAAGTATTGGTATTTCCATCTTATTTCTGAGAAGACGAAGACTTCTAGAGGAAAAATGAGCTGCTCACTCCTAGTTAATGGCAGGTGGGACACAAAACAGATGTGTCATTCCAAGGCCAGCACTCTAACCTCTACCTTGTGCTGGAATCCATCTGATCATGGAGAGAATCTGCTCAAAGGAGAGAGAGTATGTGGTCAGCTTGGGATACAAAGCTAAATCCTAAAAAGTTTGGGTTTCAGCAAGGAAAAGCCACTCTGATCTCCAGGTAATCTTCTGACATTGCGATTACCTCCTTTCTTAACCCTAAGGAAGGACTTCAGCAGTCAGAGCCAAGCCAGCAGGGGCGTGGCCTGTCTCAGCAGGCAGTGAGGTCTCTGTTCCTAGAGATGGTCGGGCACTAGATACACACTCGGACAGCTAACCCCAGAGCTCTGAGACTCTTTGATTCTTCGAGACCACCTCAGCTGGCTGATTAAAGGATCAAAGTACAGAGTGGTTGTAAAAACCTTTGACAAGCTCTCAGCTATAGGAACGGATAAATATTAAATCAGTTAGCATTTAAAAATGGCTCCTCATACTGCCTAGAATAGAGTATGCATTTGATATTTGCTGCTCAATTATCAATTTTTCTAAAGCTCTTTAAAGCAGTTTAGTGTTTGAAAACATTTGAACATTAGAATACGAACTTAGGTAAGTTCCATAAATCCTCTGAGCTGCATCTGGGAGAGTTAAATGAGATAATGGTTGCAAATCCTCAACATTATTTTTGACACATAGCAAGCGTGCATTAAATGATAGTCATTTTCTTATTTTAAGAGATGGGCTGTATAATATTTAGGAAAGGAAGCCCCAAAGAACAGTTTAAAAAAAAAAAAACAACTGCTTTTGCATTTGAAGAATATTCATGGCAAGGAAACAGTGCTTAAGACATAAGGCTAATCAGAGAAAGCAGCATGTCAGAAATGTAGATATTTGTGGAAATTGTGCATTCATTTTGCAGAAAAACCCCCAAAAGAGCCATATTTTAAGCTGACATTTAATAAAGTAATTTTGTTATGTTCAGGCATGTCTGTGTTTATAGCTATATGACCCCATATATAATCTACAGACGGACTCTTACATAATAAATGTAGAGAGGCACCTAATTCAAAGATATCTATTAATTGCTTATAATGTCTGCAAGGCAATTTGCTTTAAAAATACTTCTGTATAAATAGTGTGATGCTTGCAAGTAAAGTTTAATATTTGTGAGTAAAATTGAATTTAATTCATCTGCTATTTAACATTTAAAGTATGCATATCAAGAACCATTCCCTTTAGGGGCGCCTGGGTGGCACAGCGGTTAAACGTCTGCCTTCGGCTCAGGGCGTGATCCCGGCGTTATGGGATCGAGCCCCACATCAGGCTCTTCCGCTGTGAGCCTGCTTCTTCCTCTCCCACTCCCCCTGCTTGTGTTCCCCCTCTCGCTGGCTGTCTCTGTCTCTGTCTCTGTCTCTGTCTCTGTCAGATAAATAAATAAAATCTTAAAAAAAAAAAAAAAGAACCATTCCCTTTAAGAGTGGTTACATGACACGATTGCTAAAATCTACACCAGAGGATATGTTAGGTAGCATAAAGGTTGATAGAAATTAACCTTATCGGTGAGGGGAGTGATGTTCAAGATGATTAGGAATATTGTATGGGATCTACCATACTCCAACAATATGGAAAACTCAGCTGCCCTACATCATCTATGCAACACTCGAAGGCCAGGGTCCCATTGGTCCTAAATCTGCATGGCACACAGGGCTATCGTCCAGCTCAACTCCCTGCCCAGTGGATCCTGTGTCGGAACGTCCTTGGTTCCATCTTCATGGTGGGTGTCAGTCTGACTGCTCTGGCAGAGTAGGGGCAGGTTCTCCAAACTACAGAAAAAGTAGTGAGATCGTTTTTGTGCAAATGCTTGCTCTGTGGTAGGCAGAATTTTGTAGAACTCTTGCTTTATTGTAACAAACCACCTGAGAGTGAAATTGAAGGGGTTATAACAAACGCTTCTAAGCTCTCAGAGAGGGACACTATCAACAATATACCCACCAAACGTGTCAATTAACATACGTCATATATACCATAAATCCTGGCAATAGAGATATCATTTTATCAAGTATTATAGTGTGCCATCAATTAATCATTTATTGTGTATTTTCCTATGTTTCAAGACTTGGTTATCCTGTGTGTATACATGTATATATGCACGTACACAACACACATTCTCTACAAACATACGTAAGATCTGGAAGGAAATGTATCAAATTCACAGAGATTACCTCTAGGTAATGTTCATGTTCTTCTCCATCCTTTTTTTTATTTTCTAAAACCCCTTCAATAAATAATGTAAACAATTTATAATAAAAAATGCAATAAATGCTATAAAAAAATCTGCATTCACACTTTACTGTTGTAGAGTTGCTCAAAGGAAACAGATGGCTGCTAGCCCTGTAACATTCTGTCTCC
Organism: Ursus arctos; assembly: GCF_023065955.2. Taxonomy (NCBI): domain Eukaryota; kingdom Metazoa; phylum Chordata; class Mammalia; order Carnivora; family Ursidae; genus Ursus; species Ursus arctos. The sequence continues at coordinate 7,565,113 of NW_026623111.1, read as the reverse complement.
TAAAATTAGAGCCAAAGATTCTGGTGTGATCCATTGCACGAAATGGATTCCAGATTGAAAAATGCAAGTAGGTATAACTGCAAAGCACTAACCTAATCTGTAAGAGTTGAGGTGAATCCGGCAGTCCAATCATTTATTCAGTCATATAGAATGAATGAATAGAGTTTAGGAGAGAGACATGCCCCTGCTCTCATGGAGCACTCACTTGAGTGGACAATCTCGGTTACAATTACTTGTACAATGTTGGTGTCTCTTTCTAGATGGAAGTTTCATGAAGGCAGAGGCCATCCCTTCATTCACAGTTGCTTAGAGGTCTCACGAATGTGTCCTTTAGCAGGTGCAAAATAAATATTAGTCAAGTGGAAATGGAATGGATTTGCTAATGAAATTAAAGCCAATGGAAATCAGTTCACCAGAGTTTTTGAGTGTCTGATACCAGACACCTGACTGAGATTCAAGATAAGAGCAGCACATAGACCCTGAGACCCTAAAGTTCATGTTCTCCCTGGAAAGTTACGGTGTGAAATGACAGAATTACATACAAAGTACACAATTAGGTAAGTGGAGGGAAAGGTCGATGACTCAAAGAATCACAGAAGATTTATGAGCATGGGAGTGACTGAAGAGATATATTTGTGACAAACCTTTTGGGCAGCTCTAGGTATGGTGTTCTTTGGGGAAAGGGAGTATAAGAGAGAATGGAGGATAGCAAAAGGAGTGAGTCCGTCAGAGTGGAAGATAGTGAGCCATAGTTGTGGGAAGAAAAGGAGTGAATAGAATTAAGGAATGTTTCTAAAGTCACGTTGACATAATTTGGTGGCATCACTCAGTCATTCAACAAATATTAGTTAAATGAAAAAGTAACTTGAAATACATTAAGTTCAACAGTCAATACAGGTTATTGGAGAAAATACTCGGGAAAATGGAACTATGAGAGACTATGGACTCTGGGAAACAAACTGAGGGCTTCAGAGGGGAGGAGAGTGGGGGAATGGGATAGGCTGGTGATGGGTAGTAAGGAGGGCATGTATTACATGGTGCACTGGGTGTTATATGCAAGTAATGAATCATGGAACTTTACATCGAAAACTAGGGATGTACTGTATGGTGACTAACATAATAAAATAAAAAAAATAAATTAAAAAAATGGTGTTTTTTGAAACACACTTTGTGAAGTGAATTTTATATCAAAATGCTAAATTGCATCTAGTCTTGTTGCATAATAATAGTAACATCAGCAAGGATTATATCTCATAATATTTATAACCATACAACTCACTTGATTCTCTCAAGACGCTATGACTGACAAAGGTGAGTTGTAATTATCACTATGTTGAAGAGAAGATGAGGAAAATGATGCTTAGATGAAGTAGTAACTTGCATGATGTCAAGTCTTATGTAAATGGTTGTGTGTGGGTGTGGGCGCGCCTGCCCACCTACTGATGGTTCTTAAGGTCATTCTACCAGCTAACCTATCAAAACAAAACAAAACAAAAAACTGGTACACTGTGCCTGTGAGAGAGGTATAGCCGAATCTGTTATGATTAGACCTTATAGGGGAGCAGAATTTACCACCCAAAAATACGTCTCTTGGGCATTAAGGATTATTTTAAGCTGATTATTTTTTAAGAAACTGCAAATAGAGGAGAAACTCTGAGACCAAGTAGGACTTACCCTTTTGTAAGAGAGGTTTACATTTGTAAGGAAAATCTCCATTTGTAAAGGTGTGCCCCTCACAGTACCAGGAAGAGGGGGATAATGCTACATCTCTAGAAATTTACCAGTGGAGAAGACAGTGACTTTAGTCCTTGTAACAACCTTACCCTTGTTCACTGTGCTTTTCCTGGTCACCTTCTATGACTGACTTCCCACGCATAACACCATCTAGTCTTTAGCTAAAGATCTTATTTAAGGTGATGACTTTGGCCATTTTGGGGAGTTACTCCGTTTTCCTGGGTCTCTCCATGGATACAGGAGGAATATATGTTATTAAACTTCTGTTTGCTTTTCTTACATGAATCTGTCTTATAGCAACTTAATTATTAGACCAGCCAAAGAACCAAAAAGGGAAAAAGGAAAATTTTTCTGCTCCTACAACCTCTGAAAGCAAAGTGAAGAGTTCCAAGAACATTATGAAAAATTCACATAAAACGTAACTTTAGCTTCAATCAATTTTATCTGAAATAAATTTATTTTTTAAATTGCAAAGCATGATGGAGGGCACAGATGAATTCATCATTCTTCGACTTGGGCTGTATTAACCAGAATTTCCTCTGCTCCTGAATTCATTTCCATTAACTTGACAAGATCAATTATTTCTCTGTCAGAATAGTAGGTACTAGTGAGTCTAAACAGTATAGGTTTAACCTAACAAATGTTTAAAATAAAAAAGAATTACTGGTGTTTGTTCCTGAAAACACACTTCCTCTCAGACATGTCTCCAAAAGGTAAAATCTTAAGTTCTAGGGGATGTTTGAAAACAGAATACTAAAGATAAAATGACTCCAAGGCATTGATTTTTCTCTGATTGATGCATCAGTGGACAAATATGAACATGAAAATATACCTTGCATCCTATCTTTCTCCACCGAACACACCATCGAACTTCATGGACTACGTCTTCCAAAATTCTTGAGCCTTAAAAACCCTTCATTCACTCAATACCAGGATCGTCTTTTGAGAAACAAAAACTAGAGCACATTTGCCCACAAAATAAAGTCCTCCAATGGCTCTTATTGTATTTGGAATTCATTCAAAGTCATTGCCCTGGCTTACAAAATTCTGATTATTCTCTTTGCCTACCTCAGAAACTTTTCCATTCTCCAGACTTCCTTCTGCCATCCAATTCCTGACTCTTACCTGAATACTCAATATCCTTTTTGTACTTTTCTACTAAGTACATCCAGCGATCCAGACTTTAGCAGCTGGAATTGACAGAACTTTCTACACATTTGGGTGCGAGGAGGAAGAAAGGGCAGGCAATGGCTATTAACACGGTGTTTCTAGTTTGTCTCCCTTCATTTACACAGAGCATTAATTTACCTCTGTTCTGGAAAACTGAAAGCAATGGTGAAGAATTATGACTGTTTAGGGAGTGATAGTAATTATGTCATAATAACGACTGAGTGGATTTTAATTGTGATTTGCTCATAAATACAGCCTCTGCGTTCACAGCTGAAGTAGAGAGGTAAAAAGCTGATCTACAAGACAGTGGACCACAGGCCGTGTGATCTACACCACACTATTCACGACAGCACAAGCCTGGGAGAAATGAAGTCTTAAATTCAGAGTGTAGACTAGTTGACCAAAAAGACCCCCGGCCGGGGGGGGGGGGGTGACTAAAGCTAAAGGGCAGAACTATGACGTATCGGTTATAGAACACAAAAGGGCACTTCCAGAACCAAAAATTAGACTGCAGTGAATTGTCGACAGGGTGGGAGGTAAAGGAAGCTAAACATAGTTTTCAACAAAAAATTCCAAATAGCCAAAGAGCCTAATGACAAAAGAGAGATTCAGAGGAGGAGATCAAAGGAATGAAAGGTAGGGAGAATGATGGAAAAGAAGAAAAGATTTGTAACGCATCTAGTAAGCAAGTGGCTATATCTGGAATACATGGATAACTCCACCAACCAATAAGGTAAAGACAACCAGTGCAGTAGAAAATTGGACGTGAACCTTACAGAAGGAGGAACACAAAAGATGGATAAATACGTGAAAAGCTGTTCAAGCTCAGTGAAATGCAGATTAAAACAAGACACTAGTCCTTACCCACTGGCCTGGCAAAAATGTAAAGATTAATAACAGCCATTTTTAATAAAGGGTTAGGGAACAGAGACTCTTACATCTGGTGGGAGTGTACATTTGCAGAGCCCATTCAGAGGCCAGATTGGCATTATTGATGATTCTAGAGATCTATCCCAGAGAAACACTTGCACTGAAATCCGGCAAATCAGGCATAAGGATGCCCCCAGTGGCATTACTTGGAAGAACAAAAGTCAGGAGACTATCTAATGCCTATTAATAAGGTGATGGCTAATAGCCTTGGACCTTGCATAGTACACTATGTGGCCTCTGAAATAACTAAGTCGATCTGTACTAACATGTAAATTTCTCAGAGATGTATTGTTAAGTGAGAAAAACAGTATGATTCCAATTGGTAACAAACAAAAATCATGGTCAAAAAGCCCTACAGGCAAAACAGCACTATGCGCATAATGGCTTTTCTAGCCAGGCAGGAAAAAGAAGAGACATCACATCTATAGGGTAGTTTGTGATTACCCGTGGGGAGAGGAGGGGCCTGAGGCAGGGGTTAAGGAGAGATCCAGTTTTATCAGGAGTGTTTGGATGAAATTTAAACTGGACTGGACTTATTGCCAAAGACTGGAAAGTTGCATAATTCAATGAAAGAAACAAATGTATGAATGTGCTGGAGGAATAAGGGTACGCACTCCCTATTCCAGTTCTTGAAGACATCCTGTGAAACTTCTAACAGTCACTTCTAATAACATTGAATTGCTTTATTTTAAAACATTAATCTTAGGAAATGTGATTAGAGAACTAAAGAAGAAGAAAAGAACACAACCAAACATAGCATTTGCATGTAACCTGTGATCATGAACATGGAGTATGAAATAACATTTTCCAGAAAACTTAAAAAAGAAAAAAAAAATAACATCAGCCATCTGGTTAGTTCAAGCTGTGATATCCTGCTTGCCTATGTTATTTGTAATGAGTATAGTGGTCTCTTTACCTCTATATACAAGATGTCAATTGCTTAAAAAAATTAAATAATGGGACTGGGTTACTAGAACCCAGGTGCCGAAACTTAGATTTTAACTGGTTCATAACAACAACAGCACAGCAGCAAGCTAAAGAATTTTTGGTTGCAGGAAACCAACTCTGGTTAAGCAGAGCAAAAAAGAGAATGAATTGGATAGACAAAAGTGGCTCACAGAAGATCAGGAATAGCTGAGAACCAGGGCTTGTGTAAGGATCCAGGTAACTGTGTTATAAAAGTGGGTATCATTCATTAGATGCTACCTTTAGGAAGCTAAACACACACACACACACACACACACACACACACACACACACATTGAGTTTTTGAAATATCCTCAGTGCTTTGCTACACCCTTTGAATATTTTAGCTCATTTCTTTCCTCCCAACAATTATTATCATGTCCATATCACAGATCAAGGGACTGTCAGTGAATAAGATGCAGAATTGGGAATCAAGCCAGTCAGATTTCAAAGGGGCCACACTCTTAACTACCATGAAATTCAGTCCCTATTATGTAATTAGCAAAGCCTATGTACACCTTTCACTGGAGTCATTGGTGGTTTAATCAGTGACCACACATCCTAGCCCTTCTTGCATCTTCTGTCCAGCAAACTGGACAAAGTGATGTATGCTGCTTCCAGAGCTCACCCTGCAAAACTTTATGCATGATCTTTCATGATCTCTCTTCTCCCACCTGCCTGGGGGACATCAACGCCCTGGACGACCTTGGAAGCCACATGTTGATAATATGAGAGTCTCTATCAGTGTGGGTCCCTGGATGAATGTGTGGAACACAGCGCCTCCAGCCCAATCTGATGCCCACATTAATACATTTTTCTCATGGTAAAGCACTGAAATTTCAAGACTCATCTACTGTAACCACCACCAAAACTAATACACTCAGACATGTAAAATGTACTAGAGAAGTAGAGCAGAGATTGGATGAATGAGGAACTACTCCTGGTGGAGGTAGCTTCTGAAATTAAAATAGGCAAAAAACTGGAAACTTGAAAATGTCTCCCAAGCTAGTTGTATTTTAGAAAGAGCCTGCATTTGGAGCTAAAGGGCTTTGTGAGTAGTCAAGGACCCAAGAGCTAGAATTTCTCAGGATTTCCAGAATCTGTGTGTCCATGGAAGAGGCCAAGCCTAGAAGTGAATTGAAGCTGCCATCTTCTGTCCCCTATTCTCATCCAACTGGGTTCAATTCAGCCTGCTTCTCTGGGCATCCCTCTTTGCTCACAGTTCTGTGTCAAAGTCAATGGGAAACAAATAAAAAACAAAACAAAGAGATAAAAGCTACAGTCTTTTTTCTCTCAAGGAGTTTCCAGTCTAAGGAGGAGAAGTGGACTTGTCTTGAAGTAAGTGATGAGTGATGGAGTTGGGTCCTTCCCAGTGCTCCTTCATTTGCCTTCCTGTGAATTAGAATGTGACTGACATGAGCAAGAGAGAAAGAACATTTTCAGTGTCTGTACACCAGATATCAGAGTGATCTTGGAGAATCTCAATTCATTGGCTCATTGATTATTTCTCCTGACATTGTACCTTGTCTGTCAAGAATTGATTCGATCAGTTTATATTGAATGGCACTCTATGCTAAACACATTTACGGGTATCATTTCATATAAGCCTCAAGGTGAGTTTCTGAAATTAGCATTATCACAAACACTTAAAAGAGGCCTCGTGTGTTTCAGAGTAAGGCTGCTTGCCTGAATCTACCCAGGTGGAAGGAGACAGAGTAGGGGTGTGAGCTGAGGGCTCCACCCCAGGCTCTAGAGCTACCTTCTCCCCCACAGCTGTCCTCTCGCCCCACTCCCATTTCTTTCCCTGAGCTCTTTCTAGCTTTCATTTCCTTCTTCCAAGTAGCTGTTTCCCTCCCAAGCCTCTCTTGCTTGAGATTGAAGTCTCAAGCTGTACACCTCATCTCACTCCGCTTCAACAGACCTGGGAGGGAGGAACAGAGGGGGGAAAACAGAAAATAGCTCAGCAGATGTTTCCGGATAAATTTTTTTTTTTAAGTGCAAGTTGCTAATGTGGAGGTTTATTTTGGGGCCTGCCAGTGTTAGCAGATGTTTGAGAAGACAAGTACCTGCTTAGACAATTATACATAGAAATCGATGGCAGGTTTGCATAAGGAGTCAACATTTTTAAAAAGATAGTAAAATAGGATTTCTTATTCTAGGATAAGATTCAACATGCCTATCCCAGATTGGTTCTGGGGGACTGATCTGGACCTTATATTTATTGCTGAACATTTGTACTTACAAAAACGGGGCCATAGCAAAGGGGAAGTAGAACTAGCCTCTGTCTGCAGATACGCAGACTAGAGAATGTAATTAGGGAGCACAATGCCTAGAAACCCTGATGCTCAGACGCTGGGGCTCCGATTAATTGCATCTATGTTGTTTTTGGACATAAATATTTACACTTCATCTCTCATTAAAATTCTGCTTCTTAAAATATTAAGCCTGAACCTCTGATTGCTGGATAATTAATGGCAAAATAACGCATCAGGACTTTCAGGAAACAGAAGGTGTGCAGTTTTCACTTTGGATATTCTCCCGGCAGGGAAGGAAGATGCCCAGCGATGCCATTCAGTAAACAGTCCCTGCACATCTACCCATGGGTAAGGACCTACGGACTGGGGTTCAGAGGTAAGTAGGACACAGCTCCAGCTTTCAACAGCCGAAATCTCCTGACTATCCTGTTACAAAGCTGATGAATCCCAAAGACTTCATGGGGAAATTTCCCCCTGAGTGGGAAGAAGTTTCAAGAATAAACCTCAGACCAGCGTGAAGGACCACCTGGGTCTACCTGAGCAGAGTGAGCCCAGGGACACAGTCCTTTGAGAAACCATGAGCAGGGTGATTGGGGATTTAGAAAGAACATCTGATGTGATGTTCTCCAAGATCAGGAGGCATCTTGCGCAGGGAGGCATTTCTGTTGGGGCTTGATGGCCAGGGGGGTTGCCTCCAAAGGGCAGCCATAGTTGAGGTCCATTCAAATACTACTGCTCTGGCAGGCGACTGTCTGACATTCTTCACTGGATGTGTATCATTTCTCTGTATCTTCTGGTACTTTTCCAGCAAGAATCATGACCCTGTATCCTCAATGTGTGTGTCTTCTCAGTTGAGTGACTATGGCACTCTTCCTGGGCTTAAAGCGTCTTAGCATTGGCCTTTGCTGGTAGGCTGGATTCTGTCAATGCATCCACCAACCGGCTCCTCTCTGCATCCCCAGGCTCATTTCCGGTGGCTTCTTCCTGACAATACTAACCTCAGAGGTCTCCAGATGGGCCAAGCTACTTTAAAATCCCCTTTTTTTTGCAGATGCTTTCCTTCTAGCTGGAAAGACTTTGCTTCTGAGTTTTGCTTCAGACCAATAAACTGGTATGGACCATGCTATCTGGTGTCTCCAGGTTTGGGATGACTTTCTTGACCCGTGCTTTATCTTTCCAGTGTGCCTGTATTTATACTATTATTGTTACTCTCTTATGGCATTGCCTTTTAGACTCATATGCCTGTCCCCCAAACTAGCTGGGACCCCCGCGAGGGTAGGAGCATACCATACCGATTTCCACAGTTCCTCCCCCAGCATATACCTTGGCACACGGTGGGGGCTCGTGACCTGTCTTTTGTCTTCCTAAGTGTGAACACTTCCCTTTGGAGGGACCAAGTTCCAACTAGCTTCAATACCGCAATAAGAGTATAGGTCCCTGTGAGTGGCAAGTACTGGGATGGCACGACTGCCTCTAAGAATTCATGTCAGAACTTGACATCTCTTGACTGTGGTTCTGTTTCTTTCTGAGAACTGGCTTTATTTGCCCACAATTCATATGGGCTTTTGCCAAGTACTGGCAGCTTGATGTTCTGGGATCACATCTTTGACTATAAGATCTAAAAGAAAGGAGAGGACATCTCTCTTTAGTGGCCATCTATGAATTCCCTGGAAAGGATTCTGATTGGCTAGGATGGGTTCTAATGCTCACCCCTGAGGCCTCACTGAGGTTAGGAGGATAGGGTAATGTGGTTGGGGCAGGTCTGGGTGAATGCCCTGCGTACCCCAATAGCTACAGGGCACTGTGATTGTCACGCACACATAAACCACAGAGAGTGTGGCCAGGAGAAGCAGAAAGCATATCTGCCACAGACAAGAGCAACAGTGGTTTTCTCTATCTACCTGCTGTACCGGCCTTAGCAGAGTGTCTGACATGCAGCGAGTACCTAATGAGTAAGTTCCAGGTCGCTTACTCCTCTTATCCCATCAGTGATTTGTAGGATTGCACGGAAAGTGTCTTGCCTTGTGTGTTTCATGATTGGAAGTTCATTTCTCTGTTTGAGACCCAGACACTCCAAGCTCAAAACATACTGCATTCGGTCTCCAACATAAAATTTTCATTTATATTGAGATTCTCAATTCAGCAATCCAGTCAGGCTACTTTTAGACTTCTGCCCACAAGCACTGGCATCAATCTGTTTCCAACAAAGTGTTGTTTGCTGTGATAATCTCACCTCCATCAGATGCTCCTAACTTTAACTCCTTGTTATTAAAATCATGTAGAGGAAGCTCGGGAAAGATAAGGCTCTGGGCTAAGGGTAGCTGGCAACACGATGGCAGAGAAAGGCAACTTGTATGGGAAATTTATACTTGCCTTTAAGTATAATTTTTCTGCCAACTCACCTTGAGTGTGACCCTTCAGGTCTCTCAGCCATTATTTTATCTATAAAAGACATTAGATCAGATGATGTATTGGTGTCTTTCAGCATTAATTCTCTATACGCCTATGAAGATTCTTATGTCAAGAACAAAATTTGAGCAACCATGGCTTCATCCAAGCCACTGGAACCCAGAACACAGCATCAAGAGTAACCTGGCTATTCATCCAGGGGACACACAACTTCGCTTTGCGCTTTGCGTTGTGCCAAATTATCAGACTTTGGCCAAATTTCCAAACAATGTGTTCTACTCTGTTTCCTTTAACTACTTCAAGCCCCTCCCCGAAAAAAGCTCAAGTGTTATTCTCCAAGAACTTTGTTTACTTTTTGACTTCTGTAGCTTTACTAAAGTAGTTTCTGCCACCAGGAAAGCTCTGCTTCTGCTCTTAGACCTATTCATCTCCTACCCATCCCTGCAGGGCCAGGTAGAGCCTACTTACTCTGTAAAGGTTTCCTATGTCAACCTCTCTCCTTCCTGCAGAATGCTTCTCTCCCTTTTCCACTGAGCTCTTACAGCTCTTTGTTTACATCTTTGAATAATAAGGAACACAACCCACTTTGTGTTACAGTGGTTTGGGGATTTATCTCATTTCTGCTCTGCAACACAAGCATCCCCCTGTTAGGAGCCGGTGTTCTGTGTAGCTGAGCATGGGGCTGTTTCACAGCAAGACAAACACAGAGTCAGATCCCAGCACTGCTGCCTGGTCCTTTGGGGAGTCACTTGGTTCTCATGATCACCAAATTCCTTATCAGTAAAAAGAATAACCACTGGGCTGTTGGAAAGACGAAATGGTATTTAAGTGAAAGCACTTAGTACCTGCTTGGAGCATGGAGCGAGTGAGTTGGGCAATTAAACTCTTTCTTCTTTACTGCCCTTTGAATACAATTAAGATTCCTCACTAGGGCTCACAAGGCTGGACATAATCTGGCTCTGCTTCTCTTGACCACACTTTTTTTTCCCCTGTCATTGGTTCGCTTTTAACACCTTTGTCAAGATATGATTGGCATATGATAAACTGCACATATTTAAATGTATAATTTGTTAGGTTTTAGGTGTGTGTATATATATGTATGTATATGCTTAGGAAACTATCACCACCGTCACGATACTAAAATATTTACACCCCCTAAGGTTTTCTTTTCCTCCTTTGTAATTCTTTCTGCCAACACCTTTCCTACCACGTCCCATATTCAAGCAGCTACTAATCTGCTTTCTGTAATGATACATTAATTTGCATGTCTTAGAAATTTATATAAATGGGATCATCCAATCTATACTCATTTCTTCTCTAGCCTTTTTACTCAACATATTTATTTAAAAATTTATCCTTACTCTAGAGTGTATCACTAATTTCATCATTTTTTTATTTTTGAGTGTTATTTCATTGTATGGATATGCCACATTTTTTTGTGGACTTTTGTGTTGTTTCCAGTTTTTAACTATTGCAAATAAAACTCCTATGGGCATCCGTATACAAGTGTTATGTGGACATATGTGGTCTTTTCTTTTGGCTAAATATCTAGTGGTGGAATGGCTGGGTCATATAATAGTACTAGTTTAACTTACACACACACACACACCTGCCAAACTATTTCCAAAGTGGTTGTACCATTTTACACTGCCATCAGTAATATATGAAAGCTCCAGTTTCTCCACATCCTTGTCAGCACTTAAATCATAAATCGTTTTAACTTTAGAAACTTTGACAGGTGTATGGTGGCTTTAATTTGCATTCTTCAGGCCCTAATGAGGATGAGAATCTTTTCGTAGACTTACGCGCTCTCCATACGTCTTCTTTGATAATACGTCTGTTCAAATGTTTTGCCTGCTTTTTTTTTTTTTAATTGGGTTGTTTGTTTTCATATTATTGAGCATTAGGAGTACTTTGTATATTTAAGATACAAGTTACATACCAGATATATGCTTTGCAAATATTTTTTTTCCCAGTCTGTGGCTTGTCTTATTCCATTAACAGTATCTTTTGAAGAACAGTTTTTACTTTTAATTAATTCCGATTTAACAGAGTTTCCTTTTATGAATTATACATGTAGCTTTCTGTATCTGAAAAGTTTTGCATAATCTAAGGTTATAAAGGATGTATCCGATCTTTTAGACATTTTATACTTATATGTTTTGTATTTAGGTGTATGATACATTGTGACTTAATTTTGGTGAATGGTATGATATATTGATGAAGATAATTTTTGCGTTTGTATATTCAGTTTTTCCAGTACCATTTGTTGAAAATTTTCTTTCTTTATTGAATTGCTTTTGCAACTTTGTTTTGTTTTACGATTTTATTTATTTATTTACTTATTTGGAAAAGTGCAGGAGACGGAGAGAAAACAGAAGGAGAGGGAGAAGCAGACTTCTCACTGAGCAGGGAGCCCAATGTTGGACTGGATCCCAGGACCCCGAGATCATGACCTGAGGCGAAGGCAGACGCTTCACCGACGGAACCACCCAGGCGTCCTTCTTTTTGCAACTTTGTAAAAAAATTTTGTGTAGATCTGTAGCTGAACCCTCTATTGTGTTCTGTTGATGTATTTGTCAATTTTTAGACTAATTCCATGCTGTGTTTATTACTCTAGCTTTATAATAAGAACAGAATAAATTCTGAAATAAAGTACTGTCTTCCAACTTTGCCCTTTTTCAAAGCTGTTTGCTGTTTTAAGTTGTTTGCATTTCCATATAAATTTAAGAATAGGTTTGTCAATTTCTACAAAAAATAAAGCTTGTTGCGATATTGATTAGGATTACAATGAATCCACTGACATGTTGTGAAGCACCCACTTCTTAATAATATAGAGCCTCCTTACCCATAAACATAACCTATCTTCCCATTTATTTAGATCTTCCTTAATTTCTTTCAACAATATTTTATAGTTTCCAGTGTACAGATCTATCTCGTTCTTTCCTAGGAAAAAGAAATGCAATTGATTTCTGTACATTGATTTTGTGTCCTGCAAAGTTGTTAAAGTCACTTAGTTTTGGTGGTTTTGTTCTGTTTTTTTAATGGATACATTGGATTTTATACTTAGGTAATCTTATCATCAGTAAATAAAGAAAATTTTACTTTTCCTTTCTGATTCAAATACTTTATTTACTTTTCTTACCTAGTAGCAAGGGCTAAAACCTTTGGGACAATGTTGGATACAAATGGTAACACTGGGCGAGTGGGTAAGATACCATGATTGTATGGAGGAAAACATTCAGGCTTCCACCATTAGGTGTGATTTTAGATGTATAGGTCTTTTGTGGATACTTTCTTTTGAGTTATGGACATTTCTTTCTATTCCCAATTTTCTGAGAGTTTTTCAAAGGGATAGATATAGGATTTGTCAAAATGTTTTCTGCACAGAGTGATATATGATTATATGAATTTTCTTCTTTTGGTTTGTTATACGGTGAATTATAGGGATTGACTTTCAAATATTTAACAGACTTTGTATTCCTGGAGTAAAGCCCCCTTCGTCATGACACACTGTCCTTTTTCAGATTGTTGGTTTTGATTTGCTAAAATTGGTTTAGAATTTTTGTATCTATGTTTATGAGGGGTATTGTTCTATAGTTTCATTTTCTCATAGTATGCATGTCTGAGTTTGTTATCAGCAAAATGCTCGCCTCAAAGAAAGAACTGAAAAGTATTCTCTTCAATTTTCTGGAAGAGTTCATGTGAAATCGTTTTTATTTCTTTATCAAATATTTGGTGGAATTCACCAGTGAAGTTATCTGGGCCTGCGGATTTCTTTGTAGAAAGCTTTTTAGTAAAGTTAAAAGTCTTTAATAGATGTGAGGATATTCATGCTATCTATTTTTGAGCACGCTTTTATTTGTGTCTTTGACGAAATTTGCCCATTTCATCCAGCTTCTCAAGCTTATAGGCATAAAAAGTTATTTAAAATAAGTCCTTACTATCCTTTTAATATCTATATTATCTATAGTTATGTCACTTCTCTTGTTCCTGATTTTGATAATTTGTGATTTTTCTGTTTTTTTGTTGTATCAATTTTCCATTCTAGTAATTTTTTAATAATTGTATTATTTTTAAATCTTTACTACTAATTATTATATCTCTTTTCTGTTTCCTTTGGGTTTAATTTTGTTTTTATTTTCTTAAAGTGGAAGCTGAGGTCTTTCATTTGAGATCATTTTTCTTTTCAAATATGTGTATTTTGCACCATAAATTTCCACCTAAATTCTGCTTTTGTTGTATCCTACAGATTTTGATATGTAATTTTACTTTCATTCAGTTTTAAAATTTTTTTATTTCCTTTTTGTCTGGTTATATAGATCTGTGTTAATTAGCTTTTAAATATTTGACACTTTGCCAGATATCTTCCTGTTACTGGTTTTTATTTTAATTCCATTGTTGTCAAAGAGCAAACTTCAGAATCTTTTTAAGTGTATTCAGATTTGTTTTATGGCTTATAACATTATTGCTAGTGTTAAATTTTCTGTGTGTACTGGACAAATGTGTGTATGTGTATTTTTTTTCTGGTGGGGTATTTTTTTCTGGCGCAATAGTATTCTTTTTAATTTTTTAATTTATTTTTAATATATTTTTAAGTTTAAATCCAATTAATTAATATGTAGTGTATTTATAAGTTTCAGAGGTAGAGTTCAGTGATTCATCAGTTGTATATAACACCCAGTGCTCATCACATCACATGCCTTCCTTAATGCCCATCACCCAGTTACCCCATCCCCCCAGGCCCCTCCCTTCCAACAACCCTCAGTTTGTCTCCTATGATTAAGAGTCTCTCATGGTTTGTCTCCCTCTCTGATTTCATCTTGTTTTATTTTTCCTTCCCTTCCCCTATGCTCCTTTGTTTCATTTCTTAAATTCCACATATGAAAATTATCCTTCTCTGATTGACTTATTTCACTTAGCATAATTCCATCCACGTCTGTAAATGTCAGTTAGGTCAAATTATTTAATAGTGTTGTTCAAATCTTCTATATCTTCACTGGTTATCTATTTGGTTGCTGAAAGAGTACTATTGATATTTCTGACTAAAATTGTGGATTTCTCTTTCTTTTGCAGTTTAAAAATTTTTGCATCATGTATTATAAAATTCTGTTTTTTGGTGAATGAACATTTAAGATTATTATATCTTCTTGACTAACTGACTCATTTATCATTATCTTAACTCTGAAATCTATTTTGGTGTTGGGGGCACCTGGGTGGCTCAGTCAGTTAAGAGTCTGACTCTTGATCTCAGGGTCTTGAGTTCAAGCCCCACGTTGGGCTCCACACACACACACACACACACACACACACACACAAAAACCCCAAAAACGGCATGAAATCTACTTTGGTGTCCATATAGCCCCCTAGCTTCTTTTGATTAGTGTTTGCATGGCATATCTTTTCTACCCTTATTCTTATAATTTATTTGTGTTTCTGTATTTCAGGTGCATTTCTTGTAGAAAGCATATAGCTGGGCTTTGCTTGCCCTACCGCACTCTGACAACCTCTGTCTTTTCACTGGGATGTTTAGACTACTTATATTTAATATGATTATTGACACAGTCGGACTGAAGTGCATGATCCTGCTATTTGTTTTCTATTTCTCTCATATGTTCTCGGTTTCTTTTTCTTTTTCTTTTACTTTTTTTGGAAGACTTAAATTCATTTTATGACTCCATTTGTCTTTGTTGGCTTATTACCTCTACCTCTGTGTTATTGAAATGATTGCCTTATGATTTGGATCATACAATTTTAAGTTATCACTGTCATCTTTCTGAGCATTGTTATAACTCATCAGGTGCAGTGTAAGAAAAGAAATTTAGAGTAGTATACTTCCATGGCTCAATGTTATTTTTGTCATACCTTTTACTTTATATATAATACATCAAATACATATTTACTATTTGTATTAAATAATTATCTTTTGATACTATGTAAACAATGGGAAATAGTCTTGTGTAATTACCCAAGTGATTACCAATGCCAGTGCTTTTAATTCCTTTGTACAGATGCAGATTTCCATCAAGTATCATTCTCCTTCTGCCTAAAAAATATCTTTTAACATTTCTTATAGAATGGACCTACTGTTTTGTATATTTTACCTTCATTACCTTACAGATATTTTGTCTTTTCAAAGGATTCTGGGTTAAAAGGTGTATTTGCTTGCTTTTTCATTATTTTAAGGACATTACTGTCTTCTCATATATACTGTTTTCAATTAGAAATATGCTATTATCCTTTGTTCCTGTGTATGTAATATATTTTCCCAGTCTACCTTTAATTAATTATTATTTTTTTTACTTTACCACTGGTTTTGAGAAATTTCATTATTATGTGGTTTGTTATAGTTTTCTTCTTCATGTTTCTTGCGTTTGAGTTTCATTGCATTTCTTGAATCCATGAGTTTATAGTTTCCATAAAAATTGGAAAAACTTCAATATTTTTCTCACACACACACACACACACACACATTCCTCCTCTTTGGAGACCCCAATGTTACAAACATTAGACCAGTAAGAAATTTTCCCACAGGTCACTAAAGATTTGTTCGTCATTTTATTCTGTTTTTCTCTCCATGCTTCATTTTGATAGCATTTTGTTGCAAGACACTCTCTGACCACACTAATAAAGCAGAACATTCCCACCACTTAGTTATCTCTAGCCAATGTCAAGCTTTTTTCTTCACTTAATTTTTACTTTTCTTCTTTACTAATTTCCATCCACATTTATTTGACTTATTTACACTTAAATATGCATTGAAAGAAGGGTTATGTCAAATATCCAAAGAATAATTGAAAGGAGGTTTATAATAGGTGCACGGAAAAAATTAGACAACTTAGAAGTGACTTACAAGGAAATTTGTTTATTTCACATTAACAAAGGGACCCAAAGTAAGACAGTTCCAAGATTAGTTAATTCAGTGGCCCTGTGACATCATTGAGGGTCCAGTTTCATTCTGCCTCTCAGATTGTCATCTGTAGTGCATTGGATGTTCATCTTAGCCAGCTTTCCTTATTTTCCCAAGACACCTGTCCGATCCCAAGTAGCACACGCAAGTTGCTTTCACAGATTATAAAGGAAAGATATTTTCCTCCATCCCTTTGTAGAGATAGACAAAACTGTCCCCAGATCTTCCCAACATCCTCTCTTTGGTCAGATGTTGATACCATTTCCAAATTAATTAATGGTAATGGGAAATGGAAATTGCCAATGTTGGCTTAACCTAGATAGGAAGATACACTTTCATCCCAGACCTTTCCTCCTTAACCCTGGGTATTATGGAGCGTTCTTGCCTCATTCTTCCAAGCACTTAGCTGCCTGAAGTTGTGAAGCATGGAGTTCCATTAGAAGGGAAGATGGGAAGTATGTACTTATGTAGGCTGCCACAAATTATTTTACTAGGATGAGAGTGTGCAATTCAAACATTTCAATAAACTTATTTTAGTTCCTCTAGCTAGTCTCTCAACTGATTCAAATATTTGCCAGAGTGTGAGACAAGCTTCCTGATGTCAGGCTAGTTAACCATAAGGTTTTTAGCTTGTATTCCTAGTCTCTTGCTTTTTCTAACATCTCAAATTCTCGGCCTTCCCTCCTGGTATCTTGCCCACCACGCTGATGCACATTGTCAACTGAAAATACTGTTTCCACAAACTTCCAACAAGCTGGCAATGGAATTTCTGAAGTAGAAACATATTTCATTTTTTTCCTTTTAAAAATGGAAATTTAATCATAGTACATTTCTTGTCATGATACATCCATTCAAAAATATTTACAGCTGATTCTATTTACAGTGAATCTACAAATCTTACCAAAAATTTTCATCAAAGGGATGGTGCAATGCTTAATTCATCTTTTGTGCAACTTTGTACTCAGAATTAAAATTACATTATTATACTCCAGGGAAGACACCTAGAGATTACCTAGTCATTCCTGGTGTTGAAAATATAGAAACTGAATCTGAGGAAATTAACTCATTTCATCAAAGTTATAGGTAGTGGTGTGTTTGATTCCACTCATTAGGTTAGGAGAGCCAATTGTGGGCATCTACTCTTAACTCCACCATCAGTGATGTCAAATTGATAGCTTGGGATTGGCTATTATAGGAGTATTTACACCAGGGAAACTGGCCATATGCTACAAATCAGGGTGTTTTCTTTTCTGAAATGCTAGTTGCTAAACATTTACCAGCACACCATATAGTCAGTAAAATACAGAGCAAGATCTAGGATAGCAGAACTGAAAGAATTAAGAATTTTAGAGCTATGCACTAGTACATGATAATATTATTAATACCTACTTTCATTATCATTGCTAACATCTCCTGACTCAGACTCTGGTCTTTTTTTCCCCACAAAATTGTGATAGCTTTTATAACTCATTCAATCTGCCCTTCCCCCATTTGATAGATTCATTTGTCCTTGAATAAATTTGGATTGGATAAAATTCACCAGAATTTTAAAGGTGAATAACAGAAAAAGACTCTATTGAAGTCAGAAAAAGAAAATTATAAGGATATATACCACTCACGGAATTAATAGAGGATGGAGAATAAGCCTAAAGGATGGGCAGGAACCAAAAGGACCTGGCTGGAGGAGGCTGTATTGAGGTCATGCCTACCGAACAGTTTGGTTATGACATTGTCATTGGTACTACCACCTCAACTGCTGTGAAACATGGTGTCTATTTTATGAAACACAGAAAATAATTTCTGCATAGTCTATGCCTCTAATAACTCAATATTTAAACTCTGGTGGAACCATGATTGGCGGAGACTAAATCATGCTGCTGGTATGTATGCTGTAGGAATCTTGCTTTGTCTCAACTTCCGTGGTAAGGGTGGGGAAATTGCCTCCCACAAAGATAATTCTCAGTGACAAACTCCAACCAAAATAGGAATGGGATTTGGTTACTCAGTGGCAAGAGTGAAAACAAAAAAACAAACAAATGCTCCCTGCCATCGTCATTGTTTAAAACTGGAAAGAAAAGAAGACACGGTGCATTTACTGCATGATGATGTGAGGATGCGGGGGAGGGGCAAATATCAGCGTAGAGAAAGGCAAATGTTCCCTGGGGTAGGCATGAAGCCTCCGGAGATGGCCTGGCTGTGCTGAATTTATTGTGGGTTTTGGATATAGCTTCAGTCCTAAGGAGGCTCATCTAGAAAGTGACATTTTTCACATTTATGTGGGGAGAGGAATGGCTCGGCTGTAAGATTAAAAATGGATTCCTAAATAGTGATAAACAGCTTAGCTAGTTGGTAGGAACCAGGAAGGAGAAAAATTGAAAGCCAGAGACACAGAATTCTTGGGAAGACACATGTAGATAGACATATGGCCATGAAAAACAAGGGTGTGGATGTCTGTGTCTCATGTTAATGCCCATCAGAAAATATCCACATCAGCAGAACCACTGGATAACCAGATAAGTATGATGATTCACCTGGAACATGACAAGCCCGTGTGTCCTCCATCACCCAGTGCTTGGATTAGAGCCCCATGACTGACATGGCCATGGTGGCAGGGATGCACGCTATGCATTGAGCCTGGTAACATGGATTCTTATCACAAGTAATATAGTCTCTTCTGCTATTGTATGCCCAAACAGCAAAGATGAACTTTGAATCCTCAGTATGGCTCTATCGCTTGAGGTGTCCAGCCTGCCACTTGGTACTTGGTTATGTTGGGGCCAATGGTGGCAAGGCAGCAATTTGTCTTTACTGGAACAGGTAAATCGATATAAATTTGCCTTCCCCAACTTTAATATCTGTGCCAGAAGCAATTTTCAAAGGTGTAGGGCATTTGATTAATAAACATGAGATCCTGCATTGCACAGGCTCAGCCAAGGGATTCATTTTATTGAAAAGACGGTGCAACCTAGATGCACATAAAAGATATTCACTGATGCTACCACATCCTTCATCACCTAGAAACAGCAGCCTGATAGAATGTTGGAAAAATCTATAAAAATCTAAGCTAAGATACCATTTAAGGACAACACCTTGCACATTGGAGAGCTAGCCTTCAGGTTATGGTGCTTGCTTGGAAATGATTGATTTATAGTAATTTGTTCTCAATAAACAGAATTCACAGGTTCAGGAATCTGTAAGTAAAACTGGCCCCTCTCCCATGACTCCCATGACCTAATTGCAAACATTGATCAAGCTATGGCTTCCATCTGCTTAATTTGGACTCTTCATGCAATGAACAGTCAGGGGAAAAGGGTTATCATACTGGTCGGGTTGACTGACACAATTTTCAGAGGGATTAAGTTTACTGCTATACAACGGATACAGGGAGGTTCACTCAGGATTCAAAGAGTCATATTTCGGTGGTTCTGTGCCTTGTGATAGCGGGGGCCATTCAGTTGTAGCAAACGTGCCCAATGTGCCCAATACGGGCGAGGTCTAATAGGGGTGAAGGTCTGGATTGCTCTAACATGCCTGTACCTTCGGCAATCTGAAGCGCTGCTGGCTGAGAGTGGGAAAAATACAAGCTGTGTCATGAAAGAGGGTGGTGGTGAATCTCAAATTCAGCCTCAGGAGCATGGAGTGCTGTGGCACCATCATTTTTCCCACTAACCACTATGAGGTTTCTGAGGGCTTTGTTCTTTTTTGTTGATGTTGTTTTGTTTTGTTTTAGATTATTCTTTCGCGATTATTTCTGCCTACCACCATGAAGAGTGAGCGACAGAAAGGACTTCACGTGGGGATGATCAGAGTTGAATATACAAGAGGTAGCGGATGTCTGTGGTGCTCTGGGTCCCATTTCTTCTGATTCCAGACAGCCCTAGTGGATGACTCCATGCATGCTTACCATGCACCACCTCAAACAAGAGCTTCCACATCTCCTGCTTTTCTGCGTTAGGGCTTTTTCTGATGCCATCCTAGCTCACATTCAGGGAAGACCAAAAGTACAGGAACTTCTAGCATAGGATCCCTCCACCACTGGGGTGGGGGACTGACAGATCAATGTTGTAGACTCCCATTCCTGGGGAGACAGTTCTGAGAGGATTCTATGTGGCCGACAGTGTAATTGAATCCCAGTCCCGATTCTGACAACCAGTTCAATCATGCACACTCCAGGAGCACCTGGCTAGCTCAGTCAGTACAGCATGCAACTCCTGATCTTGGGATTCTGAGTTCTAGTCCCATGTTGGGTGTAGAGATTACTTTAAAAAAAAAAAATAAGGGGCACCTAGGTGGTTCAGTTGGTTATGTGTCTGCCTTCGGCTCATGTCATGATCCTGGGCTCAGTGAGGAGTCTGCTTGCTTTCCCTCTCTCCCCTCTACTGATACACTCTCTTTCTTTTTCTCTCAGATAGATATATAAAATATTAAAAATTTTAAAGAATAATGCACACTCCAGTTATTTTTTCACTATCTCACTCCTAAATTCTAAAATCACTTCCCAGCAATATAATCTGCACCCAAATCCTTGTCTCAGGCTCTATTTTGAGGGGAATCCAAACTAAGAGAGTAGGGAGGCTGAGAAAGTTATCTTATTGTTGCCTGGTGAGCATAAAGCATGATAACCTTCTGGCGTCCCAGCCCAGAGTACCTCCCGCTATCTACAATCCATGGGATTCCACATTTAGCGTCTCCTTCTCTAGATCGTAATCAGGTATACCTTCTGTGTAGTTGACACGTGAGTTTTAAACAGTACAATTTATATAAATCACTTAACCCGGTGCCTGATGCAAGATAGACATTCAATGCATACTACTGGAAATGGTGGTTACTACTATTACCATTATAATTATTATTTCACTAATTTATCTACTGTTAATTCTGTTCAGCTTAAAAATTATTTTTTACTTAGCTTATTTAGTTGTTACTTAATTTCTCTCTTATTTCAAAGATCTTTTGAGAAAAACTCACAATTGCCATCAGCTAATGAAGCTAATGTTTAAAATACCTACTTTTCAAGATGATTTTGAAATAAGTGTATATAATGACTAAAACAGGGTCTAACATATGGTACCTTCGCAATTATGCTTATTTTCCCTTCTATTGCCATTTTCTACTAGCATTACTGTCGCCAATAATACGATGACTACTATCATTATTGCTTCCAGGGAATCAAAAATCAGTGCAAGAACAGAAATTCCACTTTCCTCTGCTTCAAATGTCATGGCCCTATTATATGTGAGAGTTTCATTTTCATTAACTTCAGTTGCTCAATAATTTATTTTCACCAAATATGGCAAAACTGACCAAACAGACAAATAGAAGGTGGCGTTTGCAATTTGTGTGCTCTTTTCTGAAAGTCATCAGTGAAAAGTGCCGTCTAGGATTTATTGGATTTACAACAGGGATTCATCCATAGGAAAATACAGCATGTGGAGGAACACCATTGATTGAGTGCCAACTTGGTACCATGTGCTGTGCTGGGCATTAGCTCATTACAGCCCAGAACCCTCCCCTCTGACTTCCCATCATTGATTCTAATTGACAGGTGAGGCACTAAGGCACAGAGAATTTCAATCACCTGCACAAGGTCATGTGCTTTGTACACGACAGAAATAATACCCCCCTTGAATCAAGTTAATAAGTGTTATTTACTATATGTTTTATTCCTGATAAAGGGACATATGCACATTTCAGAGAAAGAAAGGTATCTGTACTCTGAACTCTGATCAAGAAGAGGAACTTTGAAGGTGACATTCAGACCCAGAGGAATATCAGAATTTCACTGCCTGCATAAGTCCTAGTTAGTAACTGCTCTCGCTGTGTCTTTTAGAATAGCCTATTTTGGTCCTCAAACCATCAGAAAACTTGAAATAACTGAACCATGTAACAAGAGCTTATAATTTAAGAAAAAAAAAGAAAAGAAAAGAAAAGAAAGAAAGCCTTTCAGAGACAGGTGCCCTCCCTATGATTGTACAACTTGCAATACCCAACTCCAAAGGGGAATTCCGCAAGGGCCCTCAGTACCTGAGGCTGGCTGGGGCAGAATCAGAAGCTCAGGTCAGCTCCTCTTTCTGCTTCGGTCTTTATCTTTCCTGGTGACTCATCCTGTAATGTGAGTCCAGTAAACTCACCGAGGGTTTATTTTTACTGTTTGTTTTGACTTGGTCTGGTAGATGCTGTTCACTCAGATACACACATTAACAAAAAGCCAGTTTCAAGCTCCATTTTTGCCAAAACCACGATGTCGCACAAAACGTACGGATTTTAGAGTTGCGAACTTGCATTCACTTCCTGCTCTGCCACTTTCTATCTGTGTGACCTTGAGTCCATTCCCTAACCTCTTTGAACCTCAACTGTGGCCTCGCTTAAAGGAGATGAAATGCATTTTGCAGGGTTATCATGAGAACTTCATAAAAAGAAAAAAAACCCAGTGGGGTTCCAGATGCTCAGTGTGATATAAAATGACTGTTCATTCCCCTCATTTATTTCCCGTCTTCTCTAAGTCTGACTGTAATTTGATGGGACTTCTTTTGGAAAAGGTAATAGACGCAGAGGCAGAAAACCTGAGCTCCCATTCAGTCTCTGGCCTTTTCTAGCCACATTCTGTTTGCATGATTAGATGGTATGATACACTTGAAAGCACAGAGAATGGCTACTTTGCTCCGCTGGAATCTTGAGTGACCTTTTCACCTGCTCATAGCCCAGTTGTCTTGGGAATAGGGATCATCGGGCCATCTGGCATGATAACAAATAGCTCAGATTCTGGCTTCCAAATCCAGCTCCGACATTAAAGGTCTTTGTGACCTTAGGCAAGAAGTGCGGCCTCTCTGAATTTTGGATGCTCATTTATAAAATGGGTTTAATGACAGTACCTACGTCGAAGTGCTGTGGTGAGCGATTGCCATACACCAAGTACTGTTGAGACTTTGGAGAAGTATACGACTTGGGTCCTGTCTTCAGGAGCTCACCGTGTAGTAGAGTGCTGGGCAGGCAAGCCCTCAGTTGCAAGACACTGGTAGGTCCTGAAGATGGAGCTATGTAAGGCGTACAATGAGAACACCTGACTTCAGAGGGAAAATAAGAAACATGAGCCTCCATTTTTCGCCGATACCCATTACTACATTGAGTGACATTTTAGGAGCTGCTGAAGATGAGCTCATATGTCAGAACTTCTCATGATGAAAATGGTTCCAATTTATATTTCATGGTAACTTCCAATAAGCCAATGTGCCAATGAAACTAACAATGTTAATAATGGGATGTTTTGATTTTGTTGGTTTCCAATGGTCAAGCAAAATCCTTACTCTAGGAAGGCTACTTTATCTGCTTGGGAACACTTCTATGGCTACTTCTATAGGATGAAGTGCCACGTCTGCAACCAGGATAAAGCAATTTACAGTCATCAGGTCCCATTTTGGAAAGAATTAGAAAGAAGAACCAAATCATCACCAGAGAGAATTCCTCCAGGAAAATTTAGAAAAGATGGATAGTGAAATGCTTTTAAAGGTAAAATAATCAGAACTGAGTTTTGCAATGTTTTTAATCATGCATAAGGGTACATTTGCTTCCATTTTGCTAACTCTGAAACAAAAAGAGCACTGGGCAGAGAGTCAGATTTGAGCCTTAGCTTCATCTCTAATTAGTGATGTGCTCTTGAGCAAGTCAGAACCATTCTGAATCCCAGTATCCTCATTTATTTAAAAAAAGAGATAATTATGGGATAATTAATGCTTAGAAAAAACTCTGCAGAGTCACTGACCAATAAAGGACATTTAGTAAATAATATCCATTAATGGTAATGATGATGATGATAAGTAATAATTAAAAAAAATCTGTACTGCTCATTTTAAATGAAGCCTGTCAAGAAATCTCATTGCAAGCTGCACCAGCATGTGATTATAAATTGGGTTAAGAGACTGGGAACCTAGAATATATCCCTGAGATAATGGCCCAAGAGGAATCTAGAGAGTGAGCCTTTAATACTTTCATTAGGAGGAGAAGTAGCTTAAGCATATAAATATCCCCATGGACCTTAGGAAGGCTTTGTGGAATTGAGAAGAATTAGAGAAAACTATGGGACTTGAAAAGCTACCTTTGTGTCCCTCTAGAACTTGTGAGAAGGTTCCATCTGTTACTGCCTTAGGCATATGAGTCTTGGGATGCCTCAGTCAGCCATGGGCCGCTCATGGAGAGCTTCCACTAAATTAGTGGGGGGATCTGGGACAGTAACTTTCATCTGGTATAATATAAAATTCTCGCTGGTGTGCCAGTCAATATGCATCCATACAAAAATTCAGTGTGGTAAAAATTGAGTATAATACTACTAGGAGGATGCCTTCCAGGTAAAACATAAAGCTGATCTGATTAAACAATACAGAGAAGCATAAACTACAACACACTTTGGGTAAGAGGAAAAAATCAAAGCATGGTTAGCTGATACTAGAAAGTATAAGAATTTCACCTCGTGAAATGTCATAAGAGCTCAGTGAGGGTAGGGCAAGATTTTTCTCCAACAGGAGCCGAGTGCTCGAGTGATTCTATAATTACTCAATTCTATAATTGAGTAATCCTATAATTCTATAAAAGAGTAATTCTATAATTACTCAAGGCGGTTCTATAATTATTGGTAACTTTTGAGTTTTTAATAGCTTCACATTCAGCAACAAAATGCCTAGCATTGGCAGCATTCTTCTTCCTCACAAGGGTTTCAAAGCACTGCTTTGAGAGACACAGAGAAAGACCTCCACCATGACTCACTCATATTTGATCTATTAGTTATCTATTGATGTATAACAAGCCGCTCCAATATGTATTTGCTTATATGGCATGCATTTATTATCTTAACGGCTTTTATGGGCCAGGAATCCAGCCATGAGTTAGCTATACCCCACACTTCTGGTCTCTCACAAGGATACAATCCATACATTGGCTGAGGTGTAGCCTTCAGGCTTACCTGGAGAAGGAGCTTCCAAGCTCACTCTGGGGGTTGTTGGCAGCTTCCAATTCCTCGTGACCTTTGGCTACCTTTCTTCCTCAGTTTCTTGCCACATGGTCCTCTCCATACAGCATTTCCCAACGCAGTAACTTGATCCATCAAAATGAGCAAGAGACAGGATAAGAGAAAGTTTCAGCAAAAGGAAGAGAGTACTTGCAAGATGGCAGTCCATCTTTTACAACCTCATCATGGAAGCGCCATGTATCTCTTGTGTCAGATTCTATTCATAGAAACAAGTCACCATCCCACACTCTGCTGGAAGGGAATATGCAACGGTGTGAATACCAGGAGGTGGGGGTATTGGGAGCCATTTTAAGAGGATGCCTACCACAGCTGGTACAGGAAAGTCAAACTGTAAGGATCCTAGCATCTTCTAGCCTCATCTACTTTGTACCTTTTTGCTATCCATCCCATGATTCTGATTCTGAAATTCTTCTTGACCAATATATTTTTCCCACGTCTCCTTTCTCCTATGCTTCAATTTTTCTTTTTTGTCCTGAGAGACTCCGGTATAGTGAAAAACCAATGTCGGCTGGAATTCCCAAAGTGAGACCTAATTCTAATCCCAACTACTTGCATTCTACGCAAACTTCAAAACAAAACAACACAAAACAACAAAACAACGCTTTGTAGTATAATTATTATTATTACTATTATTATTATGTTCAGCTTTTTACTGTTTAATCCTCAGTTTCTTAAACAGTTAAGAGGCGCTGCAAGGCACTGCAGTGTAGTTGGTATTATAACGGGATTTGGAGTCAGACATGCCAGATCGGATACTAGCTGTCTGATTTCTCAGTATTATTTCACGTGCCCAAATACTTCATACTTTTTGTCTCTTTTAATTTCATAACACTGAAAACTAGAGTCTGAGACTTAGAGAAGTTAGGATCTTAGCAAACCTCTTGGCCCCCAGCAAGTGTTAGTAACTTGCTGCTATTAATTTTCTGTTTTTAAGTATTTCAACTTCATATGAGAGGGCTAAACTGGAATAGATGAAGTCACCCAATTCAATGATTGGTTAAGTGAAGAAGTGTTTTGTTAGACCCTCAGAAGCAATTCAGATTAAAGGTTAAGTGTGGGCTCCAGAGGAAAAGTGGCTGGGTTCAAATAATGCTGTTACTGCTTCCCAGCTGTGCTGAGTAGAATGGGTAAGAGCATGAGCCATGGAGCACAGCTTTCTGGGTTTGAATGCTGGTTCTGTCACTTACCAGCTGAGGACTGTGGGAAAGTTACTTAACGTCTTGGTGCCTCAGCTTTCTCATCTGTAAAATGGAAACACGAGCACCCACTTTCTAAGTTCCTCTTGAGTACTAACAAAGATAGTACTTTGCAGTGCTTAATAGGGAACTGACATAAAAGAATAATCATACGTAGCCATTATTATCCCTCTTTACCTTAGAATGACCAGCGGTTGTATGAACAATTCCAAATCTTGTTTGTAGACTTGTCGTCCACTCCTCCTAATTATGGGACACTAGATAACCCACTTTCAATACCTGTGCCACAGTTTCCCTGTCTACCAAGTTGAATCCATTTCTTTAGCAATACATAGGGTCATAGCCTGCTCTAGGGACAAATAAATAATTTTCTTTAATTGTCTCCCTCCCTTCCTTCCTTTTTTCCATGTATGTGGGGTCCAAAGCTGAAATACATGAACAATAATGATGCAGTCTTTCCAACATGGATCGAAACAACGCTTGACTGTACTAGAGATTATTTTGTGTATGTAATTAATGGAATATTTTTTATGTGTCATGAGTTACGTCAATCTTTTTACAGGATGCTTTGATTTATCACAGCAATTCACATGTTATCCTCGGTTTTCAGATGAGAAAGGTGAGGATACAAGGATGTTATTAACATGCTTAAGCACTCTTGCAGGGAAGCCAAGTCTCCATGACTTCATCTGGCCAGTGACGCTCATTCGGAGTTCTCTTTTCCTGAGTATTTTGGCCAGTATGTTGTGGATGGTCGTAAAAGCCCCTCTCAGCACACCACACCTAAAAATGCTTGATAAAATATAAGAAATAGGGGTGCCTGGGTGGCACAGCGGTTAAGCGTCTGCCTTCGGCTCAGGGCGTGATCCCGGCGTTATGGGATCGAGCCCCACATCAGGCTCCTCCGCTATGAGCCTGCTTCTTTCTCTCCCACTCCCCCTGCTTGTGTTCCCTCTCTCGCTGGCTGTCTCTATCTCTGTCGAATAAATAAATAAAATCTTTAAAAAATATATAAGAAATAGTTAAAAGGCATGGACAAGTGATATCAGAGTAACAGAGTTGATCTCTAGCTGCCAGAAGTGATAAGAAAGCCTGCATCCAGAGGACAGAGTGAGCTCTCCCTCTCTGTTGACTTGCAGGGCAGGGCAATGACTCCACGGACACCTGGTGACCCAATGCCTGGATTTTAATGGGCTAAATGTACAGAGGATAAATCTTGACGTTCGGGAAGAATGGAGTTTAGATGTTTCATAAACACATGTGGAACGTTTATGAACACTGACCATGTTCTACTAAACTGTGAAGCAAGGTCTCTACAACTTCAAAGAGTAAGTCTCCTGCAGAGGACATATTTTGGCTACACCATAATTGAGTTTCAAGAAATAATAACTTACCAGCAGTTATATGACCCTCCCTGTGTGCCAGACAAGGTTTAAGCATTATGTATCTCACTGAGACCTCACAACAACTCTCTTTTGTGGGCGATGGGACTGAAGTCAAAACTAAGAAACAGAATTGTCCCAGGGTTAAGTGGCTGAGGAGCCGCAGAGCTGGGATTTGGACGTGGGCATCTCTCTCTCCAAACCCCTGCCCCTAACCACTATAGTAATTGCCACTCGACTGCACTAGCTTTCGAACTTCTACATTTTGCTTCAAAATACCCCACACGTTAGATAAAACGATATATGAAAATTAGAAAACACTTAGAAATCAAATATAAAAAAAATGTTCTTGTGGAAAGCTTCTGAAATCCTACCCAGGAAGAAATAGGTCACCTTATGGGGTTATAGTAAACATGAAGAAATAGGAAATTAATGAACTAGGCTTCCAAAATGAGAAGTTATAGTATCGCTAAAGAGATGAACAAAGAATCGTGAAAATATGAGTCCAAATTAACAACTAGAATATCCATCGATATGAATGTTGGTACTCTGGAAAACCTGGAAATTAAGACAACACTCTGGTTAGATGAACCAAAGAAAAAGAGACAGAACAATTTAAAATATTAGATATGGAAAATTAGGATTGCAAAAGGACCTAGGACTACAGATGCAGTAGGATTAAAATCATAAACAGAGTTGGGACTATTGGGGAGTATTACGAGACAATAATACTATTAAATTTGAAAGTTTAGGTAAATTAAACAAATTCTTAGTACATGTATATAAATAGGTGTGTATACATATAAATTTCCCAAACTAAAGAAATAAAACCTCAGTGAACCCATTGCTTATCAACATGAAAACAATGACACAGTAATTAAAATGATTTTCTTGTTTTAGGAATAAGTCAAGTTAATATTTCTCAAGGGAAATACCAGACCCTAATCATTTTACATAATCCTAAGTGGACATTAACAAGCATGTATACAGTATTGTGTAAAAATATGCCCTGACGAAATTAGATTTATTCTAGCAATTCAAAATTAGTTCAACATTATTTTGTTAATGTGATTTGTTATACTAACATATTAAAAGAGAAGAAAATATGGTTATGTTACCAATTCATATAAAAAATTCATGACATAAGCATATTACCTGAAAACTATTAAAATGACCAATTTAGGGGCACCTGGGTGGCTCAGCTGGTTAAGTGTCCGATTCTTGGTCTCAGCTCAGGTCGTGATCTCTGGGTCCTGAGATCGAGCCCCGCGTCAGGCTCTGTGCTCAGCAGGGAGTCTGTGTAAGGTTCTCTCTCTCTGCCCCTCCCCGTGCTCTTGCTCACACTCTCTCTCTCTAAAATAAATAAATAAGTCTTTTTAAGATGTCCAATTTAGAAATCTATAATATTTTTAAATATTATTATTACAATGGCCAACATTTAAACTATGCTGACCATATGCCCCACTCTGAGAAATTTATACACACGTATTTATTTAAATCTCACACACATTTTTAAAATATAAATCTGATATATAAATAAATAAGAAAAAGAATCCAAAAGAAAAAAGAAATGTGCAATAGCTACGAACAGAAATTTCCCGGGTGAGGGAATAGGACAGGCTACAAACCATGCATTAAAAGATTCAGACCCTCATAATTAACCAGAAACATATAAAGTAAAAGCACAAGGACCTGTCATATTTACCAGATTGGCAAAATTTAAAAAGTCTTTCATTATAAAGTATTGATGAAAGTGTAAAGCAGTAGGAGCCCTTCTTGCACAAGGCTAGTGGGAATATACATTTTTTATTAAAGATTTTATTTATTTTTTATCTATTTGAGAGAGGGGGGCTACCAGTGATAGACTGCCTACTCTGTACCAGTCCGTTTTAAGTGCTTTTCATTCACTTCCTAGATCCTCACAAGGATCTTATGAACTAGACTCTTTTTATCTCCTTGTTACAGATGGAGAAACTGAGGCACAAAAGGCAAAGCAAGCCGCCCAATGTCATGGGCCAGTTGGTGGTGGAGCTGGGGAGCTCAGGCCGACTGGCCTTGGGTCTGCATGATTAACCAAAAGCATTTGGTGCTTCCTGGATGGACAGATGCAGAAATGCATTTCGAGTGGAGAGGATGTTAAGCAAAGGTTTGGCATTTGGGGCCATTTTGACACGTTTGGGAACTAGAAACAAGGCCAGGTGCCCAGCAGTGAGCACACATGGGGCAAGGATAAAAGCTGGAAGGGGTCAGAAGAAAGCAACAGGGGTTCTCACACACACGGCTTGGTCTTCCAGGTGGGGCTCTGTACTTTGTCCTAGAGGTCACAGGAGCCAGGAGGGACAGGCAGAGATGGACAGGATTCCATCTGTGCTTCTAAATACGAGGCTTGGGGAATGGCTTTGAGGGAGAGGGATGGGAAGGGGGAGGGGAGTTTGGAAGCTATGTGTGGTGGTCCTGATGAGAACTGATAGCAGCTTGGACCATGTGGCTGGGAACAGGGCAGGGCAAGTGGGTCTGAGAGACAGTCGGGGACAGAACCAGCAGGATCTAGTGGCTGATTATGGGGTTAAGGCTAATTCCCAGCTTCCTGACTTAGCCAACTTGGTAATGGCTATGCCGTTCCCTGGGGCGCTATAGAGAGAAACACGCTCCATTCAGTGCTGAATCTTAAGTCCCTTATTAAAGCCTTGCAAACTTCTCCTCTTTAAAGCAAGAACTGCTTGCAACAGCTTCCAGCTCAGGGAGTCCAGCAGACCTGGTTTGCATCCCAGCCCCAGCACTTACTACCTGTGGTCTTTGGCCTTTGTCCTCTTTGAAGCTCAGAACAATCCCAAATCATGATATTAAGAGAAATGCCTGTTGGGGTTGGAATCCAAGTTCACTTAACAGATAGAGTCACCTCAGAGTGGGATACTGATGGGAACATACAAGACCCCTGATCTTGTGAGTTTTTATTCTAGAGAGGAAATAATTATAAAAGAAAATTCGAGTGTGTCATGTAGCCACCTGCTCAGCCATGAGTCCCGGGGGGAAAGAAAAAAACAGAAAACAAAACAAAAAAACCCCCAGAAAACCAGGGAGTTCGGGTCAAAGGATGGGCTATGGATTGAAGTGATTGACTGTGGAGGACCCCCACCCTGGAAGTTACAATCCTCAAAGGCAGAGATGAGCCTTAGGAATGCATCCCCCAGACCCTCAGCAGTGCCTGGTACATCACCAGTAGTCAGTGAAGGCTTATTGAACGGAACAAAAGTGTGTGTTCAGCAGTTTTCACTGACAAAAAATGCTGAATCTGGGAAGAGCTCTGTGCTGGTGGCAGGGACACAGGGTCTCATCATAGAGCTGGGACGAGCGTGTGCTGCTTCCATGCTCACTAACAACATCGCAATGACCTATTTAGCTTCCAAAGCTAAAATCAGAAAGTCGCTCTGTGAACTGCAGCACGCCGTGCTATAAAACAGGAAGGCTTCTCGTCACGTATTAACCAGATCACCTGCAAAATCGCCAAACATCACTGCAGTATGTGGACCAATATGATGCCTTGAAACTGAATAATTTATTCACACATTTGCTGACAATGTGCGTTTCTGACACCCCATTATTTTCGATCCTGCATCATTTCCTGGTGCAACGTGGTCACTACTCTGGGATGTCATAGCAGAAATCTGCTTAATTCTGCGGTCCCGAAAATGCCAAGAGAGGTATTCTGAGGATGCCATTTTTATATACAGCAGCAACTAAATTTTGCAGAGAAGTAAAAACTCATTTTTAAAAAAATCTTCACTAAAATGGGAAAGAGGTGTTTCTTAGCACACCAATGGTGGACTTTGCTAATGGAAGCTTAAGGTCCGTTCTGTGTGCCAAAACCTTGGTGGACGGAGAGAGGTAATCACAAGCTCCCTCCCCGCCAGGAAGGCTAAGCCACCTCACCCCGGCAATAAACCCCACAGTAGGTACTATTATCTGCCCAGAGCAGGAAACAGAGGTGTTTTTGGGATTAATGCACCAGTGGAAGGGCCTAGATTGTGGGAATAGTGCTTCCCATGGTTAGTTTCTGTGTTTACTGGGTTAAGAGCGTTTTTACCCTCAGGATCTCATTTTGGCATTTCCTGAGACCGTGAAGTGCTTTCTCGATCATTTTTAGTGACTGGAGGGGTTGAGGAAGCGTAGAATAAAGAGCAATCTGGCATTCACAAAACCACTGTCACCTATCCTAACTTTCTTTAAAATCGCGTCCACTCTTCACACTAGTCCTGGAACGAAAACAACATTGTGGTGTTTGCCCCTTCAGTTTGAGGATGAGGGAAGGGAAGTTCAGATTGCGCAGTGA
This sequence comes from Ursus arctos, assembly GCF_023065955.2. Classification (NCBI taxonomy): domain Eukaryota; kingdom Metazoa; phylum Chordata; class Mammalia; order Carnivora; family Ursidae; genus Ursus; species Ursus arctos. The sequence continues at coordinate 7,532,812 of NW_026623111.1, read as the reverse complement.
CTGTTCAGTGATCGGGTCAAGTGACTGGGTCACAACACCATCACATGGCTGAGATGTGACTTTGAATTCTGTGTTTGAGAGCAAGCACGCGCTCTAGTCTGGACAGAATGAGCCCAGCGGGTGGAGACCCCCGCTGTCGCTCACCATATTCTGACCTGTGTTTGGGGAGCAAGCCAGCTCACTGAGGGCTGTGTTCCCAGATCGCATGACTGTGGCCCCTTTACAGAACTGCTCTATGTATCCTTTTGTTCTTTACCAAAGATGTCCTTAAAAAAAGAGGTGGTGTTCTATTTATTACTGCTCACGAAGAGGGTCCCCAGGGTACAGCCCTTGAGAGGACTCCTGTCAGGTCTCCCTGCCAGGAAAAAAAGAAAGCCACACCTCTCCTAGTCTTTTATTTTATTGTCCTTTTCTTTGCCCACTGAGAAATTCACAACCAAGTTTATAGAACTTGAAAAGTAACATCATTTTGCTCAGCGTTGGGGAACTGACCATTTCGTGCACAAAGCGACAGCTCAGACTACTTTCCTATCTTCATTTTTACCCATGAACAATATTTTCAGGGACTATACACAATCCTATAAGCTACCTTGATGTCCTTTTGGCATCTGGCTGGCTTACGGGCATGAATAAACAATATCTTCCGTGAAACAAGCCACGCTGAGAAGCAGATCCGGGATGGGGGAGACATTCCCTCCGGACTCTCCCAGGGACGTAACCTATAACATAGTGATGGCAATAACATGATTCATAATTAATAAATGATGACACGTTGTGCGCCCACGATGTGCCAGCTACATGAAATGCTTCCTATATGTTGGATCCTCATAATGAACTTGGAGGCGGAGACCACGATCCCTTATAACAGGTGCAGCAAGATCCGAGCACACCTGTGGTCACCAACCGGGGAGGGCAGAGCTGAGCTCCCATCCCAAGTCTGCCTGCCTCCAGACCCCACTTCTCCTCCACAAGGAGAAACTGCCTAGTCCTTCAGCGTAGGTCTAACTCCGGAAAGGAGCCAAGTAAGAGGGTGAGGGGGGTAGAGGGGGACTGCCACAGGGAAAGTTCCATTCAGGTCCCGTTTTCAATTCTGTTGCCTTCAGCCCCCTGAGATGGATGACGTGACCTGGTAATATGTATTGTATTCTCTACTCTGCAGTATTGTTAATTTAAAATGCGGGGGATTTATGAGTTTTGCACGGCCCTGCTTCCCAGCTGTAGCGTGGAGGTCTCCCCAGGGCAGCAGCCCCAGCGCACGGCCTTTCCTGTGGGGTCAGCACACTTTTCACTGAATTGGCCCCACAGAGGAATGAATAAGGCCTGGCTGGAATGACATCAAGGGTAATTGTCGCCAGCACCCGGGAGAGAAGGGAAAAACTGGTGACGGCGTGGAATTTATAGCTCAAGTTGGGTTTCTCAAGCGGGTCACACGACAGCCCTGCCACATAGGGATGATTCACTTTTCCTTTCTCTGTTTTGGTGTGGTGTGTGCTCAGAGCACCCTACGTCCGCTGCAAAGAAACCAGAATATACACACAAGCAAAACTACATGAACATGTGCAGTATCTTCTCCTCGCAGATGATCACTGGTTTTTTTTGTTTTGTTTGGGTTTTTTTTAAAGGTTTTATTTATTTACTTGACAGAGAGAGACAGCCAGCGAGAGAGGGAACACAAGCAGGGGGAGTGGGAGAGGAAGAAGCAGGCTCCCAGCGGAGGAGCCTGATGTGGGGCTCCATCCCAGAATGCAGGGATCACGCTCTGAGCCGAAGGCAGACGCTTAACGACTGAGCCACCCAGGCGCCCCATCACTGTTATCAGATCATACCCTTCCAGATCTTTTTCTATGCAAATAAAACTACAAAACAAAGAGATTCTACTGTATACGCTATTTTATAAGCAGCTATTTTTCTGTAAAAAAATATGTTGGGAGCATTCATTCATGCCAACAACTTTTCCACGGCAGCAGAGGCTCTAGATGGCTAGTTCAGGTTACTCCCCCGACCTTCTCCATAGCAGCTTAACAGGCTGAGTAACTAGGCAGTAGGTGGTAGATTTGGTATCAATTTCAGTAGCTTTCCGCTTACTAGTGGACACCAGCGCTAGCTGGTGCTTACAGACACCTGCTTGGCTGCTGTGGGCGGCTGAGCGTGAGGCCCCGGCTCTGTGGCGTCGCTGGAAGGCTGCATGAGCTTCCCGTTGCTGCTGAGCACCAGAGACCACAACTGTGGCCTGACCCAGATGCATTTATCATCTCCCAGTCCTGGGGCGCAGATGTCGCTGTCTCCCGGGGCCAACCTCAAGGTGTCAGCAAGCCTGCATTCCTTCCAGAGGCTCTAGGGAGGAATCTGCTGTCTGGCCTTTTACGGCCCCTAGAGACCACTGCCTGCCTTAGCTTGCAGCCTCTTCCTCCCCCCGCACGGCCAGCAGCACAGCATCCCTCGGACCCTGCTGCCATCACCACACCCTTTCTGACCACGGGAAAGGGCTCCCCTTTGAAGGATTTATGTGACTATGTGACTCAGTTGGGTCTGCCTGGATACCCCAGCATAATTTCTCCACGTGAAGGCCCTTACCCTCAATCACATCCATAAACTGGGAGGTTCTAGAGACGGGGACATGGACATCTTTGCAGGCCTCTCTCCTCCCTAGCTCCCTACCACGCTTGGGACACCGGATGATGGCTAGCACTCATTTAACCAGTCCCCTATTAAAGCCCATTCAGGCTGCTGCCAACATTTTGGCTTTAGAAACAGCCTTCCACAAAAATGGAACAACTAAATCTTTGCTTATCTTTAATTGTTCCCTTAAAGGAAATACTGAAAGCAGGATTTTTAGGGCATGTGTCTACTTGTAAAGCGCTTCCACATGCAGTGCTCAACAAACATTTCTTGAGTAACTACTTTGTGCCAGGCATTGTTCTGGGCAGTAGAAATCCCTTAGTGAAAAAAACAGCGAGTGTTCCTGTCCCCCGTAGAGTTTCTATTCCGTGGGACACCACTGGTGAATTACCTTTCAGCAGTAGCTAAACCACTTTTAATACTGATTTCCCCATTTTCTTTCTTCAAATCACCTTTCAGGGAACCGGCTTTCGTTCTTTTTAAATCAGCCTTTTAAAAGACATTCATTTAAACATACCATAGGTAGTCAACTAAGCCAGAATACAGAGGAAAATGCATTTTGCATACATTGAGGAAACCCATGGCTCAAGGTCCAGTTTTGCTATGTACTGACAATGTGAACTTGGAATGGCCCCTCATGATGGAAATGGAGTACATTCTATGTGTTAAGCAACTTTTTTTTTTTTTTTAAAGTAAGTACCACACCCAGCGTGGGGCCCAACTTGGGGCTTGAACTCATGACCATGCGATTGAGGCCTGAGCTGAGATTAAGAGTTGGTCACTTAACCCACTGAGCCACTCAGACGCCCCTGTGTGAAGCAACTTTAAAATCATTTCTGTGTACATTATCTCCGTTCTCACAAACACTCTGAGAGTTAGACTCTTAAATGCCATTTTACAGGTGAGGACACTGAGGCACAGAAAGGGTAAGTAACCTCCCTAAGGTCACACAGCTAAGAAGCATTGGAATCAGGATTCAAACAAGCCAGTCTGAGCCCAGAGCCTACACGCATAACCGTCTTGATCCTTGTTATGGGTAGAATTTCGTACCTCAAAAATACATGTTGAAGTTCTAACTCTTAGTGACTTCTAATGTGACCTCACTTGTAAATCAAGCTGTTGCAGATGCAACCATTAAGATGGGGTCATACTGGGCTAGGCTGGGCTTCTAATCCGATAGAACTAGTGTCCTTCTAAAGAGGGGGAATTTGGGCACAGAGACAGACGCGCACACAGAGACAATGTCATGTGATCAGAAAGACCAGTTCTACAACACAAGGAACACCAAAGATCACGGAGAACGGCCAGAAGCTGGGAAGAGACAAGGAAGGAGTCTCATCAGGTTTCAGAGAGAGCATGACCCTGACAACACCTTAATTTCACACTTTCCAGTTCCAGAACTGCGAGAGAAACACTGTGTGTTGTTTTAAGCCCCCCAGTTTGGGGTACTTTGCTGTGCAATAGCCCTAGAAAACAACCCTCATCTGAATTGTGGAGGTAAATTAGTTTGCTTTTAGCTGATGGACAGTTGACTCATGTAATTGACCATGTGTATTTCTTTCTTTGGTTGACAGGAAGTTCAGAACATTGTACTAATTGCACAACCTTAGGGAACACGTTTCCATGGTCTGAAGGCCCTTATCTGGATCCTAACATTCCAGATTTATTTTACCTTTACTCCAACATCCTTATTTGTAGAAAATCTTCCTGTACTGTGTAGGTTTTTTTTTTTTAAGCCACCTTCAAATTACACCCTATCTAACCACTAAAATGTGTAAATACACAAATTGAGAAAAAGTTCTGGGGAGGCATGGCATGCTGAAAGTCACTGGTCACTTGCAGTAGGCTCAAGGCTAGAACCTAGCCAGTTGTATGCCCAGTCCACTGGAACTGCTTCACTACAGGGCCTCCAGGACAGAGGAGGACTCCTGCAAACACCTCTGTCTCCATCCCTCTACCCACCTTCCCTGGCCACAACTGTCCTGGCTGGAAGACCCCAGCTCATGCTAACGCAGTCTTGACTCTGGTTCCTCAGTTGACCTTCGCTGACACAGCTTGAAGCGCCCCAGTAGTACAGGGCACCGAGGCTATAGACACCTGAGATTGCCTCCTTCCGGAACCCAAGATCCTTTCACTCTGTCCAGGCTGATTTTTTTTTTTTTTAAAGATTTATTTATTTATTCCACAGAGATAGAGACAGCCAGCAAGAGAGGGAACACAAGCAGGGGGAGTGGGAGAGGAAGAAGCAGGCTCCCAGCAGAGGAGCCCAATGTGGGACTCAATCCCGGAACGCCGAGATCACGCCCTGAGCCGAAGGCAGACGCTAAACCGCTGTGCCACTCAGGCGCCCCGTCCAGGCTGATTTTTAACAAGAACTAATAGTGCCTATAAGGAACTCCCCAGTAGGCATAGCTACTTAGGTTATGGGGAAAACATGGAATACTGGAAAGAATGTGTATATATTACACACACACACACACACACACACACACACACACACACACACGGACATACGTTCTTTGGCCCTATTTCTCCCAGTAGCTGGGTGATCGTGGACAAATCACTTGCCTCCTGCTTTTACTTGGTTGCTCATCTGCAAAATGGAAAATCTACCCCATAGGCAGGCTGAGCCAGTGGGCGGTCCAGGGTCTCGCACACTTGTGGCCCACGGTGAGTGCCGGCCCCTTCTTAATGCCCTTGCTTCTTGTTTCTGTTGTCCTGATAATTGTGTCAGCCTCTGCTGTTACTGCAGCCCCAGCAGGACAAGCCCTGTGCCCATGATGAATGAGAGCCTAGCTTTCTCGTTCTCTGACACTTTCCTCCATGGCAGCATGCATGACAGAGCTTCGGGAGCCAGAAGACAAAGGCTGCCCTGGGGTAGGACAGAGCAGCGCGGGACGAGCAGCTGATTCCTCACCTCTCAAATCAGCTGTTATCATCTCAGCTTGTCTCCTTTGATGGAAGAGACTTGGGGAGTTCTGGAAGCACGAGCTATCAGCCTGGCTGAGGCCAAATGTCCATTTCTCCGTAACTTGCTCTTTGTTGTTCTTAGGACAGGACGCACTGGGTGTTATACGCAACTAATGAATCATCGAACTTTACATCAAAAACCAGGGATGTACTGTATGGTGACTAACATAATCTAATAAAAAAAATTATTATAATAAAAAATAAAAATAATTAAAAAAAAAAAACAGGACATATGAGATCTGAATAGCCCCATCGACCGGGGCTTGGCAGTTTATAAGAAAAAAACAAAACAACTGACATTTCGTCCAGAGCATTTTATTTCTTTCGAAAGCACAAAGAGCTCAGACAGAGGGTAGATGCTGTTCGTTTTGATATCGGTCCTCTGGCTTCCCTATCGCAGGTGATGCTGGGGCCTGGAGCCGGCGCTGGCCTGGGGGAAAGGAGGACCCGTGTGGCCCAGGCTGGGGTCTGGAGGCCCTGTCTTCACCACAGTCCTATGTCCCAGATGCAGCGGTCTCCTTCGCACAGTTGAGGAAGGAGGCTGAGCCCCTGAGTCATGCGCCCTGTTTCTCCCGCCACTGAAAATGGAGTTTGCCCACCCCCGTGCATCAGTTCCGTCCACATGAAGTTCACGCGGCAAAAGAACACAGCTTCTAATGAGTCTGAGCAAGCCTTGGAGATGCTCTCTGAGCTCCAGCTTCTCAGCTTTATAAGTGAAATATTTATCCTGGCCCTGATTGCTTCTGGGGTCACTGTGCCACTCAGTCAAAATGAATTGAGTGACCATACGATCGCTCCCCCACCCCCTGTGTTCAGGGGACCCCCAAGCACACTTTGGAAGATTCAGCAGGACTCGTCCTATGGTTGTACTCTCAGCTAAGGTTTCTTACAGCAACATAGAGAAGATACACAGCCAGAGTGCGAGGGAAAGAGACACAAGCAGAGTCTTTAAGAATCCACACGAATCTTCCGTATGCTCCCTCCCTCCTGTGAGGGGTCACAGAGAACACACTCTCCCCCAGCCATGAACATGCAGCAACCTGCGTGTGATGTTCCTGCCCACGGAAATCCACCAGCGGCCCAGTGTTCGGGGTTTTGTTATGGCCTGCTCACATAGGCACCCTCCCCGAGCACCTGCCAAATCCCAGCCTTTCAGAAAGCAAGCAGCAAACACCACACTGTTTCCACAGTCCAGCCACAGTGAGACACACTCACCAGTTAGGGAAAGTTCTATCATTGTGGGGAACAGAATACCGGCCAAGTTCCAGAGGCCAGCCAAGGGCCAACCTTGCAAGAAGGTCTTTCTAAGAATAGCACGCCCTGCTCTGCAACTGTCTTCTGTACCGCTGATACCAATGAGACTGGAGTGTGCTCACCCCAGGATAACATGTGTAAACCAGAAACATCCCAGACAAACCAGGACGTGGGTCATCCGGACATCTGACTACAAAGCTGCGTGTGAAACACTGTCTTGCCTGAACACAGCCTGGATCTGTCTATGGGCAATTTTCAAAATCACGCTCTGATTCCACCTGTGTGTGTTATCGGAAAAGAAATTCCTATATCGGGTGCTTACGCAGAAGCGAGACGCTGTTTTTAGGCAAAAAGAGAATTAAAAATGAAGGCATTAGTGAAAAACAGATTCATGCGGTTATGTGCTCCGTATTAGGTTGTGCGTCCTTAACTCTGACAATGCAGTCAAATCACCGCCTTTGAATTTTATATCGCGAACAGCCCAGCAACGAGGATATTAATTAGTATTTCTAGCTCTCCGCAGCCCATTAAATCTGTTGCTTATTAAAGGCAATATAGTTTCAAGTTCAAATGCCTTAAAATAATGAGCAGAATGCATTTCAGTTCATTAACACAGTTGTCAATATTCCTGGACAGGTGGCAAGACGACCGTTTCTACCTGGCAGACACACGCTGCCAGGCGCAGGGAAGACCCTTCCCAGGTCGCTGTGCCTTACCCATTCTTGTCACACTTCTCAGCAATTCGCTCTCTAATTCTCTGATCTTTTGACATTGTCGTTCGCTGGTAAAAGAAATTTAATCAAAATATGTATGCTGGAATTTTACTTAAGTAGAAATAATGACACTCCTAAATTCAGGTTTCTATATGAGTGTATTCATTAGAAATGTGCATAATCTGAAGCCTGGCCTCTGTGGAAGCAAGCCACCCCCAGGGAAGTTGGGGCAGGCAGGCAGGGTGGGTTCCCCCCACCCCAGGGCTCCGTTCTGAGGCTCTGCAGCTCTGCAGCCCAAGGGGACACCGGAAATGGGAGGGGCCCTCCAAGAGCACAGTCCACTGCTATAGGACCCTTTCTGCATTCTCTATCTCTCCCAGCCTGGTGTGTGTGTGTGTGTCTTTGGTGAGGATTAAATCAAATTAACTTTATATATTTATATATAACATTGATATATAATTTATATATACAAATAATTTCACCTCTCCCTCTCTTTATATACGTACATAGGAGGGACAGAATACATATACAGGCAGTGGGTTGAATAATGAACCGAGCTCAGAAGATATGTTCTTGTTCTCATCCCCAGAATCTGTGAAAATGTGACCTTATTGGAAAAAAGGTCTTTGCAGGTGTAATCACATGAAGGATCTCGAGATGAGATCATCCCGGATTAGGCACCGTGCCCTAAATCCAATGCCAAGGGTCCTTATGAAAGAAAGGCAGAGGGTGATTTGAGACAGAGAAGAAAAAGCCGTGTGGAGACAGAAGCAGAGATTGGATGATGCAGCCGCAAGCCGAGGATGGCCAGGGGCCGCTAGAGCTGGAAGGGGTGAGGGGGCATTCTCCCTCAGAACTTTCGGAGGGAATATGGCTCTGCTAACACTTTGATTTCAGACTTCTGGACTCTATTACTGTAGGGAAATAAATTCCTGTTGTTTTAAGCCCTGAGTTTGTGGTAATTTGTTGTGGCCCAAGGAGAATAATACTATTTATATATATTATATCTTCTATACACATATATATGACAGTATGTAACATAATGCTATCTCTATAGATTATACACTGTATTTATATACATATGTAATATGTATAATATGTATAATATGTAATTATGTATAATACATAATATAATATTTATATATGTTGTATATTATTATATATATAATAAATGCATGTATGTATAAACTAAATACTATACAAATGTATACCTATAATCATCACAGGCCTGGGCATACTGCTTTTATTAAATAGATTAATAAATGCTGTTTCCTGCTCTGCCCCCTGTCCTGACCTGCCTCAGTTCCCCGAGAGGAAGGTCGTTCTGAAAACACACCACCCTCCTGTACAAATGCCCCTTATCCAATACCACCCCACCAAAAAGCTTCCCTTTCAAAATCTCTTCTCCTTGACCTCCTCTATTAGGGGTTGAATCCTATTCTCCAAAATTCCGTATGTGGAAGTCTTAACCCCCAGCACCTCGGACTGTGGCTGTATTTGGAGAAAAGGTTGTGAAAGATGGAATTAAGGTAAAATGATGTCATTAGGTGGGCTTTATGTCAATATGACTTCTGAGAAGAGGCGATGAGGACGTACGTCACACAGAGCAAAGACAGCATGAGACGTGGGGAGAAGGCGGCCAAGGAGAGAGGTCCCAGAACGAACCAACCCGCTGACCCCTTGGTCTTGGATTTCCAGCCTCCAGAACCGTGAGACAATACATGTGTGTGGTTTGAGCCCCAGGCTGCAGGGCTTTGTTATGCGGCCCTAATAGGCTAAGACGCCAACCTGGCCAATAGGAGGATCCTTCTCCTTCGCTCTGTGAGCCTGGAATGGAGCAGGTGTCGCTATCGCCCACCAAAGCTCCCCACCGAATACAACATGCAGAAGGAGCTCTGAAAGCCGTCATCCAGGGCCCGACGTGGCCAGGAGACGAGGACTCATGCGGGAGGAAAATGTCCTTGGACGACGCATTGCTTCAGTTACCTTGAATAGGATGTGGGGCTCCTAAGATGGTCTCGGGGGGCAGCCCTGTGCCCACGACGTCGTGACTCTAGCATGCACTTAAACGGCCCTTGCCACACATCAGGCTCTGTGCTGGGCTCTGCTCCTATAAGAACTCACATAATGTTGGCACTCTTTCTCCAAATCAGCTGCTATGATAGTTGGGCCTCTGGGGAAGAGGAGTCACAGAGGTGGGAGAGCCTGTGCACAGAGACGCCAGGTTGGAGCCCAGGCTGCTAGCGTCCTGAATCTGCTTCTCACCACCCCAGGAGGCTGTGGCTAACAGAGGGGCCTCTGCGTATCCCAGCTCTCTCTCACTCCAAAACATTTCCCGGTGATTTATTTCTTGTTGTTATTTTTTCTCCCCTTAATCACCCAAGATCTGCTCACTTGGAAACTGGTTTAAAAACAACAGATTTTTTTGGCATCAACTGCTAAAAAGACATCGAATGGAAGCAAATATATTGGTAATAATGTTTCCTGTGGGGAACTCTAAAGATTTTTGAAATATAATGCAATCTTCTACAATGACCTTTTCCAAAGCCTGCAAAAAAAAAAAAATTAATAAAGAGGGAAAAGGAGGATAGAACTCTTTTATCATATTTGATTTGTATTGACTCTGGTGTCAGGGGGGTTATTGAGGGCCTCCCGTCTGGCACGCTTGGTGAAGAGTCACAGTTGTAAATTTATCATACGTTTTATTTATTCCTTAGCTCCTTCCAGCAGACACTAGCGTCACGGGGCTCCAGCAGGGATATCGCGTCCTACTCTGCGGTTTCCACGAAGAGGGTTATGTTTCCCGGATATAGGGAATGGTCTCTCTCTGTCCCTTTACCTCACCCCTCCTTGAGGAGGGGCAGTGACTTGCCAGTTTGGTAAGTTTCGGAAGAATAAGATGAATGTGCTTGGCTAGGCCCAGTCCTTGCCCTGTGTTGGTCCTAGCTGCCTCCCGAGAGCACTCAGCTCCTCTCTCTCCAGGCTTACCCAGCAAAGGACTGCACGAACACAATTTCTGTGCCCTCCGTCGTGTCTTTTTGGCCGATCTTTGGCTGCAGGCTTGGCTGCAGTGGTACAAACTCAGACAGTGTGGCCACATCCCTGCTCCAGGACCCATAGATGCCCCAGCAAGAGGCACTACAAGCCCTTCCATTCTCCACCCCAGCGACTTTGGGGTTGAAGGAACCTCGAGGCCCGTGATCCCGTGCAGGAGAAATGTCAGGGAGCTACAGCCCTGGAGGTGACACTTAGTCAGTAGGAAAAAGAGCCAGGGGATCCATGCTCTGGCTTCCCATCCTTCAGGCTACAATGCTGCGAGGCATTCCTTAGTTTTCTTAGGGGCCTGGGACAATCAAGCATTCCTTGCCAGTAAGGGCAGCCTTCATGAGGCATCTTTGTGCCAGCTTTTCCGCCTTCCCAGCCTCACTCCCTTGTTTCTGTTTCCTGGACTCCCCTTCCAGATTATTCATGTACACCTAATCCTTGTCCCAGTCCTTGATCTGGAGGAAATGCAGGTGAAGACCCTGCTCGATTCTGCATTTGGGGAACTCAGCCGCTTTGCTGTGACACCTAGCTAAGTCCTGCAGCCTCTATGAACAGCAAAGCTTCTGTTTGGTTTCTGTATTAATCTGGCTTTATTTCTGAAATTGCTCACACACAGCAGGAGAGGATTCGTGCTCTTTTGTGGGGGGTACGCGGAGATCCCAGCATGCAGAGCTGTTAATAGGTTCACAGTATTTTATAGTTTGCAGAGTGCCACTGCCTGCGTGACTCCAGCAGTGTGAGTGAAACACGCACCGAGAGAGAGTCTCACACGGCCACGTCTTATCTGTGCAACCTCAAGGACGTCACAAACTCATTGGGGCAGACAGGAAATAAGATAAAAGGTATCAAGGAAACAATGTTATCTTCAAAATGCTCCCTTTGCACTAGAAAGACAGGAATAGGCAAGTGTGATGTGTTTGAGTTTGGCAGGAGATATATGGCTTAAGCCCCCCATATGAGATGTCAAGGCAGCATTGAGGGGTAGGTAAGAACCTATATCCCACGTCCTGGGCCTCGGGGCCAGTGTGGATTCTGGCTCTACCCCTGTGTGATCTTAGATAGGTCACTGAACATCTATCTCTAAGTCCTGGTATCCACATCTGGAAAATGGGCATAAAGATACTGAAACCCTTTCCTGAAGTGAAAGGAAACGAATACAACCCAAGTGGGTAGAGCCGCGAGCAAAGCCCTTGGCGCACATCAAGTCCCTAATTAGTGCTAGAGGCAATCACATCACTTACCTGTTGCTCCGTACATGGTACAATGCTCAGCGGTTTGGAAAATCAGTAAACGCTTGTCATGCGACCCAACTTCTGAGGGTCAGGAACTCAGGGACTACTTAGCTGGGTGGCTCTAGCCCGTAGTGTCTCATGCGAATTCAGCCCAATGTTGGCTGGCTTCATCTGAAGGTTTGACTGGGGGTGAGGGATCTGGTTCCAAGATGGCTGCCCCTCCTGCCTGACGAGTGTGCATTGGCAGTTAGAGGGAGAACTCAGTTCCTTGCCACAGGGACCTCTGCACAGAGCTGCCAGATGTCCTCATGACATGGCAGCTGGCTTTGTATACACGTGTGTGTATCCATATGCATAACTATATCTATTTCCATACTTATCCCAATATAGTTTCAGGTAAGTTTTAAGGTCCCTGGTTCTACGCACAAGACTAGAGAGGAGTGAGGAGTCACTAGGGACTCCCCATGATCCTTCAAAATGCGTATACTGGATTTGGGTAAATGGAGAGGCAGCAGTAATATGCAAAGTCATGGAGGAAAGCAGGACACACGTTTGAAAGACAGATGGAAAGACCAGTTGGATAAAAGCATGGGTAACAAGAGACTCAGGCTAGAAAGAACACAAGGAGAAGCGAAAAACAGATGGCAAGTGGAGAAGAGAGCAGAGAGGTCAATGACAGTTTATTGGGAGCGTTTGAGCCGGAGACCCATGTGATTAAAGCAGCAATGACTACGATGGGCTTGGGCACAGTGTTGCAGGCAGCTTGAAAAATACCGGAGAGGGGAGACTGCTCAACACTTGATTTTCATTTGTTATGAGTAAAATGCATGTCATTGCAGGGTAATAGGCACTAATTTATGTAAAGTCCCCTTGAGAGAACATATTACACTCTGCCTTCCATACAAGCTGTAATTAAGATATCATGGCACTTGTAGAGGATACGTCTGTGAGCTGACAGCCTAAGGAAACTTCCTGGGATTTAGTGATCATAGCCAAGGCTGGGCACAACCGTGGCGGCAGTCAGTCTGCCAAATTTTCTGCAATCAGGTCATCAGTATCATTTGAGGAGATGCATTGGCACTTGCTGTGTACGGGGGTCTTCTTGGATCCCCCTAACCCCCCTGATGGTAAGTAAACCTCACTTCCTGTTAACCAGGTCCCACCCCAGGACTCCCACGGTGAGCGGGAGGCAGCACACTGAAGGGGGCAGGGACTTGCTACTGATAGCTGGACAGGCTCAAACTCAAAACTCATCACCTAATACCTATGGTTTTCATGAACTTCTGTTTATTTGTAAAAAAAAAAAGAAAAAAAAAGAAAAAAAAAAGAAACAAGAATAACACTTGGAAAGATTATAGGGAGGATTAAATGAAATTTACTCAGGAACTATCTAGCAGGTGGTAGACGGCCGCTTTCTTTCCTTTTGGTTCTCTTCAAGAGTCTCATAACAGAAAATGTAAATACAGGAAAGAGTCAGGCATTCACTGAGGAAGCAGACCTGTAAGCAGTAGTGATACCCCACTGGGCAGGTCTTGTCCCAGAAGAGTACCATCAGCCAACTGGGGTTTCCAGAGCGCATCACTGTTCAGAGCCTCTCTGGTTTCTCCTACATTGTTCCATTTTTAACCCACTTGCTGGTGACCTTGAAATGCCCCCCTTCGACTCAGGTTCTAACCTCCGAAGCACACTGACTTGTGTCAAATCTGCTTTCAAATTCCTTGCTTTTACCTCCTACTGATGCTTAATCTCTGCCCTCTGCAGAGTCTCACCTTGATTTGGCTTTCCTCTTCTGGGTTGATGACTCGAAACCCAATCCCGGATGTAAACCAAATAAATCATCCAGGTCAGACATGCCCTGTGACATGGGAACCAAGCTCACCCCCTCTCAAGGAATATAGAAGGGGAGAATTAAGTGTTTTTTATGAAGCTGCGAAAAGGTTGGGGTTGTTTCTTAGCACTATAAAATCTTGTCTCTTCTGACGGAAGACACTGGAAGCTAAGGGATTTAATACACATGTTGTAATTGGCAAATTATCGGTTCCTGATCCTAGGGCCAGAGAAAGCTGATAGGGCCCCATCTCCATGGGAGGGTTTGGAATAGTAGCGTTTGGGTTTCACATCTAACTGGAAGTTTTACCTGGTGAAATCTGATGGAATTAGGACCAGAATTATGATGAATAGGAATCCATTTGGACGGAGGGAAATGGCATTTTGTATTCAGTCTGAAGAACAAAATACAACTGAAGCTGGGGAAATAGCTGGAAAATATCTCAGAGGATCACAGGTGGAATGGAAGGGGCTGCGGGGTGGGCTGCGATCATGTGTGGTCGGAGCTGAGGCCTGGAACCAGGGCCGGGCTCCTCTGTCGTAGGGCGCCCTGGGTTGGGCGTGGGCCTCGGTAGGACAGTACTTCTCTGAGCCACAAGGTTTCCCCTTCTGGTGGAAGAGGGGCAACCACACCCATCTCCTATCTAGTGCTGAACCAAGTGTGGGAGGAAACAAAAGGCAACACAGCACAAACGTGCAAGCTTTGCTTACAGGACGAATTCTAGCTGAACTTTAACCTCAAACAGATGGTACACTCTTCCCGGACGTCTACAGGCCAATTTTCTCGCCCTGCAAGCAAACGTACACATCGTTGCACCTGTTCCAAAATCCCATCCAGGTCTGAAGCCAAGCGGAGGTACAGTGTGCTCTCAACCTATTCTCTTCCTGTTAGAACCTTCCACTCTCAGCGGGGATTCTCCACGCTGAGGGCTCCTCTGAGGGGCCAGGAACAAAATGTGATTTGTGGCTGGCTGTAGAACAGTCAGGGGGTGATTGCTAATTCAAGTGAAAGCTGATGATTGGCTGCAAAGCACAGACCGAGGACACCTGTTCCCACCTGTTCCTGCAAGTATGTTATTATATATGAGTATGTAATTATTGTATGAGTCCTCAATAAATAGGAGCTGGTTATTACACTTGCGCACTATTACACCTGTATAATAATACTCACATGATTATTATACATTAGTATTAGCATTTTACATTGTGTAATTATAATATATACAATATATTATATATTATTATATATAATAATACGCAGGCATAATAATTAACTCACTTTTATTGAGGACTTATAATGGACCTAATATTGTTCAAAAATACTTTTCAACTTCCGATTCTTCACAGCCCATCACGTGAGGGAATCACCATTCTACTCGATTTTCAGATCTTCGAAGATACTGAAGTGCAGGAAGGCGTCCAGGGTCATGCAGCTGGTAGGAGGGAAGTAACAGAGGAACCCAAGCGCTTTGAAGCCTGTGGGCCCCACCCTGCCTCTGTCCATGCATGTGCTGCAGAACCAGCCCCTTCTCAGACTCTGGAGAGCTCCAGATTCACCGGGAAGCATTATGAAGTGCCTACATCTAGAAGTCGCTCTGTGCGTGGAAAGCACAGGTCTCAGATCTAAGCATTTCATCGGCTCCTTTAGAAGTGATGTCATCCAGCTGTCACCTTCCCCCAATCCTGCCCCGCCTTCACTTCACACACACACACACACACACACACACACACACACACACACACACGCTACCTGCTTCCTTGGGGCTTTTTGTGCTTGCATAAATAAGCAGTGTTACCGTTGAATGCATGAGTATATGAGTGGCCACAATTTTATGGACTTCATCTACGTATTTTTGTTTTTCTTTGAACACACTCCTAAATAGTGTTTCGGTCAAAGAGGAACATCGAAATTATTAGGATGTGGGTATTCAGATTGTAAACGCTGGCGCCCCTCTGTCTAAAACTGCTGCTCAGTCCATCACACGTGCATCATTAACTTAAAAAAGCTGTTTGCCTTAATTTTTAAAATGCATTTAAAGAAAGTAGCCTAGTATAGAGTACCTTAGGCCCAATTTGCCTTAATAATCATTTCATTACACGGATATCCCATATATTTTTTAAATGTTTTATTTAAATTCAATTTAGTGAACATATACTGTACTATTAGTTTCAGGGGTAGAATTTAGTGAGTCATCAGTTGCATAGAACACCCAGCGCTCATTCCATCACGTGCCCTCCTTAACGCCCACCACCCAGTTATCCCATCTCCCCACCCAGCTCCCCTCCAGCAACTCTCTGTTTGCTCCTTAGAGTTAAGAGTCTCTTACAGTGTGCTTCCCTCTCTGTTTTTGTCTTCTTTTATTTTTCCTTCCCTTCCCCTGTGTTCATCTGTCTTGTTTCTTAAGTACCGCATATATTTCTTTAAAGTCATCTATGCATCAGGCTCAAGGATCTAGAAGGAGCTCAGACAGAAACCTTTGAATAACAAAGCAAATTTCACATTGGCAACAGCCTTTCACCATGAACATGCCCCCCAGTGCCTTAATCAACTGTCCTTGTTGCGTGTTACATCTCTTCCATCGAAGAGTCTGAGATGATTTTCTAATAAAAACAAATCAATCTGGACTTTCTTCTTTAAAAACCTTATTTGACATGCAGGGTCTAAGTGAGTCTTCAAGAATGGTTAGCGTGTATTTTTCTCTGGGTATCAAAATGAAATCAAGGAATTTATCATTGCTGTTAAGGAAATTTTTTTTCCTCATTTATGTAAACTTAGTTTCATTCTCTCCCTTATGGAAAATTCACACATTTCACTTAAAGTCCACTGGACACATTGTAATTTTTTTTTGAACTTTCAAAACATTTTTATTTTTTTATTTATTTTTATTTAATTTTTTTTATTTTAATGTTTTTTTATTATATTATGTTAGTCACCGTACAGTACATCCTGGTTTCTGATGTAAAGTTCGATGATTCATTAGTTGCATATAACACCCAGTACACCATGCAATACGTGCCCTCCTTACTACCCATCACCAGCCTATCCCATTCCCCCACCCCCCTCCCCTCTGAAGCCCTCAGTTTGTTTCTCAGAGTCCATAGTCTCTCATGCTTCATTCCCCCTTCTGATTACCCCCCCTTTCTTTATCCCTTTCTTCCCCTACCGATTTTTTTTAACTTTTTTTTTTTTTTTAAGATTTTATTTATTTATTTGACAGAGACAGCCAGTGAGAGAGGGAACACAGGCAGGGGGAGTGGGAGAGGAAGAAGCAGGCTCCTAGCAGAGGAGCCCAATGTGGGGCTCGATCCCAGAATGCTGGGATCACTCCCTGAGCCGAAGGCAGACGCTTAACGACTGCGCCACCCAGGCGCCCCTATTTTTTTAACTTTAAAAAAAAAATGCAATTAGCCAACATATAGTACATCTCCGGTTTTTGACATAGCATTCAATGGTTCATCGGCTGAGTACAACACCTAGTGCTCATCACATCATGTGCCTTCCTTAATACCCATCACCCAGTTACCCCATCCCCCCACCCACCACCCTTTCCACAACGCTCAGTTTGTTTCCCAGAGTCAAGAGTCTCTATCTCATGGTTTGTCTCCCTCTCTGATTTCTTCCATTCAGTTTTCCCTCCCTTCCCCTATGGTCCTCTGTGCTATTCCTTATGTTCCACATATGAGTGAAACCATATGATAATTGTCTTTCTCTGCTTGACTTATTTCACTTAGCATAATCTCCTCCAGTTCCATCCATGTCAATGCAAATGGTAGGTATTCATCCTTGGCTGAGTAATATTCCATTGTATATATGTACCACGTCTTCTTTATCCATTCATCTGTTGAAGGACATCTCAGCTCCTTCCACAGTTTGGCTTGTAAATTTTAAACCAGAATATCTTTCACCGGGCTTCCTGACCCTGAGCTATTGTGATTCTAACTTGTTTGTTGGGTTGTTTCCAACCCACCCAATGCCTGGAAGCCTGTATATATTATCACTTATCCTCACAAATCCCCATTTTGTACGTTAGAAAACTGAGGTTAACAATCTTTTTTGTAACCATTAAATAATTGTGTCCATCAGGGTTCTACTAGAAGAATGGAAACAGCGTAGAAGATCACAAGCAGGCTGGAAGACCTTGAGACCAAACTGTTTGGAGTGTCTGAGCTGGTTTCACCTGATTAGGGCAGGCCCACCAATGGTGATCCCCTCTTGGTGAACTTAAAATCAACTGATGAGGGACTTTAAGCACATCTGAAATGTCCCTTTACATTGGCACCTAGGTGAGTATGTGTTCAAGTACCTGGGGATAGTAGCTGAGTTGACACATCAAAATGTCATCAGAGTAATGGAGTTGTCTTATACGGTGCTAAAAAAAAGTATAAATACTATCTCACTGCATCACCTCTTAAAAGTGGTCTCCAGCCTTTACCTCCACAGAGACAACACTTAAAAACATTTTGCACTGTCTTCTCACCATCAGTGAATCACTGTAGAAATGATTTTGAAGATTGGGGTAGAGTTACAGAAGGAGCCCATCAAAATTGATAAGCTAGTTTCAAGTCAGTCGAGAAAACCAGCTGAGGATAGTATCACTCCTCTAAATTATTTGGCAAAAGAGAAACACAGAACCTCTGGAAGTTAAGTGTGATGAGGTCTTAGAGGAAAGTCTGCCATTTCATGAGTAGTGAGTGAGCTGGAGGAGACATACCTGTCAGGAGGCTCTTTGTCCCTATAGGATTTAATGTCTATTTCTGCAAGTCCAATAATCGCATCCTGGTTCATATTTTATATAAGCATTTTATCTATTATCCCCCTGACTATACATCCCTCAGGGGCCTGCCCATCCTGTGTTCCCCACAAGCAATGCACATTTGTTCTGAACTCAAATCACCTTGGGTGTACGTTCTCCCACAAATAGATCAAAAACAACATATGAGAATTTCCAGGGGCTACAAAGGATTCATCCCAACCCCAAATTAAAGAAGAAGGCAGAAAACTGACAACAATAAGAGACAAGAACTTCTGACAGTAGCAATAATAATAATATTAAAAACATCAACAATATGACCCATTCAAGGTCAGGCCTGGCAACTCTGCCCTCCATGACAGCCACCAACACTGTCCCTACATTGTCGTGCAGCAAGCGTTCTTTTGGGGGATCACTACTCAGACCACCAGGGACGGTGCATATGTGTTTAGGGCCACATGTTTACATGCGTTTAGGTGTTTTGAAAGCTTCTGAGCGTTGCT
This sequence comes from Ursus arctos, assembly GCF_023065955.2. Taxonomy (NCBI): domain Eukaryota; kingdom Metazoa; phylum Chordata; class Mammalia; order Carnivora; family Ursidae; genus Ursus; species Ursus arctos. The sequence continues at coordinate 7,513,898 of NW_026623111.1, read as the reverse complement.
GGAGGGGAGGTGGGTGGGGGGATGGGGTAACTGGGTGATGAGCATTAAGGAGGGCACATGGTGTGATGTGCACTGGGTGTCATATGCAACTCATGAATCATTAAATTTTAGCCCTGAAACTAATACTACATTATATGTTAACTAACTTGAATTTAAATAAAATCTTGAAGGGATAAAAAATCATTTCAGCAGGTGAAATTTCCTTATTCGAAAAGAAGTTGCATCATTTCCATGATGATGCCAGATAAATAGACCATCCATATGTTTCTGGTCCTTCTCACACCAGCATTTAGGATGAGAATATACCCATTGGGAACTACTCGCAAGGTTGGTATCCAATATGCAGCAAGACCACAGATGAGAAATGAAATATGGGAAGAAGATGTGTCCCACTGCACATGGCTAGGAGGGGGTCAGATCACGGCAGGTAGTGTGAAATGCAACAGTTCAGGGTATAGCATTTGGGAGAGAAAGACCCTGAGTTTGAATTCTTATTCTAAAAGCATTTCTGTAGTCTCAGGAAAATCATATGATTTCTATATGCCTCAGAGTGCCCATTTAAAGAGTGGGCTAATAGTCCCTACCCACAGAATTTTATAGTAGGTATTAATTATTCAAAATATGCCAAGCGCTGGTCACAGTGACAAGGTATTCTGTGGGCTCTGTCCACATTTGCAGTTATTATCTCCCCAGTTTGGGGCAACTTAGGAACTAAGTCAGAACGCTTAGAACAGAAGCTACGAGATTTCTTGGACCAGTGACCTGCAGTGGGGGAAGGGGTGTAAAGGAACATGCTTAGAAGCCCTAGCTACTTTAGAACCTGGTTCCCTGAAGGAAGTGACATGCTGGCCAGGAAACAAGCTTCCTTCAGAGCACAGGCACAAGGGTTGCTGGTGACAGGGAAGCCCGCCCACTGGTGTCCTATGCATCTGCTCATTGAAATGACACTGGAGTTCAGTACAAAATGGCTTCTCTCCGAAGCCTGTCTTCCTTCCCTAAGAGAATGCATCCATGTGCCCGCCCTCTTCCGTGTAACCTGGTGGCACTTAATAGTTGTTCCCGGGAGGCATAGTTATGAGTTCATCAGGTGGCACCATCAGTGGGGAGGGAGGCCCTGATGCAGGGGCCCTTTCTGGGGAGCCCTGGAAGTGGATGGAGCCCGAAGGCCCCCCCTTGAGCCCTGCTGGCCTCTGGCCATTCTCAAGGAGGGCAGGGACGGGAAGCATTTCTGTATCACTCAAAGGGGCTGCCAGGAGCATTGTGCTGGGGGAAGGGGGTGGGCAGGGCATCCTCTGACGGGAAGGACCAGCCCCAAAACAACAGCACCAGAAGGAAACTATGAGACTGCTTCTTCACACTCCTTGAGCTTGTGTTCTGTGGCTCCCAGAGACCTTTGCTTTGGCTTCTCTGAAAATCATTTTCGTTCCTAAACTAACCTCAGCTTTGTGTTTCAAAGCCCAAAGAACAAAGTATTCTGTGTTTACGTGAGACTGTAGCCAATAGCAGGGCTGACACGTCCCTTTGTGAGCTAGCGAACAAAACAGATCCTATAAACACAGGCATGGTGAGGCTGGTAAAGGAAGAGCCGCAGGAACACGGATGACAGAGAGGTATGCACATATATGACAGTGTCGAGAAAGCGTCAAACTTTAGGACTGAAAGGCATTCTTTTAAATATCCCAACTTTCTTGTACTTCGACTCCTGTGTAATGTGCCTGTCAAATAACTTTCCAGCCCTGGATTACAAATTATTTCCAGAGACAGCTTATTGCTCCCCAAGACAGCTCGAACAGTTGGAAGCTTTCTTCGAGTGAAGCCAAAATCTTCATCTCGGAGGTTCGCAGTCCCCAGCTTGCATTCTATCTGTACATTCAGTTCCACTGGGAACACGTCCAGAATTCCGTACTGCTGGGGGTGAGCGAGCAAGCTGACTTCACCTGCCTGTGCCCCAGCTGCTTCTTCTGTAAAGAGAGGGGGGCAAAGGTGTCTCCTGCTTAGGGTAAGAGTTAATGAGCTAATCCATGAAGGTATTTAGCACCTGATGTAAGACATAGTAAGTGCTCACTTAATGTTAGAGCTTTCCCTAAGTATTGTTTCATATGGGAGCTTTTCCAACATTTTAAGACATTAATTATATAGATTATATTGGGGAAGGCAATTTGTATATAAATATATATATAAATATATACACACACACAGATATACACACACACATACACACAACTCTAGTATATATAAAAATGTATGTATGTGTATATATTTATATATATATATATGTCTCCATGTGTATGCATATATATATATATGTTCATATATATTAAATTTAGTTAACTTGATCCAACTCACCAAGGCTTTTTAAAGACTCTACTACTGGCCGGAGAATGTGTGGGGACAAGGGTTAGCACAAAACTGAATAAAGCATAACCCTGGTCTCCTGTGAAAATTGGTGAGCACACTCATTACCTAGAACCCAGGCTGGATGGGCATGCAGGCAAGCAGACGTGAAGTCTGACCCTGGTGGTGGCATTCAAGCAGGGTCTTGGATAAGCGACTTTAACAGCTCGTGTCCGGATGGCTATTTCTGGCTCTCCAGCACCTTGGACGGTGCCTGGTCTCCCCATGCTGCAGATACTGACCGGAACTGTCCCTCTCCCTGCAGGACCTGCAGTCCACGCTACAAGCACCAGGTGTTGAGGTATATGTCCGGAGGAGAACCAGGAAGCTTGGGACTTTTGTCTGAAACCCACAATGAAGAGGGTAGCCCTGTGTTATGGGCCAGATGTTTGTGTCCCTGCTGAATTCATATGTTTAAATCCTAACCCCCAATGTGATACTATTAGGAGTTGGGATTTGGGGAGGTAATTAGGTTATATGGGGGTGGAGCCCCCCATGAATGGGATTAGTGCCCTTATCAAAGGACTCCAGAGAGCTTTCTTGCCCCTTCCACCATGTGAGAGCACAATGAGAAGCTAGCAGTCTACAACCTGGAGGAAGGTGCTCACCAGAACCAAAACCTGCTGGTTACACTGATCTCAGACACCCAGCCTCCAAAACTGTAAGAAATAAATGTCCATGGTTTATAAGCCCCCCAGTTTATGGTATTGTTGTTATAGCAGCCCAGAGTACTGAGATAACCCATGGTGAGTGGGCAAAAGTCTTCATTCATGTTGAGGGTGTGGATCAAATGCTTTCTAGACCCTCTCTCCAAGCCCCAAGGAACAGGCCTGCCCAGCTTCTGGGGGAAGAGGCGTGGTTCAGAAGACCATTCCGGTGTGGGAGCTGAGGAAGAGGTGAAGACAGAGAGTAGAGAAAGTACATATAGAGAGACAGGACTCTCACCTCAGGTTGAGTTTCTTCGAATCAATTTAAACCTGACTGGGGGCCCCTTTTGGGCTTGGAAGAGGGTGCAAATTTTAATCTGTCATGCCTGAGGCTCCGTTATGCTCCCAGGTCAAAGAAAGGGTGCATGCTTTTGTTTCTGTTCAAAGGCTGAAGCTAGCAAAGGAGGCTAACTTCAGACAATTCTGCTTTTAGTCTTGCAACACCAACTGCCTCTAAAAAAAGAGTGGCCCAAGGGCTTAAATCAAGATGAGAAAAACACAAGAACAAAGAATAAAACACAAGTTAATATCCCAGGAAAAGCTTGCATTGAAATTATAAACTAGTTGCGTTGGAGAGCTGCTGGCACTCCAGACTTGTGAGTTGTGGGTCCAAATGGGCTTCTGTGAAGGTCTGGGGCCCAGGGGTCTTTATACATCTACAGTAAACCTCTTTTTTCCCCTTCTGATGGAATCTTTCCTCTTTTTTTAACTTAGTGTTGGGAATGCCCAATTTTGCCTGCACCTTACTTTGTGTGTTTGGGGCGGGGGTGGGGGGGACGCTGGGGAGGTGGTACTTGAGCCTTCCCGTAAGAATCACACACGTGATAATGGCAAGTCGTTCAAGGAAATGTCAAGCTCTGTTCAGTTCTAGGTAGAAGTCTGTAGGCTGGAGTGTTGGCCCATCTTTCCTCCGATTACATACTCAATGCATCTCTTTGGCTCCATTTCTTCACGAACTCCAGGACCTTCATTCTTCTCCAAGGAACCTCTTTATTTCTGCCTCAGTGAAGAGAAATTTTTGTGTGTCTCTCTGGTCAGTGAACCTTGCAGGTGGCACCTGAATACCACTGGATCCAAGACACAGGTTCTTTCTCCTCCACTGTGATACAGCTAACTCCCTTGTCATAAACTCAGAGGTCCAAGGAGGTCTCAGAGACAGCAGTTCCAACAAGACCGACAATGTGTAGCTCAATATAAGCTCTTCTGGCTAAGCCAAGGTAGAGTAACAGAGATGAAGAAACCAAACATCTCCACCTTGGGTGTTAATCATAAGATGTTGAACACTTGGACAAGTTTTGAAGAAGTAAATAATTTTATGATGTTGTTATGTATTCTACCAAATAAAACTCTTTGCTAAAAGGCAAAAATAAATAAATAAATAAATAAATAAATAAAGTAGTGCAAGTATACTCTCGGCATGATTCCAATCAGGATAATTACTGTGTTATCTCTGCAGAGGAATATGAAATTATATGGGAGCAATAAATGGTTCAGCTATCTTTAAGACTTCAGTTGGTTCCGTCAGAAGTAAAAGAGAACCTACAATGCTCTGGATATGTTGGAAAATGAAATATAGATATATATTTTACTACATTTTGAAAGAAATCTTGACCATTAGATGGAATATTGTTATTCTGGAAGAACTTAAATTATTATATTGGTCATGGAGATCCCAAATGAGAGGTTATAAGACATAGCTCTGGAGTAATAGTTTTAGGAAGTAACAAGAGTACTAATTTCCCATTATTTTCCAAAGAGACTGAAGCTAGCTCATTGGTAAAGCCTAAGATGAACTGTGTGAGCTTCAGCACATTCTCTTCCCTTTCTTCGGCCTCATTTTCTTTGTTAGCCAACCAAGAGGTCTGGACTAGAGGAGACCTCAGGTCTCTTCCAGGCCCAATATCCACAGAATGAAGGATGTATTAATGATTATCCTTGGAAGTTAGATACTTAAGGAAATAAATCACGTGACCAGTTCATGTCCCCTAGCTGGAAGTTGGGGAGAAGCTGTGCTTGGGAGATTTCATCAGGAAAATACCTGCAATCACCCTTTCTAAATCCTGCAGACACTAAATAATTTTTTTCTAATTTTCCAGAACTGTTTTTAGGTTTGATTAGACCTATAATAGCATAGGGCCAGCAGTCTGAAGATGGGATTTTGGACTGATGGAGCACCATGGACATGCTTCAGGCATGCAGGCATCCCCTGGGGATGTGTAATGTATGTCCACCTAATATGGATATAGGCATGGAGTTATACATATATTCCTCCCCATTCATGGGAAATAAACCCATGGATTTCATCAGATTTTAAAAAATCTTTTTATTTAAAATAATTTAGTTAACATATACTGTATTATTAGTTTCAGGGATAGAATTTAGTGATTCATCAGTTGCATAGAACACCCAGTGCTCATTACATAAAGTGCCCTCCTTAATGACCATCATCCAGTTACCCCATCCCCCCCAATCCCCTACTTTCTGACAACCTTCAGTTTGTTTCCTAGAGTTAAGAGTGTCTTATGGTTTGCCTCCCTCTCTATTTAAAAAAAAAAAAAAATCAGGTTTTTAAAGGGACCCCAAGCATTCAGAATAATTCAGAAGAGTTACTATTCTTATGGAAGGTGCATGCCATGGACTGAATTGTGTCCCTCAAGTTCATAGCTTGAAGCCCTAACCCCCAACATGATGGTACTTGGAGGCAGAGCCTTGGGGGGTGATTAGGATTAGTTGAGGTCTTGAGGGTGGGGCCCCCAGGATGGGATTAGAACCCATATAGAACCCATACATATAAGAAGAGACAGCAAAGAGCTTGCTTCCTCCGTCTCTCTGCTATGCTCATGTGAGGACACAGCCAGAAGACAGTTGTCTATGAACCAGAAGGAAAGCCCTCACTGGGGAATGAAATCTGCCAGCACGTTGATCTTGGACTTCCCTGATCTGTGGAAAACTGCCAGAAAATAAATTTCTGTTACATAAGCCACCAGTCTAAGATATTTTGTTTGACAACCCAAACAGACTAATACAGTACAAAATGTTGAAATCATGAGAACTTCATTTTAGGTCATTTTCTCTCACTGAATATATCTAGAATCTTGAATATAAAAACATGATTTCCTCTGAGAGATGGAAACAGTATGACTTGGAAGGTCCAAATTCAACTTCTATTTTCCATATCATTTTGAAGTTGAGTGGCATCAAAATTTTGTTTTGTTCTTTCCTTTTTATTTTTTATTTAAATTCAATTAGCCAATATATAGTACATCATTAGTTTCTGATTTGTGTTCAATGATTCATCAGTTGTGTATAACACCCAGTGCTCATCATACCATGTGCCCTCCTAACGCCCATCACCCAGTTACCCCACCCCCCCACCTCCCCTCCAGCAACCCTTAGTTTGTTTCCTAGAGCTAAGAGTCTCTCATGGTTTATCTCCTTCTCTGATGACTTTCCATTCAGTTTTCCCTCCCTTCCCCTATGATGCTCTATGCTGTTTCTTATATTCCACATATGAGTGAAACCATATGATAATTGTCTTTCTCTGATTGACTTATTTTGCTCAGCATAATACCCTCCAGGTCCATCCACATCGATGTAAATGGTAAGTATTCATCTTTTCTGATGGCTGAGTAACATTCCATTGTATATATGAACCACATCTTCTTTATCCATTCATCTGTTAAAGGACATCTCAATTCTTTCTACAGTTTGGCTGTTGTGGATGTTGCTGCTATGAACATTGGGGATCTCTACATTTGCGATAAATGTCTTTAAACACCCAGTAGTACAACTACTGGGTCATAGGGTAGCTTTGTTTTTAACATCTTGAGGAACCTCCATGCTTTTTTCCAGAATGGCTTTATTAGCTTGCATTCCCACCAACAGTGTAAGAGCGTTCCCCTTTCTCTGCAGCCTCACCAACATTTATTTTCTCCTGTCTTATTAATTTTAGCCATTCTGACTGCCGTGAGGTGGTATCTCATTGTGGTTTTGATTTGTATTTCCCTGATGGCAAGTGATATGGAACATTTTTTTCATGTGTCTGTGGTCATTTGTATGTCTTCTTTGGAGAAGTGTCTGTTCATGTTTTCTGCCCATGTCTTGACTAGATTATTTGTCTTTTGGGGTGGTGAGTTTGAGAAGTTCTTTATAGATCTTGGGTACTAACCCTCTATCTGATATGTCATTTGCAAATATCTCCTCCCATTCCATGCATTTCTTTTACTTTGGTTGACTGTTTCCTTTGCTGTGCAGAATCTTTTTATCTTAATGAAGTCCCAATAGTTCATTTTTGCTTTTGTTTCCCTTGTCTTTGAGACAAGTCTTACAAGAAATTGCTGCGGCTGAGGTTAAGGCTGTTGTTGTCTGTGTTCTCCTCTAGGGTTTTGATGGGTTCCTGTATCACATTGAGGTATTTCATCCATTGTGAATTTATTTTTGTGTATAGTATAAGAAAATGGTCCAGCTTCATTTTTCTACATGTGGCTATCTAATTTTCCCAGCACCATGTATTAAAGAGACTGTCCTTTTTCCATTGGATAATCTTTTCTTCTTGGTCAAAGGTTAGTTGAGCATAGAGTTGAGGGTCCATTTCTGGATTCTCTATTCTGTTCCATTGACCTATGTATCTGTTTTTATGCCAGTACCATACTGTCTTGATGATTAAAATTTTGTAATAGAGCTTGAAGTCTGACATTGTGATGCCATCAGCTTTGGTTTCCATTTTCCTCTGGGCAAAATGACTAGAAGGAGGAATTCACAACAAAAGAAAGAACCAGAGGTAATACTCTCTTCCACATATCTAATCGATGTGGATATAAGTAAAATGTCCTTTTACTTTATAAATGAAGACACTGGAGGTCTCCTAGCTGGCTAATGAAGTAACTGGCTGCAGAGTATAAATGCCCACCCACCATACTTCATCTACTTAAAAGCAAAGAGCTGAGAGCTTACGGTCTATAGTATCTAACACTGACATAACATGTAATCATGTCCTATAATTTCAGGCTCATGGAATAAAATATGAAAAACTAAAATTATGTCAATTTTAAATAAGGACAAATATTATTTGTCATTTGTAATTTCTGCCTAGGAAAATCCACTAGGGGAAAAATCACTGTAGTCATTATATTATCAATGAAGGATCTGACTCTGAGGAGAAGCTCAGGAAATCATACATGGTCTCACGACTAGTAAGAAGTAGAGGCTGTACTATATATTAGATATACTACTATATGTTGGATCATTGAATTTAGATTAAAAAAAAATAGAGGCTGTAGACTTTCATACTGTAAAAACCTTGACTTTCCAGCTTGGCAAAGTGTCCTTCATTTGACATCAGTTGAAGTGATTTTTTTAAATTATAATGAAATTCTACATTAGGCTAGTTTTATGATATGGAGTTCACCTTTGCTTACCTTCTCAAAAACTTACATATTAGTTCCTCCTTGTATGTCTCAAATAACTCACAGCATTAAGGTAGAAGTAATTTCTTCTTTTGTTATTGCCCTACTCAGGTTTCCAGTTTCTGTAGTCATTTTCACTAATACGTACATTGCAAAAAAATAAAAATAAAAAAATAAAATAAAATAAATAAAAAGTCATTCATAAATATTTATGCAATGTCCCCTGGGTGCTAGAACAAAGGATGTTTGCATTTCCGTTTTGTTTTGTTTGGTACTGGAGGTACAATGACAGAAACTAACTACAGAGCCTCTACCTCCAAAGACTTAGTATCGAGGAAGATCAGCAAATACACTGACAATTATAATACAACCCATTATGTTCATTCCTAGAATTTTAGGAGACCTTACTACATATTACTTTCTTATAATATTTAATTGTGCATTGCTATATTACTCCTCTAATTTGTGTGTGATCTTTTTCTGTTATTTTTGTGATTAAATTTTCCAAATATCTTTTCAGAAGAAGGTTCAGCTCTTGAAGTTGTTTTGCAATTCTGTGGGTTTCCACGGTATAAGTAATCTGCCCTTTTCTCTTTTTCCCTTTCTACCACATTACTTAGGGTTTTAGTTGTTATTGTCTTACTTTTTAGTATGCTTTCCTTCAATTATTTTCAGTCGATGTGTTTTATTTTTATAAATGACTGGCTGGTCCTGACTGAAGACAGATTTTAAGACAAAGAATGATTTCTCTCTAGGCCCCCAGGCAAATGATATTGAAAAATACATAAAGCAGGAGACAGGACATTTCTCCCTGTTCATAAGCATCTGCTTCTACTCCTGTATTTAGAGAACATTGTCCCAACAGGCAGTTGGGTCCTGAGAACTTTTCCAATTGGCTTCTGGAGAGCCTACCTTTTGGCACCAACCACTGGGTTGGGTTCTAATTCTGATTCTGCTTTCTAGGTAAGAGAGAAATTCCTTGGTCTAACCGTCTAACCTCCTTCATGCTTATTTCTGCTTCAGTGAAAATTGAGGTTCATGGGGCACCTGGGTGGCTCAGTTGGTTAAGCATCTGCCTTCCACTCAGGTCCACCCAGGAGTCCTGGGATCGAGCCCCACATCAGACTCTGCTCAGCGGGAAGTCTGCTTCTCCCTCTCCCTCTCCCTCTGTGCTCTCTCTCTCTCTTTCTCCCAAATAGATAAATAAAATATTAGGGAAAAAAAAGGAAAAGAAATTTGAGGTTCATTACACTAACCTCAGAAGAATGACATGATCTATATGGAGGGGTAAAAACTTTGTCCACAAACTCAGGCATATAAACCTTACTTTCTTTAAATCAAATTAAAGGTGACTCCTCAGCCAATTTGGTGGGAAATTTAGTCTCAGTGTTGACCTCACCTTATACTGGGTGTATTCTGGAAGTCTGGAGGTTTAAGTGGCACGTAGAAGAAGGAGCCATGCCCTCTGACCTTTAGCCTATCCTGGTTGTTATGCCAGCCTCATTGTCTTCACTCAGTGTGGCTCCTGGAAGTCTGATGACTTCTCTGGAAACCCAGTTTCTTGCTAAGGTTTAGCTGATGGACATGCTCACCCTCGTTGGATAAGGGTTGCTGCAAACCATAGCTGACCATAATGGAGGGAGAGTGGATGATAATGGAGCTGACCATTATGGAGGGAGAGTGGATGATAATGGAGCTGACCATTATGGAGGGAGAGTGGATGATAATGGAGCTGACCATTATGGAGGGACCATAATGGAGGGATGGTGATCTTCATCCCCAGGATGGCCATCTCCTTTCCAGGCTCACAAAATCGCTCCTCTTTCTTACTTTTTCTACCTTTTCTTTCTTATTTTCCCTCCTCGCTCCCAAACTGCCAGCCTTCTCCCCACTTCTCCTCCACATGGATGATTTTCAATGAACACACACCTTTAAAGAGGGCAAAAAGTGACATTAATTTCTGGGAATTTCTGTTCTTACATGGAAAAAAAATTTTCTTACGACAGTATATCGTTGGCGTGTCCACACTTTGAATTGGGTCCATGGAAATGGAGGAAAAACAAACATCAGTGAAAATAATTTAATCATCTCCCTTCGCATGCATATAAAGTTCTGGCCATCAAAAATACATGAGTGTCCCTTCCAAAGAGAGAGAGGGGTGGGGAATTCAGTAACACTGATCTGATGGATACAGACTTTCTGTTCGGGGTGATGAAATGTCATGGAGATGGATGGTGATGATGGTGACGTAGTAATGTGAATGTACTTGATGCCACTGAACCAAACACTTGAAGATGGTTACAATGACAAATTTTATGCTTTGTATATTTTACCACAATAAAAAAATATTCAGTGATTCTTTGATCATATGCAACAAAAAATAGCTCTTCAGATGACTGGCCAAGGTCCTTCAAAATCTGTCTCAAGTCACCTTTCTCAACATCTTCCCTGTATGCCCTTGTGTCCTCCAGTTTTTGCTGTGATGATGACCTATAGGAAACAACCTCAATGTTTCAGTGACTTGCAACGACTAATGTTTACAACTCACTCATATCCGGTGCTAGGGTTCTGCTCTAAGCTATGGGTTAGTTCAGGACAGCCTGAACTGTCTTCTCATTCCCAGACTCAAGAGGAGAGTGAATCTTGAATGTGGCATTCTCAAGACAGAGGGCAAGAGTGCAAGGGAGCTGGTGGAATAGGGGAAGACCCCAGTGACTCCAGAGGATTCTGCCTGGAAATGGCACATCAATGCTTCCTCCAATCTCATTGGCCAAAGCATTGGGCACATGCGCAAGCCCAACAAACACAAGGCAGGGAAATTTACTCCTCCCACGGGGGTAGGAAAGGGGAAGTTACTATTCACTTGACAGCAATGCAATGTACTTTAGTCCACTCTTTTGGTCAAATATGTTCACTCCCCTTCCTTCCACAAACAAAACATGCAAACAAAAATCTCATCTAAAATTGGCATCAGGCTTTCCAGACACGGATCTCATGATGGCTTCTACGTCAGACTTGAAGGCGGCTTCTCAATCAAGAGATCCATAAGCTAAAATGGCAGATGATTTCCCTCCACAAACCCAAAGTGCACTGCAAGGAACAGAGACAGGATACCCACAATCAACATACTCATTTGTAAGGGGGAAGATTAGGACACAGTAGACACCAGACAATAGCAAATTTCAATCCTCCTGGGCATGCATTGTGAGGGTCCACTGTCTTAGGAATTATCCCCTGGTTCTTCTCCTTGGGAGTAGCTCCCCAATGCATTCCTCTTCTGGCTCTTAAATCCAAACTCTGAGAAGTCTTTCTCTTTCCATTATCCTATTTGACCACATCTAAAGAGAAAACTGGATTAAGAAGATGTGGTCCATATATACAATGGAATATTACTCAGCCATCAAAAAGAGCAATTTCTCAACATTCGCTGCAACATAGACGGCACTGGAGGAGATAATGCTAAGCGAAATAAGTCAAGCAGAGAAAGACAATTATCATATGGTTTCACTCATTTTTGAAACATAAGAAGTAGGAAGATTGGTAGGAGAAGAAAGGGAAGAAGAAAGGAGGGTAAACAGAAGGGGGAATGAACCATGAGAGACTATGGACTCTGGGAAACAAACTGAGGGCTTCAGAGGGGAGGGCGGTGGGGGAATGGGATGGGCTGGTGATGGGTATTAAGGAGGGCACGTATTGCATGGTGCACTGGGTGTTATACACAAGTAATGGATCATGGAACTTTACATAAAAAACTAGGGATATACTGTATGGTGACTAACATAATATAATAAAAAGTATTATTATAAATAAAAAATTAAAAATAAAAAAAATAAAGAGAACACTGGAGACAATGCTTTTCTTGGGACACACACAGCTTTCTCAGCATGCTTCCTGACCATAAACAGGTGGGGTCCTTGGTGGCAATCCTCCAGGATGTCCCCTAATGAGTCCATCTGGCATTTAATCCTTTGTGTGCTCCCCTTCCACATTGTGTAAGGGTCAGTCTGCGTGACCAATAGCATAGTGTTAAAGCGATGGTCCTTTCAAGACTTGGTCCTAAAAGGTACTGCAGCATTCGCCTTGTTTTGTTGTATCGCTCTGAGAGAAACCAGCTTCCGTGTCATGAAGATATACCAAGCAGCCTTATGGAGAGAGCCCATGTGACAAGGAACTGTATCTTCCTGCCAATAGCCATGTGAGTAAGCCATCCTGGAAGAAGATCATTCAGCCCCACTCCAGCATTCAGATGGCTGTAACCAATTTCTGTATTAACCAACTTTTACTATGATAATGCTTCGTAAACATTATCCAACGTTTGGTGGGTTCCCATAACAAATGCTCGTTTCTTGGGGTGGGGCATTTGCCGCTGTGTCTTCAGGTGTCTCACATGCCTTCCCAGCCAGGACCCAGGCTGAAGGAGTCACCTCGGTGCAGGATGTGTTGGTCCCATGTGGAGGCAGGAGCACAGAGGTTGGTGGAAGTTCGCAATGCCTCTTAAATCCTCTACTCAGAACCTTCTTTGGTTAAAAGGTACATGAGCAAAGTTACACCTGCATTCCTTCCTCTGGTTCAAGCATGTAAGGGGATGGAATAGAATACATCCATGGAGTGCAGGGCAGAGAATAACTCTTTGTTGACCACGGTGGAATCTACCACCCCCTTTACCCGGGATATCTATGCCATGCAACAAACCACTATAAAACGTAATGGCTTAAAATTACAATACATTGTTATGTCCTATGTTTCTGTGGATTGATTGGGCCACTTTGGCTCGTCTGTGAGTCTCTCATGCAATTGTCTCTGAGGACGGCTGTGCCTAGACTTTGTTGGAAGGTGTCTTCACTCACGTGGCTGCTCAGGGGTGGGGGGACATTTCTCTCCTCCTACGTAGTCTACTCATGGGGTAGCTTGTATTTCCTTCCAGCATGGTGTTCTTTTTTTTTTTTTTAATTGAATTATAGTTGACACACAATGTGACGTGAGTTTCTGGCGTACGACACAGTATGCAGCAAGTCTATACGTCATGCTGTGCTCGCCAGTGTGTTGCCATCTCTCACCACACAACACTATGACAATACCACTGACTCTATTCCCTGTGCTGTGCCTCTCATCCCCATGACTTCTTTAGTTCACCACTGGAAGCCTGTTTCTCCCATCCCCCCACCTTTTCCCCTCCGACAACCACCGGGTTGTTTTCTGTGGTAATGCGTCATTTGGGCTTTTGTTTGCTTGCTTGTTCTTTTGCTTTGTTCTTGAGATCCCACCTATAAGTGGAATCATGTGGTATTTGTCTTTCTCTGTCTGACTCACTTCACTCAGCATCATGCCCTCTAGGTCCAGCCACAGCATAACCAGACTCCTCGGGGCGTCTGGGTGGTGCAGTTGGATAAGCATCTTACTCTCGGTTTCAGCTCAAGTCATGATCTCGGGGTGGTGAGATCAAGCCCCGTGTTGTTGGGCTCTGCTTGAGATTCTCTTCCTCTCCCTCTGCCTTTCTGCACATGCTCTCGCTCTTTCTCAAAATAAATAAATAAATCTTAAAAAAAAAAAAAAAAGATAGACTCCTTATATGGTAGCTGGCTTCCCTCGATCAAGCCTTCCAACAGACAGGTTATGGAAGCTTCTAGTCTCTAGCAGCCGAGGTCTGGAAAGTGGCATAGTGACGTAGCCACGGTATTCTGTAAGTTAAATCATATCCTGCCCTGATTCACAAGAAGGGGACTTCTTAATGAGAGAAGAATCAAAGAATTAGTGGCCATCTTTACCCATTTTGCCCACAGGTTGTTTTAAGAAGAAAAAAAGGAAGTGGAGTGGAATACGGAATCCACAACTATATAGTGGAATGCTGTTCAGCCAACACAAATAATGTTTTAAAATTATTTAATAGCAAGCAAAATGTTTCTGATGCGTCTTTGGGTGAAAAAGTACAGACAGAAAAACAGCAGACATTGTATGCTAAAAGCATTTATCTCTTGATTGTGGATTAGGCTTAATTCTTACTTTAGAAGGTCATCTTGCCACAGGAGTTATTTATTCAGAGTTCCACGGATAATAAAGTGACAGAAAATAAAAACTCAATGGGAACAGACACTTTGCAGCTCTACAATGTAACTCTATGCAGCCATTGAAAGTAGTGCTTTAAAATTAGTTGAAGGTGTGACAGTATGTTTGCATTCTATCTGGGAGTGATAAAAAAGGCAGATTACAAAATAAAACATACTCTGATTAAAAGTAGTTGACTCTGATGGTAGGATTAGGGCCCCTTCGTGTGTGTGTGTGTGT